>NC_141699.1:51469191-54004191 GCF_964263255.1 Lissotriton vulgaris | reverse complement strand
TCTCTTTACCCCTCTCTTCTCTCTCTCTCTCTTTACCTCTCTCTCTCTCTCCTCTCTTTCTATCTCTCTCTCTTTCTCTCTCTCTTTCTGTGGAGTCTCTGATTGGTGGTATGTTGTGAGGACATCCGATACAGCTGTGCAGGGCTTTGGTGAGAGGAAGTTGTGTCATGAGCCGCTGACTCAAACCATCCCAGGGCTGTGGGGGGCTGGCCTGTGCCCCCCCATTGATGGCTTCTTTGCACCCCGGGGTCTCTTGAGTTTACATGAAGTCTCCCTTGCTCGCAGCAGGTGGGTGCATTTTTGGGTTGTGATTGGTAGATTGTAGGGAGTCTTGGGTTAACAGTTAACAACCGGGACCAGGGAGGGTCATGGGAATGTTTGTTATTTCATCAGATCTTTTATAAAAAAAAAGCAAAAGGACGAAGCATCGGGACGAGAGGGGGCTGGACCCGCCCCGTCTCCTGATAAGTTTACTTTTGCCGTGTCCTCCTCGCCCACCCACCCAGCCCTCACTCCCCCACCCCAGCCCTCACTCCCCTTGAGCCCTCACTCCCCCTGAGCCCTCATTCCCCTTGAGCCCTCACTCCCCTTGAGTCCTCACTCCCCCTGAGCCCTCACTCCCCTTGAGCCCTCACACCCCTTGAGCACTCACTCCCCCAGCCCTCACTCCCCCTAACCCTCACTCCCCTTGAGCCCTCACTCCCCTTGAGCCCTCACTCCCCTTAAACCCTCACTCTCCTTGAGCCCTCACACCCCTTGAGCCCTCACTCCCCTTGAGCCCTCACTTGTTATGCTATGTTTTGTTGTGTTTTGTTATGCTATGCTACGCTCTGTTTTGTTGCGATATGCTATGCTTTGTTATGCTATGCTATGGTTTGTTATGCTATCTTTTGTTGTGTTTTGCTATGATATGCTATGCTGTGCTTTTTTTTGTTAAGCTATGCTGTGATTTGTTTTTCTATGCTATATAGGAATCTCTTCCTACTATATCACGCTAAAGAGTATTTAACAGTACTATGGTTTCAATAGAAGGAATAGGGTGTTCTCTTAATTAGTAGTGCTCCCCATAATATGCCCTTGTGTTGTATATTTTTTTATTGTTACTTCGATTTTGGGTTTATATTTCAAGATTAAGGTTAGCCATACTCTGCTGTACTATTTTTACGAAAGAGTGCTCCCCACATTATTCCCGTGTTGTTCCCAGTTTAACGAATAAAAACTGAATATCCATTGAGGCAGTCGACCCTATTCCTTCTATTGCAACCATAGTACTGTTAAATACTCTTTAGCGTGATATACAACAAACGCTTAAAAATTGCATAAGAGAGGTATAAATAGTTAAAATAGCTCAAAATTAGTAAATGTGTCACAATTTAACTGACACTAAACATAACACATCATTCACAGCTCACCGAGATTGAACCAACATCTTGGTCAACGCTGGGAAGAAAATTCAGTTTTATTTTCCTCATCTTCACAAGAACCCCACTGAGGGTTGGAATTATCACCTCAAAATATGTGAGTATTGCCTATCTTTATTATTTGAACTAAATAGAGTATCCTAAATACAGTGTCAACTGAGGCAAACTGGTTCTGACAACCCGCCCCTCAACATTTTTTTCCATCCAGATCTACGGAAAGAGTGGAGAATAGGTACCAGGTGCATGGTTCTTAAATATGCATGAACCCACTACCTTTACTATAAAAACACAGATACCATTCACAAATGAACTTTAAATGAACTTGCATGCTGTCCCCGAAATAATGCTAAGCACACCCTCACCGGTCTCTCCATTTCACTAAATGGGCTCATAACTTTTTAATTGTTAATGATTCAACAACTCCCACAAAATGTAAATACTTTGTTTTTTTTAAACTATGCACTAAGAGTTCAAATGGATTTTCACACCACCACTATACCTTTATTAGTCACAAAAGAATGATAAAAAGACTGTTGGAAAACTGTTATGAATAGCAGTAAAGTAATACAACGTCATTACCTATTTTTTAACAGCCTTGAGAAAGTCGGGGGTTACATTCCCCAAACCGACGAAACACGTGTTGGCTGTGACGTCTCCTGAAAATAAAGCTACAAACCTGAACAAAAGGATTGAGAATCTAATTTTATGTGAACTGTATGGTGAAAACACATGTATAAGATTGAATATAATTTACTAAACGTGTGCTAAGGAGTTTTAAACAATTTCGTGGCTTTGCCTAAACCAGAAGAGGGTAGTGGTTCTCTTCTCCTTGTAGCACCGTATAACCGTTACAATTGAGTATCCAAATCTTGGACAGGTGCACATGCCCTAGTGGCGCCAATACCTAGTAAACTACCACTATTCCAGTAATTAAACTTCTACTGTTCCAAGTTGCTGGAAGAAGGCAGTGGTATCCCCGCTTCTAAAAAAACCTACGCTCGACCCTGCTTGCCTTTCTAATTACCGGCCAATTTCCCTGCTCCCTTTTCCGGTTAAAATTATGGAAAAACTGGTTACCCGCGCTCTGTCCAGCTTCCTAGAAGGGAACAGCTGGTTGGATGAGACGCAATTCGGCTTTCGCCCAGCGCATGGGACGGAATCCGCGCTGGTGACCGTGCTAGACAATCTGCGGGCGCGAGTCGACAGTGGTCGGGCAGCATTCTTGGTGCTGCTCGACATGTCGGCCGCGTTCGACACGGTCAGCCATCCCACCCTGATCTCTAGGCTGGAGGAATGCGGGATCAGCGTGCAATTTAGGCGTTACTTTTGGGCCTAACCTGCAGTTGGATCTACATGTAAATAAGACCACTTCTACATGTATGATGCTGATTCGTATGCTGCGCAAGGTCCTTCCTCTCCTCCCTGAGCAAGCCAGACCAGAAGTAGTGCGTTGTACCATCCTAAGTCGACTTGACTATTGTAACGCATTACTTCTGGAGGCCCCGGTAACACTTCTGGGCAAGTTGCAAAGGGTGCAAAATATTGCTGCTAAACTCGCCCTTTCTCGCCCCTACCACAGCTCCTCTACGGCAGCACTGCGAGAACTTCATTGGCTGCCAGTCCATCTGCGGGTGCGCTATAAAGCAGCGTGTATTGTGTTTAGGGCTATTCATGGCCTGGGCCCCATTCCTTTGCGACAAATGTTTGCCTGGTATCGTCCATCTAGAGCTCTACGCTCCTCGTCATCCAGGCTACTGGTAGTCCCGCGATTCCAGAGAGTGAGGATGGGTGGCCGCTCGTTCAGAGTGGCGGCGGCCAAACTCTGGAACTCTCTGCCTATATCCTTGAGAAGCCTTGAAGATTTCTTATCTTTTAGAAAGGCTTTAAAAACTCATCTTTTTCCCAGGATAGGCTGAGCTACTGTTTTCATTGAGTACGGGTCAAAGCGCCAGGATGCCCTTGGTGGTGACAGGTCGCGCTATACAAGTATGCCACAATACAATACAATACAAGAGGAGATTGCGAAATTAGAAACAGAGCTTAAAAACTGTCATGCTCTAGAGGAGGCGAAAAAGAAACTAGCCAATATTAATAAAGACGTAGAAGGATACAGTGATTATTTGTTAAATAAGAAAACTAACAAACTAAAGAAGGATATTGAACGTTACTCTGTAGAGAATGTATACCCTTATCTAAGAGAAAATTATTACCAAAATAAAAATGATGGTAATTGGGATAGACCACAAAATTGACAAATCCATTCCAGAGGGGGCAATAAACAGGTCACTTTTTCTGATGCATCAGGCTCCAGCAGTGAAGAGGAAGATTGCCATGACAACGAAATGGGTAGGAATGGACGTGACCAAGGTCATTTTTTAGAGTCACGCCTAAGGAGGGCCCAGAGATACAATGGAAACCAAGAGTGGGGCCAATTCAATCGTGGCCGACACCAACAGTAAAACCGAGCACCTCCTCAGCAGGAATATATGAGCACGCGGAGCAAAACAATATTGGAGACCAGCCAACTACCAGTAATTAATCTATCTAGTAAGGAGCTGAGCAGTGTAGAGATAGACATTCTAAGTAGAGGTTTCAGCTTTGTCCCCTCCACTACCCGAGATAAATTGGAGAAAGACCTTCGGTCAATTTTTAGGAAAATTAGACTTAAACGCTTCTTTGAAAATAGAGAGAGTAGGGTCCATGAAATCTACTTTACACCCACTGGGCATGGTGGGTAAAAACATTGAGGCCTTTGAAATGGCAGTTGAGAGTGGGATACATAAACTTATAGATAATGATAAGAAACCCCTCTCTTTCTATATTTCCAAAGCTGAGAGAGAAGCATTGGAGAAACTGAAAAATGACAGCTCCCTTACAGTTAAGCCTGCGAATAAGGGGGGAGGAGTAGTAGTCTTTGACACCACAAATTATGAAGAGAGGATGCTTAAGATGTTGGAGGTGAAGGAACATTATGCTCGTACTAATGCTAGCTGTCTTACAAGGATATCACGAGAATGTTTGACTCTTTTAACTAATGCTAGGGATGATGGCTATATTTGTGAGGAGGAGTTTAAATTCCTCAATAATGTAGAACCTAAAACTCCGGCAATTTATGGCCTTCCAAAAGTCCATAAACACAGGATAGACACTCCCATGAGGCCCATTGTAAGCAGCATTGACTCCTTGCTTGAGCCGATAAGCAAATATGTTGAACATTTCCTGAGGCCTTTGGTGTGCAACCTCAAGTCATGTGTAAGGGATTCAGCACACATTATTTCACTTGTTGAAGGGTTGCCGTTTTGTGAAGAGACTCAGTGTCTAGTCACTATGGACATTGAGTCTCTTTACACTAATATCCCCCAGGCAGATACAGTGGAGGTCATTGATGATCTTTTATCCAACCAAGAGTTAGGAGGCACCAATAAAGATTTCATTGTAGATTGTGTACGACTCATTTTGACCAACAATGTTTTTCTTTTTAAAAATGAATATTTCAGACAATTGGAAGGGACCAGTATGGGGGCCACATGTGCCCCTAGTCTGGCCTGTCTCTATGTATGGAACTTTGAGACCAAACACATTGACAACGAGATGACCCTTTTCTTTGAGAATGTAGCGGGCTGGTACCGCTACATTGATGATATCTTTTTTATTTGGGAAGGGACCATTGATTTGTTGGAGGAGTTTCTGAGCTGGATTAATCTGGGAGATCCGAATCTCAGATTTACCTCCAGATATAGTACCACAAAAGTGGACTTTCTTGATATTTCTATCAGGAACTCTGAAGGGGTGTTATCGGTGGAACTTTTCACCAAACCCATGGCAAAAAACACCCTTCTTCACTTCTCTAGTTTTCACCCTAAATCACAAAGAAAGAGCATCCCATTTAGTCAATTCCTCTGGTTGCAGAGGAATTGTTCTGATATTAACAACTACTATAAACATGCTGAAGTACTCAAAAAGAAATTCAAGGAGAGGGGATACCCTAAAAAACTGTTGTCCCATTCATTGAAGAGGGCAAGATTTTATGATCTTGATGCTCTGATCCAAAAAACAAAGACAGAAAAGGGTCCTTTAAATAAAGTGGTATTTGTGAGCAAATTCTCTCATATAAGTAATCAAATCAAGAATGTGGTAAACAAACACTGGCATATCTTGAATCATGATGAGGAAAATGCTTTAGGGAAACCGCTCTTTGCGTTCAAAAAGAACAAAAACCTGCAAGATTTATTAGTGCACACATACAAAGAGGAATCAGGAGACAATCAGAGAACGCTGGATAACACTAAAGTAGTGGGTAGCTCTAAGTGTGGAATGTGTAACATTTGTGAACAATGTATAGTAGTACCTGAAATCATATGCAATGACAAAACTGTTAAATGTAAGACTCATAATAATTGTAGGAGCAAAAATGTGATCTATCTCCTGGAATCTCCCTGCGGGCTTTGTTATGTTGTAGAAACTGGAAGAGAAGCGAGGAAAAGGTTCCAGGAGCATAGATCAGCGATTAAAACAAAAGAGATCACTGCTCCAATTGTTTCACATTTCCTAGAAAAGCAACATGGTGAATGTGACTTTAAATGGTTCATACTGGAGCGGGTAAAGATAGGTAAAAGAGGTGGGAACATTGTTAATGTCCACAAACATTCCTATCTAAATACAGTGAGACATGGACTTAATTCCCGAGAAGAATGGGAACGTATAATTGGTGGTAAGTAGAAAAGTCCTTGATAGGGATCTCCTGCCTCACTTTCCGTCGATAATATCCAATTGTTTGAGATCTAGCAGTGTAAGACGCATGAATGTAATATTATTTATGATGAGACTGGAAGACAGATGTAGGGTAATGTTCTGGCTAGTTTTAATGTTTAACTGAGAGCCATTGGGAATCTAGCCTGAATTGTTTTCAATCTATGATTCAATATTCGAATAGCTGTAGTGTAAATATTTGGATACTATCTGTGAACTCTGCACAGCACTAGCATTCCTTAAACTGAGGTTCCCTTGAATAATATTTGAACAAAATGTGCCCGTATTCTTGGGCTGTGGACTTTAGTAGTTGTTAGGAGAAAATTCCGAAAATAAACACATATGTATGTGTTTTTTTTGAGTCATGAATCTGTATGTAACAGCTAATAATATTCGTATCGTTTTGCGGATGGATCCCCATTAGCTCGAAACATCAAACAAAATTGGCGATACATTTCCAATGTAAATTGACACTCAGTACATTTGGGCCAGACATGGCTATTTGCTCCATTTATTTGCGGACCTATTTCTATGCCGACTGACATTGTAGTCCTTCCTAGTGGTTTCGACTACTCACGGTCCTATTTCTATGTTAAGCGACTCTGTCCGTCGTCCCTGTTTATCGAATGCCACGCCACTTTGTTTGTATGAGATGGCGCGTAATTCTGTGTATATAAGCCACACAGTTGTTCCAAACTTTGTTTCTTGCTGAAGACGACCAGAATGCAACGCTGGACGCTAGGCGCACTATAACTCAAGGTATTTTCGCATTTAGAAGGCAGAAGTACGGAAGGCTCAGGATTGTGTATATTTTAAATTGAAGCTGGTGAAATTTCTTTTCACAGAGGCCGTATAGAGAAAGAGACTGAAGAGACTGGATATAGCTCTCAGGCCCTGAGTACGCCAGTGTAGAGAAATCTGTAAGTATAGTCATTGCCACTAGAGTAAGTTGCACGAGGAACGCTTACATTTCGAGAATAGCAAGCCTAATGGATATTTTTTCAATCTATCTTCGATCCCTTAGTGCTCTACAAGTATTGAAATGTGTATGGATTCTTAACACATGCTTGCGACCTTGGCTCTGTACCGCGTGCAATCTGAATCAAAAATAACGGCGTTTAAGTGAGTATAAAATAATAAGCCATATTTACACTACGGGAATAATGAAATGATGTGTAGGTTGTTAGGTGAGAGAGAGACACATAGATATGTTTGTCTTGCAGGTTTCACTCTTTTTAATTGCTCATAAAGAACCAACTATATTCCATCCATATGAGTGATATCTGTGAGAAGTTGGCCTGATATATAGTGCTCACTATTCTAGTGATCACTGTGTATCATACCAAACGACCCTTATTGATGATTGGTTGTAAGTTGTAAGTCAACCTTATAGACCAGCTATCCTAGTAGCATGGACAAGAGCAGTCTTTAGGCTAAACTCTAGAGGGCGTGTTAAGCCAGCTGTTATACCATCACATATACCCCTTGAACACCAAGTGAAAGGACACCACACAAGTTGTTATAAAAATAAAAGGATATTTATTTATAACAAGGTTACCCTGATCTCTTTATGAGTCAGGGAGCTAAGCACACAACAAAACTCTAAAAGTGGAATGCGAAATACTAGCAGGTAAGTAACACGATCCAGAGGCTTCAGGATCGCTAGGACTACACTACTGAACCCTAAGGTTAGGAGCAGGAGGCCTAGGGAGATCGGGTGCAGAGTGTGCACTCTCACGCGGGATGCGGGACAAAGTCTATGGAGGCTAGTATTCACAAAGTTACTGTTATCGGACGAATCCGACTAGATAGACTGAAAACGAAAAAGGATCTGGACACTTAGATAGTGAACCTACGTTGGAGCACCGAAATGCTCAGGTTACCTCGCCCAGGGGCTGCGGCTGCATAGGGTTCAAAAGACGTCGGGAATCCTCGTTGAAGTCTATGGAGCCTGAAAGAAGAAGTTGCTGGCAGGCGACCAGTGAAGATGTTCGATGTGATCCAAGCCTGGATCTGTGATGGACACGACCTGAAATCAGAGGGGACTCAGTTCTTAATCACTAGCCAGTGATTAGGTGGGCACCAGGATGGCACCGGATGAAGTCACCTCGACCAGGTGAGTGGGGGACGCTGGACTCTGCTGTCCCTCGGACCAGGAGGCGTTGTCGGCGACCAGACTGGAGGTGCGAGCTGTCCCACGAAGGTGTCTGCTGTCGGTGAGGCATCGCCATCATCCACAGGAACACCATCCACATCACGACCAACACCGACGACACCCTCGCACCCGCCGAACACCTGCACTTCCAGATCCACATCAACCCCAAGACCACCCTCAGAGGCACCCTCATCTACAGACCCCCAGGACCACGCACACAATTCAGCGAAGACATCGCCGACTTCATCTGCCCGCACGCCCTCCTCTCCGCTGACTACAGCCTCCTCGGGGACCTCAACTTCCACCTGGAGAACAATAATGACCGCAACACTACCACCCTGCTGGACAACCTCGCCAACCTCAGTCTCAAGCAGCTGGTGACCCCCCCCCACCCACTATGCCGAACACACACTCGACCCCATGTTCTCATCCAGCAAGGACATCACCTTCAGCCACGCCACCGGACTCCACTGGACGGACCACAGCTGCGTCCACTTCAGCTTCAGAAGGACCACGATCCACCACCACCAGCAACAGGTTGCACGCAGAAGCTGGAACAAGATCACAGCCGACCAGCTCGCGACCTCCCTGAGCATGAACCCTCCCACCAGCGCACCTAACCAAAGCCAGGCGGCCACCAACTTCACGAAGTGGATCAGCAACTGCGCAGACAACCTCGCCCCCTCTGAAGACCCCGCCTAGCAGACCCGGCAGCAAGAAAGCCCCATGGTTCACCGACGAACTCAAAGCTCCAAGAAGAACTGCTGAGCACTCGAGAAAGCCTGGCGCAGAGACCCAACACCGAACAACATGACTGCCCTCAAGCTCGCCACCCAAAAACACCACCATATGATGCACCCCACCAAGAAAACTGCATTCAAGGAATGACTGGACAACAACGCACACAACAGCAAGGAACTCTTCAACATCGTTAAAGAGCTCTCCAACCCCAACGCCGGAAACAACAAAATCCCCCCTTCACAAGATCTCTGCAACTCCCTCGCCTCCTACTTCCACAACAAGATAGCGGACATACACAACAGCTTCAGCACTCAACCGACACACGCCACGACTGAACCACCGCCCCCACCACCACCCTCCGCAACTGGACCCCGATCAGCACCGAAGACACCACTTGCACGATGAACTCCATCCACTCCGGATCTCCGACCGACCCCTGCCCTCACCACGTCTTCAACAAGGCAGACGCTGTTATCGCACCCCACCTGCGGGACATCATCAACACCTCCTTTGACTCCGCTACCTTCCCGGAGAGCTGGAAGCACGCTGAACTCAGCGCGCTACTAAAGAAGCCATCAGCCGACCCCACCGACCTCAGGAACTACCGCCCCATCTCGCTGCTCCCGTTTCCTGCAAAAGTCATCGAGAAGACCATCAACAAGCAGCTGGCCGCCTTCCTCAAGACGAACGGATCTCTCGACCTCTCGCAGTCTGGCTTCCGGGCCAACCACAGCACCGAGACCGCCCTGATCGCAGCCACCAATGACATCCGAGCCCTGCTCGACAACGGAGAAACAGCGGCCCTCATCCTCCTAGACTTCTCCACGGCCTGCGACACTGTCTGCCACCGTACCCTAGAGCGGCGCCTCAGCAACATCGGAGTCCAGGAGAAGGCACTGGAATGGATCATCTCGTTCCTCGCCGGAAGGACACAGAGAGTCCGCCTCCCCCCGTTCAGATCAGAAGCCACCGAAGTCATCTGCGGCGTCCCTCAAGGCTCCTCGCTCAGCCCAACCCTCTTCAATGTCTACATGAGCCCCCTCGCAGCCATTGCACGCCAACACAACCTCAACATCATCTCCTACGCCGACGACACCTAGCTGATCCTCTCCCTCACCAACGACCCCGCCACCGCCAGAGCCAACCTACACGAAGGGATGACAGACGTAGCCAAGTGGATGATGAACAGCCGCCTGAAACTGAATTCGGACAAGACGGAAGTCCTCATCCTGGGATCTTCACCCTCCACCTGGGACGACTCCTGGTGGCCCCCCGCCCTGGGCAGCGCACCCAAACCAACAGACCACGCACGCAACCTGAGCTTCATCCTGGACTCCTCCCTCTCCATGACCAGACAAGTCAATGCCGTCTCCTCGTCGTGCTTCAACATCCTGCGCATGCTACGTAAGGTCTTCCGGTGGATCCCCACCGAGACCAGGAAGACGGTCACCCAGGCCCTCGTCACCAGCCGTCTGGACTACGGCAACTCCCTCTACGCTGGAACCACCGCCAATCTCCAGAAGAGACTCCAGCGGATACAAAACGCCTCAGCACGACTCATCCTGGACATCCCCTGAATGCAGCCACATCTCCGTACACCTGAGAGATCGGCACTGGCTCCCAGTCAACAAGAGAATCACCTTCCGTCTCCTCACCCACGCACACAAAGCCCTACACAACCAAGGCCCAGGATACCTCAACAGCCGCCTCAACTTCTACGCTCCCACAAGCCAGCTTCGATCGACCGACCAAGCCCTCGCCTCCGTCCCCCGCATCTGAAGAGCCACCACAGGAAGAAGGTCCTTCTCCTACCTGGCCGCCAAGACTTGGAACTCCCTCCCGACTCACCTCCGCCTGACCCAGGACCACCTTGTCTTGCAGGAAGCAGCTCAAGACCTGGCTGTTTGAGCAGTAGCGGACCCCCCCTTCCCCTAGCGCCTTGAGACCCTCCGGGTGAGTAGTGCGCTATATAAATGCTTTGATTGATTGATTTATTGACCCAGGATTTGGGCAACAAACCTTGGCAAAGTCAAGCCCACGTGGTGGAGTCAAGATGGCATCTGGAGTGGACCAGGAGGGTCCGGGGTGCTCCTCTCTTGGAAGGGAGCAAGGGCCAGTCTGGAGCAACCAGACCAGCGGTGTAATCATTGTGGTTCGTCATCAGGAGGGCCACTAGCCAGCAGGCAAGTGACCGGACAACGCAGTGAGCAGCAAAGAGCAGAAGGGCCCCACGCAGATCTCGTGGATGCTGGGGGGCTGGACTTCGGTGCTGGAGCTGCTCAGGGTCAGGGCTTCTCAAACCCCAAAGCACTCACTCGAGGCTCCCTCGGCGATCGTGCTGGTTAAACGTCGTGCAGTTTTGAAGATGGCCGGTCCCTTCAGGTCTCGTCACACCCACGAATCTCAGCTGGGCTGATGATGCAGGTAGAGGTCAGAGATGCCAGGGAAGCCGGGTCTCGTCGAGCTGGGCAGTCTTGATCCGAAGGATGGACTTACAGCAAACCGCGATGCTTAGATGGTACCTGCGGGTGCAGGGTGGCTACTCCTTAGCCACAAGGGAGAGTCTTTAGAAATAGTCAAGAGTCCTTTCGTGGAAAGTAGTCAAGATTCAGAATTATCTAATTTGGGAAGGGGGTCTGCTCCTACCTTTATTCTAAAAAAAGGGGCAGGCACGCGACTAGGTCCTGCCCATGGGTGGGAACAGGAGGGGGGTGGTTACACCCCTCTCCCTTGTCCGGACTTTCCCCAGCTCAGGGGCTGGTGTGCCCCTGGAACTGGTTTAAGCCGGCATATTCACAGTGAGCACCGGGGTGCCACTTGCAGTCACCTTCCTCTCAGCCCTGCCTACCTGGGATACACAAAACCCTGTCTGGGATGGTGCTAGCACCGCCCCTGACAGGAAACCCTTTGTCCAAGCTCTCCTCGCGGGAAGGACTCCCAGCAGCAGGAGGTCAGACTTGTGTCTGTGGTGGCAGCATCCATTTTGTGATGCTGAGGCTCGAGTTAGCTTTAACCGGGGTTCACAGTTACATACATGTCGTGTCCCTCTAGAAGGGTGGAATGCTAACCCCGTCGCCAGAATTGGTGAGGGGTTAGTACTCCAATTCGTATGGCACCTTACTCGACATGTTTTGATAAAGCGATGCCAAAGATAGCAAATAACCGCGAGGATTATAATACACTTAAGAGTATATGGTACGCGTTATCATGGAACAGCTATTAGGACTTGGTTCCGCAAGCTGCAGACGGGCTCAGCTCATGCCAGAGCACCATCTCACATAATTCCAAGCACTCTGCCTTCAGGATTGTTAAGGCCTGCCATAGGAGTGACTGATAGGAATACATGTGTCCATTTTAGGGTTAGATATAGGAATACTATATCTAAAGCAAAGGGTAATTACACCACCTTGTCCCAGCTGTCGTGCAGCCAGTTGTGTCACATTTTGATGGCCAGCCAGGGGTGGCATAATACATGCTGCAGCCCCTGGTAGGCCCTGGGTACACCTATGCCCTGGATACCTAAGGTATACTGTACAGGGACTGATAAGGTGGCCCAGTACCAATTGATAAATGCACCTAAGGTACATGTGTGTCAATTTAGAGAGAGAACAGCTAGGCTGTGGGTCTGATTAGCAGGCCCACAGCCAGGGAAAGTCATAAACCAGTGAAGCAAAAAGCAATAATCTGGGGTGATCATAGGATTGCAGACCCTACTCTCCTACATGACCCCCCCCAAACTTTGGGACAATAAGCTAACCTTGACCGGGTGAGTCTTCTTGCTCTAAGTGGAAATACCTGGAGAGCCCATCTGCATTGCCATGATCAGTGCCAGGTCTATGCTCCACTGTAAAATCCATCCCCTGTAGGGAAATGGACCACCTAAGTAGTTTGGGGTTTTCACCCTTCATCTGATTTAGCCACAAGAGGCGCTTATGGTCGGTCTGAATCTTGAAATGAGTGCCAAACAAGTATGGCCTCAATTTTTTCAGGGCCCAAACGACAGCAAAGGCCTCCCTCTCAATAGCTGACCAATTTTTCTCTCTGGGGTGCAGCCTTCTGCTAATAAAAGCAATGGGCTGGTCATGACCATCAAAATTCAGCTGAGATAGAACAGCTCCCACACCCAACTCAGAAGCATCTGTTTGGACAATGAATGTTTTGGAGTAGTCTGGACTCTTTAGGATAGGTGCTGTGCACATGGCCTGCTTTAGGTCATCGAATGCTTTTTGACAGCTTGCTGTCCACTGAACTTTCTTTGGCTTTTTTTTACTTGTCAGGTTATTAAGTGGAGTCACAATAGATTCATAATTTCTGACAAATTTCCTGTAATATCCAGTCAGGCCCAAGAAAGCTCGAACCTGAGTCTGGGTGGTTGGAGGAGCCCAGTCCTTGATGGCCTGTACCTTGCTCTCTAATGGCTGAACCTGGCCTCCACCTACAAGGTGGCCCAGGTATACAACCTGTGTCTGCCCTATCTGGCACTTAGTGGCCTTGATAGTGAGACCTGCCTTCTGCAGTGCCTCCAACACTTTCCTCAGGTGGACCAGGTGATCCTCCCAGGTGGAGCTAAAGACTGCTATATCATCAAGATATGCTGCACAGAAGTCATCCAACCCAGTGAGAACTTAATTCACCAGCCTTTGGAAGGTGGCATGTGCATTTTTCAAACCAAAGGGCATTACCACAAACTGATAATGCCCACCAGGGGTAGAAAATGCTGTTTTGGGCATGGCCTCCTCAGCTAACCTGATTTGCCAATACCCAGCTGTCAGGTCAAATGTACTTGAGTAGTTGGCAGAAGCCAATCTATCTATAAGTTCATCTGCCCTTGGTATTGGGTGGGCATCAGTCTTAGTGACTGCACTGAGGCCTCTGTAGTCTACGCAAAACCTCATCTCTTTCTTACCACCCTGGGTGTGAGGCTTTGGCACTCGAACTACTGGACCAGCCCAAGGGCTATCTGAGGGCTTAATGACTCCCAGCTCCACATCTTCTGCACTTCTGTCTTGATGCAGTCTCTGACATGATCAGGCTGTCTGTAGATTTTACTCTTAACTGGCAGACTGTCCCCAGTGTCAACCTCATGGGTACACCAATTGGTCTGACTGGGTGTCAGAGAGAACATATGTCTAAAGGATTGAAGAACTTGTTTGCAATCCTTTTGTTGATGCTCAGAGAGGCTGCCACAAAAGACAACACCATCTACTGACCCATCATCAGGGTTCTGAGTGAGCAGGTCTGGGAGAGGGTCACTCTCCTCCTCCTGTCCCTCATCTGTGGCCATGAGCAAGCTCATGTCCTTCCTGTCGACATATGCCTTGAGCCTGTTTACATGGAGCACCCTGAGGGGGCTCCTGGGAGTTCCAAGGTCCACCAGGTAGGTGACCTCTCCCTTTTGCTCAATGATTGTGTGGGGCCCAGACCATTTGTCTTTGAGTGCTGCTGGAGCCACTGGCTCCAGCACCCACACCTTCTGTCCAGGCTTGTACACAGTCAGGACAGCCTTTTGGTCATGCCAAGCTTTTTGTAATTCTTGGCTGGCCTCAAGGTTTTTAGATGCCTTTTCCATGTACTCAGCCATCCTGGAGCGGAGACCAAGTACATAGTCCACAATGTTGGCTGCAGGCTTTTTGAGAGGTCTCTCCCATCCTTCCTTCACCAAACAAAGGGGTCCTCTTACAGGATGCCCAAACAGAAGTTCAAAAGGGCTGCAGCCAACCCCCTTTTGTGGGACCTCTCTGTAAGCAAACAAGAGGCAGGGTATCAGGACATCCCATCTACGCCTGAGCTTTTCAGGTAGTCCATGAATCATCCCTTTGAGGGTCCTGTTGAATCTTTCAACAAGCCCATTGCACTGTGGGTGATAGGGTGTGGTGAACTTATAGTTGGCACCACACTCCTTCCACATTGCAGTCAGATATCCTGACATGAAGTTTGCACCTCTGTCAGAGACAACCTCCTTAGGGAAGCCCACTCTGGAGAACACTCAAACTAGGGCTCTTGCCACAACAGGTGCTGTAGTGGTCCTAAGGGGAATAGCTTCAGGATACCTGGTGGCATGGTCCACCTCCACCAGTATAAACTTGTGCCCTGATGCTGTCTGGGGTTCCATTGGACCAACAATGTCAATCCCCACTCTCTCAAAGGGTACCCCCGCCACACGTAGTGGTATAAGGGGGGCCTTTGTTGTGCCACCTGACTTACCACTGGCTTGGCAAGTGACACAGGAGCGACAAAACTCCTTGGTATCTTCATTCATGTGAGGCCAGTGAAAGTGTGGAACAAGCCTGTCCCAAGTCTTATTCTGGCCTAAGTGTCCTGCAAGGGGAATCTCATGGGCCAAGGTAAGAAGGAAACCTCTCTGTGACAAGGGAATGACCAGCCTCCTGGTTGCACCAGGTTTGGGGTCTCTTGCTTCAGAGTACAGGAGTCCATCATCCCAGTATACCCTGTGGGCACCGGTGGCATTCCCTGCAGCCTCAGCAGCAGCCTGCTGTCTGAGTGGTTCAAGTGAAGGGCAGTCTAACTGTGCCTTCCCCAGGTCTTCCCTGGAGGGTCCCCCTGAGCCCAGAAATTCAACCTGATCAGGTTCAAGCTGTTTAGGCTCAGTTTCCCTCAGTTCCTTGAGGTCAGCCTCCTCTGAGACTTGATCCACAACCTGGGGCAAGGGGGAAGGCAATGCCTTAACCCTACTACTTCTTCTCTTGGGAGGTGTCTGGTCCATTGTTCCAGGATCCAGCACCTGTTCGGTGAGTGGGGCATCTTTTGGCCTGTGACCTAGTCACAGCAAGGACATGTGCTGGCAAGCCTAACATTTCCACGTGAGTCCTCTGATCCACTTCTGACCATAGTGATGTTTCCAAATCATTGCCCAACAAACATTCTACTGGGAGGTCTGAACTAACCACAACTTTCTTTGGGCCACTTACCCCTCCCCAGGAGAAATCAACAACTGCCATACTATGAGTGGTAGTGACATTGCTGGCATTGGTCACCAGGAAATCTGTACCTGGCATGATCTGTCCAGGGTCCACAAAGATAGGTGTCACCATTGTGACACTGGCACAAGTGTCCCTGTAGGCCTGAGCCACTTTTCCATTAATTAAAGGTGTCTGCCTGTATTTGCCCAAAGTATTGGGACTGGCATCAGGGGATATATCCACATCCCCTGCACAGACAAGAACAGCCTGAGTGAGTGTGCCAACTAAGTTGTCATACCCCTCAGTTCCCAAGGTTAACCCAACTAATCACTTGGAAGGTGCACTACCACTACTGACTGTACTAGGGGGTGCAGGTGCCTTAGGGGCTGTAGTGGTAGGAGTTTGCCCTCCTTTCTTGGTGCACTCACTAAACCAGTGAGTCTTACTTTTACAGTATTGGCACCACCTTTATGACTGACCTTCTTGAGTCTTCTTTTTCTGCTGTGAAGCCTGACCCCCACCCTCTTTGGTTTGTTGGGGACCTGTTGAAGACTTCTGGTCATTTTGTTCATTCTTGTTACCACCCTTTTGGTCTGCTTTCTTCTGACCACCCTGGTTCTGAGTCTGGTTCTGCGTGACCCTTGTTCTGACCCATCTGTCTGCCTTCTTTCCCAATTCTTGGGGAGAGGTCAGATCTGAGTCAACAAGGTGCTGATGCAACAACTGGTTCTGACAGTTATTTAAAATCTGTTCTCTCATGATAAGATTATACAACCCTGTGTAATCAGTAACCTTGCTACCCAGCAACCAGCCTTCCAAAGCCTTAGTGGCACAATCGACAAAGTCAGCCGAATCCTGAGACTTAGTTTTCTGGGTGTCTCTGAACAGCAACCTGTACTGCTCAGTTGTTAAGCCAAACCCATCAATCAGTATATTCTTCAGGACTTGGTAATTGTTAGAATCCTCAGCTCTATTAGTGAGGAGCTTATCTCTACCTTTGCCTTCAAAGGAGAGCCACAAGATAGCTGCCCACTGCCTCTGAGGGACGCACTGGACAGCGCAGGCCCTCTCCAAAGCAGTCATCCATTTGTGGACCACTCTCAGTCAGGGTTCAGGCCTAGGTATAGCACCGAAACGGCTCTTCTTTCCGTCACAGATGCTATACGCCTTTCCCTGGATAGAGGAATATCAGTGGTGTTGGTGCTGTTGGACTTGTCCGCAGCATTCGACACCATATCCCACACCATCCTCCTTACCAGATTAAAGGAGATTGGTATTGATAGATCTGCCTTGGCGTGGTTTACCAGCTTTCTCTCCCAGCGTACCCAGAAGGTGAATATGGGCCCTTTCAGCTCCCCCTCGGCCAACATCACCAGAGGAGTCCCGCAGGGCTCCTGTCTTAGCCCTACGTTGTTTAACGTATATGTCTCCCCGTTGGCTAATATTATGAGGTCCTTCGGGTTCATGCCCATCTCTTACGCTGACGACACGCAGCTGCTGTTCACTTTTAAAAAATTTACTCCGGAGATAAGACAATCTTTCTCCAACGGCATGACTGCGACCGCCAACTGGATGGCCACGAACTTTCTCCAGTGCAATGTGGGAAAGTCCGAGGTCATGTTATTCGGAGAGGCAAAAATCCTGTGGACTCCTGACTGGTGGCCCTCCAGTCTGGGGCAGGCCCCCTCCCCTAAACAGGTGGTGAAAAACCTGGGGGTTCGTTTAGATCACGACCTCAACCTTGCCCACCATGCTAGCACCACGGCGGGATCCTGCTTCCACATTATAAGCCTCCTTCGGAAGGTGTTCCCCCTTCTTCCAGACTACACAAGAAAGACCTTGGTCCAGGCCCTCGTTCTGAGCCGCCTGGACTACTGTAATGGCCTTTTCTTGGGAGCTAACGAAGGAGTGCTCAATAAACTGCAGGTGGTTCAGAACACCGCGGCCCGCCTGGTGACCAATGCCCCCCCTAGAACTCCATCTCTGCCCCTTTTCAAGGCCCTCCACTGGCTTCCCATCCGGAAGCGGGTGGAATTCAAGATTTGTTGTGTGGTACACAAGAGTCTTTACAACCTCGGTCCACATTATTTGGCCGAGAAATTTGTATACCACCGCCCCGGCCGCAATCTCAGGTCCAGCAACCAACTGTTACTCCAGGTTCCTAGACACTACAAGACCAGACAGGGAGGTCGTGCCCTTTCCATTATGGGCCCGTGCCTATGGAACAATCTCCCTCTTTCCCTTAGAGAGTGCCCGAGCCATCTGGCCTTTAGGAAGCTCCTAAAAACAACTCTATTCTAGTTTGGAGTGCTGTTTGTCCTGTTCTCCACAGCTCCGCGCGGAGATACACCTTCGGGTGTGATGCCGGCGCGTTACAAGCCCATAAATAAATAAATAAATAAATAATCCCCTTGTTTAAAGGGGGGCACTATCTTACTCAGGTGTCTAGTGTCTAAACTCCTGTCTTTTTCTCTAGGGAGAATGCTGCCACCAGTGGCGTCTGCCCCACTCAATTTCTGCTCTCTAGCAAAGGCACGTCTCACTTTGGCAAGGAGAAGTTCTTCCCTTTCAATCCTCAGATTGACTTCCCTCATCTTAGCTTCATGCTCTCTTCTCTGAGGGGATGTCATCCCTCTGTGAGAAGAGGCATGAGAGCCATTGGTATGAATGGATCTGTTAGAGCCTCTAGAGAGAGACCTAACTCGTCCATTCCCAATGTTAAGCCTGCCTGAGAGTGGGCCTGGGGGTCCCCCAGTTCCATTCTCATGCCTGCTTAAGTTGGTCCTGGTGAGTCTACTGACTACTACCTGACCCTTGTCTGCCTCATCCCCTGACAACTCCTGATCCTCTTCCTCCTCTTCACTTCCTGTTCCATTGAGGTTGAGGTCAGGGTCCCCAAGGGTTCCCTCTGAGGCGCGGGGGTGACCCAGTTCTGGGACACCCCCGCGCCGCACGGCCACCAGCTGCTGCGTGTGCCTTCCCGCCCTGTGCCTCGCCTGCCCCGTCTCCGCCGCAAGACCACGCCCCCTGCCTCCGAGCGGCGTGGTCTGCACTCGATTCCTGCCCTGTGTCCCTGTACTAGTTTTTGCCTTGTTTTTGGTCCGTTTAAATTGTAATTGTATTGCTGTTTGTTGTTCAAATTGTTTTTTCTCACCTCCTTTTTTTTCCCTGGTTTGCCTCCCTCTGCCACCCCCGTCTCATCCCTCCCCGCTCCCCGCTTCCCGCCACCACCGCTAACCCTGCCCCTTTTCTTTCTGTACCCTCCCCGCTCCCGCCTCCCAGCTGCTCCGCCCACCCGCGCACTTCGCCATATATGGCGACCGTGCGAACGCGCAGCGGTCACGCTCAGCGGGCGCGCCGATTGTGCGCCGAAGGCGCGCCAAAGGTAAGCCCGTCTACGCCCGTCTGCGCCTGGACCGCGCCCAGCGCCAGGACCCCTGTCCCACGAGGACCCCGACCATCCCGCCTGACGTACACAGCCGCCACCCTCATCGCACTCAACACCGGCTGAATCCCAGGATGCTACCGAGCCACCCCACGACGCTCCCACGGACCCTTCAGCTGCCACGCCTGCAAGTTCACCTGCATCCGGACCTGCCCGGCACCAGCACCCGCCAAGCCGAACACCAGCAGCAACCACCTCAAGTGCATCCTGCTCAACACCCGCTCCGTCCACAGACACGCCATCGAACTCTGGAACCTCCTCGACACCACAGCTCCTGACGTTGCCTTCCTCACGGAGACCTGGATGGACGCCTCCTCAGCGCCCGACATCGCCATCGCCATCCCAGAGGGCTACAAGATCACCCGGAGGGACCGCAACGCCAACCAGGTGGGAGGAGGCATCGCCATCATCCACAGGAACACCATCCGTATCACGACCAGCACCAACAACACCCCACCCTCCGCCGAACACCTGCATTTCCAGATCCACACCGACCCGAAGACGACCCTCAGAGGCACCCTGATCTACCGACCTCCGGGACCACGCACTCAATTCAGCGAGGACATCGCCGACTTCGTCAGCCCGCATGCCCTCCCCTCCGCTGACTACATCCTCCTGGGGGACTTCAACTTCCACCTGGAGAACAACAACGACTGCAACACCAGCACCCTGCTCGACAACCTCGACAACCTTGGACTCAAGCAACTGGTGAGCACCCCCACCCACCTCACCGGACACACACTCGACGCCATCTTCTCATCCAGCAAAGACATCGCTTTCAGCCACGCCACAGAACTCCACTGGACGGACCACAGATGCGTCCACTTCACCTTCAGAAGAACGACGATCCACCACCACCAGCAACAGGTTGCTCGAAGAAGCTGGAACAAGATCACAGCCGACCAGCTCGCCGCTTCCCTGAGCCAGCACCCTCCGGCCAGCTCAGTGAACCCCAGCCAGGCCGCTGACAACCTCACGAAGTGGATCAGCAACTGCGCGGACGAACTCGCCCCTCTGAGGACCCCGCCCAGCAGACCCGGCAGTAAGAAAGCCCCATGGTTCACCGACGAACTCAAGAGCTCCAAGAAGAACTGCAGAGCCCTCGAGAATGTCTGGAGAAAGGAACCCACACCGGACAACAGGACCACCCTCAAGCTCGCCACCCGGAAACACCACCAACTGATCCATACCGCCAAGAAAAGGGCTTTCAAGAACCGACTGGACAACAACGCACACAACTGCAAGGAACTCTTCAACATCGTGAAAGAGCTCACCAACCCCAACGCCGGAAACAACGACATCACCCCATCGCAAGACCTCTGCAACTGCCTCGCCTCCTACTTCCACAACAAGATCGCGGACATACACAACAGCTTCATTACCCATCCGACCCACGCCACGACCACAGCAACGCCGCCCACCACCACCCTCCGAGCCTGGACCCCGATCAGCACCGAAGACACCGTCCGCATGATGAACTCCGTCCACTCCGGATCTCCGACCGACCCCTGCCCTCACCACGTCTTCAACAAAGCCGACGCTGTCATCGCACCCCACCTGCGGGACATTATCAACACCTCATTCGACACCGCCACCTTCCCCGAGAGCTGGAAGCACGCCGAACTCAGCGCTCTACTCAAGAAACCTACGGCAGACCCCACCGAACTTAAGAATTACCGCCCCATCTCACTACTCCCGTTTCCAGCAAAAGTCATCAAGAAGACCGTCAACAAACAGCTGGCCGCCTTCCTCGAGACGAATGGATCCCTCAACCCCTCGCAGTCCGGCTTCCGTGCCAACCACAGCACTGAGACCGCCCTCATCGCCGCCACGGACGACATCCGAGCCCTGATGGACAACGGAGAAACAGCGGCCCTCATCCTCCTAGACCTCTCCGCGGCTTTCGACACGGTCTGCCACCGCACCCTAGTGCAGCGCCTCAGCAACGTCGGAATCCAGGAGAAGGCACTGGAATGGATTGTCTCCTTCCTCGACGGAAGAACACAGAGAGTCCGCCTACCACCGTACAAGTCAGAGGCCACCGAAGTCATCTGCGGCGTCCCTCAAGGATCCTCGCTGAGCCCTACCCTCTTCAACGTCTACATGAGCCCCCTCGCGGCCAACGCACGCCAACACAACCTCAACATAATCTCTACGCCGACGACACCCAGCTGATCCTCTCCCTGACCAACGACCCCGCCGCCGCCAGAGCCAACCTGCACGAAGGGATGAAAGAGGTAGCCGAGTGGATGACGACGAGCCGCCTGAAACTGAACTCAGACAAGACGGAGGTCCTCATCCTGGGCTCCTCGCCCTCCGCCTGGGACGACTCCTGGTGGCCCCCCGCCCTGGGCACCGTACCCAAACCGACGAACCACGCACGCAACCTGGGCTTCATCCTGGACTCCTCCCTCTCCATGACCAGGCAAGTCAACTCCGTCTCCTCGTCGTGCTTCAACATCCTGCGCATGCTTCGGAAGATCTTCTAGTGGATCCCCACGGAGACCAGGAAGACCGTCACCCAGGCCCTCGTCCCCAGCCGACTGGACTACAGCAACGCACTCTACGCCGGAACGACCACCAAGCTCCAGAAGAGACTCCAGCGGATCCAGAACGCCTCAGCCAGACTCATCCTCGACATCCCACGGAACAGCCACATCTCCGGACACCTGAGAGACCTGCACTGGCTCCCCATCAAAAAAAGAATCACCTTCCGGCTCCTCACCCACGCACACAAAGCCCTACACGATCAAGGCCCGAGCTACCTCAACAACCGAATCAACTTCTACGCTCCCAAACGCCACCTCCGATCTGCCAGGCACGCCCTCGCCGCCGTTCCACGCATCCGTAGAGCCACAACAGGAGGAAGGTCCTTCTCCTACCTGGCCGCCAAGACCTGGAACTCCCTCCCGGCCGACCTGCGCCTGACCCAAGACCACCTCTCCTTCAGGAAGAAGCTCAAGACCTGGCTGTTCGAGCAGTAACGGCACCCCCCTCCCCCTAAGCGCCTTGAGACCCTACGGGTAGGTAGTGCGCTCTATAAATGTCTTTGATTGATTGATTGATACTCCCATCTGGATTAGAAGGGCCTGTGTTAGAAGCCCTCCTTGCATCATAAGTCTCTAAGAGACCTATCAGAAATGGGAAGGTAGGGTTAGAACCCTGTTTTAGCTTCCTGGAGGTACACACTTGTCTCATCTCCTGGAAGCTAAGAGCTGCATATCTTGACATGACCTGTGGAGGGTCAACTGACATAAAGGAAGCCTCTGTGTTCTCTCCTTTGTCAGGCATGCTTTTCTAGTGAGGTGTAAGTGGTGCACTTACCTACACTATTTGTTTGCCTACTGATCGCTTGCTAAGAGTTGTAGTCAGGGTGTGCTAAGCCCTGTTAAACTACAACAGCTGGTTCAGTAGAACTCAGAGTATTCTAAGCTAAGTTATCTGTACCTTGGTACTTATGTGATCTTTCAAATGATATTCTTAGGATACGTGTGGTAAAACAACAGCAAGCTCAAATCCCAACAGCTGCTCACCAATGTGAGAAGTTGGCCTGATATATAGTGCTCACTATTCTAGTAATCACTGTGTATCATACCAAACGACCCTTATTGATGATTGGTTGTAAGTCAACCTTATAGACCAGCTATCCTAGTAGCATGGACAAGAGCAGTCTATAGGCTAAACTCTAGAGGGCGTGTTAAGCCAGCTGTTATACCATCACATATACCCCTTGAACACCAAGTGAAAGGACACCACACAAGTTGTTATGAAAATAAAAGGATATTTATTTATAACAAGTCTACCCTGATCTCTTTATGAGTCAGGGAGCTAAGCACACAACAAAACTCTTAAGAAAATACTTTAAGTCGCACAATATACACAAATGCCCGAGGGGCACGAAAAACCATATACACTAAAAGTGGAATGCGAAATACTATCAGGTAAGTAACACGATCCAGAGGCTTCTGGATCGCTAGGACTATACTACTGAACCCTAAGGTTAGGAGCAGGAGGCCTAGGGAGATCGGGTGCAGAGTGTGCACTCTCACGCGGGATGCGGGACAAAGTCTATGGAGGCTAGTATTCACAAAGTTACTGTTATCGGACGAATCCGACTAGATAGACTGAAAACGAAAAAGGATCTGGACACTTTGGATAGTGAACCTACGTTGGAGCACCGAAATGCTCAGGTTACCTAGCCCAGGGGCTGCGGCTGCATAGGGTTCAAAAGACGTCGGGAATCCTCGTTGAAGTCTATGGAGCCTGAAAGAAGAAGTTGCTGGCAGGCGACCAGTGAAGATGTTCGATGTGATCCAAGCCTGGATCGGTGATGGAGACGACCTGAAAGCAGAGGGGACTCAGTACTTAATCACTAGCCAGTGATTAGGTGGGCACCAGGATGGCACCGGATGAAGTCACCTCGACCAGGTGAGTGGGCGACGCTAGACTCTGCTGTTCCTCGGACCAGAAGGCGTTGTCGGCGACCAGGCTGGAGGTGCGAGCTGTCCCCGAAGGTGTCTGCTGTCGGCGATGCTGGACCCAGGATTGGGGCAACAAACCTTGGCAAAGTCAAGCCCATGCGGTGGAGTCAAGATGGCATCTGGAGTGGACCAGGAGGGTCCGGGGTGCTCCTCTCTTGGAAGGGAGCAAGGGCCAGTCTGGAGCCACCAGACCAGCGGTGTAATCGTCATGGT
Source organism: Lissotriton vulgaris (assembly GCF_964263255.1). Lineage (NCBI taxonomy): Eukaryota > Metazoa > Chordata > Amphibia > Caudata > Salamandridae > Lissotriton > Lissotriton vulgaris. The sequence goes on along the minus strand of NC_141699.1, from coordinate 53,980,066 downwards.
TCGTCGTCAGGAGGGCCACTAGCCTGCAGGCAAGTGACCGGACAACGCGGTGAGCAGCAAAGAGCAGAAGGGCCCCACGCAGATCTCGTGGATGCTGGGGGGCTGGACTTCGGTGCTGGAGCTGCTCAGGGTCAGGGCTTCTCAAACCCCAAAGCACTCACTCGAGGATCCCTCGGCGGTCGTGCTGGTTAAGCGTCGTGTAGTTTTGAAGATGGCCGGTCCCTTCATGTCTCATCACACCCACGAATCTCAGCTGGGCTGATGATGTAGGTAGAGGTCAGAGAAGCCAGGGAATCCGGGTCTTGTCGAGCAGGGCATTCTTGATCCGGAGGATGGACTTACAGCAAACAGCGATGCTTATATGGTGCCTGCGGGTGCAGGGTGGCTACTCCTTAGCCACAAGGGAGAGTCTTCAGACATAGTCAAGAGTCCTTTCGTGTAAAGTAGTCAAGATTCAGAATTATCTAATTTGGGAAGGGGGCCTGCTCCTACCTATATTCTAAAAAAAGGGGCAGGCATGCGACTAGGTCCTGCCCATGGGTGGGACCAGGAGGGGGGTGGTTACACCCTCTCCCTTGTCCGGACTTTCCCCAGCTCAGGGGCTGGTGTGCCCCTGGAACTGGTTTAAGCCGGCACATGCATATGCACAGTGAGCACCGGGGTGCCACTTGCAATCACCTTCCTCTCAGCCCTGCCTACCTGGGATACACAAAACCCTGTCTGGGATGGTGCTAGCACCGCCCCTGACAGGAAATCCTTTGTCCAAGCTCTCCTCGCTGGAAGGAATCCCAGCAGCAGGAGGTCAGACTTGTGTCTGTGGTGCCAGCATCCATTTTGTGATGCTGAGGCTCGAGTTAGCTTTAACCGGGGTTCACAGTTACATGCATGTCGTGTCCCTCTAGAAGGGTGGAATGCTAACCCCGTCACCAGAATTGGCGAGGGGTTAGTACTCCAATTCGTATGACACCTTACTCGACATGTTTTGATAAAGCGATACCAAAGATAGCAAATAACCGCGAGGATTATAATGCACTTAGGAGTATATGGTACGCGTTATCATGGAACAGCTATTAGGACTTGGTTCTGCAAGCTGCAGACAGACTCAGCTCATGCCAGAGCACCATCTCACATAATTCCAAGCACTCTGCCTTCAGGATTGTTAAGGCCTGCCATAGGAGTGACTGATAGGAATACATGTGTCCATTTTAGGGTTAGATATAGGAATACTATATCTAACACCACCTTGCCCCAGCTGTCAGCCAGTTGTGTCAGATTTGGATGGCCAGCCAGGGGTGGCATAATACATGCTGCAGCCCCTGGTAGGCCCCCTGGGTACACCTATGCCCTGGATACCTAAGGTATACTGTACAGGGACTGATAAGGTGGCCCAGTACCAATTGGTAAATGCACCTAAGGTACATGTGTGTCAATTTAGAGAGAGAACAGCTAGGCTGTGGGTCTGATTAGCAGGCCCACAGCCAGGGAAAGTCATAAACCAGTCCTCTTTACACTGTACATCAACTCCCTGGGGAAATCATTGAACTCTGTCACCCCGGATATTCCACGTATGGGGGGAGTACCTATCCCGGTCCTCCTCTACGCGGACGACGCTGTCCTCTTAGCTCGGACTGGCACAGGCCTTCAAAAATTACTAGATCATTTTGGCCTCTTTATGGAAGCACTGGACCTTAAGATCAACACTGCCAAATCTCACGTCATGGTTACTGGTTCGCGAAAGAAACACACGAAGATCTGGTCCATTAGCTGTAATAGCTCACCAATCTCCAGGGTCCCTTTCTTTTGCTACTTGGGCGTCACTTTTGACGAAAAAGGAACGTGGGGCGCACAAATGAGGCTAAAACAGAACGGAGTTACCAGATCCACCACAGCCCTTCTGCATTTCGCCAAAAGATTGGGCTCAAGACCCATGGAAGCAATGATGCGTATCTACAAAGCTAAATGTCTGGCAATTGCTTCCTATGGAGCCGCCATATGGGGCTATGTTGCAAGCCCAGGTATTCAAATCGCAGAAAACAACTTCATACGAGCCTTGCTATCTCTCCCAAAATCATCCCCTATACATACAATTCACAATGAAATAGGCCTGGGTCACGTCACTGACCTCCTAAAAATGTCCCCAGTGTTATGCTGGGTTAAAACCTGGACAAATGAGGAAATCAGCCTAAATCATTGTATTCTGAAAGACTGTATGTCTCTGGACAAAGCCGATAACATCCCGTGGCTGGCGTATGTTAGAGCGGCATGCGCGAGCCTAGGACGTCCAGAAATGTACTCTCTGCCACATAACTTAAAAAAAGAGGATATAAAATGGGTCAAACTGCATTTCCAAAATTTGTTGGAGGGTGAAAGGGAAATGGTTGAACTTGGTAAACCGATGGTACGTACACTCTTCCAACTTTCTTCAACTACAGCCATGGAACCTTATCTGAAATATGTCACCAAGCCCTACCATTGCTTCTTACTTATAAGGTTCAGGTTCAACCTAATACACCTTGTGCTTGGCTCGCAGTCAAAGTGGGGCTCACCAGAAAACTTACCCCCCTGTTCCTGTGATTGTTTTTCTATACAGGACACCCTTCACTTAGTTATGCTCTGCGAACATTACCTGGTGGCTCGGAAAATATTCCTGGTCCCTATCCTGAAAGATCTGAACTTTGTCCAGGTTCGGCCAGCTTTACTATACTTACAGATGCTGAGCTCGGTACACGTCACATATGGGGTTGCTTGTTTTCTGGTGGCAGCTGCCAGACAAAATAAATTAAGATCTGCTGCCACTATGAATCACCTAAATTGACATTTGCTGAAATGGACACTTACCACACCTATCTTTCTTTCTTAAACTTGGTAAATTTTTAACAAAAAATCTTTACTGTGTTCTTATGAAGGAGTTGCAATCTTTTTTTCATACATGTTTAATTGTATTTTAACTTGGTATCATGTTCGATGTTCTGCTTTTATGGTTTTAATTAACCAAATAAAGTTTTTTGACTGACTGACATAAACCAGTGAAGCAAAAAGCAAAAATCTGGGGTGATCATAGGATTGCAGACCCTACTCTCCTACATGACCCCCCCCCCAAACTTTGGGACACTAAGCTAACCTTGACCAGGTGAGTCTTCTTGCTCTAAGTGGAAATACCTAGCAAGCCCATCTGCATTGCCATGATCAGTGCCAGGTCTATGCTCCACTGTAAAATCCATCCCCTGTAGGGAAATGGACCACCTAAGTAGTTTGGGGTTTTCACCCTTCATCTGATTTAGCCACAAGCGGGGCTTATGGTCGGTCTGAATCTTGAAATGAGTGCCAAACAAGTATGGCCTCAATTTCTTCAGGGCCCAAACCACAGCAAAGGTCTCCCTCTCAATAGCTGATCAATTTTCTCTCTGGAGGTCAGCCTTCTGCTAATAAAAGCAATGGGCTGGTCATGACCATCAAAATTCAGCTGAGATAGAACAGCTCCCACACCCAACTCAGAAGCATCTGTTTGGACAATGAATGTTTTGGAGTAGTCTGGACTCTTTAGGATAGGTGCTGTGCACATGGCCTGCTTTAGGTCATCGAATGCTTTTTGACAGCTTGCTGTCCACTGAACTTTCTTTGGCATCTTTTTACTTGTCAGGTCATTAAGTGGAGTCACAATAGATCCATAATTTCTGACAAATTTCCTGTAATATCTAGTCAGGCCCAAGAAAGCTCGAACCTGAGTCTGGGTGGTTGGAGGAGCCAGTCCTTGATGGCCTGTATCTTGCTCTCCAATGGCTGAACCTGGCCTCCACCTACAAGGTGGCCCAGTTATACAACCTGTGTCTGCCCTATCTGGCACTTAGTGGCCTTGATAGTGAGACCTGCCATCTGCAGTGCCTCCAACACTTTCCTCAGATGGACCAGGTGATCCTCCCAGGTGGAGCTAAAGACTGCTATATCATCAAGATATGCTGCACAGAAGTCATCCAACCCAGTGAGAACTTGATTAACCAGCCTTTAGAAGTTGGCAGGTGCATTTTTCAAACCAAAGGGCATTACCACAAACTGATAATGCCCACCAGGGGTAGAAAATGCTGTTTTGGGCTTGGCCTCCTCAGCTAACCTGATTTGCCAATACCCAGCTGTCAGGTCAAATGTACTTAAGTAGTTGGCAGAAGCCAATCTATCTATAAGTTCATCTGCCCTTGGTATTGGGTGGGCATCAGTCTTAGTGACTGCATTGAGGCCTCTGTAGTCTACGCAAAACCTCATCTCTTTCTTACCACCCTGGGTGTGAGGCTTTGGCACTAGAACTACTGGACTAGCCCAAGGGCTATCTGAGGGCTCAATGACTCCCAGCTCCAACATCTTCTGCACTTCTGTCTTGATGCAGTCTCTGACATGATCAGGCTGTCTGTAGATTTTACTCTTAACTGGCAGACTGTCCCCAGTGTCAACCTCATGGGTACACCAATTGGTCTGACTGGGTGTCAGAGAGAACATATGTCTAAAGGATTGAAGAACTTGTTTGCAATCCTTTTCTTGATGCTCAGAGAGGCTGCCACAAAAGACAACACCATCTACTGACCCATCATCAGGGTTCTGAGTGAGCAGGTCTGGGAGAGGGTCACTCTCCTCCTCCTGTCCCTCATCTGTGGCGATGAGCAAGCTCATGTCCTTCCTGTTTACATGGAGCCCCCTGAGGGGGCTCCTGGGAGTTCCAAGGTCCACCAGGTAGGTGACCTCTCCCTCCTATAGGGACAACATCCAGATATGACAACCTTAGCCACAAAGACCTGAGTGCCTTGTGCACAGCCAGGGGGCTAAGAAAGGGCAGAGGCCCTACCATTCCTTCCCTAGTAGCTCTCCTAGAAAAGGATGACTTAGATAAGGTGAGTCAGGCTCCCTTAGAATCAGGTGAAGGGATACACTCCCCTGAGAATGAGAATCTTCCAGAAGATGAAGAAGAGGAGGAGGAAGAGGAAGAGGAAGGCTCAGATGTAGAAGAGCCTGAAGATCAGGATCAGAGGGTGACCCAGGTACAGGTTGCCAGGCTTAACCAGGCCAACCTAGACCTACATGGGAATGGAGAGGGCCAGCACCACTCCAGATCTCATAACCAAATTCTCCCAGGTAACAGGAGGGTGAGATCTCCATCAGGGGACTCTCATCTTTCTAGTGCCTCAAGAGAATCTCAAAGAGGGATGACTCCCTCCTAGAGGAAAGAGCATAGGGCCAGAATGAGGGCTGTCCAACTCCAGATAGAGAGGGAAGAGGTAGCCTTGGCTCAAGCTAAACTTGCTTTAGCAAGAGAAAGAAAATTGTGTGGCTTAGATGCCACTGGTGGCAGCAAAATTCCTAAAGAGAAACCCAGGTCCTATGATAGTAGAAACCTGACAAAGATTGTGCCCCCCTACAAGGAAGGAGATGACATCCACAAATGGATGACTGCTCTGGAGAGAGCCTGCATGGTACAGCAGGTTCCTGAGGAACAGTGGGCAGCAATCTTATGGTACTCCTTTTCAGAGAAAGGGAGAGATAGGCTCCTCACTGTCAGACATGAGGATGCCAGCAATTACAAAGTCCTGAAGAGTGTTCTAATAGATGGGTTTGGCTTAACCACTGAACAGTACAGGTTAAAGTTCAGAGATACCCAGAAGACACAGACTCAGGACTGGACTGATTTTGTTGATTGTGCAACTAAGGCTCTGGAGGGTTGGCTAAATGGCAGCAAAGTACATGACTTCACAGGATTGTATAATTTGATTATGAGGGAGCAGATCCTTAGTAATTGTCAGAACCAGCTCTTACACCAGCACCTGGTGGACTCAGATTTGACCTCTCCCCAAGAATTGGGAAAGAGGGCAGATAAATGGGTCAGAACCAGGATTAGGCCTAAGAATCAGGACAATAACCAGAAGAAGGAGTCTACCAAGCCTCAAGATAAGGGTGGGGATAAAAGTAAAGAAAACACTTCCCCAGGGCCCCAAAACTCCAAGAATGGGGGTGGGTCCCAAGACACTTCTTCAACAGAGAAAAAGCCTTATTGTCATGCCTGTAAACAGGTTGGGCATTACAAAACAGACAACTGTTGTCCCAAGAATGGCAATAAAGAGAACATACCTCCAAAGCCAGCTCCAACACCTCCTGTTACTGTCAGCAGTAATCCCCCAGGAAGTGGGAGCACACCCAGGAATCTGGGTGGGTTTACTTTTGCAGCCCAGGAGGACCCTGGCCTATCCAGGTCCCCATCCCCAAATGATCTTGTTTATGAGACTGGCATGGGGTTTGCCAACTTCTCTGTTTGCCCAAATACCTTGAGCAAATATAGACAAGAACCCATCATCAATGGTTTGAAAGTTGAAGCCTTTAGAGACACAGGGGCTAGCATCACCATGGTGGCTGACTGTATAGTCCCCTCTAAGCAACTTTTACCAGGTGCCACATACCAGGTAACAAACATTGATGGTATCCAAACAAATCATCCCATGGCAGTAGTAAGTCTCAGCTGGGGAGGTGTCACTGGCCCCAAGAGAGTGGCAGTGTCCCCAAACTTGCCTGTAGACTGCCTACTGGGCAATGATTTAGAAATCTCAGCCTGGGCTGAGGTTGAACAGGAAATCCATTCTAGAATGGTAAACTCTAATGGAAAGGTTAGTGGGGCTGTACTTGCTATAGCCCCAATCCAAGATGTCCTTCCTGAAAAGGTTGGTAGGTTGAGCAACTCTCTGCCCCATCTTTACCAGAAGCTTTTCAAAAACAGAATAGCAAAGCTGTTATGATAACAGCAGAAACCCAAACTGAGTCTCCTCCTGAAAAGGTTGGTGGGGCTGTGATGGCCACAGCCCAAACTCAAACAGATATGTGTGTTGTGAAGCCTGAAATGATGGATCACTCCACCCAAACTGAGAGCATGGAGGAGGAAGAGAAATCTCCCCCTCACCAGACATTTGGACAGGATCAGCCTCCTCAGGGAACTGATCTTACCCCTGATGAAGGAACTGCCCCAGAGGTTGTTAGGCCTGGCCTGACAGAGCCTCTGATGGCAGTGGACCCTTCTCAGGTGGGACCCAGTCTGGAGCAGGTAACCTGCCCCTCTCTACCTTGCCTTAGTCAGCCCAGGGCTGCAGAGGACAAGAAGGACAGTGCGACCCAGAGGGCCCCCTGTCAAATAAAGCACCCCCATCAACAGATTAGGGGCACCAAAACTAGTAGCCCTAGTAAGGTGAAAACTTTAAAAACTCCTGAGGGAGCCCCCTTAAAAACAGTTAGGGACCTCCCACAGATGGATTCTGTTGGGCACAGCCAAACCTGGGACCCAAAGGGCCCAAACCTGAACTGTCCCTCCAGCAAGCCACACAGAGGGACCCAGCCTCCAGCTTTAGGTAGCCAGAGGTTGACCCTGAGAGCTCAGTGCAACTCAGTTGAAGAAAGAAAGGCACACATGGTGGAAGATAATTGGAGGAAGTTGAGCCCAAAATTAGTGGGGCCTCACTTCAATACTCCATATCCAAACCAGCCTTTAACTTTGCATAAACACACCCAAGGTAGTGATTCCCTATGGTGGAGACCTTCTAATACCCCTAGGGTGAGGGACTGCTTAGTGGACCATGAGACAGGGGGTACCCATGCTAGTGCAGGTACTTCCTTATATGGCCACTCAGGCAATATAGGCTTACCTGGCCAAGGATAGCCTTATCTCCTTTCGTTTGGGGGGGGGGGGGTTATGTAGGAAGGTGGCTACCTGACTATGGTTACCCCAGATTTTTTGCCTTGTGTTTAGCTGGTTTTCGACTTAGTTGGCCTGGTTCCCTGCTAATCAGGGCCCCAAGCTATCTGCTCTCTCTGTAAAATGGATTCCATGTACCCTAGGTGCATAACTAGATTGGCTTGGGTCACCTTATCAGCCCCTGTACAGAGCACTATAGGTGCCCAGGGCATAGGTGCATCCAAGGCCTACTAGGGGCTGCAGCATATCTTTTGCCACCCCTGGCTGGCTATCTAAAATTGACACAACTGGTTGATCACTCAGCTGGGGCAAGGTGGTGTAATCACCCCTTGCTTAGATATAGTATGCCTATATCTAAACCTATCTGGACACATATAAACCTGTGAGCCACTCCTATGGCAGGCCTTAACAATCCTGGAGGCAGAGTGCGTGGTTTTATGTGAGATGGAGCTCTGGCATGAGCTGAGCCTGTCTGCAGCTGTCGGGAACAACTCCCTAAGCTGATCCGGGATAATGCCATACCATATACTCTTAAGCGCCTTATAATCCTCGCGGTTATATAGCAACTTTGGTTTGGCTTTATCAAAACATGTCGTGTAAGGTGTCATACGAATTGGAATACTACCCCCTCGCCAGTTCTGGCGAAGGGGGTAACATTCCACCCCTCTAGAGGGGACGACATGTTACTTTTGCTAACACGCGGTTGATTTTTAAAAGAGCCTCAGATCCACAAAATGGATGCTTCTGCCACAGACACATGTCTGACCTCCTGCTGCTGACCGAAACTCAGCAGAGGAGGCCTGGACAAAGGCTTTCCTGTCACAGGGAGGTGTGACACCACCCCAGACAGGAGATAGTGGATTGTAGCAGGGAGGTTTGAAAGAAACCAGACAGTGCCTGGGGAGCACAAGGCTTCCCCTTGCATAATCCGGTCAAACCGGTTCTGGGGCAGCCCAGCCCCAGCTCCAGTGAGACCTGGACAAAGGAAAGGGGGTGTAACCACCCCCCTTCCTGGTCCCACCCATAGGGGAGGGACCTAGCAGGAGATCCACCCCTCAGATTGGAATAAGAGTGGGAGCAGTGCCAATGCAACTCAGATCATCCTGAAATCAACTTTAAACTAAGAAGACGACTGGACTTCGACTTTCTGATGAATAGAAGACTGAAGAGCATCTCCCTTGTGGCCTAGGAGGGGCCACCCTGTGAACACAGGCATCACCAGGCACCTCGACATCTGCTTTGCCGCCGCCTCCCGCCGGAGCCCGAGTGCAAAGCCTGACAAGACCCAGCTTCCCAGACTTCTCCCAGCCCGATCCACAGTCCCTGCAAAGAAGGGACCCATGGAGGCACCGAGAGACGTGGGAGCGGACATCTTGAAAGACCCCTGAGACGCTGACTGCACAGTACCTGAGGCACCCTCGACTTTGTGCTTTGGGGTTTGAGAAGCCCCACAACCGAGCAGCATTTGCACCAAAGATCAGCCCTCCAGCATCTCCACGATCTGTGTGGGGCCCTTTTGCTTTGTGCCACTCGACTCGCCATCCCGTCCACTTGTCACGTGGTCAACGGCCATCTTGGCAACGAAACCTACGATTTACACTGTGGGTCTGGTTGCTCCAGAACTGCCCTCGCTCCTGTAGAAAGGAGTACCCGCTCTGACCTTGCTGTTCCGAGTAATAAGCCTTTTTCACTTTCCCCGTGGCTTGCATTAGCCAAGGCTTGTTTGCTTCAATCGAGTTGCCGACACCGCCATCAGCTAGAGCCTTCGAGGGTCAGCTCGTGATCGACTCCTGGACGTCTTTGACCTCTTCGTGTCCACGCAGCTGCAGAGAGAAGCAACCCCTGATCACCTGTTTGCACCCGACTTTGCCTGGTTCCAATCTGGTTCCACGGTGGTCACTGGTCAGTGACTTTGAACATTGTCCCCTCTGCTTTCAGGTCTTCACCACTTCAGATCCACCCTTGGATCCACCGGACACTTCTGCTTCCCATCGCCTGCAGCATCTTCAGCTCCAAGCACCAAGAACCTGCGTGTCAAAACCCGACGCCACTTCGACCCTGTGCACCCACTTCCTGTGGGTGAGGTAACATTGCAACGCCGGTGTTCCTACACTGGTCCACACCTCTAGGGTCTGTGTCTTAAGTTTTGTTCCTCTAGGTTCAGCGGAAGTGCCTTTAAACTAACTTTGTGTAACTTTTACGCACCATTGACATTGCATTGGTGCAAGCCGCACTTTCCGTGCTGCAACCGTCTCCTGTGGGCTACTCCCGACTTCAGCATTGCTAGTCCTGACTGCTCCCAGCGAATCTCTAGGCCCTAGGCCTAACCACTGTTCGATTGGTATCTCTTATACCACTTTTTTAGTATATGGTTTAAGTGGCCACCGGCCCTTATCCAAAATTGTGCGACTTTGTATGTTATACTGTGCTTTTGATTTAACGCTTGTGCCCCTTTCCTCATAAAGAGTACTGGGGAGTAATTTAGAAATAAATACATATATTTTTATAATATATACTTGTGTGGTGTCCTTTCATTTGATTACAGGATTGTATGTGGTAAAACAGCTCGCTTAACACGACCTCTTAAGTTAAGCCTTTAAGGCTGCTTAGTCCATGCTACCACTAGGATAGCTTGTCTAACAAGGTTGACTTACAACCAGACATCTTTGGGGTTTGTTTGGACTGATACCAAGTGGTTCCAGAATTGGAAACACTACATATCAGGCCAACTTCTCACACAGGTGCCTTAGGGGCTTTAGTGGTAGGAGTTTGCCCTTCTTTCTTGGTGCACTCACTAAACCAGTGAGTCTTACTTTTACAGTATTGGCACCACCTTTTTGACTGGCCTTCTTGAGTCTTCTTTTTCTGCTGTGAAGCCTGACCCCCACCCTCTTTGGTTTGTTGGGGACCTGTTGAAGACTTCTGGTCATTTTGTTCATTCTTGTTACTACCCTTTTGGTCTGCTTTCTTCTGACCACCCTGGTTCTGAGTCTGGTTCTGCTTGACCCTTGTTCTGACCCATCTGTCTGCCTTCTTTCCCAATTCTTGGGGAGAGGTCAGATCTGAGTCAACAAGGTGCTGATGCAACAACTGGTTCTGACAGTTATTTAAAATCTGTTCTCTCGTGATAAGATTATACAACCCTGTGTAATCAGTAACCTTGCTACCCAGCAACCAGCCTTCCAAAGCCTTAGTGGCACAATCGACAAAGTCAGCCCAATCCTGAGACTGAGTTTTCTGGGTGTCTCTGAACAGCAACCTGTACTGCTCAGTTGTTAAGCCAAACCCATCAATCAGTGTATTCTTCAGAACTTGGTAATTGTTAGCATCCTCAGCTCTAGTATTGAGGAGCTTATCTCTACCTTTGCCTTCAAAGGAAAGCCACAAGATAGCTGCTCACTGATTCTGGGGGACGCACTGGACAGTGCAGGCCCTCTCCAAAGCAGTCATCCATTTGTGGATGTCATCCCCTTGTTTAAAGGGGGGCACTATCTTACTCAGGTCTATAGTGTCAAGGTTACAAGCACTTTTACCTGTGAGTTGCTTGTAGATGGATTTCGCAGAGACGTTATGGACCAACTTCCCCAAATTCTAAGCAACACCTAGTGATTGATTTGAACACCTAGGTAATCAAATAGAAAAAAGGGAGGAAGGCCGGATAGTGGACGCTACCTGTTCCTGGGTTGTCGACCTGCGAGGCAACAAAGAAACTTTTGTAACTTTTATCTCTTTGGTTCACACAATTAAACCTACATCTATCCTTACAGATCCGATTCTTTTATTCCAAAAGCCTACCTGCGACTGTAAGAATCTAAGCGTCGCGTCCGTGTTGTCGTCGTGGAGGGTTGTGGTTTTGTAGGTTGTAGTGAGTTGAAGCCAATAAGGAGGTTTCGCGTACTTTCTCCTAAGAAGAAGTAAATTGTATTAAATAAGTTACTCTCTTTTCTTCAGTTCCTTTTCACTCTAAAAAACATTAGCCCCTTTTCCTTGTACATATCACTTACTCAGTGTACTCGTTTATGTCTTCTCTTGACTTCGCAACCTAAAAGAAATACACTCTAAACAAGAAACAATTGCCACAAGAAACAATTGCCAAAACTCAATGAGCACTATTATTGTCCACAATGATTTATGCTTTTGATATTTTCTCACAGCACTCTTTAGAAAAAGAACCAAACTGTCTCTTAAACAAATGCACGGAATGTTCTTGGAGAAGTCTTTCAGGTAAGTTCTAGTCCTTCAATACTTTGCTGCTTGCTTGTGTTGGGCGCCTTAAAACTAACTAAAAAAAAGGTTTCACTTAGCTTGTGATTTTTCTTTCCTTTCAGGAACTCGTGCTAGAAATGATGCAGGAAGATGAAGCCTTTCGACGATCTCCGGTTGGCAGCTGGCGTTCTGTATCCCAGGGTGCTTCAAGATGCGTCTTCCTTGAGGGCGCGGCAGGAGGCGAAGCATCGGGAAGCTTTGGGTGTGGCCTTTTATAGCCGAGCCACACCCTAAGAGATGCTGACGTATTGCGCACCGTTTTGCAGCGTGCGTGTGCGTCTTAGGGAGTTCAGCCGGCCGAATGGTTCAAGATCCTTAAGCTTAAACACTAGTTTGTGATTACTATCTTATTGTTTGCAATTTCTGATAACAAAGAGTAGCAACTTATTATCAAGAGAGTACAAATTAACACCAAGAGTCAAAATATGAAATATGACAAGATGTATTCAAGTCCGACATAACCCCACAACACTTAAGCAATGTTCCTTACAACTGAAGTATAACACTACCCACAAGTATGCAACATTCCCCATACACTACATTTGGCGTGCTGGGTGCACGGGACAGGAATGGGTTTCCTGCTGGGATAAAACTGCTCAGTGTGGAGCAGAAGGTGTGTAGGGCAGTGATTCATGACAGTACTCCCCTCTCAAGAGTCCTCCCAAGATCTGAGGAACAGGTCTAGGCTTGTTTGGGTTTCGGAGGTGAAAATGTCTCAAGAGACGAGGGGAATTTTGTAAATTTGAAAGAGGCTCCCATGTCCGTTCTTCTGGACCGTAGCCTTTCCAATGAATCAAATAAAACAATTTTCCACGAATTCTTTTGGAATCAAGGATTTTCTGAACTTCGAATTCTGAAGTACCGTCAACTTGTATGGCCGCTGGTTTTTCTTTAAATCTAGTCATAGGATCACAGGGTTTAATCAAAGATACATGAAACACTGGATGAAATTTATATCTGGTTGGTAAAGTTAGTCTTACACTAACAGGATTTATTAGTTTTTCAATAGGAAATGGTCCAATAAATTTGGGGCAGAATTTTTTTACAAAATTTTATTTTCAAGTTCTTAGTGGACAACCACACTTTATCTCCTATAGAGAAATTAGGTGGTGATTTTCTGTGAAGGTCTGAAGTTTCTTTTTGCTCTTCTTTTGCTTGCGCTAAATGATATTGAGCCTGATCTTGAACGTAGATTAATTTTTTAATATGGTCTTCTAAAGACGGTATTTCAGATGGAACTTGTATGGAACCTGGAATGTTTTTAGGATTAAATCCACATAAGTACAGAAGAAGGGTGATAGAGTTGTGGAGGAATTATCCATGTTATTATAAGCAAATTCCAAAACCCATAAAATGTCTGACCATTCCTTTTCATTTTCAGATAAGGTACACCTTAAGAATTGTTCTATAGTTTGATTAGTTCTTTCCGTTAAACCATCTGTTTGGGGATGATATCCGGAGGAGGTGCGAATGTCCATCTCTAAAATGTTTCCTAAATTTTGCCAGAAGTGGGAAATGAACTGAGGACCTCTATCAGAAATTATTACTGATGGAATGCCATGCAAACAAATTATTTCTTTAGAGAATACCTGAGTTAACTCTTTGGCTGAAGGAATTTTTTTTAACGGAATAAAATGAGCCATTCGAGAAAAGTGGTCAACCACCGTTAAAATTGTATTGAAACACTCCTTAGTTTTAGGGAGCTCAACTATGAAGTCAAGTGACACAGTGTGCCAGGGTTGAGGTGGAATCGGGAGAGGTAGTAAAAGACCACTGGGAGATTGATGTAGTGTTTTATTTTGAGAGCAAACCACGCAAGTCTCAATATAAGATTTAACATCACTTAGCAAAGAGGGCCACCAAAATGTTCTTTTTATTGAATGACTGGTCTTAGTTACACCTGGATGTGCGGAATGAATCACCTTTTTTTGGAGTTCTTGGGTGGGTACAAAAATTTGTTCATTCATGTACAACAAATCATTTTTACTTTGTAACAAAGGATACAAGTCATGCCATTCTTCCATTGTTTTTTCTTGTATTTTTTCTTTTATATCTTCCATTACATCAGTAATGACTACACCTACTTCAAAGCAGTGATCAGATAACACCGGTTGAGTGTTTTCAGGAGTACAATCTTTTTCAGTTACAAACCCCATGCGAGACAGAGCATCAGCTTTTAACTTTTCTTTTCCAGGACGATAAGTGATTATGAAATTATAATCATTAAAAAATAATGTCCATCATAATTGTCTAGCTGTGAGAGCTTTTACAGAACGCAAAAATTGTAGATTCCTGTGATCTGTATAGATTGTTACATGATGTTTAGCTCCTAACAGATAATGACGCCATTCTTCAAAAACTGCTTTTATGGCTAACAATTCCTTGTCAGCGATTGCATAATTTTGTTCAGTAGCAGTGAGTTTTCTTGAATAATATGCAATTGGATGCATCTGACCAGTCTCTTTGTCTCTTTGAGATAAGATACCACCAATGGCAAACTGAGAGGCATCTGCTTCCACTATGAAAGGATGGGAAGTATCTGGATGCATCAGTACAGGTGCTGTAGTAAACTGTTGTTTAAGATTTTGGAAGGCTTCTTCCGCGTCTTCATTCCATTCAAATTTTACATTCTTTCTTAACAGTCTAGTTATTGGGGTAATCATATGGGAGAAGTTACAGATGAAACGTCTATAAAAATTAGCAAACCCCAAAAAACTTTGAATTTGTTTTACTGAGGAAGGACTTGGCCAGTCAAGTACTGCTTGAATCTTTTTTGGATCCATCTCGATACCTTTTGGACTTAAGACATACCCTAAAAACTCTACTTTAGTGGTATGAAATGTGCTTTTCTCAAGTTTTATATACAAGGAATTGTCAAGAAGTTTTCGAAGAATAGCTCTTACCTGTTTTACATGTTCGGTGGTGTCTTTAGAATAGATGAGAATATCATCTATGTATACTATGCAGCTGATATCTAAAAATTCCCTTAAAACTTCATTTATAAAAAATTGGAACGCTGCAGGAGCATTACAGAGTCCGAATGGCATGACTTGATATTCGTACAAACCAAATTTCGTACGAAAGGCCGTTTTCCATTCGTCTCCGCTTCGAACTCTCACCAAATGTTAAGCTCCTCGTAAGTCCAATTTAGTATAAATGGTGGCATCTTTTAATTGATCTATTAAAGTCGGAATCAAAGGAAGTGGATATCTGTTCTTGATGGTAACATTATTCAGAGCTCGATAGTCGATACAATGACGCAATTCTCCTCCCTTTTTCGGGATAAAAAAGAGAGGAGAGGATACAGGTGATTTCGAATGTCGAATAAAACCGTTGGCCAAATACTCATCTAAGTATTCTCTCAAGTGTTCGTTTTCTTTCTCAGTGAGAGCATAAATTTGACTACATGGTAAGGTTGCCCCAGGTACAAGATCAATTCGACAATCGAAATCTCTATGAGGTGGTAATGTGTTAGCCTTTTGTTTATCAAACACGTCATGAAGGTCTGCATATTCCTTTGGAACTCCTTCCAACAACAATACACTCTTAGACTGTAAAGGGAAATTACTACCTTGAACTTGTTATTCTAAACCTGGAGATATTAGACAAGAAGCTTGACAAAATTCTGAATCAAACAACACAGTTTTCTTTACCCAGTCAATTTTTGGATTATGTTTTACTAGCCAGGGTATACCTAGAATTAAGCGAAATTGAGGGGCATCTATAATGTCAAAAGTTATTTTTTCTTCATGTTTATTTAAACAAGTCATTAAAAGCGTTTCTGTGTGAAATTGAATCAATCCAGATGATAATTCTTTACCATCTACGGCTTTTACTACTTCTGGATGTTACTTAGGCTCTGTTTTAAAATCTTGTTCTTTTAGAAAACAAGTGTCAATAAAATTGCCTGTAGCCCCTGAGTCTATTAATGCAACAACAGTCCAAACCTTTTCTTTTCCAAAAAGAGACTGTAAGGAAATTTTTATGCTGAGATGATGAGAAGTTATCTCAGGGGTTATAGAGGCCACACTAGATAAAACACTCGACAATCTGACCTCTTGATTTGTCGAGCCAGTTAGTTTTCCGACTGCTGTACTAACCCTACCTCAGAGCTCTTAACTTTAAGTTTATTTGGGCGAACTGGACATTCCTTAACAAAATGCCCTGGCTTCCCGCAATAAAGACATTGATTCATCTTTCTCCTCTTGTCCTTTTCTTCTTTAGACAGAGGTCCTTTAATAGTTCCGATCTGCATAGGTTCTCCTAAATCAACCCGAGGTATGTTTTCCACTTTTACATTATTCGTTCTTTCTTTGAAAGTAAACACCTTAAGTTCAGCTTTTCCTTTTTCTCCTCTTCGTTCTGATAAGCGATGGTTTAGTTTTACCACTAAATCTATGAATTCTCTATATCATCGGGTGGGTCTAAAATCTGTGTGATCATATCTTTAAGCTCATCTTTAAGACCTTTATAGAAAAGAGATACTCTTTTTTCTTCGGGCCAGCGTGCTTCAAAACCTAGTCTGTTAAACTGAGATATGTAATGTAATAAATCTGAAGATCCCTGTTTCAAATGTAGCAACTCATGATCAGCAGACTGAACGAACACATGCTTAGCAAATAACTTCTTTACTGGGAATACCCTTGCTGAACTTGGCTCTTAAAATACTTTTATGGACTGTTGGTTCCTGCATCCTGATCCACCAGGACCTTGGGACACACGCGGACGCTGCCGGGGCTGGGATTGCGAGACCCAGGGTGCCTAGCGCTTTAACACCTCAGTGTACCTGGTGTCTCTTCCTGCCCCCAGCTCTCCGCTCTCCAGCGGCTACTTAAGGCTCGCGGCCCGCATTGCGGGTGCCGCTCGCAGCCTTTACTGGGAATACCCTTGCTGAACTTGGCTCTTAAAATACTTTTATGAACTGTTGGTTCCTGCATCCTGATCCACCAGGACCTTGGGACACACGCGGACGCTGCCGGGGCTGGGACTGCGAGACCCAGGGTGACTAGCGCTTTAACACCTCAGTGTACCTGGTGTCTCTTCCTGCCCCCAGCTCTCCGCTCTCCAGCGGCTACTTAAGGCTCGCGGCCCCCGCTTCGCGGGAGCCGCTCGCAGCCTTTACTGGGAATACCCTTGCTGAACTTGGCTCTTAAAATACTTTTATGGACTGTTGGTTCCTGCATCCTGATCCACGAGGACCTTGGGACACACGTGGACGCTGCCGGGGCCGGGACTGCGAGACCCAGGGTGCCTAGCGCTTTAACACCTCAGCGCACCTGGTGTCTCTTCCCGCCCCCAGCTCTCCGCTCTCCAGCGGCTACTTAAGACTCGCAGCCCCCGCTTCGCGGGAGCCGCTCGCAGCCTTTACTGGGAATACCCTTGCTGAACTTGGCTCTTAAAATACTTTTATGGACTGTTGGTTCCTGCATCCTGATCCACGAGGACCTTGGGACACACGCGGATGCTGCCGGGGCCGGGACTGCGAGACCCAGGGTGCCTATCGATTTAACACCTCAGCGCACCTGGTGTCTCTTCCCGCCCCCAACTCTCCTATTTAAACGCATTGGTGATCGCGCATGTGGGACGCGCACGGGACATAGCCCGGAGCTAAGGCCGGGCAAAGAGCGGGCCCTCTGTGGCCCTCAGAGGCCAGAAGAGGCCGGGCCGGGCCAGAACCCCTGGTCGAACATCGGACCGTGCTGGACTATTGGAGTAAGTTCACGGGGGTGTAATTTTATCAGCTACTATGTCTATTGAAATCTTAACTCCGGAACTTGTTGGTTCTGATAAGCCAGTGAGCTTGATCAATGGGAAATTAGACAAATATTTCAAGAAAACTGTTATGGACACCCCCAGTACTCCTACCCTGGAGGAACATCGGGCTGAGCGTCGACGCTCGGTGGAAAGCCTGAAAAATAGATTACTAACTGACTCACCTGTTCTGATCACTTCTACTATGGAGGGGACCTTAATTGAGAATGCTTGTACTTTCTCACAGGATAGCGTTCCATTAATTTTTAGAGAGTGTGCACCCACGAATGATACTGGTCCCCAGGATATTGTCAATGCCCCCATTAATCCTATTAATCCCAGCATAATTAAGGCCACAATTACAACTGAGGGATTGATAACCCCTACCCCTAGGCAAAGTAGACCCGCAAGGAATAGGGCAAAGAAAGTTACGCCTATCAAAATTTATGGCCCCCCACCTAATAAAAAAAGGCGGAAAAGGGCCGACTTATCGAAGCGAAAAATTAATCATGCTGATTTTGGGATTAAAACCAATGCTAGCACAGGGGTAGAGCGAGTACTAGCATCGGATCAGGGAACCATAGCTACATCACTTATACATTCAAGCTCCACGTCTAAAGTAGTGGAGGTCAGCTCTATATCTGATAATTCTTCCGCTGTTGTGACACCACAGGAATCCCCAAACCATGTCTTAATCGATAGTATAGAGTCCATAATAAGGACCTACACTCTTGCTATCGTAGAAAGACTTAATAAAATGGACGATAGGCTCAGGAAGATAGAGCGCGATATGGGTAGCAAGTTAGCAACCACTAAGGTACTATCTAACCCTGTTTTACAAACTACCATTATACCAACCCCTTCAAGTACACCAGTTATAACCCCTACATCTGCCCCCGCTCAGACCATGGCCATGTCACAAACATCACATACCCCTAGATAAATTATACCTAAAGCTATTCCTGTATTGCCAAAAAGTAAACTCACACTGCCCCCTGCTGTAACTGCTAGTGGACGGACGAAGAGCATAGGTCAAGCCTCTGGGAATCAGAAGAGGGATAGGGGGAATGGGAGGCCTACACGGGGTAACTACAGCAAGGGCCCCCTCCAGAACTTCCACCGGAAGCAGTGCCTTTCGTGGTGATCCTTACCGGGGTGCCAGAGCTAGAGGCGAACAAACGCGAGGGTTTTGCCCAATTGAAGAATAAAATAATGCATTGGTTGAGCATGTATAGACCCATTGCAAATAACATCAATGGCGAAATCGTCCATGTTCGTCGTCTCCCCTGGTTGGGGGGAAGACCCAAGGACATTGAGGGCGACGTAGTGGTCATAAATTTCAGAGACCAGAATGCTGTTCATTTTATACTTAACTGGTCTTCTGATCACGATAGTAACCATATCACCCCTCGCCCTCTCACATACTTCTATCCACGTTCAGTGGTGTTCCCGCCCCACCATCAATTCCCGCCAACTCCTCCCCCACCTTTAATGAGGCAAATGCATCCAAACCCATACTGTCCACCCGTCTACAATAATGGATTTCCATTAATTGGTCATTATCCTACAATAACAGCCGACCCGTATGGGTGGAACATTGTGGCCCCAAGGTATAATTCCTCCTCCCACAGGAGAATGGACCATCTCAAACATTTCACGCCCCTGGAGACCACCAATAGGTTTGACCTGTTTAGTGGCCTGGAGGACTGTGATTAAAGCCAGCTGGCCACGGGGGAGGTGGGTGAGGGAACACGTGGAGATGAAGGGGGGGACGTGGACATAGGTATGGTGGAGAGAGTTTCTATTATGGACAACTTGTTTATGGGGTATAATGCTGCCCGTACTACCAGCTGCAATAAAGACAGTATTGGGCAGTCTCAATGTAACCTGGATCCCTTTACCTTGGCAGATGTCATTATAACCCTTATGGTCTCATCGACGAGTGGTAGTATCCCCCGGTTATCTGATGACCCCCTGATCAGGAACGTATCCCCTCCCTACACGGGCCCTCCGTCCAACGAGGCTGCAAGATCAATAGCGGGAGGGTATAAGCTGGGGAGTTCGAATATTGCCAGATGGAATAATAAGGCGGATCGTTTAGGGTGGCTAGAATTCTTAACCCAATTTGATATCTTATGTCTCCAGGAGACCTGGGCGACTGAAGATGTCCGCCTTGATGGTTACGTTGCCTATAATTGTCCAGCCCAGCCCTCCAACATGGGTAGAGCTAGTGGAGGGTTGGTGATACTGCTGTCTGTAAGGCTGCCAGTACAAGTGAAAACCCATCTGACTGTTGGCCTGCACTCGCAGTTGTTATGGTTGCAACATAGGAATGGGCGGAATGTCCAAGTAATAAATCATTATAACAATGTTTAACCATTCAAATACTGTTATAGTTGATGAACTTGATGTGGAGGTTGATAAGCTGTGTGGCCGAAATAGAGTGTCTTTTGAAATTCTGTGGGGAGGTGATTTTAACATTCATATGTGTCCCTTTGCCGGCATGAGGGTGTGTAGGTATGGTGGTCAGGACGGGGAAGATCAGGCCCACTTCCTACATTCGACCTATGGCGACTCTCTCAACACCCTCATGCTTAAACTGGATCTATGTATTATGTTACCTGGTGTAGACAGAGAGGGTAACCTGGTACCAACCTTTATAGGTAGGAACTGTGCGACGGTTATTGATTACCTCATTGTCTCCACCAGTATTACTGCTCTGTGTACCACCCCCGAAATAGTAGACTTCGCACTTAGCAACCACAACTGCTTAACAATGTACCTATCCTTCTGGGGGGATAAGTTAAAGGCGTTGCATGGTACAGTGACAGACATAATTCCACACAGATCAAACGGCCCCAGAATCAAATGGGGTAGGCACAATGAGGAAAGCCTATTAAGTACCATATTGTCAGCTTGTTTAGATGAGGTAGAGTGCTGTCTTGAACCTGATATAGGTAGTGCTGGCATACTAGCTAGCTTTGACACCATCAATAAAAATATTGCTAAAATGTTAACTGGTACAAAATCTAAGGGCACCAGGTCCACCTGTGGAATGTACTAAATCCCTACAAAAATTAAAAGCCGCTCTCAATTGTAAACCTTGGGATAGGGAAGCAGTCAGGGCCCTGAGGAGGAACTATATAACTCACCTGAAGGCTAGAAAACAGGAATTAAGGGAAGAAGCCTGGAACAACCTGACTAAGGCCGTGGATCTTAGGGATACTAAGCTATTCTGGTCCACGGTCAATAGTCCTTTTCTTCAGAAGGATGAATTCCCTGTATTGTCTGCCCAGGTGAGCGAGGAACAGTGGGTAGCTCATTTTTCTAGCATTTTTAACCCCGATGGACTAGATGTAGGGAGAGATAAGAATGCTGTGGCTGACACCCCCCTACCCCTTAATATTACAGTCACCGAGGTGGACGTAGCCATCCGGTGTAGTAAGGGGGGGAAGGCACCGGGCCCCTATGGGGTACCCGTGGACCTTTATAAAGCTGAGGTATCCCTTTGGAGTCCACTGCTGACCAAGGTGTTTAATGCAGCAGCAACGACCTCGGCCCCACAGGTCTGAGGGGAGTCCATCATTATCCCTATCTACAAAAAAGGAGCGAGAGGAGAGGCAAAAAACTATCGCCCAATCTCACTCCTTACTGCCTCCCTCAAAATCATGAGTAGGGTGTTATTGAGCCGTTTTGAGGACTGGGTTGAAGAAAAGGGTGTCCTTGCAGACTCCCAGTTTGGATTCCGTAAGGGGTTAGGCACAATAGAACAGTGCATAAACCTGGACCTTATCATAGGCAAATATACACGTGCTAAGCAAGGCTCGCTGTTCCTTTGCTTTGCGGACCTCTCCAGTGCCTTCGACTTGGTCGACCATGGTCTTCTGTGGACAACTCTACTGGATATGGGCGCCCCACCGGAAATCATTTATATTCTGGCACAACTGTATAGGAAGTTATCGGCAAAGATACGTTATGGGCAACTGGGTGAGTGTTCTCCTAATATCCCTGTAGGCTCTGGTATCAGGCAGGGATGTGTCCTTGCCCCCCTTCTTTTCTCCCTTTTTATCAACGCCATCGAGTCGGAACTACGTGCTGTCAGTGCTGATGCACCGACTGCTGACGGCATACCCATTCCGGTATTGCTTTATGCTGATGACACGGTCCTACTCTCCAGAACCCCTCTCGGGCTGCAGAAACTCATGGATAAATTTGTGGATTTTATCAATGGGAGAAAATTAAAAATTAACAATTCAAAAACTTTTATTATGGCCTGTGGCAAGAAAGTCAAAAACTTAAGACCTTTTACAGTTATGGATCAAATAATACAAGTGGTTGACAAATTTTGCAACTTAGGTATCACTTTTAATAGTGGGGGAATATGGGCGTCTGAGGTGACTAATGTAAGAGCTAAAATGGGCAAGTGTGCCTTTGGCATTTTTAAGTTTGCATCCAAGCTAGGCTCTAGGCGGATACCCGACATGCTGTATTTATATCGCCATAAATGTGTTGCCTTGGCCCTCTATGGTTCAGGGGTATGGGGCCACTGTAATCACAATATGCTTCAGGTGGAGGAAAATAAATTTGTTAAAAAGCTTCTTTGTTTACCACCCTCTGCCTCAACCAAACTGATCCACCAGGAGGTTGGTCTGGAACATCTTTCTGATCTGATAAGTCTTAGACCACTTTTAGTATGGAGATCTATTTGGGTCAAGGAGCAGACAGGGTTTACAAAAAAGATCATCCTAGATTGTCTCCACATGGACAAATGTTCCCGTATCCCCTGGCTCAATTACATTATCTGTGTATTTAAGGATGTCTTCAAATTACATGTTTGTGATAACCCACTTAGTGTTATAGACATCCCTAAGAAAGAAATTAAATATGTTTTTATGAGGGCTAGTATTCTATAGCGTAATGCTGTCACTTCTCAGTATTCTACTTATGTTTTTTAAGATAAGTATAACATGCTAGAACCGGGTTCGCAGGATACCTTAAAATGGTTACCATTCGTTCTCACCAATATGTATTGACAAGACTGCGGATGGGGGCCGTTCACTTGCTTGTCGCGTGTCCACATATTAAGACTTACACTATTGCCCCCTGCCCATGCGATGGGACTTCAAAGCAAAGCTCGGAGCATTTTTTATTGTTATGCCCATTTTATCTTCATCTCCGTAAAACCTATCTGAAACCACTTCTTAAAAAATATAATGTATCCACTATTGAATCTGCTATGAGGCTTTTATTTGGACTTGATTCGCAGGACATTTGTTTTTTTACTGCTGTATTTATTTTAAAGTCGGTACACTTGAGGAAAAATATGTCCTTTGTTACATGAGTATTTATAAATCAGCTGTATTTTATATGTATTTTATCGTATTATGTATGTATGTACTTTTATGATTATTGTTAACAAATGATTGAATAAAGTTTTAGAATTGAATTGAACTTTTTCATTGTGTTTTTAAAACGTCTAGGATCATAACGGATAGGGTCATCTCGCTCTACTATAGGTACTGACCACAACGCTGCGTCTCTACCTAAATAAGACAAGATGAAAGCTATTTTGGAGGAATCATCAGGAAAGGCTGCTGGTTTAGCAGTAAAATGAAGATGACATTGATTCAAGAAAATTGAAAACTTATTACTATCTCCATAAAATCTTTCTGGTTGTGCTAAGGGGACAGGCACTGGAGTGATTACTTGAATTTGAGTTGGTGTTGCAGAAGAACTGGAACTAGAATGCAGAGTTTGAAATCCAGGCTGAAAAGTTGCAGGTTTCAAAACAGATTTCTGAGTTGGAGATAAGCTCCAAGTACTCGGACCTGATTGAATACTGGCTTGAATCTGAGTAACATCCCTACGAAGGGCAGCATTCTCTTCTTGTATTGCAGTTAAGATATGTGCGATGTCTTGCAGAGAATTTGAGACTGAAGGATCCATAACGTCTGGGCGAAATAATCGTCGTGGGCTTCGCCTTCTGTCAAGGTTACAAACACTCTTACCTGTGAGTTGCTTGTAGATGGATTTCGCAGAGACGTTATGGACCAACTTCCCCAAATTCTAAGCAACACCTAGTGATTGATTTGAACACCTAGGTAATCAAATAGAAAAAAGGGAGGAAGGCCGGATAGTGGACGCTACCTGTTCCTGGGTTGTCGACCTGCGAGGCAACAAAGAAACTTTTGTAACTTTTATCTCTTTGGTTCACACAATTAAACCTACATCTATCCTTACAGATCCGATTCTTTTATTCCAAAAGCCTACCTGCGACTGTAAGAATCTAAGCGTCGCGTCCTTGTTGTCGTCGTGGAGGGTTGTGGTTGTGTAGGTTGCAGTGAGTTGAAGCCAATAAGGAGGTTTCGCGTACTTTCTCCTAAGAAGAAGTAAATTGTATTAAATAAGTTACTCTCTTTTCTTCAGTTCCTTTTCACTCTAAAAAACATTAGCCCCTTTTCCTTGTACATATCACTTACTCAGTGTACTCTTTTATGTCTTCTCTTGACTTCGCAACCTAAAAGAAATAAACTCTAAACAAGAAACAATTGCCACAAGAAACAATTGCCAAAACTCAATGAGCACTATTATTGTCCACAATGATTTATGCTTTTGATATTTTCTCAAAGCACTCTTTAGAAAAAGAACCAAACTGTCCCTTAAACAAATGCACGGAATGTTCTTGGAGAAGTCTTTCAGGTAAGTTCTAGTCCTTCAATACTTTGCTGCTTGCTTGCGTTGGGTGCCTTAAAACTAACTAAAAAAAAGGTTTCACTTAGCTTGTGATTTTTCTTTCCTTTCAGGAACTCGCGCTAGAAATGATGCAGGAAGATGAAGCCTTTCGACGATCTCCGGTTGGCAGCTGGCGTTCTGTATCCCAGGGCGCTTCAAGATGCGTCTTCCTTGAGGGCGCGGCAGGAGGCGAAGCATCGGGAAGCTTTGGGTGTGGCCTTTTATAGCCGAGCCACACCCTAAGAGATGCTGACGTATTGCGCACCGTTTTGCAGCGTGCGTGTGCGTCTTAGGGAGTTCAGCCGGCTGAATGGTTCAAGATCCTTAAGCTTAAACACTAGTTTGGAATTACTATCTTATTGTTTGCAATTTCTGATAACAAAGAGAAGCAGCTTATTATCAAGAGAGTAGCAAATTAATACCAAGAGTCAAAATATGAAATATGACAAGATGTATACAAGTCCGACATAACCCCACAACACTTAAGCAATGTTCCTTACAACTGAAGTATAACACTACCCACAAGTATGCAACATTCCCCATACACTACATTTGTCATGCTGGGTGCACGGGACAGGGGTGGGTTTCCTGCTGGGATAAAACCGCTCAGTGTGGAGCAGAAGGTGTGTAGGACAGCGATTCATAACATATAGTGTCTAAACTCCTGTCTTTTTCTCTAGGGAGAATGCTGCCACCAGTGGGGTCTGCCCCACTCAATTTCTGCTCTCTAGCAAGGCAAGCAAGCAAGCAAGGCTCTTTGGCAAGGGCAAGTTCTTCCCTTTCAATCCTCAGATTGACTTCCCTCATCTTAGCTTCATGCTCTCTTCTCTGAGGGGATGTCATCCCTCTGTGAGAAGAGGCGTGAGAGCCATTGGTATGAATGCATCTGTTAGAGCCTCTAGAGAGAGACCTAACTCATCCATTCCCAATGTTAAGCTTGCCTGAGAGTGGGCCCTGGGGTCCCCCAAGTCCATTTTCATGCCTGCTTAAGTTGGTCCTGGTGAGTCTACTGACTACTACCTGACCCTTGTCTGCCTCATCCCCTGACAACTCCTGATCCTCTTCCTCCTCTTCACTTCCTGTTCCATTGAGGTTGAGGTCAGGGTTCCCTCTAAGGGGGGCATACTCCCATCTGGATTAAAAGGGCCTGTGTTAGAAGCCCTCCTTGCATCATAAGTCTCTAAGAGACCTATCAGTAATGGGATGATAGGGTTAGAACCCTGTTTTAGCTTCCTGGAGGTACACACTTGTCTCATCTCCTGGAAGCTAAGAGCTGCATATCTTGACATGACCTGTGGAGGGTCAATGACCACTAGGGGAGTCTGTGAAGATTCTCCTTGGTCAGACATGCTTTTCTAGTGAGGTGTAAGGGGTGCACTTACCTACACCATTTGTTTGCCTACTGATCCCTTGCTAAGAGTTGTAGTCAGGGTGTGCTAGGCCCTGTTACACTACAACAGCTGGTTCAGTAGAACTCAGAGTATTCTAAGCTAAGTTATATGTACCTGGGTACTTATGTGATCTTTTAAATGATATTCTTAGGATACGTGTGGTAAAACAACAGCAAGCTCAAATCCCAACCGCTGCTCACCAATGTGAGAAGTTGGCCTGATATATAGTGCTCACTATTCTAGTGATCACTGTGTATCATACCAAACGACCCTTATTGATGATTGGTTGTAAGTCAACCTTATAGACCAGCTATCCTAGTAGCATGGACAAGAGCAGTCTATAGGCTAAACTCTAGAGGGCGTGTTAAGCCAGCTGTTATACCATCACATATACCCCTTGAACACCAAGTGAAAGGACACCACTCAAGTTGTTATGAAAATAAAAGGATATTTATTTATAACAAGTCTACCCTGATCTCTTTATGAGTCAGGGAGCTAAGCACACAACAAAACTCTTAAGGCGCACAATTTACACAAATGCCCGAGGGGCACGAAAAACCATATACACTAAAAGTGGAATGCGAAATACTAGCAGGTAAGTAACATGATCCAGGGGCTTCAGGATCGCTAGGACTATACTACTGAACCCTAAGGTTAGGAGCAGGAGGCCTAGGGAGATCGGGTGCAGAGTGTGCACTCTCACACGGGATGCGGGACAAAGTCTATGGAGGCTAGTATTCACAAAGTTACTGTTATCGGACGAATCCGACTAGATAGACTGAAAACGAAAAAGGATCTGGACACTTAGATAGTGAACCTACGTTGGAGCACCGAAATGCTCAGGTTACCTAGCCCAGGGGCTGCAGCTGCATAGGGTTCAAAAGACGTTGGGAATCCTCGTTGAAGTCTATGGAGCCTGAAAGAAGAAGTTGCATGGCAGGCGACCAGTGAAGATGCTCGATGTGATCCAAGCCTGGATCGGTGATGGAGACGACCTGAAAGCAGAGGGGACTCAGTTCTTAATCACTAGCCAGTGATTAGGTGGGCACCAGGATGGCACCGGATGAAGTCACCTCGACCAGGTGAGTGGGCGACGCTGGACTCTGCATTCCCTCAGACCAGGAGGCATTGTGGGCAACCAGGCTGGAGGTATGAGCTGTCCCACGAAGGTGTCTGCTGTCGGCGATGCTGGACCCAGGATTGGGGCAACAAACCTTGGCAAAGTCAAGCCCAGGCGGTGGAGTCAAGATGGCATCTGGAGTGGACCAGGAGGATCCGGGGTGCTCCTCTCTTGGAAGGGAGCAAGGGCCAGTCTGGAGCAACCAGACCAGCAGTGTAATCATCGTGGTTCGTCGTCAGGAGGGCCACTAGCCAGCAGGCAAGTGACCAGACAACGCGGTGAGCAGCAAAGAGCAGAAAGGCCCCACGCAGATCTCGTGGATGCTGGGGGGCTGGACTTCGGTGCTGGAGCTGCTCAGGGTCAGGGCTTCTCAAACCCCAAAGCACTCACTCGAGGATCCCTCGGCGGTCGTGCTGGTTACGCGTTGTGCAGTTTTGAAGATGGCCGGTCCCTTCAGGTCTCGTCACACCCACGAATCTCAGCTGGGCTGATGATGCAGGTAGAGGTCAGAGATGGCAGGGAATCTGGGTCTCATTGAGCTGGGCAGTCTTGATCCGGAGGAGGGACTTACAGCAAACCGCGATGCTTAGATGGTGCCTGCGGGTGCAGGGTGGCTACTCCTTAGCCACAAGGGAGAGTCTTCAGAAATAGTCAAGAGTCCTTTCGTGGAAAGTAGTCAAGATTCAGAATTATCTAATTTGGGAAGGGGGCCTGCTCCTACCTTTATTCTAAAAAAAGGTTCAGGCGCGCAACTAGGTCCTGTCCATGGGTGGGACCAGGAGGGGGGTGGCTACACCCCTCTCCCTTGTCCGGACTTTCCCCAGCTCAGGGGCTGGTGTGCCCCTGGAACTGGTTTAAGCCGGCATATGCACAGTGAGCACCGGGGTGCCACTTGAAGTAACCTTCCTCTCAGCCCTGCCTAACTGGGATACACAAAACCCTGTCTGGGATGGTGCTAGCACCTCCCCTGACAGGAAACCCTTTGTCCAAGCTCTCCTCGCTGGAAGGACTCCCAGCAGCAGGAGGTCAGACTTGTGTCTCTGGTGGCAGCATCCATTTTGTGATGCTGAGGGCTGAGGCTCGAGTTAGCTTTAACCGTGGTTCACAGTTACATACATGTCGTGTCCCTCTAGAAGGGTGGAATGCTAACCCCGTCGCCAGAATTGGTGAGGGGTTAGTACTCCAATTCGTATGACACCTTACTCGACATGTTTTGATAAAGCGATACCAAAGATAGCAAATAACCGCGAGGATTATAATGCACTTAAGAGTATATGGTACGTGTTATCATGGAACAGCTATTAGGACTTGGTTCCGCAAGCTGCAGATGGGCTCAGCTCATGCCAGAGCACCATCTCACATAATTCCAAGCACTCTGCCTTCAGGATTGTTAAGGCCTGCCATAGGAGTGACTGATAGGAATACATGTGTCCATTTTAGGGTTAGATATAGGAATACTATATCTAAAGCAAAGGGTGATTACACCACCTTGCCCCAGCTGTCATGCAGCCAGTTGTGTCAGATTTGGATGGCCAGCCAGGGATGGCATAATACATGCTGCAGCCCCTGGTAGGCCCTGGGTACACCTATGCCCTGGATACCTAAGGTATACAGTGCAGGGACTGATAAGGTGGCCCAGTACCAATTGGTAAATGCACCTAAGGTACATGTGTGTCAATTTAGAGAGAGAACAGCTAGGCTGTGGGTCTGATTAGCAGGCCCACAGCCAGGGAAAGTCGTAAACCAGTGAAGCAAAAAGCAACAATCTGGGGTGATCATAGGATTGCAGACCCTACTCTCCTATAATATCAAGAAACGAAAAGGATGTAAGTACTACATCTTTGCACGAGCTAATAAAAGTAGCAACTGTGATATTAAAATAGTCCACTATTGTCTGATTCGCTTGGCTATTATAGAGCCATATATTATACTATATATAGTTACAGGATGAGATCCTAAAAAGGTATATACATAGATAGCCTTACCAATCTTTCCTGAATGGGGCCCAAAAATACATATCGCTGTCCTTTTCATCATGTATTACAGTTATTAGGCTGTGGTCCATGTAGACATCGTCAAATCTGAGAAATTCGATTCCACTTATGAGGAAGGAGGCGTAATTCCCCTACTCAGAAGGCAAGCTTTTTATACAAGGTTAGTGACTGACAGTGGTCAGGGGTCGCTAACAGGGCTTAGAACATAGGGTATCACCGGCTCCTTAAGTGGGACTCCCAGAAGATATATGTTTTGTGTCGCTAACCACTAGCCAGTATGAACCATACTGAGCCACAAAGCCTAACATGCCATCCTGACTTATGGGGAATATAATGTATTGTTATAAACTATAAACTGGAAAAGATCTAGTTACGTGGAAGTCCGGTTTTGACTTCTCTACTAAATAAGTTGCTATGATTTTCACTAGAATCCAACTGCAGCAACTAAAATACTCACCTGACCTATTACGTTTAATTAACCAGTGGCAGGTTTATAAATCTATGTGTAGTATGTTCATAGAGAAAAATGTGAATAGGATCCATTCTTGTGGACTGTGTGTAAAACGTTTTGATACATACATATAATCTTGTCTCAGTGAATGATGTGAATAGGATCCATTCTTGTGGACCGTGTGTAAAAAGTTTTGTACATATGCAAAAGTCTTGTACAGATATATATATTCTTGTCTCTGTGTTTGAAAAATGCTGGTGTAAGGCTATATGTCAGTGTGTGAATTGTATATTATGATGTGTTGTTTTTTAATCTGGAGCAATAGCTATGTGACATTAATTCTGTTCTTTCAGTTGGTTTCAGTTTTATGTACAGGGTAATTTTTCGATTATGTCATAGTGTGTATAGAATCTAAGGCATATTTTATTTAATTTCAGATATCTTGGGAAGACAGTCAATATTTTCCTGATGAAGGCGGCTATATGTTAATTGTCCGTCGAAACGCGTCAAAACTAAGGGAAAAGTACAATACATATTGATTTAGGAGTATTCTGATTGCTGCTGAATATACCTTATTTGTACCTCCCTTTCTAGCTTTAGGAAATGGATTGGATGAATTTATGTATTTGATTTGTTCCTTTTTATATTTTCTGTGTCCTCAAGTTTTATATACTTTTTAATGTGTTTCTTTTTAATTGTTTTTAAATATATAAATAAACTGTGCATACTGAACTTATTTGTTTTTACATAATTTTGTTACTTAATGCATTGCTCCAAGTCTTTATGTCTGAATAATTGATGTCTATTCTGTTTGTATTAGTTGGTGTCTCTACATTAATGTGCCCAAAGGGAATTTTTATTTGACATAAAGTTCTTTGAACGAGAACATCAAAAGGGCATTGCTAAAGTTTTCGCGGGCGAAAGTGACACATGTTCTTTGATGTTTGATGTTCTTTGAAGGAGCTCTGTCATTGCGTGGAGGGGGGGCGAGTAGCGGATTCCTTTGAAGTGTGAACCAGCATGAGTGCAGAGAGAGGCTCACAGGCTGACAAATGATGTGCGATGTGCACACCCCCGCACACATGCCCTATAGGTAATCCGCCTAGAAAAGACTTTGGGA
This sequence comes from Lissotriton vulgaris, assembly GCF_964263255.1. Lineage (NCBI taxonomy): Eukaryota > Metazoa > Chordata > Amphibia > Caudata > Salamandridae > Lissotriton > Lissotriton vulgaris. Next base: position 53,949,527 of record NC_141699.1, on the reverse strand, counting down.
GCATGTTTTAAAGCCCCTACTTAATATCTCACCAAGCATTGCTAACGCGATGGCTTAGGCGAGACCTAAAAATCATAAGTTGTCCCACTTGTAAGGTCAGATCAACTTGTCATTACTTTTGACAAACAAAGTCCAAGTACACCGCACCAACAACTTAAACCAGCTGAATCCATCATAAGCAGAGCTTGGAATAAACTAAACTCTGAGATTTTAACATTGAGTCATAATCAACCCATACTTCCGTTTGATGCAGAATTAGCATCTAATTATTATTCAGATTGGCTCAGCGACTCTCTCCGCTACCTTGTTCCTCTGAAGCCCACATATTCCAACAGAAAGTACCCTCAGCCCCTTGGTTTACGGTAGCCCTCAGGCAAGAAAAGCAAACCTGTAGAATGAAAGAAAGGTGCTGAAGGAACCTAGGACACACAAGAAAGAAACTCATAGAAACTGGCCCTAGTACAGTGTAAACACGTTGGGGCAGATTTACAATAACTGGTGCATCCCTGCATATCAGCAGGGATGCACAAGTTATTGTGCGTCACGGTCCACCACCATGGATGCGCCGCATTTACAATGCGGCACACCATGGGGCAAAACCGGCACAGATGCGTCACGCATTCGTGCCGTAAAGGCGGCGCTTTGCTGGAGTTGCGTTGCAAGCGCGACGCAGCACCAGCAATGCTCTGGGGGGCCCTATCTTTAAAATTCTGCATCAATCCTTACGCCTGCTTCAAGCAGGCGAAGGGTTTTGACGCAGCATGGGCTTAACAGTGACTGAGTGAAATCTTGTAGAACGCCCCCCCTGCATCGGAACACCTACATGTGGAGCAGGGCTTTACAACGTGATGTACCTCCCAAGATGCTTCACGTTGTAAATACACTGCAGCATGGTGCTGGCTTTGCGCCGCGGCTGCATCACAAAAGTGATGTAACGGCGGTGTAAAAGTGGCACAAGGGGCTGTCCCTTCCTCTTGAAGGAAAAGAGTATCTACAATACACTGCTGATTGAGGAGGCATCTAACTCGACCAAGGAGCTCTGATCGGTGGTCAGCAAAGTTACATCAACCCCTAAGAACAATGACACAAATCATGGTCAACAGTTTTGCGACACCCGAGCTCTCAATTTTAAAGAGCAGGTTAGTCATATCTTTAATACATTTGATAATCCTAGTGAGACGCCTGTCAGGGAGCTGACATCCCAGTTAATGGACGACTACCACCCTTACTCTGAATTCACAGCCACCTCCCTAGGTCAAGTTACCACTCTACTTATGGGTGCTAAATCAGGTCCCCCTTACGACCTCTGGCCGCCCAAGATACTCTAACTAGCACCAGAGATAATCGCTAATAATCTGTCCGACATTTACAATATAATGCTTTCAACAGGTGTGCTTCCTTCGGTTTACAAACACGCCTCCATCCTCCCTCTTATAAATCCAAATCTTCTCTGTACTGACCCCAATAACTATCGTCCGATATCTTGTCTCCCCCTCCCCTCTAAAGATGTTATGATTATATAACCATCCAAATGTATCCAGGATAATCAAATCCTTGACCCGATGCAGTTCGGGTTCAGACCCGGACACAGTACAGAAACCCTAGTCAAAGCAACCAAAGAGGTAAGGATGGCACAATATAGAGGGGGGTCCATGGCCCCTATTCTCCTTGACCTATCGGCTGCGTTCGATACGGTGGACAACAATACCTTGATTCAGCACTTAGCCAAGATCGAGATCAAGGATACGGCCCTTTGCTTGCTCACCTCCATTCTTTCTGATAGGAGAGAAACCCCAGCTCTAGGCAAATTTGAGGTGCACCCTTCTCTCTGCCATGTGGGGTCCACAGGGACCCTCGCTGAGCCCAACTCCCTTTAATGTACATGTATCTAATATGGCTCTACTTATCAAAAGCTTCAATTTGCATCTCTCCTCTTACGCTGATGAAACCCAATCAGTAGTCATGGCCTTCAACCGTGATTCCTCTAGCCCTCAAAAATGTCAAGACTGTATCAAAGCAGTCAGCCTCTGGATGAGCATGCACTGCTTAAACCTCAACTCGTGGAAAACAGAGGTGATTTTATTGATGAACCTCTCCCCTTCCTGGTCCTCAACCTGGTGGGCAGATTTGCTAAGCTCACCCACGATCCCTGTCTCCAAAGCCAAAAACTTGAGGGTATCATTGATGACAAACTCAATCTCAGAGCCCAAGTTTCATCAATCGTATCCTTATCCTATCACCCTCAGAATGATTAGAAAAATCTTACCTTAAATCCCTGACAATTCCAGCAAAAACTTGATGACTGCCTTCGTCCTCTCAAAACTGGACTACTGTAACAGTCGCTATATGAATCTGCAAGAAAAGCATGCCAGTAAACATCGGACAGTGCAGAATACCGCAGCCAGAATGATTCTGAATCTCCTGAAATTCCATTCCATCTTCCCCGGGTTCCGGAAATTACATTGGCTTCTGATCCGCAGCCGGTAAAATTCAAAGCCCTCTGCCTTGTGCATAAAGGACTTACCATAGGGGTCCAGAATTTCTAAGGCATGAATCCGATGTTACATCCCTAAGAGACCCTACGGTCCGTGAGATCCAACATTCTCGCGATCCCCAGAATAAGGAAGGTTAACTGGGAAGGTAGGAATTTCATATTTATCATAACTAAACTATGGAATAGCCTTCTGGCCCGAATCAGAGCTATTCCATCACTGCTCACGTTTAGAAAAGAGATTAAGACCTGGCATTTTAAAAAAGAAATGCGCCATTTTCAGCGCGCTCAGGTTCAGTTAGCGCCAAACCACCCTAGGGTAATCGCGCACTTTATAAATCCTCTTAACATAACACAACACAAGAAAGCACGCGGCGCAGTCGCGGCTATGCAAGATCTTTACATTGCTCATATACACAGGGTAATTTAATTAGGGTAGTTGCTCTTGGCGGTCCATCAGGATATATGACGTTACAACGCATACATTTACATCGCTATACATTACATTGCGGTTTTAACAACGCAAGTCGTTACAACGACTTGCGTCGGAGGGCGCTGTACTTAGGAGTAGTTTAACCCCTTCCATGCTCCCTCCGTCAATTGGCCGACGGGAGCACTACCTCCCTAGTGCTGACGTCGGCCAATGGCCGACGGAGCCCCACCCACCTAATTGAACGCCCGCACTGTGCAGAAGTATAGGCCGCTGTTAAGGCGATAATTTACTATTCCAACTCCATTTTATGTACAGTAGGGAAGGTATTGGATAGTAAATTATACTATTCCTTGTCCTAGAGCTCCATCCAGCGCAAGTCTTTATAACGACTTGCGTTGTAAAAACCGCAATGTAATGGCATCCCAATGTAATCCCTGCGTTGTAAACGATGTTTCCCGGTCCATCAGCATCCTTACCGAATGCTTCAACAGTCTGTAGGAGTTTGTTCCATTGCCCAGCAATGGGATGTGTCTGCAATCCCTGCTTTTATTCACAGCAGAGCCCTTTATTTCAGCTTCAGACCAATATTCAAAGTATTTTTGCCATGAACTAAAATAAAGGAATACAGAGGATTTCCATCTCATGGTCCTAGCCCGTTTGGCCACTATAAATTCAAAGCAATCCCATGACACATGTGTGCAGTCTGTGGTCGAGTGCTGCTCCGGGGTGGTTTGCTGTCACTCCAGATTAAACCTGATTACGTTTATGTGGGTAAGGTAGGCCTTGTATAAAATGTTTAATTGGTTCAACTTAAAAGTGGCCTTTGGAGAGCCCCCTGGGGCCCTCGGGCCCTCTGCCACTCTTTGTCATGTATACCCTCTGCAGCTCTCCCACTGGGTGATTGCAGATATACCTTCTTATGTTCTAGTGTGGCATTGCGGGTTCACAGTTGGTGAGTTAGTATCATGCCAGACTTCCTCTAGGACAAAGAACCAATAACAGGAGTGGGACCCGTTAACCCAGGTGAGATCGGGTAATGTCTTCAACAAACAACAACGTCTCAACTGGTAATCATTAAAATAAGGCAGTACAAAACAGTGATATAAATCACAATGTATATATTTTCTGAAATTTTGACCACATTCCTCTCACCCCTTGTCGCCGTTCACATTGCCCTATTTACCCCTGTGTCACTATCACCAGCACGCCCAGTGCTCACTCTCTGTGTTGTGGTCGTTGTATATTTAGTTGTACTGTAGTGCTGTTATAACTACTTATAAATAATAACCCTTTCACTGTACTATTTCCGTTGTGGTCTCCCTTCATTTTGTTCCCATCCACATTGTGATTTATATCACTGTTTTGTACTGCCTTATTTTAATGGTTACCAGCTGAGACATTGTTGTTTGTTGCAGACTTCCTCTAGGAGCAGACGTTTCCTGCAACTGTTGGAGGCCTTTTATTAGTAAGATGGTTCACTCTCTGTACTTTAATTCATCTATATGTACCTTAGGGGTCTATTATAATGTCGGGTGGATCGCCACCGCCCATATGGCGGTGGCAATCAGCCCAACATTATTCCCCGCCCGTCACCCATTTCCCCCCGCCATATTAGGATGGCGGGGAGACCCCAGCGGACGGAAAGACAAAGGTGATCAGGCGGAAAAGAGGCCTGATATGGTGGCAGTGTCTGCAAGACACCGCCATCCATATTATAATGCAGGTGGGTAGCAGCCCTTCCATGGTGGCATTGCCGCCACGGAAAGGAATGCAGTGATCAAAGTTTGGGGCCCTTTGCGGGCCCTCAGGATGTTGGCGATGGGGGGCCACTATTTTCTCAGGCCGGCTGAGCGAACCACCCACAGGGCACACTCACATTTGGAAAACTGTGCTCGCCAATCACCAGTAGAACAAAATTGCCCTTCCACATCCTCAGTCTGGCCTCACCTGTTAAACACAATGGACATCATCAGCAAGGCAATGACTCTTCACGCAGACAAATTGGATACCCAAGTCGACCTCCTGAACATTCTTGCTATTCATGTTCAGGGGGTGGAACAAAAGTTGCATAGCTTCAACAAGATGATCTTGAGGGTGCAGCGAGACTGGGAAACAGCTTACCAAATGTGGCAATGCCACTGCACCCAAATCATCAATAAACTAGCCTCAGTGCCAACTTTATTGACAGAATTACTGGTTACAACAAGAGGAGCTTTGACTAAGTCCCCAACACCAATAGTGATTGAAAAAGAAGCGCCAAAGGAAAAGGTCTTGGACGGTCTTAACTCCACCGTGGGGCTTAAAACCAGCAAAACGAGTTCAATCCTCGGTTCAACCGAACTAAGTAAGTCAACTACACCTTCACCTAATCCACCTGGCACTCTTGACAATTCCGGTGCTTTGGACCTATCATTTCAAGCTCAATGTAAGCAGTCTCCATCAAGACAACTAAAAGTATCCAAGCCACTAACTAAACGAGAGAGAAAACGACCAGAAAGACCAAACACACAAGCCAGGCATCAGATCAATTCCGGCTAAGATCTGTTCAAAACGGAATTCCTGAAGATGACAAAATACCACAAAATAGCATTGAATCAGCCAGGCCCAAAGAGCAATCGACTTCATCTCCTATGCCGCTTGTCATCCAAAGCACTTCAATTCTCAACTCAAGGGAGCCACCTCCGCCAGAAAAAATATACAGTTTATTCAAACCTACAGCAAGTAAGGTGAAAAATAATCTAAAAACTCAGGCCACACTATCAACAGTAAAGTGCACCTCAACGACCACAAGGGAAACAAGACCGGGGAAGGCCACCTTGACCCAGGAAATTGGCCCAATTGTAGGCAGTAATTTAGAAATAAATAGGGGAGGTGAAATTCATACACAAAGAAACACTCTGGAACCCCAAGATTCATTTCCGATTTTCCCAGAGCCTAAGGGGGCGAAGAACGATATCAGAAAGAGCTCTGCAAAAGAGTGGCAGCACGACACGCCAAACAATAATAAATTGGTTTTTAACCCCCAATATGTCTCAAGGGGAGTGCATGACTACCTCAACAGAACTGCATTGCTCAAATTATTTGAAGCTCTCCCCTTCTTGAGCCACATCAATTCCAATGATATCAATAGCATTGAGTTCGAACAAAATTCCAGTCCCACGGGTCAAGAATTAACAATTGCCACATTCACCAACAATACTCCTATCGAACAGATCTGGCAGCAGAAGAACACGTTTGCCAAATGGGGCATCGAGCTAAAAAAGATAGTCCCTTCCTGCTATCCCAGTCCATTACAACAACCACCTCACCCAATGTGTTTCTTAAAAGGGGCAATAGGCCCAGATCTACGCTGCCTCACAAAGGAGAAAGAGTCCTTGGTCAGAAAAATAAACATCACTTTTGACCATCCTGAAGCAAGCAAGCCCCTGGGTTCCCGGCACCTGAGTATGACAGTTACCCCCACCGGAAAGGCATGAATAACCCCTACAGCTTCACACACATATCATGGTTGCAATATATGTTCCTGGAACGTGCATGGCCTGCACACAAAATTAGAAAATCCTAACTTCATGGACTTCATAACACAGTACAATATTCTTTTGTTTCAAGAATCATGGCAGAAAAGCCCTTCTCCAATAATCAGTTACAAAGAATTTCAGAATCCGGCTAAAAGAACAACTAAATACGGAAGAGCAAAAGGGGGCCTCTCCACCTTTATCTCAACAGAAATCCTATGGCCCGCTTCTATAATAGATCTAGACTGCTCTTGGATGTTATGTGTCAAACTAAAGGCCTCCTTGCTCCACATTCTCCTCATACTCAACATCTACATCCATCCGGCATCTAAGCAAAAGCGCTTAAGAATCGAACAACTAATCACATCTCTAATAACATTAAAACTAGCCTACCCAGATGTTAACATCATACTGTCGGGTGATTTCAACATGAATTTACAGCACAACTGCAATAAGGACACAATAGGGGCTATACTAGCCCCCAATCGACAGGTTTCCCTTGGTAAGAGATGCGCAACTCGCCTGAATGATCTCTCAATGCAAGTGCTCAATGGTCAAAGCCCAACAGATCGGCCCCCAGCACATACAAGGGTCACCCAAAAATCATGCTCAACCATCGACTACACGTTTACGGATTACGACCTTTTCCCGTACATTGAGAACTTTCAAATAAAAAATAGGGCAGAAAGCGATCATCTACCACAATCGTTCACTTTACTAGGCAGTTTCGTACTTCCAGAGAAACCAAAGGCGATGTCTTCCTTAACCCAATGTTATAACTTAAAACGCCTCTGCTGGAAAAAGGAAAACATTGAGGATATCACATGTATATACTCCAGCCTCTTGGAAAGATTTAATCTAGAAACACTGAGCATAAAGGCATGGGAGTCCTTCATCCATGTCATAAATAACAAATTTTCCAAGCACGTCCATGGCCATAAAGCAGGAAATTTAAAGGGGGCAGCCTGGTACACCAAACGCTTGAGGAAACAAAAACGACAACTAAATAAGTACATCAGACAATTACGATCATGGGGACCAGAACACCACCAGGGAATCCTGATTATAATTGCAAAAGCAAGAAAGGAGCACAACAGGGACATAAGATTGGCCAAAAAAGAGTACAATGAACACATCTGGGCAAAACTCCTCTATGCATGTAAATTAAGGGACTCCAAGCATTTCTGGGATCAAATTAATCAGTTAACTAATGGCAGGAATCAACATCATAACTCAGATGTAATGGATACAACTTGGAGAGCCCACATTGAACATCTACACAATGAAACTCGATCTCCAATTGCCCCGAATAATGGAACAATAACAGCAAATAGGGCCGGCGGCGGAGGACAAGCCAATAACACACTGACCCATGAACCGTCTCAAGACTCAGAGTCTTTTTCTGCTGAAAAAGTACAAAAAATAATAAAAAACTTAAAACCAGAGGGAGCTCTAGGCCCTAATGGACTACCAAATGCCCTGTTTCGACACGACCCTTCATTCTTTTCTCGCCTCCTGACTCCCTTTTTAACAAAGCCATAACATGCGGTTTGATTCCTGAGTCCTGGAGAGGAAGTATCCTTAACCCAATCCACGAGTCTGGTTCCTGCTCGGATCCCTCCAATTACAGATTAATCGCATTGATAGTTGTGGAGGCGAAATTATACGCATCCAATCTCTTGGTTGAGCTAGAGGCTTGGGTCAGCAGATCAAACTTAATACCCTACACACAAACTGGATTTCGGGCAGGGATGGGCACCCTCACCAATATTTCTGCGGTTACTCTCATAGCTACTCAGTCATTTGCAAAATCTAGGCCCTTGTACACCTGCTTTATCGACCTAAAAGCAGCTTTCGATAAAGTTTCAAGAGCCAACTTATGGGCAAAAATGCAAGACTGAGGGGTTCCGCCACGACTCCTGAAGGCCATCATCAATCTATACTCACATACGTGGGTTTGTAATTTCCGCCCTAAGTGCGCTGGGGATGCCCAGACGTGGGTCCCAGGCACTCCACACCACTTGGAGTCAAGCTAGCCGGGCTGATGAGAGGTGTTACCTCGAAACCGGTCCGGTCCTCGGATGCTTGATTCCGTTCTGGGAAGGACATGGCTTTTGTAGTTCGGACTGCACTGTTCCCATGGGGCACAGGGTCAGAGCTGATTTGCATATCGCCATTGTCTAACCCGGGGTGGTGTGGAGTGCAAAAAACGATGGATTTGGGCCCAGATCTTCGGACTGGGGTGAGTGTGTGACATTGATCCACATTCGGTCCATCACCTGTTTTGTTTGCAATTTCCGCCCTAAGTGCGCTGGGGATGCCCAGACGTGGGTCCCAGGGACTCCACACCACTTGGAGTCAATCTAGCCGGGCTGATGAGAGGTGTTACCTCGAAACCGGTCAGGTCCTCGGATGCTTGATTCCGTTCTGGGAAGGACATGGCTTTTGTAGTTCGGACTGGACTGTTCCCATGGGGCACAGGGTCAGAGCTGATTTGCATATCGCCATTGTCTAACCCGGGGTGGTGTGGAGTGCAAAAAAACGATGGATTTAGGCCCAGATCTTCGGACTGGGGTGAGTGTGTGACATTGATCCACATTCAGTCCATCACCTGTTTTGTTTGCAATTTCCGCCCTAAGTGCGCTGGGGATGCCCAGACGTGGGTCCCAGGCACTCCACACCACTTGGAGTCAAGCTAGTCGGGCTGATGAGAGGTGTTACCTCGAAACCGGTCCGTTCCTCGGATGCTTGATTCCGTTCTGGGAAGGACATGGCTTTTGTAGTTCGGACTGGACTGTTCCCATGGGGCACAGGGTCAGAGCTGATTTGCATATCGCCATTGTCTAACCCGGGGTGGTGTGGAGTGCAAAAAAATGATGGATTTGGGCCCAGATCTTTGTACTAGGGTGAGTGTGTGACATTGATCCACATTCGGTCCATCACCTGTTTTGTTTGCAATTTCCGCCCTAAGTGCGCTGGGGATGCCCAGACGTGGGTCCCAGGCACTCCACACCACTTGGAGTCAAGCTAGCCGGGCTGATGAGAGGTGTTACCTCGAAACCGGTCCGGCCCTCGGATGCTTGATTCCGTTCTGGGAAGGACATGGCTTTTGTAGTTCGGACTGGACTGTTCCCATGGGGCACAGGGTCAGAGCTAATTTGCATATCGCCATTGTCTAACCCGGGGTGGTGTGGAGTGCAAAAAAACGATGGATTTGGGCCCAGATCTTCGGACTGGGGTGAGTGTGTGACATTGATCCACATTCGGTCAATCACCTGTTTTGTTTGCAATTTCCACCCTAAGTGCGCTGGGGATGCCCAGACGTGGGTCCCAGGCACTCCACACCACTTGGAGTCAAGCTAGCCGGGCTGATGAGAGGTGTTACCTCGAAACCGGTCTGGTCCTCGGATGCTTGATTCCGTTCTGGGAAGGACATGGCTTTTGTAGTTCGGACTGGACTGTTCCCATGGGGCACAGGGTCAGAGCTGATTTGCATATCGCCATTGTCTAACCCGGGGTGGTGTGGAGTGCAAAAAAACGATGGATTTAGGCCCAGATCTTCGGACTGGGGTGAGTGTGTGACATTGATCCACATTCAGTCCATCACCTGTTTTGTTTGCAATTTCCGCCCTAAGTGCGCTGGGGATGCCCAGACGTGGGTCCCAGGCACTCCACACCACTTGGAGTCAAGCTAGCCGGGCTGATGAGAGGTGTTACCTCGAAACCGGTCTGGTCCTCGGATGCTTGATTCCGTTCTGGGAAGGACATGGCTTTTGTAGTTCGGACTGGACTGTTCCCATGGGGCACAGGGTCAGAGCTGATTTGCATATCGCCATTGTCTAACCCGGGGTGGTGTGGAGTGCAAAAAAACGATGGATTTAGGCCCAGATCTTCGGACTGGGGTGAGTGTGTGACATTGATCCACATTCAGTCCATCACCTGTTTTGTTTTCAATTTCCGCCCTAAGTGCGCTGGGGATGCCCAGACGTGGGTCCCAGGCACTCCACACCACTTGGAGTCAAGCTAGTCGGGCTGATGAGAGGTGTTACCTCGAAACCGGTCCGTTCCTCGGATGCTTGATTCCGTTCTGGGAAGGACATGGCTTTTGTAGTTCGGACTGGACTGTTCCCATGGGGCACAGGGTCAGAGCTGATTTGCATATCGCCATTGTCTAACCCGGGGTGGTGTGGAGTGCAAAAAAACGATGGATTTGGGCCCAGATCTTTGTACTAGGGTGAGTGTGTGACATTGATCCACATTCGGTCCATCACCTGTTTTGTTTGCAATTTCCGCCCTAAGTGCGCTGGGGATGCCCAGACGTGGGTCCCAGGCACTCCACACCACTTGGAATCAAGCTAGCCGGGCTGATGAGAGGTGTTACCTCGAAACCGGTCCGGCCCTCGGATGCTTGATTCCGTTCTGGGAAGGACATGGCTTTTGTAGTTCGGACTGGACTGTTCCCATGGGGCACAGGGTCAGAGCTGATTTGCATATCGCCATTGTCTAACCCGGGGTGGTGTGGAGTGCAAAAAAACGATGGATTTGGGCCCAGATCTTCGGACTGGGGTGAGTGTGTGACATTGATCCACATTCGGTCCATCACCTGTTTTGTTTGCAATTTCCACCCTAAGTGCGCTGGGGATGCCCAGACGTGGGTCCCAGGCACTCCACACCACTTGGAGTCAAGCTAGCCGGGCTGATGAGAGGTGTTACCTCGAAACCGGTCCGGTCCTCGGATGCTTGATTCCGTTCTGGGAAGGACATGGCTTTTGTAGTTCGGACTGGACTGTTCCCATGGGGCACAGGGTCAGAGCTGATTTGCATATCGCCATTGTCTAACCCGGGGTGGTGTGGAGTGCAAAAAAACGATGGATTTGGGCCCAGATCTTCGGACTGGGGTGAGTGTGTGACATTGATCCACATTCGGTCCATCACCTGTTTTGTTTGCAATTTCCGCCCTAAGTGCGTTGGGGATGCCCAGACGTGGGTCCCAGGCACTCCACACCACTTGGAGTCAAGCTAGCCGGGCTGATGAGAGGTGTTACCTCGAAACCGGTCCGGTCCTCGGATGCTTGATTCCGTTCTGGGAAGGACATGGCTTTTGTAGTTCGGACTGGACTGTTCCCATGGGGCACGGGGTCAGAGCTGATTTGCATATCGCCATTGTCTAACCCGGGGTGGTGTGGAGTGCAAAAAAACGATGGATTTGGGCCCAGATCTTCGGACTGGGGTGAGTGTGTGACATTGATCCACATTCGGTCCATCACCTGTTTTGTTTGCAATTTCCGCCCTAAGTGCGCTGGGGATGCCCTGATGTGGGTCCCAGGTACTCCACACCACTTGGAGTCAAGCTAGCCGGGCTGATGAGAGGTGTTACCTCGAAACCGGTCCGGTCCTCGGATGCTTGATTCCGTTCTGGGAAGGACATGGCTTTTGTAGTTCAGACTGGACTGTTCCCATGGGGCACAGGGTCAGAGCTGATTTGCATATCGGCTTTGTCTAACCCGGGGTGGTGTGGAGTGCAAAAAAACAATGGATTTGGGCCCAGATCTTCGGACTGGGGTGAGTGTGTGACATTGATCCACATTCGGTCCATCACCTGTTTTGTTTGCAATTTCCACCCTAAGTGCGCTGGGGATGCCCAGACGTGGGTCCCAGGCACTCCACACCACGTGGAGTCAAGCTAGCCGGGCTGATGAGAGGTGTTACCTCGAAACCGGTCCGGTCCTCGGATGCTTGATTCCATTCTGGGAAGGACATGGCTTTTGTAGTTCGGACTGGACTGTTCCCATGGGGCACAGGGTCAGAGCTGATTTGCATATCGCCATTGTCTAACCCGGGGTGGTGTGGAGTGCAAAAAAACGATGGATTTGGGCCCAGATCTTCGGACTGGGGTGAGTGTGTGACATTGATCCACATTCGGTCCATCACCTGTTTTGTTTGCAATTTCCGCCCTAAGTGCGCTGGGGATGCCCAGACGTGGGTCCCAGGCACTCCACACCACTTGGAGTCAAGCTAGCCGGGCTGATGAGAGGTGTTACCTCGAAACCGGTCCGGTCCTCGGATGCTTGATTCCGTTCTGGGAAGGACATGGCTTTTGTAGTTCGGACTGGACTGTTCCCATGGGGCACAGGGTCAGAGCTGATTTGCATATCGCCATTGTCTAACCCAGGGTGGTGTGGAGTGCAAAAAAATGAAGGATTTGGGCCCAGATCTTTGGACTGGGGTGAATGTGTGACATTGATCCACATTCGGTCCATCACCTGTTTTGTTTGCAATTGCCGCCATAAGTGCCCTGGAGATGCCCAGACGTGGGTCCCAGGCACTCCACACCACTGGAGTCAAGCTAGCCGGGCTGATGAGAGGTGTTACCTCGAAACCGGTCCGGTCCTCGGATGCTTGATTCCGTTTTGGGAAGGACATGGCTTTTGTAGTTCGGACTGGACTGTTCCCATGGGGCACAGGGTCAGAGCTGATTTGCATATCGCCATTGTCTAACCCGGGGTGGTGTGGAGTGCAAAAAAACGATGGATTTGGGCCCAGATCTTTGGACTGGGGTGAATGTGTAACATCGATCCACATTCGGTCCATCACCTGTTTTGTTTGCAATTGCCTCCATAAGTACGCTGGGGATGCCCAGACGTGGGTCCCAGGCATTCCACACCACTGGAGTCAAGCTAGCCGGGCTGATGAGAGGTGTTACCTCGAAACCGATCCGGTCCTCGGATGCTTGATTCCGTTCTGGGAAGGACATGGCTTTTGTAGTTCCGACTGGACTGTTCCCATGGGGCACAGGGTCAGAGCTGATTTGCATATCGCCATTGTCTAACCCAGGGTGGTGTGGAGTGCAAAACAACGATTGATTTGGGCCCAGATCTTTGGACTGGGGTGAATGTGTGACATTGATCCACATTCGGTCCATCACCTGTTTTGTTTGCAATTGCCACCATAAGTGCGCTGGGGATGCCCAGACGTGGGTCCCAGGCACTCCACACCACTGGAGTCAAGCTATCCGGGCTGATGAGAGGTGTTACCTCGAAACCGGTCCGGTCCTCAGATGCTTGATTCCGTTCTGGGAAGGACATGGCTTTTGTAGTTCGGACTGGACTGTTCCCATGGGGCACAGGGTCAGAGCTGATTTGCATATCGCCATTGTCTAACCCAGGGTGGTGTGGAGTGCAAAAAAACGAAGGATTTGGGCCCAGATCTTTGGACTGGGGTGAATGTGTGACATTGATCCACATTCGGTCCATCACCTGTTTTTTTTTTTGCAATTGCCGCCATAAGTGTGCTGGGTATGCCCAGACGTGGGTCCCAGGCACTCCACACCACTTGGAGTCAAGCTAGCCGGGCTGATGAGAGGTGTTACCTCGAAACCGGTCCGGTCCTCGGATGCTTGATTCCGTTCTGGGAAGGACATGGCTTTTGTAGTTCGGACTGGACTGTTCCCATGGGGCACAGGGTCAGAGCTGATTTGCATATCGCCATTGTCTAACCCAGGGTGGTGTGGAGTGCAAAAAAACGATGGATTTGGGCCCAGATCTTTGGACTGGGGTGAATGTGTGACATTGATCCACATTCGGTCCATCACCTGTTTTGTTTGCAATTGCCACCATAAGTGCGCTGGGGATGCCCAGACGTGGGTCCCAGGCACTCCACACCACTGGAGTCAAGCTATCCGGGCTGATGAGAGGTGTTACCTCGAAACCGGTCCGGTCCTCAGATGCTTGATTCCGTTCTGGGAAGGACATGGCTTTTGTAGTTCGGACTGGACTGTTCCCATGGGGCACAGGGTCAGAGCTGATTTGCATATCGCCATTGTCTAACCCAGGGTGGTGTGGAGTGCAAAAAAACGAAGGATTTGGGCCCAGATCTTTGGACTGGGGTGAATGTGTGACATTGATCCACATTCGGTCCATCACCTGTTTTTTTTTTTTGCAATTGCCGCCATAAGTGTGCTGGGTATGCCCAGACGTGGGTCCCAGGCACTCCACACCACTTGGAGTCAAGCTAGCCGGGCTGATGAGAGGTGTTACCTCGAAACCGGTCCGGTCCTCGGATGCTTGATTCCGTTCTGGGAAGGACATGGCTTTTGTAGTTCGGACTGGACTGTTCCCATGGGGCACAGGGTCAGAGCTGATTTGCATATCGCCATTGTCTAACCCAGGGTGGTGTGGAGTGCAAAAAAACGATGGATTTGGGCCCAGATCTTTGGACTGGGGTGAATGTGTGACATTGATCCACATTCGGTCCATCACCTGTTTTGTTTGCAACAGTCCTAAACACAGCACAATCTACACTATTTAAGAGACTGTTCTCAATTCCGCTACACACCTCAGAGGCACAAATCCGCCTAGAATATGGTCTAAAAAATCAGATTATGGCCAGACAAGGCACCCTAGTAAAATACTACTGGAGGATGAGGGAGGCAGAAGATAACACCCTAGCCCACTATTGTTGGGTCGAGATTGAAAACCAAAAGAGCCTAGCTAACTCAACCACAGCAGCCCTGAAGGAATCCCTGTCAGCATTACAGCTAGAAGATGCGTGACTCACCCTCACTATGTCCTCCGGATTTAAAATCGTAGTGAATAACGCTATCAAACGGACCTCTTTATTAACTGATAAAACGTCCTTTGCAAAAAAAAATCATGCTTGGGCTGTGATTAAGGATTATCAGGGGCTGAAGCCGCAACAATACCTTTTGGAACAATTCTCCCACCAGAAAAAACATTATCTGACTTTCATACGCATGGGGTCTTTCCCCTCAAAGGATTTGACCCCAAAATGGAAACAAACATGGCCAACCAAGGAGTATCGTGTCTGTGGTCAAGGGGAAGAGTCACTACTACACTTTCTATGTACTTGCTCTTTTTTATTGGAAGCCCGAAAATCCATTCTCCGGGAGGCTCTAAGGAAGGAACAAATAAGAACATGTAGAGCGGCGGCCATTAAATGTCTCGAAGGGTCGTCAATTCCTCTGTCCTGTAGAGCCATAATACTATGGAAAATCGCAGCAAAAGAACAGGCAAAATGCGACCCTGCCAAGCAGCCAACTAATTAGCAGATTTCTCCCAAATCCCGTTATATTCGTCATTATTTTTAAAATAATAAGTATCTCCTTATTCTGACATCAACTTCAAGCCTTTTTAGGTTTTTAAAAAAATGTATATTCTAAAGTACTGTGTTTTATGATGGTTGTCCATCCTTTTATGATTTTTTAATGAATCAAATAAAAGTATATTTGACTGAGTGAAAGACTCAGTAGTGAAATATGGGGGTGTGAATTACATGTCGATTAACTGGTATCCAGTGTCAGCTGAGGCAGTTCTTTATTTTGGACCAGATTTCCTTTTTCAGGCTGCAAAACCAGTCTACAGTGAGGAAACCTGATGGATGGAGGACGTTATAGGACCCTCACTGTCGAGTACAGTTTTAGGAGGTCGACACTCTAGCCAGGAATTGGCTTTAGGCAGAGGTGAGTGTCACCCCTCTCAGAGCTCCCTCTGAACCATGAATACTCTCAAACATTTTCCCAGGGGCTAAAAGGTTTGGTGTGTTGTAAATGAATCTAGGACCCTAGTGTAATTTTAACGCCCTTATATATATATATATAGATTCATGCCCTTATATAGGTATACTTTATCATATCCCTATATAGTCATAGAAATCACTACCCTATTTGGCCTAAGCCATACAGCCCAAATACGGCATGCCTACTTCCACTAAGTTCCGAGAATTAACAACAATTTCTTGGAAAAACCCTCCTTCAGATGCTAGGGACTTCCCCCTGCTTGAATATTAGGTTCTCCAAGAACTCCTGGTGTTTTCCAAAAATTTAGCCTTTGAGTGAAGATATTAAGTCCAAACATGTGTCAAACTCGGCAACTTCAAAGTATAAATATGCCTAGGTTTGCCCGGACAAACACAGGGTGGTTTGGAGCAGAACGACTATCTACTTGCCCGATGCCCTGCAGCAGCAAGTGTCGAAGGAAGCCGACCCTCCAGCTGACGCACTGAGAGACGCTGTCTTTTCTCTTGCCGAGAAATCCAGCTCCAGTGTTTCCACCTTACCCTTGCGGGTATCTGGGAAATCGAGACCTGAGAGAGAGATACAAGACCTCCTTCATTCTAAAACCAAGGTACAGGGCTGATTAGACCTCTTAGAGAATTCTTGGAATAAATTCCTGGCAGAGAACTACTAAACTTAGGCTACTCCTCACTTACTTCTTCCCTCGTACTAGACTTAGGTTAGGTACACCGGGGTAGGCGTATTTTAGAAGCACCAGTTGAGTACTTTTAGTCATTATTTATTACTGTATGTATTTTATACATTTTATGCACTTTATGGCTTAGAAACCATATCATGCTTTTATAGTACTACTTTATAATACTGTTTGTATTATATGCATTGTTCTTTATAACCAGTATTACGAATGTAGCAGTTCATTTCCAATGCTTGAGAAAGAAGACTGTTCAATAAATACTTTTTATTGAAAACTCCTGTCTCTCTATTTCTCTGCATCTCTGGTGAAACGAAGCATGCACGATTGACTGAGTAAAATAGTTAACTATTGTTTCCACGACTCTAGAGATTGATCTCTTATTCTTGGGAAACAAAGTTGTCATGTTTATGCAGTTGTCAGAAACTAATCCCTTCTTGTGAATTCGAGAACGTTTCTAGTGTCCTCTGAGCTAGCTGGCACTCACTATTAAGTTCAATATATGCGGTAGAGACCTAGTAGACCTCAGTCTTACATCTAAACTACAGTATATATTATTCCAATGCGCAGAGCCTATTGGGAATATAGGAACTACACTACTTGGCGCCCAACGTTTGGTAATGCGATAACTTAATGCTAGATGCTAGAGTAACTAAGTCGTGCTTTTCACACAGACCCCTTTTTCCTGTAAAATACTCCAATAGACGTCTGGAGTGGGTAAAAGGATAATATCCGCCAAAACTGAGTAGGACGAAAATCCTATGTATTATTTTTTGGTTTATTCAACGTTGAAGGATACAGTGTTCCAAAATATTGTGCACCTAATCTTTGTTTCCTTGAAACTTGTTCTGCAAACTTTCCAGTCAGTAAAATAATAATGTCTGATGACGAGGTAGCTGCACCAGCAGCTCAAGCTGTCTTAGATGACACAAACCTCCAACAAAATGACCCGGATGCTGTAATCATCCCGGCAAATGTAAGAAAAACCATAACTATAAAACCTATAGAAAATGGGGTATCATCAATAGGTGGTAAAGTATTCTTTGTTACAGAGGCACATGAATATCGGCAGACAGAGGTATTCTATTCATGGATTCTGTTTCCTGCAGCATATGCAGTAACACACGAGTTTCACTACTACAAATTAGAGGAACCTCCAGCGGAATACGTTCCTTTCGAGGACGTTGATATTCCATTAACTTGCCAGGAGCATCAGCTCTGGTTTACAGGTGCCCTACAACATCAAAATCATATTACCAGGCTCGGTCCACTTGGTAGACCAGGAGCTACATGGCCGGTACTAGCGAGCTATACCCCACACCCCGACATTAACGGAATGACAGGTCTAGAACTGTTAGCTCAGCTAAAACAGTTAATTAAAATACACAGACAATTGGTTCAATATGTCATGTAAACTTCCAGTCCAACGAAAAAAAAGCCAAATTCCTTTAATGTCAACGGCGAAAAAATACCTGTTGCCAAAATACTTTCCTACCTTGGTGTATTATTTGACTATCATTTAAATTGGGGACCTGCAGTAGAGAGGAAAATGGGTGAGGTAATTAGATCAAATGCAGCAATACTTGACTTTGCAAGCAAAATGGGTAACAGTCCAGTGGCCGCACTGCTTCAACTCTATCAAGCTAAGAGCACTGCTATTGCAGGTTACGGAAGTGAGTTATGGGGGTACTGTTAAGAATCAATAGCCTTGACATGTGAGGTAGCTGGGATGTGTTCTTTTACCCAGGTCCCTACAAACACACAGCTTGTTGTTTTTAGACGCTCCCTAACCAGTGAAAAGAGGCATGGCAGAACATAGCCTTTGCTTGGCTTACTGTTCCGGTACCACACCCCGTCTTCACTTCCTGGTTCCTGGCTCGAGGTTCGGTGGCGTTCTGTGGAATCCTGCGAGTCTCCTTGGACACTTTTCCCGCTTCTTGCCTTCTTTCCCCTGACCCTGCAGCCGCTGGCTGGTTGCTACAGAGTGAGAGTGTCTTTTCCAACTTTGGCATTTCTTGAAATTCTACGCGAGTGTTTACTCGTGACTACCATTGCTTTTCTCACGCATTTCGCGGGCGTTATTTCGCTCGGCTCCTTTTTCTCGCTTTCTGTTGTATGTATGAAATACATGGCGAGTTCTTAGTTGTTTAAACCTTCCTGTGAGAGTGAGCGCTCCGCCCTTGCTTCCTTTAGGGCCGGGTGTCTCTCCTCGTGTGTGTGTGTACTGCTCCGCTGTTTTAGCCCACAACAGCCGGCCGGTGCTCCGCACATTCCCATATTTGTTTTTGTGTTTGTCTGGTGTGAATGTCCGTCGAGAGTTCTATTCCTGATATCCAGTTACCCATTATCCAGCTCCCATTACTTAAACTCTTCGATAAAGCCTGCCTAATTTACAATTGGGGTAAGCACAACTGAATAATCCCACATGTCAATGACTCCTGCATGAAGGTTAGTGAACTAAGGATATATTATGTGTATTGCCTATTTTGTTTTCTAGCTTGGACATCCACCTACGACTACTCCTGCTATACCCTGCATACCCCCTCGTATGAGGAGAGTGGTGGACACTCCTAGGGTAATTCCCTCATACTTTTAGGGGACAGTAGACAGGAGTGTGTAACCATTCGCATTTTTGCTCCTGTGTCCTGGAGGTGTAGGGATCCTTCTTCGCTCCCGTGGAAACTTGGTCACCACCTGACAGAAAGCCAAGCCCACGTATATTATTTCCCCTGAGCGAGATGGATTCTGATCCCACGTTAGGTACTCTTGACCTCCAGGCTCATTTAATAGAAGAAATTACTGCAGCCTTAGTGGTGCTCCAGCCAGAAGTGGGCAGATTGGGGGTCGAGAATCAAAGACTAGTAGCTGAAGTACATCAGTTAAGAACAGGAGAGAGAGACACATGCACTATACCCAAAACCAGAAAAAAATGTATACAACCTGCTAGGTTTACCTTACCTCCTCCTGAAACAGACCTGGGGGCCAGTGGCGACTCCCTCAGCTCACCTGTACAAGTCACTGTAAATACCCCTACTCCTGTTCCCCTAGCCATGCCTGAACGATTTTCCGGGGACAGCAACAAATATAATGTCTTTATGAATCAATGCCACCTCCACTTTTTATGCAAGACGGCATCTTTTCCTGATGACTCAGCTAAGGTAGCCTTCATCATTTCCTATCTTGCAGGGAATGCGGCAGAATGGGCGGTTCCCTTAGTCCAGAACAATGATCCTGCATTATATGACTTGGATATCTTTAAGGAAAAGATGAGAAGCCTCTTTGCCAGACATTCCTATATGCAAGCAAGTGATACAAAACTGCTCAGTCTAAAGCAAGGCTCCAAAGATCTCTTGTCTTACATTACCAACTTCAATCGTTTGGTGGCTGAGACACATTGGCCAGAGGACAAAAGAACCTCCTTGTTTTATCGTGGGTTAGGGGATGACTTTAAAGATCTAATCTCTCAGATAGTGAACCCCCCAGAAGATTGTGCTTCTTTTATTGATCTAGTAGTCAAATTAGATCATCGTTTACATGAAAGGAAGGGGGAAAGAACTCGAAACATTGTACCTAGGGTTTTTTTACCTAAAATTGAGAAACCTGTCCCAAAAGATGTCCCTGAACCCATGCAAATCGGGGGCATACAAGGTCCTTTATCCTCAGAGGAAAAAGAGAAGCGACGTAAATTAAACTTATGCCTGTACTGCGGAAAGGGTGGCCACTATGCTAAAGATTGTCCAGTCCGTCCTAATACACCCAGACTTACAGCTAGCAGTGTTTCCAATTCGGAAAACTAGCAAGCTTGAGGAATAGAGAGGTCACTTCCTCAAGCTACATCCCTCATCAGATCTCTACCAACAAAATTCACATAGTCAAACATTTCACCTTACCCATTACTCTCACGTACAACGGAAAAAAGCAATTCTCCATGTCTGTCCTTCTGGATTTAGGAGCAACAGGAAACTTCTTTGATATTAAACTCGCTAAACAGTTGGGCCTGTCTTTTGTTGCGAAACCTCAGCCTGAATCCATATGGGCCGTAGATGGGTCCGAGTTGTCATCATGAATGATCAGTTATCATACCCCGCCTGTGATTATTGTTTTCAATAATGGGCATTCTGAAAGTCTTGTTTTTGATCTCATACACGCTCCTAATTTTGGTGTTATTTTAGGAGTACCCTGGTTACAAATACATAATCCGGTTATAGACTGGGTTCAAAGAACTGTCACCTTGATCTCTCCATATTGTAAAACCCATTGTTACATGGAAGCCCGAGAACCTGAACTCCCTTTATACTGTGGAGTCCAAACCGGACTAGACCTGAAAGTGCCTGAACAATATGCAGAATTCGCAGCGGTGTTCAATGAACAAGAAGCAACAAGATTACCTCCTCACAGGAGTTACGATTGTAGAATCGACTTAATCCCTGGCGCAGATTTGCCATGTAGTCGAATTTACTCTTTAACACCCGCAGAAAACGACTATCTAAAAAACTATTTGGACGAAATGTTAGCGAAAGGTTTTATCAGACACTCTACTTCACCTGCGTCTTCTCCTTTGTTTTTTATTGATAAAAGGGAAGGAGGGCTCAGGGCATGCCTGGACTATAGAGCCTTGAATAAAATTACGATAAAAAACAAGTATCCCCTACCTCTGATTCCAGTTCTTCTTGAACAGATAAAAGGAGCCAAAATTTTTACGAAGATAGATCTCAGAGGGGCTTACCATTTAATACGCGTCAAACAGGGCGATGAATGGAAGACCGCATTCCGCACCAACTTTAGGCTCTATGAGTATTGTGTGATGGCCTTCGGGCTGTGCAACGCATCTGCTGCGTTCCAGTACTTTATCAATGATATTTTGCGTGAATATATTGACATCTTTGTTATCGTCTATATTGACGATATCCTTATATTCTCGCAGAACGAAAATGACCACGTAGAACACGTAAGAAAGATCCTTACAAAGCTAAAGGAAAATCAGTTGTTCGCCAAACTGGACAAGAGTATGTTCCACACCACTGAAGTGGATTTCTTGGATTTTACTATCAAAACTACAGGCTTGCAGATGGATCCCAAGAAAATTGAGGCCTTGGTGAACTGGAAAAGTCCAACTTCAGTAAAGGAAATACAATCGTTTCTCGGATTCGCCAATTTTTATCGGCGGTTCATTAATCATTTCTCTGACACGATAGCTCCAATAACCAAACTCCTGAAAAAAGGAGTACCTTTTCACTGGTCTACTGAAGCAGAAAGAGCCTTTTGTGACCTAAAAACCCAGTTCACTTCCGCTCCTATCCTTCATCACGCAGATAACACTCAACCTTTTTTTGTAGAGGCGGATGCCTCGCAATACGCAGTGGGAGGTATACTTTCACAGAGAGACCCTGAGACTGGACACATGCATCCTATAGCTTATTTCTCCAAAACTCTGTTACCAGCAGAGAGAAATTACACTATAGGAGAAAGAGAATTGTTAGCTATCAAATTATCATTCCAAGAGTGGAGACATCATTTACTAGGTTCCCCCCATGTTGTCACCATATATTCGGACCACAAGAATCTGCAGTTTTTTAAATCAGCTAGAACTATCACGCCCAGACAAATGCGGCGGTTGTTATTCTTCAGTGAATATGATTTTATAATCACCTATCGCCCCGGAATACAACAAGGAAAAGCTGATGCCTTGTCAAGGCTAGGTCATGAGCAACATGTAGAAATCGAACAACCCAGTCCTATAATACCTGGGAACAGGATCCTGGGAGTGGGAGAAAAAGATCATACCCTTCTTGAACAAATCAAACATCTGCTCAGAGATGTATCACATGAAGACTGGTTGAAGGATCCTCTACACTCCATTAGAGAAGGATTGTTTTATCATGAAGATAAATTGTTTGTCCCTGCTTCAGAGTTGAGACTGACTATCATTGAATGGTGTCATAGCAGCACATTGGTGGGTCATCCAGGTATAAGAAAAACTCACAACTTATGTAACAGGTGGTTTAGGTGGGGATCCATGTTCAAAGAGGTAGCAGCATATGTACAGGCTTGTGCCACTTGCACTCGCCAAAAGGCGTCGCATTGTGCTCCCACTGGACTCTTAAAAAACATAGCCATTCCTCCTCAGCCCTGGCACACAATTAGCATGGATTTCATGACGGACTTGCCCTCTTGTCAAGGGTTTACCTCAATCTATGTTGTTGTTGATTTACTGTCCAAGATGGGGCATTTCATCCCTTTGAAAAAATTACCTTCCTCCAAAGATCTAGCATCCGTATTTTTGAAAAACATTGTCAAATTACATGGTTTACCCTCGGTCATCATCTCCGACAGAGGGCCACAGTTTGTCTCAAAGTTTTGGAGGGGGTTGGGTTCCAAGCTGGAGATAGATCACAGAGTATCCACTGCTTATCACCCCCAAACGGATGGGCAAACAGAAAGGACAAATCAAACTTTAGAACATTTTTTATGTTGTTTATTGACATCCCTTCCATCCACTTGGGTTCAAGCCTTACCTTTGGCTGAATTTGCTTACAATAATTTCACCCATTCCGCCACACATACATCCCCTTTTTTCTTTGTACATGCCCAACACCATAGGATGATCCCTATTAACATCCCTCCCAAAGACTCCTCAGTACCTTCCCTTGATGAACACCATGCCCAAACCAAGTTAGTATGGGAAACAGCAAAGACAGAGTAAAGTAAGGCCAAGGAAGCTATGAAAAAACAGGCGGATAAACACCGAAGATCTGAACCCATGTACACCATAGGAGAGAAAGTGTGGTTGTCCACTAGAAACCTAAGGATAGAAGGATCTAAAAAACTCCAACCCAGGTTTATAAGTCCCTTCCCCATTGAGAAAGTCATCTCCCCTGTCACCCTGAAATTGACACTACCCCCGTGCATGAAAATACACCCTGTTTTCCACAGCTCCTTGTTAAAGAAACATATCCCTTCTGTTGTACCTGAAATCCCTCCTCCACCGATTCAAATTAATGGAGAAGCAGAATACGAAGTAAGAAAGATTCTAGATTCTCATAAAAGAAGAGGTAAACTACAGTACCTGATAGAATGGGTAGGGTACCCCCCAGAGGATAGGTCATGGAAACCTGCAGAAAACATTCATGCAGCGAGATTGATTCAACAATTCCACAGAATTCATCCTGCTAAGCCCGGTCCCCTGAATAGGTCTTTGAGGAGGGGTACCATTAAGAATCAATAGCCTTGACATGTGAGGTAGCTGGGATGTGTTCTTTTACCCAGGTCCCTACAAACACACATCTTGTTGTTTTTAGACGCTCCCTAACCAGTGAAAAGAGGCATGGCAGAACATAGCCTTTGCTTGGCTTACTGTTCCGGTACCACACCCCGTCTTCACTTCCTGGTTCCTGGCTCGAGGTTCGGTGGCGTTCTGTGGAATCCTGCGAGTCTCCTTGGACACTTTTCCCGCTTCTTGCCTTCTTTCCCCTGACCCTGCAGCCGCTGGCTGGTTGCTACAGAGTGAGAGTGTCTTTTCCAACTTTGGCATTTCTTGAAATTCTACGCGAGTGTTTACTCGTGACTACCATTGCTTTTCTCACGCATTTCGCGGGCGTTATTTCGCTCGGCTCCTTTTTCTCGCTTTCTGTTGTATGTATGAAATACATGGCGAGTTCTTAGTTGTTTAAACCTTCCTGTGAGAGTGAGCGCTCCGCCCTTGCTTCCTTTAGGGCCGGGTGTCTCTCCTCGTGTGTGTGTGTACTGCTCCGCTGTTTTAGCCCACAACAGCCGGCCGGTGCTCCGCACATTCCCATATTTGTTTTTGTGTTTGTCTGGTGTGAATGTCCGTCGAGACTTCTATTCCTGATATCCAGTTACCCATTATCCAGCTCCCATTACTTAAACTCTTCGATAAAGCCTGCCTAATTTACAATTGGGGTAAGCACAACTGAATAATCCCACATGTCAATGACTCCTGCATGAAGGTTAGTGAACTAAGGATATATTATGTGTATTGCCTATTTTGTTTTCTAGCTTGGACATCCACCTACAACTACTCCTGCTATACCCTGCATACCCCCTCGTATGAGGAGAGTGGTGGACACTCCTAGGGTAATTCCCTCATACTTTTAGGGGACAGTAGACAGGAGTGTGTAACCATTCGCATTCTTGCTCCTGTGTCCTGGAGGTGTAGGGATCCTTCTTCGCTCCCGTGGAAACTTGGTCACTACCTGACAGAATGCCTCTGTTGGAGGGTTGGAGGTTGCAGAAAAAAGTTTTTTAAAACGGATTCTGAGGGTCCCAAGGGGAACAGCAAATTTTTCAGTGCATGAAGAGCTGGGTGTGCCATATTTTTGCAACAGGATAGCCGTAAATCCCTTACTCTGTTGGCTAAACTGTTGGCTAAATACCGATATACCCCTTACACAACAAATCCTGAAAGAAGCCTTAACATGGGATAATAGGTTTAAAGTCCCCTGGATTAAATATATTAGTAACTGTTTCTCCGAACTAGGGAACCCCGACCTTTTTGTAACTCCAACGTCCATCACAAAATCTTCATTACATCTAGGTATTTAGCTCGGGAGGAGGGCGAATTAATGAAAGACAGTGTTTGAAAACACGTGCTATTAAAAACATCTTTGTGCATGGAACCGTACCTGTCATGGCCCTTGTCAGGCTATGACCACTTTTTGCCGACGAGGTTTCGCCTAGATATATTCCATCTTCTATTAGCCGTACCTAGGGGGGCCCATCATGGCCAAGTGTTGCCAGCTTGCGGCTGCGACGAAAAGTCTCCGCAAGATCTGGCATACTCTCTTTTCATTTGCCCCATTTATACAGTACCACGGAGGCTATACCTAAAACCATGCCTCAAAAAGCTGAATTTTGCACAAATCAATCCAACACTTTACTACCTTCAACTTTTAAACTGTGATTGCACTTTATTTGTAACAGCTTTTTAAAACTAGCCCTTAAATTCAGGAAAAGTATGGAGGGGTAACTGTGTAACTGTGTTGTTGATAGATATATTTATAATTAATATAATTTATACTTTTTAATTGTATATTCTCCTTGTGACTCTGTATCAGACGCTGCTTTCAATAATGTTTGGATTTTATGGACTAATGTATGTTTACTGAAATGCACTTTTATGGTTGTTACTATAAATAACCTAATAAAGTTATTTGACTTGACTTGACAGTCCAACCAGCTATAAAAATTCCACTGCACACCCCGTAGCAGGGGAACACAAATAAAATAACACCACAGACTATACAATCAGTCATTGGTAAATTACCTGCAAAGAGGGAACAGATTCTGTTCTGATTAGCTCAAAAAATGACTCAGATAGAAGCAGTATTCCCTGATAGTACACCTCATAAGAAACACAGAATTCCGACAATCTGTTTACCAATGGGGATAGCACCATATGTGGAGGATTGTAACACTTGGGGTACAGTCTTTGCTTCGATCTACACAAAAACACATGGTGTACCGTCTATGGCGGTAATACCAGACATTCTGAGGCAGATTCAAAATGAATACGGTCCAGAAGCGGCCTTAAATCTAGGTATGAAATTGCTGAAAGATTTCAAATAGGTCTCAGCTATATTATTAGATAATATTAAAGGTGAAGCAGCATCCTTGGCAAAAGTTAAAAGAAACAGATATAACAGATCAACCATATGAGCTTGCTATAATTATTGAAAAATCTTATGATAATAATTAGGAAGAGATAGTTTGGGTGGGAAACCAGTAAAACCTGAATCAACAGAAAATCCGGAAAAGGTGTTTATTAAAAATAATCTCACTACTCCTAAAAAGAAGTTGGAAAATACTAAACAGACTCTTCCTAGAGAGAAACGTTCTCAGTCCAGAGGAAGATCTCCCCAAAGGGAAGGTAGGTCTCCCCAACGGGAGCCCTCTGAAAAAAGGTATAACCTTAGGAATAGGGATAATTTGAAAAAACCTGGCAGATATCAAGATAATGATACACGTCCCTCTTGATCTTTTCAGACTTCCTCGCAGAAATCGGAAAGAAGAAGACGGTCAGAAAACAAGGAGGAACACGGCAAGTCCAAAGACAAGGAACCCGTTCACCAAAGTAAAAAAGCTCAATTTCACAAAAGAAGGTAGCAAGCATAAAAATCAGAAATGCAGAGGATCTTGAGGACACAACTCAAGAACGCGGAGTAGGCTCAAACAATGCTAGACAGCACAGCAGAAGTCACTATAGTTTGCAGGATCCTGAAGAATCATCTGGAGACAGTGGACTTGAATGAATGCATTCAGGTTGAAACTGCCTACACCAGGGTTAGTGTACCCCACAAGTTATATGAAGTAACACTCCTGATGGAGGGGGACATAACTAGAAAAATAAGAGCTCTCTTTTGGGAAAAGCTCTATAAGGGCTATGACATACTTCTAGCTGAACAAGACTGGCCACCTGAATTTGTCAGGGAGTGCCCAAATGGCGAAGAGATAATTATGCCAGCCTTCTTAAATCACATTTCAATTCATAAAAAATACACTTATGCCAGAAAACGGGCAGTAGCTCAGGCTCCAGCATTATATAAAAATCATGTAGGATGGGGTGAGGATTCTCCTCACCATAAAATCCAGTTAAAGAACTCAACCTGCTGCACAAAGGCAGTACCTAGTTAAGCAAGAAGCTAAAAAACAAGTCAAGGAGATTTTAAATCAACTTGAATACCAAGGGGTGATTGAAACATACACCTCATCAAAGAACAATCCTTTGTTTCCTATCTCAAAACCAGACAATTCAGTCAGTCAGTCAAAATACTTTATTGCGATAACTTAATATCATATTAAGACAATGGCAAAGTGCAGATTATTTAAATACACAATAAATACATCCATTAAAAACAGTTAAGATACAAGAAGAATAAAAATCATACAGCATATCACATATCATATCATATATAAAGTGCAAATTGTGAGATACTAAAAGCCCCCGAAAAAGACATATCTGTAGCCAGATATGTCCCTGTTACAAGTCCTATTATAATTACAAAGTGCCTTTTATAATGCTCGATTTAAACTACTAAAGGGGGGTTACCATATTTTTTATTCTAATATTCCTGCTCCTAATAGCACTCACTAGGAAACTAGCCACATGAAACATAATCCTAGGAGTCTGCAGAAGCTGTAAATAAATAAGAGCAGGTTTAACTTGGGTAAATCCAACCTCCTTAAGAATAGGCACAAGGAACTTCCTCCTTGCCTCTACGTAATGACTACAGAACATCACTAAGTGCATAGTATTTTGCTCGGAGAAATGATCACAGGAACATGGTAACGCCTTTTCTGGAGTACTCCATACAGGATAAAAACCAAGATTAAAATGTATCAGGTTAAAACTAAAACGAGTTAAGATGAACCTGTGGTAAGGGTGAGTCACCATGTTCAAGTAGTTTTCTGGGCCGTCAGGTATAGATAATATTAGACTGAGCCTAACACTTGGTTTTTTCAGCTCACTCTCTTCTCTCTCCAGGGATAAGAGCTCTCTCATTGCACACTTTGTGAGCGCAATATCTTTGGGTGTTATAGACTCTATTGCAGAGTATAATTCTGGCCTCCCCAACTTGGAAATGTTTTCCTTAATGTAAGTCAACCATTTAATGTTGTTAACTTTGTCCAAACACAGACAGTCTTTCATGATAATGTGGTTTAAAGGGATTTCTTTGTTAAGCCACATCCTCAGCCATGCTACTAAAGGTGCTGTTTTTATCAAGTCTGTGATGTAGCCTTCCCCAAGTTCCAAATGTACAGTGTAGGACGGAGTCGATTGTGGGACACCAAGAACAGATCTAAAAAATTTATTTTCCATGATCTGTAGGGAGTCTAGTCCCCTATACCCCCAAATTCAGCTGCCATAGGATGCCACTGAAATACATTTAGCCTTATAAATTTTCATTATGGCTGCAATTGGCCTGGCCCCCAGTTTCTTAGAGAACCCCTGGAGAGCTGAAGATGTTCTAACTAACGAGGTTACTCTGTTCTTTAACTGAGGTCCCCAATTGCCCTTTTCATCGAATGTGATCCCTAGATAAGGGAAGGAAGCTACTCGAGCAAGCTTCTCCTGTCCGCAGAAAAAGGTTTTATGACATTTTTTCCTTGCTGCGCTGCCCATAAGCATGATTTGGGACTTCTTCGCGTTTATTTTTAGATCAAGTGAGCCCATAAAGGTTTCAAAGGCTGAATTGTCTATAAACCAGACAATTCATATTGTCTAGCATTGGATTACAGACACTTGAACTCTTGTTACAAAACATTTGCAGTACAAAATGCACATAGTGCAGCACTGATGAATAACATTGTGCGCAAAAAAATATAAAACCACATGAGATATTTGAAATGGGTTTTTCTGTCAAAACATTGCACCCGAAAGCAGGCATCTGACTGCTTTCTCAATCATGGGGACACAGCGACAATTTTGCCGTCTCCCCCAAGTATTCAAGAATAGTCCAGGGTTATTTTCAGCCTGGTTAACAGAGTTGCTACAAACGTATGATGATGAGGCATTATCTTATGTCGATGACATCTATCTTACAGATGACGACTTGGACAGGCACTTGAAAAGAGTGAACACCATAATTCTTGGGTTCGCTTTTGAGGAGTATAAATTCAATTTTAAGAAATAACGAATTGCCCACATCATCGTGTTATTTCTAGGATACGAGTTATCAAGTGAAGGCAAAAGCCTTTCATCAAATTTTCTCAAAAAATGTGGGCTGCTCCAAGCTCCAAAAACGCTGAAAAACCTACAGTCCATTCTAGGTTTCTTGAATTTTGGAAGAACTCATGTTCTAAATTACGCAGAAACCTCTATACGAACTAATCAAACCTGATTTCAAACCAACTAATTGGACTCAAACACACACAGAAATTCTGTGTTCAGTCCAAACAGACATGTTAGCAAAAACACAGTTACAGACACGCGAAAACATTTGCAATCTTTTGATCCGAGTCATCACAGGGAGATGCGGATTCACGTACCTGACCTTTAATGAGGGAGAAACTGTACCAATAGCATACAAATCACACTTGTACACACAAGCTGAAATGAAGTTCACTTCTACTGAGAAAATTCTGACAGCGGTTCAAACTGCAGTAGCAAAAGAGAGAGCTCTTGCGCAGGGTTAACGCATAATGATCGTTACACCTGTACCTGCCTTAGAGGCAGTGACAAAAGCAAGCATCCCAAATGCTAAAGCTTTACATCCGAGATGGATATAATGGGTTAACTCTCTTGCTACAACAGACGTTGAATACGTTTTTGACCCCAGCTTGAAAACACGAGAATTTCTCCAATACGAACACAAATGTCCTCTGCCGACCGAAATTCTGCCTCTTGAACATTACGGATGTATAATATACTAGCAGCCCGTCCCGACATTTTCCGTGTATAAATTGCAGCCAGCCAGTAGTATATTGTTTTGTAGGATTAGGTTTTGATAGCATTTCTTATCTGTGACAAGCCTGTGAAACGCTCCGATTCACAGTGCACTGCTGATGCACTTAAGAGTGCGCGCTCAGTAGTGTGTGAACTCGAGTTTCCCTACTTTATTTTTCCTTGCAATATTATATAGCGCGAACTTGACAACATGGCATGAGCACAATTTACATTACAGAAGAACACATTCATTTGTCGTAGGCATGGGGAGACAAAGCGATATGCCTGGAATCACAGGATGTTGAGCTGATGCAGAGATTCGAACGTAGCTCCCAAGCTCTAAAGTTCGCAATTCTAGAACTTGTGGCGGGAGGTGTGTCTAAAAGTGTATGTCGGTGCTAGCCATAAATAAGCGAGACCTGTGCATTTCTCAAATGGGTGGTGAAAAAATATGAATATGTTGCTGGAGATGTGGGCCGCCGTGCCACCAATGTACTTACCGGGGGAGGGTAAACACCCATTATTCCGCAACTTTCTTTCCGCATACAATCACTCCGCATACTTTTATTACGACAGTACCATGACTCCCTAATTCCATTATAATGTATTGCATTACATTTTATATGCTTTTACCACGCATACATTTACAACAAAATTTGTTGTAAATGCATAAATGGTAAAAGCATGGTTTTCTTTTTAATGTTTGGATATGGTAAGTATGGGTATAGTGGTATATGTTTAGGGGTACTGAGGTATATTTTTTGGGTGTTTGGGTATTTTAAGGGTTCAGATATAGTTTTGGGTTATGGGGTACAGGGGTAGTTTTAGGGTTTGGGGATTGGTATGGGTTTTGGGGTACAGGGGTATTTTTAGAGTTCAGGGCTAGGTTTGGGTTTTGGGGTACAGAGGTATTTTAAGGGTTCAGGGCTAGGTTTGGGTTTTGGGGTACAGGGGTATTTTAGGGTTCAGGGCTTGGTTTGGTGTTTGGGGTACAGGGGTAATTTTATGGTTCAGGGGTAGGTATGGGTTTTGGGGTAAAGGGGTATTTTAAGGGTTCAGGGCTAGGTTTGGGGTTTGGGGTACAGGGGTATTTTAGGGTTCAGGGGTAGGTTTGGGTTTTGGGGTACAGGGGTATTTCTAGGGTTCAGGGCTAGGTTTGGGTTTTGGGGTACAGGGGTATTTTTAGGGTTCAGAGGTAGGTTTGGGGTTTCAGATACAGGGGTATTTATAGGGTTCAGGGCTAGGTTTGGGTTTTGTGTTACAGGGGTATTTTTAGGGTTTAGGGATAGGTTTGGGTTTTGGGGTACAGGGTATATTTATAGGGTTAAGATGGGTTAGTGTTTAAGGGTGTTGGGATATTTTAAGGAGTAAGGGTGGGTTATGATTATGGGGTGCAGGAGTATTTAAAGGGAGCAGGGTGGGATTAGCACACAATATGAGACATGGCATGAAGGGTGGAACGTACCACACGCCCCAGCGTTTGTCACGCTCCCAGCACATGCCCACAGCACAACGCAGACACTTTGCACTGAGATAGTCACCTGATTGAGGAGCGCGGCGGACCTGCTGCCCAGCGGACCCTTCTTGTTGAAATCGGAGTCACGACTCGCCGGACCCGCTTCGCGGGTCCCGCAGCGCGTCATCTGCCTGGGGGCTGCACTGAGGAGCTGAGGAGGAGCGCGGGTCAGGCAAGTGAGCTAGCGGGGCTGCGAGCAAGGCAGGGGACTCCAGCGACCAGGAGCCCCTGCGCGCCCAACCAGCAACACCTGGGCTGCTCTCCCCGCTGGCCACGCCCCCCGCCGACGGAACCAAAAGCTGCCTCAACCCCAGCGCCTGTGGGACACTTTGCACTGAGATAGTCACCTGATTGAGGAGCGCGGCGGACCTGCTGCCCAGCGGACCCTTCTTGTTGAAATCGGAGTCACGACTCGCCGGACCCGCTTCGCGGGTCCCGCAGCGCGTCATCTGCCTGGGGGCTGCACTGAGGAGCTGAGGAGGAGCGCGGGGTCAGGCAAGTGAGCTAGCGGGGCTGCGAGCAAGGCAGGGGACTCCAGCGACCAGGAGCCCCTGCGCGCCCAACCAGCAACACCTGGGCTGCTCTCCCCGCTGGCCACGCCCCCCGCCGACGGAACCAAAAGCTGCCTCAACCCCAGCGCCTGTGGGACACTTTGCACTGAGATAGTCACCTGATTGAGGAGCGCGGCGGACCTGCTGCCCAGCGGACCCTTCTTGTTGAAATCGGAGTCACGACTCGCCGGACCCGCTTCGCGGGTCCCGCAGCGCGTCATCTGCCTGGGGGCTGCACTGAGGAGCTGAGGAGGAGCGCGGGGTCAGGCAAGTGAGCTAGCGGGGCTGCGAGCAAGGCAGGGGACTCCAGCGACCAGGAGCCCCTGCGCGCCCAACCAGCAACACCTGGGCTGCTCTCCCCGCTGGCCACGCCCCCCGCCGACGGAACCAAAAGCTGCCTCAACCCCAGCGCCTGTGGGACACTTTGCACTGAGATAGTCACCTGATTGAGGAGCGCGGCGGACCTGCTGCCCAGCGGACCCTTCTTGTTGAAATCGGAGTCACGACTCGCCGGACCCGCTTCGCGGGTCCCGCAGCGCGTCATCTGCCTGGGGGCTGCACTGAGGAGCTGAGGAGGAGCGCGGGGTCAGGCAAGTGAGCTAGCGGGGCTGCGAGCAAGGCAGGGGACTCCAGCGACCAGGAGCCCCTGCGCGCCCAACCAGCAACACCTGGGCTGCTCTCCCCGCTGGCCACGCCCCCCGCCTATCACCAAATCAACACATAGTAGCAGCATCTTAAGGAGTGCAGGACCTCCGCTTCGCGGGAGCGAGCGGGAGCGACCGGGAGAAGCCCGGGACAAGGGCGGGACCGTTTTAGGCCGTTCGAGGCCTGAGAGACCTGGGCTGGGCCACGTTATTTGGCCCCACGATCAGCCATTGCACGTGAGTCTGTCACCTTTATTTTAAGAC
Source organism: Lissotriton vulgaris (assembly GCF_964263255.1). Lineage (NCBI taxonomy): Eukaryota > Metazoa > Chordata > Amphibia > Caudata > Salamandridae > Lissotriton > Lissotriton vulgaris. The sequence continues at coordinate 53,916,488 of NC_141699.1, read as the reverse complement.
AAGCCCCCCACTGACCACCATGTGCACACGAACCACACGAAGTAAAACCGCAAGGGGACTTGGTGGATCTAGTGGGACCTTGGATGACTTTTTATTTAAGACTAATATGGCGATTGACCACGAAATTAACAAAATGCAACACAGAGTCTCTCTTGAACTTGATGCTGCCCGTAAATTGTCTCTTAATATTGCTTCCTCGAAAAAATCGTCACTTGGGAACCTTGCCCTAGCACGTACCCCTGAGAGGATAACAGGCCCTCGCCCCTTGCTAACTTTAGCTGATATACATCACTGCCCCTCTCAGCCCTTAAGTGACCTGGTTAGGGAACCTCCATCTAACCCGGCAGAGGATGCAGTGCTAGTTAAACCTGTAGTCAGTATAGGCTCAAAGGCGAAGAGCAAATCACCTAGGGTTGCAACAAGGGCTAACACCATTGCGAATAAAAAGGCGCTGCAGCAAAAAAAGAGCTTGGCCAGATCTGCCTTTGCTCGCAAGAAGGCAAAAATTGCGAGAGCCCAGTTCTTTAATTGCCGACGCCCTTTGTCTACCTCAGCACATGGTGAACCAAACGATAACACCCACACCGACAGCATCGCTAGTGCCACCACCCATGCTCCGGATGGTGCTTCGAATGTCACCAAGGTGGCAGCATCCCCTGGCTTGTGCGTAGAGGGGTCAAGGGAGGGCAGTTCGGGCGGGGCGGAGAGGGTCAATGGGGAGGACGAGGCATTTATACACACTGTCTGGGCCACTCTTAAGAAATTACTCACCCCCTTGGAACTCAAACTTACTAGAATAGAAAACCATCTGCTTGAGATGGACAAGACAATAGTAACACTGGCTAGCCTTAGTCTCAAGCAAATGGAGGCTAGAATCTCACAGGGGGGGGGCTCACCATTACAATGCCTAGAAGTAGATGCATCTGCTGCTCTTATCGAACGACCCAAACCTGTACCCAAACCACGCACAATAATAGGGAATAGTATCCCCATCATCCCAATTGCAAAAGCAGGCCCCACCAATGTGCCCCCTGCACCGCCCCCTGCACCGCCCAAATCCAAGTGTAGTGCGCCTCGAGTAGGGGCTGAATTACACACTGCAGGACCAAAACCTAAACCTCCAGCAGATCGGCAAACTACTCAGCCAGATCCCAATGCTCAGCCACCCCTTGAACCTAGTAGACCAAACTTCCGTGGGGGCTATATAGATTTACCCCCGGAAGCTAGTCCATATGTCGCTGTCTTAGCCGGTGTACCGACCCTTGACCCACTAACAAAAGAGGACCATTGGTCCCTCAAAAACAAGGTCATACACTGGCTAAATACGAACAGACAGCTCCCTAGCCATCTAAGAAGCCGGGTTCTAATGGTCCGAAGAGTACCGTGGATTGGACCGAGCCATAAAACCATCTTGGGTGATTGTATAGTGGTGACATTTGCTGATCCCAATACTGCACACCATCTCTGCTCATGGTCCCCTTGCATAAATGACCAGTCAGTTGTTGTTAGACCCCTCACCTTTTTCTATCCCCCAAGAAACTTGGATAGGATAGGGGGGACTTGGTCAACAAACCAAAAGTCTAGAAATAGGGGTTATAGGTATGCGGGACCCAGTCAGAGTAGTTGGTGGCAGGAAGTTCCTACGTCTAATATGTTTGGCTGCCTGGAGGAGGTTGACTGACTCGGGGGGGCAAACATTAAAGGGGAGCTGACAGTCTCTAGTACGAACATTACAAGAGATGATAGTACAGGCTGCCAAACGTCGCCTCCACCTGATCTAACATGTGTTCCCACTGACCACTATTCTTACCAAGCAGATATAGAAACCCTGGCCCACCATGTTTCCCCTTGTACTGATAGCCCAGATAGCCAACTTAAAATAATATCCTGGAACATTGCGGGTCTTAGGGGTCGCTTGGACAACGATGACTGGGCCGATTATATTTCCTCCCACGATGTCATCCTGTTCCAAGAAACCTGGTCAGTAGCCCCTCTCTATAGACAAGGCTATCTTAACTTCTACAAACCGGCTACTCAGGGCAAGAAGGGTAGGGCGTCGGGTGGCCTCTGCATCTGGATAAAAATTAGCTTGGGTTTTAATATTAGAGAAATAGCAGGGATAAATCCCGATATGCTTTGCATCTCATTAAGGAAGGCAAACTGCAAAGAAATACTCCTCATTAATATTTATGCTAGAGGCTGCCAGGGTGGCAAGAAGCAACCGATCCTTAATGATCTGGAAGCCCTCTTGAATGAGCACAAAAGTGACCAACTCACCATAGTGGCAGGGGACTTGAACTGCTCATTTGAGCCTATCATGAACCTTGCCGAAGATGTTGGCTTAGATGAGGACTCTGCATGGAACATCTCCCCGCTAACAATTACTAAGGCTGTCAGGGGAACGGAGGCTGCTTTCCATTGGCTTGGGCTGTGTCTGGAATGGGGATTCCGAGCCGTAAATGGTCGCAGCTCATCTGATAAGGAGGGGAAGCCAACATTCGATAATGGGTCGTGCGCAAGTCGCATTGATTACATACTCATTAACATCGAATCTTGGGTATCCATGGTTGACATGATTGTAGATAGCAGGCCGGAGAGTGATCACAACCCTCTCTCTCTAGTACTTAAGGTCCCAGGGATAGCGCCGCCCCAGGAGGAATCAGACTGTATTACATCTGACCTTGTCTTGTGTGATAACAGAAGACGGGTCAAATGGTCCAAGGTGTTAGCTGACCCTGAGCTTGTCAACCAGATAGAAGAATTGGCTCTTAACACCAAAGAAAAGATGTTGGCACCTCCCCCCAGCGACCTGCCCACGACTAATAATGTTGACCTTCACGAGGCATGCTTTGTGGCAATTAAAGATCTTCTCACCAGACCATGCCGGAAATTGAAGGCTAAGCAAAGCAAGGGCTGGTATAATAAAAACTGCAGGGAAGCCCACGGTACACTCATTGCTGCAGTCAAATCTAGAAACCCCCCGGCCATTAGAACAGCGAGACAGATCTATAAGCGTACCATTTGGGAAGCAAAAAGGGACTGGGATGACTCATATTGGCATGACCTTCTTCTTGCATGTGAGTCTTCCAACCAAATCAGATTCTGGGAGATAGTCAGGCGAGGAAGGGGTTCGGATACAACATCCCCTGAAAATTATGTTTCAGCAGTAGAATGGGTGGAATTCTTTTCTGCTCAATTTGCCACCCAGAATGCTCCCCAGTTGGCCGAAGTGCACTCACCAGGAACCCAACCAGTATCACATGAGAATAGACTTATTTTTAGCTGCTCTGACACCAAACATGCTTTAGGATCCATCCAGTCCGGGAAAGCCCCAGGTATTGACGCTGTACCAGCTGACCTTTTCAAATTAAACCCAGATCTGTGGGTCCCCTATATTACTATCTTAGCCAATTCGATAGCAGCCGGGGAAAAAATACCGCAGTCCTGGAAAGGGGCAGAAATAATACCGGTTTTTAAAAAGGGGGATCGATCCTTACCAAAAAATTACCGTCCAATCAGCCTGATCGACACCATCCAAAAAGTGGTAGCACGAATGGCCCTAGCTAGAATACAGGGGTGGATTGAGCAAAACAACATACTCTCCCCCCTGCAGGCAGGGTTTAGGTCAGGCACCAGCACTCTAGATCAGGTGTTTCGGCTAACCATGTTATACTGGAAGGTGGTCTTTTTGGGCGGGGGGGTCATATATGCGGCCTTTGTCGACCTTCGGTCGGCATTTGATATGGTTCCCAGGGCCAAACTTTGGGATGCCCTAAAAAGCATGGAATTTCCCCCAGACCTTTTAGACCTGGTGAAACGCCTCCACGAGGAAAACTTCGCGCGCGTAAGATGGGGCAACCAGGGACAGGTGACTGCTAGCTTCCCTGTAGAGCGAGGAGTCCGGCAGGGCTGCGTGCTAGCTCCTACCTTGTTCCTCTTGTTCATCAACCGGGTGGTTGCTTTCTTCAACGAAATCCACACTGATGCACCTACCCTGGGAAACACAAAATATCCTCTGCTAATATTTGCGGATGACACCCTGCTCCTCTCAAGGACCCGTAGTGGCCTGCAGGCGGCCTTAAACAGATTTTCTGAGTTTTGCACACAAAATGCCCTCCAAATTAATACAGACAAAACCAAATTTATGATTTTTAACAAAAACAAGCCCATCACTAGCTCATTCTCTTTAGAGGGTGTTCCGATAGAACAAGTAAAAGTGATGTCTTATTTGGGCGTAACCTTGGACCATCAACTCACTTGGAAACCCCAGCTGGAAGTGACAGCCCTTAAGTTTATTCGCCTTTCTGGATGCCTGTTAAAGGAACAGAAAAAATCACTAACGAAGCGTATTACACCTGCTTTAAAAATATACGATGCCAAAGTGAATGCAGCTACACTGTATGGTGCGGATATTTGGGGGTATATAGGTTTGTCTGCCCTTACTAATGCTCAGAACAAGTTCCTCAGGATGTTAGTGGGTCTCCCCCAATCTTCCCCCATTACTCCCCTGCTTTTAGACTTAGGATGTAAACCGCTGGGGGAGATGGCCCAGTACCGTCTTGTCGCTCTTTGGCGTCGCCTCTGGACGACCGATGAACTTAGCTTATTTGCCCAAGAACTTGGTGAAGTCAGAGCATTGTGGGGTGCCCAGAAAATCCCTTGGCTCAGGGAGGTTAAGCGTATACTGTACCTGATGGGCCTCCCAGAGCTATGGCTACACCCAGAATGCTCAAACTTCCCATCAAAAGCTGAATTCAAAGAGCTCTTCTGGGCTGCTAAAAAATCCGCTCTGGTCTCCCTCTCAGCTGCTAACAACCTAACAGGTCAGTTTCTGATGCACAAATTAACCCCTTTTCTGGAACCATACTGGGACTTGATCTGTAGGACGCTTGATCGTAAGCTTTACCATCAGTTCCGAGTGGGAACCCTACCGATCAAGTCCTTTACTGCTAAGTGGGCATCGAACTCCAGCGATAAATGCCCCTTTTGCCCTGATCACGCAGAAAGTCTGGGCCATGTATTTTTTGCATGTCCTGCATATCGACAGCCCAGACTAAAATGGTTGAGACCAATTTGCAAAACTTTAAATTGTGGGGGTAGCCACACAGCCCTTCTCAAATTAAGAGATCTACGCACTGCTAAATCTGTGATTTGTGTAGCAAAATTTTTGGGTTGGATGTGGCTTATCCGTGTAAAGAATCTGTAAACTGTTTTATCAATTTTAATGTCATACACCAATTTTAATGAAATGGGGGTCTTTTTGTACAATGTTGTTTACTGGAAATGTTTTTATCTGTGTCTTTTATGAATTTTTTTATTCGAAATAAAGACTAATTGACTGACTGACTGGCAGACACACCCACAAGGGACTATGCTGGCATGGTTCTTTTACCTTTTAAATGTATATGGTGGTCGTCTGCATGGCCTATGTCCTTCCGCTGCAACTGCCCTTTCCAACGCTGTATTGGGTGTTGTGATTGGTGCTGTGGTTCCTGAGATTACCCGCCGCAAAGGTTTGGACTCTCTCTTTATTATATTAGTATAGATACAGACTGCAATTGGGGGTAAGTAAGCCTATAGTGCTGCGTGCGCGATTGTTGAAGGTCGCTTGCGCAAAGGCAAATTCAGACCTATGGTCACAAAGACTCAATCACTCAGAGACTGTATAGCTCAGCGAGCTGAACTACAGGCGTTCAAGATGGCGCTTGAAAATACCGATCACGAATTCCCCATACTCATAGTGTGCGATTCGTATTTCTGAGTTGAATCTTACAACAAAAATGTGCAGAACTGGGTTAAAAACGGGTTCTCAAAGGGTGGCACAATTAAGCATAAAAAGCTTTGGGAACAAGTAGTTCTTTTGCAGAAAGAACTACAAAAGACTCATGTGATTCATACACTGAGTCATCAGCATGATGGCGTTCACGATGCAGGGAATTCATTGGCTGATGAAGCCGCGAAGGCAGCTGTGCAAACGGCTTCCGTAGCTACAATCGCTCGCTCAAAAAGAGTAATAGATGGTGAAACGCTATTAGCAGTAAAAGCCTTAATGGTGATACCTGTTACAGATATCATAGCTTTGACAACCACCAGATACCTGACTACAGTGTAGCCAGCCCAGTTCAGATACCACTGTTAGACAGCATTCGGTTATCTACAAGCAGACGTCCCTACAGACAGATGTGGTCCCACAACTACTAGGACAAGATTTATTTGGTTATGGCCCCAGCGCTCGGCTGATGCCAGAATTGTTATAAATGATTTGCGAGTCTTTATCGGCACATACACAATCGGCACGCTACATTCTGACCAGGGTCCTGCGTTTAGCTCTCAAGCTTACAAGGAGGCTATGGTTAGCTTGGGCGTTGCATTGCGGTATTCTAGTCCCTTTCATCTTGAGGGTAATGCGGTAGTGGAAAGAAAAAAATGTGACTTAAAGCAATCCATAACAGCTGAGGTATTAGGTTCGGGTGATGGGTGGGTCAAACATTTAATAAGTGTCCAACGTAGTCTTAACAATCTGCCAAGAAATTCTCTGGGAGGAATCACTCCTTATGAATTTCTGTTTGGTACTAGAATGAAAATCAAAGACCTCGATTGTCAAACTTCAGTGGTGGAACAAAAACCCTTTGAAGTCAAAGATCGTTTGGCTGCTTTACAGGACTTAAATGAAACACGAAGAAGTCTGAGTAACACAACACAAAAGCCCTTAGCCACTGAAGAAAAACCACATGTCCCAGCAAGACCTGTCTGGATTCTAAAGATTGGGGATCTAGTCAGGGAAAAGATAACGGTGAAGAAGGAATTTGGGCCTTCTTACAGAAAAGCAGTACCTGTCTTAGCAATCCATTGAACAAGATCAGTATTACTACCGCCCCTTGCTGGTAAAAAGGAGAACTGAGTCGTGTCCATCGACCTGGTCAAACCACAAAATGTGGCCAATAATAAGTAGTAGGCCCAGTGGACTCCCAAGATGTAGCAGAAGACCAAATCTTGCTACTATCCAAGAGGTTCAGACTGAAAGACTTATCACGTTTGATAAACCTGCAGTAAGAAAAGAAGGACTATGCAACAAAGCCATGGAACTCGTGCCTCTTGAGACCCAAATAAAAGTTTGTCAAGAAACACCTGTCTACAATGATGTAGCCTCTGACTATACCAATATGACAAAGGAAGAAGCAACTCCAAAGATTAATAACAATCCTGCTGCAATTTCAATAATTGACAGAACTGCCCCTGGTTATTTTATCAACTTTGATACATTTTCTGAGGATCCCAGTGAACCCGAAGAAAGGCCAGCAAATACAACTCTCAAAGAAAAGGCAACAGAACTCTTTCATCGACTTGAGAAAATATATCTGGTTTCACCATGGATTGAATTTTGGATTGGTTTAGGTGTATTTTTTCTCCTACTCTGGCTGATATTAGTTTTAAGCTTGGGACAAATGATTGATGGAAAATACAGTGCAATGGACACAGCAAGTCAGAAAATCAACTTGGTCCTAAAACCTCACAAATCATCCCATTGTGAAAAGAGAGACCTGTCATCAGTAAACATCACAGCCGTTCCTATACCTGGTGGTATAGCATGGGATCGAACTGATTATGACATCTATGTCCCGGTGGAGCTGTTTAACATTTCACACCAGTTCAAGGTTTCTTTAAGTGACTTTGTATCACCCAGCACATTTTCTGATGATTGGGACTTTGAGACTATTAATAATATGATGTCAGATTTAGAAATGTCTGCAAAATGTACTGAATATGACTATTTAGAAGGGTCATCAGATTATGAACAAATGTATTGTTTTAATCATTATGGTCACCAGTATTTGCACAAATTTGCAAGTCCTAGGAATGGCTACCAATCTTGATGATGGCATTCATTGAGGTCTCACCAGTAAGTCTAACTGAGGGTGAGATACGAGGATCAACAGGCACACAGGTACTATCTGATATGAACACTGCTAATGCGGCACCTGGCGCTGACGGCAATGCTTCTCATCTATGCACATTTGATCTGCTTGATCAAGTAGTTCCACTTTCACCTACTGTGGTAGACAATTTCTTTGCCAGCCTTGATGATCTGATGTTTTCTCCTGACACTAAGAATAACTTTTGATTCATTCACACAGCAATCTCTGAACTCTGAAATTCAGCCTTCACTTTTTAAAAACAAAGAATTCTAACTTTGGGACTCTATTTTTCACAACCATTTGAATTTTTTTCTGTCCAAAACATTGAACTTTTTTGGCACAGACTAATCTGCTTAAAGTAGAACTATTCTTAGAGAACAATAAATTATTTTCCTTTTTGAACACTGCCTAGAGAAAGTAATTGGCCTTGTTCTCATATAACAATTGCCATAATATGTTATGTTATGAAATGGTCTCCACCTTTCTTTCTGTATTTACGAGCCATTTTCATAAATGTAAATTCATGATTCATTTGGTTTGCATATTTAGATACCATACTATATGCTTAGAATGTCATATCTTCCTTAAAATACGTACTCTAGAAATGCTCAATATTTTTTCTCATGTACAACCATTTCAAGTGCATTTTTATGTATTATGGGGTGGGATTGTAAACACTAGCTTTCGATATGTTCAGTGCTTATTAGGTTAGCTTATTGGACTTAAGATCGTGGAGTGGATGTTGTAAACGAATCTAGGACCCTAGTGTAATTTCTCGATTCATGCCCTTATATAGGTATACTTTATCATATCCTTATATGGGCATAAAAATGACTACCCTATTTGACCTAAGCCATACAGCCCAAATAAGGCATGGATACTTCCACTAAGTTCTGAGAATTAACAACAATTTCTTGGAAAACCCGCCTTCAGCAGCTAGGGACTTCCTCCTGCTTGAATATTAAGTTATCCAAGAACTCCTGGCGTTTTCCAAGAATTTTGCCTTTGAGTGACGATATTAAATCCAAACATGCGTCAAATTCGGCACCTTTAATGTATAAATATGCCTAGGTTTGCCCAGACAAACACACAGTGATTTGGAGCAGATCAACTATCTACTTGCCCGATGCCCTGCAGCAGCAAGACCCGAAGGAAGCCGACCCTCCAGCTGACGCACTGAGAGACGCTGTCTTTTCTCTTGCCGAGAAATCCAGCTCCAGTGTTTCCGGCTTACCCTTGCGGTATCTAGGAAATCTAGTCCTGAGAGAGAGAGACAAGACCTCCTTCATTCTAAAACCAAGGTAAGGAGCTGATTAGACCTCTTAGAGAATTCTTGGAATAGATTCCTGGCAGAGAACTACTAAACTTAGGCTACTCCTCACTTACTTCTTCCCTCGTACTAGACTTAGGTTAGGTACACCGGGGTAGGCGAATTTTAGAAGCACCAGTTGAGAACTTTTAGTCATTATTTATTACACTATGTATTTTATACATTTGATGCACTTTATGGCTTAGAAACCATATCATGCTTTTACAGTACTACTTTATGATACTGTTTGTATTATATGCAGTGTATTTTATAACCAGTATTACGATTGTAGCAGTTCATTTCCAATGCTTGAGAAAGAAGACTGTTTAATAAATACTTTTATTGAAAACGCCTGTCTCTCTGTTTCTCTGCATCTCTGGTGAAACAAAGCATGCACGATTGACTGAGTAAAATAGCTATCTATTGTTTCTGCGACTCTAGAGATTTGATTTCTTATTCTTGGGAAACAAAGTTGTCATGTTTATGCGGTTGTCAGAAACTAATCCCTTCTTGTGAATTCGAGAAAGTATCTAGTGACCTCTGAGATAGCTGGCACTCACTATTAACTCTAATATATTCGGCAGAGACCTATTCGACTTCAGTAATATGTCTAAACTACAGTATATATTATTTCAATGCGCAGAGCCTATTGGGAATATAGGATCTACACTACAACGGGCCCCCGGGACCCCAGGACCCTCATGGGGCCCTTGAAATGAAGGGGGGGGCATCGGTGGAGCAGCCCGCAATGGTGGGTCCACTCATACAACCAGAAAACCACTTGTGCTACTCTGGAGCATCACGCTCTCCTGGCGGGACCGCTCCTACTCTGCCTCTTCCCACCCGGACCTCCTAGCTGAACTCACCTGCTTGGGGCGGTGGAGGCAGAAGTCCTTCACCAGCGGAGGCACGCGGGGCTCTCCCGAATCATGGGAGCCCTGCCCAACAGTGCCCTGGTTCACCCGGTCCCCCATCTCGGGACCGGGACATAGAGGCGAGCCCTCGAGGCTCGGGCGGCTTCTCCTTCATGGGGATTCCTCTCGCTAGGCCGCACTTCCACTTCCGTTGCAGGCCTCGCCCATGACCAGGTGGGCATCGGGCGGCAGCAGCATTCCCCGTGCTTTTCTGCTGCAATGAGGGGTAGGCTCCCTCAGGATAAAAAAACAACGCTGGCATGCGGGGTGGGCACCCGCTAAAGGAACATAAAACAAGGGCATAACGCAGGGTAGGCACCTGCTTGCAAATATAAAAATACATGTGGTGGGCACCTGAACAAATTAAATACGAGCCCCATACAGCGGAGTAGACTCCCGCTATTAAGAACAAGATCAGCATAAAACAAACCAGGCATAATGCAGGGTAGGCACCTGCGTACCACGAGCAGGACAGATTAAAATAAAGTGTTTCCCAGGCGCTTAGGGAGACAGAAGCCCTAGCTTAACAAAGCAACTGGAGCAAAAGGGTTCCAAGAAGTTCTGGGCATCAGGAGGGGCAATGCAGGGCCCAGGGGGCCAGCACACAGGGCACTCCAGAAAGGAGACAGCCCCCATGGCGGTCCCTCCTGGGCCACACTAGCAGCAAGCCCCCTCCTGTTAGGACCCAAGAAAGAAATCCAGGTATCCAGGCACCCAGGGGCAGGATAGGGACCAGGGGCCTGCACTGAGGACCCTTAAGCAGGGAGGCACCCTCCATGGCGGTCTCTCCTCGTCCTCACCAGTAGCACGCCTCTGGTAGATTCAAGTAGCAAAGACAAGAACATTTTCATGGGGTCACAGCCCCTCTTTTATACACCAAATCCTTCGTTGTCAAAGGTACAGGCAAGGGGCGAACCAGATGCATCTGATTCTTGAACACTTTGTTTTGCTCAACCCCTCTGCCTTTTCACAGGATGGGTCAGGGACATCAGACACACCACAGGGGGTGGAGCCAGCATTGTGGAGGAAAGGCCCAGCCCTACTCAGGTCCCAGGTGCGCCCCTCCCTGCAATCAACATGCAGATCTCTCCATTCACCACTGGGGCAGACCCATCCTGAATCCTGGAGCCAGGCACACCAGCCATCTCCAGCCAATCACAAGTCAGACAGTCAAGTCACATTCACTGCACAGACATGCCAACTTCTAGAAATGGCACTTCCACACTAGACACAATAAGTCTGCGCACATCATCGCGCAGCATTTAATCACACGAGTCCGCACATAAAAAACTTGACCCTGCACTCCCCACACATCAGGAACTACCATGGCCACACATATCCCCCATGCATTCCTATGAGAGGGCAGATCAAGCTCACCACACACCCTCAGAGCGCACGCACTTTACACTGCGCCACAGTGCTGAGCAAAGACCAGAAATCACTATATTTATGTAATATTAAAAGGCTAAAAGTTTAGGGGTGAACCTGCCAAAAGGGCCAAGTCCAACATGTCTGAACTATGACCATGAGCTACAATATTTTTTAGGTGACTAATATCACTACCCTGTGTTATATCCTAATGACATGTACAACCTCTGTTTTCATTTGACTTCACCATATTATGTTGGCACATAGAATCACATGTAGGCTGCACATTATTGACTACTAATGTTTTTTTTGTATCACTTGTTTTGTACAATATATATAATATAATAATAATAATAATATCTCTCTCACGAAAGGACAGGTCCCAGCAGACTGGAAAAGAGCGGTGGTAAACCCAATAAGGAAAAAAGCGCCATCTCCATGGACAGACCTCTCAAACCTGCGTCCTATCTCACTCCTGCCTTACATCAGCAAGATAGCAGAGAAGCACGTGAACACCTATCTATCAGGATATCTAGAAGCGATGGAGGGCCTGGACTACTCGCAATCTGGGTTCAGGCCTAACCACAGCACCGAATCAGCCCTTCAAACAGTGACCAATAACATCAAAATGGCACTGGATGAGGGCAGTTCTATGATTCTGGTGCTGTTGGATCTCTCCGCCGCTTTTGATACGGTGTCTCACAAGGTGCTTCTAGATCGTTTAAAGGACGTAGGTTTGGACGGAGTGGCTCTGTCATGGATGAAAAGTTTTCTATCTGGCCGCTCCCAAGAAGTTAGGCTGGGCTCCCACAAATCCATCTATAGGGAGCTCAACAAGGGAGTGCCACAGGGCTCATGTTTAAGCCCGACACTATTTAATGTGTATGTGGCCCCTTGGCCAACTTAGCAAGATCATTTGGGTTTACCCCGGTGTCGTACGCTGACGACACCCAACTCCTCTTTCCTTTTAAAAGTCTGACACCTGCAATAAAAAGATCATTTGCAGATGGAATGAGAGCAATATCAGAGTGGATGTCATCAAACTGTCTTCAATGCAACGTAGGGAAAACAGAGGTCATGTTGTTTGGACAAGCGGCAACTCACTGGTCACCTGAATGGTGGCCCTTAGAATTAGGACCTGTTCCCAACCCGAAGAGCATGGTAAAAAACTTGGGAGTGCTATTAGATCAGACACTCACTTTTAAAGATCACGTAAACCAAGTGGCTAGTACCTGCTTTCGGGCAATTGGGATGTTAAGGAGAGTGTTTCCCTATCTACCAGATGGCCACAGGAAAACACTTGTGCAGGCGCTAGTCATCAGCAGAGTGGATTACTGTAACGGTCTTCTTTTAGGAGCTAATGAAGGGCAACTCAACAAGTTACAAGTAATCCAAAATACGGCAGCAAGGACAGTCCTTAATGTTCCCTCTAGGACGCCCACCCGCCCCCTGCTAACTAGACTCCACTGGTTACCAGTGAGGAAGCAAGTACAGTTTAAGCCTCTATGTACCATTCACAAAAGTGTGATAGGCGAAGGCCTAAAATATTTGGCCAAAATCTTTCAGCCATATGTTCCTGGGCGCTCTCTGCGTTCTACAAACCTGCAGCTACTGCTACAGACAAGGAGGCCGAGCGCTGGCCCATGTGGGACCAGTGCTCTGGAACTCTCTACCTCTTGAGTTGAGATCACTCACTAGCCATCTGACCTTTCGGAAGACCTTAAAAACACACTTATTTACCAGCAATTAACTCTTCCTTTGTAATATGTACTACCCCCTCTGAACAAGACCATCTGGAGTTATATTCTTACTGGCAAAGCGCGGAGATACCCCTTCGGGGGTCTATTCAGGATATAAAATAAATAAATAAATAAATAAACCCTGATATGCTTAGCTTTCCACAAAATGTTACTAAATGAATGAACGTATAACACAATGTGAGCATATTAAGATAATGTGCTCACAAATGTCGATCTTTATCAATATTTTGACACAGATCTCTCAGTAACAAGAGTGTTTATTACTAATGTTTAACAATAGGGATGTATCACATTAGGAAGGCATCAACAGTCTGCCCTCAAATGTTCCTTTGTTATACCTTTGAGACTGCGCGGCTCTTTCGTAGTGTTATTGTATCATTACAAGAGGATTATCCCTACAACTTGCCTTGTATTTGACTTGACCGTATTGTCCAATAATTTCCAACTGCGCAAAAATGCCTCCATATTCTCTAAGGAGCATACTAGGTAATGCTTAAGCAATGTACGTCACAATACATGTATATGCCACAAGAGCGATGACATCACACAATGCATTTCACTATGTATCTTTAATTGTTCATTATAATGTCATTTCAACAAGAACTCCAGCTTTTACCATGCAGCTATGCACTTTCATGCATGAACGAGTTTTTCTTTCTTGAGGAACCACTCCACAAATGCCTGCGGCCGCACATGCCTCACTGCTTTCCCATCTTTCCCTCATCACTCTACCAGACAACTTCATGGGCTCATCCCAACATATAACTTTATTGACAAGTTTGTATCCCACTAACAGCACCGCACTACTGCCACCTGTTCAGTGTTTTTCTATATATATATAAATAGACTCTATACATGGAGAATTTATCCCTTTATTCCTCCTTGTTTAGTGGATCGACATAATCCCCCGCCTTATTGTGCTATTGCTTCATTCCAGCTTGCAGTGTCAGCCCTTTTTATTCCATATCAGCGGAACTGTACTCTGTATGTTTTCTGCTTTAATTGTTATTCGTCAGTGTTTTTCCGACCATTCGATCACTCTTTAATATATATGATGTTCACATGGTGCATTTAGGACCCACCGGTACCTCCTTCACAGTTAAGGTCCTCGACCTCGAGACCCTTTTCCTATTAACTTAGGTGATCAGCAACCTCAGAGAGAGGTAGTGAAGTGACCACATATACAAATAGTTGGTGGAGAAACAGTCTTTAATACCGTTCAACTCCTCAGCTTCCAGGGAATAACCTAACAGTCTCAGAAGCATTGAATACATACATTCTATCACCAAGGTAGTGACCAACATGGTGATAACAGCTCATTAATACATCATAGTTACATGGATGACATTACAACAATATCTCTCTTTCTTACAATAAAACAATAAAATAAATGAACAACAGAATAATATTTAGTAATGAAAATAAGCATTAGCATAATGTACATACGGATATAATTAAAAGTAGAATTAATAAGAATAAATCTCTAACAAATAACAAATCCATCCGCTTAGATGAATAACTCATGCAATCTAATACTAATCCACACACATGGGTAAATGCCACCTTATAAATCCAAGTGCTTGGGTGAATATCTCATTCGACTCCTCCTCCTCAACAGTGGAGTAGATAATTCTACTGATGTCCTATGACTATCAGGACTTCTTCTCTTCCCATTAGACTCTGAGTAATTGATCATGGGCTTACTATCATGTAAAACTGCATTTGATCTCAAACCCATTTGAAGTACAACTTTGTCATGATTTTTATAAACTCTGGATACATTCCACCAATTCCTACCATTGACTCTGATAGCATGACGTGTCACTGGATCAACA
The DNA here is from genome assembly GCF_964263255.1 of Lissotriton vulgaris. Taxonomy (NCBI): domain Eukaryota; kingdom Metazoa; phylum Chordata; class Amphibia; order Caudata; family Salamandridae; genus Lissotriton; species Lissotriton vulgaris. The sequence goes on along the minus strand of NC_141699.1, from coordinate 53,901,386 downwards.
CACACAGGTTGACTAAATTTTGATAAACCTTTGGGTACATTGTGAGGGATCTTTATTTTTACCCAATCTTCCACATTGATTTTATGAACCCACACTTCCTTGTGAGAACTTGCTTCAGGTTTTTTAGCATCCAATTTATAATGTATAGATAAGTTCACCTCATCATTAGTTTCCATTTCTGAAGATCCTATTGAAGTTTTAGAAAACAAACCCCACTGTCTCATCCAAGCTGGACCCACTCCAAACGTAGCAATTCTTCCCCTCAATAACTCAAATGGACTTTTACCAAATTCAGTACCTGGTGTGGTTCGATGGGCCTAAAGCATACTTTGTACAGCTTCTTTGACATCCATATTCCCAGAAACAGCCCATTGTACACAATCAACCAGAATACAATTCATGCGCTCGATAAAACCATTTCCCAGGGGATGATAAAGTGCCACTCGGCGATGATTAATACCAGATTGACTCAAAAATGTAGACATTTCTTTGGAGACAAACTGTACTCCATTATCTGACACTAATTCTTTGAGAAAACCCTCTCTCGCAAAAAGACTCTTCAAGAATTCGATAACTTCATGTATGTTGGGATCAACCATAAAACAAACTTCCCACCACTTGCTGTAATAATCAGCTACCACCAGAGCAAATTTGTATTTACAAGACAGAGCATTAAACGGTCCAATAAAATATAATGCCAATTTTATCCACGGACCAGAAGGCAAATCAACTTTTGCTTTAGGGGGAATAACAGTTTTGATCACTTTGTCAGTAGAGCAACAAGTGAAACTATTTTCCACTGCACTGTCTATATGACGATCCATTGAAGGCCACCAATAAATAGATCGAATGTGAAGTTTGGTGCAAGTGTACCCTAGATGTCCTTCATGACCAACCATAGTTATACGGTCTCTCAGGCTTTCAGAAGGTATGAACTTGTCACCATGTAGAATCATTTCACCACCTTCTAGAGACAACTCTTCTGCAACTGTTGAAAAAGTTTGGAGACTATTATCCAAATGTTTTTCCTTGGGCCAACCTTGAATATTATATTTCTTTACTTCTTTGAGAACAACATCAGAACCCAATGCATCAAACGATTCCTCTTCATTAAAACACCCTCAATTACAAACATCAATCTTGGCAATTAAATATTCCTCATCATCATCACCTACACAATCACTGTTCACTATAGGTAACAGAAATCTGGAAAGTAAATCAGGTCTAATATTTTTCCCTCCTGGAATATGCTCAACAGTAAAATTGTATTGAAGAAGCTTTCAATCAATCAATCAGTGACACTTATAGAGCGCGCTACATACCCGTAGGGTCTCAAGGCGCTGGGGGGGGGGGGGGAGGGTGCCGCTATTGCTCAAACAGCCAGGTCTTCAGCTTCCTCCTGAAGGAGAGGTGGTCTTGGGTCAGGCGCAGGTCGGTCGGGAGGGAGTTCCAGGTCTTGGCGGCCAGGTAGGAGAAGGACCTTCCTCTTTGAACTCAGTCTAGCTATTCTAGGAGTATGGTCTTTTACTACAACACCATTAAGGATGGTAATGAGAGGTTTATGGTCTGTCAATAACTTGAAAGTTCTACCCCAGAGAAAACTTTAAGACTTTCTACTGCCCAACAACATGCTAGAAGCTCTCTCTCAATGACAGAATAGTTCTTCTCACTAGGACGTAATGATCTAGAAATAAAACCACAGTTTGCTCTACACCAAATTTCATTTGAGTCAACATACCACCAAGACCATCGAGACTTGCATTAACTGAAACAATAGAATCCAAAGAGGGATCAAAAGGAGTCAAAATATTGCAAGAACGCAGTTCACTCTTGGTATTTTCAAAATCAGTCAGACATCTCTGATACCACCGAAAGACATTTCCTCTTCTCAAAAGTTCACGTAAATGAGCAGTTCTAGATGCAAAATTAGCTATGAACTTGGAATACAACTCACATATCCCCAAGAAAGATTAAACCTGTTCCTTGGTCTTGGGAGAGGGAACCTTGGCAATAGCTTCAATAAGACCATCTCTAGGTAGAATTCCTTTCCCTGATATGCGGTGTCCTAAATATTCAATAGATTCAACACCAAAATCACACTTGCTCACATTAGCAACAATCCCTTTTTCTTGTAGCCTGTGTAAAACTTCAGTCAAATTTTTATCATGAGCAAGTTTACATTCCCCTGCCACAAGGATGTCATCTTGAAAGACAACGGTATTCCGAACTAACACCAAGACTTTTGCCATCACACTTTGAAAAACGGATGCGTCTTAGGGAATGTCAGAACGCACACTGAACTCCAATGTAGAGCACTTGCACGTCACATGAACAGTGACTCACGACGTCATCATTGATACCAGAGGCACAGAGTAGCAAATACCAATGGTCTCCCAGACAAACGACAATCACTTGGTGAATGAAACACGGCAGCAGATCGAAAATGAAAATTAAAACCAGCCAAAAACAACTTGACGACTCTCAGCTCTCGCAGGATGACGGTAATAAAATTCACATAGATCTTTCTCACTACACAATTGTAAAGGATCCTCTCGCACAACAGAAAATAAGTAATAAAGCAAACTCACTGCCAGTTCCTTTTAAATAGTCGAGACACGTTGTCCCATCGACTAAGAGATATTCTGAAGTACTTCAGAGGAGTATCAATATCCTTCCTTCATTTTTTTTATGATGAAAAATGGAATCATCAATCTTGAGTAGATTAATCTTTATGCGTGGGTTGTGGAGATGAACGGTGGTCAACTGCATCGCCAATTGAAGTGACCACATAGCTGGAGCTGGCCCAGGGACACCAGGCTAGTGCTAGGACCCTCCCACCCTCCCGCCCTCGGCCACTACAAAAAGCCCTTGCTCCCTTCACCTCACTGATTGATATTGAGTGAGCTGGTTGCATGTAAAATCTGTGCTGGTTGCATGTAAAATCGTCCTGAGGCGGAAAGCCGGGACTGTGTTAATTTACCCTGCTATTTTTTTTAATAATCGCCGAATTTTAAAACTTGCTTGAATTTTTTTATAATTGGCTCCTACCTGCCCTCATAACCACCGCACCTTCAGCGGTTGTATTGTCTCCCTAAAACCGGAACTTTTGCAGTCATTTCAGGGCCGATTCAGCTGCCAGTCCCTGCCTGACCTCACCTCCAGCAGCCGATTGGACGCTGCCTGGGGGGTCGCCGTCTTAGGTGAGGAGCTGGCCCAGGGACACCAGGCTAGTGCTAGGACCCTCCCACCCTCCCGCCCTCGGCCACTACAAAAAGCCCTTGCTCCCTTCACCTCACTGATTGATATTGAGTGTGCTGGTTGCATGTAAAATCTGTGCTGGTTGCATGTAAAATCGTCCTGAGGCGGAAAGCCAGGACTGTGTTAATTTACCCTGCTATTTTTTTTAATAATCGCCGAATTTTAAAACTTGCTTGAATTTTTTTATAATTGGCTCCTACCTGCCCTCATAACCACCGCACCTTCAGCGGTTGTATTGTCTCCCTAAAACCGGAACTTTTGCAGTCATTTCAGGGCCGATTCAGCTGCCAGTCCCTGCCTGACCTCACCTCCAGCAGCCGATTGGACGCTGCCTGGGGGTCGCCATCTTAGGTGAGGAGCTGGCCCAGGGACACCAGGCTAGTGCTAGGACCCTCCCACCCTCCCGCCCTCGGCCACTACAAAATGGAGCACTTACCCCGGAGGCGCAGCGGACGGGCGCAGCGGGCGCGCCGAAGGCGCGCCAAAGGCGGGCCCGTCTGCGCCCGTCCGCGCCAGGATCGCGCCTGGCGCAGGGCATGCTGGACAATCTCCGCCCAACACTAGGTATGATAGCGGTGAATTGTTGGCACTTCGTCCTAAGATAGGTGATGCATGTAAGGGCTGTTTCCCCACCGACCAACTGTGGGGCCCCTTTTCATGCTCACTTTGTAAATGGACATCCCTCTCTACATCCATAGAGATGCCCAAAAGCACCGCTCCCCCTAAGCATAGTGGCAACAACTTCAAGGGAGGTCTCATCAATGCTCGCTCACTGTGCTGTCACAGCCAAGATATACACGACTTAATTATGTGCCATGACCTCAACGCCCTTTTCATAACTGAAACATGGCTCAACGACTCCTCTAATCCCGACTTGGCTTCTGCCCTTCCCCCTGATTTTACCATCTTCAGACAGGACAGACCAATCGGGCGAGGAGGTGGGGTCGCATTCATCTTAAAAAAGTCTTTCTCGTGCCACACATTCGATCTAGGCCATCTTAAAGGAAGCGAGAGTATCAGTTTCTCTATTGGGCTAAATCCCTCCACCTCTTTCACGGGAGGCTTAATTTATCGCCCTCCAGGCAATGCCACCTCCTTTTTGGATTCCCTAGGTGAAATACTGGGGTCACTTATGCTACGCTACCCTCATTTCACTATAATGGGAGACATGAATTTGCAACTGGAGTCTTGTGATGACCCACACGCCACATGCTTTCAACATACCCTCAACATCTTTGGACTGGCCCAATTAGTGACTGCACCCACCCACCTAGCCGGTCACACGTTGGACGGTATCTGTACCAACCTAGGTACTATGTCCATATCCCCTCCCATCCCGCAAATATGGACTGATCATAGTCTCATCCCCTTCGCAATTGAACAAAGAGTCCAAGCTCCATCAACTATAAAGCGTTCTCAACCCTCCTTCCCCATAAATTGGAAAAAGGTGACCGACCATATCAAGCAGAACTCCCAGCCACTAGCACAGGCACCTAAGTTGGTGGGTGATGTGTCGGTCGACTCATGTAACTTTCATCTCTGGATAAATCAAATTATCTCAGACAATTCCAATCCTAAAGGTGACCGTGTGAAGTGTTCCAGAAGGAAGCTGAACGCCCCTTGGTATACCCAGGCCTTAACTGAGAGCCACCTACTTTGCAGGATAAAAGAAAGGAAGTGGAGGAAAACATATGATGAGGCATCCAGAGCCCTCTATGTTCAACAGAGGAAACTATACCTCTCTAGTATAAAATCCGCTAAAAAAGAGTATTATACTAAAGCCATCAACGATGCCCACCAGAAACAAAAAACGGTTTTCTCAATCGTAAAATCCTTCACCCACCCCAAAGCCCTACAGCCTGAAATCCCTCCCTCTGAAACCCTGTGCAACAATATTGCAAATTTCTTCGGGGAAAAAATTGCCAACATTCAAAAGGATTTCCCGCCCCCCCTGACCACCCCCATTCTACAACCCCAGAAGCAGGTAGCCGATAACCATCATTCTCTCTGCAGGTTTCAACCCGTCTCCCTACAGCAGACCCGTAAGGCGATCATGGCCTGCAAATCAGGTGCACCCACTGACTCCTGTCCCCCTCGTATACTGCATCACTTAATTGAGGCAGTCAATCCTAACATCAACGCCATCATAAATGCTTCTTTAGACTCAGGGGTAGTGCCCAACGAATGGAAGAAGGCCATCGTGAAACCCTTGATGAAAAAACAAAATAAATCCCCCACAGATCTGACCAACATGGAACCTATCTCACTCCTGCCTGCCTTAGGAAAGATCACGGAGCAGATAGTGTACTGGGAGCTGAAAGCCTTTGTGGAGGACCAGAACATTCTGCATCGCGAATATGCGATTTGTTTTTTTTGCGGCATGTTAGTTCGCAAGGTTTTGTGCGTTTTAGCGAGCCGCTTGTAGCGCAACGGCGCGAAGTTACCCTCACGGTCGTTCACGGGCGCGGCGTCTTGTTTGCATGACATATTTCCGTTTCCGGCCGCTATGTGTAATCTCGCAAAGTGTGCGGCTCGCTAATACAAGTTTGCATGTGATCGTGAGGGAAATCTTGCACGAACTTACCCACTCGGTCGTTTCTCATTCATTGCTATGGTTCTGGGCATGCTTTCTGTATCCTCTGTCAATCTCTGCCATCCTTTGCTTGTTTGAAGTTTTTTTAAGCTATTTTACTTAATATCTATCCCTCTATTTTTCTAGCTCTATATTTTTGTGTTTTCTGCTACTTTTGGTTAATTTTAAACTACTTTTTTAAACTCTTTTCTTTTCTGCTTCCCTATTCTATTTCTTCTTTATTATTTACCTTCCTTTCTGCCCAGTCCATGGTAAAGGGAGCCAGGAAGCAGCCTGAGAAGGGGAAGGGTCTCGCACCCCGTGCCCTGCTCCCATGAGGGCGTTTGAGGGGGGAGCAGGTCACAGCCCGGGAGATCTTTAGCACGGAGGAGGTGGCCACACTAGTTTTTTATGTCCAGCGCCACCTCCCCAGGACCATCATGGCAGGCGGCAAGATCGCTAGCGGCTACGGGATCCGGGAGCGCCGGAAGCGGTGGAAGAATGTGTGCCGGGCCATGTACCAACACTCTCGGTTCCGGCGCACCTACAACCAGGCCACCCACCGTTGGATGGATCTCCTGGACCGGGAACATGACTTGATCGACCTGCTCGGCCTCGAGATCCCCGGGCTTGGTGAGTAGTAGTAGTTATTTCTTCACTACTCTGTTTTCTCCTGCTCTGTGTGTTATTATATTGCAAATTTTAGTTTTTTTACCTAGAGCAATAATGCTGCTGATTACATTGTAGCTAAATTATATTTCAAAATATTCTGTGCATTTCAGGTACACTGCTCTCCTTCTCAGTAGCGTTGCTACTATGCTTATTTGTTTTCGATTTTGTGTTCATTTCATTGGCCTGAGAAATTATGTATGAGTATAGTTTAAAGAACTGCGTAATGCTAGACACTAAGGGTCAGATTTTTAATTACCGGCGCATCCCTGCAAAGTAGCAGGGATGCGCCAGTAATTGTGCGCCACGCCACCACCACCCATGGTGCGCCGTATTTACAATGCGGTGCAGCATGGGCCCAAAACGTCACCGAAGCGTTACACATGTATGCCGTAAAGGCAGCCCATTGCTGGAGTTGCGTCGCAACGATGGCGCAGCTCCATCAATGCTTTGGGGTGCCCTATCTCCCCAATGCTGTGTCAAGCCGTACGTCTGCTTCAAGCAGGCGCAGGGTTTGAGTCACGCATCATTGTCCTAAAAGTGACTGATTGAGATCTTGTAGATTTCCCTCAGCCACTTTTAGGATGCGTTCCTGTGCAGGAACGCCCTCCCTTGCGCTGGAAGCCCTCTGATGGCGCAGGGCTTTACAATGTGATGCATCTCCCATGGCGCCTCTTTTGTTCTGCCACTGCGTCACAAAAGTCACGCAACATTGGAGCAAAAGAGCCGCAAGGGGCTTGTAAATCTGCCCCTACAGACTCAAGTCCAGTCCTTCCTTTGTACACCTGGCAATAAGAAAAAATAGTGGTGGTGGATTGATAGTTTGAGTATTTTAATGACTAGTTAATGTAGTAGGAAACTTTTTAGGGTTGTCGCTGATCTGCAATCACGATAGAGTTTGTCTGTCACTTGGCGTGCTGCGGACTGCTGCCTGCCAGTCCTAGGAGAACCTTTTTAGTAGATTGTTTAGTGAGTTACATAACTTTCCAAGTCGGCAGTCTCCAAATCAAGCAATACTAATATCGTAGTAGACCACATGAGATAGGTCAATATATCCCTTGAAATAGTTGTCTATTTGCTATTTCGCCAAAATATTTTGTTATTGTTCTTTTGAAATGTTTGATTTGGTTGACAACAATCATCCATGTTTTCGGGTCTTTCTTTCTTTCATGTTGTACATCAGCTCCCCTCAGGGGCAAGAGGACATTGGAGGAGGCTGCTGCTGCTGAACAAGGCCAGGATCGGGCAGGCGAGGGCTCCTTTGCTGGCCCCGGTAAGTTTTAATTTTAATATAGAGCATCTATTTTTTCCTAGCGTTCCTCATTCTATTTTTTCAAATTCGTCTTTGAGCTTCTTGTAGACTGTATCTAAATTCTTATCCTGCCTCGACTATGACTCCCTGTGGTATTAATAGATTATTCTTATTAGTCTGTCTGTGTAGCTAACTAAGATTGCACATTTGACAAAAGGTGTAAAACGAAACTCCCATTCTAGTCAGCAATAGCTCTATACACTGAGTGCAGTCCTCTGGGATTGTCCATAATGTCTTTTCAAGTCTTCTAAATGTTTATGCTTTGACAATTACCAACAATAAAAAGGTGAATGACCACCAAGAAAGAATAAGATACTACTTTACTTTTGGTTTAGATAGGAGGACAATCCATACTACTACTGTTGCAGGGACAAATCTGCACAAAGAGAACTATGGACACTAAATAGTGCATTGTTTATCAATTATAATAGGCGCAGGTAGACTTTCCACATACCTCAGTGATATCAGACTTTGAAGAACCTCCAATCTCCTTACTGACTAGATAGTGTGGCAGAGTCATTTAGCTCCCGAATTCATCGATGATTGATCCCCAATGATGTTTAGCCAATGCAGGACAAGAGTACGGAGTCAGAGTCCAGAAGTGTCAGAGGCACGGACTCATGCTTGCAAATTGCAAAACATTTTGCTCATTCACTCATGACCAAAAACCAAAGAGTCTATTTAAGTTTTAAAGCTTTATTAAAAGTAAAAATATTTATTAAAATCAAGCCTGTCATAAAACATAAACAGTTGATTAAAAATGGAAAAGTGCTTATAGCGATTTATTTCACACATTTATTGTGGGCGAGCCGAGCCCTCACCTGGTTTGAACTTTAATTTTTCTTTTTGGTGCTGAATCATTGGTCCCTTCGTCCTAGTTATGATGATTTGTTCTTAGAAGTGAAGCTTCTGTTTGTTATGAGAAAAATGGTGCGTGTTAAAAAGCAAGCATTCATCAGTTTTGCCAAAAATTGCAGCAAGAAATAACCCTTCCCTGGAAAAAGGGACATTTTTACTTCAGAGTAGACAGTCACAAATTATTCGATTGGTTTCTGTTTTCACATTTCTTCATTCCTAGAGAAAATACTAGTGAGTGGTGTATGTCTATGACATCTAACATTCTTAAATGTACTTTATAGGTGGAACATCTGGTGCTGGGCCCAGCGCGGAGGTGGAGGGGGAAAGTTCTGGGGAGGAGGCGGTGCAAGTGCCGGACCAAACTGCTCTGCGGGTTGCCACGGTAGTGGCGGGCAGTGGTAAGCTCTTATATTCCTTACTTATTGAGATTGCAGACTGCATAGTGTGCTCCCCGTGAGAAAACGTAAGGTTTGTCCAGATGAGAGACATGAAGAAGAATGATTGACATATAGTTTGAATGGATGGATGCCTGGATCATGGTTCTATCTGTCTCTTAGATAGCATATGTGTATCTAGAGAGAGTAGACGGTCACTGGATGAACTAAGTGTTACTTTGAAGAGCATGTAACACCGCACCCACACGTCTGTCCCAGTGTAGGAAAGACAAGGAAAAGAAGTTGTAATTTTGTCCGAATACTACCATGAATAGTAGCAGTAGTTTGTATTGCAAGCACAGCATATATCCGGCTATTACGATGGCCACTCACTACCTCTGTTAATAAGTTTAGTAGAACTCGGTCATTCATGTGTGGATGTATCACTGTTCACTCAATAAAAAGCAAAGCACCTAAAGTCATCCCATAATTAAGCAAATACATACCATGTGCAGTGATAGATAATCAGATTATTTATCTTCTTCATTTTCCTTTTCTAGTATTCATTGGCAATGTAGGGTGAAAGTTAAATTAATTAAGCAGTAGCCCTTGTAACAAAGTATTCTCAGTGCCACCGGTAATAGAAAAGTAAGAGCATCACCACCTACATGTACTGGACTGGTACAGTAACGCAAGTCTGTCTCACTCATCATGGCGGGCATCTGTTTTTCTTGGGTGCAAGTTGACTGCACTGGCATTATGCCGGCTTGCAGAAGTTAACATACCAATTTGGCTAAACAAGAGAGAAGAAGAAGAATAAGACTGGTGTACTGTCATAGTTGACTCTAATGGAGTGAGTCCATAGTGCTCGTAGAATTGATTCCTTAAACTCCCACTAATGTTAGAGCAAGGATGAAGAAGTGGGAGGTTAGATAGATACTGGCCACAATAGTTATGTACTGCGCTTGCAAATTGCTAGTTCTACTGTGACACAACTTTGTGCTGAATCATTTTGTGTTAATCTTAACGAGCATTGGTTACAGACTAAGTCTTTCTTTCTTCATATAGATGCTCCTTCCAAACCAACACGGAAGGAGCTGGCTAAAAGGGCCCGGCAACGGTGGCTGGAGGCCACTGTCGCTGAATATCGGCGGCTGGTGGCCCAGGAGGAGGAGGACACACAGAGTACATCAACAACATCCACGGCGACACCTGCAAACTCCTCCGCACTCCCTGGGTCAGCCAGTCAGCGCAGCAGGTCTCCAGCGGTACGGAGCCGGGGTACCGCAGCCACCCGCCACCGCCGAGCAGCAAAGAAATCAGCTGCCCCCCACAGCAGTACCAAAAAAAGGATGCACCGCCTTTCCCTGAGGGTTTCCTACCTCGAGCAGGAGCTTCTCAACACCAAAACCCTGCTCAAGACCCTCTGCAAGGAGCATGCCGACCTGGCCCGAAAAGTCAACAGCAGCCAGCAGTAGGAGGAGACTGTCCCTTGCCCCTTTTTTAAAGACTTCTGGGGGGTGGGAATTAGGAGTTGGGTTTTCTACTTTTTTGGACTTTGTTTTCAGGGACATTCGTTGGGGTTCGGGAGGGGGGGGTGGGTTGGGTCTTTCGGGAGATTATTTATGTTAGGGATATATAAATATACTTTAAACTTTATCTTAGCATACGTGTTTTTAACTGCTTCTGAGGCTGGTGGGTGGGGGTTTAACAGTTCTGAAACTTAAGTGGCATCTTGATTCAAGTTGTGTAAGTACTAATGGCCCAAATGTTTTAAAAACTAAGTGCCTCTCACAGAGTAAGTGAATTCAATAGTCCTAGGACCGTCAGTCTCTCGTCTCTCCTAATACTCCATTATACTACCTCCCCCAAACGCTTATCTTACCTGTAATTTGTGTTTGGAAATAGGGCTAGGCACAGGGCTGGCTCCACGCGAAATGGTGATTAAGGTTGGCAATCCTGGGCGGATGAAATGTCATCATTGCGGTGGTACTTGTGATGTTACACAGTGGCAGTTGCAGCATCTGAAAAAAAAGAAAATGAAACCTTGTTTGTCCTTACCGTAGCATTAGAACGGTACGATAGAGAATATAGCAGGTGACAGTACACTAGAACAGTGCCATAATGTAGCCTAACAAATGGTAAAGTATTGAAAGTATAACTAGTACTTGCGTTGAATTTCTTTGACATTGGCTACTACTACAAGAAATAGTACTGAAGGTGAAGGACACAGCAGTGTAATAATTTGCCACGTCTAGGAGGAGGATGTTCTTGATGACCAATCAAGTTGATGCCGCACAGAAAATCTGCTTTCATTTGCCAATAGTGACTCAGTGTCAAGCTGAGTAAGAATAGAATATATCCTCGGATTCCTTCACCAGCCTGTTGCTATGACCTTATCCTCCACAGCAAGTGTGTGGAATTATTGCTGTCATTTAGTCCCACATCAATCAAAACCACACAGCCCGGGGGATGAGGGTTAGGGTTTGGAAAATGGATGTGAATGGGGGTTTTTGGGAAAGTTTTGTTGAGAGAAGAAAAAAAAGCACAGCATGGACAAACAATAATTGAAGATAAACAAATCTTTGGGTACAAAGCTAACCATAAATCTTTTAAGTGACATAAAGGGAGTGCATGCACTACTGCATGCATGGTTACTGAAAAGTAAGTAGTACTTTCGACAACCGTGAATGAAAGAATGCGACGGTACAGGGCTGCAGTAATAATTATGCGTTTTCACTTGCCTATCTCTGCACTCAGAGAAACACTTCGTACATTAAATAAGGTTTGAAAAATAGCAGAAGTAAAACCTATACAATGGCTGTAGGGATGAGTTTAGAAGCAGGGATCAAAGAAATGCAGAGTGACACTCATAGAAGTTCACAGCAATAACATTACTTAAAAGATAATAGAAAAGAACAGATACTGTATCTGTATGCTGTTGTAGTTGTCCTGTTGAATTTGGGAAGTTGTAAGATGCATCCAACCATTCCTCTTATTAGCGTGACTCCTCCATTCCATCTGACACTCCGTCCATCAATGTTGGTGATCAGAAGACACCCTGTCCACTGCCTGCCTGGCGGATGCTGAATTGCGGCTCGCTAATGTGAAGCCTGACTTCATCCTTTTCCCATTGCACAGGCTGAAACCCGGCCTGTAATTATTGATGGAAAAACAGGAAGTGATATTAGAACACCACTGAGAAATAAATATAAGGTATGTACGTTGTGTAGTGCAAAAAGTCACACTTTGAGTTTCCTAATAGACAGTACAATATTTTTGAAAGTGAGTACTCTGTCTGAGTCTCCTTTTGAAGGATAAATAAGTATGGGCAAAAAAATTTAGCGGATCTTTCCCCTCAAGCTAGGTGTACTGTAAACTGTGTTTGAGAACAAAATTAGACCTTCCCAGCTGTGCTCCCAGACCCTTACTAAACCCAGTCGCAAAAATGTAGAAGACCCCCAATCAGATCTCCAAAAACTAGGCCTAGTAGAAAATGGTGACAAAACGTAATTTGAAAGTAAAGTAGGCCCAAATCCCCCCTTACCCACCGTGGATTGTATTCAAACCACTTGCAAGCAAGCAAAAGTATCCATACCCAGCATCGCTTCAAGACTCGCAACCCCCCCCACAAACAGCCCCCCCCGCCCAAACACATGCATTACAATACTGCAAACCCTAACAAACCCTAAGTTAAGAATAGTGGCGATTGCTTTCTTTAACTAGGCCAAATCCTTCCTTTGCCACTATGGATTTTCTTCAAGCCACTTGCAACCAAAATTACACATTCCCAAGAGTGGTCTAAGACCCCAGAACTCAGTTGCAAAAATCTAGAACACCCAGAAACACATGCAATCCTGCTGCGAGTGCTAACCCTAACAAGCCCTAAGTTAATGTGCCAAAACACTTTTCAGCATGGATTTTCTCCAAACCACTTTTATCCGGCATTAGACCTTCCCAGCAATGCCCCAAGACCCGCCAACCCACCCGCAAAAAAGCACAACACCCCCAAACAGGCAAAAAGCAAAACTGGAAAATCTCATACTTAGAATATTTTTCGGCCTTCTTTCAATTCTGGCCAAACGCGCTGTGCAGCTAGGCCCTAACTCCCCTTTGCCACCATGGATTTGCTTCAAACTCTTGCTATCAAAAGTATTCATACCCAGAAGTGCTCCCAGACCCCAAAACCGACCCCCAAACACCAGGTACCCCCCAAACAGGCCCCCGAAAAAATGATAGTGAGCAAAAAGGCAAAAACTTTTTCAATTCTGATTTTATCCAAAAAGACACTTTTATCCGGTATTAGACCTTCCCAGCAATCCCCCAAGACCCGCCAACCCACACGCAAAAAAGCACAACACCCCCAAACAGGCAAAAATTGAAAATCTCATACTTAGAATATTTTTCGGCCTTCTTTGTCCAAACGCGCTGTGCAGCTATGTCATAACTCCACTTTTCCACCATGGATGTCCTGGAAAACAAATTCAATCAACATTAGACTGTGCCAGCAGTGCTCCCAGACCCCAAACCCCACCCACAAACACCCGGAACGCCCCAAACAGCACCTCAAAGACAAGCAAGTCAGCAAAAATGCAAAAAAACAATTTCCTCTGATTTTGTCCAAACCACTTTTATCCGGTATTAGACCTTCCCAGCAATGGCCCCAGAGCCGCCAACCCAGGCGGAAACAAGTAGAAGACCCCCAAACAGGCAAAAAGCAAAACTACAAAAAAGGGGACTTTAAAATTTTCAGGCAAATTTCCAAAATCACTCCACGCGCGCTCTGCAGCTAGGCCCTAACTCCCCTTTGCCACCATGGATTTGCTTCAAACCTCTTGCAATCAAAAGTTTCTATACCCAGCAGTGCTCCCAGACCCCAAAACCCACCCCAAACACCAGGAACCCCCCCAAACAGGCACCCGAAAACATGATAGTGAGCAAAAAGGCAAAAACTTTTTCAATTCTGATTTTGTCCAAACCACTTTTATCCAGTATTAGACCTTCCCAGCAATGCCCCAAGACCCGCCAACCCATCCGCAAAAAAGCACAACACCCCCAAACAGGCAAAAAGCAAAAATGGATAATCTCATACTTAAAATATTTTTCGGCCTTCTTTCAATTCTGTCCAAATGTGCTGTTCAGCTAGGTCATAACTCCATTTTCAACCATGGATGTCCTGGAAAACAAATGCAATCAATAGTAGATTGTGCCAGCAGTGCTCCCAGACCCCAAAACCCACCCACAAACACCCGGAACCCCCCTAAACAGCACCTCAAAGACAAGCAAGTCAGCAAAAACGCGAAAAAATGTTCACCTCAGATTTTGTCCAAACCACTTTTATCCGGTATTAGACCTTCCCAGCAATGGCCCCAGAGCCGACAACCCAAGCGGAAACAAGTAGAAGACCCCCAAACAGCAAAAAATCAAAACTAAAAAAATGGGGACTTTGAAATTTTCAGGCGAGTTTCCAAAATCACTCCGCACGCGCTATGAAGCTAGGCCCTAACTCCCCTTTGCCACCATGGATTGGCTTCAAACCTCTTGCAATCAAAAGTATCCATACCCAGCAGTGCTCCCAGACCCCAAAACCCACCCCAAACACCAGGAACCCCCCAAACAGGCCCCCGAAAACATGATAGTGGGCAAAAAGGTAAACACTTTTTCAATCCTGATTTTGTCCAAACCACTTTTATCCGGTATTAGACCTTCCCAGCACTGGCCCCAGAGCCGCCAACCCAGGCGGAAACAAGTAGAAGACCCCCAAACAGCCAAAAAGCAAAACTACAAAATTGGGGACTTTGACATTTTCAGGCAAATTTCCAAAATCACTCCGCGCGCGCTCTGCAGCTATTCCCTAACTCCCCTTTGCCGGCATGGATTTGCTTCACAGTCTTGCTATCAAAAGTATCCATACCCACCAGTGCTCCCAGACCCCAAAACCCACCCCCAAACACCAGGAACCCCCCCAAACAGGCACCCGAAAACATGATAGTGAGCAAAAAGGCAAAAACTTTTTCAATTCTGATTTTGTCCAAACCACTTTTATCCAGTATTAGACCTTCCCAGCAATGCCCCAAGACCCGCCAACCCACCCGCAAAAAAGCACAACACCCCCAAACAGGCAAAAAGCAAAAATGGAAAATCTCATACTTAAAATATTTTTCGGCCTTCTTTCAATTCTGCCAAACGTGCTGTGCAGCTAGGTCATAACTCCATTTTCAACCATGGATAACCTGGAAAACAAATGCAATCAATAGTAGATTGTGCCAGCAGTGCTCCCAGACCCGAAAACCCACCCACAAACACCGGAACCCCCCTAAACAGCACCTCAAAGACAAGCAAGTCAGCAAAAACGCAAAAAAATGTTCGCCTCTGATTTTGTCCAAACCACTTTTATCCGGTATTAGACCTTCCCAGCAATGGCCCCAGAGCCGACAACCCAGGCGGAAACAAGTAGAAGACCCCCAAACAGCAAAAAATCAAAACTAAAAAAATGGGGACTTTGACATTTTCAGGCGAGTTTCCAAAATCACTCCGTGCGCGCTCTGCAGCTAGGCCCTAACTCCCCTTTGCCACCATGGATTGGCTTCAAACCTCTTGCAATCAAAAGTATCCATACCCAGCAGTGCTCCCAGACCCCAAAACCCACCCCAAACACCAGGAACCCCCCAAACAGGCCCCCGAAAACATGATAGTGAGCAAAAAGGCAAACACTTTTTCAATCCTGATTTTGTCCAAACCACTTTTATCCGGTATTAGACCTTCCCAGCAATTGCCCCGGAGCCGCCAACCCAGGCGGAAACAAGTAGAAGACCCCTAAACAGCCAAAAAGCAAAACTACAAAATTGGGGACTTTGAAATTTTCAGGCAAATTTCCAAAATCACTCCGCGCGCTCTCTGCAGCTATGCCCTAACTCCCCTTTGCCGGCATGGATTTGCTTCACAGTCTTGGTATCAAAAGTATCCATACCCACCAGTGCTCCCAGACCCCAAAACCCACCCCCAAACACCAGGAACCCCCCCAAACAGGCCCCCGAAAACATGATAGTGAGCAAAAAGGCAAAAACTTTTTCAATTCTGATTTTGTCCAAACCACTTTTATCCAGTATTAGACCTTCCCAGCAATGCCCCAAGACCCGCCAACCCATCCGCAAAAAAGCACAACACCCCAAACAGGCAAAAAGCAAAAATGGAAAATCTCATACTTAAAATAGTTTTCGGCCTTCTTTCAATTCTGTCCAAACGTGCTGTGCAGCTAGGTCATAACTCCATTTTCAACCATGGATGTCCTGGAAAACAAATGCAATCAATAGTAGATTGTACCAGCAGTGCTCCCAGACCCCAAAACCCACCCACAAACACCCGGAACCCCCCTAAACAGCACCTCAAAGACAAGCAAGTCAGCAAAAACGCAAAAAAATGTTTGCCTCAGATTTTGTCCAAACCACTTTTATCCGGTATTAGACCTTCCCAGCAATGGCCCCAGAGCCGACAACCCAAGCGGAAACAAGTAGAAGACCCCCAAACAGCAAAAAATCTAAACTAAAAAAATGGGGACTTTGAAATTTTCAGGCGAGTTTCCAAAATCACTCCGCGCGCGCTCTGCAGCTAGGCCCTAACTCCCCTTTGCCACCATGGATTGGCTTCAAACCTCTTGCAATCAAAAGTATCCATACCCAGCAGTGCTCCCAGACCCCAAAACCCACCCCAAACACCAGGAACCCCCCAAACAGGCCCCCGAAAACATGATAGTGAGCAAAAAGGCAAACACTTTTTCAATCCTGATTTTGTCCAAACCACTTTTATCCGGTATTAGACCTTCCCAGCAATGGCCCCAGAGCCGCCAACCCAGGCGGAAACAAGTAGAAGACCCCCAAACAGCCAAAAAGCAAAACTACAAAATTGGGGACTTTGAAATTTTCAGGCAAATTTCCAAAATCACTCCGCGCGCGCTCTGCAGCTATGCCTTAACTCCCCTTTGCCGACATGGATTTGCTTCACAGTCTTGCTATCAAAAGTATCCATACCCACCAGTGCTCCCAGACCCCAAAACCCACCCCCAAACACCAGGAACCCCCCCAAACAGGCCCCCGAAAACATGATAGTGAGCAAAAAGGCAAAAACTTTTTCAATTCTGATTTTGTCCAAACCACTTTTATCAAGTATTAGACCTTCCCAGCAAAGCCCCAAGACCAACCAACCCACCCGAAAAAAAGCACAACACCCCCAAACAGGCAAAAAGCAAAAATGGAAAATCTCATACTTAAAATATTTTTCGGCCTTCTTTCAATTCTGTCCAAACGTGCTGTGCAGCTAGGTCATAACTCCATTTTCAACCATGGATGTCCTGGAAAACAAATGCAATCAATAGTAGATTGTGCCAGCAGTGCTCCCAGACCCCAAAACCCACCCACAAACACCGGAACCCCCCTAAACAGCACCTCAAAGACAAGCAAGTCAGCAAAAAAAAAAAAATGTTCGCCTCTGATTTTGTCCAAACCACTTTTATCCGGTATTAGACCTTCCCAGCAATGGCCCCAGAGCCGACAACCCAGGCGGAAACAAGTAGAAGACCCCCAAACAGCAAAAAATCAAAACTAAACAAATGGGGACTTTGAAATTTTCAGGCGAGTTTCCAAAATCACTCCGCGCGCGCTCTGCAGCTAGGCCCTAACTCCCCTTTGCCACCATGGATTGGCTTCAAACCTCTTGCAATCAAAAGTATCCATACCCAGCAGTGCTCCCAGACCCCAAAACCCACCCCAAACACCAGGAACCCCCCAAACAGGCCCCCGAAAACATGATAGTGAGCAAAAAGGCAAACACTTTTTCAATCCTGATTTTGTCCAAACCACTTTTATCCGGTATTAGACCTTCCCAGCAATGGCCCCAGAGCCGCCAACCCAGGCGGAAACAAGTAGAAGACCCCCAAACAGCCAAAAAGCAAAACTAAAAAATTGGGGACTTTGAAATTTTCAGGCAAATTTCCAAAATCACTCCGCGCGCGCTCTGCAGCTATGCCCTAACTCCCCTTTGCCGGCATGGATTTGCTTCACAGTCTTGCTATCAAAAGTATCCATACCCACCAGTGCTCCCAGACCCCAAAACCCACCCCCAAACACCAGGAACCCCCCAAACAGGCCCCCGAAAACATGATAGTGAGCAAAAAGGCAAAAACTTTTTCAATTCTGATTTTGTCCAAACCACTTTTATCCAGTATTAGACCTTCCCAGCAATGCCCCAAGACCCGCCAACCCACCCGAAAAAAAGCACAACACCCCCAAACAGGCAAAAAGCAAAAATGGAAAATCTCATACTTAAAATATTTTTCGGCCTTCTTTCAATTCTGTCCAAACGTGCTGTGCAGCTAGGTCATAACTCCATTTTCAACCATGGATGTCCTGGAAAACAAATGCAATCAATAGTAGATTGTGCCAGCAGTGCTCCCAGACCCCAAAACCCACCCACAAACACCGGAACCCCCCTAAACAGCACCTCAAAGACAAGCAAGTCAGCAAAAACGCAAAAAAAAGTTCGCCTCTGATTTTGTCCAAACCACTTTTATCCGGTATTAGACCTTCCCAGCAATGGCCCCAGAGCCGACAACCCAGGCGGAAACAAGTAGAAGACCCCCAAACAGCAAAAAATCAAAACTAAAAAAATGGGGACTTTGAAATTTTCAGGCGAGTTTCCAAAATCACTCCGCGAGCGCTCTGCAGCTAGGCCCTAACTCCCCTTTGCCACCATGGATTGGCTTCAAACCTCTTGCAATCAAAGTATCCATACCCAGCAGTGCTCCCAGACCCCAAAATCCACCCCAAACACCAGGAACCCCCCAAACAGGCCCCCGAAAACATGATAGTGAGCAAAAAGGCAAACACTTTTTCAATCCTGATTTTGTCCAAACCACTTTTATCCGGTATTAGACCTTCCCAGCAATGGCCCCAGAGCCGCCAACCCAGGCGGAAACAAGTAGAAGACCCCCAAACAGCCAAAAAGCAAAACTACAAAATTGGGGACTTTGAAATTTTCTGGCAAATTTCCCAAATCACTCTGCGCGCGCTCTGCAGCTATGCCCTAACTCCCCTTTGCCGGCATGGATTTGCTTCACTGTCTTGCTATCAAAAGTATCCATACCCACCAGTGCTCCCAGACCCCAAAACCCACCCCCAAACACCAGGAACCCCCCCAAACAGGCCCCCGAAAACATGATAGTGAGCAAAAAGGCAAAAACTTTTTCAATTCTGATTTTGTCCAAACCACTTTTATCCAGTATTAGACCTTCCCAGCAATGCCCCAAGACCCGCCAACCCACCCGCAAAAAAGCACAACACCCCCAAACAGGCAAAAAGCAAAAATGGAAAATCTCATACTTAAAATATTTTTCGGCCTTCTTTCAATTCTGTCCAAACGTGCTGTGCAGCTAGGTCATAACTCCATTTTCAACCATGGATGTCCTGGAAAACAAATGCAATCAATAGTAGATTGTGCCAGCAGTGCTCCCAGACCCCAAAACCCACCCACAAACACCGGAACCCCCCTAAACAGCACCTCAAAGACAAGCAAGTCAGCAAAAACGCAAAAAAAAGGTCGACTCTGATTTTGTCCAAACTACTTTTATCCAGTATTAGACCTTCCCAGCAATGGCCCCAGAGCCGACAACCCAGGCGGAAACAAGTAGAAGACCCCCAAACAGCAAAAAATCAAAACAAAAAAATGGGGACTTTGAAATTTTCAGGCGAGTTTCCAAAATCACTCCGCGCGCGCTCTGCAGCTAGGCCCTAACTCCCCTTTGCCACCATGGATTGGCTTCAAACCTCTTGCAATCAAAAGTATCCATACCCAGCAGTGCTCCCAGACCCCAAAACCCACCCCAAACACCAGGAACCCCCCAAACAGGCCCCCGAAAACATGATAGTGAGCAAAAAGGCAAACACTTTTTCAATCCTGATTTTGTACAAACCACTTTTATCCGGTATTAGACCTTCCCAGCAATGGCCCCAGAGCCGCCAACCCAGGCGGAAACAAGTAGAAGACCCCCAAACAGCCAAAAAGCAAAACTACAAAATTGGGGACTTTGAAATTTTCAGGCAAATTTCCAAAATCACTCCGCGCGCGCTCTGCAGCTATGCCCTAACTCCCCTTTGCCGGCATGGATTTGCTTCACAGTCTTGCTATCAAAAGTATCCATACCCACCAGTGCTCCCAGACCCCAAAACCCACCCCCAAACACCAGGAACCCCCCCAAACAGGCCCCCGAAAACATGATAGTGAGCAAAAAGGCAAAAACTTTTTCAATTCTGATTTTGTCCAAACCACTTTTATCCAGTATTAGACCTTCCCAGCAATGCCCCAAGACCCGCCAACCCACCCGCAAAAAAGCACAACACCCCCAAACAGGCAAAAAGCAAAAATGGAAAATCTCATACTTAAAATATTTTTCGGCCTTCTTTCAATTCTGTCCAAACGTGCTGTGCAGCTAGGTCATAACTCCATTTTCAACCATGGATGTCCTGGAAAACAAATGCAATCAATAGTAGATTGTGCCAGCAGTGCTCCCAGACCCCAAAACCCACCCACAAACACCGGAACCCCCCTAAACAGCACCTCAAAGACAAGCAAGTCAGCAAAAACGCAAAAAAAAGGTCGACTCTGATTTTGTCCAAACTACTTTTATCCAGTATTAGACCTTCCCAGCAATGGCCCCAGAGCCGACAACCCAGGCGGAAACAAGTAGAAGACCCCCAAACAGCAAAAAATCAAAACAAAAAAATGGGGACTTTGAAATTTTCAGGCGAGTTTCCAAAATCACTCCGCGCGCGCTCTGCAGCTAGGCCCTAACTCCCCTTTGCCACCATGGATTGGCTTCAAACCTCTTGCAATCAAAAGTATCCATACCCAGCAGTGCTCCCAGACCCCAAAACCCACCCACAAACACCGGAACCCCCCAAACAGCACCTCAAAGACAAGCAAGTCAGCAAAAACGCAAAAAAATGTTCGCCTCTGATTTTGTCCAAACCACTTTTATCCGGTATTAGACCTTCCCAGCAATGGCCCCAGAGCCGACAACCCAGGCGGAAACAAGTAGAAGACCCCCAAACAGCAAAAAATCAAAACTAAAAAAATGGGGACTTTGACATTTTCAGGCGAGTTTCCAAAATCACTCCGCGAGCGCTCTGCAGCTAGGCCATAACTCCCCTTTGCCACCATGGATTGGCTTCAAACCTCTTGCAATCAAAAGTATCCATACCCAGCAGTGCTCCCAGACCCCAAAACCCACCCCAAACACCAGGAATCCCACAAACAGGCCCCCAAAAACATGATAGTGAGCAAAAAGGCAAACACTTTTTCAATCCTGATTTTGTCCAAACCACTTTTATCCAGTATTAGACCTTCCCAGCAATGGCCCCAGAGCCGCCAACCCAGGCGGAAACAAGTAGAAGACCCCCAAACAGCCAAAAAGCAAAACTACAAAATTGGGGACTTTGAAATTTTCAGGCAAATTTCCAAAATCACTCTGCGCGCGCTCTGCAGCTATGCCCTAACTCCCCTTTGCCGGCATGGATTTGCTTCACAGTCTTGCTATCAAAAGTATCCATACCCACCAGTGCTCCCAGACCCCAAAACCCACCCCCAAACACCAGGAACCCCCCCAAACAGGCCCCCGAAAACATGATAGTGAGCAAAAAGGCAAAAACGTTTTCAATTCTGATTTTGTCCAAACCACTTTTATCCAGTATTAGACCTTCCCAGCAATGCCCCAAGACCCGCCAACCCACCCTCAAAAAAGCACAACACCCCCAAACAGGCAAAAAGCAAAAATGGAAAATCTCATACTTAAAATATTTTTCGGCCTTCTTTCAATTCTGTCCAAACGTGCTGTGCAGCTAGGTCATAACTCCATTTTCAACCATGGATGTCCTGGAAAACAAATGCAATCAATAGTAGATTGTGCCAGCAGTGCTCCCAGACCCCAAAACCCACCCACAAACACCGGAACCCCCCTAAACAGCACCTCAAAGACAAGCAAGTCAGAAAAAACGCAAAAAAAATGTTCGACTCTGATTTTGTCCAAACCACTTTTATCCAGTATTAGACCTTCCCAGCAATGGCCCCAGAGCCGACAACCCAGGCGGAAACAAGTAGAAGACCCCCAAACAGCAAAAAATCAAAACAAAAAAATGGGGACTTTGAAATTTTCAGGCGAGTTTCCAAAATCACTCTGCGCGCGCTCTGCAGCTAGGCCCTAACTCCCCTTTGCCACCATGGATTGGCTTCAAACCTCTTGCAATCAAAAGTACCATACCCAGCAGTGCTCCCAGACCCCAAAACCCACCCCAAACACCAGGAACCCCCCAAACAGGCCCCCGAAAACATGATAGTGAGCAAAAAGGCAAACACTTTTTCAATCCTGATTTTGTCCAAACCACTTTTATCCGGTATTAGACCTTCCCAGCAATTGTCCCAGAGCCGCCAACCCAGGCGGAAACAAGTAGAAGACCCCCAAACAGCCAAAAAGCAAAACTACAAAATTGGGGACTTTGAAATTTTCAGGCAAATTTCCAAAATCACTCCGTGCGCGCTCTGCAGCTAGGCCCTAACTCCCCTTTGCCACCATGGATTTGCTTCAAACTCTTGCTATCAAAAGTATCCATACCCAGCAGTGCTCCCAGACCCCAAAACCCACCCCAAACACCAGGGACTCCCTCAAACAGGCCCCCGAAAACATGATAGTGAGCAAAAAGGCAAACACTTTTTCAATCCTGATTTTGTCCAAACCACTTTTATCCGGTATTAGACCTTCCCAGCAATGCCCCAAGACCCGCCAACCCACCCGCAAAAAAGCACAACACCCCCAAACAGGCAAAAAGCAAAATTGGAAAATCTCATACTTAGAATATTTTTTGGCCTTCTTTCAATTCTTTCCAAACGCGCTGTGCAGCTATGTTATAACTCCACTTTTCCACCGTGGATGTCCTGGAAAACAAATGCAATCAACAGTAGGCTGTGCCAGCAGTGCTCCCAGACTCCAAAACCCACCCACAAACACCCGGAACCCCCCCAAACAGCACCTCAAAGACAAGCAAGTCAGCAAAAACAATTTTGCCTCAGATTTTGTCCAAACCAATTTTATCCGGTATTAGACCTTCCCAGCAATCGCCCCAGAGCCGCCAACCCAGGCGGAAACAAGTAGAAGACCCCCAAACAGCCAAAAATCAAAACTACAAAAATGGGGACTTTGAAATTTTCAGGCAAATTTCCAAAATCACTCTGCGCGCGCTCTGCAGCTAGGCCCTAACTCCCCTTTGCTTGATTGATTTGTCAATTTGTAAAGCGCGCAATTGCCCATAGGTGTCTTAGCGCTAAGATAAATTCTTTTCAGCTCTGTAACAGTGTATGATGTTTAATCAGATAATAGCCATGTTTTTACTTCCTTTCTAAAAATTTCCAAAGATGGACAGGTTTTTATATTAAAAGGCAGTTCATTCCATGCGCGTGCTGCATGTATCAGGAATCTTCTCCCTCCCCAGCTAGCTCATTTAAATCTGGGAACAGCAATTAGTTTCATCTGGCCTGATCTCAGAGGTCTCATGGGTTCATACTGTTTCAAATGGTACCTCAAAAATTGTGATCCTTTTCCCTGTAGTGCCTTATAGGTTAGACAGAGCGATTTAAATTTCACCCTCTTTTCAATTGGCAGCCAATGCAGATTTTTCAGTCTATGTCTGATTGGCTCGAATCTAGGTATGTCTAGAACCAGTCTAGCTGCTGCATTTTGCAGGCGTTGTAATTTATCTAACATCTTTTTCCTGGCTCCGGCATATAGACCATTTCCATAATCCAATCTTGCTAATGCTAATGCTGTTACTACTGTTTTGCGAGAATCCTGTGGTAGATATGGAAATAGTTTTTTATCATTTTTAAAATGTACCAGAGTGATGATGACAACTTATTGGCTTGAGCTTCAAATGATAAATTCATATCAAGGGTGAAAACCAAATTCTTCACTTTTTCTGATGATCCAGGACATCTGCCCATGTCCTTGGGCCACCAGGCAGGGGACCAGATGTTTGTGTCACCCCCTAATATCATCACTTCGCTCTTGTCTCCATTGAGCTTCAGGCAATTCCTTTCCATCCATTGGCTGACCTGTATCATACAATGTTGGAATTTTTCTGCTGTTTCCTCTATATCATATCAAGGGTGAAACCCAAATTCTTTACTTTTTCTGATGATCCAGGACATCTGCCCATGTCCTTGGGCCACCAGGCAGGGGACCAGATGTTTGTGTCACCCCCTAATATCATCACTTCGCTCTTGTCTCCATTGAGCTTCAGGCAATTCCTTTCCATTCATTGGCTGACCTGTATCATACAATGTTGGAATTTTTCTGCTGTTTCCTCTATATCCTTGTTGATGGTCACTACAATTTGAGTGTCATCAGCGTATGATATTGGGGTAAAACCACAATTTCCTATTATCTCTGCAAGTGGGGCAACATAAAGGTTAAAAAGGGTGGGACTTAATGATGATCCCTGCGGGACCCCGCATGGTAGTTAAAAAGCTTTAGATTTTGCTCCTTCTACTTCTACTGCAAAGGTTCTGTTGGCAAGATAGGATTAAATGAGGGTACATGTTGAGTCATGCATTTCTGCTGTTTTTAATCGATTTAAAATATTTCATGACTGACCGTGTCGAAGGCCGCCGATAAGTTGAGTAATATCAAGGCGGCCTTCGCACCGTTGTCCATCACTTTCCGGAGTTCTTCTACTGCTGTAATTAATGCAGTTTCTGTTCCGTGTTCTTCACGGAAACCAAACTGAGAGTCGTCCAACCAGTTGCCATCTATCAGATAGCGGGATAACTGTTTGTTCAGGAGTTTCTCCAATATTTTAGCGGCAAAAGGAATTCTGGCTAGAGATCTATAATTGCTTGGTTCGTCTCTATCAAGATTGTTTTTTTTTAGTAGTGGTCTGATGGAAATCTTTTTCCAGTCATCCGGAAAGGTGTTGCTATCGATTATTTGACGAAATAATTTTACTAGTACTATGCTCAATTGTTCTGAGCAGATTTGCATTGTTTTGGCCGGACATGGGTCTGTTGGGCTGCCTGAGTTAATGTTAAGTAATTTTTTCTGTATTTGGTCTTTTGTTGGAATGATAAATTGGAACAGTGTAGGTTGGGCTAATTATTCCTATAAATTTATTGTTTGAGCAGTGATTTGATCTGTCTGATTAGTTTTGTCTGTCTTGTAGTTTTTAAAAGATTCGTAGACTGATGAAACTTTTTTTACGAAGAATTCACCTAGAGTATTGCAAAATTCTGATGACATTTCTTCTGAGGCGTTATTTTCAATTTTTGAAATTTTTTTAACAGTGGAGAAGAGGGTTTTACTGGAGTTTTTTGATTCATAAATTTTTGGGACGAAGTATTTGCTTTTCTCTGATGTTATAAATTTTTTATAGCTAGCAAGTATTGTTTATTATTCTAATCTTTGCTGTACTTCGTAGTTAGCTCTCCATTTCTTTTCTGCTCTTCTACATTCTTGTTTTTTTTCCTTCAAAGCTTCTGTAAACCATGGCTGTGAAGGGGTCTTTCTTTTGAGAGTGATTTTCTTTTGTGTGGACTGTAAGTTGGACTGCGTTCTTTATCCATGTGTTAAATTGTTTACAAGCTTTATTGCTGTCTGCATCTAAAGTTGGGTACGATGAACATAGAGTATCTATGAATATCTGGGGCTGGATTTTGGACCAGTCATGATATGTGTTTTTTTTGGCTTTGACCGGTCTTCCTATATCTTGTGTATTTTCTAAGAAGAAGGAGACCATCTTATGGTCTGACCAAGGGATCGAGAGCATGTCAGTTATATTTAACTTCCGACATGATGTAAAATATCCATCCAGAGTGTGGCCGGCGCAATGCGTATCTGTGTGTACTTTCTGCTCTAAATCAAAGTTTGCCATTTCGTGTTTAAATGACTTTACCTTGGGGTCCGATGTTTTTTCTAGGTGTATATTAAAATCTCCTAGAATTGTATAGTCAAAATATGTCACACTGGATTGTAGAAATGGACTTAATAGCTCAATTAGAGGTGTTTTGGCATTAGGTGGTCTATAAATTAGTAGACCATTAAAAGTATAATTATTGGTAATTTTTATTTGAAAGGTTAGCGTTTCACAATCTGGGTTACTTCCTTTGTCTGAGCTTTTAATCTGAAGTCCCTCCTTAGCTATGAGTGCTAATCCTCCTCCGCGTTTAATTTTTCTGTCGCTCTGTAGATGGAGAAGCCCTCTGGGATTGCTAGGATCAGATCGGTGTTGGATGCTTCATCTGCCCATGTTTCGGTTATGAACAGAAGATCTAAATTTTGGCTTTCGATTAGCTCAGCTGTCTGAACATTATGCTTGACCACCACCATGGATTTGCTCAAACCTCTTGCAATCAAAAGTATCCATACCCAGAAGTGCTCCCAGACCTCAAAACCCACCCCCAAAAACCAGGAACCCCCCAAACAGGCCCCCGAAAACATGATAGTGAGCAAAAAGGCAAAAACTTTTTCAATTCTGATTTTGTCCTAACCACTTTTATCCGGTATTAGACCTTCACAGCAATGCCCCAAGACCCGCCAACCCACCTGCAAAAAAGCACAACACCCCCAAACAGGCAAAAAGCAAAAATGGAAAATCTCATACTTTTCGGCCTTCTTTCAGTTCTGTCCAAACGCGCTGTGCAGCTAGGTCATAACTCCACTTTTCCACCATGGATGTCCTGGAAAACAAATGCAATCAACAATAGACTGTGCCAGCAGTGCTCCCAGACCCCAAAACTCACCCACAAACACCCGGAACCCCCCCAAACAGCAACTCAAAGACAAGCAAGTCAGCAAAAACGCAGAAAAAATTCGCCTCCAATTTTGTCCAAACCGCTTTTATCCAGTATTAGACCTTCCCAGCAATGGCCCCAGAGCCGCCAACCCAGGCGGAAACAAGTAGAAGACCCCCAAACAGCCAAAAATCAAAACTACAAAAATGGGGACTTTGAAATTTTCAGGCAAATTTCCAAAATCAATCCGCGCGCGCTCTGCAGCTGGGCCCTAACTCCCCATTGCCAGAATGGATTTGCTTCAAACCTCTTGCAATCAAAAGTATCCATACCCAGCAGTGCTCCCAGACCCCAAACCCCACCCCAAACACCAGGAACTCCCCCAAACAGGCCCCCGAAAACATGATAGTGAGCAAAAAGGCAAAAACATTTTTAATTCTGATTTTGTCCAAACTACTTTTATCCGGTATTAGACCTTCCCAGCAATGCCCCCAGACTCGCCAACCTACCTGCAAAAAAGCACAACACCCCCAAACAGGCAAAATGCAAAAATAGAAAATCTCATACTTAGAATATTTTTCGGCCTTCTTTCAATTCTGTCCAAACGCGCTGTGCAGCTAGGTCATAACTCCACTTTTCAGCCATGGATGTCCTGGAAAACAAATGCAATCAATAGTAGACTGTGCCAGCAGTGCTCCCAGACCCCAAAACCGACCCACAAACACCCAGAACCCCCCAAACAGCACCTCAAAGACAAGCAAGTCAGCAAAAACGCAAAAAAAAATTCGCCTCAGATTTTGTCCAAACCACTTTTATCCGGTATTAGACCTTCCCAGCAATGGCCCCAGAGCCGCCAACCCAGGCGGAAACAAGTAGAAGACCCCCAAAAAGCCAAAAATAAAAACTACAAAAATGGGGACTTTAAAATTTTCAGGCAAATTTCCAAAATCACTCAGCGCGCTCTGCAGCTAGGCCCTAACTCCCCTTTGCCACCATGGATTTGATTCAAACCTCTTGCAATCAAAAGTATCCATACTCAGCAGTGCTCCCAGACCCCAAAACCCACCCCCAAACACCAGGAACCACCCCAAACAGGCCCCCGAAAACATGATAGTGAGCAAAAAGGCAAAAACATTTTCAATTCTGATTTTGTCCAAACCACTTTTATCCGGCATTAGACCTTCCCAGCAATGCCCCAAGACCCGCCAACCTACCTGCAAAAAAGCACAACACCCCCAAACAGGCAAAAAGCAAAAATGGAAAATCTCAAACTTAGAATATTTTTCGGCCTTCTTTCAATTCTGTCCAAACGCGCTGTGCAGCTAGGTCATAACTCCACTTTTCCACCATGAATGTCCTGGAAAACAAATGCAATCAACATTAGACTGTGCCAGCAGTGCTCCAAGACCCCAAACCCACCCACAAACACCCAGAACCCCCCCAAACAGCACCTCAAAGACAAGCAAGTCAGCAAAAACGCAAAAAACTTTTCGCCTCCGATTTTGTCCAAACCACTTTTATGCGGTATTAGACCTTCCCAGCAAAGGCCACAGAGCCACCAACCCAGGCAGAAACAAGTAGAAGACCCCCAAATAACCAAAAAGCAAAACTACAAAAATGGGGACTTTGAAATTATCAGGCAAATTTCCAAAATCACTCTGCGCGCGCTCTGCAGCTAGGCCCTAACTCCCCTTTGCCACCATGGATTTGCTTCAAACCTCTTGCAATCAAAAGTATCCATACCCAGCAGTGCTCCCAGACCCCAAAACCCACCCCAACACCAGGAACCCCCCCCCAAACATGCCCCCGAAAACATGATAGTGAGCAAAAAGGCAAAAACTTTTTCAATTCTGATTTTGTCCAAACCACTTTTATCCGGCATTAGACCTTCCCAGCAATGCCCCAAGACCCGCCAACCCACTCGCAAAAAAGCACAACACCCCCAAACAGGCAAAAAGCAAAAATGGAAAATCTCATACTTGAAATATTTTTCGGCCTTCTTTCAATTCTGTCCAAACGCGCTGTGCAGCTAGGTCATAACTCCACTTTTCTACCATGGATGTCCTGGAAAACAAATGCAATCAACATTAGACTGTGCCAGCAGTGCTCCCAGACCCCAAAACCCAACCACAAACACCCGGAACCCCCCCAAACAGCACCTCAAAGACAAGCAAGTCAGCAAAAACGCAAAAAAAAATTGCATCCGATTTTGTCCAAACCACTTTTATCCGGTATCAGACGTTCCCAGCAATGGCCCCAGAGCTGCCAACCCAGGCGGAAACAAGTTGAAGACCCTCAAACAGCCAAAAGCAAAACTACAAAAATGGGGACTTAGTAATTTTCAGGCAAATTTCAAAAATCACTCCGCGCGCGCTATGCAGCTAGACCCTAACTCCCCTTTGCCACTATGGATTTTCTTCAAACCACTTGCAATCAAAAGTATCCATACCCAGCGTTGCTCCAAGAACCCAAATCCCACCCACAAACACCAGGACGCCCCCCAAACAGCACCTCAAAGAAAAGCAAGTCAGCAAAAATGTGAAAACATTTTCACCTCCGATATTAGACATTCCCAGCAATGGCCCCAGACCGCTGCAGCCACCCGCAAAAAAGCAGAACACCCCCAAACTGGCAAAAAGCAAAAATTGGCCTACAACCTGGAATTCTGTCCAAACGCGCTGTGCAGCTAGGCACTAACTCCCTTTTCCACCATGGATTTCCTGAAAAACAAATGCAATCCACATTAGACCATGCCAGCAGTGCTCCCAGACCCCAAAACCCACCCACAATAACCTAAAAGCCCGCCAAACAGCACTCCAAAGACAGGCAAGTGATCAAAAGCGCAACATCTTTTTCTGCTCCTATTTTCTCCAAGCCACTCTTATCTGGTATTAGACCTTCTCAGCAATGGCCCCAGACCCGTCAACTCACCCGCAAAGAAGTAGAACACCCCCACAAGTGCAGAGTCTTTCTTCATTGGGCGTAATCCAGCCATCTGCTTTGAGGGAAATAGGAGTCTGGAAGAGAAGGATAGAGGAGCATGTTCTTGTGAACTTGTGAACCTGAGGAATGCAGACTGCGGCATCTTCAAATCAATAAGCAAATAAGTGAAGACAGTTCTTATGATGGGCTTGTTTTTGTGATTAGGTGATTACAGTTTTTTTATATAAATTTTGCAAAACAAAGAAAGACAGACACACAGGAATAAAAGTGAATAAGGACGAAAAAGAAAGTTATTGATTCATTAGCTAATTTTCAGGGCTCGGTGTCAGGGAAGAAGAGTTCATCCTCATACTCTGCGAATTCAGGCAAGAGTAGATCACCTAACAGAGAAGAAATTCCCTCATCTAAGTTGGTGTCCTCCTCATCTTCTTCCTGCGTGTATTCTGGTAGTTTGTAATCTGGTGGTATGAGGTGCTGATTCATCTTGATCATCGTTAACCTCTCTACATTTTTGGGTGAGAGGCGGGTCCTTTTGCAAGTTACAATGCCACCAGCAGCACTGAAAACACATTCAGAAGACACGCTTGCGAGTGGGCAAGACAAGTAATTTATAGCCAGGTTGGAGATCTCTGGCAACAATTCTTTTTTCCCATGGCAATACGCCAATCGGTCATCATGAACATAGACCTCTATTGAGTCATTCAGATAGTCCTGCACCATCGACTCAAGGTTCTCCACGGTTCCTCCACTTTGCTTACTTTTTGCTGGGACCTTTTGAGAAGCAAACCCAAGCTGAGTTAGCCAATCCTCTTCTTCACACAATGTTACTGTTGTGTCTGGTGCTGATGTCTTTAACGGCTGAGAGGGAAAATCACTCACTTCTGCCACTGGTGCAGAAGTTGATTCTTTTGACTCCGGATGGCCTGCTGATGGTGATGTACTGCCTTTTCCTTCAATTTTCTGCTGTTCTCTTTCAAACCGAGTGGCTGACACAGCTAGCCAATGTTTGTACTTTGTAACTTCTGTGTCATCAAAAGGAAAGAATGCTATGCCTGCCAGTGCCTTTTTGTACCGTGGATCCAGAATAGTAGCACAAATGTAATGCTGTTCTGTGTGGATCTTTTGAAGACGTTCATCGCAAAGTAGGCGCTGTAATCATTTCTCCGCCAAATCAAAAGCTTCTTGCTTTCTTTAATCTTTTTCAAACGTAGAAGACACCGCCTTCAGTTGGTGCTCTAGCATGCGCAACAATGGGATAGCTTTTCCCAAATTACAGTCCTCCCTGCTGACTGCATGCGTGAAGACCTCAAAAGGACGAAGCATGTCTGTCAGGCTTTGAACTAGGTTCCATTGCTCCGCATGTATCATCATGTCCTTCATAGCTGCACCCTGTGTAAAGAAATACTGATCGACTACCGCACACTGCTCAAACAGACGCTCAAGCATGTAGAAGGTTGAGTTCCAACGTGTTGCCACCTCCTGGATGAGTGCTTTTACTGGCAGTTTACATTGATGTAGCAGGCGCCT
This sequence comes from Lissotriton vulgaris, assembly GCF_964263255.1. Classification (NCBI taxonomy): domain Eukaryota; kingdom Metazoa; phylum Chordata; class Amphibia; order Caudata; family Salamandridae; genus Lissotriton; species Lissotriton vulgaris. Next base: position 53,870,050 of record NC_141699.1, on the reverse strand, counting down.
CAGATGCTTCCGGGCCTTAAAAGAATGGTTGAAATGTGTGCACATTCTTCGGCAGGTGGTCATTAACTCACACACTGGACTTTCTTCACTCAAGAATTTATTAACAACCAGGTTTATACAGTGCGCCAAACACGGCACTCTGAAATAGTTACCCATATCTATGGCCTTAACTAAATTGGCACCATTGTCCGTGGAAACATAACCAATCTTGCGTTTTATTGGGGACAGCCATTGAAGGACCTTTGTGTTAAACTCCTGCAAAATGTTTTCTCCTGTAAGACTTGTCTCCATGCCAAACATGGCTAGTGTTGCATGTTTCCGAGCAGCTTTAAAAACGTTGTCCGGGTCAACACCTGCCCTTAGCTTTGCTGTAACACCTGAAAAAGAGACCCAGTGTGCAGTGATGCACATGTAATCAGTGGCTGCGGAACTGGTCCACATGTCTGTTGTCAGATGTATAGTGTGAACAGCACTCTTCTGCAAAGCTGCCCAAATCACCTTCAGCACATCTTGATGTAGTGCTGGAACCGCAACTCTGGCAAAATAGAACCGGCTAGGAACCTTCCATTTAGGGCAGAGCGTTGCCACTAATTCAAGAAAGCCAACCCCTTCCACAAAAGAAAAAGGGAGAAGGTCCAGAGGTAGCATTTTGAGCCAGCTCAGTGTTATACAGACGCGCCGTTGGGTGGTTGTGTTCAAATGGCGCATCTGAAAACAACATGCTTCTAATGGTGGGCTGGACCATTTTACGGGATGATGATGATGATGACTTCTTTGACCCAGTTACGCTTGGTGATGATGAACTTTTTCGCATTGGTGTCTCACTCTCTCCCACACTCCTAGTGTGGCTCTTATATCTTGCGGGCTGTGTGCTGCTGACAGGGGTACTGGGTGTAAGTGAAGAAATGTTTTACGCTTCTTCCTCCTCGTCATCATCAGATGAAACATCAACGGATACAGTTTCTTGACTTGCAATTCGGGTGGTCTTGATCTCCTTTAGGTGTGCATGCCAATTGACAGTGTTCTGTCTCTCAAGATGACCTCTCTGGCCTCCGGTACCATAGTTGGTACCAAGCTTACCACGACTAACTCCACGCTTACAAATGCTACAAATGGCTATGTTTCACCTTGTTGTGCTAACACGAAAGAAGTCCCAAACTGCGGACTTGAAATGTCTGTGGGGGGCGGAGGAGGCAATACTGGTGATGTTAATGCACTTGCAGCACCACTAATTGAGGAAATGGAGGTCGAGGTGGATGGAGGTCCCTTCTGGCGAGAAAATATGGAAGCGGTAGGTGGTGGTGTACTAGTTAACTGTGGTGGTCCCATTGCCTCGTCGACAACATCACGCTCAGCAGCTTCTCGGGCTAGGGTCAAAATATCTGTTTGCTGCATGCCCGCTGGGGCTACAGTGACGTTTATGATGACTGCGTCGTCGTCGTGAGAGTCTTCATCAGCAGGAGTATACGCCACTTCTTGTTCAGCGTCATCATCACACTCCATAAGTATGAGAGTTTTGGGGACCTTTCTTTTACGCGTAGCTACCTTCGTCAGATCATGGTATGCCTCACTCTCAGACGGCCGTGGTGGTTCCCAATTTTCATCCATATCATCAGAAGGAAGGGGACTTGAAGAAGATGTAGACACCATCCTTTATCTTTTCCTTGCTAGGGATCTGGAAAACAATGAATGATCAGGAGGAGTGGCTTCCTCAAATGATACCTCGGCTTGAATGTCGATTACCTGATGTGCCCTTACTTCGGGAGGAACAATTATTGAGGGTACTTGTGCCGCTCCATAAACCTCTGCTTGCGCATCTCCTTGCGCTGCCTCTCCTTCCACATGTACTTAGGCTTGTACTTGCCCATGTGGTTGTTGTTGCGGCTGTGGTTGTTGAACACTCGTCAGATGAGTTACAACAACCTGTGTTGATTGAGGGATGCAGCTACTTTCTTGCGATGAGCCAACATCACTAGTCGATGGTGATTGAACAACTATACTAGCTGCCTTTAAAGCACTCAAGGGCTTGGACTTAAGTTGGCGTGGTGGTGGTGGCACTGAGCCCAATGGAGCGGGGTTGCTGCTCCCAGCTTGGTCCCCAGCAGATCCTGCTGCTGCTGCAGGCGTACTTTTTTTTCCCAAAAAATGTGGCAGCCGGCATACCAGTCTCCTTGGTAAGAGGCGCCACTTGCTTCTTCTGCTCCTTACTGGTAACTTTCTTGCTAGAGGAGATACGGGGAACTTTTTTTGGGGCCATCTTCTTCGGATGTCAAAACAGCAGGCCGCAGTTGCACGAGTTGCAGAGTTGTCTTGTCTGTGGCCACAAGTGACGTCGCGTGACGTTATTCTGCACACACCGCTGCAGGACTTCTTCCTGGCACTGGTGGTTCTCTTGTGCACCTAAAAGCAATGGAAGACAGAGGAACATCAGTTATACACCCCAAAAAGTCAAAAAACTCACAAAAATCAGCACAATCCCATGCCATCCATGCCCTCCATGATGTTTACATTAAAGAGACCCCACAGAAAGACTCAGTCCATGCACCACTCACTACCCCTGGGAAAAAGGCCCCAACAGCAGCCAAAATAAATTGAAAAACACACAAAAATCAGCACAATCCCATGCCATCCATGCCCTCAATGATACTTAAATTCAAGACACCCCACAGAAAGACTAGGCCCATGCACCACTCACTACCCCTGGGCATAATGGATGAAAGCTAGGCAAAATGGGTGCAGGCCTGAGAACATTGCCTGCATTCAAAATGGCCTCTTGCCCCCCAGCACATGGCCAGGGCCTGCCTATACCACCACTCAAAATGGCCCCCACCCACATGGCCAGTCCCCATCAACACCCCAAAAAATCGAAAAACATACACAAATCAGCACAATCCCATGCCATCCATGCCCTCAATGATGCTTAAATTCAAGACACCCCACAGAAAGACTAGGCCCATGCACCACTCACTACCCCTGGGCATGATGGATGAAAGCTAGGCAAAATTGGTGCAGGCCTGAGAACACTGCCTGCCTTCAAAATGGCCCCTTGCCCCCCAGCACATGGCCATGGCCTGCATGTACCAGCACTCAAAATGGCCCCCACCCACACGGCCAGTCCCCATCAACACCCCAAAAAATTGAAAAACACACAAAAATCACCACAATCCCATGCCATCCATGCCCTCCATGATGTTTACATTAAAGAGACCCCACAGAAAGACACAGTCAATGCACCACTCACTACCTCTTGGCAAAATACCCCAACAGCAGCCAAAACAATCGGAAAACACACAAAAATCAGCACAATCCCATGCCATCCATGCCCTCAATGATGTTTACATTTAAGAGATCCCACAGAAAGACTTAGTCCATGCACCACTCACTACCCCAGGGCAAAAGGCCCCAACAGCAGCCAAAGAAATCGAAAAACACACACAAATCAGCACAATCCCATGCCATCCCTGCCCTCAATGATGCTTAAATTCAAGACATCCCACAGAAAGACTAGGCCCATGCACCACTCACTACCCCTGGGCATAATGGATGAAAGCTAGGCAAAATGGGTGCAGGCCTGAGAACACTGCCTGCATTCAAAATGGCCCCTTGCCCCCCAGCACATAGCCAGGGCCTGCCCGTACCAGCACTCAAAATGGCCCCCACCCACATGGCCAGTCCCCATCAACACCCCAAAAAATCAAAAAACACACACAAATCAGCACAATCCCATGCCATCCATGCCCTCAATAATGCTTAAATTCAAGACACCCCACAGAAATACTCAGTCCATCCACCACTGAGTACCCCTGGGCAAAAGGCCCCAACAACAGCCCAAAAATCAAAAATTCAAAAATTGTAGTTGCAGCAACTGTAATGCCCCAAACAAACTTACTTGTGAAATTTCTAATCCGAAAGTGATCCAAAGAAAGTCAAAAAGGCCTCAAATCCAAATATCCAGCAGCATCCACAAAACGTAATCCTTCCAGGTCAAGATCCAAATGAGCACATGAAGAAAGCACTGGGAGGAGCCTGCTGGACAGGAACAGGAAGTTGGAGGCTGTGGGGCACTTCCTTCCTCCCACACCGCCCCCCCCCCAAAATGGACTCCTTGCAAAAAAAAGTGCAGGCAAATGTCAACCTGAGGAGTTTTTCTGATAAAAATCATCATTTTTAGAAGGTTTATGCTGCTTGCTGGTGGATTTCTTGTGCAGAATTGCAAATTTAGCAATTTCGCGAGTGCAAGATTGTTGCTGCCCGCCGCATCTACGTGTTCGCAATTGCGAGCTCTCGTGATGCGTGCTGTGCAAGGTGGCAGGCCGCGATGACGTAATCGCGGTCGCCAAACTCCCGCGGGATCCCGCAGCAAGATCCAAAATGGTGCAGCACACGCAAAATATGGAGAAAAACAACTCTGCAAACGCTGAATGATGGTAAGTGAACGCTGCGCGGCGCAATATTGTATCACCAAGCAAAAAAATCTGCTGCGTGCGAATTTGCGAATTTTTGGCAAATTCGCAAGAGTTCGCGGATTGCGAATTTGCCGGAAATCCGCAAATTCCGCGAGCGGAACGGATTTTACGCCCATTCTTAGTTTTTACACAAGCGCTCTACTAGGCGTTCCTATTGATTTTGCCATTGAATCCTGAGCCCCATGGAGCTTACTACAAGCCCGACTTTTGTCTCTACAGATCATACCAAAACAAGGAGCTATCCACTTCCTGTTTGCACCCTAGACCTCCTGCGAGACTAGATGCATTTTATGAATACTTACACTGGTAATTTAAAATGTTCAATTACGCTACGGCTTTTTACCCTAAATACTGCTCAAGGTTTGTCTCTTATTATCCAAAACCATACTGTCGCCTTTACAGTGTTTTCTTGCTTATAAACCACAACTGGCCCTTTAAAGACACACCTTTTTGTAGCGACAGGAGCCGTCTAAGAGGTCTAGGATTCTTTATCAAGATCCTTTTTTTCTGTGAGATTACTCTCGTTGCACCACTTTACGCCATTCTTGCAACAAGCATGGCACAGAACCCTTAGGCATTACTCACATACCTCCTCTCAACCACAGGAGACATATCTTTCTACTCCAATTTGTTGCCTCTTCCCCTTTTATAGATATTCTTTTAACCTATCTGGCATATCATCACTTGAGTCTTGGGCCCTGCCGGGTCGGAATTATCACCGGCGGAGCGGTGAGCATTTTTCCATTTCAAACTTTTTCACCTCCACTTTTATACCTACCTCTTGTTCTCATTTTTCCTTTCCTTTTCCTCTCTTATTTCCCCTACAGACCACCCAAGTTACTTTTAGTCCAACGACAGGTATGACGAATATGGATCTTTACCCCTTTTCCATTTCATCCCCACATCTCACACAGAGCACCAGCATGTCTTTGAGTTGTTTCACATCCTTTTCACGACCTCTAAACCGTACCTATGTATCTGCGTAATTTTTTTCCCTTTGGGTTTCTTCATATGTCTCCCCCCTTTTGGTAAAACTACCCCACCACCTTACACTCCCCCTTCCTTTTAATACACAATCTTTCTCTACACAACTTCCACAATATACATCCCTCGCTCACAGTAAACGTCTCACAGGAAAAAGTTCTTCTTCGGTTTGGGTTCTCATCTATCAAAGGAAACTAGTTAAAATGAACAACAAGTATATATATTCTGTTACATGTTCCATAGTTCTCTCTTGTATCTTTCCCAGCCCTGAGGAGTCGCGGGAAGACTATCCCACATGCGACGAAACACGTTTCGGCTGGCTTGCTTGAAAGAATAAAATAAGACCAAATTACTCACAGATCTTATGGAAAGGGGCGACCACTCGGTCCCCCCGAACGTATGGTGGAGTACCCCGCTCCCCCCGGGAAGCCATTTTTGGGCGGGAGGCGAGTCTCGGCTGGTATGCCCGAAGCGGCGTAGCCGGGGCGCGCCTTTTCCCGCCCAAGAGGGGGTTGTCCTAGACACCAACACCGCTAGCCACGCCCTGGAGGCGGATTGGAGGTGGGTTCACGCCCGCCCGAAGAAGGATAAAAGGAGCGACAAGCCAAGGAAGCATCCTCTTGTTCCTGTGCTCTGAAGCTGCACCTCCCCGTTGCACGTGAGCTCGAGACGGAACGAAGAGCCATTTTTGAGAATTAACCGTGTGTTTTCTTCTTTCAGTGAGTTCGGAGCTTCCTGCCTAGGATCTTTTGAGGAGTATAAGCGGACGATGCCTAGCAAGAAGGTCGGAAAGAGGATCGGGACCGATCAGATGCTTCGTATGCTGATGAAAGACATGGCGGATATGAAAAAGCAGATGGCGGTAATGAATGGTGTGGGGGGGCCTAAGAGAGTCATCGGCCCAGCTTTGCCGGGAGTGGTCCCTAGCGGGAGAGGTAGAAGGGCCAGGAAGGGAGCGTCGGGGGGGAGGCCCCGGTTCCCGAAGCACCCCCGCGCCCCCGGTCACCCCGATCGAGGCCCCGACTCCGGTCCCAGATGTGGGCCAACCGATCCCGGTGGTAGTCACTCCAGTGAACGGGGAGGACATGCCTCCTGAGCTGGCTGCCCAGTTGGCGGCATGGTTAGGCAAAGAGAACGAGGGGGCCACGGCTGAGGAAGCCAGGGCAGTAATGAAGCAGTTGCGGCAATCGAAAGATGCTGCAAAGGCACCGTCTCCTTTTGTTTCCCCGCATGCTCCCGTGGAACAACCAGTATCGGGCGTTGGTTCGGCAGGAACTACGGTCACAGTGGCCGGTTCAGGTAAGCAGCCGTTGCCGATTGCGGGGGAGGGATCGGTACCTTCAAGGAGGGAAAAAGTGGTTCAGCATATCCCGATGGAGGTAAAAGAAAGGATATGGGCTGATAAATATGTGAACATGTTTTCCTTGTTGACCGATCATTATGAGATTGAACATGTTAAAAATCAAAAGGAGTTTCTGCATCCTAGTGTATGGCGCGCCAAGATGGCCGCTTTCAGAGTTGAGGAATCGATCGACAATTGGGGCAGAGCGTTTGGAATGTTCATTGCAATTATGGGGGAGCGTAGGCCCGAATTGTTGGTGGGATTGGCCGTGTATCAGACACGTATCATGGAATTTTATGGAACATATGGTGGCAATCAATGGTTTTACTATGATAGCATATTTCGTAAGTCCAAGGAGCACGACTCATCCCTGACGTGGGATTGTTTCGACTCCATTTCCTGGCAGAGAATGGAGAAGTCAGGCACGGCGAAGTCGCCATCTTTAGGGGGGAATATGGTCGAGTCTTCCCGCCATTCATCTGGGGCGCCCTTTCGGGCAGGATCAAGCAATGATCAGCACACAAGGAGTAATGGCAACTCGGGTAAAAAAGGGGTCTGCTGGAGCTTTAACAGAGGCAAATGTACTAGGCCGCAGGGAGCTTGCAGGTTTAGGCATGAATGTGCTGTGTGCGGGCAGTCCTCGCACCCCGAGACCATGTGCAGAGCCAAAAATGGTGATCCGGGAAGTAGAGGGGGCGCCAAACAGGTCTGAAATAGTCAGAGGGGCACCTCTCCCTACCCCGATTGACATCATGGCAATGATTCCTTGGTTGAATGAATATCCGGATCATATCTCCGCTGGGGTGTTGCGAGATGGGTTTTCAGATGGTTTCCGCATCCCGGCGGGGGATTTTCAGGGTAATGCACAATGTAAGAACCAACTGTCGGTTCTACAGAATTACGCGGTGGTACAAGCAAAGATTGGGAAGGAGGTGACCCGAGGTCGGGTTGCCGGCCCATACGACATGCCGCCTGTTGCTAATTTTGTCTGTTCGCCCCTGGGAGTGGTCCCCAAAAAGGACCCAGGTGAATTCAGGTTGATACATAATTTGTCAGCTCCAAGGGGTCTGTCGGTGAACGATGCGATCGACCCGGGAGTTTGTTCGGTGCGGTACGCATCTTTTGATGAGGCTGTCGCCATGTTGAATCGCCTGGGGCCCGGAGCGCTGATGGCCAAATCGGACATCGAGTCGGCGTTCCGGTTGCTCCCGGTACACCCAGATGATCAGCGCCTCCTTGGTTTCATGTTTCAGGGACGCTATTACATGGATAAATGTATGCCAATGGGTTGCTCCATCTCTTGTGCGTATTTTGAAAAATTCTGTAGTTTTTTACAATGGGCGTTCACAAGAACAACAGGGTTTATACATGTGATGCATTATCTTGATGATTTTCTATTTCTGGGGGCAGCCGGGGACACGGAATGTGCACAGGCTTTGAATGAATTTTGTGATCTCATGACCCGCTTTGGCGTGCCATTGGCACCAGGTAAGACAGTGGGCCCGGCTACTTCGCTCGAGTTTCTTGGAATAGAGCTCGACTCCGAAGAGGGGTGCTTCCGTTTGCCTAAGGAAAAGGTAACGAAGTTTAAGACATCACTCGAAACATGTATTAGTGAGACAAAGGTAAATTTGCATCAGTTGCAGCAGGCTGTGGGTCAGCTGAATTTTGCCCTTAGAGTAATACCGATGGCTCGCCCCTTTTCCCGCTCTATTGCTCAAGCCATGGTCGGCCTTAAGGAAGGGCACCACCGCACAAGGCTCTCAGCAGAGGTCCGCCAGGACATGCGCATATGGTTGGCATTCCTGGCGGATTTCAATGGTCGTGTCGTGTGGACCAAACCAGCGGTCTCCTCCGTGGAGCTGGGGTTGTGGACGGACTCGGCAGGGAGCGTGGGTTTTGGCGCCATCTTGGGTAATCATTGGTCAGCACGAACCTGGCCGCCATGGTGGCACGAGAATGGGCTGACAGGTAACATTGGATTTCTCGAACTGTTCCCTATCCTGGTGGCCTTGAAAACATGGCCTGAGGATTTCCGTGATCACTCTGTGGTGTTCTGGTCTGACAATATGACCGTCGTTGAGTGTATCAATAGTCAGGCAGCACGCTGCAAATGGATCTTGAGACTGTTGAAAGAAATTGTCCTGCTGTGTATGACACTAAAAACGTCCACTTTAGGGTGAGACATGTGCCAGGGGTGATGAATCAGGCAGCTGATGCGCTTTCTCGTTCCCGTATGCAGGCCTTCTGGGGTTTTCTGCCCTCAGCGGACCCGGTGGCGGCACCATTTCCCGAAGCTCTCTGGTCTCTCGGTGCCCCGGACTACAAGACCTCGTGGGAGAGAGTCTAGCACCCAGGACGAGGAAGGCTTATGAAGGGGCGTTTCGCTCTTATTTGTCCTTTTTGGGTTCAGCTAGGGGGGAACTGTGGGGCCAGGAAGAGTATGTTCTGAACTTTTTGTTATCATTACATCAGGCAGGCAAATCAGTGGCTACGGCCAATAGGCACCGGGCCGCCATTTCTTTCATGGCACGGGCTCATGGCATACAGGATCCCACGGCGTCTTTCTTGGTGCAGAAGGCGCTGCGTGGGTGGCAACGCCGTGAGGGTTGCAGAGTGGATGAAAGACATCCGATAGGTCTTGAAAGGTTGGCCCTGTTACTGTCCGTACCCCCTGCGACATGTTCGTCTCAATCAGAGACAGTGCTATTCCGGGCCGCTTTTGCATTAGCATTCCATGGGGCTATGCGGGTAAGCGAGCTGGTAGCGAGGAACAAGCAGGATACGGGGGGAGGTCTGTGCCGTGAGCACATTCAAATTAAGGGGGAGACAATGGTAGTCTTATTTGTCAGGTCCAAGACCGATCAGAAAGCGATCGGGGACAGTGTAGTGGTTCAGCGGATTCCAGGATCCCCCATGTGCCCGGTGGCATGCGTTGAGGAGTATTTGGCGCAGAGGTCGGCAGCATGGGGGGGAAGCTTGCTGAGGCACGCCGACGCCACCCCACTGACTAGGTTTCAGTTTCAGCGGGTGTTAACGAGGGCGATCGCAGTGGCGGGCTTGAACCCGTGCAAGTTTGGGACCCATTCCTTCCGGATTGGGGCTGCTACAGAGGCTACAGCCAGGGGTCTGAGTGTGGAAAAAGTGAAACAGTTGGGGCGTTGGTCGTCGAATTGTTATAAAAGGTATGTGCGGTTGCACATGATGTGAAGCCTATGTCTTGCACTCACGCTTCTTGTTTTTGTTTGGTTTACAGTGTCGCGAGCTTACGAAGCGGGGCGGACTGTGCAGTCGACCCGACACCTTGGAACCAGCGGTCAAAGATCACCGGCTGAGGAAAGAGTGGTGTGGGTCGTGGGCCACTCATACGTGAGGCGTGCCGCAGACGCAGGTGACATGATTCACATGGCTGGGGAATACGGGTACAGGGTTACCTTCTACGGAAGGGGCGGGCTCTGTATTGACCAGTTTCAAAGTTTTATCGAGGGTTTGTTAGGGCGGACAAGGTCACTGCTGTCTGTAATCATAGTGCATCTTGGGGGCAATGATTTGGTGACCACTGGTAGACGAGTACTTCTCGAGTTGATACTATCCACAGTGAGTTGGTTGGCGAGAAGGGTTCCAGGGTGCACGATTGCATGGTCCCATATGATTCCACGAAAGGTGTGGCGGGGGGCTATTTCTGTGGCTGCTGTAAATCATTCAGTGAAGAAGGTGAATAACAAGCTTGGTAGATTGTTCCGTACTAGTACATTGCATTCTATTCCGCATGGGTGTATCAGGGGGGACCATATGTATCTAGAGGATGGAGTTCATTTGTCCCGGGTGGGGAACTCTTTACTCATAGGAGACTTCGTAGCTTGGTTGAAGAGTTTGCAGCCATGACCTTTAAGTAGGAGTTTTTGTGGGGGGTCCGGATAGCCAGTCAACTATCCGGCCTGTGGCGGTAAGGTCATGATCGGTGAGCAGGAATTAGAAGATCCCTATAGGTAGGGCGTCACCCATTATGGATGGGAATGCCCGGGGGAGGCGGCCATTGGCCCCTCAAACGGGGAGGCGGTCCCCTTCTAAGGATGGGGACGCCAAAAGGGAAGGCGGCCATAGGCCCCTCCCTGGGGAGGAGGGGCTAGGGCCCCTCCTGGGAATTTCCCGGGGCCAGGACATCTGCGACGGCAGATGTGGTAAGTTGTGTGGGGTGGGAGGGGGGTCTACGCTACCTTCTAGACACCTCACACGAGTCCTCGGACGACCACTAAAGATGGCGTCGAGTTAACAGGGGGCCCCCGCTAAGACAAGGGAAATTGGAAGTTGGCACAGAGGTACAGTCCACTGTGCGACCGCCCCTCACAAGTGAGGGGGGAGTTCTGGTATTGGGGATCTGACACCGGTTACGACCTTGCCGTTGGCCCGTAATGGTAGGATGTACAATTTCAAAGTTTGAGTAATGCATTTGCAGGATGTTTAGTATCGGCTAGGAGAACCTTTGTATTAGAGATGTGTTAAGGTCAGCCAAGAACATCGTAATGTGTAAATGAAATTGTACATGATATGAAACTGTTATTTTAACGTTTTAATTTTGTTTCATATTTTAATAAATACGGCCGGGAGGGTAACTCCCTCCCGCCTTCCACAAGTTCAGAACCGTTTTCGTCTTCCCATCCTTGGGGATTGTGTTGAGAGGGGGTGGCGGGTATCTCAGCCATATGGAAAGGGGCGACCACTCGGTCCCCCCGAACGTATGGTGGAGTACCCCGCTCCCCCCGGGAAGCCATTTTTGGGCGGGAGGCGAGTCTCGGCTGGTATGCCCGAAGCGGCGTAGCCGGGGCGCGCCTTTTCCCGCCCAAGAGGGGGTTGTCCTAGACACCAACACCGCTAGCCACGCCCTGGAGGCGGATTGGAGGTGGGTTCACGCCCGCCCGAAGAAGGATAAAAGGAGCGACAAGTCAAGGAAGCATCCTCTTGTTCCTGTGCTCTGAAGCTGCACCTCCCCGTTGCACGTGAGCTCGAGACGGAACGAAGAGCCATTTTTGACCCACCCACCAGCCCCTGATGACAGCGATTTGTTGGAATAAAAGTCGAGTGTCGTGATATTGTTTTTCTTACAGGTTGTTTGAATAAAGTTGGTAATTTGGTGTGTAATAAAGTTGATAATTTTTTTCATTTTCAGCATGTTCTATTCATCAGAGTTGTTGCACTGGATACCTGGTAGAAATTATACTTTGATTTGTTTAAGTATATAGTATTTTTCTCCACTTAGTCTTAGATTGTCGTATTTATTTTGGTCGGGCGGTAAGGTCATGATCGGTGAGCAGGAATTAGAAGATCCCTATAGGTAGGGCGTCACGCATTATGGATGGGAGCGCCCGGGGGGAGGCGGCCATTGGCCCCTCAAACGGGGAGGCGGTCCCCTTCTAAGGATGGGGACGCCGAAAGGGAAGGCGGCCATAGGCCCCTCCCTGGGGAGGAGGGGCTAGGGCCTGTGGTAAAATTAAATTACCTATGCTTAATTTATGCGGTAAAGTTCAATAAGAATAACTCATGAAAAATAAGAGGCAAAATCCGTGATATTTGAGGTTTTAAAAAGGGGTTTTATTCCTTAAAAAGGAATTGGGTATTTGGCTCGAGCCAAGGTGGCATACCATTCCGTCACCACGTAAGTTCGGGAAGGGACTGACAGACAACATTTTATTAACAGACATTCATATATATAGTCAATGCATTACAGTAATGTCATATTGCAGAAGGCGTAACAGCTGAGAGGGGAGATAAGAATGCATATACGTAATAAAAAGGCGTTACAATAGGCGTGAATAAAGGCGTGAACTAGAAACGTCATTAACATGAGGTCACAAGTAGGTGGATCCATAAGTGAATCCTACGGTGTCAGCAGAAATACATGGCAGAGATGCGCGCGCAGCAGCATGACGTGTGATTTACGTGTAACTGTTGGGTGAAGGGGGACTTGACATTTGGCCCTACATGTGCAGACAGAAGTCTGGAATGTCAGATCAACCTAATCCCAAATCGTATCTAATAGCCTATGTTTAAGGAACAGTATTATCTGGAAGGGAAAGGTCTCTCGGACAGAAGCTATTCTATACCGACTGTGAGTGCGTGTATAAACGTCTACGTGTCTGCATGAGATGCGAGGGGGCATGGGCCTACCATGGAAACAGGAGCTATGAATTACTTGCACGGAGACAGTAAGGCCGGGCCCTTTGCTCTGCAGCTGGGAGGATGTTTACTTGAACTACGAGACAGGAATGTATTTTCGAGGAGCGGAGCAGATAATTCGAAGGTTGAATACAGTCTTGGCAGGCAACAGGCTGAGCCAAGCGCCGTGAGCCGCGCAGGAGTAAGGCAGAGGTTACGGTACAGAGGCAGACCCAGGCTGAGGCCTTTCAGAGTCAACAGGCAAGAAAAAGCTTGATGGCAGAATTCAGGGCCTACTTCGCCAGAACTGAAAAACGTGTAAAGTACACCACAAAAAGACGTTGGCATGGCATACTTAGAAACAGACTATTCGACCCATTCAGGGTGGGTCTGGAAGAGGACATGTTAACGTTGGACGCAAATGGGTTTGCGTCTTCATAACTGGCTCAGGAGGGAAGTTACATGCACTTTAAGTTCGTACATGGAGACGGTGGGGTACACGTTAGGGAACATTTCTTGACCATAAAATTTATATTTCCTCATTCCCTCCTTGTTCCCTACGGACCCTTCATGATATATCGATCCTCATGAATCGATCAATTTGTTCACGTAACATCATTTGCTCTTCTTTCTTCTTTTCTCGTTTTGAATGGGAATTTGAATGTGGGAAACATGATGTGGCGCACAAGCCGCAAATCGCTGGTCCACATTGTAAACACAGGCAACAACTGAATACTATGAGAAGACCAATGCCTAGGAATGATAGGATCTTCCATGCCCAAGCGGTCCATGTTGTCCAGAACCAACCGGACCAAGTCCAGGTGCCTGGATTCTGATGTATCAAACTTGCAATCTTATGAAGACGTGTTATAGCTTTATATACCGTTGGCGCGTTTTCTGGAATGAAAACACAGCAACTCGACCCGATGACCTTACAGGCTCCGCCCCTATCTGCTAGGATGACGTCAATGACGAGACGATTTTGAAGAACAACAACCCGCATGGCAGACTGTTCCTCTGTTAAGTTACCTAGAGCAGAAGTAGTTTCATTCACTACCGCTTCGAGGGTTCTAGTTAATTTGCGTATCAGTTTACTATTAAAGACAGCACCTAAGTAGGGAAAGAAGCCTTTATTGAAATCTGTGTATTGTTCCCATGCCGTTTCAGTGTAGTCGACAATCGGGAGATCTCTTCGAAGTCTATTGTTTACTAGATTGGTATTTCTGTGGTAATCAGGAGGGGCTAGAAAAACAGGTGGTAGAAGGAATGCAATGTAACAGGTACCATCCCAATCTAAAGGTAAGCGTATGTATGCTGTATGACCACAAACAAAGTAGGAGTGTCGCGTAGCTCTGAATGTAGATTTGCCTTGATCATTGAATTCGACTATGGTAGTACATTTACTATGACCCAAGTGTACTGAACCATTTTTCCTGATACATAATTCACCCGTGACTGGTAATACTGACATAGCAGGTAATACTGGTGCAGCTTCTGATTCCACAGTTAGGATCATGAGGTTAATTGTGTAATTACCTAACCCATATACTTCATTTTCTAGATCAGTTCCTGTTCTAGTGGGAAGTCCCTTCTTGTCAGGGTAACAGACTTTAAGTAGGACTGAGTTCAGGTTTCCCCAAACCCAATTCCCGTCAAGGACAGCAATGTCAGAATCTAAAGAATTAATCAGTCTAAACCACGCACCACATGAGCCGTTGTGAGTGAACGGGTAAGGAAAGAGGGGCAGAACTCCCTTGTATTTCTGGTAAGGAGGGAGTCGGCCACATATCCAACAGTTTGTAGCGTTATTAGTTTGATGGGAGTGATGTAACATGCTAATGAATGTGTTGTTGCGCAGCGCAAGTCTGTAAGACAGTTCATGTGGAGGTAATTCGCTAAAAGAATGTTCGGCAGTAACATTGTAAGCAGATTGTTCATACTTGAAGATAGGATAGTATATAGGCAGCAATATACTAGCAGCAATAATCAAAAGGCTTAGAAAAAACATAATCAATAATGTCACTATACAGTGACTACGGAGTGATTTACAATATGCACGTTTCTTAAGTTGTCTCTGTCTCTCTCTCTCTCTATCTCGGTCTAGGGGATACATGTCAGAAACTAATTTAACCGATTCACCTAGGGGAGGACTTAAACAATTAAACTGTCTGACTTGCTAGACCGTAGCTTGAGTCTGTATTCTTCAGAGGCGGTTTTCTCAACCAGGGGGAGTTTTGAATCAGTCTGTGGAGGAGGGCAGGGCTTAGAGTCCAAGTCCGAAGGGAGTCCGTGGAATTTTTTAATGTGGCTCGAATGTAGCCAGCCTTTTCTGCCCTCCACCTTAACAGCGGTCCTCATCGTCAGAAGGACCAATTTCGGAGTTTGCCAGCGGGGCTCCAGTGGACTCCTCCGGTCGAAGTTGCGAACGAAGACAAAGTTGCCAGGGACCACTTCGTGGGGCTTCACTTCGGTGTTGTCGGGAAAGGCGGCAGCTACCTGTGAACGACAAGATTGTAGTGCAGACATCAAGGAGGCAAGGTAATCTGTCAGCATAATACAGTCAACATCTGTGATTTTACGAGGTATAGGCGTCCCCCACATATTTGGTGGCCTACCAAAGACCACTTCATACGGGGATAGCCCGGTTCGAGAATGCGCCACCATCCTCATATAAAAAAGGGCAACTGGCAAGGCTACTATCCAGTCAACGCCTTTCTCTCTACATATTTTCGAAAGTCGGATCTTCAGAGTCTGATTATGGCGCTCCACGAGACCTGCTGCCTCGGGATGCCGAACACAGTGGAACTTCCACTGATAGCCTAACAAGAGTGTAATGTGTTTCACAAGCTCGGATGAGAATGGCTGACCGTTATCTGAGTAAACGATACGGGGCAAACCATACCGTGGGAAGAATTCGCGAACCAGCTGCTTGGCAGTGGTCGGAGCAGTGTAATCTGGGACTGGATATGCTTCTGTCCATCGGGAAAGTGCACATACGACTACGAGGACATACTTAAATCCTCGACAACGTTCCATCTGGATATAATCCATCTGGAGGACTTCAAAAGGGTGATCGGGAGGCTGAAATCCACCTTGCTCTACTGGAATGCTTTTACCTGGATTGAACTGCCAACAAATCATGCAAGTACGCACTTTTTGTTTCGCTGCTGCTCGTAAGTTTTTATTGTACCATATGTGTTGAATACTGTCTAGCATGGCCTTTTCTCCTAGGTGCGCAGGACTATGTACTGTGTTAATGATTACTTGAACCATAGAGTCGGGGAGAAACCATGTAGATTTTCCCTTCGTCATCCATCCTTGATCTGTTTGGATCCCTCCTAGTTCAGTCCACTTCTTCATTTCGTCTGGTGTGGCATGTGTCTGTATGTCAATTACATCATGTGCGGGATCCCTGACTGTCAGGCAGTGTGTCAAAGTCGGGACTATTGTCTTTGTCACGTCAGTTGCATGAATTCGATTCTGGGCAGTCTGCTTAGCTGTTCGGTCTGCCAGGTCGTTACCCTGGGAGATAGTGTCGGTGACTTTTGTATGTGCCTTACACTTCATAATAGATATCGCGGTAGGTAGATGTATTGCATCTAACAGAGCTTGAATGAGGGGACCGTGTTGGATGTTGGCACCGTGAGAAGTTAAGTAACCTCTCTCTCGCCAGAGGACTCCAAAGTCGTGAACGACTCCGAATTCATAACGTGAATCAGTGTATATGTTAACTTTCTTATTTTTGGCTTGAATACAGGCTTGTGTCAGAGCGATAAGCTCTGCTGCTTGAGCTGACAGGGTATCGATACAATTGGTTTCTATAACTTCGGTGTCTGTCGTGACTGCATAGGCTGCCACTAATTCACCCGTACCGGTTCTCATGCATGAACCATCCACAAAAAGTGTCAGGTCGGGATCTGGTAATGGAACATCTGTCAAGTCTTGTCTGGGTTTCGTCGTAATAGTAATGACTTCAATACAATCATGTTTCAATGGATCTACACCATTTAATGGCAAAAGTGTGGCAGGATTTAATGTGTTACAACGCCTGATTTCTATGTGTGGTTGAAACAATGTCAATTCATAACCTGTCAGTCTTGCTATGGTCAAGTGTTGGGTCTGTGTACGATTTAAAAGAACTTCCACGGAGTGTGGAACTTGTACTGTCAATTGATGTCCTAACACTATGGAATCACTTTGTCTGATTGCTAAAGCTGTCGCAGCGACTGATTTCAAACACGCAGGCAGGGCCTGGGCTACTGGATCTAATGTGCTAGAAAAGTAAGCACACGGTTTGTGTGAACCTGCTTGTTCCTGAGTGAGGACTGACAATGCAGTACCTTCACGTTCTGTGACAAAAAGTGTAAAAGGCTTACTGTAACATGGTGTTGCTAAAACAGGTGCTTGACATAAGGCTTTCTTTAAGTCCTCAAAAGCTTGTGTATGTTCCTGAGTCCAAGGGAGGACAGTCGATGTCGCTGCCTCCTGAGTTGTCAACTGAATTAGTGGTTTTGCTAGAAATGCATATTGGGGAATCCATTGTCTACAGTACGAGGTGAGGCCTATGAAAGCTCGCACCTCCTTTTGTGTTTTCGGTGGTGACATGTTTACAATTAACTGGATGCGGTCAGGAGTGAGCTGTCTCCCCACTTTGGACAGCAAGTGACCCAGGTACACAACTTGCTGAACACAGAATTGCAGCTTCGAAGGGGATACCTTGTGCCCCTTGTCAGCCAGAAAATTTAAGACCGTCAGGGATGCTTTTTCACATTCGGGTTCGCTTCGGGCGGTGATCAGCAGATCATCGACATACTGAAGCAGAGCGGTGTTAACAGGCATGTGGATACTGTCAAGTTGTCTTTTCAGTGCTTGGCTATAGATGCTGGGGCTTTCTGTGAAACCTTGAGGTGCGCGTGCAAATTTGAAACTTCGTCCATTTAAACTGAATCCGAACAAGTATTGGCTTTCCGGATCGATTGGGACGCTAAAGAAGGCGTTCTTGAGGTCAATTACAGTAAAGAACGTCGCTTCTGAATCAATGGCAGTCAATAGTGAAGAGATATCTGGAACCACAGGATACTGTGGTACAATACATTTATTCAATTCGCGCAGATCAATAACTAATCGATATACCGGTGGTGCATTTGGATCAGTACATTTAAGAACTGGAATGATAGGAGAATTACATACATTGGAGTCGGTTTCCACGACCACTCCTTGTGCGATGAGCTCGTCAATGATTCTCAGTAAGGCCACTACAGCATCTGGGGGTAACTTGTATTGTCGAATTCGTGGTAATACCACTCCTGCTTTGAGTGTGACTCGATATGGTGTAATGTGCATCCAACCTACATCAGTGGGGCCTTGCGCCCACAAGTGTGCAGGGACATTCTGTAACCGGTGATCCATGTCTCTCAATACATAGTGACCTTTAAAGTCTCGCAAGAATAATCGCACTCCTTCCGGAGAACAGCATATTATAGCTCCTAGAGCCTTCAAAGTCTTTATACCTAGCAAGTTTTCCGGACATGATTTTGTAAGCAATAAATCTGTAGTCCGTGTCAGAGGGCCAACTGCAAGAGGAAGGGGTTGTGATACTTCATTAATAATAGGCTTTCCTGAAAATCCAAGGGAAACATTCTGTGAGCCTGAGAGGGGTGCCCCTGGAACCTCATTGTGACTTATTGTGGTCCTGCTTGCCCCTGTATCAATGAGAAACTTTCTGTCTTTCCCTAATACTTGACTGTGTACATAAGGACCTTCTTGATCTACAGGAACCTCAATAAGAGGCAACCCAAACTCCCTCTCTAGGCTGTTTCATGTGTATCGCTGATAATCGGGGTAGTCATTTTGTGCATACTGGTACATCTGTTGTGTCGTGTTCTGTGTTGCGGTAATGGGCTGTTGCTGTGGTACTGCTACAGTCTGTGATGAAGCTGGCATAGGCGGAATATGTTGTATATTCTGGGGTACTTGTTGCTGGGCCTGATCTTGTCTAGGGGGACGCGGTCTCTCCTTGGTCTTACCCGTGGAGATATTGTGTTTCAAGACTGCACAATCGTTTATATAATGACCTGGTTGTTTACAATAGTTACAGACTCCTTTAACAGGAGCCGTCGAATTGCTAGGCTGGGTCGCACCCTTCTTGTGACCATCAGCAGGAACTGACTGGGCAACTAACATTTTCATTTTCGTGTCTTTCATACGTCTTTGTTCATGTTCTTGTTCTTCTCTGATTCTATTCTGGTGATACTGTAACATTTGTAACATTTGTGAAGGGGTGTTAGCTTGCCAAGTACTCTCGACTTTCAGTACTCTGTTCTTTACCTGTGGTAGGGAATTCTCGACTAATTTTGTTACAAAAAGGTGTGGATATGATTCACTACCTGGTTTCAGGCCGCTGTTAATACCAAAACATTTTTCAAAACGGGAATAAAAATCACTAGTGTCTTCATCGGGTTTTTGTTTGCAGGCTGAGATTGCACCCCAGTCTTCCTTTTTCGTACTTAATAAACGTGGCAACACTTGTACTAACAATCCCGGTAACGCTTTAACTTTGTCCCCAAGCCCTAGGCCTGGAACCCGAGTATTCTCTTCGTTCTCTAATGTTGCCCACTCAATCTTTGCATTTCCCACTTCCCATTCTTTTTCTTTAAGTTTCTCGTAAATGCCAGCAGGCAGTAGTACTTTCAGTATTTTCATAAGGTCAGGATAAGTGTAATCACCCATGAGTAACATGTCTTTTATTTCACGGTGAAAACCTGCGGGATCTTTGTCATGGCTGGGTACTAGTTTTTTCATTTCCAGTAATTCTATTTTTGTTATGGGCGTGTACACAAACACACGTCTAAGCGTATTATCAGGATTCTGAACTGGGTGCACTTCTCGTAACGGATTCTGTCTGTCCATGTAATACATTTTTCTTTCCATGGAATGTGCTGAATCAGACTGTGGACACAGGAAGGCACTATATCTATGCCGATGTTCTAAAATCACTTTAATTAGATCGGTACCTAGACCTCTCCATTTATTCATGAGCAGTTCTGCTAATATATCCGGCAGGGGCCCTGGATCAGAGTGTTGACTTCTATACAATAAGAGCAGGTGTTGTATCATGTACGTACCAGCTAAATGCTGTTCACTTGGTGTCATGTTAAAAAATGTGTGTGCTAACGCATCATCACTATATTTCCCCGCATCGTCAGCCCATTGTACTGCTGACCTAGCTAATTCTTGTTCATCCATCGAATCGAGTACATGGTACCCCATTCGTTCTCGAAGTCTGTTATCAGTGGCTTGGAATAAGTGTTCAGGAGTTCTCGGATTACACATGGCTTCTTGAAAAATTCTTTTACTTTCTGGACGCACTGGGCGCATTGAATTATTAAAGGGTCTTCCTTTACCTACATACGCTATTGTTTCTCTAACTGGTAATTGTGCTTGTCCGGTCCCCGTTTCTGGTTGCTCCTCCTCCCCTGAAGACTCAAACTTGTCTGATTCCAGTTCTGGTTCTGACTGTCTTGTTTCATGTATTTTTATTACTACGCTTCTGATTCTTTGATACATGTTTTTTATACAATTCTGTTTATCGTGGTTCCCGTCTGCTATATTCTGACCCCATCTATGAAGTGCTTTCATTTCCTCCGGGTCTACACCCGGCCTATCTTGTTCTCTTATTAAGCAGTTTATAAAAAACCGTAATATCTTGGCTTGAGTGTCAACTTTCTGGTGAGCCATGGCCTGGCCAATACTCTCAGGGCCTTCCCCTGTTTGAACAAAATGATATATTCTGTCTAGATGATCAATCATTCCGGGTAGTGTCAATAAAAAGTTGGTGACCCGTCTTAGTCGTACTGATGCGAGTATTAATCTGTCATCATTTCTACCGGGTACTGGATCATATCTACAATCCCCGAGACGTTCCTTCATTATATCAAAATCGGCTGCCCGAGGGGTACGTTGTTGTGCTAGAACCCTGTAAGTCCATCTATGTGCTTGTGGTGGTGTCTGGAAACCTGTCGCCCCTCCTGACGCGCCTCCTGATGCGCCGTCTCCGAAGGGATTCATTGGGTGTAAGGTAGAAAGGTTAGTTGTAGGGAGAGGTGGAAGGACTGCTGGAAGACCAGGAGGGACAGCCGGGACGGGAAGAAGAGGAGGAGGAAGAGGAGGAGGAGTAGCTTGTCGCGGAGGTGGGGGCGGATTGTCTCGGGGTGCAGCGCCGCCAGGAGGAGGTGTGCGTGGCGGTGCAGTATTAACATATTCGGGGGCTACATCATCTAGATAGGAAGAAAGGAAAATGTCCTTTGCGGTTTTCTGATGTATTTTAGTCGGGAGCATTGGAGGTGGTAGATCTTTTGATACTTCCGGGGTGGCCTTAGGTAAACCTTCGGTTAAAAGAGGGTACATACCATTCATGAGTGTGTTTCGTTGTCTATCTACTTGTTCTATTTTTACTCGGATACCTTCCTCAACTAGTACGTTTTCTTGGGCCTTGTCTGAATCCTCTTTCCTCTTCTCTTCCTTTCTGTGTGCTCTTTCTGTGCGCCTATGCGATTCTTTACGCCATAATTCAATGGCATCTTTCTGTGACTGTCTGGCTTTCTTTTTCCATAATGCTTCTTCTACTCTCATGATGCAATCTGCATCCCATGTCCCAGCAGCGGGCCATCTCTGATTCTCCGCTAGATCCTTGGTGTAGTCCACCCATAACTCGAGATATAAAACGGCATCTAGGCCATGTTTGTGGTACATAAAGTACCCTGGAGTGTCCCTAGGTGGAATGGGAACGGCTTCCTCGAGTATCCCTTTTCTAGTGTTTATTTGTCTTAATTTAGAGAATAACGGCATCTTAAAACCAGGCTACTTGATCCTTATTCAGATATGAACACACTGATCACAATAATGAAGATCGAACAATCACTCATACCACGACATTTTAAGACACATTAAAACATTTTAAGACGAACAACAATGATTAGAATAAAACTAGCCGACTGCATGATACTGGATGTACTGCTAAACAGTACAGATACACTGCTAAACAGTGCAGACGAGATATACTGCTAAACAGTACAGATACACTGCTAAACAGTGCAGACCAGGCCTGTGTACCCAAACCCGTCTTGACCGGCACAAACTAATGCGCACGTCTAGATGCGTCCCCAGCAACGGTACTCACCGGGATGCACGGAAACAGAAGGCCTCGGAAACTCTGGACTGGACTGGACCGGACTGGATTCGGACTCGACTCGTGACGCGGATACTTCGGAACTTCGGAAACTGGTGGGCCTCCGTATACCTCGGATCTTGCTCTCTCAGCTAGGCTCTGGTCGGGATCCTCCGCACTCCTCACCGCCTCGTCTGGGTGTTGATCGCAGCCTCAGTCACCTCCGTTGGCCTGAGGGAGATACAGGAAATCCTGCGGGTACGCGTAGTGGTCCGTCCGGCTGTGGCAGGGGGCCGGGCCTGCAACGCACCTCCGGCGCGTGAGATGGGGGAGGGGTCCCTATTCGGGCGCCAATTATGTGGTAAAATTAAATTACCTATGCTTAATTTATGCGGTAAAGTTCAATAAGAATAACTCATGAAAAATAAGAGGCAAAATCCGTGATATTTGAGGTTTTAAAAAGGGGTTTTATTCCTTAAAAAGGAATTGGGTATTTGGCTCGAGCCAAGGTGGCATACCATTCCGTCACCACGTAAGTTCGGGAAGGGACTGACAGACAACATTTTATTAACAGACAGTCATATATATAGTCAATGCATTACAGTAATGTCATATTGCAGAAGGCGTAACAGCTGAGAGGGGAGATAAGAATGCATATACGTAATAAAAAGGCATTACAATAGGCGTGTATAAAGGCGTGAACTAGAAACGTCATTAACATGAGGTCACAAGTAGGTGGATCCATAAGTGAATCCTACGGTGTCAGCAGAAATACATGGCAGAGATGCGCGCGCAGCAGCATGACGTGTGATTTACGTGTAACTGTTGGGTGAAGGGGGACTTGACATTTGGCCCTACATGTGGAGACAGAAGTCTGGAATGTCAGATCAACCTAATCCCAAATCGTATCTAATATCTTATGTTTAAGGAACAGTATTATCTGGAAGGGAAAGGTCTCTCGGACAGAAGCTATTCTATACCGACTGTGAGTGCGTGTATAAACGTCTACGTGTCTGCATGAGATGCGAGGGGGCATGGGCCTACCATGGAAACAGGAGCTATGAATTACTTGCACGGAGACAGTAAGGCCGGGCCCTTTGCTCTGCAGCTGGGAGGATGTTTACTTGAACTACGAGACAGGAATGTATTTTCGAGGAGCGGAGCAGATAATTCGAAGGTTGAATACAGTCTTGGCAGGCAACAGGCTGAGCCAAGCGCCGTGAGCCGCGCAGGAGTAAGGCAGAGGTCACGGTACAGAGGCAGACCCAGGCTGAGGCCTTTCAGAGTCAACAGGCAAGAAAAAGCTTGATGGCAGAATTCAGGGCCTACTTCGCCAGAACTGAAAAACGTGTAAAGTACACCACAAAAAGACGTTGGCATGGCATACTTAGAAACAGACTATTCGACCCATTCAGGGTGGGTCTGGAAGAGGACATGTTAACGTTGGACGCAAATGTGCTTGCGTCTTCATAACTGGCTCAGGAGGGAAGTTACATGCACTTTAAGTTCGTACATGGAGACGGTGGGGTACACGTTAGGGAACATTTCTTGACCATAAAATTTATATTTACTCAGGCCCCTCCTGGGAATTTCCCGGGGCCAGGACATCTGCGACGGCAGATGTGGTAAGTTGTGTGGGGTGGGAGGGGGGTCTACGCTACCTTCTAGACACCTCACACGAGTCCTCGGACGACCACTAAAGATGGCGTCGAGTTAACAGGGGGCCCCCGCTAAGACAAGGGAAATTGGAAGTTGGCACAGAGGTACAGTCCACTGTGCGACCGCCCCTCACAAGTGAGGGGGGAGTTCTGGTATTGGGGGTCTGACACCGGTTACGACCTTGCCGTTGGCCCGTAATGTTAGGATGTACAATTTCAAAGTTTGAGTAATGCATTTGCAGGATGTTTAGTATCAGCTAGGAGAACCTTTGTATTAGAGATGTGTTAAGGTCAGCCAAGAACATCGTAATGTGTAAATGAAATTGTACATGATATGAAACTGTTATTTTAACGTTTTAATTTTGTTTCATATTTTAATAAATACGGCCGGGAGGGTAACTCCCTCCCGCCTTCCACAAGTTCAGAACCGTTTCCGTCTTCCCATCCTTGGGGATTGTGTTGAGAGGGGGTGGCGGGTATCTCAGCCATACAAGAAATGTGTGTTTTTCTGTTGGCTTTGCTTTGAAATGTACCTATTTATAGACTGACAAACCATGTTATACTCTATTGTTGTGTGCACGGGCATCGAGCTACAATTCTGCATGGTCTTCCAAGTATGTACAATCAACCGTATGCAACTGTGTTGAGCAGTGCTTTAAGTGGGATGAAAAAGGTGAAGGGTCTCTAGAAGAGTTTGGCCAAAGAAGCATACTAGGAATTCTTTCTAGAGGCTTGGCTTATGGAATTAAAACATGGAAACTAACATCCTGTGCTTCACACAGTTTAACAGTATGTGGGTACTTCTCAGAGTTTCCTGCTATTGCATCTATGCATTACACACAACTACAAATACATATAGTTAAAACAAGGCAGACCTGTGAGCTTTGGCAATGCTTGTTATTACATTATTAGCAAAAATAGGGCATGTTATTTGCTCTTATTTCCTTTGTAAACAGAATTCAGATCAAGGACTAGGATTTATATTTTAAATTCTTTCACATATGCCAAATAATCCATGAATGTGTTATGTATGTTTAGCATTGGTTCCACAGATTATTTTGCCTTGCTACAAACATTACAGGCAGCAGACCATTTCTACATTCCTTTCCTTGTACAGAAGCATCAAACAATTCTCAACATTATTTTTCCTGTATTTAATCCATATTTTTTGGCCTGTGCTTGTGGGCCAGGTATGGGTTTGGGTCGGCTGGATACTGATGTGTACCTTCACACAGGTGGGGGCCTTGAGGAGGGTGGAGCATGGAACTCTGTCTCTCATAAAAGGAAGTACAGTCACCCACTCTATACAAAGTAAATAGGGGCATTCTTAGTTGTAATATATTCTACGAGGAAGAAGAACTGTAACACAAGGTCTTTTACTGAATGATAAAGGAGGCAGCTCAAGTGGGGGCTTATGATCTTTTTGCAATAACTTTTTCAGGATAATTTTAGAGGGGGGGATTGTGGTCTCACAGAGAGGCTCCTAAATGAATCCCAGAAGGCCTATAGTGCTTTGTTCTTTGGAGGAATTACCAGTCCCTAGCAGAAGGGCAGCAGCCAGGAGCATGCACAGTGAAGCTTTCATTCCCTCAGCCGGATAGAATCACACAAAGAGAAGGGAATGTGGAAGTGTGTCTGTGGGTGCAGATGGAAAGTGGTTCCATTTATAGAACAGTACATAAACCAATTAGGGCACTCCATCTTCAAGACAGTTTCCTACAACCAAAGTCCATACATCTGCAAATATAACCTTAAGATATTTGTGAAATAACACTTTGTACCCTTATGTATCTACTTAGCAAACCTATTAAGTGTGCCTGAACAACAAACATTTAATGACCCTGTGTTAGACCTGACAGCCTTACACTTATCTTCTCCTAAACTTTTTGCTTACCTCCTCTACTTTTCTGGCCTCTTTTATTCCAGCTTTTCAACACTTTAACAGCTGATCAGTGTTAAAGTGATTGTGCTCTCTCCCCTTGTTATGTTATGTTTTTCAAAACTTGATATAGCGCTGGGACTCACCTCCAAAGGGGCATCTCGTTGCTTGGGTATCAGACAAGTCATGAAGCATCCAATAGAACAGCCAAGACTTGAGATGTCTTTTAAAGCTTGAAAACTTGGTGCATGACCCAATATAAAGGGGGAGCTTATTCCAGTGATGGGGAGCAGGATAAGAAAAAACCAACCGCCATATTTTAATGTTTGAATACGTTGGGGGTGGAGATCCGAGATTTCTTTGGGGAAGATTGTTAAACCATTTATCCTGTAGATATTTAGGCCCTTGCCTGACCAAGCCTAATAGGTCAAACAGAGAAGTTAAAAAAATGTTCTTTTCTTTACATGTAGCCAGGGAAGACTCTTGAGCAGGGGAGCTGAAGATGTGCCCGATGGCTGTCTGTTAACCAGTCGGGCTGCAGTGTTTTGTATCACCTGCAATTTCGATTGGAGGGATTTGTTAGAAATTGCAAGTAGCACATTTACATAGTCCAGGTGACTGATTATCAATCAATCAATCTATCAGGGTGTTTTAAAGCACGCTACTCACCCATGAGCGTCTCCGGGTGCTAGGGGGTGATGTGGGGATGCAGCTCCACATCAGTCGAAGAGCCAGGTCTTGAGGTCCTTCCTGAACGTATGCAGGGTCGGGGAGCGTCTGATGTTTACAGGGAGCTCATTCCAGGGCTTGGCTGCAATGTAGGAGAAAGCTCTCCTGCCTGCTCTGTTTCTGTGGATGTACGGGACCTCTGACAGGGTGAGGTCGGCAGAGTAGAGGTTCAATCAGTGTACTTGTAAAGCGCGCTACTTACCCATGAGGGTCTCAAGGCGCTGAGGGGAGGAAATGCCGCTACTGCTTGAAGAGCCAGATCTTGAGTAGTCTTCTGAACGCGAGTAGGTCCTGGGTCTGCCATAGGTGGGTAGGGAGGGTGTTCTAGGTCTTGGCGACAAGGTAGGAGAAGGATCTGCTGCTGGAGATTGTTCATTGGATGCGGGGGACGGCGGTGAGGGCGAGGCTGGCGGAGCGGAGCTGGCGGGTGGGGGTGTAGAAGCTGAGTGCTGTTCAGGTAGGCTGGTCCGGCGTTGTGGAGTGCTTTGTGTGCATGTGTGAGGAGCTTGAAGGTGATCCTCTTGTCGACGGGGAGCCAGTGTAGGTCTCTCAGGTGGGGGGTGATGTGGCTGCGGTGGGGGATGTTGACGATCAGTTGTGCGGAGGCGTTTTGGATGTGTTGTAGTCGTTGTAGGTGTTTGGCTGGGATTCCTGCGTAGAGTGCATTGCTGTAGTCCAGTCTGCTGCTGACGAGGGTCTGTGTCACTGTTTTTCTTGTTTAGGTTGGGATCCATTTGTAGATCCTATGGAGCATGAGGAGGGTGTTGTAGCAGGAGGAGGAGACGGCGTTGACCTGTTTAGACATGGAGAGGGAGGAGTCGAGGATGAATCCTAGGTTGCATGCATGGTTGGTGGGTGTGGGTGCTGTTCCCAGTGTGGTCGGCCACCAGGAGTCATCCCAGGGGGTGGGTCCGAGGATGAGTACCTCCATCTTGTCCGAGTTCAGCTTCAGACAGCTGTTCCTCATCCAGTCGGCGCCGGCCTTTATTCCCTCGTGGAGGTTGGTTCTGGCAGTGTGCGGGTCCTTGGTGAGGGAGAGGATGAGCTGAGTGTCGTTGGCGCAGGAGATGATATTGAGGTCGTGTTGGCGGGCCACTTGTGTAAGGGGGGCCATGTAGATATGGAACAGCGTTGGGCTGAGGGATGAGCACATTGGTTCAACAACTATTGAATATATCGCCTAGTGTGCCTTGCCCAGATTCTAAAATAATTGCTCTCCCTCTTGGCTACTTTTACAAACCACCTCGTCACAGCTATTGTCTTCAAGATGGGGCCCATTATCATGCTAACCAAATTAAACAGGGTTGGCCACTGATCACACTTAACAACAGATTAGAAACTCTAACTGAGCTTGATGCCTACAATTGACTCTCTATTTTTTCAGGCCTGGAGGTACCAAGTATAGCACCTCTTACTCATAATACAAATACCACCCTGGGTACAGAGATATACAACTTAAACCTAATCACATGGAATATAGCAAGATATAGGCAGAAAAAGCAGGATGAGGAAAGGCTACGCCTTATTTTTAATTACGATTTCCTGTGCTTACAAGAAACATGGGAAACCAATACAATCAGTTCAGATGGCTATAGCACCTTCCAGACAAATGCAGTCCCGTCTAGAACAGGTCACGCAAGTGGGGGATAATCACCCTAATAGCGAACACAGTAGGTGTTAAGGTAAAACTGTTTATTAACATATCGCCATGCTTTTATTTTCTTTTATGTGCTATCGGCAAGAAAGGGACTGGCTAGTCATCAATATCTATAACAATAACTTTACAGGTGATATGGCTGTGGTGGTGGAAACAATTCAGAAATATATAGGGGCACATGCATCAAGGTAATAATTTGCGATTACCAAATAGCAAATTTTAAGGATTCGCTATTTGGTAATTAGTCGCAAATGCCAATGCATGGTGAATCCTTAACATTCCTTAATTGCGGAAAGTTTTCCATTTTGCAAGGGTGATAGGGAGAGAAAGGGCCACCTTGATGCACCCCAATACAGGTAAGTGTGCAAAAGGGCATGTTGGTGCGCACCATGGCACTCAGACAAATGCAAAAAAGAGAATTTTTATAAGGATTACAAACCAGGTTCGCAATTTTTCCATGCTTCCTGCATAGCATTTAGGGAATCGCAAAGTGCGATTCCCTAAATGCATTCGCAAAATAGGTGATCGCAAATTTAGCGATTACTTATTTTGCATATTAGCATTTGAGTTGATGCATCTCAAATGCCAAAATACAAATTGCAAAGGAGCTGATTCTGCGAATCGGCCCTTTTGCTATCGGTATTTTGTTTGATGCATGTGCCCCATAAATTCCCTAATGATAAATCACCACGCCTTCTTAGATATTGTATGGATGGGTGACTTTAATACATATAGATGCAACAGAATGGAGTTGGCCGCTTGTGGAATGATTAATGATTCATGGGAGCCTTTCCAACACTTTGCCCACAATGCATACGGCTCCGCTCTAAATAGACAACTAGTGATATTTAACTTGGAGATTATAAATCCTGCAGATCCTATTACAGGCCATTTAGACAATACTTTATTTGTTTGATCTCATGAGTCAACAACTGACTTCATTTTAGCCCCTGAAACCCTAAGATCACAGATCTGCTCCATCAAGACTGTAATCTATCCATTCATGATCACCTGCCAAATGCCCTGGAGCCTGTAAAATACCAGTTCAGGTAAATGGGTCTCTAAGCAAATAATTGCAAGGAAAAATGGTATCTTACTAAAATGGTTTAAGATGGATACAACAAAATGTATTCACAGCATTGTTTCTAGTATGATCCAAGAAATATTAATCTGACTTGACCCACTTCTACAGCCCAATTTACCTCCCGTAGCAATTTTAGCTTGAATTAATCTTAATCTTTTAAGATCATGCAGGAGATTTAGCATGCTGGTATAACAAACGCTGTACTATAGCACTTAAAAATCTCTGCACTGCCCTTAGAACAACATCTAGCGATATTGCCCTAGTAAAAAAGTTAAGTTTCACCTACATAGCAGAGACAGATAATAGATTATGGGCCCTTAAAGAAAAAGCATGGGACAAATAAACAAAAGCTTCCATGCTAACAAATAATAGGGATTTTTGGATCATTATTAATGCCTCTTTCGTCAAAGATGACACAGATACCTCTTTAGACCAGCACCTAACAGAAGATGATTGGGTCACTTCACGAGGAATTTGGTACATAAGGGGAGGCTTCTGCAGCTACATTATGTTGTCCGATTCGCCAATAGGTAGTTAAACTATCCTTCACTCTGGAATCAATGTAGCAGATTGAGAGCAGCTGGCCCGGACCGGGTACCGATAGACTTCTTTTCATCGAACCAGAAGTTTTGGGCCTAGTTACTCACTAATGTGTTGAATGCCACTTTGCAAACAAATGTTCCCCTCTCCAGTAAAAAATCAGTGATTATACCAATCTATATTAAGGGGAATATAGCACCTCAAATCAATTATTGATCAATATCGCTGCTAGACAGTTAAGCAAAATTATTATGGCGTCTCCTGTTAAATTGACCAGAGGATTGGACTCTAGAAAAAAAGACAATAATTCAAACACAGTATGGATTTAGGAAGAATAAAGGGACTGCGGACCAATGTTTCAATTTAAATTTGCTAATTGCTAAATATACGGCAGCAAAGG
Source organism: Lissotriton vulgaris (assembly GCF_964263255.1). Taxonomy (NCBI): domain Eukaryota; kingdom Metazoa; phylum Chordata; class Amphibia; order Caudata; family Salamandridae; genus Lissotriton; species Lissotriton vulgaris. The sequence goes on along the minus strand of NC_141699.1, from coordinate 53,839,992 downwards.
AAGATCACCATAAATGGCCTTTATGAACCTCTCGGCTTCTTATGACTGAGGGGCCCATAACAAACTTTGGTCCATAATAGAAACTATGAGGATAGACAAAACAATAACTAATTTTTTTCAGGAGATGTATTCCTCAGCCATGGTCTGTGTTCACTTTGAGAGAGAGGGGGAGTGTATTAGACACTTCCCACTTTCCCGTGGCTTTAGGCAGGAACGTTTAATGGTGTCCTTTCTTTTCTCCCTCTACATGAATGGTGTGGAGGGAGCATTGATTGGTTCCTCTTTTGATTTTCCTTTAGTCAACCTAGCCCACGCTCGACTTCTGCTATATGTAGACGTTTCAGTACAGCTGGCTTGTACTGGCAAGGCGCTGAAGAAGCTTATAGACAACTATGTAAGGTTTATGAACAATTTTGTTCTTTAAGTAAATGAAACAAAATCTTTTGTGCTCGTGGCAGGATCATGACTAAGAATACAACCTATTTGGAATGTTGAGGGGAGGAGATTGGAGGTGGTAGTGTAATTCTCCTATCTTGGGGTACTATTTGGCTCATAAAATACATGGCAAATCATGTTGGCTAATAGAGGCCTTCTTATGGAGAAAAGCATTGGGGAAAATTTTAGCTTCATCAAGAAACTGGGGTTTACACTTCTAGAAACAATAAAAAAAGCGTTATGAAGCAAAACCAATGTCCGTGGAAACCTATAGAGCACCTCTGTGCGGTGTTGTACCTGTTCCCAGTTTGCAAAAAATTGAGAATAGATTTTGGAAACACCGAATTGACATTCCTCAATCATGTTCTTCTTAAGAATACCACATTGAGTCGGACGTCTCTTTTATTACGGATTAAATCCAATTGCCCCCCCTGCAGCATACATTATGGAGGAGGGAAACATTGAAGCTAATGCAAGATATTCTGCTTGATAGCCCAATGCTTGCCGGGTCTCGTAAAACTAAACAGTCGCAATTTGTAAAGCAGAGCTTCTACTCGATTGGCTTTTCAAACCTATTTGATGCTTCATCCACCTGCAGCTTCATTTCTAGGTCAGAATTGAAAAGGTGTCTAACAGAAAACTAGAGGAATATGAGATAGGAAGCCAACAGTTTCAAATCACAGAGAACCAAAAGAAGACATAACTGAACCTAATTATTTATCCTTTGTGACTAACTTTTATCATAGATTTTTACTAATGAGGTGGAGAAGTGTGGCTCAGGGGTTAGAGGCGGCAGACCCGGAAGCTGAGATCGGCCCTGGACCAGGGTATCTCACAGGGGAATACCAGGACGGGTTCCCTAAGCAAGCGCATAGATGCCTGCGATGTGGGCGATTTGCAATACATAAATACATGTACATTTACATTTACATTTACTTAATGCTTGGCTACCCCGCTAACACCCCCTCTAGGAATGATTTGTCTGTTCGTCCTTGCAATTTTTTATCAGCTCAATGCGACCTTTATTTATTATTATTCTTTACATTTTATAGTGAGGAGAGGAAGAGGTTTATTCATCAAGTCTTGCATGCTCACAGTGTGAGACAATGTCAGCCAGCCTTCTACTATCTAAAACAGTTGCCTGATCCCATTATCTGTTTTGGCTTGGCTTATTTTTTGTCAAATTGCTTTAAAAAAAGCATATGTTGCATTTATAACACAAGACACAAAATAGGTTCCAATTATGTGTCATATTTTAATTGTATCATAGCTTATTATTTAATTTTGTAATGACTGTTGGTTTTATTTATATCATGGTACTGTGATCTTATTATATGTAGAATACTTTTATGCCCTTCTATCAAGTTGGCCAAATAAAGTGAAACATGAATTAAAGAATGAGTATATTTTCACATTTGTGAACAAATATATTTAAATGTAGCAAACATTTATATAGTTAAATAAATGAAAACATTTAATGATTCTCTATTATTAAATAGGAAATGTAAGTTATATTGAAATGCTATTGTATATTGTCCAATTTCCCCATTTTTATATTGTTTAACACATCTTTAACATTTCTTAAATTAACTTTCATACCTATTTTCAACCTAACTAATGGTATATTTTATAGTATTAATTAATTTATACTTTAACATTCTTTAACAAATCTTACAACACTTTAAAAAAGTCTTACCTGTTTACTCATTTTTACATTTGTTGATACATTGTTTGACTTTTTTACATTAGTTCCCCTTCATTTCTATGGAGAAATCATCTTTTGTTTTTGTTTAATTTAGCGCCCATTTTTTACCACTAATTTCTATTTTTAGGCCTCTTTGTGTTATTTTTAGTCATAGTAAGATGCTGCTGTTCGTCAGAACAAGTATGTCCTTTTTAAAAAATTCCTAAGGGCTTTGATGCTACGCTGGAGTTAGGGAGAAGGTCTAAAAGGAAGCTATAGTGTTTTGGATGTGCGTATGTTGTATCTTTACATGTATTAATAGCAATGGTTTTCACTAGTTTGGAGTCGTGGGTTTTCGTACAATGTTTTAATAATATATCATTATGTTTTGTTATTTGTGTTAGGCTACTTATATTTTGATGATTACGTGTGATATATACGTATTTTTGTGAGTTCACTGTGCTTTGTGGGTGGCATTTCATATTCACTTTAGTGGTTTCTGTCAATGAACATGTTCAATAGGCATTAGGAGTTACTTTTTTAGTTTTTTTTTAAAGAAAATCAATTTTGGTTTAAAATATACTAATGCTTTTACTTTGAGCACCTTTTTTGTGGTTTCGTGGAGTGTTTCTATTTTTTAAACTCTTTTTTGTTTTTTATGGATTATAGATACTTAGAATTGCTTTGAGCGATCTTTATTGGTTTTGTTATATTTTGGCATTTATTTGGACTTTTTGACTACATGGATACAGAGGAAGATCTACAGTTACCCAAAAGTATGTCTTTTTTATTTTGTTTCTATTGAATGGGAAATGTTATATTTTATTGCTTTTGTAAATAGTATGTGATTGTAATTTGGTATAGTGTGGTTTATGTTATTTTTTATGTGATAGATTTAGTTTGCTTTTTTAGTTGGTGATTGTTAAATTTTTTGTTTAGATCTATATACCATTTTATTATCTCAGTTTTCATCAACATTGGACTTTTATTTAATATTTAGACTGATATAAAAAATGATTATATCTGTTATCTGAAAGAAATGATTTGCCATGTTAATTTAGATTTTGTGACTTTAGTTTTTTGGACTTCAGTATGTAACTATTTATTTTCATAGTATGCTGTTGGCTAATATTTCTCAGTAATTTGGAAACATTTGTCTTTGCCTTTTTATGAAGACTTTGACTTTAGATTGTAGCATTTGCTTTATTCTTTAGTTTTGTTTGATAAACTGAGTGGAAATTTGGCTAAAAGATTGTTTTATTCGTAGTTGCTGGTAGATTTGCTAATTTTGTAATGCTTCTATTAATTTAGAGTTTAGGTTAGATTCTGCATTGTGTGGTTTGGAAGGTATTGCGCCTCCCTTCCATTGCCTTGTTTATTCTAGCTTCCAGTGCCAAGGTGCTGTCATAGATACTCCAAAATGACAATTGCAATTTGGCTTCGGGTCTATGTCGTCCGGACCTATACAGTCTGCCAACCCATGTGTCTTTTTTTAATCCATTAGTTGGCTTAGTTTGATTTTGTTTTGTTGTTAGAAAGGACTTTTTTGTAAAACATTGATGTGTTGTACAACACCTGTTACAGAAACATAGGCTAGTGCTATCATTTTATTTTAATTTCAAAGGTTAATGAACTGTTTGTAGAATATTTTGCACTTAGAGCAGATTGTTGATGGGGTCTTCATATGCATTGATTGATTGGTTAGATCTCGTCAATCGCCTTGGAACAATGTGAGAACGAAGGGATCAGGACGTGCTCCTGGATAGTGGCTGGCATTTGGGTGATGGGAGGCCTCAATCGGCCAGTGTTGTAAAGATTTAGGGGCATACTATCAAGCAGCAGTGATAATTATCGCGGGCCACTTTTAGTGTGAGTATAATTATCACCACTATCGCTGGATTATATTTAGGGCTCCCGGTTTTATGGTATTTATTTTTTTGCCATTTCCGTCTGTATTTATCCATATTTATTTTTGGGGCATTTTTTCTGTATTTATCCACGTTTATTTTTGCCACAAGCAAAAGACAACGCTACAGCTAGTATTTTTCCACATTTATGTAAATTTATTTTATTTATTTATTTATTTTTAATATTTATAAAGCGCTACTTATACCCGTGGGCGTCAAGGCGCTAAAACCAATATTGACTATGGAAATGTGAGAGCATATGTTGAATAGAGCAGATATGACGGTATGGAAAAGAGATTACTGAGAGAACAGCCAGGTTTTCAAGAGTTTACGGAACCGGAGCAGTGTGACACTTTGTCTGATATTGAGAGGCAAGGTGTTCCAGAGTCTGGGGGCCGCCACCAAAAAGCGTCGGTCACCCCAGGAGACTGTTTTGGTGCGAGGGACAACCAGTTGGCCAAGAGTGGCTGATCGTAGAGCTCTTGTGGGTTTGTAGGACTGTAGTTGATCTCTTAGGAAATGTGGTCCTTGATTATTGATTGATTTGAAAACTATGCAGAGTGCTTTGAACTGAATTCTTTTTTGTACCGTCAGCCAATGAAGGTCTTTTATGTTTTTGGAGATGGGTTCAAACTTTGTTTTGCCGGTAAGGAGACGAGCTGCTGCATTTTGTATAGTTTGAAGTTTTGCAATTACTCTGATTTGAGCATTGAGAAATAAACCATTACAATAATCCAGGGATGAGAGGACGAGGGCAGAAACCAGTGTCTTCAAGGCGGAGTCAGGAAGAAAAGGGCGTATTTTGCGGATCATTTTTTATTTCATGTGCGCTGTAGATACTGTTTTGTTAGCATGGTTCATGAAATTAAGTCCATCATCAAATGTGACCCCCAGGTTCCTGACCTTCGAGGCCGGCGTAGGAGGGGTACCGAAGGTCTCTGGCCACCAGCAGGTGGACCAGGCTGGGGAGAGTGGACCAAAGATGAGTACCTCGGTTTTTTCTGAGTTCAGCTTTAAGCAGTTTGTCGCCATCCAATCTCCTATGTCTAGGAGCCCTTTCTTAAATTTTTCAGCTACTTGCTCTCCGTCGCCTTTAATCGCCAACACTAGTTGGGTGTCGTCGGCGTACGAGGTAAGGCTCATCCCATGTGCTTTGATGGTTTTAGCTAGGTACGACACATAGATGTTAAAAAGTGTCGGACTGAGGGATGAGCCTTGAGGAACTCCGCAGGGGGCAGAGAGTTGAGCTGGTTGGAAGGGTCCCAGAATGACAGCCTGCGTTCTTTTGGCAAGGAAGGAAGCTATTAGATTTTTGGCAGTGTGGCAAATGCCAAGTCCTTGGACACGGTCGATCAAGGTGTTGTGGTCGACCGTGTCGAAAGCCGCCGATAAATCTAGCAGAACCAGTATGGCAGTGCCACCCTGGTCCCTGATGACCCTGATATCATCGGCGGCTTTGATCAAGGCTGTCTCGGTCCCGTGATGTTTTCGGAACCCGAACTGCGTGTTGTCGAGCAGCTGATGTTCTTCGATAAACTCAGAAATCTGGGTATTCATGATTTTTTCAATCGTCTTAGCCATGAAGGGTAGATTGGCAATTGGTCGATAGTTTTTTAACTCACTTTTGTCCAGTGAGGGTTTTTTTAACAGAGGTTTTAGTAAAGTGTTTTTGAGAGGATCCGGATGATTGCCTGACTGCAATATTAAATTGCAGACCTGTGTGAGTGCCGGTATGATCACATCCATGACTGGTCTGAGTACAGATAGAGGGCAAGGGTCCAGGGGTGAGCCTGATTTGATAGTTGATAGTGTGTTTTTTATTTGGTCCTGCGTGACTGGTTGAAAGCAAGGGAAGGTATTAGCTGGAGGGGGGTGGTGGATGAGATTAAACCCGGAGGTGATTTGGAGGAGAATGCTTGGTAGATGTCATCTACTTTAGTGTAGAAAAAAGAGGCGAGAGAGTCACACAAAAATTGTGACGGGGGGGAGTGAGGTCTGGGGAGTTGCCTGATAATGCTTTGGTGATTAAAAATAATTGTTTGCTGGAGTTCTTGGCTTTCTCAATTTGATCACTGTAGTATTCTCTTTTTGCTTCCGCTATCATGTTTTTGTATAATGCTAAGGATTCCTTATAGGCGGACTTACTGCTAACATTGTAGTCTTTCCTCCAAGTTCTTTCCTTGCTACGGTTTATCTGTTTCTGTGTCCTTAGTTTATCATTATACCACGGTGCGGTGGGTTTAGCTCTGTTACTAGAGTGTTCCTTGGAAGGGGCTGATTGGTGTGTTGCCTGGCCAATCCAATCGTATAATTGCTGGAGCGCTAAATTAGGATCTGAAGCGAACAATGGATGGGTTTGTTCCAGTATGAAATTCAGATCTTCTAAATTTATATTTTTCCAATCTTTAAAAGATTGTTTAGGTGTAGGTTGAGGCTTGTTATTGCAGTGGTTGTTGGTGGCAATATTAGCAAAAATTGCAAAGTGGTCTGTCCAAGGCATGGGCAGAATATGGGTGATTTGCAGTCCTTCTAGGTTGGAAAAAATAGGGTCTAAAATATGGCCTGCTTGATGGGTGGAGGACGTGACAAGTTGTTTTAGCCCTAGGTTACCTAGATCAGCGATGAGGGCGGCAGAATCGGCTAGATGGTCTAGATCTAAGTGAAAGTTCAGGTCACCTAGAACCGTGAAACTGCTTTCTGTGGCTACAGATTCCATCATGGTATTTATGTTAGACAGGAAGGTTGTTTTTGAACCCGGAGGACGATATATTAATATACCCTTGAAATTAAACAGAGGGGAGATGTTGATAGCAAATTGCATGGCCTCACAGGAGGTGGAGGAAATAGATGTCGTTCTGACAGGATATGAATCTCTGGCAATTATGGCCAGCCCACCCCCTCTTTGTTTAGGCCTATCCTGACAGTAGGCTTTAAATCCCTGTGGGACAGCGATGACCAGGTCTGGCTGTGAGGTATCATCTGTCCATGTTTCGGTGATAAACAGTATGTCAAGTGTATAGTCAGTTATCAGATCAGATATTTCCTGCCTATGCTTACCGAGTGAACGAGCATTTATAAGGGCTATAGAAGTGACTGCACCTACATCGTGTTTGATTGGAGAACCGTTAGTTTGGGGAAGTATTAGAGGGATGGTGTGATGACAGTGAGGACAGATGGTGGCAGTGTCCTTATGGATCTCTGAGGGTTTGATTTTGAAACATTTGGCTATATTGAGAGGTCGAAGCGCATGTAGATTATGGCTAGCGTATGGTATAACATCTAAATTGGCAATGCACACATGCGCTCACTTAAACTAGCGATTTGTTGTGGCTTTAGTAGTGCTTTAAATGGTCCGGTACTGAGTAATTTAAAAAGGAGAGTACCTGTGCTTCTCAGTTCTGCTATAAAAACACTTTAGCATAGTGAATGGGTCAAAATATGTGTAGAATGACGTGTTGAGAAAACAAAGCAACATTAATACCAATGTGTGTACATCAAAGTGGCAAGGGGAGGTTGGGATTAAGAAGGACATCTGTGGTTTCTAAATATTCCATCCCTGCAGATGATCCTTTGGTAAACAAATAACTGCTGCTCGATTTGCAGTGGATCGAGTCAGTCTTAGATAGGTTGGCTGTGGCCATGAGAGTGGCCTTAGCCTCGTATGCAGGAAAAATGACCCAGTTGGGTGGTCTGTGTCTGTGAAAGCGTAAAGGAACCCCATGAGACTGGCCCTACACAAGCCATTGGTGACCCGCATGCAGCATGAACCTCTGACTTATTTCTCCGTGTTTGAAAACAATCCTTCTGCATCCCTTGCTCCAGCAGGGATCTCAGACTGCGTCACTGCTCCGTCACACCCCTGCAATCGGATTGAATACTCTCGAGTGGCTTTCGAGGGCAGAGCTTTGTGTGTGCCTCACACAGCTGTCTTGTTAATTTCCATGTGACAATTGGCTTGTCATGAAAGTCCTTACTGGAAATAACCTATCATTTATTTATTTATTTATTTATAGCACTTGTAGAGCGCGAACGAAGGCCCTTGGGCATCTCGGCGCTAAAATATCTGCTATGTACAGCCAAAGAGGGGAAGGGGGTCACTGATTAAAAAGCCAAGTTTTAAGCTGCTTTTGAAAAGACCACAGAGACGAGCTGGTTTTAATGGCCAAAGGTAGGGTATTCCAGAGTTTGGGTGCTTACACGAGGAATCTTCTGTCACCCCATAGACACTAGTTTGGTACGGGGTACCACTAACTCGTGTAAGTTAGAAGATCGCAAGGGTCTAAGGGGACGGTAAGGAATAAGATTTTGAGTGAGAAAGGCTGGTTCCTGGTTATGCAAAGCTTTATATACAATGCAAAGAGTTTTGAATTGTATTTTATTCCTGATAGAGAGCCAATGGAGTTCTCTGATGGTTCCTGACACTGAGTGAAATTTGGGAACACCTCCCAAAAGCCTGGCAGCTGCATTTTGGATGGCTTGCATTTTATTGAGAACTTTTTCATGTGTGTCCAGGAATAGGGCATTGCAATAGTCCAAGGTGGACAGAACCAGGGACGTAATCAAAGTTTTGCCTGCTGAGGTCGGAAGGAAAGGGAGAGTTTTTTTTATAAGTCGTAGCTTATAAAAAGCAGAGGAGGTAATCTGATTAGCATGTGGGAGGAAGGTAAGACGGTCATCAAAAATGACTCCCAGATTCCTCACCCTGCTTACAGGTGTGAGGGGAGGACCTAAAGACAGTGGCCACCAGCGGGACGACCATTCAGGGGTCAAGTTTCCGAAGATAACTACTTCGGACTTATCAGAATTCAATTTCAGGCAATTGGAGGCCATCCAATTCCCTATGGCTTGCATGCCCAGATTGAATTCGTCAGCAATTTTTTGGCCATCATTCCTGATGGCAAGGACCAGCTGGGTGTCGTCAGCGTAGGATGTAAGGCTCATCCCATGAGTACGAATGATGTTAGCAAGGTTCAACACGTATATATTAAAAAGTGTCGGACTCAGGGATGAGCCTTGGGGTACTCCACATGGCAGTGATAAGGTGGCAGATTGGAAGGGTCCTATGTGACCACCTGGGTTCTTTCTGCCAAAAAGGAGGCCAGGAGAGTCTTGGCCTTTTGCTGAACGCCAATGCCTTCGACACGGTCGATCAAGATGGTATGATCAACCATGTCAAATGCTGCTGACAGGTCCAGCAGTATAAGTACTGCTGTTCCCCCAGCATCCCGGATAGCTCTAATATCCTCCGCAGCCGTGATCAGGGCCGTCTCCGTCCCATGATATTGATGAAAGCCAAACTGGGAATCATCCAATAAGTGATTCAGTGGAGGCTGGTGACAAATCATTCAGTGGAGGCTGGTGACATTTCAAAGTGGTGAGGCACAGGAGTTGGGTATTAATTTGTGTGTAGCGCACGACTCCGGGCGACCTAAGGGAGTTCATTGCAAGCATCATTCACTGAATCATTCCCCCAGTAATTCATCCATGTTTCCATCATCTACTGACTGCATACATCTGTTCATGCATACATACATACATACAACCTTTCAGACTCTCCCATTCAGGCATCCACCTTTCTATCCATCTATGTATCCATTCACTGGAAAATCATTGATTCCTTTGTTCATCATATGGAGCATTCATCCATTCATGTATACATCCACTCATTCTTTCAGACTTACTCTCCTGTAACTCTTTGCCCACCCATTCATTTATGTATCCGTTCACCACTGGTGAATCACCAGAACATCCAACCATCCATCCATCTTGATAAAAATGCATTTGCTTGACTGTATTTAAATCACGTTTTCTGTTCACATATTTTGGAGGTGAGTTATTAACAGTAATTCCGTCTCCATCTACAGCAAGGCTGGATGGACATGCCTTTCTAAACATAAAGTACTTTAGGTTAACAAGCGGCATATTAAATTGTTTTCTGTTCTTACACACTGAATAGGTTAAACTCTGCAAGAGAAAGGTCGACTGTGACTGAATGCAGAGTGCAAATGGGGAGCCTAACGTGGCCCTGGTATTAATTCCGATTTGCAATGAACTGATGACAGATTTTCCTAATCTGCTCAAAAAAAAGTTTGCCCATCCAATTTCTCTGAAACAAGCTAACTCGAGTATTCTTAATATTTAACATATAAAGAGGCCTATTTCAAGTTTTATTTTTTAAGCTCATTACAACCCTGCTCCCTCTAGCCCCCTTCCCCTGTATTTCCGAATGATCACACTTGCCTCCTGGGATATTTGCTGCCAGCCATCCTTCTAATCACGTCTGCTTCGCCTTGGCATGGAGGAGGGGTCAGGTGAATTTTGAGACTGTGGCTTGGTCTGTGCTCTGTGGCCTCCGTACCCCTGCTCCACACCCTGGACTCCGAGCGCCATTTCGCATTTAATGACCGTATGTATGCAGTGTTGAGTTTCTGTGCCAGATAAATGTGGCCATACATTTTAACGCTGGGTATGTTTTAAAGGTGTTTGGCCTGGCATCTTGCCTGGCGCACTGTGCTGCACATGTGTCTCTGCATGTTGTTATATAATGCCATTGAACACTAAATGAATGAGGTACCTGTTTGTGGCTGAAACAGAAGATATTAATCACCTTCCATCCTGCCTGTCTGTAAGTGCTTTAATGAGGGCATCCTCGGGATCTCCTTGTTGGTAGGTGTCGGTTTCCAAGACTACTATAATTCACACCACTTCAGAATTTCCTCAAGGAAATGAAATAAACGAAAATTAAAAAAAACTGTTGCAGGACGATCTCCGACAGCAGACAAGAAACCGTGAAGAATTAAACTTCCATGTTTGTATGCACATATGGGGGCCACGCACGGCATCTTATAGGAGGAGGTTTTTCAGTAAAAAAAAAAGGGAATTTTTTCCTAACGGAGCTTCTCTTTCATTTCAACAAAGAAAGACAAATGTACGTTTATTTTACGTGACATTGACAAATCCACGAGTCCAAATCCATGAGTGCTAAGCACTTCATTTCCCTCTTTGCTCAGTAGAAATAGGTCACTTTCCTATTTTTTTTATACAGACTAAATATTCTGAATGGAAACAAAGCGCAATCTGACATATAAATACCCCTAAAGGCATCAGTGGGCAGAGCTGAGCAACTGTATGGGGCCTTGGACAGGAGGTGTCAGGGGCGCTGGAGAAGGGTACGTCATGGGGTGAAAGGACAATCAAGCCTCTTTAACAAGTAAATGGTCTTTCAAAAGACCTGTGAAGTACTCGGGTGCGGCTGTGTGTGTGTGTGCCCCATCAGGAATTTCCAGCAGCAGGAAGGGAGCATGGGGAGATCTGAAATCGAGACGGCAGCGCAGCAACATTTGCTAGTATTTTGCCATTTTTACATATAAATACAGACAGAGGAAAAATTGTTTTCCGTCTGTATTTATATGTAAAAATCTGTTTAAACGGAAAACCAGGAGCCCTAATTATATTACAGAGATATCATGTTATTATCAAAAGCTATCTCCAAAGCGATATAAAATCCAGCGATAGTTGCAAACTGTGCGATTATCGCTATGAAACTACTGATAATCGCACAGCAATAGGATAGGACAGGGCGGTCTCATCCTAATAATCCACCACCCGTAGCCTATAATGGCTTAGTAAGATGCAGAGCAGGCGTAATGAAACCTCCAATAAGCGTGGTTAGCACTACTTTTATCGTCGCTACACAGTTTAGCGAACAGATTGATAATTGGAGAAATGTCTGTTAGCGACATTTTCCACGTTATTTCTGTCAGTCTTGCCCACTTTGCATATCATTAACAATGCAAATCTGGGCATTGAGGAAAGGGGCACAGAGGCATAGAAACACGCGCTAGCATGTCCTTGCTGATAGTTCAATAAGATTATCACCGCTTTTCGCCTGTAAACGGACACTAAAGCGGCAATAATTTTATGGCAGGGCCTTGATAATATGCCCCTAATTTCTCTGCCTATGTGGCAACACTGTTTTGGGCTCCTCTCGATTTATCTAATCTGTGGAAATGGCAACACTAAAAGGACAAAAAAAATCCCTAAACTAAACTAGATAAATATGCACAATCTAGGACAGAACAAGCAGGGGAGAAACATGAAGCACAGGATGGGAAGCAACAGGCGGCAGACGATATTCAACTATCGGGACAGGGACATAATTCTCCAGATGGCACAAGCAGTTCCCTCGCTGAAAGTTGAAAACTCCACAATCACATTTTTTCGGGAATTTACAGTCAAGGTCCAGAACATGCGACAATCCTCTTTGGAGGTGAAGCGGGCTCTGCTTGACAAAAACATAAAATATGCAATGCTTTTTCCAGCCAAGCTGAGTGTGAAGCCAGAGGGGAGGTCAGGGTTTTTCCTGTCCTCAGAAGAGACTTGGGAATGGTTGGAGGGTTGGCGAACCTCTGGAGCCCCAAAATAGACCTCACAACAGTCAACGCATATACAGGACGGATGACCCAATGCCCGAGTATCCCAAGAAGGCCTGAAGTAGGACTTGGGAATGGGTGGCGCTCTTTAATAGAGGAAAGGATCACAAGATTTTCCCAGTGGTGGGGAAGTTGGAGGGGTTGTTAGGGAGATAGGAGTGGGTATTCAAAAATGTGAGTTGCTACTGTGGAATAATCTATGTGTAGTCGGGGTGAAAAACTTGCTAATCCTGGCCTATTCAACCCCTCGTGTACTACGAGGTGTCTTGGGTCCAGCCGAATCATTACCCTATGGTCTGGCGTGAGTTCCCCAATATATATTTGCTCACAGGTTTACAATATACTGAACAGGGGTGATCTAGGATTGCTGGTGGGTCTTGCAAGGCCACATTCCCCTCATTAAGAATTGTGGGACAAGGGTACACAGGCACTCTGCAAAGTTGGGGGGTGGGCAGTTTGGAGTCCAAGTTGCAGGAAGGCAGGGTAGGAGAGGTTGGGGAAAGGTCTCTTGGGGGTTGTTTTGGTTTAATTTATTGTTTTACCTATTTTCTAATACTACCAGGAAACAGTGCATGAAAAATGTGTGACCTAATCTTAGTAGGACCAATTTTGCAACTGACTGGGCAGCCAACTGTTACTATATGTATATGTAATGAAACGGTCATTCACTGTGAGTAGGCACGGGTCACTCACTGTGAGTAGGCACAGATCATTCACTGTGAGTAGGAACAGGCAATTCACTGTGAGTAAGCAGAGGCCATTCACTGTGAGTAGGCACAGGTCATTAAATGTGAGTAGGCACAGGTCATTAAATGTGAGCAGGCACAGTTCATTCACTGTGATTATGCACAGGTCATTCACTGTGAGCAGGCACAGGCCATTCACTGTGAGTAGGCACAGGTCATTAAATGTGAGTAGGCACAGGTCATTCACTGTGAGCAGGCACAGGTCATTCACTGTGAGTAGGCACAGGTCACTCACTGTGAGTAGGAACAGGCCATTCACTGTGAGTAGGCAGAGGCCATTCACTGTGAGTAGGCACAGGTCATTCACTGTGAGTAGGCACAGGTCATTCACTGTGAGTAGGCACAGGTCATTCACTGTGAGTAGGCAGAGGCCATTCACTGTGAGTAGGCACAGGTCATTCACTGTGAGCAGGCACAGTTCATTCACTGTGATTATGCACAGGTCATTCACTGTGAGTAGGCACAGGTCATTCACTGTGAGTAGGCACAGGTCATTCACTGTGAGCAGGCACAGGTCATTCACTGTGAGTAGGCACAGGTCATTCACTGTGAGCAGGCACAGGTCACTCACTGTGAGTAGGAACAGGCCATTCACTGTGAGTAGGCAGAGGCCATTCACTGTGAGTAGGCACAGGTCATTCACTGTGAGTAGGCACAGGTCATTCACTGTGAGCAGGCACAGGTCATTCACTGTGAGTAGGCACAGGTCATTCACTGTGAGTAGGCACAGGTCATTCACTGTGACTAGGCACAGTTCATTCACTGTGATTATGCACAGGTCATTCACTGTGAGCAGGCACAGGCCATTCACTGTGAGTAGGCACAGGTCATTAAATGTGAGTAGGCACAGGTCATTCACTGTGAGCAGGCACAGCTCATTCACTGTGAGTAGGCACAGGTCACTCACTGTGAGTAGGAACAGGCCATTCACTGTGAGTAGGAACAGGCCATTCACTGTGAGTAGGCAGAGGCCATTCACTGTGAGTAGGCACAGGTCATTCACTGTGAGTAGGCACAGGTCATTCACTGTGAGTAGGCAGAGGCCATTCACTGTGAGTAGGCACAGATCATTCACTGTGAGTAGGCACAGGTCATTCACTGTGAGTAGGCACAGGTCATTCACTGTGAGTAGGCATGGGTCACTCACTGTGAGTAGGCATGGGTCACTCACTGTGAGTAGGCACATGTCATTCACTGTGAGTAGGAACAGGCCATTCACTGTGAGTAGGCACAGGCCATTCACTGTGAGTAGGTACAGGTCATTCACTGTGAGTAGGCACAGGCCATTCACTGTGAGTAGGCACAGGTCATTCACTGTGAGCAGGCACAGGTCATTCACTGTGAGCAGGCACAGGTCATTCACTGTGAGCAGGCACATTCCATTCACAGTGAGTAGGCACAGGCCATTCACTGTGAGTAGGCACAGGTCATTCACTGTGAGCAGGCACAGGTCATTCACTGTGAGCAGGCACAGGTCATTCACTGGGAGCAGGCACAGGTCATTCACTGGGAGCAGGCACAGGTCATTCACTGTGAGTAGGCAGAGGCCATTCACTGTGAGTAGGCACAGATCATTCACTGTGAGTAGGAACAGGCAATTCACTGTGAGTAAGCAGAGGCCATTCACTGTGAGTAGGCACAGGTCATTAAATGTGAGTAGGCACAGGTCATTAAATGTGAGCAGGCACAGTTCATTCACTGTGATTATGCACAGGTCATTCACTGTGAGCAGGCACAGGCCATTCACTGTGAGTAGGCACAGGTCATTAAATGTGAGTAGGCACAGGTCATTCACTGTGAGCAGGCACAGGTCATTCACTGTGAGTAGGCACAGGTCACTCACTGTGAGTAGGAACAGGCCATTCACTGTGAGTAGGCAGAGGCCATTCACTGTGAGTAGGCACAGGTCATTCACTGTGAGTAGGCACAGGTCATTCACTGTGAGTAGGCACAGGTCATTCACTGTGAGTAGGCAGAGGCCATTCACTGTGAGTAGGCACAGGTCATTCACTGTGAGCAGGCACAGTTCATTCACTGTGATTATGCACAGGTCATTCACTGTGAGTAGGCACAGGTCATTCACTGTGAGTAGGCACAGGTCATTCACTGTGAGCAGGCACAGGTCATTCACTGTGAGTAGGCACAGGTCATTCACTGTGAGCAGGCACAGGTCACTCACTGTGAGTAGGAACAGGCCATTCACTGTGAGTAGGCAGAGGCCATTCACTGTGAGTAGGCACAGGTCATTCACTGTGAGTAGGCACAGGTCATTCACTGTGAGCAGGCACAGGTCATTCACTGTGAGTAGGCACAGGTCATTCACTGTGAGTAGGCACAGGTCATTCACTGTGACTAGGCACAGTTCATTCACTGTGATTATGCACAGGTCATTCACTGTGAGCAGGCACAGGCCATTCACTGTGAGTAGGCACAGGTCATTAAATGTGAGTAGGCACAGGTCATTCACTGTGAGCAGGCACAGCTCATTCACTGTGAGTAGGCACAGGTCACTCACTGTGAGTAGGAACAGGCCATTCACTGTGAGTAGGAACAGGCCATTCACTGTGAGTAGGCAGAGGCCATTCACTGTGAGTAGGCACAGGTCATTCACTGTGAGTAGGCACAGGTCATTCACTGTGAGTAGGCAGAGGCCATTCACTGTGAGTAGGCACAGATCATTCACTGTGAGTAGGCACAGGTCATTCACTGTGAGTAGGCACAGGTCATTCACTGTGAGTAGGCATGGGTCACTCACTGTGAGTAGGCATGGGTCACTCACTGTGAGTAGGCACATGTCATTCACTGTGAGTAGGAACAGGCCATTCACTGTGAGTAGGCACAGGCCATTCACTGTGAGTAGGTACAGGTCATTCACTGTGAGTAGGCACAGGCCATTCACTGTGAGTAGGCACAGGTCATTCACTGTGAGCAGGCACAGGTCATTCACTGTGAGCAGGCACAGGTCATTCACTGTGAGCAGGCACATTCCATTCACAGTGAGTAGGCACAGGCCATTCACTGTGAGTAGGCACAGTTCATTCACTGTGATTGTGCACAGGTCATTCACAGGGAGCAGGCACAGGCCATTCACTGTGAGTAGGCACAGGTCATTCACTGTGAGCAGGCACAGGTCATTCACTGTGAGTGGGCACAGATCATTCACTGTAAATAGGCACAGGTCATTCACTGTGAGTAGGCACAGGTCACTCACTGTGAGTAGGAACAGGCCATTCACTGTGAGTAGGCACAGGTCATTCACTGTGAGCAGGCACAGGTCACTCACTGTGAGCAGGCACAGGTCATTCACTGTGAGCAGGCACAGGTCATTCACTGTGAACAGGCACAGGTCATTCACTGTGAGCAGGCACAGGTCATTCACTGTGAGTAGGCACAGGTCACTCACTGTGAGTAGGAACAGGCCATTCACTGTGAGTAGGCAGAGGCCATTCACTGTGAGTAGGCACAGGTCATTCACTGTGAGTAGGCACAGGTCATTCACTGTGAGTAGGCAGAGGCCATTCACTGTGAGTAGGCACAGATCATTCACTGTGAGTAGGCACAGGTCATTCACTGTGAGCAGGCACAGGTCATTCACTGGGAGCAGGCACAGGTCATTCACTGTGAGCAGGCACAGGTCATTCACTGTGAGCAGGCACAGGTCATTCACTGTGAGTAGGCACAGGTCATTCACTGTGAGCAGGCACAGATCATTCATTGTGAGTAGGCACAGGTCATTCACTGTGAGCAGGCACAGGTCATTCACTGTGAGCAGGCACAGGTCATTCACTGTGAGTAGGCACAGTTCATTCACTGTGAGCAGGCACAGGTCATTCACTGTGAGTAGGCACAGGTCATTCACTGTAAGCAGGCACTGGTCATTCACTGTGAGCATGCACAGGTCTGACTCTCGCTCTCAGAGGTCGCTCCCACTCGCTCTTCCTCGAGCCCTACCCCACAGAGAGTGTACTGCTGCACAGCGCCTGCCTTCTCCCCTGCATAGCGCTTGGTATCGTTTTTCGTTTTTCTGTCTGTTAAGAATTGTAATTAACTTTTAACTAATAGCGTTTTTCCTGCGCTATAATTTATATTGTTGTTCTGATCAGTGCTCCTGATATCTGGCAACTTTAGCGCGGGGACTGCTGAAATCGCGCTACCCCACCGCCATTTTGCTGTTGTTGTTTGTTTACCTGCCCCAGTGTCTCCTCCCCGCTCCCGCCTCCCAAGCTGACCCTCCCACGCTCTGCCCCCCCACTATCTATTTATGGACAGATGCACCCACGCGCAGCGTCCACGCGCTACGGACACGCCGAAGGTGCGCCAAAGGTAAGCCCGTCTACGCCCGTCCGCGCCTGGACCGCGCCCAGCGCCAGACCCCCTGGCCCCCGCATTGCCCAGCCCTCCCGCATTACCTACGATGCCACCACCCTCCTAGCCCTTAACCCCGGCCGCTCCCCCAACTGCGTCCAAGCCGCTCCTGGACACACCCATGGACCTTTCTCATGCTACTCCTGCAAACTCATCGGCACCGACAACAACTCCGCTACGACCACACCACAGATTCCCGACCCCAACCACCTACAATGCATCTTGCTCAACACCCGATCGGTCCACAGGCACGCCATTGACCTATGGAATCTACTAGACACCATCTCTCCGGACGTCGCCTTCCTAACAGAAACATGGATGAACGCCTCCTCCGCCCCAGACATCACCATTGCCATCCCAGAAGATTATAAGATCATACGCAAGGACCGTACCGGCCACACAGGAGGAGGAATCGCTATCGTCCATAAGAAATCCATCCACATCTCAACCAGCTCAGACGTCAATCTCGCCAGCTCTGAACACCTTCACTTCCAGATCCACATCGACCCCAAGACCACACTCAGAGGCACCCTCCTTTACAGGCCACCAGGACCCCGCGCACAATTTAGTGAGGACATCACGGACTTCATCACTCCACACGCGCTCCCCTCCAAAGATTACATCCTTCTGGGAGACCTCAATTTTCACCTTGAAAAGAACAACGACCGCAACTCCACCACCCTTTTGGACAACCTCGCCAACCTCAGACTTAAACAACTGGTCACTTCCCCCACCCACATCGCAGGTCACACCCTCGACCCTATCTTCACCTCCAGCAATCATGTCTCCTTCAGCCACACTACGGCTCTCCTCTGGACTGACCACAGCTGCGTTCACTTTACCTACAACAAGCCCAAACCCAACAACCACCCCCTACCAACTCTGCAAAGAAACTGGAACAAAATCACCATCGACCAGATCTCCTCATCGCTTCTTCTAAACCCCCCAGCTCACTCCTCAAACCCCGACCAAGCCGCCACCAACCTCACCCTATGGTTATCCAACAGCGCCGACATCCTAGCACCACTGAAAAAACGACAAAGCAAACTTGGCAGCAAGAAGGCCTCATGGTTCAACGATGATTTTAAGAAATCCAAGAAACTCTGCCGCTCCCTTGAGAAGGCCTGGAAAAAAGACCCAACCACCAGCACCAAGGACGCCTTCAAAAACGCCACCCGCATACACCACCAACTGATCCGAAAGGCCAAGAAAACCGCCTTCAAGGACCGACTAGATAACAACGCCCACAACAGCAAGGAACTTTTCAACATCGTCAAGGAATTTACCAATCCCTCGGCCAACTCTAACGACATCACCCCCTCTCAAGCCCTCTGCGACTCCCTAGCTTCATTCTTCCACAACAAAATTGCAGACATCCACAACAGCTTCGACAACCAACCCGGAGACCAACCCACCCAACCATCTGCTGGACCTTCACCCCCCTCGAACATCCTTAATGACTGGAACTCAATCTCCACTGAGGACACCATCCGCCTGATGAACCCCATCCACTCAGGATCCCCCACAGACCCATGCCCTCACCACATCTTCAACAAAGCAGACTCCATCATAGCACCGCACCTCCGAGACGTCATCAACTGCTCCTTCAACTCCGCCACCTTTCCGGAAAGCTGGAAACACGCTGAACTCAGCGCCCTTCTGAAAAAACCCACAGCGGACCCCACTGAACTAAAAAATTACCGCCCCATCTCGCTCCTTCCATTCCCGGCCAAAGTCATCGAAAAAGCTGTCAACAACCAGTTCGCCGCCTTCCTCGAAGCCAACAAATCCCTCGACTCCTCACAGTCCGGCTTCCGAGCAAAACACAGCACTGAGACCGCCCTCATTGCAGCAACAGACGACATTCGAACTCTACTGGACAATGGAGACACAGTCGCCCTCATCCTCCTCGCCCTCTCCGCAGCCTTCGACATAGTCTGCCATAGCACCCTTCTACAGCTCCTCAGAAACATCGGAATCCAAGGAAAAGCACTAGAATGGATCACCTCGTTCCTCACCGGAAGAACCCAGAGAGTCCGCCTTCCACCATTCAAGTCAGAGGCCACTGAAGTCATCTGCGGCGTACCACAAGGATCTTCACTCAGCCCCACCCTCTTCAACGTGTACATGAGCCCCCTCGCGGTCATCGCACGCCAACACAACCTCAACATCATCTCCTACGCGGATGACACTCAACTGATCCTATCACTCACCAATGACCCTAGCACCG
Organism: Lissotriton vulgaris; assembly: GCF_964263255.1. Lineage (NCBI taxonomy): Eukaryota > Metazoa > Chordata > Amphibia > Caudata > Salamandridae > Lissotriton > Lissotriton vulgaris. Next base: position 53,820,193 of record NC_141699.1, on the reverse strand, counting down.
CCAAAACTAACCTACACGAAGGAATGAAAGAAGTAGCCGAATGGATGAAACACAGCCGTCTGAAACTGAACTCAGATAAAACAGAAGTCCTCATCTTAGGTACCTCCCCCTCCGCATGGGACGACTCTTGGTGGCCAGAAGCCCTTGGAAAAGCACCCATCCCGACAGACCACGCACGGAACCTGGGCGTCATCCTGGATTCCTCACTTTCAATGAACAGACAAGTCAACGCCGTCTCCTCATCCTGCTTCAACATTCTTCGCATGCTCAAAAAAACATTTCGTTGGATCCCCACCGAAACTAGGAAAACGGTCACCCACACTCTGGTCACGAGCCGACTGGACTATGGAAACACCCTCTACGCCGGGACTACAGCTAAACTCCAGAAAAAACTCCAACGAATCCAAAACGCCTCAGCCAGGCTCATATTAGACATCCCGCGTAAAGAACATATCTCTGGTCACCTGAAAAACCTCCACTGGCTTCCCGTCAATAAGAGGATCACTTTCCGGCTCCTAACCCACGCACACAAAGCACTCTACGAAATCGGACCAGAATGCCTCAACACACGACTGTCCTTCTACACCCCCTCCCGCCAGCTACGATCATCCAACCAAGCCCTTGCCACTGTACCTCGCATCAACAAAACCACCATGGGAGGTAGATCCTTCTCCTACCTGGCAGCTAAAACCTGGAACTCACTTCCCACTTACCTTCGCCTTACCCAGAACCACCTAGCATTCAGAAAGCAACTTAAAACGTGGATATTCGACAAGTAATTCCCCACCCCCCCTCAAGCACCTTGAGACCCTCTGGGTATGTAGTGCGCTATACAAATTCTCTGACTTGACTTGACTTGACATTCACTGTGAGCAGGCACAGATCATTGACGTTCACTGTGAGAAGGCACGGGTCACTCACTGTGAGTAGGCACAGGCCATTCAGTGTGAGCAGGCATGGGTCACTCACTGTGAGCAGGCACGGGTCACTCACTGAGAGTAGGCACAGGTCATTCACTGTGAGTAGGCACAGGTCATTCACTGTGAGTAGGCACAGGCCATTCGCTGTGAGTAGGCACAGGTCATTCACTGTGAGTAGGCATGGGTCACTCACTGTGAGTAGGCACAGGTCATTCACTGTGATTAGGCACAGGTCATTCACTGTGAGCAGGCACAGGTCATTAAATGTGAGTAGGCACAGGCCATTCACTATGAGTAGGCACAGGTCATTCACTGTGAGTAGGCACAGGTCATTCACTGTGAGTAGGCAGAGGCCATTCACTGTGAGTAGGCACAGGTCATTCACTGTGAGTAGGCACAGGTCATTCACTGTGAGTAGGCAGAGGCCATTCACTGTGAGTAGGCACAGGTCATTCACTGTGATTAGGCACAGGTCATTCACTGTGAGTAGGCACAGGTCATTTACTTTGAGCAAGCACAGGTCATTCACTTTGAGTAGGCACAGGTCATTCACTGTGAGTAGGCACAGGTCATTCACTGTGAGTAGGCACAGGTCACTCACTGTGAGTAGGCAGGCTCCAGCCACTGTGAGCAAACATGGGTCATTCAATGTGAACATACACACACCCTGCGCTGTGGAGAGTCACAGATCAGTGACGTTCACTGTGAGCAGGCACAGGTTATTCCCTGTGAGTAGACACAGGTCACTCACTGTGAGCATTCACAGGTCATTCACTGTGAGTAGGCACAGGTCACTCACTGTGAGCAGGCACAGGTCATTCACTGTGAGTAGGCACAGGCCATTCACTGTGAGTACGCACAGGTCACAGGACACTCACTGTGTGCAGGAACAGATCATTCACTGGGAACAGTCATGTTGTGAATGTATCTAGGACCCTAATTAGATATTCCTGATTCATGCCCTTATGTGGTTATTATAAATCACATCCTTATAAAGGCATAAGAATCATATCCATATTAAGTCATAGCCAATGCAGTCCAAATACGGCAAGGCTACTCCGATAGACTCCTAGAAAGTACAATGCGTTCTTAAACAAACAAAGCCTCCAGCAGCACGGGAATTCCCCCTGCTTCTGTTTTGATTTGTCCTAGAACTCCTGAGAGTCCTAAAAGAACTGCCAGTTCTTAGTGACGTCTTATGTCCAACCTTACGCCAAACTCGGCACCTTCCAGGTATAAATATATCAGCATCTGCCTTAAGCAACACACAGTGGTTTGGAGCAGATCGGCTATCTACTTGCCTAACGCCCAGCTGATGCGAATGCCGAAGGAAGCTGACCCTCCCTGTTGACGCACTGAGAGAGACACTGTCTTTTCTCCTGCCGAGAAATCCAACTCCAGTGTTTTTCGGTCACCCTTGCAGGTTGCTGGGAGATCGAGTCCTGAGAGAGAGATACAAGACCTCCTTCATTCTATACCTCAGGTACGGAGCCGATTAGACCCATGGAGAATTCTTGATTCAGATTCTTGGCAAAAACTGTAACTCATCTACTCCTTCCCTGTACTAGGCTTTGGTTAGGTACACTGGGGTAGGCGTATCTTAGAAACACGAGTTGAGTAAGTTTAGTCATTATTTTATCATTGTATGTATTTTATCCATTTTAAGTATCTTATGGCTTAGAAACCATATAAATGCTTTTACAGTATTATTTCATAATACTCCTTTTACTGTACACACTTTACTTTATGACAAGTATTGCAATTAAGCATGGGCGAATTTTGCGAATTCGCGATCTGCAATATTAGCTAATTTGTGCGAATTTGCGGATTTTTTATTTTTGTGTGTTCGCGGGGCGCTTTGCGTGTTCTCGGGTGTTCGCGGGGCGCTTTCATGTTCGCGTTTTTTTTTTTGCCTGGTTAATCACTGGCTCCCTCTCGTTTTTTATGCCCTTCTGCCCTCTGTACCACTCATTTTCTGTGCCCTTCTGCCCTCTGCCCCACTCATTTTTTGTCCCCTTCTGCCCTCAGTCCCACTTTTGTGCCCTTCTGCCCTCAGCCCCACTTAGAATGGCACATCACCTGCCAGCGCCATTCTAAAATAGCTACAAAGAGCTTTACCAGGAAGCACTAATAGATAAAGTAAAGCAGGTGCTCGAGTTGAAGGTCAAATTAAGTTACACAATCATTAATCACCCCAAGTTTGGGGTGATTAATGATTGTGTAACTGTATTTGAGCTTAAACTCGAGCACCTGCTTTACTTTATCTATTAGTGCTTCCTGTTGAAGCTCACTTTTGTAGCTATTTTAGAATGGTTCTGGCAGCTTGCCGGTGCCATTCTAAAGGAGTTACAAAAGTCAGCTTGAACTTTTGACCCAATCCGTTCCACTCGCGGATTTTGGGGGGAAATTTGCGAATCTCGCGGATTGCGAATTTACCAAAAATCCACAAAATCCGGGAGCAGAACGGATTTTCCGCCCATGCTTCATTGCAATTATGGCAATTCATTTCTCTTGCATGAGAAAGAAGACTGCTCAATATATAACCCTTTTATTGAAAACACCCGTCTCTCTCTATTTCTCTGCATTTCTGGTGAAACGAAGCATGCACGATTGACTGAGTAAAATAGCTATCCATTGTTTCCATGACTCTAGAGATATATTTCTTATTGCAGGGGGAACAAAGTTGTCATGTGATATGGTTGTCAGAAGCTAATCCCTTCTTGTCTATTCAGGAAAGCTAAACGCCTTCTTGTTTATTCGAGAAAGTTTCTAGTGACCTCTGAGCTAGCTGGCACACAGAATTAAGTCTAACATATTCAATAGAGACCTAGTCGACCTCAGTCCTAGGTCTAAGCTATCGTTTATGTTATTCCAATGCACAGAGCCTATTGGGACTATAGGAACTACACTACAGTCACAGGTCCCTCACTGTGAGCAGGCAGGCTCCAGTCACTGTGAGCAAACATGGGTCATTCACTGTGAATATACACACTCTGTGTGCTGAGGAGAGGCACAGATCATTGACGTTCACTGTGAACAGGCACAGGCCATTCACTGTGAGTAGACACAGGTCACAGTACACTCGCTGTGTGCAGGCACAGATCATACACTGGGAACAGGCACAGGTCATTCACTGTGATTAGACACAGGTCACTCACTGTGAGCAGGCAGGCTCCAGTCACTGTGAGCAAACATGGGTCATTCACTGTGGTTATGCACACACTGTGCGCTGTGGAGAGGCACAGATCATTGACGTTCACTGTGAGCAGGCACAGGAGCAGTCGCCAGCAGACAGAGCCCCACTGACAGCCCGCGCAGTCCGACATAGGAGATGCAGCGTGTAAACTGTTCAGCAAACTAATCAATACCCACCCGCTGCCACTGATAGCGAGGTACTCGAGAGCACGTTTGGACGGCTTTCAAAAAAACCATTGATTTTTCACATATGGCACACCATTAAAGGGTGTCCGCCCACACCACTGGGGTTACATGAATTCAATGTAACTTAGCTCCCTCCCTTCACCACCCCATCCTGATGAACCCGCACATGAGGATATCAACTGCCCTTCTTATCCTTGGGTCGAAACGCCGACAATCCTTCCCCCTACCTGGAGCCTGCATCTTCTGTGCCCCTGTCCCCCACCCCCTTGGAAAATAAGAGCAACGGATGAACTGTTCGCCGTAATATAGCGAGAAAGAATGACATTTTTTGCGATATAATCATTGAGGGCAGGCTCCTCCAGAACCTTTCCAAGGATTATTTAATCTTGGACTCAAGAAACATTTGGAATTTACCGTCTCTTGACCATCTTGGTCCTTTTCTATCCCACACGAGCACCGATTTCTCACTCTATGCACTTTACCCTTTGGTAACCCCCTGTTTTTCCAAAATTTTTATATTTGTATATTGTATCATGATGAGGAATTTTATCTAGAATAAATAGTAGAGTCTTTTCCTCTACTTTTAAAACGTTTAAAACATCGATTTGTGTGAGTTGGACATTTGTTTATCTTTGGGCTATTGTTTTCTCCTTTTTGTCTCCAAAATTCTTCATTGCAGGATTCATTTCGCATGTGAAATAAGAATTGAATTAAGTTGTACAACATAGTATCAAGAATTGTGTGTAGAGTTAACGTCTAGGACCACCTTATCTGTAACATTCACTGTGAGGAGGCACATGTCATTCACTGTGAGTAGGCACAGGTCATTCACTGTGAACCTACACACACCGTGCGCTGTGGAGAGGTACAGATCATTCACATGCACTGTGAGCAGGCAGAGGCCTTTCACTGTGAGCAGGCAGAGGCCTTTCACTGTGAGCAGGCACAGGTCATTCACTGTGAGTCGGCACAGGTCATTCACTGTGAGTCGGCACAGGTCATTCACTGTGAGTCGGCACAGGTCATTCACTGTGAGTCGGCACAGGTCATTCACTGTGAGTCGGCACAGGTCATTCACTGTGAGTCGGCACAGGTCATTCACTGTGAGTCGGCACAGGTCATTCACTGGGAGTCGGCACAGGTCATTCACTGGGAGCAGGCACACACCGTGCTCTGTAGAGAGGCACAGGCCATTCACTGTGACTAGGCACTGGTCATTCACTGTGGTCAGGCACACACCTTGTTATCTGTGCACATGCACACACACACCACCCTTTCACTGCTGTGTACTTGCTGCACTGCAGGTGTCTTTCAGACTGGCCGGCTTGCCCCCTGGAGCTCTGGCTGGGTTTAGCAGCCTCAGAAGAATCCTGTCCTTTGTGTACCTGCACAAGAGCACAAGAAGTGACAGTCCAATAAACATTTGTTTAACCACAAGGAATGTCAAATGGTTTCTCTTCCCAGGAAGTGGAGAACCGGTGCGGCCACCCCATCTACGCGAGGCGCAGGAAGTAGGAGGTCGTTTACCCTTGATGTCTGTCGAACATTTGTCTTTATTGTCCTTATGTACACAGCTCTTGGGTGATCTGTAATCGCCCCCACCGGTTGTTACTTTCCCATTAACTTCCACAGCCCACCCCACCTGGAAACACTGACTTTATCTAAGGGAGGGTCAATAAGGGAGTCTTTGGAGCTCAGTGGTCTTCAGAGGGAGCTGATCCACCATGGACTTTTTGCTGCATTCAAAACCCAACGAATATTCCTCTCAGAGGTTGAGAGCAGGTGTGAGCTGCTCTCACACCTGCTAATAAATTAGACAAGAAAGCTGGTGTCCCTTCCCAGTTAAAAAAGAGAAAGTCATTTAATTTCTAAACGTAAAGATTTGCTCATCTGACAACTACTCCACCGACGGCAGCTCTCATCCGTACAACAGAAGTGGAGGAAACCTGCGCTGCCGTCACTCTCTTATGGAAAACATTATATTTCTCCTATGTTAAAATTCCGTGAGCATTACTTACTCGGATTGATTTGCCTTTGAATGTTTCGCGAGTGCGGGAAAGGAACCTCTCAGCTCACGGATCATACAAAAACCTTCTTGGAGGTATGTGAGGGCGAATTATTATTCAGGGACATGAGCAGGCAGCTCAGTGGTCCCACTGCAAATTGGTACTACAAGTGATAGGAGAAAAAACATGATTATTTTAGCCTGGGGACCCCCTGAGCAGGAATGGGAGTCAGGGTGCGTATGCCTTGCCCCCTTTTCTTATTTTTTTCTTTTTTTTCTCACCTTTTTTATCTCCCTCAGTCGGAACACACGATGGCTGCCAACATTTCCTGTTTTGAAGTGTTAGCAGCCAATCAGAGCCAAGCTCGTGCTTCTGTGGTTAGGTCCCGCCCATAGATATAGTGTTTTTATTTTATTTTTATTTCTCAAGAACTACTATACGGATTTACACCATTTAAAAAAAAGGTCTCTTTCTGAAACAAGGGTTACCTTTTTGAAATGTTGGTGTGATTCCATTCAGCATTTCGGGCTGTAGCTTTTTGTAAAGTTTCCTATTGAAAATAACATGGGGAAAACACATTTTGGGACTCACCTTTTTTCTCAGCCCCGCTTAACGAATCACTCCAAAACTTTAAAGAAAGGAGCTGACAGGAGCTGGCCACTTGTTTTGACAATTTCTTGAAGATTTGTCAACCGGCGCCAAAGTTATTGGGGAAACAAAAAATGCATTTCCTAAGGAAACTAGGTCCTAACTATAATTACCTACTGGCAATCACCAGTAGGTAATTTATATGCATAAACTCGTGTTTAAACCCGGAAAGAGCATTCTCTCAGTCAGCCCCCTGCAGTCGATCGAGTCTGTTGAGTGGACCAATTCCTGACAGTGTTTCTGAGTATTACCCGAGGAGTTGCAGGATGCCGTGGCAATCAACTGTTTCTCCTAGTGGTAAGAGGTCTGCCTACGAGCATATCGATGGAGCGGTAGGCAGGGATTGTGGAATAATGTTCGTCTGTCAAAATACCAAACACAATTTTGCAACAGACGTAGTATTAGAACATCGGTGTATTTAATTTGAATTATTGAATTGCATCATGATGTTAACAACAGCGGAAGCGCTGTGGGACGGAGAGACCGCAGCGTATGATATGTTTCTAAACTTGCCTGAAGTAGAAGATACATATGGGGACCACAATGTTAATGCTAATAACAATGATAAGTCATTTTAAAAAAAATTACTTTGCACAGAAATGACTAAGTGATGGGAGAAGAAATCTCTTGAGAAGTATTAGGAAGCTGAAAGGGGCCCACGGGGATACGAGTGATGATTACTCCATAATTTGAAAATCTCACCCCTATGATGTCAAAAGAGTTGGCATCAAACAACTTGGAATCATCTATGAATATGATTTACACCTCCGTTAAATATGCAGAGATTGACAGGGTCGAAATTCTTAAGGAAATTGTAATAGTGAGTGACCTGTTGGAAACTAGTGAATTCAAGGAGCAAGTCAAGAAAGGTCATGACAAATTTGAAGCACGCCTCAGGAAACATGAAGATACTATCAAGGAAAGAAAAATATTCAAGATTGCCCAAGACAAGCAGGATTATGAGACTGGGAGAATGTTTACCTTCTCAAATAAGTTTGATAACGTTAAGGGAAATGAACTTGCTGCAGTAATCCCAGTCGTTGCAATCCCTGTCCAAGCTGGAAATAAACCTTTATCCTCATTCTCAAAGACGAGCTCGGTGGATAGTAGCAATCATTCGAATGATAGCAGAGGCTTCAATGCAATTGGGCCCCTGCCTATAAATTTTACACCTGGAGAAGAGTTTAATTTTTTATTGTAAGATTGACGCCAAACCCTATGACCGCGTAATCCTGTAAAGAGACCACAAGGCAGAGGCAGGGGCAGAAAAGCGAAGCAATGGCCTCAATAACAAACATAGAGGACAGTACGGTTACTGTTAGAAATGGGATTTCCGGTTGGCTGAGGCTTGCGCCAAAGCCAGGCAGAAACCACCACTCTAGTTAGGGCAAGAGAGTTAAACTCCAAAGATACCCCCTGCTCACCCCCTTGGCAACGTGACACGAGCAGTAAGGCTGATCCCTGCGCGCACCCAGCAACAAAACCCAAGGCCCACCACAAAAGAAACTCCACACAAGGTTATAAATAAAAATAGCCTTTGTATTATAGCAAACACATTAGATAAAAACACACACTTTACAATGTGCCTACAGGCACGGGCAGAATTTACAGGGGATATATGTACAGGACAGGGCCACATGGACCCCTGTCAGGAATAAGCCCTTTTAGAACTAGAATACTTGTTGGAAAAAGCACTTTGAACATATAATAACTGTAGCACCAAATAGCAAATAGAGCACACAACCAGTAACTACTGGTGAGAGGTAAGTACCACCTACGCAACCCTAACCACCTTAGGAGAATTTCATGCAGGGAACCATGTACTCACTAGTATCACTATACTAGGCAAAACCTTCTAAGCATCACATACATTCAGAGGTATAAAACATTACACATGATGCAGGAATCACATTTAGGCAGGTAGATCACAATTGCGCAAAAATATCACAGAGGGCATAAACACATAAATTGTCCCCAGGCCCAGGCCAACTGGCCTCTCAGGGGCTGCAACGCCCTGTGTCCAGCAGAGTCAGAGCAGGCTGCGCAGGCAGCCAAAGGGATTGTGCGCAGAGATCAGGCCTAAACGAAGCAGCTGCCCAGTGCTGGGCAGCTGGGGATCTCCTCTGGACTTTTCACACAGGAAAGGGGCCCCAAAACAACAAGGGAAGTGGGGAGCCTCGTGGGCTCTAAACAATGATGCCCCCGACATTGGAGTCCCGCCTCTGGGGACTCAGGAACCAAGAAAATGCCCACAAGCCTCTTGTGGGCTCTGAATAAAGATGCGCCCAGAGGGGGAGCGGCCCGCTGCCAACCGGGCGGCTCTACCCTCAGGAATGCCCCTCAAAATGTTGGAGTCCCTCTCTGGGGGACTCGAACTCGCAAATTCCCCCTGAGCCTCTCGTGGGCTCGACAGACGCACTTGGGGCCTCAGGGGAGCCTCTCAGTATACAAATGCCCTCACACGTTGGAGTCCTGCTCGGGGGACTCAAAGACAAGAATGCCCCTGGGAGCCTCGTGGCTCGAAACAAGAATGCCCCAAGGATCGTTGGAGTCACACTCGGGGGACTCTGAATATGCAATGCCCCCTGAGCCTTACTGCAATCCCAGAGCCCCACTCACCGGGACTCCTGCCTTACACGGGGCTACGTCGGCGGCGTCTCTGTTCAAGAGGAGAGCAGCTTGTCTCCTCACTCTGCGGCGGGGCAGGCACCGGCAAAGTGCCTCGGCCCCCTCCGCCTTGCTTCCACAGCTGCTTCCGGGCACAGGACTCTCTCCGTGTCCCGCCCGGCTCTGCTTTTCCAGGCAACCCGCAAGCCCTGCCCACCTCTTCGCTGAGGCTGCTATTGGCTTTCTGTTCCTGAGGGCCGCCAATGGCAGCGCGGCCCTGGGTAGGGAGGCGGGCACAGCGCCTCCTAATCGAGCTCCGGGCCAGTGGCAGTGATTTTGAGGGGTAGGCTCCCTCGGGAATTAAATAATAAAATGGGGCTCTAAAGAATCGGCTAGTATGCGGCGTGGGCAGCCACTTCGACGAGTCCCACGGCGGTCAAAATGCACGGTGGGCTTCTGCTTTCCCCTAGAACAAACAGGGGCAAGGGGCCATTAAATCAGCGCTCTTGGGGGGACAAATCCAGCGCTCCCCGGTGCTGCAGGAATCAAGAAGTAGGGGCAAAACGCTCCCCAGTGCCAGGATGCCCCAATGTCCAGCAAGAGTCTTTTTAGGCAGGGGGGGCAAAGCTGGGCCCAGGATCCAGCTCACAGGGCCCTCCAGGCAGAGAGGCAGTCCCCAGTAGCGGTCCTCCTGGCGCCCAGCAGCAGCAGCCCCCCTCAAGAAAAGGATTCAGGAAGAGAACAACTTTCATGGGGACACAGCCCCTTTTTATACAGATAAATTCTTTGTCTAAAGGTGCAGGCAAGGGGCGAACCAGATACAACTGGTTCCTGAGTACTTTGTTTTGGCTCTGCCCCTCTGCCTATTCACAGGATGGGTAGGGTCATCAGTCGCACCACAGGGGGCGGAGCCAGCATTGTGTGGGAAAAGCCAGCCCTATTCAGGTCCTAGGTGCACTCCTCCCCAGCCATCAGCATGCCAATCTCAACACTCACCACCGGGGCAGACCCATCCTAACTCCTGGGGCCAGGCTCACCAGCCAGCTCCAGCCAATCACACGCCAGACACAAATTACACAAACATGCCAACTTCTAGAAGTGGCCCTTCCACACTAGACTCAATCATGCCGCATATATCATTGCACAGCATTTAATCACACGAGTCTGCACATACCAAACTCGCACCTGCACTCCCCACGCATCAGGAACTAACATGGACACATACATTCCCCATGCATTCCTATGGGAGGGCAGGTCAACCTCACTACACGCACGCACTTTACCCTGGGACACAGTGGTAAAGTGCGCAGAAACCAAAAATCACTACCACCAATTCACATTCATAAGCAAAAAGTTTAGGGGTGAACCTGCCAGAAGGGCCAAGTCCAACACAACACTGTACTGACTATCGCTGAGCAACAACTATTGGGTCTTGGACTATCTTTCTGCCCCTCTAATCACTTCAAATATACTCAAACTAAGGTGGACGTATTTAAGTTCATCCGGAAACTGAAGCTACAAAAACATTTTCAACTCAACAAGGCGGCTGAGTCTACATCTAATTTTATCCACAATATGAGACCTTCTTCCTTGTTGCAAGCATCTGATTTCAACATGCTCAGTTCCATACAATCGCTTGCAGACAACAATGATAATGCATCTATTTCCACCTAAGATGAACTTAGACAAATGGGCATCACTGGGAACAATCCTTCCAGCAGTCCATTTCATCTACCTTCAACCTTTATTCCTTTAATACCAAAGTTTGCTATTAAGATTTTTATTGACTGCGGAATAGAAGATTTAAAAATACTTTAAAAAATGTATTTATTGTTCAATTCATAGCATATAATACAAACAAAAGTTAGTAAATTTGCTGTAAAAAGAACTTTAGGGGCAGTATCAATTGATTGTTGCACGTATGTGTCTGCGTTCCCAAACCGTGCCCTCCACTTCCCATCCTGATTCTCTATATCATCCGATTGGGCTTCAATCAATAATCCTCACAATTGTGGCTCTTTTTTAACTACCTCTACTAGAGTAATGGGAACTATCACTAGATGGCTATAATCCTCAGGGTTCTTCTCTCTCTCCTTTACTCTTTAATCTTTACATCGCTCCGCTCATCTTTTCTCTACAGCACCTGGAGGTCTCGGTATTTAATTATGCCGATGACCTCCAGCTCATCTTTAATCTTTCTTCTACTCCTGACTCTATCTCTAATTTCCAATCTACTTTATCTTTCATCAGGGACTGGATGAACCTCAACCACCTGAAACTCAATCCCGATAAAACGGAACTTGTGGTGACGGGTGGTTGTTCCAGTCCCTGGAACTCTCTTTTCTGGCCCCCCTCTTTTGGTTCTCCTCCTACTCCGGTCTCCTCTGTTAAGACTCTTGGTATTAAGCTCAACAATCAACTCACTATGCACTCCCAGATTGGTTCTGTGGTTTCTTCTTGCTTTCTTACTCTCCGCACTATTCGCTCTATTTCCCGTTTCTTTTCCTTCCCTGCACTCAAGCTAATTATGTCCGCACTGGTCCTGTCCCGCCTGGACCACGGGAACATTCTGTATAATGGCATCCCTCAGTACAGCCTCCGTAAATTGCAATTAGTGCAAAACCAGGCTGCTCGTCTTGCCTTTGGTCTCCCTAAATTCCACCACTCTTCCCCCCTCCTGAAAACTCTTCACTGGCTCCCGGTGCGGGAGCGTGCCCTATTTAAACTAGGCTGCATGGTGTTCCAGGCCAGGACTGGCCTGGCCCCCCTATTTATATCATTGGCCATCAAGGCTTATGTTCCTGGCAGAGACCTTCGTTCCTCGGCCCAACTTCTCCTAGATGTGCCCCGTTACCGGAAAAAAAAACAGGGTGGCTCAAAATTTTCCATTCTTGCCCCCATGTTTTGGAATTCTCTCCCTTTTTATCTTAGGTCTCTCACTGATTACTCCGCTTTCCGCAAAGCTTTGAAGACCTTTTTATTCCCTCAGGCTCTTCCCTAGTCCATCGTTTATTCTCCAGTCCTGTCTCAGTGACTGTCCCCGCTCAGTGGGCTGTCTTCTACTTAAGCGCCAAGAAACCGTTCAGGTGTATGTTGCGCTCAATAAATACTTTAAACTTAAACTTAAACTTATAATGTTTACGTAAATAATCTTGTATTTGTAAAGATTTGAAAAAGTAATTTTTTGGCAATTTATACCGTTCTGTGAAGTCAAAAAAAGAAGTGAGTACCCCGCCACAATAGATATCCTCTATTTGTCTCATCCCATTATCTTGTCAACTATCCATCTTTGCATCCCAAAAAATAGCAGGGAACGTAGCTGTAGAATTCAATGGTGTACAGTAACTTATCCAAGGTATTGATAGCATTCTATATACTGTTTTCCAAGCGTTATATGCTATAATCATGACTTTAAACTGTGTTCTTTTAAAATAATTGGGTTCCAAAAAGTTAAATAAAGAGTTTCTAACCTGTGTCCCCATCAACATTTGATATATATTTGGTGCTTCTGGTAATTGTCCTTCCTCTCCAGTCACAAGATACAGCATATTTTTTAAGAGGGATGCTAAATAATAAACTGTAAAATTCGGTACTGCCCATCCCCGCACTGGTAACATCATGTATTTCAAAGATCAACTGGCTTTCTTTTGATCCCAAATTAACCTATCACATAAATATTGTAGCTTCAAGACTTGCAGGCGAGTCATCTTCAATGGGGCTGCCCTGAAATAATACATAGCCTTAGGGAGAATACATATTTTAAGCACATTACATCTCCCTAACATCAACAAGCATAAACACTCAACCTTATCCAATTGTTGTTTAGCCAAAGACACTGTGTATCCCCAGTTTACTTCAACTAGATCTTGAAGTGACATCCTAATTTTTCTGCTCAAATACATGGCTTCATCCATAACCGGTACTTCTCCAGGACATGCTCCTTCAGTACATACAATCTGGGTTTTGGATGCGTTCAACTTGTATCCTGCCACACCACCAAACTTCAGGGTTAAGTTCTCAATCTGCTTGCTTTGGATCAGATATTGGTACGGATATATCATCGGCCTATGCTAAGACTCGCACTTGATATTGCCCACAGATTAGAGACTTTATCCTATTCATTATTTCTAACAGTACTAATAGCGGGTTAATATATGAAGCAAATAACAGGGGCGAGCTGGGACACCCCTGCTTTGTTCCCCTGCTAATATATACCGGGACCGACTCTCTGCCCATTACACATATTTTAGCCTGAGGAGTTTTATACATAGTTTGTATAGCCCTAATATAGAGAGGCTCAAACCCCATTTTGAGCATGATAGCCCACAGAAACGACCATGACACACGGTCAAACGCTTTTTCAGCGTCTAGAAAAATAATGCCTAAGCTTTCTTGCTGCACATTAGCATAGTCAACCATTGCAATCACTCTATTTAGGTAATTAACCGTGCTCCTGCCTGGTATAAAACCGTGCTGGTGCCTAGAGACTAACGGAGTAATAACTTAAACCAGCCTAGCTACCAGAATTTTTGAGTACAGCTTGCCAATTCGCATTTATCAATAATACAATCCTAAGGAATTTCGCAGGCTTGTCTTTCTTTTTAAAGACCACAATGTTGGCTTTGCCCCAAGATCGTGGCGGATTCCCCGCCTGAGCCTCCAAAAAGTAGCCAAAATATCATCCTTTATAGCTTGAAAAAGTATTCAATATACTTCCAGCAGTAATTTGTCTGGCCTAATGCTTTGCCCCCAGCTAGTGAACCCAATGCTTCCTCAAGTTCACCTTTTTAATAGGGGCTTCTAATGCTTCTCGCTCTTCTTGTCGCAGAATCACTAAATCCATTGTTTTTAAAAACATCTCTATATTATCCTTGTCCACTATTTCTAGAGTATACAGCTCTTTATAAAAGGTGTGAAATACCTCCAATATTCCTTCCATTGTTTCTACCACGCCCCCTTTCCATCTTCCAATGATACTATTTTCGGTGTTGATTGCCAACCCCTATTTTAAAATGGTCATTAAACTGACTGTCCCCTAGGAGCTTCCTATTAAAAGTAAATTACATATATTTTCTTGCCGCTTAATTTCCTGCCTGCTGCCAGACTGTGATGGGGGTTGTTATGGGGACGCAAAACCAGTGCCATCTGGATTGCAAAAGATTGGATTAAGACAAAGATTCAGATAAGTGATTGGAACATGTACCCTGCGCTCCTGACTCTTGTTTGATTTTATATATGCTGTTAATATTGCACTTTCGTTCTTGGCTTAGTTGGATCAGTAGTTTTTCCTGGGGTAGAGTGTATGTTTCAGAGGCTTGACCTTCCGTCAATACTTACCTTTTGCTTCTGCAGTCTTGCAGTCTGGTGGATGACATCCCACAGGACATACTGCAGGGCTCTCATTTAAACAAAAGCGTGATCTGTGTACCAGACACTACCATTTCCCCAAATTTGGTGTAATTCCGTGCAGCGGTTCGGGCTGTAGCCTTGTCTAAACGTCCCATGGAAATTAACATGGGGAAAACACGTTTTGGGACCCCCCTTTTTTCTCCGCCCCCACTTGACGAATCTTCTCGAGACTTTCAGGGAAGGAGCGGGCCATCTTCTTTGAGAAATTCGCGGAGATTCATCAACCCGCGCCAAAGTTATTCCCAATAGAATGTTGCGGATTTCCTATGGAAACTAGGTCCTAACTATAACTACCTACTGGCGACTGCCAGTAGGTAATATATATATATAGGGTGCTGCGACCTCGGTGTTAAGACATTAATGCATTTATGCAGTTATGCCTTTTTGGCTCACTTGAGGTCTCATCCTGTGTAATAGTGTCTATTGGGTGTATAAATATTTATTGGCAATATGCTTGTACATTCATGTTTTTTACATATATATTTATATATTGATGATTCGTTATTTATGGATATATATATTTTTATATACATTCCTTTAAACTTGATGTTATACATGACTTTGTACTTGATGTGTATTGTATATATTGTATATATCGATTGCTAGGAAAACTATTCGCATGACACTATTTGCACTTTACCCGATAGTTTGCATTATTGCCCAAATTTGCACTATTGATTTATTGGATTTTCCAGTTACTCTTAGTATGCATTGTTTACAACGATTATACAGCACTTGCACTTTAAGTACCAGTATGTGTATTCTGCAATATGGGCCGAATTCAGGGATTATCCCATGATGCGTTTTGCTTACAATCTGTCGTCTATGTCTATGACACTGCAGGACATGTGACCTTAACCTACCAATGTGTTTGCACTTCACTGAGCACTAGCACTTTAAAAATTGCCTCTTCCCTAGCATGCGTCATGTGATCAAGGCCTCTGTGGCCTCTGTGAAGGCCGAAACGTCATGCTGTGGTGTGCCACTTCCTCGAGGAAATAAAATCTATTGCTCACCTGCACTTGAGGTCTCCTCTTTTCTTCCTGCGCAGCGGTATCCAGTACAGGGCTCCGGGCGAGAGGGAGCAGGGATTGTCACATATATATATATATTCCCATCAAATTTCCCTGAAGCATTTGAGAGCGCACACGACAGCGCTCTAACCTTCCAGTCATTACTCGCAGCCTGCCTTCCTGCTTCACCTTTCTTTCATATGCCAACGCTTTTCAAGGTGTCACCACCTCTTCCTCTGGGCTGCTGATAGAACGACATTTGAGGATTGTATGAATTTACTGGATTTTATTTGTGCATTTCCCCATCTTCATTGGGCCTGTCTAGGGTGTAGGTTTCCTCAATGCCACCTGGGGTTTGGAGTCCCACATACAAGCATAGTTTTACACTTTGTTTGTAAGTTATTTGTTGTCAAATTAAGCGGGCAAATAGGTGGGTGCCGGCTGATGCAATCTGCCGGGAGGCTCTCTCTAAGGTTCAGGGTAGCCGGACATGGATCAGGAACGGCCAAGCCCAGAGCAGCAGAAATGCTTCAAAAAGGCGCCAAACCACAAGGAAGGCACTGTTGTGAATACAGCATAGGAAACATTCCCTAACAAGAGCATTTCAGGCACATCAAGGATTCCAATGAACAGCGGAATGGAAGGCACCAGGCAAAAGGAATCCCAGAGCTAAGAAACACACAGAAAAATGATTGTAAAGTACTGGGATAGTACAGGGGAAGGGCTTATATCCTGACCTCAATTAGTGGTTGTTTGAAAAAAACATCTTCCTGTCTGTAAACCCCAGGGTGCTGGAAGTGGTAGTACAGAAGACGGTGCTGGAAGTGGTAGTACAGAAGACACACATGCTTCCCAGTTATTCACCAGTAAAGTAAGGGTGTAAGGGATGGACTATGTGTACCCCTTACTCGCAGGCCCTTCCTGGAAGACACCATCATGACAGTACTTCAGTTTCTGAACATGAAAGAAAACATAACATATCAACCCTTACAAAATGTGCACACCAAATTCAAAAGAAACATAACATTATTTCTCTACAAACATAGTAGAACACAGAACAATATATAAAACAACAAACTACTATTAAAACTATAGTTCGGCCTACCTCATCAAACTACATAATACATTAATACAAACTTGCAATTAATAACATTAAAAAACTAACACCACATCACCCACACTCACTACATTTATCCACATCCCCTTACCCTTAAATCCCTGAAGACAAAACATAAAAAAGGTATAGCCTTGTCAGAACAGCAGCAGGTAAACACTACGGTCAGGAACTAAATCCATCCCAAAATAAGAGTAGTAAACTACAACATACAGGGCTGCTGCAGCTCCCTCAAGCATATTACGAGTTTCCACACCACCACACTTTCCATGGCAGTTTGAGCATCATGAAAGTGAGGTGGTGAGAAAACAGGGCCCCCTTGTGCCATGTAGATGCATATAGGGAGGCAAAACATATTCTCCCTTGTGTGCATGTACACCAGTACCTGCAGGCAATGGATTGCAGCATTCCATGGCATTTAGTTACTGCCTTTGATGTTCTCATTGCAGTGCCTCTTTCATAGGCACCGCCCTGGGAAAGCCAAAGAACTGCGAGCCAGACAGGAGAAAACTCCTGATCTGGCGGGCGGTTTGTACATGGGTTTGGTGATGTAGGAACAGGATGGTCCCACTCCAACACCATCATTAACAAGGTCCTTAATGATTTTAGGGAATGTGTAGGATTCTAATGGGATTAAATTTGCTCTTCCCACACCAATTTAACCATTTGGGGAAGGTGTCAGATAGTAAAAAGTTTATTTTTGGTATTACCACTTAAATCTAAACCATTTTGGAGTAGATGATG
Organism: Lissotriton vulgaris; assembly: GCF_964263255.1. Lineage (NCBI taxonomy): Eukaryota > Metazoa > Chordata > Amphibia > Caudata > Salamandridae > Lissotriton > Lissotriton vulgaris. The sequence continues at coordinate 53,802,351 of NC_141699.1, read as the reverse complement.
GATATTAAAGGGGTTACATTTACTATCGCACTCCAAAATAAACCATTTTGGTTGAGGTTTGGGACACTAAAGGGATTTTATTTATTATCCCCACTCCAACCAAAACCCATTTCGGGAAGACGTTGGATACTAAAATAGTTAGATTTACTATTTCGACTCAAATCTAAACAATTTTAGGGAAGGTGTTGGATACTACAGGGGTAAGATTTACTATTACCACTCCAATCTAATCATTTTGGGGAAGGTGTTGGACACTGAAATAGTTCCGTTATAATATTTGTCTGCCAGTGTAAATCATTCATGAAAAAGGGTTTATTAATAATAACATTAATTTATAAAGAGATGATTACTACAAGCATATAAAACAAAATCATAATTTATGCATAATGCATGCATAAAAAGAAATCAGTACTATATTATCATATAGCAATAAAAATCAAAGAATTATGACCTAAAATTCAGCTCAAGTATGGAAAAGAATACTGTAATATAGTTACAAAAATCAATATAATAAAAGACATTTTAAAAAAGTACTTAATTTAAAACCAAATAAAATACAAGAATGTAGAAATAGATATATAAATATTTTTTTAACTAAAAAGTAGTCATTAGATCGAGCATTAAAGACCTCTTGTATATACTTTAGTATATTCTTATTATTATTATATAGTTAAATGTGTGTGTATGTTTTGGGCTCTGGAGATCAGCCCTAGGACTTGTCTGCTTCTGCTTAGGGTCTTTTTTGTCTGTTTAACTGCCTCTATTTAATTGACTTGGTAGAAAACAACTAGCGGAGGTCAGTAAAATACAATAATTGTGTTCTGCTAAGAGACGTTATTTTTTTGTTTTTTTGGCCACTGCCTCTATTTAACTTTCTTGATAGAAAATGACCAGCAGAGGTCAGTAAAATATCAGAATCACTTTAGCATTCTCTAGGTTCCAGTCCATGGAAATTGTCTTCAACGAGCACCCGTAGACAATAATATTTTTTTCAAATATTGTATTCTCAGTGAAATGAATAGCGAAGACCCTTATTTTATATTAAAAGCAGAGATTTGGATTAGATAATTTCCAGCTGAAAGGCAATATTTTTCTTCATGTGTTCCCATACCTGGCTTATCACGCAGTTTGGTGCTTACTTTCCCTCCATATTAAAGTACTGTAGATGTTTCAAAAATCAGGCTAATATACTGCAAAGCTAAATACATATAAGTTCCTAAAGGCGAGACTGATTGTATTGCAAATGCTTTTTTTATAATTTGCTACACCTTTAAAACCATATACCACAAACCATTATAAAACAATGCAATCAATTACAATTCTAGCTGTTTTTAAAATAAATAATGATACATTTTATTTTAATAAATATTTTTTTTAACATTGAGAAAATATACAATTAATAAACATACGTATACACCAAATGTAATTCATTGTGTAAATAAATATTACAGTTTATTTTATTAACTTATTTTTGACATAATTAATAATTCTAAAATTGTACTGAAATAAAACAAACTTAAAGCCAGTACTTCTTAAAATATAACATTATCAATATCAATATAAAAACAAAGAATTAAAAACATTAAATAAAATATAAGAAATAACAATGTAAAAAATTATCCCCATCTGTTACCATATAACTACAACACTCAAATAAAAAACTTATAAACAATTTTATATGAAATAATACAAATCAATTAAATTAAACAAATAAAAAAAATACATTGAAAACAAACATAAAAAATAAGTATTGATGCAAAATAAATCATCTAGGCCTTTATTATAACTGTAAATGACGTTGTATCAGTTGTGATCTGATCAATTTCTAGTGCCATGGTCAGAGGGCGTGTGCGGAATGACCAACCGATGATTCCGACGGGGTCAAGGAGCCTGTCCAACTATTGATCGGAAAGTAATTCCCAAAAATGAGGTGGTGACTGCTCAGGAGCCGCTGTAGGGATTATGATGTCCTTTTCTGACAACCTTTTTATGGTAGTCGACTGTCATATATGTAAATGTAAAGTCTATTGGAAACAGACTTTGGGGCCCCTGGCAGGACCTCCGTCCCCCTATGGCCTCCTCTTTGAGACCTGGAGGGTACCTGTGTTGATCTCCCCAAAACATAAATTCATTGCCTGGCAGGCACATGTTTAAAAAGCTTATTTTTTCTATTGCAGATTGTGCTGCAGCAACTGCTCGTCCAACCGGCATCATAAGGAAACCCCTAACTGTTTATTTAAACTAATCAAATCACAATTTTAGAAAAGGTTCTAAATTTTTAAAAACAAAAAAATAAATGGGAATGCAAATTTAGTGGTGCTATAAAAATCAAAAATAATGTTAAAAAAATTACAATGTAACACTTCTAATGATCGTACAAACAAAATATTCAGAAAATAACTAATCTAAATGTACAAATATATAATGAATAATTAAATAAAATTGTGTTTAAACTTTAAAATAATTGAAACATAAATAACAAAATGAATATAAATTTCCATTACATTTTTAAAAAAAACATTTCAATATATTCACCTTTAGGTGTGAATTTATTATTAAAAACTAAAATTGCATTGAATTTACATAACTAAACAATAATAATACAAAATCAATTTGAAAATCCCCCCACGCTTTAACCATGTAAACCCAACTCTGTCCTCTTAAAAACTGTTCAAAACATATATAATGTCAAAATATAACAACAACAAATACATTTTAAAACTAAATACAAAACCAAATCAACAACTGTTTCTATTAAAATTCATATCAACAATCATACTACCTTAACCTAAAAATGTTGTTAACAACAAAGATATTTTTGTCAGCCATATAACAGACAAACACATTAAAAGCAACTCTAAAAAGAATATTTTTACCTTCAATAGTCCTGCAACAATATGATTGAATCACAATATTGTTTCTTTAATATTTTGGGCAAACATTAATCACTATTCCAGGATGCAAAAAGGAGACCACATTAACAGCAAGGCAATTATGATCTCTTCTATGCCCTCACTTTTATGCCCTACTAAAGTAGAGGAACTACAAATCTCATTTTCAGAATATGAGGAGATCTTTTTATATCCTCCTCTGTTTTAAGGTAAAGAATGTCCAGACTTAGAGGCTCATTAGGATGGCGGACGGATTTAAGTCCTTCCGCCATCCCGGTGTAAACCGGGACCACTGGCAATTCATGCGGCGGTCCCGCACACCAAATCAGGATGCGACCGCCACCATGGCGGTCGCATTTTGGTTTTTTACATTGCAGCGGGTGCTGCTAACAGCAGCACCAGCAGCGAAGTACACATGCCATGTGTTGCATTTCACTGTACCACGTGGCAGGCACCACACAGTGCCTGCCACTTGGTGCAGTGAAATGTAGGAGGGTACCAGGGGTACTCCTATGCATCCACACCTCCCTCAACACATGGGGGACCCGCAATATGCCTGCAGAGGCATTCTACACCAGCCTTTCCAAGGCAGCATTGCTGCCATAGAAATGCTGGTTTCTGCCTGTTTCCTAATATGGGGTATGGTGCCTGCTAGGCACGGCCACCATTTTGGGCCTTGTAGTCCATCCACCAGGCAATTGTAATGATTGCCTGTGGTGGTTCTGTGACAGATAGGCTTTGCGTCCGCCATGGACAGAATGACATTTCCCACTCCCTACCTAATTTGGTGGTGGAATATCGCTGTCCGATGGCTGAAAGACCGCCACTGCATGGCTGGTTGTAACGGTCCTTCTGCCATCATAATGAACACCTAAGGGCTTGATTATGAGTCTAGACTACTAGACTTATGGTCTGACAGTTCTTTTACAAGTTTGGCAATCGGACCACCATTGAACCACCATTAGCTACATGGATCAGAGATCCCTGGTGGTGGTATGGTGGTCTTGTTGCTACAATATGCTTTGCGGGATGACTCTGGTCCCACCAAGTATATTATGAGATTCCTCTCCACCCCTGTTTTCATGGCTGGTCATCTGCCATGAAAACTGTGGCACAGAGGAAATAATGCGGGTCCCACAGTGCCATGGGGTGCATGCAGGGGAGCATATGTTGTGCCCGCCTGTGTGCATGCACTCCAGTACCTGTACGGCATGGGTGGCACCAGTCCATGCCATGCAGTTACTGCCTTTGAAATTCTCATTGTGGTGTCAATCAATCAATCAATCAAAGACATTTATAGAGCGCGCTACCTACCCGTAGGGTCTCGAGGCGCTTTGGGGGGGGGGGGGGGGGTGCCGCTACTGCTCGAACAGCCAGGTCTTGAGCTTCTTCCTGAAGGAGAGGTGGTCTTGGGTCAGGCGCAGGTCGGCCGGGAGGGAGTTCCAGGTCTTGGCGGCCAGGTAGGAGAAGGACCTTCCTCCTGTAGTGGCTCTGCGGATGCGTGGGACGGCGGCGAGGGCGTGGCTGGCGGATCGGAGGTGGCGTTTGGGAGCGTAGAAGTTGATTCGGTTGTTGAGGTAGCTCGGGCCTTGGTCGTGGAGAGCTTTGTGTGCGTGGGTAAGGAGGCGGAAGGTGATTCTCTTGTTGACCGGGAGCCAGTGCAGGTCTCTTAGGTGTCCGGAGATGTGGCTGTGTCGTGGGATGTCGAGGATGAGTCTGGCTGAGGCGTTCTGGATGCGCTGGAGCCTCTTCTGGGTCTTGGCGGTGGTTCCGGCGTAGAGTGCGTTGCCGTAGTCCAGTCGGCTGGTGACGAGGGCCTGGGTGACGGTCTTCCTGGTCTCTGTGGGGATCCACCAGAAGATCTTCCGCAGCATGCGCAGGATGTTGAAGCATGACGAGGAGACGGCGTTGACTTGCCTGGTCATGGAGAGGGAGGAGTCCAAGATGAAACCCAGGTTGCGTGCGTGGTCCGTCGGTTTTGGGTGCGGTGCCCAGGGCGGGGGGCCACCAGGAGTCGTCCCAGGCAGAGGGCGAGGAGCCCAGGATGAGGACCTCCGTCTTATCTGTGTTCAGCTTCAGGCGGCTCATCAAGGTTATAGGCACCACAAAAGAACCTCTGCCCAGTGACTAAAAAAGTAATAATCTGGCGGGTGGCAAGCACATTGACGTGGCAGTGCGAAAGTGGGGCAGCGGTGTTGTGGTCCTGCTCCTGCACCTTGAACCTCGTCATCAGGCCCTAAATCCACAGTCGACCATAATTAAATGTAAATGTAAATGTAAATGTATTTGAGCTTATATAGCGCACAGCTACCCACAAAGGGTTTCCCGGCGCTTGCTTAGGGAACCCGTCCTGGTATTCCCCTGTGAGATAACACCGGCAGGGTATCCACAAGGTGAAAGCCAGGCATCCCGCCGTGAGGGGCCGTTGTGGAGATTAAGCAAGCTATTGCCCAGAGTCGCAGAGTGTGAACCCGTGAGTCGAGAAGGCACCGGAGCGAGAATTATCGAGTCCGTGAAATTTTTGAGCCCAAGACCCGCCGAGGCGGGGAATTGAACCCTGGTCCAGGGCCGATCACAGCTTCCAGGTCTGCCGCCTCTAACCCCTGAGCCACACAGATTTAACAAAACCATGCTGTTTCCCAATTTTGAAACCAAATAAAGGTCACCTTCACACTTATTGTGATGAATAAAAACAATGTGGTCCCTGTAGGCAAAATCTATCCACCTTTGGAAACAAATGCAATGGAAGCCCTTATACTATGTTGAACTGAAAATATATAGCTTGTGAATCTCATTTTTTTTTCTTGGTCTCCAGTGATCCGTATAATTTTTTTGCAGAAAGTTTCATTCTGCTACATCCGTTCCTGAATCATGATGCTGGCTTTAGAGCACCCTGAGGATCAAAAGAAGCTACAGGACCTTCTTGCCCAGAGTGTCCCTGAGTCTATTAAGGTAAGGCAAAAAAAAGGATTTATTCTTTATTTCTGCTTAACCATTTAACCAACACTACTAGCCCAGTAAAGTACCAGATGAGACCTAGTAGAGTGCAAGGAGACCATGAAGAAGATTGCAGAAAGATGAAAACAATCCAGTAGGCCAGGGAGGAGATCGCGGAGTTCCAATATGTGAAACGCTAGGAAGTGACTAAAAATCTCTGCAGCAATACGCTGAGGTCCGCAATCAGCGGTGTGCATTAGGTCATGCAATATGCATTGACTTTTAGCTCCGGGTGTTTGTACCAAGCTGAAAAATCTGCACGAATTACACCATGTGCAGCTAAGAGGGAGCAGCTTCTTTCTGCCACTCGAGTAGATTTTCTACTTGAGTGGCAGCTTCCTCAACACAAATGGATGTGTTCACAACATGAGTGGTTGTGACCATCCGCAACTGCCCGCATTGAGAAATCTTGCTCGGAGGTGGTCTAGCAATGGATTTTCCTCGCTCAAAGAATGTCGCGTGCACAGAGAGGAGTTCACCACCCTGGCCTACAATCTAGTCTGAGGTGGTGAAAATGGAAAAAAATGACTCAGAGAAAAATACAACAAACTGAAAACACGGCCATAGAGACAATACTTGAGAGCAAGGAGGAGATGACATAGCTGGAAAAACTGACACAGTCAGGAGATAAACCTGAATGCAAGTGTGTTGAATCAATTTCCTGTCCCCGCACTGCGAAATGCAAAACTGAGTTTGCTCAATTCAACAACAAACAAATCAATATTTCAATTTTACTTATGACACACATATATTTTTGAAAATGCACAAAACCTTGAACCATTACAAATTCTTCTTCACGGTTCCATGATTGTTAAATACATACACAATGAACTATTTGAAATTAATATACATATTGTAAATATAAACAAAACAATGAACATTGATTTTCTTGTTGAATTTCCCAATGCATTGTGGGATAATCTTTTCCCTTCGTCAGGGGACTGCAATAGAAAAAATATGTATAACGTTTATTACACTGGGAAGACACAGTACTAATAATACAACCATGCATTAATTGCACATGATGACATGTCTGTTTGACTGAATCTGAATGTGGAACTATCAAGAAGTGCAAAAACCACCTTTACAAGTGCAAGGTGTTTTTTACACTTCTTGATAGCTCCACATTCCTCCCAGTGTACTAAACATTGTTGTACATATTTTTTCGATTGCAGTTCCCCTGACAAAGGGATAATATTATAAGATAGTAAAGAAATACATCCCTATTTCCATTCTCTTAAAGTCACTCTCAAAGTCACTGCCAGTGAGATGAGAGTTCGAAAGAGCAGTGCCAGGGCTGGCAACTCTAATTAGCATTCAGGAAAGGAGTTTTGATGTATAGAAGAATGGAGATATAGTGTTTAACAGAGAAACAAGACATCATTCGATTTAGAAAATAGTACAGACATAAATAGCAACTGAAATAAATTGAAATCTATCTTATATTCCCTTTGGACACATTTCAGACAATGCTGTCGGTTAAATAAGTCCCAGATTTCTGAACCTCAGCAAAGTCATTTTCCAGACAAATTTTGAGCAGACAATCATCTACTAGAAAGTTTTATTTTCTATCCTCAAATTAAGACTGAGGACCTTATCCATTACTTAAGGGTCAATGGGACTGCCTTTATCCACTTTCAAGGGGTGTACTGGTGGGAGGGGAAAGCCCCACTGACTATACACCACTTCAGTGTGGCATGCAGTTAGTGCTCCTTTTTCTCTATGCCTGCATTTATACTACAGTAGCAGCCATTGGTCTCGCCCAAAGCAAATGTGGGAATGTACCTCTGAGCAAGACCTCTGACCTCCTGGTCAGGGACTCTGCTCTGTATCTCAGCAGCTCCACTGTTGCGCCATTGCTGCTGCCCCCTATTCCTCTCTGTTCAAGGCCCTCCACCACCCGCAGGCTCCTGTCTGTGCCTTATCCCTGGTGGTCCAGTGGGAGGGCCTTGCTCTTCTGCTGGTCTGCTGTTGTCTGTCTTTGTGCTTTTGCTTGTTTTTCTGTCTTTGTTATTATGGCGCCTTGCATTTCTGTCTTCATTTGTCTTTTTTGTTATTGTGCCTTGTATTTGTTATCTGTTGTCTTTCTTTTCATTGTTGGATCATCCATGCCCTATTCCTTTCCTGCTGCTGCCCCCTCAGCCCGTCCCCCTGCTGGTTCCAACTACCATCTCCCAGCTGCGCTTTCCTCCCCCCTTCTCCATTCAATGGCAGCAGCTGCACAGCAATGCCGCTGGCGTGCCCAAGGCAGGCCTGTCTGTGACCTGACTGGGACCGGACCGCGACCTACGCTAGGACCGCGGCTCTCTGACCACTGTTTCTATGACTCCGCTGAATTCCACGCACTCAACCCCAGAAGAAACAATGACTGCCAGCTGGTAATGCTGAACACCAGCCACGGCCAGTTCTCCTGCTGACACTGCTGACGTTCCTTCACCATCCGCTGCACCCCCACGGCCGCCGCACCCACACTTGATGCCAGCACCATTGAAGCCCTGAGATTCATCCACCTCAACTAGCGCTACCCTGCACAGACATGCTATAGAGATCTGGGACCTCCTTGACACCCTCTCGCCAAACGTCACCCTCTTCATCAAAACCTGGACCACCTCACCTCTACCTCTGAAATCGCCACCGCCATCCCCTAGGGATACAAGATCCAGAGGAAGGACAGTCTCAACTGCCCAGGAGGAGGACTCACCATCTCCACCGAACACCTTATTTACCAGATCTAGACCAGCCCTACAATGACCCTACCTGGCACCTTTGCCTACAGAACCACCCAAAGTTCGTTCACCACCACCATCGCTGACCTCATTGCGCCCCTTGCCATCGCCTCTATGGACTAAAATACTCATTCGGGACCTCAACTTCCACCTTGACAACCTCAACCACCCCAAGTCCGCCACCATCCTGGACAACCTCGCCACCCTTAGATTGAAACAGCTCCTCACCACCCCCACCCACAAGGCAGGACGCACCTTTGACCTCATCTTCAGAAGAGGGACCAACATCCACTTCAGTCATTCCACCCAACCCCCTTGGATGGGCCATCACTGTGTTCACTTCTCTTTCGACAAAACTACCGCTCACAAATCTACACCACGCCCATCGCAAAGGGACTTAGAGCATGTTCACAGAGGAGCACCTAAACACAACCCTCAACTACGACCCCCTCCCACCTCGACTGATGCCCACTCTGCAGCCAAAGAACTACACCGTTGAATCACCAACTGCGCAGACAAACTCGCCCCCCTATGCAACCCTGACAGACAACACCTCAGGAAAGCTACCTGGTTCACCACAGACCTCAGAGAATCCAGAGGCACCTGCAGACATATCGAGAAGCAATAGAGGAACAGCAAAAGCACTGAAATCCAGACCACCTACAAGAATGCCATGACAGAATACCACCAACTTATCAGATCCAGTAAAGGGACCTTCATCCTGAACAAAATCCTTGCTAACCCCAGCACCTCAAAGGAACTCTTCAGCATCATCCAGGAATTCACCAAACCCCCCAGCAAAGCCAGGGACATCACACTCTCCCAGGACTTCTGCAATAAGCTCTGCTCCTATTTCCATCGAAAAAATGGAGGCCCTCTACGACAACTTCAGCAAACAGGCTCCAGAAACCACTCCTTTTTCCAGCAATGACAGGCAGGCTACCATCGCCGCCTGGACCTAGGTCACCACTGAAGATACTGGCACAACCATGAAGAGCACTCATTCAGAAGCCCCCACGGAACCCTGCTTACTGCAAATCTTACACAGATATGCCGGCGCCATAGCACCCAAGGTACAACGCACCATAAATGCCACCTTTGAATCCAGCACCTGCTCTGACAACTGGAAATGTGCAGTCCCCCCTCAAGAAACCCTCTGCAGACCCAATGGACCTGAAAAACTATCGACCCATCTCTCTCCTTCCCTTTGCATCCAAAGTCACTGAGATCGTCAACGCCCAGTTGACCAACCTAGATGAGGAGAACGCCATCCTCGACCCTTCCCAATCTGGATTCTGCATCAACCACAGCACGGAGACCGCCTTCCTTGCCACCACAGATGACATCAGCATACTCATTGACCTCGGCCACACCACGGCCCTCATGCTTTTAGACCTCTCTGCAGCATACCCCCACGGAGCACGCCCTGAACCTCAGCATCATACTTAATTTCTCCCTCACGATGCATCGCCAGATCAATGCCAACACCTCCACTTGCTTCAACGCCCTCTGCCTCCTTCGCAATACCTTCAAATGGATCCCTCCCAAATCCGGAAAGACCATCACCCACGCACTCATAACTAACAGACTGGACTACGGAAATTCCCTTTATGCCGGAATCAAGAAATCCCTGCTACGGAAACTCCAGACCATACAGAACACCACAGCCAGACTCATCCTCAGCATCCCATGGCATGAACACATCACTAAACACCTGCAAGATATCCACTGGCTCCGTGTTAGGAAGAGAGTAACTTTCAAGCTACTCACTCCCCCTACAAATCCCTCCACAACACTGGACCCAAATACCTCAACAACAGAGTCTCCGCCATGTACCCAAGAGAAACCTCCGCTTTGCCGACATTGCCCTAGCTGAAACCCTGCGCATCTGCAGAACAAGAGCGGGTGGAAGAGCCTTCCCCTATATCGTGGCAAATACCTGGAACAAGCTCCCAATCAACATCAGACCCCCCCCCCTCTGTACACCTTCAAAAAGAGCCTCAAGACCTGGCTCTTCAGCTGACTTGGAGCTGCACCTCCCCCAACTCCATTCCCTTGAGACCCTCAAGGGTGAGTAGCGCACTTCATAATTCCCAGATTGATTGATACTGCTGGCACACATGTAGCATTGGCATGATATGTATTACATAAGGAGCCAGGCAAGCATTTGCTGCCACTTTCTTAATACTAAAATGTCTGTGGGGCATATCACATTAAGTGCCAGGGCATGCAAAAGGCATATGAATCTGCTTTATGCATCCCAACAGGATCTGAAGGAGGTGCTTCCTTTGCCCTGTGCAGTATTAGACACAAGGACACAGGGACACGACTCTGCTATTTACAGATGTAAGCACATAGACAAAGGAGCTATCAAGAGGCACACTAGCTGTACGCCACATGGTGGTGGAGCACAGTCAGTGAGCCCTCTCTGGTTTTTCATCTAAAGGGGAGAAAGTTGGTCCCAGGCCCACCGCAGGCATCTCTCTGCAGGCAGATGCAGTCACTCACTGAAGCCACCTGCAGGGGGATCTCTGTCATTCTACTAATGCAGACTTCATTTTCACCTGCTTCAAACAGCCATTCCACCTTTCAATTATGTGCAGTCCCAAGTGCAATGAGTTCATGACTGCAATGGAGACAGAGCATGTGTTGTGATACAGTGCAATGTCCCTCTGCTCCCAGCGCACCAGCTTAAGTGTAAAATAATGTTCAGGAGCATGATAACACCTAAATATTTACTGTGATTTTTGCTTTTCTAGTCTTCCAATGTCTATGAGATAACCTCCAGGTGCAACCTGTTTTATTTGATGTTTACCTCTTAATCCCAGGTCTATGGCTCGGTTTTTTTCATAAACCGTGGAAATCCTTTAAATATGGAGGTTCTAGTGGATTCCTGGCCTGAATTTAAAACTGTGATATGTAAGAAACGACCAATGGTGAGTAAAAAGGACGAACATCTTATTAGCACTACTTGCAGTGCCTGTTACTGTTTTTAATAATTATTTAACGGGAACAGGCACTTTCAGAGCTGGAGAGCTTTTCAAAGTTAGTAAAGATTTTGGAACTGTCCCTGTTTGGTATATAATAAAATACCAGATAGCTCTACAGTAGATGATGTGGAATGTGTTTGGGAGAATTATTTATGACACAGAAAACAGCTATAAATCATACATCATATAGGTGCAACGTTGTTGTCAGCCACATTCTAGTGTCCTAAGTTATTGTCTGCGAATGATTGTTTTTATTCAGATTTTGTTTTAGATCTCTGGCTAGCAGAGTTGAACACTGGTGTGATTTTGGAGGGAAAAGCCACGGCAGTGCACCTGAAAGTGGAGCACTCCTTGGTCCCTGCCTGGCTCGCTTTGTCTTTGCCATCCTCATATACTAGCGGTAAATGGAGCCAACTAATCCAGTAACCACAGCATCTCTGGATACATTTGGAACTAATTGGTACCCTGGACATCTCACTTGTCTCCTGGTCTGATACTGACCATTGCCGTACTTCTCATCAACATGTGTGCTCACGAAGGGGCATACCTTGTGTTATAATAATAGCATCATCCTACTCCATGAACTTATTTCTTTGCTCCATTGTTGAGTAGTTTTCTCACAGAATTGACATCATGTGTATCATTATTTGTAAGGAAAGTGCTCCAATAACATGTAGTGAAGCATCGCTATGTAAAATAAATTAAATCACACATGAGGAAACCTCTTCCACTGCTTACTTTCACCAATTACTTTGCTAATATTTGGGTTCAGGGGACACCCTCGAATATTTTCTGGTTCCATGCACATTCCCACCAGTATTCTCATCTTTTCACCCCCAGTCCATGTCCCTTGGTACATTAGATACTGGCTGTCACCCATCCCTACTCACCATTACAGGTGGGCGTAACTCGCAGAGTTTCTCTCTGCGTAATTCTGTGGGGTGAAAAAATTCAGCAAGATTCCATTGAGTTCCGCCAACAGGAGGAAAATATGCAGCTTGTACTGCAGTTTAGCAGCGCTGTAAAAACTGCACGAACTTCATTAGTTGATGTTGCTGCCACTCTCGAGTAGAATCTTCTCGAGCTGCAGTCAACTGATCGTGACTGCACACAGCCACCCATCTTAGAAAATCCTGTTAGGGGCAAATCTTGCTCATGCTCACCAGCTTGCATTTTCTGAAATCTCGCAAGAGAAAAATTCCCCACAAGACGACTGGCAGAATGTGTCTGGAACTCTGCAATAAAGAGTAATGTGGAGTGAATAAACTTCAGCCTATTCCGCAGGCAGAATAAACCATTAGCCCATCCCTACTCACCATCTGCCCCTAATGCAGCCACGCTTATTTCTCCCACTGACTCCTTATAAACACAGGTGTCCAGACTTCACTTACACATTTGCAGCCTATTCTGCTATAAGTATCCAGCCAATCAAAGCGGACATGAAATGAAATGATATCCTCCTAACCCCAAGAGAATCAGAAACATCACTCCCTAAATTGGTGGTTATGACAGAATCCTTCTCCCTGTATAGTTATAAAATTAATTAGAACATGCCATCCTATTTAACAGGGAAACAGGACAATGGAAGATAATGACAAGTATGATAATGACTTCACACAATGACCCTCCTCAAAACTATTACAGTGAGTGAAAGTAGAGGTGGTTAAAATGGTGGTTGCCTCTAGATATGATTACCTACTGAGAATGTTACCTCTCCCTATCTCTATCAAAGTTCTAAGATCAATATATGAAAAGATTTAGGGGCATATTACCAAGGGCCATTATCGGCGCTTTAGCAGGACTTTATCCCGCTACACTGGCGATAATTTTATCGCCCTATTACCTAGCTGTCGCTAACACCAGTTAGCGACAGCTAGTAGGAGATAGCGATCATGACATGCAAAGTGGGCGTGCCAAGATGTTAGCGACTGGAAACAGTCGCTAATATTGCTATCTCCTATTACCAACAATGGCTCAGTTTTGGAAATATTTGCACTAAGCGCGAATATCTCCAAAAGTTAACGCCTGCCCTGACCAGTGCTTAGCCATGTTATCCAATGGTAGGTGGATAACATGGCTAAGAGCATTGTCACGGTAATACCTGAATATCGCTGTATTGCAATATTCACGCATTTCGAATGATTTTTATCGTTTCTGCAATAAACCTTGATAAAAGCAAGGTATCTCAGCGATAAAAATCGTCATAGCGCGGCGATAAAATTATTCGGTCTAACCCTGCTTAGCGATAAATATCACTATTTCTAGGTAATATGCCCCTTAGTACTTTATATGGAGAGGGAGAAGATCGAGACTCTGGAACCGCAAGTTACATGCAGCCACTAATTCTACAGATATAAGTCTCTGGAATATGTCTCCCAAATGTCATACCGAGACCAGGATAGTAGGAAACTGCCATTATGGCTGTCCATTTAAAGGGCCTTTCTGGCCACCTTACCCAGCCTGGGTTGCCTGAACTGTAAGAAAAAAACATCAGACCTAAATCTGCCTCCATTTCTTTGCTCCAGGTAGTTTCAATTGATTTGCTCCAGAGTGACACCCCATAATCCTTTGAGAAAATCAGACAGGAATTTCATTTACCTTCCTCCCAGTGCTGGCAACACAGGGAATTAGTGCACTGCTTAAAGAGTAGATTTGGAAACGGGCCCATTGAACTCCAAGATGCCTCAAGTTGTCATCACTAACGCATTTGAAAATCATGGATGGATAATTTCTGGCTTTTGTGGTATACTGAACTCCAACTTAAGTAGTGGACCAAGAAACTAGAATTAAGGACCTATTAAAACTTTGGCGATGTGATGCCAGGACCACCCTGCCGCCACACTGCCAAAGCTGTGGTCAGACCGCCCTCCAGATTAAGAGTTTTCCCTTGTTTGATGGGCTGTTTTTTGGAATTCCCACTGTGCTGCCTCAGAAAATAGGCTCCGTAATCAGGAACGCCATAAATTGTTCCTGCACAGCATGGACCTACAAGTCCATGCTTAGCATAAACTGGGGTGCATACATACAGGGGGCACATGCTGTTCTCCCCTGTGTGCATCCCATGTGGAAGAGGATTTTGTTATATTCACCCTGCTCGCTCTGTGTCTCAGCTTATGTCGCGCGCTGAGCTCGTGCTTCCTGACTCTGTGACATGTCCAGTGTTCGGTCCAACGGCGGTTAGTTGCCCGTTTGGTCCCGATCTTGATGGTTGGGTTTTCTACGTCTTTGCTTAATAAAAGACCCTAACCTACACGACACTGGTGTGCCGCCTGTCTTCCTTTTATAACATTTTGGCGAAAGTTGAAGGCGGAGGGTAACGAGAGAAAGAAAAGACAGAGTTTAACGGAAAAGACGACGCAAGAAAGAAAACCCGACCAAAGGAAATACCCGCAGGCCAGAGAAAGCGGATTGAAATTAAAACCAGTAACGTAAGCCTCAAGAGAAGGTATGTTGAGTAATCGCTCACCGTGAAGGGAACTGGAACTGTCTTCGTATGAGGCGTGACGGAGCATTAACTGTTGATCTTCAGCCCGTCAACGCAGGCAACAGCGCCCCCGTGGTGCCATTGCTCTTAAAGGGGAAATTATCGCTGTAAACAGAAAGGCAGTACCAGTGAGCCCCACCACTGGGGGGGAACAACTAAAAAGGGAAACGCACTCAAGCAAAGAAAGTGCATTTAAAACAGATACGAGCGTAATTCAGGCTACAGTGACACACTCACTTTTAAGCAACTTCGTCACCGTGTGTCACGCAATCACAAGGGAACTGCACTTTGATTTTGGAGAAAAGCCCAATTTACAGTGACACACTCACTTTAAAGTTAACCTTGTCACAGTGTGTCACGCATCCACAACGTAAACGACAGTGACACACACACTTTAAATTGGGATATTACGAACCTTGCCGAGTGGTTTTCTCTCTGATTTATGTTTTTATGAGATTTGTGTTAAGTAAGCTTTTCACATTGCTGTAAGTGTTACTCTTGGGTATTCACTATGAAAGTGAATAATGCCATCCAAGCCCCTGTCCCTTTTCTAAGTGCCCCGGGTGAACCATCCAAGGAATGGGATGATTGGTGTGAGGCATTTGAGAATTACATCATAGCCTTGGATGGTACAAAGTTTTCTGCCATCAGGAAGAAGGCTTTGTTACTGGGTGCTTTAGGGAAAGAGGGACAAAGAGTATTTAAATATTTGCCGAACCCGCCTTTAGACATTGATGATGTTTACAAAGATGCTCTATTTAGACTGTATACGAGGTTAGCTAAGCAGGAGAATGTAGTAATGCGCAGGCACAAATTTTACACTGCCCCTCAAAGGGAAAATGAAACAATAGATGAATTTGTCTCTAGGCTAAGAGAACTCTCTGTGAAATGTCAGTTTGGGAACATACAGGATGAGATGATTCGGGATCAATTAATTGTGCAATGTTTTAGCAAAAAAACACAAGAAAAGTTGTGGGCAGCCAAAAACCCCACCCTCACTGAGGCAATTACTATTGCTAAAGTTGCTGAAGAAAGCGATAGGTGCATGAAGGAGCTTAAACGAATACAACTGGGACACACAAGTAGTCAGGAAGTTGCAAGTTTGCAGGCAGATGCTTCAGAAAGCATAGGTTTAATACAAGGGAGACAAACAAATAAGGGGGGGAAATCCACAACCTCTTTTAATAGAAGTGGGACAACAAGCAAGTTTAAACAGACCACACGGTCTTGCAACAGATGTGGAAGCCCTTTTCACTTAGCTGATTCCAAGAATTGTACGGCTTTGTCTAGGGATTGCTTAAAATGTGGGAAGAAAGGGCATTATGCACGCATGTGTAGAACAAATAGCTCAAAAAAGGTTGCTATGGTTGAGAGTGAAGCTACTGATGATGAAGCGGAGGTAATGATGATTACGTCTGCTGGCAGCAAGGAGTTAACAGAGGGTGTTGTCCTATCTCGGCCTAAAGCAGATTTTGAGTTGAATGGGATTGTTGTCAATTTTATGGTGGATACAGGGTCGCTTTATACAATCATCCCAAAGAAATTGTATAATTCATCTTGCACCGAGTCTGTTTTAGTGAAATCTGACATCACTCTAAGAGGTTATCAAGGGGTGAGCATTGGTGTCCTTGGATTCTTTGAGGCCAATATTAAGTTTAAGGGGAGAACTACTCAGGGAAAGGTTTATATATCCCCACATGGCCCTGCAATATTGGGATGGTTACACCAATATGAGCTAAATATAAGGGTGAACCCGAGAGCTGATCCACCTGTAATGTGTGTGGAGGGAGAAAATGTGTGCAATATAGTTCATGAGAACCTAGAAGCCATTCTTAAAAAACATGAAAACATCTTCAATGAGAAATTGGGGGAGGCTGTTGGTTACCAACATGTTATTAAAACCAAGAAGAGTGTAGCACCTGTGAAACACACCGCAAGGAAGATACCCCTATCCGCAAGGGATGAGGTCAGAAAGATTATCAAACAGTTATTGGAGGATGACATAATTGAACCTGTGGAGGCCACACAGTGGTTGAGTCCAGTAGTGATCACACAGAAACCGGACAAATCCTTGCGCTTCTGTGTGGACATGCGAAGTCTTAATAAAGCCGTCATAATGGATAACTTTCCACTTCCAAACATAAACGAAATTGTCCTGAGTTTGGGTGGAGGAAAGATCTTTTCAAAGTTGGACCTCCGCAGCGCATACCACCAGGTAAAGCTTCATCCGGACTCAAAGCAATTTACATCATTCATCACTCCGGAGGGTACATACCAATTCAAAAGACTTCCCTTTGGCCTCTGCTCGGCAGCAAGTGCGTTCCAAAGAATCATCACAGACGACCTCAAAGACATTGAAAGGGTAGTATTTTTCCAGGACGACATCCTGATTCATGGTTTGAACATTGATGACCATAATGTTATTCTAGATAAAGTTCTCACTGCTCTTTCAAGGGCTGGTTTGACATTGCAAAGGGAAAAATGTGTATTTGCTGTTGAGGAAGTAGATTACCTGGGGTACCACGTGTCTGGCCTTGGTATACAACCCAAAAAAGACCTTGTAAGCGTAATTTGTAATGTGTCTGAACCTGATGACAAAGACAAACTAAGGTCTTTTATGGGCATGGTTGAGTACTATGCGAAGTTCGTAAAAAACTTTGCAGAAAAGGTAGAACCCTTGCGAATCATCATGCGGAAAGGGAAAGGTTTCACTTGGGGTGCAGATCAGAGGAATGCCTTTTTATTGATCAAACAAAACATCTTAGATGCTAACATTCTCTCAAGTTTTGTGCAGTCATATCACACCATCCTCACTGTTGACACCAGCTCTGTTGGGATTGGAGCGGTCCTAACACAAAAAGGGGGTGGTAAACAAAACACTGTTGCATTTGCTTCGCGTTCTCTGACTGAGACAGAAAGGAATTACTCGGTCATAGAGCGTGAAGCATTGGCAGCTGCATGGGCAACCCGGTATTTCAGAGTGTATTTATGGGGAATCACATTCACACTCAGAACGGACCACAAGCCTCTGTTGAAGGTTTTAGCCCCTGGGGGAATTAGAAATTGCTCAGGGAGGTTAGCGAGACTTGCTGTTAGTGTCCAAGAGTTCACGTGTAATGTAGAATACTTACCTGGTTGGTGCAACAGTGTTGCGGACTGTTTATCTAGATTACCCGACACTAAAGAGCTGCCTAAAGAGTTGGTGACCGAGAATGTGGTCGCGTTTTTAGATGACTTAGAAAGTGATTTACCCAGTTCTATATCTAGGAGGGAATGAGGAAAGATCTTGTCATGGATGGTTTAATTAAGATGTGCAAGGAAGGGGTGTCAAGGCAAAGTACTGTCTCACCTGCTCTTAGGCCTTATGTTCAGTTACAGGATGAGATTTCCTTACAGGGCGAGTTTATTCTTATGCGGGGCGAAAAATATATACCTCTGGTATCTCTTAGACCCCGTATCATTGCCTTGGCGCATGAGGGCCATCTAGGCCAAACTCTTACTGGTAAACGCATCAAAGCTGACTTCTGGTTCTGTTGCATTCTTTTCATTCTCTGTTTAAGGAAAAGAGATGTGTTATATTCACCCTGCTCGCTCTGTGTCTCAGCTTATGTCGCGCGCTGAGCTCGTGCTTCCTGACTCTGTGACATGTCCAGTGTTCGGTCCAATGGCCGTTAGTTGCCCGTTTGGTCCCGATCTTGATGGTTGGGTTTTCTACGTCTTTGCTTAATAAAAGACCCTAACCTACACGACGCTGGTGTGCCGCCTGTCTTCCTTTTATAACAGATTTGTTTCCTCGTGGCCATGGTGTTTATGGAGGAGGATTCTCCATGACATTGCCAGTGGAGATGAAACTCGTAATATGTGTGGCGAGACCGCAGCAGTCCCAACAAGCACATTACGGCCTCCTGACAGCTGTAACACTGCCAGGGAACAGCAATTCACTGGTGTCTGTGGAAGGTTGTGGTGATCTGACCTCCCGAGACATTATAGGGCGGTCAGGAGACCACCACTGCCATGCCCCCAAATTTCAGGCAGTTTGTGGACCCCTACACTTGTAATTGGACCCTTAGATGGCAGAATGTTGTAAATAGAAGCCTGGAGCCGGGTATAATTTAGGTTGTTTTATTCAAGATAGATTTCAGGTCAAGTCTTCAAGATGTTAATATAAAAGAGACCCACCAGGAGTGACCAGCTTGACACTCAGCCTGCCTGGTTCCAGCTTCCAGTTGTCACCAGGCTTAGCCCTCAACACTCCATGATGTCACCAAAGGTTCTAGTGGTGACATCATGTGAATGACAATGAAATCCCACAGGTAGAAAAGAGACAGGCTAAATACAACACATCTCCTTTCTTTAGGGAAATCAAAAAGATAAAATTAGAATAGGTAAAATTAGCTTTGATGTACCCCTCCCTATAAAAGTACACAGTACACTAAAAGTACACAGTACATTCTAAAAGATAGATCATTGAGACTAGGGTACACATGGATTGTAAAAGTACGTAACACACATTCTAAAGATAGAGTTATTAACACAACCCAAACAGTTACTAACACATCCCAAACACAACTCGTCCCAAACACAACTAGTCCCAAGTCCCATCCCCTTTCCTTGGGAAACACAAACACAAATTGATTTTGTGACAAAAATGGAGTCCACTTTGCTCCGTAACAGGGTACAATCTTCCCCGTGAACTACAGCTTGGGGTAGCCATTGCTCCGCCCCCAATTTTCGAATGGGGTACTCACCACCCTTTAAATCTTAATAAAAAAAAACATTCTACACTGTAACGGGGTACAACTCTCCCGTGAATTACAGCTTGGAGTAGCCATTGCTCCGCCCCCAATTTTTTCATAGGGTACTCACCACCCTTAAATTAAAAAAAAAACACTCTGCACCGTAATGGGGTACAACACTCCCCGTAAACCACACCTTGGAGTAGCTATCGCTCCGCCCCCAATTTTCTAATAGGGTACTCACCGCCCTTAAATAAAAAAAAACACTCTCAAAATAAAATAAAAAAAACAGGGTATCACTCTTCTAACTGGAATATAACCAGCTAAAATAAACCAAATGAGGCACAGACTACCCCAAAACACACCACCCCCAAAATAGACAACGTTACGCCACGCCCTGGATACAACATAGCGGCAGTCATCACCCCCTTGCCATTTACCCACCTGAAATATACTGGAAGAGCACTGGCCTCCACAAAATACACGAGCCAAAATTCCAAAGAAGCACAAAAACAAGGTACACACCATCTCAAGTAAACAGTCATGACTACTACTGATTCACATTAACCCCACACGGACAGCGAGACAAACATTACATTGACCAGCAATAATAATGCAAGTGTAAGTCTCGTGCACCGGTGAGCGGTCTCTCACCCGAGGTAAGCAGAGAACTGGGAATAGCTGTCCACCAAATACTTCAGATGCTGGCATCCCATCTAACAGTAGAAATGAAAAGTATCTTTATTTTGAACCCCTGCATTGTCCAAAACAAACAGCCTCCAATCTTAACGGCATGGCCCAAAAATTGCTTACATCTTGCTGAAAAGGGGCACCGTCTGCCAGTACTCTCAGCAGTAACTACACGATGAAATATCCAAAAGTCTCATACATCCCCCAAAAGCTCGTTTCTATGGTGATCCTCCCAAGAAAGACTCCTCCGTAATGCGATATTAATTGAATATGGCGGTACGCATCCTGCGTCGCACCGGGTGGCTCTGCGCACGCCGCCGCTCTCAAAAAGTGCAAGTGCAACACAAGAAGACATCACAACGTCTCAGGGAGCTGAAACACGAAGGTATGCTCCTCACGTTCTTCGCGCACTTCTTTTTTTTAAACATGAAGAATGACAGTTAATCACTTCTTGCGCACTTCGCTTAGCGCTGTGCTGTTACAATTGTGTTGGCTTTTCTGTGTATAATAACGTGCGCCGCTTCAAACATATCACTAATTTTGTGCCAATGTGACAGTCTTAACATCTTCCAAAATGAAGCCGCTTTTCTGCATACTCTCGCAAAAACTGCTAACGGTGCCTTTCTTTTTTTAAACATCTGCTGCTTACTGTTCGTTTTCAACTCTCCAAGGCTCACGATCATGACAGTTTTGACAAATGCACTCGGATGCTTGTCTTCTAGCATACTCTGACCGTGCCTTGTTCTGTTCAAACTCTGTCTCAGTCACTCGATCACAGTCTGCGATCCCAGCCTTGAATAGCAGTCAAAACGCAACCTGAGTTAACAGCATCACATCCTCTCAATTACTTTTGCACGCAGTATTGATGTGTCAATTTAGTAAATCTTTCCTCTACTGCTGCATATCTTCACATAATGTTAAACTTATGTACATCAACACCCTGGGTTTGCAGCTGAACATCACATGGTAAATACGGGCCTTAGTGAACACAAAGAGCATAAAACTGATACTAACCACACCTAAAATACACATATGTCAAGGTAGTTCCATAATGGCACTGGTCACCAGCTATTTTTGCAGAGCAAGACTTTCCCTGGAAGACCTCTGGTGAAGGTGCTAATTACAGAACGTTGATCTAATGTATATACTCATTTTCGGTCCGTAGCTATCACTGGCTTGTGGGAAGGCTGACAGGACTTGTGAGCCACCAGTGACAGCCTCTTGACTTAAACAACTACAGATTGGCTATGGTGGATGGTAACAACACCCCACTTCAAATATCTACATTCTCAGACACTGGGGGGTGGCTGAAATACCTACACACACTGAATGGCATACAGTAGTGCTTCTCTTTGTGACATTTGAACAAAGATCACTATTTCACCGCACCTGGGGCAGCTGTAGAAATTACTGAGATAACTAACACTCCTGGTGTCCACTGAATAATGTCACACAATATATCTCAGAAGTAGTGAGATAAGGACCGATGATTGTGGGAATAGGCTGAAAACAATAGTTTGAATGAGACATGAAAAGATGAGCACCCGGCTCTACTGTCTTTACTTCTTGTTCCTTTTAACGTTTGCGCATTTCAATACAAACCATAACGCACCACCATACATATCACAATGTCAACGATTGTTGAATACCTCATCCTCCATAGAACATGGTTAAAACCCTGAAACTCTGTCCCCTCCTACACATTCCAGTCCCTCACCCTCAGTCACTTTTCCCCCCAAAGATGATACAAATGTTACACCAGGCAATCCAAAAGGTTATGCAGGTGCCACAGTCATTATTCTTCCCGGAAAACATCAACGTTTCAACATTGGTCAGGGGGTATTACTTGTGTTGTCATCAAAGAGGATCTTTAAAAAAGCATGGTTGTTTACTAACCTTAAGGGACAATGATGATACTCTGATTGGTTAAAATTGTTTAGCATCTTGTCTACTACAACACTGCCCTTATACTTTTCACACATTAGCATCACTTATATGTAGACATACAGATGCACACAAAACCACACACAGATATATAAGTCAATGCTAACGAATCCCATCACCAGCGGTAGAAACACGTGTTCCCTCAAGCAGCAAATAAACTAAGAATGTTCTACACAAATTCTGAGTTGCCAGGACAATACATTCTGAGGCATGTGGGATGGTGTAGGATCAGTTCCTCATATGTCCTTTCCTTTTAACCAACACTATAGGCTATGCCTGGAAATCTCTACCAAAAAGCTGTGGGTCAATGCCTTGAGCAGGGCCTATGCCTTATGCAGTGAAATCGGTTTTCTTCATTAAAACTTTAGCATGGTAGAATTAGAGTGGTGACCCATTCAGTGCTTACAAACTAATCAGAGAGCAAGGTTTCACAATCTTCTCTTCATCCTCTGCACCTAACACTTGATGAAGACTGACTCCAAAACGTAAAGCCAGAGAGAATCAGCCTTCTGCTGGTAAAGAACTTGACCATTGACTCACCATCTAGTCCTTGGGAACCTGAGAGTCCCATACAACCACATGGGGAGACCCCGTATCTCTCTATGCTTCTCTTAGAGTGTCAGCATCTCTGCTCACTCAAACTAATGCCTGGCTTGTAGAGCTAAGTTCCCATAGACTAAAGGAGGCACTGTTACCTTCAAGCACATTGCTTCTGTACCCTCAGTCCAGAGGTGAGAATGGTAGCATTAGCACGGATCCTGACTGAAGAGGTTTACTGCTCTTCATATCTTTGCCATGTTGTTTTTTGGAGAGAGTTTTACATAGAATTTTAGTTAATGTACCTTTTGAATGGCATTCCATGCTTGGTTAGATGCATATGATTTAGTTGCTGATGGGCTAAGGTTGAGCATTAAAGCATTACAAACTCCATGCTTTTCTGGATTAAACATCTCAACACACAACCTTAAAACAGAGATCTGTAAGAAAGGAAAATGGTGTATGCATGAATGTAGGAGGTATTACCTAACTGAAAGGCAGCAGAGCACAGTACAGGATCAAAGACAAGCCTACACCAATGAATGAAAGGAAACGTAGCTGGGTTGAAGTCTGTTCATGCGTTGTGCTGTAGTGTTTTTTAAAGAGGTGCGCATTTAACTCTTGTAAATGAGAGCAGCACAGGGATGGTCTTAATTCATGGCACATGAATGGAAAAGGCCTTCTGCCTTTTGCTATATTGTACAATGTTGAGACTGCAATCTGATAAGAGTATTGGCTGCAGCTGTGTCATGATCCATCAGAATGGCTCTCAGCGCAAAGATGTTCAACTCTTCTCGTGATCTAAAAACATGAGTTTTTATATTGTGAAGAGTGATTTCTCTATTCCCATCATACTTGGGAAAATACATGGTGAGAAAGAGGAAGCGCCCAATAAAGGGCAGCAGGATAACAAATACAATGAAAATAGAAGCATAGTGTTCTAAAATGAGTTGAAATGATGGGGACAGTCAGTGAATTTCAAAGACAGGAGTGAACAAATGTGAGAAGCACCCACCAGAGACCAGTGATGCAATGCTGTAGAAGGGTCAGGGAAGTGCAGCTGCTTCCTGCAGCAGGGATATGTTGAAGAACAATAATACTGATGGTGTTAGATGCAAACGTGTTGAAGTTATTGTGGAAGTAGCCTCCTTCACAATCTTATTACCATCTAGAAACAAAAACAACACTGAAGAGTATGCTTTTGCAACAATCCCAGCAGACTGAGGGAGCACCTCTGTAGCGGCAGTGACAGGTCCAGGGCAGATGATAGAAGAATTCCATAGGTGCATCTGCAAGTGTCGTGTTCTAATCTAGGACCCCGATCAATATTGTGACCTTATGCCCCAATACAGCTATAATCCATTCATACCCCTATATTGGCATAAACAATCAGAGCCATATTTCAGCCATATATCAGAAATTCGCCTCTGCAGCTCATTACAGTACATGACACAGCAGAAGCCACTATCTAAGATTCCTAGATTAAACTCCGAGTTCTTTAACAAGATAAAACCCAGCAACCTGGGAAAGCCCCGCTTGCTATGTTTTGATTAGAAATAGAACTCTAATGAGCACTGAAAGGACGATCACTTCCTAGTGACATCTTTATTGACGTCTTATGTCCAAAAACGTACGTCAAACAAGGCACCTTTCAGGTATAAATAATACTAGCGTAGCGCGAACGATGGTGTGGTGAATACAGGAGCCGAACAGCTGTCCCTTGCAGAGCCCAGCAGATGCAAGCAGCCCACGGACGCTGCCCCTCCTCCTCCTTGACGAGCTGTGAGAGACGCAGTCTTTTCTCCTGCCGAGAAAATCCAGACTGGGATATCGAGTCCTGGAAGGAGATACAAAACCTCCAACATTCTATTCCAGAGGTATGGTGTTGACTAAACCCTTAGAGAGAATTCTTGAAGCAAACCTTGGCAAAACCAACTTAAAAAACTTAAACTGCTACTTACTCCCTCCAAAGTATTAGGCTTAGGTCAGGTACACTGGGGTAGGCGTAGTTAAAAGCACCAGTTGAGTACGTTAGCCTAATATATATATGAATGTATATATTTTATTCATTTTAACCATTGTATGGCTAAGAAACCATATCAATGCTTTTACAGTATTATTTCGCAATCCTCCTTTTACTGTATGCACTTTTTATAATAACAAGTCTTGCAATTCTGGCAATTAATTTCTCTTGCATGAGAAGAAAGACTGTTCAATAAATAATACCTTTTATTGAAAACGCCCATCTCTCTATTCTCTGCATCTTGGTGAAAGTAATCTGCACAACTGACTGAGTAAAATAACTGTCTATTGTTTCACACGACTCTAGAGATTGACTCTTATTGTAAGGAGCAAAGATGTCATGTTTATGCGGTTGTTGGAAAACTGAATCCCTTCTTGTCTGCGCCAGGGAAGCTTATCACTTCCTATTCAGTCAAGAAAGTTTCCAGTGACCTCTGAGCTAGTTGGCACAAAATTAAATCAATGAGAATCGGACTTGCACAGCCGGGTGTAACCAAACTAAAACAGTGATTAGTCTGTGGCGTGCTACCTGGGAAAGACGCTGTCTGTGCCGGTACAGCGTAAACAGTGACACTAATACAAAGCTCCCCCCACTTGGAAGAAGACTCCCTGGTGCACAGCACTGAGAGGCACGATGTGCCTTATAAACAGTTCATCAAATTGAATCCAAATGTTCAACACGAAGTATCAAAGAGGTTCCATGATTATTTAATTCACATCATTTGAACAGTTCATCAATGTTATGAGGCAACGTATACATCATCCAACTTAAAGGGTCATCCAGCAATTAATTGTCCCAATGCATTTGGGGCAGATGACTAGCCCTTCCTCAGGGGACAGTTGTATGTTCACAGCATCAAATCTAAACAGAAAAAGCAGATAAATGCAGATCATAAATAACACAAAAATTCCATCAGGTCATTTAAACCGTGTGGTTGCATCGTCGCCATGTAGCGGATCCAGAAATATTTGCAATGAAACGCGAAGATCTGTTACAGACACGAGTCAAAACTGACAATACCCGGATGGTTGTAGTTTCCAAATATTCCATCATGAGTAACCGACTTAGGAATATCATCACTAAACATTGGTCTTTACTCAGTCTTGAACCGGATTTTCAAGGAATCTTTACACAACCACCGATGTTTGCCTACACCAGGGGCCGCAATCTCAAGGAAATCTTGTCTAAACCTAGTGCACTGATTGAACCTGAATCTTACAAAGGCCTGAGACCTTGCTACAACTGTAGCAAGTGTAATAACTGTATCCAGGGCAACACTACTAATCACCCCATGAAGGGTCATTCATTAAACTGCGAGTGAACGCCACCTGTAACTCGAACAACCTGATTTACATGTTGAAATGTCCCTGTGGCAAATGCTACATCGGCCACACGGAGAGAAAAATCAGAACCCGCTTACTTGAACATAAGAGTAATATAAGGACTGGGAATTCTAAATCCATGATCGCTGTACACTTCACGGAGCAAAAACATTCAGTAGCTCAGCTCAAGTTTCTAGTACTGGAACAAGTGACACCCACACACAATAACAAACAGACTCTTTTGAAAAGGGAAAATTTCTGGATCCGCTACATGGCGACGATGCAACCACACGGTTTAAATGACCGGATGGAATTTTTGTGTTATTTATGATCTGCATTTATCTGCTTTTTCTGTTTAGATTTGATGCTGTGAACATACAGCTGTCCCCTGAGGAAGGGCTAGTCATCTGCCCGAAATGCATTGGGACAATTAATTGCTGGATGACCCTTTAAGTTGGATGATGTATACGTTGCCTCATAACATTGATGAACTGTTCAAATGATGTGAATTAAATAATCATGAAACCTCTTTGATACTTCGTGTTGAACATTTGGATTCAATTTGATGAACTGTTTATAAGGCACATCGTGCCTCTCAGTGCTGTGCACCAGGGAGTCTTCTTCCAAGTGGGGGGAGCTTTGTACTAGTTGGCACAAACCCAATTAAGTTTAGCTTAGTCAGTAGAGACCTGGAAGACCGCACTTCAACGTCTAAACTGCTGTTTATGTTATTCTAATGCGCAGGGCCTATTGGGAAAATAGGAACTACACTACATGGCGCCCAACGTTTGGTAAGGCGATAAAACTAACACAAGGCGTTAGAGTAACTCAGTCGTGCATTTTTCACACAGACCCTTTCTACCGTAAATACTCCAATAGACGTCTGGAGTGGGTTAAAGGTTAAAATCCGCCCGAACTTAGTAGGAAGAGATTCCTATGTAAAGCTCTGGTTTATTCAACGTTGAAGGATACAGTGTTCCAAAATATTGTGCACCTAATCTTTGTCTCCTTGGAGACCTGCTCTGCAAAATCTTCATTTATACAATGTCAAATAATGGCAATGAAAACGGAACCGTTGATGCCGCAGTAAATGCGACTCAGGAGGGTCCCGATGGTACAGGGACTACTGAACCGGGTGCGATAATCATCCCGGTCAACATAAGAAAAACTATAACGTCAAAACTTATAGAAAACGGACTGACTACACAAGGTGGCACAGTCGTCTTTGGGATAGAGGCAGACGAATATCGGTAGACAGAGGTATTCTATTCTTGGATAAAATTTCCTGTGGCAAACGCTGCAACACACGAGTTCCACTACTACATAGTAGGGGATCCACCGGATGAGTACGCTCCTTTCGAGGAGATTGAAATCCCATTAAAATACCAAGAGCACTTGATCTGGAGAAGTGTGGCTCAGGGGTTAGAGGCGGCATACCCGGAAGCTGAGATCGGTCCTGGACCAGGGTTCAATTCCCCGCCTTGGCGGGTCTTGGGCTAAAAATTCCACGGACTCGATAATTCTCGCTCCGGTGCCTTCTCGACTCACGGGTTCTCACTCTGCGACTCTGGGCAATAGCTTGCTTAATCTCCACAACGGCCCCTCGCGGCGGGATGCCTGAATTTCACCTTGTGGATACCCGCTGGGGCTATCACACAGGGGAATATCAGGACGGGTTCCCTAAGCAAGCGCCGGGACACCCACTGTGGGTAGCTGTGCGCTATATAAGCTCAAGTACATTTACATTTACATTTAAAGGCGCCCTAAAACACAATGATCATATTACCAGGCTCGGTCCACTAGGTAGACCAGGAGCAACGTGGCCGGTTCTAGCCAGCTACACACCACATTCGGACATTGCAAAAATGTCAAGAGATGAGCTGTTAACACAGCTAAAAACCTTACTTAAAATACATAGACAATTAGTCCAATATGTAATGCGGGCTGCAACAGTCCAAACAGCTGTTAATGTTCCACAGCTGACCCCTCATCAGGGGAACACAAATAAAATTACACCACAGAACATACAATCATGTCTTGGTAAAACACCCATAAAACGGGAACAAATTCCTTTCTG
Organism: Lissotriton vulgaris; assembly: GCF_964263255.1. Classification (NCBI taxonomy): domain Eukaryota; kingdom Metazoa; phylum Chordata; class Amphibia; order Caudata; family Salamandridae; genus Lissotriton; species Lissotriton vulgaris. Next base: position 53,773,934 of record NC_141699.1, on the reverse strand, counting down.
GTTAGCGCAGAAAATTACTCAAATAGAGGCAGTATTTCCGAATACTACCCCTATTGAGAAACACAGAATTCTGACCATCTGCCTTCCAATTGGGGTCGCACCACAAGTGGAAGACTGTGACACTTGGGGTACAGTCTTTGCTTCCATTTACACGAAAACACACGGTGTTCCGTCAATAGCGGTAATACCAGATGTGCTAAAACAGATTCAGAATGAATATGGCCCAGAACCTGCTTTAACTCTTGGTATGAAATTACCGAAAGACTTCAAGCAGGTCTCGGCTATATTACTAGCCAATATAAAAGGAAAAGCAGCATCTGTGGCGATCCGCCAAAAATTGAAGGAAACAGATATAACAGATCAACCAATTGAGCTTGCCAGAATTATAGAAAAATGTTCTGAAGAATTAGGTAGAGACAGCTTGGGTGGGAAACCAGTAAAACCCCAACTGCTCGAAAATCCTGAATTTTTTTTTATTAAAAATAATCAAAACACTCCTAAAAAGAGATGTGATGGAAATAAACAATCCACTCCCAAGGAAAAAGTTTTCCAGTCCAGAGGAAGGTCTCCTCGACGGAGGGAAAGAACTCCGACTCGAGAACACCAGTCTCCCCAGAGGGAACCCTCTGAGAAAAGATATAACCTTAGAAATAGGGATAATTTGAAGAAGCCTGATAGATATCAAAGTATTGATACACGTCCCTCTCGGTCTTTTTCGCAGAAATCGGAAAGAAGAGAACGGTCAGACCCAGGAGAGCACACCAAGTCCAAAGACAAGGAACCTGCTCAAAGTAAAAAATCACAATTTCCAAGAAAGAAGGTAGCCAGTATTAGAGTAATTGAACATGCCGAGAATACTGAGGACACAGTTGAAAAACGGGGAGTGGGCACAGACAATGCTAGACAGTGCAGCAGAAATCAGCATAGCTCGCAAGATCCTGATGAGTCATCTGAAGACAGTGGACACGAATGACTACATTCAGGTAGAAACTGCTGACACCAGAGTGAGCAAACCTCATAAGATATACGAATTAACACTGCTTATAGAGGGAGATAAGACTAGGAAAATAAGGGGTCTATTTTAGGATAACCTCTCAAAAGGCTATGACATCCTGTTAGCTGAAAAAGGTTGGCCCCCAGAGTTTGTCAGGGAGTGCCCTCGTGGCGAAGAAATGATTATGCCTGCCTTCTTGAATCACATTCCAATTCACACTAAATATACATATGTAAGGAAATTGGCAGTAGCCCAGGCACCAGCATTATATAAAAATCATGTAGGATGGGATGAGGACTCTCCTCCTCACAAAATCCAGTTAAAAAATCAACCAACTGCACAAAGGCAGGATCCCATTAAGCAAGAAGCTAAAAAACAAGTCAGGGAGATTTTAGATCAACTTGAATACCAGGGGGTGATTGAAACATGCACCTCTCAAATGAACAATCCTTTGTTTCCTGTCTCCAAACCAGACAATTCATATCGTCTAGTTTTGGACTACAGACACCTTAACTCATGTTGCAAAACATTTGCAGTACAAAATTCACATAGTGCTGCTCTAATGAATAACACAGTTCGGAAGAAATATAAAACGACATTAGACATATCTAATGGTTTCTTTTGTCAAAATATTGCACCGGAAAGCAGGTATTTGACCGCTTTCTCAGTAATGGGGTCTCAGAAAAATTTCTGTAGGCTCCCACGGGGATTCAAGAACAGCCGAGGACTATTCTCAGCCAGAGTAACAGAGTAACTACAAATATATGATGATGAGGCATTATCTTATGTCGATGACATCTATCTAACAGACGACGACTTGGATACTCACTTGAAAAGAGTGAACACCATAATACTTGGGTTCGCTGCAGAGGGTTACAAATTCAACTTTAAAAAGTCTCGAATTGCCCATCTGACAGTATTATTTTTAGGATACGAATTATCAAGTGAAGGAAAAAGCCTAGCGGACAACTTCTTAGAGAAGTGCGCTGTACTCCAAGCACCGAAAACGCTGAAGAACTCACAATCGATTCTAGGCTTCCTGAATTTCGGAAGAACTTACATTCTAAATTATGCGGAGAGGGTTAAACCTCTCTACGAACTAATTAAACCTGATTTTAAACCAATCAACTGGACTCAAAAACACACAGAAATTTTGAGATAATTGCAAACAGACATGTTAGCAAAAACAAAATTAGAAACACGTGACAATACACGCAACCTTGTAATCCGAGTCATCACAGGAAGATGCGGATTCACGTACCTGACCTCGAATGAGGGAGAAAAGGTACCGATTTCTTACAAATCTCACTTGTACACTCAAGCAGAAAAAACATTCAGTCTCTCAGAAAATACTGTGAAAGCAGTACTAACTGCAATAGCTAATGAACGAGAACTAGCACATGGCAAAAGGATCAATGTCCTCACAGCGGAATCCGCCTTCGAAGCGCTATTCAGCCCAGTAAACCTGCCTACAGTGTCACTGGATCCGAAATGGATACAGTGGGAAAGTTCTCTTGCTGCGGACGACGTGAAATACTATTTTGCTCCGTAATTCGAAAAACTGAATGATTTAAAATATGAAAAAGAATATCCTCTGTCATTGGAAATTCTGCCTCTCCAACAATACTCCTGTATAATCTATACAGACAGATTTGTACAACATTACAAGGTAGAAAGTAATCTATACAGACAGATTTGTCATTCGAAATTCTGCCTCTCCAACAATACTCCTGTATAATCTATACAGACAGATTTGTACAACATTACAACGTAGAAAGTAATCTATACAGACAGATTTGTACAACATTACAACGTAGAAAGTAAATCATACGAAGCAGCCTGCGCGATTGTTAAAGGTCGCTGGCTGTGTGGTAAATTCAGACCGAAAATAACAAAAACTGAATCAGTGAGAAACTGTTCAGCTCAGAGAGCTGAAATCAGATCTTTAAAGATGGCGCTTGAAAATGCAGAACGTGAATTCCCGACACTAATCGTGCGCGATTCGCATTTTTGCGTCAACTCTTACAATAACAAGTTACAGAGCTGGGTTCAAAATGATTACAAAGATGACACAGGTGCCACAATCAAGCATAAAATGCTTTGGAAACAGGTAGTTCTTTTACAGAAAGAACTACAAAAGACTCACGTGATACACACTCTGAGTCATCAACGTGAAAGCGTTCAGAAAAATACATAGACGGGGAAACTATGCTGGCAGTATAGGTGACTGTGCAGCACTACCCGTGAACTATCCACTCAACTATGCATACGTAATTGATGCAAACTCTGTTCCTTTTGCTTGAACCCCTGGAGTGGGGGATAGGGTAATTCCAAACATGAACCAGAGAAAGTTATTAATAGCAGACGCACACATGGGTGAAGGTCCAAGGCACAAGCAGATGAAGGAATCTCTGACTGAATTACAATCAGTATACTGGTGGCCGGGGATGAGCGTGCAACATCAAATATATGTAAAGAACTGTACCGACTGTGACAGGGATCGCAGTAATGAACCGGTCCAGCCTGTTACCCAGTTACCATTCATAGATAGGATAATGCTGTCTACATGCCATCCAGCGTCCTATTAATTATTAAGACTAAAACTCACTAAAAAAATGTGGCCCCAGTGCTCGGCTGACGCAGAACGGTTATAAAAGATCTGCAAGTCTTTATCGGCACATACACAATTGCCATGTTCCATTCTGACCAGGGTCCTGCTTTCAGCTATCTAGCATATAAGGAGGCCATGGCCAGTATGGGTGTTGGGTTGCGATACTCTTGTCCATCACACCCCGAATGGAACAGTGTAGTGGAAAGAAAAAACCGAGACATAAAGCAATCTATAACAGCGAAGGTATTAGGTTCGGGTGATGGGTGGTTCAAACATTTAATAAGTTTCCAGCTCAGTCTAAACAATTTGCCAAGAAATTCTCTAAAAGGTTTCATCCCATAGGAACTATTGTTCGGAACTAGAATGCATATTCATGACCTCGATAGTCAGGCATCAGTGGTAAAAGATAGCAAAAAAGACTTTGACATCAAAGATCGTTTGGCTGTTTTACAGGACTTGAATGAAACAAGAAAATCCTTAAGCAACATAAAGTTAAAGCAACAGCCAGCTACCACTGACGAGGCACCACCAGCCCCAGCAAGACCTGTCTGGATTCCAAAGATTGGGGATCTAGTCAGAGAAAAAATAGCGGTGAAGAAGGAATTTGGGCCTTCTTACAGAAAAGCAGTACCTTTCTTGGCAATCAACGGAACAAGATCAGTAGTACTACCGCCTCTTGCTGGTAAAAAGGAGAACAGAGTTGTATCAATCGACCTGGTAAAACCACAAGCATGTGGCCTATAATCAACAGTAGGCCCAGTGGACTCCCGAAAAACAACAGAATACCCAAATTTGCAACAAACCAAGAGGTTCAAACTGAAATCACATTTGATAAACCTGCAGTGCACAGAGAGATGGACTATGCAATATTGCCATGGAACTCGTGCCTCTTGAAACACATATTGAAACAGTTCGTCATGAAACACCAGTCTACAATGATGTGGCATCAGAAAGTGCTACCGAAAGACAAATTGAGAAAACAACTCCAACAATTGACAGAACTGCCTGTGGCTACTTCATCAATTTCAATAACTTTTCTGAAGATCAAAGCAACCCTGAAGTAACGCCAGAAACAAAGACCTTTAAAGAAAAGGCAACAGAACTCTTTCATCAAATCAAAGAAGTATATCTGGATGCACTATTGATTGAGCATTGGAATTGTCTCAGGGGTACTTATACTCCTACTATGCCTAATTTTAGTTTTAATTTTAAGAAAGTTTATTACAGTTCAATGGACATAGCAAGTCAGAACATCAACTTAGTCCTGAAACCACACAGATCATCCCATGTGAAGAAAAGAGGACTATCAACAGTAAATGTCACAGCCATTTCAATACCCGGCGGGGTAGTATTGGACAAAACTGACTATGAAGTATATGGCCCGGTTGAAATCTTGAAATATCCTCACCAGTTCAAGGTTTCCATAAGTGACTTTGTAAAACTTAGTACATTCTCTGATGATTGGGATTTTGAAAGTATAAATAATATGATGTCTGATTTAGTGTTGTCAGCAAGATTTACAGAACATGAATATTTACAAGGTTTGTCTAATTATGAACAACTGTACTGCTTCTCACATTACGGGGACCATTACTTACATAAATCTGCACAACCTAGAAATGTTTTTAAATATAACCAATGGGAACATTGTGCTACTCTACCTAAAAGTAGTTCACAAAGTTTTTATGAAAAATTCAAGTACTTCTCAGGGTTTAACACAAGTGATGCAGAAACGTTTTATTATAAACTGTTGTATAAAACAGGGATGAAAACCCTGTTGACAAATACTAAATTGATATATTCAGAAGCATTTTATGAAAAAATGATGACATTTGGTTTTGATTATTGGAAAAATAACTTTGAAACAAAAACCATCTGGGGTACAAAAGAATGGCAGGTACAAGGCCTAGAAGCATTATTTCGAACCTGCATGATCCCAGAACAAATATTGTTCTTAAATGACACAATTCACCAAACAACTTGTCTTGGCCTAGCTAAGATTAAATACCTTAACAAACCGTCTATTCCAAAGCCAATATCTGATAATGCAACCACAGATATTGAAATAGACCTATTTAAAATTTTACATCTAAACAGAACACATCCTGATTGGAAAAAGTGGTTAATCTGGCCTACTGACACGAATAACTGTCAAGATAGATTTCTGAACAAAACACAGGGGTTAACAGTGACCAGGCCAGACCCTAGATACTCCCAGAGACAACATCTAGCGATAGTAACACCATACAGTGTAGGGAAGTGTGCCTTGAATGGCTAGAATTATCCACACTGGCAGAAATTAATCAACACTTATCTTTACTTAAAGATGGTGCTGATTTGCGCGATTTCATTCTGGGACAGCGTCAAAAACGTTTCATAGCGACCAGTATATATGCGGCTTACAACTAGGCTTGGAAAGTCACACAAATTGAAACAACTGAAAAAATACGAGAAATTGATCGTATTAATTTGGAAAAATCACTTTCTGTTGTGGACAATGGGTTAATGACTCTGTCCTCCAGAATAAATTCACTGGACAGTATTGTATCATCTGCCATAGATATAATAGACAAAGACTTGCTAATGTTACAGCATGGCCAGTCACAATTGCGATCTATTGTACAGTTAGGCTGGACGCTGCAAAATCTTCGTTCAGGCTATGTGCCATGGCGTTTAATCAACACAACGTCATTGTTTTCCATCTTTAACCTTACTGGTAAACAAATCAGCTTGGCACAGAAAGGAGCAGACCATACAATCCTGAGCATCGAAAAACTTGAGAGATTACCATTGACAATGTCAGAAAGTTCTGTCATTTAATGGATAATACAAGGGATTATCACTATTCCGATAACAACTTTCCGATTTAAAAATTGCCTTGAATACATACCGACTGGCCAGTATGAACATTTGGGTAAAGGGTACATTAAGTAAGCATGGAAATTACCATATACACACACATGCTATAGTGACAACAACAAAAATGTATTTCTTAGTGGTGAAAATTGCAGGAATTCACTAAGCGGTATACTTTTGTGCCAGGGTATTAATTTACACGGAGCCTGTGAAGGAAATTCAAACAACCTTTCATGCCACCAACATGTCACACCTGCAACGCAGATAGAGCCTTTCTCTAAGCAACTCTCTAACGGGAGTTACATTCTAATAACGGATCACAGCTGTTGTGGCCTTATGCCAGGGAAAGCATATCTCGTACACGTAACTTCCATGGTCACTTGCTGTATGCAAGCATTGTTTCCAAACGGCCCTGAAGATTGAGAGACGCCGATTTGGCCGACTTTGAAAGTCTCTTCTATACGAATTGATACTTTAAGCAGAATGAAGTCTGTGCTTTTACAGACAACAGTGCCCATCATGTCATCAAAAGAGACGAATGAACTCCAAGTTGCAAGGACAGCTTCAGAGATACATGACCTTTTATCAACAAATTGCCCCATGCATTTCACAGAAATGCTTAGCCAAATTCTAAACAGGTCAGATGCCGTAGGCATCCCAGGCGTATTAAAGACAATTTTTCAGGGACTATTAACACCATTCAAAGCAATTCTGGGAATCATTCCTAATTTTGTCCATTCAGTCTTTGGCGGCATACCCCTGATTTTGGGACTTGTAGCAGGCATTTTATTTTTGACCCTCCTGCTCCGATATGGCAAGCCAAAACACAGACATGACTCCGGCAGGGATGGAAGAAACGATCCTAGCAATACGCTACCGGGACCGGATAACTAGAGTCCTTGGATTGGCCAGGCTGAGAGATCTAAACATGACCTGGTTTCTTTCATTCAGACCTATATGGCAGACCTGCATCTTACCTGTGCTTCGATGTATGCTATGCGGAGATAAATGCGTGTTGGACACCTGTCTTGCACTTCTATCAGCAGTACCAATGGATATTGATACTTTGCTAAGTCCTGTAACGGCTCACGCATTGTGTTGTCCCCAGCGGCTACCAATCCTGATGACGGCATTCGTTGAGACTCCTGTGCTATGACTAGGTGGTAACAGTGGAGCGAGAAATAAAAGCAACATCACCCAGGTACGACCTTCTGTGAGCATTGCTGATCCAGACTTTGATGATGGCAATCATTCTCACACCTGCCAAGTTACAGCATAATCGAACTTGGTCGAACTGTCACCTGATTTTTTAGACCAATTGTTTAAGAGCCTGTCTGATATGATGTTCTCCCCTGAACAGAAACACTAATTTTTGAAAAGCATTAAGACACACAGCGTTCCCATGAACTCTGAATTTGGCCTCCAGTTTTGATCAACAAAAACTACTTAAAAGCGTTGGAACTCTATTCCCCGTTCACCATGAAAGTTTTTTTTGGGGATTGAACATTTTTTCAAAATATTTACCTTTTTCTGGCACAAATTCTTTGCTTAAAGTAGACCTATTCATAAAGAACAGAACTTCTATTTTTAGTAAATCTAGAGACAACATAACTTTACCTCAGCCTCTAGCACATTTTACAGCAAATGCATTTATATGTGATGAAATTATCTCGTCCTTCTTTTCTGTATTAACAAAATCGTTCAACTGATTACATATGCTATAATTTTTGAATGGTTTCTATGCTTAAAGATGTACAGTACCTATATTTTCATGTATTTCGAATTCGCCATTTCAAATACAAATATGTATTTTGGGGTGGGTAATGTTACACATGCATCTTATTGCTTTAGTTTTTAGTAATTTGATGGAAGTAAAATCGTGGAGTGGGTGTCGTGTTCTAATCTAGGACCTCGATCAATATTGTGACCTTATGCCCCTATACGGCAATAATCCATTCATACCCCTATAATGGCATAAACGATCAGAGCCATATTTTAGCCATATTTCAGAAACTCGCCTCTGCAGCTCATTACAGTACATGACACAGCAGAAGCCACTATCTAAAATTCCTAGATTACACTGGGAAAACACCGCTTGCTATGTTTTGATTAGTAATAGAACTCTAATGAGCACTGAAAGGACGATCACTTCCTAGTGACATCTTTATTTACGTCTTATGTCCAAAAACTTACGTCAAACAAGGCACCTTTCAGGTATAAATAATACCAGCGTTGCCTTAAGCAAAGTGCAAACGATGGTGTGGTGAATACAGGAGCTGAACAGCTGTCCCTTGCAGAGCCCAGCAGATGCAAGCAGCCCACGGACGCTGCCCCTCCTCCTCCTTGACGCGCTGAGAGAGACGCTGTCTTTTCTCCTGCAGAGAAAATCCAGCTCCGGCGTTTCCAGCCTACTCTTGCGAGTGACTGGGATATTGAGTCCTGGAAGGAGATACTAGACCTCCAACATTCTATTCCAGAGGTATGGTGTTGACTAAACCCTTAGAGAGAATTATTGAAGCAAACCTTGGCAAAACCAACTTAACTTAACTGCTACTTACTCCCTCCCAAGTATTAGGCTTAGGTCAGGTACACTGGGATAGGCGTAGTTAGAAGTTGAGTACATTAGCCTAATGTATATATGGATGTGCATATTTTATTCATTTTAACCATTGCATGGCTAAGAAACCATATCAATGCTTTTACAGGATTATTTCGCAATTCTCCTTTTACTGTACGCACTTTTTATAATAACAAGTCTTGCAATTGTGGCAATTCATTTCTCTTGCATGAGAAGAAAGACTGTTTAATGAATAATACCTTTTATTGAAAACGCCCGTCTCTCTATTCTCTGCATCTTGGTGAAAGTAAACTGCACAACTGACTGAGTAAAATAACTGTCTATTGCTTCACACGACTCTAGAGATTGACTCTTATTCTAAGGAGCAAAGTTGTCATGTTTATGCGGTTGTTGGAAAACTGAATCCCTTCTTGTCTGAGCCAGGGGAGCTGATCACTTCCTATTCAGTCAAGAAAGTTTCCAGTGACCTCTGAGCTAGTTGGTACAAACCCAATTAAGTTTAGCATAGTCAATAGAGACCTGGAAGACCGCACTTCTACGTCCAAACTGCTGTTTATGTTATTCCAATGTGCAGGGCCTATTGGGAAAATAGGAACTACACTACACAAGGTGACAATTGAATGCTATACAGTCGTTATGGTGGATGAGTAGAGGTTTCGCCAAGATATTAGGATGCAAGGGCAATGTCAAAGGTACAACATGATGGTGTGAGTACAATGATGACATATGAAGAGATGCAAGGCAGATGGAGACTGCAGTTTGAGAAAGACCAGTCTGGATTGTTTGAAGAACAGGGAGACAAGAGTCTATAGTGCTTTTCCATGAGCTGTTTGAAGTCATTGTCGAAGTAGAAACAACAAGATTGAGTCAGAAGTGTGTAAATCCACTAATCAAGCCAGAAATGAGCATAGGGAATATGGACTAAATTTACCCCACTTTAGATTTAAATACATAAATCAAGCCAGTGACTAGTTTCTTAAATAATGAGGCAATTCCATTTGAGAGACAAAAAAACAGCTATTTGTAATCAAGCCAGAAATGAGCATAGGGAATATGGACTAAATTTACCCCACTTTAGATTTAAATACATAAATCAAGCCAGTGACTAGTTTCTTAAATAATGAGGCAATTCCATTTGAGAGACAAAAAACAGCTATTTGTAAATCTAGTAAATGCATGGTGTACCCTCCAACTGAATGTCTGTAGCGGACTCAAAAAATTGTAATGAGTAGAAATGATCTGCAGATATTAAAAATCTTTTTTGTTGATAAGGACAGGTTTTGCTACTTTATCAAAGCAAAATTCCTTCTGAAATACAGGTGAATACTTAAAGACAATATATATATCATATGGTGGTGGAAGTAGGTCTATTTAACATGTCAAGTGTGTAGGTGCAGTAAAAAAATACAACATCTCCAGTTGAAGGCCACAGCAGGAGCAATTAAAACAAACAAATTATGAACCATTTGATAACAGTGAATGGTAGCGAGGAATGAAGACGAATGGGACATCCTTGAACAGGCACAAGAGACATGGTTTCATATTGATGGAGGTGGTCGGATCCGATTGGTCATTCCAGTTGGCTTCCGATGGGCTCAGAGATCCTGTTTGCCAGTCAGAATGTGGCCTGTAATCTCAAGGGTGGCTCTTTCTGCTCTCTAGATTACAATACATGGTATCTGACATGCAAAAAAGCATCCTAGGACTGGTTTCGGGGTTTCAACCCTCATCAGCCAGGTTAGATTGAATCCAGAGGCACAGTAAGCCCTGGACCCACATCTGGGAATACCCGGCGCACTTAGGGAAAGAAAGCAAAAGACGCACAATTGTTGGATGGGATGCAGAAAAAATCAAAACATTCACCGTTAGTCAAGCGATCTCGGTTAAATCCATGTTTTTTTTGCTCATCATGCCACCCCAGTTTGGACCTGGCCATATGTGAATCAGTCTTGACTAAAGGTGGGCGGAGTTGAAACAATGGCAAAACATGCACCCCCAGTCACAGATCTGGCTTTAATCCATCGTTATTTTGCTCACCAAGCCACCCCAGTTCAGACATGGCTATATGCAAATCAGTCTGACCCTGTGCCTCATGGGAACAGTCCAGCCCGAACTGCCAAGCCATGTCTTCCCTGGACTGGAATCAAGCATCCTAGGACAGGTTTCTGGCTATCAGCCTTCTTCAGCCAGGATAGCTTGACTCCAGTGGCGCAGTGAGCACATGACCCACGTCTGGGCATACCCTTCTCACATAGGGTGAATAGCAAAACAAACAAGATGATGGACGGAATGTTGCACAATGGCAAAACATTCACCCCCAGTCACAGATCTGGGTTTAATCCATTGTCTAACAAGAGCATATAGTCACTTCACTTATTTTGGGATCCACCCTAACCTAGGGAGAGGACCGAATATAATAGTATCACCTCTCCTGCTGAGCCAGGGAGAGCCCCTGCAGCTCGAGGAATAGTTTCTCTAAGCCTGGTGGGTCTGATGGAGGTGTCCATCCCATCGGGCACCTCAACAGTGATCCTTGGTGGAGGGCAGCTCAGGGCCTGCTCTAGCATTGGGCTGCCCTCCACCCTGCATCAATCTTGCAAGGAGACCCCAGCCCCCGGGTGGTTTCCTGAAAAAGGGGTTCGGGACCCCATCCCAGGCCCTGTGTGTTTCATTAGGTGGGTAAGCACCATTGCGCTTACATGAGAGTAAGATTGCACAATCGCAATCACAAAAATGGGTTAAGATGATGTCAGAAAGAAAGAGACGCTTGCAGACTTTATGTTAACATTAAATCTTTTTATCAGATTTGTAACATTCAAATTGATAAATACACAAACGAAGAAAAATATTAGTGCTGTTGTGTTCCCAAGTGAAATGGAACCATAAAACAAACAATGAAGAACATGTAACGTGTAAAGCTTGGTTTCCACAATTTTTGAAAAGGCGACCAAAGATTAATTTAGTAATGATTCCAGCTTCCGTGTACAATAGTCAGAGCAGTTAAACTGGTTCACTTTCAAATATTTCCAGGGAGGACCTGGCTTGGCAGTTTTGTCTAGTCTGTTCCCATGAGGCACAGGGTCCAGACGGATTTGCATATGGGCAGGTCTAAATCGGGGTGGCAAGGTGAGCAAAAGAACAATAGATTTTACCCACATCTATTGACTGGGGGTGAATGTTTGATTTATTCTGCATTCCCTCCATTATATGCGTGTCTTTTCCTTTCTCTCACTAAGTGGGCCGGGTATGCCCAGACGTGAGTCCTGGGGTCACTGTGCAACTGGATTCAACTTAACCTGGCTTATGAGGGGTGATGCCCAAAAAATGGTCCCAGGATGCTTTTTTACAATCCAGGGAGGACCGGGCTTGGCTGTGTGGTCTGGACTGTTTCTATGAGGCAAAAGGTTAAGACTGATTCACACATAGCGGGTTCTAAATTGGGGTGGCATGGTGAATAAAAGAGCAATGTATTTGACCCAGATCTATTGACTGGGGGTGAATGTTTGATGTGCTCTGAATTCTGTCCATTATCAGTGTCTTTTGCTTTCTTGCCCTAGGTATGTAGGATATGCCCAGGCTCACTGTGCCATTGGTTTTAAGCGAGCCTGGGTGATGAGGGGTGATGCCCCAAAACTGGTCCCAGGATGCTTGTTTCCAGTGGAGGGAGGACCTGGCTCGGCAGTTTGGTCTGGACTGTTCCGATGACGTACAGGGTCAAGACTAATTTGTATGTAGTTGGGTCTAAATTGGGGTAGCATAGTGAGCAAAAGAACCCTGGATTTAACCCAGATCTATTGACTGGGGGTCAATGTTTGAATTGTTGTGCATTCAGTCCATTATCTGAGTGTATTTTGCTTTCTCGACAAAGTGCACAGGGTATGCACAGACGTGTGTCCTGGACTCACTTTGCCACTGGATTCAAGCTAGCCTGGCTTATAAAGGATGAGTCCCAAAACCTGTCCCAGGATGCTTGTTTCTAGTCCAGGGAGGAAAAGGCTTGGCAGTTTGGTCTGGACTGTTCCTATGAGGCAAAGGGTCAAAGCTAATTTGTATATAGCTGTGTCTAAACTGGGGTGGCAAGGTGAGCAAAAGAACGGTGTATTTAACACAAATCTATTGACTGGGTGAATGTTTGATTTGCTCTGATTTCTGTTCATCATCTGTACGTGTTTTGCTTTCTTGCCTTAAGTGCGCTGTGTATACTCAGACGTGGGTCCCAGGCCTACTGTGCCACTGGTCAAGCTAGCCTGGCTCATGAGGGGTGATGCCCCGAAACTGGACCCAAGATGCTTGAGTCCAGTTTAGGGAGGACCTGCCTTGGCAGTTCGGTCTGGACTGTTTCTACGAGATACAGGGAACCATGGCCACTTTTTGCTTTTAAGAAACACTGAAGCATTTCGAACCAGATTGTAAGAGCAGCCCTACCAAAACTAAAAATTGCAACAATCAGTGATTACGTGGGCCTACCACCAATCAAAGGACATAATAAATGTGGGATATGCATTTGTTGTGAGTCCATGATTGAGAAGATTTGTTTTCACATAATGGAATTTTCTGGAACCATGAATATTTTACAAATTGTAAAATCAAATTTGTTATCTATGGGATTGTTTGACCTTGCATAAAGCTGTACATTGGAAAAACTAATCAGGAAATACGCCATCAGATATCATAGCACAAGTCCAGAATTAGGAAAAAGGTACAAATGGCTCCTTTTTTCATTCATTGGCATAGCCACTCCCACACAGAAAAAGATTTACGATGGACTGTCATCTCCAAAGTAGAACAAGGTCCAAGAGGAGGTGATCAAAAGAGAAGCAACATAGAATATTAAATGTATTATGACAGTAGATGGGCTAAACAAACTTTCAGAAATATCCCATCTTTAGGATCATGCCAATGTCTCTTCAATATATGTTGAGTTCCTGATTATAAGTTCAATACCACGACAGTGGTGAGTTTGTTGAAATCTCCATTACCAGCACAATTGCAGCCTTCCAATGGCATATGGGGCCAATTATGCTAGTTCCAGGCACCCTGAAATGCCATCTATGAAGAACATGTCCACATAGAATTAGACACGAAGTTTTGTTGCCATGAATGATTCGATATAATGTGCTCATACAGCCCTTTGGACTTCTTTGTCGTAGGCATTAGAATTGTACACCGACATGCACTTAATGATTTGGTGCTCACAACAAGAAACAACGCCAACATATGAAGACCCATGTTAACAGGGACGTTTTGAAACAGCTCGGAAGCACTGTTATTATAAACCGACTTTAGTCTTTTTTTAAATTCACTCTTGATCGGGTCAACTTTATTGAACAAAGAAAAATGGCACTTTTAGCTTTACCTCGATCTCATTGGATTTCAACTCATACTACGGGAGATGAACAAGGATCAGTGAGGTCCAGAGTCATTATTACATACAAATTACCACCGTTCACAACTTTGGCTCCTTGCAAAATAAGTGCGTAGAAACAAAATACAAGGGATTCTTGAGCTATAAACATAATATATGATTCAGCGAAACCAAATCGATGTGGTTTAAATTTGTGTGCGCTAAAAAGAGCATAGCGTTCCTTGAGACAGAGCATCGTTTAAATGTCCGCTGGTGTAGCGGAAGCTACCACGCTACAGAATTCTCCTCCACTAACCTGGGACCACAAATTGGTGTAATAAAAAAGGAAGCTATCAAATATTTATAGCATAGAGGAAAGCAATGCTAGACGGCGTATTAAAGCATTGGCTGTAGCTATCACGTTTGCACATAACATTTCTGAAAAAAGGCAAATAACTACCCCTATTTATTATTCTTAGGATTTGGTTCCTACCAAAAACAGCTGAACAAACTTCTTCCACCCAGCAAGACCACAAATTGAAAAACAGTTAACTTCCTGAGAGACCATCATTTTGTTTCTTTTTGCAACAGAATTAAAGCTAGGGTATTGATGGTAGTCCTCCTTGTCTATTAGAGAGTTATTCAACAAGCCGTCTCTCTCCAGGAGTCTGGAATAAGGCCAACAACTTAAGGCTAGGTGCACTTCTATCACACAAGTAAGCAACTCGAGATTGAAGGACGTGGTTTGTACATAGATGACTGACACAACATGATAGCTTAGACATGTTCATTTAATTTTGTGTACACAGATAATACATGAGAGTGGTTATGTTGTGATTCATTTGTTTGAGCAGGTAAGAGGTGAAATGCTACAGCGCTTGGCAGAATATTGAGATATATGTTGAGGATGTATAGTAAGATAAGACTGTTTCATGTCTTTCAGAAATTATTGGTCCTGAGGAGAATCTCTCTGAGGAAAGAGATTCGAAACGCGTCAACCACGTCATTTTTAGGCCAATCAACAGATTCGATTTTTTTGATTCTTTGGATTGTTGTGAAAAAATTTTGATTGCCTTATTTTCAATTTGGTATTGTTAGTATATTGTAAGAAAAGATTGCCTGTCTTTCAGAAAAGATTTTGTTTAGGCTTCCCAGGGTGGGTTCAGTGTGAATGAGGAAAGGATGCGAGTATGAGTGTGGCAACTAGTTGAGTATGAGTATGAAGTATACATAGAGAGTATGAATTTATTTATTTATTTATGAATCTTATAAAGCGCACTGTCACCTTGCAGGCATCCTCGCGCTAAGGCTCCATGAAAGGTGGAAAAAAGGGTGTCATAAAGGTCCTAAAGAACTCAGACCCTAGGGAACAGCCAGGTTTTCACGTATTTTCTGAACAAGAGAAGTTCCTCAACTTGTCTAATCTCCCAAGGTAGACTGTTCCAAAGTTTGGCCGCAGCCACCCCAAAAGACCTATCCCCTGTCCTGACTTTCTTGAATCTAGGTACTCTCACAAACCGGGCCGAAAAAAAAGAGCAAAGCACCCTGGTGAAAGTGTACCAGGCAAATTTAGATTGCATTGATCGAGGGCCTAGCCCATGAAGGGCTTTAAAAACAAGGCAGAGAGACTTAAATTTTACTCTCTGCCTGAGGGGAAGCCAGTGGACTTCGGTCAAAGCTGCGGATGCAGACGCTCTTCCGGGCCATCCCAAAGCCATTCAAGCAGCCGCTGATTGGATTCTTTGAAGTCTATGTAACAGAAAGCTAGGGGACTCAAGTAGGAGGGCGTTATAGTAATCGAGCCTGGTCAAGATTGTGCATCTAGCCACTAAAGCACGAGCATGGATGGGTAATAATGGCATAATCTTACGCAGGGACCTAATCAGGACAAATCAGCAAGACACAGTTTTTTGCAACCTGAGCCTCCATTGTCAGCTTGTTATCTAGCATGATGCCTAGGTTACGTACAGTTTTAACTGGTAGAACCTTAATCGATGTTTCTGGGGGCCAGAAATTGTCAGGAAAGGGAAGCGAAATCCTGTTCCCCGCATAGAAAAGCACCTCAGTTTTGCCCGCGTTAAATTGAAGGGAATTGTCCTGTAACCGACCAGCAGTATCCCGCAGACACTCATGAAACACCTCCAACGGTGTCGAGTCCGGTAAACAAGCGGTACAACGCAACTATTACCACAGACTACTTTTACAACGCAACCACTACAATGCAGGATCCTTTACACCGAATGCCTTTACAATGCATGACATTACATCGCAGATGCTATTACAACGCATGCCATTACATCGTAAGTATAGGTAAGTTTATCTTTTTTAAAAACTTTTTTTTTTAAATAATTAATTAATTTAATAAATATTAAAAATAAATTAAATAAAGTAATTTAAGTAATTTTAAAAAGTAAGTATGAGTATAGGAGTATATGTTTTGGGGTGTTTGGGTATTTTTAGGGTTCAGGGCTAGGTTTGGGTTTTGGGGTACAGGGTTATTTTTAGGGTTCAGGGCTAGGTTTGGGTTATGGGGTACAAGGGTATTTTTAGGGTTCAGGGCTAGGTTTGGGTTATGGGGTAAAGGGGTATTTTTAGGGTTCAGGGCTAGGTTTGGGTTATGGGGTACAGGGGTATTTTTAGGGTTTAGGGCTGGGTTTGGGTTATGGGGTAAAGGGGTAGCTTTATGGTTTAGGGATATGTTTGGGTTTTGGGGTACAGGGGTATTTTAAGGGTTTTATTTTAAAAAAAAGTACTTTAAATTTATTAATTAAATTATTTTAAGTAATTTTAATATTTAAAAAAAAAGTTCTTATAAAATAAAATAAAAAGTAAATTTTACCTCTACATTATCCTGGACTTACCCTACTATTACACCCCCCTGAAGTTAGAATATTATTTTTAAACACCTACACTATTTTTTAAATATATATATATATATATATATATATATATATATATATATATATATATATATATATATATATTTGCAAATACATTAAAAAAATTAATTTAATAATTAAAATTAATTAAATATTTATTAATTTCATTTGTTTAAAAATTATATACTTACCTATACTTACGTTATAATGGCATGCGTTGTAATAGCATCTGCGATGTAATGTCTTGCGTTGTTATGGCATTCGTTGTAAAGGATCCTGCGTTGTAAAAATTGCGTTGTAATTGTATGTGTTGTTAAAGTATGCGTGGTAACATCATACATCCGTCGAGTCCTCACCCTCAAAGGAGAGGATCAATTGAGTGTCGTCTGCATAATTAATCACATTGATCTTATGTGATTTGATCAATGATATCAAGGGTTTTAAATAAAGATTGAACAAAATAGGGCTAATTGCCGAACCCTGAGGTACCCCGTGCAGCACTGGGAAAATTGCAGATTGGAAAGGGGGAAGGGACACAGCCTGCTGTCTGTCCTCTAGAAAAGATCAAAACCAACGCAAGGCACAGCCTCTCACCCTGGCCTCACTCACTCTACTCAGGAGGGTCTCATGGTTGACCGTGTCAAATGCGGCAGACAGGTCGAGCAGAATCAGAGCTGCGTCCTTACCCCTGTCTGCTCGTCTTTGAAGCTCATCCAAGGCAGTAACCAAGGCCGTCTCTGTCCCATGGGCAGGGCGAAAGCCAAATTGCATTTCCTCGAGCAGCTGATATTGCTCCAGATGTTTAGAGAGTGAGGAACTGACCCTGCGTTCAACAATCTTTGCGGGAAAGGGTAGCATGGAGATCGGTCTGTAGATCTTAGAACACTCTGGGTCCAATGATGTTTTTTTCAACAGCGGGGATACAAGGGTTTGTTTCCAGCGAGCGGGTACTATACCGCTGGCCAGAGACTGGTTGAAAATCATGCGGAGAGTAGGAAATAGTTCCTCTTCATACTCTTTCCAGATCTTGTGCGGGACCGGGTCCATGGGCGAGCCAGAGAAGATGCCCCGTGCCAGCCTACTGAAGTCCTCCTCCTTTAGGGGCGGAAACTCCAATAGTTGATTTGCAGGCTGCCAACAAGGCCATTATCCCCACTCTCCAAGGCCTGATCTGTCAGAATATGAGAGCAGCTGGATTCAGTGGAACCTTTGAGATCGTTGATGAATATCTCAATTTTTTCTCTGAAGAACTTAGCCAGGTTCTCACAGAGTTCCTGCGAGGGGGGTATCGAGTTCTTGGAGCAGTCAGGACTGGGAGGCTGTTCAGAATGTTAAAGATGCTCCTAGAGCTGTTGGAAGCATTGCAGATCGTGGAGCAGAAATAGTCTGCTTTTAATTTATGAATCAAGGTCTTGTACTCAACAATTATGAGCTTCCAAAGCAACCTGTCTGATTCCTTATAGCCCCGCCTCTATTTCCTCTCTGCCTGTTTACATGCTAATTTAGTGGATTTCAGAGTATCATTAAATCAGGGGGCAGAGGCTCTGCCCTTACAACTAAGTTTTTTTAAGAGGGCATGAGAGTCTACCGTCGCTGTGATCCTAAGGCACAACGAGGCATAGTTCTCATTGAACTGTTTGTCCCGGGAGAAGGCATCTCTGACCTTAAACACCAAGTCCGAGGATCTCAGCCGTGCCAGGGCCTTCCAGTCCCTACAAGAAACTTCAGTGGTGGTACGGGCAGGCCGGGTCTGGGCAGCAAAAAAATTTAAATAAAATGTAATTAAGAAATGGTCTGTCCAGTCCATGGGCGAGATTTCTCCCATGTGCAACAGATGAGGACCCGAAAAGAGAAGGTCAAGGCTATGACCCTCCTTATGAGTGGCACCCGCAACTTGCTGAAAAAGGCCGAGGCCTTCGCAAGAGTGGAGTAGATTAAGAAACCCAGCGTCAAGGGAACCATTTGGCCACAGATTGAAGTCCCCTAAGACTATCAATTTGCTGTGAGTGGCTGCCATGTTAGTGAGAGTGTCTAACAGAGATTGTTGTTGCTGAACAGTAAAGGCCCCAGGGGGTCTATAACAAATTACCCCAGTAAAGATAAGCCCAGAGGCATTTTTTATGGTTAGGACAAGTAGCTCCACTCCGTGAACCGGATCCATATCAATGGTCCCGATTTGCCAAGAGGTCCTATATGTGACCCCAACCCCGCCTCCCCTTCAGTTAGGTCTGGGGAGATGTAAAATTTTAAAATCTGACGGACAGGCCCAGCCTGGCTCCATCTTGCAATCAGGGCGAGTCCAGGTCTCCGTCATAAATAAGACATCGAGCTGGTGAGATTCAACTAACAGTTAAATTTCGACGCAGTGTTTTGGCAGAGAAATTTCATTAAGAAGTCCGCAGGATAGGAGACTTCCACAAAGGAAATCGCTCAATGGGTGAGCTGAGTCAGCAAAAGTAAGATTATCCTTATTGGCATGGCACTCACCTATGTTCAGCAAGGTCTCACTAATGAATGATATGAGACTTAAGTTTTGAGGTTTTGAAAGAAGAGCACCAAAAGGGTTTTGAATGATGATTTTGTTGGTGTGGGGGTCATATGGCTGAGATACCCGCAACCCCCTGTCAACACAATCCCCAAGAATTGGGAAACCGGAAACAGTTCTGAACTTTTTGGAAGGCGGGAGGGAGTTACCCTCCCGGCCGTATTTATTAAAATATGAAACAAAATTAAAACTAACCTTAACACATTTCTAATACAAAGGTTCTCCTAGCCGATACTAACATCCTTACAAATGCATTTCAAATTGAAATTGTACATCCTAACGTTAAGGGCCAACGGCAAGGTCGTAACCGGTGTCAGATCCCTAAACCAGAACTCCCCCCTCACTTGTGAGGGGCGGCCGCACAGAGGACTGCACCTCATGTGCCATACCAATTTCCCTTGTCTTGACAGGGGGCCCCTGTTAACTCGACGCCATCTACGTGGTCGTCCGAGGACTCGTGTGAGGTGTCTAGAAGGTAGCGTAGACTCCCCTCCCCACCCCACACAACTTACCACATCTGCCGTCGCAGATGTCCTGGCCCCGGGAAATTCCCAGGAGGGGCCCGTAGCCCCTCCTATCCAGGGAGGGGCCTTGACCGCCTTCCCTTTCCTTTAGGCGTCCCGTCCTTTAGAAGGGACCGCCTCCCCGTTGAGGGGCCAATGGCCACCTCCCCCCGGGCGCTCCCATCCGTAATGGGTGACGCCCCCCCCTAGGGATCTTCCAATGACTGCTCACCGATCATGACCTTACCGCCCGACCAAACAATAAATACGACAAGATTAATTACTACCTTCAGCAGTTCAAGTATAAACTCTTCTAAAAAACATTACTGATTACTCTGATGCAAGTCTTTAATAAAGCATGCTGCGAAGAATTATCCACTTTATTGCAAACGGAATCCCAAACTTTATTCAGAACAACCTGTAAGAAAACAACTACTACGTCAAACGACTTTATTCCAAAACAACTTGCTGTCTTCAGGGGTTGGTGGGTGGGTCAAAATTGGCTCTTCGTAACGTCTCGAGCTCACGTGCAGCGAGGAGGTGCAGCTTCAGAGCAAACGGAATCCCAAACTTTATTCAGAACAACCTGTAAGAAAACAACTACTACGTCAAACTACTTTATTCCAAAACAACTTGCTGTCTTCAGGGGTTGGTGGGTGGGTCAAAATTGGCTCTTCGTTCCGTCTCGAGCTCACGTGCAGCGAGGAGGTGCAGCTTCAGAGCACAGGAACAAGAGGATGCTTCCTTGGATTATCGCTCCTTTTATTCTTCTTTGGGCGGGCGTAAACCCGCCTCCTCCCGCCTCCGGGGGCGTGGCTGACGGCTTCATTGTCTAGGACAGCCCACTCTTGGGCGGGAAGAAACGCGCCCCGGCTACGCCGCTTTGGGCATACCAGCCGAGACGCGCCTCCCGCCCAAAATGGCTTCCCGGGGGGATCGGGGTACTCCACCATACGTTCGGGGGGACCGAGTGGTCGCCCCTTTCCATATGGCTGAGATACCCGCCACCCCCTGTCAACACAATCCCCAAGAATTGGGAAACCGGAAACAGTTCTGAACTTTTTGGAAGGCGGGAGGGAGTTACCCTCCCGGCCGTATTTATTAAAATATGAAACAAAATTAAAACATTAAAATAACAGTTTCATATCACGTACAATTTCATATCCACATTACGATGTTTTGGCTAACCTTAACACATTTCTAATACAAAGGTTCTCCTAGCCGATACTAACATCCTTACAAATGCATTTCAAATTGAAATTGTACATCCTAACGTTAAGGGCCAACGGCAAGGTCGTAACCGGTGTCAGATCCCTAAACCAGAACTCCCCCCTCACTTGTGAGGGGCGGCCGCACAGAGGACTGCACCTCATGTGCCATACCAATTTCCCTTGCCTTGACGGGGGCCCCTGTTAACTCGACGCCATCTACGTGGTCGTCCGAGGACTCGTGTGAGGTGTCTAGAAAGTAGCGTAGACCCCCCTCCCCACCCCACACAACTTACCACATCTGCCGTCGCAGATGTCCTGGCCCCGGGAAATTCCCAGGAGGGGCCCGTAGCCCCTCCTATCCAGGGAGGGGCCTTGACCGCCTTCCCTTTCCTTTAGGCGTCCCGTCCTTTAGAAGGGACCGCCTCCCCGTTGAGGGGCCAATGGCCACCTCCCCCCGGGCGCTCCCATCCGTAATGGGTGACGCCCCCCCCTAGGGATCTTCCAATGACTGCTCACCGATCATGACCTTACCGCCACCGGCCGGATAGTTGACCGGCTATCCGGACCCCCCACAAAACTCCTACCTAAAGGTCATGCTGTAAACTCCTTAACCAGGCTACGAGGTCTCCTATGAGTAAAGAATTCCCCACCCGGGACAAATGGACCCCATCCTCTAAATACATATTGTCCCCCCTGATACAACCATGAGGAATCAAATGCAATGTACTGGTACGGAACAGTCTACCAAGCTTGTTATTCACCTTTTTCACAGAATGATTTATAGCAGACACTGAATTAGCCCCCCGCCACACCTTTCGTGGTATCATATGGGACCATGCAATCGTGCACCCTGGAACCCTTCTCGCCAACCAACTTACTGTGGATAGTATCGCCTCGAGAAGTAGTCGTCTACCAGTGGTCACCAAATCATTGCCCCCAAGATGCACTATGATTATAGATGGCGGTGACCTTGTCCGCCCTAACAAACCCTCAAGAAAAGGTTGAAACTGGTCAATACAGAGCCCGCCCCTTCCGTAGAAGGTCACCCTGTACCCGTATTCCCCAGCCGTGTGAATCATGTCACCTGCCTTGAATACGTCCGCGGCACGCCTCATGTATGAGTGGCCCACGACCCACACCACTCTTTCATCAGCCGGTGATCTCTGACCGCTGGTTCCCAGGTGTCGGGTCGACTGCACAGTCCGCCCCGCCTCGTAGGTTTGCGAAACTGTAACCAAACAAAGACAAGAAGCGTGAGTACATGATATCAGCTTCGATTCACAACATGTGCAACCACATATACCTTTTGTAACAATTCGAGGACCAACGCCCCAACTGTTTCACTTTTTCCACACTCAGACCCCTGGCTGTAGCCTCTGTAGCAGCCCCTATCCGGAAGGAATGGGTCCCAAACTCGCCCGGGTTCAAGCCCGCGGCCGAAATTGCCATTGCAAGCACCCGCTGGAACTGAAACCTCGTCAGTGGGGTGGCATCAGCGTGCCTCAGCAAGGTCCCCCCCCATGATGCCGCCCTCTGCGCCAAAAAACTCCTCAACGCATGCAAGCGGGCACATGGGAGATCCGGGAATCGGCTGGACTACTACACTGTCCCCGATCGCCCCCTGATCGGTTTTGGACCTGGCAAACGAGACAATCATCGTCTCCCCTTTAACTTGAATGTGCTCTCGGCACAGTCCCCCCCGTATCCTGCTTGTTTTTTGCCACCAGTTCGCTTACCCGCATAGCCCCATGGAATGCTAATGCAAAAGCGGCCCGGAATAACACTGTTTCCGACTGGGATGAACATGTCGCAGGGAGTACGGACAGTAACAGGGCCAACCTATCCAGACCTATCGGGTGCCTTTCATCTACTCTGCGACCCTCAAGGCGTTGCCACCCACGCAGCGCTGTAGGGTCCTGGATACCATGAGCCCGCGCCATGAAGGAAATGGCGGCCCGATGCCTCTGGGCCGTGGCCACCGATTTGCCTGCCTTGCGTAATGACAGCAAAAACTTTATGACAAATTCTTCCTGGCCCCAAAGCTCCCCCCTAGCAGAACCCAAGAAGGACCAATAGGAACGGAACGCCCCTTCATATGCCTTCCTTGTCCTGGGTGCTAAACTCTCTCCCACGAGGTTTAGTAGTTCGGGGCACCGAGAGACCAGAGAGCTTCGGGAAATGGTGCCGCCACCGGGTCCGCTGTGGGCAGAAAACCCCAGAAGGCCTGCATACGGAAACGAGAAAGCGCATCAGCAGCCTGATTCAGCACCCCTGGCACATGCCTCGCCCTAAAGAGCACGTTCAATTGCATACATAGTAAAACAATTTCTTTGAGCAACCTCAGAATCCATTTGCATCGTGCTGCCTGACTATTGATACACTCAACCACGGTCATGTTATCCGACCAGAACACCACAGAGTGATCCCTAAACCCCTCAGGCCATGTTTTCAAAGCCACCAGAATAGGGAACAGTTCGAGAAAAGCAATGTTACCTGTAAGCCCACACTCGTGCCACCATGACGGCCACGTTTGAGCCGACCAGTGATTACCAAATATGGCGCCAAAGCCTATACTCCCCGCCGAATCTGTCCACAGCCCCAACTCCTCGGAGGACACCGCCGGCTTGGTCCAGACAACCCGACCATTGAAATCCGCCAGGAATGCCAACCAAATGCGCATGTCCTGGCGAATCTCTGCCGAGAGCCTCGTGCGGTGGTGCCCCTCTTTAAGACCGACCATGGCTTGTGCAATCGAGCGGGAAAACGGGCGGGCCATTGGCATTATCCTAAGGGCGAAATTCAACTGACCCACAGTCTGCTGCAATTGATGCAAGCTCACCTTAGTCTCCCTAATGCATGCTTCCAGTGAGGCCCTGAATTTCCGCACCTTTTCTTCGGGCAACCGGAAGCAACCTTCTTCGGAATCGAGCTCTATTCCAAGAAACTCGAGCGAAGTTGAGGGCCCCACAGTCTTACCTGGCGCCAATGGCACACCAAACTGACTCATCAGACCACAGAATTCTTTTAAAGCCTGTGCACATTCTGGATCCCCGGCTGCCCCCAGGAACAGAAAATCGTCAAGATAATGCATAACATGCTGAAACCCCGTCACTCTCGTGAATGCCCATTGCAGAAAACAACTGAATTTCTCAAAATAAGCACAAGATATGGAACAGCCCATTGGCATACATTTATCCATGTAATAGCGCCCCTGAAACATAAAACCCAGGAGACGCTGATCGTCTGGGTGTACCGGGAGCAACCGGAACGCTGACTCGATGTCTGACTTGGCCATCAGCGCTCCGGGCCCCAGGCGATTCAACATGGCGACGGCATCATCGAAGGATGCGTACCGCACCGAACACACCTCCGGGTCTATCGCATCATTCACCGAAAGACCTCTCGGGGCTGACAAGTTATGTATCAATCTAAACTCACCCGGGTCCTTCTTAGGGACCACTCCCAAGGGTGAACAAACAAAATTAGGAACTGGTGGCATGTCGAATGGTCCGGCAACCCGACCCCGGGTCACCTCTTTCCCAATCTTCGCTTGCACTACCGCCGTATTCTGCAGGACCGACAGTTGGTTCCTACAATGCGCTTTACCCTGAAAATTCCCCACCGGGATGCGGAAACCATACGAAAAACCGTCTCGCAACACCCCAGCGGAGACATGATCTGGGTATTTACTGAGCCAAGGAATCATTGCCATGGTATCGACTGGTGTAGGGAAAGGCGCCCCTCGGACTATGTCAGACCTGTTTGGCGCTTCCCTACTTCCGTTATCAACCGTTTTGGCTCTGCACATGGTCTCGGGATGCGAGGACTGTCCACACCCCCCACAGTCGTGCCTAAACTTGCATGACCCCTGGGGCCTCGTACACTTTCCCCTGTTAAAATTCCAGCATACCCCTTTCTTACCTGTAGTGCCATTCGACTTTGGGTGATGTTCATTACTTGCCCCCGCCCGAAAGGGCGCCCCAGATGAATGGCGGGAAAATTCGCCACCGTTCCCTCCCAACAATGGCACCTTCAACATGCCTGAGTTCTCCATTTTTTGCCAAGAAATGGAGTGGTAACAATCCCACGTCAGACACGTGTCGAACTCCTTGGCCTTGCGAAAAATATTATCATAACAAAACCACTGATTGCCCTCATATGTCTGAGAAAACTCCATAATACGTGTCTGGTACACGGGTAACTCGGCCAACAGTTCAGGCCTCCGTTCCCCCATAATTGAAGTGAATATGCCAAATGCTCTGCCCCAATTACCTATCGTCTCATCGACTCTAAAAGCGGCCATTTTTGCGCGCCAAACACTCGGTGCATAAGCTCTTTCTGAACTTTCACGTGCTCAATCTCGTAATGATCAGTTAGCAAGGAAAACATGTTTACATATTTCTCAGCCCATATCCGCTCTTTGATTTCCATCGGGATATGCTGGGCCAATTTCTCCCTTCTTGAGGGTACAGACCCCTTCCCCGCAATCAGCATTAGCTGCTTACCTGAGCTAGAAGCTGTAACCGCAGTTGCTGCCGAATTGTGCCCGCTGCGGGTTGACCCACTGGAGCCTGCGGGGAAACAAAAGGACAAGGTGGTTTTGCGGCCTCCCGTGACTGCCGCAACTGCCTCATTAATTGCTTGGCCTCCTCGGCCGTGTCGCCTGGAGCCACGGAACCCCCGCTGCTATTACCCAACCATGCCGCCAGCTGGGCGGCCAACTCCGGGGGCATGTCCCCCTCGTTCACCGGGGTAACCACCACGGGGATCCGCTGGCCCTCGACGGGAGCCGGCGCGGGAATCTCCGCTGGTCTGGGAGGGCTCGCCGGGGGAGCCTCCGGAACTGGGACCTCGTCCTCATTTGCCCCATTCCTGGCCCTCTTCCTTCTCCCGGCCAGGACCTAAACCGGGCTGGTTCTTTTTGGCCTTCCAGCACCGTCCCTGGCCGCCATTTTCCTCTTCATCTCTGCCATGTCTTTCACCAACATCCGGAGCATTTGGTCGGTGTTGACCTTCTTTGCGACTCTTTTGCCCGGCATTTTCCGCACGAAGGTGGAAGGTCCTGGACCAGACTTGTATTGCTAGAAGAGAAATTACAAATTTCAAAATTGGCTCTTCGTTCCGTCTCGAGCTCACGTGCAGCGAGGAGGTGCAGCTTCAGAGCACAGGAACAAGAGGATGCTTCCTTGGATTATCGCTCCTTTTATTCTTCTTTGGGCGGGCGTAAACCCGCCTCCTCCCGCCTCCGGGGGCGTGGCTGACGGCTTCAGTGTCTAGGACAGCCCACTCTTGGGCGGGAAGAAACGCGCCCCGGCTACGCCGCTTTGGGCATACCAGCCGAGACGCGCCTCCCGCCCAAAATGGCTTCCCGGGGGGATCGGGGTACTCCACCATACGTTCGGGGGGACCGAGTGGTCGCCCCTTTCCATTGTAATTGTCCGGATTTAGTGATGATAATAATGTTTTGTATAATGTTCCATTGAATGAAATAGCTCGTAATTGGTATAAATTAATTGGATTCATTCAAACTGAAAAAGTGGTTAAGAAGGACCTGTTCTATTCTTTTTCCTTCTTGAAATTGTGTAATGTAGTGGCAGCATTGGCATTTCACTTTGTTAATTTCTATGCTGGTGTGGCCTTGCTGGGCGTTAACCAAACCATGTATTGCTAAATCGCTCCACTAACTTTGGCAAATCTGGATTATATTGTTTGGCCCTTAGGCCCACCACATTCCATTTGATTAAGTGCCAAATCTTTAACAGCACAACATTATTGTTATTTACAGATGCCTCAGCCATGGAGGGGGAGATTAAGTTCATAGTCATCAACTGGGTGCCTAGAAATATGTACTGGTCAGTCCCATTGATCTAGAGATGACAGGGACTTAGATCTGTTTCATACTGGTACACTACCTTGTTGAGATCAGCCCTATAACTGGAAAGGTGACAGTCTCAGGAGCACTTTGGTTGTCGTGGAAGCCAAAATAAAGCAATAACTATCTCTTACAAATGCTAATTACCATTTGTGGTTTTCCAAATGTTTGTTTAGGAAATGACAGATGACACGAACCTCTACACAAATGTCTACCTTGTCTACACCAAGGATCCAGAGAACCTCAGGGAGATGCTGTGGGCCCCCGATGTCATCAACTGGAATCAATGCCTCCAGATAGAAGGTAAGTGAAGATGAGTGTGCAATCTGGCATTGGGGACTGCCCTGGCTATGTTCAACACAAATATGTTTTAAATAGTTCCCTTGAAAACTAATGGACATTTTTCTTTAGTACGCTGTATAAGCACAATTTATACAGATCAGTCTTTATTTGAAGCCAGTAGCTTTCAGTGCTAGGCAACAGTGCTGGACAATGGAGCCGAGAGCAAGATGTGCAGATTTGGCCATTTGTGATTTCCTGATGTTGAATTTGAGTGATGTCCTATTATAAAATCACTAACTGCGATGCATGGTAGTGTGGTTGACACTGTTACCAATTTGTAGTGGTTCGCAAATGGACCTGCCTCATTAATATTCATGAGGCAGGTTGGTATTTGCAGCCCATTGTGAATGGTTACAATCACAGGGATGGTGGCCTGCTGGGGTCAGCAGACCACCATGTTTCTAATTGCAATTAAAAGAAACCAATTTGTTTTTGTAATGCAGCTCATTTTCCTTAAAGGATGTGTTAGACCTGTCTGCCCTCAGGTGGTCTTACCCCGCATTTTTTTCCCTTTCTGCCTCAGTTTTAACAACCATTTTTTTGTACATAGGACTCTGGGCACCTTACCACTGCTGTACACTGCTGAGGTGCAGGTGCTCTTTCCTAACAACATGGTTGCCACAGGCCCCTGATATCTGCGGTCTAGTAGTTGGGATCAGGCTGGGACATAATGCTACTGTAACCCTGAGAGTCCCACCTCTTGACACCAGAGACAGTCACCACAGAGTCCCCAGAGCCTTCTAGAAACTTCTCTACCCCCAAGGCTGGTGCCAGTACTTGCCGCCTTTCTGTAGGGTCACCTGACCTAGGGGTATAAAGGTAAAGGAGGGAAACCTGACAGTCAGTTGGTGCACTACTGGACCTGGGGACCCTCCACCGGAGTAAAGGCTGCTGGGTTCGGTGGAGGGTACACTGCTGAGGCTGACTGAACTTAGGCCCTGCTACCCCAAGATAGATGAGTGATCCCGCCAGCCTGCTGACCTTGCCCTGCGTGAGGGGAACCAGGAATATCAACTCGAGTGGCCCTGCCCAGAATTTCCTCCCACTGCAACTAATTTTTGCAACTGATACCTGCCATCCATCCTCAGTGGTGAGACTGGGAGGCACTGGGAACTTGACACCTGAAATCCACCACCAGCACAGGGACAGAGACATGCTGGGGATCTGAGAGCGCTGCTGCTGCCAGGGATTCCTGAATGTTCTGTGGTGCGTTGGGAACCCAGCCCTGTCCCTGTATGTCAAACACTGTGCAAGTGTCGAGCTGTGAGTCCTAAAGTTTGTGAGTGTTTCCCATCACTGTGCTGGTACACTGCTGTGTGCGCAATTGCTACTTGAGCCTCACCTCAAGCACTAACGCTGTGACCCCCAGTGCTGAGTCAGCGAAGCACTGTATACCCGCTGCTGGTCGGGTACCTGCATGCGAGCGCTTTTCCCTGAAGAAGAGCTGTATGCTGAAAACAACGCCACGGCCCAGGCACCGTTGAGTGAAGAGACGCTGTGGCTGAGATCACCACCACAGCTCAGGTGCCGTTGTGTGAAGAGACGCTGTGGCCAAGATCACCGCCGCAGCCTAGGCACCGTGAGTAGAGCTACGCAGGCTTCCCCATGATGACAGGGGAGTTGTGCTGAGTTTGGTGCCCTAGGAAGCGTCTAGCAAACGGGTCTCTCGCGAGGGGCGCCCACGCGGTCGTCAGCTTCCTGCGCTGAGGGCCGTACCAAGACCGCTGGTTGCAGAGGGAGACGCTGATCCGGAGTTAGCTGACTTCAGCCAAAGAGGTATAAGAGACCGGAGGGGCTCTAGCCCCCCATGCCAGGTAACACCTGCAGCGGGAGGGCAGAGCGGAGCTGCTAGAGACTGCGTCTGGAGGGAAGAGGAAGCCCCGTGACCGCCGATTGCCGAGGGGGATCTGGGCCCAACCTGCAAGGAATGCACTTAACTCCCCACACTCCAGAGGTATATTGCTTGCCCCAGGCCTACCCCCTCAAGAGGTTAACGCCTAATCACCAGGGGACGACCCCAGGGGCTCCTGGGGCCTGCCCTTCCTTGCCCAGTGAGTGATACCAGCCGGGATAGTGCCCCCTCGCTCAGGGAAGGTGTCCCCTTTAACTCTGCTTTGAACCTCTGCAGAGGACCTATGGCCTGGATTGACCAACCGTAGAGTAGTTGCCATATTGTACCTCTACTTAGATCTGCTCCCTTATGTGAGTTGGTGCAGGCGGCCATTGGTCTAATTTAAATATAGATCTGCCCTTGTTACTGATTTTTCACTACCTAAATGAGCCTGCATGCCCACATTGAGTAGGAGTCTTGGGAATGTTCATCCATATCGCCCAGTGGGTTATGAGGGATAACCTGTTATATAAACACTGCATAAGAAATGTTGCCTGTATTGACCATATGCATGAGAAATGTTACCTTCAGTGAACATTTTCAGAAGTGTTACCTGTAGTGACCTGATGTTATAGAAACCATTTATCCTGCACTCTGTGTGAGCTTTAAATTTCGAATTCTGACAAGAGATAGATAAAGAACTTGAAGTGGTGTCTATTTATTGCATGTGCTTTACTTGGTCAGTGTGAGTGTGTGCTGCACAACTACTTCACACATAGCTTCCGGCGTGCCTTCCTGCCTTGCGCCAAGCTACCGCGTTGTACTTGGAGGTCCCTGGGACCTCTCAGTTCTAACAGGATGCAATAAAAAAAAAATGAAAAGCTACCTTTTAATTTTTTTTAGAGTAGACAGTGGTCCTTGAAACACGGTGGATCATTCCATCTTACTTTCCCGTGTCAGGGCGGCGGGCATAGGAGGCTCAGCCCTTATTTGGCTCTCGTCCTTTTTGAGGGACCGGACCCAGGCGGTTCATCTTGGGGAGTTTTCAGCTACCCCCTGCCAGGTCCAGTGCGGTGTTCCCCAGGGCTCTTCTCTTTCCCCTTTACTGTTCAACCTTTACATCTCGCCTCTCATCTTTGCTCTACAGCAGCTGGAGGTCATGGTATATAACTATGCCGACGACCTCCAGCTCATCTTCAATCTATCTTCTTCCTCTGACTCCATCTCTAACTTCCAATCTACTCTATCTTTCATCAGGGACTGGATGAACTTCAACCACCTGAAGCTCAATCCCAATAAGACGGAACTTGTGGTTACAGGTGGTTGTTCCAGTCCCCTGGAATTCTCTATTTTGGCCCCCCTCCTTTGGTTCTCCTCCTATCCCAGTTTCCTCTGTCAAGACTCTTGGCATCAAACTAAATGACAAACTCACTATGCACTCCCAGATAGGTTCGGTGGTTTCTTCCTGTTTTCTTACTCTTCGTACTATCCGTTCTATCTCTCGTTTTTTTTCCTTCTCTGCACTTAAACTAATCATGTCCGCACTGGTCCTGTCCCGCCTGGACTACGGGAACATCATGTTCAATGGCATCCCTCAGTACAGCCTGCGCAAACTGCAACTGGTGCAGAACCAGGCGGCCCGCCTTGCTTTCGGTCTTCCCAAATTTCATCGTACCTCTCCCCTCCTGAAGACCCTTCACTGGCTTCCTGTTCGGGAACGCGCCTTGTTTAAATTAGGCTGCATGGCGTTTCAGGCCAGGACGGGCCTGGCCCCTCTTTTTATATCTTCAGCCGTCAAAGCTTATGTCCCTGGCAGAGACCTTCGCTCCTCGGCACAACATCTTTTAGCAGTTCCCCGCTACCGGAAAAAAAAACTGGGTGGCTCGAAATTTTCCACTCTCGCCCCCATGTTCTGGAATTCTCTTCCCTTTCACCTTAGGTCTCTCACTCAATATTCCATTTTTCGCAAAGAATTGAAAACATTTTTATTCACTCAGGCTTTTCTGTCTTAATCTCTGTTCCCCTTTCCAGTCTATGTCTTAGCGACTGACTTTGCCAGCTGGCTGTTTGCTATCTCAGCGCCAAGAAACCGCTCAGGTGTATGTTGCGCTTAATAAATATTTTAAACTTAAACTTAAACTCTTAAAATATGTTGCACCCACATTCATTCAAAAAGGCGAAGGGGTCTCTTGGGAACCCCTTCCCATTTGCGAATGGGATACCACCAGGTTCAAGTTGTTGGTAACTGTGAATGTTTTGCGACCGCATTTTCAGTCGTGAAACATTCATACATACCAGTGCTATTCAGTATTAGGAAGGGGCACACTAAACACACCCCTTTCTAATACGAAATCAGAAAAGCAAAATGTGATTTGGAAACAAGTTACTGAGTCACATTTTGCCTTCTGTACATGGCAAAATGCATTTTACCGGTTGTAAACGGCACATTTGGCCCTTAATTCTCAATGCCGGCACTTATGACAGACTACCACATGGTGGCGTTGTCTGTCTAATTTTGAGGTGAGTATAAAAATCCTTGCACCCTAACCATCCTTATGGATTTGGTGGCATGAAATAGTCTAAATGTTCACACTTGTAGGTATACAATGTTTAGTAGTTGTATTGGTACAGTCATTGTCAGTGCTGGCAGGGACAATGGGTGGTGCAAGCTGCAGAGCTGCATGAGAAGGGCCCTGGCACTCAGTGTTTTACTACTTGTAAGTTCAAAGGCACTACATCCTCTCAAGAATGAGAGTTGGCAGGACATGCCTTGTGCATATTTCATAGCTGCACCAAATGGGAAGTTTACTACCATGGCTGCGAAACCTCTGGAGTGGGTATGAAACCAGTCAGACTGAAGATGAGTGTTGTGTTGAGAGGTGTGGAATTTATTAAAATATCTACTTGTCTATGTTGGAAACCGAGGCAGTATCTGTGAGGCCTGCACATATAACATGACTACATTTGTCCTTCGCGGGGAACCAAACACCAAACTGTAGCACTTGACTCTCAGAGGGTAGCGTTGCAGAGCAGCCTGAGGCTTACTCAAGCGAGGTGGTGTGGGCTAGTAATCGTCATTTGCAGGTGCTCAGAAATAACACTCAATAATTGATTGTCCATTCTGTACTTTGCTTTATAAAAGTAAGAGTACATTTATTAAACACACACACTACTAAATGCTATTCACCAATTGACAAATATGCATAAGCTGTTGGAATTACTTTGTGACATTGGATAATATCTCCGCCCCTCCCGCGGGGGCTGGGGTCTATTACCACCACTCCCATGTATGCACATCATCTTGGCCCCAATGCAATTAGTTGAACATAACCTGGAGCGAGGGCCCTATGTACTGGCATCATCCCAGTGGCAATCCACCCCATTATCTCAACAAGCATTTAAAATAGGCAACACTGCCTTTGTGGCACACAACCCTAACTGAGCATTTCCTACTGACCATGAAGTATGCACCTCTACATCTCAAGGGCTAAAAGTATGGGTTATTCACCTAAGCGCAGCAGCAAAAATACATGTTAAAGTATCACGTTAGATTGACAGTATTCATCACATTTGGGGATCATTAAAATGCATTGCAATTACAACCCCTAAAAGCATCACAGATGAAATCACAGGATTACGCATATACAGCCTGACACCCTAGCAGGAATGTCTGTCAACATAACCCTACTTTGCTTATGATCACACCTTACATAGGTACTACACATTACACATGAGACCTTCTGTCGTAATTTGACAATGGCCGGGTTAGCGCTTAGCTTTGCTACACGTTATTCCCCTTAACTTTAACTTGGCCTTACTCGGAAACGCCATTTTGTATACTACGGCGGGCATTTTAGGGAATGAGCGGCCTCGTGGTCAGCATGCCCTTTAGTCCTTTGTCCGTGCCGCTGATCACTCGAGTTTGCCCAGCAACAGGCTATTTTTAGTAGCGGTCAAGCCTGTACATGCGCAGTCCCAGCTGACCAGTCATCCCTCAGGAATGTTTCCGCCAAACTGACCAGTGGAGTTGTAACCCCTCCCATGAGTTAGCAGTGCTCCAAAAAATGACCATATTTGTACATGAACTCTGTAACCTTGTACCGCCTATCTTTTTATTACCTGTAAATGTGTATAAAATAAGGACTCACACCAATGTTCGGTGTGATACTTCTTGCATTGCCGAAGGGTGCTGTAGGAATGTACCACCACCCCATGGGGTCTTAATAAACTTGTCTTTTGTACTTTTCAGTTTCCGTGCCAACAGTTCTTTCGGTGTAAGTGGGTATCTCTGCGGAGCATGTAGGCCTTGGGAACCCAATACCACAAATTGGCGACCCCGAAGGGACTCATCGGCGACTCGGGTGCCCGAAGGAGAGGTCGTGAAGAAGGATTGGAAACTCGCCATGGACGCGCGCGCTGCCACTGAGTGACCCGAGTCTTGGCACCCACGGTGATTTCTTCCTTTCCTTCTGATCTGACCTTCCAGGTGGCGCCGGTCTCCGACTGAGATCCTGATCGTCTGCGTTGCTGTACAGTGCCCGTTTGGCTGATTTGATTAAAGACCTTGGCAGTTGGAATCTGAATATTTGAGATGGGTAAGATTTGTGATCGGTAAGGTAGTCTACGGACGCTTACTGAAGTCCTATGATTGTGACTACGATTTGAGTTAGCTAACATTTTGACTTTGTGAACTTTGAATATATGTGTAGTGCACTTCACATAGGCAGGCATGTAGAGATGTTTCTCTAATTTCATTTGTCTTCTGAGTGGCGCATTTGTGTGAAGTACTGTAAGTGCCATTTTTTATGGTATCACGTTTTCGTGGTACTTTTTGAACATGCCTGTTTTAAGCACACTCCGAGGGATGTGCTGTTTTGGAAATGGTACCACAATTAGGTTAACGGAATCTCAGCCGGCTCCCCCAGAGGGGACTCCAAACCGTGAGATGTATGTTAAATTTGGCCTTCCCCCAATACTGTACAGTAAATTGTGGCATAAATACACTAGAACTGATCCCGAGTTGCAATGGCCACTACATGGATCGTTTGATTTGCGAAAGGTTCAGTTTGTGGAACAATGTTTGTTTCAGCGCAGGTCTAGACAGAATATGTTTGATTTTGTGCGAATGTGGGAGAAAGCGGTGCGTGAACGTATGAAGCGTGAAGTTGCCTTGGCGGACAAAGAGCAGCGCAAGGCTGCTCGAGATAAAGCTTTACAGCTTGAGGAAAAGGAGGCGCAGGAAAAGAAAGACAGGGAGGCACGGGAACGTAAGTTGCAAATGACCGGTCAATTTCCTATTCGACGACCACTTTATCCTGTCCTTAATAATGAAATTGATGATTTTTCGTTATTAGATCGATCTCCGCCTCCGTACGTTCCTCCTACAGCTCCGACTGAAGATTCTGGCGATGAAGATCGGGATAAGTCGGAAAAAGGGGATAAGTCGAGTGTCAGGTTATCTGCGGAGAGATCAGCGGAATTGCGTAGTTGTGCTCGGAAATTAAATTTAAATCATATGACTGTGTCAGACGTTGTTGTCGAAAGGGGTAAATGGACAGAACGAGAATTGATGTGTTTTTTGAATACCTTTGCAGATGAAGTTGTTACTCGATTTCGTAAATATTCAGAGACTTTAGAACCTAAGGCTGTGTCGGTTTATCGTGAGAATTTGGATAAAGGTTTATTTGTTCTTGCAGATGTCGATACCTTTTTCAAACAACTGGTCCAGCTGCGGGATGAGACGTCCAGGTTGCGGGAAGAACAGAAAAAGAATAAGGAGTCCGTACCGGGGTCGACAGAGCAGTCTAAGGAGTGTTCTCTCCGGGGTTCAGATAAGACTTCTAAAGTGCATGTTATGCCTATGCGTGAAGCTGCACCTTTGTATGTTCCTCCAAAAGGGGACGGTACGGATGAGGATAAAACATCGACAAATGCGAAGGGGTATTTTGTATATAATCGGGTGTATACGCCTTGGAACAGAGCAGATGTTATGGCATTGAAACACACTTTACCTGATCTTCGTAAAAATCCAGCTGCATTCTATGAAGGGGTAGAGGGGGTAATTTCCTCTTGTGTTATGACTCTTGTTGATATAGATCTCTTCTTTGGGTTAATTCTTCCGCCTGATATGTGGAGGTTGATTCGTAAAACTGATGATCAAGGGACGTATGGGGCAACTTGGAAAGAAATAAATCAGGCTGATCTAGACAGGGAACTTGCATGTAAGCCGTGTGATTTGATTTTAGAACTCCCAACGACTATTTTAGCTAAGCTAAAAACGCTTGTTCCTTCTAAAAAGATTGACTGGACTATGCTAGCTTCGTGCAAACAGAAGTCAGACGAATCGGTATCAGATTTCTTTACACGTTTCGAAGAAGCGTTTCATGATTACAGTGGTCAATCGTTAACAGAGGATACGGGTAGGCATCTGTTTGTCGATAAGTACGTGGCTAATCTCCTACCGGAGATTGCAAAATGTTTAAAAACGAGTGAAAGTTCTTGGGCCACGGCGACCCCTGCGTCTTTGTTAACTATGGCTCAGTATTACGAGCGGCAGGAAATAGAGGCTAAAGAAAGTGCAGATAAGAAAACGAAGGAATTGAAAACGAAGGTGATGTTGGCACAGGTTCGTGGAACGCAATCTAGAGGGAATGATAGAGGTAGGCGAGGAGGGAGTAATGCGTCGTATGGTCGTACTGACATAGCGGAGGACCAATGTGCTTATTGTAAGTGTTAGACCTGACTGCTTCTGGGGAGACTCTAACCATTATTATTTATTTTTGTCCCCCTTAGCCTCCCAGAGTTTCTATTTTTATTTTTACATATGTCCATCAGGAATTTTTAATGCTGTCAGGGGGCTAGGTGTTCCTTGGCAATGACGCCATTTTTCCCTCATAACCTGTGAGGCCTAGTCAGCCCCCTTGAAAATCTAGGGATCTCCAGAGACCTAAAATGGTGTCCACCAACTGCCATAACGGACACTACTGGAGGACAGGTCCATAGGATAACATTAGGGAACTTTCTGGAATTAACTAGAGACTTCTGCAGGTCTCAGGCCACCCTATATAAGGCCAGTGACCAGCAGCCATTTTGTGCTGACCCAAGAGTGGAGGAGTGAGGCAGTGGTGAGAGGAGGTGGACACGCTGAGAGGAGCTAGTTTGTCTCTGAGGCTGACAGTTTCTTCAGAGGGTTGTTCCCCCTTCAGCCTCTGACCAATCCCTCCCCCTACATCAACTATTCAGAAGAAAAGCAACCGGTGTGTACAGGAAGACCCTTCTTAACCTGCACCCCAGTAAAAGCTGACAGGACATTCTTTCTGAAAATCATTCTCACATCCCCTGCCCAGCGCTGCACCTACCAGTGTGACGAAACAGCTGTGGACCCCTTGAAGTGCCCTGGTGAGGTCAGGGGACTGTGGAGCCTGTGGTGACCTGAGGAGCGAGGGCGCCGTGTGTGCACATCCTTCCTGAGAAGCCGGTGTGGGAGGTGACTGCGTGTGGAGAGCGGCGCTGTGTTCGCTGACTGCGGGACCCCGGGGGCACCGGTCGCGTCAGTGGAAGTCAGGAAGCGCTTCCGCGCATGTCCTCAGCGCGTCCGCTATTGAAAGCAGGAGGGGCCTAGGGTCGGGCAGGCCCAGGAGTGCAGCGTTTAACCTGAGAGGTGAGGTGACCGGCGAGGATCGCGCAGGCGCCGAGGAGCAGCGCGACTCAAGAGGCGGGAGCGGAGGCGGAGCCATCGAGGAGCATCGCGCATGCCCAGAGGTTCAGCGCGTTCATCGGCTTAGCTGAGGAGGCGCCGGAAGGATTCCCGAAGCGCCGCCTCGGCTGCAGTAATCCCCCGCGCTCGAGCGCTAACTGTGGAGCCAGCGCCTGAGAGGAAGACTGACCGCCCCCCCCCTAGCGCCCTGCTGTTAAACGAGTCATCGCGCTGAGCTGTACCCAGACCCCCTTGCTCAGCGCTGTTAAGTGGGAGCGCGCTTGGGCCGAGGAAGACAACAGGTGTTTCCCCCACGCCAGCAACAGGAAAGCAGCTGGTTGGGGAAGCCCAGGAGGCGGGTACCATCTAGAGACCTGTGGACTGTGGCGTACCGGCCACCAAGACAGTAAGGAGAGTGGGGGTGAGGAAGGAAAGTTCTGGGCACTAGTGAGTAAAGTTAAAAGAAACCTTACCAGTTCTAGCGTCAAGCAGGGTGCCCTGACCATTTTGGTCCTCTTAAAAACCATACTGTGACATAGTAGATAAGGGGATAGAGATCATAGCCCTGAATGTGATAAAATAACCAGTGAATTGGCAGGTTCAATTGGTGAAGTATTGTTGACATTGTGTATTAATGTAAAGTAACCCTGCATAGTGTGAATCTAATGGGATTCTCTTAATTATAAAAAGAGTTACCTTTATTCATTACTGAATCCTTGACAATAGAATGTGGTTTACTGCCCTTTTTCCACAGCAAGAAGAGTGAAATGTATTTTTCCAAAGCAAAAGTATAATGATTATTTCTGTGAGAATCTGATGTCGTATCCTGTATAATTTGAATCCCAAGAGTCATATTATTTTTATAAAAGGTAACGGTATTTTTCCAAACAGTGGAGTTGTGTCTTCATTTTAGTGGTTCATCACTGAGTTACTGTGAGTGAGACTTGTAAGTACTTTACCAACGCCTTGAGTTAGCTGTAGCCACTACTGTGCCAAGCTACCGTATGTAGACTTGGGTAATCTAGGTCCAACATAATTGGTGTTTCAGCGGTGGGATCACGGATTTGTACTTACACTCACTTATTAGTAACGCAGTGCCAACCACGAGACCTCACCTGGAGTTTTCTCCCTGCGGCCCTCCTAATTTAAATTTTGATTTTTCTAAATTGACTTCTGGCGGTGGGTGGAGGTTGACCCCAGGTTACTTTGTGGATTTCTCCTGGGAAGAAGTTTATACTCCAAATAGAAATGGAGATAAATGTGGAAGAGCTGGAAAATTATACTGTGACCCAATTGAAGGAATGGTGTCAGCAGCAGGGGGTGTTTTTCAAGAAAGGCGCCAGGAAAGTTGAGCTGCTGACCAGTATCCGGGCATGGGTAGAGGCTCATTCCGGGGAAGAGGTAGATCCTGAGGGGAGTGACAAGGACACTGTCCTGGAGACCGCAACACTGTACCAGACGGGAGGGGAGAACCTTGTAACAGGTCCTAGGACACCTTCCAGAGTGGGCAGTAGTGTGTCAGAGAGGGGCCTGACCGACGCCGAGTTAGAAGACAGGA
The DNA here is from genome assembly GCF_964263255.1 of Lissotriton vulgaris. NCBI lineage: Eukaryota > Metazoa > Chordata > Amphibia > Caudata > Salamandridae > Lissotriton > Lissotriton vulgaris. Next base: position 53,735,114 of record NC_141699.1, on the reverse strand, counting down.
GGGAGGAGAGGAGGATGAGAATAGAATTAGCCAGGATGGACATGGTGAGGGAGGAAAAGAGGTTGGAGCATGAGCGGACCATCAAAGAGATGGATTTACAAGCCCTAAATCTACGAACCCCCAAACCAGAGAATGGTGGCAGCGATATCCAGACCAACACCAGGGAACCCAGACCGTACCTACCAAAAGATATTATGGCATGCTATGTACCCAGTGATGACATTGCCAAATGGCTAGCCGCCTACGAGGTCTCGCTGAGGGCCCATGGGATCCTGGAAGTCCACTGGGGAGGTGGGTTATATAAATACATGCCCCCCACTGGCAGGGATACTTTGTTGGCCCTTGATCAGAGTGAACAGACCTACTACCCGGCTATGAAGTCAGCGCTGCTCAGGAAGTTTGGGTTGACCCCTGAGAAATATAGGCAAAAGTTCCGGGGCAGCTACAAGCTGGGCACGCAAAACTGGGTAGATTTTTTGGACTACTCCAGGAAGGCCCTGGAGGGTTGGGTAAGAGGCAGCGAGGTAGGGGACTATGAGGGACTATATGACCTCATACTCAAGGAACACCTACTCGAGAAGTGTCTTCCCGAACTACGACAGCATCTGGTGGACAGCAAGCTGACCAGCCCCAGGAAGCTTGCTGAGGAGGCGGACATCTGGGTTAGTACCCGGGTGTCGACTAAGGGGACTGGAGGGGATTCCCAGAAGCATGGACAGGGCGCCCCCCAGAAGAAAGAGGGAGGGGAAACTAAGAGGGAGTTCTCAAAAGGGCCACAAAATACTTCGCAAGGAAGGGGCAGAGGATTCATCCCTAAAAGTAACCCCCCTCGCAACCCTACCCCTGGCCACAGCCAGCAGCCAAGGGTTGTTCATTGTTTTGAGTGTGGTGGTGTGGGACACTATAAAGGAGATGTGAGATGCCCAAAAAGACCACCCCCTCCCACTGGAGGAAAAGCCCCGGGAATCACTAGTGTAGTGCTCGGGGAGGAGATGCCTTTGGTTAATGGAGGGGAGCGGGCGGGTGTCACTTTAGTGTCCCTGGGAGATAAGGAGATGGTTCCAAAGACCCAACTGCCCTCTAATACTACTAAGTATGAGCAGTGGGTCACCATCAATGGCCGTAGAGGGGAGGCTCTGGGAGATACAGGAGCCAGCATGACTATGGTAAGGAGTCAGCTGGTGTCTCCAGAGCAGGTCATCCCAGATGTACTCCATCCCGCCGTAATGGCTGACGGCAGATTGGGCCACTACCCTGTGGCTGAGGTTCCCTTTGAGTGGGGAGGGGTTGCAGGTCCACTTCGAGTTGCCGTAAGCCCTGCCGTGCCTGTTGACTGCATGTTGGGGAATGATATGGAGCACAATGCTTGGAGGAGGGTGGAGTACCAGACTCACTCTGAGATGCTGGGACCCCCTGACTGGACTTGTGTCAGCACAAGGTCCGCGACTGCCCGAAGGGGGAGTTCACTTGCGCTGGAGCCTGGAACAATGGCCCAGCCGGCTGCCAGAGAGGAGAAGGACAGGAGGCTGGAGGACCCTGCCTCGACATCTCCACCTCGTGAGACAGATGGACCACCTGCGGAGGTGGATCTGGAGTCCACAGGGGAGAATGTTGCTTCACTGGAAAACCTACCCATCCCTACCGAATGGCATGTGGAGGGAGGTCCTTCCCGGAAAGAATTCTGTGAAGCTCAGAAAGAGTGTCCTACTCTCGAGGGGCTGCGGCAACAGGCCAACGCCCAGGCAGCAGGAAACATTGAAGGGAGCTACCGGATTTACTGGGAGGATGGACTCCTCTACAGTGAGCCCAAGGCACCTGGCCATGGTTCAGCCAGAGCCTTGGTGGTCCCTCAATGCTTTAGAGCCTTTCTACTGGAACTGGCTCATGAGATACCATTGGCAGGACATCTAGGACAGGACAAGACCTTTGCCCGGCTTGTCCCCCACTTCTACTGGCCTCGAATGAAAGTGGCGTCTGATACATATTGTCGGACGTGTGTGTCTTGCCAAGCTAGTGGGAAAACAGGGGTGAAGCTAAAAGCTCCCCTGGAACCACTACCTGTCGTTAGCACCCCCTTTGAGAGGGTAGGCATCGACATTGTGGGGCCATTGGATCCACCAACTTCAGCTGGTCACCGGTTCATACTGGTTTTGGTGGATCATGCCACACGGTACCCAGAGGCAATACCTCTGAGGACCATCACTGCACCTGTGGTGGCAAGGGCCCTGATGGGGATCTTCACCCGAGTGGGTTTCCCCAAGGAGGTTGTGTCCGACAGGGGGACTAACTTCCTTTCAGCATACATGCGGGCTATGTGGAAGGAGTGCGGAGTTACCTATCGGTTTACCACTCCTTATCACCCACAAACCAATGGTCTTGTGGAAAGGTTTAACAAAACCTTGAAAGGTATGATACGGAGTCTACCTGAGAGCCTGCGGAGGAAATGGGACATCCTCCTACCCTGTCTCTTGTTTTCTTACAGGGAAGTGCCACAAAAGGGAGTGGGCTTCAGCCCCTTCAAACTTTTGTACGGGCACCCTGTACGGGGACCTCTCATCCTGGTGAAAGACGGATGGGAACGGACTCCCAGGAAGCTTCCCCAGGACGTGGTGAGCTACATGCTGGCCTTCCGGAGCCAAATGGCTAAGTTGTGGAAGCAAGCTTCAGACAACTTGGAGGCCAGCCAAGCAGTTATGAAAGAGTGGTATGACCACAACGCTCACCCAGTGGAACTGGAGCCTGGACAGAAAGTGTGGGTGATGGAACCTGGAGAGCTAAATGCCCTCCAGGACCATTGGACAGGCCCCTTTGAGGTTTTGGAGAAGAAGGGGAAGTCCACCTACTTGGTGGATCTTAAGACCCCGAGGCAGCCCCACAGGGTGCTGCATGTCAATCGCCTCAAGCCACATCATGAGAGGCCCGAGGTTGTCTTAATGATGGTAACCGACGGAGCAGAGGAAGAAGAAAGCGAACCTCTCCCTGATCTTCTCTCGTCCCAAGAAAAGGATGGGTCGGTGGAGGGAGTAATTCTCTCGCCATCCCTAACTCCTGAACAGCAGAGTGATTGCCGCCAGATCCTGGAGCAATTTTCTTCTCTGTTCTCCCTTGTCCCGGGTAGGACCCACCTGTGTACCCATGACGTGGACACAGGAGACAGCCCACCTGTGAAGTCTAAAATCTACCGGCTGTCAGACAAGGTGAAGGCCAGCATCAAGAGTGAAGTTGCCAAGATGCTGGAGCTGGGAGTAATTGAACCTTCTGGAAGCCCTTGGTCTAGCCCGGTGGTTCTGGTACCAAAAGCTGCCCCACCAGGCACCACACCTGAATTGAGATTCTGTGTGGATTACCGAGGCTTGAACTCAGTAACCAAAACTGATGCACATCCTATCCCACGGGCGGATGAGCTTATTGACCGGCTGGGAGCTGCTCAATACTTAAGTACCTTTGACCTAACTTCAGGGTACTGGCAGATTTCCCTTACCGAGGAGGCGAAGGAAAGGTCAGCCTTCTCTACACCTCAGGGACACTACCAATTTCGTGTGATGCCCTTTGGGCTCAAGAATGCCCCTGCCACTTTTCAGCGGCTGGTGAACAGGGTCCTTTCTGGAATGGAAGCTTTCTCTGCTGCATACCTGGATGACATTGCTGTCTTCAGTAGCAGCTGGGAGGACCATTTGCAGCATCTGCAAGCTGTTCTTCATGCCCTGCAACAGGCTGGCTTGACAGTCAAGGCCAGCAAGTGTCAGATCGGACAGGGGTCGGTGGTTTACCTAGGTCACTTGGTGGGCAGAGGGGCGGTGCAGCCCCTCCAGGCAAAGATTGAGGCTATCATCGCCTGGGAGCCCCCCAAGACTCAAACAGAGGTCCGAGCCTTCCTGGGCCTCACTGGATACTACCGTCGCTTCGTGAAGGGGTATGGCACTATCGTGGCACCCCTCACTGAACTTACTTCCAAGAAGCAACCCCGACGGGTAGTCTGGACGGAGGCTTGCCAGCGAGCCTTCATGACCTTGAAACAAGCATTGTGTTCCGCTCCCATTCTCAAGGCCCCTGATTTTGCTAGAGAATTCATTGTCCAAACAGATGCGTCAGAACATGGCATTGGGGCAGTGTTATCGCAGCTAAATGATGAGGGCTTGGATCAACTCGTGGTCTTCCTGTTTAGGAGACTACTCGCCAGGGAAAGGAGGTGGAGTACAATTGAGAGAGAAGCCTTTGCGGTGGTTTGGGCCCTGAAGAAGCTGCGGCCATACTTGTTTGGCTCGCACTTCCTAGTTCAGACTGACCATCGCCCCCTTCGTTGGCTGATGCAAATGAAGGGGGAGAATCCCAAGTTGCTGAGGGGGTCCATCTCCCTACAGGGAATGGACTTTAGGGTGGAACACTGACCTGGGACGGACCATGCCAATGCAGACGGTCTATCCAGGTATTTCCGCCTTAGTGATGAGGACTCCCAAGGGGTTGGGTAGTTCTCCCCACTTTCAGCTGGGGGGGACGCGTGTTAGACCTGACTGCTTCTGGGGAGACTCTAACCATTATTATTTATTTTTGTCCCCCTTAGCCTCCCAGAGTTTCTATTTTTATTTTTACATATGTCCATCAGGAATTTTTAATGCTGTCAGGGGGCTAGGTGTTCCTTGGCAATGACGCCATTTTTCCCTCATAACCTGTGAGGCCTAGTCAAGTCAAGTCAAGTCATAGTATTTATATAGCGCACTACATACCCAGAGGGTTTCAAGGCGCTTAGGGAGGGGAGGAGGATTATTTGTCAAATATCCACGTTTTAAGTTGTTTTCTGAATGCCAGGTGGTTCTGGGTAAGGCGAAGGTAAGCGGGGAGTGAGTTCCAAGTTTTAGCAGCCAGGTATGAAAAGGATCTGCCTCCCATGGTGGTCTTGTTAATGCGAGGTACAGTGGCGAGGGCTTGGCTGGAGGAACGTAGTTGGCGGGAGGGGGTGTAGAAGGATAGTCGTGAGTTGAGGCAATCTGGTCCGATGTCGTAGAGTGATTTGTGTGCGTGGGTAAGCAGTCGGAAAGTGATCCTCTTATTGACGGGTAGCCAGTGGAGGTCTTTCAGGTGACCAGAGATGTGTTCGTTGCGAGGGATGTCTAATATAAGTCTGGCTGAGGCGTTTTGGATTCGTTGGAGTTTCTTCTGGAGTTTTGCAGTAGTGCCTGCGTAGAGGGTGTTTCCGTAGTCCAGACGGCTCGTGACCAGAGCGTGGGTGACTGTTTTCCTGGTGTCAGAGGGGATCCAGCGAAATGTCTTTTTGAGCATGCGAAGAATGTTGAAGCAGGAAGAGGATACGGCATTGACTTGTCTGTTCATCGAGAGTGAAGAGTCCAGGATAACGCCTAGGTTCCGTGCGTGGTCTGTCGGTATGGGTGCCTTTCCAAGGGCTTCCGGCCACCATGAGTCGTCCCAGGCGGAGGGGGAGGTACCTAAGATGAGGACTTCTGTTTTATCCGAGTTCAGTTTCAGACGGCTTTGTCTCATCCATTCGGCAACTTCTTTCATTCCTTCGTGTAGGTTATTTTTGGCGGTGCTGGGGTCATTGGTGAGAGAGAGGATTAGTTGAGTGTCGTCCGCGTAAGAGATGATGTTGAGGTTGTGTTGGCGTGCGATGGCCGCAAGGGGGCTCATGTATACGTTGAAGAGGGTGGGGCTGAAATCTAGGGATCTCCAGAGACCTAAAATGGTGTCCACCAACTGCCATAACGGACACTACTGGAGGACAGGTCCATAGGATAACATTAGGGAACTTTCTGGAATTAACTAGAGACTTCTGCAGGTCTCAGGCCACCCTATATAAGGCCAGTGACCAGCAGCCATTTTGTGCTGACCCAAGAGTGGAGGAGTGAGGCAGTGGTGAGAGGAGGTGGACACGCTGAGAGCAGCTAGTTTGTCTCTGAGGCTGACAGTTTCTTCAGAGGGTTGTTCCCCCTTCAGCCTCTGACCAATCCCTCCCCCTACATCAACTATTCAGAAGAAAAGCAACCGGTGTGTACAGGAAGACCCTTCTTAACCTGCACCCCAGTAAAAGCTGACAGGACATTCTTTCTGAAAATCATTCTCACATCCCCTGCCCAGCGCTGCACCTACCAGTGTGACGAAACAGCTGTGGACCCCTTGAAGTGCCCTGGTGAGGTCAGGGGACTGTGGAGCCTGTGGTGACCTGAGGAGCGAGGGCGCCGTGTGTGCACATCCTTCCTGAGAAGCCGGTGTGGGAGGTGACTGCGTGTGGAGAGCGGCGCTGTGTTCGCTGACTGCGGGACCCCGGGGGCACCGGTCGCGTCAGTGGAAGTCAGGAAGCGCTTCCGCGCATGTCCTCAGCGCGTCCGCTATTGAAAGCAGGAGGGGCCTAGGGTCGGGCAGGCCCAGGAGTGCAGCGTTTAACCTGAGAGGTGAGGTGACCGGCGAGGATCGCGCAGGCGCCGAGGAGCAGCGCGACTCAAGAGGCGGGAGCGGAGGCGGAGCCATCGAGGAGCATCGCGCATGCCCAGAGGTTCAGCGCGTTCATCGGCTTAGCTGAGGAGGCGCCGGAAGGATTCCCGAAGCGCCGCCTCGGCTGCAGTAATCCCCCGCGCTCGAGCGCTAACTGTGGAGCCAGCGCCTGAGAGGAAGACTGACCGCCCCCCCCCCCCTAGCGCCCTGCTGTTAAACGAGTCATCGCGCTGAGCTGTACCCAGACCCCCTTGCTCAGCGCTGTTAAGTGGAAGCGCGCTTGGGCCGAGGAAGACAACAAGTGTTTCCCCCACGCCAGCAACAGGAAAGCAGCTGGTTGGGGAAGCCCAGGAGGCGGGTACCATCTAGAGACCTGTGGACTGTGGCGTACCGGCCACCAAGACAGTAAGGAGAGTGGGGGTGAGGAAGGAAAGTTCTGGGCACTAGTGAGTAAAGTTAAAAGAAACCTTACCAGTTCTAGCGTCAAGCAGGGTGCCCTGACCATTTTGGTCCTCTTAAAAACCATACTGTGACATAGTAGATAAGGGGATAGAGATCATAGCCCTGAATGTGATAAAATAACCAGTGAATTGGCAGGTTCAATTGGTGAAGTATTGTTGACATTGTGTATTAATGTAAAGTAACCCTGCATAGTGTGAATCTAATGGGATTCTCTTAATTATAAAAAGAGTTACCTTTATTCATTACTGAATCCTTGACAATAGAATGTGGTTTACTGCCCTTTTTCCACAGCAAGAAGAGTGAAATGTATTTTTCCAAAGCAAAAGTATAATGATTATTTCTGTGAGAATCTGATGTCGTATCCTGTATAATTTGAATCCCAAGAGTCATATTATTTTTATAAAAGGTAACAGTATTTTTCCAAACAGTGGTGTTGTGTCTTCATTTTAGTGGTTCATCACTGAGTTACTGTGAGTGAGACTTGTAAGTACTTTACCAATGCCTTGAGTTAGCTGTAGCCACTACTGTGCCAAGCTACCTTATGTAGACTTGGGTAATCTAGGTCCAACAGTAAGGAGTTTGGGCATTGGGCTGAAGATTGTCCAGGACTTCGTGAGCAGCGTAGTCAGCGTGGTCGAGGAGGTGGAAGGTCGAGGAATAATTATACAGGAGCGAGAGGTGGCGGAAGTGATCGTGGTAGGTTTGAAACGAGGGGCCGTGGTCAGGATGAACGAAATGCTTTCGATAGACGAAATCAATATCAGATCTCGGAGGGTGAGAATGTGGAGCATCAGGATTATGTGCATGCATAGGACTGCGTAGGATGGGGTACGGAATCAGTTGAAGTGCCAGTAGATCAAAGAGGTCCATATGTATCAGCGGGCATTTTGGGTTCTACTGATCAGTTTTTAGTTGACACAGGAGCTACTCGTAGTGCTTTCTCCAAAAACTTGGTTCCAAGGGCTCCCCTGTCTGGCGAAACGATAACATGTATAGGGTTTGATGGCACAACCTCTCCTAGCCCATTATCACAACCTCTTGCACTTTGCATTGACAAATTTTTCAGCTTTGGTCCATTTTTGTTATCACCTCACACCCCAGATAACATTATGGGCATTGATTTGCTCAAATACCTTCGAGCAACGATACGCTGCGCTCCTGAAGGAGTGCGCGTTATTTTGAATGACAATTACCCCGATTCAGACAGATTTTGTACCATACAGGAAATAGAAGCATTAGCCTCTCTCCCCCATACGTTGTGGGCGACCTCAGATACGGATGTGGGACAGATGCTTATTCCACCTATTCGAATTACTGTCAAGGAGGGAGTACTTTTGCCACGTGTACCACAGTATAAGATTTCTAGGGAAGGTGAAATTGCCCTGACGCACATCGTTCAGGATTTGATCGTTGCAGGAGTAGTGGAGGAGGTTCCTTACAATGTCTGTAATAGCCCTATTCTTCCGATCCTTAAGAAAGACACTGACGACAAAGTCTATCGATTTAATATTGATTTGAGAGAAATTAACAAAATTGTTATCCCTCCATATCCCGTGGTGTCTGATATTACGACATTGCTTACATTGGTCCCTCCGACAGCGACAACGTTCACTGTCATTGATCTTAAAAACGCATTCTTTTCCATTCCCATCTACCCCGACAGCAGATACTTATTTGGTTTCACGTTAAATAATAAATTGTATAGATTTTGTCGTGTTCCTCAAGGTTACACAGAGAGTCCTAGCATCTACAGCCAGGCTTTGAAAAGACAGCTTGATTCTTTCGAATTGCAATCTGGAGTAGCCCTTATACAGTATGTTGACGACCTCCTATTGGCTGCGGACACTTATGCACAATGTGAAGAGAGTAGACTTGCTTTGCTTTCCTTTCTGGCTCAGAACAATCATAAAGTCTCTAAGAAAAAGCTTCAATATTGTAGACCCAAGGTGACCTACCTCGGTCATCTTTTGTCTAAGGAGGGGCGTGCATTAACATCAGATCGAATTCAGGCGATTTTAGACACACCAGTCCCCCGCACTCAGAGAGATGTACGCGCCTTCATAGGATTAACGTCCTTTTGTAGGCAGTGGATTATGGGGTTTTCGCACATTATAAAACCTTTGTTAGCGTTACTGTCCAAATCTACACCAATGCCCCTTGAATGGACAGATGAATGTCAAAATGCTTTTGAACAATTGAGACAGGCCCTTTGCTCTGCACCCGTGTTAGGTACACCAGATTATTCAAAGATTTTCACATTGTACGTGCACGAAAAAGATGGCAGCGTTATCAGTGTTAGTGCAAGCACACGGGGACAAGCAGAGGCCATGCGCGTATTTTTCAGCCATTCTTGATCCTGTAGCACGAGGGTTACCTGGGTGTTTTCGAGCAGTTGCAGCAACAGCAGTAGCTATACGACAGAGCGAGGGAATAGTTTTATTGCACAAACTGTTGGTGCTAGTTCCCCATGCAGTAGATGCCCTGTTAAATCAAACAAAGACTCAATATCTTACGAGCGCATGTTTAACAGGATATGAGCTCACACTTTTGGTGCCACACATCCCACGGAAAAGATGTGCTACCCTGAACCCTGCCACTTTATTGCCCTATCCGGTTGAGGAGGGTCAGGAAGAAAAACATCATGACTGTGTTTTCCTGACCGAGGAACAGACAAAGGGTCGTGTCGACTTACAGGATATGCCACTTCCAGATGTGGATGGGGAACTGTGGGTTGATGGATCGTGTTTGAGGCTGCCAGATGGCACGACTTCCGCAGCCTATGCGATCACGACACTTAAGACAGTGGTAGAAACAGCACGAATACCACAGAAATCGGCTCAAGCAGCAGAGCTGATAGCCTTGACAAGAGCTTGCGAACTGAGCGCTGGCCTATGTGTGAATATCTACACAGACAGCCGGTACGCCTTCGGAGTAGCGCATGACTTCGGGTTACTCTGGAGAGAACGTGGGTTTTTGACTTCTCATGGAGTACACATTATGCACGGAGAACTGGTGCGTGATCTCCTAAACGCGTTGCTTTGCCCAAAGAAAGTAGCGATAATCAAATGCAGTGCACATAAAAAGATCACCGATGAAGTAGGACAAGGCAATGCTTTTGCAGACAGTATAGCAAGACAAACAGCTATGTCTCGAAATGACTCCCCTATGTATGAAGCGAAGTCGCAGGCCGAGCAATGGCATGATGCTAGAGCAGAAATATTAGACATCCAAAAATCAGCGACTGAAGCAGAACTTGTAACATGGGCAGCAGAAGGGGTACTGGATGACGAGGGTTGTTGGAGGAGTAAGGACATGGAGAGATGGAAATTGCCTGCAGCTTACTTGCAGGCGATGGTCCAGATGGCGCACGGGTTAGCACATGTGGGAGCTCTTGCAATTACTCGATTGTTAACACGAGTTTGGGAGCATCCCGAGATTGCCAATACTGCTAAGAGAGTAGTGCAGACCTGTTTGATATGTTTACAGCACAATCCTGCAAAAGGGACGCATACTCCGAAAGGAGGGTTCGTTCCACCTTCTGCACCATTCGAGGTACTTCAAATGGATTACATCCAGCTTGAGCGCTGCAATAACCTTAAGTATGTCTTAGTGGTGGTGTGTGCTTTCAGCAAATGGGTCGAGGCCTTCCCCACGAAAGATAATACAGCTTTGACAACAGCTAAGGTTTTGCTCAAAGAGTACTTCCCTCGATTTGGAGTCTGCAAATTTTTGTGGAGCGATAATGGTCCTCATTTTGTTGGGAAAATTGTGGAATATGTGCTAAAGGGACTGGGGATCCAGCAGAAGTTTCATGCTGTGTTCCACCCTCAGTCAGCAGGTCTTGTTGAGCGGTACAATGCCACGTTGAAATTGAAACTGGCTAAGATTGTGGCGTCCACGTCATTGAAGTGGCCGGATGCCTTGCCGCTAGCATTGCTCTCTCTTAGATCAGTGCCTCACTCTCGAACTGGCCTCACACCGTATGAAGTGGTGTTTGGAAGGCCTATGAACATATGGGGAGTTCCTAAGCCGCGATTGTTACATGATGTGCCTTGTATAATGATGAACGATTATTTGGCACTATTAACAAATGATTTGCTTTCTATTCATCAACAGGTTCCCTGATAATTCCATTGGAGAGGCCCATAGTCTCCGTCCTGGGGACTATGTCATGGTGAAATCGTTTGAGAGGGCGAACAGCTTGGTACCGAGGTGGCGTGGCCCCGAGCAAGTCCTCTTGGCAACTCGAACGGCTGTGCGAGTGACCAACAGAAAGCGGTGGGTGCATTCAACTCACTGCCGCCGCGTCTCTCCGGACCTGGTGAATCCTACGGTGCTGTCCGACTACAAAGAGATCTTGGATAAAGAAAAGAGCCCAGCTGTGACTTTGGCCGAATCTGAGGGAGCCTTCCCGGACCACACTGTTTCTGGACGACAGCGCTACGATCTGCGGCCAAGATAGGAAGAAGAATTTTTTTTTTGTGCGAGACTGGTTGGTTACCGCTCTGGGGTTTGTGAAACGGAAACCGGGAATCTCAAGGGGGGGGATCAGTTCTGCCAAGAGTAGCGACACCCGTCTTGACCCCGGAGAAGAAAACAACGGCTACCTCGGAGCTCAGCACCAGTGTTTTTAATTTTTGTAGTTGTATAGTTGAGACATTGTGAACTTTTGAACTATGGCGTCTTCTGCATCACGAGACAAGAGAATTCTTGGTGCCATTTTGTTCGTATTGACAATTGAGGTAATAGCAATAATAGCCTGGGTGGTAGAACTTGTGGTTCCTGTACGAGAACATTTGCTGCCGACTACCCCGGCTCCGTCTGAACATTTTCACTTCACTTTGCCCTACCATGAAGAACGGCACCGGCAGACTTACTTGAACAATAGCTTCATTCAGATTTTGCATCATACTTATAATATGACAAATACGTCTAACTGTTGGGTGTGTGGGATGTTGCCTGGTCATCAAAAGAAAGGGGGCACCCCACTCATCCCACTCCCATTCTCTCACAATGGCTCCTGTCACGCCTGGTATACTCTCCTATTCACTTTACGATGGCCAACAAAAGGGGGGTGCTTTTCCGTTTCAATAAGATATGCTATCATGACCGGGATGGTTATCCACGAGCTGAGGGTACTCGATTTGAATGGGAAGAGTACCGCCCCGATAATGCGTCTGCACCCCGAATTTACAGCAACCAAAGGAACATCAATATGTCCAGTTCACATGTCATTAATGTTATAAATACCAAGGCTGACCTCTGTATACGAAATAAAGGTACAATCCCGGTTGGAAAAAGTGAATGTAACACCACACTTACATTTGACAGTCCGAATGGCATATCATTTGTCGCATCTAGAAATGCATACTTTATTTGTGGTAATAAAGGCTATGATCAGCTCCCTTTAGGATGGTTAGGCACATGCTATGTATCTTTTGTACTGCCCCCTGTATTTATTGCCCCACCAATGTATCACAAAGACTACGTGCTCTATCATGATTTTGTGTTAAATCGAGTTAAACGTACTGTGGTCTTGGACGATATTGACCAGACCGATACCGCCTTACAGCAATATGTAGATTTTAATTTGGGATTGTTTTCCTTTGTGGGTGCTGCTTTGAACAGTCGGAAAATACGACAACTGACTCGTGTTGTTGAGGCTGTAGCTAATGACACTGCTATTGCACTAGGGAATATAACGGAAGAACTCCAGATTTCTAGAATTGTTACGCTTCAAAATCGCATGGTTCTAGATGTGGTTCTAGCTGATCGAGGGGGGGCATGTAGAATCATCGGAAGTAGCTGCTGCGTGTACGTGCCAGATAATTTGCCATCTGTTTATGATGCCATTTCAAAACTTCACAAAATCGCTGCTGAAATACACCCGGACAGTGGCACGTGGACTCTTTCGGGGTGGTTCTGGTCGATGCTTGGCACTTGGGGTTGGAAACTGCTGACGATTTTATGTACCATAGTTGGGATACTATTCTTTGTATGTTTATGTATACAATGTGGCCCTGCCTTATGTTCTATGTGTTTATTGGCATGTATTCCATCTAGACAAGCTCTTGCCCAAAAAGAATTGAAGCTTCATAAAGAAGTAGCTCAAATAATGTCAATTGATATCGAAGATGAGTATCCCGACTATGCCCACTATGAGGTAGCTTCAGCTAAACGCTAAAAGGATCGTCTGTCGTAATTTGACAATGGCCGGGTTAGCGCTTAGCTTTGCTACACGTTATTCCCCTTAACTTGGCCTTACTCGGAAACGCCATTTTGTATACTACGGCGGCCATTTTAGGGAATGAGCGGCCTCGTGGTCAGCATGCCCTTCAGTCCTTTGTCCGTGCTGCTGATCACTCGAGTTTGCCCAGCAACAGGCTATTTTTAGTAGCGGTCAAGCCTGTACATGCGCAGTCCCAGCTGACCAGTCATCCCTCAGGAATGTTTCCGCCAAACTGACCAGTGGAGTTGTAACTCCTCCCATGAGTTGGCAGTGCTCCAAAAAATGACCATATATGTACATGAACTCTGTAAACTTGTACCGCCTATCTTTTTATTACCTGTAAATGTGTATAAAATAAGGACTCACACCAATGTTCGGTGTGATACTTCTTGCATTGCCGAAGGGTGCTGTAGGAATGTACCACCACCCCATGGGGTCTTAATAAACTTGTCTTTTGTACTTTTCAGTTTCCTTGCCAACAGTTCTTTCAGTGTAAGTGGGTATTTCTGCGGAGCATGTAGGCCTTGGGAACCCAATACCACACTTAAGTCCCTTTAAAAGAAATACTATTAGTAAAAGCATTTCTGGTGCAATTACACATCTTCATCTCCAGTAGATGCCCTTCTCCAGACATCCCCAACTCAGCCCGTCACTCCTTGATACACTTCTCCATGCACCCCAGCTGTAGAACAAAAGTTCCAGCCCAGGAGGTATTGAAGTGCTGACTGAGCCCTTGAGGGGTTATTCTTTTCAAATCCCCATGAGACTTAGGGAGGGACTTCTCTTTGTGCTGGGGGGAGACTGTGCTTCTCCAGCAGCTCCCCCGGCACCATTGCCCCATGTGGGGGTGGCACCGTTCTCCTGGGGCCACCGCAAGCAGAGAAAAGCATCTGTTTGCCCTTGCAGGCCGTTCCTGGCCTGCAAGGCATTATGGGAACTTTTGCATTTGAGAACAGCAGCTCTCCTGCTGCTCCGGGGAGAGCCGCGATGTAGGCCTCTGGTCGCTTTTCACTTCCGTTGGAGGGTCCAGTCCATCCCGGACCCCTAGGTCAGTGCTACAGCTTGTTGACCCCAGCCGCTCATGCCCATTTTCGGGGGCCCGGTCCCACCAAGGCCAACAGGTGGTCTTCTGTTGCTATTGGGGTCCCTGGGCGAAATCAAGCATATGTATCAATTTATCAACAAGAATCAAGGGCTGATGGATTATCAAATGAGAAGTAATCACAACTTGACCAAGAAATTGACAGCACAGAACAAAATAGTGATACAGAATTCAGATAAGGGAGGCAATATAGTCCTCTGGCCCACCAGGCTATATATCACCAAAGCCCTTAAGCATTTAGGATATCCTAGGTGCTATGTGAAAAGCAATATGGAAAGCATTGGGAAAACTAAAATAGCCTATCATGAAAAACTGATAGAGTGGAGAGACATGGAATTAATCAACCATGATGAATATAACTCCCTCGAACCGAACTTCCCAAAAACACCGGTACTATACTTGATACCAAAAATTCGCTAAGACACAAAAATACTGATGACATCACTGATGACATCTCAAATGACATCACTGATGGCATCACTGATGACATCATCCATGTTATAATACAATACACCTCCTCACACTCTAATCAAACCTATGATACACCCAGTGTTAAATACAAACTACCATTCCTGAAATTATTGACACACCAGTAACTACATACGCACTCACTGATTCCTAGGTTTATACACACATCTACTCATTTACCCATACAATCACTCATACATACAGTCACTCATCAATATAACAGTATCATATGCACTCATACACCTATACAGAGACTCACACACTGCCACTCATCCATGGAGTTACTCACACACCTAGTCAGTCATGTAAAGAATCAATCACACTACCATTTCCTCATCTATACAGTTATACAAACAAAATCTTACTTATTTAAACATAGACTAACACATACTTACTCTCTTTTACAATCACTGATAGAACTACACATTAATCCATACAGTCACTTACGCAATCACAGGCTTTCATGTATAGTCATTTATATATGCTAACTCTCACATGCACTGTGTTTTATATATGTATTTACTTGGACATGTAGCATTGAGAAATCCATTCACTCACCAACACACCTATGCACACAGTCAACCGCCCATACAGCTCTTTCCACATGCACTCTTGAACTCATATACCAAGTGAATCAACTGCTCACACATCTATGCACAGAGTCACACACCTCCCAGGCACCCCCACACACACTCAGCCTCACATACAAATACTTGGGCAATCAATCAATAACCCATATAGCCACTGATATAGCTACTAATCAACACATGCAGCACCTTACTCAACAACAGACATAATGATGCACACATACAGACAGTTTAGTCACTAACCCATTGTAGTAAAGAATCACTACTCAAAGAAGGTTCCAAGATTGAATTTTATTCAGTCATACGTAAACAGGTGCTCCCAGCTTGGCGGCTTACTCTCACTACGAACATTCTAACTCGCGCTCCCGGAGGCAGAGCGGACCATACCAAGTGGGGAGAGGGGTGGGTAACGGGGAAGTCACAGCAAGTAAGGTTACAACACATCTTCCCCCCTAAGGAGAACAGAGGAAATGGAGATACAGAGCCCCAGGCAGGGGAGAGAGAAAGCAGTTAGAGGGAGAATGGAGAAAAAGAGGGGTGAGTTAAGAGGAGGCGTGGAAACGGGAAAGGGGGGGGGAAGAGAGAGATAGAGAAAGACCGAAAGAGAACAACAAAAGAAAAGGAAACAGGGGAGAGGGAAAGACTACAAGAGAGAAGAAAAAGAACCGCAACATGAAAAGTAGGAGTCTCGGGAAGACGACCCCCTTAAGTTTCAAAGAAAGAACAACCTGGAAGGGAAGGGTAATCCCCCAACCCAGTGCCAGCGGAGACTGTCCCAGGGGTAACCAGGGGAAGTGGAATGGAGCTTTTTCATGGGCAACTTTAAAAGAAACTATAAAACCTTCTGGTTAACCTCTTTATCGAACTGACTGGAAGAACTCTAGAATGTTAGGTTCATATGTTCCGCTAGGTCCCACACTATGTCCTGACCTTTCTCACACGGGGATGAACAACTTTGTTTTATGATGGGTGTAGCCGATTCTTCTGATCCCTTGAACACCTCTTCTACCACCCCACCATTACTCTTCCTATTATCTCTTTGATAAGCCTCATGACATAGGTTAAAAACAGGTATGTGTGCCACATCACTTTTTCACCTTTGGATCCCCTTTGTCTGAACATGCCCAACAGTCTATTTCACCATAGAGTTCCGCACTCCTCTTACTAGTCTTTCCATCCCCCTCAGGAAGGGTGATCCTGGCGGTAACGCTCTTTTTTCCTTAGGCAGTAACTTGGGCCAGGACACTCCCCGACAACTCCCTCTGACACAATAAGTCTCTCTTTCAATGTCATCCTCTGTGACTGGTCTAGGCCATCTTCTACCCTCCTTTCCTTGGCCGTAACCAGAATCCAAACCTTTATCGAATTCCATTTCAAACAGCTCCAGATCATTAGCATGAGCCTCTTCTGCCCTCCTGTTCCATCACGAGACTGCCATAGGAGAACTCAGTTGTGTTTTCTGGGCCACGACACTTATGCTTTCTCCTATAATCATGGAGTAGACCCTTCTTCCCTGACAGGACTTTAAATGGGGAATCTTTTAGTATTTTCTGCATTTCCTTACTCTCACTCTCCAACTTACCACTATAAGGCCTTTGAAAGTATTTTCCTTTATTCTCACCCTTAGACTCAAACAAACTTGAGTCCACTTCTCTTTCCTGTTCATAATTGTCCACATACTCCTCCCTCGTTTTGGTCCTGAACTCGGCCGATGCAGTTCTTTGCCACGTCTCTTTGCGATTAAATTGGTTACTCTTACATTTTATCCTTTCCCGCTCTTTTGCTGTAGTAATTATGCGCTCTCCCTTTCTTTTGAATTCTCCATTTTTCCCAACTTTACCTTCACTGCCTTTTTTCTCGTGTTTCTTACGTATTTCTCTTTCGTCCACCCAACTTTGGTAAGTTTCTCGTTTTTCCTTAAGTTTGTCCTTAGCTACTTCTTTTCCACATTCTTTATTACTTGCAGCTCCTTCAAAAACTACCGAACCCTTAGATGGCGGCGTTCGAGCATTCAATGTTTCACCCTTTGTTACATGCAAGCTTTGGATCCGTGCCAGCTCACTCATGTGTTCTTTTCTTTTTCCATTAAGTGATATTCTCAATTTCTTTTGATCCTTCCACCCTAGCATGGTGGGTCCACTTTCCGTTATATATATGGTACTCCTAGTATTATTTCCCTTGTAAATTAAATCCATAACTTTGTATCCTATTACGTTGATGTCCTCCCCTGTGTACGTTTTTAGGGATATGTGGGCCTCTTTCAATTCATCTCCATATATTTTAGCTAATTTTCTATTCCATTCACCCTTGCTTACCACACTATAACGTGATCCTGAATCTGAGATTATTTCTGTCTCTACTCTGCCTATGAAGATGGTACACACCGGGTTTATTTTACTTGCATTAACATCCTCTTTGCTATCCATTCTTTCCTTGAACACTTCATCCCTTTGTACCTTTACAAACGAGGCTTGTATATCATGTTCATCCAACACATTCAAGATGTTCTCATAAATATTTCTGACAGTTCCTTTCATGAATACCTTTTCCATTTCGTGGTACATTTTCCGTCCCCCAGTTCCTAAACTGTGAAGTAATATTTCAGCCTTTTCCTCAGGAAGAAGAGGTACTTCCTCTTCCTCAAAAACTGATATATAATTCTCAAAATATTCTTTCCACTCACTCCATTCTGCAATGTTTTTTTCATCCTCCTCCATAAACGGCACTGGTGGCGGAAAATTATACTTCCGGCCCCACTCCATGTTAAATGCGCTATTATATTCAGGAATTCATGTGAAGATGTAATATCCACCTCCAACAGAAAGATGGCGGTATGAGTGCACCTCGTTGCCAGAAATGTAGTAAAGAATCACTACTCAAAGAAGGTTCCAAGATTGAATTTTCATTCAGTCATATGTAAACAGGTGCTCCCAGCTTGGCGGCTTACTCTCACTACGAACATTCTAACTCGCGCTCCCGGAGGCAGAGCGGACCATACCAAGTGGGGAGAGGGGAGAGGGGTGGGTAACGGGGAAGTCACAGCAAGTAAGGTTACAACTCCCATGCATTCAGTAAGACACATTTAATCACTCACTCATACAGTCAGTCACGCACCAACTAAAGCCTTCATCCAGACACTTATACACCCACTCATTCTTGAATATGTAAAACATATTTAAACTTTACAGTAACACTCAAATGATGTATAGAACTTTACAGAAACACACAGACACTGGATGATGTCATCAGTGATGTCATCAGTGATGTAATTTGAGATGTCATCAGTGATGTCATCAGTGATGTCACTGACCATGTCATGAATGATGTAATATGTGACATCATCAGCAGTGGATTGCGGGCGCGCGAGTTATAGTGAGTCCAACTAACTATAACGTGGGAATTTCAATGGTTTTGTATGAGTAAAATGTTCAGCTAACTACAACTGGTGTGAAACCTATGGTTTTTTCATTGAATTTCAAAGGTTTTTTAAATGCTAATTCCTAACTATAACAAATGTGAAACCTATGGTTTTTTCAGTGAATATGAATATATATATATATATATATATATATATTACCTACTGGCGGTCGCCAGTAGGTAGTTATAGTTAGGACCTAGCTACCATAGGAAATCCGCAACATTCTATTGGGAATAACTCTGGCGCCGGTTGAGGAATTTGTGTGTAATTTTTCAAAAGTTTGGCCAGCTCCGTTCCGCTCCTTCTCTGAAAGTTTCAGGGGGATTCGTGAAGTGGGGAGCTGAGAAAAAAGGGGTGTCCCAAAACATGTTTTCCTTCATGTTAATTTCCATAGGACCGTCTGACAAGTCTACAGCCCGAACTGCTGAAAGGAATTACGCCAAACTTGACACAATTGTAGGGACTGGAACGCAGATGTGCCTTTGCTATATTTGGTGAAAATTGCTCCCGTGGTTTTTTTGAAAATGAACTTCAAAAACACATATATATCTATAGGCGCGCTCCGAGCGCTCACCGGTACGCGTACCTGGGAGCGCACCCGGCGCGCTACGGGAGTGCGTGAGCAGAAATCTGATTGGCTGTCGGGTGTCTGTCAACATTCTAAACAGTCCAGAGAGTCCGCCATCTTGTGTCTCGGTAGAATCGAGACACAAGGGGTGAAAAAGAAAGGGGGAAATACTTAAAAGGGGGCAGAGTAGACACCCGCTGACCCCCCAGGTTTTCTGAGAGGGGCCTAGAAGGACCATGAAGGGCAAAAAAACTTTTTTTTTTAAATTTTCGCGGGGTAAGCGCTGGGTGCGTTCTCAGGTGCGCTCTCCGGTACGCTCACCCTGAGCGCACCAAAGGGAAAACAGTGAAAGAAAATAGTTTAAAAAAGAATTGGGGTGAGCGGCACTCTACCCTGCTCTCTTTTCAGGTTTTGAAGTATTACATTTCACTCTATTCTGAAACTACACAAAATGGCAGCGATAGGGTGTATCAGAGACAGATAGTGAGAGAAAGGAGGCAGGAGATGAAGAAGAGATATCAAATATACATTGGTAAAAATACAGTGGGAGAAGGGTAGTAAATATGAGTAAACTTACTATGTAACAAAAATTGTGCACTCTATACTATAAGTATTTCATTATACTACAGTCACGTCGCTTTTACCTCATAAATTAGAAATAAAAATGAATAATATGTCAACTAATTTTTAATTTGTAATTAATAATTTATTGTTCAGATTTGTCATAATTTAATAGAACTTGTAGCATGTCCTCATCTGGTATTTCATCTTCATTCATATATTTAATGTCCTCATGAAAAATGTTCATTGATGTTTGTTGGCATTCTATTTCATCCAAACATTGAATTAATTCTTCATCTATGGATTGATTCAAAAACCCTTTTAAGTCATCTTCTCTTTGTGATGAAATGATGCTTTCAATGTCCATGCCATTTTCATTTTCAAGATCTGTTGATGTAATTTCATAAGAAATTTCCTTGCTGTCCTCCATTTTAATTTCAAATTTCTTGCTGTAAATTGCAGAAAAAAGTAATCACTTTCAATTATCATTTTTAGTAATACATAACATAAAAGTAGCTTAATCAAGTATTTAGTTCTTTAAAATTAATTGGGCAGTGTATGGTATCAGACAGGAACTAGAAATATAAAGCACTGCATGTGATGAAGCCAATCTTAAACAATAATTATAACAGAAGGACTGTAAATAACTAATGGAATACATTTTCTAAATTATCTTAAAGTGTACAACATAGTTCCCTTTACAAATTAACAACTCACCTTTTTGAAAATAGAAGAGTTAGTACTGTGTTATTCTAAGTCCAGCAATTGAGCATACACATTTTCTCTCAGAAGTACCTCAGACTGGGGTATTACAAAATGGCCGTGTTTTCCTCTCATTTAAGATATATACATAACCAATCAAACTTCATCACACACAAAAATTCCAAACTAAAGTAATATTTTGATTGGTTCTAAATTTCAATAGTTTCAAATGTGTTTTCCCCGTGCAATTTTTTATAGGACATTTACGGCCAGATTCATCAATGTGAAGTTTTGCGAGCCTGAAATAGCGATTCATAAGGAATCGCTATTCCAGACTCGCAAAATGGGATTCATGTAGGATTCGCAATATGTTTTGCGAGTCCTACTGATTCCTTATTTGCGATTAGCTAATTGCTAATCGCAAATAAGGAATGACTCCCCATGCATTCCTATGGGCCTAAAGGCCCATAGGAATCTGGCCCTTTGCGAGCGCAAAAAAGATTGATGAATCAGGCGGTTAGACGCGCCTACAGCCTGAATGGATGAATGGAATTACACCAAAGTTGGCAAAATGATAGGTACTGGTATGTAGTAGGGCCTTTTCTATATTTCTTTGAAATTTCTCCTGTGGTTTTTATGAAAGGCAACTTACAAAAAAACATATATATCAATAGGCGCGCTCCGAGCGCTCACCGGTATGCGTACAGGGGAGCGCACCCGGCGCGCTACGGGAGTGCGCGAGCGGAAAGCTGATTGGCTGTATGATGTCTGTCAATATTCTAAACAGTCCGGAGAGTCCGCCATCTTGTGTCTCTGGAAAATCGAGACACCTGAGGTAAAAAAACATAGGGGGAAATGATTAAAAGGGGGTAGGGTAGACACCCCCTGACCCCCTAGGTTTTCTGAGGGAGGCCTAGAAGGACCCTGAAGGCCAAAAAACTATTTTTAAAAAAAATTTCTTGGGGTAAGCGCTGGGTGCGTTCCCGTGTACGCTCTCTGGTACGCGCACCCTGAGCGCACCACGGGGAAAAACAGTGTAAAAAAATAGAGTACAAAAATAATGTAGAGTGTTTAGAGGTAAGTTAGCTCTGAAAAGAGCTGTTTTGTTATGTGGGTGTTTTTTGTACCTACAAGTAGGTACTAATGCAGAGTCTTATATTCAAGAGGAAAACTCTATTCCCCTCATCTGTAAAATGCACACCATCTCTCCTATAGATGTCTTGCATGTTGTAACGCAAGTTGTTGTGGTATATTGAACCCATACCATAGTCTCTGAGGAACGCAGAAACAGATTTATTCACATGTTTCCTTGCTTTCTCAATCTGTGGACAAAATTGGTTGGACCAGTTCCTCTTCAATGGTTGAGAAAAAGTCATTTAAACAAACATTGCAGTTGATTAGCTAGTAGATTGATTGGTCAAACACCCTTGATGGATTATTTTGCAACATAGTATGATGAACTTGTGAACTGTGTGCTGGGTTGGGAGGGAGTTACCATGGTTACAGGGTGAATGAGCACTAGGGGGATGGGTGAATGTTATGTGAGTTTCAAAGTCTTGAAATGTACAACCAATTAAAATGTGCAGTTTGGTTTTGAATTTGTGTGGGAACAATTTTGATTGGTTAGGTACAAGAATATGGGTCTGAAATGAGAAAGAATATTTGCCATTATTCTCAGGCTCAAGTGAAAGAAGCATTATTCAAAGATTCTGCCTAAGAATATCTGTTGAGTGTGACTGACACTGTTTTACATCTTCCAAAGCATTTTTAAAGGTGAGTAATGATTCTTTTAAAAAAGATAGAGAGCTTAAAGATTTTTGACAACTATTACAGTGAGTGTCTGTGTGAATTAAGGAATTATATTTTTACCTTTTTCCATAATGTTAGCAGTGTGTGCTTACAGTTTGTATTTTTTAGCTTATAAGGTAGACTTCTTTTTAAATCATTTTTTATGCTTGGATTCAATGTTGGTATAGAGATAGTGTAATGGTTTCATTGGACTTGTAAATATGCTGCTTTTTTAGAAGCGCATTGTGCAACCTTTAACATGGGTGGAAGCAGTAAATGTATGGAGAGGGATAGGAATAGCAGATAAAAAACCATATGAAATGGTGTGGGAGATGCATAAAGTTTTTCAGTAATGACATCAATTGATATGGAATATAAGATATAGAGGGGCATATTTACAAGCCCCTTGTGCAATGTTTGACATTAATGCTGGTATAGAGATAGTGTAAAGGTTTCATTGGCATATTTACAAGCCCCTTGCGCAATGTTTGACATTAATGCTGGTATAGAGATAGTGTAATGGTTTCATTGGCATATTTACAAGCCCCTTGCGCAATGTTTGACATTAATGCTGGTATAGAGATAGTGTAATGGTTTCATTGGCATATTTACAAGCCCCTTGTTCAATGTTTGACATTAATTCTGGTATAGAGATAGTGTAATGGTTTCATTGGCATATTTACAAGCCAATTGCGCAATGTATGTGTGACTCTATCTAGGATCACAGTGATGGGTGAATCAAGCTTCAGTCACAGTGTGGTCTTAGGCACATGATCAGAATGTTACATATAATGTACCATGTCTGTCTCTGCCAACAGTATGTGTGACTCTGCCGAAGATCACACTGATGCGTGAATCAAGATTCAGTCACAGTGTGCCAGAAACCGGTCCCCGGTAGCTTGTCTCCTTTCTGGTGAAGAATTGGCTTGGTAGTTTAGTCTGCCCTGTTCCCATGATGCACTGGGCCAGGGACAGACTGATTTGCATATAGCCAGGTTCTGAGCTGGGATGGGGCAGTGAGATAAATAACGGTGATGGATCAAGCCCTGATCTTTGGACTGGGTAAGAGTGGTCTGTTTAACTCAGACACTCTGTTCATCACCACCCCCTTTTCTAAATCGTTTTTGGCCACTATAGGTGTGGCAGGGTATGCTCAGACATGAGTCCCTTTCTCACTGCTCCATCAGGATTCAAGCAAGCCGGGCCGAAGAAGGCTGAAATGCCAGAAACCGGTCCCCGGTAGCTTGTCTCCTTTCTGGTGAAGAATTGGCTTGGTAGTTTAGTCTGCCCTGTTCCCATGATGCACTGGGCCAGGGACAGACTGATTTGCATATAGCCAGGTTCTGAGCTGGGATGGGGCAGTGAGATAAATAACGGTGATGGATCAAGCCCTGATCTTTGGACTGGGTAAGAGTGGTCTGTTTAACTCAGACACTCTGTTCATCACCACCCCCTTTTCTAAACAGTGTGATCTTAGGCACATGATCAGAATGTTAGATATAATGTACCATGTCTGTCTCTGCCAACAGTATGTGTGACTCTGCCTAAGATCACAGTGATGGGTGAATCAAGCTTCAGTCACAGTGTGATCTTAGGCACATGATTAGAATGTTAGATATAATGTACCATGTCTGTCTCTGCCAACAGTATGTGTGACTCTGCCTAAGATCACACTGATGGGTGAATCAAGCTTCAGTCACAGTGTGATCTTAGGCACATGATCAGAATGTTCATATAATGTACCATGTCTCTCTCTGTCAACAGTATGTGTGACTCTGCCTAAGATCACACTGATGCGTGAATCAAGATTCAGTCACAGTGTGATCTTAGGCACATGATCAGAATGTTAGATATAATGTACCATGTCTGTCTCTGCCAACAGTATGTGTGACTCTGCCTAAGATCACAGTGATGGGTGAATCAAGCTTCAGTCACAGTGTGATCTTAGGCACATGATCAGAATGTTAGATATAATGTACCATGTCTGTCTCCGCCAACAGTATGTGTGACTCTGTCTAAGACCACACTGATGGGTGAATCAAGCTTCAGTCACAGTGTGATCTTAGGCACATGATCAGAATGTTAGATATAATGTACCATGTCTGTCTCTGCCAACAGTATGTGTGACTCTGCCAAAGATCACACTGATGGGTGAATCAAGCTTCAGTCACAGTGTGATCTTAGGCACATGATCAGAATGTTACATATAATGTACCATGTCCGTCTCTGCCAATAGTATGTGTGTCTCTGCCTAAGATCACACTGATGGGTGAATCAAGCTTCAGTCACAGTGTGATCTTAGACACATGATCAGAATGTTAGATATAATGTACCATTTCTGTCTCTGCCAACAGTATGTGTGTCTCTGCTCATATTATTTCACTGTCTCTACAGACCAAAAACAGGCCACCTATATATAAGCAGCACATAACATTAATTTCTCATTACATGTAACATCCTGCTAATCTGCCTAAGATCACACTGTGAGCGAAGCTTAATTCACCCATCAGTGTGATCTTAGGCACATGTCCACAATATTACATGTAATCTACCATCTCTGTGTCTGTGTCTCTTCTATCACGCTCACTCCCTATAACACAGCCTTACTCCCTCACTTATGTTTCTTTCTTCCCTCACTCAGTCTTCTACTCTCACTTTTTCTTTCACTTTCTCTGTCTCTTCACTCCCTTACTCACCTTGTCTCACACTCACTTGCCTTAATCCAGTCTGTATCTCCACTCTTTCCTAAACATCACTGATCTTTTCTTACCCTTCCACACCCCCGTTCCTTTACTACATTTTCTTCTCTTATCCTCATTTCCCATGTTCACTCTCCTTCTCTTCACTCACCTCCCACACTCACCTTCTTTCAGTCCCCCTACTTCACTTCCCTTCCCCTCTCGTCCCTTTCTTTGCTTTCTCACTCATTTTCCTCTCCTCTCTCACTGCACTTCACTTCAGGTACTCTTTTGTATTTTTTTTAAGAATACAGCTCTTTTTTGAGAATTGGAGGTCGTTCTACAAAGAACTTTTTTTTTCTTCTTTTTTCGTTTTTTTCTCAACAAAAACAAAAACAGGGAATGCAAAACTGCTCAACAGGAGCAAAAAAAAGAATCAAAATTAGGGCTGGGGACGGCAGCTGAATGTTCTCTGGTTCGGACAATGTTCATAATACTTTTTTCACCATAACAAAGTAATTCATCACAATCTTTGCATTTGATTGTGATTCCGTCAAAAACAGGCTGAATATTTGGAATCAGCTGTTCTGGTCGCCCCTTCACCGATGATGCAGTTGCTCCTCCAGTCAAAGTAGAAGTATCATCCCTTGGAGCATCTCATGGCAGAGCCCTGACACTCTCCCGGGCATAGTTCTGGGGGTACCTCCTCTGAACGTGCCGAATCATGGTCGAATTTCCAAAAGAGTATTTCGTGGTAGGGTCACCCCGTGACAGGACAGTATGACAAATTCGGCACTCCACCTTTGGAGCATTTACTTTTTTTTTACCTTGTGGTATTGAGAAAAACTTCCAGATTAAGTGCTCCTTAACTCTAGGCTGAGGAGCCTCTTCCTGTATGAACCCATCTGAGTCCTCACTGCTACTGGTGGGTCTAGCAGCCATTATAATTCCAAAAAGGATGAGACGCAAAAAGCAGGTCTTTCCGTCACAAAAGTGAAAGTAGAAGTGAAGGAAATGGGTGAGGTTAAAAAAACTGTTAGCAACCAAAGAAAAGTGTTAATTTAAGGTCACATGACTTGATGCGCTTTCGCTGCGTGCTCCGGAGCGCTTCCGGGGTCGCTTACGCAGCGCGAACGTAGGCGCTTCCGGGGGCGCTTACGCGGCGCGCCTGAGTGACGTTTTGGTAGCTTTACGGAAATGCAAAATCATTTTCATTCGGAAAATCAAAAATACTACTTTTATTATTATTATTATTATTATATTTCTTATATAGCGCCTGAATCGACCCCCGAAGGGGTATCTCCGCGCTTGCCTTGGGAACCCGTCCTGGCTTTACCCTGTGAGATAGCCCCTACAGGGCATCCCCAAGGTGAAAGCCAGGCATCCCACGGCGGGGGGGCCGTTGTGGAGATTAAGCAAGCTTAATGCCCAGAGTTGCAGAGTGTGAACCCATGATTAGGTCAGGCACCAAAGCGAGAATTATCGAGTCCATGGACATTTGAGCTCACGACCCTGCCGAGTCGGGAATTGAACCCTGGTCCCGGGTCTGACCTCTGCTTCAAGGTCTGCCTGCTCTAACCAGTGAGCCACACTTCTCCACTTATAAGCATGGTACTGAATGTCTTGCATTATTATTCACTTTTCATACATATTTTTTTTTATGAACGCAGAAATAGCGCTCTCGCGGCACTCTCAGGAGAGCTTACCGGTGCGCACACCCTGAGCGCACCAGGATTTTTTTTTTGAAAGAAAAAAAAATACATTGAAAAAATAATTTTTAAAAATAAATTAATAATAATGAATACTTATACAAAATAGCTAATAAAAAAACCACTAAAAATCGTAGATTACAAACTCGATATAGAAAGGCATTAGCATTTAAAAAACCTTTGAAATTCATTGAAAAAACCAGAGGTTTCACAATCGTTATAGTTAGGAATTAGCATTTAAAAAATCTTTGAAATTCACTGAAAAAAACCATAGGTTTCACATTTATTATAGTTAGGAATTAGCATTTAAAAAACCTTTGAAATTCACTGAAAAAACCATAGGTTTCACACCAGTTATAGTTAGCTGAACATTTTATTCATACAAAACCATTGAAATTCCCATGTTTTAGTTAGTTGGAATCACTGTAACTCGCGCACCCGCAATCCACTGCTAATGATGTCACATATTACATCATTCATGACATGGTCAGTGACATCACTGATGACATCACTGATGACATCTCAAATGACATCACTGATGACATCTCAAATGACATCACTGATGACATCACCGATGACATCTCAAATGACATCACTGATGACATCATCCAGTGTCTGTGTGTTCCTGTAAAGTTAAAATGTGTTTAACATATTTAAGAATGAGTGTATGTTTGAGTGTCTGGATAATGGATTTAGTAGATGCGTGGCTGACTGTATGAGTGGGAGATTAAATGTGTCTTACTGAATGCATGGGTTAGTGACTAAACTGTCTGAATGTGTGCATCATTATGTTTGTTGTTGTGTAAGCTGCTGCATGTGTTGATCAGTAGCTATATGAGTGGCTATATGGGTTATTGATTGGTTGCCCAAGTATTTGTATGTGAGGCTGAGTGTGTGTTTTGGGTGCCTGGGAGGTGTGTGACTCTGTGCATAGATGTGTGATCAGTTGATTCACTTGGTATATGGGTTCAAGAGTGCATGTGGAAAGACCTGTATGGGCGGTTGACTGTGTGCTTGGGTGTGTTGGTGAGTGAATGGATTTCTCAATGGTACATGTCCAAGTAAATACATATATAAAACACAGTGCATGTGAGAGTTGGCATATATAAATGACTATACACAAAAGCCTGTGATTGCGTAAGTGACTGTATGGATTCATGTGTAGTTCTATCAGTGATTGTAAAATAAAGTAAGTATGTGTTAGTCTATGTTTAAATAAGTAAGGTTTTGTTTGTATAACTGTATAGATGAGGAAATGGGAGTGTGATTGATTCTTTACATGACTGACTAGGTGTGTGAGTAACTCCATGGATGAGTGGCAGTGTTTGAGTCTCTGTATAGGTGTATGAGTGCATATGATACTGTTGTATTGATGAGTGACTGTATGTATGAGTGATTGTATGTGGTAACTGGGGGAAACATCACTTACAACGCATTTATTACAACGCACTACCATTACAACGCAACCATTACAACGCAAACCATTACAACGCATTGCGCTGGGGGGCGCTCTAGGATAGGGAATATATTTAATTTACTATCCAACACCTTCCCTACTATCCACGGGGACTGGAGTTGGAATAGTAAATTAAATAAATCACTATCCAGCGCTTAAAAGCACTATGCGTTGTAGTAGTATGCGATGTAAAAACAGCGTTGTAACAGCAGGCGTTGTAATAGCCTGCGTTGTAATGACACGAATCCGGTAACTGGTATTGCTGTGTCAATGGTTTCAGGAATGGTAGTTTGTATTTAACACTGGGTGTATCATAGGTTAGATTAGAGTGTGAGGAGGTGTATTGTATTATCACATGGATGATGTCATCAGTGATGTCATCAGTGATGTCATTTGAGATGTCATCAGTGATGTCATCAGTGATGTCATTTGAGATGTCATTAGTGATGTCATCAGTGATGTCACTGACCATGTCATGAATGATGTAATATGTGACATCATCAGCAGTGGATTGCGGGTGCGCGAGTTATAGTGAGTCCAACTAACTATAACGTGGGAATTTCAATGGTTTTGTATGAGTAAAATTTTCAGCTAACTATAACTGGTGTGAAACCTATGTTTTTTTCAGTGAATATATATATATATATATATATATATATATATATATATATATATATATATATATATATATATATATAAAAATCTATACTAATATAATAAAGAGAGAGCCCAAACCTTTGAGGCGGGTAATCTCAGGAACCACAGCACCAATCACAACACCCAATACAGCGTTGGAAAAGGCAGTTGCAGCAGAAGGACATAGGCTATGCAGATGCCCACCATATACATTTAAAAGGTAAAAGAACCATGCCAGCAAAGTAGTCCCTTGTGGACATTTCTGCGTTGTGCTGTGGGTGTGTGCTGGGGGCGTGACAAACGCTGGGGGCGTGTGGTACATTCCGTCCTTCATGCCATGTCTCATATCGTGTGCTGAGGGCGTGTGCTGGGGGCGTGGGCGGGTGCGGAGCGCGGAATTACGGAAAAAACCGAGCGTTGTGCCCAATGTTTCATTGTTTTTTCTTCCCAGGTTTTGTACATTCCAGCTCCGGGTGTCTACCCTGCTCCCTTTAAATACCCCTGCACCCCATAATCATAACTCACCCTTTCTCCTTAAAATACCCCAACACCCTTAAACACTAACCCATCTTAACCCTATAAATATACCCTGTACCCCAAAACCCAAACCTATCCCTAAACCCTAAAAATACCCCTGTACCCCAAAACCCAAACCTAGCCCTGAACCCTATAAATACCCCTGTACCTCAAAACTCAAACCTACCCCTGAACCCTAAAAATACCCCTGTATCCCAAAAACCAAACCTAGCCCCAAACCCTAAAAATACCCTTGTACCCCAAAACCCGAACCTACCCCTGAACCCTAAAATACCCCTGTACCCCAAAACCCAAACCTAGCCCTGAACCCTTAAAATACCCCTGTACCCCAAAACCCAAACCTATCCCTGAACCCTAAAATACCCCTGTACCCCAAAACCCAAACCTAGCCCTGAACCATAAACATAACCCTGTACCCCAAAACCCAAACCTATCCCTGAACCATAAAATACCCCTGTACCCCAAAACCCAAACCTAGCCCTTACCCCTAAAAATACCCCTGTACCCCAAAACCCAAACCTACCCCTGAACCCTTAAAATACCCCTGTACCCCAAACCCCAAACCTAGCCCTCAACCCTAAAACTACCCCTGTACCCCATAAACCAAAACTATATCTGAACCCTTAAAATACCCAAAAAACCCAAAACATGCACCTCAGTACCCCAAAACATATACCCCTATACCCATCCTTACCTTATCCAAACATTTAAAAAAAACATGCTTTTACCATTCATGCATTTCCAACGAATTTCGTTGTAAATGTATGCGTGTTAAAGCATATAAAATGTTATGCCATGCGTTATAATTGCATTGCGGAGTCATGGTACTTTTGTAATGAAAGTATGCGGAGTGATTCTCATATTTTTTCTCCACCGATTTGAAAAATGCACAGGTCTCTCTCATTGATGGCCAGCACGGACATACACTTTTAGACACACCTCCCGCCACAAGTTCTAGAATTGCGAACTTTAGAGCTGGGGAGCTACGTTTGAATCTCGGCATCAGCTCAACATCCTGTGATTCCAGGCAAATCGCTTTGTCTCCCCGTGCCTACCACAAATGAATGTGTTCTTCTGTAATGTAAATTGTGCTCATGCCATGTTGTCGAGTTCGCGCTATATAATATTGCTAGGAAAAACAAAGTAGGGAAACTCGAGTTCACACACAACTGAACGCGCACTCTTAAGTGCATCAGCAGTGCACTGTGAATCGGAGCGTTTCACAGGCCTGTCACAGATAAGAAATGCTGTCAAAACGAAATCCTACAAAACAATATACGACTGGCCGGCAGCAATTCATACCCGGACAATGTCGGGAGGGGCTGCTAGTAAATATATATATATCATTATTGAGTCTGTTCGCAACGGCATTTAAGAGAATATATCAGAATTGCAAATGTATTTTACGTACATTTTACCGGCATTTTATCTGCAACTTACGAGTATACAACAAGTGGCATCTTTTAAACAACATTTGAACAGAAATATCAGAAAAATGACAAGTAATTTTTCTATGTTTAATTATGCACAGTCACTTTAAATAGGGGTGTGTCCCACGACATTGTTGTCATGTGATCAATCAATCAATCAATCATAACATTTGCATAGCGCGCTACTCACCCGGAAGGGTCTCAAGGCGCTTGGGGGAGAGGTCCACTACTGCTCGAACAGCCAGGTCTTAAGTTGTTTCCTGAAGGCGAGATGGTCCTGTGTAAGCCGGAGGTGGATGGGGAGGGAGTTCCATGTCTTGGCTGCCAGGTAGGAGAAAGATCTTCCTCCGGTGGTGGCTCTTCGGATGCATCGTACAGCGGCGAGGGCGAGGCTCGTAGAACGTAGCTGGCGGGTGGGAGTGTAGAAGGTTAGGCGTTCGTTGAGGTACTTGGGGCCCAGGTCTTGGAGAGTCTTGTGTGCGTGGGTAATTAGCCTGAACGTGATCCTTTTGCTGATGGGGAGCCAGTGCAGGTCCCTCAGATGGCCGGAGATGTGGCTGCGTCGGGGATGTCCAAGATGAGTCGGCGGAGGCGTTCTGTATGCGCTGGAGTCTTTTCTGTAGTTTGGCTGTGGTTCCCGCGTAGAGGGTGTTTCCATAGTCCAGTCGGCTGGTGACGAGTGCCTGGGTGACTGTCTCCCTGGTTTCGGTCGGGATCCATCGGAAGATCTTTCAGAGCATACGCAGGGTGTTGAAGCACGATGAGGAGACGGCGTTGACTTGTCTGGTCATCGAGAGGGAAGAGTCCAGGATGAAGCCCAGGTTGCGTGCGTGGTCTGTTGGCTTGGGAGAGGTGCCCAGGGCGGGAGGCCACCAGGAGTCGTCCCAGGCGGAGGGCGATGGCCCCAGGATGAGGATTTCTGTCTTGTCTGAGTTCAGTTTCAGGCGGATGTTCTTCATCCACTCGGCGTATTTCATCCCTTCGTGTTGGCTCGTTCTGGCGGTGGCGGGGTCTCACGTGAGGGAGAGGATCAGTTGGGTGTCGTCGGCGTAGGAGATGATGTTGAGGTTGTGTTGGCGTGCGATGGCTGCAAGAGGTCTCATGTAGACGTTGAAGAGGGTGGGGCTGAGTGATGATCCTTGCGGTACGCCGCAGATGACTTCGGTGGCCTCGGATCGGAACGGAGGGAGGCGGACTCTTTGTGTTTTTCCGGCGAGGAACGAGATGATCCACTCCAGTGCCTTTTCTTGGATAACGATGTTGCTGAGGCGGTGTTGAACGCTGCAGAGAGGTCCAGGAGGATGAGGGCCGCTGTTTCCCCATTGTCGAGCAGGGCTCGGATGTCGTCAGTGGCTGGTGACAGGTGGAGGGATCGGCCGAAGCGCGTCGTGATGGCTGGTGGCACTCATGAAATAAACTAAAATCAGCACAAAATTGGGTCTACCTTGTCTTACTTACAAGTCCGTGGTGAAGTTGTGGTGGAGGCGAGCTTTTGAAGCATATTGGCGCTGGACAACTCTCCCCAGTGATGTAGACCCCCTCACCGAAAAGCGGCTCTGTGACAAGAAGGAAAGTTGCGAGCACCGGCCCTCCTGTGAAGCTTCACGGAGCAAGGTTCTACAGTGAAACGCCCCGGAGATGGAAACCCACAGAGCTCCCGGCCGCAGCGGAAGCATTGCCTCGCTGGAAGAAAGAGGCGTTCACTTTCCAGGCAGCTGAGTGAAACTCGGAGGAGCAGGTGCGAGGCGGTGGGAGTGAACTGCAACATCGACCAGGTACGAGACAAGCCTGAGATAGTACGGCCGGTGCGGAGGTGTGTACCCAAGTAACCCCAAACAAGATTGTTCAGTTTTGGTCATACGCAGCAAATGCAGCGGGTAAAAGCGGTAGTAAGAGACAGTGTTAATAGCCACCATGTCAGCGGCAACAGTGCTGAATCGAGAAAGTGCAGCCGAGGGTATGTTCTCGGACGAGGCAACACAACCCAAAGCTAAAAAAACAGTCACCGGGGATAACAACGCTACCGGGGAGACAGGATTAAGGGACAAATATAAAGCGCTGGAGAAACTCATACGCAGAGAAACAGCCAAATGGTGGGAGGCAAAATCGCTTTGCAGGTATTTAGAAGTCAATCGGATACCTCGGGGTCTCAGAATAATGATCGCCCCAAGCTACGACATGCCAAATCCTACATTAATGGTAGAATGGGCAGAATGCAATTTAGACTCTTCCAGGGGACTGGTGGAGCTATTGGTAAAACATGCAGAGATTGATCGCGAAGACATTCTTGCAAAAATTGAAAGCCTGCGTAGTGAGATCCAAGCCCTTAATGAACCACAAACTTTGAAAGTAAAACTTGATGAAGAAATGGAACAGAGATTACAGAAAGAGGAAGATAATATAAAAACAAGTAAAACATACAAATTTAGAAGAGACAAAGAGGACTATGAAAATGGAAGAATATTTACGTTCTCAAGAAAGTTTGATACCATGAGAAAAAACGCTGCCAAACCAAGTAGTCAGAATGCCAAAAGAGCCCCACAACCCACGGAGGAGCCTGAGCCTGAGCCGGACACATCATCCATATCAGGATCTAGTGTTTATACGGAAAGTGGGTCAGAGGGAGGCGACGAAATAGCAAATGCAATCAAACCAACTATGGGAGAAGAACTAGAATATATGCACCACAGCAGGCGAGAAACTCTTCGCTCGGCCACAGTGGTGCAATTGGCAAAAAACGGCGCACAAGGAGCAGGCGGGAGAGGAGGGCCGCCCAGAGGCAACGCGACAAAACGAGGAGGATGGGGACGGGGACGGGGAGTATGGAAAAACAAACAAACAAAATAAAAACCAGAAAGCCGAATGATCAACTAAACGCCAATACTATCATCAATTTGCCGCAAATAGACTTATCAGCAGCTGAGAGGCAACTATCCCTGGGCCTCTCATATTGCCCCGAAACTAACTTCCAATATACAAGAACAAGGTAAGATGTCTTCCAATTCATCAGAAAGCTAAAATTGCAAAAATTCCACAAACTACAGTCAACTGGCAAAATAAAATCCAATGTGGAAAAAAGCAATGAAAAGTCCAACTTAATGGCTGGGGACTTTGAATTATTGGTAGCAGCGCAAAGCATAATCAACACCCCTGCCAATTCGCAAAGTGACATAGAATCACAGCAAGGAGGAGGTTCTCCACCAATATTTCCTATCCTAAACACTCAAGAGGTAAGGGGTATAGGAAATAAGAAACTGGAAACACCCTTCAAGAAAAAAACTAAATTTGTACCGGTGATGATGAAGGATTCCATCGACGTATTCAACGGTGTTGTGGTAACTCAGGTTAAGAGACTAAACACAAAAATTCAAATGACCAAGAGGAAGCGATCGAGTGAGGAAATAAAATATGGGCTATTGATGGATAAATTAAAAAAGGAAAATAAGGTGGTAATAAGAAATTAGGACAAGGGAGGGAACATTGTTCTGTGGCCTCTCCACCAATATCTAATGGAAGCCAATAGTCATCTTAACGACACTCAATGTTATCACCATAGCTCTCCCATCAACTACAAACACATGCAGGACGACCTATGTAGTAAATTACTGGCATGGAAAAGCCTGGGGTTGTTAAACATGGAAGAATTCAAGTTTTAAAAAAAAGAGCACCAGTCATTTATTTTGTACCGAAGGTACATAAGGACAAGGTTAGGCCCCCTGGCAGACCAATTATTGCAGCATGTGACGGCCCCCTGGAGAATTTGTCTAAATACATGGACTTCTTCCTGCAGGAACATGTGCGAGGACTAGAATCACACGTGAGAGATACGGGAGACTTTTTATTAAAAATTGGAAAAGTTGAGTGGCAAGCAGGTTACCACTTAACAACTCTTGACGTCTCATCACTGTATACATGTATTAAGAATCCAGATGGGTTAAGGGCTGTAGAATACTTCCTCGCAAAAAGGCCCATCAAATACACTCAACACAACAAAATGCTTATGGACATGTTAATTTTCTGTTTAGAGCACAATTTCTTTCTTTTTAACAAACAAATGTTTCGTCAGGTACAGGGAGTATCCATTGGGGCCAGCTTCTCCCCCAGTTACCCCTGTCTCTTTATGGGATGGTGGGAGGAGCTGGTCCTCAGAAGGCAATACCACAACATATGCAGGGACAAAATAGTATCCTGGCTAAGATACATTAATGACTTGATAATTGTTTGGAAAGGTACATTGGAAGAAGCGGAAGTTTTCATAAAATGCATCAATGAAAACAATGTAAACCTAAAATTCACTTCCCATATTAGTAGTCATCATGTATCCTTCCTTGATGTACACATGAATATAGACAAAGCACAGATCAACACAACTTTGTACAGAAAAGAAACTGCTGGCAATACGTTGCTACATGCAACGAGTGCACATCCGACACACCTTATACACAGCATCCCCTATGGGGAGATGCTGAGGCTGCGCAGAATATGCAGTGAGGAGGGGGAACTATACAAACATCAACAAGAAAGTAAGATCCGGTTCTTAGATCGTGGCTATAGTGCCAAAACTATTGACACAGCGACCAGGAAATAAAGATTGCAGTTAAGGGCAGACCTTCTGAAGGCAGTAGATACCACTCAAGACAATGAGAAAGGAAACATAGAGACATCAGTAGATACTCCCAGACTCATAATTACCTACAGTTGACAGCATAAAGAATTGCGTAAAATTATACAACGCAATTGGTGCATAATAAAAGATGACCCTTGTGATAGGCACAAGTCTCCCCCAACATCCAGCAATAACATACAGGAAGGCCACATCCATGGCAGATATCCTGGTAAAAAGTAGACTGGAATACAAGGACAACACGGGATGTTCATTGGCCCGGAAGGGATTTTATAAATGTCCGAGTTGCAAAGTCTGCTCACACGGGGTCAACAAAACCACCTATATGACAGCATTTGGTTCGAAACCCCAGACAATAAAGTATCATCTTACTTGTAGAAGTGAGTATGTGGTTTACGTCCTACAGTGCAGCTGTAATTTACAGTACGTAGGAAGTACCAAATTACCAGGCCACAAAAGAGTGCTACAACACATTAGGGCAATCAACAACAATGACCCAAGCTACCCAGTAGCACAACACTTTCTAAGCCTAAGGATCTGAGATACTTTCTCATAGATACTGTCCCAATACAGAGAAGAGGTGTGGACAGGGAGGCCTTACTAAGACGGTTAGAGACCCACTACATATTAATATTAGACACCAAGCAACCAAATGGATTAAATATGAGTGAGGATCTATACACTTATTTGGATTAAATGTCCCAGACCAGGCCCTTTAACTATGAAAACAAAGACATAGGGCACTGAGCCAGCGGCCAGTACAGGGGAGAATAACTACAATACGTCAACCCATAACTAATAATACCTGTTCCGAACATTTAGCTGCTATCTACATCAAGTATAATCATGAAATAGAATGTTTACATCATACAAGATGGTACTTTTATACATTAGAAAGTTTTATCTATAAATGTATAATCAAGTTTTTTTATAACAAACCTTTTTAAGATGGAATTTTAAGATGTTTTTTTATGAGGGTATTTATGAAGATTTTAACATATTTATGAATGATTGAATTATTGCCAGGCCAAGACTCAAAAATGGTGTAATTTATTGTGGGAATCATTCATGGTAAGAAAGGTCATAAAACCAACACCATAGTAGCCCCCCAACAAACTGTCTCTTGAATAGATGTTTGGATATTAAATTTGGAGTTGTTGTAAATGCTGGTAACAATTGAGGTAAATCAATATAGAAAGATATGGGGTCACATATGTGACACTACATATTTCACTCATGCACTTTTTCAAAATATACACTATAGTATTTTAAGCAAGGGGATTCTGGGGACACACATAGTAAATGAATATTTAGACATACACAAGCATCCTGGAAAAGATTCTGTTTATAGGCACATGCAATTACGCCATAAAACTATTTATTGTTTAAGAATACATATGCTAGTTGTGTAGAAGTACGTCTTTCACAATTGAAAAGTACATTACATATAATTGGACATAATGAAACAATGTATTATACAATCATTATTGAGTCTGTTTGCAATGGCATTTAAGCGAATATAACAGAATTGTAAATGTATTTTACGTACATTTTACCGGCATTTTATCTGTATCTTACAAGTATACAACAAGTGGCATCTTTTAAACAACATTTGAACAGAAATATCAGGAAAAATGACAAGTATTTTTTCTATGTTTAATTATGCACAGTCACTTTAAATAGGGGTGTGTCTCACGACATTGTTGTCATGTGATCAAGGCAGGGATCTGCCGAAATCCCTTTTTCTCGGCCCCCGCTTGACGAATCGCCCCGAGACTTATAGGATAGGTGCGGAACGGAGCTGGGCAAAAGTTTTAAAATTTCGGGAAGATTCATCAACCGGCACAAAAGTTATTGGGAATAGAATGTTGCGGATTTCCTATGGAAAATACGTCCTAACTATAAATACCTACTGGCAGACGCCAGTAGGTAATATATATATTTCATTCATTTCCAATCTTTATTTCGATCTAGCGATCATCAAAGATATGCAGACAGTAAAATCATAAAAGAGCATTCATATAAAATATA
Source organism: Lissotriton vulgaris (assembly GCF_964263255.1). Classification (NCBI taxonomy): domain Eukaryota; kingdom Metazoa; phylum Chordata; class Amphibia; order Caudata; family Salamandridae; genus Lissotriton; species Lissotriton vulgaris. The sequence goes on along the minus strand of NC_141699.1, from coordinate 53,697,684 downwards.
CAATTACACATTAGTCAATTCGTCATCACATTAAGATACATGGATTCATGATAAAACTAGGTTGTATGAAAAGCAAGTTCTGCTTTCAAGAGACGGTTGCGAATAAACCACATGGCTGTAAGGTACTTTGCCACTGCGGACACAACTGGGGGAGACGCTTCAGTTCAGCTCCCAGATTTTTTAGAAGGGGAATTAACCAAAATCTCCTAATTCTTCTGTAGGCTTTGCAAAAAAAGACCGCATGTAGATCATTTTCTTTGGGGTGGGCACATGCCGGGCAGTGCTCAGTGGTCGGGGAGGAAGTCCATGAGCTAGTGAATGATCTGAGAGGGAGTGTGCCATATCTTCATTGCAAAAATAACTTTCTGGTCAGCACAGGAGTTATGCCATCCAGAACACATTCCATTCGGTACAGGTCTTTGCTTTGGATAAATAAATTCGTTAAAGATCCCTCAGGCACTGTTCCCAAAGTGTTGGCCAGCTTTTGGTCGTAATACGCCTTTGACAGTGCTTTGCGAGAGATCCTGACAATTGCGTTAGCCGGGTCAGTCCAAAGTTCTAATAAGTTCAGGCTCTCACTAGAACTTTTTATGTATCCGAGCCATGGGATGTTAGAGACTTTCGGTAGCGTTAAAAACTCCTGGAGCTCCGTTCTGTAGTTGGTAAGATCTTGGCTGCTCCATAAACTCCGCCAAAAAGTTAGTGGTTTTAGACCCAGTTCGTCTACAATTGGCCTAATACCCAAATCCATTCTCAATGGGATTAACGGGGTGCTTGGTGGGAGAGCTACCAACTGCCTGATGAATTTATTTTCTGTGTTTATTAAGTTTTTAGCAGAGGTGTGGCCCCACAGCTCGGCCCCATAGATAACTGCCCCCCTTGCCTGGGATTTGTAGATCTGGATAACAGGGCCAAGTGGGCGATAAGGTGATGTATTCGCCATCCTAGACATTCCACCCGTTATCTGGACCAATTTCATGTTTGCCCTGACCTGTTGTGTGCCCCAGGTCATGTGCTCGTTAAGGGTTACTCCCAGGTACTCAAATGTAGATACCCTCTCCAGCCGCGCTGAACCCAGGGAGGGATTGGGACGTGATGATGGGGTGGGGTTTAAGATCATATATTTTGTTTTAGTAACATTCATCTCAAGACCCCTCCCTGAACAAAATTCCAGAAACCCATCCAGTACGCGTTGTATTCCCATGGGAGATTTGGACAACAGCAGGGTGTCATCCGCAAACATAATTGCGGGCACCCTGAAGCCGTTCAGTTTGGGGGCGTCAATATCATTAATCCCGGTCAGATGGGCGATTACCCCGTTCACAAAGAGGCAGAACAGGGTCGGTGCAAGCACACAGCCCTGTCTCACCCCTCTGTCAACGGGGAATCTTTCAGTTAGTTTACCATTTTTACCACATCTGACACGGGCAAAGTTATTCCGATGCAACTTCATCAGAATAGCTAGAATATCCAATGGGACACCTAGGTCTGCCAAGACATTCCATAACCTGGATCTTGGCACCAAGTCGAAGGCGGCTCGCAAGTCCACAAAAACTGTGTACAAGCTGCCACGCTCGATTAGCGCAGATCTCCAGTAAATACGATTCAGGCGGAATATCTGATCGATTGTGGACACCCCCCTCCTGAATCCCGCCTGGTAAGGGCTCAGATTAGTAGTCTCCTCAAGCCAACTCTGGAGACGATCCAGAATGAGCCTACCAAAAATTTTTGGGGAGACGTCTATTAGGCTAATGGGCCTGTAGTTGGCTGGGAGCAGAGGCGAACCCTTCTTAAATATCGTGACTACCTCTGCCCCCAGCCAAGTACTAGGAACCTCCATGCCTTTTAAGATGGCATTAAATATTGTCAGCAAGTATGGGGCCCAGACGTCAGGCTCTTGTTTGAAAAGGTCACCAGGGAGACCATCTAACCCTGGAGCCTTACCTGACGATAAACGTGCGATAGCCACTCGTACTTCCTCTACAGTAAAGGGGTAGCCCTCGGAGTAAATAATGGTAAAACACCCATTTTTTCCAATATAGGAATAAGTCTAGAGTAAAGTTTGGGAATATTCTCTCTACCAGACACAAATTTTTCCCACCTTATTCTTTTTCTATTGTTTTCAAGCGAGAGCCCTGCATTAGTCGCTCTCGTGGATTGGTCCGAACCCTCCTTGCCAGGGAGGGCGTAGACCAGCTCAAGGGCATTATGGTCGCTGTCCGTTCTATCTATTACTTTAAAATCAATAATATGCTGCCACGAAGACAGTTTTACTAAAACATAATCCAATCTAGACTCCCTGCCTGGTCTATTAAAGGTATAATCACGCTCTAACACCATATTTAAGAGTCAGAGCGGTAATCTGTAAGGCAAGGGGTGTCCATGCTCTAGCCGACGGAGCCACCGTTGGAGGTACTGACCACCTTGCGTCCTCTTCAAGAGAGGATCCATCCAAGAGGCCTGCTAGAGGCTCAAAGTGAGAATTTAGATCCCCTCCTACCACGTATGCAGTCCCCTTAGGAATTTCATTCAGAAAATTTGACAGTTCCCTGATGGTGCATGATTCTAGTCCTATGTTTACGGGCCTCGAATATACATTTATTATAGCCAATCTAAGGGAGTTTGGCCATTCTAGTAATACTGCTAGTATGTCTTCTGAATGGAGGGGAAGACGGGTGGCTTGACAACCCAGATGCGTAGCCACCAAAGTTACAAGGCCGTCTGAAGGGCGACCCTTTCCCCCCCCATTTTGCTGGAATAAAAAATACAGTGAAACCCTGGCAAGAGTACTCGTCCCTTGCCCAGGTTTCTTGCAATAGGCATATACCTTTTGAATTGATAAAAGCAATCCATTCCTGTAATTCAACCTTGCTACCCAGGCCAGCCACATTCCATGATATTAATTTCAGGTACGGGGTACCTGGGATAAAAGCTGTAATGATAGGGGGATCAATGTCAATCCGGCTTCCCTGTGGCATTATTTTTTTGCCCAAGTATCCCTTTGCTTCTCCTGGTGATATTTCAGTGGGCAGAGGCTGGTCAGCATTTGCCGGGTTGTCTTCCGAGCTATGCACTATAGCTTCGGAGTGGCCAGACTCTGTCATCGAAACAGTGGTGTGACTAGGGGATGTGATGTCTAATTCCATGTCCTCCCCTGAGTAAAAATACTGGTTACTATCACCACTGCTATAATGTCAATCCACCATGTCTAAGCAAGAATACCTATTTGACAAGGGGAAGAGTGTGGGGTGGTGGGCTCTAGGGCGGCGACAATCCCCTCTCTCTCTACCTCTCCAGTCACCCCCCCTCCCATAACAAGTGTCCCATCCGTCCTCCCCATAATTCGATGTGGCATATGATCGGTAGTTGGTTCTTGGATGGATAAAATCTCCTCTAGCTCTTGGTTCCCACCCACTCACCTTCTCCTGTAAGCCATCCCATCTCTGTTCCTCCCATACATGTTTCAGTGGCGGGTAGAAGAAAGAGAGGGGTAAGGGCTGGATGTTAATCTCTTGTTTGTCCGAAGACCAGCCACAGATGTGGGAAACGGTCCTCGGATCTCTGAAACTAACCAGAACGCAGTCTCCCTTGATGGATTTCCTAGTGTTACCCACCCAAGTGACCCTTCTTACCATCAAAACCTCACTCGTAACACCTTGTGGGAGTGGTCTATAGATGGACAGCCAACTTACCACCTTGTTCTTTAAAGAGGTGGTGGATTCTTTAAAAATTGCTTTTAGCTCTGGAACCCCTGCTAAGATTACTGTGTAGGGTCTTACCTCCGGGGGCAAGTTAACTACCCTTTCCTTATTAGCTTTAGCTGGTACCTCGTCAGTTAATGCTACTACTTCCCGGGGTTGATTGGCAACAGAGGAATTGTCCTTTGACTGCGTGAGCTTTGATCGTGTCGGGGATGCATGTGGAGGTCGCGCTGGGGGCTCCTTGGGAATAGATATGTTAGCTCTGTCCTGGATGGAAGTATTTTTGGTGCAAGTATTTTTGGTGAAGGTTGATTTTGCCTGTCGGGCCGGGGGCGCTACACTATTGGTTGCCTTGTCGATAACCAAAGTGCCCTTTTTATTCTTAGGCTCGTTCCCCCCCTTTTCACCATTTCCATCAGCCTTGGTATTAACTTTCAGGCTATCGGCTAGTTGCACTGTAGATTTTTTGATATTTACTAGCCTCGCTTCTATCTTAATTAGACGAGCTTCCAATGGACTCAATAGGGTCCTCAACAGAGTTCCTATGTCAGCCAGGGTGATGTCTTCCTCTTGCATCTCAGAGGCGTCCTGGTTTACGTGTTCTGTATTATCTACATGTAATGTCTACTCTCAATGGGTAAGTCCTCTTGTCTATCAGTAGTTGAAGACCCCATTATACTCAACGCAGGACCGTCAGCCTCCTGGGTAGAGTTGGATTTCTGAGTCTTTGTCTTCCTTCCCCCATTCCTTTGGGCCCTTTTTTCTGTTTTGGGATTGCTCCTTCTCTCGCGCCCTGTGATACCTTGCCATCTCCACCGGCGGTGTTGCCCGCAACAGAAGAGCATTCCAGTGGAGTTGGCCGATTGGGTGGGCAGCGTGGGCTTGGGCCCGTGGGAGATTTAATAAACTCAGGCCACCAAGATCACTTGGGTCATTTGTGCTAGTTTCCAATGTAGAATTGATCAGATCTAGGTTCGGTGTATTATCAATATCGCAGCTTCCCCCATTAGTGTACTGAGTGTTAATATGCTCATGTCTTGTATCTGGGGTCTTAGCCTGTGCCAGGGGGCCCATAGAAGATCTCCTCACCCAGTCTATTTCCTGCGATATGCGCCTCTCTAATATAGTAATCTCATCAATCAGTAAAGACCCCGCTTTAACAAAGTAATTGTCCAAAGTACCTTTAACTTCTCCCGTTGTTGACAACGCGGTTTTACTCCTTGTTTCCCTTGTGGACATCCTCGAAGATAGACCAGGGGGGGTTGCCCGGTCCTGGTCTCTCCCGTTCTCTAACGGCCTCAAACGGCCCACCCTTTGCCCGGGCTTCGCCCCGTGCTCCGTCTTGAGCGCGTCCCGCGTCGCGAAGTGAGTGGTCTGGGTAAATAGTCCGTAGGCGGAAGGGCGTAGCCGCTGCGGGAAGAGACTGCAGGTGTGTGAGTCCTAGCCTCGCAGTCCCGCAGCGGTGGTGATAAGTTCAGCGGCACGCCCGTGGAGCGGGAGCCGCGCTTCAGCAACACCGTGAAAATGCCCCAACAGCAAAGAATATCCGAATCCCGTGGATGAGCAGGCAGTGAGTGGCGCCCGCGAAGCGGGTGCCGCGAAAGTTTATGCTGGTGATAGGCGGGAGGGCGTAGCCGCTGCGGGAAGAGGCTGCAGGAGTGGGAGTCCTAGCCTCGCAGTCCCGCAGCGGTGGTGATAAGTTCAGCGGCACGCCCGTGGAGCAGTGGCCGCGCTTCAGCAACTCCGTGAAAATGCCCCAACAGCAAAGAATATCCGAATCCCGTGGATGAGCAGGCAGTGAGTGGCCAATATATATATATTACCTACTGGCGGGTGCCCGTAGGTATTTATAGTTAGGACCTATTTTCCATAGGAAATCCGGAACATTCTATTCCCAATAATATATATATATATATATATATATATATATATATATATATATATATGTATGTATTACCTACTGGCTGTCGCCAGTTGGTATTTATAGTTAGGACCTGTTTTCCATAGGAAATCCGCAACATTCTATTCCCAATAACTTTTGTGCCGGTTGATGAATCTTCGCGAAATTTAAAAACTTTTGCCCAGCTCCAGTCCACTCCTATCCTGAAAGTATCAGGGCGATTCGTCAAGCGGGGGCCGCGAAAAAGGGGGTGCCAAAACGTGTTTTCCCCATGCGATTTGCCGTAGGAACCTTTAGTCGCAGCTACAGCCCTAACTGTTGAACGGAATTACGCCAAATTTGGCAAAAAGGTAGCCCTTGGGTCAAAGTCGTGCCTTTTTTTTCAATGGTGTAAATCAATTCAGTAGTTAGTAGATATTAAAGGAAACAAATATATATATTCCAAAACTGCACACTTAAAGAATTTCCAAGTGAAACCAGTCAATGTTAGCCTATGGAAGGAAATCCAAGTTACTGTAAGTATGGTTAGAATTACTTTTCAGGATCAGTAGTGGGCTGAAAGATGCAGCACTGAGGTCTCTCCTGATAACAGGTGAGTGAATCTGAATTCGTAGTTTGGCTGATTTTAGAGGAATTTTGTAAAGTTCCAAAACTCCACATATAGAAGAATTTCCAAGTGAAACCAGCCAATATTAGCCTATGGACGAAAATTCAAGTTACTGTAAGTATGGTTAGAATTACTTTTCAGGATCAGTAGTGGGCTCAAAGATGCAGCACTGAGGTCTCTCCTGATAACAGGTGAGTAAATCGGAATTCGTATTACATCCAGTAAGCGCCACAGAGCTGGGAAGCAGAGAGATGTAAAAAGGGGCACGGCATGCACCACCTCTCTGTAACGCAGCACAGTGGCGCTTCCTAGAAGCACCTGGTGGACTACTTGGCCCCTATGGTCCCTTAGGTTTGAAGTGGAATTTTTTCCCCAGCTTAAAATGCTCCACAGGGCGTGTTTGCACACATCACGTCGGGCCCCGTCCCCTTCCTTCACCACTGTCTAAACAAGCCATGTACCCGTTCTAAGTTGAGAGATTAAGTCCCCTTCAATCCTAAGGATCCCTAGGGTCAAACTAGCCCACTAGGTACCTCCAGTAAGCACCACAGAGCTGCGTTGCAGAGAGGTGTAAAAAGGGGCGTGGCCTCTGAACACCTGTCTGCAACGCAGCTCCCTGGTGCATACTGGAGATACCTGTTGGGATATTTGGCCCTCAGGGACCCTCAGTATTTAAAGATAAATAATTCCCCAACTATAAAAACGCACCAAGGGTCGCGTTTGCACACTGATTAAGGAAGGGGGCGTGAGCTGAGGTGACATGTCTACAAACGCCATGTGGCGCGTTTTAAGTTAGAGAATTAATTCCTCTTCATTCCTGAGGTCCCCTGTGGACCAATTAGCCCACCGGGTACCTCCAGTATGTGCCAGAGAGCTGCGTTCCAGAGAGGTGTTCAGAGGCCACGCCCCTTTTTACAACACTCTACAACGCAGCTCCGTGGTGCTTACTGGGGGTACCTGGTGGGCTAGTTGGCCCCTAGGGGATCTATGGATTGAAGAAGAATTAACTCCCCAACTTAAAACGTGCCCAGGGCGTGTTTGCACACACATCACCTCGAGCCCCGCCCCCTACCTTCACCACTGTGCAAACAGGCCCCGTGGCGCGTTGTAAGTTGGAGGATTAAATCCCCTTGAATATGGGGGGACCCTGGGGGCCAACTAGCCCACCAGAAACCTCTAGTATGTGCCAGAGGCTGCGTTTTAGAGAGGTGCATTAAGGGGCGTGGCCTCTTTACATGTCTCTGCAACACAGCCCCCTGATGCATACTGGAAGTTCCTGATGGGCTAGTTGGCCCCCAGGGACCCTCAGTATTCAAGGGGAATTAGTTCCCCCCAGCGAAAGCACCAGGGGGCGTGTTTACTGAGCGGTGCAATCTGTCAACTCAAGCCCTGCCCCCTCCCTGCAACACTGAACATTGACACCACTGAACATGTGACATTTCTATGTGTACTTTAAGTTCGTAACAGAGCACACACTTTCAGGTGTGCCTCTGTTTGTCACAAAAGGATATTTCCAGATGTGCCCAGAGTTCAGCACGTTTGAGCTTCGAAGTATGGGAAAACATTCGGCTTCAGGCAGAGCCTGATAGTGCTTCCTCGCAACCTGCTCGTCCCACGTTTCTACTCAAAGCTCTGCCTATTCTTCCAAGCCGTGCAGCAAGGTCAACTCAGACTTTATCCTTTTGAGGCCACTCAAATAAGAGTAATTATACTTGGTAACACATAACATGCACAGAGCGCAGAAATGGGAGATGTGTTGTAGGAAGAGATATATAAAAACAAGAACACAAGTGGTGCGCGCGTGCGTGACACATCAAGACATTTGTTTTGCATTATAGCGCACACATTTGTGCACGAGAATGGAAAACAGAGTTGGCCAGTGCAGGTAACCACAAGCAATTGGCCGTGGGCAGAGCAAAGGTGGGACAAGCTCACGCCTTTGCCCAATTGCATGCTGTCTTTCTTAGAAAGACACACGGAAAGCACAATAGACTATGGCGAAAACAAACCACACGCACAAGAGTATTGTAAGCTTTGTAAAGCCCCTTACAAAAGTCTCGCCAGCGAATCGCATGCGCACTGCTACAAGCTCAACCTTGAAACAGATATAAACTACAGGTTGCTCAGTGCATTCTGGGAGTAAAAAGTCGTTCTTGGAAGCGCAAGAGAACTGCTCAGTGCTTCAAGGATGATGGGAAATTTAGTACTACCAAGCAGAAGAAAAAGTCTCTCTTAAAAACGCGCAAGATTGCACAAGAGAACTACTCAACTTTCCTATACTGAAGGTGTTTTGATTCAGAAAAAATTGGTATTCATGTCACGTAAGGATTAATGGCATATCTAAATCTCCGTTAACAGCCAGTAGGACTAGAAGGTATTCGATTCGTTGGATTTGATCTTAAATGATGTAGTGATAACAGTTATACCAGCAATATATCCCTGCATACAGAGGAGTCCAAGGGATATCATTGTTTAGGCCAGACACATCCATCTTGAGTTTATGTACCCAGCATTGTTCTTTGATGAACAGATACAGAGCTATATCTGTAACATGTGGTGGGATGTAACGCTGCTCTAAGACAGTCCAGGATAGTTTGTCCGGTGCGTGCATCTCTAGCAGAAAGGGATTAGTAAGCTTAGTCGCCTGTTTCCTACAGCGAGATACTCTTGTGATCCAAGAATCTTGTTTTCACCTTCCAGGTAGTCATCCCTACATAACGGGGTTTGCAGGGGCATGTCACTAAGTAGATAAACTTCTCACTGTTGCAATTAGTATATCGTTGAAGTATCCATGGTCTGTCCGTCCCGATGGCAAATCTTATGGTGTGGGCACTTTGAGGACATGCAGCGCATGTACCACAGGGAAAATGTCCCTGTATGGCCAGTAAAATCCACAGTGTGTCTTGGGGTGGCTTCTTCATGGTTTTTGTTCTGGGGTGGACCAGTTTGTCTATCAGGTAGGTGCTTCTATTGAAGGCGAACATAGGTGGGGGAATTGATACAATTCCAATGTTCAGAATGTTCCAGTTGCTTCCAATACTCTTTTGGATTTGATTAGTTTGGGGGCAAAAGATATGTACACAAGTGATCCTTGAAGTATGTTCTTTGGGGTGGGGGCTATTTGGACGAGGACTTCCCGGTTGTTATTGGCAGCCTTCTTTAGAGATTGTTTCACCAGTTTGGCTGGATACTGTTTCTCCTTTAGTTGAACAGAAATATTATTTGCGTGTACTGTGAACTTCTCTTTGGAGGAGCAATTCCTTGTGACCCAGAGGAATTGCCCATAGGGCAAAATATCCCGCAATAATTTGGGATGATGGCTACTGAAAGGCAAAAGAGAATTAGGAGCCCTAGGTTTTTTATAAAGTTCAGTACCCAATCCATTTTCTGTGGGAAAGATGCATACATCAAGGTACGGAAGGCAGTTGTTACTGAATTTGTAGGTGAACTTCAGGTAAACATACCTTGTGTTCAACCAGGTGTGGAATTCACGGATTGTTGTATGGTCGATTCGCCACATGACAAACACATCATTGAAGTAACATTTTCAGAGCAATATCTGGTGTCTAAACTGATTGTGGTCAGTAAGGACATGTTCTTGCTCAAAGATGTGGACATACAAGTTCGCCAGGCTGGATGCAAAAACACTGCCCCTGGGTATTCTTGACGTTCTGAGGAACAAGGTGTCCTCCAATTTGAAAAAGTTCTCCTTCATGGAAATTCTGGCATATTCCATAATGAAATTGACCGGTGAGATGGAGTCTAAATCCCAGTTCTCCAGGAATAATTTTACTGCTGTTAGTGTCTCATGTTGGGGGATGCAGGTGTAAAGCGACTCTACATCAAATGAGACTAAGTAGTCTCGGGTGATGTCAAATGGAGTGTCTACCAGCAATCTTAAGAGATCCTTGGAATCCTCTCGTCATCTCTCCCACAATGGGGTGAAGAGCATGATCCATAAAGGTGGGTAAATGTTCAAAGAGGGAACCAATTCTGGAAATAATTGGTCTTCCTGGTGGGGTCCTCTGTACCTTATGTATCTTGGGGTAATACATAAAAGTACAGGGTGATCTGATAGGTGATGGTCAGGATAGCTGCCTCTTTGGGTGTAATCTAGTCATTTGTTTTGGCCTCATCGATCAAACTCAATATCAGCGGTGAGCCTTTTAGTGGTATCCATCTTTAGAGGACGATAAAAGCGTCTATCTTCCAGTTGGCGTAGGCACTCTGTGCAATAGGTTACAGTATCCATAATGACAATGGCTCTGCCTTTATCCACTGGTTTGATCGTATAGTTTTGTCATTTGGCAGTTGGTTCAAAGCATGTTGTTTCCTCTTAGGAAGATCATGAAAAGGTGTCTTGGTATTGCGTATCGCGTAGAGTATTCACTCAATATCGCCTTTTCAAATGTGAAGACTTGTGCTGGAACCAAATGGGGGGTTGGTAGAACATGGAGCGGTCCTTGAAACCACTATTGATCGTGCCTTCCTCCTGTGTATCATTCGGTTTATCCTTGAAGAAAAAATGAAGCCTGATTTTGCTAATAAATTGAGCCAATTCTTGTTGGATTTATTTATTTATTTATTTAAGAAGCTTATAAAGCGCACAGCTACCCTCGTCGGGGGTGTCCTGGCGCTACAGATTACAGGCTAGAGAGAAAGAAGCTGCTTAAGAGATGGTGAACAGCCAAGTTTCAATTTGCTTCGGAACAGAGACTCCGACTCAATGAACCTCAGATCCAGTGGGAGGCTGTTCCAAAGTTTTGCTGTGACTACACCAAACGCTCTGCCCCCACTCCTGGCACGACGAAATCTGGGTACCACCAGGAGGCGTAGGCTGTTCGATCTCAGAGATCTGACAGATTGGGATAGTTTAAGTCTTTTTCTCAAATATCCAGGGCCTAACCAGTTAAGGGCACGGAAGGCCAGAATCAAAGCTTTAAACTGGATGCGGCGGGCAATGGGGAGCCAGTGCAGTTTTTTCCGGTATAGAGCAACCGAGTGGCGGAACGGAATATTGCCAATCGGTCTCGCAGCGGCATTTTGTACTATTTGTAGGCGCTCAATTTGGTAGAGGGGAGCGCCCGCATAGAGACTGTTGGCATAATCTAAATGCGAATTGATCAGGGCATGAACAATGGTCTTACGGGAATCCAGAGGGAGGTAAGGGAAAATCTTCCTGATCATGCGTAGTTTGCGAAAGCAGGCTGATGTGACCTTATTGATTTGAGATTTTCAGGACAGTGCGTTATCAAATTGGAAGCCCAAATTTCGAGCTGTCTGGACTGGAACCGGAGGGGGATTCTGTACAGTTGGCCACCACTGAATAGCAGGCAGCGCAGTTTTCTGATTAAAAAATAATACCTAAGTTTTGTCTGTGTTCAATACAAGGTGGTTCGAGGACATCCAGGAGCAGATATTGCTGAGGCAGTGGCGAAAATTGGTAAAACAGCTGTCAGAGTGATCTCCAAATGAAAACACAAGCTGAGTATCATCAGCATAGGAGATCACTCTGACCCCCCAAGATTCCACCACTGTAGCCAACGGGCCCAGATAGACGTTGAAAAATAGAGGGCTCAGAGCAGAGACCTGAGGCACTCCGCAAAGAAGAGGTTTACCCTCTGATTCAAAAGGTCGGAGAAAGACCTTCTGAGACCGACCTGTGAGGAAAGATCTAATCCAAGTCAGCACAGTACCTCCGATTCCCGACTGCCCTAGACGGTCCAGTAATATTTCATGAGATACAGTATCGAAAGCGGTGGATAGGTCGAGGAGAACCAACATGGCCTCCTCGCCCCCATCCACAAACTCCCGAATAGTCTCCAATACCTGTAAAAGTGCAGTTTCGGTACTATAGCCGGTTCAAAATCCAGATTGCGAGTCATGTAGCAATTGGTTGGATTCTAGATAGTCTGCCAATTGTTTCTGGGCCGCCTTTTCCAGGATTTTTGCTGGCTTCGGGAGAAGAGAAATCGGACGGTAGTTACAGAATTGTGAGGGATCCGCATCCGTTTTTTTCAAGATCGGGACTAGCATTGCCTGTTTCCATGGCGTGGGGAATTGACCCGAACGTAACGAGGAATTCCAAATGGAAAGGAGAGGGCTGATCAATATAGGGGCAAGATTGCCCATCACCTTAGCAGGAGCTGGATCAAGTTGCGATCCTGATTTGCATTGAATAAGTAGATTAGTGGCAATCTCAGGAGTAAGCTCTTTGAAGGAATTCAATGAAACTTTCTGAGAATCAGTGTCACCGTTCGAAGGGGAGGCCAGAACCAGTTTGAATGAGGAGGAAAATTTAGTAATTTTATCCTGAAAAAAGTCTGATAGCCCATTGCAAAGAGCCCGGCTAGGAGAACTCTGAGCCATCATAGCGGGAGGGTTAACAAAGTCCTTCACTATCTTAAAAAGGATTCTGGTAGAATTCTCAGCATTCTTGATTTGCTGGGTATAAAAGTCTCTCATAGTGGACCGTTTTAATATTTGAAATTTGTTCAGGGCAGTCTTATAAATTACTTTAGACTCAGAATCATATGTCTGCCGCCATTTGCGTTCCAACTGTTTACAGCGGATTTTTTCCTCTCGCAACGCGGGGGAGAACCAAGGGGCAGAGGGCCTAGATCTAGTAGAGGTGATAGGATTTGATGGGGAGATACCATCAATAGCAGCTAAGAGAGCGGAATTGTATTTCACCACTTTTTTGTTGAGATCCTTAAAAAGAGGTTCAAACTGATAGGAGAAGTGAGGATCAATGGCATCACAAGTGACTTTATGCCATTTTCTCCCTATTTCCCTATTCACAGTTGAGGGTAGGGGCAGTGAGGGGATAGTAAGATCAAAAGGAAGAAGGAAATGATCCGACCAGGTAAGGGGAAGTGAGGGGAGGGTCGTGATACCAGGATGATTTGTGAATATCAAGTCAAGAGTATGACCTGCTATGTGGGTCGGGCCCTGAAGTAATTGGGACAACGTTAGTCCTTGCATGGTCTCGATTAAATGAGACACTTGTGGACAGGAGGAATTATCAACATGTAAGTTAAAATCTCCTAGCACCGTAAAGTGAGAATGTCTAAGGGAAAAGTCGGCTTTCACGTTCAGCAAAGTGGCTAATGATGATGGTAAAGCATTGGGAGGGTTATATACTAAAATACCAGCCAATTTAGTGGTAGCCGAGTCCAAGATCGTAAAATACATGGCTTCAATAAGCCCAATATTGGTTAGTTTCTTGACAGTCAAATTAAGATGTGATTTTAGAATGAGGGCTATACCACCCCCAGTCTTAGCGTTATCGCGATTGGTACCCTGAGGGAATGGCTAAGTGTATATCAGGTTTTGACGTATCTTTGATCCAAGTCTCCGTGAGAAATAGGAAGTCCCAGGCATGAATATCGAGTGACAACCATATCTCGCTAGCGTGCCGAGGAAGGGAGCGGCAATTAATTAGAGCAGCCTTTATCATCTGAGGGTAGCTCTGGCCTTTAGCAAACTTCAAGGGCTGGGGGAGGCGATTCCACCATGGGGTGAGAGTGAACACGCAGCGTGCGCATTTGAAAGGAAGGCCCTCTAGGCTGAGAGGACAGCAGCAGGCAGTAGGAGTGCAAGTACCTTGTCTAAACTCAGGGAGCTGAGTTCTAGTCCAGCATATCTTTATGGCGAATTGACAGGGGGACCGGCGCTAGGCACGGGCCAGGCGCGGACGGGCGCAGACGAATGAGTCGTCAGCAAAAGTTTGTACGAATCCAAGGCCTCTATTGAGTCCTGCCAGTTCATCAGGGGTGAGTATCTGATCACTCAAGTTGAGAACTAAGTTGTCTGATTTCTGCTCCCTGGTTGTGAGGTGAGTTTCTTCATGGACCGTGTAGACCTTGGAGAGGGTGGCAGACTCTAATGTACTTGGGTTTGGGGGTTTCTGCAGGGTCCCCGGCTAACACCTAAAAAAGGCGGGTTTGTGAATAACTGGGGTTGAGGCTGAAATGGAAGCGTAGGTGGTTGGAATGGAACATTCAGAAAGCACAGGGGTCCACCATTGTGCTTGTGGAGGGCCACCCTGACCCCCTCTCAAATATGACCTGTTGTTACATCCTCTCATCCTCCGTGGTTGTTCAGTATTCGCTCCTGAATGTGAATTGCTTGAAAAGTCATTGCTTCCTAAGGTAGAGTAGTTCGAACCATATCTCTTGACTTTAAGTCCATATTCAGGAGGTGAATAATTGTCAGAGGTACATGGATAGATGTTTCTCCATGGAGTACCGACCTAGATCCTTCTTAAATTTGTTGAACACAAACACTCCACCTGCTACAGATTTGCACTGGCTTGCGTTACTGTAGATTTATCAAGCCATGCAGTCGAGCTCAGACTAGGTTCTTGGGGGTGCGGGGAAAGTGTTGTAGCTCGTACAGCCAGGCTCTGTACTTCTCTGCCACTTGCTCTTAAGAAAACATCTGATCTTCTTTCCATCCGTAAACAGATAAAAACTAGGCTGTTCAATAAGTAAGACATTCAACCAGCTCTTTCTTTTTCCCCGATATCAGAGCTTGGGCACCTAGAAACCTCTGGGTAGTAGTTTGTGGTACAAATTAAATGTTTATTTCATTTCATAAATCATCACCCATGCTCCCCCTTGTGTGGAGAAAGGGCAATACAAAACATTTGATAAATATGAGCATTGTAGGTTTTGCTGTGCTTGCTGTTTTTGAGCAAAGGGAGCTATACTTCCTAGGATTTAATTTTGTGATATTGGTGTAATATATTTCTGGTACAATGCCATGACATTATTTTTGAAAGGCTTTAACTTTATTAATACACATGAATGATTTTCTACATTTCAGTGTCCTTATTATTTCTCTGTAGGTCTGCAGCCTTACATAGATAATGTGATCATGAGCATTTCTGGATTTAAAGGGTTGCAGGTGGAAAGAAAGCAAGATCTCCTGTTTGTCAGGGATATTCATCTAGCAGTTTGTCCGAAGAGTTCAAATGTGAACCTGGAATTAATTTCATCTGCCCAAACCAGCAGTCACCTCAAAGCTAGGTAAGTAGATTATGACAACAAGGCACAATAGGTGAAAATGCCACATCAATCAATCTCAATTTGGATTTGTAAAGCGCGGTTAATCACGCATGAGGGTATCCAGGTGCTGGGAGTGGTGCTCCGTCGAACAGCTAGGTCTAGAGTCCTTTTCGGAATTCCAACAGGGTGGACTAGGGCCAGAGGTGAAGTAGGAGGTTGTTCCAGGACTTTGCAGTGAGGTAGGATTAGGAACATCCTATACTGTTGCTGCAGTAGATACAGGGGGTGTGGGCGAGTCAGAGTGCAGGTGTCTGGAGGGAAGGTGGAAGTTTAGTCGGTTGCTGAAGTAAGATTGTCCCTGGTTGTGGAGGGTCATGAAGATGTGGATTGGCATCTTGAATTGGCATCTCTTCTGTAAGTGGGGCCTGTGTAGTGCTCATTCACCATCTCCTTATGGTTGTTTGTAAATGAGTTTCATGGTTCCTAATTCAGTAGTGCACCAACTGGCTTGCTTGGAGGACCTCTTTAGATTAGTGGGTATGCTGGGGCAACTCTGTCCAAGGCATCTAAGCAAATGAATGTGTGGGAATTGACCCACATAAAATGAAACTTAGATAAAATATTGATGAATCTCTATACTGGTATGTTACCATACCACCATTTGTCTTTTATTAATTCAAAAGCCCAAGCAAGCATCAATTCCCTTCATTGTAGACTGTTTTATATATCGCAAACAGGCATAGTCAAAGAAACATTCAAAGACAAAAACATTGTAGTGTAGTTCCTATTTTCCCTATAGGCCCTGCGCATTGGAATAACATAAACAGCAGTGTAGACGTAGAAGTGCGGTCTTCCAGATCTCTACTGACTATGCTAAACTTAATTGGGTTTGTAGCAACTAGCTCAGAGGTCACTGGAAACTTTCTTGACTGAATAGGAAGTGATCAACTTCCCTGGCACAGACAAGAAGGGATTCAGTTTTCCAACAACCGCATAAACATGACAACCTTGCTCCTTAGAATAAGAGTCAATCTCTAGAGTCGTGTGAAAGTTATTTTACTCAGTCAGTTGTGCAGATTACTTTCACCAAGATGCAGAGAATAGAATAGAGAGACGGGCGTTTTCAATAAAAGGTATTATTTATTGAACAGCCTTTCTTCTCATGCAAGAGAAATTAATTGCCACAATTGCAAGACTTGTTATTATAAAAAGTGCGTACAGTAAAAGGAGGATTGCGAAATAATACTGTAAAAGCATTGATATGGTTTCTTAGCCATACAATGGTTAAAATGAATAAAATATATACATTCATATATACATTTAGCTAACGTACTCAACTGATGCTTCTAACTACGCCTACCCCAGTGTACCTGACCTAAGCCTAATACTTGGGAGGGAGTAAGTAGCAGTTTAAGTTAAGTTGTTTTTTTGCCAAGGATTTGCTTCAAGAATTCTCTCTAAGGGTTTAGTCAACACCATACCTCTGGAATAGAATGTTGGAGGTCTGGTATCTCCTTCCAGGACTCGATATCCCAGTCACTCGCAAGAGTAGGCTGTAAACGCCGGAGCTGGATTTTCTCGGCAGGAGAAAAGACAGCGTCTCTCTCAGCACGTCAAGGAGGAGGAGGGGCAGCGTCCTTGGGCTGCTTGCATCTGCTGGGCTCTGCAAGGGACAGCTGTTCGGCTCCTGTATTTACCACACCATTGCGCTTGCTTAAGGCAACGTTGGTAATATTTATACCTGAAAGGTGCCTTGTTTGACGTAGGTTTTTGGACATAAGACGTAAATAAAGATGTCACTAGGAAGTGATCGTCCTTTCAGTGCTCATTAGAGTTCTATTACTAATCAAAACATAGCAAGCGGGGCTTTCCCAGGTTGCTGGGTTTTATCTTGTTGAAGAACTCGGAGTGTAATCTAGGAATCTAAGATAGTGGCTTCTGCTGTGTCATGTACTGTAATGAGCTGCAGAGGCGAGTTTCTGAAATATGGCTCTGATCGTTTATGCCATTATAGGGGTATGAATGGATTATAGCCGTATAGGGGCATAAGGTCACAATATTGATCGGGGTCCTAGATTAGAGCACGACAACATTCCCAAAAATAATATTTCACATTTACTACAAAAAATAGGAAACTAAGCATCAGAGAACATATCAGATCACATCAGATCACATGAAATAATCCTCAATTTCTCTTCAAACGTACCATTTGTCAACTTGGCTGCAAAAGAATAATCAAGAAAAGTAGTTCATAAAGTAGATAGTCCTATAGAAGAGTACAGATAGGGGACATGTAAGCCCCTTAATCAGTAGTAATGTGTATCCTTAACTTATGTATATTTTCTTTATTTCATTTTGCCGAACTTCTCCGATCCAGAACATAGTTGATGAGTTTCAGCCCCTCTATTTGGGCCTCTTTAGGACAGCGTACGAAGAAAAAAAAGACTAAACTTGCTCTCTGAGAAGACGCTTTGTTGTGACAGCAAGTTAATTTGCCCCAAAAAAGTGTACATGCAATAGTGAAGTGTGCTCGAAAAGCTACACAATCTGCCAAAGTATGAGGAGCCTACCAGGTCTACCTCTTATTAATGACATGACTTGTCTGTCAAATTGACAGCTTCTACAGTGGCTACTCAGTTAGTTGAAAAAGAATGAAGAAAATGCCCCATCCCAAGTGCATATCAGCAGAAGCTCATTAGCAAAGCTTCTCTTCTAGGAAGATATCAGGAGCAAAGCTCTGGCACAGTCATGTGGTGGGGCAACTCTGTCAGCACAGTCTGTGATCCAGGCAGAGAAGTTCTTTACTGCATTTCCGAGTTTAGTTGTGGCATGAGGGCATGAGATTTTGAGGGCGTTGGTCCATTGGCTCTCTGAGACCTTTTTTCAGCTGTAGCATGAAGTGCTAGGTGGTTTGGGGGTAGTGCTGTCATAATTTGACAATGGCCGAGTTAGCGCTTAGCTGTGCTACACGTTTTCCCGCTTAACTTGGCTATACTCGGAAACGCCATTTTGTGTGTTACGGCGGCCATCTTAGATCATAAGCGGCCTCATGGCCAGCGTGCCCTTTAGTCCGTTGTCCGTGCCACTGACCACTCGAGTTTGCCCAGCAACAGGCTATTTTTAGTACTGGTTAAGCCTGTACATGCGCAGTCCCCACTGACCAGTCACCCCTCAGGAATGTGCCGCCAAACTGACCAGCGGAGTTGTAACCCCTCCAATGAGCTGGCTGTGTTCCAAAAATGACCATATATGTACATAACGCTTTGTAACTTTGTACCGCCTATTGTTTTATTACCTGCAAATTGTATAAAAGAGCGAGTCACACCGATGTTTGGTGTGATACTTCTTGCATTACCGAAGGGTGCTGTAGGAATGTACCACCACCCCATGGGGTCTTAATAAACTTGTTCTTTGAATTTTTCAGTTTCCGTGCCAACAGTTCTTTCAATGTAAGTGCGTTATCTTCGAAGCATGTAGGCCTTGGGAACCCGATACTACAAATTGGCGACCACGAAGGGACTCATCGGCGACTCGGATGCCCGAAGGAAGGGTCGTGACGAAGGTTTGGAAACTCGTCATGGACGCGTACGCTGCCACCGAGTGACCCGAGTCTTGGCACCCGCGGTGTTTCTTCCTTTCCTTCTGATCTGACCTTCCAGGTGGTGCCGGTCTCCGACTGAGTTTTCGATCGTCTGCGTTGCTGGATAAAGTCCAGTTTGGCTGATTTGATTAAAAGACCTTGGCAGTTGGAACCTGGACCTTTGAGGCTTTGGGTAAGATTTGTGATCGGTAAGGTAGTCTGCGGACGTTTACTGAAGTTCTATGATTTGTGATCGGTAAGGTAGTCCTCGGACGCTTGCCGAAGTTCTATGATCTATGACTTTGATTTGAGTTAGCTAACATTTGTGAATTTGTGAACTTTGAATCTATATGTGTAGTGCACTTCACATAGGCAGGCATGTAGAGATGTTTCTCTAATTTTGTTTTTTTCCCTTTGAGCGGCACGATTGTGTGAAGTACTGTAAGTGCCATTTTATACGGTATCGCGCTTTTGTGATACTTTTTGAACATGCCTGTTTTAAGCACACTCCGAGGGATGTGCTGTCTTGGAAATGGTACCACAATTTGGTTAGCGGAAGCACAGCCGGCTCCCCCAGAAGGAACACCAAATAGGGAAATGTATATCAAATTTGGCCTTCCCCCTATAATGTACAGTAAATTATGGAATAAGTACACTAAATCGGATCCTGAATTGCAATGGCCTCTACATGGGTCGTTCGATTTGCGTAAAGTACAGTTTGTGGAGCAATGTTTGTTTCAACGAAGGTCTAGACAAAATATGTTTGATTGTGTACGAATGTGGGAGAAAGCGGTGCGTGAGCGAATGAAACGTGAAGTTGCCTTGGCGGACAAAGAGCAGCGTAAGGCTGCTCGAGATAAGGCTTTACAGCTTGAGGAAAAGGAGGCTCAGGAAAAGAAAGAGAGGGAGGAACGGGAACGTAAATTGCAAACGACTGGTCAATTCCCTATTCGTCGACCGCTTTATCCTGTCCTTAATAATGAAATTGATGATTTTTCATTGCTAGATCGATCACCGCCTCCGTACGTTTCGCCTACGGCTCCAACTGCAGAATCGGATGACGAAGGACAGGATAAGCCGGGAAAGAAGGGTGTATCTGGTGTCAGGTTTTCTGCGGAGAGATCCGCACATTTACGTAGTTGGGCTCGTAGAGTGAATACGAATTTTGTTTCTCAGTCTGAAATTGTTACTGAAAGGGGTAATTGGACAGAACAAGAATTACTGTATTTTTTGGCTACTTTGGCAAATGAAGTTGTTACCGCATATCGTCAATTTTCAGATACACTAGAACCTAAGGCTGTGTCAGTTCATCGTGAGAATTTGGATAAAGGTTTATTTGATTTTGCAGATGTCGATGCCTTTTACAAGCAACTGATCCAGCTGCGAGATGAGACTGCCAGATTGCGGGACGAGCGGAAAAAGAATAAGGAGTCCGGGCCGGAGTCTAGTGGGCAATCTAAGGAGTGTTCTCTCCGGGGTTCAGATAAGAGTTCTGCGCTGCATGTTATGCCTATGCGTGAAGCCGCACCTTTGTATGTTCCACCAAAAGGGGAAGGTACAGATGATGATAAAATGTCAAAGGATGCGAAGGGGTACTTTATATATAACTGGGTGTATACGCCTTGGAATAGAGCGGATGTTATGGCGTTGAAAAATTCTTTACCTGACCTTCGTAAAAATCCGGCAGCGTTCTATGAAGGGGTGGAAGGGGCTATTTCGTCTTGCGTGATGACTCTTGTTGACATAGATCTGTTTTTTGGGTTAATACTTCCGCCTGACATGTGGAGACAAATTCGTAAAAATAATGATGAAACAATACTTGGGGGAACATGGAAAGAAATAAATGCAGCTGATTTAGATAGGGAACCGGCATGTAAGCCTTGCCAGTTGATTTTAGACCTCCCAACGGCTATTTTAAATAAATTAAAAATGCTCGTACCTTCTAAAAAGATCGATTGGACTATGTTAGCCTCGTGCAAACAAAAGCCAGATGAAACGGTTTCAGATTTCTTTACACGCTTCGAAGAGGCGTTTCATGATTACAGTGGTCAATCTTTAACAGATGATACAGGTCGGCATTTGTTTGTAGATAAGTATGTGGCTAATCTCCTGCCGGAGATTGCAAAGCGATTGAAATCGAGTGAAAGTTCCTGGGCCACGGCGACCCCTGCGTCTTTGTTGACTATGGCTCAGTATTATGAGCGGCAGGAGTTGGAGGCTAAAGAAAGTGTTGATAAAAAAGCAAAAGAATTGAAAATGAAGGTGATGTTGGCACAGGTTCGTGGAACACAGGGTAGAGGGAATGAAAGAGGTAGACGAGGTGGAGGCAAAACGTCGTATGGACGTACGGATATAGCGGAGGATCAATGTGCTTATTGTCAAGAGTTTGGGCATTGGGCTGAAGATTGTCCGGTACTTCTTGAACAACGTAGCCAGCGTGGTCGAGGAGGCGGTAGGTCGCGGGGCGGTTATACGGGGGCGAGAGGTGGTGGAGGTGATCGTGGAAGGGCTGAGGAGAGGGGCCGTGGCCAGGATGAACGAAATACTTTTGATAGACGAAACCAATATCAGAGAGTGAGAATGTGGAGCACCAGGATTATGTGCATGCATAGGACTGCGTAGGATGGGGTACGGAACCAATTGAAGTGCCGGTAGATCAGGAGGGTCCATATGTAACAGCGGGCATTTTGGGTTCTACTGATCAATTTCTAGTCGACACCGGAGCTACTCGTAGCGCTTTGTCAAAAAAATTGGTTCCGAGGGCTCCCCTGTCTGGCGAAATGATAACATGTGTAGGGTTCGATGGCACACCCTCCCCTAGCCCATTGTCAAAACCCCTTGCACTCTGTCTTGACAAATTTTTTTGTTTTGGTCAATTTTTGCTATCGCCCTATACACCAGATAATATCCTGGGCATTGATTTGCTTAAATATTTTCGAGCAACGATACGGTGCGCTCCTGAGGGAGTGCGAGTCATCCTGAATGACAATTATCCTGACCCAAACAGGTTTTATACTATACTAGACATTCCAGCTTTGGCCTCTCTCCCGCACACGTTATGGGCGACCTCAGACACGGATGTGGGGGAGATGCGTATTCCACCTATTCATATTACTGTTAGGGAGGGGGCCTCTCTGCCACGGGTGCCACAGTATAAGATTTCAAGGGAAGGTGAAATTGCCCTGACTCATATTGTTCAAGATTTGATAACTGCAGGAGTGGTGGAAGAGGTTCCTTATAATGTCTGTAACAGCCCTATTCTTCCGATCCTTAAGAGAGATACTGACGACAAAGTCTATCGGTTTATTATTGACTTGAGAGAAATTAACAAAATTGTCATTCCCCAATACCCGGTGGTGTCCGACATTACGACCTTGCTTACACTGGTACCACCAACGGCAACGACCTTTAGTGTAATTGACTTGAAAAATGCTTTCTTTTCCAACCCTGTCCATCCTGATAGCAGATATCTGTTTGGCTTCACGTTAAATAATAAATCGTATAGATTTTGTCGTGTTCCTCAAGGTTACACTGAGAGCCCGAGTATCTACAGCCAGGCTTTGAAAAGACAGCTTGATTCTTTTGAGTTACAGTCGGGGGTTGTCCTTATCCAATATGTGGATGACCTTCTGCTTGCTGCTGATTCTTATGCACAATGTGAGGAGAGAACGATTGCGCTGCTTTCTTTTCTGGCACAGAATAATCACAAGGTTTCTAAGAAAAAGCTACAATACTGTAGACCCAAGGTGACCTACCTCAGTCATCTTTTGTCTAAGGAGGGGCGTGCATTAACATCAGATCGAATTCAGGTGATTTTAGATACACCAGTCCCCCGCACACAGAGAGATGTACGCGCCTTCATAGGGTTAACGTCCTTTTGTAGGCAGTGGATCATGGGGTTTTCGCACATTATAAAACCCTTGCTAGCGTTACTGTCCAAAGCTACGCCAATGCCCCTTGAATGGACAGATGAATGTCAAAATGCTTTTGAACAATTGAGACAGGCCCTTTGCTCTGCCCCCGTATTAGGTACACCAGATTACACGAAGATTTTCACGTTGTACGTGCACGAGAAAGATGGGTGCGCGTTATCAGTGTTAGTGCAGACACACGGGGATAAGCAGAGGCCATGTGCGTATTTTTCAGCCATTCTTGATCCTGTAGCACGAGGGTTACCTGGGTGTTTTCGAGCAGTTGCAGCAACAGCAGTAGCTATACGGCAGAGTGAGGGAATAGTGTTATCGCACAAATTGTTGGTGCTAGTTCCCCACGCAGTAGATGCCCTGCTAAATCAAACAAAGACCCAATATCTCACGAGTGCACGGTTAACAGGATATGAGCTTACACTGTTGGCGCCACATATCACACTGAAAAGATGTGCTACCCTGAACCCTGCCACTTTATTGCCCTATCCGGTTGAGGAGGGTCAGGAAGAAAAACATCATGACTGTGTTTTCCTGACCGAGGAACAGACAAAGGGTCGTGTTGACTTACAGGATATGCCACTTCCAGATGTGGATGGGGAACTGTGGGTTGATGGATCGTGTTTGAGGCTGCCAGATGGCACGACTTCCGCAGCCTATGCGATCACGACACTTAAGACAGTGGTGGAAACAGCTAGAATACCACAGAAATCGGCTCAAGCAGCAGAGCTGATAGCTTTGACAAGAGCCTGCGAACAGAGTGCTGGCCTATGTGTGAACATATACACAGACAGCCGGTACGCCTTCCGAGTAGCACATGACTTCGGGCTACTCTGGAGAGAACGTGGGTTTTTGACTTCTCATGGAGTACACATTATGCACGGAGAACTGGTGTGTGATCTCCTAAATGCGTTGCTTTGTCCAAAGAAAGTAGCGATAATAAGATGTAGCGCCCATAAAAAGATCACCGATGAAGTGGGTCAGGGAAATGCCTTTGCGGACAGCATAGCGAGACAAACGGCTATGTCCCGAACTGACTCCCCCATGTACGTGACAAAATCCCAAGCTGAGCGATGGAATGATGCTAGAGCGGAGATATTAGATATTCAGAAATCAGCTACTGAATCAGAACTTGTGGCATGGGCAGCAGATGGGGTGCTAGATGATGAAGGGTGTTGGAGAAGCAAGGACATGGAGAAATGGAAATTGCCTGCAGCTTACTTGCAAGTGATGGTCCAGATGACACATGGGTTGGCGCACGTGGGGGTTCTTGCAATCACTTGACTGTTAACACGAGTTTGGGAGCATCCCGAGATTGCTAATACCGCCAAGAGAGTAGTGCAGACCTGCCTGATATGTTTGCAGCACAATCCTGCAAAGGGGACCCATACTCCGAAAGGAGGGTTTGTTCCACCTTCTGCACCATTCGAGGTACATTCAAATGGATTACATCCAGCTTGAGCGCTGCAATAACCTTAAGTATGTCTTAGTGGTGGTGTGTGCTTTTAGCAAATGGGTTGAGGCCTTCCCCACGAAAGATAATACAGCTTTGACGACAGCTAAGGTTTTGCTCAAGGAGTATTTCCCTCGATTTGGAGTTTGCAAATTTTTGTGGAGCGATAATGGGCCTCATTTTGTCGGGAAAATCGTGGAGTATGTGTTGAAAGGCTTGGGGATTCAGCAGAAGTTTCATGCTGTGTTCCACCCTCAGTCAGCAGGTCTTGTCGAGCGGTATGATGCCACGTTGAAACTAAAACTGGCTAAGATTGTGGCGTCCACGTCATTAAAATGGCCGGATGCCTTACCGCTAGCATTGCTCTCTCTTAGATCAGTGCCCCACTCTCGAACAGGCCTCACACATATGAAGTGGTGTTTGGAAGGCCTATGAATATTTGGGGGGTGCCTAAGCCGCGATTGATACATGATGTGCCTTGTATAATGATGAACGATTATTTGGCACGATTAACAAATGATTTGCTTTCTATTCATCAACAGGTTCGAGAAGCGCTCCCTGACACCTCTACTGGAGAGGGCCATGATCTTCGCCCTGGTGACCACGTTATGATTAAATCATTTGAGAGGGCGAACAGCTTGGATCCGAGGTGGCGAGGCCCCGAGCAGGTCCTCCTGGCGACTCGAACAGCTGTACGAGTGACCAATAGGAAGCAGTGGATACATTCAACACACTGCCGTCGTGTCTCTCCTGATCTGGTGAATCCTGCTGTGTTGACCGACTTCCAAGAGATTCTGGAGAAAGAAAAGAGCCCAGCTGTGACATCGGCCGAAGTTGAGGGAGCCTTCCCGGACCACACTGTTTCTGGACGAGAGCGCTATAATCTGCGGCCACGATAGGAAGATTTCTTTTGGTTTTCGAGACTGGTTGGTTACCGCTCTGGGGTTTGTGAAACGGAAGCCGGGAATTTCAAGGGGGGGGGATCAGTTCTGCCAAGAGTAGCGACACCTGTCTTGACCCCGGAGAAGAAAACAACGGCTACCTCGGAGCTCAGCACCGTATTTTTCTTTTTTAGGTGTAATACACACACATGTACATTTGAGACTTTGTGAACTTTTCGAACTATTTAAGACTTTGAAAAATAATTGAACTATGGCGTCTTCTGCATCACGGGACAAACGAATACTTGGTGCCAACCTTTTTGTCTTGACGATTGTGGTAATAGCAGTGATAGCTTGGGTAGTTGAACTTGTGGTGCCTGCACGTGTACATTTGCTGCCGACTACCCCGGCTCCATTTGAACATTTTCACTTCACTTTGCCTTATCATGAAGAACGGCACCGACAGACTTATTTGAACAATAGCTTTATTCAGATCCTGCATCATACACATAACATGACAAACACGTCTACTTGTTGGGTGTGTGGGATGTTGCCCGGGCACCAGAAGAAAGGGGGCACTCCACTCATTCCACTCCCGTTCTCACACAATGGATCTTGCAATGCCTGGTATACTCTCCTCTTCACTTTGAGATGGCCAACAAAAGGGGGGGTGCTTTTCGGTTTGAATAAAATTTGTTACCATGACCGGGATGGGTATCCACAAGCTGAGGGTACTCGATTTGAATGGGAGGAGTACCGCCCCGATAACGTGTCTGCCCCACGTGTTTACAGCAACCAACGTAACATTAATGTCTCTAGCTCACATGTTATTAATGTTATTTCCACTAAAGCTGATTTGTGTATACGCAATAAAGGTACAATATCGGTTGGGAAAAGCGAATGCAATACTACACTCACGTTTGACAGCCCAAATGGCATATCGTTTGTAGCATCTCGTAATACGTATTTAATTTGTGGAACGAAGGGTTATCATCAGCTCCCGTTGGGATGGTTAGGCACTTGCTATGTATCTTTTGTATTGCCCCCTGTATTTATTGCCCCACCAATGTATCATAATGACTATATTCTTTATCATGACTTCGTGCTGAATCGTGTTAAACGTGCTGTTGTTCTGGACGACATCGACCAGACGGACACTGCTTTGCAACAGTATGTGGACTTCAATTTGGGACTGTTTTCCTTTGTTGGGGCTGCTTTGAATAGTCAAAAGATACGACGACTGACCCGTGTTGTTGAGGCTGTAGCAAATGATACTGCTATTGCATTAGGGAATATTACCGAAGAACTTCAGATTTCTAGGATTGTTACGCTCCAGAACCGAATGGTTCTAGATGTGGTTCTAGCTGACCGTGGGGGGGCATGTAGAATTATCGGAAGCAGCTGTTGTGTATATGTACCTGACAACTCACCATCTGTTTATGATGCCATTTCAAAATTGCATAAGATAGCTGCTGAAATACACCCGGACAATGGAACTTGGACTCTTTCAGGGTGGTTCTGGTCAATGCTTACCACTTGGGGTTGGAAATTGCTAACGATTTTATGTATCATTGTGGGGATACTGTTTTGTGTATGCTTATGTATTCAATGTGGCCCTGCTTTATGTTCTATGTGCTTATCGGCTTGCATACCATCAAGACGAGCTCTTGCTCATGACAAAATGATGCTTCATAAAGAAGTAACTCAAATAATGCTAATCGATATTGAAGATGAACACCCTGATTATGTTCACTATGAGGTAGCTTCAGCTAAACGCTAAAAGGGTCGTCTGTCGTAATTTGACAATGGCCGAGTTAGCGCTTAGCTGTGCTACACGTTTTCCCGCTTAACTTGGCTATACTCGGAAACGCCATTTTGTGTGTTACGGCGGCCATCTTAGATCATAAGCGGCCTCATGGCCAGCGTGCCCTTTAGTCCGTTGTCCGTGCCACTGACCACTCGAGTTTGCCCAGCAACAGGCTATTTTTAGTACTGGTTAAGCCTGTACATGCGCAGTCCCCACTGACCAGTCACCCCTCAGGAATGTGCCGCCAAACTGACCAGCGGAGTTGTAACCCCTCCAATGAGCTGGCTGTGTTCCAAAAATGACCATATATGTACATAACGCTCTGTAACTTTGTACCGCCTATTGTTTTATTACCTGCAAATTGTATAAAAGAGCGAGTCACACCGATGTTCGGTGTGATACTTCTTGCATTACCGAAGGGTGCTGTAGGAATGTACCACCACCCCATGGGGGCTTAATAAACTTGTTCTTTGAATTTTTCAGTTTCCGTGCCAACAGTTCTTTCAATGTAAGTGGGTTATCTTCGGAGCATGTAGGCCTTGGGAACCCAATACTACAGTGCTGGGGCCTCGAGATGTTGAGTGGATGATGGCATGATCTGTCCAGGTGAGCTCAGTGACATAGCTATACTTGACTCTGTTGCTGGCTTTCATGATGGGATCCCGCAATATGTGTGGGTTTGTAACAAGTTGGGTAAGGCTGATGCTGCTCATGCCTTTTAGGAGTTTGGCAGTGTTGGTGTTGTCGTGGTCAATTAGGTGAAAATTGAGGTCACTGAGGAAGATGTAATTTTTGGAGTTGATGGAGAGTGGAGTGATGAATTCAGGAATGGCGTTGTAGAAACTGGGGTGAGGTGCTAGAGGTCTGTTGGTTCAGAGTTGGAAGTTGAGGTCAGCGGTGGTGGTGGTGGTGGTGCACTCAAAGGTTTCCTTGTGGATCATGGCGATTCCAACTCTGTGCTTGTTGCAGTATCGTTTGTAATCTTTTAGCTGTCGGGCATAGTTGTGGTGATGTCAGGCATCAATGCAGGGTTGAGCCAGGTCTCCATCAGGAAAATTACGCTGCCGTGAAGGAGGTGATAGTTACCCACATCTCTGTAGCATGCTTGTCATGAGATTATGAGTTGGGCAGGAGGCATTAGACATTGCCATAGGTGGTTGTGTAGGCGTAGCCGCTATGCATGCTAGTGCTCCAGTGTTGCAGGTGAAGAGGCAGTTCCAGCAGGAAAAATGTACAACCGTGGATTAGGGAGAGGTGCTGCAGTAGTTGTTGTAGCAAAGTCTTGGGTCGAGGGCTTGCAGATCGGCGGTGGTGTATCTTCGAGTGGTGATAGGGCCAGGAGTCCTGGCATTGGGTGCTGTTCTGGCGCAACAGATTTGCATTTTGCATGCCTTCGGGTGACAGTAGCATGAGCCCGCAGTGCATACAACAGAAGAATAACAACATTAACCGAAATGGATTAGTTAACAAATGCAAATAAAAGGTAACTTAGAAGGACTATGAGGCAGAAGCAGGTTACAATGAACCAAACTACACAGCAGCGGGGGACCAGGCATTTAGATATTGTTCCAAGAGATCACTTCTAATGCACTGAGGCACGTCTAGTCACATTTAGGGCCTAACAGCTGTCTTACTGTTTCTTCCCATGACCCAAGAGTTTACCAGAATGCTGATTATGTTATACAAAAATAGTAACCTGTTGTTCAGATAGCATCCATTACTGCAGTTTTTAGCTCTAAGCACTGTAAATGATTGGCATTATAGTTCCCCACATTAATAGCTCTCTCAATATATTTGCATCGTAAGCATGGACATTAGAGTTAGTCTTCCTAGAATTCAAACTGCAAATAAAAAAACAAGAACTTGGGTTCTCACGACTTTTCCCTGTCAACTTCTGATGGTGGTATTCAACCTCACTTTACTGTCTACACATGTATCTGTATCTCTGCTTCTATAAAGTGTTTAAATTACCCGAATGCTAAATACTGCCAACCACCTTTGTAGCAGGTTGCATCAAGAAGCGTCGCCCCACTGCTCTTTGAGCAGTGCAAAAATTGAAAATAAAAATGATAATATTGATTTGATTTTGGGTTTTGTAGAGCGCTCAGCTACCCTTAGGCATCCCGGCGCTGGTGAACACAATCCTGAAAGGTGGGAAGTCAAGTGGGGGAGCGCTCAAGGGAAGAGTAGGGTCTTCAGTCTTTTCCTAAATCTGAGATGGTTATGTTCCTGCCTAAGGGAGAGTGGGAGGGCGTTCCATAGCCTGGGGGCATTGTACGAGAACTGGCGACCACCTGTTCTGGCCTTCCAAATTCTGGGGATTTTTGCCAGGGAGAGGGAGTTAGATCTAAGATGTCTGCCAGATGTTTGGTGGGACATTAGAGGCCTGAGTATGGGAGGGCCTTCATTGTGCAGTATTCTATGGGTAATGCACAGGGTCTTGAAGTTGACCCGTTCCTTGACTGGTAGCCAGTGCAGACTTTTGAGAGCTGGCTTAGCCGAATTCCTTGCAGCGGTTCCTGTAAGTATTCTGGCCGCCGCATTTTGTGCACATTGGAGTCTGTGGACTACAGAGACTGGGGCCCCCAGATATAGGACATTGCCATAGTCCAATCTGGAGTTCACCAGCCCCTGCATCAAGAGCTTCCTGGATTGAGGGGGGAGAAGATGGAGAATCTTTTGTGCCATCTTCATGAGGCCGAAGCACGTTCCCGCAGTTTTCCTCGCTTGTGTTTTGAAACTGAGCTCCTGGTCTAGCCATATCCCTAGGCTTTTTACTTCAGATTTTGGGGGTGGTGGTGATCCCATGCATGGTGGCCAGGGAAGAGGAGTGGGGATTTTATTTGGGTTTCCTAAGAGGAGTATTTCCGATTTTTCCCCGTTCAGTTTCAACCGAGACTCGCACATCCACTGGTGCACTTTTTCCAGACAGCTACATAAGTTGGTGAGGGCGTTGTCTGATTGGTTTAGGGAAACGACGAGCTGGGTGTCATCGGCGTACATTATTGATTTAATCCCGAAAGGTTTAACAACATCCTCGAGGGGTGCCATGTACACGTTAAAAAGTGTGGGGCTCAGGGAGGACCCCTGAGGCACCCCACACTTGAGTGCCTGAGCTTTGGAGATGGAATGCCCATCTGTTACTTGAAAAGACCTGTTTTCAAGAAAAGATGAGATCCAGGCTAAGGCGGAGCCCGCCACTCCTGTTAGTTCAAGACGGTGAACAAGGGTTGCGTGGTCAACCGTGTCGAAGGCGGCACTTAGATCGAGGAGGATCACTGCCACTGATCCTCCTACGTCAAGTATGCCCCTAGCTTCTTCGACCACGGCTAACAATGCGGTATCCGTCCCTTGTCCTGGTCTGAAACCCGTCTGGGTTTGGCGGAGGAGGTGGTTGGTCTCTAGGAACTCAGAAAGATGTTGGTTCGCTAATCTCTCTGCGACTTTGCTCATTGCCGGCAGCAATGAGATCGGTCTGAAGTTTGATGGGTCTGCTGGATCAAGATGCTGTTTTTTTAAAAGAGCCTTAACCGTGGCTTTTTTCCAGTTTGCTGGGACTATGCCAAGCTCGAAGGAGGCGTTGATCAAGTTGGTGAGAGGAGGGGCTATAGTGGAAGCAACTTGTTTCAGTTTACTGATAGGAGCTGGGTCTGAAGGGGCGCCGCTTTTGACTTTGTGCAGGACGTTGAGAAACATTTCAGTGGTGATTTGGGGGAAGGAGAGCAACCTCGGGGTGTCTTGGGAGATCGGGTGCTGAGGGCCTCTTAGTGTGGTAGACACCGCCGGAAGGGAGGTGAGAATTTTTTCGATTTTTTTAGAAAAATAATCGGCCATCTGGTTGCATTTTGAGCCATCCAGGTCGGGCGGTGAGGGGGGTTCCTGAATTTTGGAGAGGCATTTGACTATCCGATAGGTCTCTTTTGCGGAGTTGGTTGCGGCTGCAATTTGGTCCTCAACGTAGGCGGCCTGTGCCGTTTTTAAGGCATTTTTGTAGAGCCTAATGTGGGCTTTGTATCCACTTCTGTCATCTGTGTTCCAGTTCTTTCTCCATTGGCGTTCAAGCCTTTTGCCTTTCCGTCTTAATTCGCGCAGTTCCTCGGTGAACCACGGTAGTTTGGAGGATCTCCTATTGGGAGGGAGGATTTTTAACGGTAGAACTATATTGAGAGAGTCGCTAATCCAGTTGTGTAGTTGAA
Source organism: Lissotriton vulgaris (assembly GCF_964263255.1). Taxonomy (NCBI): domain Eukaryota; kingdom Metazoa; phylum Chordata; class Amphibia; order Caudata; family Salamandridae; genus Lissotriton; species Lissotriton vulgaris. The sequence goes on along the minus strand of NC_141699.1, from coordinate 53,666,625 downwards.
TTTCGGCTTTGGAGGGGTCGGGGTCAGCTATGGGTAGAGTGGAGGACAGAGAGCGTTCCCATAGGCTAGCGTCCAGTTTTTTCCATGGGCGTGACGGGGCCCGTGGGCGAGGGGTATCTGTGATCTTCCCTGGAAGTTGGAATTTAAAAGGGACCAAGAAATGATCAGACCAGGGGAGAGGGAGAGGAATATGAGCAGAGAGTTGGGAGAGGTTCGAGAAGATGGGGTCCAGTAGGTGTCCTTTCGAGTGGGTGGGGTCATTACTGAGTAGTCGAAGCCGTTATTATTTTATTTTTCACTGCCGACTCGGAACCAGGTTAGAGTGAAGCGAGGCTGGCCAGGACAGGATGAGGAGTGTTTTCCACTCCCTGAGTCCACATGGTAGTTTGGCCTGCCCTCTAGGGGCAGGCCAAACTTGATGAGCTGGTCAACCTGTCTTGCTGAGCTGGTCAACCTGTCTTGCCTTTCAAGTACTGCTGTTACTTGATGTTGAGGTCCAGGAGTGCGTCTTGTTGGGGCAGATTCTCTGCAGGGTGCTTGGGACACCAGTACAAAGTGATTCTCTTTCCCACAGCGGTGGCAATGTTGTCCCATGGCAGGCCATGGGCCCATGTGAGATAGTCTTGTCCACAGCAGTTGCAGTGTAGTTGTTGTTTCCTGTTACTGCTATTCTTTTTCCCGCTGCGAGTTTGGCTTGCAGGCTCCTGGGGCTTTTTGTAATCTGATGGGCGCTGAGTGTCTGTTTGAGAGTGGAATCGGAAGGCTTGTTTGTGTTTTTCTGTCTTTCCAGCTTCCATTTTTTTTGCATGGTCTGCCGCTTGATCATTTATTTGCGTCAGCTCTCCGATGTCGAGTGAGTAGTGTTTCTATAGCAGACGACGGCGTAGTGACCTGACAGGATTCCCTCTATAATTCATAGGCAAAGGGCATCTTTGGTGTTGAAGTTGTCAAATTTGCAGTAGTGAGCTAACCGTTTGAGATGTGTGATGAAGTCACCTATCGGCTCGTGTTTTTCTTGTGACAACAGATTGAAGCTATATCATTCGTAAACCAGATTTTGTTTGTGAAGGAATTTCCTGTTTAGTGCCTCTCTCACATCTTGATAAGAGGTGGCAGTGGCTGGCGGCAGTTCTTTGATGACTTGTCCGACGTCTTTACCTATCAGGTTGTGCAGGGCAATGAGTTGCTTTTTTGGGTCAGTAATCTGCAACCCCATCATGAAGTCTTAGAAGTCTTCTAGCCAGCTTTGCCATCTTGGACCCATGCCACTGCCAGACCATGGCTGTGCATTTTGCGATGTGTCCTGGTCCACTGACATGCAGCCTGAGGAAAAAAGGTGCACAGTACCTTGATGGTGTCAGGATCTGTGGGTGATCAAGTTGCAAAATGTTTTCCTGGTTTCAAATGGCCACCGTGGTTTTTGCAGGGTCTGTGGCTATATGGCCTGACTTTTATATGGCTGCTGAGTATGACAAATGTGCACAAGGTTGTGAGCAGAGCTGGCAATGAAGCTGTAGGCAGGCAGGCAGTGAGCTAGGGCTTACCCTGGGTGCGAAGAGGCACCACACAATGAGCAACAGCAGCAGGCTATAGACTGGAAAAGTCCTCCTCGCGGGTGCAGTTGCGCTTGCAGCCACTATTATTGGTGCTTGGGAGCACAATCAGGGACATCAGCTGGCACGCGCTGACTCTCAATGCAGCGTGAACGGAATCGGCTGCGTCTCCACACCAGGATCGGCAGGTTCGGGATCCCAGTTTTCGTCCCCAGTTGACGTGTTGTAGTACTCACAAGACCAGGCACGAGTGAGTACAGGCATAACCTTTTTTTATTATTCTATACCTTTTCACTGCCCACGCATCCTCCGCACTCCACTCTTTCACTTCCTCCTCCCCCTAACATCTCATCCTATCTGGTCCTACTGCCGCACGTTGTAGCCAGGTATGATGATATCACAACGGAGATCTTGCCAAGGCTGACAAACAGCAAGCAATGTAGCAGGGGTCGCAACTGATGGCTTAGCTGTCACATTTGCAACCCCTGGTGGCCCCAATGGATGTCCAGGTGTGATGTCCGGATGAAATAAAAGAAAGCTCAAAGCTGCACCAAAATACTGGTCGGGTGGCACACTCTCACAGAGGCGGTGCCACAGCTTTTAATATCATTTTATTTTTCATTGTCGTGGCAGTTCTGCAGGGCAGAGCCACTCACAGATCAGGGGGAGGAATGGTTGGGGCACTTTCTATGTGTGCATGATGGTTTTGCTAGCCAAACATTCATGCACACTTAACATGTTCTTCACCAGGCTGTAATGCGCAACCTGGCTTCCAGTCCCTGTTGACTAATCACGATCCTGCTATCATGGTGACAGCTGAGTCGTGGTTGTATTAAGGATTCTGGGAGCCGGTGTGCTTCTGGTTCACACAGAAGCAGAGGATAAAGGAGAGGAAGCAGCCGGACATCCTGCCATTAGGTGAGTGATCTTTTCCGTTTTTCTTTTTTTAAACCCCCCTATCCGGGCACCACTACTACTGCCCAGGTGCAGCCGCTTCTGCTATTGGATGTTAGGTTATGTGATGTATGCCACATCCTTACTCTCTGAAAGTATTCCTAGTTTGCATCTTAAGTCAAGCTTCTTTTTTGAGTCCCACTCCCACTTTTTTCTTTCCACTTAAAACCTTGGCCATTCCAATTCTTCATGCTAAGCAGCACAGCCATACGGTAGGCAAATGGGGAGATTAATAATACAGACCTATCAATACTTTGGTATATGAGCCAGAGGATGTGTGGCATTCTGTGATTGCCCTGAATGTTGGGAAACAAACGGTCATTAAGCTTTTTTCTGTGTGGACACACCCTGATGTTTAAGGAACTTTTTTTCCACTGGGATAGCAACAGATTACTGTACTAAAATTAAGCTGACTTCTCATCATTAAGGCATGTCAGATAGAATGTAGGACATGGAGTAAACACCAGTGACCACTTCCTTCCACTAAAAGAACATACAGTGAACATCAGGAAAAGGGCAGTCCCAGACGTTCACTTTCGAGATAATGTGGTTAGGAAGAAACTGCATGGACTACAATAGTGGTGTCTGAATATGAGGTCTTGTCAAGGTTTGGTCATCCTCTTACTTTTGGTGAGAAGAACGCAGGCCACACTTTGCTTTTTTGGCCAAGCCCTGGTGGTAATCTGGCATCTCCCTTTTCTTGCGCTCCTGTGTCTCAACTTTTACATGCTCTTCACTAGCTTATTAACCCTGCATTTTACAATAATTGAGGTTAAGAACAACCAAGACCGGGCTATCAAGTTTTCAGTTTATATATGTGTGACATTTCCACGTCTGAGGTATGCTCATGTGTCATATTTTCACATTTATATGAGCAACTTTGAGTGACACAATCACTTCAAGTTACACCTTCCTAAATATTGTTCTAGACATCCAAGAGGTGTTGCTGACTACTGTTGTATTGAGCTTACATTGGTTTTAGCTAGCAAGATGCTAGGGAATATTCTGTACAATGCCATTGAGACATGTATAATAACATTTCATTGTTTGAGTAAGGCAGTTTGGTTGCTGATTGTACCTGGCCTGGCTGCATGTTTGGGTTTTCTTCTGATGGAATGAACGTACTATAAGAAATCCTTCCGAGGAACATTTAGTTTTTTTACTGCATTGTTGGCTATGAGTTGTCAAGCACAAGCACTACATTGGGAGAACACTAAAGTAGTAGACCATGGCTTTTTATTTGAACCCACCTTGACCCCTGCGACAATAAAACACCAATACTGAAGTAAGCGCAAATACCAAGCCTATGATCCCCATGGCTTGTAAGCCCACCGCCTCCACAAACTACCCAGGTAACGGCTCCCAAGTGGTCTCAATCAACGTCCAGAAACCTGCTGTCTTCCCAGGTGACTTCACATCATAACCCCAGTGCATGTGCTGTGCTGCGTGAAAGGAAAAGGGCAGGAACAACCCCAGCTTGATCCCATACTTCCATATCCACTGCAACAGGTATCTGCTCCAAGGACTTTTTAATGTATATGTGTTTACTGTTTGCAACATAGAAAGGAACGCGAGTAAAGTTGATTGTCCTGGTTGCAGAGTAACTTGTATGTTAAGTGTTTAACGTTGTGAGTTTTGTCACATATAAGTTGTGTTCACTGCACCAATCACTGTCCTTTTAATTTTGGGTTAGAGACACGTTTACGTTATAGCTTGATGGCACCAATGATGAGAACAGGGCCCACCTGGTGAGTACCAGCCAGGGGTCCCATTGGTGGTGCGCCCGTGAGGTGCCATCTCGCTTTTCACACATTTTTTTGTCTTGTGAAAATCATTGTTAGTCTTGTGCTGTTATATATGTATAGATCAGAGAGGTTGTTTTTTTAAAGAGGCAATAGATCGAAACATTTGGGATTATCTCAAGATTAAAGGGACTCCCTGGGTGACTAAGTCTTTATCACTGATGTGTACAGATCAATACGTAAATATTGCCACGAGAACTAGGACTGTTGTTGTTGAATGACTTACAGAGTGAAGGGCGTCCTAGTTCTGTCTTCCCCTCTAGACTCCTATATTTCGTTGTATCTGCTCCAAGGAGCCTGCAGAAGCTTGAGTGGAAAGATATACTAATTTCCTAGTAGCCAAAACAAGAGTAGCTTAACTGCAGTCCCTGTTAGAATTGGGGGTCTCTAGTTGGCACATGTAGGTACTTGTGACAAATAGGGACCCTCTCCTCTAGTCAGGATAAGGGGATTACACTCCTACAATAACCCCTGCTCACCCCCTCGGTAGCTTAGCATGAGCAGCAAGGTTGTATCTCAGAGGTGTTGTAAGTTAATTATTTGTAACCACATACTTTAACATACTTTAACCCATTGACAAAACTACAAATATAAACCACACAAGGTTGTATATCAAAAATAAGTATATTTTATATAGAATTACCACAAGACCAATAAACGGCAAAAAGAATCCACAGTACTATTAGATTTCAAGAGTTCTGGTTAAAAGGCTTAATTCAAGGTTCTGTGCGAGTCGGTAGCCCGGTATGGCTACAGCATTGTTCAAATAACACAGAGTCTACAATATCCAGCAGACCGCATCGGTATGGGCCCACTCAAATGTTGACAGACTTAGTCACAGTACCTTTTACTTGATGCGGCCGGCACTGATGTGCGAGCCGTATCCGGTGTTCATCGCGGTGCAGAAAAGAAAGCATTGTAGGATGCGTTGTCCCTCTATGTGGTAAAGGCAGCGGCCCGTTGACAGAGACAGTGGATCCAAGGTGGGCGTTGCAGGGTGAGACGGTGCTTTGATGCGGTGCTTACAGATTGCGGTGCGGCGACAGAGCTGGAGTTCGGGAGCTGGTGTCGATCATTCAGGATAGCGGTGCGAGTCGGGCGGTGCCTCTCAAAGCATGCGAGGCGGTTCCCAACTCTGGTGCATTCACAGGACTCGAAGTCAGCAGCAGTGACCGCATCGGTCAGACCAGTACGAGTGGGTGTAGCGAGGCGTTGCACGTCACGGTGTCCACCATTCGCGGTGCAGGCAGCGGCTTGGTGATGGCATCAGGATGGAGTTGATGAGCTCAGAGCTTCTGTTGTTCAAGGCGGACGTTGCTTGATGCGGTGCCTACAGGACACCGGGCCGGTCGTGAGAGTCAGTCACAACTCACTGCCTCTGTAGCCACTGAAACAGCGTTTCCAGCAGCAATTCACAAAGGCTGATGAAGTCCACTGGTGTTGGGACTTCGGTCAGGGGGTAAGCTCTCTTCCAAGCCATAGAAGATCTTTGTATAACTTGAAAGTAAATTCCACACAGTTCTTTCTCCTCTCTTTAACAGTCAGGCAACCACTGAAGGCCAATCCCCCAAGCAGCTCTTCAGCTCGAGAATAGTCTCTCCTCAGTTTCTTCAGGTTACTCTCCTCAGCAAAGGTTTCTTCTTGTAGTCCAAAAGTGAACTAATTTCTAGGGATCAGGGTCCCAATACTTATACCCCAGAAACATTTGCCCTCTTAGGGGAGAGAGGACTGTTCCCAGTCAAAACCAGTTCTGAAGCACTCTGTTTACCAGACTTCTCCTTTCCTTTCACATCGCAGGGCAGGCACATCAGACACCCCACAGGAGGTGGAGCCAGCATTGTGGAAGGCAAGTACAGTCCTGGAACACTTTGTTGACAGTCTTCCTTCTCTTCTTTCAGTGTGCTGGGCAGGGACATCAGATGCACCACAGGGGGTGGAGCCAGCATTATAGAGGGAAGGCCCATCTCTATTCAGGTCCCAGATGCAACTCCTCCCTCCCATCTTGATGCAGATCTCTCTATTCACCACTGGGCTGACTCATCCTGTCTCTTGGTTGGTTTCCCATCCTTCGTACAGCCTTCTGAAAGGCCCCAAAGCCGGTTGTAAAAACAGCCTTGCACACTCAGTGATCTTACTGCCCTCTCTCAAACCATGCACGGAAGGCTTCCCATGACCAATGACAGCTTGTTACTATTCACGTCAGCCTTTTAAATGTAGTTCAGTCATACTTTCAATCACAAACACAAGCTTGCAGCTTTTTAAGCAAATTAGGTGTAGGTTTTAATTGCCTCTGTAAAGCTGGGATTTGTGATGCTATCAATCACCCTTCTCTTTTTACTGGAGACATATAGGCCAACACTCATAATGAGAAAACCAAAATTGCTCATGCTGGAATACAAAGTGTTGTTACATTAGTAGTTAGAACAGGCAGGAAGTTTCACAGATGACAAAGAGCCATTAGTTATTATGCCAGCATTCCACTTCTGAGAATGTCTCACATACACAGCATATCTGCCATTAACCTTCACACCTTTAAACAATGCCAGAGAAGAGCAGTGAAAAAAGAACACTAAGCACCAACCGCTTTGAGAAGGGGCAAGAGTTTCAGTCTGACCATTAGATGGTCACTGAAGCTACACAAATGTAGTTTACACAATGACACATGTTTCAACTTTGTTTTTGTTATTCAGAGTTCAATTTGCGAGTAAGTAATCCAGTCTCACTTTGCATTGCGCTTTCACTTTAAAGTGAAAGCGAGATTCAAAAATAAACATGCAGCGCCATTTCTCTTTTTTTTGTCTGGCCCATCTGGACTGGATCGCAGGGCTTGTTTACATACCACGCCTTCTTGCGATAAGAAACTGCTTAACAACAGCCATGAAGCACGCGATCCAGTCCAGATGGGCCATACACTAAAGCCAAAAGGAGGCACCCCAGAAAGCCATTTTCCAATGGCTGGCCATCTTTTAGCATAAACAGTGACGCCAGCCAATGGAAACAGGGGGATCAAGTCAAGCCGTCTTCTAAAATTCCTCATTAGCAATAAATCTCGCTGAGCGACTGCGCATGTGCGCAGACATTCTAGGCAAGACCTAAAAAAAGGCCACCCACAAACTGATTGCTGGGCTAGTTATCTCTCATGTACAGTCAACAGAGCGGTGGGGCCAACCTCCACAAAAACAGCAAGGCAAGGCACCACCCGGATCCATATATCCTGCACTCTATCTAGAGTATAGTGTGTTTGTTACTTATTTTGCTTTCACGGCCACCACATCGACCAGGTCTTCCCATTTCTCATGCATTGTAGTGCATCTGAGACACCCCATGACGAGTGGTGCAAACGCCTGAGCTCAAATGCATTAATAAGTGATCAGCCTGCCAGCATGCTAAAAGTGGGTTCCTCTGCAATATGCCTGTGACAAAATCAATTGTATCACTGTTCGAATTGGGGGTCTCTAGTTGGCACAGGTAGGTACTTGTGACAAATAGGGACCCTCTCCTCTAGTCAGGATAAGGGGATTACACTCCTAAAATAACCCCTGCTCACCTCCTTGATAGCTTGGCACAAGCAGCAAGGCTTTATCTCAGAGGCATTGTAAGTTAAGCATTTGTGACCACATACATAATTTGGCAACAATTAGGTTAGCATTAGCGAAAGCAATCCTGCATTTAGAGACTATCTTGTCCGTTTTATGGAATCCATATTGTATTTCTGTCAGCCATTTTGTTTGCCATGTGCTACCATGTGCTCGCAATGTGTTCTGTCCTACCTTCCTGCTCTTGAAATCTGCTTAGAGACTAGATATATTTAGCCTTTTCTGCTTCGCACATGCTCAGTTGAGCAAGCAGCTGTCCCCAGTCTGTAACTGTCAGGATGTGTTCACCAGAATTAGCAACTGTTAGCTCCTCCCACTTGTTGACTATGCATTTTCCGTATGACCTTATATGTTCCTAAAACCAGCATTTTGTACTTGTACCACCTTCATTTGAGCCCCTGTGTGGGTATAAAAGGACCAAGCTCATTCCATTCAGGGTGCTACGTCATACATTACCGAAGGGTGATTTATGAATGTAGTTCCACCTCATGAGGTTTAATAAACTCTGTATTTTCTATTCCAGTTTCTGTGCCAACTTCTTCCTATTGGTTTGAGGACTCTGTGCAGAGAAGGGCGAATCCCTTGCACTGGTAGGCCTTGCTGAGGCTCATCACCGCAAATTGGCGTATTCAATGCAGGGCTCATCGTAGACTCGGGTGCCTGAAGGAGAAGTAGAGACGAAGGATTGGAATCTCGCTTTGGAAGCGATCGCTGCCTGAGGAGGCCTGAGTCTTGGCAACCACAGCGTTTTTCCTTTCTTTCTGATCTGACGATCCAGGTGGCGCCGGTCCTCGACTAAGATCTCTTCTGTTGATTCCCCGTGCAGTGACCATTTGGTCGATTTGAGAACTTGGCAGTTGGAACCTGGACACCATTTGATTGGTAAGAGCCGTTCTGCGGTGTTTGCTGTTGGTTTTCGATGCCTTTGATTGGTAAGGTAGATTAGTAACACTTACTTCGGCTTTTGTTTGAAAGACTAGTCAATACTAGTATTTGTTTGAAATTTATATATGAATTGCAATTTATATAGGCAGGTAATCAGGAGATTTTTCTCTATTTGAATTTGTTTGAACGGCGCAACGTACGAAGAGTACCTTAAGCCCTACATTGACTATAATACTGCATATTCTGCACTATTTCTGGCATGCCTGTTTCCAGCACACTTCGTAGGATATGTTGCTATTGTAGTGGTACCAGTTTGAAACGCGACGAAGCACAACCGCCCCCACCCCGGAGGGGACGCCTAATAGGGACATGTATATTAAGTAGGGTATTTCTTCCATAATGTACAGCACGTTATGGAACAAATACACTCGTAAAATCCTGAGCTGCGTTGGCCTATGCATGGGTCATTTGATTTGTGGAAGATTCAGTATGTGTAGCAACGAATGTTTAAGCGAAAGGCTAGGCAAGATATGTTTGACTGTGTGCGTATGTGGGAGAAAGAAGTGCGTGAGCGAATGAAGCGTGAGCAAGCGTTGATTGAAAAAGAACAACGTAAGAGCATTCATGCGAAAGCATTGGAAATGAAAAATAGGGAAATTAAAGAAATTAAAGAGAGGGAAGATAGGGAGCGTCATTTACAGGTAAATGGCCAATACGGTGTTCGTAGACCTCTTAATCCTATTCTTAATAAACCCCAGAATGATACTCTCTTATTAGATCGTTGTCCACCTCCGTATACTCTTCCTTCTGCTCCTCATGAATCAGAAGAGGACTCTTCTACAGATCAGGCCAAAGCTCGAGAAACTCGCTCAATGTTATCTGCTAAACGTGCGTCTGAGATTAGATCCGCTGCGCGTAAAGCTGTTCTTAGTACTAAAGCTGCTTCTGAACTTTTAGATAGTATAAAAGATTGGCAGGAAAGGGAGCAAATATATTTTACCGATACATTTGCCGCAGAGGTTATTGAACGGTTTAGAAAATATTCGGTAGAAATGGAGCCCGATCATGTAGCAGCTGATTGTAAACAACTACGTGCAGGTATTTTTGTCTTTTCCCAGGTGGCTGACACGATCAGATGCTTGGTTAAACTGCGTTTAACCAAGAAAAAGGAGAAAAAGGCAGCAAACGCAGCTGCACCAACATCCCGAATCCACATGGCACAAACTTCTACTCCTGAAACAGATAAGAATGTTGTAATTAATGTGAAACCCATGCGGGAAACCGTGCCTTAATATGTTCCTCCTAAGGGAACGGGTACAAGTGATGATAAGACTTCTACAGATGCAAAAGGGTATTTTATTTATAATTGGGTTTACACTCCTTTGAATAGAGCAGATGTTATGGCCCTTAAAAATGCATTGCCTGATCCGCGAAAGAATCCAGCAGCCTTTTATGAGGAATTTGAGGGTGCCATTAGCTCTTGTACTATGACTTTGCCTGATATTGATTTGTTTTTGGGAGTAATATTACCGTCTGATATGTGGAGAACTGTGCGTAATGTTAATGATCGTGCAACATTTGGAGCATTGTGGAAAGATTTAGAGCAGTTATATGAAGACAGAGAACCTGCACAGAAACCGTGCCAGTCAATTTTAAATCTTTCGGCAGCTATATTAGTTAAGTTAAAGATGATCATTCCCCCTAAAAAGATATATCGGACGGTGTTAGCGTCTTGCAAGCAAAAGGTAGATTAATCAGTTGCTGAATTCTTCACACACTTTGAAGAAGCATTCCACGATTTTAGTGGCTAGTCATTGACAGATGACTCGGGTAAGTATTGAATCCAATAGGGGACAAGGATTAATGCAATGGAACTGTGTAGAAGTCCCTAGTTTACCAAAAAATTGGGAGAAAATACCTGCTACAAATTATTTCAAAGGGGAGACATCACTGCCCTTTGGATGCCATGACCACACGTATAATATTTCACAATAGTAGAGGAAAATAAGAATACAAACAAATTAAAATGATATATAGAAAAATTGTACAATTTATTCACACGATAATACATTCATAAAAACTTCTTTGTGCCATATAAAACAATTAAAAATGTGAAAATACAAATGGAGAATACAATAAAAAGTTGTAAACAGAGTTGTCGACGCAGCGTTTGGGTGTTATGATGCGACCTTCATCAGGACAATGTTCTTATAAGGGGAGTGGATCGATCCTTATTGTATAATTAAAGGATTCTTCATTGACATTTTCAGTCACCTTCTCATAGAGTGGTATAGTGTAGCTGGATGGTTGGGAACTTCTTAAAATCTCGATGTATTTTAAGTGCTCCAACAGTCACCACAACTTTGATTGCTGATAACAACAAATACCTTCTCAATTGGTAATTTGATATTTATTTCTTAAAAAGCATCTGGTCCTTATCCATTCTGAAAAATCTTTAAGAGTCAAGGGAGCCACAGTTTTTGGATAGTCAGGATGTCCCACTAATTTGGGAGAAAAGCCAAGGAACAGCGTATGACTGGATGCTTTGGTACTTTTGCCGATGACACGGGTAGGCATCTGTTTGTCGATGAATATGTTGCAAACCTTTTGCCAGGAATAGCTAGTCAACTAAAGGTGAGTTAAAGTTCATGGACTACCTCTTCTCCGGTTTCTCTCCTAACTATGGCTCAGTATTATGAGCAACAAGAATTAGAAGCTAAAAGTAATGAGGATAAAAAGTCTAAAGAATTGAAAACAAAGGTTATGTTGGCTCAAGCTTATGGCCCGGCTTCTAGAGGTAATGATAGAGGTGGACGAGGATCTTATGGTTCGTCCTTTCCTTCCTATACTCGTTCAAAATTGTCTGTTGATCAGTGTGTGTACTGCAAGAAATTTGGACATTGGCTTTCTGATTGTCCAGTACTGCATGCTCAGCAGTGTCCACGTGGTTGGGGACAAATGAGAAACCGTTCAGGATATCCAGGGCATAGAAGAAGCACAAATAATTGTGCTAAGTTTGATGCTAATGCAAGTGGACAGGATGGGTTTAATATTTTTGATAGACAGAACCAATATCAAATGTCCAACTATGTGCCGTCTGATTTTCAAGATTCTGCTTATGCATAGGATTGCCTAGAATGGGGTAAGGAATCAGTTGAAGTTCCAGTACATCGGAGGGGACCCTATGTCACAGCACATGTTTTGGGTTCTACTGATCAGTTTCTGGTTGATACAGGAGCTACTCGTAGCGCCTTTTCTAAACACTTGGTTCATAGGGCTCCCCTATCTGGCTTAACTATTACATCGATAGGTTTCAATGGAACACCTTCCCTTAGCCCACTGTCACAACCACTTGCATTCCATGTTGATAAGTTTACTGCTCCATATCCGTTTTTGCTCTCTCCAAACACACCAGATAATATTGTGGGTCCTGATATGCGCAAATATTTCAGGGCTATGACACGATGTTCTCCGGAAGGAGTATGTGTTATTTTGATTGACAACTACCCTGTGATTGAGAGATCCTGTATTATTAAAGAGGACATTGCATTAGCTTCACTCCCTAGTACTTTGTGGGCTACCTCGAACACTGATGTAGGACAAATGGTTATTCTGCCAGTGGATATTAGTGTCAAGGAGGGTGCTTCTTTCCCAAGACTGCCTCAGTATAAAATTTCATGGAGAAGGAGCAGAAGCACTCACACGCATTGTACATGATTTGATTAAAGTGGGGGTTGTGGAAGAATTTCCTTACAATGTTTGCAATAGTCCTATTCTTCCCATTTTGACAAATGATACTAACACTAGGATTTACAGATTTATCATTGATTTGAGAGAAGTCAACAAGATTGTAGTACTGCAGTACCCTGTGGTTCCTGACATAACTACATTACTTACCCTGGTCCTTCGAACAGAAATTACATTTTCTGTAATCGATTTGAAGAATGCTCTCTTTTCAATTCCTATTCATCCTGATAGCCGACATTTGTCCGGTTTCACTTTGAATAATCGATCATGCAGATTTTGTAGAGTACCTCAAGGGTACACTTAGATTCCGAGTATTTATAGTCAAGCATTAAAACGACAACTCGATTCCTTTTCCTTGTCTGAAGAAGTGGGTCTCATATAATATGTCAATGACATCTTGTTGGCAGCTGATACACCTGAGCAGTGTGAGAAATGTACTTTGTCTTTGCTTTCTTTTCTTGCTACACACCACCATAAAGTATTACGAAAGAAATTGCAATATTGTAGACTGAAGGTAACCTACTTAGGTCACCTTCTGACTAAGGAGGGCCGTGCACTGACGCCAGATCGCATTCAAGCAATATTAGGCACACCAGTACCTTCCACACAGAAAGATGTCCGTGTATTCATTGGTTTGTCTTCGTTTTGTAGGCAATGGATATTGGGTTTTTCACACATTGTTAAACCCCTGCTAGCGCTTTTGACTAAAAACACTCCGATCCCTCTTCCATGGACAGCTGAATGCCACAATGCTTTTCGTCAGTTAAGACAAGCTCTTTGCTCTGCACCAGTGTTAGGCACACCAGATTACACGAAGACTTTTACACTCTATGTACACAAGAAAGATGGGTGTGCATTGTCAGTTTTAGTACAGACACACGGTGACAAGCAGCGTCCCTGTGCATATTTTTCTGCAGTTCTCGATCCTGTTGCTTGTGCATTGCCTGCGCGCTTCCGTTCAGTTGCAGCAACTGCTGTGTCCATACGTCAGAGTGAAGGGATAGTTTTGTCACACAAACTAATGCGGTAGATGCCCTTTTAATCAGACTAAGACACAACACTTAAATAGTGCTCACCTGACAGGATACGAATTGACACTGTTAGCACCTCATATTACCTTGAAGAGGTGCGTGACACTGAACTCAGCCACTTTGTTGCCATATCCTGCGACTCAGTCTCAGTCAAAGGAGCCTCACGATTGTATATTCCTTACTGAGGAACAGATAAAGGGTTGCATCGATTTGCAAGATACCCCCCTTCCAGATGTAGATGGGGAACTGTGGGTTGACGGGTCCTGTTTGAAGTTACCAGATGACACGACTTCAGCTGCTTATGCAATTACCATGCTTGAGACAGTAGTGGAAACAGCTTGCATACCACAGAAGTCGACTTAAGCAGCTGAATTAATAGCTTTGACACGAGCTCCTTGTTGCTGTTTTTTAAAACAGACCTTTTCGATGGCATTTACCTGGGTCCCTTGACTGCTGCTATAATCCCGCCAGTGGGGGCGGCGAGGTGCAGAGGGGCGCTACCAAACATCAAGCAGCCTCCAGCAGGTCTCCCCCGCTGACGCTGCACTCTGTCATCTGTGCGCGGCCGCCGAGGGGGGAGACCACAAAGCCCAGCACTCCCCCGCGGCTGACCTGACCCGGCCCACCTAAGGATTTCACGCCAGGCGGCGCTTCAAAAGGCGAAGAGAGGTGCTGTGGAGCGGGTGCTCCTTGTTGCTGTTTTTTAAAAACGACCTTTTCGCTGGCATTTACCTTGGTCCCCTTGACTGCTGCTATAATCCCGCCAGTGTCTCCGTGGGGGCTGCGAGGTGCAGAGGGTCGCGACCAAACATCAAGCAGCCACCAGCAGGTCTCCCCCGCGCCGCTGCACTCTGTCATCCGTGCACAGCCACCGAGGGGGGAGACCACAATCCCCAGCACTCACCGCGGCTGACCTGACCCGGCCCACCTAAGGATTTTGCGCCAGGTGGCGCTTCAAAAGGTGGAGAGAAGTCCGGCATCGCGGGACGCGCGCGGGCTAAGCCCGGGCAAAGGGCGGGCCGTCTGTGGCCGTCTGGGGCCAGTGGAGGCCGGGCTGGGCCCCCCCTCTTACACCTTGGAGAACCCTGTTAGAAACATCTAAAAGTGAGGTGCGAGACTTTTTTTGGCCTATTCGTACTATTTATTTGATTGCTGGGTCTATCTAGCATTATTAAGACGCATTGCTGGGATATGGTTAAAGCAAATGCTAAAGTGTGCCCAGGGGCAGCGGGGTGGGAACTCTGGACGCTTTTCCGAAACGGGCAGAATCGGTTGTGGCAGAGGAAATAGAACTTGTGGAAAGGAGGCTATCCTTGGATCCATCTTCCCAAACCCTTCTTCCGATACTAACTACTGAGGTGCCGGTTTGTCCCGTCACCCTCTCTGATTCCATCAATCCCTCCTTGCCTCCAATTGGGTGCGTTCTTGATGTCAGCTTGTCAATCTCCTCAAGCACTGTGCCTAGTCTCCCTCCCTCACCCCCAGAGACACGCACTAGGCAGTTACGGGCTATGTCTGCTGCTAGTAGCAGAACTCTATCAGGGAAAAGAAAGGCTAGTAATGCCCTTAAAGGCAGTAGACAACAAGCTAAACAGCCTAGGATGAAAAATTCTGCATCTGGGTTGGGCACGCAGGATGAAAGCGTTACTAACCTGGTCCCCGAGAGTAGGGTAGAAGGTGGAAATGGCCATAAGGTACAGGTTATAACAAACACAATGGGGGACTCAATGTGTGAGTGTATGACGCTTATTGATGAAAGGCTTAAGGCTTTTATTTCTCCAGTAATGGACAAACTCGGCCAAATTGACTGTAGGCTTAGTGCTATTGAAAAACAAATGTTACTTCACTCAGTTTGAGCTGGTGGGACTACCCCACAGGTAGTGCAGCCACTGAGTACACTCACAACTACAGTGACAGAAATGGTGGACTCTATGATGCCTCCAGTACCTCTAGCTGTAGCACCCTCAAATCCCCCTATAGTCACTCGAGCTAATCAAGTAGCTACTCCTGGGTCCAGGGGTCCTACGGGGAGATTAAGTCCCCTAGTACAGGCATCTGCAAGGGAGTCATCGTAGCATATCCCCCCTCCCAGTCATGCCGTACTCTATAATTTCATCCCCAAAACAGAGGATGGTAGAGAGGAACGTTGGACCACACTCAAAAATAAGGCCCTCCACTTCCTATCTAACAAAACAGTGCTAGGTGCACACCTGTTCAATAATTTTAAAATGGTGAGAAGGGTTCCGTTGGTGGGTGGGTAGGAATTCATGAAGGGCGACTGTTTTGTTGTCAGTTTTGGCTGCCCGAAGCTGGTAGACCACATTCTGAGGCAGGCAGGATCAGCCAAGATCCATCATGACTATGTTAATGTACTCTCATTGGGGTTTTTCTATCCCCCTCGCAACAGCGGAGTTAATGGTAATGGTAATAGAGAGCATTGGACCCAGATCGTCCCTTCCATCACTTCTGTTGCTTTGATGTTAATGATTGACTTAGTGCTGGAATTGCCCAGGATCAGGGAATAGCCCATTCAGTGGACGTTCATAAAGTGTGCTCGCCTACTGTTTTTGGGTTACAGAACTCCAATCCTTCTACATTTATAGCCAGCGCGTCATTTACTGGTCTAGGAGATATTAACATTGTACCTAAAGAAGCAGGCCAGTTAAGAAGCAGAGAAGATGGGATCCCCGTGGTAGGGGGAGCCTCAGACCTCTCAATGAGAGCCGTAGACCATACTTTGACTTTATTGGTCTCATGGAACGTGGCAGGCTTCATGAATAAGGCCACCTCTACAGATTGGCTGTCATTCTTTGATGGGAGGGATTTAGTGCTCCTCCAAGAAACCTGGTTGCTTGCCCCAGAGTACAGACCGGGCTTTCTTAGCTTCAGTGTATCTGCGATTCCAAGTAATCGCGGTCGAGCAAAAGGGGGTTTACTGACGTGGGTCAGGCAAGACAGCAGATATAATGTCAGTCAATTGGATTTCAAAAGTAGTGATATCCTATTAATACAAATTTGTTGCCCCGACTGTAGTGACCTTTTTGTTTTTAATGTATATTCGAGAGGCATGCAGGGGGGAAAACCATCCAAAACTGTGGAAGAATTAGAAACCCTTCTAGATTTGTATTCCAATAAAGGGAATATTATTGTAGCAGGAGATTTTAATTGCTGTTTTGAACCGCTGGATGTTAATGATGTCGACCTTACCTTGGAAGAATATAGCATATGGAATATTCCTCCGCTGGAAATCTTGCCAATAAAAAAATGTACAGAGGCTGCTTTACAGCTCAAGGTCTTGTGTGTTGGTTTCGGGCTGAGAACAGTCAATGGCAGATCAGCTTCGGACAAACATGGGGCTTTTACTTTTAATAATGGTTTGCGTAAAAGCCGCATTGACTATGTGCTCACCAATAAAGAGAATTGGTCCAACTTAAAAGACATGGTGGTAGTAGTAAGGGTCGAAAGCGATCATGACCCTCTCTGCATTACGCTTAATCTATGCAAGTCTCCAAGGGAGGCAATTCCCTGCGACAGGGTTGAGATCGCTGTAAGAAACGATGCTAGGCGCATCAGATGGGCAAATTGCTCACAGAGCGAGTCAAATCTAGCACAAATGAGGGAACTGACTATAAAGGCAACAAGTGACTTACAAAATTGTAGAGATCGGGAGGGGTTTGGCGCTGATCTTAATCCGATCCACATTAACTTTTTTATTGAACTTAGGGCCTTCTTTATAAGTAATGGTCCTCGTAAGCATAATGGGCCTGTGAAGAAGGAAGATCAGTGGCATGGGAAGTCGTGCAGGTCCGCATATAAAGCTCTGGCAATAGCGATAAAATCAAAAAATGGAGTTAGCATTAAAAGTGCTCGTGCACTCTATAAAAAAGCTAAATACAATGCCAAACGTGCTTGGGATGAGGATTATTGGAGGGAGCTCTACCACGCAAGTGGGGAACACACAATGTGTACATTTTGAGATATGGTTATGTGGGGCAGGGGGGTCCAAAGGGGCGAACCAAGTAATCATGTTTCGCCCGACCTCTGGGTTTCCCACTATGCCACCCAATTCACATCCCAAGAAACGACCACCAATGATACTGAGGGACTTGTGCTCCCAAACTTGGGCACAGTTTCCCTACATTTTGAGAGAGTAGAGATAAGAAAGGCAATGAATTGCATCCCAAAGGGCAGAGCACCCAGACTGGACTGCATCCCAGCCGATCTTTTTATGCACGACAAAGAGCTTTGGGAACCATACATTCAACTGTTAGTAAACGGTATTGCCAATGGCTCGCCCATACCACCTACCTGGAAGGGTGCGGAGATCATACCGATTTACAAAAAGGGGGAGCGCTCTGATCCAGGAAATTACAGACCCATTAATCTGATAGATTGTATTCAGAAGGTGGTTGCAAGGCTTGTTCTGCAGAGGCTGGATTGAGGAGGAAGAAGTTCAGTCACCTCTCCAGGCTGGTTTTCGCAATCATACAAGCACCATAGATCAGTTTTTTTAGATTTCTTTTAATTTACTGGCGAGTGGTAGTCCTTGGGGGTGATACGCTCTTTGCGGCGTTTGTCGACCTTAAATCGGCATTTATTTGGTGCCTCGAGAAAAAATGTGGGCGGCTTTTGTAGAGCAGGGCATGCCGATTAGCATCCTGAACTTTCTTAAGAAACTACACAAGGACAATTTTGCCCAAATTAGATGGAACCAGCAGGGTAACGTTACAGATAGATTCCCTATAGCGAGGGGAGTATGCCATGGGTGCGTACTAGCTCCGACCCTATTCTCCCTATACATCAACAGGGTGATCGGCTATTTTACAAAACAACCTACTGATGCCCAGAAGTTGGACGGTAAGCTGATCCCCCTGTTGATGTTTGCAGATGACACCCTTCTGGTATCGAAAACGCAGCAGGGCCTTCAATAGGCTATTAAGGGAGAAGTGTGGCTCACGGTGTAGAGCAGGCAGACCCGGAAGCTGAGGTCAGACCCGGGACCTGGGTTCAATTCCCGACGCGGCAGGGTCTTGAGCTCAAATGTCCACGGACTCGATAATTCTCGCTTCGGTGCCTGCTCTAATCATGGGTTCTCACTCTGCAACTCTGGGCATTAAGCTTGCTTAATCTCCACAACGGCCCCCCTGCGGCGGGATTCCTGGCTTTCACCTTGGGGATGCCCTGTAGGGGCTATCTCACAGGGAAAAGCCAGGACGGGTTCCCAAGGCAAGCGCCGGGAAACCTCCGGGTAGCTGTGCGCTCAATAAATGCAATAATAATAATATCTGAAAGAGACACGTTAGTGATAGATTCCTTACCTTAGAATATCCCCAGGCGTCAGACTGGATCCGGAAACTTTTGCGTAGCAATACCCCTGCGCGCTGGTAGGCGTCGTCTGCGGCTCCGCGTCCGTCGTCGGCGTCGTGAGCGCCGGGATGACGTCATCGGAGTACTTAGACAGCGCCCATGCGCGCTGACGTCAGTTCTTCTTTTTTCCGCGCCAGCTAGCGCAGATCCGGAAGAAGCTCTACCCCCAGTCACTTTTTGACTGACTAGTTTTTGATCCTTTTTGATCTTCTCTTAGTCGACTGTCTCGACTATCGGTGCCAGGTTCAAGCCATTAACATCCAGCGGTTCAAGTGCGGCCGACTCATGTCGGTCACGGACCCCCATCGCCGGTGCCTGAAGTGCTTAGGCCTCGACCACGACGATCGAACCTGCGTCGACTGCCGGGCTCTGACGTCGAAGGCTAGGCGGGAGCGGTCCCGCAAGCGTCTCGAGCTGAGGCACTCGGCCCCGCGCCGCTCCAGGTCCCGGTCCCGGTCCCACGGGAGGTCGAGGGACAGGTCGCGAGGTCGGAGTCATCGACGTTCCGGGAGTGGACACCGATCGTCTGGATCCAAGTCCTCAGGTAAGAGGCATGAGAGGTCGGAGCGACACCATCGGTCCTCCGACCCGCCCCGACGCTCGCTCGATGCGGCCGGGGACTCGGGGTGGGGCAAGCGTCGCCGCCTGCCCCACACCTTCGGGTCCCTGGGCACGGCGCGTCGCAGGAGGAGGTCGAGAGGTACCCCGTGGCGCCTTCGGGCCGATCGGCTCCGTCTGGAGGTCCTTCCGGGTCGGGCGCTTCGGCCCCGACGACGTCGGGTACTTCGGGCCCGGCGCCGCTGGCGACTTCGGTCCCGGCGCCGCGCGACCTCGCGGGATCCGGCTCCGGATCCGGGACCTCGCCGGTCGACCTTACGACCTCGCCGGCGCCGTCCCTTCAGGTGTCGTCCCCGGCAGCCGATGTGGTTGCCGACCCCAATGTTCCCTACGGTCCTACTCAGGTGTCGGAGGGGCGCCGCTGGGCGCCGATTCCGTCGGCCTTTGGAGACTTCTATCTCCACGAGGAGGCCCTGGCTGTTAATCCTGGTCTCCAGGAGCCAGGTGACGAGGAGCAATGGGAGGGGTCCGAAGACCCTCTGGCACGTGATTGCCAGTCGCATCAGGACTGGACATATGAGCTTGGGGAGGCCAGTGGTATTGACACCTCGCCAGACACTGGATTTACGTCACCCCCGACTGTGGCTTCGGAGGCGGGTTCTGCTTACAGCGTAGTGTTGACGAAGGCAGCTAAGGCCTTAAACCTTCAGCTCCCCGTCGCGGCCGTGAGGACTAATCTCCTCACTGAGGTCCTCAAACAGCAGTCCGGCTCCACGGAGCCCCTTCTGCCGTTCAATGAGGCCTTGTGTGACGTTCTGCTGGGCACTTGGTCCAAGCCCGCCACAGGCCCCCCTGTGGACAGGAACGTGGCCAGACGCTACCGCCCGGCACCGGGCGACCCATGCTTTTTGTCCACCCATCCCACCCCCGAGAGCCTGGTCATCCAGGCCTCTAACTCCCAATCCGCATTCCCGTCGGCCCCGCCCGACAGGGAATCCAAGAGATATGAGCAGTTCGGGAAGAAGGTCTTCTCGTCTGTGAGCCTAGGGCTACGGTCTGTGAACACCAACTGTCTCTTGGGCCGCTACACCCACACCCTGTGGGACACGGTTGCGGAGGTGCTGCCACAATGCCCTGAGGAGGTCAGGGCTAAACTCAGCCAAACCCTTGCGGACGGCCGAGATGCGGCACGTTTTTCTATCCGGTGTGGGCTGGATACCACGGACTCACTGGGCAGGGCGATGGCAACGACGGTGGCGGTTCGACGCCACGCCTGGTTGAGGTCCGCCAACTTCTCGGCCGATGTCCAGGCCACCCTCCTGGACATGCCGTTTGATGGCCGTCGCCTCTTCGGCGACAAGGCAGACCATGCGCTGGAACGTTTTAAGGACTCCAGGGCCACGGCCAAGTCCTTGGGCCTTACGGCCCCACGCCAGCAATCGGGTGCCTTTCGCTCCTTTCGTGGCCACGGAAGGGGCGCCCCACCACGGACCGTCAGCCACGCGCCGCAGAATGTTCAGCAACGCGGTGGCGGACGTGGGAACCGCCGTGGCGGTGGTCGGGGCCAACGGCGAGGCCAGTCCACACCTCCCTCAACAGCCCCCGCCTCAAAACCTTCCTAGTCCGAAATTTCAGGCCCATGTGACGGCTGTGGGAGGCAGGGTTCGCCATCACCTCTCCCACTGGCATACAGTCACTTCAGACAGGTGGGTGCTGCAAATTGTCCGAAGGGGTTTCTCCCTCCCCTTCGAGTCTTCCCCTCCATCCATGCCACCTCAATACCACCGTGTGTCGGGGGATCACTTGCAACTTCTGCAAGAGGAGGTTTCGGCCCTCTTGGCCAAGAGGGCCATCGAGCGCGTTCCTGGGCCAGAAGTAGGACGTGGTTGTTACTCCCACTACTTTCTGGTACCCAAGAAGGGCAAAGGGGGCCTACGCCCTATCTTGGATCTGCGGAACGTCAACGGCTTCCTCCGGACGGAGAAGTTCAAGATGCTCACTTTGGCTCAGGTCCTGGCTGCCCTGGACCCGGGAGACTGGATGGTAGCGTTGGACTTGCAGGACGCCTATTTTCACATCCCCGTCCTGCCGGCCCACCGGCGTTACCTGCGGTTCATGGTAGGCCAAGAGCACTTTCAGTTTACCGTGCTCCCCTTCGGCCTTGCCAGCGCCCCACGGGTGTTCACAAAGGTGATGGCGGTGGTCGCAGCCCATCTGCGCAGGCAGGGGATATCAGTCTTCCCCTACCTCGACGACTGGTTGTTGAAGGCGGGCTCGCCCCAGTCAGTCGTCAGCCACCTCCAGACTACGGCCCACCTCCTGCACTTACTGGGGTTCTCCATCAATGTGCCGAAGTCACACCTGTGTCCCTCTCAAAAGCTCCTCTTCATCGGAGCGGTTCTCGACTCGGCGCAGTTTCGGGTTTACCCACCCGAACAGCTGGTTCGGGATATTCAGGCTCTGATTCCGGTATTCAGGCCGTTATCCCGGGTCTCGGTCAGGTTGACGCTGCGGCTTCTGGGGCTGATGGCCTCCTGCATCCTTCTGGTGCGTCACGCCAGGTGGCGGATGCGGGCTCTGCAGTGGGACCTGAAGTTTCAGTGGGCCCAGCATCAGGGCAACCTGTCCGATCATGTCCTGATCTCGGAGGGCACTGCGAAGCAACTGCAGTGGTGGCTCACGGACCGCGACTGGGTCAGTGGCAGACCCCTCTTCCTACCCCAGCCGGAGCACGTAGTTGTGACGGACGCGTCCCTCCAGGGCTGGGGTGGCCACATGGGAGAGGCGGAGATCAGAGGCCTCTGGTCTCCGGCGGAGTCCCGGCTCCACATCAACCTTCTGGAGCTGCGGGCGATTCGTCTTGCACTGAAGGCATTCCTCCCCTCTGTCAGGGGGAGCGTAGTGCAAGTGTTCACCGACAACACCACCGCCATGTGGTACTGCAACAAACAGGGCGGTGTGGGGTCGTGGACCCTATGCCAGGAGGCTCTGCGCCTCTGGCAGTGGCTGGAACATCAGGGCGTGACCCTGGTGGTTCAACACCTGGCAGGCTCTCTGAATGCCAGGGCGGACGAACTCAGCCGCCGGTGCATGATGGATCACGAGTGGCGTCTGAACTCGGACGTGGCGCAAGGTCTCTTTCGACAGTGGGGAGAGCCTTGGTTAGATCTATTCGCCACAGAAGAGGACGCGCAATGTCAGCAGTTCTGCGCGTTGGAGTTTCCAAGGCGGCACTCGCTCGGAGACGCTTTTCGTCGCGAGTGGAGCTGCGGTCTGTTGTACGCCTTTCCGCCTATACCACTTCTGCCCAGAGTGCTGAAGAAGATCAGGCGCGACCGGGCCCAGGTCGTCCTTGTGGCTCCGGACTGGGCACGAAGATACTGGTATCCCGAGCTACTCAGCATGTCAGTCGATCCCCCGATTCGTCTGCCTCTTCGGGAGGACCTTCTGTCGCAGCAGCAGGGGACGGTCCTGCACCCGAACCTGTCCAGTCTCCACCTACAAGCTTGGAGATTGAGCGGCGGCAGTTGAGGCCATTTGACTTGCCTCCCGAAGTCTGCGATATCATTCTGGCAGCCAGGCGTCCCTCCACAAAGTCGGTATACGCCTGCCGGTGGAACAGATTTGTGGCATGGTGCACAGCAAAGGCTGTGGATCCTCTCTCTGCACCCCTTTCGGAAGTGCTGCTCTTTCTTCTTTCCCTTGCCCAGCAGGGCTCTGCTCTGGGCACTCTTAAGGGGTACCTTTCTGCTCTATCAGCCTTCTTGAGGCTACCAGATCAGCCTTCTTTATTCAAGTCCCCTATTGTAAGTAGATTTCTGAAGGGCATCACGCACATGTTCCCTCCTGTTCCCTTCGTGATGCCCCAGTGGGACTTGAATCTGGTTCTCACCTATCTGATGTGTGCTCCCTTTGAGCCACTTCATAACTGCCCCCTTCGTCTCCTTACTCTAAAGACGGCATTCCTGGTGGCCATCACCTCTGCCAGGAGGGTGAGTGAGCTCCAGGCTCTTTCTTCTTCTCCACCTTTCCTGTCTGTTCATCCTGATAAGGTGGTGTTACGTACACGGCCTTCCTTTCTGCCCAAGGTTGTCACGGCCTTCCACATCGGGCAGTCCATCACTTTGCCCACCTTCTTTCCGCCTTCGCATCCCTCGAAAGAGGAGGAGAGGCTCCACCGTCTGGATCCTAAAGGTGCGCTCTCCTACTACCTAGACCGCACACGCCAATTCCGGGTGGATGACCAACTCTTCGTTGGTTACGTGGGCGCGAAGAAGGGAAAGGCTGTGCACAAGAGGACCATCTCAAGATGGATCATCTTGTGCATTCAAGCATGCTACTCCATGGCGAGGAAGGAGCCCCCGGCTGGATTGCGGGCTCACTCCACTCGGGCCACGGCAACGACAACTGCCCTGGGCCGCGGTGTCCCCCTGCAGGACATCTGTCAGGCAGCCACGTGGGCCTCGCTGCACACGTTCGCAAGACACTACTGCCTGGACAGTCAAGTCCGGAGGGATGGCTTCTTTGGCCGTTCCGTCCTCCAGGACTTTCTGGTGTGATATTGGTTTGCAGACCCACCACCGGGGTTGGTATTGCTGGGGTATCTATTCTAAGGTAAGGAATCTATCACTAACGTGTCTCTTTCAGATGCACAAGTTACTACTTGTGTAACGATATATCTGTAAGAGACATTAGTTAGTGATAGATTCCTTACCGCCCACCCATCCTCCCCGTTCTGCGAACCGATATCTAGGGTTAAGGTCATCCCCTTTCAGGGCCCTAGTTTCATGGCACCAGTGTTAGTTCTATCATGGCTCTGCGTATCTGGCGCGGAAAAGCTGTGTTATCAGAACTGACGTCAGCGCGCATGGGCGCCGTCTAAGTACTCCGATGACGTCATCCCGGCGCTCACGGCGCCGACGACGGACGCGGAGCCGCAGACGACGCCTACCAGCGCGCAGGGGTATTGCTACGCAAAAGTTTCCGGATCCAGTCTGACGCCTGGGGATATTCTAAGGTAAGGAATCTATCACTAACTAATGTCTCTTACAGATATATTGTTACACAAGTAGTAACTTGTGCAATAATAATAAGGTGTTTGAGGCTTTTTGTGAGGACCATGGACTTGTGGTAAATGTAAGCAAGACAAAGTTTATGGTCCTCCATAAGTCCAAACATGTTAGAGGCAATGTGGTTATGAGTGGGGTTAGACTTGAACAGACCCAGGTTTTTTCCTACCTGGGTATTACCCTTGCATCTAAATTAGACTGGAAACCACACGTTACTCAGTTGGTTACCAAGCACGCCCAGCTGACAGGTGCTCTAACCAGGGAATTATTTCTCTCCCACACAAGGCTGATATCACCTGCGTTGAAAATCTATAACACTAAGATAGCCACAGCAGTTCTTTATGGGGCGGAACTCTGGTGTTTCAGTAATCTTGATTCTCTGACTAGGGCCCAAAATACGTATCTACGAGGGGTTATAGGCCTTCCTGTTTTGACTCCGTTGATACCCCTTTTTTATGACCTGGGTATTCAGCGACTGGAGGATAAGGACCGCTACGGATCGGTAGCATACTGGAGGAGATTATGGGTAACGCCTGAACTCTCCCAGTATGCCAGGGCTTTTTCCAACGTTAGGAACGCTGATAAGGTGTCTGATGGGTCTGATCAGCCTATGGGAGGACCCTACAGCTAACTCTTTTCCCCCGAAGAAGGCCCTCAGAGATCTTTACTGGAATCTGGTTATTATAAAGAGATATGGCTTTACCTGTGATCCGTCAATGTCTGCAGATTTCTTGGAACTCAAACACTCATCAGGGTATGAGGGCTATTGGGATTATATCACCGTCCCTGAGGCTAGAAAGAGATATCACCAATTCAGGGTGGGAACCCTACCAAATAATACCTTCATTTCCAAATGGAGGGAAGTCCTTTCTGCCCCACCCAAAAGGAGTCCTCTGGGCACATCTTGTTTATGTGCCCTGAGTATAAAGTCCCTAGACGGATCTGGTTGATACCGATCTGCATCCAGCTTAATTTCCATCCTGTCTGTGAGGCATTGAGGATCCTTAAAACTGATACTACCCAGTCTGTGGTCATTGCAGTGGCAACATTTTTACATTGGTCATGGAGAATCCGTTCTCGAAAAATACGCCTTAATTGATTATTTTAGCCATCTGACGTATATACAAAGTATCGATTAACTTTTTAATGGGAAATATTTGCTTTTTCTGAAACTTTTTAAACTTTATATGAATGATATCAGCAAATGTATGATGAATTGTATGTAATTGTATTTAAATTATATTTTTAACTATGTGCGATGAACAGTAGTTCGCCCCAAAACCCTCCTGATCTCTCTTCCTACGTTGGAGTTGCAACTAAACTACTGTATAAGCCTGATTCTGTTCCCTATATTTTAATCATGTTTGTATTGTTTTTATTGGTGTCTTTTATGACTAATAATCGAAATAAAGACTTTTTGATTGATTGACACGAGCATGTGAACTTAGCACTGACTTGTGTGTGAAAATCTACATGGATAGCCGCTATGCTTTTAGAGTGGTCCAGATTTTGGCCTATTCTGGAAGGAAAGAGGCTTTCTTACATCTCACGGGATGCAGATAATGCATGTAAAATTAGTGCATAATCTCTTGACTGCACTTACATACCCAAGGAGAGTTGCTATTATGAAGTGTAGCGCGCACAAGAAAATCATTGACAAAATAGGACAAGGCAATGCCCTTGTAGATCGCGCAGCCCATGAGTTTGCGATGCAGCGAAGCACTACATCCATGTACGTAGTGAAATCACAAGCTGAGCGTTGGCATAATGCTAGAGAGGAAGTATTGGATATACAGAGATCTGCCTCTGTGGAAGAACTTGAGTAATGGTCTAAAGAAGGAATGTTAGACGATGTGGGCTGTTGGCGTAACAAAGCAGTGAATACGTGGAAATTGCCTGCAGCCTATTTACAACCTATGGTTCAGATGGTACATGGGCTGGCACATGTTGGAGCTCTAGCAATAACTAAATTGCCTGCACAAGTTTGGGAGCATCCTGAAATTGCCAGCACAGCTAAAAGAGTAGTACAGTCCTGTTTGATCTGTTAGCAGTATAATCATGGAAAAGGGACACAGACTCCTACAGGAGGGTTTGCTACACCAACCGCACCTTTTGAAGTTTTGCAGATGAATTACATCCAACTCGAAGGCTGCAATGATCTGAAATATGTCCTAGTAGTGGTATGTACCTTCAGCAAATGGATAGAGGCATACCCTATAAAGGATAATACTGCTCTCACCACAGCAAAGGTGCTTCTAAAGGAGATTTTCCCTAGACATGGTGTTTGTAAGCCTTTGTGGAGTGACAATGGACCTCATTTTATTGGGCAAGTTGTTGAGCATGTTCTGAAAGGATTAGGGATCAAACAGAAATTTGCATACAGTCTTCCACCTGCATTCAGCAGGAATGGTGGAAAGGTATAACGCTACTTTGAAATTGAAGTGGTGAAAATACTGGCTTCCACGTCCTTGAAGTGGCCAGATGCATTGCCCTTGGCATTGCTATCCATAAGATCAGTGCCATATTCACGGTCTGGCCTCACCCCGAATGAAGTATTATTCGGGAGACCGATGAACATTTGGTGAGTTCATAAGCTACGCCCCATAATTGATGTTCCTTGTGTTCTGTTGAATGATTATTTGGCACAGTTAACCGACAGTTTGATCTCTATTCATCAACTGGTTCGAGAAGCGCTTCCTTACAGATATACAGGTGAGGCCCATTTACTCCGTCCTGGCGACCGCATGATGGTCAAGGTCTTCGACAGATCGAATAGCTTAGAGCCGAGGTGGCGAGGTCCGGAGCAGGTGCTCCTGTCAACAAGGATAGCAGTTTGAGTGGTGAACAAGAAGAACTGGGTCCACAGCACACACTGTAAGCATGTGTCGCCTGCGTTGATGGAACCTGCTGTGTTGACCGACCATCGAGAGATTCTGGAGACGGAGAAAGGTCAAGCTATCTCACCTGACGAATCTGCGGAAATCTTCCCGGACCACACTTTTCCTGGAGCATCGTGATACAACGGGAGACAGAAGAAAGAATGTGCAGTGCTGAAAAAGACTGGTTGAGCTGCCGCCCTGGGTTTGTGAAACAGAGAGCTGACATGGCAAGGGGGGGGATCAGCCCTGCGTAGTGTAGTGGCACCCGTCTTGGCCCGTGGTAAAGAAATCAATGGCTGCCCAGGGATAAGAGCTCCACAGATTGTTTTCAATGAGTTTTTAGAAAGATCAATTATTGCTGTTGCTGAAATGAATAACAAAAGAATCATTTGTGCTGTAGGGTTTGTTGTTGCCCTGGTGATTATGGCAATATTCACCTGGTTTGTTGAGAAAGTGGCTCCTGCTCGGCAGCTTTTTGTTGCCACTACTCCAGCTCCAGTGGAACATCATTACTTCACGCTTCCCTACCATGAGCAGAAGCATTGACAATCCTACCTAAATAACACATTCATCCAGATGTTGCATCATACGCCACGAATACTACCAACTGCTGGGTGTGTGGGATGATACCTTTGCACCAAAAGAAAGGAGGAACACCTTTTATTCCTCTACCGTTATCCCATAATGGTTCTTGTCAAGCTTGGTATGCACTTTTGTTTGCTTTCGGAAAGCCCTCAGTAGGTGGAATTATCTTTCGTTTAAATAAAATATGCTATCAAGATGAAGATGTTTATCCTCAAGCTAAAGGGTCTAAATGGGAATGGGAAGAGTATCAACCGGACAATATTTCGACACCATATGTCTTCACGAATATGAGGAGCATTAAGAGCACTGGACCTTTTGTAATTTACGTGACCAGAGCTAAAGCAGATTTATGTATTGGTAGTGCTGAAAGGATTCCAGTAGGACAGAGTGAATGTATTTTGACATTGACTATTGAAGGTGCTAATAACAGCAGTTTTACGTCTTCACATAATGCCTATTTTGTATGTGGTAATAAAGGATACTATCAATTACCTGTTGGGTGGTCCGGGGTATGTTACATATCATTTTTGTTACCACCTGTGTTCTTGCCTCCTCCATCATATCACCAGAATTTAAAGTTATATAATGACATTTCCAAGAATAGATACAAAGGAACAATAAGGAGAGATGAGGTTGATTAGACTGATACCACCTTGCAACAATACGTCGATTTCAATTTGGGCTTGTTCTTCTTTGTGAGTGCTGCATTGAATAGCAGAAAGATAAGGCGATTGACTCGTGTTGTGGAAGCTGTCACCAATCAAACAGCTATGGCACTTGGGAACATTACAGAGGAACTGCAAATTTCAAGGATTGTAGCACTCCAAAACAGAATGGTGCTCGATGTGATTTTGGCTGATTGAGGTGGTGCATGTCACATAATCGGTAGCAGTTGCTGTGTGTTTATACCAGATCACTCACCTTCAGTATACGATGCAATATCAAAACTGCATAAGATTGCTGCAGAAATTCACCCAGAGACTGGTACATGGACATTTTTTAACTGGATATTGACACTATTTATTACTTGGGGCTGTAAGCTACAGACTATTCTGTGTATATTACTGGTGATACTATTTACATGCTGTATGTAGTAAATGTCCTCTCTAATGTTCTTCACTAGATAGACTGTACTATGTCATCTGTGACATAATAGAATGCCTGGGTGACTCTCTGGCTCACAGTGTCTCTCTCTACCTGACTGTGGCAGTTGGTTGACTCAGGCTGAGCTGCTAACAGCTAGCTCCTGGTGGGGTCTTACTTCTGTACCTAATATCTTGGAAGGAACTTACAATAAAGGAACTTAACTCTACAGTGGACTCTGCATCCTCCTTTACTACATTTCGGCGACGTTTTGAACTGGATTAACCTATGTGTGCAGTTAAGAATAAAGAATTAAGCAACTACAAAGAAAAGAACCCAAGACATCAAGAAGTGTGGAAAAATTCGCATTTAAACTAAAAGGTAATGCCCAGCTGACCCCACTAGTGTCGTGTTCCACCTGGACAGCCTGCACCCTGGCCGTTTTCCATCCATTACTGAGGAGTCTGTGGTCACCTGGAAGAAATGAACTATCACTCCAGCATCAGGCTGGAGTGATAGGCTCAACAGGTGTGTACACTTTGTGGTGTTCTCCTGTTTTTCTTCTCAAGCCCTATCAGCTAGAAAGTGTTGTGACCATACCTCACGCTTTGCCTGCATCCTCAGTGAGTTGCTGTTCTGCTTGTTTTGTAATTTGATTCTGGCAGCGTGTGACAGTGTTTTTCAACAGCGTCTGATCGTCCACTTCAACAGCGGTGTCTGTGTCAAGATTGGCGTTTACACGTGAAGTGTCAGAGAGGATCTGGATGCTTTCCCTAGTTGTTCGACGAGTGTCTTAATGTGTTGAGCAACGTCTTTGGTAAACACTGCGAGTGACCGTTCACATCGTGGACTTTTACTATCCAAACCACAGAGCGTTTTAATTCGTAGGATTGTGACCAAGTCAGTACCATGGCAGACCGTTGCACTATGTTTAGTTTTAAAATTCATCCACGCGCACCTTACCGGTCTCTTGGTGCCGCGCGGAGGCAAGAGGAATCCATGATGACGTTCTTCTTCTCCAGTTCACGGCTGTCTTGTGACGTATTCATGCAACAGCGCACCGTGAGCCACACGGCGCTGCGTCAGAAAGCGTGCCTCCATTTTGTGCCTGGATCCTGTTCATGTTATCTCTCTATTGACACATCTGATTGCCGGATAGGTTCATTGTTTTTCCTCCGACTTGGCAATCACGGCAATGAACTTTTCACTAGTGCGACGCAGTCTGTCACCTGGCCCGTGTCCATGGTCTGTGTCACCGCGAGAGGAGTAATGGAATTCTGGACTGTCCTTATGGTCTGTTTCATGGAGAAAGGAGCAATGAAATTCTGGACTGTCCTTATGCTCGGTGTCATGGAGAGAGGTGCAATGGAATTCTGGACTCTCCTTATAGACTGGATGACATTTTACTTTTGTGGCGGAATTCAACGGCGACTGCATGGTGCTGTGTACAGTGACCCCGGGTGAGAGACCGCTCACCAGAGCTCAAGTCTTGTGTTTATTTATTCATTTACTTTTGAAGTGCTTGGCTTCTAAATGCATGTTTTGGGTGGGCGTGTGTTTGGCATGGTCTCTCCTTCTGGCAACTGCTTGGAGCGTTTTGTGTATTTGCGGCCAGGTTGAGTTTCTTTTAAACCTTTGTGGTTATTCTGTGTTTTAAGGGAAATTAGTGGTGTTTCAAAGGAAAACGTATGCAGTTATTGTGTTTGCATCGTACTAAAGCATGACTTTCACTTGTACTGTGTGTTGTACTCACATTTTTAACTCTACGGTGTACCTTTCTTTGGGGAGGTTGTGTGCTTGTGGGTAGTCCATGCCCATTTCTGTTTCCTAGGGTGATGTTGAATCTTGCTGTACCCTGCGTTGGCGATGTTGTTGTGTTGGGTTTCAAGGGAGAGTAATGCATCCTGTTTGTACTCTTGTTGGGTGATGCTGTAGTGTTTGTGGGCAGTCAATGCCCCATTTTTGTCCCAGGTGTATTGTCCTGTGATGTACCCTACTCAGGGGAGTTTGAGTTTGTGTGTGTGCGGGTAGTCCATGCCCCATTTTGGTCCCAGGTTTATTGTCCTGTGGTGTACCCTACTCAGGGGAGTTTGTGTGTGTGTGGGTAGTCCATGCCCCATTTTGGTTCCCAGGTATTGTCCTGTGGTGTACCCTACACAGGGGAGGTTGTGTGTTTGTGGGTAGTCCATGCCCCATTTTTGGTTCCCAGGTTTATTGTCCTGTGGCGTACCCTACATATGGGAGGTTTTGTGTTTGGGGGTAGTCCATGCCCCATGTAGTGGTGTTTGCGGGTAGTCCTTGCCCTATTTTTTGTTCCCAGGTTTATTATCCTGTGGTGTACCCTATTTAGGGGAGGTTGTATTTCTTTTTAATCTCAGTGTTTCTACTCTGCGCTGTCCCCTGCTTTTGGTGGAGACTGTTTGTGCACTATGTTCTGGTCGTAGTCTAGCTTCTTGGAACTCGTGGCCAGGGTTTCATGTTAGTAAGACTTTGAACTGTGAATTTATCATATCTTTAGTGTCTACACGTCTTTATCAGGGGAAGTTCTAGTTCTTTGAAATGATTGTTTTCTTTGGTGAATTTTTGTGAAAGGGGTTTGCTCTCTTAGGGTAGTCTTGAGTGAATTTTACCCCTATTGTGTCTCTCTCTAGCGTCTTCGTCTACACTCACTTTTGTTCTAGGGTTTTTACCCTGTGGTGTACCCATGTGTGGGGAGGTTATGAGTGTGACCACTTAGCTTAGCCGCTTTGGTTCGTTAAGGGAGGGGGATTAGGCATTTAGTATTACATTTACTTTTCTTTGTTCACATTTTTTGCTAATGATACCTCATGCTTATGTTATCTTTGAACATCTCTTTTGGTTCATTCTTGTACTTTTCTACTGATGTTGTATTTGAGGTATTTTGCCTATTGTGTTCTCTGTTCTGTTCCTATTCCATAAGGGAAGAGGATGTATAGTAAAGGTCCTCTCTAATGTTCTTCACTAGATGGACTGTACTATGTCATCTGTGACATAATAGAATGCCTGGGTGACTCTCTGGCTCACAGTGTCTCTCTCTACCTGACTGTGGCAGTTGGTTAACTCAGGCTGAGCTGCTAACAGCTAGCTCCTGGTGGGGTCTTACTTCTGTACCTAATATCTTGGAAGGAACTTACAATAAAGGAACTTTACTCTACAGTGGACTCTGCATCCTCCTTTACTACACTGTACTTGTATACAATGTGGTCCTATGCTTTGCTCCATGTGTATCACTGCTTGTACACCTGCCAAAAGAAATATTGCAGACATAAAAGAACAACAAATGTTAAATAAAGAAGTAGCCGAGATTATGAACATCAATATACAGGATGCATATCTAGATTATCCCAGATAAACGAAAGTCTTCAGCTAATGCTAAAAGGTTCGTCTGTTGTAATTTGGCAGCGATTAGGTTAGCATTAGCTGAAGCCATCCTGCATTTAGAGACTATCTTGTCCGTTTTATGGAATACATTTTTTATTTCTGTCAGCCATTTTGTTTGCCATGTGCTACCATGTGCTCGCCATGCGCTCTGTCCTACCTTCCTGTTAACTGCTCTTGAAATCTGCCTAGAGACGAGATATATTTAACCTTTTCTGCTTCGCACATGCTCAGTTGAGCTTGCAGCTGTCCCCAGTCTGTAACTGTCAGGATGTATTCACCAGAAATAGCAACTGTTAGCTCCTCCAACTTGTTGACTGTGCATTTTCTGTATGACCTCATATGTACCTAAAACCAGCATTTTGTACTTGTACCGCCTTCATTTGAGCCCCTGTGTGGGTATAAAAGGACCAAGCTCCTTCCATTCAGGGTGCTACGTCATACATTACCGAAGGGTGTTGTGTGAATGTAGTTCCACCTCATGAGGTTGAATAATCTCTGTATTTCTTATTCCAGTTTCTGTGCCAACTTGTTCCTATTGGTCTGAGGACTCTGTGCAGAGAAGGGTGAATCCCTTGCACTAGTGGGCCTTGCTGAGCATCATCACAACAATACAGTAACCCCAGTGACAGCACTACAAATGGACACCACACAAGGTTATATATCAAAATTAAGTATATTGTATATAGAGTTACCACAAGACCAATAAACAACAAAAGAATCCACAGTACTTTTAGATTTCAAGAGTTCTGGCTGGTATCTGACCCAATGTTTCTTTCACTGGGGACTCTTTCCCCCTCTCGCCCCTCCATCCGGACTTCTGTACCCTCCCAACCACGAGAACTACTGGAGCTCTGCTTACAGAGACTCCAAGTTCCCTAGACACTGGGAGATCCTCCTCAAATGGCCTACAAGTACAGCCTAGGCCCCCAACCTGATGTTCCCTTAAGAAACCATCCAGGCCCTGAGACTGGGTTTCAGGTACCTTGGACAGAACCCACACTCACTCCTCCTCCTCTGAGACAGGACGTGATCCCCTACACCCCTCCCACTACACTGGGAGCTAGCTGGGCTAAACTGAACCTCTTTCATCACACAGGACTGGAAGATACCTGAGCCACTCTTTTTGGAGTCACTCTCCAATGCTTCTTCAGATCCTCTAAAATCCACCAACGGGTCAGGCTCCAATGTGAGCGCCCTTGGGTCAGAGAACTCACTCTCCAACAGGTGTTGGCATAGCTCTTGAAAACAGGAACTTACAATGTGCTCTCCTACAATTGGATCAGACAGCCCCTACAGGGGTTAACCAAACTATCCTTCACCTCACCATTCAGTGCCTCACACACGTACTCCACACCATTCTCCTGAGAATGGTGTGACAGTACCTTACTGTCACACAACTCACACTCTTCTGGGTGGTCTTCACACTCACATATCAGGACTTCAACTTTAGGGGAACCCCTCTTTGTGCACCTATCATCTAGAGTCAGTAGGGTGTCCCTCCCACCACCAGGACCATGAACCCCTGCACCAGTTACCCTATTACCCTGAGGGACACTGCAAACTACTGAAGCTATCTCATGTCCTTGAACCTCCTGGTGTATGTTAACCCCTCCAAGTCAGCTGCCACATCTCTGGGTACTCGAAAATTTAATTTTGCTGCCACTATCTGAGCTGGACTCCACCTCCAACTCAGCAAAGCTCAATCTCTGAGCTACACACATTTCTTGTTGCTGGGCTGAGACACTCATTGCCTCAAGCCCCTCGAGCTCTAAATCAAGCTCCCTCATTATCAACTCATGCTCCATTTTCATTCTCTTTGCCTCTGGGCCAATTTCCTATTCTCTAACTCCAGTTGTACACTCAAATGGAGTTTGGCCATCTACATTTCATGCATCCTGTTTTCTCTGCTTTTTTAGGCCACGCCCCCTGACCTACCCCTCAGCAACCGCTTATATAATGTGCCTCAGCTGGAAGCGCAGCGGACGAGCGCAGCGGGAGCGCCGTTTGCGCGCCGAAGGCTGCGCCAGACCGAGCATTGAGTCCACGACCCCTGCTGCATCTACCCAATTACTCATCAAATATTCCCAAGAATCTCTGCATCAACTCAGAGACCTTTCACATACCAGGTGTAACGGCACCATTACCCCGGAGGATGTGCACTCACGATGTCCTTATTGTTCCTATAGGTTTACCCTTTTCCCCCCCAGAACCTATTTGCCTCGGGATGGCCCTGCTTAACTGCAGATCCCTTCCGAAGCATCAGACTGAAATTAACTTACTTCTGACAGACTCCGACATCGACGTCCTTTTCCTAACAGAAACCTGGCTCTCATCAGGTTCGGAGCCAGACATTATTCAAACGTTACCACCTGGCTACCTCATAATATCCCACAACAGACCCACGGGTACTGGAGGGGGTTTAGCGATCATATATCGCGACTACCTGTCCTGTCAGTTTAAAGACAGCCCCATCTTAGACTGCGAAAATGTCCATTATTCCATACACCGGCATCCGTCTACCACGCTATCCGGGATGCTAATCTACCGTCCCCCTGGACCGGTAGGGCGCTTTACTAACTCCCTAATCGACGCTATCTCCTCCCTCGCTTGCGTGGCCTCGAACTTTACAATCCTTGGAGATTTAAATCTCCACTTCGACGACCACGCTAACAAACTTGCTGCTGATCTTAAAGCAGACCTAGGCTCCGTAAACCTACAACTTCGAAACAATGTACCTACTCATATGAAAGGACATCTGCTAGACCCCATTTTCTCCAACCTCACCAGATTGTCAGTACAACCCCCTATGCCCCTCCCCTGGTCAGGCCATTTTTTAGTTCCTTTTAAACTTCAATTATCAGTGAATAAATTGGAAATGCCCCTTCCCCAGCTTCCCTCCCGCCCATGGAAAAATTTGGACACTAACTCCTGGGCACTAGCTCTTTCCTCTACCATGCCTGTACTGGACCCAGATCCTTCCAGAGTGGTTTACTCAGGAATTACGCGACCTAAGAAAAAAATGCAAAAGGCTAGAGCGCCAATGGAGAAAAAACTGGACTACGGAAGATAAAAGAGAGTACAGAGCCCATATTAGACTCTATAAAAATTCTATAAAAACAACGCAGGCCACCTTTTTCGAGAAAAAAATAGCTTCAGCGGCCAACTCCGCAAAAGAGACCTACTGTATTGTACATCTCCTCACCAAAATTCAGGACCCACCACCTACTCCAGACCTGGAGGGCGTAAAATGTAACCAGATGGCCGAGTTTTTCTCGGCAAAAATCGATAAAATTCTGACCTCCCTACCGGCCCCCTCCCCCACACAAGCCTACACTAACCCCTCCCCTCTCCGAGAGGCCCCCTGCCTACGCACCTTCCCCCAAATCACTACAGAGATGTTTTTATCCATCTTACATACAGTAAAAAGTGGTGCCCCGTCAGATCCAGCCCCGATCAGTAAGCTCAAACTGGTTGCCTCTACGGTAGCTCCCCCTCTTACCAACCTCATTAATGCCTCTTTAAAATCAGGCTCCGTCCCGGCCAATTGGAAAAAAGCTACGGTCAAGGCTCTTTTAAAAAAAACCACAGCTAGACCCCATGGAGCCATCTAACTTTAGACCCATTTCGCTGCTGCCTGCCATCAGCAAAATTGCCGAGCGCGTAGCCAACCAGCAACTCTCCATATTTCTGGAAGACAATCATCTGCTTCGCCACTCACAGACAGGGTTCAGACCGGGACAGGGTACTGACACCGCACTGTTAACCGTGGTCGAAGAAGCTAGGAGCATCATGGACGCAGGAGGGTCAGTGGCAGTGATCCTCCTCGACATGAGTGTCGCCTTCGACACGGTGGACCATGCAACCCTTGTCCACCGGCTTGGTCTGATAGGAGTAGCGGACTCCGCCCTAGCCTGGATTAAATCCTTCATGGAAGATAGATCCTTCCAAGTGTCAGATGGGTATGCCACTTCCAATGCCCAGCCACTCCAGTGTGGGGTTCCACAGGGATCTTCCCTGAGCCCCACGCTTTTTAATGTTTACATGGCCCCTCTCGAGGACGTTGTAACACCTTTTGGCATCAAAACAATAATGTACGCCGATGATACCCAGCTGGTTGTTTCCCTCAACCAATCAAGCAATACCCTCTCCAATCTATCCGGCTGTCTAGCGAAGGTGTACCAGTGGATGTGTGACTCCCGGTTAAAACTAAACGGAGATAAATCGGAAATACTTCTCCTGGGAAATCCAAACAAGATCCCCACATCCCTTCCCTGGCCACCATGCATGGGAACGTCACCAACCCCCAAATCCGAAGTTAAAAGTCTGGGTGTCTGGCTAGACCAGGATCTCAGCTTCAAGACCCAGGCCAGAAAAAACGCAGGAACTTGTTTGGGCCTCATCAAGATGTCACGAAAGATCCTCCATCTGATCCCCCCCCAATCCAGAAAACTCCTGATGCAGGGGCTAGTGAACTCCAGACTAGATTACGGCAACGTGCTGTATCTGGGGGCTCCAGCCTCTGTAGTCCACAGACTGCAGTGCGCACAGAATGTGGCTGCCAGAATCCTGACTGGAACTAAAGCGAGGTGCTCGGCCAAACCAGCCCTCGGAAGTCTGCACTGGCTGCCAGTGAAAGAACGGGTCACGTTCAAAACCTTGTGTATTTCCCACAGAATAATGCACGACGAAGGCCCCCCATTCTGAGACCACTAATGAAACCGCACCAGTCCAGCAGACAACTAAGATCCAACTCCCTCTCTCTCGCCAGCGTCCCAAGGATTAGAAAGGCCAGAACCGGCGGTCGCCTGTTCTCTTACAACGCCCCCAGATTGTGGAACTCCCTCCCACTTTCCCTGAGGCAAGAACACAATCACCTTAGTTTTCGGAAACAACTAAAAACCTGGCTCTTCCCTTGATCACCGCTCCCTCTGCTTCCCCCCCTTGTTTGTTTTTTTTTTGATCGATGGTCACTAGCGCTGGGATGCCCTAGGGTAGCTACGCGCTCTATAAATCCCAACTCAACTCAACTCAACTTTGCCAACTCCTCTGGAGACAGAAACACTGCTACCCAACGGGGAGGTTGCACTCTTACCTTCTGGAGCCAGTGGTTCTTCAAGCTGCTGCTCTGCATCCTCATATTCCATCAAATTTCCAGGGGCATTCCTTCTCTCGACCCATGCCCTCAGTACCTTTTGGAACTGCTCCCTTCTGGAGAGTCCGGTCACGGAATTTTTATAAATTTTTGCAGAAGCTCCTCAGATGTTTGTTGGTGTAGCTTTCTAGTTTCTCTTCCTCCCAATCACAGTCAACAGATGCAACGGATGCTGCCTCTCCCATGTTGGTTGAATCAGGCATGACTTTTCCTAAAAATGAAGATCCCTGGCAAAAACAAGTATCAGAAGTACGTGGTTGCGTTATGGTCTGCACTCACTAAGGTGTATTCACCAATCAGTAAGTTAAGCATTTGTGACCACATACAGTAACCCAGTGGCAACAATACAAATAGACACCACACAAGGTTTTATATCAAAAATAAGTCTATTTTATATAGAGTTACCACAAGACCAATAAACAACAAAAATAATCCACAGTACTATTAGATTTTAAGAGTTATGGTTAAAAGTAATAGTTCAAGGGTCTGTGCGAGTCGGTAGCCCTATCCAGCTACAGCGTTGTTGTAATAACAGAGAGTCTAGCAAATCCAGCGGAGAGCGTTGGTCCGGGCCCGCTAAAATGTCGACAGACTCAGTCACAGTACCTTTTACTTGAGGCGGCTGGCACGGATGTGCGAGCCGGTTCCGGTGTTTGTTGCGGTGCAGAAAATGCATTAAGAGCACTGGAGGTGTCAGTATTTACAATCAGAGTGGGCTGCCCTGGGTTTTAGTCACATGATTATGCCGAAACGGCTTCTGAGGGTGGTTTTTTCATAGATATTATGGTTAGTACTCTTCAAAGCTAAAATAAGGAGACAGTTTCTGAATTCTCTAAGGACTTTGACAGTGGTAGTGTCGTAATTGGCATTTCCCCGTTAGCGATTGGCTGAAACTACACGTTGTCCTCCTTTGCCTTGGCTATATATGAAAACGCCATTTTGAATGTTGTGGCGGCCATCTTAGACCATAAGCGGCCTCGTGGCCGGCATGCCCTTTAGTCCGTTGTTCGTTCCACTGACCACTTCAGTTTGCCCAGCAACAGGCTATTTTTAGTACTGGTCAAGCCGCACATGCGCAGTTTCCACTGACCAGTAAGCCCTCAGGAATGTGCACCAAACTGACCAGCGGAGTTGTGCCCCCCTCCAATGAGCTGGCAGTATTCCAAAACATGACCATATATGTACCTAAATATGTTCCAACTTGTGCCGCCTATCTTTTATTGCTCCAAAATTGTATATAAATCGGGGTCACACCGGTGTTCGGTGTGATACCTCTTGCATTACCGAAGGGTGCTGTTGGAGTGTACCACCACCCCATGGGGTCTTAATAAACTTGTTCTTTGCCTTTTACAGCTTCCGTGCCAACAGTTCTTGAATGTAAGTGGGTTATCTTTGGAGCATGTAGGCCTTGAGAACCCTGATTACTACAAATTGGCGACCACGAAGGGACTCATCGGCGACTCGGATGCCCGAAGGAGAGGTCGTGACGAAGGCTTGGAAACTCGCCATGGACGCGCGCTGCCACGAGTGACCCGAGTCTTGGCTGCCACGGTGTTTTTTCCTTTGCTTCCGATCTGACCTTCCAGGTGGCGCCGGTCTCCGACTGAGTTTCCGAGTGTCTGCGTTGCTGAGAAAGTGCCGTTTGGCTGATTTGGCTTACAAGACCTTGGCAGTTGGAATCTGGACCTTTGAGGATTTGGGTAAGCTTTGTGTTCGGTAAGGTAGTCTTCGGACGCTTACTGAAGGTCTATGATTTGTGTTCGGTAAGGTAGTCTTCGGACGCTTACTGAAGTTCTTTGATTTGTGATCGGTAAGGTAGTCCTCGGACGCTTGCCGAAGTCCTACGATTTACGTTTTGATTTGAGTTAGCTAACATTGTGATTTTGTGATCTTTGAACTTATATGTGTAGTGCACTTCACATAGGCAGGCATGTAGAGATGTTTCTCAAACTTTGTTTTTTTTCTTCTGAGCGGCACAGTTGTGTGAAGTACTGTAAGTGCCATTTTGTATGGTGTCATGTTTTCGTGATACTTTTTGAACATGCCTGTTTTCAGCACACTCCGTGGGATGTGCTGTTTTGGAGAGGGTACCACAATTAGGTTAGCGGAAGCACAGCCGGCTCCCCCAGAGGGAACACCAAATCGCAAGATGTACATAAAACATGGCCTTCCCCCTATTATGTACAGCAAATTATGGCATAAGTATACAAAGGCCGATCCTGAATTGCAATGGCCTCTACATGGGTCGTTCGATTTACGTAAAGTGCAGTTTGTAGAGCAATGTTTGTTTCAACGCAGGTCTAGACAAAACATGTTTGATTGTGTGCGAATGTGGGAGAAAGCGGTGCGCGAGCGAATGAAGCGTGAGGTTGCCTTGGCGGACAAAGAGCAGCGTAAGGCTGTTCGGGATAAGGCTTTACAGCTTGAGGAAAAGGAGGCTCAGGAGAAGAAAGAAAGGGAGGAACGGGAACGTAAATTGAAGACGACTGGTCAATTTCCTATCCGCCGACCGCTTTATCCTGTCCTTAATAATGAAATTGATGATTTTTCTTTGTTAGATCGGTCACCGCCTCCGTACGTTTCGCCGACGGCCCCAGCTGCGGATTCAGAGGACGATGGACAGGATAAGTTGGACCAGAAGGGTATATCCGCTCTCAGGTTTACTACGGCGAGGTCCGCTCATTTACGTAGTTGGGCTCGTAAAGTGAATAAGAATTGTGTTTCTCAGGAGCAGTTGCTAACAGAAAAGAAAGCGTGGTCGGATCTTGAATTAATGTATTTTCTGTCTAGTTTGGCGGATGAAGTTGTAGGCGCGTATCGTGAACTTTCAGACACGTTAGAGCCTAAATCGTTGTCAGTGTATCGTGAGAATTTGGCTAAAGGTGATTTTGATCTTTCAGATGTTGACGACCCATTCAAGCAACTGATCAAGCTGCGGGATGAGACAGCCGGATTGCGGGAGGAGCGGAAAAGGAGGCAAAAGGAGTCCGACTCGGGAAATAATGGGCAGATTAAGGAGTGTTCTCTCCGTGGTTCAGATAAGAGTTCTGCATTGCATGTTATGCCTATGCGTGAAGCCGCGCCTTTGTATGTTCCACCTAAAGGGGAAGGTACGGATGATGATAAATCGTCAAAGGATGCGAAAGGGTACTTTGTGTATAACTGGGTATATACGCCTTGGAATAGAGCAGATGTTATGGCATTGAAAAATTCTTTACCTGATCTTCGGAAAAACCCGGCGGCATTTTATGAAGGGGTGGAAGGGGCTATTTCGTCTTGTGTGATGACTCTTGTGGATATAGATTTGTTCTTCGGGCTAATTTTACCACCTGATATGTGGAGGCAAATTCGTAAAAATAATGATGAAACAATATTGGGGGGAACATGGAAAGAAATAAATGCTGCTGATTTAGATAGGGAACCAGCATGTAAGCCTTGTCAGTTAATTCTAGACCTTCCGGCAGCTATCTTGATTAAATTAAAGACGCTTGTTCCATCTAAAAAGATTGATTGGACCATGTTAACGTCGTGCAAACAGAAACCCGATGAAACGGTTTCAGATTTCTTTACACG
The DNA here is from genome assembly GCF_964263255.1 of Lissotriton vulgaris. Classification (NCBI taxonomy): domain Eukaryota; kingdom Metazoa; phylum Chordata; class Amphibia; order Caudata; family Salamandridae; genus Lissotriton; species Lissotriton vulgaris. Next base: position 53,625,389 of record NC_141699.1, on the reverse strand, counting down.
CTTCGAGGAGGCATTCCATGATTACAGTGGTCAATCTTTAACAGACGATACGGGTCGGCATTTGTTTGTAGATAAGTATGTGGCTAATCTCCTACCGGAGATTGCGAAACGATTGAAGTCGAGTGAGAGTTCCTGGGCCACGGCGACCCCTGCGTCTTTACTAACTATGGCTCAGTATTATGAGCGGCAGGAATTGGAGGCTAAAGAAAGTGTAGAGAAAAAGGCGAAGGAATTGAAAACGAAGGTGATGTTGGCGCAGGTTCGGGGTACACAGGGTAGAGGGAATGATAGAGGTAGACGGGGTGGTGGAAATACGTCGTATGGTCGTACGGACATAGCGGAGGATCAGTGTGCTTATTGTAAGGAATTTGGGCATTGGGCCGAAGATTGTCCGGTACTTCGTGAGCAGCGTAGTCAGCGTGGTCGAGGAGGTGGAAGGTCGAGAGGAGGTTATACGGGAGCGAGAGGTGGTGGAAGTGATCGTGGAAAGGTTGAGGAGAGGGGCCGTGGCCAGGATGAACGAAATACGTTTGATAGGCGGAATCAATATCAGATTTTGGAGGGAGAGAATGTGGAACACCAGGATTATGTGCATGCATAGGACTGCGTAGGATGGGGTAAGGAATCAGTTGAAGTGCCGGTAGATCAGCAGGGTCCATATGTAACAGCGGGTATTCTGGGTTCTACTGATCAATTTCTAGTTGACACAGGAGCTACACGTAGCGCTTTGTCGAAAAACTTGGTTCCGAGGGCTCCCCTGTCTGGCGAAATGATTACATGTGTAGGGTTTGATGGCACACCCTCCCCCAGCCCATTGTCCAAGCCCCTTGCACTATGTCTTGACAAATACTTTAGTTTTGGTCAATTTTTGTTATCACCCCATACCCCAGACAATATCCTGGGTATTGACTTGCTTAAATATTTTCGAGCGACAATACGTTGCGCTCCGGAGGGAGTGCGGGTTATCCTGAATGACAATTATCCTGACCCCGACAGGTTTTACGCCATCTCAGATATTTCAGCTTTGGCCTCTCTCCCGCACACGTTATGGGCGACTTCAGATACGGATGTGGGAGAGATGCGTATTCCACCGATACATATTACTGTTAAGGAGGGGGCCCCTCTACCACGAGTGCCACAGTATAAGATTTCGAGAGAAGGTGAAATTGCAATGACACATATTGTTCAGGATTTAATTTCTGCAGGGGTTGTGGAGGAGGTCCCTTATAATGTTTGCAACAGTCCTATTCTTCCGATTCTTAAGAGAGATGCTGACGGCAAAGTCTACCGATTTATTATTGATTTGCGGGAGATCAACAAAATTGTCATTCCCCAATACCCGGTGGTGTCCGATATTACGACCTTGCTTACCTTGGTTCCACCAACGGCCACCACGTTTAGCGTAATAGATTTAAAGAATGCGTTCTTTTCCATCCCCGTTCATCCTGATAGTAGATACCTGTTTGGCTTTACGTTAAATAATAAATCGTATAGATTTTGTCGTGTTCCCCAAGGATATACTGAAAGTCCTAGCATCTACAGCCAGGCTTTGAAAAGGCAGCTGGATTCCTTTGAATTGCAGTCTGGCGTTGCTCTCATCCAGTACGTGGATGACCTTCTGCTTGCCGCTGACTCTTATGCACAATGTGAACAGAGTACACTTGCGTTGCTTTCCTTTTTGGCACAGAACAATCATAAGGTTTCCAAGAAAAAGCTCCAATACTGTAGACCCCAGGTGACCTACCTCGGTCATCTGTTGTCTAAGGAGGGGCGTGCATTAACATCTGATCGAATTCAAGCAATTTTAGACACACCAGTTCCCCGCACACAGAGAGATGTACGTGCCTTCATAGGGTTGACGTCCTTCTGTAGACAATGGATCATGGGGTTTTCACATATTATAAAACCTTTGCTAGCGTTACTGTCCAAAGCTACACCAATGCCCCTTGAGTGGACAGATGAATGTCAGAAGGCTTTTGAGCAGTTGAGACAGGCCCTTTGTTCCGCACCCGTGTTAGGCACACCAGACTACACGAAACTTTTCACATTGTACGTGCACGAGAATGATGGGTGCGCGTTGTCAGTGTTAGTGCAATTACACGGGGATAAGCAGAGACCATGTGCATACTTCTCTGCTATTCTGGATCCTGTAGCGTGAGGGTTGCCTGGGTGTTTTCGAGCAGTGGCAGCGACAGCAGTGGCCATACGACAGAGTGAGGGAATAGTGTTATCGCACAAATTGTTGGTGTTAGTTCCTCATGCAGTAGATGCCCTGCTAAACCAAACAAAGACCCAATACCTTACGAGTGCACGGCTAACAGGATATGAGCTGACACTCTTGGCGCCACATATTACACTAAAAAGATGCGCTACTTTGAACCCTGCCACTTTATTGCCCTATCCGGCCGAGGAGGGTCAGGAAGAAAAACATCATGATTGTGTTTTCCTGACCGAGGAACAGACAAAGGGTCGTGTCGACTTACAGGATGTCCCACTTCCAGATGTGGATGGGGAACTGTGGGTCGATGGATCGTGTTTAAGGTTACCAGATGGTACGACTTCCGCAGCCTCTGTGATTACGACGCTTAAGACAGTGGTAGAAACAGCTAGGATACCACAAAAGTCGGCTCAGGCAGCAGAGCTGATAGCCTTAACAAGAGCCTGCGAATTAAGTACTGGTCTAAGTGTGAACATATACACGGACAGCGGGTACGCCTTTGGAGTGGCACATGACTTCGGGCTACTCTGGAGAGAACGTGGGTTTTTGACATCTCATGGAGAGCACATTATGCACGGAGAGCTAGTGCGTGATCTCTTAAATGCGCTGCTTGGCCCAAAGAAAGTAGCGATAGTGAAGTGCAGCGCCCATAAAAAGATCACGGATAAAGTGGGCCAAGGAAATGCCTTTGCAGACAGCATAGCACGACAAACGGCTATGTCCCGAACCAGCTCCCCCATGTACGTGGTACAATCGCAGGCTGAGCGATGGAGTGATGCTAGAACAGAAATACTGGATATTCAAAAGTCAGCTACTGAATCTGAACTTGCGGCATGGGCAGCAGATGGGGTACTTGATGACGAGGGTTGTTGGAGAAGCAAAGACATGGAGAAGTGGAAATTGCCTGCGGCTTATTTGCAGGCGATGGTCCAGATGACACATGGACTGGCGCATGTCGGAGCTCTTGCAATCACTCGGCTCTTAACACGAGTTTGGGAACATCCCGAGATTGCTAATACTGCGAAGAGAGTAGTGCAGACCTGCCTGGTTTGTTTACAACACAATCCTGGAAAGGGGACCCATACTCCGAAAGGAGGGTTCGTTCCACCTTTTGCGCCATTTGAGGTACTCCAAATGGATTACATCCAACTCGAACGCTGCAACAACCTGAAGTACGTCTTAGTGGTGGTATGTGCCTTTAGCAAATGGGTTGAGGCCTTCCCCACGAAAGATAATACGGCTTTGACAACAGCTAAGGTGTTGCTTAAAGAATTCTTTCCTCGCTTCGGAGTTTGTAAATTTCTGTGGAGCGATAATGGGCCTCATTTTGTTGGAAAGATTGTGGAATATGTACTGAAGGGGTTAGGGATTCAGCAGAAGTTCCACGCTGTATTCCACCCTCAGTCAGCAGGCTTGGTCGAGCGGTATAATGCTACGTTGAAACTTAAACTGGCCAAAATTGTGGCGTCTACATCGTTGAAGTGGCCAGATGCGTTGCCGCTAGCGCTACTCTCTCTTAGATCAGTACCCCATTCACGAACTGGCCTTACGCCCTATGAGGTGGTGTTTGGGCGCCCCATGAATATCTGGGGGGTGCCTAAGCCGCGACTAATACATGATGTGCCTTGTATTATGATGAATGACTATTTGGCACGATTAACAAATGATTTACTCTCCATTCACCAACAGGTTCGAGAAGCGCTCCCCGACAACTTTACTGGAGAGGGCCATGATCTTCGCCCTGGTGACCATGTCATGATTCGCTCGTTTGAGAGAGCAAGCAGTTTGGAGCCCAGGTGGAAGGGTCCTGAACAGGTCCTCCTTGCCACCCGAACCGCTGTACGAGTGACCAACAGGAAGCGGTGGGTGCATTCGACACACTGCCGCCGTGTCTCTCCGGATCTGGTGACTCCTGCTGTGCTGACCGACTATAAAGAGATCTTGGAGAAAGAAAAGAGCCCAGCTGTGACGTCGGCCGAAGTTGAGGGAGCCTTCCCGGACCACGCTGTTGTCGGACGAGAGCGCTACAACTTGCGTCCTCGATAAGAAGATTGTTTTTTTTTACATTTTTATGACTGGTTGGTTACCGCTCCAGGTTTGTGAAACGGAAACCGGGAATTCCAAGGGGGGGGGATCAGTTCTGCCAGTGTAGCGACACCCGTCTTGGCCCGGAGAAGAAAACAATGGCTACCTCGGAGTTCAGCACCGCATTTTTTCTTTTTTAGGTATACACGCACGTGTATCTGAGACTTTGTGAACAATTTGTGCTATTTGAGACTTTGCACGAACATTTCTGAACTATGGCATCAACGGCATCACGTGATAAGAAAGTATTGGGTGCCTTTCTCTTTGTTCTGACTATTGTGGTGATAGCTGTTATAGCCTGGGTAGTTGAACTAGTGGTGCCTGTACGTGAACATTTGCTGCCGACTACCCCGGCCCCGTCTGAACATTTTCACTTTACATTACCTTTTCATGAAGAACGACATCGGCAAACGTATCTAAATAACAGCTTTATTCAGATTCTTCACCACACACATAACATGACCAATACCTCAAATTGCTGGGTGTGTGGGATGTTGCCAGGGCACCAGAAGAGAGGGGGCACCCCACTCATTCCACTCCCGTTCTCACATAATGGATCATGCAACGCCTGGTACACCCTCCTGTTTACTTTGAGATGGCCAACCAAAGGAGGGGTGCTTTTCCGTTTAAATAAAGTGTGCTCCCATGACAAGGATGGGTTTCCACAGGCTGAAGGTACTCGATTTGAATGGGAGGAGTACAGGCCCGATAATGTGTCTGCCCCACGTGTGTATAGCAACCAGAGGAATATTAATGTATCTAGCGCACATGTTATTAATGTCATTGCTACCAAAGCCGATTTATGTATCAGAAATAAGGGTTCGATTGCGGTGGGGAAAAGCGAATGTAATATTACTCTCACTTTTGATAGCCCGAGTGGCATCTCATTTGTTGCATCACGAAATACATATTTCATTTGTGGAACAAAGGGTTACCATCAGCTTCCATCGGGATGGTTTGGCACGTGCTACGTATCGTTTGTGCTACCCCCTGTATTCATTGCCCCACCAATGTATCACAATGATTATACGTTATACCATGATTTCGTCTTGAATAGGGTTAAGCGAACTGTTGTTCTGGATGACATCAACCAAACCGATACTGCTCTGCAACAGTATGTGGACTTTAATTTGGGATTATTCTCTTTCGTGGGGGCTGCACTGAACAGCCGGAAAATAAGACGACTAACACGTGTTGTCGAGGCTGTAGCGAATGACACTGCCATTGCCTTGGGAAACATCACTGAGGAACTACAGATTTCTAGAATTGTCACGCTCCAAAACAGGATGGTGTTGGACGTAGTTTTGGCTGATCATGGGGGGGCATGTAGAATTATCGGAAGCAGCTGCTGTGTATATATTCCGGACAATTCTCCATCTGTTTATGATGCCATATCCAAGCTTCACAAAATTGCAGCTGAGATACACCCGGACAATGGAACTTGGACACTTTCGGGATGGTTCTGGTCTATGCTTTCTACCTGGGGCTGGAAACTGTTGACGATTCTATGTATCATTGTGGGAGCAATGTTTCTTATAGGCCTATGTATTCAATGTGGCCCAGCCTTATGTTCTATGTGCCTATCAGCTTGCATACCATCAAGACGAGCTCTTGCTCATGACAAAATGATGCTTCATAAAGAAGTAACGCAAATTATGTTAATAGATATCGAGGACGAGCATCCTGATTATGTTCATTATGAGGTAGATTCAGCCAAACGCTAAAAGGGTCGTCTGTCGTAATTGGCATTTCCCCGTTAGCTATTGGCTGAAACTACACGTTGTCCTCCTTTGCCTTGGCTATATATGAAATCGCCATTTTGAATGTTGTGGCGGCCATCTTAGACCATAAGCGGCCTCGTGGCCGGCATGCCCTTTAGTCCGTTGTTCGTTCCACTGACCACTTCAGTTTGCCCAGCAACAGGCTATTTTTAGTACTGGTCAAGCCGCACATGCGCAGTTTCCAGTGACCAGTAAGCCCTCAGGAATGTGCGCCAAACTGATCAGCGGAGTTGTGCCCCCCTCCAATGAGCTGGCAGTATTCCAAAACATGACCATATATGTACCTAAATATGTTCCAACTTGTGCCGCCTATCTTTTATTGCTCCAAAATTGTATATAAATCGGGGTCACACCGGTGTTCGGTGTGATACCTCTTGCATTACCGAAGGGTGCTGTTGGAGTGTACCACCACCCCATGGGGTCTTAATAAACTTGTTCTTTGCCTTTTACAGCTTCCGTGCCAACAGTTCTTGAATGTAAGTGGGTTATCTTTGGAGCATGTAGGCCTTGAGAACCCTGATTACTACAGTAGTAGCTATTTATATGTTTTTTTTTATCTATTTGATCACTTCATTATTTATTGCACAAGTTAGTTAAGCATTTTGCTGGCTTCTATTATTGGGCTATATTTGTCCTAAATCCGGGAGGTGATAGTTGGATTACATTGGCGTATTTCTTCTCAGGAAGCCTTCTTAGTAGACTTTTTATTATCAAGCTCCCTCATTTCTTCATTAACTGCAGTATCCTCAGTAGAACATTATTTTAGTTGTATAGCTTTGATTCCATCAAGATGGCGGCTGGTTCTGTCACTCTTTTGCCAAAGTTACAGAATGTTAGCACTCTAGTTACCATGGTAAAGCTGCAGTTGATTACCAATGACTTAACTGACATGCGGCTGCTGATGTTGAAAATAAAAATGTCACCCTTTATGCTAGAATGTCATACTGAAATGGATGAGGAATATATTTGAGAACTCATACAAAGTATGTCCAAAGTTTCCTTAGTACAGGACCAACCATAATTTCTATGGCAACACAAACCTTCCTGTTTTGTTCATTTTTAAAAGAAATGTTTTAAATTTTGAGCTTTGATACAATCAGGATTAATTCATGTGTCTCACGCTTTTGTCATAATTAAGAATATATTGTAGCTGTTTATTAAAACACTGAGGCAGGTCGTCAAAGAAGACTAGAGAATCAAATGAGAGGCTGCTGCTGGCCTATATATTTTTGTAAATTATTTTTTAGAACACTGAGAAAATGTCTATTAATCCTTTAATGACAGCCACGGCATATCAACCAATCAGGACTGACTAGTCAAGTGACAAATAAGAACATATATGGACACTAACTGCCAATACATAAATACATTTTGAGCGAAAGTCACAATACAGCCAATGCACTTTAGCGAATATTTTTCTCAGAAACTACTGAACAGATTTACTGTTCAGTAGAAAGCAGTAAGATTTCTAAGTAAAGTTCAAGCTTTCTGCCAAATTTGATGTAATTATGTTTCTGCTGTTTTGGCAGTAGCACTGTCTAAAATGTCCAATGTAAAAAAAGTTTTTGGATGCCTCCTTTTTCTCTGCCCCCACGTGACACATTACCACAAAACTTTCCAAGGAGGAGCTGAGGTGTATGAAAATGTTAGAGCATTTTTGTGTGGATTTGTCAAATGGTGCAAAAGTAATTAAGGAGCAATAAATGCTCTTTCCATGAACAGTTGAGTGTCAGGTACTAAGTAATAAATAAACGGATGTAAATAAGAAAAGATAACGAACTCACCATAATGCGATAAGCTGGTACATAGGGAGCAGGAGAAGCTTTGTTGAGTTCTTAGTACCACACCATCTGAAAACAAAGAAAAAGAAGAATTAAAGACAGTAAGGCAGCATCTACCATAGGAAAAAATAAAAGACAAACCAGATACCCTGTTACGTAAGTAGAGATGAGACATATATTTTAGTTTAGGAACTGACAGAGAGTAAAAGCAGGACTAACCTTAGAACTGTCTAATTCTAGGTCAAAAGGAGACCCATCAACAGGGAAAAGAAAAAAGAACAAAACAGACATCACAGAAGTTAAGAATAACACAAAAGAAATAGAAGAGTAAGTAGAGAGAACTTAATAGGGAGAGATCAGGGATAGAAAAGGTTATATGATACTAAGGGTGTTTGTATTTTGCAGAAAGAATAACTAGTTAGAGCCAGTAAACACATATCCATCTAGTGAGAAAGAAAAATCAGAAGAGGAGCAGAGTTCTGGAAACAAATGGTAGGAAAGAATATTGGAATTTAGTGATAAGTAGCTTAGGAAGGTGATAGGAGAGTCATAAAATAATTTGCGCTTTTACAGGAAATCCTTAAACGGAAGTCTGCCGGACGGACTATGAGAGGAACCCACCAGTACTCTCTCTCTTCTCTGTTTTGTTATTTTATCCACTTTCCCCCTTCCCCCTATGGTAGCATACTGGGAGACTTGTTGGTTCAAGCTCCTGGATGCTGCTTAGAGGGATTTGGGATTCAGCATCTCTGTTCCTGTGTAGTAAAACAAAAGTACTTAGTACCTGACAGAGTGAAGTGCCCAAGTTGCATTTTACACCTGAACAGAGATGGCAGAGGGAATAGATTTACAAGGCTTAGGAACCATTCTAGACACAATACAAAAGGAGTTGAGTGCAGTCAGAGAGGAGAACCAAAACGTTAGGCTAGAAGTTGTAAACTCGAGAAAAGAGACTGCGGAGTTAGCTCACCGATTAAGACAACCATTTAGTTCTGGGCAAGATGGGCAAACCCCAGTGTCTGAAGGCGCTAATAGAATGACCAACCAGGTAATTCATTATTTGTCGCCAGTGATTCCCTTAGCAGCACCAGAGCATTTTAGTGGAGACCCACAAACAGCACAAATATTTATCACACAATGCTCACTACACTTCATGTGCCGCCCTTCGATTTTTCTGGATGTGCAGTCTAGGGTCGCCATTGTATTGTCGTATCTGAGTGGGGATGCAGCGTCTTGGTCTTTGCCATTAATCACCAAAGATGACCCGATATTAAGAAATTATGAAGACTTTAAGGAAGAGTTCCTCCGAATCTTTGACAGATGCCGAATATCTCAAGCTGTGGACAATGAATTACTCGACCTAAAGCAAGGAAATCGAGACGTGGTCTCATATCTGGCCCAGTTCAATAAGCTAGTGGTAGAAACAAACTGGCCAGAGAGCAAAGTAGCGGCTGTGTTCTATCGCGGATTGAAAGATGAGCTGAAGGATGTGTTGGCGTGAATACCCAATAGACCCACCGAAATCTCCGCGTTGGTGGATTTGGTCTTGGAGATAGATTTTCGGCAAGGTGAGAGAAAAGGCGAAAGAAGGAAGGATTTTAGGCCGGTGGTTCCTCGATTTGATAGGGTCAGATCGGAAGGAGGCAGAAGTCATGAAGGTCAACAGGGTACTGAACCTATGCAAATAGGAACCATTCATGGTCCTCTCACAAAGGAAGAGAAGGAAAAGAGAAGAACCAGCAACCTGTGTATGTATTGTGGATCTGGTGGCCATTTCATTAGAAATTGCCCCAAGAAGCCCAAGACAACCTTCAAGCTGAAGGAAAACTAGAAGCACCACCCGTTGCAGGAGTTGAACTGGTGGATGCGACACAAAAGAAAACTCCCGAAGAACATAGAGTGGCTAATACCTTACAGTCTGCAGCACCTCATTTGATCCTATCTATGGAGGGAGGTGAGATTTCGGCACATCGCATTAGCCGGAGTTTCTGTGATGATAGACTCAGGGGCAACCGGAAACTTTTGTGATTTAAGGTTTGCAAGTAAAATGGGTATCCAATAAATCAAAAAATCAAAAAGTGAACCAGTTAGAGCCGTGGATGGAACCAATTTATCGTCAGGTCCCATAGTGAGTCATACAGGAATCAATCCACTTGATCTCTAATGATGGGCATGAGGAGAGGATCCAGTTTAATTTAATCAATGCCCCTCAATTCCAGCTAATACTTGGACTTCCCTGGCTTACGGAGCATAACCCAACGATTAACTGGAGTACGAGAACGATAAAAATGGAGTCCAGTTATTTCCGGGAAAATTGTTTTGGAGCACAGGAGAAGGACCAAGAAACAAATCCTGCACACTTATTGTGTCAAGCTGGAGGATCGATGTGTGTGATTCACGTCCAGGAAATACCGGAAAAATATCAGGACTATAAAGAGGTGTTTAATGAAGTAGAGGCGGAGCAACTCCCACCACATCGAGCCTACGACTGTAAGATCGAGTTTGAACCGGGCTCGAATTTGCCCTGCAGTCGAGTTTACGCCCTAACCGAGAAAGAACATCACCATCTTCGGGAATATCTCGACAAGTACTTAGCCAATGGATTCATCCGACCCTCTCAATCCCCGGTATCTTCGCCTTTGTTTTTCGTGCCAAAGAAGGAGGGGGATTTAAGAACCTGTATTGACTACAGAGCCATTAACAAGATCACCAAGAAGAACTGCTATCCGTTGCCACTTATATTGGTTCTACTAGATCAATTGAAAGGAGCCAAGATCTACAAGAAATTAGATCTGAGAGGGGCGTACCGTCTAGTGAGAATGAAGGAGGGTGACGAATGGAAGACGGCATTCCGAACCAAGTTCGGACTGTTCGAATATCAAGTCATGCCCTATGGCCCCTACAACGCCCCGTCTGCCTTTTAGTATTTCATTAATGACGTTCTGAAAGAGTTCATTGATCAGTGTGCAATCGTGTACATTGACGACATACTTATTTACTCCGAGGATGAAGGAAAACTTCAAGACCAAGTCCGAAGAGTTTTACAGAAGTTGACAGAAAACAGATTGTTTGTAAAACTGGAAAAATGTGCCTTCAATGTCTCCCAGGAGGGGTTCCTGGGTTTCATCATCTCACCAACAGGGATTCACATGGACAAGAAGAAAATCGAAGCGGTAATGGATTGGAAGTCCCCAGAGAGTGTTTAAGAGGTCCAAAGTTTTATTGGATTTGCCAATTTTTATCGGAGGTTCATCAGTGAATTCTCGCATAAAATACTGCCTCTTACTCGATTGTTGAAAAAAAGGACTCAGGTTCGAGTGGACCGAAGATGCAGAATTTGCCTTCCAATCACTAAAGGAAAGTTTTACATCTGCCTCGATCCTACTGCATGCAGATCCAGCTGAGCCTTTCTATGTAGAAACAGACGCCTCGGATCAGGCTGTTGGAGGAAATAAGTTAACTGGCCAGTTGCACCTGGTAGCCTATAGATCAAGAAAATTAACCTCGGCTGAAGTCAACTACACGATCACCGAAAAAGAACTATTGGCTATAAAAGACGCTTTTAAGGACTGGCGACATCACCTGATGGGAGCGCAACATCAAGTAACAGTGTTCACCGACCATCGTAACCTGAAGTTCTTGAAAACGGCCAGAACACTCACCCCAAGACAATTACGTTGGTCATTTTATTTTGCTGAATACGATTTCGTAATTACCTATCGACCTGGAACACAAAACGGAAAAACGGATGCCTTATCCAGGTTAGAACCAGAAGACTCCCTTGGAAAATCAATTAATAATCCCGAGTGAGAGAATAATTGGAGTGATCACTTCGATCCACCTTAAACAAGGCATTTTAGATGCTATGGATTCTGAGGCTATGCAAAATTGGGCACAAGAGAAAGAAGGCAGAAGGATTCGTCATCAGTTGCCCTATTTTCAAGAAAATCTATACATTCCCACCAAGGAATTGCAACAACAGGTTATAAGAGAATGCCATGATGCTAAATTAGCAGGACATAAAGGAGTGGCAAAGACCAAAGAACTGATCAAACAACACTATTGGTGGCCAAGTATGTCTAAGGACATCGAGGAATATGTGAAAACCTGTGAGATTTGCGCTCAGGGAAAATCAGAACAGCAGGCACCAAAAGGATTACTCATGCCCTTACCTACTCCACCTTAACCATGGCACACAGTTACCTTAGATCTTATCACTGACCTGCCACTAAGTCAGGGTTACAACACCATACTGGTGGTGGTTGACTCCCTTAGTAAAATGGCATACTTTTTGACGCTGAAGGGGGCGCCGACAGCGAAGCAGTTGGCCGCTCATTTTAGAAGTCAAATAGTGAAAATACACGTAATCCCTAAAGTAGTAATTTACGATAGGGGTCCACAGTTCATTTCCCATTTCTGGAAATCCTTTATGGAAGGTTTGGGGAGAGAAGCTCGGTTTTCCACTAGCTACCACCCGGAAACTGATGGTCAAACCGAGAGGGTGAATCAGGAGCTAGAACAATATTTTATTTATATATAACCTTTATTGAGGCAATTTGTTAGTTACACAGCTGTTTCGCCTACATCCTGCGAGTTGCAGGCCGGCAGCAATCACAGTGACCATAGTACAAAAAGGAAAAGAGAAGTCGTTCATTGAGGGTGTTATGTCTGACACAGCAAGCCGCCTACAACCCGTCAGGGCCGGCCGCGTTGAAGACTATGGGGAGCTGTATTAGGTAGCATTCCATAATGGTGGAGAAAGCGACATTCAGAGCTGTGAATGCGTGAGGTTTTCATTTTTTTTTTTTTTTGTGACTATTTTAACTTGTCAAAAAACAACTACAACTCAAGTCTGTGGTCCAACAACCTGGTGGGTCTAGTGTGTCTGATCCTTCCCCCATGTACCTACTCTACCGTATGGTGAGGAGAGAGGAGGGGCTCCCAGGCTCGAGATCGAGCCTGCTATGAGTACAATGCCTTGGCTAGGGGGGCTCTTCGTCAACACCTCTACGTCCCATGAAGGGGTGTATAACTCGGGAAAGAGGAGGGGTTGGGGAAGGTGGGACTAAAAGCTCAGTAGTTAGGAGGTGAAACGTGGCCATGAGCATGACAGCTAGTTCCGCACTCATCTGGTGTCACGGGGGGAGCATGTGAGATGGCTAAACCATGTGTGATGTTGTGGTATACCACGTGTTCGATCTGTAGAGAAGGAGTGAGATGTAGGCAGTCCGTGCCATGTGGGCAAGCCGGGCGCAATGGAATACGGCACAAGCTTGTCTACGGGCATAGGCCACAGTAGCAGCATATGTCGCAGGCATGGTCGGTAAGGGAAGCATGGTGTGTTGATGCAATGCATTAGTCAAGAGGTGCAATGTGCGGTGTTGCTAGGGCATCTCTCTGATCTGGCAAGTTTGTGTCCGGATGTGTAGTGGCCTGAAGGCGCAGAAGGTATGCAGTAAGTGGACCCCACACGTCCTTGGGCCTTGATTTATGGGGTAGGAGCTCCGCATAGTTATGCAGTTGGTCCTGCCAGGTGGACATTGTCGTGAGCCAATCCTTAAATTTGGGCGCCCGTCCGCGTCCCCAGCGGCATGCTACTTGGCGCTTCGCCAGGGGCACGCTTAAAGCAAAAAATTTACGGTGTGTCTGCAATGCAGGGCACGTCTGTCCCAGCAATGCGACTCTAGGGCAAGGTGACGCGCTGATCCCCACCATGTCTGACAATGCAGCGAATACTTCCTCCCAGTAAGCCGCCACTCCGCGGCACGTCCATGCGAGATGGAAGAAATCCGCACCCTCGGCTCCACAACGAGCACATCTGTCATCCTCCCGGAGTCGGAATCGATGTAGTTTGGCAGGCGTATAGTAAAGTCTATGCAAGAACTTATAGTGTATGAGTCTAAGGCGTGCGTTACCCGTCACTGCCATGGTGTGGGTACAGCTTTCCTCCCACTGCTCATCCGACATTTGGGCATCCAGGTCACAGTCCCAGTCGCGTCTTGCTCTGGGGGAGGGCGGGGATGGCGATGCTTGCGTGTGTTTATAAAGCATAGAAACTATATGTTTCGGTGTGTCTGATTGAAGTAGAAAATGGAGGGGTTGTACCGTGTCCGGCTCGTCCGGGAAGGAGGGGGTGATAGCCCTTACATTTTGCCGTAGCCGCACATACAAAAAGGTATCCATGACGGATGGGGGATCACCGCCAAAGAATTGTGCCGATGTCCGGAAAGTGCCCTGTAGATACAGGTCTCCCCACGTGTGAAGTGCCAACCTCGTGAACATTTTACGGCCTATTTCCTCGCAGGCGATGCAGAGCTGCGGATCATGCGCCAGTGTCATTAGAGGTGAGTATAAAAACGGAGTCCCCAAAGCGGTCGCTAAGCGCCTCCAGGCAAGCACCGTACAATCAACCGTGGTGGGATCTCGGTCTATAATTTTTGAGTCAGTGTAGAGGTAGCCCGCTGGCTGAGCCGGCCTCATATAGCCGTCCTCGACTGCCAGGTGTGCCATAAAGGGGGGGGGATGTAGCCAGTACGTAGCAAAGTGCGCCTGCGCACAGTCGTAGTATCTCCGGAAATTGGGAACATCGAATCCCCCCTGATGGTATGGGAGCATTAGCGTTTTCATACCTATCCGTGGTTGCTTACCAACCCATATCAGCCTTGACATTTGTGAGGTTAGGGAGCGGAAAAAGTGGGAACCTGGATTATATGGGATGTTGGTGAAGAGGTACAACAGTTTCGGTAATACTACCATTTTGATCAGGGAAATGCGCCCTGCCATTGACAGTGGTAGATGGATCCATCTGGTGACTTTCTCCGTCAGCTTGTCTAGGACCGTGCCGTAATTAGCTCTGATAAGAGTGTCACGGTGTCTGGTCACATTTATACCTAAGTATTTAATTTCCTCCGCCTCCCAAATCAGAGGGTAATCCAGGGGGAATTGCGTGGTGATGTCAGTGAGTGGGAACAGGGCTGATTTCGACCAGTTTATTTGTATCCCAGCGAAGCCACCGAATTTGGTAATCTCGCGTAGTAGGGGGTTAAGGTTTTCTTTCGGTCTATGTACGTAGAGGGTCATATCATCAGCATACAGTGCAATGAGCAGTTGCCTTTCCGGGTATATAAGGGAGCGGTGGTTGTGGTGCTGTCGCAGCTTGGCAGCTAAAGGTTCTATTGCTATTGCGAACAGGACCGGGGATAATGGGCACCCCTGTCGAGTTCCACAGTGGATCTGGAAGGGGGGAGAGCGGGAGCCATTCAGCAGCACAGATGCAGTTGGTTGGCGATAGAGTAGGCAAATCCAGTCCAAGAAACTGAAAGGAAACCCCATCCGTTCGAGTAGCGCAAATAAATAGTCCCACTCCAGCGAATCAAAAGCCTTTGTGGCATCTAGAAAAACAACGGCTGCCTCACACATGGGGGTAATGTCCTGTATTACTGCCTGAAGTGTGCGCAAATTATGGGATGTAGCGCGGTTCGGGACAAAGCCCGCCTGATCAGGTAGAACCAGTCGCTCCATCAGTAGATTTAGGCGCGATGCAAGCACTTTCGCTAGTATTTTTATGTCGGAGTTTAATAGGGAAAGGGGCCTGTAAGAGTCGCAGGACTCCGGCGGCTTGCCCGGCTTCAGCAATGCTGTGATGAGGGCTTTCCGCATAGTGATTGGTAGAATGCCCTCCTCTTGAGCTGTGTAGTATACCCGTTGTAGTATAGGGGCAAGGATGTGCATGTAGGCCTTATAAAAGTCGATTGGCAGACCGTCCGAACCCGGCGCTTTTCCCGATTTCATGGACATTATAGCGTCTGTGATTTCTTCTAATTCAAGCATGTGATGTAGAAATTTTTGTTGAGAAGGGCCCAACCACGCAAGCGCAGTGCCGTCTAGGTAGGCGTCTAGATGTAGTGGGGCAGACCGCTGGGAAGTGTAGAGTGTGGAGTAATGAAATGAAATGAAATGAAATGAAATGAAAATGTGACTTATAGAGCGCTGCAGCTGCCCTGAGGCGTCCAGGCGCTGAAACAAAAGAAGCCCTCATGAGGTTACTTTATTAGGCATTAAACAGTAGAGTTTTTAGCTGTTTACGAAAGGTAGTCAGGTTGGGGTTGTTCCTTAGCTGCAGAGGGAGGGAGTTCCAGAGTTTGGAAACATTGTACGAAAAGGAGCGTCCTCCTGCTCTGGCTCTGCGGATCCTGGGGATCTCGGCCATGAATGTTGTTGAAGAGCGGAGGGTTTTGTTGGGCCTACAGGGGGAGATCAGGGAGCGGTTGATGTCTGGGCCCGTTTCCCAAAATGTCTGGTGGGCGATACAGAGCGATTTGAATTTTACTCTGTCCCTGACAGGTAACCAGTGCAGGGTCTTTAGGCCGGTTTTTACTGAGGTCCTCCGGGGGATTCCCAGCAGCGCTCTGGCAGCACAGTTCTGGGTGCGTTGGAGCTTCTGTAGGGTGTAGTCTGGGGCTCCCAAGTAGAGGGCGTTATTGAAGTCCAAACGAGATTGGATGAGGCCCTGAATGATTGTCTGTTTGGCCTCGAAGCAGAGGAGGGGAAGGACTTTCTTCATCACCCTAAGGAGGCCAAAACAGGTGGCTGAAATCTTGGTGGCCTGTGTGTTAAGGCTCAGAGACTTATCGAGCCAGACGCCTAAGCTTTTGATGTTGTCTCTGGGGGGTGGGGCCACTCCCATGCTTGATGGCCAGATCAGCTCTATGGAGGCAGGGGAGGCTGGGCCCAGGATCATTAGCTCAGTTTTATCGTCGTTTAACTTTAGGCATGAGCTCATCATCCACCTCTTTACGTCCTCCAGACAGGCCGCTAGGTCTGGTGGCGACTGGAGGCCGCTCTTCTGTGCAAGGGAGACCACCAGCTGGGTGTCGTCCGTATAGGAGATGATCTTGACACCATGCGGACGAACAACCTCAGCCAGTGGCCTCATGTATGCATTGAAGAGCGTAGGGCTTAGGGAAGAGCCCTGGGGGACTCCGCATCCCAGAGGACGAGTGGATGAGCGGGATGTGCCGTCGAAGACCTGAAAGGTTCTGTCAGATAAGAAGGAATTGAACCACGTCAGGGCATCTCCGGTCACTCCTAAGTCGGCCAGGCGGGTAAGTAAGATTTTGTGGTGTACCGTGTCAAATGCGGCACTTAGATCGAGGAGGATCACTGCCACTGATCCTCCTCGATCCAGAAGCTGTCTTGCCTCCTCAGTCACAGCCAGTAAAGCGGTCTCTGTCCCATGTTTGGTACGAAACCCTGTTTGGGAAGAGTCGAGGAGATGGTTTTCCTCTAAAAATGTTGTCAGAGTGGTATTGACATGTTTCTCCAGAATTTTCGACGCCCAAGGGAGTAACGAAATCGGGCGATAATTACTGGGATTGGCCGGGTCAAGGGAGGGTTTTTTCAGTAAAGCCCGTACCATAGCATGCATCCATGTTGAGGGAACCGTCCCACTGATTATAGAGGAGTTCATGAGATCCAGGAGCGTGGGGAAAATAGCAGTGCTGGCAAGGTTTAGTGAGCCTGGGGGAGCAGGGTCGCACGGGGAACCGGATTTTATTTGTTGTGCCAGTTTCTCTACGGTTTCCGGTGATATCAGGGGAAAAGATTCCAACCGCTTGGTCGGGTTTGATATCAAGTGCAGGTTTTGGCCAGGAGAGTCAGTGGACGGTTTAGGAAAGGAGAGATAGATTTTGTTAATTTTTTGGAAGAAGAATTCCACCAGATCATTGCACTTGGTCGGTGAGTTGTTGTTGTCTGTGACCGGGGGCGGGGGTTTGATCAGGGAGTTAACTATGCTGTAGATTTCTTTGGGTTTAGATTTCGCCGTAGTTATTTTAAGGTTGTAGAAGGCAGCTTGCGAGGATTTAATGGCCAGTTTATAAGTCCTGATCATTTCCCTATAGGTGGCTTTATCTTCGGGCTTGTATGATGTGCGCCACTTTCTCTCCTGTTTTTTACAGAGACGTTTATGGTTCCTGAGCTCTTCTGTGTACCAGGGAGCTGTTTTGCTGTGTCTCTTGGATTTTGGTGCGTGTTCTGGGAGGACCAAATCCAAAGAGGTGGTTATCCATTCCTCGTATTTTTTGTTGTTAAAGGTTGGATCTTGGGAGAGGGAGGGTCTCGTGGTACATAGAGCTTGTACCCAGTTGTCAATGGGGAGTTTAGACCAGTTACGAGTTTTCCTTGTGGAAAATAAGGAAGGGGGTGGTTTACTCGTGGTCCAATTGAAAGCTATTAAAAAGTGATCTGTCCAGGGAAGTCTGGTTATGCTGCCCACTTTAAGCTGGTCACAGTTGCTGAAAATTGGATCTAGCAGGTGCCCCTTTTCATGTGTGGCAGACGGAACTCGTTGCTCGAGTTGACATGCAGCCAAACTTGACTGGTCAGCCAGTATCCGAATCTGGTCCGGTAACCTGCAGTGGGGTGTATTATGTTCGTCCAATAGTGTAGTGACATAATTGTGAAATCTAGGGGGGTTCACCGCAGATGCGAGCATTTTGCCCGGCCTGTCACCTTCACCGTATCTGCGGGCACTGTGTGGCTTCCCTAAGAACTTGCACTCCTTGTCGGACAATTCTGAATATTCATTGAGCTTCTCACGTAGTTGAGCCCTAGCTGCATGGTTGTGCGAGTTACGGGCCACATCTTTTTCGAGCTGCTTCAGTTCTAATTCAAGTTTACGCAACTCACCCCGAAGGGATTTGAGGACACCACCCCCCTTAGCGATGCACCATCCCCTGGCAGTAACCTTAAAGGCCTCCCAAACTGTTGTAATGCTGGACACCGAGGTTATGTTGCGATCAAAGAAATCTTTGATGTCCTGTTCTAGCTCTGCCTTAAAGGCCGAGTCGGTTAGGTGCGCAGGGTTGAGGCGCCAATTAAGGTAGGGAGATGCATCATGCGGGACACGGAGCGTCACTAGCACTGGGGAATGGTCCGAGAAGGTGCGAGCAAGGTGTGTTGCCTTAACCAACCAGGAGGATAGTCCTACGGTGCAGAAAATATAGTCTAAACGCGCCCAGGTGGAGTGTACCGCTGAATAGTGAGTGCCCTGAGCGTGCGCAGGGTGTATGTGTCTCCAGACGTCTATCAAGCGGTAGTCTTCCACGAGATTTGAGAGGGCTCGCTGAGTTTGCGTGTAATGCGCCGCCTGCGGGTGGGATCTATCCATGTTGGGGCGAAGTGCAGTGTTGAAGTCCCCGCCTAAAACAACATGTGCAATCCCTAACGACTGAACCCTACCCCATAATGTAAGGAGTATGGATGGATCATCTGTGTTAGGTCCATAGTAACATGCAAACAGAACAGTGTGAGAGAATAGCCTTCCCCACATCATGCAGAACCTGCCCATCGAGTCCACTTCGGTTCCTTCAAGGGTAAAGCGTACTCCCCGTCTAACTAATATCATCACCCCTTTGGCGTAATTGGAGTACGATGAGAACACTCTACTGGAGGCCCAGCGGGCCGCAAATTGTGGAGTACTACCCGACATCAGGTGCGTTTCCTGTAGCATGGCGATGGACACTCCCTGCCTATCTAAATAACTTAAGACCTGTCTCTTTTTTCGTGGGTTATTTAGCCCTCGAACATTCCACGACAGCAAGTGCAGTTGTTGGAGAGGCTGCGCATCTGCTACGTCACCCATCCCAACAATTGCGGAAATGTGCATTGAACAAGCATGAAGCAGTTATACATACAGTAAGCCACAACATCAGTGCATGTAAAGATCTCCAATTTCAGCCCAACCATTCGATCTGAACCCACATCAAAGTCACGATATCTAAGACCACAGTTTGTCAAAACCCCGTCCCACCCACACCGGCCACCCCAACCTGCCGGGTAAGAAACACCACCCATCCCGCCCAACATACTACAACAACAATATGCAGTAAACCAACAGTACCAAGTGGTCTCGTCCCCGAGGAGGGAGAGATTATCAAGGGGATCGCCCATTGGGGAAGCAATCTAGGGGCGCCCGACCTGCCTCCCACCTCGCAGTTCACACCCAACAGATGCCAGTTAGCAACCGGGTCATCTGTCTTGGGATGGAGGCGGGTTGCCGAGCACAGTTCATTATGCAGACCAGTATACTTAAAGTCATTAAAGGTACCTCACCGGGAATGTAGTGTCCAGAGCCAAGCTACGCAGGCAAGTGGGTCACTGGCTCTCCGTGTGGATCCCAGCAGTTTCAGTCCTGCTGCCCCATTGGCGATCTTGACCTGGAGCGGCGCTCATCTTCGTTGTCCCTGGTACAGTCTCGTTTTTGCTGCTTCAGGAAGTCCTCAACTTGCTGCGGGTTTGCGAAGATATGCTGTTTGCCATGATGAGAGATTTTCAATTTCGCAGGGTAGAGCATGGCGTAGGGTAATTCCAAAGTTTGCAATTTCTTTTTCACAGCAGTGAATTTGCGTCGAGCCTCTTGCACTGCGGGGGTAAAATCTGGGAAAAAGGATAGGGTGGTATTGCCATAGTTCACAGTGCCAAGCTCGCGGGCTCGGCGGAGCACCGCGTCACGATCCCTGTAGTTCAGAAAGCGTGCTATAACGGGTCTGGGTGCAGCCCCCGGGGGAGGACGAGCGGCAAGAGATCTGTGTGCCCGCTCGACTATGAGGTGCGAGGAAAAAGATTCCTTCCCAAATAGTTCAGTAACCAAGTTTTCCACGAAGGGCTCCATCTTCCCAGGGTTTGTCGTTTCCGCCAGGCCCAAAATGCGGACGTTGTTTCGTCGGGACCTGGCTTCCAAGTCCTCATTCTTTTCCGCAATGATTTTGAGGAGTTTGTCCATTTGGGAAACCTGGTGACCCGTAGAGGCGGCCCCGTCCTCAAGTCCAGATATCCTGCCCTCTGCTTCTTTGATGCGTGTGTCGTGCTGGTCGATTTTCGCCACAATCCCATCCATGCGGGAGTTCATGGAGTCAATTTTCGCATCGATGTTGGAAAGGCTTTGTTTCATGCCCAAGAGTAGGGCCTTCCAGTCCTCATCAGGTGGTGTGGACGCGGTGGGGCTGTCCTCCGGCCCAGGCATTGTTTTGGTCGTTTTCCTGGCTTCAAACGGAATCTTGGATTGTTTGGCGTCGCCACGACCCATGGCAAGCCTCGGCGTTCTTGATGCCGCGATTTTGAAATCGTGGGAGCGGCCAGACCAGTGGCAAACGTAAGGCTAAGACGGTAGATGTTTTTGTTGCCCTCTGGGGGTTGGCGAGGGAGAGGACGCGGGCCAATCAGAGTGTGGGTCTCGCACCCGGGGCCCCCAACACGCTGTCCCCGAAGATGGCCGCTTGGCGGGAAAAGTTATGGCAGCTGCATGGCCCTCTGGGCAGTTCTGTGTTGAAACAGGGTTGTAAATGAGGTCAATGCGGAAAAAGAGTTGGGCTCCGGCTGGGTCCCCGGCCCGTCCACTCGTACCAACCGCAGGGTTCTGACCATGCCGGGGATGGGCGCTGTCTGGGTCTCCCCGTGGGTCCCGTGTCCCAGTGATTGCAGCAGAGACTGTGCTCACCCACCTGTGTGAAGCTGGTGTGGAAGAGGCCGTCTAGATGGGCAGCAGGAGTGTTTGCAGTCAGCACTGGGTTCCACGCTGGAGGGGCCAGTGGAGTCGATGTTGAAGCAGGAATGGCACCGAGCCGCACTATTATTAGTCGGGAGGAGGTGTTGGGGGGGGGGTAGGGCCACAAGCACCGCAAACGGCCAGGATCAACCCCACCACCGCAGGACCCCACCACCAAGGGCCCCGGGAGGCTCCACAGACCTGTCCCGATGTGTTCCCTCGTCCGTTCGCACCTCACCCACGGCAGCGCACCAGCGGAGGCAAGGCGGGAGATATAGGAGCCTGTGGGTCGCAATGCGTTCCCGACGTGGTTATGCTGATGTCCTTGTCACGCGTCGGAAACCCACCCCCGCGCGGCTCCGTCGGGGACAGCGGCGTGGTCTCAGGCAGCTGCCGGCCGCCCGGGTAGGCAGCGCAATGTCGGCTGGTGGCAGCAGGTCCCCCGCCGGAAGAGCGGCCGCGGCGGCACCTCGCAGGTAGGGGCAAGCCGAGTCACTGCTGCGCAGGTGGAGGCATCGGGAGTGCGGGAGGGTCACAGGGATCGGAGTTGGCCAGGGGTCTCTCACCGCTGTAGGATGCCGCCGTTGGAGGGGGCGGATGGATCAGTCGTCCGGCAGGCCAGCAATCACGACCAGGCCCCAATCCTCGGCGTTGAGTAGCTCGCCTCCCCCGAAGGGCCGCACAGTAGAGGAATGCAAGACACCGCTCACAAGTTCGGAGGCTCGTATCTCAGGTTCCGGACGTTGGAGCTGGGGGAGCTCGGTACCGGAACACTCAGTACAGTCAGGCGGTCATTTCCCCGTAGAAGGTAGGGCAGTTTTCTCCGGTCAGGATGGCATTGAGTATATTTTCAGGCTCGGCCAGGCGAGAGCCTCACTGCAGTGTGGCCATCTTGGTCCGGCGCCACCTAGCGCCCCCCGAGCTAGAACAATATTTGAGATTGTTTCTCCTCAAACAAGAAGGGAATTGGTCAGATTACTTATGGGCAGCAGAGTTTGCACACAATAACGCCAAAAATGTCTCCACAGGGTTTTCTCCCTTCTACATGAACAATGGTAGGCATCCAAACTCGACCATTAGGCAGACTGATCTTTCCATCCCAGCTGTTGAGGAGATAGTTTCCCATTTAGATCAGGTACATCAAAGTGCTATAGAAAACTTGGAGTTAGCTAAGGAAAAGTACAAGAAGTATGCAGACAAGAAAAGGAGAGCAGGCGCCCATTTGGAGATAGGAGATCAGGTCTGGTTAAGCACAAAAAACTTGAGATTAAAAGGCAATCGGAAGTTTAAGCCAAGGTTCATAGGTCCATATCCAGTAGAAGAAAAAATCAACCCAGTGACTTATCGAATTACCTTGCCCCCCAAACTGAAGGTCCATCCGGTCTTTCATATCTCCTTGTTGAAGAAGGCCCCAAAAAAGTTACGAGTGAAACTCCCCCAAACCACTTCAACTAGAGACAGGAACCGAATTTGAAGTCAAAGAGATATTAGACTCCAAAGAGCAAAAGGGTCTGTTATACTATCTAGTGGATTGGAAAGGTCATGGACCAGAGGAAAGATCGTGGGAACGAGATGAAGATGTTCACGCTTCAAGATTGGTTAAGGCTTTTCACCAGCGTTTCCCCACCAAACCAGGGAGGAGAGAATCTTGCTTGTTGGAGGGTACTGTCAGAATCCCAAGACTCAAAATTGGTGTAATAGCGCGGTCCGGCAGAAACTGCAGCTCTAACCATGCACAGGGAAACCTATGGACTAAGCTAGTTCACCAATGGAACCAAAAAATGTCCGTCGATGCTGTACCTCGCTGATTTTTAAAAAAATACTAGGCACTTAGCTCTTGACGTCTTCTTCTGTGGTTTGGTTCTCTGTATCGGACTTGTTGACTCAGCCACGGAACTTGCTGACTGAAAGCTGCTTTGGAGACTCTTTCTACGACCGCCACTAGAGGTCCCAACGATGCCGTTCTGACTGAAACGGCTGGAATTTTGATCTTCCTCACCAAAAAACTCTGGACAGATGTTGGCATTAATTTCGGGGAAAATTCGGGGTGCGGGTCAAAGGGAAAGCCTCCTAATCTTTTACCAAGGGAAAAAGAAGGGATTGATAGCACGGAAAATATTTAAACTCGGGCTCTTCGACTCTGGTGACAAGAACGCTCTTCCTTCGGCTATGGCTCAGGTGAAGTGCGCAGTTCTCCGCACTCGCACGCTTCACCAGCATTCTGTAAATACTGCTGTGGTAAACTAGACCGCTGACCCCGTGGAGCATCGACGGCCATTTTTTGGTTCCATTGGTGAACTAGCTAAGTCCATAGGTTTCCCTGTGCATGGTTAGAGCTGCAGCTTCTGCCGGACTGCGCTATTACACCAATTTGGAGTCTTGGGATTCTGACATTGAGCTAACTATAACAATACATTGGTGATTCATGGAAAAAAAACAAAGGTTAAAGTAGAGTAGTACATATGTAAGCTAGTTAGATTTTAACCCGTTAAAAAATCTTTCAAATTCACTGAAATCCACCAGTTTTAAATAACTGACATGAGTATAACCTCCATCACCATAGATTTTAGATGTCTCTGATGTAATGTATGAGATCATAAGCATTGCAAGACATTCTTATGTCAGCTACGTATAATTGGTGAATTTCACTGTTTTTTGTTTTAGAACTGATGTTTTTTGTTAATGATAGATGTTCATATAACTCTATTTTAATGGCTGTTCTTTTTCAATGGATTTCAAAGCTTTTGTTCATGGAAGGCAAAATCATGCTACCTTACTTCTGTATGACTGCTTTTGGAAGTAAGACATTGTATTATTAAAATATACCTGTGTCCATCCCCCAGTGACGACCAACATCGAAACAAGTTGCCAACCGGCTACAGATCCCCACCCCAATTTATTTCAGCAGGTTGTTTTTGTGTCCCACTGCACCACATGGGAGCTTTGATGGCTCTAAAGGGACTCACATAGACCAGCAATACACTCACAAAAACATTTTTGTTGATTTTTTGATTTACAATGGCTGGGAGGTAGCCTATGCTTATATTGCTCTCTAGTATGCTTTTTTTTAAACTGTTTTCAGGACTCTGGGACTGACTCCCCGATTTCTGCAATGGTGGCCACTCCACTGTTCTTTATCCATGGTGTAGACAACTATGGATCTATCCAATCAGAATTCATTTATGTGGGATTATTTTCACAGGATTCCCTCAGTTTCCACTTGTCCTGTTGTAGAGAGACAAGAGGGTGCCGAATCCTGTTGGGACTCACCACGATCGTGTACACGAGAGCTCGAGCCTGCCTGCCTCCCCTCGGCTCATTAGCGGTGAATGCCCGGAGCCGTTTCAGCTGTTTGTTTTTTCGGTTTCGCTTCTCCTCACCGTGTTCGTGTACAAGTAATTTCGAGGCTGCCTGCTTTCTCCCCTTGTGTCAATTGCGCGTCAGTTTCCCGCGTCTCTTTCCTGCAATTGAATACTTTATTTCATCGTTCTTTTGGCCCCGTAATTCATCAGACTGACAACTTTGAGTGTGAGAGACTTATGCCAAAGTTTCTTCGTAGAAGAATCTTTTGCTTGTTGCTCAGTCAGTGCTCAGACACAAAATATTTTACTTTGGAAAATTAATGAAGTGACTTTTTTCTGTTTGGAGTATAACATTGTTTATACTCTCATGCCGAAGCGTTCAGGATCATATTCATCTCTTATCAACTGCCCTGTAACTCTTCCTGCCACCAGTCTGCGGGACTTCCACGCACCTGTGAGCGCCGGGGGACTACAACTCCCAGAGTCCCCGGAGGCGCCAGAGTCCACTTGGTTCCGGTTTTCCACGAGGACTAACTGTAAAACGCCTGACAACTGGTAATCAATTACATTGATAGCGGTCTCGTTTACTTTACATACTGGTGAACACTTATCTGGGACTGAGAAGCTTGCTGGACATTGTTGATTGTTGGAGGTGGGAACCGGGGGAGCGCTCAACACACGTTGCCAAGAAAATTTAGGGTTTAAGAAAACAAGAATATGGGGAAAAGAAAATGACAAACTACCCCATCTGGCCACAAATCGAAGAGGGATAAGAACCCTAGTGCCTCCCTTATGAAATATTTGTCTGGGGCGGTGGGAGCCTTAGATAAACAGATTTCCAATGTAGAAGCAGAAATGACTAAAGAGTCTTCTGCTAACACTAGTTTGTGTTCAATTAACTCATCCTCGCAGGGCAAATCTGAGAGCATTGCAATTACTAGACCAGAGGTTGTTGAGATTTAAAAAAATGGGTGAATACAACGCGGGGTCGATAAGATCTTAGTTAATGACCCAGAAAGTGCATCGCTACCCCCCATAAAAGAGTGTGCGCATCCAAAAAGCTGGCCATCGCAGATTTACCACCGCAAATTCATAAAACACTTGTCATACATCAAAAGGTTAAAACTAAGGAGCGATCATTGAACACCAAAGTAAAAGGGTGTGGTAAAGACTTAAGCAATAAGGTCACAATTAAAGGCACATCTAGCACTGAAGTAGGAGGTATCATGTAATCTATCGCTGACCTGACTACTTTTGTTAACCCCTTCAGTGCTCATGACGAGCTGAGCTCGTCATGACCACACCCATTATTATTATGGCCTAGCACAGCAGAGGAATATCCTCGCAGCCAAGGTGTTAAAGAGGCAATTACCACTCTGGGTAAGACATTGGATTTAATAGAGGGAAG
Organism: Lissotriton vulgaris; assembly: GCF_964263255.1. Taxonomy (NCBI): domain Eukaryota; kingdom Metazoa; phylum Chordata; class Amphibia; order Caudata; family Salamandridae; genus Lissotriton; species Lissotriton vulgaris. Next base: position 53,599,268 of record NC_141699.1, on the reverse strand, counting down.
TCTGGCCTCATTGACAGAGCAATTGAAAGCAACCAATAAACAGTTCCTTGAACCATGTAGGGATAGGGGAACCATCATTGATCACCACTGTACTCTATCTGACCGCCCTTTTAAACGCACTAAGGAAATAATTCAAGCAGAAAGATTCAGCAGGCAGGGGGGACCGGAGCTTGATAGGTTCGAGGGACCAAAACCACAGGAAACTAGGGAGGATATAGTGAGAGCGAGTAAAAATTATCAAACTTGTATAAATAGTAACAAACCATCTTTTATAGAAAGTCGTTCGATATTAGCTACTGGTATGTCAGACATTCCAGATCGAAGCAATAATGTTGATATACTGGATCTTCCACCAGCAGAAGCCCGTCTACCCTATTTTGGCTAATGTACCCTCATCAAATGGAGGGGACAGCGAAAATTGGACTACACTGAGAAATGAATCCCTCCATTACCTAGGCCTAAAGACTGGCCTGACACAGCCTATATTCAATGCTTTTAAAATGGTAAGGCGTGTAAGCTGGGTTGTACATAGCAAAAAGATCATTGACAGGGATTGTATTGTTTTTTTCATTAGGCTCACCGACATTAGTACAAGAAATATTGAGCCGGGGAGGCTCTAGTACACTCGCGACAGAGGGGATAAAAGTTCTACCCCTGGGATTCTTCTATCAGCCAAAATTGCCTGCTAATCATAACGTAGTCCCGATGGGTAGTCATCATAACTATCATAATCACGATATTAGGTACAATTTACATGTCTCAAACTGGTTTGGTCCATTGTAGTCACTGGAGGAAGTTGATTGACAAATACAGAACATTCCTGTACGAGCATAGGTGAATTGTGAGGGTACCCCAATTCCATATGGAGATGGTGAAGGGGTATCGGCAAGAGATATAATTAACAAAAATGAAAGTATAAGAACATCTAACATGGGAGACTCTTTCACATCAGGCCCAGTTATAGTGGGATATAATGCCCCAGTGAGTCAGAAAGTTGGACTTGAATTGGTTGAAACAAGTGGCAAGGATAGTGAAATAAGCGCTTAAGTATACAAAGGGTAAAAACGGGGAGGAAAGTGTAAGGGCCATAGGGCCTCATCATAACCAATCTGATGGAAGGGTAAACATTGCTTTTTGGAACATTAACAGGCTACAAATCAAGGTCGACAACCCTGTCTAGACTGATTTTTCCAGGGAGTTTAATATTCTATGTCTACAGGAGATCTGGTTGCTAGATGAAATACATCTTGATGGCTTTAAGACCTATCACTTCCCGGCAAGCCGTTCCACCCACGTGCGACATAAAGGGGGGATTTGTATGTATATCTCCAATATGTTTAGGGTGCTGCGGATAAAAATGTTAAAATCAACCTGTTATTATCAAATTCTTGTCATAGAAAATTCACCCTTGGTGGAGCTGGTAGTTATTAATTTTTATACCAACATGGAGAGGGGTAGTGCATGTGATGTCATTTCCGGACTTAACGAGGAGATAAAGGAATTGCGTGTTCAACCAGGGAAGGATTTGATCCTAATTTGGGGCGGGGACTTCAACATGAATGTATGTAACAAACCCTTGTGCGGCAGTGGGGACCTGTATGAAGAGGTCATTGGCCAAATGCCACATTTTGAACATTCAATTGTGGGTGAAAGTCTCAATGAAGTCATGGCAACACATGACCCTGGATTTGCAAATGTATTATGCCACCCGCCTATTGATTTTAGTCCCACCTTCGTAGGCCATGGCCACAGCACTCTGATTGAATATATCATTTTTCCCAATCGATATGCAACTTGGCCGGAGGAGTTCATTACCCAACCTTTAGGGATTAGTGATCACTTGCCCCAAACTGTTAATATTGTACTGCCTGATAAAGGCATTGGAACACATGCTCTGAGCATAGCCTGGACCCAGGGTTGTGTGTTGGTCCGGCAGAATGGTTACTCAATATGTTGGGCCAAGAGCGACCCCGAGATCTGGAGCACTAGGATATTAAATCAAGCAAAAATCCCAATAACTAAGTGTCTACAGGAGGATATTTCCTCTTGTGAGCTATTGAGTTACTTTTCCGAAATAACCAGGATAATTCAAAAGACCCTAAAACGTCCATTGAGGAACCAAAAGCCTTTAAATAAAGGGTGGTTTGATTTGCATTGCACTAAAGCCTATTCATTATTAAAAGCTGCCCTACACAAACCAGTAAAAGATTATGATGAAATTAGGGGGCTTAGGAAGGCCTATAGCTCAGCAAGAAACGAGCATAAGAAAGAGATTAAGGAACAGGCCTGGACAAATTTATATGAGGCTTCCCTACGGAAGGATTGTACCTTGTTCTGGGAGGCAGTGAAGGCCCCTTTTTTCTCAAATGGTGGGGGAGCTAGAAATGAGGTGGCAATAAGTGAGGACACCTGGTTTAACTTCTTCTCCTCTGTATATGGTTCTGGGGGCGTAGACAGTGTGGAAGTAAATGAGCAAACAGTTCAAAATGACCAGGCTGACTTTGTCCCTATTGATATCCATTTTACACATGAGGAAGTCCAAATGGCCATAGGAGAGGGTAAAGGAGGCAAGGCCCCAGGGCCAGACGGGACTCCGATTGATTTTTATAAGTTCAAGAGTGAGCTATGGTCTCCATTATTAACTCGAGTTTTAAATACTAGCTGCAAAAGGTGGTTTATTGAATCTTGGTCAGAGTCTATCATAATTCCAATTTTCGAAAAGGGTGATAGGGAAAACCCGGCATGCTAGAGACCCATCTCCCTGCTTGACTCCCGGATGAAAGTAGCAGGTAGAGTCATATTGAACAGGCTACAACTATGGGCAGAAGAACATAAGATCCTAAGCCCGGTTCAATATGGATTTAGAGAAGGGAGGGGAACTGTAGAACAGGTTCTTAACTTTAACATGCTACATGGAAAATATACCCAGGCCATGCAAGGGAATTTGTTTGCGGTATTCGTTGACCTCACTGCAGCGTTTGATTGTGTGGATCACAACAGACTTTGGCAGACCCTAGTAGGATTAAATGTAGACTCATCACTCATATCATTCTTGAGACAACTATTTGCGGTGGTCTCTGCAAAGGTGAGGTTTGGACTAAAAGGAGAATGTACTAAGTCATTCCATGTAAAAAAAGCATTAGACAAGGCTGTGTACTAGCCCCGTTCCTATTCAGTCTATACACTAATGCACTGGAAGAGTCACTGGTGGCTAGCGTGAAAGACTCTCCGATAATTAATCACATCAAGATTGCTTCACTTTTATATGCAGACGACTCAGTCTTAATCCCCTATATTGATTTTATGGAGCATAGAGGCCTGAGGCTCAATGTTAAAAAGACATATGTTATGTCTTGTGGTAAAGGGAAAAATAGGGCATGCCATCTAGTAGCTGGGAAAAGACAAAATTGAATCCACAAAAACATTCTCCTATTTGGGGATCGTACTAGAGAAAACAGGATCTTGGGGACCCGCAATTAACAACAGGGCGTTATTATTTAAGAGGTGACAGCGGCGGCATTGATGATGTTTGCTAATAAATTGGGAAAGAGGCCACCAGAAATTTTATTGAAAATGTATTATGCAAAATGCTTTAGTGTGGCCACATATGGAGCAGGGGTATGGGGCCACAGTGAAGTTATATTAATTCAATTAATTGAGAATGCTTTTTAAAGATTTATTTTAGCAGTTCCCCTAAGTGCATCTGTTTTTAATTGTCAGAGTTAATTGGGGATTTGCTACATTACGCATGTCATGAAAACACAACCGATGCTCTTATGGCATAAAGTCTGGACGTCACCTGATCTAGGTTTGAAACTGGACATAATTAAAGATTCAATGGGTTTGGACCAGGCGAGTAAAATCTTATGGCTAAGGTACATCTGTAATCTTTCCAATGATCTGGGTAGACCAGATTTTTTTAGTAAACCCGATTCCTAACATCTCGAGAAAAGATCTCAAGGCATTGTGTTTGAATAATTTTGACCTATTACGATTTGGGCTAGAAACAAGTAAAAACTCAGTGACGAAGCACCAACTTATTTTGACCTCAGTCACTATTCAGCCCTATCTTGTTCTGTGTGTGAGGGGGTACGACAGGTATATTCTGACTAGGTTCAGATTTGATTATTTTTTCCGCCCGGTTATATTCCCATGCGGCACAAAAGTTGGTGGTGATGGACGGAGCATCTGAACCAAGCAAACACTCACACCCAGTCAACAGAACTGGGTGTGAGTGTTTGATTGGTTCAGATGCTCCGTCCATTACCACCCCCTTTTGTACCGCTTTGTTCGCCATAAGTTGGCAGGGTATGCTCAAACGTGAGTCCCTTTCTCACTTTGCCACTGGATTTAAGCAAGCCTGGCTGAAGACGGCTGTAATGCCACAAACCGGTCCTAGGTAGCTTGTTTCTGGTCCAGGGAAGGCATGACTTGGCAGTTCGGGCTGGACTGTTCCCATGAGGCACAGGGTCAGACTGATTTGCATATGACCATGTCTGAACTGGGGTGGCAGAGTGGGCTAAAGAACGGTGATGGATTAAACCCAGATTTGTTGACTGGGTGTGAGTGTTTGATTGGTTTAGATGCTCTGTCCATCACCACCCTCTTTTGTAACGCGTGGTTACATTCCCAAACACTAACGATTGGTCTAGAATTCTAAATAAATGTCCTTGTGACAATTTATCTGATCAATCACTATTGCACACGATCTTTTTTTGTAAATTTTATTCAACTGAACGGGCCAGATGGATTCAACCGTTTCTGAGGCGGGGCTCATTGCGGGCATGCCGCCCGGCCCTTTTGTTTTTACAGTCACTGAAAGATGAGTATTGTGTTGGAATCATGTTGGGTTTTTTAGAAAGTGTATTGAGGAAAAGAAAATGTATTAGCTGTTTTTAATCTGAACATGTTTGTATATTACTGAATGAATTGTTGCTTTTATTGTTTTATAATATTGAAATCGAATAAAGCATTTTCTATCTATCAGTAACAGATATTGCTATTTTTAAATGAGAATTTTTCTTTAAGGGCTGAATAGATTTCCACCAAACCCCAAAATGAGACTTTGGTAAATTTTCTAACTTTCCGCCAAATTTAGTTTAATTCTGTTCTGCTGTATTTAATCTTAACTTTCCTAAGGAAAATTCATGGGGGAAAAAGTACTTTTGTACCTCCCTTTTCTCAGACTCTGCTAGACAGAACACTTTACCGGAAGTTGCTGAGGTGGATTAACTTTGTTTTGGAAAGTTTGGTCAAGATGCCAAAGTTATTAGAAAAAACATAAAATTCACTTTTATGGAAAATGTACCTAACTATAACTACAAAGTGGTGACCACCACTAAGTAATATATATTCACATGCTTAACAACAAACCATGGAGCTTAACTCTGAGATAAAGATGATAGTTAATCTGTAGAGAGCATAAATACTAGGAATTAGTCACCAACTGTGTACCCCGTAAGGTAACAAAAGAAATGGAGGAGTATCTTTTTTCAATTGGGTATAAAAATACAATGAATTTGTTTTACTGACAATAGTAATGGCCCAAGAGAGGAATTTAACAGTGTGTTGAAGGGATCATTTCCAGTTGATGTTAGGGAATGGTTTGGAGAGGAACATAGTCTAGAGTAAGATCCATTGGTAATGTGCACCGCTACTCATGTCGGTACAGGGGTCACCACTTTCATGTTATTGAGAGGAAAAGTGGCAGGTTTTTTTTGATAATGTCAAATAAATCTGTGATGTGTGGAGGGGAGTCCAGAGAATAATGGAAAGTTAAAAGAGTATGTTTATTTTTGGAGGGTGATTGGGTGAGGATTAGAAGAATGAATGGGCAAAGGACAGTGCAGGTTTCTCTTCTGGAGCATGTGAAGAATGTAAAAAGGGATGCGCTTCTGCTACCAGCTACTCTACTGGAGCTGTGTTCACTAGGAGGACTGTAAGTGCCCATAATACATGTAGTCATGTTGCAACTGAGACTTCTAATGCATACCAGCAAGGTTGAAGAGAGATATTTATTCATATTTAGCTATAACTATTAAGTAATATGGAAGAATATTGATTTGTGATTGACAGCAAAGCATGTCGAATTATTAGTAACATTACTTGCTCTCATTTCTGTAGGGATACTCAGCCAGCATTTGAATGCTCTCCGGTCACTGCTGCCGAAGCTGAGCTGGTGAATAAATTCTGGGTAAATGGTGGAAATGAGACCAGCCTCAAAATAGTCCGACAATGCATCGCACTCCTGCCCACCTGGTGCATGCGGGATCCAGGAGGGAAACCCATCATCTGGTGCACCATGGACCAGACTGCAGAGATACGGATGGGATACACTATGCCAGAATATCGAGGTAGAGGGCTCCCCACTATCCTGCTCACATCCTTTTTTGATTTACTCAAACAACATCAGAAGGATTTCCCATTTCACTTCATCACTGCAAAGAGCAACGTCCAGATACACAGTATAGCAAGAAAAGTTGATCTCCGGAACGTGCCTTCTGGATATCATCAATGGATTTGTCGGCCTCAAGAGAAGGCAAATATATTGAACACAGGGGAGGGTTTGGTAAGGGAACAGACTCCCGCTGGTGTGTTCAAAATTTCCCTTTACCAAAAATGTATATTTCCTAAAATGGATGCTCAGATTGAGGCTTCCTTGAAGGCACTCAGAAGCAATCTGTGAGCAAGAAGTGATCCCTGAGAAAACAACCATAAAAAGCTTAAATAAGTAAGCTGTGAACAATTTTGAGTTGAATCATTATTGACTTCAATCCCTGCCACAATCGAAAGAACAAATAATATAGCCATATAGCCCACCGTAGCGGGCTATACCGGCTATTAAAGGCCCGCTGAATCGTTAAAGGACCGAGCCGAAGGCGAGGGACTTTAACGAAACAGCGGGACTTTAATAGCCGTATAGCCCTGCTACAAAGGGGCAGAATGTTCTAACAAATTAAACAAAGGGTTCTCGAAGCTCGAGGGGATATAAATCCCCTCGAGCTTCGAGAAGCCTTTGTAGAACATTGGAATGTTGCTCTGCGGGCCTAGTGAAGTAGTGTGGCTCACTGGTTAGAGGCGGCAGACCCGAGAGCAGAGGACGGCCCGGGACCAGGGTTCGATTCCCGGCGCGGCAGGTTTCTGGACCAGGGTCAGCGGACTCGATAATTCTCTCGCCTCGGTGCCCACTCTGATCAGCGATCACACTCGGCAACTCTGGGCATTAGCTTGCCTCATCTTCACTAACGGCCCCACCAGACCGCCGGGGATGCCTGGTCTCACCCTGGAGATACCCATTAAGGGACCATCTCTCAGGGAAGCAAGGAAGGGTTTCGCAGCGGTCGAAGCGCCTTGGGACCCTACGGGTAAGTAGTGCGCTATATAAATGCCAATACATTTACATTTACATTTACACCGGCCCGTAGAAGCAGGGAGCACTCCATTGTCTGCAATGGAGCTCCCAACATTCCAATTTTCTAATATAATATATATCCACAGCACAAGAGATTGATAAGCCAAAAAGAGCCAATGAAGGAAACATCGGCTAATTCAGGGCCATACTGACAAGTTATTATACAAGGGAATACACTTGGGGTGGAACATATTAAGGCTGCTTGCAAAAGCTAGGTCTGTCTCAAAGAGGGCTGTCAGCTCCCAGGGATAGTAGGTCATTGCATTTACATGTGCCACCAGTGCTCACAGGACAGGCTCTCTGTTTTGTGTCCTTAACTGAGAGTGTTGGAGGGGCATGTGTGCTGGGAGAGCTGCTAACGGGGTGTGTGTATATGTGTGTTGGTGCACACACTCTATTGTGGATAGCAGTGGACAGTTATTATGAAAGTAGTGGCTCTGCCCTACCCCTATTTCCTACCTCATATGTGTTTTTTGAGGAAATAATTCCTATAGTACTTCATTCAATCTGACTAAGTATGGGCGAATTTTGCGAATCTCGCGTTCGCGAATTTTGCGGATTTGCGAACCCCGCAATCCGCAAAATCCGCGAATTCTCGCGAATTTGCGGATTTTTATTTTTTTGTGTTCGCAAGTGTTTCTGCCAGTTCGCGAGGATTTGGTACTAGTTCGCAATTGCGAACTTACTTGTCGGCTCGCAACGGTCGCGACTATGTTGTTTCTACGTCTGGTTCATCATCACAGCCTCCCAGCACCCTCTGTTTCACCACTGCCACCCTCTCTTTGACCCATGCCACCCTCTGTTACATCAATGCCACCCTCTGGTTCATCATCACTGTAGAAGATGCGGGGGAAAAGCAAGCCCACCTGCCCTGCTTGAACTGACATGAATTAATTTGGGGTTAGTTTATTAACAACACCTGCCCTGCCCCAACTGACAATAATGAATTAGGGGCTAATTAATGTGTCACTGAATTTGAAGTTCCAGCCTGGCACCTGCTTGTCTGCTCCCTTAGCTGTAAATCAGGACCTTTGTGGCATACAGTTAAGGTCAGAGCACAATAGTTGCAAGCAGGCAACCGAATTCTGGAGGGCCCCCTCAGGAAGCACTACAGGGAATCGTTACAAATCATGAGGTTGGCCTTTTGCACCTGCTCATTGCTTTTGCTTTTGCAAAAATCGTTTTTCGGTTTTTTCGCGCTATTCGCGAGGCGCGGCGTCATGTGAAACCGACCGCGGAAGCCGCCAATTCGTGCAAATGAGCTTTATATTTTTTTTGCGGCTTGTTGTTTCGCGAGTTTTTTTGCAGTATTCGCGAGCCGCTTGCAGCGCAACACGCGAATTTACCCCAAGGTCGAGTACGGGCGCGGCCATTTTGTTTGTGTGACGTATTTCCGTTTCCGCCCGCTATGTATAATCTCGCGAAGTAAGCGCATTGCGAGTACAAGTTCGCACGAGATCGCGAGGAAAATCTCGTGCGAACTTACTTTCGCGCTCATGAACGGGCGGCCATCTTGTTTTTCATTCATTTCCTGTGTCTGGGCATGGTGTTTAATCCTCTTGCTATCTTTGCCATCCTTTGCTTGTTTTCAGTTTTTTTTTAACGATTTTGCTTCTTATCTATCCCTCTCTTTTCCTAGCTGTATATTTTTGTCTTTTCTGCTATTTTTCTTTACTTTTAAACTACTTTTTTAAACTCTTTTCTTTTCTTCTTCCCTATCCTATTCCTTCTTAATTTTCTACTTCCTACCTTACCTGCCCAGACCATGGTGAAGCCAGGCGCCGTGAAGCTGCCCAGGCACTTGAGGGCCGCAGCGGCGGCGGGGAGGAGGAGTCCTGGACCCCGTGCAAGGACAGCATGCGGTCGATTGAGGGGGGAGCAGGAGACGCGACGGGAGATCTTCAGCCCGGAGGAAGTGGGCGCGCTGGACTACTTCGTCCAGCGCCGCCTGCCCAGGACCATCGCAGGAGGCGGCAGGATCGCGGCCGGCGGCTACAACATCCGGGAACGCCGGAAGCGGTGGGAGAAGGTGTGCTGGGCCATGTCCCACCTCTACGGGGTCCAGCGCACCTACAGCCAGGCCACCCACCGCTGGACAGACCTCCTGGACCGGGAGCGCGACCTGCTGGACCAGCTCGGCTGGGAGATCCCCGGGCTTGGTGAGTAGTAGTAGCTATTTCATCACTCACTACTATGTTTTCTCCTGCTCTGTGTTGTTGTATTGCAAATATTTGTTTTTTACATGGAGCAAGCCAATAATACCGCTGATGACGATTACATTGTAGTTAAATTATATTTCAAAATCTTCAGTGCATTTCAGGTGCACTGCTCTCCTTCTCAGTGGCGTTGCTACTATGCTTATTTGTTTTCTATTTTGTGGTCTCATTGGCCTGAGTAACTATTATGTATGAGTGTACTTTACAGAACTGCGTAATGCTAGACACTAGGGGGCAGATTACATTTACAAGCCCCTTGCGCCACGTTTACGTTGCCTTGCGTGACGCAACAGCGGCGTAAACGTGGCGCATCCCTGCGAGTCATTTACAGCGTGACGCATCTAGGGAGATGCGTCACGTTATAAAGCCATGGGCCTGCACCACAATGGGTGCGTTCCTAGTATGCAGGGTGGGCGGTCCGGCGGCTGTGCGCCTCGCAAAAGTGCCTGCGTGAAATCTACAAGATTTAACGCAGGCACTTCTGCGACGCTGCTACGTCAATTCAATTCCTTATGCCTGCTTGAAACAGGCGTAAGGACTGACACAGCATGTTAAGTATTGGGTGGCCCTGAGCATTACTGGAGTTGCATTGCGTTGGCGACGTGACTCCAGCGATGCGCCGCTCTTACGTGATGAGATGCGTCACGCAAATGCCTACCCTTGCGCCAGGGCGCGCCGCATTGTAAATGAGGCGCATCTGCCGTGTCACAAGGGTAGTTTTGCGTGACGCATTTGGTCAGAACGCGTAAGTAAGTATGCCCCTAAGGGGCAGAATTGCAATTACCGTCGCATCCCTGCAAAGTAGCAGGGATGCGCCATTAATTGTGCGGCCCGCTACCACCACCAAACATGGTGCGCCGTATTTGCAATGCGGCGGACCATGGGCCTAAAACGTCACCAAAGCTTTACTGCTGGAGTTGCGTCGCAACGATGGCGCAGCTCCAGCAATGCTCTGGGGTACCCTATCTCCCCAATGCTGGGTCAAGCCGTACGTCTGCTTCAAGCAGGTGCAGGGTTTGTGTGACGCATCATTGTCCTAAAGGTGACTGATTGAAATTTTGTAGATTTCCCTCAGCCACTTTTAGGATGTGTTCCAGCGCAGGAATGCCCTCCCTTGCGCCGGAACGCCCCCTGATGGCGCAGGGCTTTATAACGGGATGCATCTCCCAAATGCGTCACATTGTTATAATATTATACGCCGCACCATGGCGCCTCTTTTGTTTAGCTGCTGCGTCACAAAAGTCACGCAAGAACGGAGCAAAAGAGCCGCAAGGGGCTTAAATCTGCCCCTTCCTTTGTACCCCTGACAATAAGAAAAATAGTGGCGGTGGATTGATAGTTTGACTATTGAAATGACTGGTTATGTAGCAGGCAACTGTTAGTGTTGTCACTGATCTGACTGAAATCACAATGGAGTTTGTCTGTCACTTTGCGTCTTGCCTGCGGACTGCTGCCTGCCAGTCCTAGGTGAACCTTTCAGTACTTTGTTTAGTGAGTTACGTGACTTTCGAAGTCGCAGGTCCGTAAATCAATGAAAACTAACCCTAATCAATATAATTTCGCGGAAATATTTTGTTATTGATGTTTTGAAATGTTTGATTTGGTTGACATTGACAAGCAACAATCATCCATGTTTTCTGTTCTTTCTTTCATGTTGCACGTCAGCTCCCCCCAGGGGCGAGGGGAGGACACAGGAGCAGCAGGTGGCGGATGCTGTTGAACAGGACCAGGATCGGGCAGGCGAGGGCTCCTTTGCTGGCCCCAGTAAGTTTTCATTTTAGACTAGTACCTATTTTTCCTAGCGTTCCTCATTTGATTTTTTCAAAATCGTCTTAGATCTTCTTGTAGACTGTATCTAAATTCTTATCCTGCCTCTACTATGACTCCCTGTGGTATTACTAGATTATGCTTATTAGTCTGTCTGTGTAGCTAACTAAGATTGCACGGTTGGCGAAACTCCCATTCTAGTCAGCAATAGCTCCATCAACTTAGTGCAGTGCAGTCCTCTGGGATTGTCCATAATGTCTTTTGAAGTGTTCTATCTGCTTTGAAAATTCCCAAGTATAAAATGTGAATGACCACCAAGAAAGAATAAGATACTACCTTTTGGTTTGGATAGGAGGGCAATCCATACCACTACTGTTGGGGGGACAATTCTTCTGCAGAAACAACTATGGACAATAAATAGTGCATAGCTTATCAATTATAATAGGCGCTGTTAGAGTTTCCACATACCTCTGTGATAACAGACTTTGAACCCCCAATGTCCTTACTGAGTGACTACATAGTGTGGCACAGTCATTTACCTCCCGAATTCATCCATGATTTATCCCCAATGATGATTATCCAACGTAGCTCAAGAGTACGGAGTCAGAGTCAAGAAGTGTCAGAGGCACGGACTCATGCTTGCAAAAATTGCAAAACCTTTCGCTCAGTCACTCTAGTCTGGACCAAAAAACACAAAGTCTATTTAAGTTTAAAAGCTTTATTAAAAGTAAACACATTTATTAAAATGAAGTCATAATAAAAAAAAATAAACGTTTAACTGAGACTGGAAAAGTGGTTAGTGCTGACGATTAATTGAAGACATTTCTTGTGGTCGAGCCGAGCTCTCACCTTGTTTCAACTTGATCTTGTTGTTAAAAGTCCATCTTCTGTCTGTGTGGAGAAAAATGGTGCGTGTTAAAAAGCCAGCCTTCATCTGTTGTGCCAAAAAGTGCAGCAAGACAACACCCTTCCCTGGAAAAAAGGGACATTTTTTTTTACTTTAGAGTACACAGTCACAAATTACATTGTTTTCACATGTCTTCATTCCTAGACCAAATACTAGTGAGTGGTTTATTCTAACATTCTTAAATGTACTTTGTAGGTGGAACATCTGGTGGCGGGGCCAACGCGGAGGTGGTGGTGCTCGACACGGAGGCGGAGGGCAATTCCTCAGGGGAGGATGCGGCGGTTCCAGTGTGGCTGTGAGAGTTCAGACGGTGGTGGTGGCGGGCAGAGGTAAGCTCTTATATATTCCTTACTTATTGAGATTGAAGACGTGGCTGGGAAGGAAAGAATATGAGATGCATGGCTGGGTGAATGATGAATGTAAATGTAAATGTAAATGTAAATGTATTTGAGCTTATATAGCGCACAGCTACCCACAAAGGGTTTCCCGGCGCTTGCTTAGGGAACCCGTCCTGGTATTCCCCTGTGAGATAACCCCGGCAGGGTATCCACAAGGTGAAAGCCAGGCATCCCGCCTCGAGGGGCCGTTGTGGAGATTAAGCAAGCTATTGCCCAGAGTCGCAGAGTGTGAACCCACGAGTCGAGAAGGCACCGGAGCGAGAATTATCGAGTCCGTGGAATTTTTAGCCCAAGACCCGCCGAGGTGGGGAATTGAACCCTGGTCCAGGGCCGATCTCAGCTTCCGGGTCTGCCGCCTCTAACCCCTGAGCCACACTTCTCCACAGCAATGATTGGTGGAAGGACAACAGCCTGGGTGGGTGACACAGAAACTGTATGTGTCCATAATATACCTGGATCATGCTACTATCTGACTCTTAGATAGCATATGTGTATCTAGAGCAGGGGTACTCATAGTACGGCCCGCGGGCCGGTGGCGGCCCAGCAAGCTTTCCTTGGCGGTGCGCAGACCTTGCAGACAATCACTGTTCCCCCGGCCCCCAGAGAGCAGAGGCTTTGTTGTATTTCACCTGTTAGCGCCCCTGCATCTCCACTCTGACAATCACTGCTCCCCCGGCCCCCACAGAGCAGAGTGGAGATGCAGGGCCACAAAGAGGTGAAATAGAACAAAGCCTCTGCTCTGTGGGGCCGGGCAAGCAGTGATTGTCAGGGTGGAGATGCAGGGGCGCTACAACAAACAAAGCCTCAATAATATGTTAATGGTCTTTTAAAGACCTGTTAAGTACTTTGGTGTGGCTGTCTGTGTGTGCCCGTTGAGGAAGCTGTCTCAGCCCGGGCTGAAGGCTGACACAGACAGACACACACACAGTGAGATGACAGAGGGGGAGGGAGAGGGAGGGCAGGAGGGAGAGAGAGATGGAGAGGGAGGGCAGGAGGGAGAGCAGGAGGGAGAGAGATGTATGTAAAGGCTGGGTCTGGTGGCTCAGTGGATGAAGGCATCTGCTGCAGGGACCTGTGTGCAACCTCATGGTCACAAGTTTTCGTTTTGCTTTAGCCCCGCCCCCTCTGACTCCGCCCCCACCAGTGCGTCCCTCGGCCACAAACTACACTCTAAATTTAGCCCCTGAGAGAAAGTTTGTGAGTACCCATGATCTAGAGAGAGTAGACGGTCAGTGGATGAACTAAGTGTAACTTTGAAGAGCATGTAACACTGCACCCGCACGTCCGTTCCAGTGTAGGAAAGGCAAGGAAAAGAAGTTGTAATTGTGTCCAAATACTACCATCAATAGTAGCAGTAGTTTGTATTGCAAGCACAGCATAGATCCGGTTATTACGGTCTCCACTCCCTACCTCTCTTAATAAGTTTAGTAGTACTCAGTCATTCATGTGTGGATGTATCACTGGTCACTCAATAAAAAGCAAAGCACCTAAAGTCATCCCATATATAAGCAAAAACATCCCATGTGAAGTGATAGATAATCAGATTATTTATCTTCTTCAATTTTCCATTTCTAGTACTCATTTGCACTGTAGGGTGAAAGTTAAATTTATTAAGCAGTAGCCCTTGTAACAGCGTATTCTCAGTGCCACCGGTAATAGAAAAGTAAGAGCTTCACCACCTGCATGTACTGGACCGGTACAGTAACGCAACGCAAGTCTAGGTCACTCATCATGGCGTGCGTCTCTTTTTCTCGGGTGCAAGTTCACTGCGCTGGCATTATGCCGGCTTGCAGAAGATAACGTACCAATTTTCCTAAACAAGAGACAAGAAGAAGAATAAGACTGGTGTATTTTCATAGTCAACTCCAATGGAAGTCCATAGTGCTCGTAGAATTTGTTCCTTAAACTCCCACTAATGTTAGAGCAAGGATGAAGAAGTGTGAGGTTAGATAGATACTGGCCTCAATAGTTATGTAATGCGCTTGCAAGTTGCTAGTTGTACTGCAACACAAATTTCTGCTGAATGATTGAGTTAATCTTAAAGAGATGCTCCTTCCAAACAAACAAAGAGGAAGGAGCTGGCTAGAGCGGCCCGGCAACGGAGGATCGATGCCACTGTTGCAGAATATCGGCGGCTGGTGGCCCTGGAGGACGACGAAAGTGTGCAGTCGACCACAACAACAACGTCGTCTGCATCGGCCTCCGTGCCCCCACGGGCTGCCACCCAGCACAGTGCTCCACCCAGACTGAGCCGGGCTGCCAAAGCCAAACGCCACCACCGAGCAGCAAGGACAACAGCTGCCTCTCACAGCCATTGCACCTGCAAGGCAGTGAAGGCACGCCTGCGCCGCAGTACCCTGAGGGTGTCCCGCCTTCAGCCGGAGCTCCACCACTTTACAAACGTGTTGGAGGGGCTCCGTGTAGAGCACGCCTTGCTCCGCCAGGAGTATGATGCCCTGGCCCAAAAAGTAAACAGCATCCACCCATAGTGTCCCTTGCCCCTTTTTTAGAGACTTTTGGGGGGTGGGAATTGGGGGTTGGGTTTTTGGGGACTTTTGAAGGACAATCGTTGGGGTTAGGGAGGGTCTTGCGGGAGATTATTTTGTTAGGGATATAAATATACTTTTTCAAACTTTATCTGAGCATACCTGTTTTTTACTGCTTGCCTGGTGGGTGGGGGTTTAACAGTGACTTTGTTTTCCTGAAAGTTTAGTTCCATTTTCTTCCTTTAAGTGTAAATGCCCAAATGTTTTCAACACTAAGTGCCTCTCACAGAGTAAGTGAAGTGAATTCAAGAGTCCAAGGACTTTAGTAGTACTACCGTCAGTCTCTTGTCTCTCCTAATACTCCATTATACTCCCAAACCACCAAACGCTTATCTTACCTGTAATTTGTGTTTTAAAGTAGGGCTAGACCCAGGGCTGGCTCCACGGGAAACAGCGAATAAGGTTGGCAATTCTGGGCGGATAAAATTTCCTCATAGCGGTGGTACTAGTGGTGTGGCACAGTGGCAGTTGCATGCCTATGAAAAAAAAGAAAATGAAATCTGGTTTGTCCTCCTGAGCAATACAACAGTACAATAGAGAATATAGCAGGTGACAGAAGTACACTAGAACAGTGCCACATTGTAGCCTAACAAATGGTAAAGTATAACTACTAATTCTGTTGAAGTTCTTTGACATTAGCCATGGGTCTTTTTCAAGCAGAGTAAGAATATATCCTCGGATTTCTTCACCAGCCTGTTGCTATCACCTTATCCTCCCCAGCAAGTGTGTGGATTTATTGCTGTAATTTAGTCGCACATCAATCAAAACCACACAGCCCGGGGGAAGAGGGTTAGGGTTTGAAAAAAGGATGGGTACGGGGGTTTTTGGGAAAGGTTTTGGGAGACAGGAAAAAATCGCACAGCATGGACGAATTTGGTAAGTAAGTTGCATGCAGAAAAAAAATCCTCTTATTAGCGGCACTCCTCCATTGCAGCTGACGCTTCGTCCATCGATGTTGGTCACCACCAGAAGACACCCTGTAAAAAAAGCACAGCATGGACAAATAATTGAACATAAACAAATCTTTGGGTACAAACCTATCCATCAATCTTTGAAAGTGCATGCACTACTGCATGCATGTCAGTGAAAAGTAAGTAGTACTTTCGACAACTGTGGGAGAAAGAATGCGACAGTACAGGGCGTGTGTGGAATTATTGATAACTATATTCAACATAAGGTCTCTGTTGCCAGATACCTGGGAGCCTTGCTGGTCACTATAAATCCATTCACAACACTCAATGGGGTTGGTCTGGAAGGTGTAGTAGATAGAAAAGGAGAAATTGCTCTTTTTCTAGGTGTCCCCTCACTCACCAGGGTTGCCCCTTGGTGACATGCTTCATCATTGGGGCCATCCCAGTCCTCTACGGGCTGGGGCGTGCTGCGACTTGCGAATTACGTAGGAGCACTTACAAATGACTATGTGTGGTGCAGATGTGATAGTGGAGTGGACTAAGTGATGTGTTAAAGGATCAATTTAGAAGCAGAGAGAGATCCAAGAAATGCAGTCACAGTCCTAGAAAAACACAATGGATACTGTATCTGTATGTTGTTGTAGTTGTCCTGTTGAATTTGGTAAGTAAGTTGCATGCTGAAAAAAAATTCTCTTATTAGCGGCACTCCTCCATTGCAGCTGACGCTTCGTCCATCGATGTTGGTCACCACCAGAAGACACCTGTAAAAAAAAGCACAGCATGGACAAATAATTGAACATAAACAAATCTTTGGGTACAAACCTATCCATCAATCTTTGAAAGTGCATGCACTACTGCATGCATGTCAGTGAAAAGTAAGTAGTACTTTCGACAACTGTGGGAGAAAGAATGCGACTGTACAGGGCGTGTGTGGAATTATTGATAACTATATTCAACATAAGGTCTCTGTTGCCAGATACCTGAGAGCCTTGCTGGTCACTATAAATCCATTCACAACACTCAATGGGGTTGGTCTGGAAGGTGTAGTAGATAGAAAAGGAGAAATTGCTCTTTTTCTAGGTGTCCCCTCACTCACCAGGGTTGCCCCTTGGTGACATGCTTCATCATTGGGGCCATCCCAGTCCTCTACGGGCTGGGGCGTGCTGCGACTTGTGAATTACGTAGGAGCACTTACAAATGACCATGTGTGGTGCAGATGTGATAGTGGAGTGGACTAAGTGATGTGTTAAAGGATCAATTTAGAAGCAGAGAGAGATCCAAGAAATGCAGTCACAGTCCTAGAAAAACACAATGGATACTATATCTGTATGTTGTTGTAGTTGTCCTGTTGAATTTGGTAAGTAAGTTGCATGCAGAAAAAAATCCTCTTATTAGCGGCACTCCTCCATTCCATCTGACGCTTCGTCCATCAATGTTGGTGACCAGAAGACACCCTGTCCACTCCCTGCCTGGCGGATGCTGAATTGCGGTTCGCTAATGTGAAGCCTGACTCCATCCTTTTTTCCCCATTGCACAGACTGAAACCCGGCCTGTAATTATTCAACGAAAAACAGGAAGTGATATAATATTACAACACCACTGATAAATAAATATAAGGTATGTAGGCTGTGGAGTGCAAAAACTCACACTTTGATTTTCCTAGTAGACAGTACAATATTTTTGACAGTGCGTACTCTGTCTGAGTCACCTTTTGAAGGATAAATAAGTATGGGCAAATTAATGTAGCGGATCTTTCCCCTCAAGCTAGGTGTACTTTAAACTGTGTTTTAGAACAAAATTAGATCTTCCCAGCAGTGCTCCCACCCACACCCTTACTAAAGCCAGTCGCAAAAATGTAGAAGACCCCCAATCAAATCGCAAAAAACGAGGCCTAGCAGAAAACTGGTGACAAAACGTACTTTGAAAGTAAAAGTAGGCCTAAATACCCCCTTACCCACCGTGGATTGCATTCAAACCAATTGCAAGCAACCAAGCAAAAGTATCCATAGCCAGCATCGCTCCAAGACTCGAAAACCCCCCCACCCAAACACATGCAATCGAAATACTGCTAACCCTAACAAACCATAAGTTAAGAATAGTGGCAAAGGCTTTCTTTAACTATGCCAAATCCCCCCTTTCCCACCATGGATTTTCTTCAAATGACTTGCAACCAAAATTACACATTCTCACGAGTGCTCTAAGACCCCAGAACTCAGTTGCAAAAATGTAGAACACCCCGAAACACATGCAATCCTGCTGCTAGGGCTAACGAACCCTAAGTTACAAAAAGTGTCAAAAGGCTTTTCGGCGTGGATTTTGTCGCAACCACTTCCACCCAGTATTAGACCTTCCCAGGAATGGCCCAAGACCCGCCAACCCACCCGCCAAAAAGCATAACACCCCCAAACAGGCCAAAAGCAACATCTCCTACTTACAATATTTCTCGGCCTTCGGTCCAAACGCGCTGCGTAGCTAGGCCATAAGTCCGGTTTGCCACCACGGATTTCCTGAAAAGCAAATGCAATCAAGATTAGAGTGTCCCAGCAGTGCTCACGGACCCCGAAACTCACCCACAAACAGACGGAACCCCCCCTAAGAGCACCTCAAAAGCAAGCAAGTCATCAAAAACACAAAAAAATGTCCGCCTGGGATTTGGTCCGAACCACTTTTATCCGGTATTAGAGCTTCCCAGCAATGGCCCCAGAGCCGTCAACCCAGGAGAAAACGAGTAGAAGACCCCCAAACAGCCAAAGAGCAAAAGTACAAAAATGGGGACTTAGTCATTTTTTTCCAAATCTCCCAAATCACTCCGCGCGCGCTCTGCAGCTAGGCCCTAACTCCCCTCTGCCACCATGGATTTGCTTCAAACCTCTTGCAAAGTAAAGTATCCATAGCCAGCAGTGCTCCCAGACCCTGAAACCCACCCACAAACACCAGGAAGCCCCCCAAACAGGCCCCCGAAAACGCTACATTGAGCAAAATGTCAGAAATAGCAAAAAAAAATCGGCGTGGATTTTGTCCCAACCACTTCTACCCGGTATTAGACCTTCCCAGGAATGGCCCAAGACCCGCCAACCCACCCGCCAAAAAGCATAACACCCCCAAACAGGCCAAAAGCAACAACTCCTATTTACAATATTTCTCGGCCTTCGGTCCAAACGCGCTGCGTAGCTAGGCCATAAGTCCGGTTTGCCACCACGGATTTCCTGAAAAGCAAATGCAATCAAGATTAGAGTGTCCCAGCAGTGCTCACGGACCCCGAAACTCACCCACAAACAGACTGAACCCCCCCTAAGAGCACCTCAAAGGCAAGCAAGTCATCAAAAACACAAAAAAATTACGCCTGGGATTTGGTCCAAACCACTTTTATCCGGTATTAGAGCTTCCCAGCAATGGCCCCAGAGCCGTCAACCCAGGAGAAAACGAGTAGAAGACCCCCAAACAGCCAAACAGCAAAAGTACAAAAATGGGGACTTAGTCATTTTTTTCCAAATTTCCCAAATCACTCCGCGCGCGCTCTGCAGCTAGGCCCTAACTCTCCTCTGCCACCAGGGATTTGCTTCAAACCTCTTGCAAAGTAAAGTATCCATAGCCAGCAGTGCACCCAGACCCCAAAACCCACCCACAAACACCAGGAAGCCCCCCAAACAGGCCCCCGAAAACGCTACATTGAGCAAAATGTCAGAAATAGCCAAAAAAAACGGCGTGGATTTTGTCCCAACCACTTCTACCCGGTATTAGACCTTCCCAGGAATGGCCCAAGACCCGCCAACCCACCCGCCAAAAAGCATAACACCCCCAAACAGGCCAAAAGCAACATCTATTTACAATATTTCTCGGCCTTCGGTCCAAACGCGCTGCGTAGCTAGGCCATAAGTCCGGTTTGCCACCACGGATTTCCTGAAAAGCAAATGCAATCAAGATTAGAGTGTCCCAGCAGTGCTCACGGACCCCGAAACTCACCCACAAACAGACGGAACCCCCCCTAAGAGCACCTCAAAGGCAAGCAAGTCATCAAAAACACACAAAAAATTCCGCCTGGGATTTGGTCCAAACCACTTTTATCCGGTATTAGAGCTTCCCAGCAATGGCCCCAGAGCCGTCAACCCAGGAGAAAACGAGTAAAAGACCCCCAAACAGCCAAAGAGCAAAAGTACAAAAATGGGAACGTAGTCATTTTTTTCCAAATTTCCCAAATCACTCCGCGCGCGCTCTGCAGCTAGGCCCTAACTCTCCTCTGCCACCATGGATTTGCTTCAAACCTCTTGCAAAGTAAAGTATCCATAGCCAGCAGTGCTCCCAGACCCCGAAACCCACCCACAAACACCAGGAAGCCCCCCAAACAGGCCCCCGAAAACGCTACATTGAGCAAAATGTCAGAAATAGCCCAAAAAAAATCGGGGTGGATTTTGTCCCAACCACTTCTACCCGGTATTAGACCTTCCCAGGAATGGCCCAAGACCCGCCAACCCACCCGCCAAAAAGCATAACACCCCCAAACGGGCCAAAAGCAACATCTCCTATTTACAATATTTCTCGGCCTTCGGTCCAAACGCGCTGCGTAGCTAGGCCATAAGTCCGGTTTGCCACCACGGATTTCCTGAAAAGCAAATGCAATCAAGATTAGAGTGTCCCAGCAGTGCTCACGGACCCCGAAACTCACCCACAAACAGACAGAACCCCCCCTAAGAGCACCTCAAAGGCAAGCAAGTCATCAAAAACACCAAAAAAATTCCGCCTGGGATTTGGTCCAAACCACTTTTATCCGGTATTAGAGCTTCCCAGCAATGGCCCCAGAGCCGTCAACCCAGGAGAAAACGAGTAGAAGACCCCCAAACAGCCAAAGAGCAAAAGTACAAAAATGGGGACTTAGTCATTTTTTTCCAAATCTCCCAAATCACTCCGCGCGCGCTCTGCAGCTAGGCCCTAACTCCCCTCTGCCACCATGGATTTGCTTCAAACCTCTTGCAAAGTAAAGTATCCATAGCCAGCAGTGCTCCCAGACCCTGAAACCCACCCACAAACACCAGGAAGCCCCCCAAACAGGCCCCCGAAAACGCTACATTGAGCAAAATGTCAGAAATAGCACACAAAAAAATCGGTGTGGATTTTGTCCCAACCACTTCTACCCGGTATTAGACCTTCCCAGGAATGGCCCAAGACCCGCCAACCCACCCGCCAAAAAGCATAACACCCCCAAACAGGCCAAAAGCAACATCTCCTATTTACAATATTTCTCGGCCTTCGGTCCAAACGCGCTGCGTAGCTAGGCCATAAGTCTGGTTTGCCACCACGGATTTCCTGAAAAGCAAATGCAATCAAGATTAGAGTGTCCCAGCAGTGCTCACGGACCCCGAAACTCACCCACAAACAGACGGAACCCCCCCTAAGAGCACCTCAAAGGCAAGCAAGTCATCAAAAACACAAAAAAATTACGCCTGGGATTTGGTCCAAACCACTTTTATCCGGTATTAGAGCTTCCCAGCAATGGCCCCAGAGCCGTCAACCCAGGAGAAAACGAGTAGAAGACCCCCAAACAGCCAAACAGCAAAAGTACAAAAATGGGGACTTAGTCATTTTTTTCCAAATTTCCCAAATCACTCCGCGCGCGCTCTGCAGCTAGGCCCTAACTCTCCTCTGCCACCAGGGATTTGCTTCAAACCTCTTGCAAAGTAAAGTATCCATAGCCAGCAGTGCTCCCAGACCCCGAAACCCACCCACAAACACCTGGAAGCCCCCCAAACAGGCCCCCGAAAACGCTACATTGAGCAAAATGTCAGAAATAGCCAAAAAAAAACGGCGTGGATTTTGTCCCAACCACTTCTACCCGGTATTAGACCTTCCCAGGAATGGCCCAAGACCCGCCAACCCACCCGCCAAAAAGCATAACACCCCCAAACAGGCCAAAAGCAACATCTATTTACAATATTTCTCGGCCTTCGGTCCAAACGCGCTGCGTAGCTAGGCCATAAGTCCGGTTTGCCACCACGGATTTCCTGAAAACCAAATGCAATCAAGATTAGAGTGTCCCAGCAGTGCTCACGGACCCCGAAACTCACCCACAAACAGACGGAACCCCCCCTAAGAGCACCTCAAAGGCAAGCAAGTCATCAAAAACACACAAAAAATTCCGCCTGGGATTTGGTCCAAACTACTTTTATCCGGTATTAGAGCTTCCCAGCAATGGCCCCAGAGCCGTCAACCCAGGAGAAAACGAGTAAAAGACCCCCAAACAGCCAAAGAGCAAAAGTACAAAAATGGGAACTTAGTCATTTTTTTCCAAATTTCCCAAATCACTCCGCGCGCGCTCTGCAGCTAGGCCCTAACTCTCCTCTGCCACCATGGATTTGCTTCAAACCTCTTGCAAAGTAAAGTATCCATAGCCAGCAGTGCTCCCAGACCCCGAAACCCACCCACAAACACCAGGAAGCCCCCCAAACAGGCCCCCGAAAACGCTACATTGAGCAAAATGTCAGAAATAGCCAAAAAAAAATCGGGGTGGATTTTGTCCCAACCACTTCTACCCGGTATTAGACCTTCCCAGGAATGGCCCAAGACCCGCCAACCCACCCGCCAAAAAGCATAACACCCCCAAACGGGCCAAAAGCAACATCTCCTATTTACAATATTTCTCGGCCTTTGGTCCAAACGCGCTGCGTAGCTAGGCCATAAGTCCGGTTTGCCACCACGGATTTCCTGAAAAGCAAATGCAATCAAGATTAGAGTGTCCCAGCAGTGCTCACGGACCCCGAAACTCACCCACAAACAGACAGAACCCCCCCTAAGAGCACCTCAAAGGCAAGCAAGTCATCAAAAACACCAAAAAAATTCCGCCTGGGATTTGGTCCAAACCACATTTATCCGGTATTAGAGCTTCCAAGCAATGGCCCCAGAGCCGTCAACCCAGGAGAAAACGAGTAGAAGACCCCCAAACAGCCAAAGAGCAAAAGTACAAAACTGGGGACTTAGTCATTTTTTTCCAAATTTCCCAAATCACTCCGCGCGCGCTCTGCAGCTAGGCCCTAACTCTCCTCTGCCACCATGGATTTGCTTCAAACCTCTTGCAAAGTAAAGTATCCATAGCCAGCAGTGCTCCCAGGCCCCGAAACCCACCCACAAACACCAGGAAGCCCCCAAACAGGCCCCTGAAAACGCTACATTGAGCAAAATGTCAGAAATAGCCAAAAAAAATCGGCGTGGATTTTGTCCCAACCACTTCTACCCGGTATTAGACCTTCCCAGGAATGGCCCAAGACCCGCCAACCCACCCACCAAAAAGCATAACACCCCCAAACAGGCCAAAAGCAACGTCTCCTACTTACAATATTTCTCGGCCTTCGGTCCAAATGTGCTGCGTAGCTAGGCCATAAGTCCGGTTTGCCACCACGGATTTCCTGAAAAGCAAATGCAATCAAGATTAGAGTGTCCCAGCAGTGCTCACGGACCCCGAAACTCACCCACAAACAGACAGAACCCCCCCTAAGAGCACCTCAAAGGCAAGCAAGTCATCAAAAACACACAAAAAATTGCGCCTGGGATTTGGTCCAAACTACTTTTATCCGGTATTAGAGCTTCCCAGCAATGGCCCCAGAGCCGTCAACCCAGGAGAAAACAAGTAGAAGACCCCCAAACAGCCAAAGAGCAAAAGTACAAAAATGGGGACTTAGTCATTTTTTTCCAAATTTCCCAAATCACTCCGCGCGCGCTCTGCAGCTAGGCCCTAACTCTCCTCTGCCACCATGGATTTGCTTCAAACCTCTTGCAAAGTAAAGTATCCATAGCCAGCAGTGCTCCCAGGCCCCGAAACCCACCCACAAACACCAGGAAGCCCCCAAACAGGCCCCTGAAAACGCTACATTGAGCAAAATGTCAGAAATAGCCAAAAAAAATCGGCGTGGATTTTGTCCCAACCACTTCTACCCGGTATTAGACCTTCCCAGGAATGGCCCAAGACCCGCCAACCCACCCACCAAAAAGCATAACACCCCCAAACAGGCCAAAAGCAACGTCTCCTACTTACAATATTTCTCGGCCTTCGGTCCAAATGTGCTGCGTAGCTAGGCCATAAGTCCGGTTTGCCACCACGGATTTCCTGAAAAGCAAATGCAATCAAGATTAGAGTGTCCCAGCAGTGCTCACGGACCCCGAAACTCACCCACAAACAGACAGAACCCCCCCTAAGAGCACCTCAAAGGCAAGCAAGTCATCAAAAACACACAAAAAATTGCGCCTGGGATTTGGTCCAAACTACTTTTATCCGGTATTAGAGCTTCCCAGCAATGGCCCCAGAGCCGTCAACCCAGGAGAAAACAAGTAGAAGACCCCCAAACAGCCAAAGAGCAAAAGTACAAAAATGGGGACTTAGTCATTTTTTTCCAAATTTCCCAAATCACTCCGCGCGCGCTCTGCAGCTAGGCCCTAACTCCCCTCTGCCACCATGGATTTGCTTCAAACCTCTTGCAAAGTAAAGTATCCATAGCCAGCAGTGCTCCCAGACCCCGAAACCCACCCACAAACACCAGGAAGCCCCCCAAACAGGCCCCCGAAAACGCTACATTGAGCAAAATGTCAGAAATAGCAACAACAAAAAATCGGCATGGATTTTGTCCCAACCACTTCTACCCGGTATTAGACCTTCCCAGGAATGGCCCAAGACCCGCCAACCCACCCGCCAAAAAGCATAACACCCCCAAACAGGCCAAAAGCAACATCTCCTACTTACAATATTTCTCGGCCTTCGGCCCAAACGCGCTGCGTAGCTAGGCCATAAGTCCGGTTTGCCACCACGGATTTCCTGAAAAGCAAATGCAATCAAGATTAGAGTGTCCCAGCAGTGCTCACGGACCCCGAAACTCACCCACAAACAGACGGAACCCCCCCTAAGAGCACCTCAAAGGCAAGCAAGTCATCAAAAACACTAAAAAGTTTCCGCCTCGGATTTGGTCCAAACCACTTTTATCCGGTATTAGAGCTTCCCAGCAATGGCCCCAGCGCCGTCAACTCACCTGCAAAGAGGTAGAACAACACCCCCATAAGTGCTGAGTCTTTCTTCATTGGGCGTAAACCAGCCCTCTGCTTTGATGGAAATAGGAGTCTGGAGGAGGACGATAGAGGAGCATGTTCTTCTGAACTTGTGAACCTGAGGAATGCAGACTGCGGCACCTTCAAATCAATTAGCAAACAAGTGAAGACAGTTCTGCTGATGGGCTTGTTTTGTGATTATCTGATTAAAGTTTGAATTATATTAACTGTGCACAACAAAGAAAGACAGACACACAGGAATAAAAGTGAATAAGGACGAAAAATAAAGTTAGTGATTCGTTGTCTCATTTTCAGGGCTCGGTATCACGGTCCGTGAATAAGAATAAGGCTTCGTCATCATACTCTGCGAATTCAGGCAGGGTGAAGACAGTGTCACCTGACAGAGTAGAAATTCCCTCATCTATGTTGCTATCCACCTCGTCTTCATCCGGCGCGCTTTCTCGTACTCTGAAATCTGGTGGTATGAGGTGCTGATTCATCTTGATCATTAATAACCTCTCCACATTTTTGGGCGAGAGGTGGCTCCGTTTGGAAGTTACAATGCCACCAGCAGCACTGAAAACACGTTCAGAAGACATGCTTGTGAGTGGGCAAGACAAGTAGTTTAAAGCCAGGTTGGTGAGCTGTGGCCACAATTCTTTTTTCCCATGCCAATACGCCAATGGGTCAGCATTAACATAGACCTCTGTTGAGTCATTCAGATAGTCCTTGACCATCGAATCAAGGTTCTCCTCCAAGGTTCCTCCTCTTTGCTTAGCTGTTGCTGTGACCTTTTGAGAACCAAACCCAAGCCGAGCTAGCCAATCCTCTTCAGCCTCCAATGTTACTGTTGCGTCTGGTGGTGCAGATGATCCGGTTGCCGGTCTCTTTAACGGCTGAGAGGTCACTTGTGCCGCGGCCACAGGTGCAGAAGAGGATTGTTGTGACTGGGGATGGCCTGCTGATGCTGATGTACTGCCTTCTCCTTCAATTTGCTGCCGTTCTCTTTCCAACATCTTGGCTGAGGAGGCTATCCACCGTTTGTAACTTGTAACATCTTCATCAGCAAAAGGAAAGAATGCTTGGCCTGCCAGCGCCTTTTTGTAGCGTGGATCCAGAATAGTAGCACAAATGTAATGCTGGTCTGAGTGGATCATTTTAAGACGTTCATCACCTTGTAGGTGCTCTAATAATTTCTCAGCCAGAACAAAAGAGTCTTGGTTTTTTTCATCTTTTTCAAACACAGAACACACCTCCTTCAGTTGGTGCTCCAGCATGTACAACAATGGGATAGCTTTTTCCATAATACAGTCCTCCTTGCTGACTGCACGCGTGAAGAACTCAAAAGGACGAAGCATGTGTGTCAGGCTTTTAACTATGTTCCATTGCGCCGCACCCATCCTCAGTTCCTCCTTCTGAGCTGTACCCTGTGTTAAGAAATAGTGATCGAGTACCGTATACTGCTCATACAGACGCTCAAGCATGTAGGAAGTTGAGTTCCAACGTGTTACCACCTCCTGGATGAGTGCTTTCACTGGCAGTTGACGTTGATATAGCAGGCTCCTCAGATGCTTCCGGGCCTTAAAAGAATGGCTGAAATGGATGCACATTTTTCAGCAGGTGTCCAATACTCTGTACGCTGCACTGTCTTTATTACCCAAGAATTTATGGACAACCGGGTTTATACAGTGCGCCAAACACGGCACTCTGAAATAGTCACCCAGCTTCATGGCCTTAACTATATTGGTGCCATTGTCCGTGGAAACATAACCAACCTGACGTTTTTTTGGGGACAGCCAGTTAAGGACCTTTGTGTTAAAGACATCCAAAAGGTTTTCTGCTGTGTGACGTTTCTCCAAACCAAACATGGCTAGTGTTGCATGTTTCCGAGCAGCTTTAAAAACAATGTCCGGGTCAACACCTGTGTTTAGCTTTGCTTTAGCCCCTGAAAAAAGAGACCCAGTGTGCAGTGATGCACATGTAATCAGCGCCTGCGCCACTGGTCCACATGTCTGTTTTCAGATGTATAGTGTGAACAGCACTCTTCTGCAAAGCTGCCCCAATCACCTTCAGAACATCTTCATGTAGTGCTGGAACCGCAACTTGGGCAAAATAGAACCGGCTAGGAACCTTCCATTTAGGGCAGAGCGCTGCCACTAATTCTAGAAAACCAACCCCTTCTACAAAAGAAAAAGGGAGAAGGTCCAGAGCTAGCATTTTAGCCAGCTTAGTGTTATACAGACGCGTCAGTGGGTGGTTGCGTTCATATTGCGCTTCTGTAAACAACATCTTTTCAATGTTGCCCTGGACCAAGGATTTACGGGATGATGATGATGATGATATCTTCGACCCAGGTACGCTCGCTGATGAACTTTTTCGCATTGGTGTCTCACTCTCTCCCACACTCTTAGTGTGGCTCACATGGGGTGTGCTGCTGACAGGGGCACTGGGTGTAAGTGAAGTGTTTGAATCGTCTTCTTCCTCCTCGTCGTCATCAGATGAAAAATCAACGTTTTCATTACGTGCAATTCAGGCTTCCTTGATCACCTCTAGGTGCGCAAACCATTGGACAGCATGCGTTCTCCTAAGATGACCTCTCTGGCCTCCGGTACCAAAGTTGGTACCAAACTTACCACGACTAACTCGAAGCTTACAAATGCTACAAATGGCTACGTTTTCCTTTTTGGGCAAACACTAAAGAAGTCCCAAACTGGAGACTTGAAATGTCTTTGGGGGCCGGAGGAGGCGGCGATACTGGTGGTGGTGGTCCTGCTGCTAATGCCAGATGAAGTGGAGGATGTGGATTGCCGAACTTCAGTACGTTTTGCACTTTCACCACCACTAATTGAGGTCGAGGTGGATGGAGATCCCTTCTTGCGAGGAAGAAATATGGAAGCGGTAGGTGTTGGTGTACTAGTTAACTCCAAATCCAATGATTGTTGTCTTTCCATTGCCTCCTCGTCGACATCATCATCACGCTCAGCAGCTTCTCGGGATAGGGTCAAAATGTCTCTTTGCTGCAAGCCCGCTGGGGCTGCAGTGACCATTATGATGACTGCCTCGTAATCGTGAGAGGCTTCATCAGCAGGAGTATCTGGAGTTCTGGACTTTTTGGTTCCGTCCAGAGGTGTCAGGGAACAACACCCAAAGACCCCGGAGTTCCACCTGCCTTGGTGCGCAAATGAACAGAAACACGGGCTTCTCGATGGTGGCGTCAAAGACCAAAGGTTTATTACTGCAGGGACACAGAAGTCACAGAAACTACGCATGGGCAGTAACTAGGAGCCTGTTCAAATTGTACAAAGAGGGTTGCTCCTTATATACTAAAAATTGTGCTTCAGGCAAATATTTCACATGCTAGTACATTCCTAAACCTTTGTGTCTTAAACAATAAATATTTGGCGTTACATAGGAACTGTCGATAATATCTAATGCCAAACATCACGAAGAGGGGTTCCCACTAGTCCATCACAATCCCTTGTCAATATTGCATTCAAGAGCCGGACCGCCTCATCGTAAAGTTCGTTACCTCCCCCTAATAAAGGCCCAGAAGGAAAGGAGCAGAGCCAGGTGCAGGAGATAGAAAAAGCGGGATAAGAGATGTTTGTGGGTTGTAAATGGGCAAGGCTACCGGCTTCGGCCGTCTAATCATGATCG
Source organism: Lissotriton vulgaris (assembly GCF_964263255.1). NCBI lineage: Eukaryota > Metazoa > Chordata > Amphibia > Caudata > Salamandridae > Lissotriton > Lissotriton vulgaris. The sequence goes on along the minus strand of NC_141699.1, from coordinate 53,570,434 downwards.
GGACAATGGATACGAGAACCAGTTCAGGTGGGCTGGCCTCGGGCAGAGGAGGCAGCTTTTGTCAAGTCATGCAGTTACAGCGTGTTCTGTTCTAAGATGCACGTGTCATGGAAGAGGTGAATCTCCGGCTAAGGCTACGTGTCCTTAATCGAAATGAAGTGATCAGAGGTTATTGCATATGTGAGGGCAAGAAACACAAAATGGCGGACATGATCTAAGATGGATGCCGTGGGTAGATCAGAAATGTGTTCATAACAGGAGTGCTCTTGCTCGTATCGTAGCGAAAACACCAGGATATGCTAAATGGATCATTTGCGGTTCGCTGATACTAATATTATGTATTTCCGACAAACTTGAAAACACGGGTTCAAATCGTCACGGAACCTCATATCCGTCACTTCTTGTTGAGCCTCATCACACTCCATTGCTATGAGTTTTTCGATGACCTTCCTTTTACGCTTAGGTATCTTTGTCAGATCATGGTGTGCCTCACTCTCAGACTGCCTTGGTGGTTCCCAATCGTCATCCAGATCATCAGTAGGAGGTGGGCTTGAAGAAGATGTAGACACCCCCCTTGATCTTTTCCTTGCTAGGGATGTGGAAGACAATGAATGATCATCAGGAGGAGTGGCTTCCTCAAATGATACCTCGGTTTAATTGTCAATTTCCTGATGTGCCCCTACTTCGGGAGGAACAACTATTGTGGACACTTGTGACCCTCCATGCACCCCTGCTTGCGCATCTCCTTGCGCTGCCTCTCCTTCCACATGTACGTGGGCTTGTACTACTTGCACATGTTGTTGTTGCGGCTGTGGTTGTTCAACACTTGTCAGATGAGTTACAACAACCTGTGTTGATTCAGGGACATTGCTGCTACTTTCTTGCGATGAGCCAACATCACTGGTCGATGGTGATTGAAGAAGTACACTGACTGCCTCTGAAGCACTCAAGGGCTTTGACTTAAGTTGGCGTGGTTGTGGAGGCACTGAGCCCAATGGAGCGGGGGTGCTGCTCCCAGCTTGGTCCCCAGCAGATCCCGCTGCTGCTGCAGGCGTACTTTTTTTTTTACTCCCAATAAACGCGGCGGCCGGCACACCAGCCTCCTTGGTAACTTGCTTCTTCTGCTCCTTACTAGCAACTTTCTTGCTAGAGGAGCTACGGGGAACTTTTTTTGGGGCCATCTTCTTCAGAGCAGGTCAGAACAGCAGGCCGCAGTTGCACGAGTTGCAGAGTTGTCTGAGGCCAGACGTGACGTCGCGTGACGTTATGCTGCACACACACCGCTGCAGGACTTCTTCCTGGCACTGGTGGTTCTCTTGAGTCTTGTGCACCTAAAAGCAATGGAAGACAGAGGAACATCAGTTCAGTTATACACCCCCAAAAAAATTGAAAAAAAACAGAAAAATCAGCACAATCCCATGCCCTCCATGATGTTTAAGTTCAAGACACCCCACAGAAAGACTAGGCCCATGCAAGACTCAATACCCCTGGTGAAAAGGCCACAAGTACAGCCCCAAAAAACGAAAATCACTGAAAAATCGGCATAATCCCATTCCATCCATGCCCTCCATGATGTTTCAATTCAAGACACCCCACAGAAAGACTAGGCCCATGCAAGACTCACTACCCCTTGGCATAAAGGTTGAAAAGTAGGCAAAATGGTTGCAGGCCTAACAACACTGCCTGCATTCAAAATGGCCACTTGCCTCCCAGCACATGGCCAGGGCCTGTAGCAGCACTCAAAATGGCCTCCACCCACATGGCCTGTCCCCATGAACACCCCCAAAAATCGAAAAACACAGAAAAATCAGCACAATCCCATTCCATCCATGCCCTCCATGATGTTTAAGTTCAAGACACCCCACAGAAAGACTAGGCCCATGCAAGACTCAATACCCCTGGTGAAAAGGCCACAAGTACAGCCCCAAAAAACGAAAATCACTGAAAAATCAGCACAATCCCATTCCATCCATGCCCTCCTTGATGTTTAAGTTCAAGACACCCCACAGAAAGACTAGGCCCATGCAAGACTCAATACCCCTGGTGAAAAGGCCACAAGTACAGCCCCAAAAAACGAAAATCACTGAAAAATCAGCACAATCCCATTCCATCCATGCCCTCCATGATGTTTAAGTTCAAGACACCCCACAGAAAGACTAGGCCCATGCAAGACTCAATACCCCTGGTGAAAAGGCCACAAGTACAGCCCCAAAAAACGAAAATCACTGAAAAATCAGCACAATCCCATTCCATCCATGCCCTCCATGATGTTTAAGTTCAAGACACCCCACAGAAAGACTAGGCCCATGCAAGACTCAATACCCCTGGTGAAAAGGCCACAAGTACAGCCCCAAAAAACGAAAATCACTGAAAAATCAGCACAATCCCATTCCATCCATGCCCTCCATGATGTTTCAATTCAAGACACCCCACAGAAAGACTAGGCCCATGCAAGACTCACTACCCCTGGGCATAAAGGTTGAAAAGTAGGCAAAATGGTTGCAGGCCTAACAACACTGCCTGCATTCAAAATGGCCACTTGCCTCCCAGCACATGGCCAGGGCCTGTAGCAGCACTCAAAATGGCCCCCACCCACATGGCCTGTCCCCATGAACACCCCCAAAAATCGAAAAACACAGAAAAATCAGCACAATCCCATTCCATCCATGCCCTCCATGATGTTTAAGTTCAAGACACCCCACAGAAAGACTAGGCCCATGCAAGACTCAATACCCCTGGTGAAAAGGCCACAAGTACAGCCCCAAAAAACGAAAATCACAGAAAAATCAGCACAATCCCATTCCATCCATGCCCTCCATGATGTTTAAGTTCAAGACACCCCACAGAAAGACTAGGCACATGCAAGACTCAATACCCCTGGTGAAAAGGCCACAAGTACAGCCCCAAAAAACGAAAATCACTGAAAAATCAGCACAAGCCCATTCCATCCAGTCCCTCCATGATGTTTCAATTCAAGACACCCCACAGAAAGACTAGGCCCATGCAAGACTCACTACCCCTGGGCATAAAGGTTGAAAAGTAGGCAAAATGGTTGCAGGCCTAACAACACTGCCTGCATTCAAAATGGCCCCTTGCCTCCCAGCACATGGCCAGGGCCTGTAGCAGCACTCAAAATGGCCCCCACCCACATGGCCTGTCCCCATGAACACCCCCAAAAATCGAAAACCACAGAAAAACCAGCACAATCCCATTCCATCCATGCCCTCCATGATGTTTAAGTTCAAGACACCCCACAGAAAGACTAGGCCCATGCAAGACTCAATACCCCTGGTGAAAAGGCCACAAGTACAGCCCCAAAAAACAAAAATCACAGAAAAATCAGCACAATCCCATTCCATCTATGCCCTCCATGATGTTTAAGTTCAAGACACCCCACAGAAAGACTAGGCCCATGCAAGACTCAATACCCCTGGTGAAAAGGCCATAAGTACAGCCCCAAAAAACGAAAATCACTGAAAAATCAGCACAATCCCATTCCATCAATGCCCTCCATGATGTTTAAGTTCAAGACACCCCACAGAAAGACTAGGCCCATGCAAGACTCAATACCCCTGGTGAAAAGGCCACAAGTACAGCCCCAAAAAACGAAAATCACTGAAAAATCAGCACAATCCCATTCCATCCATGCCCTCCATGATGTTTAAGTTCAAGACACCCCACAGAAAGACCAGGCCCATGCAAGACTCAATACCCCTGGTGAAAAGGCCACAAGTACAGCCCCAAAAAACGAAAATCACTGAAAAATCAGCACAATCCCATTCCATCCATGCCCTCCATGATGTTTCAATTCAAGACACCCCACAGAAAGACTCAGTCCACCCACCACTGAGTACCCCTGGGCAAACAGCCCAAAAATCGAAAATTCCAAAATTGTAGTTGCAGCAACTGTAATGCCCCAAACAAACTTACTTGTGAAATTTCTAATCCAAAAGTGATCCAAAGAAAGTCAAAAAGGCCTCAAATCCAAATATCCAGCAGCATCCACAAAAAGTAATCCTTCCAGCTCCAGATCCAAATGAAAAGTGACCAGGAGATGGACAAAGCACTGGGAGGAGCCTGCTGGACAGGAACAGGAAGTTGGAGACTGTGGGGCACTTCCTTCCTCCCACCCCCCCCTCCCCAAAATGGACTCCCCGCAAAACAAGTGCAGGCAAATGTCAACCTTAGGAGTTATTCAGAGAAAAATCATCATTTCCAGAAGGTTTATGCTGCTTGCTGGTGGATTTCTTGTGCAGAATTGCAAATTTTATATTTTCGCGAGTGCGAGATTATTCCTGCGCGCCGCATCTACAAAGTCGCAATTGCGAATTCCCGCGATACGTGAACACGGCGTACTCGCGTTGACAAACTCTCGCTGCGCAAGGTGGCAAGCCGCGATGACGTAATCGCGCTCGCCAAATTCTCGCGGGATCCCGCAGCAAGATCCAAAATGGCACAGCACTCGCAAAATATCGAGAAAAACAACTCGGCAAACGCTGAATGACGGTAAGTGAACGCCGCGCGCCGCAAAAATTTTATCACCCAGAAAAAAAATCCGCTGCGTGAGAATTTTGCGGATCTTGCGGGAAATCCGCGAATCTCGCGGATTGCGAATTTCCAGAAAATCCGCAAAATCCGCAAGCGGAGCGGATTTTACGCCCATACTTAAATCTGACCTTCACTGTGCATGAGGGCCATGCAGAGCCTTGTCTCGTTTTCTGGGATATGTGCTTAGTGCACATGTTTCAAATGTTGCAAGCTTTTTAGACATTTTTAGACCTGTTATCATTGGCTTGAGTCTCCCTTCCATTTTTTCTGATTGCCTCCTCTGCTTTTGATCTGTTTGTTGGATTTAGATGGTTCGGGCTCTGTGCCACTGCTATTCAGTGAAACAGTGCAAGTGTTCCCAATGTTGAATTGATGTATTGATTAGTGAACACATGATTGGGTTATTTGTTTTACTTGTCATACCCTAGTACAGTGTACCATGTGTGCCCAGGGCTTCTAAATACAATGCTGCTGATGGGCTTGCAGCACTGGTTGTGCCACCCACAGAAGCAGCTTGTAAAGTGTGTCTCAGGCCTGCCATTGCAAACATTCGAGCTTAGAATGCCTGGACTCAGAATTATAAAATACATCTTTTAGTAAAGTTGGTTTTATCATTCTGTGTTTTAAAATACCACTTTTAGAAAGTATCCAAGCCTGCCCATGCTAGTTTGTGTATTCCTGGTCTGGAGTTTGAGTGACAGGGGCTGGTGGATTCCAGGAGACAGGGTGAGTCAGCACAGGGCTGAATTGAGCTATCTGCATGTAGATGGGTGGGAATAGTTGCACCTGGGACCTGAATAGGGCTGTGCCTGCCTTCCACAATGCTGGCTCCACCTCCTGTGGTGCGTCTGATGTCCCTGGCCCACACTGTCAAAGGAAAGAAGGAGTATTGTTAACAAAGTACTCCAGGACTGCACAGGACTGGTTCAAACTGGGTACAGGACACTCTGCCTTCAGAGGACAAAGGACAAAGGATTTGCTTGTATAAATATTGGGGCCCAAACACCAAGACTTTAGATCACTTCTGGGATCAAGAGGACCCTTTTGCCAAGGAGAAGAACCAAGGAAGCTGCAGGAGATTGGACTGCCCCCTGCCAGTATGCTGTTTGTTGGGTTGGCCTGCAGTACTCGCTTCATTGCCAAGGAAAGGAGAAGGAACTTTTAAAAGACCTTTCATCATCTTGCAGAATATTACTCCAAGGGCTTGATTTGATCTTGCCACCTGTCCGAAGTCTCAGGGATACCAGACCTCACACCTTCTGTTTGCCTGCACCTGGAACTTGGTGTTCTACTGCTACGGAATGAATCTGCAATACGACGCCGGCGAGCAGTGCCGTAATCTGCAACAAAGTCATGAGCGCTACTCCGACTTGCAACGTAGACCCAATGCCGACTGCCGTGTCACATCGATGCCAGAGAATGATCTTGTGAGCCTGCCATAGCTATGAGCGCTGCTCCAACTTGCGATGCCAGCCCGATGCCTGCTGTCATGCCACATCTACTCTGAACCCGACATCGTTGCAGAGCTGACGTGGGTGGTCAAGAATCCATCGACATTGTGACATCGTACAGAACCGTGGTTTCAGAGCCAACGTGACTTCACCTCCTCTCGGGTCAGGATCCAACGCCTCCCCTGCCGGTCCTGAAGCATCCCAAAGCATCATCTACCCTGAAGCAAGGAACCAACGCCGTAACGCGCTAACGATGCTGCATCTCCCCGACACCGTGAGCTGTCTTTGTTTTCACTTTTCCAAGGTACTGTTCTTTGTGGGTATGTTTTGACTCAGTGGAGAAGTGTGGCTCAATGGTTAGAGCGGCAGACCCTGATGCAGAGGTTTGGCCCAGGACCAGGGTTCAATTCCCCCGCCTCGGCGGGTCTTGGGCTCAAAATAGTAGCGCGCTATACAAGTATCAATTTACATTACACTCAGTGCCCGACGCCACGCACCTCGCAGTCAGCGCCATAATTTGTGTTTTCTTTGACCTTGATGTCGTGATAACTCCCAGTGGGGTTATCTGTTGCTAAAGGCTATTTTTAAGTGAATAACTTATTTTTTAACCTATTTCTACCATCTTGGAGAATTATTATTGAGAACAGTATTGTGGATTTTTGTCGTTTCTGGTCTTGTCATAAGTCTATATAAAGAATACTTATTTTGATAAAACCGGTGTTGTGTCCATCTGCAGTGTTTTCACTGTCTTTCTGTGTGTGTTCACAAATACTTAAAACACTGTGTAGTGAAGAAGGTCCACATAGGGAGGTAGAATTTCAAGATGATTTATTTCATGAAGATAACATGTAGTAAGGTACAGGACATCATGTAGTTATGTGGTAGATCAGAGCCCCACCAGGAGCTGCCTGTCAGCTGCTCAGCCCATGACCAACTGTTGATGTTCCTTGCTCAGTCCCAACATTCCAATGAGTCAGAGCACAGGCACTGGCTGAGCAGGGCTGGTAAAAAACCTTACATTATATTATGCAGGATACTACATATCCCCTTTCGTTCTAACAGAAGCATTAAACCAATAAGATGATAACAAATAACGAGAGAGAACCAAGAAAGAGATAACAAGGAAGAACAGAAAAGGAACAGAAACAACGTCAAGGAAAGGAGTAAGCAAAGCAGCACGAAGAGACAGGTGGAAGAAAACAAAGAGGAAGAATAAGAGGAGGAAGAGAAGAGTAAAGCTGAAACCGATAGAGATAACACAAACTCCACAGACATAGAAAAGATGTGAGGAAAAAAAAAGTAACCAGAAGATGGAAACAACAAGGCGCAGAACAACACCTACGCACCAAAGATTAACGTCCGAACGCACCCACTGGCCACGCAGTCAGGAAGGGAAGAAAGAAAATGGCACAACGCACAACGGGACACCAGTCTCCACATAGATACAGGAAAAAGGGAGTAAAAGATTTACTACTGAACAGGGAAGGAAAAGAATGAAAAAGAATGAAGGAAGGCTGGAGGCAAAAGACGACAACAAGAAGTGTAGATTCAGAAACCAAGGATGACAACGTGAATGACACCACGAGGAAAGCGGCACACATGGGAAAACAGAGAAGAGGCAAAGTAGATACATACAGTATAACTAAAACGTCCCTCTATTTTCAATAACTATAACTATGACATAAATGTAAGTGTAACATTGTGTTATACAAAACATCAAAAATTTCAAAATGTAAATAGACAATCAGTCAAAGGGATTAAAACCCATGACCGTCCTCTACTTCTGTGCAAGAGTGTGAGGAGCGTTGTCAATGGGACTTAAGCCCATATGACGTCCTATTTAGGATGAGTGTGTAAACGTAAATGGGTAAAAGACCCATAAAATTGTTCCCTGTGTAAGGGTACTATGTAAATGTAAAATGGAACTGTGATCCACATGACACCTATTTCGGCAAAAGTATGTAGGCTAAAGGGGCTAGTACCCATTCCCATCCCTGTGCAGGGAAATGTAAAAAAGTAATGAATCCATAGTGGATGCACAATGAATAAATAGTGGGTATGGCATAAGTAAAATGAATAATGAGCCCCTGTAGGTGAGTGCACATGTAAGCAGAAAAGAGAAGGGCACATATGCCAACCCTGTGAAGGGAGACGTATGGTTTAGGACGTACAAGTATAAAGTGAATAAATGTGCCCCTGAAAGTGTTAACAAAAGTCCATGTGGGTAGAATGTTGAGCTGAAACAAAGCCCACCCAACAATCTCATGCAGGATAAGTGTGAGTAAAACTACTTGTGTAGAAATGTACCTAGAACCAAGGCAGGTGGACAAGGGGTATCCATAGCCACTAAAATAAACAGCGTAAACCACAAGAAAAAAAACCATTACAATCGGTGACTGTTCAAATAAATGGGCATGCTCTGTCCACTGTGCTTAATACTGAACCCATGCTTTGTGTAGCACAGATAAAATAGTGTGTATGCCAGAAAAATGGCCACGCAGAGGTCACATGTGTGCACCCTTTTTATTAAAGTTCCCAGATGCTCTCATTACAAAGAAAAGAAGACGAAGATCCCATGAGGAAAAAATGTCCCTTCAAAGTCGGAATACTGTGCGTATACTGACCCCACATAATTGGGCAAAGATGTGTACAAACCTTGAAAATAGAAGAGGCTTAAATACGATGTCACTTAACTTATTCAGAAACATGGCACGAGAGAGAAGTGAAAACATACTGCGACTATTAAAACTGTGAACACCAGCAGCATACCAAAAATGAGTAGGATCTCCTCTTTCTCGCACATAAAGCACCAGAGAGGAGGAGATAATTAGTGATGAACAGTTAATCGAGTTGACAAAACCACTGAGGTTCCTCCCCAAAATAAATTCATGGTGGTGCGTAGACGGCGCAATGCCGGGAGGCTCACTGCACGCTCAGGCGCCAAATGATGTCACCATACAGTTCTCGCACGGCGAAAGGCTGACGTCATAAAAGATCTTCGATGAGACCCGGGCGGCTGCCAGTTTGAGGTAAAATGATTGGGCATCATAATTTCAACTGTAACAAACTGTTTTAATGGCTCAACAGATGTGAGGTAAAAGAGTTAAACATGCTGCACGCTCCAGGCTGGCAGCACAGAGACCACAGAACACGTACGAAAGGTCGAATATGTCCAATAACAGTAAACACAATTTTAGGTGAAGATAATGCCAGAGCTTGATGAAAAGCGCAACGAAAGTCAGTCACAGTATGACCTTCAGTGAAAAATGACGCTTCCATTTAGCTAGACAAATGACTCGCCAGCAATGTTCCAATCCTATCAATATAAGCTTTGAATAAGGCGCCCGAAATTATCTTGGAATGGCAGGATAGAAATTCAGTACATCTTTGCTCTATGTGACAGGCACTTTAGAAATCTCCTAAAAGAAAATATCACAGGCAATGCGTTGAGGAAAAAGCAAAGGGAGGTGTAATAACGTGTAACCTTCCACACACGTGTAGCCACAAATTGTTGATGAAATACATTTTCAGAAGGAGGTAACAGCTGTGGGCTACGTAGAGGATAATAACAGTTTGTAAATTGTGTCTCAGACCTGCCATTGCAGAGCCGGTGTGCAGTCTAGCACTGCCATGTTTACTTGGTAAGTACACCCACTTGCCAGTCCCTAAACATTTCCTTTTCTTCATATCAGACACCCCTATGGTAGGCCAAAGGGCAGGGTGCATTGTAGGTATAACATAGGATATGCCCTGGTGTGTCCTGCATGCCCTAGTAGTAAATTATAGCCATGTTCGTTTTTCACTATGGCAAGGTTAACTGTTCCCCAAAGGCCATAATGGACAGTTTGATTATAACATCTTATAATCCCAAACTGACTCAGGGAACTAGGTAGAAATTCAAGTTAAGTTTAGTAAACACATTCTCTGTTTGAAAATACCAGTTTTAGAAAGTAGGTATTTTCTTGCCTAACTATCCAATCCTGCCTCTGCTAGGTTGTGTATTCCTTGTCTTTAGTTTGAGTGACAGGGCTGGGGGATTCTAGGAGACAGAGTGAGTCCGCCCAGTGGTGAATAGAGAGATCTGCATCTAGATGGGAGGGAGGAGTTGCACCTGAACCTTGAATTGGGCTGTGCCTACCTTCCACAATGCTGGCTCCACCCCCTGGGGAACGGCTGATGTCCTTGGCCCACACTGTCAAAGGAAAGAAGGAGTATTGTTAACAAAGTACTCCAGGACTGCACAGGACTGGTTCGAACTGGGTACAGGACCCTCTGCCTTCAGAGGACAAAGGATTTGCTTGTATAAATATTGGGGCCCAAACCCCAAGACTTTAGATCACTTCTGGGATCAAGAGCAACCTTCTGCCAAGGAGAAGAACCCAAGAAGCTGCAGGAGTTTGGACTTCCCCTCTGCCAGTGTGCTATTTGTTGGGTTGGCCTGCAGTGGAATCTTCATTGCCAAGGAAAGGAGAAGTAGCTTTTAAAAAAAGAGCTTTCATCATCTTGCAGAATATTACTCCAATGGCTTGGTTTGAGCTTGCCTCCCGACCAAAGTCTCAGGTGTACCAGAATTCACCCCCTTCTGTTTGCCTGCATCTGGAACTAGCGGCTTTTGTGCTACAGAAGGAATCTGCAATGCCGACACTGACTAGCGACGCCGTAATCTGCAGCAAAGTTGTGAGTGCTGCTCCGACTTGCAACGTAGACTAGACGCCGACCGCCATAATCTTTTCAAAATTCCAACTGATATATGGGCAGCTGCAATATACAGAATACTTCATCATTAACAACAGCTTTAGACCTAGAAGAAGGTCTAGTGTGGTATGTACATTCAGGATAAGTGAAAATGCACTGTCCATCATGGATAAGGAACGATCAGAAAATGTAGATTATCCCATGTCCTGCTCTGTCAATTATTTCTTTTAAAGCAAGAAAAGCAGAAAATGTTGTAGACCTATATAGATAGGTTTTGGTAAGCACCCTTAATCCTCCTAAATCCTTCTAAAGTGTCATAAATAATGAGGTGGCACTCCTTTTGGCTGATATGGAGATGTTAGGTCTGGAACAAGTAGTGATGGGCCTATGGCAAACACACTTACACACTGGCCAGACAAAGGAGGAGGCATTGATGGATAACACACAATGTAAAACAGCAAGCAAGGAGGCTAAGCCACAGCAAAGAAGACATACAGGCCCATGGCAAAAATCACACTGGCTGCTTATACAAAATGGCTGCCAGTGACACAGTCACAATAACAAGCAAGAAGGCATGGGGAACAAAGAACATATGCAGGCCTGATGGCAATTGCCCTTTTTACAAGGTTATTCCCAAATCATTTGCTCTTCCTCCTTTTATTTATTGGCTCCCACTCTTTGTTGAGGTTTCAAGAAGATACCTTTACTGGTCGTGATCGTCCGATTTTTAAAACTGCTTGAATTTACTTGGTTATCCTGAACATTTTAAAAGTAAACACTTACTTACTTGGTGTCTGTTGAAACTGCCTCTGTGGATCCTTCGCGAGCAGCATTCATAAGTCGCCTTGCATCATCGAGAAAGGCTGCATCCTCGAGTTAATTCCATTTTACTCTTCTCCGGTGGAAGACGTCTGTTTTGTCATCACGCACGTCTACATAACGCGTAATGACGCGTTGTGCGTTGTGACGTCACGGCGGCCATTTTGGCATTTTTGGTTGCTTAGATACGGAAGATAATTGCCGATTTCATCGTCTCGATGGTGGAGTTTTTCGGAGACTTCCTTCGCTTTCTGGACAAATAGTGAATCGCATTTTATTCTGTCACTAACTGTAATTTATGCCCTTTGGCCTTGTCTCTGCCTCTTCAGTTTTCCAAAGAGTCATGGAGAATGCATTTAAGGGGTTACCTGGGGTATGCATCTACCAAGATGACATCTTGATATTCACCAATAATGTGGATGAGCATGATGTAAGATTGAACGCTGTTCTAAGTAGGCTGAATGAATGTAACCTCTCTGTGAAAAAAGAGAAATATAAATTTTGTGCTAACTCCATAAATTATCTTGGTCACATGATCGATGCACATGGTGTTAGGCCAAAGGAGGACATGGTGAATGCCATACAAAAAATGTGTCCTCCCAATAACAAGGAAGAGTTGATGAAGTTCTTAGGCATGGTGGAATATTATGCGAAATTTGGTAAGAACTTTGCGGAAACCACAGCCAACATGGGGTGTTTATTAAGGGAAGGTGTTACTTATAAGTGGTCTTCTGAATGTGATGCAGAGTTTTCAGCACTGAAAGGGAGTTTGAGAAATGCTCCATCGTTACAAAGTTATGATACCTCTCTTAAAACGATTCTCACGACAGATGCTTGTGAAAAGGGGTTGGGAGCAGTCTTGCAACAATATGGTCCATCAGGATTGAGAACTATTATGTTCTTGTCTCAAAGTTTAAAGGATCCGGAGTCTAGATACTCTGTGGTAGAAAAATAAGTCTTGGGTGTATTTTGAGCAGTCAAGAAGCTTACAAATTGTTTGTGGGGTATGGAATTTAAGGCTAGGACAGATCACAAGCCCTTAGAAGAGATTTTTGAGAAGAAGGGTTTAGATTTAATTTCAGGCCGCATTACTAAATGGATAATGGGATTTCAGGAGTATTCTTTTTGTATTAAGTACATTCCGGGAGTGGAAAATAAAATTGCTGATTGTTAGACCTGTCAGCCCTAGGGTCGTCTTTCCCCATTTTTTTCGCCTTTGCCTCATTTTTCCCACCTTCTTTTTGTTGGCCTTAGGTTTCTGGGCACCTTCCCATTGCTAACCAATGCTAAGGTGCAGGTGCTCTCTTCCCCCAACATGAATGCCACTGACCCCTGCTACTGCAGCGTGGTCTGTTTAGACGCACTATAGTAGCCAGGAGCTGGCTGGATCCCCTAAACATTGTAGCAATGCCAGCCTGCCTGCCTGCCCATAGCTAGAGTCAGGGAGCTCCTGGAACCTTCCAGAATAGGGAAGTGGTCACCAACTGCCACTATAAAAGAAAAGGGAGGGAAACTTTCTAGTCAGTTGGGGCATCACTGACCTGGGGGACCGTACGCAGGAGACTTAGGTGGTAGGGCCTAGTCAGGAACCTATACCACTGGGGGTGACAGGGTTTAGGCGCTGCCCACCAAGCTGAGTAAGGAACACTGGGGCTACACTGATCTGGCCTGGCGGGAGGGGAACCCAGGGACCACCTGAAGTGACCTGCTGAGGAACGCCTTCAACTCACAACCCCCCTTCCTCAAGAAACCTAGAACCTACTTCACAAGGGCGAAGGAACTAACAAGTGCTCAGAAGACCCCCTTTTCTGTGTCCCCAAGGACTACTGAGGATCAACCAGGTACTGGGCTGTGCCACTCTGTCTTCACCTGGGTCCCTACGCGGTCCTGACTGATCCCCTTGGCGGCTCTGTCTGACCCAAACTGCTAGCTAAGCGATATCATTGCCCCAGTGCTAGCCCCTGAGCTGCCTGCCAAGCGCTCTCATCTACTAGCGCTATCCCCGGAATTGCCTGTCTGCCTGAACTGCCTCACTGAGTTGTGTTGCCACGTCTGGGCCCCTGGGGAAGCGCCACTGCCTCTTGAGCGCTGTGTCACCTGAGGCGCTTCAAATGCTGACCGGCCCGAAGCGCGCTGTGCCCCGAAGCGCCGACGCCCCGGCTTGTTCCATGCTCACAGAAGTCTAGAGCGTGATGAGGTCATTGAGTCTTGGAAGAAGGCTGCTCAGTTGTAACTGGCCCTGGCAGCTGTTGGATGGGATCCTTTGTCTATGAATAAACTTCAACTTCAATCTAACCTGCTTTTTCATGTTATATGGAAATTCTACAGGTGGTCTCTAGTTGGCAAAGGTAGGTACCTTTTTCCAAAGAGGGACCCTTGCTTCTATTCAGGGTAAGGGGGATACACACATTAGATAATCTCTGCTCTCCCCCTCGGTAGCTTGGCATGAGCAGACGGTCTTATCCAAAAGGCAATGTGGAAAGTATTTGTAATAACACACACAGTAACATCGTGAAAACACTACAAAAGGACACCACACCAGTTTAGAAAAATAAAATATCTTTATCTAAACTAAGAAAGACCAAAACTGCAAAGATCCAACATTCACAGTTAAAAATATGACTTTCAAAATGTTTCAAAGAACTTGTACCATAGAAAACTATGGATGTGTGACTTCTACACAAAGTACCTGAGGTTGTGTCACAATTCACAAGGTTAATCAGCCACAAAGTCGGAAACAAAGAGATGCCTCAACTACTGAGACAGTTCTGCAACACGCTGAAGACGAGATGCTTCAAATCTGGTCTGTATGGGGAGTTGTGCATCAATTCTTACTGAAGGTTCATTCTGCAGGTGATGCATTGGGAAGACTTGCCTTACAGGTGCGATGCGTGCATATCCGGGATGCGTCAGTGATTGATTCGGTGGTGGTGAGCAGCACTGCATTGTTTTTGTTTTTTTTAGGGGTTTTTTGTATGTTCTTATATAGCGCTCGAATCACCGGGGAGGTATCTCGGCGCTTGCCTTGGGAACCCGTCCTGGCTTTTCCCTGTGAGATAGCCCCTACAGGGCATCCCCAAGGTGAAAGCCAGGCATCCCGCCGCGGGGGGCCGTAGTGGAGATAAAGCAAGCTTAATGCCCAGAGTTGCAGAGTGTGAACCCATGATTAGGTCAGGCACCGAAGCGAGAATTATCGAGCTCGTGGACATTTGAGCTCAAGACCCTGCCGCGTCGGGAATTGAACCCTGGTCCCGGGTCTGACCTCTGCTTCAGGGTCTGCCTGCTCTAACCAGTGAGCCACACTTCTCCACTGGTTTTCTTCAGCCACAATCCCCCGATGCGTTGATTCTTGAAGCAGCGAGAGGAGCTACGTCATTTTTTGCAGCACCACGACTATGCGTCGGAATAATAGCTGCAAGACTTCGATTTTTGCAGTTCTTTAAGTTTCTTCTTTCTTCCAGCTCGCAAACAGCAGTTAGAACCTCCATAGGTCCTAATCTGGCCAGGCACCTCTTGACAAGTCAGAACTCACAGCAGCAGAGTTCAGGGGAGTTGGGACGTGAAGTCTTTGTGTTCCTGAGTCTTCAGAACAGGAGGCCAGCTCACACAGGCCCTTGGAGATATCCTTCAAGCAGGGGACACAACACAAAGCAAAGTCCTTTCTCCTTTGCTTGGCAGAAACAGCAACTGCTGGCCAACCCCACACAGCATACAGCAAATGGGCAGTACTTCTCCTCATTCTCTCCAGCTCTTCTCCAAGGCAAATGGTCTTCTTGAATTCCAGGGATCTACAGTTCAGGGGTTTTAGGAATTATATTTATAGCCCATTTTATCTTTGTTCTCTTTGTGTAAGTGTCTCTGAGCTCGGTCCAAACCAGTTCTGTCCTTAATGGTGTTGTATGACCACAGGGGGTGGAGCCAGCATTGTGCAAGGGAGACAGGATCTATTCAGTTGCAAGGGAAATCTCATCCCACTACTCTAAATGCAGACCAGGCCTATTCCGGTGCTAGTGAAAACTCCTCCCACTACTCTGCATAAAGCCAAGGTTAATCAGCTCAGCTCTGACTCATTCAGGAAAGGCAAGACACACAAAGCCACTCCCGGTGGCCGTCTGAGAGTATGCCGATCCCCAGACATGTCACTCCAAAACCAGACAGTCAATAGCCAAACAGGCAAAGGCAGACAGACTGGTTAAACAAGAAAATGCCCACTTTCTAAAAGTGGCATTTTCAAACACTCAATTTAAAAACAATCTTTACTTAAATATGTGTTATTAAATTCTGAGTTTAGAGAACCTAAACTTTATTTCTCGATCTTGTTCGAATGGGAAGTTATATTTATAAGATGTTATAAATAAACTCCCATTCAATCATATAGGGCAAGATAGTGAAATAGTGAAAAAGGAAATTGGCAGTATTTCAGTTTCAGGACATGCCACACATGCCAGGGCATGTCCTACCTTCAAACACAGACTGTACCCTGCATACAGGGGTACCTTGGGTCTACCTTAGGGGTGAATAACATTCTAGGAAAGGGAAGGTTAGGACCTGGCAAGTGGGTGTACTTGCCAGGTCAACATGGCAGTTAACAAACTGCGAGAAGACACTGCAGTGCCAGGCCTGAGACATCTTTTTAGGGCTGGTCATGTGGGTGGCACAATCAGTGCTGCAGGCCCAAGAGTAGCATTTGGTTTACCAGCCCTGTCACACATAGTGCAATTTACTAGAGACCTACTAGTAAATCAAATATGCCTATTAGGGAGACCCAATCATAATAACACTTTACACAGAGAGCATATGCACTTTATCACTGATCAGCAGTGGTAAAGTCCCAGAGTCCTGAAGCCAACAGCAGCAGGTCAGGCAAAAAAAGGAGGAAGAAGCAAAATGTTTGAGGATAACCATGCAAAAAGGGCGATTTTCAACAGGCCTGCATATGTTCTGTGTTCCCCATGCCTTCTTGCTTGTTGTTGTGACTGTGTCACTGGCAGCCATGTTGTATAAGCAGCCAGTGTGCTTTTGCCATGGCCCTGCATGTCTTCTTTGCTGTGGCTATGCCTCCTTGATTCCTGTTTAACCATGTGGTGTGGGGCCAGTAGGTGTAGGAAGCCAGTGTGCTTTTACCATAGATCTTCATGTGTTCTTTGTTTCCGATGCCTTCTTGCATGTTGTTGAGGCCATGTGGCTGGCACCCATTTTGTGTATGCAGCCAGTGTGCTTTTACCGTAGGCCTGCATGTCTTCTCTTTGTTCCACATGCCTTCTTGCTTAGTGTGGTTGGTAAGCATGTGGCACTGGCTGGCTGCCTTTTTGTACGCCCAGCCAGTGTGGTCCTTTAATGTAAACTTGAATGGATGGATGAGATAGCAGTTTAATAAATGATATGCTTACAGATAATTTCACTTAGTTATAAAAAAACATATTTTGATATTTTAAATTTTTTAATGTTCTTCATTTTTAAATGTAACATTTTTAATTACAACTTTAAGAATGTTTTCTTTTTGATTTTTGTAATTCCATTTTAATTTTTGTTATGTTCTTAATTTCTTTTAATTTACTTTTTTAAATTACATTTTTTAAATTGAAATTAAAAATGTGCAATTACTTTTTTCTATTTTCCTAAGATCCGGCAATAACTGCATGTCTACTATAAGTGTCGATCAGCATTTATTGTCTAAGAATTATTCCATTGTCACCTGCACCACCCTGAATCCTAAATCACAACTTGATGCACATAAAGCAAACAGTTCCATATGAACGTTGTTCTTCTTGCGATTGCTTATCCTTCCTGAGTGTACACCATGAACGTCTATGTTTGGTGTGGAATTACGATTGGACAGTTACACTTTATTACTAATTATTTAACAATAACTTAAGTAACCACACTAAATTATATTGTTTGTTTGTACTGCTAATGGGATGGCAATAATGCTACATTTATTTGATGTTCTTCTTGCTTGTTTGCTTTTTGGTGCACAAGAGAAGAGATATTCCTCACAGTACTGCCAGACAGAAGGCATGTGCCCGACATGATACTGACTGACTAAGCAACAAAGGCATCTCTTCACCTTGTGAAACTAGGTGCCACTGAGAACTGACAGCTTCAAGACGGCCCCAAAGAAAGGTGTTGTCAATAAAGTGCCCAGTGGGGAGGAGAAGAAGCAGATTTCCACCACTGGCATGCCAACCAGAACCTTTTTTTGCAAATTGTGCCTGCCGCACAATGGCTTCTATGGTGTAAGCGGAGAGCAGCACTCCTGCATCAACAGCACCGCCCCAACCTAAGCCCAGGATCCCGTCAGTGAGGCAGCCACTGCAATAATGTGACATAGTATTGGATTTGTCCCTTTCAAAAAGTAATACCAAATCATTTTAGGAAACAGAGCAAAGTGGACAGCAGCCTCAGCCGCAACCTGCAATAGTACATAGGCCTGATGTTGGAGCAGAACAGCAGGTTGAGCTTCCTTCCGAGCTAGGATCTCCTCTTTAAGAACCATTGGCTCCCAGATCTCCGGCAAGGAAAAGTAAGAGTAAAACTCCACCACTTTCTCCAAGCACCACTTTCGATGATGATGATAGGTACATGAAGTGGACCCAGCAGAGTCTATGAGACAACAGGGAAAGGAAACGTTACTTAAAGACTTAGACTTATGGAAGGAGATGGTGAGGTGAATGATGATAAGGCAGTCATGGTGGAAGGTGACCCAGAGGAGTCTGACATTGCTATTCAACCTGCTCCTAGGGATGTGGCACATGTAGTACCGCCACCAGTTCCTATATTTGCAAAGCCACAGTAAAAATCTGCATCAACCCCTACCTCAGGAGAAGCAGACAGGCAATCTGCGACACGTCCACCTACCTTGGGTAGTTTTAATCCCCTTGCCCTATTATTTACTAGGGACTTACAGGGTAGATCACGCCAATCGTAAGTGTACCCTAATAGATAGTGTACTATAATGTATGTGTGTTTTTTCAATTGTGTTTTCAACATAGCACTGGCCCTGGGCCTGGTTAGAGAGAGCCCAGGGACAGTCAGAGCCAGTTAAAACAAGTACCTATCAACAAAAAAAGGGGTGTCCTGTTTACTCCTTTGAAGCATCATGCTTTACGACCCTTCCTCCGTGCTCAGTCATTCCTGTGTATAAGAGCTCTCTCGAACAGATAGCCTCTCCCCTGTTGAAACACTTCTCACTACATAAAATCAGCCTGGCTAATCCTGTTAACTCTGACCAATCAGGGGAGACTGCAGGATGGCAGAATTTTGGCTTGCAGACAAGAAAGTCTTTTCTGTACACTTTAGGATAAATTTAACAGTGGAATATTGTTGGTTTTATCTAGAACATTCTCCTGGGGCCTTGAAGGATATTTTATATATTTACTAGCAATATTTATGCATTCATTAACAGTTGCACTATTATCCTATGTGGCTGGTGATCTACAATGGGAAAAATGAAATGTGCAACTTTCCTGGACTTTGGTACATATTAAAACATCTTTGTTAGGGGCACTGCATATTAGTTACATGACCTCCCACCCACAGGATGCCTAGGGGAGAGTGTGGGGAATGTGAATATGCAAGAATATTGTAGATCCACTTTCTACAGTGCTCCTAATACCAAAGTGGATTTCGGGAGGCACTTTACTACCATGGGGAAAGTGAAATGTGCAATTTTCCGATCTCCAGGGTATATAACACATCTTTTACAAGGGCCCTCCTTAATTACACAGCCACCATCCTTGGGAACCTTAGTGGAGATAATGGGGTTAGCTGATGAATGCACAAATGCTGTAGAATATTACTTTGTAAGTGCCCCTACATCTAAAGTCAAGTTTACAGTATATTTACTTTTATTAGCAGTGCTGCACCGCAGGACCGCTCTTAAAATGACCTCAGTCACTCAGCAGTGCATACATACATGTGCAGAAACAGTTGCTGGCCTCTAAACTGACATATTCTAATATGTTTTATAGACTTATAGGGTAGGTCATGCTAATTGAAACCGTACATTAATATATAATGTACACTAATGCATTTGTGTTTTCAACATAGCACTGGCCCTGGTTAGAAAGAGCCCAGGGACAGTCAGATTGCGTTACCAACAGTATAATTCTGCAAAAATAGGGGATGCACAGGGCACACAGGATGACTTTTCAACAGTGAATTTCAGGATTTTTAGGTTTCGACATGACAGTGCATGCACTGTCTCGAAGTGACAAGCTTGGGTTGATTGCAAGCTCGTCAGGAAGGCCATCCGACTCACTTGTACCGGGATCAGGTTTTCCCAAAAAACGCATTATAATGCCAAAAATCCATTACTTACCGAGTGACTCTGTCACTCCGAATCCGACTGGATATTCCTAATGAGAAGGTTCCGGAATTGATGAATGGAGTAATTTGGAGGCACTTCCCAGTCTGAATCCCACTGCCCGGTGCAAAGCCTCAGTGCCTTGTACCACCAATCTTTGGTACCCCAAACCGATTTAAGGTCAATTGTTCCTCTCCAAATCTCGTAGCCATCTACAGCTAATCTGTCTAGAAAGGACTTCGAATACAGCAACTTTGTATCGGTAAGTCTAACTTTGGACATGGACTTCTGTGTCATTTTGAAATAAAATGACTCAGGATTTGATTGATTAAAATCTGTAAAATAAGTGTATTTTTTCAGAAACGTATTGGAGCTGCCTCCTAATGGAGCAGGGCAATGTTCCCACTGTGTATAATTTACAGCAACCCTCCTGGAATTTGTCTTATGTAAAAAATGATTACCATAATGTTGAAAACAAAACAAATCACCATAATTAATAGAATCTAAATACAGATCCTCAGCATCAAAGGCAGCATAGTATTTCAAATCAGAGAATAATGCTTCTACGGCCTGAATATCCCAATCATCAGAACGTATATTTTGTTTAATCACATCCCCCATGTTTACTCTAAGCACATTCGGAACATTAATCACTTCAGTAGGCCCATGTATTTGAAATCTAACCGCATCCCACACAATCCCATCAAGGACAGGCCACGCAGTAATGTTCAAGTTTCGTTTCAATCTGTGTGCTGAATGTGAAGAGGAAAGAGGGGCCAAAGTTCCATTAAGGTACCGAATTCCTGTTCTTTCTTTAACGTAGTGACCGTCGATCAGGCAAAAAAATAAAACACAAAACCAATTGACATAAAAAGATAAAATGAAAATAGAATCAACCAAACGTATGTCCAAGGGGGAATTAAAAAATGCTTTTTAAATAAAGTGGCATATTTCGCAATAGTCGATGGTTTCTTTGAAAGTTCCGAAACAGAGTCAAAAGAGAATCTGGACTGGTCGGCCAAACGAGTCTGCAAATCAGGCATCGATAAATCAGCAGGATAGGTGTAGTTCAGCTCATCAATGTTAGTAACAGGAATAGTATTTAATAAAGGACTGGATATGGCAGGCATCTCGAGGGACACCTCCTGTTCTGCACCAGAAGTTATTGCCAGCACTGAATGCCTCACCATTGTAGGACAGGAAACAGCCGGTGTCATGCTATGAAGAATCGGCCACCCTGTGTGTCTTGACATTGTCAATAGAGATAAATCTGTTTTCCTTACGACCTGGAAGTGGTGGTAAAATGACTCTTCTTGTGCCCTTCACTCCAAGAACTCGAACCGGTGCACGATATAAGGGACTAAACTCTTTCTTGTTATCGATCTTCTCTCGAACCAGTTCTCCAACTTGGGGTAGCCAGCCAACTACCGGGATCTGCAACACATCATCCGATGTGGAGGGCAAATGTTCCTTTGCTAGACTGTCCCTGTAAAACATTACAATGTTCATCTACGTCAAAGGCCGTGGCCTGGGCCTTGCAGTCTAGACCGTCGAGGTCAGGGACGTACATCTTGATACCAAAGAGCATTTCGTACGGGGCCCGCCCACCCAGAGACCTTCTAGGGGGATTATTAAGCGCACGCTGCACGCCATTGAGGTGGGCTAACCAGTTTCTGCCAGTGCCTATAACTCGAGCTGTCAAAGAGTGCTTTAAGTCACGGTTCATTCGTTCCACTACACTGTTAGCCTCGGGTCTGTACGGACTCGAAAATTTGACTTGGACCCCCAACGAAACCATAGCATCCTTATACGCCTTAGAGGCGAAAGCCGGACCCTGATCCGAATGGAAGGTACCACAGGCAAAAATCCCTATAAAGACTCGCAAATCCTTGATGACAGTTCGTGAATCAGCGCTCCGATGTGGCCATACCCACACAAAGCATGTGCATGAATCAACTGCTACTAAGATGTACTTGTACGCAGTATCAGAAGAAAATGGACCGCAGTGATCCAAATAAACGCATCCAAGCGGTTTATTCGAGAGGCACAACTGTGTCTGAGGTGGACGCGCAGCAGTTGAAGGTTTAATCTGCTGGCAAATGTCACATTGAAGGACATAATCGCGCGTCTGTTTGTACAGTCCCCGCCACCAGAACCTTTGTTGTAGCTGAGTTACAGTTGCTGAGACGCCCGCATGCGCAGACGCCACACCTTCATGAGCCGCTGTAATCAAGGCAGCTCAGCGATCCGAGTTGGGAACTAGACGTTCGCCAACATCAGGAATTTTCACATAAGGAACCTTATCGGGACTTAAGTGGTATGTGTATTTAGAAGGGAACCCCACAGGATATTTACTTCCCTTCGCGGTCGCAGCCACAGCTGCCAAGATGTCATCATCTATTTTGCTTTTGGACCTTGTGACTGTTGCAACTAAGTATTTCGATACCGCTGACTTCGCTGCTTCATCAGCAAGCGAATTACCAACAGCGTGGACCCCCAGGCGCTGATGGACGAGAGTATGAATCACAAACACGAGTGGCAACTTCTCTTTAAGTTCCGCCACTCGGACCCAGATCATTTTATGTTTTATTGTGCTACCCTTGGAATCACGAAATTCATTCTGAATCCAAAAGAACAAGTTCTCATTGTAAGACTGGACACAGTAGTAAGAGTCATTTACGATCAAAGTCGTCACACTAGGATCAGCGTACTCCAATGCAAGCATCAGAGCACGAAGCTTTGCCAATTGTGCGGTGCAGTCCCCAAGCGTCTGCGTGTGCACAACACTGGACTTGAACTCATCGTTCACCATGGCACCGACCACAATGGCGCAAGTGGAAACGTAGGCATGTTTAGAGCCATGCGCAACCTGCGCCGAACCATCTGTGTAAATGATGCAATGGAAATCCTCCAACGGCCGCATTGCTAAAGGAGCAGGATGAACAAATTCATACTGTAAGTACTCCTGCGACCGTAAAGTGGCGTCAAAAATAAACGTGACATCCTGGGATGACAAGGATGCAGCCCATTGAATCCACCGAGGGTGCAAAGCTTTAGAATTTGGTACACTGGCTTTCGTAACTGCCTCCAAGGCAGGACACGGGGTAACAACCAACATGCGTTTTCTTTGTGACAGGGAACGTTCCTTAAGAATTGCCATCTGCACAGCCCTTAAAACTCTCTCCACAGTGGAAAAACGCAATTCAGCGGAAGTGTACAAGTGTGACTTGTAAGCAATTGGTACTGTATCTCCATTAAAAGTCAGGTACGTGAAACCTACCGCCCCAGGGATAATTCTTATCACCAGGTTGGTCTGGGTATCACGAGTCTGTAAGTATTGAGAAGCGAGCAAATCAGCCTGCAAAGACTGCAGAATGGCTGAATGCTCAGGCAGCTAGCATGATTTGGAAAAAAATGGTTGTATCAAAGCATACAAAGGCTTGATACGCTGGGCATAATCCGGAATGTAAGTCCTCCCGAAATTCAAAAAACCCAGCAAAGATTGTAATTTTTTCAGTGTTGTCGGAGAGCGCAACAATGCACATTTCTCCAGTTAGTGAGGTGCCAACCCCTTTACCTTGTTGTTAAGCTTGTAGCCGAGAAACAACACTCTGTACTCTGCAATGTGCGACTTTGCAAAGTTAAACTTGTAACCTATGTCTGCAAAGTTACAAATTATGCTATTTACTCGACACAGATGCTCCCAAAGATCGTCGTCTGTGAGATAAATGTCATCCACATACGAACAAGCAACTGGGTCGAAGCCCTCCAAAAGAGAGACTATGTGTGCGGAGAATACTCCAGGACTATTCTTATAGCCCATTGGGAGACGGCGAAACATTTTTTGCACACCGCCGCATGTAAAGCTGGTCCATTGGGAACTTAGACCGTCTAATCTATGGGCATAAAAACCATTGGAAATGTCAAGCGTGGTTTTAAACCGTTTACGCTCAAGACTATTCACTAACGCAGAGCCATGAGTATTCTGTACTGCGCAGTTACGGCAATGCGAGTTCAAATGCCTATAATCCAAAACCAAACGATATAAGCCGTCCGGCTTGTTTACAGTAAAAAGGGGGTTATTCATCGGTGACACACACGTTTCAATTACACCTTGATATTCCAATTGTTGAAGGATAGCTGCGACTGAAGCTTTGGCTTCACGCCGTATGGGATATTGAGGTAGAGGCTGCGGCTGAGACCGTAAAGGAATGTCGTGGCTTGGAGACAATTTATCCCAGCCACACTGATTGCGGTACACAGCCGGCGCAAGCGCCAGAGCCCACTCTTCTGCAAAATGCAGCGCTTCCACTCTTGATACAGTATGCACGAAACTGGGGAGGATCACCTCCTCCCCTCGCGGCGCTGCGAGAACAAAAGGTGGGGGCCAGTCAGCCTCCGAAAGCAAAATGTCATACGTAGACGAAAGATTTTCCCAAAATACCCCTTTTACAGTTCGCTGCTTGTCACCTTCTATTAATAGGACAATTTCAAAAAGCCGTTCAGGGGGAGCAACATGCATATCAGCAGTTTCAATCACAACATAAGTGTCAGTCGCTGTCACCTTCAACAGTGGACGGAGGGCCTTTCTCACTATGGTAATCTCTGCCGCGCTGTCCAGCAAGGTCAGAGCCCACGTCAGATTCCGAAGCCTCGTTCTCACTGTCTGGGGCATATCGATGCGCTGTCAGGGCGGCGACTTTCTTCGTGGCAAACTGTGGTCTCTTGGGCGTAGCGCCGTCCTGCTGATCTCCACCGTTATGCGGGCTGGGCTGACCACGTCCTTGCTGGCCACCCCTGCCCCTGCCGCCCCCTCCACCACCGGTTGACGGAGCCGATGAGTCCTGAAAGGAACGAGGAGAGCGTTGGTCAGAAGCCTGAAACCTTTCAGGTGATTTAATCATCGCGCGATCGCGCAAATCATAAACTCGATCCGACTGCGCAGGCAACAGAGACGCAGGAGCAGAAACCTGTGTTTGTTTTTGTTGTTGCTTACCCTGATTCTGCTTTTTAGGCCAATTCTGTTTCTTGGACTTTTATTGACCACTAGTTTCCGAAGACTGACCCTGGGGCTGCTTTTTCTCTTTATCAGGAAAAGCCTTATGACCCTTTGCATTGCGGCCAACCGTTTGATAAGCCGCCACAATTATCCTGGAGTCAAGCTATTCAGGCTGAAGAAGGCTGATAGCCAGAAACCGGTCCTTGGATGCTTGATACCGGTCTAGGAAAGACATGGCTTGGTAGTTCGGGCTGGACTGTTCCCATGAGGCACAGGGTCAAGGCTGATTTGCATATAGCCAGTGTCTGACCTAGGGTGGTGTGGAGTGCAAAAAACGATGGATTTAGGCCCAGATCTTTGTACTGGGGTGAATGTAAGACATTGTTCTGCATTCTGTCCATCAACTGTGTTTTTTGCAAAATTCACCCCGAGTGGGCTGGGTATGCTCAGACGTGAGTCCCAGGCTCTCCACACCACTGGAGTCAAGCTATTCAGGCTGAAGAAGGCTGATAGCCAGAAACCGGTCCTTGGATGCTTGATTCCGGTCTAGGAAAGACATGGCTTGGTAGTTCGGGCTGGACTGTTCCCATGAGGCACAGGGTCAAGGCTGATTTGCATATAGCCAGTGTCTGACCTAGGGTGGTGTGGAGTGCAAAAAACGATGGATTTAGGCCCAGATCTTTGTACTGGGGTGAATGTAAGACATTGTTCTGCATTCTGTCCATCAACTGTGTTTTTTGCAAAATTCACCCCGAGTGGGCTGGGTATGCTCAGACGTGAGTCCCAGGCTCTCCACACCACTGGAGTCAAGCTATTCAGGCTGAAGAAGGCTGATAGCCAGAAACCGGTCCTTGGATGCTTGATTCCGGTCTAGGAAAGACATGGCTTGGTAGTTCGGGCTGGAGTGTTCCCATGAGGCACAGGGTCAAGGCTGATTTGCATATAGCCAGTGTCTGACCTAGGGTGGTGTGGAGTGCAAAAAACGATGGATTTAGGCCCAGATCTTTGTACTGGGGTGAATGTAAGACATTGTTCTGCATTCTGTCCATCAACTGTGTTTTTTGCAAAATTCACCCCGAGTGGGCTGGGTATGCTCAGACGTGAGTCCCAGGCTCTCCACACCACTGGAGTCAAGCTATTCAGGCTGAAGAAGGCTGATAGCCAGAAACCGGTCCTTGGATGCTTGATTCCGGTCTAGGAAAGACATGGCTTGGTAGTTCGGGCTGGACTGTTCCCATGAGGCACAGGGTCAAGGCTGATTTGCATATAGCCAGTGTCTGACCTAGGGTGGTGTGGAGTGCAAAAAACGATGGATTTAGGCCCAGATCTTTGTACTGGGGTGAATGTAAGACATTGTTCTGCATTCTGTCCATCAACTGTGCTTTTTGCAAAATTCACCCCGAGTGGGCTGGGTATGCTCAGACGTGAGTCCCAGGCTCTCCACACCACTGGAGTCAAGCTATTCAGGCTGAAGAAGGCTGATAGCCAGAAACCGGTCCTTGGATGCTTGATTCCGGTCTAGGAAAGACATGGCTTGGTAGTTCGGGCTGGACTGTTCCCATGAGGCACAGGGTCAAGGCTGATTTGCATATAGCCAGTGTCTGACCTAGGGTGGTGTGGAGTGCAAAAAACGATGGATTTAGGCCCAGATCTTTGTACTGGGGTGAATGTAAGACATTGTTCTGCATTCTGTCCATCAACTGTGTTTTTTGCAAAATTCACCCCGAGTGGGCTGGGTATGCTCAGACGTGAGTCCCAGGCTCTCCACACCACTGGAGTCAAGCTATTCAGGCTGAAGAAGGCTGATAGCCAGAAACCGGTCCTTGGATGCTTGATTCCGGTCTAGGAAAGACATGGCTTGGTAGTTCGGGCTGGACTGTTCCCATGAGGCACAGGGTCAAGGCTGATTTGCATATAGCCAGTGTCTGACCTAGGGTGGTGTGGAGTGCAAAAAACGATGGATTTAGGCCCAGATCTTTGTACTGGGGTGAATGTAAGACATTGTTCTGCATTCTGTCCATCAACTGTGTTTTTTGCAAAATTCACCCCGAGTGGGCTGGGTATGCTCAGACGTGAGTCCCAGGCTCTCCACACCACTGGAGTCAAGCTATTCAGGCTGAAGAAGGCTGATAGCCAGAAACCGGTCCTTGGATGCTTGATTCCGGTCTAGGAAAGACATGGCTTGGTAGTTCGGGCTGGAGTGTTCCCATGAGGCACAGGGTCAAGGCTGATTTGCATATAGCCAGTGTCTGACCTAGGGTGGTGTGGAGTGCAAAAAACGATGGATTTAGGCCCAGATCTTTGTACTGGGGTGAATGTAAGACATTGTTCTGCATTCTGTCCATCAACTGTGTTTTTTGCAAAATTCACCCCGAGTGGGCTGGGTATGCTCAGACGTGAGTCCCAGGCTCTCCACACCACTGGAGTCAAGCTATTCAGGCTGAAGAAGGCTGATAGCCAGAAACCGGTCCTTGGATGCTTGATTCCGGTCTAGGAAAGACATGGCTTGGTAGTTCGGGCTGGACTGTTCCCATGAGGCACAGGGTCAAGGCTGATTTGCATATAGCCAGTGTCTGACCTAGGGTGGTGTGGAGTCCAAAAAACGATGGATTTAGGCCCAGATCTTTGTACTGGGGTGAATGTAAGACATTGTTCTGCATTCTGTCCATCAACTGTGCTTTTTGCAAAATTCACCCCGAGTGGGCTGGGTATGCTCAGACGTGAGTCCCAGGCTCTCCACACCACTGGAGTCAAGCTATTCAGGCTGAAGAAGGCTGATAGCCAGAAACCGGTCCTTGGATGCTTGATTCCGGTCTAGGAAAGACATGGCTTGGTAGTTCGGGCTGGACTGTTCCCATGAGGCACAGGGTCAAGGCTGGTTTGCATATAGCCAGTGTCTGACCTAGGGTGGTGTGGAGTGCAAAAAACGATGGATTTAGGCCCAGATCTTTGTACTGGGGTGAATGTAAGACATTGTTCTGCATTCTGTCCATCAACTGTGCTTTTTGCAAAATTCACCCCGAGTGGGCTGGGTATGCTCAGACGTGAGTCCCAGGCTCTCCACACCACTGGAGTCAAGCTATTCAGGCTGAAGAAGGCTGATAGCCAGAAACCGGTCCTTGGATGCTTGATTCCGGTCTAGGAAAGACATGGCTTGGTAGTTCGGGCTGGACTGTTCCCATGAGGCACAGGGTCAAGGCTGATTTGCATATAGCCAGTGTCTGACCTAGGGTGGTGTGGAGTGCAAAAAACGATGGATTTAGGCCCAGATCTTTGTACTGGGGTGAATGTAAGACATTGTTCTGCATTCTGTCCATCAACTGTGTTTTTTGCAAAATTCACCCCGAGTGGGCTGGGTATGCTCAGACGTGAGTCCCAGGCTCTCCACACCACTGGAGTCAAGCTATTCAGGCTGAAGAAGGCTGATAGCCAGAAACCGGTCCTTGGATGCTTATTCCGGTCTAGGAAAGACATGGCTTGGTAGTTCAGGCTGGAGTGTTCCCATGAGGCACAGGGTCAAGGCTGATTTGCATATAGCCAGTGTCTGACCTAGGGTGGTGTGGAGTGCAAAAAACGATGGATTTAGGCCCAGATCTTTGTACTGGGGTGAATGTAAGACATTGTTCTGCATTCTGTCCATCAACTGTGTTTTTTGCAAAATTCACCCCGAGTGGGCTGGGTATGCTCAGACGTGAGTCCCAGGCTCTCCACACCACTGGAGTCAAGCTATTCAGGCTGAAGAAGGCTGATAGCCAGAAACCGGTCCTTGGATGCTTGATTCCGGTCTAGGAAAGACATGGCTTGGTAGTTCGGGCTGGACTGTTCCCATGAGGCACAGGGTCAAGGCTGATTTGCATATAGCCAGTGTCTGACCTAGGGTGGTGTGGAGTGCAAAAAACGATGGATTTAGGCCCAGATCTTTGTACTGGGGTGAATGTAAGACATTGTTCTGCATTCTGTCCATCAACTGTGTTTTTTGCAAAATTCACCCCGAGTGGGCTGGGTATGCTCAGACGTGAGTCCCAGGCTCTCCACACCACTGGAGTCAAGCTATTCAGGCTGAAGAAGGCTGATAGCCAGAAACCGGTCCTTGGATGCTTGATTCGGGTCTAGGAAAGACATGGCTTGGTAGTTCGGGCTGGACTGTTCCCATGAGGCACAGGGTCAAGGCTGATTTGCATATAGCCAGTGTCTGACCTAGGGTGGTGTGGAGTGCAAAAAACAATGGATTTAGGCCCAGATCTTTGTACTGGGGTGAATGTAAGACATTGTTCTGCATTCTGTCCATCAACTGTGTTTTTTGCAAAATTCACCCCGAGTGGGCTGGGTATGCTCAGACGTGAGTCCCAGGCTCTCCACACCACTGGAGTCAAGCTATTCAGGCTGAAGAAGGCTGATAGCCAGAAACCGGTCCTTGGATGCTTGATTCCGGTCTAGGAAAGACATGGCTTGGTAGTTCGGGCTGGACTGTTCCCATGAGGCACAGGGTCAAGGCTGATTTGCATATAGCCAGTGTCTGACCTAGGGTGGTGTGGAGTGCAAAAAACGATGGATTTAGGCCCAGATCTTTGTACTGGGGTGAATGTAAGACATTGTTCTGCATTCTGTCCATCAACTGTGTTTTTTGCAAAATTCACCCCGAGTGGGCTGGGTATGCTCAGACGTGAGTCCCAGGCTCTCCACACCACTGGAGTCAAGCTATTCAGGCTGAAGAAGGCTGATAGCCAGAAACCGGTCCTTGGATGCTTGATTCCGGTCTAGGAAAGACATGGCTTGGTAGTTCGGGCTGGACTGTTCCCATGAGGCACAGGGTCAAGGCTGATTTGCATATAGCCAGTGTCTGACCTAGGGTGGTGTGGAGTGCAAAAAACGATGGATTTAGGCCCAGATCTTTGTACTGGGGTGAATGTAAGACATTGTTCTGCATTCTGTCCATCAACTGTGTTTTTTGCACAATTATCCTTGCCAACTGACGGGGTTTCTCGCCTCGGGAATTAACGCCAAAGCGTTAGCTACCTGAAAGTTCACTGCATCCCCCTTGACATTGGCAAGGATCAGATCGCAAACTACATCAAAGGTGCCACACAGGCGCATACCCAACTCAACCGCCGACTCCGGTCCGTGGTC
The DNA here is from genome assembly GCF_964263255.1 of Lissotriton vulgaris. NCBI lineage: Eukaryota > Metazoa > Chordata > Amphibia > Caudata > Salamandridae > Lissotriton > Lissotriton vulgaris. Next base: position 53,540,490 of record NC_141699.1, on the reverse strand, counting down.
ATCTTGAACACGTTTAAGGACCGCACCCAGATTGGTCACAGACGGGGTGCCATAGCACCTCGAATAGACCGCTTGCAAAAGTCTTACCCCAGGTCTCACAGTCAACAAGCTCAGGTGCCAAATCTTTCGGTAAACTAAGTGTAAGAATCCTATGTTTGTCACCAGGATTCGTATTAGGAAACACAGCTTCCAGCTGGCCGATTTTCTCTGCAAGCCAGAACGGAAAATCATCCTTGTCCTGGGGCTTTTTGCCCATCACGGAATTCACCATGACAGGATTGATTTTCAAACCAGCCTGTTCTGCACGAAGCTGTGCACCCCTAGGGGCTGCGTCTTGAACATTACGGCTTGTGTAATGAACAAGCGCTCTAATCACTGCCACTGTGACTTCATGAAGCCGCCGCAGATCAGCCACGTTACAAGTGGCGCGATTAGGGTGAGGAGTGAATCCAGCCAAAGCGGGCCAATTTGTGCCCGGAATGGACAAATGACCTAACCTCGTAGCGGTTAAAGCGTGTGGTAGGGCGCCACCAAACCAAACTCCATGCTGCCAAGCATCAATAGGAACCTCCAGTGCCCTGTACGGAGCATACGCAACCGGTACAGCTGAAGCAGTGTATGAATGGAACACTCCAGAATTAGCGTCCACCGCCGGAAATGTCAACCACAAATTAAACAGTTCGTACGGGTAAGCATGTTCCGCACTCACCACCAGAACCACAGCCAAGCCTTCCACCGGGACATTAAAAACCCGCAGGTGATCACGCACCGCAATGCGACTATGCCGGTGGATGTCCACGGCTTGTGCCATGGAAGCACAGGAACTTGAAACAACAAAGATTACTTTGTAACACAACTGGGTAGTAATTCAAGGAAACCATTTTTAGATAGATTCAAGCTTGAAAAGACCTATTTCAAAAATAGGTAGGTTTTTCCGGCTCCGCCGTTTACCGGAAACAGGAATGAAGGGGTTAAGGTTTGAATGATATACTACTCGAGTGTCATGATATAAGGCCAACAACGTATGGGCGCCATGTAGCAGGGTTTCCGTTCTCCCACAGAACTGTGCACAGAGATCTAGAACCTGGGTGAGTTAGGGTGACCCAAAACTCACCTTAGTTTCAGAAATCCCCTTACCAAGCTAGCTACAGTGTCTCATTGGTACTAATAACTTCCCAATGACTTAGACAATCCAGAACATAAACTTAGGGTACCTCAGGTATCGTGGAACACATGAACACTCTTTCGTTATATAATCATTACAAACCAAAACTGGGAGTCAAAGAACACACGTGCAAGTTTGAAATGTTTATTTTTCAATGCAAGGTTCTCAAACGCAGTATCTTATATAATATCAACATACATATTATAAAAATCAGAGTTATCAGCATAGTCACTAGTCCATAATAAGCGAACGGTGATAGCATAATATAATGCAAAATCTATAGAAATTCTGTATCACCTATATTTCGCGCACCCTAATTAGCATATTATATTATATAGAAGAAGGACTCATTTGGGTTTTTAGCAGGGCGGGCTCATACCTCTAATGGTCAGTAGGAGCAGATCACATCAACAGCTACCAGCTCTCTGCATGCGAAGCATCAAGTGTGTTGATTCATTCCCTGTAACTCTATCGTAAACCCGCGTAGAGCCCAATGTTGGCAGCAACATTATTTGTGTTATGTCTAATGTGGTGCGAGGATCAGGCCTTCAGCAACCTTGTGTTAGGTTATTCTTAGAGGGTGCAGTTCTCAGTGTGCAGACAGTTGTACCAAGGTTACCAAGCACAACTGATATCAGAGCAATAACATATTATTCTCAAATAAATCACATCTTTCGTCTAGGTTGAAAGCTACAATAACAATTAGGTGTCGTGTGCAAACTGAAGCCGAAGGAAAATATGGTGTTTAAAAATTTAATAAACTCATGCTAACTTAACACAATATATAGAAACGCAGTAACCATATGACAGGAGTTAGGACCATAATGCATTTCCCCTGTGCTAGGGTTCTTTCTTTTGCTACAGTGGTTTGAACTGCTTTCAGATTTCTTTTCTGTCAATGTATATTTCATTTCTGCTTGCATGTACACATGTGATTTGTATGCAATTGGTACTTTTTCACCTTCATTAAAAGTTAAGAAGGTGAATCCGCATTGACCCAGAATGATTTGGATCACTAAGTTGCAGACGTTCACGCATGTTTGTACATGTTTTGTAGTCGCCATGTCTGCTTGGAATGAATGCAAAATGTATGTGTGTTCTTTTGTCCAAATTGTGATTTTAAAATCAGATTTGATTAGATTGTAGAGAGGTTTAACCCTTTCTGCATAATTTAGAATGCAAGTTCTTCAAAAATTCAGGAAACCTAGAATTGACTGTAAGTTTTTCACCATTTTTGGAGGTTGGAGCAGGGCACACTTTTCTAAAAAGTTGGCAACCAGGCTTTTGCCTTCACTTGATAGTTCATATCCTAGAAAAAGGAAGTTTAGATGGGTAATTCTTGATTTTTCAAAATTGAATTTATAATCCTCAGAGATGAAGCCCAGTATAATGGTGTTCACCCTGTTCTAGTACCTGTTCAGTTCATCGTCTGTCAAATAGATATCATCGACATATGACAATGCCTCGTCATCATAAGTTTGTAGTAACTCTGTTACCCTTGCTGAGAATAACCCCGGACTAGTCTTGAATCCTTGAGGGAGATTACAGAATTGACTCTGTGTCCCCATCAATGAGAAAGTGGTCAAATTCATACTTTCAGGTGCAATGTTTTGACAAAAGAAACCATTTGAAATGTCTAATGTGGTTTTATATTGTTTACACACAATGTTATTCATTAATGCTGTACTGTGTGCATTTTGCACTGCAAATATTTTACAACATGAGTTTAGATGTCTGTAATCCATAACTAGGTGATATGTATTGTCTGGTTTGGAAACAGGAAACAAAGGATTGTTCATTGATGAGGTGCAAGTTTCAATCACCCCTTGATATTCAACTTGATCTAAAATCTCCCTGACCTGTTTTTTAGATTCTTGCTTAATTGAAAACTGCCTTTTTTAACTGGATTGTGTGGTGAGGCGAGGCCTCATTCCGTCCTACATGATTTTTATATAATGCTAAGGCTTGGGCTACTGCCCATTCCCTGGCATAAGTGTATTTTAAATGTACTGGAACATGGTAGGAGAAGGCTGACATAATGATGTCTTGTTCTGCTAGAAGTGTATCATAACCCTTTGAAAGTAGCTCCCAAAAGAGTGCTTTCACTTTTCTTGGTATGTCTCCCTCAAAATATAGAGTGTTATTTCATATAACCTATGTGGAGAACTAACCCTTGTGTCTGCCGTTTCAACTTGAATGTCCACTGTCTCCAGAAGTTCCTTCAGGTTCTGGTGAGCTATTGTTACCTCTGCTGCGCTGTCCAACATTGTCTGAGCCCATTCTCCATTCTTGAGTTGTATCCTAAAGATCCTCAGCATGTCTGATTTTTAGACCAGCTACCTTCTTTTCGGTGGATTGAGGTATTAATTTGATTTTCTGAACGTGTTTATCTTCTTTGACTTCAGGCATTCTTCCTTTTGTTCTGACTGTCCTCTTCTTTCGGATGTCTGTGATGATATCTGAAAGGTACAAGAGGAATGTGTATCAGTATCTTGATACCTGTCAAGTTTTCTCAAATTATCCCTATTCCTGAGGTTAAACCATCTTTCAGAGGGCTCCTTTTGAGGAGACATACATCGGGGTTGAGAATCTTTCTCGTTTGAATGTTTGCTATTTTCCCACTTCTTTTTAGTAGAAGCAGGAGAGTTTTTAGTACAGGCCTTTACAGGACTTTCAGACAGTTGTGGTTCAACTTGTTTCCCACCCAAATTGTCTCTGACTAATTCTTTATAGGATTTTTGAACTATTCTATCTAGTTCTTGTGGTTTTTCTGTTACATCAAATTCCCTTACTTTCTGGTGGATTGCCACTGATGCTGTTTCACCTTTAATAGATAATATTATAGTTGAGACCTGGTTGACATTTTTCAGTAACTTCATACCTAAATTCAAAGCACTCTCTGTCCCGTATTCGTTTTGAATCTGTTTCAGGACGTCGGGTATTACTCACAGAGACTGAACACCATGTGTTTTAGTGTAGATAGCCGGAAGACTATGCCCCAAGTGGTGCAGTCTTCCAGAAGAGGTGTTATCCCCATTGGTAAACAGATTGTTAAAATTCTATGTTTCTCATAAGGGCTGGTATTAGGAAATACTGCTTCAATTTGAGTACATTTTGAGCTATCCAGAATGGAATTTGTTCACGTTTTGTGGGCAATTTACCCATGACTGTGTGTAAAGTCTATGGTGTGATTTTTAGTGTATTCCCCTGTTGAGAGGTTTGTTGTTGAATAACTAATGGTGGTTGGACTGTGTGAGTCCGCCTGGCATATTGAACCAAATGCCTGTAAATTTGAATGAACTCTGTAAATTGAGTGAGTATTTCTACTTCTGACATATCTTCAATGTCAGGATGTGGTATATAGCGGGCTAAAACCAGCCATATTGCTCCTGGTCTACCTAGTGGACCGAACCTGGTAATGTGATTTAAGTGTTTCAGGGCACCATTAAACCAGAGCTAATGCTCCTTGTATGTGAGTGGAATTTTAATATACTCGAAAGGAATATATTCGTCGTCTTCTTTGTAGAAGTGAAACATATGTGTTACTGGATTTGATTCTGTGAATACTATCCATGAATAGAATACCTCTGTCTGGTGATATTTATGTGTCTCTATCACAAAAACTTCCCTACCAACTCTTGACGTTAGGCCATGTTTTATAAGTTTTAGAGTGATGGAGTGATGGAAGAATTATTATAGCCTTCTCATTGGTTACATTAAAACCTGTCAAATTAAAAGCTGGTTCGGCGTTGTCACCTGTAGCTCCACCGGTTCCGGTGTTATTGGCTTTGTCGGCCATTGTTTAATGAAAATTGCAGAGGAAGTTTCAAGGTAACAAAGATAAGGTGCACAATATTTCGGAACTCTATATCCTTTAACGTTGAATAAACCAAAAAGCTAATACCTAGGATTTCTGTCCTACTCAACTATGGCAGTTATTATTCCTACCCACTCCAGACCTCTGGAGTATTAATGTTAGGGGTCTCTGAGAAAAGTACGACTGAGTTATTTCAGTATCTAGCGTTAAATTAGTGCCGTACTAAACTGTTGGGCCGCATGCTGTGTAGTCCTTATATCGCTGATAGGCGCTGCGCATTAGAATGATATACACTACAGTTTTGACATAGTACTAAAGACAGTATGTCTCTATCGAGTACATTAAACCTAATTACGTGTGTGTCAGCTAACTCAGAGGTCACCAGAAACGTTCTGGAATGAACAAGAAGGGGTTAGTTTCTGACAACTGCATAAACATGACAACTTTGTTTCCATTAAAGTTGGAACAATATCTTCAGAGTTGTGGAAACAATAGATAACCGTTTCACTCAGTCAATCGTGCATGCTTAATTTCTACAGAGTTTCACAGAAATAGAAAGATGGGCGTTTCAATAAAAAGCGGTTTATTGAACAGTCTTATTTCTCATGCAAGATATGAGCTGCTACAATTGTAAGATAGAATACAAAGTATAATACGTAGAGCGTTAGCTCAGGGAAACACAGTTCCACCGACCCGTTGCCCTCTGCACACGGCTGGAGGCCCCCAGCCCTTGCAAAAGCGCTTGTCACTGTTAATAAGAAACTGGGGAAACCTTGAGCCTTTCAGCGTGTACTGGGAGCCTGCTTGTGAGCGCCGACGACTTGCCGGACCCGCTGCGCGGGTCCCGCTGCGTGGAGAGACCCTCTCTGGGACTTTGAGGGGGAGCCCTTTTCTGAACAACACCTTCTGGACACCGGCGGGGCTGCGAGCTGCCTAGCAGGGACTCCAGTGATCAGGAGTCCCTTCGTGCAACACCTGTGGCCACTCTCCCAGCCGGCAACGCCCCTGTCAAGTGGAGTTAAAGCCCTGCGCCTCCCTTGGCTAGTGGGAAACCTTGAGCCTTTCAGCGTGTACTGGGAGCCTGCTTGTGAGCGCCGACGACTTGCCGGCCCAGATCTTTGTACTGGGGTGAATGTAAGACATTGTTCTGCATTCTGTCCATCAACTGTGTTTTTTGCACAATTATCCTTGCCAACTGACGGGGTTTCTCGCCTCGGGAATTAACGCCAAAGCGTTAGCTACCTGAAAGTTCACTGCATCCCCCTTGACATTGGCAAGGATCAGATCGCAAACTACATCAAAGGTGCCACACAGGCGCATACCCAACTCAACCGCGAACTCTGGTCCGTGGTCATCTTGAACACGTTTAAGGACCGCACCCAAATTGGTCACAGACGGGGTGCCATAGCACCTCGAATAGACCGCTTGCAAAAGTCTTACCCCAGGTCTCACAGTCAACAAGCTCAGGTGCCAAATCTTTCGGTAAACTAAGTGTAAGAATCCTATGTTTGTCACCAGGATTCGTATTAGGAAACACAGCTTCCAGCTGGCCGATTTTCTCTGCAAGCCAGAACGGAAAATCATCCTTGTCCTGGGGCTTTTTGCCCATCACGGAATTCACCATGACAGGATTGATTTTCAAACCAGCCTGTTCTGCACGAAGCTGTGCACCCCTAGGGGCTGCGTCTTGAACATTACGGCTTGTGTAATGAACAAGCGCTCTAATCACTGCCACTGTGACTTCATGAAGCCGCCGCAGATCAGCCACGTTACAAGTGGCGCGATTAGGGTGAGGAGTGAATCCAGCCAAAGCGGGCCAATTTGTGCCCGGAATGGACAAATGACCTAACCTCGTAGCGGTTAAAGCGTGTGGTAGGGCGCCACCAAACCAAACTCCATGCTGCCAAGCATCAATAGGAACCTCCAGTGCCCTGTACGGAGCATACGCAACCGGTACAGCTGAAGCAGTGTATGAATGGAACACTCCAGAATTAGCGTCCACCGCCGGAAATGTCACCCACGAATTAAACAGTTCGTACGGGTAAGCATGTTCCGCACTCACCACCAGAACCACAGCCAAGCCTTCCACCGGGACATTAAAAACCCGCAGGTGATCGCGCACCGCAATGCGACTATGCCGGTGAATGTCCACGGCTTGTGCCATGGAAGCACAGGAACTTGAAACAACAAAGATTACTTTGTAACACAACTGGGTAGTAATTCAAGGAAACCATTTTTAGATAGATTCAAGCTTGAAAAGACCTATTTCAAAAATAGGTAGGTTTTTCCGGCTCCGCCGTTTACCGGAAACAGGAATGAAGGGGTTAAGGTTTGAATGATATACTACTCGAGTGTCATGATATAAGGCCAACAACGTATGGGCGCCATGTAGCAGGGTTTCTGTTCTCCCACAGAACTGTGCACAGAGATCTAGAACCTGGGTGAGTTAGGGTGACCCAAAACTCACCTTAGTTTCAGATATCCCCTTACCAAGCTAGCTACAGTGTCTCATTGGTACTAATAACTTCCCAATGACTTAGACAATCCAGAACATGAACTTAGGGTACCTCAGGTATCGTGGAACACATGAACACTCTTTCGTTATATAATCATTACAAACCAAAACGGGGAGTCAAAGAACACACGTGCAAGTTTGAAATGTTTATTTTTCAATGCAAGGTTCTCAAACGCAGTATCTTATATAATATCAACATACATATTATAAAAATCAGAGTTATCAGCATAGTCACTAGTCCATAATAAGCGAACGGTGATAGCATAATATAATGCAAAATCTATAGAAATTCTGTATCACCTATATTTCGCGCACCCTAATTAGCATATTATATTATATAGAAGAAGGACTCATTTGGGTTTTTAGCAGGGCGGGCTCATACCTCTAATGGTCAGTAGGAGCAGATCACATCAACAGCTACCAGCTCTCTGCATGCGAAGCATCAAGTGTGTTGATTCATTCCCTGTAACTCTATCTTAAACCCGCGTAGAGCCCAATGTTGGCAGCAACATTATTTGTGTTATGTCTAATGTGGTGCGAGGATCAGGCCTTCAGCAACCTTGTGTTAGGTTATTCTTAGAGGGTGCAGTTCTCAGTGTGCAGACAGTTGTACCAAGGTTACCAAGCACAACTGATATCAGAGCAATAACATATTATTCTCAAATAAATCACATCTTTCGTCTAGGTTGAAAGCTACAATAACAATTAGGTGTCGTGTGCAAACTGAAGCCGAAGGAAAATATGGTGTTTAAAAATTTAATAAACTCATGCTAACTTAACACAATATATAGAAACGCAGTAACCATATGACAGGAGTTAGGACCATAATGCATTTCCCCTGTGCTAGGGTTCTTTCTTTTGCTACAGTGGTTTGAACTGCTTTCAGATTTCTTTTCTGTCAATGTATATTTCATTTCTGCTTGCATGTACACATGTGATTTGTATGCAATTGGTACTTTTTCACCTTCATTAAAAGTTAAGAAGGTGAATCCGCATTGACCCGGAATGATTTGGATCACTAAGTTGCAGACGTTCACGCATGTTTGTACATGTTTTGTAGTCGCCATGTCTGCTTGGAATGAATGCAAAATGTATGTGTGTTCTTTTGTCCAAAGTGTGATTTTAAAATCAGATTTGATTAGATTGTAGAGAGGTTTAACCCTTTCTGCGTAGTTTAGAATGCAAGTTATTCAAAAATTCAGGAAACCTAGAATTGACTGTAAGTTTTTCACCATTTTTGGAGGTTGGAGCAGGGCACACTTTTCTAAAAAGTTGGCAACCAGGCTTTTGCCTTCACTTGATAGTTCATATCCTAGAAAAAGGAAGTTTAGATGGGTAATTCTTGATTTTTCAAAATTGAATTTATAATCCTCAGAGATGAAGCCCAGTATAATGGTGTTCACCCTGTTCTAGTACCTGTTCAGTTCATCGTCTGTCAAATAGATATCATCGACATATGACAATGCCTCGTCATCATAAGTTTGTAGTAACTCTGTTACCCTTGCTGAGAATAACACCGGACTAGTCTTGAATCCTTGAGGGAGATTACAGAATTGACTCTGTGTCCCCATCAATGAGAAAGTGGTCAAATTCATACTTTCAGGTGCAATGTTTTGACAAAAGAAACCATTTGAAATGTCTAATGTGGTTTTATATTGTTTACACACAATGTTATTCATTAATGCTGTACTGTGTGCATTTTGCACTGCAAATATTTTACAACATGAGTTTAGATGTCTGTAATCCATAACTAGGTGATATGTATTGTCTGGTTTGGAAACAGGAAACAAAGGATTGTTCATTGATGAGGTGCAAGTTTCAATCACCCCTTGATATTCAACTTGATCTAAAATCTCCCTGACCTGTTTTTTAGATTCTTGCTTAATTGAAAACTGCCTTTTTTAACTGGATTGTGTGGTGAGGCGAGGCCTCATTCCGTCCTACATGATTTTTATATAATGCTAAGGCTTGGGCTACTGCCCATTCCCTGGCATAAGTGTATTTTAAATGTACTGGAACATGGTAGGAGAAGGCTGACATAATGATGTCTTGTTCTGCTAGAAGTGTATCATAACCCTTTGAAAGTAGCTCCCAAAAGAGTGCTTTCACTTTTCTTGGTATGTCTCCCTCAAAATATAGAGTGTTATTTCATATAACCTATGTGGAGAACTAACCCTTGTGTCTGCCGTTTCAACTTGAATGTCCACTGTCTCCAGAAGTTCCTTCAGGTTCTGGTGAGCTATTGTTACCTCTGCTGCGCTGTCCAACATTGTCTGAGCCCATTCTCCATTCTTGAGTTGTATCCTAAAGATCCTCAGCATGTCTGATTTTTAGACCAGCTACCTTCTTTTCGGTGGATTGAGGTATTAATTTGATTTTCTGAACGTGTTTATCTTCTTTGACTTCAGGCATTCTTCCTTTTGTTCTGACTGTCCTCTTCTTTCGGATGTCTGTGATGATATCTGAAAGGTACAAGAGGAATGTGTATCAGTATCTTGATACCTGTCAAGTTTTCTCAAATTATCCCTATTCCTGAGGTTAAACCATCTTTCAGAGGGCTCCTTTTGAGGAGACATACATCGGGGTTGAGAATCTTTCTCGTTTCAAACGAGAAAGATTCTCAACCCCGATGTATGTCTCCTCAAAAGGAGCCCTCTGAAAGATGGTTTAACCTCAGGAATAGGGATAATTTGAGAAAACTTGACAGGTATCAAGATACTGATATCCCACTTCTTTTTTAGTAGAAGCAGGAGAGTTTTTAGTACAGGCCTTTACAGGACTTTCAGACAGTTGTGGTTCAACTTGTTTCCCACCCAAATTGTCTCTGACTAATTCTTTATAGGATTTTTCAACTATTCTATCTAGTTCTTGTGGTTTTTCTGTTACATCAAATTCCCTTACTTTCTGGTGGATTGCCACTGATGCTGTTTCACCTTTAATAGATAATATTATAGTTGAGACCTGGTTGACATTTTTCAGTAACTTCATACCTAAATTCAAAGCACTCTCTGTCCCGTATTCGTTTTGAATCTGTTTCAGGACGTCGGGTATTACTCACAGAGACTGAACACCATGTGTTTTAGTGTAGATAGCCGGAAGACTATGCCCCAAGTGGTGCAGTCTTCCAGAAGAGGTGTTATCCCCATTGGTAAACAGATTGTTAAAATTCTATGTTTCTCATAAGGGCTGGTATTAGGAAATACTGCTTCAATTTGAGTACATTTTGAGCTATCCAGAATGGAATTTGTTCACGTTTTGTGGGCAATTTACCCATGACTGTGTGTAAAGTCTATGGTGTGATTTTTAGTGTATTCCCCTGTTGAGAGGTTTGTTGTTGAATAACTAATGGTGGTTGGACTGTGTGAGTCCGCCTGGCATATTGAACCAAATGCCTGTAAGTTTGAATGAACTCTGTAAATTGAGTGAGTATTTCTACTTCTGACATATCTTCAATGTCAGGATGTGGTATATAGCGGGCTAAAACCAGCCATATTGCTCCTGGTTTACCTAGTGGACCGAACCTGGTAATGTGATTTAAGTGTTTCAGGGCACCATTAAACCAGAGCTGATGCTCCTTGTATGTGAGTGGAATTTTAATATACTCGAAAGGAATATATTCGTCGTCTTCTTTGTAGAAGTGAAACATATGTGTTACTGGATTTGATTCTGTGAATACTATCCATGAATAGAATACCTCTGTCTGGTGATATTTATGTGTCTCTATCACAAAAACTGCCCTACCAACTCTTGACGTTAGGCCATGTTTTATAAGTTTTAGAGTGATGGAGTGATGGAAGAATTATTATAGCCTTCTCATTGGTTACATTAAAACCTGTCAAATTAAAAGCTGGTTCGGCGTTGTCACCTGTAGCTCCACCGGTTCCGGTGTTATTGGCTTTGTCGGCCATTGTTTAATGAAAATTGCAGAGGAAGTTTCAAGGTAACAAAGATAAGGTGCACAATATTTTGGAACTCTATATCCTTTAACGTTGAATAAACCAAAAAGCTAATACCTAGGATTTCTGCCCTACTCAACTATGGCAGTTATTATTCCTACCCACTCCAGACCTCTGGAGTATTAATGTTAGGGGTCTCTGAGAAAAGTACGACTGAGTTATTTCAGTATCTAGCATTAAATTAGTGCCGTACTAAACTGTTGGGCCCCATGCTGTGTAGTCCTTATATCGCTGATAGGTGCTGCGCATTAGAATGATATACACTACAGTTTTGACATAGTACTAAAGACAGTATGTCTCTATCGAGTACATTAAACCTAATTACGTGTGTGTCAGCTAACTCAGAGGTCACCAGAAACGTTCTCGAATGAACAAGAAGGGGTTAGTTTCTGACAACTGCATAAACATGACAACTTTGTTTCCATTAAAGTTGGAACAATATCTTCAGAGTTGTGGAAACAATAGATAACCGTTTCACTCAGTCAATCGTGCATGCTTAATTTCTACAGAGTTTCACAGAAATAGAAAGATGGGCGTTTCAATAAAAAGCGGTTTATTGAACAGTCTTATTTCTCATGCAAGATATGAGCTGCTACAATTGTAAGATAGAATACAAAGTATAATACGTAGAGCGTTAGCTCAGGGAAACACAGTTCCACCGACCCGTTGCCCTCTGCACACGGCTGGAGGCCCCCAGCCCTTGCAAAAGCGCTTGTCACTGTTAATAAGAAACTGGGGAAACCTTGAGCCTTTCAGCGTGTACTGGGAGCCTGCTTGTGAGCGCCGACGACTTGCCGGACCCGCTGCGCGGGTCTCGCTGCGTGGCGAGACGCTCTCTGGGACTTTGAGGGGGAGCCCTTTTCTGAACAACACCTTCTGGACACCGGCGGGGCTGCGAGCTGCCTAGCAGGGACTCCAGTGATCAGGAGTCCCTTCATGCATTACCTGTGGCCACTCTCCCTGCCGGCAACGCCCCTGTCAAGTGGAGTTAAAGCCCAGCGCCTCCCTTGGCTAGTGGGAAACCTTGAGCCTTTCAGCGTGTACTGGGAGCCTGCTTGTGAGCGCCGACGACTTGCCGGCCCAGATCTTTGTACTGGGGTGAATGTAAGACATTGTTCTGCATTCTGTCCATCAACTGTGTTTTTTGCACAATTATCCTTGCCAACTGACGGGGTTTCTCGCCTCGGGAATTAACGCCAAAGCGTTAGCTACCTGAAAGTTCACTGCATCCCCCTTGACATTGGCAAGGATCAGATCGCAAACTACATCAAAGGTGCCACACAGGCGCATACCCAACTCAACCTCCGACTCCGGTCCGTGGTCATCTTGAACACGTTTAAGGACCGCACCCAGATTGGTCACAGACGGGGTGCCATAGCACCTCGAATAGACCGCTTGCAAAAGTCTTACCCCAGGTCTCACAGTCAACAAGCTCAGGTGCCAAATCTTTCGGTAAACTAAGTGTAAGAATCCTATGTTTGTCTCCAGGATTCGTATTAGGAAACACAGCTTCCAGCTGGCCGATTTTCTCTGCAAGCCAGAACGGAAAATCATCCTTGTCCTGGGGCTTTTTGCCCATCACGGAATTCACCATGACAGGATTGATTTTCAAACCAGCCTGTTCTGCACGAAGCTGTGCACCCCTAGGGGCTGCGTCTTGAACATTACGGCTTGTGTAATGAACAAGCGCTCTAATCACTGCCACTGTGACTTCATGAAGCCGCCGCAGATCAGCCACGTTACAAGTGGCGCGATTAGGGTGAGGAGTGAATCCAGCCAAAGCGGGCCAATTTGTGCCCGGAATGGACAAATGACCTAACCTCGTAGAGGTTAAAGCGTGTGGTAGGGCGCCACCAAACCAAACTCCATGCTGCCAAGCATCAATAGGAACCTCCAGTGCCCTGTACGGAGCATACGCAACCGGTACAGCTGAAGCAGTGTATGAATGGAACACTCCAGAATTAGCGTCCACCGCCGGAAATGTCACCCACGAATTAAACAGTTTGTACGGGTAAGCATGTTCCGCACTCACCACCAGAACCACAGCCAAGCCTTCCACCGGGACATTAAAAACCCGCAGGTGATCACGCACCGCAATGCGACTATGCCGGTGGATGTCCACGGCTTGTGCCATGGAAGCACAGGAACTTGAAACAACAAAGATTACTTTGTAACACAACTGGGTAGTAATTCAAGGAAACCATTTTTAGATAGATTCAAGCTTGAAAAGACCTATTTCAAAAATAGGTAGGTTTTTCCGGCTCCGCCGTTTACCGGAAACAGGAATGAAGGGGTTAAGGTTTGAATGATATACTACTCGAGTGTCATGATATAAGGCCAACAACGTATGGGCGCCATGTAGCAGGGTTTCCGTTCTCCCACAGAACTGTGCACAGAGATCTAGAACCTGGGTGAGTTAGGGTGACCCAAAACTCACCTTAGTTTCAGATATCCCCTTACCAAGCTAGCTACAGTGTCTCATTGGTACTAATAACTTCCCAATGACTTAGACAATCCAGAACATGAACTTAGGGTACCTCAGGTATCGTGGAACACATGAACACTCTTTCGTTATATAATCATTACAAACCAAAACGGGGAGTCAAAGAACACACGTGCAAGTTTGAAATGTTTATTTTTCAATGCAAGGTTCTCAAACGCAGTATCTTATATAATATCAACATACATATTATAAAAATCAGAGTTATCAGCATAGTCACTAGTCCATAATAAGCGAACGGTGATAGCATAATATAATGCAAAATCTATAGAAATTCTGTATCACCTATATTTCGCGCACCCTAATTAGCATATTATATTATATAGAAGAAGGACTCATTTGGGTTTTTAGCAGGGCGGGCTCATACCTCTAATGGTCAGTAGGAGCAGATCACATCAACAGCTACCAGCTCTCTGCATGCGAAGCATCAAGTGTGTTGATTCATTCCCTGTAACTCTATCTTAAACCCGCGTAGAGCCCAATGTTGGCAGCAACATTATTTGTGTTATGTCTAATGTGGTGCGAGGATCAGGCCTTCAGCAACCTTGTGTTAGGTTATTCTTAGAGGGTGCAGTTCTCAGTGTGCAGACAGTTGTACCAAGGTTACCAAGCACAACTGATATCAGAGCAATAACATATTATTCTCAAATAAATCACATCTTTCGTCTAGGTTGAAAGCTACAATAACAATTAGGTGTCGTGTGCAAACTGAAGCCGAAGGAAAATATGGTGTTTAAAAATTTAATAAACTCATGCTAACTTAACACAATATATAGAAACGCAGTAACCATATGACAGGAGTTAGGACCATAATGCATTTCCCCTGTGCTAGGGTTCTTTCTTTTGCTACAGTGGTTTGAACTGCTTTCAGATTTCTTTTCTGTCAATGTATATTTCATTTCTGCTTGCATGTACACATGTGATTTGTATGCAATTGGTACTTTTTCACCTTCATTAAAAGTTAAGAAGGTGAATCCGCATTGACCCGGAATGATTTGGATCACTAAGTTGCAGACGTTCACGCATGTTTGTACATGTTTTGTAGTTGCCATGTCTGCTTGGAATGAATGCAAAATGTATGTGTGTTCTTTTGTCCAAAGTGTGATTTTAAAATCAGATTTGATTAGATTGTAGAGAGGTTTAACCCTTTCTGCGTAGTTTAGAATGCAAGTTCTTCAAAAATTCAGGAAACCTAGAATTGACTGTAAGTTTTTCACCATTTTTGGAGGTTGGAGCAGGGCACACTTTTCTAAAAAGTTGGCAACCAGGCTTTTGCCTTCACTTGATAGTTCATATCCTAGAAAAAGGAAGTTTAGATGGGTAATTCTTGATTTTTCAAAATTGAATTTATAATCCTCAGAGATGAAGCCCAGTATAATGGTGTTCACCCTGTTCTAGTACCTGTTCAGTTCATCGTCTGTCAAATAGATATCATCGACATATGACAATGCCTCATCATCATAAGTTTGTAGTAACTCTGTTACCCTTGCTGAGAATAACCCCGGACTAGTCTTGAATCCTTGAGGGAGATTACAGAATTGACTCTGTGTCCCCATCAATGAGAAAGTGGTCAAATTCATACTTTCAGGTGCAATGTTTTGACAAAAGAAACCATTTGAAATGTCTAATGTGGTTTTATATTGTTTACACACAATGTTATTCATTAATGCTGTACTGTGTGCATTTTGCACTGCAAATATTTTACAACATGAGTTTAGATGTCTGTAATCCATAACTAGGTGATATGTATTGTCTGGTTTGGAAACAGGAAACAAAGGATTGTTCATTGATGAGGTGCAAGTTACAATCACCCCTTGATATTCAACTTGATCTAAAATCTCCCTGACCTGTTTTTTAGATTCTTGCTTAATTGAAAACTGCCTTTTTTAACTGGATTGTGTGGTGAGGCGAGGCCTCATTCCGTCCTACATGATTTTTATATAATGCTAAGGCTTGGGCTACTGCCCATTCCCTGGCATAAGTGTATTTTAAATGTACTGGAACATGGTAGGAGAAGGCTGACATAATGATGTCTTGTTCTGCTAGAAGTGTATCATAACCCTTTGAAAGTAGCTCCCAAAAGAGTGCTTTCACTTTTCTTGGTATGTCTCCCTCAAAATATAGAGTGTTATTTCATATAACCTATGTGGAGAACTAACCCTTGTGTCTGCCGTTTCAAGTTGAATGTCCACTGTCTCCAGAAGTTCCTTCAGGTTCTGGTGAGCTATTGTTACCTCTGCTGCGCTGTCCAACATTGTCTGAGCCCATTCTCCATTCTTGAGTTGTATCCTAAAGATCCTCAGCATGTCTGATTTTTAGACCAGCTACCTTCTTTTCGGTGGATTGAGGTATTAATTTGATTTTCTGAACGTGTTTATCTTCTTTGACTTCAGGCATTCTTCCTTTTGTTCTGACTGTCCTCTTCTTTCGGATGTCTGTGATGATATCTGAAAGGTACAAGAGGAATGTGTATCAGTATCTTGATACCTGTCAAGTTTTCTCAAATTATCCCTATTCCCGAGGTTAAACCATCTTTCAGAGGGCTCCTTTTGAGGAGACATACATCGGGGTTGAGAATCTTTCTCGTTTGAATGTTTGCTATTTTCCCACTTCTTTTTAGTAGAAGCAGGAGAGTTTTTAGTACAGGCCTTTACAGGACTTTCAGACAGTTGTGGTTCAACTTGTTTCCCACCCAAATTGTCTCTGACTAATTCTTTATAGGATTTTTCAACTATTCTATCTAGTTCTTGTGGTTTTTCTGTTACATCAAATTCCCTTACTTTCTGGTGGATTGCCACTGATGCTGTTTCACCTTTAATAGATAATATTATAGTTGAGACCTGGTTGACATTTTTCAGTAACTTCATACCTAAATTCAAAGCACTCTCTGTCCCGTATTCGTTTTGAATCTGTTTCAGGACGTCGGGTATTACTCACAGAGACTGAACACCATGTGTTTTAGTGTAGATAGCCGGAAGACTATGCCTTAAGTGGTGCAGTCTTCCAGAAGAGGTGTTATCCCCATTGGTAAACAGATTGTTAAAATTCTATGTTTCTCATAAGGGCTGGTATTAGGAAATACTGCTTCAATTTGAGTACATTTTGAGCTATCCAGAATGGAATTTGTTCACGTTTTGTGGGCAATTTACCCATGACTGTGTGTAAAGTCTATGGTGTGATTTTTAGTGTATTCCTCTGTTGAGAGGTTTGTTGTTGAATAACTAATGGTGGTTGGACTGTGTGAGTCCGCCTGGCATATTGAACCAAATGCCTGTAAGTTTGAATGAACTCTGTAAATTGAGTGAGTATTTCTACTTCTGACATATCTTCAATGTCAGGATGTGGTATATAACGGGCTAAAACCAGCCATATTGCTCCTGGTCTACCTAGTGGACCGAACCTGGTAATGTGATTTAAGTGTTTCAGGGCACCATTAAACCAGAGCTGATGCTCCTTGTATGTGAGTGGAATTTTAATATACTCGAAAGGAATATATTCGTCGTCTTCTTTGTAGAAGTGAAACATATGTGTTACTGGATTTGATTCTGTGAATACTATCCATGAATAGAATACCTCTGTCTGGTGATATTTATGTGTCTCTATCACAAAAACTGCCCTACCAACTCTTGACGTTAGGCCATGTTTTATAAGTTTTAGAGTGATGGAGTGATGGAAGAATTATTATAGCCTTCTCATTGGTTACATTAAAACCTGTCAAATTAAAAGCTGGTTCGGCGTTGTCACCTGTAGCTCCACCGGTTCCGGTGTTATTGGCTTTGTCGGCCATTGTTTAATGAAAATTGCAGAGGAAGTTTCAAGGTAACAAAGATAAGGTGCACAATATTTTGGAACTCTATATCCTTTAACGTTGAATAAACCAAAAAGCTAATACCTAGGATTTCTGTCCTACTCAACTATGGCAGTTATTATTCCTACCCACTCCAGACCTCTGGAGTATTGATGTTAGGGGTCTCTGAGAAAAGTACGACTGAGTTATTTCAGTATCTAGCGTTAAATTAGTGCCGTACTAAACTGTTGGGCCCCATGCTGTGTAGTCCTTATATCGCTGATAGGCGCTGCGCATTAGAATGATATACACTACAGTTTTGACATAGTACTAAAGACAGTATGTCTCTATCAAGTACATTAAACCTAATTACGTGTGTGTCAGCTAACTCAGAGGTCACCAGAAACGTTCTCGAATGAACAAGAAGGGGTTAGTTTCTGACAACTGCATAAACATGACAACTTTGTTTCCATTAAAGTTGGAACAATATCTTCAGAGTTGTGGAAACAATAGATAACCGTTTCACTCAGTCAATCGTGCATGCTTAATTTCTACAGAGTTTCACAGAAATAGAAAGATGGGCGTTTCAATAAAAAGCGGTTTATTGAACAGTCTTATTTCTCATGCAAGATATGAGCTGCTACAATTGTAAGATAGAATACAAAGTATAATACGTAGAGCGTTAGCTCAGGGAAACACAGTTCCACCGACCCGTTGCCCTCTGCACACGGCTGGAGGCCCCCAGCCCTTGTAAAAGCGCTTGTCACTGTTAATAAGAAACTGGGGAAACCTTGAGCCTTTCAGCGTGTACTGGGAGCCTGCTTGTGAGCGCCGACGACTTGCCGGACCCGCTGCGCGGGTCTCGCTGCGTGGCGAGACGCTCTCTGGGACTTTGAGGGGGAGCCCTTTTCTGAACAACACCTTCTGGACACCGGCGGGGCTGCGAGCTGCCTAGCAGGGACTCCAGTGATCAGGAGTCCCTTCGTGCAACACCTGTGGCCACTCTCCCTGCCGGCAACGCCCCTGTCAAGTGGAGTTAAAGCCCAGCGCCTCCCTTGGCTAGTGGGAAACCTTGAGCCTTTCAGCGTGTACTGGGAGCCTGCTTGTGAGCGCCGACGACTTGCCGCACCCGCTGCGCGGGTCCCGCTGCGTGGAGAGACCCTCTCTGGGACTTTGAGGGGGACCCCTTTTCTGAACAACACCTTCTGGACACCGGCGGGGCTGCGAGCTGCCTAGCAGGGACTCCAGTGACCAGGAGTCCCTGCGTGCAACACCTGTGGGCGCTCTCCCTGACGGCAACGCCCCTGTCAAGTGGAGTTAAAGCCCAGCGCCTCGCTTGGCTAGTGGGAAACCTTGAGCCTTTCAGCGTGTACTGGGAGCCTGCTTGTGAAAGATGCATGCTTAATTTCTACAGAGTTTCACAGAAATAGAAAGATGGGCGTTTCAATAAAAAGCGGTTTATTGAACAGTCTTATTTCTCATGCAAGATATGAGCTGCTACAATTGTAAGATAGAATACAAAGTATAATACGTAGAGCGTTAGCTCAGGGAAACACAGTTCCACCGACCCGTTGCCCTCTGCACATGGCTGGAGGCCCCCAGCCCTTGCAAAAGCGCTTGTCACTGTTAATAAGAAACTGGGGAAACCTTGAGCCTTTCAGCGTGTACTGGGAGCCTGCTTGTGAGCGCCGACGACTTGCCGGACCCGCTGCGCGGGTCCCGCTGCGTGGAGAGACCCTCTCTGGGACTTTGAGGGGGAGCCCTTTTCTGAACAACACCTTCTGGACACCGGCGGGGCTGCGAGCTGCCTAGCAGGGACTCCAGTGACCAGGAGTCCCTGCGTGCAACACCTGTGGCCGCTCTCCCTGCCGGCAACGCCCCTGTCAAGTGGAGTTAAAGCCCAGCGCCTCCCTTGGCTAGTGGGAAACCTTGAGCCTTTCAGCGTGTACTGGGAGCCTGCTTGTGAGCGCCGACGACTTGCCGGAACCGCTGCGCGGGTCCCGCTGCGTGAAGAGACCCTCTCTGGGACTTTGAGGGGGAGCCCTTTTCTGAACAACACCTTCTGGACACCGGCGGGGCTGCGAGCTGCCTAGCAGGGACTCCAGTGACCAGGAGTCCCTGCGTGCAACACCTGTGGCCGCTCTCCCTGCCGGAAACGCCCCTGTCAAGTGGAGTTAAAGCCCAGTGCCTCCCTTGGCTAGTGGGAAACCTTGAGCCTTTCAGCGTGTACTGGGAGCCTGCTTGTGAGCGCCGACGACTTGCCGGACCCGCTGCGCGGGTCCCGCTGCGTGGAGAGACCCTCTCTGGGACTTTGAGGGGGAGCCCTTTTCTGAACAACACCTTCTGGACACCGGCGGGGCTGCGAGCTGCCTAGCAGGGACTCCAGTGACCAGGAGTCCCTGCGTGCAACACCTGTGGCCGCTCTCCCTGCCGGAAACGCCCCTGTCAAGTGGAGTTAAAGCCCAGTGCCTCCCTTGGCTAGTGGGAAACCTTGAGCCTTTCAGCGTGTACTGGGAGCCTGCTTGTGAGCGCCGACGACTTGCCGGACCCGCTGCGCGGGTCCCGCTGCGTGGAGAGACCCTCTCTGGGACTTTGAGGGGGAGCCCTTTTCTGAACAACACCTTCTGGACACCGGCGGGGCTGCGAGCTGCCTAGCAGGGACTCCAGTGACCAGGAGTCCCTGCGTGCAACACCTGTGGCCGCTCTCCCTGCCGGCAACGCCCCTGTCAAGTGGAGTTAAAGCCCAGCGCCTCCCTTGGCTAGTGGGAAACCTTGAGCCTTTCAGCGTGTACTGGGAGCCTGCTTGTGAGCGCCGACGACTTGCCTGACCCGCTGCGCGGGTCCCGCTGCGTGGAGAGACCCTCCTCTCTGGGACTTTGAGGGGGAGCCCTTTTCTGAACAACACCTTCTGGACACCGGCGGGGCTGCGAGCTGCCTAGCAGGGACTCCAGTGACCAGGAGTCCCTGCGTGCAACACCTGTGGCCGCTCTCCCTGCCGGCAACGCCCCTGTCAAGTGGAGTTAAAGCCCAGCGCCTCCCTTGGCTAGTGGGAAACCTTGAGCCTTTCAGCGTGTACTGGGAGCCTGCTTGTGAGCGCCGCTGACTAGCCGGACCCGCTGCGCGGGTCCCGCTGCGTGGAGAGACCCTCTCTGGGACTTTGAGGGGGACCCCTTTTCTGAACAACAGCTTCTGGACACCGGCGGGCTGCGAGCTGCCTAGCAGGGACTCCAGTGACCAGGAGTCCCTGCGTGCAACACCTGTGGGCGCTCTCCCTGCCGGCAACGCCCCTGTCAAGTGGAGTTAAAGCCCAGCGCCTCGCTTGGCTAGTGGGAAACCTTGAGCCTTTCAGCGTGTACTGGGAGCCTGCTTGTGAGCGTCGACGACTTGCCGGACCCGCTGCGCGGGTCCCGCTGCGTAGAGAGACTCTCTCTGGGACTTTGAGGGGGAGCCCTTTTCTGAACAACACCTTCTGGACACCGGCGGGGCTGCGAGCTGCCTAGCAGGGACTCCAGTGACCAGGAGTCCCTGCGTGCAACACCTGTGGCCACTCTCCCTGCCGGCAACGCCCCTGTCAAGTGGAGTTAAAGCCCAGCGCCTCCCTTGGCTAGTGGGAAACCTTGAGCCTTTCAGCGTGTACTGGGAGCCTGCTTGTGAGCGCCGACGACTTGCCAGAACCGCTGCGCGGGTCCCGCTACGTGGAGAGACCTTCTCTGGGACTTTGAGGGGGAGCCCTTTTCTGAACAACACCTTCTGGACAACGGCGGGGCTGCGAGCTGCCTAGCAGGGACTCCAGTGACCAGGAGTCCCTGCGTGCAACACCTGTGGCCGCTCTCCCTGCCGGCAACGCCCCTGTCAAGTGGAGTTAAAGCCCAGCGCCTCCCTTGGCTAGTGGGAAACCTTGAGCCTTTCAGCGTGTACTGGGAGCCTGCTTGTGAGCGCCGACGACTTGCCGGACCCGCTGCGCGGGTCCCGCTGCGTGGAGAGACCCTCTCTGGGACTTTGAGGGGGACCCCTTTTCTGAACAACACCTTCTGGACACCGGCGGGGCTGCGAGCTGCCTAGCAGGGACTCCAGTGACCAGGAGTCCCTGCGTGCAACACCTGTGGCGCTCTCCCTGCCGGCAACGCCCCTGTCAAGTGGAGTTAAAGCCCAGCGCCTCGCTTGGCTAGTGGGAAACCTTGAGCCTTTCAGCGTGTACTGGGAGCCTGCTTGTGAGCGTTGACGACTTGCCGGACCCGCTGCGCGGGTCCCGCTGCTTGGAGAGACACTCTCTGGGACTTTGAGGGGGAGCCCTTTTTCTGAACAACACCTTCTGGACACCGACGGGGCTGCGAGCTGCCTAGCAGGGACTCCAGTGACCAGGAGTCCCTGCGTGCAACACCTGTGGCCGCTCTCCCTGCCGGCAACGCCCCTGTCAAGTGGAGTTAAAGCCCAGCGCCTCCCTTGGCTTGTGGGAAACCTTGAGCCTTTCAGCGTGTACTGGGAGCCTGCTTGTGAGCGCCGACGACTTGCCGGAACCGCTGCGCGGGTCCCGCTGCGTGGAGAGACCCTCTCTGGGACTTTGAGGGGGAGCCCTTTTCTGAACAACACCTTCTGGACACCGGCGGGGCTGCGAGCTGCCTAGCAGGGACTCCAGTGACCAGGAGTCCCTGCGTGCAACACCTGTGGCTGCTCTCCCTGCCGGCAACGCCCCTGTCAAGTGGAGTTAAAGCCCAGCGCCTCCCTTGGCTAGTGGGAAACCTTGAGCCTTTCAGCGTGTACTGGGAGCCTGCTTGTGAGCGCCGATGACTTGCCTGACCCGCTGCGCGGGTCCCGCTGCGTGGAGAGACCCTCCTCTCTGGGACTTTGAGGGGGAGCCCTTTTCTGAACATCACCTTCTGGACACCGGCGGGGCTGCGAGCTGCCTAGCAGGGACTCCAGTGACCAGGAGTCCCTGCGTGCAACACCTGTGGCCGCTCTCCCTGCCGGCAACGCCCCCTGCCCTCCTCTATTTTAGTGGGCGGAGCACCCACTGCGCGGGAGGGACCGGGGTGAAGACCGGGGTGAACACCGGGCAAAGAGCGGGCCGTTTGAGGCCGTTCGAGTACGGCAGAGTCCGGCCTAGGCCCACCCCCCCTGGCCGATCGGAGGGCCTCAAGGTAGGCGGTGGGTTTTGCACTTATATCTCCTGCCCTTTGGTGTTGCTAAGACAGCTTAAAACGCTTGTAAAACTCTTGTAAGACTCTCCCATCCGTGCCCCTTGCAATGCCGCTACGGTCAGGCAAAGAACGATCCGTCCAAATCCACACCTCCAAGGGTGTCGTATCTGGCCCCCTTGATGCATTTATCTCACGGGCTACTGGAATCCTAGAGAAGGAAATTGCCATGGTCGAGAAAAGACTCTCAATAGATCTTATTAGTGTCAAGCGATCATCATTGGGGGCTCTAGCTACTTCTATCTACCCTGCACCTTCCGCCCCACATGCGGCCTTTAACTGTGTCCATACTTCGTCTACGGACGCCATAATCCATCTAGAAAGCGTAGGGGCCAGTCCAACAGCCTGTATCCCGAAGGAATAAAGGCACAGTATAGATGCCTCACAATGTAGTCAGGGGGAAGATTCACTGATTAGTGGGGGGCTCGATCACAGTCAGCTTTCCGGATACCTTCCCCTTAATCACTCCAACAACTCTAACCCTGTCGAAACTACAAATCTCCCCGTACCCAATCCTGGACCTAACATTAAAAAGAGAAAGTTGGATTCTAGATTGTCGGGGGAGAGTGACCGGAAAATCCCTAAAACATATGACGCCCATGACGAACGGACTCAGGGGTCTGAGCTTCCCCCAGACCCTCTAAATCCTTTTGTATTCGCCAATATGTTATGCCCTTCCCTCTCGGCCTTGGGTTCTTCTAGTACTTGCCCTATGTGCCTTAATAGCGACAAAGTGTTGTTAGCAAAAATGGAGGCCATGTTCAAAACTTTATTGCTTCCTGTTTTGGAGCGGGCAAGGCTCATGACCTCAAAAATTGATAGCATGGAGGCCATGACTAGTTCAAACCATGCTATGTTACAATCCCTACTTGGCACTAACCATACGGGTGCCAGCAAAACACAAATAGTCACTAAGGCCCCGATTAGTAATAACATAGCAAGGGGTAAACCACCACCTAACAAAACCTCAGGGCCAAACACCATCACGCCTAAAGGGGGAGAAAAACCAGATATTGCATCTTCCAAACCAGGCACCAGCACCCTCGCTCAGGCACCCAAGTTAAAGCCAAAATCAGTGGATAAGAAAAATACTGGTGGGCATCAAAGCACGGGACCTCCCCTACAATCTATTACAAACCCTGCCCCCCCCCCTAGCACACAAAGAGACCAACGCACTACCCACAACAACTACAGGGAGGGGGGACGCAAAAGAATAACTACCCCTCGTGTTGATTTACCACCTGAAGCAGCTCAACACACTATTGTTTTGACAGGTGTAGCCCCGTTAAAACGAGGCAGCAAGGAGTCATATGGGGACCTTCGTAAGAAAGTCATTTTCTGGCTAAATAAAAACCGCCCTTTACCACCCTCCTCCCCTACGGAGATATTATTTGTGAGGAGAGTAGATTGGGTGGGTCATGGCACCAAAGACTTGCATCTTAATTTCGTTCAAAGCTATGTGGGTGGTAGTTGCCATCCGAAGAGAACCTAGGTTTGCAAGACAGGGGGATGTACAAACCTTAGCCCTATCATATTTCTACCCTCATAGGCCAACACCCCCCCAACCTTACCCTTTATTTCGTCAGGTTCCAGCCGTAAGACACCCCCTGGCACTAACCCCTCTCGACCGTCAGCGCCCTTTCCTTTTTAACCACTTTGGTCCCCTTTCAGGCCTTGAAGCCATCGACTGACTCCACGATCCACTCAGTGAGCCCTCCCCTGTAAAAGCAGTAGCCAAAGAGCCCACTGGGCACAGCATGGTAAGCCCATACCCACTTTGTAACTCAGTAGTTGTGGGAGGAGGCCCAGAGCCTAGGCTACCCAATCTACCTCTCCATAGAGATGTTCAAGAGACCCCGACTAAGGACGATTCTATAGCTCCAATAAACCATGCCAGAAACATTGAGGTAAAAAATGATGGAGGGTTTCCACAGGCAGTTACGCCGTTTTCATCTTTGCAACCTCCCCCTTGTCCTGGAACATAGCAGGAATTAAGGCCCGCCTCGCCTCTATTGACTGGTTGAACTTTGTGGACAACTATGACATCATCCTGTTGCAAGAAACTTGGGCAACTGAGCCTGTCTACAAGTTGGGTTTCATTAACTTTTGTAAACTTGCGATTAAAGGGGGCAAAGGGCGTGCCTCAGGTGATCTGACGATCTGGGTGAAACAGTCTCTGGGTCTCCATCCAACTGAGCTCTCTATTCAGCACCCAGATCTCCTCCAAATCAAGCTAAGTAAAGACAACCAACAACATGTGCATATTTGTAATATTTACGCTAGAGGCCAGCCCGGTGGTCGAAGTTCGCCTTTGCTGAACACTATCGACTACAAAATCTCCGAAATGGGCAGCGAGAATGTCATTATCCTAGCTGGTGATCTAAATTGCACTGTAGAGCCATTGTTTGACATGAGAGACACTTGGAGCATGGCTGAGGACTCTGTTTGGGGCATCCCCGATTTACAAGTGGCGAAGAGGGCAAAAGCAACAGAAGCGGCAGTGTCCTGGATGGCATTCTGCCTAAATAGGGGATTTCGTGCATGTAATGGCCGCTCAACCTCGGACAAAGAAGCGAATTGCACTTTCGATAATGGGCAGAGGCAGAGCCGCATTGACTATATCCTGTTAAATATGGAACATTGGCCGTTACTAACTGACATGGCAGTACTACAACGCCCGGAAAGTGATCACAACCCGCTGTCATTGTCACTGAAATTAACAGGCCTAAAGAGACAAGAGGAGTCTACCGCCTCTTGTACAGTGGATGCCCTATTAACCAACGATAGGAGGAGACTGAAATCGTCCCGGGTCATGGAGGATAAGTCTTTATGGGACAATGTTAATATAGTGGTAAACAACATGTATAACGAGATGTCACAAATTGATTTGTTGGGGGCAGACTCTGGCTTGGCTAATAATGTTATGAAACTACATACTAGATGTTTCGATCAGCTAAAAACCCTTCTTTCGCTCCCGTGCCGAAGTGCTTCTACTAAAACCAATCCCTTGCCCCAGAAATGGTATAATAGAAAATGCAGGGAGGCACATTCGGCTCTTATCTTATCTATTAAATCACGGGACATGGTTGCAGTTAAGGTAGCCAGGCTCCATTATAGGAAAACCCTTCAGGAAGCTAAACGGGAGTGGGAAGATAGGTTCTGGTCTGATCTTCTGGAAGCGTCCACCTCAAACAACCCAAAAACGTTTTGGGATTTAGTTAAATGGGGGAAAAACCCGGACTCTTCCACCCCGGCTAACAACGTGCCCCTTGAGGACTGGGTATCATTTTACTTTGCCCAATTCAGAGCCGATGATCCCAAAGCTAAAAATCCCTTTGGCAGGACACTCCCGTTGATCCCCAATGGGGA
This sequence comes from Lissotriton vulgaris, assembly GCF_964263255.1. NCBI lineage: Eukaryota > Metazoa > Chordata > Amphibia > Caudata > Salamandridae > Lissotriton > Lissotriton vulgaris. The sequence continues at coordinate 53,514,186 of NC_141699.1, read as the reverse complement.
AAAAATAATCTTTTCAGTTGCTGAGGCCGAGCTGGCCCTGGCCTTGACTCTACGAGGTAAAGCCCCTGGTATCGATCTGATCCCGGCTGACTTATTTAAATCTAATCCCGCCGTGTGGCTCCCGTATATAACTATGATAGCTAACTCCCTAGCCCACGGAGCCACAGTCCCGAAATCGTGGAAGGGAGCTGAGATAGTCCCGATATATAAAAAGGGCCCTATCAGGGAATTACCGCCCTATCAGTTTGATCGACTCGATACAAAAGATTATAGCATGTATTGTAGAAAATTAGAAATATTGATGTACATAAGCAACGTTCATTTCCCTTTTCCCACTCCTCTCCCTGCATACACCATGAATACCGTAAAGCATTGACTGCATCACTCTGACAGCAAAGGCCTGTACCCATGCGTACATGACAGCCATTTTAGGCACCCTAGCCTTTTGCCCGCCTAAGATTAGAAACACCGGCTTCCCTTCTGCGCGTATTTGAAACCCCCCCCTCTCTCTCACACGCATAAACCATGAAACCCTCTCCCTCTGCGCGACCCTGCCCTGAAAGGTAGCCCTTCTGCTTGACCCACGCAAACCCCCCATTCACTCTTGAAGAGGCCACCTTCGCCCCAGCTGACATAGCCCTCCCCAGCTGCACCTGACTACCACCGCTCTCTCATGCATGAGTCATAAGACCTCTCTCTCTGTGCGACTCTGTCCCTGTGCACACCCTGGCTCCCCCTTCCCCTTCTCCCTCACACGGGCAAGTCATAAACCTTCTTCTGCAAGACCCTGTCCTTGGAAGTCACGGCCGCGCCTGACCAACACCTCCTTTCCTTCCATAAATGCCCCTCTGTTGACAAGCCCTCCCTCCGCACTCAATTGCCCACGCGGCATGAATACTACTCCTTTGATGACCCCTTCCCCCGAGTCCGACTGACCACACATGTCCGAGGCCATCGCCTAAAGCCAGGAGATACCATTTACTGCCCTTTTTTTGTATGAAGTCACTCCTCTTCAAAGGACCCACTATTGATCCTGGCCACCCCACCCCCTGGGCTATGATCAGGCGCACACATCCTAAACAGTTGACGGAACACTCAGCTGCGTGGTTGCCCTCCCCTCTTATCAGCAGGTCAAGGGTCCCTATTGTGAACACATGTGGGGTAGGATTGACACGAGGATTATGGGGACGTCTTTTCTTTGTTTCACAATGTTGTGATTGTAATGACATGTGTTTTGTAAAGTATAAAAGACGGAGTCTCAGCTCACTTGTTAGAGCACCTCCCGATGACACCTTGTTTCGTGTCTGAAATGACAGGCTCTCCTCATGAGAAATAAATTCTGTTCTTGTGATTCCTGCTCCCAGCGCCCGTCTCTTTATTTTGGTAACTATTCAGAATGGGAACTAATAGGCGACTTGCGCCAGCCATCCGGGCATCGATACTAGTATGGAATCGCACATTTTTACAATTGGCGTCCCAACGCGGGGTCCATCAGTGACATAAGGTCCAATAAGAGAGATCCAGACGATGAGGTGAACATCTAAATGATCTGAGTATACCTGCCTTGAGAGGGCCCTCGTCCGGCTGCCGATTGAACAAACTTCACCAATTCTGAACGGACCTCTCTTGAGTGACCCACTGTCCTGACTGGAATCCCACAGGACTGCTGCGGTAAAATCATGGAGTAAGAGAACGATCGGGCGCTGGAAGGAGGAAGGCGAAGAACTGCCCACACGGTCCGGTCCGGGTAAGGTCGCGTAAATGCGACAAATTGTGAATTAATTGTTTGGTTTGGATAATACTAGTATTACTCTTTTGTTGGTACCTCTGGAGATTCACCGTCTGCAAACGGAGAAACAACAGGCTCTCCCTTTGCAAGCAGTGAAGGATAGGTAACGCAGACTTTTGTCCCCATTGTAATCCGTCGTGCCTATCTTCCTCCCCCACTGTTTCCCGAACTATTGTTCGTGGATTATTGTCTGGAGATTCTCTGTCTACAAACAGGGAAGAACAAGGTCTCTCTTTGTAGGTAGCGAAAAGGTAGGTAACGCAAACCTTTAACACGTCGTACCTACTTATTCTCCCCACTGATTGTTTGATTGACCGTACATTAAGTGTTCGGTATTGGTTCTTTTGAGGTATTCACCGCCTGCAAACAACGGAGAATAGAAATATTCTGTCTAGTCTTTGCCCGCCGTGATAAGATAGGTAGTGCAGACTTTTGTCCCCGTTGTAATCCGTCATGCCTATCTTCTCCCCACTGATTGGTAGCCTGTTTAGCCCGGACCACTTATTAGAGATGAACCATCCAGCTCCACTGGAGGGCACACCTAATAAGGACCTGTTCATTAAGTGTGGACTAGTCGCTATAGCTTATAATAGGTTATGGCATAAAAATACAAGAAAAGGAGTTGAGCGAAATAAGTAGGCCACTGAGGAGTTATCAACTTCGCTAAAAATTAAATAAGAAACGTTAGAAATAACCCGTAATAAGAAACATAAAAATGGCGAGGGAAGACAAGCTTGACACCAAGGCAAGCCACGAGGTAGCTAGGTTCCGTTGCCTATTCCTGCCCTAAACATGTCTGCCTCATTGCCCACCACGCCCAAATAACGGTCACATGAAACAGATACAAATCAATAGGTACCTACCCCCATTCCGGAAACTCCCGAAGTGCCACAGGTCCGCGGTTACGCCCATCCGATAGGCGAGGCCTCGAGGCATGCGGGGCTCGCCTGGCCGCAGTCGGAAGGGGAGGCTGTGGGGCGGACGGCCCAGAAAACCGTGATGGCCTCTCCTTCTCTCCTCTTCTGCGGCCCCGCAGGCCACGGGGGGGGGGCTGTCTTGCCTCAGCCACCGACCACCCCCCCCTCTGTCTCTCGCCTGGTCTGGCCCGCAAAGAAGGCCGAAGCCAAAGCGAGAACGGCGGCGCCTACAGGTAGTCCCGCCACATGTCAAATTCCTGGATAGTTTCAGGTAGTCCCACCACATGTCGACGCCTGGACAAGCGCAGGTAGTCCCGCCACATGCCGACGCCTGGACAAGCGCAAGCAGCCCCGCCACATGTCCACCCCTGGAGAGTTGGAGGTAGTCCCGCCACATGTCAAAAGGGGGGGGGCTGTCTTGCCTCAGCCACCGACCCCCCCCATCTTCAATAGCCGGCACGGCCAATATCGAAACGGCGGAGCCGAGGATCGGCGAGGGGTCGCTGGAAGGGGGAGGTGGCGCGAACGAGCCTCCCCCACCTCCCTCCAGGTGGAGGCTTCCAGCGACACCCCAATGCTCTTACTTAAAGAGGGTCCACATCGAAAAGCGGTCTCTTGCCCGGGGCGGGCACACGCCCCATGCCTTCTCTCCTCAACTTTGAAGATTCTATGAGAGCCAGGGGGCCCCCCGACCCCTCTGCATGGGTGCCCCCGTCCCCCTCACTGGGACCCGCGACATCGACACACTCCCGCCGGCGCCAGCCTCAGTTTGGAAATGGCTAAAACACAGCCAAGGTACAGACTTGTTCAGTTCCGGTGGAACACCAGAATGACCCGGTAGGAAAATTGTTGTTGCCCTTGACTGATGGTCCATTTGTTAGACTGTTACCACATTCCGAAAAACTTTTTGAATTGCCAACGGAAGGTTCTGGTCCAACCATGAGTCATTGGAGACATTCTGACTATACCGGAACCTGCCTGACCTCGCCCAAAATGGCGCCGATACACGAAACGAAAACTTTCGAACTCCCTGTTCACCTGGATTGCTCGAATATTGATGCGCTGAGATATGTATGCATTTTTGGACAATGAAAGTCGATAAGATGGATAGTGATTATGTGCTTAGAGAAGAAAGCAATACAGATATTGATCATGTGTTTGGACAATGAACTGATTTAGGGTGGGTACTAATTATGAATGGGAACAATGAATTGGTGTAATTTAGACAGTGAACGAGCATCTGGATAATGAATTAATGAATTAATTGAAAACCTGAATTCTTGATATGCATCATGCTTGCTCTGTAGTAAAGTTCGATACGATTTTATTGCACTGCCGCACTTTATGCAATGAACTGCCACCAACTTCGTTCTTCTTATGTACAGTTCCAATCTGCTCCGTGGCCGGTCCACTGGGTTGTAGGCCTGTATTTATATACCAGCACTTTTTTTTATTAAAGGTATTTTTGAAAAAGAAAGCATAGTTGTAGCGGTTGCATTAATGAGTTTTGAATGTATTACTACTGTGAGCAACGAGAAAGTATGATGAAGGCTGAAGGTTAAAAAGGACCCGATATTTAGCAGCTACATTATGTGTCACAGGCAGCCGGAAAAGTGTTTTAGAAGCCTTAAAGCGACACCACAGAAATGCCACCTGACCGCCACCCTTGCACCCAACCAAAAGGGGTTACGACCAAGTAACTCATGTAGATACGCAGATCGTCAATGATTATCTATCTGACATTACTGGTCCCTCTGGGCTTAAACGCCGAGATGGCAAAGAAATGCACTACGTGGAGATAGGTCGAGTATGTGGTAGGTAAAAACATTTTCGGATTACTGCATGCTGATGTGGTTTGAATGCTGCCCCCCACCCCCTTCTTTCTCCGCCCTTCTGCAGGTCGCGTTGGAACATCGGCTGAAGTATGGGAGGACGATGATCGAACAACCGACGAAAAAGGGAAGAAGGGAATATGAGCATGGTCCTCATGACGATAAGTTTTTAAAAGACGTAGACTTAACATGACTGTTCCTCCTTAGAACATAGCGACTGGGAGGATGGACTGACATAGAGACTTGACGGGTACTGTATGACGAAAATTGGCTCGAAATAACACGTTGGAAAATGTAACTAGACGTTTGACTAGGTAGGGAAAGGACAAAAGAAAAGTGCACGGGTAAGGGTTACCAAGACTGCACCCATCTGGGAAGTTAGAAATGTTGCTGATGTTCAAAATGTACTGCCCCCCTTCTCACACTCTTATAGATCTAGCCAAGCTGTCCGACTGTTCTCCCGATCAATACTTGCCGTTGCCTCAGCCTGAAGAACTTCCCACCAAAGGAAGAAACTGGAGAATGGTTTAAAATCCAACCATGGGTAAATAGCGCGACCAGTTTCATTTCTGATCGACTAACCAAGGTGTGAGTATTGGCCATTGAGAGCGCTCGAAGAGATAACAAGCGAGAGGGAAAAGGAGGGAAAAGGAGGGAAAGGTAGAAAGAGCTAAGCACGTAGGTAAATAGGATAGTAAAAGATAAATAGGATATAAAAAATATAGATCTTGTTGGCCAACTATTGCTTTCTGTTTTGTTGTGAATGTCTTATATATGTAATACATGTACTGTCTTCCTTCGTCTGAGTTTGTGTGTGTGTGTACTGTAGGGGTTTGTGTTCTTTCTTTGTTTACGTCTCTCCGTTACCTGACCCCCTACTGTTCTGTGTTATGAACGCACTAAATGACCTATTTTTGTACACGTCTCTCCCTTTTCTCTATCTCTCTCCCTCACTCTGTCTCTCTCTCTCTCTCTCTCTCTCTCTCTCTACATGTCATGCGTGTACCAAATGGCTCGTTTAGATTGCGGACGACTCTCACTCTCTATGAGAGTCTCCTTATTTCCTCTTCCTTTTTATGGTAAAATCGTGCCTCGCAGGCACCAGTCTGATTGGATAATTATTGAACGCGAAGGCGTTCAGCGAAATTGACCGAAAACTAAAATGATTGTATATCGCCATATTACTACCTCTCCTTTCTGCAAAATGAATGAACTCGAATTGGCTGAGAAGGAAAGGACAGGTAAGACGACTAAGATCCCCCAATCTGGCCTTTATAGGGGAACTGTATGTCAATGGCACCTTATTTTTCTGTTCATCAGAGACGAACGCCAACGTCCAGCTTGACCCCCAACGCCTAGATTACCCCCCCCCCTTCTTTTTGCACCCAAGCGCGAGCGCCCGAAGCATCCCCGCCCCATTTGATAGACCCCAGCTGCTGTCCCGGGTATAAACATGATGACCATGAGTAACTGTCGTCCCTCAAGAAAAACCTGTTTTACCTGACTCTCGATGATAGCGCCCCCGCCCTGTTTGGAAGGGTTAGCCAGCCTTGAAGGGAAATGTTAGACTGATAAAGGCTTGGGTTTGAAAGGCAAGTCTACACTGGAAGCTCCAAAATGTTGAAATTGATGAAATGCGCAGTTGATGGGAATATTATTTCTATGCATTTATGTCATGATTAGACGATGAATACCCTTGGCATGAACACAGTAGAAATGTTGACATATGCACTGCTTGGTAATAGACCTCTGACTGTGGCCGATGAGCGTATCTCCCAAGTGCGCAGGATTGAGGGAGGAATTCACCTGCATAAATGACTTCTTCTGTCAGTTCTCTAAAAACTTGTTTTGTACCTATTCAAAGATTTGCGATCACCGGAGGAGAAGGGTCGGACGTGCCTGGCTGCAGATCTTGAGATACATGCGACCTCGACCAAAGGTGGAGCTGCAGAGTAACAAGATACGGGACGAGACAGCAATTTCGAACGTGGAAAATGCCGTCTGCTAAACCCACGTGTGCCTGAAGTCTCCGTCCCCCTTCCTTGGGCCCGATTGATGGGCCTGCCTGCTTGTTATCCTTTGCTCCCCTGGTCCCTTTTGTGTGTCCCAGGAACTCTGACCCAACTCCACTCTCTCTCCCATCGACTATTTGAACCACACGCACCCTCTTTTCCCCGTGACTTGTTGTCAAAAGGAAGAACTGCATTCAAATGGGAATAGGGTGTTGCCACGGAAATATAGGTGCCGAGCATAAGGCGCCGCCAAACGGATTGTTTAGGAAACAGGACTGTGGTCTAACAGCAGAGGACTGACCGCAGCCTGCAACGTGTAAGGATAAATCCGAGCTGGACCCATAGCTCCACCGCCGGTGCTCAACAGCGCCAACAAAAGGACAAGGACTAGAGCCTACCAGTGATGGCTCACTACTAAAAAGACACTGTGACGAAGAGATCTTGTGTATTGAACTTAATTCCACCCTCAATTACTTGGTCAAAATGTTCATTGGTCACATTTTTAAGTCAGAAACATTTATGCTATGTAATGCTTTGAAATAACAGGAACTCGACAAATGCAATCTCCTATGTGCTGCATTCTGCCAAACACATCAACTGTCCATGATTATATGCCATATGTTAGTATTGACAAATGCTAATTCTTCGACCGCACCTGTTAATATGTACCCTCATCGATTACGAAAATGAACTTTGCTATGTAAAAAGGGGCGACTGTAGAAAATTAGAAATATTGATGTACATAAGCAACGTTCATTTCCCTTTTCCCACTCCTCTCCCTGCATACACCATGAATACCGTAAAGCATTGACTGCATCACTCTGCCAGCAAAGGCCTGTACCCATGCGTACATGACAGCCATTTTAGGCACCGTAGCCTTTTGCCCGCCTAAGATTAGAAACACCGGCTTCCCTTCTGCGCGTATTTGAAACCCCCCCCTCTCTCTCACACGCATAAACCATGAAACCCTCTCCCTCTGCGCGACCCTGCCCTGAAAGGCAGCCCTTCTGCTTGACCCACGCAAACCTCCCATTCACTCTTGAAGAGGCCACCTTCGCCCCAGCTGACATAGCCCTCCCCAGCTGCACCTGACTACCACCGCTCTCTCATGCATGAGTCATAAGACCTCTCTCTCTATGCGACTCTGTCCCTGTGCACACCCTGGCTCCCCCTTCCCCTTCTCCCTCACACGGGCAAGTCATAAACCTTCTTCTGCAAGACCCTGTCCTTGGAAGTCACGGCCGCGCCTGACCAACACCTCCTTTCCTTCCATGAATGCCCCTCTGTTGACAAGCCCTCCCTCCGCACTCAATTGCCCACGCGGCATGAATACTACTCCTTTGATGACCCCTTCCCCCGAGTCCGACTGACCACACATGTCCGAGGCCATCGCCTAAAGCCAGGAGATACCATTTACTGCCCTTTTTTTGTATGAAGTCACTCCTCTTCAAAGGACCCACTATTGATCCTGGCCACCCCACCCCCTGGGCTATGATCAGGCGCACACATCCTAAACAGTTGACGGAACACTCAGCTGCGTGATTGCCCTCCCCTCTTATCAGCAGGTCAAGGGTCCCTATTGTGAACACATGTGGGGTAGGATTGACACGAGGATTATGGGGACGTCTTTTCTTTGTTTCACAATGTTGTGATTGTAATGACAAGTGTTTTGTAAAGTATAAAAGACGGAGTCTCAGCTCACTTGTTAGAGCACCTCCCGATGACACCTTGTTTCGTGTCTGAAATGACAGGCTCTCCTCATGAGAAATAAATTCTGTTCTTGTGATTCCTGCTCCCAGCGCCCGTCTCTTTATTTTGGTAACTATTCAGAATGGGAACTAATAGGCGACTTGCGCCAGCCATCCGGGCATCGATACTAGTATGGAATCGCACATTTTTACAGTATGGTCTTGGGCAGGGTCCAGGGATGGATTGAAACAGAGGGCATTCTATCTCCCATGCAGGCGGGCTTCAGATCAGGAATAAGCACCATAGATCAGGTGTTTAGACTCTGCCTGATCTATTGGAAGGTGGTTTGGCTCGGCGGCAGTACCATCTTTGCTGCATTCATTGATCTGAAGTCCGCCTTCGACCTGGTGCCAAGGGATAAATTGTGGGGGGTACTGGAAAAGTTGGGATGCCCATTAGCTCTACTAGACCTCATCATTAGACTCCATGAGGATAACTATGCGAGGGTAAGGTGGGGTGGCCAGGGACAAGTGACGGAAACATTTCCCGTAACTCGAGCTGTCCGTCAGGGGTGTGTTCTGGCCCCAACACTCTTCCTCCTTTTTCTTGTCCAAGTTGTTAAATTCTTCATGGACACCCCCACTGATGCCCCAATGTTGGCGGGGATGAGATTCCCCCTTCTCATCTTCGCCGACGACACTTTACTCCTCTCAAGAACACGAAGCGGACTCCAGCGGGCCTTGGACCGCTTTGAGGAGTTCTGTGCCATCAACAACCTGGTGGTAAATGTGGGGAAAACGAAGTTTATGGTTTTTACTAAAAATCACCCAGTTCGGAGCTCCGTGAGGTTGAACGGAGTTAACCTCGAGCAAGTTGACACCATGACCTACTTGGGGGTTACCCTTGACAGCCGTTTGAGATGGAAAGATCAAATTAACATCCAACATCTCAAATTTGCAAGGTTGACTGGCTGCCTCGTTAAAGAGCAAAGGGAATCGACCACAAAGCGGGTTCAACCAGCCCTCAAGATCTATGACGTTAAAATCTCCACCGCCATTGTTTATGGCGCTGATCTTTGGGGCTATATGGACCTGCTCAACTTATTTAAAACCCAATGTAAGTTTCTTCGTAATTTAGTGGGTCTTCCACAGTCGACCCCCTCGATTCCCCTCTGCCTAGATCTAGGGTCCCCTCCGATCAACGAGATGGCTAGATTTAGGCTGGTGGCCCTGTGGAGACGAATATGGACGTCCCCAGATCTATCTCTTTTTGCAAAAGAATTGGCTGAAGTGAGGTCTATCATCGGATCTGGGAAAATTCCATGGTTTTCTGCTGTAAAAACCATCCTCACCGATATGGGCTTAGAACATCTATGGACATCCCCCCAATCCAATGTTTTCCCCTCCAAAGATGAGTTTAAATCCCTGTACTGGGCCACAATTCGCTTAAAAAGAGTTTCGCTCTCTAACAATAATAGCCTTACGGGCCAGTTTTTAACATTCAAACTCGACCCATTGCGAGAGCCCTATTGGGATATAATAACCAGACCGCTAGACAAAAAGCTGTACCATCAGTTTAGAGTGGGTTCTTTGCCTCTGAATTCTTTCTCAAACAAATGGTCCACAGGGTCATCAACCAACTGTAAATATTGCCTAGGCCACAATGAATCCGAGGGACATTTTCTCTTTGTTTGTCCTAGATATGCAGCACCCCGAAAGAAATGGCTAAAACCTCTGTTTCAAAAATTACCATTTAAAACATCTGTGGAAGCCATTCGGGCGCTTAAGACCAATACCTCTGAACTCTTTGTAGTAAGTCTGGCAAAATATCTGGGTTGGGCCTGGCTCTTAAGGCTAAAATACATGTCATAGCTCCCTGGGCCATTCATGCTGTCTCGAAATTTGATAGAATATGTACCAGTGTAAATCACCTGTTATTAGTATTTTCCATCTGCATCCTTTGCACACTTGGTAAGAAAGGGCTCATTGATAATGAACATGAATTGAAATGTTTTTTTAACATAATTCACTCCTACCCTTCTCAGGTTTTTTCTATTAACTGATATTTAATACTTTTTTTTTTTTTACTCGTTCTCTTTTTTGGTTTGTTTTAAATGTCTTTTATATCTGTTTACTGATGGTTGATCTTTTCTTCATTTCTAGGCAGTTTTCTTGTTTAAAAATTGTTAAATTGATCGATTACTTTTTGTATTTTAATGTGTCTTTTATGATTTGTCAAAAATCGAAATAAAGACTTGAAACCTGAACCTGAAGAAACTGGTAGGATGCAAGTGGCTAAGAAGGGGGTAAGGGTCTCCAAAGGGCAGGTGTGCCATCCTTTTCCTGGTTTTGCTTCAGCGTGGCTTCAAAAAATGTTTAGGATGTACAGAGTATTAGGTGACCACAGGGCCATTTGGAGGGGTCACCAACTGCAACATCACGAGCTTGTCTCAACCTGTCTACTTTTTAGTGTCTATAAGTAGCCGATATTATAGTTGAGTTCACCACTCCCGAAAAGGCTAGCAGTACAGGTCCTGCACACAAGGCAGCAAAGCGCCTCTTTCCACATCTGGAATGGCTTTGCATATACGCTGTCTAGGGAACTGCATGCATTTCCAAATCTTTCAGTTTAGTGGCACTCAATATGGTCTCTTTCATTTTCTTGCTGTCATGCACTGTGTCCATGTAATCCGTGATGTATCCGCAGGGGTTCTTCTGTGCCACACACAAGCACCTTCATGGCAGTTTGTCCCACAGCAGTTGTCCCGTCACCTCTCTAGCTTTCTTGGGGGGAGACAGTACGAGCAATTTGCAGCCCAGCCCTGTCTGTTGCCACCACGCAGACACAAGCAGTCATGACAACTGTTAGCAGGTACAGCTCAGGCACGAGTTCCTCATCCTAACAGATCTCAAGAGATTTATCTGATAACGACATTAAGGGTCTGATTTAGATCTTGGTGTGTATGGTCCAGCCGTCACTTTTTTTTATGATTTCTCAACCTGTTACTTGGCGGCCCGCCCGCTCTACTGCTAGCTATGTTAGCGGGTCCATGGATGAAAGGCCGCTGCTGAAACTGCCAGGATTTTTCTCCTGCATCAAAGGCATCATAGGCAGAAACAGCTGTCAGCAGGAGTGCAGCCAAGAATACCACGGAGCCAATCATGATGACCTCCTACTGTGAATTAAAGGAATCAAAGGAAATGAGGAAGAAACATACCTTTTTTTTGTTTCCACTGCTCTATTCTGTCTTAAACTCCATGGTCCAGGTCCTTCCTTTGCAACTCCTACCTGACCACATCGCTAATCAACTCTGTTGTTACCAGGATCTGAGGGTATCTTCATTTACACTTGTCTTACTATGAATCGTGCATTCACAATTGCATTGGTATTGTGTATTTTTATATTGCTCTTACATGTAATTTTCTTTCTTATCTGTTACGCATTCATTTTCATTTTACAAATTTTCAAGGTAAAATGAACTAAACTGTATTGGCACACAACACAAATATACTATTGACGTGCTTGCGGTTGTTATACATGTAATGCCTGTGGGTGTACATTCAATTGTGTGTGTGTTATTTGTCTTCTATGTAATATGTAAAAAAAGCAACATAGCACATTGCTTACATACATGTTTGAAGCAGAAGCAGATGCAGGACCACCTTCTTTTTAAGAAATTATTGAAACTCTGGTTTTTCCTACAATAACAGTGACACTAGTTAGCTGAGTATCCCGCTAGCCCCTCCCAGTACCCGGCGCGCCACGACACTCTTATGAGTAGCTGCACACTTTATAAGTTCCTAATAACATTAACATTAACAGGGACTCACTCCATCTTGAATCTGCAACTAAGAAATTAAGGAACAATGGGAAAATCTAAATAGGCTTGGTGCAAACACGCCAGCCTGACAGAGACAGAGTACTGTTAGCCAGCAGAAGAGTCCCCACACCAAAGGAGGTGCACCACTTATAAGACAGACAACAGTCTGTTGATGTGGATGGCAGTTCAACCACCTCACATCTAAATACTACGGGGTAGACTCCATCAGCTCCAAGGTATACTGGTAACCACTGCCATGGGGTGATGACTGGAGTCCTGCCAATATCTACAATACGCCCAAAGTTCATACAACACTGCTTGATCCTGGAAATAGAAATTTAACATCTCTAAAGCCCCATGCTTTTTGAGCAACAACAGTTTTCATCTCAGCCCAAAGAAGCCAACTGCCACAGCCAGCTCCACTAGTTTGCAGGGACTCTAAGTGCCAGTGTGCCCTACTCCAAGGAGGCAAGAGCCATTCACGGCTGTCGTGCTAAAAAGTGCAGAGATTCACCGCTGTGTGGGACGCGCCAACTGCTACAGCCAGCACTACCAGTTTGCGGGGACTCTAAGTCCCAGGGTGCCCTGCTCCAAGGAGGGAGGAGCCAGTCACCGAAGTCGCGCTATAAAGCACAGAAAATCACTGCAGCGCATGACGCTCTCGGGCTAAACCCGGGCCAAGGGCTGGCCCATCCTTGCCCGTCATTGACAGGAAGAGGCAGGGCAGGGCCACCCCTGTTTCATTTTTGAACTTTTGACAATCAATGTGTAGCCAATTCTGATTGATAAAGGTACTGTGCTGATCTTTAGCAACCCCTCATTTTTCTTTTTATTTTCCTTGCAAGACTAAAAATACTGTACAAATTATACACTTGTTAATTCATGTTCTTGTATTGTTTTGTTTACAACAAGATTCCCCTCTTAGGGAATTAACTAAAGGTTGGTTCTTAGAAAGTATTGATCTCAGCCATGTACTGCAGGCCTAATAATGGGCAAAAGGAAAACCATGGAGGGCCTAGGGTGGGGTAAACGGTCTTACTGGTGGGGTGGGCAAGGAGAAAAAGGCAAGAAAAGCCCTGAAGAATGCTACGAACAATTGTGTGATGGATAGAATTGATACTCTCATCACAGAATGCAAAGGGATATTAGGAGCAGAGTCGCCAGCATCCACTGACCAGACTAATCCTTCACCCGAAAGAGCCCTATCCCCTTGCACCCAACCATTGTGCCCTCAATGTTTCAGAAACCACAACGTAAAGACGCCCCAGGCCGTAGTGAGGCCATTTAACTAGGCCCTAAGTCTGGTCAGCTGGAAGATATTCACCCCCAGCCCCCTATTTATCCAGCCCATGATACTGTAGGTATTTGCTCAAATAGATTTGCAGCATTGGCTGATGTGCCTGACTGTTCTGGGGAAGTAACACCTCAATGCTATACTTTGACTCCTGTAAAGAGTTCGGATGAGCTAGCTGAAACCTGTCCCTCATCACCCCAGGCCCTCTTTCAGATTGTTAATTCACTCAGGGAGGAGCGAGGCACAATGAAGCTGATGATCGAGGAGCTTCTGTCCACTGTCAAATCGTTAGCATCGAAAGACACAATGCACCCTTCAGTAGCTTGTCTGCCACCTAACACATATTCACAACACTGCCCACAATAAAGGCGATTTAACAAGTAATGGTCCATTTTCCTTTCCTACAGCCCCATCACAACAGACCCCCATGGATCCCATCTTCAGGCAGGCAGGCCCCCATCAAACTAACTTGTCTAATATTCAGCAAAAGCAATTTTTTCCCAAGCTACCACAAACTACAGAAGACCTAACAGCACATTACCAACCACACGTTTGGGTACTAAAGATCACTCTCAACTGAGCAAACAACCTAGTCTTTACCCTGTACAAGCACGGACAGACTTCATGGTCAACGTTCCCAAGTTTGGTTCACTTGGTGTCTTTGAAAAAGAAAAAACCCTGAAAAATAAGTCCATACACTGGATACGCCATGTCAGGGGATGTCGCTCACTGATAAGGGAAGATATAGTCAGGGCACTGAGATGCATGTCCTCTAATCAATCCGTGGACTGCATCCTAACTTGCTGAAAATCTCTTGGCACTAAAGTACCAGACCTGCCCTCCAGACTCTTCAGCTATTCAGCTTAGGTGCTTCCCAACAATTGCTCCTGCTAGGGCACATGACAGTTTGCCACTGTTACGCACACTAGGGGGGTCTACACTCGAGGCTGTCAATTGACTACGATATGACTCAAAATCACTTCAAGAGCCACATTCTGTTCCTTTAGATAATAATCAAAGTGCCCCTAACACTATGCAATAATGTACTGATCATGAACCACCATCAACTAGTTTAGGACCGACCAACGGTAGTAGTTATCCTGCTTTTAACTTGAGGGGTCAAGGAGCCGTAATATCCACTGATACTCTTGTCTTATCCTCTGCTCCAACGCCTTTGACCCAACAACTCCACTCATGTGTCGAGGCCCCTCCCTCCCAGCTCAAAATTATTCCCTGGAATGTGGCAGGGCTCCATAGCAAACTGTTATTACATGACTGTAACAATCTGATTGAGGGACACTACACCTGCATTTTCCAGGAAACATGGAGCTTAGTCCCACTTATAACTCGGGTTACACTTGTTTGTTTTACACCAGCCATCACTATGGGTATAGAGCGACCTTCAGGAGGCCTTATTATCTGGTTGAATTTTGCCAATGGCTGCAGAACCATGGAACATCAATACGCGAGCCTGACATAATGAGACTTTTGATCAAGGGAAGCAAAGGAGGTGAAACTCTTGAGTTTTAATGTTCAAATAAGGGGAAAACCAGGGGGTACATCTTCACCTATAATCATGTCTGGTTGCCCATCTGATTCATATGTCATGGTTGCAGGAGACCTCAACTGCACCTTTGAGCCTTTAAGCTCTGAGGACATTTTGGGAGGAAGATGATACAAAGTGGGGTCTCCAACATTTAAATATACACCCCTATTAAACAATAGTCTCAGGTAACAACCCAATTTAAAGACAAAAAGGTAGGATTTTAGTATCCGGGAAATAGTTGCGCTCGCTGGTTCACGTAAGTATATAGAAACAAACTATGGTGTGGTGCAGCCTGGGAAGGGGAGATCCTAATAACCCCTTAATTAGGACTAGAACACCCTAGTCACATGTATTGTGAAGATTGCCCCGAGCAAACACAGATTAGGTTCTAGACAATGCATATAGTAAAAGATCAATAATATTTCCAGCGGGTTGGAAATATCACCGGCAGTTGGGTAAGGACCTGTGTCGTTTTGCTGATTATTACGTACTGCAAGCTTCTAATCAGTCCTTGGAACATGTGGAGTAAATTCTTCCTATTGTGTCTCCCTTCCCTGCTTTCCCTTTGATATTTCTGATTGTTCTTTAGATTACATGGAGTTTAAACGCGCCACACAGGTATCAGGGACTTCATTTATGGGCCCTATTAACGGATTTTCTTTTCTCTTACATCCTATCTCTCTTCTTTTTTGAATCTTGCTTTGTACTTGGCCTGAGAATTGTTTAAACAATCGTTGGCCTACTTTTTAGTTAATAGGAATTGGTACCTAAACACCTCTCATATCGTTATACTGCCATTTGAATTCATTTATGCTAGTAGGTTCTTACTGTTTCTGCTGCTTTCACGCTACAGGTGTTTCCTAATAGCGTTAGACTATATAGGATGAGATATAAATAAAGACTTCTAACTTTCAACAGTGTCACATTAGGTTGTAGGCCTGCGGCTCACCATAAAAAAAAAAAAAAATACGCCTATTATTATTATTATGTTTCTTATATAGCGCCTGAATCGACCCCCGAAGGGGTATCTCCACACTTGCCTTGGGAACCCGTCCTGGCTTTTCCCTGTGAGATAGCCCCTACAGGGCATCCCCAAGGTGAAAGCCAGGCATCCCGCCGCGAGGGGCCGTTGTGGAGATTAAGCAAGCTATTGCCCAGAGTCGCAGAGTGTGAACCCGTGAATTGAGTAGGCACCGAAGCGAGAATTATCGAGTCCATGGACATTTGAGCTCAAGACCCTGCCGCGTCGGGAATTGAACCCTGGTCCCGGGTCTGACCTCTCTTTCAGGGTCTGCCTGCTCTAACCAGTGAGCCACACCTCTCCACTCTCCTATCACTTTATGTCTTGGGTTTTGTACTTTGTTGTTATTGTTTCTTTTTTCCTTTTGTAATTATGGTCTCCACGCGTGCCGGGTGATGTTCCCTCTTTTGAGTACATGTATATAAGTGGTTTTGTTCTGACCTGCATAGGTTAATATTTGTCAATATATGTTCTGAGTTCGTATTTTGTATCATTTCCAGCCCTGAAGATTCAGAGATAAACTTATCTCTGATGAAACACGTGTCGGCTGGCTGCGTTGTGTAGAATTACCAATAAAAAGAAATCACAAGATACCATCGCTGGATTGGAACCACTTTATTGCTCTTTTACTATATGCATTGTCTAGAACGTAATCTGTGTGTGTGCTCGGGGCAATCTTAACAACCCAATTTAATGCACTCACTTTAGAATACAGATTGTGGGCTGCCATTGGTGAAACTCCGTCAGATGTCTCACTGGCTAACACATAAAAGAGAGTTAGTTGCACCTCTCAAATTCATTACATTTTAATATACTTTAGACAAAGGAGAACCATGATCGACATGGAATTGGTTCTTACTATCGACTGCGATCATAACCAACTATGCCTGATCATGAAGGTCCCATGGTTCCCCCTTGTCCTGTTTATAGTGTGGGCTCCTCTACAATGACCAAAGAAGTGGTCCCTTCGAATTGCAGAAGATACCTCAGGTGGCCTAAAGTTGTTGCCCAAGAATCAAAATTGGTTGGCATCAGGCATGTCCTGAGTGTAAACACCTTGGAATTACAGGAGGAATTTATGGAAATAGAGAAGGTCCGAGAATTATTTAGGAGAACAATAGATTAGATAGGGTCCTAATTGCAGTAAACCAAGTTTGTGCCAAAAAAGCTGTCAGACATGGTTTACCAGGGAATGCAGAATTGCTTTTGTGTGTTTGGTTTGGTGTGAGTAGCATAATCCTTTCCCCTGGCATCCTGGTGGGTAATTATGACTCTAAAGCGATAGAATGACACTAGGCCCTCCAGGTTATCCACAGCCTTCTGGCTGTGCACATTTGAGGTATGCCACGGAGCCTATTGGGGTTCCCCCAGTGTGGCCCGCTCCTCCCTCATCTTTTTGTTCCGAAAACCCTCAGGGTCAACAATTCCACCTTTTTGCAGTATGACAAGACCCCTCACACAGTGTTGATTTAGAATATTACCCAATTCAGGGTCGGAAAAATTATATTCACTTGTGTCCCCACCACACCATATGTAGTGCTGGTCTTTCTGATGTCTCACTGCGGAGTGATTTCTGGTTAATGATGACACTTCCTAGGCCTTTCACCCTGCGATGGCAAGAGCTTTTGTCAGGCACTTCCTTCACTCGGGACACTGGAGCAGGACGATAGGTCGCAGGAACCGCTGATCGGAAATACCGGTCTCCTTTCCCTCCCTGCCAAGTGACCCATGAGGCTTTAACAGCAAGTAGCAAGTTAAAGCAGAGGGAATCCCCCTCTTACACGTACGGCACCTTAGCGAGTGCAACACTTTTTTACCATACACTTTCACTTAATATAGTTTATTTTCACTCACACATACTCATTTGGTCCTGAGGAAAGCCAGTTTTAATCAAAAGGCCTGGCTGAAACATGTAGACCACAAGGACGTAGGAGCCCCTAATATACTCCACAACGTCCACAGCCTTTTTATCTTGCTAACAGGGGCCCAGGTATTAAAATTTACCTTTACCCTCGGGAACTGGGACCTCCTGGATAGCTTTTAAACCTTTCACCTCCATTCTCACCAGCACTGCACACTCAGTAAGAATACCTGCTCCTCAGTAATCTGGAGTCGCAGCACACCCGGGACACATTCGGTGTCACTGTGGTGGGCCCGATGATGAAGCATGACACCAACTAGGTTGGTGTGTGAGGGCTTCATGTCCAAACCTAAGGGTTTGCCTACAGATATACCTTCTGAGTCTCCTCTAACACAACATAGCTAGTCCTATATTGATATCTCTACATATAACCAGGGGACCCGGACTGGCTTACCTAGTCCTCTCTCTCCTTTTTGATTTGCTGCTCACATTTGAGGTATGCCACGGAGCCTATTGGGGTTCCCCCAGTGTGGCCCGCTCCTCCCTCATCTTTTTGTTCCGAAAACCCTCAGGGTCAACAATTCCACCTTTTTGCAGTATGACAAGACCCCTCACACAGTGTTGATTTAGAATATTACCCAATTCAGGGTCGGAAAAATTATATTCACTTGTGTCCCCACCACACCATATGTAGTGCTGGTCTTTCTGATGTCTCACTGCGGAGTGATTTCTGGTTAATGATGACACTTCCTAGGCCTTTCACCCTGCGATGGCAAGAGCTTTTGTCAGGCACTTCCTTGGTGTATCCCTTGGTCAGCCGCTCTGACAGCAGGCCCGTCCAGTCGGAGAGTCATCCAGGTGGGGTCCAGTGCATGCCTCTATTCATCTTCTAAGTCACCCCTATCGCAGCTCCTCCAACTTCCACTCAAGAAGCCACAGGAGACCCTCCCAAAATGTGCCTGGTTTTATTAAAATGTTCTTTTTTGCTGGGGGGCCTTGTGAACCCACACAGGTTTGCTGGCGCGACAGGCCACCAAAGCTCACCTGCTGCACCTCCTCTGCATGCTGGCCCTATCCCCTTTGGCTCGTCCAGACTGCTCTGGCTTTTGCTCGTGGGAAGCAGCATTTACAGCGCAATCGTTACAATAGATGCCATTAGATTGCATGCGGTTGCAACGATAAAGGTGTGCAGCAGTGGGTATAAGGTGTTGGATTTAACTCCAACACCTTACCTAATGTCACACACACTGTAGTTGGAATAGAAAATTAAACTATTCCAACTTGCAGAGCTCCCCCAACAGAAAGTCAGGATAAAGTGTGGCGTTGCAACGGCATGCAATGTATTAGCATGCGAGTTTACCACTCCACTCACATGGCCTCCAGAGGGATTGTCGCCATCTCCCCTCAAGCAGAATACAAGAATGCTTCGGCATACTCATTGCCCTCTGCTCTGTGGTTGGCTGCAACTCTCACTCCTGCCCTCCAAGAACAGTCGCACGTGGAACAGGGGGGCCCCACTAACTCCTTGGATGGCTCCACCACCCTAACGGTCTCTGGGTTGCCAGCGCAGTTTAGACTGTGGTTGTCCTCATCCACGGCTAAGCCTCTTTCCGCATTCTACACCATAGGCTTTTAGGGCTACTCATGCCTCACCTGTTCTCACAGCAGGGGCATATCGTTGTACCTTGAGTGCCGCAGCAGATGGATGTAGTGAATGGTCATCTTCCTTGGCTGCAGGCCACACCGCCTGGTTCCTTGAGTTTTAAAGAGTTCCCTTCAAATGCTAGAAGCATTTTGTTATCAAAGTGTTGATCCACTCAATAAAACCATCTTCGAATAGCAGTGTCACTCTTAATGTAAATGTAAATGTGTAGGCATTTATATAGCGCACTGCTACCCGTGGGCGTCCTGGCACTTAAACCGCTGCGAAACCCTTCCTGGCTTCCCTGAGAGATGGTCCCTTACTGGGTATCTCCAGGGTGAGACCAGGCATCCCCGGCGGTCTGGTGGGGCCGTTAGTGAAGATGAGGCAAGCTAATGCCCAGAGTTGCCGAGTGTGATCGCTGATCAGAGTGGGCACCGAGGCGAGAGAATTATCGAGTCCGCTGACCCTGGTCCAGAAACCTGCCGCGCCGGGAATCGAACCCTGGTCCGGGCCGTCCTCTGCTCTCGGGTCTGCCGCCTCTAACCAGTGAGCCACACTACTTCAATTAGGAATGGTTATCAGTCACAAGAAATCAATACTCATACATTCACAGATTATTTTTTTCTGAGTAGGGATGCAGACATGTTGAAGGTGTTCCCTTTTTATTTCCTTTTCCAAAATCAAGGAGATATAGGAAAAGATTTGTATTTTGTTTTCTCTTTGATGACTGGCTAGGACTGTAGTGTATTGTCAGAGCCCATGCAGGCCATTCTGAAAACTCCTTAGCATTACAAAGCTCATCATCTGAAGGCAATCTGCTAACAAAGGAGATGCAAAGGAGGCGTTGGTTTGGTAGGTTTCATCTTGGAGGTCTGGAATAGAAGCTTCTCTTGCCAGGTACCAGCTATTATAGTCAGAGTCTGACACTAGAAGGCAAATGACCATCAGCTGTCAGTCTATGATCAGCACACATTTTACAATTGTGCACATTGCTTACCTTTGAAATGCTGTTTTGTATAAACCCATTGCTTTACAATTGATCGTTTTGAAACTGTTGGTGCTAATAACACTGTGGCAGTTGGGAGTAGGTGGGAGCAGTAAATACCTTTGGAGGGAGGAGCCTTCGCTTCCGGGTCGGACATTTTTTGATTAGTGTGCGCTCTATTAGATGCTGGGCTCATGCTTAAAAGCAGCCATGCTGCAAGGCCACGCACCAAAGGCGCGTTGTCTTCACCCGTCAGCATTCAGCACCAGCCATGCTGTCCGTTGGCCCTTCCATGGCATGAGATACACTTCTTGCAGCAGAGATTCTCTTATTAGCCTTGCTCTTGCCAGCAAATGTAAAATTCAGCCATTAGCTATTTTGTCCATTTTCAATTTTAGCTGCTTATGCTGCGAGGTTCGCCTTCCAGATTTGGGTTGAAGGAAAACCTGTTCCCCGGGTGGATCAATTGGAAAATGCGCTACTCTAGTCCACGCAATGCCCTGTATTGCAAAAACATGCTAATAATATGTATTATTCTCTAGTTAAGGGCAGTTTGGGCCTTTTATTTGTAACTGAAACGTACTTAACTGACGTCTCTAATCCCTCCATTACTAGTTCCATCCCCAATGGCTTTACAATCTACAAGAAAGATTGCCAGGTGGGGAGGGGAAGTGGTCTTTCCTTCATCTTCGGAGAGGACTAACAGCCATATTCATCAATTTCCCGTTTTGCGAGGCCCTAATAGCGAATTATAGCGATTCGCTATTAAGGACTCGCAAAACGGGATTCATGTAGGATTAGCAAAAATGTTTGCGATTCCTACTGATTCCTTATTTGCGATTAGCAAATTGCTAATCGCAAATAAGGAAAAACTCCCCATTCATTCCTATGGGCCAAAAGGCCCATAGGAATGAAAGGGGAGTATTCCTTATTTGCGATTAGCAATTTGCTAATCGCAAATAAGATTGCGATTTGAAGAGTGCCAGGGGTGTCCAAAGGACACCCTGTAGCACCCCTCAAATGCACATTTGAACAGGTGACAGGGGACATGTGTGTGTGTAACATGCAGAAGAAAAAA
The DNA here is from genome assembly GCF_964263255.1 of Lissotriton vulgaris. NCBI lineage: Eukaryota > Metazoa > Chordata > Amphibia > Caudata > Salamandridae > Lissotriton > Lissotriton vulgaris. The sequence continues at coordinate 53,492,697 of NC_141699.1, read as the reverse complement.
ATGCACTAAAGTGCTTTTTATTCTTTTTTCGCAATTTACCACGAAGTCAGATTTCGTGGTAAATTGCGACCAAATATTGCGAATTCGCAATTTCAAATAGGGTGATGAATTGGATTTAAGGAATCTCTATTAGAGATTCCTTAAATCCAATTCCTCGCAAATATGCGATTTAGCAAATAGCGATTTTTGCATTTGGGATGATGGATCCCAAATGCAAAAATCGCACTCGCAAATGGCCAGATTCTCAGAATCTGGCCATTTGCGAGCGCAATTCAGGTTGATGAATATGGCTGCTAAGCTGTTAAACCTTGGGAAGGGAAGCCTTGGGCTTCTGCATCTCCTTATTACACCAGCCCTCAGCGACTGGAGCTTCAATTTACAGGTCGCTGATACAAGTGGGCTCTTTTCTTTCTATCTTTAGCTACAGCTATCCCCAATTCAGTGCTAACATATACACAGTTCATGCTTTTAGGCGATTTTAACCTGCACTTATACAAATTGTTAGATACCTAGGCCACTGAGCTCAAAGAAGTGATGGTTTCTCTTGGCATAAATCAATATGAAGGGGAGCTGACACATACTGGAGCAAGTGTTCTCCAATATCATTATATGAATGGGGGACCAGCATTCCTGATCTTGTCAGACCATTACTTAATTAGATTTTCTTGTCAGATCCCAGTAAAATTAGATCCAGCTCCGGGCGGACTGATTTGCACTTTTAAAGCCTTTCATAAGATAAATAAATCTGGCCGAGTTTATGAGCGTCTGGAACAGCATTTCCTGGCTTTGACAGACTTAGTTGAGGAAGATATTGCAAAGTTTGATAATTGGGTTAGAAATGCTACAGAGGAACTAGCACTGGCTCCTTAAGAGCAGAGTGAGCGAGGCCAAGGCTTCTGTTGTTCATATTCTGAACTTTCTGTCTCGCACCAGGACACTCCTTGGAGTAGCTGTGCATGCTTTTTTAATTACTATCATTATCAACATCATCTGTAGAATAGAGGCTATATCATGAACTACTCAGAACTAACTGTTGGTACGTGTGTGGTCTAAAGCTTGGTGCAAGTCAGAATCAACAATGTCTTTGAGGTGAGGTTGGGTTGCTCTTGTGCCAAAGATTGGCAGATCTCAGAGATTTTCAGCATTTTTGCCTAAACACCAGTATTGTGGTTTGCAAGGAGTTTTCTTTTGGGTCGACGATTTAGGGTCATGTTTCCTTGAAGACTGGAGCAAATAAGCATTAAATGGAATATTCCCTCCCCATGCTCGCTACAACCCCCGGTATCTGGTTAACTCAAAATAGCAGACACGAGCATGCCCACCAGCATGTTGTTTGCTAAGAGGCCAATAGGAAGTCATGGATTATGAAATATCCCCTGAGCACCTTAGGAAACCAACATGCTCATGGGGAGGGATCCCCAAGATAACTACAGATACACAGGTGCAGGTAGACGTGGAAACAGATGACCTTGGTTGAGGTAAGTTCTGAGGATACGACTGTCTTGATTAAACCACAACTACAGACTGCTCCCTGCTGTGAATACCCTAGTCAACAAGTGAAAACCCTTACTCTAGGTTTATGAGGATTACAAACCCAGGTGCTTGACATCAGATCAATGTAAACATTCCCAGCAATACAGTCAGTCCCACACACCAGACACACACAGTTCCACAAAACCCTCACTAACACCTAAGGATGTGCAGTGACATTCTATGGAGCAAAGGTATTTCCAGACCCCCAAGCAAGCTAAATTAGCAACTGACAAGGATTAGGAGGAGTGTCAGACAACCTGACCCTATGTTTCACACAGCAGAGCAGCCCTAAAAAAACCCAGTCTTACATAGGTGTGGCTGGGTGATCCACCCTGCTTTAGTGCACAACCACAGGAAAAACACAGTAGTGAAAATGTAACCATTCTTACAATAATGGCATCATCTGACCATGGACGTCTGCATACCTCGAATTGCAGGTGGCTTGAACCTTGAATAAAATATAATCATTGTTAAATACAAACCTTCCGAGACATTTTGGAGAAATAGTGCATAAAATTTGTAATGCCTCTAATACGGCAAGCCTCGCCCACATTTTAAGGTTGTCGGCTCCGGCAACGTTAGTTCGTTCCAAACTTTTTTGGAATAATACCGGCCTTTGTTTATTCCCTTTTGTCTAGTGTATTTGGAGGTTTCCTTTTGAATTTATTCCTTATTTGTAGCATCCTAATCCTGTTTCCACTCCTCGCAATGGATATTCCTTTTGCAAACCCTCTGGAGCTAACTTCGCTCCAGCACGTCAGTGCATGCGTTAGCTCTTTGGAATCTTTCTGCTGCAGGAGATGGATCTTGACCTGCCTGGTTTACCTGCGTCCGGCCTGTGTTCCATTGTCTCTGGTGTTCCTTTGAATCAGCATTGAACATTTGCCTGGTTTTGCAGACACACGCTGCCTGGGAGACTGCACTGCTGATACGCCCCTTAGCGACCCACTTCTAGAATTGTCCTTTAGGTTTGCAGCTCCTCCACGATGTGAAGTTTGATCCACCCACCTTCGTGGAAACATGCATCAGCATCTGGATCACAGTATACAGGCACTACTAACACATAAACATGTTGCCTAGCAGCCACCTCAGCATCAGGGTTGTGTTAGTTCTTTGGAGCTTTAGACTGTTGACCAAATATCATATGCCAAGTTAGACTCCTTTATGGAGTCCTTAGCCGGTCAGTTGGTGAGTGACACAATGGATTTCTATCAATACTGCACAACTTGATTATTTAACCAAACTGACACATACACTATTCATTTTCAGTAGATTGTATTTAAATGCAATGTTTTGAACTTGTTTATCTTTTAATTGCATTGATAACATTTATTAGTTTCCATCACGCTATTGTCCTTACCAAAGGGAGGGCGTCATGAAATTCCTACATTATCCTAATCCTGCACATTGTAGGTTGCATTTCAGTTGCACACAATACTATTTGGATATACTTTTGTGCCATATTGTATTATCAAACATAACCGGAACATGTTTTTGTGTTTGGTTTTTTTCCTGGGATTTGTTCTGAGCAAAATAGACAAGGTCAAACAATAATGCAAGATCTATTGTATTGCAAATGATTGTTATTTACAAGCTCACCTGCACAGCTAAAGGGCTACCATTAGGATGAGAAAGGCTTTAGTTATACCATACCTCCTTGGAAAGTGTTACTTCGCTTCAGCACCTGAAGTTTCCACAAAAGGTAAATCTGTATTTGTAAAGCGCAAACTACTCACTCTGACGGGTCTCAAGGCACTGGGGACCATTGTGATAAATATGTTAGCCATTGCCCAGAGTCACATGGTGCTTAGCTGAGCTGCCACCGGAGCCAGGGATTGAACCGTAAACCCTGTGCTCCGAAGTGAGCTTCCCTGGTGGCTGCACCACACCTCTCCAAGTTTCCACAATGAGGGTGGCTTTAGCCGATAAGTGTATATAAAATCCAAACAAGACTGCGCCATGTCCATATATAAAATTAGTAACTTTGATATGTGACAAAATAATTGTTATATTAATCCCGGATTAGGTTCTACTTTGTGTGGAGCTGATGAAAGGAAATTTATAGAAAGTCTCATATAAATGTGAGATGTGCTAGTGAGTAAGGTAACCACTGCCAGCTTTCCAGAAGACAAAGCTTGTGTCCTGTGTGAAGAGCCTAAAAAAAGCAGTCTCTGAGGCTTTAATTAGAACTTAGGGATTAGCAAAAGGTGCACCAGGAATTGTTTTCATGGGAGGTTACAAGACAAGACAAGATGGTACTAAGGAAGGACTATTAAGCCTATTGATCAATGAAAACCCACGATTTATATAGGACATGGACATAAGTCAATTAAAAAGAAGGGGCAGAAAGTTTAGTTTAGTTTTTATTTGCAGTGGAACTATTTTATTTGCAATACATTATTGTCAATGCTATAACTTATCAAAAGTAAAAAACATTGTCATTTTGAACACCAACAGCTTTAATTTTAACACACTCGAGACCTATTGCATTGGAAATACAATTGGTCTTAGATTTTTTGGAGTTGGAGTTACTGGAATTATAAATGCATTTTTTTTATCTAGACATGCTGCAGGGTGTAGTACCATGTGTGTCCTAAAGAGGTCAGAGGGGGCCTCTTTTAGCCACAGTTTGTACAGCATCCTGCAGACGATATGGTAAATGCACCCTACCCATAATGCATTGCTTGCAAGAAAGTACCACAAGTACATTCAACTAGCTATGTCCATATATAAAAGTAGTAGTATGAAAGGTGTCAAAAGAATTATTACATTAACTCCAGATTAAGTACTACTCCTCAAGACAGAACACATTTTTGAGATCAGTCTTAACAGTCCCCCAGTCCACCCCAACTTACACGATCCATACTGAGATGGGGTGGGATATGTAATGGATCTGATTAAAACAGCCCCACTAACATGCTGGTTGAAGACTTGGCTCAACCACAAAATCTCCCTGAATCATATCATACTTAAATATTGTCTTCTACTGGATAATGTTAGCAAGATTCCCTGGCTCGCTTATATTAAATCTACCCTGTAAAAAATAGGGTGCCCCAAGCTTTTTCTATCACCAGAGACGATAACAAGAGCGGACGTCTCACAGACAAAAAACGCTATGATGAACCTGCTACCCCTGGAGAGAGAGGAGGTAGATATTAGGAAACCACCTGTTAGAGCAAACTATGCATTAGGTGGCTCCCCCGGACCTGAGTTCTACCTCACTATAAAGAACCGCCCCTATCATCGGCTCCTTTTAACTAGATTCCGTTTTAATTTGATTCATTTTTCGTTAGGTTACTTTCACAACTGGTGTACGCCAGACAAGGCTAGCCCCTGTAGATGTGATGACTTCACGACGCAGGACACTCTACACTTCCTTATGTTCTGCGATTGTTACAGTAATATCGGGAAGAAGTGCTTGCTGCCAATTCTGAGGGAGGCTGGGTTTACACCGGTTAGGCCAGCCCTTCTGTATACTACTAAATATTCATCACATAATTTTCTCTGTCGCAAGCTTTTTAGAAGCCGCTGGACGAATCGGGAACAGGAGTATTAGCGCTCCACTCACTTTAGCCATTTTGGATTAGAATGAATTTAAAATGTTTCTTTTATCTAAATCACAGCACCAACAAAGATATGATAAGTAATAGAGGCTATCGTAGCTTTTATCCTGTTTTTATGACATTTTTATATCACTATATTTAAAAAAAATATATTATGATGTCTATGGTGCATGTTGCGTAAATAATTTTCGTATAATTGTACTGTGTCTTTTTATGATATCAATCTATCGAATAAAAGTATTTCAACTGACTGACAGGTACTACTCTGTGTGGAGCTGATGAAGGGTAATTTATAGACGGTCTCATATAAATGTGAGATGTTCTTTTGAGTGAAGTAAGCACTGCCAGTCTAGCTTAGGTCCAAGTGTGTGTCCTGCTTGAAGTCTTTTAAGAAAACAAAGTCCATTGAGGCTGTAATTAAGACCTAGGGAGTAACAAGGGGGGTATCCTCATGGGAGGTTACAAGAGGAGACAAGGCAGTACTAAGGAGGGACTACTAAGCCTATTGACCAATGAAAAGCCACTATTTTCAAAGGCAAGGGCAGGAGCCAATTAAAAGATGGGCGGAGCTTTATGAGCATATCCCAAATACAGCATGTCTTGAAGAGACAGTGCAAGCGCTGCCTACGTGAGACCTCACAAAAACTTTGCTGGTCCCAGGGCAGGTTCTATTGCAACAGGTCACCTTTCTATGACCTGGGCCCAGTTCTTGCTTCATTATGCAAGCCGTCTGTCACCCAGGTGTCAATTAGGAAGCTAAGTACTAACAATATAAAACATAAAACCACTTCAATATGTGCCAATTTGCAAACAATATTTTTATAATAATCATAATCATTATTTGAGGAATCAATATCTAATTCTTTTATTTTAGCACTCAGCTAACGCGGTGCCCAGAATCTATATCTGGTACCAGGCCGCTCCAATCAACTCATGAGGCACCGAGCCTCCTGGCATAGGGCCCCGCTCCAACCTGTTTCCTGGAATACCACATGGCAGTGTTGTTAACCATGAAAATAGCACCAGCCTCTCCTTGATGGATGGCAGAAAGGCCTTCAGAGCCAGAAGAAAGGCTCACAACTCCAACATACTGATGTGGAGCAAAGTTGCTATTGTTAGAAGCCAAAGTCCTCTGAGCTTAAACTTGCATAGATTGCCTCCCAACACGTCCATTACCCACTCACCACCATCAGCTCTGAATGGGGAAAAGGGAGCGCCCTGCCACTGGACCAATTAATTTCACCTGCCACCACTGTAGATAGTGTGCTATCTCCTCCAAAGTCTGGATGAAATCTGTTTCCTTAATTCAACTGGTGTGGACATTGTTTGTCAGGGGTCAAAAGATCCAAGGAGCATGCTGCGGCTCTACTTTCCCTAACGCAGTCCAATGCAGAATGTGCCTGTCCACCAAAAAGGAGAGCCCCATCACAAGGAATATCCATGAGGTTTGTATATTGCCAGAAAATCCTGTAGAGCACACCCACTTGTGCCGCCTACGCACAACATTATTTATTTATGTATTTATTTATTTTTTACTTTTGTAGAGTGCTCTGTTACCCGGAGGTGTCCTGGCGCTAGCATAATTGAACCAGTGTAAGTGGGTAGCTAAGGGATTAATGAGTAAAGAGCCAGGTCTTGAGCTCTTTCCTAAAGGCCATCAGGTCCGAGGATTGTCTTTTTTTTCTTTTTTTTTCTTTTTCATTGGCAAATTCAAATCACAAAACATGTGTACAAAAATAATCAATGTAGATTGAAACAATATGCATGGAATACAGTATGGGAACAGAACATATGTTAAAGTAAATAAACAAAATTATACCTAGAGAAAAAAAAAATATAACAATAGGTCCGAGGATTGTCTAAGGTAGAGTGGCAGTTTGTTCTAAGCCTCTGCCGCCCCGAGGGAGAAGCTCCTGCCTCCCCAGCGTGCTCTTTTAACTCTGGGGACCGTACCCAGTGCCAGTTCCCCAGATCTCAGGGTTCTTGCTGGTTTATACCAACAGAAGAGCAGTTTTATGTATCTAGGACCCATGTCATGTAGGGCCTTGAAGACCATGCATAACGCTTTAAAAGCAATCCTCTTGCGAATTGGCAACCAATGAAGGTTCACCAAGTCCTGAGCTACCGATGCAAATTTGGGAGTGTCGGTGATCAGGCGGGCAGCTGCATTTTGCAGTAACTGGATTTAATTAAGAACGCTCTGCTGGGTGTTTAACATCAGACTGTTACAATAGTCCAAGCGTGAAAGGACTAGACCAGTAACAACAGTTTTCCTGTGCTCTTCCTCTAAATACGGAAGAACTTTCCTGATAGTTTTGAGGGTGTAGTGCATGGAGAAGGATAGTGCATTAATCTGGGGTTTGAAGGACAGAGAGTCGTCCACCAGTATGCCCAGATTTTTAACTTTTTTCACCAGGGAGGGGAGAGGTCCCATTTCATCTGGCCACCATCTCGGGGACCAGAAGTTGTCCCTGGCACAAAAGAGCAGCACTTCTGTCTTAGTGGAATTTAGTTTTAGACAGTTTTGAGCCATCCAGCAGCCCACCTCATGCATGCAACCTTTAAATCTGTCTGCTGTACTGTCTGTGTTGCCGGGTAGTAGTGACAGCACTATCTGTGAGTCATCCGCATATGCTGTAAGGTGAAAACCGAACGATCGAATCACCGGGGCCAGGGTCGCAACATAAACATTAAAAAGGGTGGGACTAAGTGAGGACCCCTGGGGAACTCCACAGGGCAACACAAACGGGCAGGATTCAAAGTCTCCCAGGTCCACCAACTGAGTTCTGTTGGAGAGGAAGGCTTGTAAGATCTTTAGTGCCTTTCCCTGAATTCCACAGGCCCTCAACCGGTCCACCAACAACTTGTGGTGGACCGTGTCGAAGGCCGCGGAAAGATCCAACAGAATTAGGGCCGCTCTGCCTCCTGCGTCCATCACCTGTCTGATGTCTTCCACTGATTTGATCAGAGCGGATTCCGTGCTATGTTCGCACGAAAGCCGTGTTGGGAAGGGTCGGGTGTTCCCCTGTCTTTAAAAAGGAACTTAGTTGTGCATTTAAGTTGCCTTCCATGATTTTAGCGGGGAGGGGAAGTCGAGCAATTGGCCGATAGTTATTCATCTCGGTGATGTCTAGGTTTTTTTTTTTTAGCAGGGGCAGGATGGAGGCTCGCTTCCATCTGGCGGGATATTCCCCTTTCTCCAACATCTGATTGAAGAGGGGGGTGAGTCCGGTTGCAATGATGTCAGGGGCTAATTTAGCTATTGCCATAGGACATGGATCGTGTGGGGAGCCCAATTTTATCTTCAATAGACGGCTCACCACTTCCTTTTCAGTGATGGGCTGGAAATGTAGAAGTTTTTCCAGAGTGCTGTCTGATTCCGGACCCTCCCTCGAGGGAGGTGTCCTAACCAGACTGTCTAGGGAAAAAAAGATGTTTTCTACTTTTTCTCGAAAGAAGGTGGCGAGATTTTCACAGAGTGGAAAGACTGGGGGGAATGTCTTAGGGTTTGTCAGGGATGAAACTGTTTGGAATAATTCTTTTGGGGTGTTGCTGGCTTCTTTGATCTGTTTTGTGAGGAATGCCCTTTTTGCCTATAAGATTCTTTCTTTATAGACTCTTTGCTCCGAATTAAGAATTTGCTTGTCTGTTTCACAGTAGTTTATTCACCAGATTCTCTCCAGTTTTTTACTCCTTACTTTATGCTCCCTGATTTGTTCTGAAAACCAGGGAGAGGCGGGAGTTACCCGAGTGGAGTAGGTGATTTTAGGAGGAGCCAGGAGTAGGCAGGCACGATCTAGCCAGGTTGTATAGGACGTGGCTGCTTCCTCCACATTGTCAGAGAGGGATGTCAGGGAATTTTTTAATACGTCATCCAGCGTATCCCCTTTAATGTTGTTCCATTTTCTGACCTGTCTAGGGGCGTTTCTAGTACTGGGTGGTTTCATGGGGGTGGTTAAAGAAACCGCTGAGTGATCGGACCAGGGGACCGGCAGAACCAATGAAACTTTCAGACTGGGAGGATTAGAAAAAATCCAGTCTAGGGTATTTCTTGCTTTGTGTGTCGGGCCTGACACCCGTTGGATCAAATCAACCCCCAGCAATAGGTCGATTAGATCACGGGTGTCTGTGTCTGAGTCACATTCAAGATGAAATTGGTGCCAAGTGCCCTCCCTACACAAATCAGTAGCATCTAGGCCAGTGTGGATAACTTATTTGGTCAGTTCTTGTCCATCAAAAATTTTCTTATTCTTGGAGGCCCCAAGGTCTTATGGGACCACCAGCAACATCTTGCTGGCCATGTCCCATGTGAAATGTCTCAAGTGACTAATAGGCAGAAGGCATTAACCTAATGCAATGCTAGAGTGATGAAGGAAACCATACTCTGACTAAAAACCTCAATCAGATTCTATCCAGAGAAGTCATGAGGGAAGAACTGGAATTAACTTACTGGTTGAAGCCTGTACCAGCAGGCACTCCAGAGCAGATTATTTAGTAAGAAAATCAGAATTGCCAGGAGCCTGTTTGTGACACATGATCACTTCCCTATTAACTGGCTGGCAGGAACAGACATTTGAGCAAGTGGCCATCAAGGTGTCAGTGAGATCCTCCTTAAAAGGGAGAAAAGACTCTGGCATATCTGGATCCTCTTACAGCACTGATGGTGTCAATACCAGTGTTAGTGTGGATAGTCACAGCGCAGTAATTGAGGGTCTGAGTGGGAACTTGTACTGGAGTAGTTTTTGGTGCCTGAATAGAGGGCGAAGGGTAAGACCGTGCAGAGGAATGATCTACAGGCAGGCACCCAATTGGAGGCTCCTTCAATTCCTTGTGGCCTGAAGGCGCATGAGAGGGAGCTGAAAGCACAACAAAGTCTGCAGCATGACCTCCTTAAAGGCTTCAATCTGTTGTGGCGTCAACAATGGCCAGGAAAAGCCAGGTGCATAGAGATCAACTGATGATTCGGTTACATGACCGGAGATTTTGAGGTCTGTGTGCGGGTTTGACTCAGCTATGAAGTGAATCTGGCATTTGGCTCATGTGGCTGCGTTTTCTGTTCTGCTACCTTTAATCTTGAGAGCATAACAGGTCCTTAACTTTGTTTTAGAGGACGATTCACAGTCATAAGAGGACGTTGTAGAAATTGCATTTAAGGCATGGCTTTTATTATGGATAGGTCCACTGGTCATCTGGGTGAGGTTGAAAGACCAGATGATAAAAACATTCAAAAAGTGGACCTGTAGTTTTGAATATCAATGAGGCCTTCAAACAAAGGACACAGGACAAGGAGAGCGCAGAGTGTCGGCCCCATGGTTTTCGCCTCAGTTGAGGACACAACGACAGGAGTGTAAAAGGGCTGAGAGGACCTGGAGGCGGGCCTATGATCCAATTGAGAAAGTGAAATTTCGCGCAGTAATTAAAGTCTATCATCAGTCAATCTGGGATGAAAAAAAGGCCTATTTTGCACATCGTATTGATGAGGCTGATAATGTCTGCAAAGAAATTTTTCAAGTGGTTCAGGATTTTACTTCTCCTGCTGTCTGCACCCCTAAACACACTCACACGGACTCTTGGATACAACAACTAGCCATCTTTTTTGTCAGTAAGATCACCGATATCCAGGCCTCTCTCTCCAGCGCTCAATCGGACTTGAGTCATCTAGTGCCACCATGCTCTGTGGAATGTCATGGTCCTTTCCTCTCCGAATTCCCTAACATGGATCTTAGTACATCTTTGGAGCTTTTGTCAGGCTTGAAATCCGGCTCTCCTTTAGATCCATGTCCGGCTAAATATCTGGGGAAAGTGGCATCCGCCATTAACATCTTGGTGAACCCCCTGCTGAATACATCTTTGTTGACAGGGGTGGTGCCGCAGGCATGGAAGCGTGCCATGATTCTACCTCTGCTCAAGAAACCCACCTTGGACCCCCTCATCCATGCCAATTACAGGCCAATCTCCCTTCTCCCTGCTCTGGCGAAAGTGGCCGAGCGATACGTGCACAGGACAATTTCCAGTTTCATCGAAGGGAACGACCTGTTGCACGCCTCGCAGTCCGGCTTCCGTGCTAATTTTAGCACGGAGTCGGCCCTGCTTGAGGTCACCGATGCCATCAGGGAAGTACTCGACTCTGGGGGAAAGGCCGTGTTAGTCATGCTTGACTTGTCGGCGGCTTTCGACACCGTTCCTCATGAGGTCCTCCTTGCAAGACTCTGGGAGTGTGGCCTTCGCGGAACGGTGTGGAATTGGCTAAAGTCTTTTCTGGCCGACCGCCGACAAACGATCTGGGCGCCTCCCTTTTCCGCTGATATGGCTCCGCTAGAGGTGGGAGTCCCACAGGGCTCCATTCTCAGCCCTATGCTGTTTAACATCTTTATGGCCCCTCTAGCGGAAGTCGCGGAATCATTTGGCGCCCAGATCGTGTCATATGCTGATGATACCCAACTCCTGTTCACATGTGATAAGGGTGGGCTTTTCAATGGCAGACAGATCAGGGATTGCCTTGGTGCGGTGTTTGAGTGGTTTAGATGTCATGGCTTAAAATGCAACTCAGACAAGTCAGAGCTACTCTTTTTCGGTTGCGCCCCTGAACCTGATTGGAAATCTTGGTGGCCACAAGATATGTTTCCTCCTGACAAGGTCTCTTTTAAGGCCAAGAATTTGGGAGTGATAGTAGATTGTGAACTATCCTTTAGACCTCACATCCTGTCTCTTGTTGGGAAATGCTTCGGCATTTTACGGATGTTGAGGAAATTTCTTCCTCTACTCTCACTTAACCACAGGAAAACAGTTGTTCAGGCATTAATCGGTTCACGACTGGACTACGCAAACGTTCTCTTTTTGGGTCTTCCAAAATATCTTATGACCCGTTTGCAAGTTGTCCAGAACTCGGCAGCCCGTACCATCTTTGGACTCCCGAGGAGAGCTGGTGCCTCTACCTTACTGAACACTCTTCATTGGCTACCCATCGCCAAGCGAATTACTTTCAAATGCCTGACTGTGGCCTTTAAGGCCCTTCATGGTATTGGCCCCAAGTACATCGGGAAACGTCTTTCCCGGTATGCACCGAGCAGGACTCTCAGGTCATCTGGTCTGTCTATGATGACTGTTCCTGTAATTCGTCGCGCACGATTGGGAGGTCGGTCTTTCCGCTATTTAACACCTAAAGTTTGGAACAACCTACCACTGTCCTTGAGACAGGCTCCCTGTCTTCTTGCCTTTAGAAAGGACCTGAAAACATGGCTTTTCATGAAATAGACCCTTTTCTTTCTCTGCTTTTTTCTGTTGTGTGACTGCCGTTTTTATGCTGTTATTCTTTGCTAAAGCGCCGGGATGCTCCCTGGAGTAGCCGTGCGCTATAAAAGAAATAAAGTAACATAACATAACATAACTTAACATATCATACAAGAGCATGCAGGACTACTGAAGATGTAGCCTCATTTGAATCCATCAGGATGGAGATATGTTACCTGGATACCCATATGGTGGATCCCCACCATACAGGTGAGGGGGGCACAGTCACAGTTCGGAAAATTCATTATTAGAAAGTATACAAGTCCGTTAATACAGATGTCCTGTGCATGAGTATGGAGCGCTGAGAAGTCCTCTAAAGTGTGTTCAGATCCATGAGAGGTGAAGAGATAGACAAGGAGTGACTCAAACTTAATGCCTTGTTTGGAATTTAAGACTGATAAACACTACATGGGGGTTGAGGGGGCATTTACGTCGGAGTACAAAGTAGAAATTCTAGTTTCCTTGTTTACCTAAGAAAAAATGTTGAGGCACTGGCACTGCAAGAGGCATGACGTGCAGACCTCCGAGGAGAGCAAAAGACATATCTGGATTAGCAGAGGAAAAACAAGTGATTAAATGTCATAGCTCAAGTTGGGGGTACACACAGGTAGACAGCGTTCACCCACTATTTCAAGAGTGACTTTGTCTATGCTGCCAAGAAGTTGGGCCCCACTGAAAAATATGCTGAATTCATCCCGTGTAATTTTCAAACACCAGGACACATTGAGCAGCACCTGCACGTTGTTGTCTGCTTTCGATCAGCAACAACGTGCAGGCATGAAGGAGGCTCTCCGATTTTAGACTCCTGCTGGGCCCATGGCAAAACCCAAATTTGAGGGGTCATCAGACCTCTTTTTGTTGGAGTCTCCTGGCTGGCAGCACACCTAGAATCAAATGCAGCAGAGACAGGGACACTGGCTCACACCTTGTAAGCACTTCACACATACTTAAGAGAGGCAGCATTTCACTTTGTTCAGTTACCTATTTAGGAGTCCTCAGTAGGTTGCTGTACTGTTGGACCTACTGAGGACTGTCATGGGGGTGTGTTTTGTCTGCCGCGCTGCGCCTGCCATTGGAACATATAAATTGCGCACATACCATGCATGAAAATGCACTTAACTGAAAAAGTGCCATGCTTTCTAAGTATCCAACCCCTCCCCCCACCCGCGCCAGGCTTGCCCCAACTGTGCCTAGGCGAATTACAATCAAACACTGCTCTTTTTACATCTGAAAGAACAGCAATTTAAAACAATAGAACATTGAACCAACATGCCCCATCAGTGTAATTTCCCAGATGTGTGTTGCACTCGTAGGTGGATGTAGTGTGTCCAAACCTGACTAGGTGCCCATACCGCAACCATTAAACACATTTTGTGCAACTGCAATAAAATCACCCCATCCTCCACATCCACATATCAATTAATTCTAAAAGCATCTTCACAGAAGTCTTGCATAGAGCCAACCCACCTGTGGCAAACACCATGGCACAATCAATTTTGTGATGGTCTCCAATTGTCTGTATCACATTCAGTCAAGCTCATTCCCCGCGACTACACAAGTTCTCATGTGCGAACCCCCGGACCTCCCCAGATGTGGCATTCTTATCTGTAACTCGTTTAGTCCAGAGTTCAGTCCAGTTCGTCTAGCCGCCCACCTTATGCTGCCTCCAAGGTACCACGCTCCAGGCTGCAACACTTTTTTTAGACCAGTTCTTCAGGGCTTTCTGTAGGGCTTTTGGATCAGTGAAGGCTTCTAGAGTGACTCTGCCGATTGACACAGAGTTTAACCAGGTCAGCATGGCATAGTCAATGTTTTGATCTATTAGTTGCCAGTTCAGTGGAGCAAACTGTCTGCCCGCTTTTTGTACTCATATCGTAAAGTCTGGGTATAGAGATATATTGGATCCCCCATACTGTAATGTTTGTTTCTCGCTGACTACCTTCTGCGCTGAGTTTCTGTCATGATAATTCTGCAACTTTGCAATTATCGGCCTTCGGGGAGCATCAGGGGAAGGGCGAGGGCCCAGGGAGTGGTGTGCTTTCTCTACTACGAATATGAGAGTGAACGTTTCACTTCCAAGTAGAGTTACCAGTAGTTTCTCAACAAATTTTTCCATGATGCCAGTCTGGGTCGATTCCGGAATGCCCGTAATCCTTAAGTTGTTGTGATGGGAATGCGCTTCAAGGTCCTCGGTCTTATCCTGTAAAACCTATAGCTCTTCCCATTTGCTTGTGCTCAGTGTCCATCGTTGTCTGTGCTTTCTCAACCTCTGAGACCCAGTGTTCCATCGCATCCAACCTTTGTGCATGTTTGTCCATTCTCTCAGACATTCTGTCCATTCAGTATGAGAGGGAGTCCAATTTAGTGTCTAGAACAGAGAGACTGCTCTGCTAGCCTTTTTCCATGGCAGCTGCCACCGTGCTGATGCACCATCTTCCTCCTCTTTGGGCTGTTCCTGCGTGTTGTCTCCATTCCCTGCAGCACTGTCCCACACCTTAGCTTTCCTTTTATCAAATGTTATTTTAGGCATGGTCTTATTCACTCTGACCATCGTGTCCGATCCACAGCAATAACCAAGATCTATATATACCGATCACCGAGGCAGGCAGCCATAGTCAACCAAATCTCTCCAAAGTATATCCTGTGCTTTCACCTTCAGTCACAATACTGTGCACAGACCAGGCAAGCGAATAGTGTAGTGAGCCCACAGACGCACCCCCTTTCAGAGTAGCTGCTTTAGATCACCAAGTCAAAGACGTCAATCAAGCGCCTCACCCTCTTTGGTCACACAAGCGACTAGACCAGCCTCGATATATCAGGAGTTGAGCTTCTGCCACAGAGGGCACTCTCCGTAAGCCCTCGCTGCCAGCGGCACCACCTAGCGGCTTAATCAGGGGATATTGCTTCCCAGGTATTTCCCTTCACCGCAGCACATATCAGCGAAAACCTTTCAGAGCTTAGTGAATGACCTCTTCCAGTATAAACAACAAGTGGCCGTCCCTTTATCTAGAGCATCAGGTATAGTGACAGTCATCGCCGGCCCACATTGCTCTACACAAGATGGCGTTGTTGCCTTCAAGGTTCCCCCTCAAGATCTGTTCAGGTAGCAGGCCACTTCCAGATGCCCACTCTCGGTCACCTTCCTCTGGCGACAGCAGGAGCAGGGTTACACAAGGTGCGCCATGATTCTTCAAGGTCAACATCGCACCCAGACATTATTTGTCCCTCCCAGGTTGCTGCCGTGACTTCAGTTGGGGACTCTCTCATACCTTAAGGCCTCAAAATGACTGGACTCACCAACTGCACCCTCGCAGTGTTCGTAGCCCCTTCGTCTTGCTCCCGGCACTCAGGGAACTTACCCCGACTTCACTCCTCTGCGGAGCGCCTCAGGGGATAGCAGCAACGAGTTCTGCCACTGTGTCGTCACCGCTGAAAGAGCCTCCGCCCGCACCATCTCTCGTTAGTATTTCTTATCAGCACCACCACGCTGGATACCAGAGCTTCTCGTGCAGTCCTGGGTTCCTCCAGGCACTTAGTTTCCCAGGAGCAGAGCACACTGCAGCCCCTGTCAGTACCAGCTAAGCGCACCACATCCACTCCGAATCAAGGGGCGCCAGAAACAGTGCAGCCGCAGGGTTCTGGGATGCCCCTCCTCTGTCACGTCAGCCTGAGGATTGTGACCTTATTTAGGGCCACCATAGGCAGAGTCAGCCAACTTGTTTGTCTGGGGGAGTTCAGGAACCGGAGTCAGCTCCTTACGGTCCCAAGCCCTTCCGGAACTAGGAGCAGCCCCAGTCATGCCGTTTTAATTACGCTGATGCCGGATTCTTGAAGGATTATGTGATGGCGACGCAAGTTCCGCCCCCCCTTTTAGGGTAGAATTTAGCATGATCCTGTCTGCATTTATTGCCTCATGCTCCATTTTTGCTTCCATTGTCTGCAGTGGTGTTTCATTAGTCTGATTTCCTCCACGTACCAACTGGCCTGGGGTCTGGGTTTTGTTGTATTACAGTGTTTTGTAAGAGGCCAAGGATTCAATGCAGGTGGTGATCCAACTGCTGAACTTCTCAATGGCTTTTGGGAAGCTGTTGCTGATTTTGGGTGGATGGGTGTTGAGAGCAGTGTTCCATCCCTTGTCAGGGATGCAGTTCCAATTTTGGGGGGCTGGTCTGTTGCTGGTGTGTGTGCATTGGATTGGAAAGGGTTGCTGAACTTGACAATGGCATGGTCTGTCTAGGGGAGTAGTGCGGGCTTATCAACTCGGATGTTGCTGAAGTTGCTGAAAATACTGTCCAGGAGTTGTCCGGCTATGTGGGTAGGTCCCTTTAATCACTGGGTGAGGCCTATGCTTCTTCAGGCTTCAATGAGTGCTCTTGAGTTAGGGACAGTGAGATCTTCCAGGTTGAAGTTCAGGTCTCTGAGTAGGATGTATTTGCTGTGGTGCAAGACGGTCCATGATTGTTTCAATGAAGTTGGTGCATAGTCCTGGTTGAATTTATCAAAATAGATAGGACACTTGTAACCACTTATTCCAAGAGATATATTGAAAAACCCTCATAAACGTTGTGTATGACGAGAAGCGGTATATCTTGTTCTCCGCCCCGCACAGACGTTGTGGCAACAGTCATTGGGTTTATTCAATCAGTATCTTGCCAGCCTCACCGAGGCAATCTCTGGTTTTTTCGTGGGGATATTTAGGAATCCTTAGCATAGGTCATTAGGACAGAAAAAACGTCATTGAATATCCCCAGAGCATACCCTTAACATTTTTAACTAGTGGTCCAGCGATCTGAATAAAGCTTGTAATCGACTGGAAACTATTTTATTCATTTTTCAGCTTCAGAGGGGTAACTCCACTCTTTCTCTGGATACTGCCACGAAAAAACCAGAGATTGCCTCGGGTGAGGCTGGCAAGATACTGATTGAATAAACCCAATGACTGTTGCCACAACGTCTGTGTGGGGCGGAGAACAAGATATACCGCTTCTCGTAATACACAACGTTTATGAGGGTTTTTCAATATATGTCTTGGAATAAGTGGTTACAAGTGTCCTATCCATTTTGATAAATTCAACTGAGTTCTGGGGAACAGATAGGGCAGCTATTCCTCTTCCCTCATTCTGATTAAATACACGCATAGTCCTGGTTGCCTTAATATGAGAGTGCTGCTTAGGATGACGTTGGCTGTGACATAGAGCTTGAACAACAGATTTTCCATTTTAGAGGATGATGCTTCCTTGGATGTGGTGCAGGTGATGATGTTTTTGTGGATGATGGTGATCCCACCTCTGGGTTCTGAAGTCTGTCTTGCCTGGCAATCTTGGAGCTGGGGAATTGGCTGTGGCAATGTCAGCCACCGCTGCAGGGTTCATTAAGGTCTCAGAGAGGAAAAGGACAGGGACATTGTCATGCAGCAGGAGCCATATCTCTCTGCCATGGTTGGTGAGTAAGCAGTTGTTGAGAATCTCACATGCCAGTGTGGAGTGTTGTGTAGATGATTGTAGGACTGTGTGAGTGTGAGAGAGTAGGCTGTTGTGTGCTGTCTGTTCGGTGTGGGTTAAAGCATGAAAACTTGAAGGAAGCACAACAGAATGCTCCCTCTTTGGTGTGTGGTATGGTGAGGCAGCAGCATGTGGCTCAGAGTGTATAGTTGAGGGTGTGGAGTGTCACAGCATGGTAGCAGTGGGAGGGTAGAGTATCATGGTTCTTGGCTCTGGGAGCGGTCCAGGTGCTGTGGCAGCAATTACGTAGGTCTTGGGAGAGGAGTGATGTTACTTCCTGTGCAAATGAAAATTACTCCTCTTGTTTGGATTCTGTTTTTAAAGACTTTTTTAAAAGGGAAACCAGTGATGTCATTTCCTGTGTAGATGGATGATGGGAAATCCAGTGATGTCATTACCTGAGAAGAATCTGGCCTAGACGTTTATGAAATATTTTCTTTCAAAGACTTAGTTGACAAGTCACTTCAACAACATGGTTAAAGAAAAAACATGCAGATGTGTGAAGTGTTAGTCCCCTCAAGTTCTGTCTCAGGGCTGCAGGGTTCAGACTTCTGCAGGAAATTCTATTAAAGGAAGTGGGAGTTCTTTCTTTGCCCCGTCTGTGGATTGACAAAGCTCCCACAAAGGGCTTTGTGAATCCAATGAAGAATCCACAGATCCTTAAAAAGAAGAGCCTGTTGGAGCTTGATGCTGTGAGGGTTGGCCATCTGATGCAGATTTGGCCAGGCCCTTTGACCAACATGCACAGCAAAGCAAAAGGAGAGCTGCAGAAAGCTAGTCAGTGGCCAGGTTTAGCAAGCCAACCCTTATGGCTCTGTGCTTTGTCTGTGCTGTGGTGGCTGGGTGCCTGTAGTGGGTTGGAAAAAGTGCCTGGGTGAGGACCTAATGTATATGGGTTAAATGGGGCCTGTGTAAATGACTTTAATGACTGAACTTCCTAGAGCAGCCAATCAAGCCTTGAAAAACCTCCAAGTCTATGCTTTGACTCTCCATAGTATTTGGCAGGGGGCTTTTTAAAAAATGCCTGATTTTAAAGTTGAAAATTGTCTCCTGCTTGTAGCATCATATCATACAGTCAGCAAGGCAGAGAAATGAACATACTGTTCCAACAAGGAGTAGGGATGGGAGTGTGTGCGTATCTGTGCATTAGTGATGTGGAAAATGTTACAAAACCACATATGATGAATTAACAACCTCACATTTTATTCAATTACATTGATCAAAAGAATTTCATTGAAGGGGTAACATTGCTGATGGGTGGTAGCCACAGGTTCAGTCAATTTTCTTCAAGAAAACATGTATGCCATTCTTAGACCTGATGACTACTTGAGATATCATAATGGGAGGCTTGGATTCATCAGCCAGAATTTCAAACCGGAGCAGTGTCAAGGCAAGAGCTACTTTCATCTCGTTCATGGCAAAGTTCTGCCCAATGCAGCTCCTTGGAATTTAAGAAACAACAGCATTATTGCTTTAATCAAGCAAAATATGTACAATAGTGTTCGCACACAAGATTTCGGCAGCCTATTACCTAATCTGAGGTTTTCCCAGTAATTTAGTATTTATAGTACCATAAAAAGGACCACATTAGACATTGTATCAAAACTTTCAACATTTTAGTAATAATAAGATCAGTAGGAAGGTTCTTTCACATTTTTCTAGGAAATGGTTACCTTTGAGATGGTGCCTAGGCTTAGTGAAAGGATAGACACATTCTTATATATATATATATATATATATATATATATATATATATATATATATATATATTCACTGAAAAAAAACCATAGGTTTCAGCCACTTTATAGTTAGGAATTAGCATTTAAAAAACCTTAGAAATTCACTGAAAAACCCATAGGTTTCACACATGTTATAGTTTGGAGGAAATTTCATTCAAACAAAACCATTGAAATTCCTCCGTTATAGCTAATTCAGCTAACTATAACTCGCACGCCCGCAATGCACTGCTGATGACGTAATGTATTACATCACTCATGACATGGTCAGTGACATCACTCATGACATCACTGATGACATCTCAAATGACATCACTGATGACATCATCCAGTGAATGTGTGTCTTTCTGAAAAATAAATATTTTTTATATATGTATATCTAAAGGTCGATGGAAGAATACATTGGTAAATAAGTGTCTAAATGGATGTTTTTTTTTGTAAAATTGATTGTATAACTGATTTATTACGTGTATCTTAGTGAATACATGTATTAGCAAGTAATGTTTAAATATGTAAGTATCTGTATCAGTGTCTCACTTTGTGTATAAGTGGCTGCATGGGTTGGTGAGTAGCTACATGAGTGTCCATATGGGTTATTAGTTGTTTTTATTAGTATCAGTATGAGTGTCTGTATGGTTCCATGAGGGATATTACTTAGCGCATAGATGCATGAATGAGTGACTCACTGTTTGTATGTGTTTTGAAGACAGCATGTGTGCAGGACTGTATGGGTGGATAAGTGTTTGTATGGGTGTGTTAGTGAGTGATTGACTGTTTCAAGTGCCTTTTCGAGTAACTACATATGTTTTAAACTAGTATATGTGAGTATTGATGTATATAAGTGAGTATATGTGAGAGTGAGAGATTGGAAGAGTTCCTGTATAAATATGTATCAGATTCTATAGGTGTTTGTTTAAGAGAGTAAGCATGTTTACTTTTCTGTGGAAGTAAGTGTCGTGGTATGTGTAAAGCTGTATATGCAAGTAAATGGATGTTTATTTCCATGTGTGAGTATATGTGCGAGT
Source organism: Lissotriton vulgaris (assembly GCF_964263255.1). Taxonomy (NCBI): domain Eukaryota; kingdom Metazoa; phylum Chordata; class Amphibia; order Caudata; family Salamandridae; genus Lissotriton; species Lissotriton vulgaris. Next base: position 53,472,049 of record NC_141699.1, on the reverse strand, counting down.
AACTATATGGATGAGTATTAGTGTGTAACAGATGTATAGGTGAGTAAGTACATATGATGAGTGGGTACATATACGAGTGACTAAATAGAACTGTTGGTGAATGAGTGGATGTGTATGTAGATGTTAGAATTACTGAATAGGTTTTTCTAACTGGTATTGGTATCTCCATTTTATTGTAAAGTTTTAGTTTCTATTTTTGAATGTGTGCTTTAAAGGTAATATTAGGGTGAGAGGAGCTCTGCCACTCTTTCACAAGGATGATTACAGCTAACTATAGCATGTGTGAAACCTATGGTTTTTTCAGTGAATTTCTCAGGTTTTTTAAATGCTAATTCCCAACTATAACATGTGTAAAACCAATGGTTTTTTCAGTGAATTTCAAAGGTTTTGTAAATGATAATTTTTAAATATATTAATTGTTATATTTCTTTCTTTTTATACTAATATCCTATATTTTTATTATAAATATTTATATTTATTTTATTCTTTAAGTGACATTTCATATTATTAATTTAAAATAATAACAAAAGTAAATTACATTTTTTTTATTACTTCAATTTTTTTCCAATATATTAAAATTAAATTCTATATAATTCCTTTTTCATTGTTTTTTTGGGGGGATAATCATACCATACGCGTACGGTGATCGCACTATGCTTTGTACAGGTAATTGTACTCTGCGCGTACCAGTGCACACGTTACGAATACACTTTGACGTTACGCTTCACATCAACGCCTTCGTGTGACGTCATGTATGGCGCCCTGTACACGTACAGTGGCAAAAGTTTCCAATTGTTCAAAAACATATATTTATGTATTAAATGTATATATTAAGGGAAGATATTATCTGGAATAATCATGAAAATTGTTTTTTTTAACTTTTAATAAGCGTATATTCCTTTTAAAAGCAATTACGGAAATCGTGTCCGTACTTCGTACATACTTGCATCGTAAGAGCACCGTAAGAGTACGTAAAGCCATGTGACTTTAAAAGAAGAGATTTGATTGATTCATAACACTTCCTATTCCAACGGTTGAAAGACCCCTCCCACTTTAATCATTCTACTTTGACTTTCTAAGGAGAAGCATCTCTTCTGTGAATCTTGTCAAAATAGAGAGAAGATCACCATGACTACACCAGTGGGGTCTTCTTCTAATCATTCTGCAGAGGAAGAATTTATTTCTGAAGAGCCTCCAAAGAAAAAAAAAAGAAGCTTTAATTTGGAAAAATGTTACTTTCCCTGAAGGTGAAAAAAAGGATAATGCACCCAAAGTAACTTGCAAAATATGGAAGACTACTCTTTTGAGGGGCAATCCAACCAAAAATTACTCGTTTGGGACAGCGAGTATGGTGCGACACGTAAAAACTCTGCACCACAACAACTTCGAAAGGTTGCAGGAGAATTGCTCACTACAATACTGAAACAGTAGTGTGATAGTGTTTCGTGGAACTGTAAGGACACAGACTGCGGAATTGAAGGTATAAAAGACAAGTTTGCCGGTGTATAGCACAGTGGATGCATAATCTATAGAGATTTGAAGCAGTCCATGCCGTAAGGCCTACTTTGGTGCATGACTACTTGGGAACTGACTGAATGCTCACACTTCTACAAGGAGAGTGGCTGGCTGAATATATAGCGCCTTCACTTTTAGAATAGTGTATACATAAGAACATACTGCTGTATGACTCATTACAATACTAAAATAGCAGTAGCAGAATGTTTGGAGGAAGTATAAGGATACAGACTGGGCAATTGAAAGTTTAAAAGCCAAGTTTGCAGATATTTAGAAAAGCACATGTATTATCTATAGGTATTTGAAGCAGTCCATGCCCTTGGGCCTACTTTTCAGCATGACTACGTGGGTAGAGGCTGAATGATTACACTTCTCCAAGGAGAGTGTAGAGCTGAATGTATAACTGCCTCACCTTTTCTACAGTGTATAGATAAGCACATATTGCTGTATGGATCACTACAATATTGAAACAGTAATGGAAAGTGTATGGAGGGAGTATAAGGATAGAGACTGGGTAATTAAAGGTTTAAAGACAAGTTTTCAAGTACATAGAAGAGTACATGCATAGTAAATAGGAGTTTGAAGCAGTCCATATTCTAAGGCCTACTTTACTGAATGAATATTTGGGTACTGACAGGATGATAACAGTTCTGCATGTAGTATCAAGCTGAATGCATAACTGCTTCACTTTTAGAACAATGTATTCATAACCACATACTGCTGTATGGTTCACTACAATACTGAAACAGTAGTGTGGAAGTGTATGGTGAAAGTGTAACAAAACAGACTGGTGAAGTGAAGGTATAAAAGGCAAGTTTGCAAGTGCATAAAAGACTGCATGCATAGTCTATAGAGGTTTGAAGCAGGTTATGGCCTAAGGCCTGTTTTCATGCCTGAGTACTTAGGCAGTGAGTGGATGATTACAGTTCTGCAAATAGAGTGTGTAACTGAATGTATTACAGCTTCAGTTTTACCACAGTACATAGATAAGCAAATACTGCTGAATGTCTCACTACAATATTTAAACAGTAGTGTGAGAGTGTTTGGTAAAATGGTAAAAGTGTAAGGATATAGACTGGGGAATTGAAGGTATAAAAACAAGTTTGCAGGTACATAGAAGACTGCAACCATAGTCTATAAGGGTTTTAAACAGTCCATGGCCTAAGGTCTACTTTGCTCCATAATTACTAAGGTACTGACTGGATGATTACAGTTCTACAAGGAGAGTGGCTAACTGAATTTATAGGAGCTTCATTTTTAGCACAGTGCATAGATAAGGGCATTCTGCTGAATAGCTCAGTACAATACTGAATCAGCAATGACAGAGTATTTGATGAAAGTGTAAGTATACAGACTGGGGAATTGAAGTTATAAAAGACAAGTTTGAAGGTGCATGAAAGACTGCATGCATAGTCTATAGGGGTTTCCAGCACTCTAAGGTCTAAGGCCTATTTTAAAAAATGAGACCTTAGGTACTGAGTGGATGATTACAGTTCTGCAAGGGAAGTGCTTGACTAAATTTATAACAGCTTCAGTTTTACCACAGTACATAGATAAGCAAATACTGCTGAATGGCTCAGTACAATATTAAAACACTAGTGTGGGAGTGCTTGGTGAAAGTCTAAAGATACAGACTGGGGAATTGAAGGTATAAAAAACAGGTTTGCAGATACATAGAAGACTGCAAGCATAGTCTATAGGGGTTTAAAGCAGTCCATTGTCTAAGGCCTACTTTGCTCCATAAATACTTGGGTACTGCCTGGATGATTACACTTCTGTAAGGATAGTGTCTAACTGAATTTATAAGAGCTTCATATTTAGAACAATGCATAGATAAGCACATTCTACTGAATGGCTCAGTGCAATACTGAATCAGCAATGGCAGAGTATTTGCTGCAAGTGTAAGGATACAGACCAGGGAAATGAAGGTATAAAAGACAAGTTTGCAGGTGCATAGAAGACTGCAAGCCAAGTCTATAGGGGTTTAAAGCAGTCCATGGCGACCACCAGTGGGTAATATATATAAATATATATATATATAAGATGGGGTCCACACACCAAACTCAGAGAATCTGGGAAGCTGAAGCAAAGTAGCTCCTACCTTAAATAGACCAATGCGAGCATTAATTGCGTAAACCCATGCCTTGTACATATTTTACAATATTCAATAGTTTTAGGCCTCGAGTGCCTTGTACAACAGGTGCTATTTGTTTAAATACTGACACCCAGGAGACTAGAATCTCACTGATGTGATAAATAGCACCTATTATAATTTTTGTATTCTGTACCAAAATCAGCATATTCCACTTTTTACCAGGCCCTCTCACCGAGTAATATTTCAACAGATATGACCCGCTAACAGTGGTAGCTGCTCTAACCTCAAAGCGGTGGGGCAACACGAACTCCGGGGGAACCGGGGTTCGTGGGGGAAATAATTAAAAATCTATTACCTGCCGCTGCGTTCTCCACCTCCTCTCCTGGCGCTCACCATATTGCATAGGCTCCCAGTGGTCAATAATAGTGCCGCTCTCCTGCTGGTAACACCAGCAGGAGAGCAGCAATGCGATTAGATTCAGTGGCCTGAACTAATACTTGCTCAGGCCCTGAGAGATTGTGCCTTTTCTCCACTTGGCTATGCAATACAGCTGGGTCGAGAAATGTAACTGCGCATTTCAGTTAGGCCGCCTTTAGACAGCTGGCAGAACCGAAATGCACAACTCATCTCCCTCCTCTGTGATGCTCCATCAGGATGGCACACCTTAAGGCTAGCAACTAGCTCAGCATAAAAAATAAAATTATGGTAAACTGGCTTCATTCTAATTTTTAATTTTATTTTTCAGTGGGGTGACACTCATCCGCCATAACGGCTAAGTCATCTCTGCCTGGCGATGGATATCTGTTTAAAATTCTGTGGGGCTGGAAAATTCTAACCAACTCATAAAAGAGGCCATAGGGTGACAAGCTGTAAATATAACTAAAATCATATTCCACAGAACATGAATATTGCAATTGTCATGCACCAAAGGTGAGTGGATGCAGTATGATTGAAGACATTTACAGCTATGATTGGTGCTTGCAACCACTGGACAGTGTTTAAGCAATAGAGAAAAATATGCTGCTCATAGATGGTCACACAGGGAAATTGCTAAAAAGTTCAGGAGTAGAATCAAATCAAAAAGAAAGAGCAGTTGTGCCAGGGAGCTTCATTACATTAGGGACTTGAAAAAACAGACATGGACTGGTGTATGTTGACCGAAAAAGTGATATGCGAAGGGAGAGGCTGGCAAAAGAAATAGGGTAACGTCTGGACCATCTGGAAGGCATATAATGGAAAAGGACCCACATGAAACAGCTATACACAGGCAGGGGGCATATTTGGAGATGTTGGTAGGAATGGGGCAGACAAACGACAGGACACTCTGGGGCAATCGGAGTAGGCATTGTATAAACTAGAATATTAAAGGATGTACGAGCTTCAGTGCGAGAGTCGGTGGAATGTTGTTACATTGTGTTTACGAAACTGGCAATAATAGATGTTTTAGAGAAAAAAAAACAAGAAAGCAGTGGAGTCGAAGTTCAATAGCTAGAAGTTAACATCAGAGAAAACAGACTTCATTAAAATCACTAACTAGAAACAAGTTGATTTAAATAAATGGCATCTCCATTGTTAATTTGTGAAGTTTTATAAATGTTTGCAATTTATAAAACCACAAAGTAATCTGAGAGAACTGCCATCCAGAATACTAACTCAGAAATAGACTGTGATCAGACGCCACACATGAAGTGAGAGCCATGAGACAGATGTATGAGATTACCACCCGTGAATTTACTACGCACGTCTTTACATCATATTTTTTATCACACATACCAATAGCATGCTTTTAAATTGGCATACATTCAAATTACACTTGCCACACTAACAATGAGCATGCTCACTGTCACCACGCATATTATTACTTTGGTTATTTCATATTACTTTTGTGCTGGGACGTTCTGACCAGGATTCACAGAGTAACACTGCCTGCCACCTACTGGACCACTAAGTTTCAAAACAGCAGAGTAAAAAAACAATATTATCTACAACAATAGTACAGTTAGGAAAACTAAATATTAACAATAAATATCTGTAGTATTTCTTTTCCAGAAGAAGATTAATTTGGTCTGAAGAAGGGGCATCTTGTTTGGTGTTAATCACAACAGCAGTTAAATTTGCTCAACAAATCAGAAGTACTACTCTCTCCCAGGCTTGTGCAGTACTCTTTTTTGTTTCTATGTTATCTGTATTATTCTTCATAACATTCCCCTAATGCTTGTACATGACTGGGAGAATAAGCCGTATAAACAAAGAAGTGAGGTAAGAGTCTAAGTCAGTGGGATAGTGCTCTTGAAGATTCGATGTCATACATCAATCTACTGTGCCATGTCGGCTGAATTACCTCAGAAGCATATTTAAAAGAGCCTTTTAATGGAAACAGCACAATTTAAAATGTGTTTACTATATACAAATGTGGTCTGATTCATTAAACGGCAGTAGGGAACCATATACATGGCTCTTGGCCTCAGCGCAGGCTACAAAAAGAAAATGATTTTATATATCAAACAGCAGGTGGGAAAACAACAAAAGGAAAGGGTTTTTTATACATTTTCCTTAGCAGTTACTGGAATTGGGTGGTAAAAACATGCATTGTTAGTGACATGCATAGAAACAATATTTTTGGTGCAAAACATGTGCAGTAATAGCATTTCATAGGAAATACTTTGTGGAAAACGCTGTTTCCCGGAATGTCCCAGGAGTCTCACCACCAGTTTTTGCATACATGTATTGTAAAAATACTGTTTAATCTGTTTATTATAACTTCTGAAATCCTTTCAGTTTTATAGTTGAACACCATCACCTAGTGCCCAAAATGCATTGTAAAGTCTTGCGATTTAAGACTAGCGTGGAAACAGTCTAATCGAAGTATAAATTGTGTGGTTAATGTACTCCGAAATAAAAACTACGAAGTAAAGGCTGTTTCCCCATGATAAATACTCATATGGACTACCACAACAAGACTTAGGTGGAAGAGGGGTTACAGGAGGGATGCTAGGCAGCTGATCCTTTGATAGGAAGATGCAGTTACTACCAGTTCCTGATTGTATTAGTTGGTATGTAATTTTAGAATAATGTTGCTCTCCTACATGTATTCCCAAGATGATATAGGAAAAATAATGACTCACCCAAATTGCAAATTGTGATAGAATGAGGGAGGGCTGTGTTTCTGGCAGAGGTGAAGTTATGCACCTAAGTTTCACCTTTTGGCCACAAGTTAGCTCATAAACTATGGTTATCAACCCATGACCTCTTAATTATAAACTGTGTTCAAGGAGATGACTGTGGTAGTTTTTCCACAAGACCAGACTTATGCAAAGCCAATTGCGGTAGAACAGCAAAGTTTCTGATTATATAAGCGGAACTGTAATTTAAAACCCCTTCCCCCGCTCCAAAAATAGACTGAGATGTAGTCACTAATGAGGAGAGGTTCACTTGGTTTCTGGTAAGGCTTAATTGATACTACACAAACATGGTAAGGAGTGAATCAAAGGCTCTAAAGTTCTTACAGAAACAAGTCTAAGATCACTTAATCCTGATCAAATTCTCTGAAAATATATCAAGAAGGACTATCTGGAAGACCTAAACTCATGCCAGGGTATCTCACCTATAAACATCCATGTTATGCAGAAAAATATTTGTGCTACAAGAAGCGATACGAGACGTTTCCACCTCCGTTGACATCCGCAAAGATAGGTAAGTGGTTTCTGGATAGGTCCTCTGCCTCCTTAAATGACATGTGCCACCCAATATGGCATCCAACTCGTTCCAAAATCTCATGACATTCCAGTTTGAGGTTAAAACCTCTAATTACTTTGGCAAAATGAAGTTAAAAATTCACTGTGTAAGAACCCAGCAAAAAAAAAAACTGAAATTGAAACTGCTGGACACAAGGTAGAAGTGTGTCTTGTGCTGAACGTATTCAGAGACGTTTTGATGTTTCTTGATCTAGTGACTCGCAGCTTTGGAGGAGTCTTGGCTTGACCAACACTAAACTTTTGCCAATACTGCTTGCCTTTCTGCCATCACTGTCACCTGTTGGAGCCTAATACAAATCCTACCAAGACTTAAATCATTTTTAGATATTGCTCATTGTCCCAGTGTCCATAGGCTCCCTTATAAAGTCCAAAAAATAATGCCAAGTGAACAGTTTGGGAATCCCAGCCAGCTAGATTCAAGCACAGGACAATGAACTCCTCATTGCTCACTGACACTGTTAGCAAACATTATGATATTCAATATAGCCTACTAAAATTGGCAGCAGCTCCAGAATCAATTACAACCTGACCACATATGCAAATTACTAAAGAACGTTGGTGATGTCTAACATCAACTGCTTGTCATCCTCAAACTTCCCTGCATACCTTCTACCTTGTGGTTCTCATTTTTGAAAGGGAACATACTTTGCTGTGGTTCCTTGCTCATTGACAAGTGGTGGGCTTACTTTGAACTCATCAAAAACATTTTGTGCCACCTGCACACGTTTGGATGACCTTGCACAGATTGGTCAGTCCCCAACTGATTATACTGGAGACCCCACAATAATGGACCAACACAGAAAATACCACAGGTCTAACAAGTCTACTCTATGCACCCCACAACCATGAGTAATTGGTAGTTTCCAAACTCTCCAGCTATCACCTTTCTATGCATCTACAGGCTCTGTAGATAAATGTATTGATTAGTGAAAGGGAGCTGCAATGTCTAACCATTTCCTAACTTCCTCCTGGGAAGAGTTGAGAACAAACAAATACTAGGGCATGTGATAAATCGTCACCCATCAAAACACAAGAGCAACACACCAACTGTCCACTTATGACTGACAGCTTTCAACTTGAACATACTGCTGACACAGATACCAAATCTCCTATAGACCAGATGGCTAATACAGGACTTACTCAGCGGGTTAAGAAGACCACACACTTGGCCAGGCATTGTCTGGAAGGGATTTTCTCGGACCACCACAATCTTATATGGAATAGAGTATTGACAATTATCTGGTCTGATCATAAGGCAATCAAGTTTGAGGTTACCCTGTCACCTAAAGAGTCCACTAACATATCCAGAAAGTCTTTAGCTCTCAACCTTGGAATAAGGTAAAGGGAGAAGAGCTAAACAAGTCGCTCATCTCCTCTTTTCTCCCTGCCGCCGCAGACCTGGACGAAGCAGTGAGGAGCTATCACTCCTGGACTGTCGCTGCCGGTTAGCAGCTGGCTCCTCTGACCACGTGGAGAGCAGTCAGGCAGTCACCCCCTGAGCCCAGTCACATTCTGGTTTAACGAGTCATGAAGGCACAGAAACAAATATGTAGAAGACTAAAGAGAAAATGGAAGTGAAAGAATGATGCCCAGATGTAATCAGACTACAGACTAGCCATCCAAATGTACAAAAATCTTCTTCTGAAGCCAAAGTCAGGCTAGTTCAAAGAAAGAATTGAAGCAGCCCACGGCTGCACCAAAAGGCTATTTACCACAGTTAAGCAACTATCTAAGCTCCCTGAATCTTTAAATAAAGAAAGTAGCCAGCAATTCTGCAATAAGTTAGCAGACTCCTTCCAGCAAAAATTTAAACAAATCTTTGATACTTTTGTATCTTAATCAAGCCTTTCAGCACTGTCCCACAAGCCGCCAAGGAGCAGTCCAGTTTCACCCACCAAGGCGGATAAATCCACCTTTCTTACACTCTCAGTCTTCCCACCAATTATGCTGGAAAGTACCACCAAATTAATTTCTTTGTTTAATTCTGGTTCTCTGTCAGACCCATAGCCGCCAAAAATTCTCCTCCTGGTCCCGAGACCATTGCTTCCATACTTTGACCCATTTTTAATCCTATGATTTCCTCAGGTCACTTTCCCATGGAATGGAAAAAAGCTTCCATTCTGCCTCTTTTAAAGAAACCGAATTTGGATCCGGAGGACCTTTCCAGCTACAGACCCATATCAAGGCTGCTGTTCCCAGCTAAGATTATTGAAAAATATCTTAATGAAGAAATGTCTGCTGTTTTAGCGGAGGGTGACATTCTGGACTATTCGCAATGTTGGTTTCAGGCCCATCACAGTACTGAATTGGCACTAATCACAGCGACTGAAGAGTTAAAGCAAACTCTTGACAGAGGGGGGACCGCTGCACTTATCCTTTTAGACCTTTCAGCGGCATTTAACACGGTCAACCACAATGTGTTGGTTGAGCGTCTCACTTTGCTGGAAATTAGGGATTAAGCACTCCTCCTACTTATCTCCTTCCTGTCTAACAGGTTCAAATCAGGTTTAAGTCAGTGGCACACGATTCATTTGTCTACCCGGCATTCTCACTCCCCTGTGGAGTCCCACAGGGCTCATTGTTAAGCCCTACTTTTTTCAACCTGTATGTCACCCCCTTGGCTTGGCTCATAAGAAGTCTGGCTTCAAACTGGTGTCTTGACACACAGATAATAGTGTCCATCAACAGCTCGTCCTCTGACACTGCAGTTCGATTTAAAGACTGCATGAGCCACATAGGGAAGTGGATGCAGAATAATTGTTTAAAGCCTAATACATCTAAAGCAGAAGTCATGCTCTTTGGCAAAAAAACAGTTAACTGGTCAGACAGATGGTGGCCTAATCATATAGGCTCTCCTCCGATATAAATAAAGTAAAACATCTTGGAGTTCTCTGCAACACCAAACTGTCCGTTTAAACCAAGATAAATCATACTACATCGGCTTGCTTTTTCATTTTTAAAATCGTTAAAAAAGTACTCCTACTTATCAAATTTAAGCTAAGAAAAACAGTAGTCACAGCGCTCATTGCCTTTAGGCTGGCCTATTGCAACACCCTTCTTACTAGTACAAGCATGCATAGCATACATAAACTCCAGATGACGCAGAATGCTTTCAGCTAGAGTCCTGCTTGGGCTTACTCACTATGACTCAGTATCCAAGGTCCTTGCAGAATAACACTGGTTGCCCATTAACAAACACATTCATTTCAAAGCATTGTGCATTGCGATTAAGGCTACACATGGCCTTGGTCCCTGGCAATTGTCACAACTTTTCAATCCTTAAATTCCGGCACGATCACTGAGATCATCAGACAGTGGCAAACTGATCATCACTAAGGCACACAAAGTTAAATGGGGAGGAACAAGTTTTGCATACACCACCTTCAAACTTTGGATCTCTCTTCCTAGATTTCCTAAAAAAGAATAACATCTGCTTACTTTTAAAAAGGACCCAAATACTGTTGTGTATCGATTTGGATTCCGTATGCATTTCCCGATTCATGCTCTTTTATAGGTATAATTCACATTGCCCTTACATAGGCATAGAAAGCCGGTCCCTATTTAGGCTTAGCCCATGTTACCCAAATACAGGCATGGGTACTTACATCCGTTCATCGACGTCACAATAACTTCTTGGAAAACCAGAATCTTATGCTTTAGGGACATCCTCTTGCCTAGATATTGATTTCTCCAAGAATTCATTTTTTATGCATGAACATCTATTCCTTAGGGTACATACACTATGGATTTGACAGGGGACTGAGGTCAGTATGTCTCTATCGAGTACATTAAACTTAATTGTGTGTGCCAGATAACTCAGGGGACACTTGAAACTTTCTTGAATAAACAAGAAGGGACAGCATTCCTAAACTCCTTCAACGTATAAATATACCTTCACTTGCTATGGCAAAGAACAGCGTGGTTCAGTGCAGTTCGACTACCTACGTGCATGACACAGCTTGCCACAGCAAGTACCAGAGGAAGCCAAATCACCAGGTGATGCACCGACCAGAAGCTGTCAACCTCCTTCTGAGAATCTAGCTCCAATGTTTCTGACTCCCCTTCTGGGGTGTTGGAAACTCAAGTCCCGGGAAAGAGATACCAACCTCTCATTCTAAGGTATGGAGCTTATAAGAACCTCGAGAAACCTTTGGCAATTCTTGGCAAAACTAAACTAGAGCTAAGACAGCACCTACTTCTTCCCTCGTAATAGACCTAGGTTAGGTACACTGGGGTAAGCACCAGTTGAGTATTTCAGCCTGTGTTATTTATATATGTATTTTTATATGTCATAACATCAGACAATGATTACTGTTCACGCTGTAGGCATTATACTTCGCATTCTGTCTAACGATGGTAGCAGTTCATATCTCTTGCATGAGAAAAAGGACTGTTCAATAAACCCTTTCTATTGAAACGCATGTCTCTATATTTTTATGCAAATTTGTAGAAACAAAACATGCATGATTGTCTGAGTGAAATAGTTATCTATTCTTTCCACGACTCTGAAAATATTGTTCTGACTCTAAGGGAAACCAAGTTGTCATGTTTATGCGGTTGTCAAAGACTAATCCCTTCTTGTTCATTTGAGAAAGTTTCTAGTGACCTCTGAGTTAGCTGGCACACACAATTAAGTTTAATGTATTCAATAGAAACATACTGACCTCAGTCCTATGTCAAATCTAAAGTGTATATTATTCCAATGCGCAGAGCCTATTAAGGAAGTATAGGAACTACACTACAAGGCGCCCAATGGTTTGGTAAGGCGCTAATTCAACGCTAGATACTGAAGTAACTCAGTCATGCTTTTCTCAGAGACCTTTACTCATAATACTCCAATAGACTTCTGGAGTGGGTAAGAGATAATATCCGCCATAGCTGGGTAGGACGAAAACTCCTATGTATTGGTTTTTGATTTGTTCAACGTTGAAGGATACAGTGTTCCAAAATATTGTGCACCTGTATCTTTTCATTTTGCCATAGAAATGATGATTAGTGCTGAAGAACGCGGCTGCTGCTGCTGTCCAGATGCCATTTTGTTTGATATTTTTTAATAACTCCAAAAATATATAAATATTAAATATTACCTACTGGCGGTCGTCAGTAGGTAGTTATAGTTAGGATTATTTTCTATAGGGAATCCGCAACATTCATTTGGGAATAACTTTGGCATTGATTGAGGGATCTGCCTGTAATTTTCCTGAAATTTGCCTCGCTGCGCTCCGCAACTTCCCTGAAAGTTTGGGGTGGATTCGTCAAGCAGGGGCCGAGATAAAAGGGGGGTCCCAAAACGTGTTTTCCCCATGTTAATTTCCATAGGGCGGTTGGACTCACTTTTAGCCCAAATGGCTGAATGGATTTCCACCAAACTTGGCAAAATTGTAGGGACTGGTAGCTCGATGTGCTTTTGCGATGTCTCAAGATATGTGCTCCAGTGGATTTTGAGTAATTTATGTTAAAAAAAAAATATATCTATAAGCGCGCCCCGGTACGCGCACCGGGGCGCGCTCCAGCGCGCTACGCGAGTTCGCGAGCGGAAAGCTGATGGGCTCTCGGGTGCCCGTCATCATTCCAAACAGTCCGGAGCGGCCGGCATCTTGTGTCTCGGTTGGATCGAGACACAAGAGTTGGCAAAAACAAAGCGGGAAATGACCAAAAGAAGGCAGGGTAGACCCCCCTGACCCCCTAGGTTTGATGTGGGGGCCATAATTTGCACGGGGAGCGCCCGGTATGCGCACTGCGAAGCGTACCGGGGAGCGTACCATGGGGAAAAAAGAATGACAGATTTTAAAAAAAATTTAGCATTTTTTTATAAATTGGGGTAGTTCTAAAAAGAACTGTTTTTATTATTCTTTTTGTTGTTTTATAATTTTTTTATTGTTTTTTGGAACATTTTTTACTTTTTTTGGATTTTATGAACAATTTTATATTTTTGGGGGAATTTTTATGGGGACAAACAAAAAACAGGGAATTGTAAATGGCTCAACTGGAGCCAAAAAAATCAGGAAAAAATTAAGGTTTCTTTGGGCACTTGTGGTTGTCACCAGCAAGGTTGATGAGTTTAATACTTTGCTCACCATAGCAAATTGTTCTTCCACAAAATGTACACACAATTTTGAAATCTCCAAACGAGGTTTGGATGTTTGGGACCATCTCCCTTGTCTCTGGACCCGATGGAGTGGGTTGTGTACTTTGGGAGGTGCTGGAAGAAGATTGGGGAGGGTTTCTGGTCAGTTCTCTGACCTCTGCGGCAGCATAGTTGTTAGGATGCCGTCGTTGCATGTGGCGAATCATGGTGTTGTTGCCAAAAGAGTACTTTTTGTTAGGGTTCCCCCTGGAAAGTACAGTGCCACAGATTAGACAAGTAACCTTTGGCGCATTTACTTTCTTGAGGTCCTTTGGGATTTTAAAAAACTCCCATACAATGTGCTCCTTTGGCTTATAGGGGGTAGTATCTTCAGGCAGGAACCTCCTCCTCTCCTCCACTTCCTCCTCCTCCTCCTCTTCTTCATCTCCACCACTGTGGTGTTGTGGTGGTCCTTGTGGTGGGGGTGGTGGTTGAGATGCTCCTGCTGCTGCTGCTACTGTAGCCATTTGTCAGTACAAATAGGTACAAATAGGTCTGCAAACAGGTCTTCCTCAATCAAAGTACAAAGTGAGAATGAGGAAAATAGGTGGGGGCTTTCATCATTTGGAAAACAAAACTGTCCTGAACCAATGAAAAGTGTTATTTTCAGGTCACATGACTCGGGCTTTCATCATTTGGAAACCAAAACTGTTCTGAACCAATGAAAAGTGTTATTTCCAGGTCACATGACCCGACGCGCTTACGCTACGGACCCGGGGCGCGCCCCGGGGAGCTTACGTAGCGCGTTCGTAGGTGCGTGGGTGCTTCCAGGCATATCACGGGACGCGGCTACGCGATACGTCACAATTATGTTTTCGTCCGTGCCAAAAGCGCTAACGGGACGCTCACCGGTACGCGCACCGGGTCATGCCGCAAGACTGCGCTTACCGGAGCGCTCACCGGTACGCGCACCTGGAGCGCTCCAGGGCAAAAAAAAAAACATGAACAATATACATTACAAAAAAATAGTATTACATAAATATACAATGTAGGATTCATTATTAAAAATATTATATTTCAATAGAAATTTGATATTAAAAAACCTTTGAAATTCACTGAAAAAACATAGGTTTAAGGCCCTATATATAGTTAGGAATTGTCATTTAAAAAAACCTATGAAATTCACTGAAAAAACCATAGGTTTCACACCAGTTATAGTTAGGAATTAGCATTTAAAAAACCTATTAAATTCACTGAAAAAACCATAGGTTTGACACCAGTTATAGTTAGCTGGAAATTTTACTGACATAAAACCATTGAAATTCCCACGTTATAGTTAGTTGGACTCACTATAACTTGCGCGCCTGCAATGCACTGCTGATGATGTCACATATTACATCACTCATGACATGGTCAGTGGTGTGAGCAAGGGAGCAAAAGCTTCCGAAACGCGTAACAGCAATAAAGCTACACTGTGTACTATCCTGTTTCTGAGCGTGCGTTATAACTTGGAGGTTATTGAAAATTGAATGGCTGGTGGGGCTCTGCCAGTGTGACGCGCCACCAGACTACGGTAGGTTTCCCCGTAAACGAGCCGTGGAGAGTGAGCATATATATGTCATCAGTGATGTCATTTGAGATGTCATCAGTGATGTCACTGACCATGTCATGAATGATGTAATATGTGACATCATCAGCATTGGATTGCGGATGCACGAAATATATAGTTAGTGCAACTAGCTATATATGGAATTTCATTGGTTTTATATCAATAAAATGCCCAGCTAACTATATATGGTCTCTAACCTATGTTTTTTTTCAGTGAATTTTCAAGGTTTTGTAAATGCAAATTCCTAACTATATATGGTCTATAACCTATGGTTTTTTCAGTGAATATAATTCTATATTTTGCACAACTATATTTTTTACATCAATATGTTTTCAGATATTTTTGTACCAACCTGTTTAAATATAGTGAGTCGTACTTTTGCATTCTATATTTTTTCATTGATATTTTTTTACTTCTATATTTTTTACATCAATATTTTCTCACTGAGCCTTCTTATCTGACTCCCACTAGGTATTTTTTGGAGTTAAGATTGATGGTGATCTGGTGTTGTGATGAATATACATATAAAGGCACAAGTATAAATGCCAGTGTGATGACAATCCTTAATCGCAGATAGGCAGCTGTTCTCTGTGTAGGGGCACTTGTTTTATCCTTCTCTGACTTCATTCTCAGAGTTCGTCCACTGCAGAGTGATTTGTTTGCCACTGTGGTTCTGGTACAGTCTCTGGGTGCACAAACAGCCACTTACACCTGTGATGCCTGCATGTTACAGTCAAGTATCTGCTGAATGTAAAACTCAGGCCAGGGAGCCAATTACTGATTTCAAGGTGACATAAGGAAGAGAAGAGAAGTGGAAACTGTATCCTGAAGCCAAGAGGTAAGAGAGGTAACCTTTATTTATGGAAGGGCTACCTCAACAGACACATATTTCCAGAGTCAGGACCACTAGCAGTATTTTAAAAGGGTAAACTGTACCTTGGTCCAGCAGCAAACGGCACAAACGCATGAGAATGTCGATTGGAGGAGTTCTCAGGAGTGAATCGTAAGGGGTCAAACACCTGAAAAACAGTACAGGAAACCAAAGGGAAAAGGTATGGAAGCACTTCATAGAAAGGAGACAACTGCTACTGATGAATGGGGAAAGAGTATGAGGTAACATAGCATTGGTATCATAAGATAACACTAGGAAATACAGTAACTAAAATATTTTTTCTGGGTATCAAGGGTATGCTATGTGACAACATTTACCATTGTGTATCAAATGTTTTCTGAATAAACATTTTATCTTATCTGCATGGCTAAAGTACAAAAAAAGATTTCACAAACTGTAGATGTCTCCTTCATGCCCTACATGTCTGCATCCCCTTTTCTTCTCTTTGCTTTCTATTGTCAGCTAGAGACTCGATGAGTCGCGGTCCAGCCCATATAATCAATCAATCAATCAATCAAGACATTTATAGAGCGCACTACTTACCCGTAGGGTCTCAAGGCGCTTAGGGGGGAGGGTGCCGTTACTGCTCGAACAGCCAGGTCTTGAGCTTCTTCCTGAAGGAGAGGTGGTCTTGGGTCAGGCGCAGGTCGGTCGGGAGGGAGTTCCAGGTCTTGGCGGCCAGGTAGGAGAAGGACCTTCCTCCTGTTGTTGCTCTTCGGATGCGGGGGACGGCGGCGAGGGCGTGGCTAGCTGATCGGAGGTGGCGTTTGGGAGCGTAGAAGTTGATTCGGTTGTTGAGGTAGCTCGGGCCTTGATCGTGTAGGGCTTTGTGTGCGTGGGTGAGGAGACGGAAGGTGATTCTTTTGTTGACGGGGAGCCAATGCAGGTCTCTCAGGTGTCCGGAGATGTGGCTGTTTCGTGGGATGTCGAGGATGAGTCTGGCTGAGGCGTTCTGGATCCGCTGAAGTCTCTTCTGGAGCTTGGCGGTGGTTCCGGCGTAGAGGGTGTTGCCGTAGTCCAGTCGGCTGGTGACGAGGGCCTGGGTGACGGTCTTCCTGGTCTCCGTGGGGATCCACCAGAAGATCTTCCGTAGCATCCGCAGGATGTTGAAACACGCCGAGGAGACGGCGTTGACTTGTCTGGTCATGGAGAGGGAGGAGTCCAGGATGAAGCCCAGGTTGCGTGCGTGGTTCGTCGGTTTGGGTGCGTTGCCCAGGGCGGGGGGCCACCAGGAGTCGTCCCAGGCGGTGGGCGTGGAGCCCAGGATGAGGACCTCCGTCTTGTCTGAGTTCAGTTTCAGGCGGCTGGTCGTCATCCACTCGGCTACCTCCTTCATCCCTTCGTGCAGGTTGGCTCTGGCGGCGGGGTCGTTGGTCAGGGAGAGGATCAGCTGGGTGTCGTCGGCGTAGGAGATTATGTTGAGGTTGTGTTGGCGTGCGATGGCCGCGAGGGGGCTCATGTAGACGTTGAAGAGGGTGGGGCTCAGCGAGGATCCTTGAGGGATGCCGCAGATGACTTCAGTGGCCTCTGACTTGTACGGCGGTAGGCGGACTCTCTATGTTCTTCCGTCGAGGAAGGAGACGATCCATTCCAGTGCCTTCTCCTGGATTCCGACGTTGCTGAGGCGTTGCACTAGGGTGCGGTGGCAGACAGTGTCGAAGGCCGCGGAGAGGTCTAGGAGGATGAGGGCCGCTGTTTCTCCATTGTCCATCAGGGCTCGGATGTCGTCTTTGGCGGCGATGAGGGCGGTCTCGGTGCTGTGGTTGGCTCGGAAGCCGGACTGCGAGGGGTCGAGGGATCCGTTCGACTCGAGGAAGGCGGCCAGCTGCTTGTTGACGGTCTTCTCGATGACTTTGGCTGGAAACGGGAGGAGCGAGATAGGGCGGTAGTTCTTGAGTTCGGTGGGGTCTGCTGTAGGTTTCCTGAGAAGAGCACTGAGTTTGGCGTGCTTCCAGCTCTCGGGGAAGGTGGCGGTGTCGAAGGAGGTGTTGATAATGTCCCGCAGGTGGGGTGCGATGACAGCGTCGGCCTTGTTGAAGACGTGGTGAGGGCAGGGGTCGATCGGAGATCCGGAGTGGACGGAGTTCATCATGCGGACGGTGTCTTCGGTGCTGATCGGAGTCCAGGCTCGGAGGGTGGTGGTGGGCGGTGTTGCTGTGGTCGTGGCATGCGTTGGTTGGGTGTTGAAGCTGTTGTGTTTTTCCGCGATCTTGTTGTGGAAGTAGGAGGCGAGGGAGTTGCAGAGGTCTTGCGAAGGGGTGATGTAGTTGTTTCCGGCGTTGGGGTTGGAGAGCTCTTTCACGATGTTGAAAAGTTCCTTGCAGTTGTGTGCGTTGTTGTCCAGCCGGTCCTTGAATGCAGTTTTCTTGGCGGCGCGGATGAGTTGGTGGTGTTTCCAGGTGGCGAGTTTGAGGGTGGTCATGTTGTCTGGTGTAGGTTCCTTTCTCCAGACTTTCTCGAGGGCTCGGCAGTTCTTCTTGGAGCTCTTGAGTTCGTCGGTGAACCATGGGGCTTTCTTGCTGCCGGGTCTGCTGGGCGGGGTCCTCAGGGGGGCGAGTTCGTCCGCGCAGTTGCTGATCCACTTCGAGAGGTTGTCGGCGGCCTGGCTGGGGTTCGCTGAGCTGGCAGGAGGGTGCTGGCTCAGGGAAGCGGCGAGTTGGTCGGCTGTGATCTTGTTCCAGCTTCTGCGGGCAACCTGTTGTTGGTGGTGGTGGATCGTCGTTCTTTTGAAGGTGAAGTGTACGCAGCTGTGGTCCGTCCAGTGGAGTTCCGTGGCGTGGCTGAAGGCGATGTCTTTGCTGGATGAGAAGACTGCGTCGAGTGTGTGTCCGGCGAGGTGGGTGGGGGTGTTCACCAGTTGCTTGAGTCCAAGGTTGGCGAGGTTGTCGAGCAGGGTGCTGGTGTTGAGGTCGTTGTTGTTCTCCAGGTGGAAGTTGAGGTCTCCCAGGAGGATGTAGTCAACGGAGGGGAGGGCATGCGGGCTGACGAAGTCGGCGATGTCCTCGCTGAATTGTGTGCGTGGCCCCGGGGGTCGGTAGATTAGGGTGCCTCTGAGGGTGGTCTTCGGGTCGGTGTGGATTTGGAAATGCAGGTGTTCGGCGGTGGTTAGGGTGTTGTCGGTGCTGGTCGTGATTCGGATGGTGTTCCTGTGGATGATGGCGATTCCTCCTCCCATCTGGTTGGCGGTGCGGTCCCTCCGGGTGATCTTGTAGCCCTCTGGGATGACGATGGCGATGTCGGGCGCTGAAGAGGCGTTCCTCCAGGTCTCCGTGATGAAGGCAACGTCAGGGGCTGTGGCGTCTAGGAGGTTCCAGAGTTCGATGGCATGTCTGTGGACGGAGCGGGTGTTGAGGAGGATGCACTTGAGGCTGCTGGTGTTCGGCTTAGCAGGTGCTGGTGCCGGGCAGGTCCGGATGCAGGTGAACTTGCAGGCGTGGCAGCTGAAGGGTCCGTGGGTTCGTCTCGGGGTGGCTTGGAAGCATCCTGGGGGTCGGCCGGTGTTGAGTGCGATGAGGGTGGCGGCGTTGTACGTCAGGCGGGAGGGCCGGGGTCGTCGAGGGCCAGGGGTCCTGGCGCTGGGCGCGGTCCAGTCGCGGACGAGCGCAGACGGGCTTACCTTTGGCGCGCCTTCGGCGCACAATCGGCGCGCCCGCTGCGCGTGATCGCTGCGCGTTCGCACGGTCGCCATATATGGCGAAGTGCGCGGGGGGCGGAGCAGCTGGGAGGCGGGAGCGGGGAGGGTACAGAAGAAAAAGGGGCGGGGTTAGCGGCGGTGGCGGGAAGCGGGGAGGGAGGACGAGGGTCAGAGAAAAGGCAAACAGGAAGGAAATTACGAGTTTCAAGGGGAAAAAAATACAGGCAATACAGAAAGACAAAAACACAATGCAAAAACGGCAAAAACAACAAGGGCAGGTCGAGCGAGCACGGACCACGCCACTCTAAGGCAGGGGGCGTGGTCACGCGGCGGCAGCGAGGCACACAGGCAGGGAGGCACACGCAGCAGCTGGTGGCCGTGCGGCGCGGGGGTGTCCTAGAGCTAGGTCACACTCACCTGCGTCGCACGGTCGCCATATATGGCCAAGTGCGCGGGGGCGGAGCAGCTGGGAGGCGGGAGCGGGGAGGGTACAGAAGAAAAAGGGGCGGGGTTAGCGGCAGTGGCGGGAAGCGGGGAGGGAGGACGAGGGTCAGAGAAAAGGCAAACAGGAAGGAAATTACGAGTTACAAGGGGGAAAAAATACAGGCAATACAGAAAGACAAAAACACAATGCAAAAACGGCAAAAACAACAAGGGCAGGTCGAGCGAGCACGGACCACGCCGCTCTAAGGCAGGGGGCGTGGTCACGCGGCGGCAGCGAGGCACACAGGCAGGGAGGCACACGCAGCAGCTGGTGGCCGTGCGGCGCGGGGGTGTCCTAGAGCTAGGTCACACTCACCTGCGTCGCACGGTCGCCATATATGGCCAAGTGCGCGGGGGCGGAGCAGCTGGGAGGCGGGAGCGGGGAGGGTACAGAAGAAAAAGGGGCGGGGTTAGCGGCGGTGGCGGGAAGCGGGGAGGGAGGACGAGGGTCAGAGAAAAGGCAAACAGGAAGGAAATTACGAGTTACAAGGGGAAAAAAATACAGGCAATACAGAAAGACAAAAACACAATGCAAAAACGGCAAAAACAACAAGGGCAGGTCGAGCGAGCACGAACCACGCTGCTCTAAGGCAGGGGGCGTGGTCATGCGGCGGCAGCGAGGCACACAGGCAGGGAGGCACACGCAGCAGCTGGTGGCCGTGCGGCGCGGGGGTGTCCTAGAGCTATGTCACACTCACCTGCGTCGCACGGTCGCCATATATGGCCAAGTGCGCGTGTGGGCGGAGCAGCTGGGAGGCGGGAGCGAGGAGGGTACAGAAGAAAAAGGGGCGGGGTTAGCGGCGGTGGCGGGAAGCGGGGAGGGAGGACGAGGGTCAGAGAAAAGGCAAACAGGAAGGAAATTACGAGTTACAAGGGGAAAAAAATACCGGCAATACAGAAAGACAAAAACACAATGCAAAAACGGCAAAAACAACAAGGGCAGGTCGAGCGAGCACGGACCACGCCGCTCTAAGGCAGGGGGCGTGGTCACGCGGCGGCAGCGAGGCACACAGGCAGGGAGGCACATGCAGCAGCTGGTGGCCGTGCGGCGCGGGGGTGTCCTAGAACTAGGTCACCACCTATAATAGGTACCTTCAAAGCGCACTCTACTATAAAAGGCAGTAGGAGTCAAGTAATAGCTTAGGTGGCAACACTGGGGTCTACTAATGATGCCTTCTGGTACCCATGCATTCACTGACAAAGATGAGAAACTCTGTAAGGAATGTATCGAGAATACAGATCCAGTGATCTATTTGGCACCCATAACTGAGAGGTTTTCAGTCACCCTGTGCTCTTCAGAAATTGTTTGTAGAAAGGGGGCACAAAGAAAAGTACTGAAGGGGACAAAAAAACACAAAGGAAGAGTTTATGTTTATTTTCTAATAGTCATAGTCCTGCACATGTAAGTGGGAGTGGACATGTGTGTGTTTCCTCCGATATCAGTATACATCTTAGATTACTTCAGAAACACTATGGCGAGACAAGGATAACCCAGGTGGCCTCCTCTGATATCAGTGTACTTTTAAGACTACTTTAGAAACCATGCAGCAAGACAAGGGATATCTAGACGGCCTCCCTTGATATGATTGTTCACCTAGGACTAATCCAGAATCACGGTAGTGAGTCAAGGGGTACTTAGGTGGCCTTCTCTGATATAATTGTACAACTAGGGCTACTCTAGAATTGCAATTCTCCTAATAACATGACCAGAGAATCTGGACTTCATTAAAGACACGTAGGCTAACATTATGCATTATCCTTTTAATGCATTCACAAGCAGCCGCACTACATCATTATAAAACAATACCAAAATTAATAAACATAAGGTATTAAAGGTATGGACCACAAACAGACTGCCTCTTTTAAATGCTGACGAATAAATAAAGTTCCAAAGGATCTCTAAGTCTTGGATAAAGGAGAACAAGAGAAAAAATCCATAACAAAAGTTGAAGTGAAGAAGTTCTTGAATGAAGAATCCAAAACAGGCACAATAAGCCCAAGGAGAGGAGAAATTCTTTAAGCCGAATTATCTGAAAGGAATGGAGAACATGTGAAAGATTGAAAAAAGGTGGCAAATAAAATCACAGAGCATAGTATAAAACAATACAATGAGAATGATAAAATCCCAATCAAAGATATTGTAAAAAAAATATACTATGCAAGAATACACCGTCCAAGGGAGGGATAATAGTAACCTTCGTGCTTTAATGAAATCCAGATTCTCTGGTCATGTTAATAGGAGAATCGCAATTTCATTACAAGACCGGAGGCTAAATTATGCATGTTGGTAACCGTGAAGAACAACATCAGACATGTGCTCAAAATGTTTGCATTAATGTCGAGCAAATGTGGATGCGTTGGATCAATCCGTAGCTTTTAGGATATCGTTCAATTTAACACCAGAGTAGAAAGACTTACTGGCCATAGCGCCTCTAATAGAGTGTGCTTGGAATTTAGATAAATCAATACCAGCCAGGTTCATAGCACACTTAACCCATCTTGCAATAGAAGAAGAAGAGCTGGGTTTGAAAGGTTTAACAAAAGAGATAAGCAGTTGATCAGCGCCAGGAGGGCAAAGCTCTTTTAGTTCATTATCATATTCCGAAATACAATTCAAAACACACAGCTTTCTACACACCCAATTTATAATAAACCCTAGGCTCTCTATGAGGTCCATTGAGGTCCTCAGATCTGACAAGATCTGCTAATGGTCTTGGGACATAATGAGAATATCGTCAAGGTAAATGATTACGCGAATACCTCTTTCCCTCAGAAGAGAGACAATAGTTCTCAAAATCTTGGAGAAGCACCAAGGGGCAGATGAAAGTCCGAAAGGAAGGGCTTGAAATTGAAAAAGGCGATTATTCCAAGTGAACTGAAGAAAGGGTAGGTGTTTCTTGGCCATAGGAATTGTGAATTAGGCATCTTTCAGGTCCAGTTTCACCAGCTAATCTCCTTCTAAAAGGAGGTCTCTCAGGAGGTGGATTCCCTCGATTTTGAAATGTCTGTAGACCAGGAAAACGATTCCTTTTTTTGGACAAGAAAGAGACTGCTTACAAAGCTTTTCAAACTCCAAGGGACTTCTAAGATTGCACCCTTTTGGAGCATGGACGTAATTTTCTCTTCTACAATTTTTTGTTGATCTTTTCAAAGAGAAAGAACTCCGGGAAGGAATGTTTGAGTTGGAATATTGGTAACATCTATTTTGAAACCATGAACAGTCTCCAAAGCCCAAGGGTCTTGTGTTAGAGTTTCCCATCCGTGGAAAAAGAACTGTAGTCTGCCCCCTACCTTTGGTGGGGAAGAGGAAAGAGGTGGAAGAATACTTACTTTGAGTATTGGAGTTTGTTTTGTTCGTAAATCCGCGGGATCTGGATCCTCTGTAGCGTAGTCTCCCCCTCTTTGTGGGTAAAATTGGTTGTAGGTATAGAAGCCTCTTCCTGAGCCTCTAAATCTTAAATAGGGCCTTTTTTGATTGCCCCGTCCGGAGGAAAGGTCTCTTCTTCCAGCCCGTCCAAAAAGATTTAGATTGAAAACACGTTTTAAATTAGATTGGGCCTTATCGAGGGCGGTGAAGGTAGAGACATACCAATACATTTAATCATGTCTCCACCAAAGAGTAGCCCTTTTGGGTTTAGGGGAGGTTCTTTTTTGGCCATGTCTCCCAATTTTGGATTAATCTTAGTAAGAAGGGCTCTTCGTCTCTCAATGTTAAGGCTCAAATTAGCAGAGCCCAGGAGAACTAAAGCTCTTTTACTCCAGCCTCTGATAAGGTCAACATCAAGGGGAGTGTCAATGATATGACATTCTTCTGACAAGTCTAAAATTATACTCAGGGGACCTAGAACGTCCAAAAAGTGGTCTTGACAGCCCTTAAAATACCTTTCTAAACCCTTTCTAGGGTCTCTCCCCTACTTGAATAAAAACTTGATCAAAAAAAGATCTAGGTTGGGGGTTTGACAAACTTTATCCTGAATTGTCAGTCTAGGGAACTCTGACCTGAGGGTACTACGAGTTTCTTTTTCCAGAGTTTCTGAGCCAACTTTGAATAACCTTGGCAAAATGTTCCTAAGAGAACCATTTGGAGCTTCTGGGATGGGAGATATTAAGGGGGGAGAAGATCTCCTCAACCAGGGGGTTGAGAATGACATCCTTGCAAGAGCAGGGAGATGTCATACCAGGTTGGCTATTAAAATCTAGCTCTTCATCGTCCAGGTCAAGGACAAACACATCATGAGGATTAAGGACGTTTCCTTCTTCCTCTGAATTGCTCTCTGGGATGTTTTGAGCACTTTCAAAATTTGTGTCGCTAGGGACACCCATATTAATTGCGCCGCAGAGGGCAGCTGTATTGATTGTGCCGTGTAGGACACCAGAATGAATCGTGCCACTAGTGACACCAGTAGTAAATGTGGTGCATGGACCTCCTTGAATACTTGAGGTGCTAGGACCTCCCAAAGTATTAGAGGTGCTAGGACCTCCCATAGTGCTCATCAAAGGCTCAGAATGATTTGTTTTCTTGGCTCTTTTCCCTTGTGAAAAATTATCCAAATTGAGATTGTCAGAGAAGTCGGCCTGATCAGGGGGAAGGTGCCTTTTAGAGGACATAACCTCTTAGAGTGTATCAAACATAAGGGACTTCATTTCCTTTTGAAAAATATTTTTTAGAGACTCCTCATTGATGTTAGGAGAGCTTTGAGCAGCATCATCAGAGTCAAAATCTGGCATTATTGCAGTCAGAAAGTAAAAGGAAGATGTGGCTGATTAAACTAATTTATAAGGTAATGGTCGCTATATTAATTTATAAGGTAATGATCGATAAATATAAGGGATAATAATCTTCCCCCCTTTTTTTTCTTGAACGAATTAATAAATAATATGGAGTTCAGTAATTATATAAAAAAACGAGCCTTCTGGCATCAATCACATCGAGAACACAGTAGCGGAGCAACTGACTGGAGTGCAAGAGCCTGCAATTGGTAACTTAGAGCAATGACCCTTGGAAACACGAGCGCGTAGAGTTGTTGTTCCCAAGGGGCATTCCTTAGCTCTGAGCAAGAAGGAAAGCTCAAGAATGTCCGACGCTCAAGGCAGAGCAATGCGGACATGAGGGGAGATTCAGGAGGGCTTTCCAAAACATTGGAAAACGATTAAGGTCTACGCGCGAAGAAAGGGGATTTCAAAATTTGCAAACATTCGTGACAAGAATTTTCAATTCTATTAAGGACAAGGAGGCGAGGATTATGCTTTCTCATTTCTTTAATGAAATGCTCAGCAGCCAATCAAAAAACAGAACTACAAATCCCATGAACACTTGGGAATGACCCTAGAGGAAACACTATATAAGGTCCATAAATCAGTCTTTCTTCCTCTTTCTTTGGGTAATAAGTTCGACATCAAAAAACAATCCAAGGTAAAGCAACAGCATCAGCTCCAAACAAGCCGCCGAAATCCACAGGATCTTGTAGACAAAGATGGAAGTATTGGGATCCGTGCGCAAGGAGACAGAGGAGGCTCACGAGGCGTAGTAACCATATCACTTCTGGTCAGAACCTGAAACAGAGACAGAGCCGTAATATCCCAACATCGTGAAAATAAGGTATACAGGGAAGGGAAAACAGAAAATTCCACAACTGTAACAGTATGCAATTTTATACAGTACATGATAATACCAAAGTACAATCCGGGTGGGATAATCCTCGCCTCCTTGTCCTTAATAGAATTGAAAATTCTTGTCACGAATGTTTGCAAATTTTGAATTCTATGTCAGGACAGGAGGCTCAGATTATGCTTGTTCAAAGCTCGTCTATTACTACAGAGGCAACACTAGCAATAGGTTTATAATAGAATTGCTTGAAAACAGAGTCCGAAGACCAGTCTGGTATCGTTATCAATCAATGTAAAAGCGCTGTTTATGCTACATTGTACGCGCGCGCTATCGCTCTATCTAGCATTTAACTGATTTGCATACAGAGCATTGTAGTGCGGCTAAGGAGCGGGACTTTATACTTTATTAGTATACCTCACTCGAACTCGAAACCCAGCTCTGCCCCAGTTTCGATTTTAATAGCGAACGGCCATCTTATTGTTTATTTTCATTGGCCCGTGGCTCCTCCCCGCTCCCCGCCTCCCAGCTGACCCTCCCACATAAAGGATAGTTTACTATCGCCCCGTCCTCTCCTTCCCTGTGACCACCTGGATCCCCTCCATTGCGGTCGCTCACCCTGCACTCGGCTAGCACTACGGAGGCTTCTCTTCCAGCTGCCTGCCTGTCCTGAGACCTGCTGCCTGCCTGCCCTGACACAGCGCACTGCGCTATCTAAAGCGCCTGGTATCGTTATCAATCAATGTAAAAGCGCTGTTTATGCTACATTGTACGCGCGCGCTATCGCTCTATCTAGCATTTAACTGATTTGCATACAGAGCATTGTAGTGCGGCTAAGGAGCAGGACTTTATACTTTATTAGTATACCTCACTCGAACTCGAAACCCAGCTCTGCCCCAGTTTCGATTTTAATAGCGAACGGCCATCTTATTGTTTATTTTCATTGGCCCGTGGCTCCTCCCCGCTCCCCGCCTCCCAGCTGCCCCTCCCACGCTCCGCCCCCTCCATTATCCATTTATAGCGGATGTCCCAACGCGCAGCGTCCACGCGCTACGGCCGCGCCGAAGGTGCACCAAAGGTAAGCCCGTCTACGCCCGTCCGCGCCTGGACCGCGCCCAGCGCCAGAGCCCCTGCCCCTCGCGCTGCCCAGCCCTCCTGCATTACTTACGATGCCACCACCCTCCTAGCCCTTAATCCCGGTCGCGCCCCCAACTGCGTCCAAGCCGCTCCTGGACACACTCATGGACCTTTCTCTTGCTACTCCTGCAAATTCATTGGCACCGACAACATCTCCGCTACAACCACACCACAGATTCCCGACCCCAGCCACCTACAATGCATCCTGCTCAACACCCGCTCGGTCCACAGGCATGCCATTGACCTCTGGAATCTACTAGACACCATCTCTCCAGACATCGCCTTCCTTACAGAAACATGGATGAACGCTTCCTCAGCCCCAGACATCACCATTGCCATCCCTGAAGACTATAAGATCACACGCAAGGACCGTACCGGCCACACAGGAGGAGGAATCGCTATCGTTCATAAAAAATCAATCCACATCTCAACCAGCTCTGACGTCAACCTCGCCAACTCTGAACACCTTCACTTCCAGATCCACATCGACCCCAAGACCACACTCAGAGGCACCCTCCTTTACAGACCACCAGGACCCCGCGCAAAATTCAGTGAAGACATCACAGACTTCATCACTCCACACGCGCTCCCCTCCAAAGATTACATCCTTCAGGGAGACCTCAACTTTCACCTTGAAAAGAACAACGACCGCAACACCACCGCCCTCTTGGACAACCTCGCCAACCTCGGACTTAAACAACTGGTCACTTCCCCCACCTACATCGCAG
Source organism: Lissotriton vulgaris (assembly GCF_964263255.1). Lineage (NCBI taxonomy): Eukaryota > Metazoa > Chordata > Amphibia > Caudata > Salamandridae > Lissotriton > Lissotriton vulgaris. The sequence continues at coordinate 53,444,529 of NC_141699.1, read as the reverse complement.
GTCACACACTCGACCCCATCTTCACCTCCAGCAATCATGTCTCCTTCAGCCACACTACGGATCTCCTCTGGACTGACCACAGCTGCGTTCACTTCACCTACAACAAGCCGAAACCCATCAACCACCTCCAACCAACTCTGCAAAGAAACTGGAACAAAATCACCATCGACCAGATCTCCTCATCGCTCCTACTAAACACCCCAGCCCACTCTTCTAACCCTGACCAAGCCGCCGCCAACTTCACCCTACGGCTATCCAACACCGCCGACATCCTAGCACCACTGAAAAAACGTCAACGCAAACCTGGCAGCAAGAAGGCCTCATGGTTCAACGATGATCTTAAGAAGTCCAAGAAACTCTGCCGCTCCCTTGAAAAGGCCTGGAAAAAAGACCCAACCACTATCACCAAGGACGCCTTCAAAAACGCCACCCGCACACACCACCAACTAATCCGAAAGGCCAAGAAAACAGCATTCAAGGATCGACTAGACAACAACGCCCACAACAGCCAGGAACTTTTCAACATCGTCAAGGAATTCACCAACCCCTCGGCCAACTCCAACGACATCACCCCTTCTCAAGCCCTCTGCGACTCCCTGGCTTTATTCTTCCACAACAAAATTGCGGACATCCACAACAGCTTCGACAACCAACCCGGAGACCAACCCACCCAACCATACGCTGAACATTCTCCCCCCTCGAACACTCTTAACGACTGGAATCCAATCTCCACTGAGGACACCATCCGCCTGATGAACTCTATCCACTCAGGATCCCCCACAGACCCATGTCCTCACCACATCTTCAACAAAGCAGACTCCGTCATAGCACCGCACCTCCGAGACGTCATCAACTGCTCCTTCAACTCCGCCACCTTCCCGGAAAGCTGGAAACACGCTGAACTCACCGCCCTTCTGAAAAAACCCACAGCGGACCCCACCGAACTCAAAAATTACCGCCCCATATCGCTCCTTCCTTTACCAGCCAAAGTCATCGAGAAAGCTGTCAACAACCAACTCGCCGCCTTCCTCGAAGCCAACAAATCCCTCGACTCCTTACAATCTGGCTTCCGAGCAAAACACAGCACTGAGACCGCCCTCATCGCAGCAACAGACGACATTCGAACTCTACTGGACAATGGAGACACAGTCGCCCTCATCCTCCTCGACCTCTCTGCAGCCTTCGACACAGTCTGCCACAGCACCCTTTTACAACGCCTCAGAAACATCGGAATACAAGGAAAAGCACTTGAATGGATCACCTCGTTCCTCACCGGAAGAACCCAGAGAGTCCGCCTTCCACCATTCAAGTCCGAGGCCACTGAAGTCATCTGTGGCGTACCACAAGGATCCTCACTCAGTCCCACCCTCTTCAACGTATACATGAGCCCCCTTGCGGCCATCGCTCGCCAACACAACCTCAACATCATCTCCTACGCGGATGACACTCAACTGATCCTTTCTCTCACCAATGACCCCAGCACCGCCAAAACAAACCTACACGAAGGAATGAAAGAAGTTGCCGAATGGATGAAACAAAGCCGTCTGAAACTGAACTCAGATAAAACAGAAGTCCTCATCTTAGGTACATCCCCCTCTGCATGGGACGACTCTTGGTGGCCGGAAGCCCTTGGAAAAGCACCCATCCCGACAGACCACGCACGGAACCTAGGCGTTATCCTGGACTCTTCACTCTCAATGAACAGACAAGTCAACGCCGTATCCTCATCCTGCTTCAACATTCTTCGCATGCTCAAAAAAACATTTCGCTGGATCCCCACCGAAACAAGAAAAACAGTCACCCATGCTCTGGTCACAAGCCGACTGGACTACGGAAACACCCTCTACGCAGGTACTACCGCTAAACTCCAGAAGAAACTCCAACGAATCCAAAACGCCTCAGCCAGGATCATATTAGACATCCCGCGTCACGAACACATCTCTGGCCGCCTGAAAGACCTCCACTGGCTACCCGTCAATAAGAGGATCACTTTCCGACTGCTAACCCACGCACACAAATCACTCTACGACATCGGACCAGAATGCCTCAACTCACGACTGTCCTTCTACACCCCCTCCCGCCAACTACGTTCTTCCAGCCAAGCCCTCGCCACTGTACCCCGCATCAACAAGACCACCATGGGAGGCAGATCCTTCTCATACCTGGCAGCTAAAACATGGAACTCACTCCCCACCTACCTTCGTCTTACCCAGAACCACCTAGCATTTAGAAAGCAACTTAAAACGTGGATATTTGACAAGTAATCCTCCTCCCCTCCCTAAGCGCCTTGAGACCCTCTGGGTATGTAGTGCGCTATATAAATTCTCTGACTTGACTTGACTTGACTTGACTAGTCTGCAGCCTTCATGATGTCAAACAGAGTTACACCCATGGAGAAGGCTTTGGAGGCCATTGCTCCCCTAGCAGAATGCGCCCCAAACACAGAAACATCAATGCCCGCCTCGGACATAAGCCAGCGCACCCAGCGAGCTAAGGTAGCTGGTGCTACAGGACGAAAAGGCTTCTGCAAAGCGATCAACAGCTGACCTTGCATATCTGCACGCAAAGAAGCGGTACTCACCTCGTAATCCTTCAAACATTGCACAACACACAGATTGGGGTGATCCGGGAAGGACGGATACGTTATGGATGAGGTGTTGGTTTTAGTCCTTCTAGAGAGAGTGAAAGTAACACCTTCGGGAGTGAAGGAGCGGCCCGCCAGGTCTAAAGCCCGAATATCCGAAACACGTTTGCAAGAAACTAAGCATAATAACATTGTTAGTTTTGCAGACAACTGTTTCCGGGACAATAGAAGATTAGAAGGCCAGACCTCCAAGTATCTCAGGACAATCGAAACATCCCATAGAGACACGTACTTCGGAGTGGGAGGTTTCGCAAGGCGAATTCCTTTCAACAGTTTGGAAAGCAAATGATGTTCTCCAACAGGTTTGCCATCAACGTGGACATGACCCGCCGAAATGGCCGACCGAAACCCATTAACAGTCCGGTATGCAAGACCAGACGTGGCCAAGGAAGTCAAAAAATTTATGACTAGACTGATATCCGCCGAAACGGGATCAACCTCCCGTTGAACACACCAATCACTCCAGCGTTTCCATGCTCCTCGATACCGCTTGTGGGTATTGGGAGACCAGGCGTTACTGATGAAGTTGGCAGCTTCGCTAGAAATGCCTGGGACCGACCAACGATCCCCGAAATTCGCCACGCTAGTAACTGGAGAGAGCCGGCGAGAATGAGGGGATGCGGATACCCGAGAGGATCCAGCAACAGATTCCGTTTCTGGGGAAGAAGGAGAGGAGGCGCGCAGCACATTTCCAGGAGAACCGGGAACCATGCCTGAGCTTTCCACAAGGGAGCAATCAGAATCAGCTCCGCTCGAAAGCGTTTGGCGTAAGCCAGGACTCTGGGAAGCATCATAAACGGGGGAAATGCATAGCAAAGAGTCGAGGGCCACTGTTGGAGAAAAGCATCCGTGGCCAGAGCTGATGGGTCCGGTCTCCAGCTGTAAAACCAGGGAAGCTGCGTATTGAGGCGAGATGCAAAAAGGTCTAGGTGACACTGGCCCCATTGATGAAGAATGGTGCGGAAGACTCGAGGGTGAAGTCTCCAGTCGCTGTAGTCCCGAAGATGACGGGAGTGCCAGTCCGCTACCTGATTGTTGCGGCTCGGAAGATACTCGGCAATAACTGTGATCTTCCGGTGAAGGCAAAAATGCCAAAAATCTTTGGCAATCTCCGCTAAAATCTTGGACCGTGTCCCGCCCAGCTTGTTCACATAGCGGACTGCAGATACCTTGTCCATTCGGAGAAGAATGCAACAGTTCGCCTGCAGGGGGGAAAAACACCGAATCGCAAAGGAACCCACCAGGAGTTCCAGGCAATTGATATGGAGAGATAATTCCTGGGGCGACCAACGACCCCCCGTCGAGATGGACCCGCAACGGGCTCCCCAGCCCCATTGACTGGCATCCGATTCGATCACCAGTTCCGGAGAAGACCCGAACAGGGCTCGACCGTTCCAGGCCTTCATGTGGTCTAGCCACCATTGCATCTCCATCCGCACTTCCTCCGAAAGAGGAATTTGATCGGAATATCGGAGACCTTTCCGGAGATGTTGGATCTTCAAGCGTTGCATCGCCCGGTAATGTAAGGGACCCGGAAAGATCGCCTGAATGGAGGACGCTAGAAGGCCCACTACACGCGCCAACGACCTCAACGACACAGTCTGTCTGGAAATAACAGACGTCAACTCTCTCCTGATGTAACGGAGTTTCTGGTTGGGTAAGAGTAGTTGGCAAGTCAACGAATCTATCCGAAAACCCAGAAAATCGATAGACTGAGCGGGAACCAAAACCGATTTAGGAACATTGACTAGAAAACCCAGAGATTGTAAAAGGGTGATGGACCACTCCAGATGTTGTAGGAGCTGGAGAGGACAATCTGCCATAAAAAGAATGTCGTCCAGGTAAATAATCAGTCTGACCCCCCTGGAACGAAGATGCTCCACAACCGGCCTCAGCAATTTCGTGAAGCACCACGGTGCTGACGAAAGGCCGAACGGGAGAACTTGATATTCGTACCACTGACCCAGCCATTGAAACTGGAGAAACCTGCGATGGGGGCTGTATATCGGGATGGACAAATAGGCATCTTTCAGGTCCAGACGGACCATCCAATCCCCTTCCCGAAGGAGATCCCGCAGAAGATGGATGCCCTCCATCTTGAAATGCCTGTACACAACCCCGCTGTTGAAGTCTTTCAGGTTGAGAACCAGGCGAGATCCGCCTCCCTTTTTCTCGACCAGAAAGACTGAGCTGACAAAGCCCTGAGGATGGCGCACTGTTGGAACAATCGCCCCCTTGCTGAGGAGCACCTTTATCTCCTCCGACATACAAGCTTGAGAGTGACTTGAGAAAAGCATAGGGGTCGGCAGACGGGTTTGATGAATTGGGTGATAGAACTCGATCTTGAACCCTTGAACGGTGTCCAGCACCCAAGCATCGCTGGAGATTAAGCGCCAATTGTTCAGAAAAAACTTTATCCTGCCCCCCAACATCACATCGCATGCTTGAAGTAGGCTCACCTGTAGCTCCGGAATCCTGATATTGTCCCTGGTGGCCACCAGATCTTCCTTTGCCGTACTGGCCTTTTCCTTTCCAGGAAGGATAGAAGTTTGCGCGGGTGGAGTAACCGGAGTCGTACTGACCACCGCGCTGCTGGGAAGAACCTCTGTGGGACTGCTGCTGCGACCCACGGCCGAACGACTGTCCCCGTCGTCCGGCCTTGCTGAAAACCGGACGCATGGCCCGGCGCAAAGATGCCTGCGCCTTGTCAATGCCGCTGAAGGCGGAAACAAATTTAGTCAATTCCTTGAGGAAGGGTTGACCGAAAAGAAGGCCCTGCGCCTCCGGACCGGCTTCAGATGTAGCTAATTCGGCCAATTTTGGGTCTAGTTTGAGGAGAATAGACCGTCGCCTTTCAGCAGAAATGGCGCAGTTCACATTGCCAAACATGCAGACGGCTCTTTGAGCCCATTCAATAAGCTTGTCAGGATTGACGGTCGCAGAAGCCTCCTTTGCCTTGAAGCCCAAATCCAGGATCTTTGAGAGGGGGCCCAACATGTCCATTAACTTGTCTTGACAGGACCGCCACGAGCGGTCGAGGCCTTTTTTAGGGTCCTTGGAGTACTTCTTGAGGTAGGTCACCATCATGGGATCCACCTCTGGGGTTTCAGCAATGTGGTCCGCAAGGTCCGGTCTCGGACACTCAGAGCGCAGACGAGCCCTGACCGGCGCCTCAAAGGGATGGCGAACATGCGCCTCAAGATATACGGCCACTGCCGGGGCAGGCAACCAGGACGTGGAATTAGGATGGATGATATCCTCCGGTACAAAATTCAAGAGTAGGGGACGCTCAGGAGCGTCGACGAAACGCTCCTTACGGAGACGCTTCTTCGGAGGCGAAGAGTCGTGCTCGGAAGAGGCCTGAGCCTGGTCCGACTCATCCACAGTATGTGACGCAGAAGTCTTGGGCTTGTCGGAAGACAAGGTCCTCGCCAGCCGTTGAAAGTCCGATTTGTGCGGGTTGTGAGGAGATTTCGCGGCCTTTTGAGAAGGCGGCAACCACCCTTGCTGAACAGCATAGTCGTTGAGATGACGTTTTAGAGGGGTTATGGCTCTAACCAAGGCCTTGTTCACCAAAAACTGAACACCCTTGTCCAGCTCCTCGACCAGGTTGTACTCCATGGAGTCATCCTCCTCCTCGTCATAATAGCAGTCATCATCTGCGTCGTAATATTCAGACATTGTATCAAGGTACAAAAATGAATGCCCACTAGATGACTGACTAAAATATTGAGTATCAGTGATACCAGTAAGGGGGAGTGAGAACCCCAAAGCAGGCCCGATAGAGGTAGGTAAAATACCAAACTCCAGAAAAAACTGTAGAACGTGGAGGGAGAGAGCCTGCCAACAAAAAACCACTCTAGGCAGAGCCTATGCAACAATTATCAGCCAAAACACTTCACTGTGCTCCGGCGTAGACGGGGTCGAAAGTTCAGGGCTGTGGGTGTGAGCGCTGGTGAGAAGCGTTCCTTCACTCGACCGGCGTGAGGCGAACAGCCAGAAACCGGAAACAAGCAACGCGCATGCGCGACGTCGCTGCCGCTGAAACACCGGCTCGAGAGCGCTCGCGCTCTCCTAAGAAGCCGACGACCCCTGCTCCCACTCCACCAAAGCAACCGGGCACAAGGACGCGGCCAGGCGCAGGGAGGTGAACACACGCTCCCAGGAAGACACGTCGCTAACGGACGCAGAAAAAATATCGGCAATGAAACCGAACAAGAGTACACAAGCGACGCGCACTAAAGGACAAGCAGCGCAATATAAGGCAAGTGTACACAACCAAAGCAGAGCAATTAACAAGTAAAGCAATGCAAGTAAGGTAAAAGTGACTTAACTGGCTGCGGAGCAGCAAAGAAAGAGGAAGAAAGACTGATTTATGGACCTTATATAGTGTTTCCTCTAGGGTCATTCCCAAGTGTTCATGGGATTTGTAGTTCTGTTTTTTGATTGGCTGCTGAGCATTTCATTAAAGAAATGAGAAAGCATAATCGGAGCCTCCTGTCCTGACATAGAATTAAATGTACAAAATCCCTGAGCGCGGTCCCACCCGAAACAGAGAAGGAAAAATGAACTCCGGTAAGAAGAAGGGGTGGGGGTGGCGGGCGGGTAATCTGAAGACCAAACATTGGAAATCAGATGGAGGAGGGAAGGAGGGAGGGGTTGCAAAAAATCGAGAGAAACAAGCTCCAGAAAAATGATAAAATCAGGAAGACTTATAGAATCAGCAATAATAAGTTAAGCAAGAAGATAACTGCACAATAGAAAGATATAAAACATCACATTTTTAGAAAATAACAGTGAAAAACAGTATAAATAAAGTTAGTACAGAGAAGTAAAGGGAACTTATCTGCTTGTGAGCCACATTTAAAAGAGGTAGTCTGTTTGTGGCACATGCCTTTAATACCTTTTGTTTATTCCATTTTAGAATTGTTTTATTTTGATGTAGTGCTGCTGCTTGTGACTGCATTAAAAGGGTAATGCATAATGTAGCCTCCGGTCTTGCAATGAAATCAAATCACTGTAGTGACTCAAGGGTTACCTTGGTGGCCTCCTCTGTCATCAGTGTGTCTCTGAGTCTACTCAAAATCACTGTAGAGAGTCAAGGGGAGTCTAGGTGGCCACCTCTCATATCAGTCTACAGCCAACCTTTTTCCAGAATTCCCGTAGTGAGTCAAATAGTACAGAAGGACAATGAGGGGGTCAAATAAGCATGCTTTTCTTTTTTATTTCTTCAGGGTTCTGTAACAACACATTTAGCACAAAGGAAGTGAGTGCAGAGCTTAGGCCATAAGACTTTGGACACAACACTTGCAGGGTGGAACACAGCGGATCACTTGCTGTATGGGGCTTGAAACAGAAGAGTTGGGAGTTGACATTTTGTGCGAGGGTTCACCTCTTGTGCATCTTTTTGTGTATTGCACACTCCCAACCAAACTACCTAAAGACATCTGTTAGAAAATAACATAGGGAATTGATTCATAAATATGACGTGAGTAACATTTTGTACTCTGGACTCTGTAGGTGAGGGGGGGGACATATGCAAGGACAACTAACGTTCCAAGGAATTCGCAACAAAGAATTCAAGACACAGTGCTTGGGACTGTGGGCTAGTAGGTAGGCACTTGGTAATATGATGTATTCTGTGGGATGTGGATAGGTCAGGCTTGGGATACACAGTCATGGACGTGTTTTATTATATGGCTTACAATTTTATAGCTGACACAAAGGCTTTTGCTTGCAGCTATGGACAATAAACGCAGTGCACAGGGCTGTTGATCTAAGTAGCAGATTTTGGAGAGAATGACTTGAGGCACCTAATTTAGGGATTGGAAATTGGGACGTGGACATTTGGTGAGATCTGGGAGTGGGGCTTGGTGTACGTGTCTTGCCTCCTACAGTGCTGTGCCAGTTACCATAAATATGTCTGGTACTTAGAGTGCTAATGTGGATTCCTGGTTCAGCAGGAGGTAAATCACTTTGGTGATTTCTGACGCGTTTCTTTGCCTTATCAACATATAATTTTTCTTTGAGGTTTCAATACGGCATCTTGGCCTTGACATTTCAATATGTGTTTTTGCGAGTATATTTACTTTTTCCCACCATAAACACCCACAAACACCAAAAATAGAGATACACCATCACTTTTCAACAAACTAGTACCATACCCCAATGGTCTGAGCATCAGTACTAACATTCACAGCTCAAGGAAACAATAAATTAGATAATTATAATATAAATGGGATTACTGTACCTCTGGGTCTTTCCACACGGTGGGGTTTCTATGAATGCTAAAAATGCTCAAATATACACAAAATCCTGCAAAAAAAGAATGATACTCTAAATATTAATCTAACTATTGAGCATAATTACATTTTCGAGCTTAGGAATAGACAGGAATGTGTCAGAAAGGTAGTTTTGCATTTCATTAAATGGCAACATTAAGAACTAAACCAACCAGTCCACACATGTGGAAGAGATCTCTCCACATAAGGGAAGATCTGATGATGATATGTAGTTGCTCTTATAAACAATTTCACTTTTACACATGGCACATGCTATGCTGTTGGGTATAACTATAATATTGCTGGGGATGGAAAGCAACCCTTTAATGTTTAAACGCTGTAAAGGACGGTCAATCAGTTTTGCTTTGAAAGATTGTACTGTATACACACTGCAATTTGGGTGGTGCTTAATTTGTACCAGTGTTTGTTGGTGCTGAGCACTGCCACTCATATTGTAGGCTCTGGACAATTGTTGCTGGTGTTTTGCAAAGCGTGATGAAGCAATCATTGATTTTGCAAACTCTAGGATTAGAGCGAGGGCATGCAGTGGCAGTCACTCGGTGATTCAGCAAATGCAATGGCCGGCTTGCCCCCTCTCCCATCGACTGAGTCACTCAGATATGCCAAAAGATCATTTCAGGTGATCACTTGCCTATCACTCCAGCACCTCCTTGTCTCTTCACCCTGTCTGGTTGCTCTTGGAGCTGCAACAGACTGCACAGATCAACAGTCCTGCACTGTTCACATAACTTCGCCTCACTCTTTGCTCAGACATAGTGGGTCATGTGACCAGCCACATCGAAGAGTCCCAGCCCAGCCCTCTTGAATCAACTATCAGACACTCCTTGTCATTTTATCTTATTCTGGTAGATTCCTGCTTTTATGCTTTATTACGTTTTTGATGTCTTTCTCTTCTTCCATCATTCCACTTTGTTTTTCCATCTCTTCCTCGTAGATGAAGTAAAAAATGGAAAATCCGTGTCTGTGCCCCGACCAGTTCAAATTAGTCAGAGGGTCCTCCTGTCATTCCACTATCTCCCCCGCGTCCCTCTTTCTTATGTAGTCTGTTTTAGGCCTAGTGCTGTGTTCTGATGTAAAGTCATATGATTTATAAAATCTCTTGGAGATTTTTGGTGTACTGTTTTACACACCAACAGACCTTAACCAAAACCAGCCTAAACCATAAGATGAGACATGCAGCTTTAACTTTTTTCTGAAAACAAAGTACCTGATTTAGATCTTAGCTTATGGGTTACAAAATATAAATCCCATTATATCCTATGGGATTTGTATTTCGGCGGACAGGATATCCCTCCCCGATGTGACAGAGTAACCCCTTCGCAAAGAACTAAATGAGCCCTTAAGTGGTCAACGCCTGTTCCTAAACTCAACTGTAGAGGTTTCTAACGTTCTGCATCCTGGACCTCAAGGGGCCCAACCACCACATTGCATCATTTAAACTTCCATACAGCCTTACAAGCAACCAGACCCGATCTTAAGTTCTGGAACACAAAATATATGTGATAAAGTTTTGGACTTTTGTAAAAAAGGAAAAGAGCCATGTGAAGTACATAGAGACTAAAAAAGAAAGTGTCTTAACAGAGAGCCGGTGCCACCATGGTAGGAGATTAGTCGTCTCTCTTTTTCAGATGCAAAGCAATTCAAGATACCGCATTCTGCTACTGTTAAATTCTGGTTATAAGCTAGATAAGATTGCACAATGTTTGTCTATTGGAGACAGGACTAGAGCCAGCACCAATCCACGCGAATGTCTTCAAGTGAAAAACTGCTGCCTGATCGACCTTCTCAATCTCCATCTACAAGGTCAGCTGTGATCATCCAACCTAGTAAATTCCTCACAAAACGAAGCAGACCAGGTCCTTCCCGAAGTGGGACTAGTTTTTGGACCATCCAACTGAGCGTGTAGAATGCACCCTAACCTCAGTCTTCTTTGAAATGAGCTATTAGTGATCAGTGCACAACGTTGATCCAGATAGTCAGGAAGGCAGTAAAGATCTTTTAGTTCCCTGTGCTCAGAAAGAAACTTTCGGGAGGTTCCGAAGTTCATACATTGTGACTGAGTGTAACTAGCAACATGAATCAAGAACTCTGCAGCGCACATCAGGAGCTGGGCAGCAATAGATGGGTATCTTGAAGTCAGGTGCACCACAGTCCTCAACAGTATGGGAGCACTGCAGTGCTCCATTCAAATTATGGAATCACCACAGCTCAGAGGTACCACTGATTTCCTCATAGTATCAGTGTTAATTCACACTTTTAGTCAAATGACAGGAGGACCAGAGCTATGTACACAAATGCCATGAACACTGTAGTTATGTACACCCATCTCAAGTGAAGGGCAGCTGTGTGCACAATGTCAGCGAGAATACAACTCCACTAATCCATTTACAGAGAGCTGGTAAACTGAGCGATTGGCCTAGATTGCCTAGGCGACTGGAGGCAAGATGGTGGCCGCTTAGGACGGCCGGGCAGCAGTGAGACCGGGGAGATGCCGGTCTGGACATAATGTGGTAACCAGGTGTAAGATACCACAACCCCACAACACCCGCGGATTGTAACCGGAGCACAGTAACTGTCAGAGGAAAAAAAAAATCGGCGTATGCTCCTAACCTGTCACCGGCCGCTCAAGCGGCTTCTATGGGAGCTAGCGCAGACTGCAAGGAGGCTTACGTCGGGCGGCGTAACAGGGGCAGGTCTGCTAGCAGAGCTCACTGAGTTTGCCGAGTGGAAGCGGAGTTCACGAAGCGGGCGGCGCCTGCTACTCAGGAACCGGCAGAGGCAGAGGCAGAGGCGTTCGAAATCCAAATAGACAAGCGCGTACCTGCAAACAGAAGGGAAAAAACTACAGAGCACTCTGGAAGCGTCAGCAGAGATTGAGGAAAGCAATTGGGACAGCAAGGCATGCGGTAAGGAGCAGTTTGGGGACAAGGAGAGGAGGAAGGAGATTATGGCTCCGAAAATGAGTGCTAGTGCCAAAGCTGCTGCAAGAAGAAAGGCTGCTGCTGAGCAGGCAGAGTTATTGTCAGAAAGGGAGGCAGATGGTAATAAGAGGAAAAACCAAACATCCCCTACTAAGAAAACAGTGCAGCAACAAGGAGCAGCTAAGGGTAATCATGGCACTACCCCGATTTCTGACATCTTTAAAAAAATAAGTAAAGATAAAGACTCTAATACCGAGGCTCTGGAGGCGGTGTCAGTGGAGCGTGGTAGCCCAAAAGGCAAGAGGATGGCTGCAGAAAAAGTAGATTTACCTGCCCAGATCGATGATTCTGCAAACAAAGAGGAGTACACTAAAGGGAAAGCTGAGGTAGTGGAAGAAACTGAAAATATCACTAAGGCTATTCCGAACCCAGAATCTGATATTGCCCCCCTAATGCTGGAAGAGGAGCTGGAAGAAGAGGCCAGTGAAAGTACAGGTGATAAGAAGGAAGTCCCCAGTGAGGCTTTCTTTTCAGTCTCAGAGGGGGGGGGAATGGTCAGACGAAGATGAGGGTAGTCTGGAACGAGAGGACAGTGGTTCAGCCACCAACAGTGAACCAGAGAAGGAAGATGACATCCCACCGACAACTGCTGTAAAATCCAATATAGGATTAAAAATGCATGGTCAGAGACGTGATCACTCGATGATTAACTCCCTATTGGAGAGCCCTGGAGGGGAGGCAGCACAAATGTCTCTTCTGGAGGTGATACACCAGGAGATAATTGCACATAGGGAAGAGGCTCGACAGGAAAGTCGCAAATCACAGGCTGCGGTTAGGAAAATACAAGGTGCGGTAAGAAAATTGGCAAAGGTGTGTACGAATTGGGAGAACGGGTCACCAATTTTGAAGAAAGAGTGGTCTCGACAGAAGCAGAGACTGCAGCTGCCTCTAGCAAAGTAGATCAACAAGGCGAACAGATGATTGATGTGCAGTGGAAACTGGAGGCGTTGGAGAATAGATCCCGATAAAATAACCTACGCATACTAGGGATACCCGAGGGATCAGAAGATACAGACATGAGGGCCTTTGTAGTAAAGCTGTTCGAACATGCCTTCACGGAACTGAAGGGATGGGATTGGGCAAAGGAGATTCAGAGGGCACATCGTATTCCCTTTAAAGTTCACAAAAATGCCAAGGAGGGAGATAAGCCCAGAGCAATTTTAATATTTCTTGGAAACTATAACCTGAGGCAGGCAATTTCAGAAAAAGCAAGACCGGACCTAAAAAAGAATGTTGACGGCTTCTCCTTTTTTGTCCGTCCGGATTTCTGCCATGTCACGGTGGAGAGACGCTGGAGATTAAGGCAGATGATAAAACCATTTCAGGACAAGGGCATGCAGGCATACTTAATCAATCCGGCACAACTGAAAATATTTAATGGTGGGAGAACCTTGTACTTCTCCTCTGAAATGAAAGCAAAGGAGTATTTGGACACACAGGGTCCCTAGGGTATTCCACAGATGTGAGCAGGAAATTTCTATGGTAGATATAATTAATTTCAAAAGGTAACAAAAGGTAAATCAGTAATAACGGGTAGGGTGTGGTGTGGTTTGGTGTGTAGGGTGGAGGGGACAATAGGGCCACAGGCACTATGATGGACTTTGTATAAATCTCCTCGGTTATCACTGCGAACCATCACATGCACAGACCGGCTGGTCTGAGCGCCTCTGAAAAGAGGAGGTGGGAGGGGTGGAGGGGAGGGGGGGTTGGAGGGGTTGTAGGGGGGGAGGGGAGGGGAAGTGTGGAGGAGGGGGGTTTGTGGGGGGCAGAGGGGGGGTAGTGGGGGGGAGCAAAAAAGAGAAACTTTTTGAGATGGAAAAGGGTTTGATGTCGATCTATAGTAGATTCATGGATAATAGACAGGCTGGAAGTAAAAACTTTGTCAATAATGTCACACATTAAGATATGTACTATCAACGTAGGGGGCCTAAATGACTGGGAGAAACGACAGAGATTGAGCCACTTTGCTAAGTTTAACAATATTGACATATTGTGTATACAAGAAACCCATCTGCCTTGGGCTAAAAGGAAGCTATTGAATATGCCTGGATATAGACTGTTAGGTTGTTCGTCACAAACATCTACAATAAGATGGGTGGCCATTATGGGGAAATGTAATCTGGGGGGGGGTAAGACGTACCAAAACGGATGGGTCCGGTAGATGGGTTTCGGTTGAATTGGACTTAGGCATCACATTGTGTGTGATTTATGGAGCAAACGAAGATGAGCCAGCAGTATTTGATGAGCTGGAAGAGGAGTTGGCTAACTGGGGTACTCCTTTGGTATTGTGTGGAGATATGAATATTTCGGCTAATTGGAGGCAAGGAAGTAAATATACAGGACGCAAACAGAAGGTATATAGGGCATTAGGCTCTCTTTTACGGTCTCATGGTCTGTCAGATGTTTGGGGGGAAAAAGTACCCGGGGACCCGGGTTTTACTTATTTCTCATTTCCAGCTCAGAAATATTCTAAGTTGGACTATTTCTTTGTCTCGACGAGAGAACTATGCAAAGTTAGAATTGCTAAGCTTCCAAGAATAGTCTTGGATCACAATCCCCTGATAATGACATATAAAGTAGGTAATATACCCAGGAGAACAACTAAATGGACATTTGAAAGGAAACTTCTAAACGATGAAAGGTTTGTTAAGCACATCAAACAGTGGGCGAAGGAGTTCTTCGACATAAATAGATATAGTTCATTTCGGAACGGGGTATGGGAAGCCTTTAAGGCATCTTTAAGGGGGGAGACGATCAGCTGCTCCGCCAGGCTAAGGAAGGAGGATAGAAGCAAGGTGGAAAAACTAATCTCAGAGTTAGTAGTTTCAGAGAATCGGCATACAGAGGAAATAGGATCAGGCAAGGATGGGAGTGAAACAGCTAAAACTATGGCGTTGATCAAGGGAGACATCTTAAAAGTGGTCACGCAAAAGGAGACTAGAGAATATCAGACGTCTCGAGCAAAACGATATGAGACAGGTGAACAAGCTGGTAGAGCACTAGCGCTGCGTATAAGGCAAGATTCCAATAAAAACAACATTCATAAGATTGAAGAGAATGGAATAGAATATACGGATCCAAGAGAGATAATGGGTGTTTTCCAAAGATTTTACCAAAAGTTATATGATCAGGAGGTCAGGTGGGTACCATCTAGACAAGAGTCCGGAATTGCATGTCCGACATTAGAGGATAAAGATGGAGAGCAGTTGGAAAAAGACATATCCCTAGAGGAGATTAGGACAGCATTATAGGATCTTGCAGCAGGTAAAGCTGCAGGTCCAGACGGGATACCAATAGAAGTTTATAAAATCCTAGGGGAGGAAATTCTGCCTTTACTCGTAGATCTTTTCAATGGAATAATTTGCTCTGGGAAGATCCCTGACTCTTGGAAACAGACCAATATTGTAGTATTCCATAAAAAAGGTAAACCAGATTAAAATCCGGGCTCTTATCGGCCAATATCATTGATAAATGCAGATACCAAATTGTATTCTAAGTTGTGGGCAAAGAGGCTAGGGGGGTTCATTGGTCAACTCATCTCTCCGTGGCAGCATGGGTTTGTTCCAGGGAGAGGCATGAAAGACCACACCTCGCGTGCGATCTCGCTGTTTGATGCTACGGCGGTCACAGGGGGAGAAATGGCCATGATCCTCCTAGATGCTGAAAAAGCCTTCGACCGTGTGGTCTGGGAATTTATGTGGGAAGTTTTGGTCTGTAGAGGTCTCGGAGAGAAATGTAGGAAAGCAATAAAAGCTATGTACGTAGATCCGGTAGCTAGAATTACAACAATGGGACTACAGTCGGAAGAGGTGGTAATTAGGAGAGGCACTCTTCAGGAATGTCCCTGCTCCCCCTATACTCTTCTCACTTTACATAGATCCCTTAATAAGGGAAATTTTAGCCTCAGATCAAATCTCCCCTCTCATATTAAATGAACATACTACCAAATTACTGGCTTATGCGGACGATTTGGCAATAGTCACTACTAACCCGCAGACGGCTATAGTAGAACTGAGTCAACTGGCTAAAACATTTGGAATTCGCTCTGGGTACAAGCTGAATGAAGAAAAAACCATAATAATCAGTACTAATAATATCTATAAAGCCGACCGGAGGTATGTGGAATCTGCAGTTTATCTTGGGGTGGGGATCAATGCAAATGTGGAGAAAATCATACAAGAAAATTATGTACCCTTGATCACAGCAATAGATAAAGAGCTAAGAAGAATAGACGTTTTACACTTATCTCTGATTGGCAGAGTGAACGTTTTGAAGATGTCCATGTTTCCGAAAATACTGTACCTCTTTCGTGCCATACCTCTGCTAGTAGAAGAGGGTCTCCTGAAGAAAATGGAAGCTGTTTTCTCACAATTTGTGTGGCAATATGGGAAAATACGCAGATCTTTGGCTCGACTATCAGCACCATTGGAGGGAGGGGGCTTGACTGCACCAAATTTGAGGCTGTATCACTGGGTGTGTCTAATGATGCAAATGAATGTGCTTTTTAAATATGATGATATTGATGTATCGAATGATCTAGATAGAAGCCCTACAATTTATGAATTGCTAGTAGGAAGAAAAGCAGTGGGCCTACTTACACGAGAAATAAATTGTAGGTATTTTAAAAGGGGTAAAAGCAGAGTGATGTTGAGTGCTTGGGGCACATAGAAATCAATAATGAGTTTTTTGAAGATTCCGAAAATTAATAGCATGATAGATATATGGCGGTCAAATCCTTTTGTGCATCTTGGACAGAACAGTAATAGTAGGTTATGGAAGGAGTCGGGGATTAGGTGTCTGGGCGATGTTATGTATGAGGATGAACTACTGGGATTTGACATGCTTCAGCAAAAATTTGGTATACCTGCTACCCAATGGCTTTTATACAGACAATTGGAACAAACAATTAAGTCTATCAGACTGAGGATTTCAATTCAGGAGCTTAACCCAATTTTGAAGTATGTTATGAATGGCGGCAAGAGGATTAAAATCGGTTTTAGTTATCTCTTGCAGGGTTTGGGGGATGACATTGGACAAATTGAATCAGATTGGGCGGAAAGAATTGGGGATCCGGATATAGATATAGATTTTGACCCAGCAATGAATAAAAAGATATTAAGAGCTTCAAATTTAAAGGCACAGCACTATAAGACTATTTTTAACCTATATTACACGCCTGCTAAGTTGTTCAAGTGGGGTAAGAGAGAAAATGATAGGTGCCCTAGGTGCGATCAAAGCCCTGCAGATTTACCCCACATGTTTTATAATTGTCAGAATCTAATTCCTGTACATAAAGAAATTGAAAGATTTTTAACGGGGCTGCTAGAGCAACAGATCACTCTATCCCCTACTACTGTTTTGATCGGCAGGGAAGAAAACCTAAAATTAGAGTACAAGGTTGAAGCATTTATTTTTATATCTATGGCTGTTTTTAGGATTTTAATATCGGCTGGTTGGAAAGACCCTGTAGCTCCCACTTTCCAGATGTGGTTACCTAAACTGCTGGGAACCCACAACATTGAGGAATGTTTGTATGACTTTAAAGGGAAGAGGTCGAGGGAATTTAGTAAGAAGATATGGGCTCCGCTTTAAAATTGGAGAGAAACCAGATGAATAAGAATTTAAAGATCTAGCTGTGACACTGAACGTATTCTCTTATGAATTACTGTTTGAAACAATCTAGGTTTTATGATTCCTACGAGTGTAGTTATAAGATGTATTTTATACTTTCAATGCCTGATTTTATCCTGTTAAATTATGAATTTATGTATTTATGTGATACCCGGAACCATCTCAATAAAAAAATAAAATAAAATAAAAAGAAATCCATTTACAGAGAGCTTCACATCCATGTACAACCCCAGTACAGGCATACCATAGCAGTGTACAATAGTTTTTCGGGCACCAGTGTTGTATACACCTTGTTAAAAGACACCGGAGCTCAGTACATCAAGGATGGGTCACATTTGAGTCAGTGGAGACTAAACTAGTCATCTGCAATGTTTTTGCCTGACACAGAACCATTCAGAAATGTTCGACCAGCTCAGCTTAGTTGTCTGGCCTTTCCATGCCTAGATTTAGACCATCCAACACAAGTACTAGCTCTAAAGTTAACCAATTGCAGGAGAATAAATGCCCAGCTTATACTACAATGGGAGGAGTGAATGTGGTGAATTAGGAATCTAAGTGGCTTTAGAATATCCTAGAATATATCCTGCCAACTAAACATAGAGCTGACTCTAATCTGACCTATGCTAAGTTTCTGTTTGATGACAGGGTCTCTGGTGAGCTAGTATCTGTGACCACTAGAGACTCTAGACTTTATCATTAAGGTCCAGATGGTGAGTGAGTTTCAAATGTGAATCCTTTCCTCTGTTAAGCTTGCACAGATAACAGACCTTCAAAGACATATATACTGCACTACTGACATTAAGGTTAAGGGAAACTGACTCATGCAAGAAAATGTGTATTATCATAGATGTTCTCTACTTACACCTGAGACTTTAAGAACAGGAAACGGGAAATGTTAAACGCTGTTTAACAATGTTTAGCAAAGTTTAGGACTGTCTGTAAACCTGTTCCTCGATTACCATATGCTTATGTCCTGTGCAAACTTGTTAATAAAAGTGGCACCAAGAATGTTTTATAAACTATAAACATTTAACCTCTGAAAGCTCCTGAGGCCACTTTAGTTCTTCTGGGAAACACTATGCTAAAAAAATATAATTGCTTGCTCATTAACATATGTTCTCCTCACACTCTGTAAAAATCTGTGAGACTTTTATTCATTACATTTTCTCCTGTGTCAAACAGTTCTTTTCTTAAGCAGACACCCAGACAGAAAATGTTAATTACCCAGTAAGCATCTTTTTGTGGCATGAAGTGCAGTAGATTCACATGCTTTTCATAAGTCTGCTATCTAATGTTGGGCTCGAAAGTGTGCAAGTTCTTTTTCTTCACAAAAGTTTTTTTAGTCATGAGTTTTGATGACACCTCTTCTTGCTTGCAATGCATATGGTCCTCAGCTCTACTGTTAGATTGTTTTCTGCTTGGTGAGTGAGGGTGGAGTGTAAGGATGATGTATCCTAGTGAGATGACCACACAAAATAAATCTAAGATGTATATACTTACAATTGCAATCCACACAGGTCTCTGGGGAGGCAGGTGCACACTTGTGAATCTACAGCACTACATGCCTTGGAGACTCACCCTTTTGGGGAATAAGGAAGTACAGTGAGTAGACCCCATTTGCCTTGTTGATGTAACTGCACCAACTCCATTGTTCTCTTTTGTAAAGGGCCTTTTAATTCCTCTTTGAGCGGCTGTTGACAGTCTGCAGGAGTGAGGTGGAATGTTTGGAGGTGGTGAAGTGAGCTCTGGTCAATAACCATGTTCGATAAGATTGAACACCCGCTGGCCAGAGGTGATATTCTACCATGCAAGAAAGAACTGCTGAATTCTTCCCCTGAAAGGTGAAGTGCGATCAGGGGGAATGGCAGGTAAGTCAAGGTTTTATGGTGGTAAAGGATGATTTAGGGAAACTGAACGTCTGCCTCTGCCTTTGGAATTGTTGCCTCCATAGGAACCTTTATAGTATCCCCTAGGCGATGTATTGTGTTAGTGGGAATGCTGAGGAATCTGGAGATGTGGCTTTTGCTACTCCACAATAGGGTGAACGATGAAAAGTACCTTGTTGTGCAGATGTCTGTAATGTCCCCATAGCTTTGGCCATCTCATTATGCTTTTTAATTTTGCTAAAATGTTGTTCCCCATCAAAAGGATGTTGAGGATATTTGGTTGCACTTCAGGCTTGAAATCTGAAACCTTAAGCGAGCCATGTTGTCTAGTAAGGACATTTGTATTAATGCCTCTTGTGGCTACATCAGCTACATCTAGAGCAGAGCACAGCAAATAGACTTATTAACAAATAATTTCCCTTTTGAGGCAATCGCAAATTATGATTTCTTGTACCTCTCTAGGAGATGTAGAAGTCCCCTACATATTGTCGCAGTGTGCTCTGTCATAATGTGAGAGGAGACCAAAAGAGTTGGCAATTCCACAGTGGTTGACTGATTGTGCAACCCCTCTTTTCCCCTCAGGGTCTATTTTTCTACCCTCCTTATCTGGTGGGGAAGCGTCACCAGATATTTCTGAGTTTGCCCTCTTCCTTGCTGCTGTGACCACAGGCAAATTAGGTGGTGGTTGGCCCTATATGTATGTTAAGTCAGTAGGGTACATTTTATATTTTTTATCTACCCAGGGTGTATTAACTTTCACCCGGCACTTAAAAATGTCTGTTGTATGTCACAGCATACCTTTAGGCATTGGCAAGTATTGTGCCAAGCGCTGGGTGGATGAAAGTGTCTCAAATATAAATTCATCCTCCAGTGGCCAATCAATCCATCAGGACATTTGTAAAGTGCACTAATTACCCATGAGTGTCTCAAGGCGCTGGGGGAGGGATGCTGCTACTGCTTGAATAGCCAGGTCTTGGGGAGTCTTCTGAAGGTCAGCAGGTCCTGGGTGTGCTGTAGGAGGATGGGGAGGGAGTTCCACATTTTGGCAGTGATGTGGGAGAACAATCTGCCACCGGAGGTCACTCTTTGGATGTGGGGGACTGTGGTGAGGGCGAGGTCGGTGGAGCAGAGCTGGCGGTTGGGGGTGTGGAAGTTGATTCTTCTGTTGAGGTATGCTGGTCCGGTCTTGTGGAGTGCCTTGTGTGCTTGGGTGAGGAGCTTGAAGGTGATCCTCTTGTTGACGGGGAGCCAGTGCAGGTTTCTTAGGTGGGGTGTGATATGGCTGGAGCAAGAGATGTCAAGGATCAGGCAAGCAGAGGCGTTTTAAATGCGCTGGAGTTTTTTCAGGAGTTTGGCCATGGCTCCTACAGAGAGGGTATTTCCGTAGTCTAACCTGCTGCTGACAAGGGCCTGGGTGACCTTTCTTCTTGTTTTGGTGGGGATCCACCTGTAGATCTTGGGGAGCATGCAGAGGGTGTTGAAGCAGGAGGACAAGAAGGCGTTGACCTGCTTTGTCATGGAGAGGGTGGAGTCCAGGATGTACCCTAGGTTGCTTGCGTGGTCCGTGGGTATAGAGGCTGTTTCCAGTGTGGTCCGCCACCAGTAATCGTCCCAGGCCGAGGGGGTGGAGCTGAGGATGATGACGTCTGTTTTGTCTGAATTTAGCTTCAGTCGGCTGTTCATCATCCACTCAGCGACGGCTTTCATTCCTTTGTGATGGTTGGTTTTGGTGGTGTGGGGGTCCTTGGTGAGGGAGAGGTTCTGCTTGGCGTCGTAGGCATAGGGAATGGTGTTGAGGTCATGCAGTCGGGCGACGTGGGTGAGCGGTGCCATGTAGATGTTGAACAGTGTTGGGCTGAAGGATGAGCTCTGGGGTATGCCACAGCTCATCTCGGTGGCTTCAGAGCAGAAAGGGGGAGGCAGATGCTCTGAGTTCTGTTGGGTGGTTAGGTGAGTAGCTGAATCTTATGAAAGCTGCCCCACCCTACCTATAACCACAAGGTATGTAGTGGTATTAACTGAAAGGGAAGACTTTAACGGATACAGATTCAGGTCTGTGTATTTATATGGGTCCGTGTTGTAAGTGTCCACAAGTAGTCTTGAGGGGGAAGAAAGAATTGGTCTCCATCCTCCCCATATTCCCTAAAAGACTGAATAGAACCCTGTGGAGAATACTGTATGTTTGCAGGGGGTGAATGTGGTGGAGAGTGAGTCCATGGTGTCACAGGTGGTGGGGTGGACTGATGGGGCAGTGGGCTTGTGGCCTTATACACTCTTTTGATATGCTTTGGTAGACAGGGGATCTCCAGAGTTTCCTTAAAAGTCAATTGTCTTTTTGCTGGGTTTTCCTTTGTATGAGGAGGTATATTCAGGATGCGACCTATGTCGGGGTGAATAACCAGCTGTTTCTGTCTCAAATCGAGATGTTCCTGTAACCTTTCAATTATGGGTTCCACAGGTTACGGAGCTGGGCCTTTGCTTGGAGAAAGTGTAAGACTTCAGTACTGAGGTCTGCTAATCAGAAGCTGCTAATCATCCCCAGATTCAGGCTGGCTACCAAAGGTGGAAAATCTCTTTTTGTTTTGGGAGCTAGAGCCGGGAATAAGCTCCCACTTCACCTCAGGTCACTGTTCCACGAAACACAGTTTAGGAAAGCTCTAAAGACCTGGGTGTTCTCTCTTACAGATGCAGCCTGCATAGCATTGGTGTAAAGTGTAAGCGTCTCCATTGGTCAATCTTTTCCTTAAACCATGCCATCTGGTTTTGAGCGCCAAGATACTCCATGGAGTGATAGACGCGCTATAAAAGTGTCCCCTACATCTACATCTACAAGAGGTTTTCAATACCGAGGGTTTCATTGTCAAGTGTCTCTGGTCCAATGTACTTGGTTTCGGTGCAGAGATGGATTAAGGTTGTGGTACTGGGGCCCTCGACTTCCAGTCTTGGCTTGAGGCTAATAACAGGTGAGCTGCTCTTTTGGCACATGGCCAAGGCTAGGCATGCCCTATACAGCTGTTCAATTTCAACCACGGGTAGATGTTGGGCTTCGGTCGGTCAGAACTGGATGGTCGGCCCTTTGTAATAGTTTGATGAGGCTGAGACCAGTATGGATGGGGCACAGCACTCACAGTTTGTCTCAGTGGAAGGTCCTAGATTTCAAGCTAGGATTCTGACTGTCGCCAGGCAAGAATGAGCCATCATCCACTGCCGACACCTTTGAGTGACCCTCATGGTGGGATTCTTCAGATCCAAATATGTCTGGAATGTCATTGAAGGTATGTCTTGGCATTTCAAGGAGTCTGGAGTGCCGATCGCTCAGCGTTTGTTTTCAATCGAAAGGATTTACAATCCTTGCAGATGGATTCCTGATGAGTTGGAGAAAGGCACAAGTTAAAAACCAGGTGCTGGTCAGTTTCTGGAAACTTGGCGTGGCAACAAGGGCAAAATCAAAAGGGTACATATTTCATTACTAAATGGGTATGGTGTGGATGAAATATCGAGAAATTTGCCTCAAAGAGTGAAGCCCCCCTGGGCCTTGGTCAGATGGAAACGTGTTAATGAGTGACCAATGTAGAGCTATGAATAACTGCGATTTAAGATAATACCGACAGGAAATTCCTGCAAGCCAGGAAACTACAATGTCAAGAGGGAGCAGAGGAGCATGCAACCAAACCGGATGGTGAAAAAAACAATCTAACATTGGAGTTGAGGACCATGCGCAATGCAAGCAAGAGAAGGGGTAACCATACCTCATGACTTGAAAGACTTCTTCAATGAAAAACAGGTTGCACAATTCTGAGTCCAACACTTGATGCCTCTGCATTCAGGGACCAGCATACCAAAAACATGCCTACAGTGTTATACAACATGAAATACTTGTTACCTGCCACACCTGTTTACATAATGCAGGGCACCTATGCATCTGGGGCCTTCTTTGCCCCTTGCATTCTTTCAGAATTTTTGCTCTGGCTTGACAGCACAGCCTTCTACAAGATGTATTGTTACCTATGCATAAAAAATTACACAAATGCAGTTTGTTCTCCTTCCAAAAAGAACTATAACTCTCATGCTGTTGTCTGGTGGTTGTAGGACTCAACCTTTGCCTTCTCACTACATTCCAATGCATGAGGTTCTATTTTCACATCATAAAGTACACTTGTTCATCATACATATATTGAACAATGTCCTACATATATTGTGTAGAAAAGGAAATTGTCCTTTTATTTTCCTGACTGCAGCTCCTGGCCTAAGTTGCTTTCTCTTGGACATTGGATGATTTGATACCAAATTTGCGCTAAAATACTTTGCAGGTAAACAACAAGAATTGCATTCTCAAAATTATTCGGGGACTCCCACCTACTTCCACTAGTGCTGCACATGCTGGGGTCCAGAGAGGGCTCGCTCGTGGTAGGTTGAGATGCCCCAGTTTTGCTCTTTTGTTTCAGCATGGCACAATTAACTCCAGGAGCCTATGGTTCAAAGTCTTCAAGTGCTTTGAGGGATTGGACTTACTGGGGGAGCCCACGACGGGGACCCCACTTTATCTTGAAGGTAGCTTCTTTTCCCCGGTCACTGCTGCAGCTGCAGTGTCTCTCTCTACTTCTGGGGCCCTTGTTCTAGTTTGCTGCTTATTCTTTCCTCACATCTAGTTTAGTTATGGTCTCAGAAGGAGGTTATTGTCCTGTATGTTGGACCCTCTTACTTAATCAGTGTCCTCAGGTACTAAATAGCACTTATAGCAGGCTTGGGTAGGCTCAGCTAAGGCCCCCGAGGTCTTTTGGCCTATTTCTTCAGGTGCAGCCAAGTCACCTATTGACGTGGTTCAGAAAGACTCTCCCAGTGTGCTGCGGTACAGACCTCCGCAGGGCTGGCACAGAAGGCGTTTCTTCACCTGCAACTTTCACTTTTGCCCTCTCAGGGCCCACAGGTCAGTCGGCAATCGGGGTCACTGCTCGACGCTCTAGATCTCCTCCAGCTCAGGGTCCCTGGTTTCGAAGTCTCAAACCTGGTGAGCAGCTTTAGGGAATTTAATAGATATCCCCATAATCGAACAACTCTGCTCCATTGTACAGAAAATTGCAGGATTTCTTCCTGACCGGGACAGAGCTCAGCACCTACGCGTCAACCATGCTGTAGCTCCCAGCCAAGCCCCCTTGTCATTTTTATTTTTAAGTATTGATTTGGATGTGTTTATTTGTACTTGATTAGAACTGAAAATAAACACAAATGCAATGCACCTTAAAGTAATAAATAACATTTAATAAAATACAGGACATGCACTTACAAGCAGAAATGTTAATTTGAGAAATTGGTTAAAGTGCTAAAACTAATATTGTTTTTTAAGTTTTTTTAAAACAAACATTTCAACTTGTCAAATGCAGTATAGGTTAGGAAAATTCAGTTAACACACCTGTATGCTCAGTTGTTGCTTTTTGAACTGATGTCCATTTATGTGTAAGTGTCCATTATCACGATGGCAGCTTGCACCAAATTGCAGAATACAATAAAATTAAACAGGTGTATTTCTTTAATTTTCTTAAACTACAATATTACACAGATATGCATTACACGGTGGTATGGTATTGCTTGTAAGGGAGATTTCAACATGCACAAGTCCAGATCAAATTTAAATAGCAAGTCAAAAGGTAACAAGTAAAAAATAGAAGCCGACCTTTGATTCCTCCGATGATGCGGTTGGTTTGCTTTCTGGTCAAGTAGCAGCAGCAAAGGAAGGACTTGTACAATCCGCCTCACGACAGAAAAAAAAGCGTGAAACAGAAAGATACGTTTCGGCCTTCCATCTGTTCCAATCCGCCAACTCATGTTGAGGATTCTCTGCCACATTTACGTCACCGGGAGGCGCATCAGGATTGGCCTGATGGATACAGTGGTTTTACTCCCTCAGACAGCCGCTTTTGCCTATGCAGCCATTGACGCAGTGAAAAATCTGGAGAAGACGATGGCACTCCAACAGTCTTCTGTCCAGTGATTCGCCAGCATCTAAATAGAGCATGCGTACCACCTAGTAGACAGGTGGGGAATCAAATCGATAAACAATGGCAGGACCAATTCTGCCAAGATATAAATAAGGCCCTAAGTCTGAACGTAGAAATCTTCACAGTAACTTAGTCCAGCGGCTTCCCAATAATGACACCTCCTATTCGACATCAGCCTTACCCTGTTGAACGTTACCTTCTCAGACATTTTTCTTCAACAAATCTTCTAAGTCCAATGATAAGTGGAGACCAGGTCCAATCCTGTGTATCCAAACCGTGATCCTTTGTGTAGGGCTATAATTTTCAACCTGACCCCGATCTCGCATGATTAGGTTTCCGGGGTTGGCGCTTTGATCATTGAGGCACTATTTTTCAGTTTAAACTTTAAAAATGTATAGCTTTGTCTCTATTGATTGGATGTTGTTTGTTTTGGTGTCAGTTTATTCAAATGTAGTCTATTAGTTGGTGTGAGATTTTTCTTGTGTTCTGTTTTCATTTTACTACATTGTATGTGCTGCATAAACACTTTACACATTACCTCTAAGTTAACCCTAACTGCTTTTCTGTCAAGCTACCAGAAAGTTAAGCACAGGTTAATTTAGGGAGTTTTTATAGTTCACCAGGAGAAGGATTGCGGTGTTGCCTGAGTTCTACCCCACTCAACCAAAAGCCCAATTTCTCACATTAATGATCTAGTTTAAACCATGTGATTTTCAAATTAGTTCTACTACATATCTGCATGAGCCCTTGTAATAGTTATTTGTGGATGGAGGTGTGCATATCAAAGGTACAGAGATAAAACTCATCCCTTCCTGACCTTGCCACACCAAAAAGTAGAGATTAGCAGCCTGATTCATCATAGTGCCGTTTTGCGAGTTTGAAATAGCGATTCATAAGGAATCGCTATTCCAGACTCACAAAACGGCATTCATGTAGGAATCGCAAAAACAAATGCGATTCTTACATATTCCTTATTTGCGATTAGCAAATTGCTAATCGCAAATAAGGAATAACTCCCCATTCATTCCTATGGGCCGAAAGGCCCATAGGAATGAATGGGAAGTATTCCTTATTTGCCGAAAGGCCCATAGGAATGAATGGGAAGTATTCCTTATTTGCGATTAGCAATTTGCTAATCACAAATAAGATAGCGATTTAAAGGGTGCCAGGGGTGTCCAAAGGACACCCTGTAACACCCCTTAAAAGTAAATAAGAACAGGTGTTGCGCACACACATGTCCAAATGACATGTGTGTGTGCAACATGCAACTCAGAAAAATGCTTTTAAAAGCATTTTTCTAAGTATTCGCTATTTACCACGAGGTTTGACCTCGCGGTAAATAGCGGGCCGAAATTGAGAATTCGCAATTTTAAAATGGATGATGAATTGCATTTAAGGAATCTCAAATAGAGATTCCTTAAATGTAATTCCTTGCAAAATAGCGAAATCGCTATTACCGATTTTTGCATTTGGGATGATGAATCCCAAATGCAAAACTCGCACTCGCAAAGTTCTCTGATCTGGCCCTTTGCAAGCCCATTTCGGCTTGATGAATCAGGCTGTAGGTTCCTCCAAGGGACGAAACAGTAAAGGAGGGAGAACTGCAGCTGATGAAACAGCATAATCCTACATTTCTCCTCTGACACCACCCTATTGCTTGGCAGATGCCTAGGAGTGGCGGGCCCTCTTTGGCATAAACCAGTGGTTCTCAAACTGTGCGCCTTGGCTCCCTGGGGATCCGTCAGACCCAGCCAGGGGAGCCGCGCACAAAGCCCTCCTTAAATCACAAAACACAAAGAAACCTGGAGCCCACAGGTCATTTCTGATAACTGCGTGTTTGGTTTGTTGGCCTTTGTTATATAACTGGTTACGTTACAAAAACACTCCTTAAACAGCACTATATAAAATGTGTGCCCTATAGGAAATACAAATTGAGTCAAGCATGTAGATGAAGCACATCAGATTTTGAGCTTGTATCGTTTTTGGAATGCCAGAATTAAATGTATAACGTTTGAGCCCCTTTATCAGCCAAAAAGATGCCAGCTACAACCCGAAAGCCTGTCCAACTAAAATCAAGGCTGCTGGATTGACGAAGTAGGTTGCAGATGAGAGGGGTTCGGCTGCAGCACACAGCCCTGAAGGAACTGAGGGCCTCATTTATGAAAAGTGACGCATCGCTGCGTGAAAACAGCGATGCGTCACTTTTCACTGCGCACTCCTTACGACATTCCTATTCGTCATATTTAATGTATGATGCATCATGTCGCAAGGAGTTACAGATACGTCAGTATTTCTGACATATCTGTAAGCGCAAAAGTGACGCATTGCTGGAGTGTGTCACAAAAGTGACGCAACTCCAGCAATGCGTCCTTTCACATGGGGCAAGCCCCATGTGAAAGGGTCTGCGTCAGTCTTACGCCTGCTGTGAGGCAGGCGCAAGATTTTGACGCAACAGCGTCCTAAAAGTGACGCAGTGAAATCTCATAGATTTCACTGCGTCACTATTACGAGGCTTTTTGCGGGGGAACGCCCCCTCTGCATACATTATACCTGACGCAGGTATAATGTGGCGCAGGGGTTTAAAAAGTGACGCATCTACCTAGATGCGTCACTTTTTAAATATGGCGCAATGAGGCGCATTTTTTACACCGCTGATGCGTCACAAAAAGTGACGCACCGGCGGCGCAAAACTGACGCAAGGCCTCATAAATAAGGCCCAGAATGTCTGGTACTCCCCCACTTTAAGGATCCTTGAAAGGGACTTGAAATAGGGATTGGGAGATGCTCGTGGGTTTTCATGTTAACTGATCCTTGTTATTGTATTAAAATAGCATGGCTCTATCATATTTCCATGAGAAAGAACCTTTGTTATTCTTATACCTGTTTTTATATGAAGTAACATTCATACCTTCCGGCAATGTCCGCCCATCAAAGAATGTCATTGGTTTGGTGAGACTTCGCCTGATGCCAGGGACTGGAGGGTAGAGGCGAAGGCACTCCTTCAGGCACATGGTGGTGTAAGTCATCTTGCCAAGATCATCCCTGAAATAGTTCGGTATTGTGATAGAAAAATTGTGGGACAGGTTACAGACGCAAAATGACGTTTAAAGCGCGACTGAATAGTGTATAGACTATTACTAATGCATTATTAACATTACCTTGCACAGAGATGGATCATTCTTTTCAAAACGCAGGCTGCAATCGCTGTCTAGCAATCGTTTTTAAAACATGTAAATCAATAACACGGATTTCTATATGTTTTTACATCTATTGATAACATTTGTGATAACCTTAAAATTTGATCTGTAAAGGTTTTCCTCCCTTTCATAGTAACACAAGTTCATATATAAAAATAAAAACGGTAATTTGCAAGTTATGATTGCCTCCACAAAAGCTATGGGTCGCACACCCCAAAAAATACTCATGACTTTACTCTTGATATGAGACGCACTTAAAAAAGTTGTAAGTATTCTTATAGAAGATGTGACATACAACGTTATCCTTAATACTATGAAAGATAGGTAATAAAGAATGTAGTGTAATTTAGAGGTTTAAATATATGTTGTTAGCTAATTTCATTCTGTGTTTATATCTTATTTATTATTTTAAATATTGTGAGATCATAAACATTGCACCTGGGTGTGAGTTATGGTTGGCATACCTGCTGTTCGAATCATGAACTGCAATCTAAACATATCTTGCAAATTAGAATTCTTAACCATGACTTCTCTTTAACAGTGTTTATTTCAGTGCATTTCATAGGTTTTTTTTCCCAACCAATGAATAGATATTAGAATCAAAGATAACCATATCTTCACTTAAACCTTTGTTTTTCAGTTATATTTTTTATGCTGATATGTGCCTTCTACTTCCATCCCATTATGGGTGGTCCGGCGCTCTGTGTCTGGCCTTTGTACCCACTCGTAGCTGGTGCATGGCTTGGATGAAGGCACCGTGGGATCCAGCCAGTACAACCCCTCCTTATGATCTCACGCTACACGCAGGTGGGAAGCAACATTTTCGAATGCACGACAGTTGAACATTTTAATCTTTGGCCAAGCATTTTCAAAAAAATGTGATTCATTAGGGTTGAAGTGTCATATGGTAGGGTTTGTGATCCCAAGCTTCATGGCCATTGACTGCGAACCTGTGACAAGCTTCCTGGACCACTGGGGGGCTCCATTGCCTCTTGTTGAGGGTGTGTGAACGTGAGAAAAGACCAACATGTCCATTAAGGTAGCTGGGCTTCAGAGGGTGTGAGTCCTGCTGCAACGTCAGTTTTTTTTATTGCCTTCAGTGTGGTGGGCTGTTCCTTTGGGATCCTTTAATGAGTCTGGGAGATGAGGGTGCACTTACCCTGCTCCTTTATGCACCCTTTTATTTTTACAGGACTTCAGGTACCAGTAATTGCATCCTGAACATTTATCTTGATGCTTTGGCTAGCCAATCAGAGAGCTTTGATTCTATGGACCCCATGATAAGTCACATACCTGAATGTAAAAAGGGAGACTTAAATCCATTTTCTATCATATTTTTTTTTTTTTTTTACATTTTGGACCTCTGGAGATCCGTGAAACTATTGATTTATTCTCCAAATTTCAGGAGCACATTCTTGGTATCGTTATAGTCTAACACTTTAAAGCTCACAAGCAATATTTAAAACTAATTTAAAAAAAACACAAAAATGAAATAAATGATGAGAAAAGAGAGCTCCCTCATCTAAATTTCATTTTTTAATTTAGGTCCACAAATAGTGAGCGAACCATGGTTGAATTTTTATCTGTAGACAACCCGTCTAGATAACTAACTTTAGCCCTTTGAGGAAAATTCTACATTTTTCTCAAGCTAATATCTCTAAAAAACTACTGGGCTCACTAACCTCGGACTGCAGAGAACCCTGCCCCCATTTTCAGCTTGTCAAACGTGCATTATGACAACTACCTTAAGAGACTCATTGAGTGGACTGGCATGCTCATGAGAAGAAGTACCTTGGACGCCAGAGGAGGAGAAGCTGCACCCACCTGCTGCTCTTTGCTCTCTCCTCCTGATTGCTGCTGGGAGGCTGCCTTTTTCCGTGACAGTGATCTCCTGTGTTGAGAAGAGGGCAGTGACCGAGAGGCAGCAGAGCTGGGCGACTAGGGTGGACATCACCGAGTTTGCGGTACGTGGCTCCGGACAGCAGAGGATTTGGCCCGGATTCGGTGGACCTGGTAGGTGACAGCTGGTAGCCCTGGTTCCCTGGTGTTGAAGGGTTCTTTTGGGCTACAGATTGGGCTGTGACTGATGACAGTGAGCGGTCAAGCGAGGGTTGCAGACTTAGAGTGTCGCCACTGAGTGTGTGCACCAGTAAAGCTCCACCGAGGTGGCCCAGATAGTCTGGGTGCAGCTTGTGTAGCCTGGAGTGCCCCGGGTTGCTCCATCAACAACCACAGAGCCTACTGGGAATCACCAGGGGCAGCAGGAACAAGTGGAATTATGGGGAGGAGTGCCTGGACCCCTGCCTGGCTTTATAACCTGCCGACCTGACCATTTGCTTAAGAACGATGATGGATTCAACCCATATCTGTGACCGGGGTGAGTGTCTAAAAAGTTTCAGCGCTCCTTCCATCATTTCTTTGTGTTTGCTTTGTTCGCCTTAAGTGTGGCAGGGTATGCTCAGACATGAGTCCCTTGCTCATTTTGCCAATGGATTCAAGCTAGCCTTGCTGATGAGGGGTGTTACCCTAAAACCAGTCCCAGGATGCTTGTTTCTAGTTCAGGGAAGGCCTGGCTTTGGAGTTCGGGCTGAACTATTCCCATAAGGCACAGGGTCAAGACTGATTTGCATATATCTGGATCTGAACTGAGGTGGCAAAGTGAGCTACAGACCAATGATGGATTCAACCCAGATCTGTTACCTGGGGTGAGTGTCTGAGAAGTTTCAGCATGCCGGTTGTCATCTCCTTGTGTTTGCTTAGCTTGCCCTACGTTGGCAGGGTATGCCCTGACCTGGGTCTCTTGTTCACTCAGCCACTGAATTGAAGCTAGCCTTGCTGATTAGGGTATTACCCCGAAACCGGTCCCAGGATGCTTCTTTTTGGTCCAGGGAAGACCTGGCTTGAGGGTACGGGCTGCTGTTTTCCCATGAGGTCCAGGGTCAAGACTGAATTGCATATAGCTGGGTCTGAACTGGGGTGGCAAAGTGAGTAAAAGAATGATAATGGATTCAATCCAGATCTGTGACTGGTATTGAGAGTCGGAAAAGTTTCAGTGCTCCGTCCATCATCACCTTGTGTTTGCTTTGACCTGACCTTTTGCGGCACAGCATACAGAAACAGACACAACCAAACAACATTGAAGCCACCATTAAGGACTTCTGGTGCTGTATATATCAAGGGGAAGGGCTCAAGAATGCCAGAAAAAGAAGAAAGGAGGTGGACAGAGGGAATCAAAAGGTCCTACTGTAGTGTAGTTCCAATTTCCCTTATAGGTTCTACGCATTGGAATAACATACACGATAGGCTTGGCATAGGACTGAGGTCTGTATGCCCCTATTATGTATATTAAACTTAATTACTGTGTACCAGCTAGCTCAGAGGCCACTAGAAACCTCTTGAAGACAAGAAGGGAATAGCTTCTGGCAACAACATAACATAAAACCCACATCCCTCAGGATCATGGAAACAATATACTACTTTTCATTCAGTCACTCATCTCAGAGAAGTACATAGAAGAAACAGTCAGTGTGTTTACAATAAAATTTATTGCACAGTTGTTATTCTAGTACTGGTTATATGTGCTGCGACAACTGTTAGACAGTAGCAGAGAATTATGGCCAGCAGTGCAGTTAAATAAAAAGGCTTTGTATATTTCTACCATTTTGCAATAGTAATGATACATACATGAAATACAGAATGCATTAAGATAAAGCCTATACCCCTATGATGCTTAACTAGATGTACCTAAGTGTACCTAGCATGTGTGTAGGTCTTAGAGAGCCAAGAATCGCCCTAGGAGTTAGTCTATCCCCATTACCTTAGTGGGACTTCATCCTGATTCTCGAGCTGGACCCACCAGGGTCGGTGAGGGACTTCTGCCAGCTGGAGCTGCAGCATGACGCAGGTTGCAGCGTCTCAGATATCAGAGTGTTGGCATGGAAGTCTCGGTCTCCTCTCTCTTGCTTGGTTAAAGGTAGGTATATTTATACTGGATAGGTGCCTTGGATTGACGTAAAGTTGGTCAGAGGAAGAGGAGTTCTTGGAGAAAGCGCCTGTTTCCAAGAATTTGTTGTGACTTAGCTTAGTCACTGTTAGACATGGGGATGACGTATTTAGGATGGACCGTCTTCTGCCCCCAGAGCACACGTCAGATAAGGGACAGCCCACTGTTGCTCATTATTGTAAAGGGAGGGCTACTCTAGGTGAAAGAGCCTTAACTGGGTGAAAGGGCCTGCCTGTCTCTTTGGCACGAAGGATTTGTGCCTCTGAAATTGCGGCCCTATGTTAGGGCCGCAATTTAGTATATAACACTCCAGCACATCAGCTAAAGTGAGTCTTTTGTTATCAACGCAATAAGCAACCAAGAGAAACTCACATATTAAAAGTCAAGCACGCACTAGCACCCTGTCATTGTTTAAGATGTCTGAATTTTTACTGATCATAAAATGGTCCCCAAAAAGAAGACTTCTCACTACTTAGGGGCAGATACTGTCGAGAAAGAACTCTTTGGGCTAATACAAACAAGGTTTATAAGAAGTACGTCTCTGTCATTAACGCAAGAGCAACCCCCAGCGAATTCACCCCAACAACACAGTACTTCCAAACACCCAACAGTCAAGCAAAAACTCTGGAGGGGGCAGAGGATTTGATAAAATATGAAACTTCATGGGCAGACTCCAGACAGAGTAAGGCTGACTCCCTTTTGTTAAGTAATCCTGCCCTTTAGCATAGATCACACTCATGCCCCAGGGAATGGGAAGCGTTTGATCAAGCCCTACCCAGGGGTAAACAAGAGGCAAACGAAGGCAACAGATGCATCAACCCCCAAGAAAAGGGCCACGTAACACTGTCGAGAAAGAACTCACGGAACATAAAGAATACCAGGGAGACATTAATCAAGGAAAATGGTCTCCATTCCACTGAAGCCCTAATTCACTGGTGAAGTGATCAAGACTCTGAAGTCTTAATTAAGGGCCAAACGCTATCTACCCCAAGGTTCACTTCATCTGCCTCTTCCACAACCGATCTTTATTTGGGAAAAGAGAAGAAGCAAAGGAACCTCTAATCGAGACCGGGCAAACCAATGGTCAGTTAGACCCTCACCTGAAAGCCATTAGAAAAGCACAAAACCCCTTAGCCACGGCTATGTTATGGCAGTCAACAAAAATGAAGGTTCAAATAGACCTCCGACAATCAATCGCACAGCACCTGGTGAACCAGGTTAACAGATGGAAAACATGGAAGCAAGCATCCTCAGAAATCAGGCCACAAAAGCCTGTTTGAGTTAATGTGCTGCTATTATTGACAAGTGGGCTGAGTAGCCGGAGATACTAGGGGATATGGTAGCGAAATCTAGGTGCAAGAGGAAAGCATCAACAGCGACCAGTGGATTCTCCAGACCAACATTAGAAAGCAAGTCCAGAAATCAAGGAATGGTCAAAGTAAGACCACCCAGGAAACCCAGAGAATTGCAGAAATGCCTAAAGACCTAACTATTCAATGGGAGCCCAGAGCATGCCAAGGGAAGGAGATAAAAAAAAACATCCAGGGTGCAGCAGGAACCATAGGGCCCGCCCAGGCAGAAGCCAGCCTTTCCAGGAAGGCTAGAAGAAGCTGAAAAAACAACAACAAAACACAAAATTCAAAAGAAGATCAATAGTGTCACCAACTTTGCACAGTTGCAGATTAGTGGAGCGTGACAACCCATGGCCACTTCCTCCCATATTTGCTGTTAAGCACCAGAACAAGTCACTGGGACCAAATGAAGGAAATCCTCAAGGGAGCGAGGCCTTGCAGTTACGTAATAAGTGCTATACTTCCCAGCCAGTTTCCAGGCCAAAATCAGTATTGGACTCAAAGAAGAACCGGCGGTTAGCCCTGAAAAGGTGAATGCTAGCACACAGATCTGGGCAACCAACCATTCAAGACCTGAGACGCAGTGCAGCCCTGAAGGGTGTTACACTTTTTCCCAGGTGGAACAGCAAATAAAATATAGTCTAGCTAGGCACTTCAAGCGGGACAGCTGGTCGACTGCAGAACAGAACCTCTTACAGAGCTCCCTCGAATCTAGACCCCCAAATCTGCACACACGCCCAGGATAGGAGCACTGCAAATCCACCTATTCCAAAGAAAATGCCTTGAATTTATGAGGTAATGATCACCCCTAGATACTATATGAAGGACTCTCATGACATTTTGAACAGATCCAACATCCTTCTGCAAGTTGGCCACCTTGTAACCCTCAAACAAGTAGATTCCAAAAGATTGGAGTGGGTAAAATTAAAAAAAGCTTAAAGGGGCCGCCCTTTTCTTCATGAGAAGCCTACCTTGACTTTATTGTAAT
Organism: Lissotriton vulgaris; assembly: GCF_964263255.1. Classification (NCBI taxonomy): domain Eukaryota; kingdom Metazoa; phylum Chordata; class Amphibia; order Caudata; family Salamandridae; genus Lissotriton; species Lissotriton vulgaris. The sequence continues at coordinate 53,409,549 of NC_141699.1, read as the reverse complement.
ATTCATTATTAGTATTATTAGTATTATTGCTAAAACTATATCTTTTATTGTACAGATCTCTTGTTCAAGAATACTTTTGAGTCCTGAAGATGACCGCTAAATAATGTATCGGTCGAAACGCCGTCGACGCTTTTCTGTGGCTTAAGTTATTATAAGGACACAGTATTTATGTTTATGGTGTTCCTTTTTCTGTTTTGTGATATGTATCGTTGTTGCCACTTGTCTGGTTTATATGTATTGCTTTTTTTGTATACCAGCGTTTTTTCTTGCATGAGATTATTTGTATGTCTAAACTAAACTTTTTCAATTGTTAAAATTAATAAATGTATAATTTTGATACTACTGGGCTTCTCTAACTATCATAATGGATATTCTTCCAATTTTTTAACAATTTCTCTTCCCCTGAGCCTTTTTATTTGATATAGTTAGTATTTGTCCCGGGTTCGGGGTTTTTGGACAGCCCCTGTGGTTGTTAATCATCCAAAAGAATGAGCCAGAAGCAGGACAAGATACTGCCCAAGGCACCCCATTCACAGAAGGCGATGCAATCAAGAACATCAACAAAATGAGAAATGATGGAACCCCAGTGCCGAATGGGATCCCCACCCCAGTATTCAAAACTAGCTCAGGCATACCTAGTTCTAATCTTGAACCTGTGGAGAAGTGTGGCTCACTGGTTAGAGCAGGCAGACCCTGAAGCAGAGGTCAGACCCGGGACCAGGGTTCAATTCCCGACGTGGCAGGGTCTTGAGCTCAAATGTCCATGGACTCGATAATTCTCGCTTCGGTGCCTGACCTAATCATGGGTTCACATTCTGCAAATCTGGGCATTAAGCTTGCTTAATCTTCACAACGGCCCCCTGCGGCGGGATGCCTGGCTTTCACCTTGGGGATGCCCTGTAGGGGCTATCTCACAGAGAAAAGCCAGGACGGGTTCCCAAGGCAAGCGTTTAGAGACCCCTGGGTGATAAGCGCTATATAAATCCAATATACAATACAATACAATACAATACAACCCACTTTCTAACTAAATGAGAAATAATGGAGCCCCAGGACTGAATGAGATCCCTGCCCCAATATTTAAACTAGCTCAGGCATACTAAGTTCTAATCCTGACCCCACTTTTAAACTATGCTTTCTCAATAGCAATGACACCACAGTCATTGGGAGGATCCATCTTATTCCCCATCCATAAAAAAGGTGACCACTCTAAACCTGCAGGCTTGTTTCCCTGCTTGACCTAGAAGCTAAGGTCTACACCCAAATCTTTTTGAAGGTAATCGAGGCTTGGGTAAATAACAAAACAATCCACCCATTTTACCAGTCAGAATTTAGGACAAAAGCTCAACCATGGACAACATCCTTGCGCTGGCTTATATTTTCAAACAAGTGGTCTAGGAAAAGCACCCACCCCTGTTTTCCTGCTTCACAGATTACAGAATGGCCTTTGACTGGGTCGACCAAGGTAGTCTTTGGGGAAAATTGACTGCTTAGGGGATCCCGCCCATGTTCTTGAAAGCGATTACATCCTTATATGAGGGAACTTGAGTCCAGATGAAAACAAGCCCTACTACAGTAACATCAAGAGTCTCCACCAACAATGGGGTCAAGCAGGGTTGTGTTTGGGCCCTCCTACTCCTCAACCTTTACATTACTTACCTGGAGTCTGTCCTGAAAGGTGCCAGCACAGTGGCCCGAGGCTATGCTAGGTGAGGATTGGGACCATACCAGGGTGGGTCTTCAGGGAGCCCTCAATGAACTTCATAAGTACAACCAGGAGAAACACTTGCAAGTTAACCAGAGCAAAACCAAGATAGTCGTATTTGGTAAATAACCACACAAAAGTCAAGCCTCCTGGCAATTTTGGGGAACATCAATTAGGGACAACATCTGCCAACTACTGCTTTGGGGTTTGGCTCTCGGAAAGGGCCAAACTGACAACTCACACAAAACATCAAAGTCAAAAGCTGACTGTGTAATCTTTACATTAAAGCGATTATGCCAATGCCTGGCAAGCTCAACAGCAGAGCCAATGCTGACAGTCCTGAAGGCTAAACTCCTTCTGACCACCAATTACAGTCCACTCAATGAGTCTTTCCGGGAGCCCTGGAACCATTCATAGCTGCGGCACAGATTAAAACATACAAATCAGTGCTGCAACTCTGAGACACGGTAGGAAAGCCAGGCTAAGGCTGAAATTTCGTCTCAGCAGGGCAGACTTGGCACTACAGGGGGACCTAATTAAGTTCTATAACAGGGTCTTTAGAGCCCCAGACAACACACTTAAACTTCAATTAGGACCCAACTTTCCCCTAGCACTCCAAGCTGTGGCAAGCAATTGGTAACTTGAAGTTTGAAACAGAGAGCCTGTTCTCATCCGAGATTCTGATATCCGCTTGGAAAAACACAGTGAAGCAGCAGGTGCGGGTCCTGGCTACTTCTCATTATCATCCTATTCTGATGGCACTGGATATGTAATACTTTCAGGGGAAAGCCCAACAAAACATACGCGAAACACGCCTCTAACTTGGGTAGGGTCAGTATCGTCAATTGTGCCTACCAGTACCAATGAATTGATTTTTAGTCCTCTATAGTTAAACTTTTAAGGGTTTTAAAAATTACTAATTTTTTTATTGGATTTTTTTAAATGAAATGTCACTTAACATAAAACAAGCTTTTTCACTGGCATGCATAAATTAACAACAAACTGCAGGAACGCATGACCATCAGGTCCAAGCTGTTATGGGACACGAAATGCGGGTTGGAGCAGGGGGCTGCAACAATTTTATGCTTAATTTACTGTAAAGATTTCAATTGATTGAATGGACAATAAATTTACTTACTGGGCTGATTTACACCAAACCAAGAAAAGGCATGAATAAAGTTTTAGGTTCATGCCATATTTGGAGTAATTCCATTAATGGGTTTTTTCTTTACTGGAGAGAAAAAGATTCTTATGGGAGTTACAATGGGAACATTACTTTATTGATCAGTTCCACAGCCCATGAAAGCCATTCTTGCAGTGGCCAGGAACTTACATACAAACAGTTTGGCTCAGCCAGGATTTCAGAAGGAACTCAAAGGAGAAGCACTTGGGCCCGGAGGCCAATGCCACCTCACCCAGCGAATACTCCTCCACGATTACTATTGGTCTATGCCCACTGGGCCTGCAGGATTTCACCTGGGCATGGCTCTCAAGCTCATGCAGCAGTGGTTCTGAAGTGGCAGCCTAGACCTCTTTTGGGAGGATCACTTCAAAAGCCCACCCCACCCACAGGGAGAGGCTAATCCAAATGCCATCAAAAATCAAGCATGCCAATGTATGTGAAGCGCGCACTTTGGACTTCCGCCTTCAGGGTTCCATGGCTGTGAAGGAAACAATACAGTTATATACACAAGATATGTGAGAGAGCCAAAGTGTGTGGTAAGTACGGTCGCTGCCCTCATTGTGAATAAAGCTTGCTACAGCATCCAATGGGAGGTTCTCGCCAATAAGCATGTCATACCGATAACTGGGCTAGCCTGATTACACTGTCCTTGTTTGACTTGCTCAGACAAACTGCAGCTGAATAGCAAATCCCACAAACATATGAACCCACATGTCGCCCCCTTTCTACATTCTTTGTGTGCTTACGCAAGTAGGAGTTGCCACTTCCATTGTACGTGCAATGTTTCTGTTTTTCTGACTTCTCCACTTACAAAGGTCCATCCAGAGCAGAGAGCTGTATGCTCTCTCCTGCTTGGTAGCTCACACAGTTCAACCAATCTGTGCACCACAATTGAAGCAATGAAAACAGTAAAACTAATGTGTAAGAAAGATGCCTGATCTCACCATTCAATGGTGTCCTTGTTTTGCAGGATTTCCTTAACCTCCTCCCTGCATTTCATTTGGTGTTCTGGGTTTTGGCCCATGCAGAATAACATCCAGGATATCCCACTGGCTGTTGTATCATGACCTGCAAACATGAAAGTGTCCACTTCAGCCCGAAGGTCCTTGTTAGATAATGGTTTTCCATTTTCATCCTAATAAAACAGACATATTAAAAAGCAGATCCAAAGCCAATTTAGCCTTAAATACCTTAATTATACCACCTGTCCTTTGGAAGTTCGAGTCATAAATCATCAAATGAAATTGAGACATTTATTTTGTTAAGAGTTAAAGAAAATAAAGTGTTTGATTAGACTACATCATACACAAGTGCATACTGTAAATGTCAAATTAAGGTATTTTGGTTGTTGAAGAAGGTCTGTCAATTTGCGGAAAAAGATTTAGAAAATATGTTTGAGTACACTGTCAAGTTATATTGAAAACTGGTCCACTATTTAGCTATAGAAGATGAAGTTGACTTCAAAATCCATACTCATACGCAAATTGTAAATTTGTTTGAAACAGGTCTGCTCCAACAGTAGGCACACTTACATTGTTATCTCTATTTTTGTGGTATAGCTGTCAGGCATTGAATAAGTTGATCACATCCATTTGAGAATTTAGGTGAATTTAGGTTTGTATCTTTTTTTTGTTGATTTTATGTAGAATGAAAACAATACAGTATAAACCACCTGCAACACTTGGCTGGTGGTAGTTGCAAAGAAAGATTATTTGGTAGGTGTCAGACAAAATATATGGAAGCAGAAAAATAGATAGAAACAACAAGAAGGAAGGAGGGGAGAAGGATGTGTCCTGCTTCTCTAATAAGAAGATATCGTGTGAAGGTGTTGTCAGCGGTAGTATCCGTAGATATTGGGGCAGGATAGCTTGCAAATCTTGTCCGACAGGTATAACAGGCAGGGTTGCCACATCTTTTCGAACCGGGAGAGTTGTTGTGTGGTTACAGCAGCCAGTTTATCCAATCCCAGTATTTCCCATATTTTATGCAGCCAGTCTTGTTGGTGGGTATCATATCTGCCCACCACCGAGCAAGAAGGAATTGCTTCGCTGCCGCCAATGAAAGAGTGATTGCTTTGCATCTAGGTGATTTCAGTGGGAAGGTGAGTGGATTGGACAGGCTCAATAGCATGTAGCTCGGGAATTTGGGTGTCTGTGTTAAGCATTGTGTTGACGGAGTCTAACACTTCCAACCAGTATGATTCTATCCTGGGGTACTAGGAGGTGCACCACAGCTTTCACCTCACAATCCGAAAGTGGCCCACAGTCTCAGTTGTTCTACGGGGCATTCACCTTGCCCCGCCTACCAGAGCCTCACCCCGCCTGGCCCAGGTACTCACGCAGGCTGTTGTGCAGGGCTCTCACTGTGCTCACTTTTAAGAATCCAGCCCCTCACCCACATGCCCACCACCGGTCCTGAGACACTGGTGGGCCCATTCAATTTAAAGGCAGTTCTCTTCTTGCATCTGCAGTGAGGGTAGGAGTGTATTCACAAACTTCAAGTACGCCCTCCAGCAAACCGGCTGCCGGGTTCCTGATCTGCGCTCCACCGTTTCTCCACTTTTCTGCTGTCTTTCACTTATTTAGGCAGCCGTTGCAAGTTGCAGGACAGACACCTCGTATTCCAGTAGCTTCCTGTCTCTGGTTGCTGTTTAAATGCCGGATCGTGAAGGATTTATCAGACTTGTGGTGGCTAGCGCAGCTCTCTTACAAAGAAGCCACCTTCAGCGGCTGCTGACCATGCCCGTAATAGAATCATTTCTAATCATTTTAAGTGTGCTATTTATACTGCATTTATACACTTTATATATAAATATATATTCTTCTTATATGGCTGGGTCTGGTGGCTCAGTGGACTAATGCGTCTACTGCAGGGGGCATGTGTTCGACCTCATGGTCACAGGTTCAAATTCCAGAGGGTCCACTCAGACTTTCATCCATCTGAGGTCAATAAAATGAGTACCATTGAGTTGGGAAATAAAAAAACATCTGGTATTCAGCGGCAAGATACCCGTAGTGGTGAACGTGCACTTTACATGTTACATGTTATGCTATGTTATGTTATGTTATGAAAGGAAGCCTTGTTTTGCATGTGAGCTCAAAATCCTGTTAATACATTCAAATTTTGCTCTCACTTCAGATGTAGATCACAGTTCTTATTCAAAAGGTGGCACCACTGAAGGGTTACAGCTTTAATCCTTTTTAATACAGAACTTACAGAGTCCAAAAGACAGATATCCACATGCAAATGAAATTGGGCATTTTCATAGGATAGAAACCACCTAACAGGGGGCGTGGCTTGCACCCAACGGAGATGGCAGCGCACCCGTAGCTCTCCGGGACTTACAGGAGAGGACACGGCCAGCGCTGGTCATGGCTCTCACTGTTTGATCCCAAAACGGAGGACTTTACTCCAAAACTAGCGAAGACCATCCTGGGACCCATGGCTGAGCACCATAGTTCAGGGTAGTGTACCTGCCAGCCTTTCTCTCTGCCTTAGCCTGCTGCCATTTTGCGAAGCCGGTTTCGGAACGGCTTTTCTCCGCAGCTGAATTTTCACCTTGCGCGCTGGGTCCCCCTTGCCTCACATCATTATTACCTGATTAAGCTTGCTAAGTGGAGACCTTTACCAGCAAATACAAAGCATGGTAGCGGTTTTCTGAGGTATTTTAAGCACTCTGCCGCCATTTTGTGATGCTGGTTTCTTTTACATGGGATCTCCCTCAAACGTTTTTTCCTTTTCCAACGCTGCACTGCTGCTGCCGCTATTAATGTATTAATGCCTGAATGTGAAGACACATTTATTTCCCTATTAGCTGTCAACTGCTGTTAATCATGGCTACTACTGATCCTTTCGCCGCGTCACTCAGAGACCCTTAGATTTTTCTCCTCACGTCTCCTACAGTCAATATGCTCACAGTGGACTGAAATTAATGTGATTATTATTTTCCTCATCATTCACAGCCGGATGCTTACGCCAAAGGGGTGAAATGACGCTTTATTGAAACTCTGAGTCTCTTATATGCACACGCAGCTCCTTACATGTATTCAGATGTACTGCAACATCAGCTCCTATATTAACTTATTTTAAAAGCATCTTGTCACGCCTCTATTGGAACCTTCTTCTGTTGTTTTGATTTTCACAACCATATCATACAACATATTACATTATATGGTTAAACGTTTTTTCAATACAAATAGCGATAATATGGACAATTTTTACAACAGTTATGGATTACAATCTCTTTCACAACTGATGATTCATGTTTTTATCTATATGTAATCCTTTACCTGCATTGATGTTACCAATGTATGCTTCTGATACCTTGGTAACATCAATGTAGTTGTAACATTGATGTAGTTGTCAATTTATCTGTAATGTCTCATTCAGACTGATGTTAATATGACTGCACTTCCTCAGTTCTTGTTTTTTATGTTTTTTTTTCTTTTCCTCTTCTATTTTCTTTTTTAGCCTAGTTCATATTTTTTTTAAACATGTTTCTACTTATTGATGTTAATCTAGTTTTTTCCTTTTTACAGATTATTCGTCCAGTTTCCTCCCTTTTACCTTGTTTACCAGCAGTTCGTTGGTGCTCTCCTCCCCATTTTCCCTCGTGATTTTGGGTACCGTCATCCTTCCGTGTGGCCTTCCACCCTCCCACCCTTCGTTTCATATGGTCTGGAACTTATGTAAGTTCTATTTCTTCCTTCTATTTTTTCCCTTTTGCTCTGTCATTTTTTCCTTTACCTTTCCTGGTTAACTTTTTTCTTCCACCCCTTCTTTATCATCTCTTTATTATCCTACTTTGCTCTTTTTTATCTCCTCCCTATTCGATATCCTTCACTTTTTCGCTTTTTCTCTTCCCTCTCTTTTTCTCATTCATCACTTCTTCTCAACCGTTTTTTGTATTATACCCTTATCCTTCATTTTTTACACCTTTATAAGACGCTTAGTTTACCTTTTCAATCGATTTGTTTCATTGTTTCATTGCATGCTTATCACTTATTGATGCTGTTCTCACTCATGCCTATTCAGAGTTACTACATGGAATGTTAAAGGTCTAAACAACCCCATTAAAAGACAACAAGTTTTATCTCATTTAGCCAGATTAAAAACAGATATTGTCATGTTTCAGGAAACCCACCTATCTGAATCTGAAGCTTCTAAGTTAAAAAGGTCTTGGGGTAGGCAATGTATTCTGTTCCCCAGCTTTGGGCAAAAAGAATGGAGTTGTAGATCTGTGTCACAAAAAGTTTAATATTTTTATAGTTCATCAAGAAATTGATTCTAATGGTCGTTGGGTAATTATCAAATTGTTAATAGATAATGTCCCATTAGTTGTATTTAATGTTTATGCTCCAATTTCTGTAGATAACGTTTTTTGGTTGCATGTTTCTGATAAATTACTCACATTTGATGATGACTGTATTATTTTTGGTGGTTATTGTAACCAAGTTCATGATCCCATTTTAGACAGACGCTCCTCAGTCAAATTTATACACTCTACAATGCATTCCCAATTTACCTCCACTATCCGTAGTAAATCATTAATCGACATTTAGAGACTATGTCATCCAGATCTTCAAGAATATAGTGATTTTTCCCCCCCACACAAAACACAATCCCAAATTGATTATATATTTTTTAGTAAATCCCTTAGCCAACATGTTCTTAATTCAGAAATAGGCTCCATTTTCTGATCATGCCCCGGTTTTTGTCGATTTTGATATACTACCCTTTTCACCGTCTTCTAACAGGTGGCGCTTTAACAACTCCCTTTTCGCTGACTCCAAATTCTCCAGCCAATTCAGTTCTTTTGCAGCAGACTTTTTCTCCACAAATACGTTTTCCGACTCTTCTCCTCTTATGATTTGGGACTCTTTTAAAGCAACTGCAAGAGGCTTCATGATCAATTATGTTTCACAGAAGAAAACGAATTTTGAAAAACAATCTGCCCAACTTCTTACGAAAATTAAGCACCTAGAACAAGCCTATTACCATTCATTTAATGACTCATCTTTGAAAGACCTAATTTCTGCTAAAGTTAATTTTAATAAGTTGTCCACTGATGCTGCAGCTTCTTATCTTTTGGAAAGTAGTGCAGGGTACTATGGAGGTCAGAACAAAATGGGTAAGCTTTTGGCTACTTATTTAAAAACTCGTTGCGACAGAACCAGGATTACATCTATAACAAACTCTAATGGTGATTCTCTTTTTAAAGATGAGGATATTTTACAAGAATTTGTAACTTTTTATAAACACCTTTACACTCCTGAGTCACGCCCTCTTCCCGCTGACTTATCTTCTTACTTTCAAAATCTTACTTCCCCTTCTTCCCATCATATTAACTTTGATTCACTCGAAGAAGATATTACTTTAAATGAAATTTCCCATGCAGTTTCTATCTTAAAAAGGGGTAAAGCTCCTGGCCCTGATGGTTTTACCATAGAATTCTATCACAATTTTTCAAAACTTCTTCTTCCACACCTTCTTTCTCTCTTTAATTTTTTCATTATGAATGGTGTTTCCCAAGGAACTTTTCAAGAAGCTGTAATTTGTTTAATTCCCAAAGATAATAAAGATCCTTCCTATTGCAAAAACTATCGTCCTATTTCTCTTGTAAATACGGACTATAAGATCTTCGCAAAAATACTAGCTCTACGTATTGACCCCATTTTACCCGAACTTATTGGACCAGAGCAATCTCGTTTTGTCAAAGGTCGTTTATCCTCTGATAATTCTAGAGTCTTTTTTAATGTTCTCAGCAAGGCTTCTTCCTTACAGTATCCATTAACAGCCATTACTTTGGACGCAGAAAAAGCCTTTGATAGGATTGGTTGAGATTTTATGTTTTATGCTCTCATATGGATTGGTTTCCCCCCAAAACTAATCTCCCTTATTTCTCTCTTATATTCTGGCCCCAGAGCATCTATTTTTGCCAATGGTAAGGTTTCAGATTATTTCTCTCTTTCCCGCGGTGTTCATCAAGGTTGTCCCTTGTCCCCTTTATTGTTTATAGTGGCAATGGAACCCTTTCTCACGAAAATACATCAAGATAATCATATTACTGGTTTTCAAACTAGGCTCTGACCTCGTTAAATTATCAGTTTATGCTGACGATATACTTTGTACTGTTCTAACCCTGAAACTTCTCTTCCTTCCTTTCTCCAACAAGTTGATGCATTCTCGCAGGTCTCAGGCTACCGCCTTAACCGAGATAAATGTGAGGTCCTACCCCTTAACGTCTTATGTCTTCGCCACTATTTTAAACAATCGAGTTTCTCTTGGCAGCCAGTTAAATTAAAATATTTAGGTTTGTGGTTTTCCTCTACTATTCCCGATACTTTAAAACTTAATTTTGATTATATTACCAAAAAACTAACCGATTTAATCTCCAAATGGCATCCTCTCTTTCTCTCATGGTGGGGAAGACTAGACTCTATTAAAATGATGCTGGACCCTATCATTTTATACACTCTCTACATGATTCCTGTTCATGTCCCAGGTTACAATTTCAAACGAATAGATTCCATTTTATTAAAATTTCTTTGGAAAAATAAATCTCCTCGGATAGCGTTATCGAATCTCAAGAAAGATAAACTCAATGGAGGTCTCAAATTTCCTGACTTTAAATCTTATCACTATGCTTTCTCCCTTAAACATGCTTCCAAATGGTTATCTACTGATCTTCCCTCTCATTCTCCAGTATGGTTGTCCATTGAGAAATCTTTTATTTCACCCTTTGATTTCCCTGAAACACTTGCATTTACTACCAATTCTACCTTTTTACATTCTTCGGTCACTGCTCACACTCGCCAACTCTTTTCTCACCTTCTACCCTCCTCCTATCCTTCTTTGACCTCACTATCTCACCAACCTATTTCACCAACCTATTTGGCACAACAAACTTTTACGTATTAAGAATCACTCTTTTTATTGGAAATCCTGGAGATCTAAAGGCCTTTTGTGGATTTCTCAACTTCTTTATGTAAATACTTCTCTATCCTTTTCCGATCTTCAATCTCAGTTTCACCTTCCTAACTCTTACAGGAAACATTATGATCTTCTACTTCCGGCCCTTCAACATTATCTTAGCTCAGTCCCTTCTGCTCCTGCTCTCTCTCTTTCCTGCTCCACACTTTTTCCTCTTCTAAGCTCAACTCCTTCAGCTTCCAGTATTTACAAATGTCTTCTATCTCCTTCAGAACGTCTTAAGACAAAAACTGAATTGGCTTGGGAACAGGATTTGTCTTTTTCCTGGTCGGTTTCCTTATGGGATAAAATATGGCTAAAAATTAATAAAACTTCAAGAGCAGCTAACACCACTCAAACTCTTTATTTCATTTATCAGCGCCTACTGTACTCTCCTGCAATATTAGCGTCCTTTTCCCCTGACATTTCATCTACTTGTTGGACCTGCTCATGTCCCAATGCTGACCTAATGCACATGCTTTTTCCATGTCCTCACATTTCTACATTTTGGAAATCAATTTTGGGCCTGCCTAAACATTATTTTTAATACAAAAGTTCCCTTCTCACCATCAATTGTTTTCCTAGGCTCCTTATCCTTATCCTGGCCTCACTCACCATCTCATTTTAAACTAATTGACCTCCTCATAGCTATAGCCTTTCACTTGATAACTTCTAACTGGAAAGATTACTCAAAAGTCACATACTCAGCATGGTGGAATGCCATATGCTTCCATCATAGACTAGATACGAATTATGTCACTCCTGTTTCCCTGACAGTTAAGAGAGATTTGCTATGGCTTCCTCCTACTTCGTACTTATCCACCCCCTTCCGCGCATCCTCATACTAATGTTCTGATACATGTATCTGATGAAGTCCGAAAGCCACCATGATCACTTCCTTGTTGTCTTTTATTTATAAATTACACATTGATGTTATTTACTCTATTTTTTATCGTTATTGATACTTTTCTCTTAAATTGTTATGTATATGCATACAATGCCTCTTTTATAGATTCCACCATAATGTTTATTTGTCATCTTCCCAATATATCTCTTTTCCTTCACTTTCCCCTTCCTTACCCTCCCTTTTTCCACTCATATACTTTCATTTATTGAATCATCTCATTCCTGCATTCCCATTATGTATTTTATATACCTGTTGATAATATCCTGTATGATGCATTTCTGTTTGTTTTTCTTTTGCGTTTGGTTTCAATAAACTTGAACTTAAAAAAAGAAAAAACCAACTAACAACTGAAGCTAAGTACCATAAACAAGAACAGATGCAACTGCAGTTTCTTTTGGTCTGCCCCAGCTGAAGAGTCTCCAGTGATGGAAAATACAGGGTTTCAAAGTTGTCATCTCACAAGCTTTTCACTGGGTAGTTTGAGCAATATTGAAGAAGGCGTAGCTGTTTTTGCAAATACCAACGAGAATGATACCTATCTATGCAACCTCTCTTGTATAGGTAGGAAGAATAACAGTGCCAGTTGAGAGATGCAGATCATTATAAAATGTGGATTACTAAAGAACAAGCATAATTTTAAGTGATCAATTTCAAAACATACCCTGGTAAACAATTTGAAAGCATTGATGGAAAAACAAAAAATAGCTACTAAACAGCAAGAACACTGACATTGCTTAGGGGTTCTAATAACTGAGATATCAGGCAGGGAAGGGACTGTATATTCTAGGAAATAAATTCTGAGAACAATCAATTCCAATCTACCTCATCACAAAATGTGGACTGGTTTAATAACCTTCATATATTAACAGGATTGCCTGTAACAAACTCTAGTTTAGATTTTAGTAAACCTTACTATTCCCCAAAAAACCACAAGGCTAAGCCGATACGCACTAGTATGGAACCTCAATAGTGCAATTATGCTTAAAGTAGGTCACATATATGAACAGGAGTGAAGTAATTTTAGAGCATGTCCTGAAAGGCCTAGTTTTCTTTCTTTCTAAAGGTTGTGGGAGACTTTAAGCAGATTTTAGTCCTCAATCCCTGATGAAATTCTCAAAAATTCATGGCAGTGAAACATGTTGGCAGCCAGTAACAGTTTGGTCAAACATGATAGTTTTTTTAGCAATACACTAGGTGACACAATCAAATAAATGCTATTGGCCCCCAGACAAATGTTTAACTCTCAAGATAACCTAACCACTGTCTAACACAAGAGAAGCCAATTGTAACAGAGGGGATATGGTGATGCACATAAAGACGCACAGACTGACTAGGATGTAGTTAATATCAGTAAAGGGCACATAACTTGTCCTATTCGCGGAATCTGGACATCATATTAAGGAATAACATTACAACCTTCTGTCTTAAAGAACATGCCACTGGGTGGGCTCTCAGGCCCATACACCTAAAGAATAGGGAGGGTTACAACACCACAGAGGGGCTAATTTGTGTAAACTGATGGGGCTGCTTCTGATGTGATGTACTTTACACATAAAGCCTACTCTTCCTAACTTCTTTCTAAGTATATCTATTAGACATTGGCCATAATCCATAAAACCATCTATAGCACTACTGTGTCACAACAAACAAATATGCAAATACACAGAGAGCTATGTGAAAATAAACATGATTATATATTATACCTTGGCACTAAGAAGAATATCCAGAAAGTCTAAATGTCTTTTCTGTTGGTTTTTCTCCAATTCTTTTTCCGCTTTCAGTAAACCTATTCTCTGTTGAATCACTTTATCTGCCAATAAAAATAACGGATTGCTTTCAAATTACAATAAAACACTGGTGTTATATTCTACAGCAAACAGAGTACCATAAAAGAAGCATTTTCTTTAATTAAACTTTTGAGATAAATGGAGTGTGCAGGAGTGTCCAGTTGAGAGAGTAAAACAGTAGAACAGTGTTAGTTTAGTGAGTCTACCTCATTGTCACATGGAAGCTACAGCCAAGTAGCTTCCAGTACGCTGGTTTCCAATATGTCAGGAGCACTAGTAAGTTATTTTCTGTTTGACAAAAATATAATAATAATCTCCCCCTGGACCAATGCAACTTTCTACACACCAATAAATCTCTTCTATCCTTATCAAGTTAAGAAAGTTTGTAAAAAATGTAGTTCCAAAAACGGCCACTGCCCACAAGGTCAGCGTCAGGTGCAGCTGCACTGATCACACCGCCCTAGATCCGGGCCTGCATTGGAGCATTTTTTGGTTCTCTGTCACATGTAGAAATACTTTAACATTAGTAAAGCCATCCACTGCGGTACGTTTCAAAACCTGAGCTTGTGTTTCTCCAGACGTAGCACACTTAAAACATTCTGCCTACCTGTATTGGTAAAATTTTGAATGGGGTGAGCAACCCAATATACCCTTGCGGGCTTGGGCAATTAACACGTTTAAAAATTGGGCCAGCAAGGGGTTTGTTTGTTAAGGATTCTCAGTTATAGCACAGAGGGGAACTGTAATGAATTGAGTACCCATACTACTAAAAATTAGTGGCTGAATAAAGTTTCACAGATATACATCAATAATTTTACCACACTGACACATTAAAGAAGTGAAAGAATACAATAACCAGGTATTTTTAAAACCAAAAATTGTTATTTTCTTTGGAACAGTGAAATTAAATCAACAGTGCAGATAGGGTACAGAAAAATGCATCTGGGATATAAAAAGGGGAGCGTCTTCTATGTTCCTATGATATATCACAAAAAAGTCTATACTGCTAACTAATAATGAAACGATGATTTCAAATAAAAAATAAATGAAAATCAATAGTGGTTAATAAATATCAAGCAGAATTAGACTCAGTAGTCGACGTTTTGGTCTTTTCGAGATGATTTCATAAGACCATCATCAGGACTTGAGCTTTAAGCATTTATAGTTGATGACCCTGGAAAAAACTGTGACTAAATAATATTGCATTACAACCTGGTTATGTAAAATATCGAAAAACATATCTATTCTCAAGGCAAACAGAGAAAGAAAGCATTTTTAATGATCAAATGTATTAAAACAACTATTTTAGTCGGTGTGGCGACTAGATATAACATCAATCATGGCTCATCAATAACATGTAGTTAAGGGTGATATTTGCTTACATTAAGGTTCTGAGACAGACACTTCCCAGAAGGAGACAGTGGTGCTGTTTGAGATAAATCAACAATGCTCTGTACAGGATTTGATCAGGAGCATACAAAGCAGAATATGCTGATAAATAAGGATAGCAGGTTCACGATATTGCGACAAGAATATCTGAATTAAGGGTGGTGAACCATCTTGATATTTGCTTACATTAAGGTTCTGAGACGAACACTTCCCAGAAGGAATCAGTGGTGCTGCTTGAAATAGATCAACAATGCTCTTTGAAGGATTGAATCAGGAGCATCCAAAGCAAAAAATGCAGAAAAACAAGGGTTGCAGATTCACGATATAGCAACAAGAATGTCTAATTTAGGGGTGGTGAACCATCTTGATATTTGAAATTACCTTGTGCATAGAATTCATATACACAGCAAGAGGGGTCCAGATATCACTTGTAGGTATTACTTCAATAGTAATTGGTAGATATTCATACTCTGTAAATAAGGAAGGTAATTCTTATTAGAATTATCTAGTTTATTCTGAGTGATTGGTGCAGGCATGAAATCCTTTTAAGGGATTTAGTTACACAATATCCAAAACAAATGGTTGACAGCCAGGTATTTGTTAAAGATAAACACGAAAAAATGAAGAATACGCAACATCAGGTGAATGAAATGAAGAAGTATATCTGATGTTGACTCGTAGTTTTTCGAGTAATTGCCTGGGGCACAACAATTACAACAAATATGCATTGGCAAAGATGGTCACAGTGCTTGTGGAAAAATCAGGGGCCATCGATATTTAACAATTTGAACTTGATGATTCGTAAAGAGGAGTAAAATAACCTCAGGGTATTAATTAGGGAAAAGCCTCAATTTACGAAACAGACATAGTATATTAAGAGACGCTAGACCAAAATGGTCGGGTTTCATTTGTGCCAACGATATAATTGGTACAAAGAGTTAACGCGAAGTCAGGGAGCTTAGTGAAATTAGGCAGAACAGGGAATACTATTTTAGACAAATCGAGGTTAACAGCCATGGTACCTTCTAAACCTGAACAGTCAAAGCAGACACTTAAATGATAGAATGGACGAGGCAACACGCGATCACGACGTGAGAGATGGCAGCGTATTTTCAAAACAGCTGATAACTTCCTCGAAGGGAATTTGCCATTTAAATGAGTTTCCGCGGGTTTTGGGGCTCGAATTATCGCGAGATTACGGCTCTGAGAGACAAGCGACGGACTGGTTGGTATGTCACAGATGTAGATGTGATTACGGCGGCCATGTTTCAACATCTAAAAAGTAATTGTTTAGATGCTGTAATAGCTAAAATTCTTTGACATTGATGTCTTAAAGAAACAGTCATATGGAAATCAGTGATAAACGGTTCGTTTTTCAATTTATGTAACCTAAATACATTTTTGGATGGTGAATGTGAAGGTATGAAGATTTCTTGAATGATGAACAACATTCAATGAAAAAGCAATTGTTACAGAAGATACTGTCACCATATTTATGCGAACACAATCTCGAACCAAAAATGGATGAAAAAAAGAGAAAGAGACATAACATGACTTAGGGCAACAAAATTGAACATTATTGATTATAGAGGTAGATGAGATTAAGCTGAATGACATCTTTCATAATACAATTATCCAAACTGGTCATATGGTAATTGAACAGTTATACAATCATTGCTGACAAGTGAACAACTGATAAACATGGCTAATGATGTTGTATAGAGAAATCAGAGGCAAACATTGATAAACCACATAGAATATATATACACAATTATGCCATGACTATTTCATGTTTAACAACAAGGGGTGGTGATGGACAGAGTCTCTGAATTAAGCAGACCACTCTCACCCAGTCAAGAGATCAGGGCTAGATCCAACACCGTTTTTTAGCTCACTGCACCATCCCAGCTCAGAACCTGGCTATATGCAAATTAGTCTGTTCCTGTCCCAGTGCATGATGGGAACAGGGCAAACAAAACTACCAAGCCAATTCTTACACTGGGAAGGAAACAAGCTTCCGGGAACCGGTTTCTGGCATTTCAGCCGTCGTCGGCCCGGCTTGCTTGAATCCTGATGGTGCAATGAGCAAGGGACTGTTTCATGGGCGTTCTGTCGCCATGGTAGTGCGCGCACAATCTTATATCAAAATGGTTGAAGCTGTAATAAAGATTATGATAACTAGATTGGGCATTGTATATTCCTTAACATATCTATGGGTGATAATGAAAGAGATTTACAAGTGGAGCAGACCTAAGTGGATTGCATCAGTTCAGACAAGCAAGAGTATGCCATTCAGTAAAGGAGTTCATTCCATGTTTGATACTGTCTGCAGATTCAATCCAGCGATTTTCTTTGAGGGTTAACATGTTATTGATGAGCCATGATTGATTTTATATCTAGTCGCCACACCGACTAAAATAGTTGTTTTAATACATTTGATCATTAAAAATGCTTTCTTTCTCTGTTTGACTTGAGAATAGATATGTTTTTCGATTTTTTACATAACCAGATTGTAATGCAATATTATTTTGTCACTGTTTTTTCCAGGGTCATCAACTATAAATGCTTAAAGCTCAAGTCCTGATGATGGTCTTATGAAATCATCTCCAAAAGACCGAAACGTCGACTACTGAGTCTAATTCTGCTTGATATTTATTAACCACTATTGATTTTCATTTATTTTTGATTTGAAATCATCGTTTCATTATTAGTTAGCAGTATAGACTTATTTTGTGATATATCATAGGAACATATAAGACGCTCCCCTTTTTATATCCAAAATGCATTTTTCTGTACCCTAGCTGCACTGTTGATTTCATTTCCCTGTTGCAAAGAAAATAACAATTTTTTGTTTCAAAAATACCTGGTTATTGTATTCTTTCACTTCTTTAAGGTGTTAGTGTGGTAACATTATTGATGTATATTTGTGAAAATTTATTCAGCCACTAATTTTTAGTAGTGTGGGTACTCAATTCATTACAGTTTCACTCTGTGCTGTAACTGAGAATCCTTAACAAACAAACTCCTTGCTGGCCCAATTTTTAAACATACCTGTATTGGTGACATGCAACTCCTACAGCTTGTAATGCTCATTATCTTATGCAACATTTTCTATAAATTGATTTAAACACGTATGATTCATTGTCTCCGTATAATGTGCCTGTGATGTAAAGTGCTCTGACGTCCAACACTGATTTGAGTAGCGCAATGAGATTGAAAGCAAAAGAAATGCATCTCAGAGAAGGGCTTTGGAGAGATGAGGGGCACTGGTGGAGCATGGTAGTGTGCGAATATGTGGAGATTTTGGATAGCTAACATAGATTGTGCATTGGGCGCCACCAGCACTAAAGCTGACCCTTTTCCAATGCCTCCATCATGATGGAATTCCATCTGCATTCTCCAGATATGTAGCTTACCTAGAGCATACTGATTTGTTGACCTCTCAATCATAATACCGGCTCAAAAACATTTGTTTGAGAAGGCAAATCTGTATTACAGCTTTATCATGTTTTGGCTATCAAGCTACACACTTGATATAATTATTCTCAAACAAGAGGCCTTATCCTGGTTTGTGCTCTTAATATATTTACCTTATGAGTTGTTTTTTTATCTTTTGTCCATTAATCTATGCATGTTGTGAGATTCATGATGGGGGAGATAATGGTCACCAGGGCCACCTCTTGGGGAAATGCATGCTGACATCCATCTAATTCCTATAAAATAATAAAAATACTATGGAAAGGGGCGACCACTCGGTCCCCCCGAACGTATGGTTGGGGGCCCGGATCTTCCCGGGAAACCATTTTGGGCGGGGGCGTGTCACGGCTGGTATGCCCGAAGCGGCGTAGCCGGGGCGCGCCTTTTCCTGCCCAAGAGGGGTTGTCCTAGACACCTACACCGATGGCCACGCCCAGTAGGCGTACTGGCGGAGGGTTCACGCCCTCCCGAAGAGGAATAAAGAGAGCGGGAATCCGAAGAAACATCCTCTTGTTCCTGTGCTTGGAAGCTGCATCCACTCGTTGCACGTGAGCCCTCGACAGAACAAGAAGCAATTTTGAGAACTTGTAATTCTTGTGTTTCTCTTTCAGCGACTTCGAGGCTAAGGATCCAGGACCGTGTCGATCAAGTTTGGATCGGATATCCGAAAACAATGTCTGGCAAAAAGGCAGGAAAGAAGCCTGAAAATGACCAGGTGCTTCGCATGCTAGTGAGCAGAATGGCGAAGATCGAACGGAACGTTGTTATGGTCCCGGCTCTTGGCCGAGATATGGCGCTCATGAAGAAGCAGATGGCTGCAATGAACAATACGGGTAAACCAAAGAAGGTAATAGGCCCGGCATTGCCGGGAGTTGTCCCTGAGGGTAGGGGTAAACGGGTCAGGAATAGGGCGGCAGGGGGGGAGGTTCCGATTCTTGAAGTACCCCCGGCGACCCCTGCCATTCCAGTTGAGGCCCCGGTACCAATCCCTGACGCGGGTCAACCGATTCCGGTTGTGGTGACGCCCGCCAACGAGGAGGACATGCCTCCCGAATTAGCCGCTCAGTTGGCTGCATGGCTCGGCAAAAAGACAGGGGGTGCTACGGCGCCTGGAGATACGGCCGAGGAGGCCAGGCTATTAATACAGCAGTTGCGGCAGTCGCGAGATGCCGCAAAAGCGAATCTCCCTTTTGTCCCACCACAGGTGACCCCGGAAGGACCGGCAGCTGGCATGGAAAAAACGGTGGGAACATCAACGGAGCCGGGTAAGCAGGCATTGCCTATTGCGGGGGGGGGCTCTTTGCCCTCAAGACGGGAGAAAGTGGTTCAACATATCCCGTTGGCCACGAAAGAATTGATATGGGCTGACAAATATGTAAATATGTTTTCTCTGCTGACTGACCATCGCGAGATGGAGTATGCTAAGGCGCAGAAAGATTTGTGGCACCCGAGTGTCTGGCGAGCCAAGATGGCGGGATTCAGGGTTGATGAGACAATCACAAATTGGGCCAAGGCCTTTGCGATGTTTACTGCAATTATGGGGGAACGTAAGCCCGAGGTTTTGCCTGAATTGTTTTGCTATCAGGCCCGAATAATGGATTTTTATGAAACATACGAAGGCAATGAGTGGATGGGTTATGATATGAAGTTTCGTAAGGCCAAGGAGTATGATTCATCTCTGACGTGGGATTGTCTCGAATCGGTTTCTTGGCAGAAACAGCTCCTGCCGGGCGCGACGAAGACATCCTCGCCAGGCGGGAATGGGTCGGGGTTTTCCCGCCAACAGCCCACGGTGCCCTTTCGAGCGGGCCCCGGTGGAGATCACCAAGCATGGACTGGTGGTAATGGGGGAAAGAGAGGGGTCTGTTGGAGCTTTAACAGGGGCAACTGCACCAGACCTCAAGGGACTTGTAAGTTCAGACATGCGTGTGCAGGTTGCGGGAACTCCTCGCACCCCGAGAGTTCGTGCAGATCCAAGAATGGCGGGTCGGGAGGTAGAGGAGGGTCCAAACAGGACTGAGGGGGACCACTGTGTACCATTACCTACCCCGTCGATATCATGGTAATGATCCCCTGGCTAAACGAATACCCTGATCATGTCTCCGCTGGGGTGTTGTGGAATGGATTCGTATATGGTTTCCGCATCCCAGCGGGGGATTTTCAGGGGGAAGCACTATGTAGAAACCAACTATTGGTTCAGCATAACCCAGCGGTGGTAGAGAGGAAGATTGCAAAAGAAGTTGCCCTGGGTCGGGTTGCGGGTCCATATGGGCACCCGCCAGTATCAAATTTTATCTGTTCCCCGTTAGGAGTGGTCCCCAAGAAAGACCCCGGGGAATTTAGGCTGATCCATAACTTGTCGGCTCCGAAGGGTCTCTCAGTAAACGATGCGATTGACCCGGGAGTCTGTTCGGTGCGGTACGCATCCTTCGATGAAGCCGTCGCCATGTTGAATCGCCTGGGGCCCGGAGCGCTGATGGCGAAGTCGGATATCGAGTCGGCGTTCCGGTTGCTCCCGGTACACCCACAGGATCAGCGTCTATTAGGCTTTGTGTTTCAGGGTCATTACTACATGGATAGATCTATGCCAATGGGTTGCTCCATTTCTTGTGCTTACTTTGAGAAATTCAGCTGTTTTTTGGAATGGGCATTCCTGGAAGCCACTGGACATAGTCATGTTATGCATTACTTAGACGATTTTCTGTTCTTGGGGGCAGCCGGCGACACAAAATGTGCGCAGGCCTTACAGGATTTTTGCATCCTCATGAAGGATTTCGGAGTGCCATTGGCACCAGGTAAGACGGTTGGACCAGCTACTTCACTGGAGTTTCTGGGAATTGAACTAGATTCTGTGGAGGGATGTTTCCGTTTGCCAGTAGGGAAAGTAGCGAAATTCAGGGCTTCCCTGGAACTGTGCCTTAGTAAGGAGAAGGTGACCCTGCATCAGTTGCAACAAGCAGTGGGTCAGCTTAACTTCGCCCTGAGAGTAATACCAATGGCCCGCCCCTTTTCCCGCTCTATTGCACAGGCTATGGTTGGTCTCAAGGAAGGACACCACCGCACGAGACTGTCTGCAGAGGTTCGCCAGGACATGCGCATCTGGTTGGCATTTCTGGCGGACTTCAATGGTCGAGTGGTATGGAGCAAGCCACCAGCGTCTTCAGACGAGCTGGGGTTGTGGACGGACTCGGCAGGGAGTGTGGTTTTGGCGCCATCTTGGGTAATCGATGGTCGGCACAAACATGGCCGACGTGGTGGCACACCAGCGGTCTCGAGTTATCCCCTGTTTTTGTGGCTCTGATGGCATGGCCGGACAAGTTCAGAGATCGCTCTGTGGTATTTTGGTCCGACAATATGACCGTTGTGGAATGTATAAATAATCAGGCAGCACGCTGCAAGTAGATATTGAGATTGTTGAAGGAAATTGTACTGCTTTGCATGAGACTGAATGTGCAGTTCAGGGCAAAACACGTGCCGGGTGTACTGAATCATGCGGCTGATGCACTCTCTCGTTCACATATGCAGGCGTTCAGGGGTTATCTACCTACAGCGGACCTAGCGGCGGCACCATTCCCCGAAGTACTCTGGCTACTCGGTGCCCCGGATTACAAGACCTCGTGGCAGCAAGCTTAGCCCCCAGGACAAGGAAGGCATACGAAGGAGCGTTTTGTTCCTATTGTGCATTTTTGGGTCCGGCAGGGGAGCAGAAATGGGGTCAGGAGGATTCCTTCCTAAAGTTTCTGGTAGCATTACACAGGGAAGGCCGATCAGTGGCAACGGCCAATAGGCACCGGGCGGCCATTGCATTCATGGCGCAGGTGCATGGCATCAAGGACCCGACAGCTTCCTTTTTGGTAAAGAAAGCCCTTCGTGGCTGGCAACGCCTTGAGGGTCGTAGAGTTGATGAGAGGCGCCCGATTGGGTTAGAAAGGTTGTCCCAGCTTATGGCGATACTACCCAAGACATGCTCCTCCCATTTTGAAGCAGTCTTGTTCCGGGCTGCTTTCGCATTAGCGTTCCATGGGGCTATGCGGGTGAGCGAACAGGTCGCCAAGAATAAGAAGGATGTGGAGGGAGGTCTGTGTCGGGATCACATCATGATCAGGGGTGATTCCATGGTAGTCACAATAGCTAAGTCCAAGACTGATCAAAGAGCTATGGGAGACAGTGTTGTTGTCCAGCGCATGCGAGGGTCCCCCATGTGCCCGATAATGTGTATCGAGGAATATTTGGCGCTGAGGGCGGATACATGGGGTGGGAGTTTGCTGAGACACATCGATGCCACCCCACTGACGAGGTTTCAGTTTCAGAGGGTGTTAACAATGGCAATCGCAGCGGCGGGCTTGGACCCGAGCGATTTTGGGACCCACTCCTTTAGGATAGGGACTGCTACTGAGGCTACAGCCAGGGGTCGGAGTGCTGAAGAGGTGAAACTGTTAGAACGATGGTCCTCGAACTGTTTTAAAAGGTATGTGCGGTTGCACATGTTGTGAAGTCAAGTTTCATGCACTCACGCTTCTTGTCTTATGTTTAATTTACAGTTTCGCGAGCATGTTATGCAGGGCGGAATTTGCAGTCGACCCAGCACCAGGGGACCAGCGGTCAGAGATCACCGGCTGAGGAGAGAGAGGTGTGGGTCGTGGGCCACTCATACGTGAGGCGGGCCGGGGACGTATTCAAAGCAGGTAACGCGACTCACGCAGCTGGGGAATACGGGTACAGAGTGACCTTCCACGGAAGGGGCGGGCTCTGTATTGACCAGTTCGAATCTTTTGTCGAGGGACTCTTAGGGCGGCAGAGGTCACCGCCATCTGTAATCATAGTCCACCTGAGGGGCAATGACATGGTGACACTCGGTAGGAGAGTATTACTCGAACGAGTTTAGTCCACAGTTAGCTGGCTGGCGAAAAGAATCCCCGGGTGCACGATTGCATGGTCCCACATGATTCCCAGGAAGGTATGGCGGGGGGGCCTTTCGGTATCGGCACTGAACCATTCAGTAAAGAAGGTCAATAACAAGATTGGTAGGTTGTTTCGCTTGGCGCAGTTGCACAGTATTCCGCATGGGTGTATTCGAGGTGACCACATGTATCTAGAGGATGGGGTTCACTTGTCCCGGGAAGGGAATGTCTTACTCATAGGTGACTTCATAGCTTGGCTAAGGGGTTTGAGGAAGTATGACCTTTAGGAGGATTTGTGGGGGGGCCGGATAGCCGGTCAACTATCCGGCCTGTGGCGGTAAGGTCATGATCGGTGAGCAGTAATTTCAAGGTCCCTAGAGGGGGGCGCCACCCACTATGGATGGGAGCGCCCGGGGGGAGGCGGGCATTGGCCCCTCCCACGGGGAGGCGGCACCCACTAACTATGGGTCGCCTAGGGGAGGACGGCCATAGGCCCCTTCCAGGGGAGGAGGCGGCTATATGCCCCTCCTACGAATTTCCCGGGGCCCGGATATCCGCGACGGCGGATGTGATAGACAGTGTGGGGTGGGGGGGGGAGTCCACGCTGCCTTCTTACAGACACCTCACACGGGTCCTCGGACGACCTTTAAAATGGCGTCGAGTTTAAATGGGGGGCCCCCAACAAGACAAGGGAAATTGGAGTTGGCACAGAGGGTACAGTCCTCTGCGCGGACGCCACTCACACCGTGAGGGCGAGAGTTTTGGTAGTAGGGATCTGACACCGGTTGCGACCTTGCCGTTGGCCCGTAATGCTAGGGTGTACAATTTTAATTTAGAAAGTATGATTTGCAGGATGCTAGACTCGGCTAGGAAAACCTTTGTATTAGAGATTTGTTAAGGTTAGCCAATGGACATGTCTGCATCGAAATGTAATAAATGAAAATTGTACATGATATGAAACTTTTATTTTAATGTTTTAATTTTGTTTCATATTTTAATAAATACGGCCGGGAGGGTAACTCCCTCCCGCCTTCCAAAAAGTTCAGAACTGCGTCCGTCTTCCCATCCTTGGGGATTGTGTTGGGAGGGGGTGACAGGCATCCCGGCCATATGGAAAGGGGCGACCACTCGGTCCCCCCGAACGTATGGTTGGGGGCCCGGATCCTCCCGGGAAACCATTTTGGGCGGGGGGCATGTCACGGCTGGTATGCCCGAAGAGGCGTAGCCGGGGCGCGCCTTTTTTCCGCCCAAGAGGGGTTGTCCTAGACACCTACACCGATGGCCACGCCCAGTAGGCGTACTGGCGGAGGGTTCACGCCCTCCCGAAGAGGAATTAAGAGAGCGGGAATCCGAAGAAGCATCCTCTTGTTCCTGTGCTTGGAAGCTGCACCCACTCATTGCACGTGAGCCCTCGACGGAACAAGAATCAATTTTGACCCACCCACCAGCCCCTTATGGCAATGCTAGTTCTGCAATAAAGTCTTTTTTCTCTGATAACAACTTCTTCCCTCTGTTTAGCGGTATATGAAGGTCTAGTTTAACGATACGACTTCTGTCTGAAGGTACTGTTTTTGGAGTATAAACAAAATGTTGCAAGTAGACGAGGTTGTTTTTCTCCCTTAGTAGGTAATCAAATGTCGTATTTATTTTTTGGTCGGGCGGTAAGGTCATGATCGGTGAGCAGTAATTTCAAGGTCCCTAGAGGGGGGCGCCACCCACTATGGATGGGAGCGCCCGGGGGGAGGTGGCCATTGGCCCCTCCCACGGGGAGGCGGCACCCACTAACTATGGGTCGCCTAGGGGAGGACGGCCATAGGCCCCTTCCAGGGGAGGAGGCGGCTATATGCCCCTCCTACGAATTTCCCGGGGCCCGGATATCCGCGACGGCGGATGTGATAGACAGTGTGGGGTGGGGGGGAGTCCATGCGGCCTTCTTACAGACACCTCACACGGGTCCTCGGACGACCTTTAAAATGGCGTCGAGTTTAAATGGGGGGCCCCCAACAAGACAAGGGAAATTGGAGTTGGCACAGAGGGTACAGTCCTCTGCGCGGACGCCACTCATACCGTGAGGGCGAGAGTTTTGGTAGTAGGGATCTGACACCGGTTGCGACCTTGCCGTTGGCCCGTAATGCTAGGGTGTACAATTTTAATATAGAAAGTATGATTTGCAGGATGCTAGACTCGGCTAGGAAAACCTTTGTATTAGAGATTTGTTAAGGTTAGCCAATGGACATGTCTGCATCGAAATGTAATAAATGAAAATTGTACATGATATGAAACTTTTATTTTAATGTTTTATTTTGTTTCATATTTTAATAAATACGGCCGGGAGGGTAACTCCCTCCCGCCTTCCAAAAAGTTCAGAACTACGTCCGTCTTCCCTTCCTTGGGGATTGTGTTTGGAGGGGGTGACAGGCATCCCGGCCATATGACCCTTTGTAGAAAGGACCCCAAAACTACATCTTTGCTCTAAGGGAGTTCTGAGTTTCATTGCAACAGGATGGTGTTTCTGAAACAATCTACCTCGACATAGCATGTTACAAAAATACTTGCAAAGTACCGAAACACAATTCTCTACAGATATTAACAAATATCGATTAGACACTCTGCATTTGTTGTATTCTCTTGCGCCTTCTTTTAACACACTATTGTGGCTTGTGTAGCATCAAAAGGAATGGAGTCACCTGAAATCAGGAAATATATGTGAAGATGACCCCTAAACTTGAGTATTCATGCAACATCAGCCTTTTACTAAAGGGAACTCTTTATAAGGGTCTACCATGCACAATAAATTAAAAGTGAGACTGTATGAGGCCACAATTAACGTATATTCTGGGGTCCTGCCTGCGACAGAAATATATCCTCATCGTACCTCCTTTAATCTACAGGTAGATGCAGATGAACATTCAAAGCCTTAGTTTAAGGCACGTGGTGTAGGTAAAAAGTGGAGGTAGAGTACAGCACAATTATTACAACTGCACTAATCATCTGAATATCCAGACTAGTATGAGAAAACAATACTTTAATAATATCTCAGAAAATATAAAAAATACTAACAGCTCCAATTGTTCTTTTTTGTCCTCATCTCACCAAAGACTCTGGCAGTCGACATATGCTTAACTGGGCGCCCCTCAACTCACTGCATTAGTCTAGCCCACCACGGCCTTCTCTTGATCCCGAGGACTGGTGTAATCATTGGACGCACTCATAAAGTTAGAGTTCTTAACAGGTTATCAGGTGCAGGCGGCGACCCCAAGTTAACAGGGGAGACCAGATGTTGTCATGCGGTTCCAATATACCTTCTTGGTCTAGACTGGCCATGCGCAGTGCAGTTTTCAACCAACTTTCTCTGGTGGGGGAGCTGGGTCTTTCCATCTTATACAAATCTCCCTCCTCGCCAGCATCACAAGGTATAGATGCAGGCCCATATGGGGCTGTAGCAGCGATCTTTTTACATGATTATTTATACCAAAAATCACCAGGTGGAGATCCATCTCTAAACGCGTTTGAATAATGGCTGTCAAGGAATCCCCCACGTTTTTCCAAAATAGGGCTAGTTCTGCACATTCAAAAAACATATGAATGTCATCTGCCTTACTGAAAGAACACCTTGGGCATACTGGAGCAGGAACAGGTGCAAATGTGGCTGTTTTGGCTGGGGTGTAATAAAGCCTGTTTAATACAAAAAATGATTTTTCTTTAGCCTAGCAGGCTTGATAAACGTATACAGTAGCCTGACTGAGGTTTTAAAAAAAGCTTTCTATATCATGGACAAGTGGGGAAGAATTCCTTACTGATGACTGAGGGGGGACCCCGTGATCTTCTGCTTCAAAAAGGCTAGAGTACCATGAAGATATTTCTTTCTTCCTTGGGCGTGAGTCTTGAAATAACCGCTCAAGTTCCCAATTCCCCGCTATTTCTCGAGCTTCCGCCACATGCCATGATTTTAACTGGAGGTACTTAAACCTGGAGAAAGAGGGACCGATCTTATCTAGCAATATTTCCAAAGGGAGAACCCCCTCTGAATCCACGAAATCCGACCACCTCTGGAAAAACCTGCTCTTCTAATCTGAATCGCCAAGCTGTCACCCAGGCAGGGGGGTGTCCACAGGGAATCCCAAATTAGTGCAAAGGCGGAGAAATAGCCTATGCCTCAAATACGTTTTAATTTGTTCCAAGTCAACAATGCAGCTTTCAAAACCTTGAGGCATTCACGTTTGAAGAATCAGGGTGCCCCAAATTTATATAGAAACCCCACTTGCCCACTACCACCCTCTACTGAGGCCAACTCATCCAAGAGTCTACCCCATGTAGTTTCCTCCAGAGTAGACAACAGCATCCTTATGCCCTTGAATTGGAAAGCCAATAAGTACTAAATAATATCAGGAAGTGCCAAGCTACCTTTTAAAAGTTTCCGTCTTAGTTTTTTCCAGGATAGCCTAGCACTTTTCTGGCCCCATATAAAACTACCAATTTTGCCCTGGATCTTACTAATATTTTTCTGGGGAACAATAACTGGCACCACACTAAAAATTAAAGTCAGTTTGGGTAATACCAACATCTTTACCAGGATCACCCTTCAATAGATCGTCAAGGGAGGTTTTTCCACCTGGCCAAGAGAAAGTCAATGTCTTTTTCTAAAAACCGACAGCAGGAGGAACATGGCGGCTGCCTCTTGAATTCCCGTGGGCACATCCCCTCAGGCTCCTAATGTGGGTGGGATCCCAAGGTTCAGATGACCTCTCCTAAATGTCTCCAATGCCCTACCATTGCTGGGAAAATATATCCTTTTAAAACTGGATTCTGGTTTTTGGATTAATTTGAATTTGTACCTTTTACATCCTGGACCGCAGCGTCCCAATGCGGTTCTTCTCTCTCCATGGTTGACGCACGAGGGGAGTCAACCTCACAGACTCAGGCAAAGGTTGTGACGGTCAAAGCACTAGTCTTTCCAGCTACCCTCGGCTGCGTCAGCATCGGCAAACCTAATCCAGACGCATGGAGCTCTGGTTGGAGGTGGGGGTTGCTGCCAGCGAGGGAAGTGGAGTGAGCTTCTTCCCCTGTTGTTGTGCGACACAGGATGAAGATCTTATAGGCTGGTAGTTTCTGATTTTCCCACGGAGCAGGTAGGGGAAGCTGGGGCTCGATGCAATGCCTTAGGGAGGGCTTCTAAGGTTGTTAAATCTCCTGAGCGCTCTTTTGTAGTGAGAAGGTCACTCCATGGTGTTATAGTTGATAAATCAGATAGTAGCACTCTACACTTTCGAGAGAGGGGGCACTGACTATTGAAGAGAGTAATATTCTCTGCAAGGTTTTTCCAGACTGCATGGAGAGGGGGGCTGCTCTTCAAGAGGTAACATCTCCCCCCAAGCAGACTAGATGCTCACTGCGGGCAAGGGCGGCACATTTGGTATCTAGTAACCTGATAACACATCCAATTTTGCCACAGCGAGTGTCCCACCCCAGTGGCAGAAGTAAACATCTCGGTAAAACAGAGAAAACTGACAAACTCTAAAAAGGCAAGGCAAAAGTGCGGGACAAGAAAGCTGCTTCTACTAAGTCTAAAATTACATTGTCACTGAAAATTTTCCTTCAGGTCATGTCCCTCTCTTCAACGAAAGTACCATCCCTACCTCCTCTTCAATCTGGAGTAGGAGAGGCATCTGAAGTCATGTCTGGTTCACCTGATGGAGCAAGGATTCGCACGTGAAGTGACTTGCTTGAAGTCATGAACCTCGAAATAATGTTAATCAAGTAATCAACCTGTTTTATCTTATTAATCTGCCCCTCGTCTGACATTTTTGGGTGTCCGAGAGAAGCTTGCTTATGTGTCTATTAATATTAATACGCTTGCAACTTAAAATGGCCGCAGCTACGCTGGAATTTCTACTGTGCATGCGTCTGTCATGCCCACGTGACATGACGTACTCGCAGCTTTGGAGGGAATCTGTTGCTTCTGCGCACTAGTGCTAAAATGGCTGTTCTGTGTTCTCACATGCGAGAAGCTTGCACTGCTGCTTTCGCTAAAGCTGTTCATTCTGCTTAATCCTAATGCTATAGTTTATATTAAAGTAATAGGAGTAGTGTAGAGATTCATGGAATACAGTGAAATCCTTTATTCTGTGTTCAAAAACTGTTTCTTTTCCATTTTATGTAACACTTCGAAACTTGGCCTGTCCCATTACGCTGTACTCAATCTTGAATGAGACTGCGTCTGCGCGAGATCTGCGAGTCTTCAGAGCAGTGACCTTTGAATCCCAGCCAAGGAGCTGACTAACTGAGAAGATCCTCCTGGGAACTTCACCTAATGAACTCTAGACGAATACATTGTATTTGTAAATAGAACATTCATTGTTATATGAAATGAAGACATCATGAGAACCCAAATTCAATGGGCGGGAACCTTAATTTGAATAAGAGATTGCAAATTCTGAAATATTAGGTGGTGTGATGACCTGTCCTCCTCCTTTGACCAATCAAAATTGGGGATCCTTACACTTGCATTATTGGGGGGTGGTACACTGACCCGAAAAACAGTATAACTAGCGTAGGTTTAGCTAGAGAAATTGTCCGACTTGTCCGAATAGCTGACCTGTCACTGACCCAACGCACTCAATAGGTGACTGAAAACAGAGAGCTGCGGAGCACTCTGTTGGGAGGTTCGAGAACCCAATCGGGGTTTAAGGGAAGTGAAAGTGCTGGCGAAGCACTTTGCTGATAAAAGTTATAACCCAATTGGGGTTTCGGCAGATTCCTTGCAGAGAGGGAGTAGCGCAGGCTATGCAACCGAAGCTACAGGTGTTGGTCTTAACCTTTGGTGAACCGGTCCTGATCCAAATCCTGGGGTTATACAGTCCGGACTGTCTGTGAGCTGCACCTGATCGCCTACTAGCACTTAAGTCCTTGGGGTTCTTTCAGTCTTTTCCAACTGACCCGTGGCCAGGGTTGGTCTTCACTCTATGCTAGGTAAATATAAGTCTGTGTGGGTGATGGTAAATTAACTTGCATTCCTATCTCTTACCCTACCCGAATTTGCAAAGTTTGCTTAATTGTATGTTCCTTTTTTCCCGTCCCTTGGTAAATGCTACTTTCACATGTTGCATTGATTGTTAGTGTGTTCCACTATTCTACCCACCTTTAGCCAAATGCTAAATCGTTTCTATATAGTATATGTTCCTTTTCTCACCCTCCCTTTTAGGAGATAAGCTGAATTTAATAGTATGTTCCACATCTTACCTTCCCTATAGTATTGAGTTAAATTAAAATCTTGAATTGCAATAAGGTATTCTTTAAACTGCCATCTGAACTGCGAAAGTCTTTGTGTTTAGTATGTTCCCTTTTCTTACCCGCCTTTAAACAAGTTGTGAAAGTTTGTGTTCTAAATTTAGCATGTTCCTTATTTTACCTTCCCTTTATACTTACACTTCTAAATGATTAGCATACTCTATTTTATTCATAGCTATACGCTGTTTATGATTTTGATTATAGATAGTCTCATTGCTTTTAATCTTCTGCTCATGGCTTATGATGATGATGATGATTAGATAAAAGTTTGAACCTACTCAGAGTCTGTGGTTATTTCATCTTTACAAAATGTTATAAATGTTTTGAGTGCCTATCTTTAAACTCAACTCCCTGATCCTATGTGGTTAGGTTCCTAGTATCTACATTGCAGGTTATAGATATAGGAATTAGAGATAAATCACAAATATACTGATAGTAGAGCGTGAGTTACATAAATAATGCTAAGGTGTGTGGTTTAGAAATATTGGACCCAGGTGAGTATTAGTAAAATTTCCTAGCTGGGTGACCTGCGCGCTCTATCAGTATACTTTTCTGGTAGCAGAGCTATGCTTAGGGATTAGCTAAAGTTAGGTAGTTAGTAGGTTAAAATTCATACTTTATTGATCGATCAAATTTGCTTTTATTGACATGTTTATTTGATGCTGCTATATTGAAGTTTATGTATTAACCAAACTTGTTCGTACCTGTTATATGTTTTGTCTGGAATCCCCGGGGGCAGAATAGCGGGTGGTAAATAGAAGCCACATCGCAGTGAGGTCAGTGGCTCGAGGAAAATTTGTGCATGGTTGGGCAGAACCAGAAGCGCTAATTAGGGTTTTTTTCTCTGTGAATGATTTGAATAAGTGATAGCAAAGAGTTTGCTGGCAAAACTTCTATTGTGATATAACCTAATAAGGGTCAAACGGAAGGAGTAGCAGGTTCATCGGAGCTTGATTGATAGCAAAAGGGTTCGCTGGTGAAACTTTAGACTTAGTATATATCCCTGAGTGGATGAGTCGAGGGAGTAGCAGGTTCTCTAATGCTTGTGTGAAGGGTAGGCAGAAGGGATCTATCTGCAGTGTATGAAAAGTAAACAGAAGAGGTTTACTTGCACTGAAATAAATCTTTTTCTAGACACTCGAGTACAGTGGCGAATGTTTTCCGTTGTAAATTAAACAAAGCACTTGCACTTTAAAGGAAGAAATTGAATTTCCATTACCTTGTGAAGGAGGGAGTCAGTTGCGGAGCTGCACTGACGTTACTCAGTGCCGCGCTGGGATTGGTCAAAACAGCGGGTGTGTAGCTGAGATAGCATTGTAAAGGAGGGGTGGGCGCAGGAGCGTGAGAACTTGACTCATGGGAAAGGCCGCGCACCCATTGGTTGAAAATTACTTGCAACCACACTATTGATTGGTTGTCGAGGAAAATAAGACGTGCTAGTATTGGCAGTGATTTTGTAGACAAAGGAAATTTGCGGAAAGTATATGTGGTATCCAACTTTTCCGTAGATTAGACCTGATCCCACATGCCAGGGATTTGCTAGAGAACAGGCAATACGAGGTAGACCTCGCAAAATGTATGGAAGCAAGAGGAAAATGACTTTCATAGACAAAGTTAAAAATTACTTCAAGAAAGACAAGCCCATTAAAACTAGAGAAGGAGTTCTTATTCCCTCACCAAACACTCCTGCATCCTTTATGATGTTTGACAGAGGTTACCATTCTTTGTATGGTTAGAGAATTGGGTGGAATATACTAAAGATGATGGAATTTTAGCATTTCCCTTAGAAGGTACCTTTAATGGAAGAATTTTGTTCAACCTGAGGACCCGAATGAATGATTTACAGCCCAAACCTAGATTGACACAATATGAGGCGTTAGAGGAATGGGAAATAGAAGCTTTTGAGCGGGATAGACCAAGAATTGATAAAGGGTTAAGTAAGTTTTACCCAAAAGTTAAAAGAGATACCAAAGAAAAAAGAATGAAAGAATGGAGACAGAATATGTTAGTGGAAGGACTTTACCCGGTACTAACGGTAGAGGAACCTTTGGGAGGTAAAAGGACTGAAAAACTAGACATTTAATGACTAGTGGTGATTCCGATGATGATTACATGGAGGATTTATTAATGAAAAATCCACCACCCTTTAATGAAGAAACAAGAATAGTAAATCCAAATAACTTGTTCTTTAGGCCTCCTTGTAATGAGGGGTCAATCACATCAAACCCGACTGCCCCGTTTTTTAAGCCACCTTTAATTCCGCAAGTGATACATGAGACCTCTTTCGAAAGGGTATTACAAGAAAGAGAAAAGGAAGCTTTAAATAAACAGAGAAGTGAATTAATTCAGAAGATTTCCCAATTAAATACAAGTCCTGAGGCTTTGACAATTCCAGTAACTATTGGCCCAGTTGTTCCGTTGTACGGAGATAAACACGCTAGTCCAAAAGCTCCAGTTATAACTACATCAGTAGTACAGCCAAGAAAATAACCCCTGATAATAGATGATCGGGCAAGTGAATGTGAATCAGTGATTTCCTTAATGGATTTACCAATACGGGAGCCTGAAGGTGGTTCAATTAGGAAAACCACTCCTGTACCCACAAGGGAAGTACAGATAGAAACTTCATTAGGTACGAGAAATGCCACTGTAGTAACTCCAGAAGAAATAGACAGATGGACCCGGGAAATAGAGAGATCAAAGATACAGCCCAAGCCATTAGACATATATAAATTAAGAATTGAAATAGAAGAAATGATGACTGGAAATGTGGGATTGGAAAAATTGAATACCCTTAGTGGAGACAAATTGCTGTTTGTCTGCAAAAGCATCACTGGAAATACAAAGGTGTTACACGAAAAATTAATGGATACTGCAGCTAGCATGGGAATCGACATTGGTAAATCTAAAGTATTGCAGAAACCCTATCGAGTAGAATTTTCTGACAAAGTTTTAGAAAACATGAATGTGTCAGGGAAAAAGGTCCAGATCAGAGAGCTGATGAATTTGATGCAAAAATGGGGTGAACTAGAGAAATGGAAAGCAAGATGGGCAAAGAAAAAAGAGAAAGTGTGATCAAGGCAATTGGCTTCAGAATATGTCTTAAAGGAGACAGAAAAAGTAGAAAAATTATGTCCCATGCGAGAAGTACCAGGTGGAGGATTTGTACATGTGCCATGGTCCCGACGAGATATTGTATCATTTAAAAATGACTTCCCAAAATTGCGAGAGAAACCTGTAGAGTGGTACGGACAGGTCGAAAGATTTGTGAAAGTTTCAAAATGCCTCCTGAAAGATCTAGATGGTTACTTTGACATTTTAGTTCCCGTAGATCTGTGGACAGAATGTAAAATTGCTGTTCATTGGCCAAGTGAGGAATACCCTAGAGACCCAAAGACATGGGCTCCTTCCGAAGATGTCATGAGGAAGTACAATCAGGTGATGTTGTACCTGAAAGGAAAGGTGCCTGCAAAAGAGACAGACTGGACCCGAATAGATAGAACTACTCAGAATCGAGATGAAACTGTACATTCATATTATGAGCGTCTGTTACAAGTGTTCAAAACGTATAGTGACCTGGACAATATCGAAATGAAAGACATGACCCACTTCATTTATTGATTTGTGTTAGGGTTAAGGCCCGAGATCTCACAGTGGATCAAAGACAATAAAGTCTGCTGGCAGGCGAAACCAATTGGTATGGTATAACTTTATTGCATGATTAATTAAAACCTTTGCAAACAAGTGAAATATTAATTTGCAAGATACAGCTTCTCCTTAAAAAAATATTAAAAGATCACAAATATGTTGTAGTTCGTTAAAATTGCAAAGGAGTAAAAATGTATAGGTAAAATAGTTCTTCTTAGTAAAAAAGATAAGTCAGCATAGGGCTTGTTCTCATTGGCGGATCCACACCAAGAAATGATATTTGTGGAGAGAACGAGTCAGTGAGCTGCTGGGAGCTTAGCAGCCAGGGAGGTATTCATAGGACTTAATCAAAGCGCTAGTAGAGACTGTTGTTGACCTTGGCACAAAGGTACGATAGCCATAGGACAAAGGCCGATGACTTGGGTGTCTTCCCGACTTAGCTTAGCGTTCGCTTCCCTTATAAACCGAACAAGGCTGCAGGAAAGACGGATGTTGCTGCCCTCAAAACAGGCCTTTACCGCTTCCCTACAGGATCGAACCTGACTTGCAATCAGGAGCTGTTTGAGAAACTGTCTCCTTTCCGCTCTCAAGCCGTTGCAGATGCATAGTAGATGTATTATATCTTCGTTTAAATTTCCACACAGTCTGCAGCAGTTGGTAGAGGTTGTGTGTTTCCATGGAGGAAGGTGGGGCTTTGCTGGTAGGATTCCCAACCTCAGATGAAGGAACCGTTCTTTTGTTGATCTTGCTAAACCTGTTCCTAGGTATGGTTGGGGCTTTGTTGACACATAGCTCTAATTACAGACCAGCCGTAGGATCTCCTACTAAGAGCAGCTTTGTCTTCTGCGAGAGATGCGATCTTTACTGATTTATTTACCAGGACCTTAAAACTTTTCTGGGATGGGCATAAGTCCCATAGGTCCTGTAAAGCTAACAGCTTGAATGCTGATTGGAGGTAGGTCTTCGCTGGGCTTTCATTTCTCTTGGCGATTTCCAACCACAGGTATGAGTTCAATGTGCCTGGCGCGGCCCCCTTTATTTTGAACCAGCAATTGGCGTAGGCCCCTTTCCGCGAGATTTCCTGCTTTAGCAGTCCAAATTCTAATCTTATTTGCGCTGGTGAGGTAAATTGCGGAAGATTGAATATTATTCTTAGGGCCTTAGCAACCACAATGTCCAGGGTGACTTCATCTCTACCTCTCATTGCTTCGCTTCCGTAGGTGATGGAGGGAAGGAGGTGCGCTCGAAGCACTTCTAGCAAGGGGAGAAGGCTGGGGCCAGTTATTTTTTGCTTGATGTTTTTTAAAGCAACTGCCAATACAGTTCCTCTGCCTTTAATAGAGGCTTTCTGTTTAGAAAATGAGCCGTTTCTTTCGAATATGATTGCCAAATACTTGTACTCCTCTACCGGGACCAGCAGCCAATTGTTCATTGACCATCGTAGGTAGGGTTTATTTGGACCTTGGTTTAGTACCATTACTTTGGATTTTTCCAGATTTATGGTCAGCCCGTTTTTATCTGCGTACACAACCTTGCTTCAGCCCTTTGGTAGTAGGAATTTTTCTAGACAGCGTGTCTCCTGCTCCAATTTTAATCTGGACCCAAGTTTCAGAGTGAAGCAGGATTAGCTGGTTTAGAAGATTTGTAGGGATTCCCCACCTCGCCAGTTTGGCCCAAAGTAGCCCCCTGTCGATGCTATTGAAAGCTGCCTTATAATCAATAAAGCAGAAGAATAGCGGTTTGTTCATTTTTTTGGTGGCATCAGACAGGAGGGAAAGGGCGAGAATGTTTGTTGAAGTCCCCAGACCTTCCTGAAAACCAGTTTTATTTATGGGATTTAAGTTTTTTTCCAGAGCCCAAACTGTGAGTTCATTTAGTAAGAGCCCTGCATAGAATTTGGCTTCGATGTCTATTAAGGCGATGAGCCTATAATTTTTTGGGTCTGACACAACTCCCTTTTTGTGGATAGGGGAAATAATTGATCCTTTCCAGGAGTCAGGGATTCGCTCCCTTTCTAAGATGTTATTATAAAGGGGAAGGAGTACTTTACCCCAATAGATCGAATCCTGCCTAAATAAAATAGTTGGAAGACCATTGGGGCCAGGAGCTCCGTCTTTGCTTCCTTTCTTGATTCTACCCGCAAACTGCTTGATTGTGAATTCCATGGGAAGGACCAGTCCTTCAGTCATTGATTGTTGTTGGTCACTTTTGAGCTCCGGAAAGATTACCGGGAATTCGGGAGCTTCTGGGTTGAAATGATTCCGTAGGAACATTGCCCAGATGTCCTCTGTTATATATGAGCTAATTCCTGGTGCAGATAGATTCTCTAGGGTTCTAATGGTCTGCCAAAACCTGGCACTGTTGTTATTTATTGCGTCATATGTCAGTTTAGCCCATGTTGATTCGTCCCTTTCTTTTTTAGCGAGCCAGATTAATTTCTTCTTACGTGCTATAAGGCTCGTTAATTCGGACTGGATGTTCTCAGCTGGGTCGTGAGTACGTAGACTGCGCATTGCCCTGTTGATGTTGGATTTTAAATCTCTTAATTCTGCAACTTGATGTTGTGAAAGGTGGAGTAAATTGCTTCGTGCCTGATTGCGTGATGCGGCCCCGGGATATTTTGGAGTTACAGGACCATCTCTTGACTTATTTTCAGACTTGGTTGGGTTGAAGCTGTCCAAAAAGTTCTCCCATGCTTTTAGGTGGGTGGTACTTAACTGCTTACTCTCCTTCCATCTTTTTTTCACGAGGGCCTGGAGTTGTTCCGGATCGCGGGTGTTACATTTAATTCTCCGATGGTTTGCTAATATCGTTAAGTTAGTGACCTCCATCGGGTAAGTGGTTGCTGTTCCATAAGCATCAAGAATGAACTCTTGGGGCTGGTGGTCACTGTGCTCGTGATTTCCGATCCTAAACCCTTTTATTTAAGCCAAACGTTGATAAGGACGTGAAAGTGTAGTCGATTGCGGTATTACATTGGGCTGTGTGAAAGGTGGCAGCCAGTGGACGGTCTCCTGCGAGACGCCCGTTTAATGCAACCAAAGACAAATTCGACAGCTCAGTTAGGAGTCCCCTCGAGATTTTGGATGTCTTGCTCCATCTACAGGCGTCCTGGGTTGGGATGCCCCATGCTGCTTGTCGTTCTGCTGCAGGGCTGTCCGGGTCAATCCCTCCTGTGAGGGACATGTTAAAGTCGCCCGAGACGATAAAATTTGCAGAAGGTTCCACAGTGATAAGGTTTGTCAGTTCAGTTACTAAAGTGTTTACACCGGTTCTTTTATTATGAGGATGAATGTAGGAATTAACAATTGTTAAAACTTCTTTATTTCTGCGGTTAAAAATTTGAAACTGTATTGTTTTTATTCCATTTGTGGCGGTATTTGTGCTTGGAAGCTCTTTCACTGAATTTATCGATTTAATTGAAGCGTAGGTTGTGAGCCCGCCTTTCAAATGACCAAATTTTGAGTTTCTAGTCCCTGGGAGATGGTATGATTTGAAGCCTTGTAGGTGAAAAGGCTAATCCAGCCATGTTTCCTGCAATACCAATTGATGAAGTCCTTAAATATGCTAAATACTGTGAAGATGAGCTGGAAAATAAGCGAAAAGAATTAAAAGAAAAGGTCATGTGGGCACAGGTAAAATTAGCAGAGCACCAAGAACAGCAGTTAAGCAAAATGACAAATACACAGAATCAGGGCCCTGGGAGTGGGGGAAAGCCGAGGGTAAAAATGAGTAGAGAAGAGGCCAGAAAAAAGTTTCCCTGCCATGGGTGCGGAAAAATGGGGCACTGGAGGGACGAGTGTAAGGCTGTACAGAATGATAATGTGCAAATTATTGATTTAAATCTACAGACGCTGAATGAGGTACCACAGAAGACCCAGCAACAGGTAAAACAGAATCAGTTGCCTCGTGCACCTAGGCCAAATTACAGGAGCAAAGCACAACAGGGTGAAGACACCGAAATTTGGGAAGGAAGGGGGGATAGAAATGCAGCAACTTCGCAATTTCTGTTAAATGCTACATTCCTCTGTGACGAACCTTACTGACTGTGCCTGAGGGGGGAGGACGAGGAGTGCGTGCTTGGCGCCTCCTTGCTGGTGGACCAGTCAGGGCCATACATTGAAGGAAAGGTTGAAGGAAATTATGTCACCTTTCTGTTGGACACTGGTGCTACCCGTTCTCCTGTGAGAACAGCAGACGTTCCAAACCTAACACTCTCGGGAGAAGCGATCCAAGTAGTGGGCGTTTCTAATAAATTAATTAGTACCCCAGTTACAGAACCTATGAAAATTAAAATAGGGAATTTCAAAGGGATGCATAGATTTGTTGTCTGTGATTCAAGTCCTGTGAACTTACTAGGACGAGATTTGCTGTGCAAAATGAATTGTACCATCTTTTGCTCTCTAAATGGTATAGAAATTCAGACCCCAGATGAAGACGGAATATACAAATTAATGCTAATAAGAGCCGACTCAGAAATGAAAAGACTGACACTACAAGACTTACCTGAAGAGCTCCAACAGACAGTGAAACCAGAGGTATGGGATTTTACTGGAAAAGATGTAGGATTAATGGCAAATGTTAAACCAATTAAAATAACCATTAAAGAAGATGCAGTTTACCCGAATACTCAGCAGTTTAAAATGAGTGCAGAAGTAAAAGCAGGGGTTGCTATTGAAATAAAAAGTTAATGGAAGCAGGTATTTTGCAAGAGGTGTTGAGCAGTCCTTGTAAATTGCCCATAATTGGAATAAAGAAACCACCTGGTAAGTACAGGGTCGTACAGGACCTGCACAAGGTTAATAAAATCGTTGTTCCTTGCTGTCCTGTTGTGCCAAACCCGGCAGTGATCTTGTACCAAATACAATGGAATGCTGGATGGTGCATTCTTTTCAATTCCATTGCATCCAGACAGCAAATGTATTTTCTCATTTGAATTTGACAGTCATGTCTACGTCTGGAATCCTCAAGGGTACACAGAGAGTCCTTCGATTTTTAATCAAATTCTGAAAAAATGCCTTGAATCTCTGATATTGCCTGGAGAATCAGTCCTGGTGCAATATATGGACGAACTCTTGGTGGTGTCTAAAAGTAGGAGAGACAGTGTTGTTGACACCATTGCCTTACTGAACCATTTAAGTGAAGGAGGACATAAAGTGTTGCCAGACAAATTACAGTTCTGTACCTCCTCAGTGAAATATCTTGGGAAACATATAGAGAGAGGTGTCAGGAAGGTTACCACAGAAAGGATTAGAATAATTCAAAATCTGGAACTGCCCAATACCGGTCTCGCAGGGTCATGAAAAACCTACTATCCAATATTAATCTAGCAGATTTATGGAGAGACAAGATGGGGAGTGTAGATGGGTTTACATTTCATTGTAAGAAATATAGTCACTCCTCAAGAATAGATTATGTTCTGATAAATAGAGATAACACAGATAATGTTGTTAGTATATCCGTACTTCCAAGCTATCTCGCGGATCATGCTCCTCTTTTGTTCTTATACTCTATGAATAATACCTCTTTACAATCAAGGTGGACTTTGAACAGGACAATGTTATCTTCTTTAAATTAGGCTCTACTTCAATAGAGTTTGTGTGGGATGCCTAAAAGTCAAATTTGAGAGGGACCTTACGCAGCCTAATACGCTCAAAGAATAGGAGTAATGCTTAAGAACTATAGATTTTGGAGGGTAGAATTTCTACTCTTGAAGAAGAAAGGAGCAAGACTACTCAGGAGAGTTTAGGAAAATTAGTACAGATAGAGGAGAGACTTGAGGAGGTCAGACGGGACCTAAGGATCCTCCTGGATTTAAAATGTAAGGCCCAATGGCAAGTCTATAATATCAAAAACTTTGAGTATGTGGAAAGAGCAGGTGCCTTATTGGCCTGGAAGGCAAGGATAGATCGGGCAAAAAACACCATCAATGAACTTCTTATCGATAGTGCTGGAACCAAATCCAGCAAGCCCGCAGAAATTCAGAATTGCCCTTTGTCCCTCTTTTTGAATCTCTACAAGGAGAACATTGACCCTTCACAGGATTCAATAAGTTTGTGGCTAAGGGACAAGTCTATTCCTGCTCTTACAGAATTTGCCAGAGAACTTTTAGATTCACCCACAACTATGGAGGAGATTAGGGACCAAATAAAGAGGGCAAAAAACAAGAAGGCAGTGGGTTTAGATGCCCTTCCTAATGAAATTTATAAAGTATTACTTGACAAACTTTTGCCTACACTCCACACCTTATTTAATCTGGTCTATAGCTCTGCGTGGGTGATCCCCAAATCTTGGAAGGAGGCCACAATTGTTTTAATATTGAAGCCTGGTAAGGATCCCCAGATGGCTGATTCCTACTGTCAAATCTCCCTGCTGAATGCTGATTATAAGATCTTTATGAGTATTTTGGCAGGGAGATTGGCAACATTGGCACCAAGCCTGATTAATACTGACCAGAAAGGCTTTATGGTTGGGGAAGCCATCTTGGAACAATCTCAACTACTTATTGGCAACATTGATCTTGCTAAAACTAGAGGGGATCCCCTGGCAGTAGCGGCCTTAAATGCCGCTAAGGCCTTCGATCGTGTTTGTTGGAGATATCTTTGGGCGGTGTTGGAGGTCATGGGTATGGGTCCAATCTTTGTCCAGACTTTAAAGAACTGTTATTCTGGGGCCTCAGAGAATATTTTGTTAAATGGCTCCCTGACTCCAAGTTTTGCAATCCAGAGAGGGAAAAGACAGGGGTGTCCCCTATCTCCCCTTCTGTTCAATATTTATATTGAGCCCCGTGCACAGGCAATTAGGCTGGATAACATCATAAGCCCTTTTAAATCACAAAATTATCAGTGTAAAATCGCTGTATACGCGGACAATGTTATAATCTATACTGCTGACCCAGATATCTCTATTCCGCTACTTGAAACCTTGTTGATAGATTTTGGCTCGATCTCAGGATATCTCGCCAACTCTGCTAAAACCAAGGTTATGTGTTGGAATACAGTGTATAGTCAAGGCCCCATAAGTAGAGAATTCAGGTATCTAGGAATTGAAAAAGTTAAAGATCTGAATATTATTCCCCTGATTAATCTGAAAAAAATAAAAAAAAGACAGTAACAGCTCAAATGGTAATATAAATAGTAGAAAGGACATAAAGCATATGGAACAACTGAGTTGTAATGCAATACACAATAGTAGATAAACCAGGTTTCCTGGATATGCATGTTATATGCTCCTCACGATCATTAATTGACTGGAAACCTTAGAGCAATTATGAAAGAAAAGGGCGAATAACACAACAACAAAGTTAGAGAATAACAGATAATCATAAAGAATGGGAGTCTTCACAGGTCACTCTAGTCGGCTCTGTTCAGGGGTAGAGAGGTCTTTATGGGGATCTGTCTATGACTCTGGACTGCTTAGTCTACCTGCGAACTACCTGCAGTCAAAATCACCAACCAGAGTTTGCAGGAAATTTTAGGCTTTTTATTAAGAAGGAGCATGGAGGCAAGTTTAAGCTACAGGTTCTGCAATCAGCAAAAGGCAGCAGAGCCCACTCAGGCCCAGATATGAAGGTGTTCAATAAGCTGTACACAAGCTGCAGGCTATGTTTACGATGTGACCAGTGCTCCACCATGAATAGGTCTACCCTATACAAAGGGTCGAGATAATGAAGGCAGTACTCCTCCTCTAGGAGGAGATATGGGATTGTACATTTAGATTAAAAATCTCATCACTCAAACTGCTCTTAATTACAAAGCTGCAGATGTTTTAAACAAGAATTT
This sequence comes from Lissotriton vulgaris, assembly GCF_964263255.1. Taxonomy (NCBI): domain Eukaryota; kingdom Metazoa; phylum Chordata; class Amphibia; order Caudata; family Salamandridae; genus Lissotriton; species Lissotriton vulgaris. The sequence continues at coordinate 53,367,513 of NC_141699.1, read as the reverse complement.
ATGTGCCCGGTTTCCTCCTGCCGCCTCCGCTGCCGCTGCCAAGTTGGTATCCTGCCCCCTGAAATGTGCCTGTTTTTGTATCTTAGTCTGTTAACTGTTGTACCCCTGCTCAAGTTTGCTTTGCCCCCTGCATTGTGCCTGTAATTGTCTTCTTTTGTACCCCTGCTCAAGTGTGTTTCTGCCCCCTGCATTGTGCCTGTAATCGTCTTCTCTTCTCCATCGTGAACTGTGTACCCCAGTGCCCCTGTGCTCTGTTATCGTTCCCTTCGTTGTGCCCCTGTTCGTTCTGCGACCCCCCTGCCGTTTCTGCTGCTGAACCCACCCCGCTCCCTGCCGCTGCTCCCCTGCAGCCCCAACCCCATTCCCTCCAGCATCACCGTTCCCCTCCCCACTCGCCACCCCGCTCCCGCCTCCCAGCTGCTCCTCCCTCCCACCGAACACAAAAGGTAAGGCCCGCGAGGCGGGGAGCTGTGACCAGACCTGACCTGGTCAGAGCCGGTCGCTCCTCCCGCCGCGTGGCCCACCCCGAGTGTGTCCGGTTTCCGCCTGCCGCCACCGCTGCCGCTGCCAAGTTGGTGTCCTGCCCCCTGAATTGTGCCTGTTTTTGTATCTTAGTCCATTAACTGTTGTACCCCTGCTCAAGTGTGTTTCTGCCCCCTGCATTGTGCCTGTAATCGTCTTCTCTTCTCCCTCGTGAACTGTGTACCCCAGTGCCCCTGTGCTCTGTTATCATTCCCTTCGTTGTGCCCCTGTTCGTTCTGCGACCCCACCGCCGTTTCTGCTGCTGAACCCACCCCGCTCTCTGCCGCTGCTCCCCTGCGGCCACACCCCCATTCCCTCCAGCATCACCGTTCCCCTCCCCACTCCCCACCCCGCTCCCACCTCCCAGCTGCTTCTCCCTCCCACCGAACACAAAAGGTAAGGCCCGCGAGGCGGGGAGCTGTGACCCGACCTGACCTGGTCCGAGCCGGTCGCTCCTCCCGCCGCGTGGCCCACCCCGAGTGTGTCCGGTTTCCGCCTGCCGCCACCGCTGCCGCTGCCAAGTTGGTGTCCTTCCCCCTGAATTGTGCCTGTTTTTGTATCTTAGTCCATTAACTGTTGTACCCCTGCTCAAGTTTGCTTTGCCCCCTGCATTGTGCCTGTAATCGTCTTCTTTTGTACCCCTGCTCAAGTGTGTTTCTGCCCCCTGCATTGTGCCTGTGATCGTCTTCTCTTCTCCCTCGTGAACTGTGTACCTCAGTGCCCCTGTGCTCTTTATCGTTCACTTCGTTGTGCCCCTGTTCGTTCTGCGACCCCACCGCTGTTTCTGCTGATGAACCCACCCCGCTCTCTGCCGCTGCTCCCCTGCGGCCCCACCCCCATTCCCTCCAGCATCACCGTTCCCCTCCCCACTCGCCACCCCGCTCCCGCCTCCCAGCTGCTCCTCCCTCCCACTGAACACAAAAGGTAAGGCCCGGGAGGCGGGGAGCTGTGACCCGACCTGACCTGGTCAGAGCCGGTAGCTCCTCCCGCCGCGTGGCCCACCCCGAGTGTGTCCCGTTTCCGCCTGCTGCCACCGCTGCCGCTGCCAAGTTGGTATCCTGCCCCCTGAATTGTGCCTGTTATTGTATCTTAGTCCGTTAACTGTTGAACCCCTGCTCAAGTTTGCTTTGCCCCCTGCATTGTGCCTGTAATCATCTTCTTTTGTACCCCTGCTCAAGTTTGTTTCTGCCCCCTGCATTGTGCCTGTAATCGTCTTCTCTTCTCCATCGTGAACTGTGTACCCCTGGGCCCCTGTGCTCTGTTATCGTTCCCTTCGTCGTGCCCCTGTTCGTTTTGTGACCCTCACCGCCGTTTCTGCTGCTGAACCCACCCCGCTCCCTGCCGCAGCTCCCCCGCGGCCCCACCCCCGTTCCCTCCAGCATCACCGTTCCCCTACCCACTCGCCACCCCGCTCCCGCCTCCCAGCTGCTCCTTTCTCACTCCCCCCCCATTTATGGCAGAGTCCGCACGTGCGCGCAGCATTCATGCGCAGCGGGTGCGCCAATGGTGCGCTGAAGGCGCGCCATAGGCAAGCCTGTCTGCGCCCGTCCGCGCTTGGACCGCGCCCAGTGCCAGACCCCATGGCCCCCGCAGATGCCATCCCACCTGCCGGACGTACGACGCCGCCACCCTCAGTGCACTCAACACCGGACGCCTCCCCGACTGCCACGAGCCACCCCAGGACGCACCCACGGACCACGCACCCACAGACCCTTCACCTGCCAAACCTGCAAGTTTGCCTGCATCAGGACCTGCAACCCACCCGCACCCACCAAGCCAAACACCAACAGCAACCACCTGAAGTGCATCCTGCTCAACACCCGCTCTGTCCACAGACACGCTGTGGAACTATGGAACCTGCTCGACACCACATCCCCAGACGTCGCCTTCCTCACGGAAACCTGGATGAACGCCTCCTCAGCGCCCGACATCGCCATCGCCATCCCGGACGGATACAAGTTCACCAGGAGGGACCGCACCAACCGTACAGGAGGAGGCATCGCTATCGTCCACAAGAACACCATCCGCATCAGGACCAACTCCGACGACATCCTCACAACCGCAGAACATCTTCACTTCCAGATTCACACCAACCCCAAGACCACACTCAGAGGCACCCTCATCTACAGACCCCCAGGACCCCGCACTCAATTCAGCGAAGACATTGCAGACTTCATCAGCCCACACGCCCTTCCCTCCGCCGACTACATCCTCCTAGGAGACCTCAACTTCCACCTGGATAACAACAACGACAACAACACCACCTCCTGGACAACCTCGCTAACCTCGGACTCAAGCAACTGGTGAACACCCCCACCCACTACGCCGGACACACACTTGACCCAAACTTCTCCTCCAGCCAGTACATCTCCTTCAGCCACTCCACCGGACTCCACTGGACAGACCACAACTGCGTCCACTTCAGCTTCAGAAAGATGAGGAAATATAAATTTTATGGTCAAGATGTGTTCCCTAGCGTGTACCCCACCGTCTCCATGTACGAGTTAAAGTGCATGTAACTTCCCTCCTGTACCAGCTATGAAGACGCAAATACATTTGCGTCCAACGTCAACATGTCCTCTTTCAGACCCACCCTGAATGGGTTGAATGGTCCGTTCCTAAGTATGCTATGCCAACGTCTTTTTGTAGTGTACTTCCACGTTTTTCAGCTCTAGCTGAGTAGGCCCTGAATTTCTGCCACCGAGCCTCTTTCCTGGCTTCTGACTCCAAGGGCCTCTGTCCAGGCTGCCTCTGTACCCGTGAACTCTGACTTACTTTCAGCGCGGCCCCTCGCGCTCAGCTTAGCCTGCTGCCTGCCAAGATTGACTATAACCTTCGAGTTATCTGTTCCGCTCCCCGAAAATACATTCCTGCCTGCTAGCTTCAGTAAACATTCCCCTCAGCTGCAGAGCCAAAGGGCCGGCCTGTCTCTGTGCAAATAATTCAAGTAATTCATAGTCCTTGTTGCCATGCTCCCATGGAAGGCCCATGCCCCCACGCTTCTCATACAGACACTCAGGCGCTTATACACGCACTCCCAGCAAGTATAGAATAGCTTCTGCCCTAGAGACCTTTCCGCCCAGATAGCTTAGTTCCTAAACACCAGATATCAGATATGATAGAAGCACAAGTTGATCTGACATGCCAGACTTCTGTCTCTTTCCGTCAGTGTAAATGTCAAGTCCCCTGCACCCTCCAGCTTCACGTCAATCACACGTCATGCAGCTGCGCGCGCATCCAAGCTTCCGATTTCTGCTGACATTGCAACATTTCTGTTAGTGCCACCCCTTTTGTGACACCTACCTGTGACGTTTCTAGCATACACCTCTAGTTCACGCCTTCTGATTACGTACTTGTAACACGTGTATACTGTTATCTTGTCTTCTCTCAGCTGTTACGCCCATTATAACTGTTTCCTATGACATGAATTAAGTATATAAGCTATGTAATGTAATAAAAGAGCTCTATCCCTTCTGACACCCCTGTGGTGGTCAGAACATGATATCCTGGTCTAGACCATTCCTTTTTGAGGAATAAAACCCCTAAGAACTCTAACACCACGGACTCTGTTTTCTTTCTTTCCGATTGAGTTATTATTGATTAAGTACTTACCTGCATAGAAATTAAGAGAGTAAATTAATTATTTACGTCATTTGGCGCCCGAACAGGGACCCCTCCCCCACCTCACGCGCCGGTTGGTGCATTTGCAAGCTGTGTCCCCTGCCATCAGTTAGATGGAAACTACGCGTACCGGCAGGATTTCCTGCATCTCCCTCTGACCCACGGAGGTGACGAAGACTGCGATCAGTACCCAGACGAGGCGGTGAGGAGTGCGGAGGATCCCGACCAGAGCCTAGCCGAAAGAAGCAAGGTCCGAGGTGTCGAGAGGCCCACCAGGTTTCCGAAATTTTCCGAAGTTTTCCGAAGTTTTCTGAAGTGTCGAGTCGAGTCCAGTCGAGTTTTCCGAGGCCTTCTGTTTTCCGTGCTTCCCGGTGAGTACCATTGCTGGGACGTATCTAGACGGGTTTGGGTACACAAGTCCGGTCTGCACTGTTTTTAGGCAGTGTATCTGTACTGTTTAGCAGTATATCTAGTATTCTGAATTTCTGAATTTTTGCACTGTTACATCAGTGTATCTGTACTGTTTAGCAGTACATCCAGTATAGGGGGTAGTCATCTATGTCTCAAATGTCTTTTCATGTGATTAATGTCGTGGTATGAATGTGAATGTGACCGTTTTTAATGTGAATTATTGTGTCTCTTGTACAATTAGCTATTCCCAGTATTAAGTAAACTAAGGATTGAGCATTCAGTACTAAGTAAGCAAAATGCCATTTTTCAACAAGTTAAAGCAGATAGGAACTAGGAAAGGGATACTAGAGGAAGAAATTCCTATCCCCCCTAGGGACACTCCAGGTAACTTTATGTACCATAAACATGGCATAGACGCCATATTGTATCTAGACTTATGGACTGACTATACTAAACACCTAGACGAAAGACACCGATGGCCCGTTAACGGAACATGGGATGCCGAGTGCATCATGAAGGTAGAGGAAGCACTATGGAAAAAGAAAGCCAGACAATCTCAGAAAGACGCCATAGAATTTTGGCGTAAGGAATCACATAAACGTGCTGAAAGAGCACTCCGTAGAGAAGACAGACTTAAAGAATCAGAGAAAGCACAAGAAAATGAACTAGTTACCGAGGGGATCCGAGTAAAAACTGAACAGATAGACCGCGCACGACATAATCTTGTAAACGGTATGTATCTTGTGGCCGAGGGTACACCTGAGGCCCTATCAGAAATACCGAAAAACTTACCGCCACCATTAGTTCCAACTAAAGTAATGCATAAGACTACCAAAGATATATTCCTAAATTCTTATCTAGAGGATGTAGCACCGGCTTACACCAATCTGCCTGTTCGCACCTTGCCTACTGACGGGGACGGGGGCACCCCGCCCCCAGATCATGTTCCGCCAGTACCGCGACAGACCTCCCCCGTTCCGCCAGCCCCGCCACTTCCCGCACCCAAAACAGACCTACCGAAACCACGTTTACCTGATCTAACAAAACGACAAATTCAGGTTCAAAAACAGACTCCACAGGGAGATAATGCACAAGCCTCCGCTTCAGGAGGTGCGACCGCGGGTCCTCGGACCCCGCCATTGACACACAGATTAAATCTCAGGGATATGCAGAGTCCTCTCACGTTCAGGTCACCCCGCTTTGACGCATTTAAAGAAAACATTTCAGTTTGCAGATACGATCCAGTACCCGGAAAAGACGACCTAATGATATTGGCATCACTACGGTTAAGATCTGCTACTGATATCTTGCTATGTTATGTAGGTATGAAGGATCGTCTAGATAGAATATATGAGTTTGTTCAGACAGGGAAAGACCCTGACAGTATTAAGGAGGCCATGGAGAAACAGAAAGTTGACATTCAAGCACAGATACTACGATTTTTCATAAACTGTCTAATAAGAGAACGAGATAGGCCTGGAACAGATCAGAGTGAATTAGATGCACTGAACAAGTGGGGTCAAAATATAGCTGAAGGAAAACATGATAAGGGGACTTGCATAGCCACTATGTACAGGAAAATTAGGAAAGCAGTGCTAGCAGTACACCAAAAAGAGAAAGAAAAAGCTTCCTCCGAGGAGGAAGAAGAACTTGAAGAACGAGAAAGAGCAGCAGATACTATAGCATATGTAGGTAAGGGAAATTACCTTAGGAAAGGCATCCGTCCAGAAAGCAAGAGAGTTTTTTTCTCTGCCTTGACAAACCCGAATTCTGCTGAGCATCAGTTCCAGGAAACTGATAAAAGGCTTCGAGATCGAGTAGGGTACCACGTGCTCAATTCTATGGATGAACAAGAACTAGCCCGATCAGCTGTATCATGGGCCGAAAATCCAGACATATATAATGATGACACAGTAGCGCAGACATTTCTGAACCTCTCCCCAGACGAGCAGAAATTAGCAGGTGTATACATGATTCAGCACCTCCTCATCAAATACAGAAAACATCATTCTGATCCAGGTCCCTTACACGAAACACTAGAAGCACTACTCATGGATAGATGGAGAGGCTTAAGTACCAAGTTAATACAAATAATTCTAGAACAACGCCGTAGATATGACACTTTCATCAGCTCCGAATATGTTCCCGCCCCGCCTCCAGAAAGGAAGATGTATCACATGCAATGCTGGGGTGGCATTGAAAGTCAGAACCCCTTACGAGAAGTACACCCTGTTATGGGTACGGATCACCTTTTGAAACGTGTATATGTACACACGCCTCTGACCAAGTTAGAACTGTTAGAAATGAAGAAACTAGTACCGTGTCATGATAAAGACCCCGCAGGTTTTCACAGAGAGCTTAAAGACATGTTACTGATGGGGGATTACACATATGATGATATCATGAAAATGTTAAAAGTACTGTTGCCCACGGGCATCTACGAGAAACTAAAGGAAAAGGAATGGGAGGTGGGAGACACAAAGATTGCATGGGCAGAAATAGAAGATGAAGAAAGTAAACGGGTCCCAGGGGTAGGCCTTGGGGACAAAACTAAAGCATTACCAGGTTTGATAGTACAGGTCCTGCCAAGATTATTGACAACTAGAAAGGAAGATTGGGACGCGATCTCGTCCTGTAAACAGAAACATGATGAAGATACTAGTGACTTCTATTCAAGATTCGAGAAATTTTTCATTATTAATAGTGGCCTCAAACCAAGTAGCGAGTCATATCCGCATCTTTTTGTATCAAAACTAGTCGAGAATTCCCTACCATTAGTTAAAAACCGAGTGTACAAAGTTGAAAGTACTTGGCAGGCAAATACGCCATCCCAGATGTTACAGATGCTCCAATATCATCAGAACAGAATTAGGGAAGAACAAGATCAGGAACAAAAACGCATGAAAGACACGAAGATGAAAATGTTAGTAGCTCAGACGGTCCCAGCCGACGGTCAGAGAAAGGGTGGGACCCAGACAAGTCACACTACAGCTCCCGTTAAAGGGACATGTAATTACTGTAAGCAGCCAGGTCATTACGTACATGAATGCCCAGTCCTGAAACATAATATAGCGACAGGTAAAACTAAAGAAAGACCGCATCCGCCTAGACAAGACCATAACCAGCATCAGTCTTCACAGAATACACAGAATACACAGCCTATGCATGCTTCTTCACCTCCAGCACAGACAGTAGCGGTACCACAGCCACAGCCTATTGCCGCGTCTCAGCAAGTTTCACAGCAGATGTACCAGTATGCCCAGTCCGCATATCCAGATTATCCCCGATATACATGAAACAGCCTAGAGAGGGAAGGTGGCTTGCCTCTTATTGAAATTCCTGTAGATCAAGAAGGTCCTTATGTACACAGTCACGTATTGGGAAAAGACAGAAAGTTTTTAATTGACACAGGGGCAAGTCGCACTACGATCAGCCATGATGAAGTCCCAGGGGCACCCCTCTCAGGCTCACAGAATGTTTCCCTGGGTTTTTCAGGACAGCCTATTGTAAATGAGGTATCAGAACCAGTCCCCCTGGCTGTGGGTCCATTATCACGTGTTACAGACTTGTTACTTACAAAATCATGTCCGGAAAATCTGTTAGGAATTAAAACATTGAAGGCTCTAGGAGCTATAATATGCTGTTCCCCGGAGGGAGTTAGACTCTTTCTACGGGATTTCAAGGGTCATTATGTTTTGCGAGAATTCGATGTCAGATTGAAAAATGTGCCAGATTACTTGTGGGCAAAAGGCCCAACTGATGTAGGTTGCATGCACATCACTCCATACCGCGTTACACTCAAGGCAGGTGTTGTTTTACCAAGAATCAGACAATACAAGTTACCACCCGATGCTGTAGTGGCTTTACTGAAAATCATTGAAGAGCTCATTGCCCAAGGAGTGGTCGTAGAGACCGACTCCAATGTCTGTAATTCACCCATCATTCCGATTCTTAAACGTACTGATCCTAATGCACCGCCAGTATATCGGCTGGTGATTGATCTTCGAGAACTGAACAAATGCATTATTCCACAGTACCCTCTGGTTCCCGACATCTCATCCCTATTGACTGCTATTGATTCAGAAGCGACGTTCTTTACTGTAATTGACCTCAAGAACGCCTTCTTCAGCGTGCCTATTGATCCAGAGAGCCAATATCTCTTCGGATTCAGTTTAAATGGACGCAGCTTCAAATTTTCACGCGCACCTCAAGGATTCACAGAAAGCCCCAGCATCTACAGTCAAGCACTGAAAAGACAATTAGATTGTATTCAAATGCCAGTTAACACTGCTTTACTGCAATACGTCGATGATCTACTGATCACCGCACGAAGTGAGCCCGAATGTGAACAAGCATCACTGACAGTTTTGCATTTTCTAGCCGACAAGGGACACAAGGTGTCTCCTTCGAAGCTACAATTCTGTGTTCAGCAAGTTGTGTACTTGGGTCACTTGCTGTCCAAAGTGGGGAGACAGCTCACTCCCGATCGCATTCAGTTAATTGTAAATATGCCACAACCCCAGACACAAAAGGAAGTGCGGGCCTTCATAGGCCTCACCTCATACTGCAGACAATGGATTCCTCAATATGCATTTCTAGCTAAACCACTCATCCAGTTAACGACACAGGAGGCAGCAACTTCGACTGCCCTCCCTTGGACTCAGGAACACACACAAGCTTTTGAAGAATTAAAGAAAGCCTTATGCCAAGCACCAGTTTTAGCGACACCATGTTACAGCAAACCGTTTACACTTTTTGTTACAGAACGTGATGGTACAGCATTGTCTGTCCTCACTCAAGATCAAGCAGGTTCACATAAGCCTTGCGCTTATTTCTCAAGTACATTGGATTCAGTAGCCCAGGCACTCCCTGCGTGCTTGAAGTCAGTAGCAGCAACAGCACTAGCCATCAGACAGAGCGATTCAATTGTGTTAGGCCATCAATTAACAGTACAAGTTCCACACTCTGTTGAGGTTCTGTTAAACAGAACCCAGACTCAGCACTTGACTATAGCACGACTGACAGGTTATGAATTAACGCTATTCCAGCCACACATAGAAATCAGGCGCTGCAGTATTCTGAACCCCGCAACACTGTTACCTACAATTATGACAGATCCAGCCCCGCATGATTGTATAGAAATCATTAATGCAGTAACAAAGCCCAGACGAGATTTAACAGATGTTCCACTGACAAATCCAGACCTGACACTTTATGTGGACGGTTCATGCATGAGAACAAGTACAGGAGAATTAGTGGCCGCATATGCAGTGACCACTGAAAATGAAGTTAAAGAAACATATCGTATTGACACATTGTCCGCTCAAGCAGCAGAGCTCATCGCTCTGACCCGAGCTTGTATACTAGCCAAGAACAGAAATGTCAACATATACACTGATTCCCGTTATGCTTTCGGAGTCGTACACGACTTCGGCATGTTATGGCAAGAAAGAGGTTTTTTGACCTCCCATGGTGCCAAGATACAACACGGTCCCCTCATTCAAGCCCTGCTAGAAGCAATACATTTGCCCTCGGGCATATCAGTCATGAAGTGTAAAGCACATACTAAGGTCACAGATTCTGTTTCCCAGGGTAACGACCTGGCAGACCAGACAGCAAAACATACAGCACTGACTCACACCCAGACAACTGATGTGACAAAGACAATAGTACCGACAAAGTGTATGGCAGTCAAGGATCCCGCTCTAGATGTAATTGATATTCAGGCACATGCTACCCCAGAAGAAATAAAGAAATGGATTGAACTAGGAGGGATCCAGACAGATCAAGGTTGGATGACGAAGGGAAAATCTACATGGTTTCTCCCTGACTCTATGGTTCAAGTCATGATTAATACAGCACATAGCCCAGCACATCTAGGAGAGAAAGCGATGTTAGACAGTTTACAAAATCTCTGGAGCAATAAACACTTACGAGCAGCAGCAAAACAGAAAGTGCGTACTTGCATGATCTGTTGTCAGTTCAATCCAGGTAAAAGCGTCCCTGTAGAGCAAGGTGGATTTCATCCTCCCGATCACCCTTTTGAAGTCCTCCAAATGGATTATATCCAGATGGACCGTTGTCGAGGATTCAAGTATGTCCTTGTAGTTGTTTGTGCTCTGTCCCGCTGGACCGAAGCATACCCAGTCCCAGACTATACTGCTCCGACCACTGCCCGGCAGTTGGTTCGTGAATTCTTCCCACGATACGGTTTGCCTCGTGTCGTGTACTCAGATAACGGACAGCCATTCTCGTCCGAGCTAATGAAACAAGTTTCTTTACTGTTAGGATACCAGTGGAAGTTTCATTGTGTCCGACATCCTGAAGCCGCAGGCCTTGTAGAAAGGCATAACCAGACACTAAAGATACGCCTTGCAAAAATATGTCAGGAGAAAGGGGTCGACTGGATAGTCGCCCTGCCCGTGGCACTATTCTACATGAGGATGGTCGCCCACTCGAGATCAGGGCTATCCCCGTACGAAGTGGTTTTTGGCAGACCACCGAATATGTGGGGGACGCCCATTCCGAAAAAGATCACTGATGTTGATTGTAACATGTTGACAGATTACCTTGCCTCCTTGATGTCTGCACTCCAATCATGTCGTTCACAGGTTGCCGCAGCCTTCCCCGACAACACAGATGTAAAGCCGCACGAGGTCCGTCCTGGGGACCTGGTACTGGTGCGGAATTTCGACAGGAAGAGTCCGCTGGAGCCCCGCTGGAAATCCCCGAAGACCGTCCTTCTCACCACGAGGACGGCCGTGAAGATCGAAGGGAGAAAGGGGTGGGTCCACATGAGTCATGTGAAAAAATTTTGTGAACTGAAACCTGATCGTGACTCGTCCACCCCCACCAAAGACTGTGTTGAGCCAAAAGACTTTACAGTATCCGAACGAGGAAAAACTCCCCAAGAGGAGTACAGGTCGAAACTCCGATCTAGCAAGTCAGACAGTTTAATTGTTTAAGTCCTCCCCTAGGTGAATCGGTTAAATAGTCTCTGACATGTATCCCCTAGATCGAGATAGAGAGAGAGAGAGACAAGTTAAGAAAAGTGCATATTGTAAATCACTCCGTAGTCACTGTATAGTGACACTATTAATCATGTTTATTCTAAGTATTTTAGTTATTGTTGCTAGCATTCTGCTACCTATCTACTGGCCTATTTTCAAGCGTGAACAATCTGTTTACAATGTTTCTGCTGAACATTCTTTTAGTGAATTACCGTTACACGAACTCTCTTACGGACTTGCGCTGCGCAACAATACATTCATTAGTATGTTACACCATTCCCATCAGACTAACAATGCTACAGACTGCTGGATATGTGGCCGACTCCCTCCCTACCAGAATTACAAGGGAGCTCTGCCCCTCTTTCCGTACCCGTTCACTCACAATGGCTCCTGTGGTGCATGGTTTAAAATAATCAATTCCTTAGATCCTGATGTTGCAGTTTTCGATGGGGGCTGGGTTTGGGGAAACTTGAACTTAGTCCTGCTCGACGTCTGTTACCCTGATAAGAAGGGACTCCCCACTCGAATAGGAACTGATCTAGAAAATGAAGTATATGGATTAGGTAACTACACAATTAGCCTTATGATCCTTACTGTTGAATCCGAAGCTGCACCAGTCCTGCCCCATATGCTAGTATTACCAGTCACTGGGGAATTATGTGTCCGAAAGAAAGGGTCAATACACTTAGGTCATAGTAAATGCACTACTGTGGTCGAATTCAGTGATCATGGTAAATCATCCTTCAAAGCTATCAATCACTCCTATTTTGTTTGTGGTCATACCGCATACATACGTTTGCCTCCAGATTGGGATGGTACCTGTTATATTGCATTCCTTCTGCCACCTGTTTTTCTAGCTCCCCCTGATTACCATAGAAATACAAATCTAGTAAAGAATAGACCCAGAAGAGATATCCCACTTGTCGACTACACAGAAACGGCATGGGAACAGTACACCGATTTTAATAAGGGATTCTTTTTCTTTTTAGGACCTGTCCAAAACAGTAAATTAATACGTAGATTAACTAGAACACTTGAAGTTGTAGTACATGAAACTGCCTCCGCCTTAGGTAACTTAACAGAGGAGCAATCAAGCTATTACCCGTCTGCATAAAATTGCAAATCAGATACATCAGAATCCAGGCACCTGGACTTGGTCCGGTTGGTTCTGGACAACGTTAACTGCTTGGGGATGGAAGATCCTATCCTTCCTAGGTTTTGGCCTTGTCATAGTATTCAGCTGCTGCCTGTGCCTACAGTGTGGGCCGGCGATATGTGGACTGTGTGCCACATCGTGCATTGAACATTCCAGTTTCCTCTCAAACCGTCAAAGAAAGAAAGATGAGCAAATGATGCTGCAAGAACAAACTGATCAATTTATGATGATTAATATATCATGAAGGGTCCGTAGGGAACAAGGAGGGAATGAGGAAATATAAATTTTATGGTCAAGATGTGTTCCCTAGCGCGTACCCCACCGTCTCCATGTACGAGTTAAAGTGCATGTAACTTCCCTCCTGTACCAGCTATGAAGACGCAAATACATTTGCGTCCAACGTCAACATGTCCTCTTTCAGACCCACCCTGAATGGGTTGAATGGTCCGTTCCTAAGTATGCTATGCCAACGTCTTTTTGTAGTGTACTTCCACGTTTTTCAGCTCTAGCTGAGTAGGCCCTGAATTTCTGCCACCGAGCCTCTTTCCTGGCTTCTGACTCCAAGGGCCTCTGCCCAGGCTGCCTCTGTACCCGTGAACTCTGACTTACTTTCAGCGCGGCCCCTCGCGCTCAGCTTAGCCTGCTGCCTGCCAAGATTGACTATAACCTTCGAGTTATCTGTTCCGCTCCCCAAAAATACATTCCTGCCTGCTAGCTTCAGTAAACATTCCCCTCAGCTGCAGAGCCAAAGGGCCGGCCTGTCTCTGTGCAAATAATTCAAGTAATTCATAGTCCTTGTTGCCATGCTCCCATGGAAGGCCCATGCCCCCACGCTTCTCATACAGACACTCAGGCGCTTATACACGCACTCCCAGCAAGTATAGAATAACTTCTGCCCTAGAGACCTTTCCGCCCAGATAGCTTAGTTCCTAAACACCAGATATCAGATATGATAGAAGCACAAGTTGATCTGACATGCCAGACTTCTGTCTCTTTCCGTCAGTGTAAATGTCAAGTCCCCTGCACCCTCCAGCTTCACGTCAATCACACGTCATGCAGCTGCGCGCGCATCCAAGCTTCCGATTTCTGCTGACATTGCAACATTTCTGTTAGTGCCACCCCTTTTGTGACACCTACCTGTGACGTTTCTAGCATACACCTCTAGTTCACGCCTTCTGATTACGTACTTGTAACACGTGTATACTGTTATCTTGTCTTCTCTCAGCTGTTACGCCCATTATAACTGTTTCCTATGACATGAATTAAGTATATAAGCTATGTAATGTAATAAAAGAGCTCTATCCCTTCTGACACCCCTGTGGTGGTCAGAACATGATATCCTGGTCTAGACCATTCCTTTTTGAGGAATAAAACCCCTAAGAACTCTAACACCACGGACTCTGTTTTCTTTCTTTCCGATTGAGTTATTATTGATTAAGTACTTACCTGCATAGAAATTAAGAGAGTAAATTAATTATTTACGTCAAAGACCACAACCCACCCCCTCCCGCAATAAGTTCCCCGCAGGAACTGGAACAAGATCACGACCGACCAGCTCACCGCATCCCTGAACCAGAACCCTCCTGCCAGATCAACGGACCCCAACCAAGCAGCCCACAACCTGACCAACTGCGCCGACAACCTTGCACCCCTGAAAACCCATCCCTACAGGCCCGGAAGCAAGAAAGCCCCGTGGTTCAACGACGACCTCAAGAACTCCAAGAAGAACTGCCGCACCCTCGAGAAAGCCTGGCGAACGAACCCGACCACAGACAAAATGACCGCCCTCAAGCAAGCCACCCGCAAACACCACCAGCTGATCCACACCACCAAGAAGACAGCATTCAAGGAACGATTAGACAACAACGCACACATCAGCAAGGAGCTCTTCCGCATCGTCAAAGAGCTCTCCAACTCCAGCGCCTGTAACAACGACATCACTCCCTCACAGGGCCTCTGCGACTCACTCGCCACGTTCTTCCACAGCAAGATCGCAGACATACACAACAGCTTCGGCGAACAGTCCACGCACCCAACCACAGACCGACGCCCCCCACCACCACCCTCTGCTACTGGACCCCAGTCAACACAGAAGTCACCATCCGGACGATGAACACCATCCACTCCGGTTCACCAACCGACCCATGCCCTCACCACGTCTTCAACAAGGCCGACTCTGTCATCGCACCCCAAATCCGGGACATCATCAACTGCTCCTTCCACACGCCACCTTCCCGGAGAGCTGGAAGCACGCCGAACTCAGCGCCCTCCTGAAAAAACCATCGGCAGACCCCACCGACCTCAAGAACTACCGACCCATCTCGGTCCTCCCGTTTCCTGCCAAAGTCATCGAGAAGACCGTCAACAGACAGCTGGCCGCCTTCCTCGAGACGAACGGATTCCTCGACCACTCACAGTCCAGCTTCTGAGCCAATCATAGCACCGAGACCGCCCTCATCGCAGCTACTGACGACATCCGAACCCTGCTCGACAATGGGGAAACAGCGGCCCTCATCCTCATGGACCTCTCCGCAGTGTTCGATACTGTTTTCCACCGCACCCTAGTACAACGCCTCAGCAACGTCAGAATCCAAGGGAAGGCCCTGGAGTGGATCATCTCGTTCCTCGCCAGAAGAACACAGAGAGTCCGCCTCCCCCCGTTCAGATCGGAGGCCTCCAAAGTCATCTGCGGCGTGCCACAAGGATCATCACTCAGCCCCACCCTCTTCAACATGTACATGAGCCCCCTCGCAGCCATCGCACGCCAACACAGCCTCAACATCATCTCCTATGCCGACGACACCCAGCTGATCCTCTCCCTCACCAATGACCCCGCCACCGCCAGATCCAACCTACACGAAGGGATGAAAGAGGTAGCCGAATGGATGAAGAACAGCCGCTTGAAACTGAACTCAGACAAAACGGAAGTCCTCATCCTTGGACCATCACCGTCTGCCTGGGACGACTCCTGGTGGCCCCGGCCCTAGGCAGCGCACCCAAACCAACGGATCACGCACGCAACCTGGGCTTCATCCTGGACTCCTCCCTGTCGATGACCAGACAAGTCAACGCTGTCTCGTCTTCATGCTTCAACATCCTATGCATGCTCCGAAAGATCTTCCGATGGATCCCCACCGAAACCAGGAAGACGGTCACCCAGGCACTTTTCACCAGCCGACTAGATTACGGAAACACCCTCTACACCGGAACCACAGCCAAACTGCAGAAAAGACTCCAACGCATCCAGAACGCCTCCGCTCGACTCATCCTGGACATCCCCCGCCACAGCCACATCTCCGGACACCTGAAAGACCTGCACTGGCTCCCCGTCAGCAAAAGAATCACGTTCCGCCTACTCACCCACGCACACAAAGCACTCCACAACCTAGGCCCCAGGTACCTCAACGACCGCCTGAACTTCTACACTCCCACCCGCCGACTACGATCAACCAGCCACGCAGTTGCCACCGTTCCACGCATCCGAAGAGCCGTGACGATTTGAACCCGTGTTTTCAAGTTTGTCGGAAATACATAATATTAGTATCAGCGAACCGCAAATGATCCATTTAGCATATCCTGGTGTTTTCGCTACGATACGAGCAAGAGCACTCCTGTTATGAACACATTTCTGATCTACCCATGGCATCCATCTTAGATCATGGCAGCCATTTTGTGTTTCCTTGCCCTCACATATGCAATAGCCTCTGATCACTTCATTCACTCCACTTTGATTAAGGACACGTAGCCTTAGCCGGAGATTCACCTCTTACATGACACGTACACCTTAAACCAGATCACGCTGAAGCTGCATGACTCGACAAAGGCTGCCTCCTCTGCCCGAGGCCAGCCCACCTGAACTGGTTCTCGTGTCCATTGTCCCGATCATGATTAGGCGGCCGAAGCCGGTAGCCTTGCCCATTTACAACCCACAAACATCTCTTATCCCGTTTTTCTATCTTCTGCACCTGGCTCTGCTCCTTTCCTTCTGGGCCTTTATTAGGGGGAGGTAACGAACTTTACGATGAGGCGGTCCGGCTCTTGAATGCAATATTGACAAGGGATTGTGATGGACTAGTGGGAACCCCTCTTCGTGATGTTTGGCATCAGATATTATCGACAGTTCCTGTGTAACGCCAAATATTTATTGTTTAAGACACAAAGGTTTGGGAATGTACTGACATGTGAAATATTTGCCTGAAGCACAATTTTTGGTATATAAGGAGAAACCCTCAATGTACAAATCGAACAGTCTCCTAGTCTCTGCCCGTGTGTAGATTCTGTGATTTCTGTGTCCCTGCAGTAATAAACCTTTGGTCTTTGACGCCACCATCGAGAAGCCCGTGTTTCTGTTCATTTGCGCACCAAGGCAGGTGGAACTCCGGGGTCTTTGGGTGTTGTTCCCTGACACCTCTGGACGGAACCAAAAAGTCCAGAACTCCAATTGGCGCCCAACGTGGGGCGACGTCATTCGGTACCGGTCCAAAAGCCTGAAGAGTTCGAGAAGCTTCGTGTGAAGATTCCTGAGGGAGGCGCCCCACTTCATCGATCCCGGCATATCGCAAAAGTGGCCCTGAAGTTCTCTTCCACGAGGGTTTCCCGCTCAGGACGGCTGCAGTGGGCCGTTGCCTTGACCGTCGCCCTGTCTTGGACCCGAGGTGCAGCCTTAGTACAGCGAAACGTGACGGGTTTCTCCTTGGTGACGTCTTCAGTGCCTCAGTTAAGTATTTAGTGATCGCTAGCTGGTTACTTTGTGAGGATTGTTAGAAATCCTTGATCGGTTCTTGGTTTGGTTTGGTTTCGTAAGATTATCAATAGTTGTTCTGGTTAAGATAATCTATTTGGTTCAGTTTGGGTATCGATACATTAGTTTGGTTTTGGTAGGCCTAAGTTCTTGGTTCAAGTGCACATATCTGTTTCGTGTTTTGTTTGTTTTGTGTTCCAGACTGAAAATGGTAAGTCGGAAAATGTTGTCTTGTTTCGGTTGCAACAATGACTCACGATTGGAGGATTCTTGTTTGGTTCCTCCAATTGGGACTCCCCTTTATGACCTATATTGCAAATTTGGAGTGGGTCCTATATCCTATAACGAGATGTGGGTCCGTTATTGTAAGAAAGATGGTGTCCTTAGTTGGCCACTACATGGTAGTTTTGAACCCGAGATCCTTGATAATTTAGAAACGAAATTGTTTAGTAAGAAAGCCCGGCCGGCAATGTTTGATTCTTTCCGTTATTGGCGAAAAGAATCTAAACAGAGAGAAATGAAAAGGTTGAAGAAAGTACAAAAAGAGCAAGAAGAGTTAACTCTAGAGCAAGCAACTAAACAACTGCAAGATAATGAGTGCGAAAAGGCTATAGACGTAGCAATTAGAGAGCATAATTTAGCGATTGACAAGTGCTACCCTGCCTTGCCATCGAAAACAGCTAAGATACTGGAGGATCCCGAAAACGATCCTCTGTTGTCTTATCTGTTACGTTCACCTCCACCGTACGCACAAGGTGCTGCGGCTCAACTTGGACCGAATGTTCAATTGCCGGTTGCTGGACAACCTGGTGTTCTTGTTCCTCAGAATCTAGTTCCTGTACCTCCTGTGGTTAATGTGAATGTTCCTACGGCTCCTCCTCTTCCTGGGTTGCCGACTTCTATACCTGTCTCTGTCTCGCTTACACCTACTACTTCACAAACTATTTTCATCGATACTCCTACTGCTTCGCAATCTGTTCCTACCTCTACTGTGTTCTCTACGTCTGCAAGTGTATTAACTCCACTTTCTGTACGTCGAAAAATAACTGATTCTGTTGCTAATATTCTGTCTCCTTTATATAAATCCTTAATTAAGACTCCTACTTCTGATTCAGTTCAGAGACGTAGTCAGCTGCCAAGTACTGAAGAACGGGGAGTTTTAGATTCAACGGCTCTCAGATGGATTACGAAAGTTAGAAGATATAATACGAGAGATGTATTAGATACATTTATGCAGTGGAAGGAACCAACGCAACGATACGTCTTTGATGAGATGTGCTCGTTGTTACGTGAGGAAATAGAGGAAGATGATGTTGAATCAGACTTGGAGGATTTAATTAAGGTGCAAAAAGAGTTTGCTGCAGGAATGATAGTGGGTGATAATATAAAAGAAGCGATGGAACTTATTTTGAGTTTTAGGAATGATCCATCTCTTCGTTCGCCGAGAGAATTAGAGAAAGGTAAAATGAAGCTAAGTCGCCAATATCCTATGAGGGAGGTTCCTCCAATCTGGCGCGAAGCAATACAACGTGATGATAATGCAGGTATTGCAGCTGCTCCAGCACAGTTCCAACGAGTGTGGATACACATTCCATGGAAGCGAGCTGAAGTACTAGCAGTGAAACAGGCCTTACCAGATCCGCGTAAGAATCCGGCCGGATATTACAAGGAATTGACACAGACAGTTGAAGCTTGTATAATGAACTTGGCAGACATTGACATGCTATTTGGCAATGTAGTTCCACAACCAGTGTGGGCTAAAATTCGTAGAGAGGATCATCAAGCAGCTTTAGGTGGTGATTGGGCAGCTATCACTGCAGCGGATGGTCAGCAAACGGGTGGTGCAAAACCCGAACCCCTAATTGCTAATCTTCCTGGTAGAATAATTGACTTAATGAAGACTCTGATGCCTGCGTTGCGTGTTAATTGGGATAAATTATCCGCATGCAAGCAAAAGAAAGACGAAAGTGTCTCCGACTTCTTCACGAGGTTCGAAGAGACTTTTGTAGACCATAGTGGACAGGATATGAGCACTGAAGGAGGACAGAGATTGTTTGTCGATAAATTTGTGCATAATTTGTTACCTGAATTATGCAATAAATTAAAGGATTCAGAGAGTGCGTGGGCTGTTTCCACGACTGCGCAAATACTTGCGACTGCGCAGTACTACGAAAATAGGGATAAAGAGGAAAAGGAGAAATCAGAGAAGAAAACGAAAGATTTAAAGACTAAAGTTCTTTTACAGCAGGCGTATCCGCCTCGCACGAACCAGACTAATATGCAACAGAATTCATATCAGAGGACAGATTATAGTTCAACCAGGCCTCAATATCAGTGGAATCAGTGTGCGTACTGTAAGAAAGAGGGACACTACAAGAATGAATGTCCGATTTTAGCACAAAATAATGCGGCAGCAGCTCAGAGAGGTCGTGGTGGTTTTGCGCAGAATTCTAGAGGTCGAGGGCGAGGTGCTATGCCTCCGCAAACGAATGATCGTCCCTCTAATCACTTTGATCAACGAAACGTACAGTCAGCTCAACAGAATAGATCTCAGCAATATCTTGTTGAGGATTATTGTGAAGTTGATGAGGGATTCCAGCAAAATGGGTACTAGGACAGCCATGGACAGAGAGAGGGAGTAGTATCAGTTCCAGTATATCAGAGTGGGCCTTATGTCGCAGTAGCAACATCAGGTGTAGTCGAACCGTTTCTGTTGGATACTGGTGCCGCAAAAAGTTCTATAATTCATGCGAAACTCCCTGGCGCACCTTTGTCTGGCTCAACAAATGTTTCCGTAGGTTTTTCAGGCGCCCCTGTTTACAACCCGATATCTAATCCTTTGTCTATTTCTGTTGGACCATGCCAATTGAAAGCACCCTTGATTTTGACGACAGGTTGTAATGAAAATCTGCTTGGTTTAGATTTGTTAAAACGACTATATGCGACATTGTACTGTTCTCCGGAAGGAGTACAGCTTACTTTGGGTAAAAGACTCACTTCTCCGATGTACTTGTCAATGGACGCACTCCCGCCAGAGCTGCACTCACTCCCTAATTCTCTTTGGGCGACTGGTCCTAATGATGTAGGCCTTTTGGAAATACCACCGTATGTAGTAACTTTGAAAGCAAATGTAAAATTTCCCAGAATTCCCCAATATAAAATATCGAGTGAAGGAGAACGTGCACTTTTATTGATTGTGCAAGATTTGATTAAGAAAGGTGTGGTTGAAGAAACTCGAGGAAATGTTTGTAATAGTCCTGTATTGCCAATTCTGAAACGAACTGATCCTACGAAACCTCCAGTATATAGGTTTGTCATAGATCTTAGAGAAGTTAATAAGATTGTGGTTCCGCAGTTTCCTGTGGTTCCAGACATTACTGCCTTGTTAACATTGATTCCTGCTACAGCCAATTGGTTCTCAGTCATCGACTTGAAGAATGCCTTTTTCAGCATTCCGATAGCCGAGGAAAGCAGGGATATTTTTGGCTTCTGTCTAGGAGGTCGAAGCTTCAGATTTAAACGCGCTCCACAAGGCTACTGTGAGAGTCCATCTATTTACAGTCAAGCATTAAAAAGTCAGCTAGATTCTTTTGTCCTTCCTCCAGGTTCTGCCCTAGTACAGTACGTAGATGATCTTTTAGTGGCTGCCGATGACAAGGAAACTTGCAAAGCAGCTACAGTCTCGTTGTTGCATCATTTGTCTGATTTAAATCACAAAGTATCACCTTCCAAGATGCAATACTGCTGCCAAGAAGTGACCTACCTAGGTCATCTCTTGTCAAAGGAGGGAAGGAAGTTGACCCCAGAAAGAATAAAAGCAATTACGCAAATGAGTGTTCCACGCACACAGAGAGAAGTACGTGCCTTTTTAGGTATTACCTCTTACTGTAGGCAGTGGATTCCAAATTTTTCTCTTTTAGCGAAGCCATTGGTAGCTTTGACTAGGAAAAATGTTCTGAGTCCGGTGCCATGGTCTGATGAATGTCAAGAGAGCTTTACCGAATTACGAAAAGCCTTGTGTTCAGCTCCTGTATTGGGTACACCTGATTACAGTAAACCATTCACGCTCTACGTTCACGAGAGAGAAGGTTGCGCGTTGAGTGTCCTGACACAGAAGTTTGGTGATAAACAACGCCCTTGTGCGTATTTCTCATCAACATTAGATCCGGTAGCCAGAGCGTTGCCTAGTTGTTTGAGGGCTACAGCGGCAGCTGCGGCTTCCATTCGGCAATCTGCTGGTTTGGTGATGAACAACATGCTAGTGGTCATGGTTCCTCATGCAGTGGATACACTCATGAACCGAACGAAGACACAACACCTTACCAGTGCGAGATTATCTGGTTACGAACTAACACTACTAGCGAGTCATATTCAGATCAAAAGATGTAATGTATTGAATCCAGCAACGCTGTTGCCGACTGATCAAGAGTCGAGTGATTCTGAGCCACATGACTGCTATTTTAAAACGGAGGAAGAGACAAAAGGACGAATTGACCTTAAAGATACTCCATTGTCAGATCCGGATGGTACGCTATATGTGGACGGGTCATGTTTTAAATTGGAGAATGGTGATGTGACTGCTGCTTACGCGGTGACGACTTTGAAGACGATTGTGGAGACTGCAAGAGTGAGTCAGAATTCTGCCCAAGCTGCAGAATTAATAGCTCTAACGAGAGCATGTGTTTTAGCTGAGGGAAAGAGAGTGAATGTGTTCACAGATAGTCAGTACGCATTTGGCGTGGCCCATAGTTTTGGCCGGTTGTGGAGAGAAAGAGGTTTCATTACGTCCCATGGGACTAAGATCCAGCATGGTCAGCTAGTTAACGACTTGTTGGAATCTCTAACCTTGCCGACTGAAGTTGCGATTGTAAAGTGCAGTGCTCATAAAGCAATCACGGATGATGTTGGACGTGGGAATGCTTTTGCTGATGAAATTGCTAAACAGACAGCTAGAGATGTGATGAGTAGAATGTATGTTGCAACGTCTGCAAGATGGATCGCTGAGTCTGGGATGTGTGAAGATACAATGGAAAGTGTGAAGGAGATTCAGAAAGAAGCAACTGAGGAAGAGAAACGTGTATGGAGAGAGGGTTTGGGCAAGTTGGACTCGAATGGATGTTGGATTGATTTGACAGAGCAGCAACGTTGGATGTTGCCGGATGCGTATGTGCTTGCAGTAGTGACAATGGCGCACGGAGTAGCGCATATAAGTTCTAAAGGCATCTGTAAGATGTTGGCTCCGGTCTGGAAGAATGATGGGATCAGTAAGTGTGCAGAGAGAGTGGTGAAAAATTGTATGGTGTGCTTGATGCATAACCCTGGCAAGGGAACTCCAACTCCAGCTGGTCATTTCGCTCCTCCTTCCTGTCCCTTTGAAGTGATTCAGTTAGATTTCATTCACATGGAACGCTGTAATAATTTGAAATACGTCTTGGTGGTGGTTTGTGCTTTTTCCAGGTGGATAGAAGCATACCCACTGAAGGACAATACCGCCTTATCAACTGCCAAAATTCTTCTCAAAGAATATTTCCCTAGATTTGGAATGCCACGGATTGTATGGTCAGATAACGGAAGTGAGTTTATAGGGAAAGTTATGCAGAGTGTATGTGCAGGCCTAGGTTTGAAACAAACATTTCATAGTGCGAACCATCCCCAGTCAGCTGGTCTAGTGGAGGGTTATAATGGCACCCTCAAGCTGAAGATAGCTAAGATACAAGCATCCACAGGTTTGGCTTGGCCAGACGCACTTCCTTTGGCTCTGTTATCTACAAGAGCGACAGTGCATTCTAGAATAGGGCTTTCTCCATACGAGATTGTGTTTGGCCGCCCGGCAAATATCTGGGGTGTGCCAAGGCCTAAACAATTTTGCTCCATTGAATATCCTATGTTGATAGACTACCTTTACGACTTGACTGCTAAATTGAGTCTTATTCATCAACAGGTTTTCGATGCACTACCAAAGCCTCCGGAGAGTCCAGGGCATCAACTGAAACCCGGCGACCACGTGGTGGTCAGAAACTTCGCGAGGACAAAGAATCTTCAGCCTCGCTACATCGGCCCCTTCCAGGTCCTGCTGGCAACGAGGACAGCCGTACGTGTTGCTGGCCGCAAGCACTGGATTCACGCTTCTCACGTAAAGCGTGTTCCGTTGCCGCTGCCTTACGACGACTGGGTGAAGAAGGGAATTGGTGCCTCCGAATCTGAAATCACCCCGAAATTTATCCCTTTCAGCGATGCCGATTTGATTATTGACACTTTGAAACCTGACTCTCCTCCTGAGAAAACTCCTTCGAACATTGAACATTTGTCTCCAGCATCAGAAGAAACTTTGTTATCTGCGAACTTAAACTCTGCAACAGCTGCTAGTGATACACTATTTTCCGATCAGACAGTACCAGCGAAGAAGAGATACAACCTTAGAAGCCATAAAAAGGACTAATAAAGCAGGCAACTGCATATTGTGATTTTGATATATATATATATTGAACTTTTGCTTTTCAGCCAGGAAGTTTGCTATTGTTTATTGTTTTTTTAAATTGCCTTGCCGTCTGGGTAGCCGTAGGGTCGTGGCTGTGTGCCTAGTTTGAATTTGCAGGGGTCTGACACAAGGTCGATCTTTCTGTTGGTTTTGGGAACTCCCAGGGCTGACAGAGGCATTTTCATCTACGTACACATCATCAGTGGTCGCGAGCGGATTGTAGAAGATGGAGCTTCCTGCGCTGCAACGAGAAAATGTGATTTATGTTCGCAGAAACAGACTGTACAAAATTCTTCGTAGCAAATGCTTTTTGATGCAATGTGCCGTTACATTTTTGATTATTTTAGCAACATTGGTGGGTGGAATAGTCTTTAGTATAAATCTGATTTTTGTGCCAGTTACTACAGTACCTCCCTTTGATCCTGTTACTTCTACTGTTTCTTCTATACACTCTTTTCACTCGTTTCCCGAACATGAGCAAGCCCGACGTACAGAGTTCATTAACAACACTTTTGTACAGCTCTTGCACCAACACCAACTGGTAGTTAACACTACAGACTGCTGGGTGTGTGGCTTGATACCCCACACTATGGATAAAGGTATTCCCTATCTGGTTTTGCCTTTCAGCTACAATGGATCATTTCAGGCCCTTCAAACCATCTTTGCTTATGCCCTTGAGACCTATCCTCCGCGTCCACCACGTTCCACTAAATATAACTCTGCCAACAAAGCTTTAGTCCAGGGAATTATTGACATGATCAAGGATGTCAATAATACTCCATCATACCCTAGAGACGAACTACGAGTGTATTTAAGTTGGAATACTTCAGAGTATCGCCTTAGTTTAGGAGAAAGCAAGCGTAAAAGCTCAACTCCAATCTGGGTCGTACCTCACCGAGGTCAGGTCTGTTTGCAAGGTAATGGGAGAAATCCGAGAGCTCAGCTAGGGAGGAGTGAGTGCGTTGAGACTTATGTGTTTCCGGCTAACTCTTCCCCTGCCTTCCTCACTGCTAGGGGTACCTATTTCATTTGTCGAGACCGAGCTTATACATGGTTGCCTGCAGACTTTTCAGGTTCATGCTATATTGCTCGATTGTTGCCTCCAACATACACTGCTTCATCTGATTACCACAGAACAAGAGTAGCGAGAGGTGTCTTCAGCAAAGAAGATACTGCTGGTCAGGAAGCTGGAGACTTTTTCAAAGGCTTCCTTCCGTTTTGGGGGCCTATGGCCAATAGTAGAAACATACGTCAGCTAACACGGGTAGTTGAATCTACTATTACCGAAACTGCTGGTGCCCTTAGCAACCTGACAGCTGAGCTTCAGGCGGATAGACTCATGACGTTGCAAAACCGTATGGTTTTAGACGTTATCCTTGCAGACCGAGGTGGGGTATGCAGAATGATCCAATCGAGCTGCTGTGTCTTTATTCCTAATAATGCTCCAACAGTCTATGAGGCGATCTCTAAGCTACACAAGATTTCCGACTCTATACATGTAGACAAGGGAAACTGGTCCTTTATGGAGTGGGTTTGGACTTTGATCTCAGCGTGGGGATGGAAGGTTCTAATGGTCATTGGTGTCATCTTAGTATTCCTCTTCTCATGCTGCCTGATTATCCAGTGTGGTCCAGCCCTGTGTGGCCTTTGTGCTGCAACCTGTTTTAGGAAACCACCTGCGTTTGGAGAAAAGGCACGAGAAAGGATGATGATACAACAACATGTCACTGACCTGATGAGTATAGAACTAGACTCTGATATAGACTGAGTAATTGCCTATGTAAGGGCAAAAGGAGGGTCTGAGGTTCCGTGACGATTTGAACCCGTGTTTTCAAGTTTGTCGGAAATACATAATATTAGTATCAGCGAACCGCAAATGATCCATTTAGCATATCCTGGTGTTTTCGCTACGATACGAGCAAGAGCACTCCTGTTATGAACACATTTCTGATCTACCCATGGCATCCATCTTAGATCATGGCAGCCATTTTGTGTTTCCTTGCCCTCACATATGCAATAGCCTCTGATCACTTCATTCACTCCACTTTGATTAAGGACACGTAGCCTTAGCCGGAGATTCACCTCTTACATGACACGTACACCTTAAACCAGATCACGCTGAAGCTGCATGACTCGACAAAGGCTGCCTCCTCTGCCCGAGGCCAGCCCACCTGAACTGGTTCTCGTGTCCATTGTCCCGATCATGATGAGGCGGCCGAAGCCGGTAGCCTTGCCCATTTACAACCCACAAACATCTCTTATCCCGTTTTTCTATCTTCTGCACCTGGCTCTGCTCCTTTCCTTCTGGGCCTTTATTAGGGGGAGGTAACGAACTTTACGATGAGGCGGTCCGGCTCTTGAATGCAATATTGACAAGGGATTGTGATGGACTAGTGGGAACCCCTCTTCGTGATGTTTGGCATCAGATATTATCGACAGTTCCTGTGTAACGCCAAATATTTATTGTTTAAGACACAAAGGTTTGGGAATGTACTGACATGTGAAATATTTGCCTGAAGCACAATTTTTGGTATATAAGGAGAAACCCTCAATGTACAAATCGAACAGTCTCCTAGTCTCTGCCCGTGTGTAGATTCTGTGATTTCTGTGTCCCTGCAGTAATAAACCTTTGGTCTTTGACGCCACCATCGAGAAGCCCGTGTTTCTGTTCATTTGCGCACCAAGGCAGGTGGAACTCCGGGGTCTTTGGGTGTTGTTCCCTGACACCTCTGGACGGAACCAAAAAGTCCAGAACTCCACCATGGGAGGAAGATCCTTCTCCTACCTGGCAGCCAAGACCTGGAATTCACACCCCATCCACCTTCGTCTTACCCAAGACCACCTATCCTTCAGGAAGCAACTCAAGACCTGGCTGTTCGAGCAGTAGCGGACCAACCCCCCACCACCTAGCGCCTTGAGACCCTCAGGGTGAGTAGCGCGCTATACACATTTCTTGATTGATTGATTGATTGAAGGTTTGTGTGTACAGAAATACGTTTTTGTAAAACAGCTTCACTGCTTCTCCCTTATGCAGATATAACATCTGTCTTTGTAGCATATTCTTCCTCATGCTTAAAAGTGTTTCCATTCTCTCTGTCATTTCTCCCAGCATCCTGGCCCAGCATCTTTGCATGGCTATGATAAAGGCTGATTCTCATTGTCTTACTTATTATCCCATTAGTTGCAGCTTGACACATTGCATCAGCTGTTTTCTTTCACTTTTATTTTTTCAGTTGCATTTGATTGGTCAGTTAATGAAATGTATTTAAAAGAGAGCAAATTGTAACAAAAACTGCTCTTTGATTCTGGATTATATACTGCACTTTGTGTACTAGAAATTGCACACAACTTGCATTAATGGTGAAAACAGATCACTAAGGAGCAGAGAGCTACTCAACTGTGTGCTATGATGTCAGGCCTGATGGTGGCAAGTGTTGTTGATTTGGTGAATTTCCTTGTATTGCTTTAGTTGTCCACCAATCTTTAACCTGTTTATTCAAAGAACATGCAAAGAACTATTCTGGAAACAAGCTTATCCTGGGTGGAGATTTTTACAGGAATAATGAAAGTCTTTAAAAGGGTCTTAGAGGCACTGGTGATGCTTGTTAGAATGGCTTATGTGTGGATGAGTGTTTCAGGGTCCAAGGCTTTGAGGGATTTGGATTTAAAGTAAATGTGATATATAGAGTCGAAGAGGGTCTGTAAGGTGGTGGAAGGAAGGCATTACTTAGTTGTGCACCCTTTTGTAAAAGGAGATATTGAAAACAATGCTCAAAGATTCATACAGTTAGAAGGATTCAGATGAGTTTCCAAGGTTTCCAAATTAAGCCTTTTGGAATATTGTAGGAACCAGCTAAGAAATCTATGTAAATAATCCAGATGCAAGTTCAAGAAGTACGACTATCAGTGACTATTGTTTTTTTTTAGAAGTGATATTGTTAATATCTGTAATGGTTTATAACACAGTTTATTTTAATATCAGAATCAAAGAACCATAGTCAAAACATGTGAATGTCAACATTACAGTTACCTGTATGGAGGTGGGCTATTCTGCAGGATCTACGAAAGCGGTAGCCTTGTGGGCTGAGGTAGTAAATAAGATCATTGTGGTAAGACAAATTGTAAAGTCTTCTTTGCACCAGGTATGAGCAATCATAGACTGCTTGGATGTAGGAAGAATCACTGTAATCAGAGAGAAAGGAGAGGTTACATGAAAATACTGGCTCGAGAAATTCAAGGAAACCGTTTCGAATGCACGAGCATTCATGATAAATGTGTCTTGCAGTAATGAAATAGTTCCATAGCATCACAGGAAAGCTCAAACAGACATCATATAACTTAGTATAAGGATGCACTTACTTCTTGATGCACATTTTAAGGACATACACCACAGGTATTCATTCTGCATGGAGTTGGGATTGTGTCACAGATCCAACCTGCTCTGAACCACTCACATAAGAGACCTATGCACAAAGATATTGTTACATATTGGAGGCCGTCATGACTTGCACACATTTTGAGGGAATAAAGATGAAATAAGATGGGTGCAACTGTTAAAAATGCTCACAAAATAAAATGAGATTCTAGACCAAAGGAAGCACCACTTCCCCTACCATATAAAACAACATTAACATTAACATTAAAAATATTTGTACTGCGCACATACACCAACGGTTTCTTGGCGCTCTTGACAAATAGCAGAGGTCATGGAGAGGGGGTTACTCGAATGCTGACTGGAAATGGAGGGTTTTCAACTGTCTACGGAAGAAGTCATAGCTGGGACACAGACGGAGAGTGAGAGGCAAGGAGTTCCAGGTGGAAGGAGCTAAAACAGAAAAACTCGAGCCACCGTGTTTTTTCCGTTTGTATTTGGGGACTACAAGGAGATTGAGAGAAGAGGAGCGAAGAGCTCTGGGGGGGTGTAGCGAACCAGGCGCGATGATATAAAGGCGGGAGCCGCCTCGGTAAGTGCCTTGAAAACAGTACAGGCCATCTTGAACAGACACCGAGAGGAAACAGGAAGCCAGTGCAGGCTGCGGAGGAGGGGGGTGACATGATGATACTTGGGTTGGTGAAAGATCAGGCGAGCAGCCTGGTTTTGCACCAATTGCAGCCGGTGGAGGTGGCATGCATGGGTCCCCACGTACAACAGGTTGGCGTAGTCTAGCCTAGAGGTGATGAGGGCGATGACCACTAAAATCAGGGCGTCTCTTGTGAGGAACCTACTAATTTTACGGATCCTCCTGAGTTGGAAAAAACACGATGAAGTCCCTGAGTTTATTTGTGGCCTCATCGAGAGATCTTCAGAAATCATCACCCCTAGACTCTTGACTGTACTGACCGGAGTGGGAGCCGTCCCTAGGGAAGGTGGCCAAAAGGTGTCATTCCAAGGGTTGGCGGGACCGCCTGTGAGTACCAGCTCAGTCTTAGTGGGGTTAAGTTTTATTTGACTGTGGCACATCCAATTTGAAATGGTCAACATAGTAGACTGAAAATGAAAACTGGAAGAAGGTTGGGAATCGATGGGGAAGATTAACTGAAGATCATCTGCATAATTGAAAATTGTGACCGGGGAGTTCCTGAGGAGAGCTAGAAGGGGTTGTAAGTACAAATTAAACAAAAGAGGGGAAAGTGCCGAGCCCTGGGGGACCCCGCAAGTTAAGGATGTGTGAGGTGCAGAGAAGGTGGACAGGTGGACAGCTTCAGTTCGCTGGTCAAGAAAGGAGCTTAGCGAGTCTAGGGCCACTCCCTGGATGCCAGCATTGTGGACACGGTCGATCAGAATAGCATGATCGACCGTGTCGAAAGCTGCAGAAAGATCCAAAAGGACAAGGGCCTGAAAGGTGTTTTTATCAGCGCCAGTCCTGAGGGCATCCATGACTGCTACTATAACCGCCTCGGTTGAGTGGAGGGGTCGGAATCCAGCTTGTTGGACGTCCAGGAAGGAGGATTTCTCTATAAAAGAGGTCAAGCAGCGGGTTACATACGTCTCCAAAATCTTTCCTAAATAGGGAAGAAGGGATATGGGGCGGTAATTACTTAAGATGGTAGGGTCCGCATTAGGTTTTTTCAAGATAGGTAGGACGGCTGCTTGTTTGAAGGAGCGAGGGACCTCTCCCGTGGCCAAAGAGTGGTTGAGCAGGGCCAGAGGAGGGTCCGGGCAGGCCAGGAAGGCCTCCCTCAGGATCAAAGGAGGGCAGCAGTCATTGGGTGAACCTGAGCTGACTTTGAGAAGCAATGAGGAAAATTATTTTAAGGAAATAGGTGGAAATTCTGTCAAAAGGCTAGTATTCCTGGGGGGGGGGGGGAAGAGAAAGGGACGGGAGGGATGTGGATATTGTTTTTTATGGTAATAATTTTTTCAGAGAAATAAGAATTTAAAGAGTCACAAAGAGTTTGAGTTGGCTGAGGTTGGGGGGTAACCCTGTCTGGCAGGGAGAGCTCATTTACGATAGAGAAGATCTCTTTAGTCTTGTTATTAGAAGCTGTTATCTTATGAGAGAAATAGGCAGTTTTGGCTGACTGGATCGAACGTTTGTAGGATTGTAGGGTGTCAACATAGACACGATTAAGCAAGGGGTCATAGTTGCGCCTCCAGCGACGTTCCGCTTGCCGAAGGGCAAGTTTGTCGGTTTTGAGTTGGTCAGAGAACCAACGTTGGCGTTGTGGGGACGCTTGGCTTTGATTGTTTTAAAAGGAGCCACTTTATCACTGGCGACGCGTAGCCATTCATTCAAATGGAGAGCCTGGTCCTCCGGCGAGGTCGCAGGGGTGGGGGGGTGGAAGTCAATATGGCATGGAAGTCTGCCAGATTAGCCCTTTTCCAGTTGCGAGCTGAAAAATTCTTTGCCAGGGGAGGAGGACAGGGAGAATTAAGGTGTAGAAAAAAAGAAATAAGAAAATGGTCAGACCATGAGCAGGGGAGGACGTCAAGAGAGGAAATGTCTAGATTGATCGTCCAGACCTGATCCAAAGTGTGGCCTTTTTGGTGAGTAGGGGAGCGGACATGCTGGGAGAAATTCAGACTGGTTAGGAGATCGGTGAATTCCACCGAGGAATGACTTTCGTGGGCGTCGGACGGCCAATAATTAAAGTCCCCGATAATCAACATATTAGCGTGATTAATCGCTAAATGAGAGATGGAATCACTGAATAGTTGGGGAAAGAGAGACATGTAATCAGGGGGTCTGTAGACGAGGACACATACAAAGGATGAAATAGCAGAGGAAAACTTCAAGACAAGACAGTCAGTTTTAGGGATGGGGGACACAGTAAGCTGTGAGAAAATGTGCTCGGTGCGGATAATAGCCGCTACTCCGCCGCCCGTCTTGCCAGCAGGCCGATTGACTGACATAATGTAATAGCTTGTGGGAATCGCGGCTAGGATATCAGGGCCAGAGTCCTCCGTAATCCACGGTCAGCTAGGAGGAGGATACCAATGGTACTCTGATGTAATAATTGAAATATTTCAAGTTGGTGGCGGATTAGGGAGCGGGTGTTGAGATACACAATTGAAAGGGAGACAGATTTTGCAAATGGCACAGGGGGGGGCTGAGGTAAGAGTGGACGGGGAAGCAGGGGCAGGGGCATCAGATCTAACCAGAATACCGCAGTCCTGGGCCGCTCTAGCAGTGCGGGCAGAAATGGGGAAGGTAGAGTTATGGTGGCGTAGTTCCAAGGAACTATAGGAAACAAACTGGGCATTACGACAGGGCCCTGGGCCTGGTCGGCGGCGGACGGGTGCAGACGGGCTTGACTTATGCGCGACTTCGGCGCGAAGTCGGCGCTCCCGCTGCGCTTCCTCCATGTCGTCATAAATACTATACAGGTGAGGGAGCACTAGACCGCTGACCTGCAAAGGTTATGTGCAGGGCGGAAGTGCTGTAGCGAGCAAGAAGTGACGCTCTAGAAGCTGACCCTCCGCAACAAACGGCACCAAGCTGGGGCGGAACGGGGCCACAAGCGGATGAGAGTGCAAGTAAGACGCGTTTTAAAAAGATGTTAAAGTAGCATACACAATTTCTAAAATAAAAAGCTTTTGTTAAAGCGTGCTTTAAAATCAGCAGCAAGTCCAATTATCAGCAGCAGCCTCTGTTACCCACATTAGCAGCCTTGATCGCCGCGTTTGTCAATGGGCGGAGGCACAGAGCAGGAATTAAATACCCAAACAGGCTCGGCAGCACTAGACAGCTGATCTGCAAAGGTTGCGTGCAGGGCGGAAGTGCTGTAGCGAGCAAGAAGTGACGCTCTAGAAGCTGACCCTCCGCAACAAATGGCACCAAGCCGGGGCGGAGCGGGGCCACAAGCGGATGAGAGTGCAAGTAAGACGCGTTTTAAAAAGATGTTAAAGTAGCATACACAATTTCTAAAATAAAAAGCTTTTGTTAAAGCGTGCTTTAAAATCAGCAGCAAGTCCAATTATCAGCAGCAGCCTCTGTTACCCACATTAGCAGCCTTGATCGCCGCGTTTGTCAAGTCATTTGGTTTCAGAAAGCAAAGAAAAATGTTCTGGTTTTTAGCCTGAAGAGCAAAGATATCCGCCTTGCAGTTATTGAACTATAAAACACACAAGATGATGGACGGAATGTTGC
This sequence comes from Lissotriton vulgaris, assembly GCF_964263255.1. Lineage (NCBI taxonomy): Eukaryota > Metazoa > Chordata > Amphibia > Caudata > Salamandridae > Lissotriton > Lissotriton vulgaris. The sequence goes on along the minus strand of NC_141699.1, from coordinate 53,334,983 downwards.
ACAATGGCAAAACACTCACCCCCAGTCAACTGATCTGGGTTTAATCCATCACCGTTCTTTAGCTCACTCCGCCACCCGGGTTCAGACATGGCCATATGCAAATCAGTATGACCCTGTGCCTCATGGGAACAGCTCAGCCCGAACTGCCAAACCATGTCTTTCCTGGACCGGAATCAAGCATCCTAGGACCGGTTTCCGGCTAACAGCCATCTTCAGCCTGGATAGCTTAGAACTATAGCAATGTGCATAAAATTGAAGTAACAGTTGAGGGTGGTAGTGCTGACCTCTGGAGTTCCACATTTTGGGTACCTTTCGGGTTCTTGGAAAATGGAAATATACACCTTAGCTTCCTAGCCCTCCCTATATTCCTTGTATCACTTTAAAGTCATTACTCGATGTCTGCTTATGTCAGAATTCTGGAGATTACCCACTCTCCAGGTTTGACTAATTTCAAATCATCTCAGACCACTTGAATATGTCTGGTTAGGATTGACCTTTGTATATTTGGAGGCTCTAAAATCAATAAACTCTTTGGATGTAAATTTCTGCTCTATAAATATCACACTTGACCTAAATTGGCCCAGGATACACTCATGTGGACTAATGTAACTTAATTCTATGCTTTAGAACAGTACAGTGGATCCCATTTTTCAGAACAATGACGCCATTCCATTTAAAGAAGTTTATAATACATTTTATAAACCTCCACATTCAGGATACAAAATAAAACTTTCAATGATACTTGTTGTTACATGGAAATGGAAAGTATTATTTGTCTGCATAAATTAAGTGTGGCATTAAGTGGGGTGAATTCTTTCTAACACAATCAAAAGCAACACACAAACATTGTTGTACTTCTGTTGCCCCCTGCTGGAAAGATCCTGTCCCCATAAGTGTAGTGGGATTAGGCTAATGTAGTGTCTGGTGACGGACTCAGTAAGCGACTACTGTGGCCCCTAGGGGATGAAGTAGTGTAATTAGTGGGAGTATGAAACCTTCGTATACAGGGGCTACTTGCCATGCAGGTGGAAACGCCGGAGATAAAATCGCAACATGAGACACAACGAAAAGCAACATTGCACATGTACCATGTACAGAATAAAACGAACACCTGTCCCGGAGGCACCCTAACACCCCAACGTCAACCCACCTCCATGCCTCCCTCCATGGTGGAAAAAGAACCTCCTGCATCCCCAAAATTGCAAAGTGCCTGTCGCCCACCCTTAACAGCTCGGGGAACGTGAAACAACTCCACTCCCTAGAGCAGCTGTAACTGAAATCTGTGAACTTCCTGGCCAACCAATGTGAGAAGTCGGCCTGGTATATTATGTCCACTAGTGATAGTGGGCACCTTGCACCAGTCCAAGCAACGCCTTATTGATGATAGGTTACACAAGGTACATATATATATAATATATATTTATTCTAAAACACACCCTACTAGTCTCTTTATGAGGCTAAGGGTAAAAGAACATATGTTACACAGCAAATAGCACATTAAATCAGCACAATATACGAATGGCCCTAGGGGCGAACCAAACCATATATCAAAAAAGTGGTATAGGAACCATGACCTAACTAGACACCAGGCCTAGAGCCTGTAGAATCACTGGTACCCAAAGTAACCACCCAAGGCAGTGACACAGGAGACCCACAGGGGACGCGTGCAGTGTGAGAACACAGCCGCGAGCACCCGTTATCTTCTATGGGGAATGTCACGGTTGGAATTTTAAGGTTTTAGGACACTTAGGAGTGGACGAGGAGCAAACCATTTTGGACTTCGATGGTTCTAGGGCCAATACTCACGGAAGCACCAGAGTACTCGTGTTACCTCACCCAGGGAAGCCGGGTGCATTGGTGTCAAATGGTGTTGGGTCGCGTCATTGTTTTCAATGGTAGAAGACCTGAAAGTGCTGATGCCATGAAGAGGAAAAGTGTCCAAAGAGATCTAAGATGTGCAGAACCTGAGAGCAAAGGGGACAGAGTCTTGGTCACTAGCCAGTGACCAGGGGCACGATAGATGAATGCCCATGGATGTCGGGTGTTTCAGGTGCATAGAGGGAAACCTTGACTTTTCAGCCACGAGGACCAGGATGCGTCGACGATGAACAGGAGCTGGATTCGACCTGGCCCATGAAGGATGTCGAGTGTTGCAGTGTTGGTGCCCGGAATGGACACAACAAGCCTTGGCAACAGCAACCCGGGCAAGAAAAGTAAAAAGGCTTTGGTGTGGATCAGCAAGGTCCGAGGGACTCTCCCTGCAAGGAGGAGTTCGGGCATATCTAGAGAAACCAGGGAAGCCCAAGGAAAATTAGAGTCACCGTCTCAGGGACCCGCACGCCGCTGAACCAGGGACAATGAAGGCACCTCAAGCAAGAACACAAATGGTGAGTCCACGGAACACTCATGCAGTGTAGGCCCACATTCTTCTGTACAGTTGATGCTTGGGATCAGAGCTACAAGTATCCCAGCGCACAGTCTCGAGGGACGTTGATAAGCCAATGCACTGGCAAATGTGCACAGTGGCAGGATTTCCGGTTCCACGTGACCCACGACAGCTACGGGTCTCAGCTTTGCTGGGGACCAGGGTCAGGCTTAGGGAAGTCTGGAAGTCCACCTCCTGGAATGCAATTTTTTTCAGAGACCCGCGGGAGCTTCAGAGATGCACACCAGTCAGATGCTTCTTTGGTGCATGCCAAGCAGGGGAGTAGCTCCTTTACTCCAAGGGAGATTCTTCAGTCATCTGGTGTTTAGCAGATTGTTGAAGGCCCAGGATTCAGTTGCAGAGTTTCGTCCAGGAACATCTAAAGTTCTGGTTACAGAGGTTCTTCCCACCCAGCTCCAATACACTAAGGCCTATCTGGGAGGTGGTCACACCTCTCTGTGACAGGAAAACTATTGTCCAGGCCTCCCCTGCTGGAGTTTCGGTCAGCAGCAGGAGGTCAAACTTGTGACTTTGGCTGCAGCATCAATTTTGTGATGCCAAGGCTCCTTAAGGTTTCTACTGGGTATGCAGGTACAGTCATGTTTCTCCCTCTAGAAGGGTGGGATCATACTCCCACACCAGATACTGGTGTGGGGGTATGATTCCAAAGCTATTGACACCAAACACAACATGTTTCTGTGCAGCCATCCCAAAGTTAGCATTTACCGTGAGGACATAATGCACCTAAGAGTATATGGTCAGGCTGCACATCAGATAACTTCGGAGAATAAATTCTGAAAGCTGCAGAGGTGCTCAGTTCATGCCTGGGCACCCCCTCACATAAAACCAAGTACCCTGCCTTCAGGATTGATAAGGCCTACCATCGGGGTGACTGATAGGTTTATATGTGCAGTGATAGTGAGATATTGTGAACCTATATCTCAGTGAGGTGTGCATGCACCACCTCATTCAGGCTGCAGTAGCAGTCCTGTGGTGTAATTGTGAAAGGCCTTCCAGGGTGGCACAAGTCAAGTCAAGTCAAGTCAAAAGATTTATTTAGCGAGCTACATACCCAGAGGGTCTCAAGGCGCTTGTAGAAGGGTGGGGAGTTACTTGTCGAATATCCCCGTTTTGAGTTGCTTTCTGAATGCTAGGTGGTTCTGAGTAAGGCGAAGGTGAGTGGGAAGTGAGTTCCAAGTTTTAGCTGCTAGGTAGGAGAAGGATCTACCTCCCATGGTGGTTTTGTTGATGCGAGGTACAGTGGCAAGGGCTTGGTTGGAGGATCGTAGCTGGCGGGAGGGGGTGTAGAAGGATAGTCGTGTGTTGAGGCATTCGGGTCCGATTTCGTAGAGTGCCTTTTGTGCGTGGGTTAGGAGCCGGAAAGTGATCCTCTTATTGACGGGGAGCCAGTGGAGGTTTTTCAGGTGATCAGAGATGTGTTCTTTACGCGGGATGAGCCTGGCTGAGGCGTTATGGATGCGTTGTAGTTTTTTCTGGAGTTTTGCGGTGGTGCCGGCGTAGAGGGTGTTTCCGTAGTCCAGTCGGCTCGTGACCAGAGCGTGGGTGACTGTTTTTCTAGTTTCGGTAGGGATCCAGCGAAATGTTTTTTTGAGCATGCGAAGAATGTTGAAGCAAGATGAAGAAACGGCGTTGACTTGTCTGTTCATCGAGAGTGAGGAATCCAGGATGACGCCCAGGTTCCGTGCGTGGTCCGTCGGGATGGGTGCTTTTCCAAGGGCCTCTGGCCACCAAGAGTCGTCCCAGGCGGAGGGGGAGGTACCTAAGATGAGGACTTCTGTTTTGTCTGAGTTCAGTTTCAGACGGCTGTGCTTCATCCATTCGGCTACTTCTTTCATTCCTTCGTGTAGGTTGGTTTTGGCCGTGTTAGGGTCTCTGGTGAGTGATAGGATCAGTTGAGTGTCGTCGGTGTAGGAGATGATGTTGAGGTTATGTTGGCGTGCGATGGCCGCGAGGGGGCTCATGTAAACGTTGAAGAGGGTGGGACTGTGTGAGGACCCTTGAGGTACGCCGCAGATGACTTCAGTGGCCTCTGACTTGAATGGTGGAAGGCGGACTCTCTGGGTTCTTCCGGAGAGGAACGAGGTGAACCATTCCAGTGCTTTTCCTTGGATTCCGACGATGTTTTTGAGGCGCTGTAGAAGGGTGCTATGGCAGACTGTGTCGAAGGCTGCGGAGAGGTCGAGGAGGGTGAGGGCGACTGTGTCTCCATTGTCCAGTAGAGTTCGAATGTCGTCTGTTGCTGCGATGAGGGCGGTTTCGGTGCTGTGCTTGGCTCGGAAGCCGGACTGTGAGGAGTCGAGGGATTTGTTGGTTTCGAGGAATGCGGCGAGCTGGTTGTTGACAGCTTTCTCGATGACTTTGGCTGGGAATGGAAGGAGTGAGATAGGGCGATAGTTTTTGAGTTCGGTGGGGTCAGCTGTGGGTTTCTTCAGGAGGGCGCTGAGTTCGGCATGTTTCCAGCTTTCCGGGAAGGTTGCGGAGTTGAGGGAGCAGTTGATGACGTCTCGGAGGTGCGGTGCAATAATGGAGTCTGCTTTGTTAAAGATCTGGTGAGGGCAAGGGTCTGTGGGGGATCCTGAGTGGATAGAGTTCATCAGACGGATGGTGTCCTCAGTGGAGATTGGCTTCCAGTCATTGAGGATGTTCAGGGGGGGTGGGGGTCCTGCAGGGGATTGGGTGGGTTGGTCTTCGGGTTGGTTGTCGAAGCTGTTGTGGATGTCTGCAATTTTGTTGTGGAAGAATGAGGCTAGGGAGTCGCAGAGGGCTTGAGAGGGGGTGATGTCGTTGGAGTTGGCTGAGGGGTTGGTAAATTCCTTGACGATGTTGAATAATTCCTTGCTGTTGTGGGCGTTGTTATCTAGACGGTCCTTGAAGGCTGCTTTCTTGGCATTTCGGATTAGTTGGTGGTGTATGCGGGTGGCGTTTTTGAAGGCGTCCTTGGTGCTGGTGGTTGGGTCTTTTTTCCAGGCCTTCTCGAGGGAGCGACAGAGTTTCTTGGATTTCTTAAGATCATCGTTGAACCAGGAGGCCTTCTTGCTGCCTAGTTTGATTTGTCGTTTTTTCAGTGGTGCTAGGATGTCGGCGCTGTTGGATAACCATTGGGTGAGGATGGTGGCTGCTTGGTCTGGGTTTGAGGAGTGGGCGGGGGGCTTTTGAAGAAGCGATGAGGAGATCTGGTCGATGGTGATTTTGTTCCAGTTTCTTTGCAGAGTGGGTTGGGGGTGGTTGTTGGTTGTGGGCTTGTTGTAGGTGAAGTGAACGCAGCTGTGGTCAGTCCAAAGGAGATCTGTGGTGTGGCTGAAGGAAACATGCTTGCTGGAGGTGAAGATAGGGTCGAGTGTGTGACCTGCGATGTGGGTGGGGGTAGTGACAAGTTGTTTAAGTCTGAGGTTTGCGAGGTTGTCCAAAAGGGTGGTGGTGTTGCGGTCGTTGTTCTTTTCAAGGTGAAAGTTGAGGTCTCCCAAAAGGATGTAGTCCTCGGAGGGGAGCGCGTGTGGAGTGATGAAGTCCGTGATGTCTTCACTAAATTGTGCGCGGGGTCCTGGTGGCCTGTAAAGGAGGGTGCCTCTGAGTGTGGTCTTGGGGTCGATGTGGATCTGGAAGTGAAGGTGTTCAGAGTTGGCAAGATTGACGTCTGAGCTGGTTGAGATGCGGATGGATTTCACAATACATGCTGCAGACCCTGGGAGGACCCTTGGGTACCAATGCCCTGGGTACATAGTATACCATATACTAGGGACTTATAAGGGCACCCCAGAATCAAATTTGAAGTGTACCTATGATACTAGGAATCCATATACAGAGGAAGCAGCTAGGCTGGGGTCCTGATTAGCAGGGCCCCAGCCAGACTAAAGTCGAAAAACAGTGAAGCACCAGCAAATAGTGGGGGTAACCATAAGAGGCAGATCCCACTCACCTATAACCAACATCGTGGTGCATAACATAAACAATCGCCCCGAATCTGTTACTGCAATCTGCCATCAAAATCATCTCTCCCATGGCAAGCTAGCCATCTATATCAGGACTATGTGAGCATAAAACACAACCAACCAGACAAAGTGCAAAGTCAGGTAAAACCATAATCGTCTAAGTGTAAACCTTGGGGAGGTCCTCCACCTCCAATGGTAGACTCTCATACTTGCAGTGTCCCGCACATCAACCCTCAAGGCTCTGTGATGGCGATGTGACAATGGTCGGTGATCCCTGCCAATTCCCTCGGCCGCCATGGCCTCCACCATTGCCTGACGACACCCGGGTTCTCTTGCCAACAGTTCTCAAGGCCTCAAGCCAGTCCTTAGTGTCATTCGGGCCTAGTGAAGAACCATAGTTTGCCCTCAGAATCAATCCGTAATTTGGCTGGGAAGATCATAGCTCTCCATAAAGCTGAGCTCTGGGGAAATCACACAATTCCAAAGGGATTGGGCAGGAAAATAAACATTATTATTAATTATTCTGAGAAGTACAAATGCTCACCAGCAAAATGAAAATGATGGCATTACCATTCTGTTGAGATGAGTTTACCCACAGGTCAATCTGAGGATTACCAGGCCCCTACATGGTGAGAGGGGACACAAGGACAGCCTCCTCCTCTTTGAGCCAAAAAGTTCCAAGCAACTCCTAGCCCATCACATATGCATAATAGGCTATCTCACCCTCCCTGTGGTCTCCCTGCTAATATAGCCCATTTCTCCTCAATCACATTCCATCTTCTTTCCTTGGAAATGAGATAATCATTCTTCAAGTTATGCCACCGCATACTAAAAAGGTTTTTGTTGGATGTCCCTTTTCTGGTGGTCAAGATCCCACCACCAGATTGGTGTTATTGAAGCCTCCATCTCCACCTTAGATTTGTCATTCTGGATGTGGATACAAGAACTTGCTGGAGAAACTCTATTGTCTTCTATCTTCACAGTCTTAAATACAGAGCCCGCAATCACCTTAGAAACGTTAGCAACAAAAGTGGAAAAAGTCAAGAAACTCACCTGTCTGCTTGGCAGTTACTCTCATAGCTGAAGGTACATTTCATGATGCTGTCTAGGGTCATTAGGCTGACATGCTGGAACACTTCCACTGACTTGTTTTTATTAATGAGTTTTTCCCACTTATCCTAAAGTGAAATACATATGAAATGTTTATACTAAGTGAATACAACTGAGGCAATGTTTCTCTTTTAAGTGGAGGCTTTCAGATCATAAACAAAAGGTACCTCCATGTGGGGCTGTGAAACCAAAAGGACTTGATGCAACACTTACTCGAACTGTTTCATTCCTATTATATTTTTAAGTGTAAAATATATAAAACCAATGAGGATTCTACACATGAATAACACAGGGCAATGAATATTAACATGGACAAGCGAGGGGAATTGAGAATAATGGTAGAAACTATGGGCCAGATGTATCAAGCCTATCACCGGTCGCAAATGGGTCGATTAGCAGAATTCGCAAGTTTGCAAACTGTAAAAAGTGTGTGATTCGCAAAATACGGAATCACAATTTTTGTGATTACCTATTTTGCAAATGCATTTAGGGAAACACAATTTGCAATTCCCTAAATGCAATGCAGAAAGCATTTAAAAATTGAGAACTTGCTATAAGGAATCGCAAACAACCTCATTTCTCCAAATGCCATGTGGCGTTACACATGCCCTTAGGCCATGTGTGTGTGTCACATGTGCACACATGTCTTTTTTGGGGGTGCATCATGGTGACCTTTTGCACCCCTTGCGCCACTGAATTGCATTTGGGACTTGCAATTACCAATTAGGTAATCGCAAATCGTGAATGCCTCCTCATTCATTCCTATGGGCCCATAGGCTCATAGGAATGAATGAGAAGGCATTCCTTAATTGCGAATCGCAAACTGTGATTCGCTTTTAAGGAGTATGTAGGAATCGCTATGTATTTTGCAAAACCTACATACATTGCATTTTGCGAATCTATAATAGTGAATCAGAAAAATTTGCTATCATAGAATTGCAAAAAGCTATGTTGATACATCTGGCCCTATATGTGTTAAGTTTTTTTTAGGCAATTGAGACATCAGGCAAAAGATGAGTATGAAAAGAGAATTTTAGTCTTGGATAGGTACAACAGTGTAGGATTTCCCACGCAAATGTAAATCTAATAGGATATAGTGGGATTTATATTTCAGTGGACTGGATATTTGTCACTGTTGTGACTAAGTAACACCATCCACCAAGACCTAAACCAGGCCCTAAGGCTTCTGGGAGAAATTCCTCAGATTCAGGAAAACAGTTGATGAGCCATTATGTTGGTACTAACTTTAGTCAGATTAACGTATATTAGCTTACAAAAAACTCATTTCCTCCTTTAAGATGGTAGTGGAGATTTCTAGAAGGTGGGCGTCTCTTCCCAATCCATAAATGCCACCTCACTCCGCTGTCAATGACAGACACTTTCTTGCTTCAGCCCACTGGCTGGTTCATCTCTTTGCACAGCAAAATGGGAGTTTTCAAAATAGCAGAATAATATTCAGAAAGAGCTCTAGCACCATCCTTTCAGGAATCTGCACACAATTTGTCACACCCAACACAGGAATAAACAGTTAATAGCAAATTAAACTTTTTTTAAGTTCCTGCCTTGAGTGATCTGCAATTTAAAAATACCAAGAGTAACCTACACATGTTAAGAGTCTTCCAAATGACATGCACATTTTTGGCTGGCATAAATAGTTACTTTGTAAAATGTGGCACATGCCTCCTAGAATGGATGATGTCCTGTCTGTCAAACTCATGTATCATTTACTCTATTTAGACTGGAAATGCTATATTTAGTATTTAGTACAAAGTTCATATCCCATGCAATTACCACACTATAAGTTAAGGAGAGGCAACAAAGCTCACTAGTAACAGACATCATTTACAATGCCTTTACACTGGAAAATAATTCTGTAAATACTCATAAAGATTGTTTCTATCCCACTGCAGGTATTTAACCGTGGGTATGTGCAGAAGTTCCCATTGAAATGGATGTGCAAACAAAAGGTAAGTAGGTATAATAAGCCATACAAATCCATACAAGCATAATTTTGGTAGAGTCCGAGATCAATTTCACGTAAGGTTTTAAAACATTGTAGTGAAACCCAGGGGTCAACAGTCTTCGATGATGAAACCACTTTGGCCCGGACAAGATCAGCAATCCTCTTCCTATGAGACAAAGAAATCACCAGATGGGTACATTCAGCATAATAATACGAAAGGTCAGAACATGTGAAAAGAAACGTATTCATCCACACCACCACCAATACAATTCAATGTTTTTTCCATGCGTTAACGTATTGTTGTCCCATACTCTCACACAGTGGCGGGTAAACTATGAAATAAAAATATAGTAGGGTGTTACAGTGCCAAAATCATCGTACACTCCTCTCCCAGTGCGCACCTTTCCCGCCGATTGGTGTCCATGAGCAGGAAAGGGAAGGAATTCCCAATACAACCAATCCTGGAACTTCTCTCGTTCTAGGAGCAGCTCCAGGATTGTTGGGAGCAGGCTAACTCAGCGTTAATTTGGATGCTGGGGGACTGTGCCAGAAATCCTCCAGCTGTTTTACAGCCATGGGATTACTTGCAGAGAAAATCTGTGGTTTCCCGGGCATCTAGGGCCTAAATTTGGAAGTGACGTCTACAAGATAAGCCTCAATGCAGACAACGTCATCCTGTCCCTTGCACAGCCTCTTATATCCCTTCCCACGCTGGTTGGAGAACTGAAGTCCTTTGGCTGTATCGCCGGCTTCAAAGCCAACATTGGCAAGTCCCAGGTACTTAATCTGTCCTTACAACCAATACAGGTTGAGGCTCTCAAACAGTCTCTTCCCCTGCACTGGTCTAGTGACCCTGTGCACTATTTGGGTATTCTCTGACCGACTCTCTCCCAAGCATGCTGGAGCTTAACTAAACAGCTATGGTGGCGCAGGCACAGAAGGCACAGGATGGATGGGCCAAACACACTCGGTCATGGTTTGGACGCATCGCCGCAGTCAAGATGATGATTCTGCCGTACATACTATATCTCTTCCAGACCCTCCTGTTAACTCCACCACCTAAAGCCTAGCGAGCATTACAGCTTGCTCTGAATAAATTCATTTGTGGCAATAAGAAGGCACGTCTTTCGGTGGCACAATTGTTGCGTCCCAAGGAGGATGGAGGGGTGAAGCTGCCACTAGTTCACAGATATCTACAGGCTGCACACCTCAGTTAAATGCTGGAATGGAAAATGCTTGCCGTACCTACTTGGTAGCTTTGATTATGTGCGTTGCTAGCATCCGGGATGTCTGCATTAACAAGGTAAACCATGTACACACTCAATGCATGTCTTTAGCCGCCAGCCCCTGTGGTTGGATGTGATTGGCTGTGTGCAAATGTAGAGTCACCTACAAAATAACTCAATAAACAGATTTGTTCAATAAAATGGTTTTCCCATTGGCCCTGGGCTACATGATTTGGTGGCGGTAGTGGCTGGCCTCCCCTATCTTATTTTACCATATTCCAAAATTGTTTGGAGTAATTACTGGTACATGCCAGTCTGCGGTCCTGCCATCTGCTTTCATCCCATGCTTTCTTAGCCTTTTTCTTGGACCTCCTGTATGTTTGCCTAGTGATTGATACTTTATCAGGATCCATAAAAGACCTGTGGGCCAGTCTGCATTACCCATTAAACCAATGGCTTGTTTTCATTTGGTGTGTGCTCTTAGCCTCACGGTGCGTGAGAAAGTGAGAGCGTAAATGGACAAGAAATGTATTATGGGTGACAGTTGTAAGTTCAGAAGACTCAGGCTTAGAAGAGCAGGCCTCTAGCTCAGCTACGCCTCTACTGATGTGATTAGTAATAGTTGCTAGGAGTTCGGGCTTCTCTAGTATCTTCACCCATTTTAATCATCTCATGTCATTTGTGGGGACCACAACAAGGGTAGACAGTTTGTTGCCTTCCTGTGTGGGTAACTTCTCGGGTAATAGATCCAAGGTCGTGTATAACGGCTTATGATCCCTCTCTACCCTGTCCTTCATGATCATGTCCCTAAAAGCTTGCCATAGCCGCAGGTTACTTAGAAGATAGTCTACGCGGCTAGCTTTGTGATCGTCGTTGGATGTATTTGCCCCATGTCTGCCTTTTTCGAGGTAAAAGGGAGTTAATTTGGATTGCTGCATCAGGCCATTTTCTTTTTAGGTGCAAGTTCCAAATTTGGAATGCCCCACTGGGTGTAACATAGTGCTCCTCGATGGCAAGGATCAAAGGCTGAGTTAAGGTCTCACACAATTAAGACTTGGGAATCCCAGGACTGCAGCTCTAAAAGTTTGTTGAGAGCCGCTAAAACTTTCGACTTCTTCCCCCCGCTTAAGCCTCTCGCATAGACACCTGGATATTGTAGCCAATCACGTGGTGTATCCAAATTGTCAATCCCCTGAAGGTCGGCCTTGTCTCTGCTGGTGGCAGGAATATGGTAGTTTATGTAACCTATACGATAAAAGGGGTTCCGCGGCAAAGTTTCCTGAAAAAGGCAAATAACATGGTGCTCAATGTAGGTATTTCAGTTAGGAGATGCGACCTTTAACCTCAGCCCTGCAATGTTCCACGATATCAGAGCCAACTTGGATGAAGTGAGGCAGAGTTCCGTTTGCTCATCCAATATATCGGGTAACTTGCCTCTGGCGTCCCACTGTCCTATGTGCAGGAGAGGTGTTACCGGGGTATTTCTAGGCACCACTTCAGTGCCTATAAATGAAGACTGGTTACTAAGGGTAGGGCTCGTATGACTTAGAGCGACAATGTTTACAATCCTAGTTTAGGAGTCGATAAAACGTTATCATCTCCTAAAGCTTGTTCATGGGAAATCATTTTTTAAAGTATTAAACTCTGACTCAGTGTGTTTGGGACTGTAAGCAAGTTTAATATATCTGGTCCTAAATGCAGAAGAAATGAAATAGTAGGGTGGGCAGTGACATGGACATTTTATTTTCCAAACACTGCACACCCTCGAGCTCAGATACCCCTCTATTTGGACTCATTATCAGCAGTCGCTGTGCGGATCAGCCTCAGCGGCACCTGCCTTTGCAGACCTCTCTTCTATCGTGTCTATGAAATGAAAAGCAGTAACCTCAGGACATCACTTACATATGAATCCCTATGAACCCTCGGCGTGCCCTTTCTAAGTCAAGCCACACGAGTACAACATTAGATCTCCCAAAGAGTGCGAAATCACATCATTGCAAGAAATAGCTTAATGAAAGAACATTCTTGAAAATTAGATGTACTCTAAAAATAAAGCACAGGTAGTTTGTAAAAATTCTGCCAAATATTTCTAGAAATCCATCAAATCCGTCAAAGCCTCCTATGGGAATGTACAATGCACCAAATCATAATTTCTTTCCTATTGTAATTTCTTGCCACAGTATTTCATAAAGAAGTTCTGAATCGTTTCCATACTTACCAATCCAGGGAACAAAGAAATTGTACACCATCTCACCCTTGGGATCTAGGAAAATATTATAAAATACCGAGGAGTGTAAGAAATAGCTTTTGGGCGCACATTTTTACTAAATAAAATATATGATGAGAAAAAAGGTGTATTTTCATGACGGATATTTATATTTATGGAACAAAAGTAGAAACAATTTGTGTTTTTGGGTTGTGGAACAGGTTGCCAGGGACTACTGATTTGAGGTAATTAATGGCTCCACAATATACTGCCATGTTAAAGCCCCATTAAATTGCAATTTCTATTCATTCACGTTTATCAAATGGGGTAAAATAATCACATTCAAACTACTGCATTTTAGAGTCGAAAAGAGGGAATACTATGTCACCTATTTCAGTATATTTTCACTTTATTGCTAAGCATGGCAAAACTGGGTGGTGCATTTTTAAAAATAACAACCATGTCAGTGTAGCGGAGAAGCTAAATGAATTATTTGCATACTTTTTTGTTTATAATTCTTTTTATTAAACAAGCATCGGCAATAAAAGCAATACAGAGCATTAGATTCTCAAAGAATAAAAAAGACATTTTTAGAGGGCAAGGTGATCAAAGTCGAATACAGATACATGATTATGGGGAAGAGGGTATTTAAAAAACTGCATTTCTAGGTGGTACACAGATTTCACCTCAATCTAAGTTTCACGGACCCCAAACAGCAGCCCATTTTCGGGGACGGCCCCTTGCAACATACACAGATTTTTCCCAGAACATACACCAGTCTAAATTAGTTTTCCAGGTTTCGAGAGTGGGAGGTTGTTCTGAGCCCCATTGTTGTGCGATATTTCTCTTTGCGAACATGTAGCTTAATGTGACCAATCGTGTTTGTGCAGAGTTAAGGTCAATAGGTTCCCATATATTAAGAAGGCACCTCCTGGCTTCCGGGAGCAAAGAGGTCCCTAAAACATCTTTTATGGTAGTGTGAATCCTACTCCAGTACTGTGCAACATGTTGACATTCCCATATAATATGAAGAAACGTACCATTAAGGCCGCATTAACGACGACATAAGTCAGAATCGGAGAGTCCCATCAACACCAGACAGGGCCCTGTCACATAAATCCTGTGTAGTATTTTTAATTGTACAAGTCGAAGTTTTGCAGAGATAGCTACCACCCTAGGGGATGAGATCGCCGATGTCAGGACCATGCCGGGCTCCATTAAGAGACCTCTGTCTGTCCCTGCGGCTAAGAGAAGATTTCCTGGTTGGCAACCATTTCCACTCTGGGGCTCCATTCAGAAATTAGTCCATGACCACTGTCAGATTGAGGCTTAGTGCGCCTTTAGATTGTGCCACCATTTGATAAGGTTAGCGTTCTAGTCTTTCCTATCAGTCCGCCATTTCCTTATCCCGCGCGTTCTATGTGGCGCACTTCAACTGTTCTATTCAAGCAGTTCGACGCCCTGATTTTGGCTCCCGTCAAATCACTGCGTATTGTCCAAGTTTTGCCCTTTTCCCAGTCAGTATCCACAGAGACTTTATTTCGGAACTTTGGGAGCGTGTATTCGTTCCATTCCTGTTGGATTCCTGCATTCCGGAGCAAAAGCCGAGTCGCCGTGTGCCAGTGTTCGGCGGTCCAGACCTTGTCCTAGTCAGCAGTCTATTCCAGAGTACCCTCCCAGTGGGCAAGTAATTCTTCCACATTTCCTCAGAATTACGCGGTAAGAATATTCAATTCTCTAAGACCTTGGTGGCGCTATCCTTGTTCCTGTGCCATTTGGTTTTCTTCAGCGTCAGAGTTTCCTTGTCTGAAGCGAAGCCTGGTTTCCGATAAGAACTGTAAATGTCTATGACATATTCAGAGCTACTGTAAAGACTTTTGAGAGTTTCAGTCCGCTCCCGTGATTCAACAAGTAAATGAGAGTATATATTATATGCATATGGTAATACTGTTGTCTACCACCTCTATTCTTCACATCACTACTTTCCGGCACACTACACAAGCAACTAAGAGTCCTCAACCTTCCATATGAACATTATTGGACTCAGAAAGAGAGCGGCAATTTCCACACACAAACCAGGTATGAGAGAAGAGAGTAGAGTGAGTGATTGAGAGTGGTTTTTCCAATGGGTTAGAACGTTAGTAATGTTCTGTTAACTGTTGCAGGTGTTCCCCAGCTACTCCTCCCAGAGGTAGTGAAGAAGACACCAGTGTGGAAGCCTCTCTTTGTTGTTTGTTATCCACTTCCCCTTTCCCTTCCATTCCTGGGATTGGAGCAATCCGGGTGCAGGGGTGTTTGGGAATTTGGAAATTAGCATCGTAGAAGACTTGGCTACTCGCTCCCACGGAAATCTGGACAATTCAGGTACTGCTTCTGACAGATTGAAGTGCCTCTATTATCTTCCGTCTGGGCGAGATGGCAGAAGGATTGGATGTCAAAGCCTTGGCTTCAGTGTTAGAGGGATTACAGAAACAGTTGAGTGAGACCAGGGAGGAAGTTAGGAAATCTAATCAGGAGGCTAGTTATTTGCGTCAGAGATAAGATGAGCTTGCGGAGAGTCCGCGCCCCAACTTTGGGAATATTAAGTCATCTGCCTTTGGTTCCACGCCTTCTTCCTCCTCCTCTTCGGAGTTTACCACACAGGTAGTGCACGCAATGTCCCCTACAATTCCATTGGCCCCTCCCGAGAGATTTCAAGGAGACCCCCACAAGGCCCAAATTTTCCTGACTCAGTGTTCGTTACACTTCCTTTGTAAGCCCATTTTGTTTAAGGAGGATCAGTCTAAAGTGGCGTTTGTGCTGTCCTACCTGAGCGGAGATGCTGCAGCGTGGTCTTTGCCCCTGGTGGCTAGCAACGATCCAGTGTTGTATAAATTTGAAGAATTCAAGGCTGAGTTCTTGCGAATCTTTGACCGAAGAAATGTCTCACAGACCACAGACAATGAACTACTAGAGTTGAAGCAAGGGAATCAAGACTTGGTGGCCTATTTGGCACAATTTAATAAATTGATTGTAGAAACTAGTTGGCCCGAGTCTAAGAGGGCGGCCATTTTCTACCGAGGTTTAAAAGATGAGCTGAAGGACGGACTGGCCCAGATTCCCAAAAGACCTACTGATGTATTGGAACTCATAGATTTAGTATTGCAGATAGATCAGCGGCTGGCGGAAAGACGAAGTGAACGTCGAAAGGATGTCCGTACTCTCCCACCACGATTTGATCGGTCTAGGCCGGAGGTAGCTAAGAACCATGAAGGCCAAAGTCAGGAAGAACCTATGCAGGTGGGAACGATTCGAGGTCCTCTTACCCAGGAGGAAAGAGAAAAGAGACGTCAAGGTCGGTTGTGCATGTATTGTGGTCAGTCCGGCCATTTTGTCAAGGAATGTCCGAAGAGATCAAAAGCCAGCACGTGGGTAAAAGATCGGCTCCACCAGTAGACGGAGTTGCACTGGTGGGAGCGAGTGAAGAGTCAACTCCCAAGCCACAACTTTTAGCTAATACCCTGCAATCAGCAGCCCCGCATCTGAATTTGCCATGTAAAATTGTGTTTGGAAAGACTCAGATGGAGGAAGTTTCCGTGATGGTAGATTCGGGGGCTACTGGGAATTTCTGCGACATCCAGTTTGCCAAATCTTTAGGAATACAATTTGAAAAGAAGTTAAGACCAGAACCTGTGCGAGCAGTGGATGGCACCAATTTGTCTTTGGGGCCAATAGCTTATGATACCGAACTGATGACCGTAGTGGGACCAGGAGAGCATCGGAGTTTCATTCGATTCAATCTCATCGATGCTCCTCAGTTCCAACTAATACTGGGTTTGCCTTGGCTCACCGAGCATAACCCCAGGATTGATTGGTCTCGACGTTCAGTTGAAATGAATTCAAGCTTTTGTCTAGAGCATTGTTTCCAGTCCACACCAGTGAATACCAACTCCACGTTGTCACAAAATTTGGCCAATCAAGTTCAAATGGTGTGCGCTTTGGGGGCTCCAGAGATTCCAGAAGATTATCAGGATCTGAAAGAGGTATTCAATGAGAAAGAAGCTCGGAAATTGCCACCTCATCGAGAATATGACTGCCGGATAGAATTGGAGCCTGGGGTTTCTTTACCCTGCAGCCGAATCTATGCTCTGTCGGAACCCGAGAACCTCCATTTGAAGGACTATATAGAACAAAACTTAGCCAATGGTTTTATCCGCCCCTCCCAGTCTCCAGTGTCTTCGCCCCTCTTCTTCATCCCTAAGAAGGATGGGACCTTGAGAACCTGCATTGATTATCGAGCTTTGAACTTGGCCACCAAAAAGAATCGTTACCCATTGCCCCTCATTTCGGAACTTCTAGATCAGGTTAAGGATGCCTGTGTGTATACTAAATTGGACTTACGAGGGGCATATCATTTGGTGCGCATGGCCGAAGGAGAGGAGTGGAAAACTGCCTTCCGAACCAGGTTTGGTTTGTATGAATACCAAGTGATGCCCTTTGGGCTTTGTAACGCCCCAGCTGCTTTCCAGTATTTTGTGAATGACGTGCTTCGAGAGTGTTTGGACCGCTTTGCGGTGGTTTACATCGACGACATCCTTATTTATTCCAACAGTCTAGAGGAACATGTTCGTCATGTACACGCTATCTTGGAACGACTGCTGGAGAACCATCTGTTCGTCAAGCTAGAGAAGTGTGTCTTTCATTCCTCCAGGGTGGAATTCTTGGGTTTTGTTTTGTCTCCGGAAGGAGTATCCATGGATGACTATAAGTTGCAGGCAATCAAGTCATGGCCTGCGCCAAGGTCAGTGAAGGAGATTCAAAGCTTTTTGGGATTCGCCAATTTTTATAGGCGTTTCATTCTGAATTTCTCGGAGAAGGTGAGCCCAATTACCCGTCTTCTAAAAAAGAATGTAAAATTCATCTGGGAACGTGAATCGGAGGAGGCCTTTCAGCAGTTAAAGGAAGCATTTGTGACAGCTCCAGTGCTGCAACATCCTAACCTGAATGAACCCTTCTTCATCGAAGCTGAAGCATCCAATTTGGCAATAGGAGGAATCCTGTCTCAACGCCAGAAGGACACCGGTCAACTTCACCCAGTGGCATACCATTCTCGAAAACTTACTCCTGCAGAGATCAACTACTCCATCGCTGATAAAGAGCTTTTGGCAGTCAAGGAGGCATTCAAAGTATGGAGACACTACTTGTTGGGAGCGAAACATGTGGTCACAGTCTTCACTGATCATCAAAAATTGCAATTTCTCAAATCAGCTCGCACGCTAACTCCCAGGCAACTGCGCTGGTCACTCTTTTTTGCAGACTATGATTTTGTTTGAACTTACAAGCCCGGATCTTCAAATGGAAAAGCTGACGCCCTTTCACGTTTGAGCATGGGAGAAGAAGCTAAAACCAAAGTGGAAGGATTTATCATTCCAGAGGAAAAAATTGTAGCCATTGCAGTCGAAGATAAATTGGAGACTCGAATTAAGGAAGAATTTGCTAAAACTGAATTTTCTAATTGGGAATCGGAAGGTCCAGATCGCAGTGTGAGAAATGAGAAACCATTTTGGCAAGAAAAAATGTTTGTTCCCAGTGAGGAGTTGCAAAATGAAGTCATTCAGCATTTTCATGACCACCCACTAGCAGGTCATAGAGGAGCCAAGAAGACTTTGGAGTTAATCAAGAGAATCTTCCTCTGGCCAGGCATGGACGCTTAGGTGAGGCAGTACATCGCCACTTGTGAGCCGTGTGTTAAGGGCAAGAGTTTGAGACAATCCCTGCAAGGCATTTTAATGCCTTTACCTGTAGCTCCGTCCCCCTGGCACACATTGTTGACCTGCCTTCTAGCCAGGGTTATTCAGTCATTTGGGTGGTGGTGGATCAGTTTACAAAGATGAGTCATTTCGTCCCTTTGAAGGCACTCCCCACAGTATCTCAGTTAGCTACACTATTCGTAGAACACATTGTCAAACTGCATGGGGTTCCTAAAGTGGTTATTTCAGATCGGGAACCTCAATTTGTTTCTCGATTTTGGAAGTCCTTTCTTAAGGGTCTGGGAGTCGACTCTCGTTTGTCCACCAGTTTCCACCCAGAAACGGATGGACAGACGGAACGAGTGAACCAGGACTTAGAACAATATCTCCGGCTATATTTGATGGATCAGGAGGGGGAATGGCCCTCTTTATTGAGCACAGCAGAGTTCGCATACAACAATGCAGTCCATTCTTCTACTGGGTTTTCTCCATTCTTCTTGAACTCAGGTCGGCATCCCAATATGCTAGTGGGTCGGGTGGATGTTGAGGTTCCTGCAGCGGGGGAGGTGATACAAGAGTTACAGAAATCTTATCAGGTAGCCTCTTCCAACCTCAAGAAGGCAAAGGATGCTTACAAGGTGCAGGCAGATAAGAAGAGAAGAGTGAGTCCCATGTATGAGTCTGGAGAAAAGGTGTGGATTTCCACTCGACACATGCGGTTGAGAGGGAACGGAAGTTCCAACCTAGGTTTGTGGGTCCCTACCCTGTGGTTCGAATGGTTAATCCGGTGAGTGTCAGGGTAGCTCTCCCAAAGTCCTTGAAGATCCACCCAACGTTTCATGTTTCGCTGATTAAAAGAAGCCCACCAAACTTCAGGCGTGTCCAACCACCAGCCCCAATTCAAGTTCAGAGTTCTGAAGAATTTGAGGTCAAAAGAATCTTAGATTCCAAGCTTAAAAGAGGGAAAATCTTTTACTTAGTGGACTGGAAGGGTTATGGCCCAGAGGAAAGGTCGTGGGAACCTAGCAGTAACGTTCATGCTCCAAGACTGGTCACTGAATTCCATAAGATTCATCCTCTAAAACCCAGGGAGGGGGCTTTGGTGGGGGTACTGTCAGGACCATGCTGGGCTCCATTAAGAGACCTCTGTCTGTCCCTGCGGCTAAGAGAAGATTTCAAGCTTGGCAACCATTTCCACTCTGGGGCTCCATTCAGAAATTAGTCCATGACCACTGTCAGATTGAGGCTTAGTACGCCTCTATATTGTGCCACCATTTGATAAGGTTAGCGTTCTAGTCTTTCCTATCAGTCTGCCATTTCCTTATCCCGCGCGTTCTATGTGGCGCACTTCAACTGTTCTATTCAAGCAGTTCGACGCCCTGATTTTGGCTCCCGTCAAATCACCGCGTATTGTCCAAGTTTTGCCCTTTTCCCAGTCAGTATCCACAGAGACTTTATTTCGGAACTTTGGGAGCGTGTATTCGTTCCATTCCTGTTGGATTCCTGCATTCCGGAGCAAAAGCCGAGTCGCCGTGTGCCAGTGTTCTGCGGTGCAGACCTTGTCCTAGTCAGCAGTCTATTCCAGAGTACCCTCCCAGTGGGCAAGTAATTCTTCCGCATTTCCTCAGAATTACGCGGTAAGAATATTCAATTCTCTAAGACCTTGGTGGCGCTATCCTTGTTCCTGTGCCATTTGGTTTTCTTCAGCGTCAGAGTTTCCTTGTCTGAAGCGAAGCCTGGTTTCCGATAAGAACTGTAAATGTCTATGACATATTCAGAGCTACTGTAAAGACTTTTGAGAGTTTCAGTCCGCTCCCGTGATTCAACAAGTAAATGAGAGTATATATTATATGCATATGGTAATACTGTTGTCTACCACCTCTATTCTTCACATCACTACTTTCCGGCACACTACACAAGCAACTAAGAGTCCTCAACCTTCCATATGAACATTATTGGACTCAGAAAGAGAGCGGCAATTTCCACACACAAACCAGGTATGAGAGAAGAGAGTAGAGTGAGTGAGTGAGAGTGGTTTTTCCAAAGGGTTAGAACGTTAGTAATGTTCTGTTAACTGTTGCAGGTGTTCCCCAGCTACTCCTCCCAGAGTAAGTGAAGAAGACACCAGTGTGGAAGCCTCTCTTTGTTGTTTGTTATCCACTTCCCCTTTCCCTTCCATTCCTGGGCTTGGAGCAATCCAGGTGCAGGGGTGTTTGGGAATTTGGAAATTAGCATCGTAGAAGACTTGGCTACTCGCTCCCACGGAAATCTGGACAATTCAGGTACTGCTTCTGACAGCCGACTGCCAATCTTCGTCATCTATTTCTATGCCATCCCGAACCCACTTAACCCTGAGGTCGCCCAGCAGATCTGCTCTCTGATTGATTAACTTTTTATATATCAGGGAGATGTTTTTTTCAGGAAGGTGTCCGTCTAATATCCTATCTTCAAGTGGGGAGGCGTCAGGAGGGTCAGCACCCTCGGGCAGGGCTGCTCGTAAGGCATGCCTAATTTGAGTGTATCGAAAGTATTCGGATCCTGCCAGATTATATTCCTCTCGCAATTCCTCAAATGTCTTCACCTTCCCTTTACTGCACATGTCCTTAACCACTGAGATACCGATCATGTCCCATTTGTCAAACCCTCTAGTCTTCCAGAGTCTGCCGAGACGGTCCGTATCAAATAGTGGGGTCGCTAGAGTCAGTCTATTGCTCCAACCTAGCGAGCGTGTGGCATCGTGCCAAATCCAAACCGCATGGTCGATTGGTCCCGACAAGTCTAGTTTGGAGAATTAAGAATATAGTGCCCTGTTATAACTGTTGTTTGGCAACAGCCATCTATCCATGGCGTAGCCTGGGTCCAATGCTGGGCCATAGGTACCGTGGTTAATGGCAGCCAGCTGAGAGGCCAGTAATATCGCTTGATGTCTGGGAAGGCGATCCCTCCATCATACCAGGACAAGGTTAACTTCGCTAAAGCAATACGGGGTCTACCCTCCCAAAGCAAACTACGCTGTAATCCCTTCACCTCTCGGAAATAAGCAGCCGGAACCGCATCCAGGGAGTTCTGAAGAGCATACAGGAACCGAGGCAGGGCCATCATTTTAAGAAGCACCGCTCGCCCCAACAGTAAGAGCTGGAGTTTCCTCCAGTTAACGATGTCTCCCCTAAGTCTTTGTAATGGTGGCATGAGATTATCGTATATCTGACGGTCGGGTCAAGAGATATGTAAATCCCCAAGTACTTAAATCCCCCCATGCTCAGCTGGATGGGGCAACCACGTGGGGAAATCAGGGGATCCCCCTTAAGAACAAATAAAACTGATTTAACTCAGTTTACGGAAAGACCTGGGTGTCTACCAAAAGATGCCAGTACATCACAAACTACGTCTAAGGACGCCTGAGGAGTGGTAAGATAAAGCAATATGTCGTCTGCATATAATGATAACTGGTCTTCCCACTCTGGGGACCACCGTATGCCACGGATAGATGGTTCCCAGCGCAGCCAAGCGGCTAAGGGTTCCAGAGCTAGGGAGAAGAGGAGAGGAGAGGAGAGAGAGGGCAACCCTGATGGGTACCACGGCCAAGTGGAAAAACAGAGGAGACTCGGTTGTTGACAACAATCTGCGCCAGCGGCTCAGAGTACAACAAGCGCACCCAAGATATAAACTTAGGGCCGAATCCGAATTTGGCCAAAACTGCCCACAGATATGGCCACTCGACAGCATCAAACGCCATGGTGGCGTCGAGCGAAGAAATCACCGCCAGTTCCTGCAGGGTTTGGGCTCTTGCTATGACTCCATGCAGTCTACGTAGGTTCATTGCGGTGTTTCTGTGCGGCAGAAACCCCAATTGGTCTGCGTGAATGAGTCCGCTACCCACCTTTACCAACCTATTAGACAGGAGTTTAGCCCAAATTTTAGGCTCTGAGTTCAATAATGAAATCGGTCTGTAGGAGGCGCAGGCAGTTTTAGGTTTACCCTCCTTATGGATCACTACCACCGTGGCGATTCTCTGGTCAAAAGGTAGGGCATCACTTTCACGAGCTTCAGTAAACATACCGTTAAGATATGGGGCGAGCTTGTCAGGTCTGAGCTTATAAAGTGCAATAGGAATTTCATTAGACCCTAACGCTTTCCCTGATTTTAAAGAGCAGATGGCTGGGGCCATTTCATTGGGGCTAAAGGCGCTGTCCATGAAGTCACGGTCCTCATCGGACAGGTGAGGGAGTTGCATGTCTCTAAGCAACAAATGGGAATCTTCCTCCGGACGATCCGAAACCGAGGTATAAACGCTTTGAAAATGTGTAGCAAAGCTATTGACATGGCCTGTGGATCAGTAAGAGTAACACCATCCTCTGTGACAATCTCAGGGACAACCCAAGAAGCCCATTCTTTTTTGTCCAGCCAGGCAATGAGTTTCCCCGCCTTGTCCCCGAGGTCATAAATTCTACCCTGTTGGTCCCTGCAAAGCGCTCTTGCCCTGTCCGTAACTAAAGATCGGTAATCATACTGTTTAAGGCTCAGTAGATGCAACCCAGCCTGCATCACCCCAGTCTCCAACTCCCCCTCCAACCGCTTTATTTCGGTTTCGATAGCTGCTACCTCCCTATTCCTCTCCTTCCTGACACCCGCAATCAGTGAAAGCGCTTGACCTCCAACAACTGTTTGAAGGCTTCCCAAAGGGTAACTGCAGAGGAGACAGATCCCACATTGTCAACAAAGTAACTCTCAAGAGCCTGGACAAGGTCCTTACGAAGCTTGGTGTCCCGGAGATACCATGGGCTAATAGGGGCTACTCTACCTGCCGAGCCCGGCGCAATACAAAGTCGGAGCCATAGTGGTGAATGGTGGGATATACCCCGGGCGAGATGGGCTACCTCGATCAAATAAGAAGCCTGCGCCGCCGGGACCAAACAATAGTCCAAGCGAGAGAGGCTCCCAAATGCTCCGGAATGAAACGTATATTCCTTCTGGTCAGGATGGAGAAGTCTCCATCCATCCACCAGACCCATAGCATTGAAAAAATCAGGTAGCCACCGGACACTACGTCCCAGATCACGTGGGGCATGTCTGTCCATGGTTCCGGACATTACTGTGTTAAAGTCACCCCCCAATACCAGCAGTCTAGAAGGCAACTCGAGCATAAGTTTACCCAGCGAGGCAAAGGAGGAGGACTGTAAACCTGGAGGAACATAGACAGATATAAGAGTAAGAATGTGTCCCTCCCAACGGCCCGTGATACCTACGTATCTTCCTCTATCATCTGTCCAAACTGAATCTACGGCCAGTGGGAGTGTCCTCCTAGCCAGAATGCCCTCCCCCCGTGAGCCTGAGGAGAACCCCGTGTGTGCTAACAAAGTGTAGCCCATTCTGCGTAGAGCTTTACATGTGTTACCAATTGTGTTGAATTGGATACAGTGCCTTAGGGCATTGGCTTTGGAAGCTTAGGGGTATGTGGCTTCAGGTTTCTGGCACCCACAAACACAACTAGACCAGGATATAGTGGATGTAGTGCAGTCAAGTGTCTTACCCTGTACCCCAGTCTTAGTATTGGTAATGTGTTACCAATTTGGTGAGTCTCCTGACGCAGCGCCACATCAGGAGCATGACGTTTAAGGTACTGCAGAACAACACTGCGTTTTATCCGGTCCCCCAACCCATTCACATTCCAGCTCAATACCTTTAGTTCCTTACCCCCCATCATCCCAAGTGAAGGAAAGATGACAACATTTTGTATTTAGCAAACGTAACCCAGATATGACCATGATGCTATAAACCAAATAACAAATGAAGGAAACAAACCACATTCCCCAACTACTACCCACCCTGCTGCCCTGCCCATTAGGCTTCAAACTGCCCATTGAAAAAGCAGAGTACCTGTCTCCCTAAATATTCAAAAGAAAGAACAAAGAAAAAGATAGTGAGGGGAAAGTCAATGGAGCCCTCGGTCAAGCCCAACTAGACACGATGTACATAAGTCCGCAAATTGCAATCATCACTAAAGAATTTCAAACTCCACACCCAAAGCAATACAGATACAGTTCCCTCCCCCTCGCCCCGGAACATACTGATGATTATCTACATGAAAAAATCACGACTCAATCCCCTCCTTCCGCTCCCGGGATCCTATGTCCGGAGGGCCCAAAGTTTCGAGCCACTCCGCACTACCTCAGGCTGATCAAGGAACTATTGTGTTTTTATCTAGGAACCTATATCGATATTTCTATTTTATGCCCTTGTACGGTTATAATCAATAATATCCCTATAATGGCATAGGACTCATATCCATTTTAAGTTGTAGCCCATGCAGTCACATTAAGCAAGGCTACTTCCCCGGACTCCTAGAAAGCACAACGAGTTCTCTAAACAAACCAAACCTCCAGCAACCTGGGAAATCCCTGTTTGCCTTTGTTTTGATTTCATCCTAGAACTCCTGTGAAGCACTGTAAGAATGGCCAGTTCTTAGTGACATCATTATTGACGTCTTATGTCCAACCTTACGTCAAACCCGGCACCTTTCAGGTAAAAATATTCCATGGTACGACAGATTACCAATCGGGCACTCGAGGACTCTCAGCAGGGGGAAAGGATCAAGTGGGAAGCAGCCTGGACAAAAGGGGAACCGTGCGTCAGCACTTTTAGGCCCTCAGGAGTAGGCCCGAACAGTGTTGCACTGAGTCCCAAAAAAAGGAAATGGCCGACTGATATTTAAACTCCTCTTCCCTCCACTCCTCAAGTCTGCAATGATATTCAAGTCGAGCACTGTACACAGCCCTAGCGCCCTCTGTGCCCCTAGGGTCTGTTGCAGGACTCTCGTGCGATCGTCAGGAGAGGGGAGATGGCTGCCAGAGTCGCGGACTGTGAGCCCTTCACTCCATCCAAAATGGCTGGCCGAAGACAAAGGAAAATGCAGAGTCACGAAAAAGAGGGGGAAGGGAGAGGGAAAACACCTCTCTCAGCCGCTCGGGAACCACTGCAAATAGCCGTAATGAATCTGGCGTGTTGGTTTCGGGCAAAGTCTCGGTTTCAACGTCCGCCACAGGCAGATGGACCGGAGTGAGTTGGCAAGCGGGCCGCCCACGATGACTTCAGATTGACGATGGCGACTCATCCGGGTCGTTCATCGACACACCATGAAGACCAGGGGTGGCTGCATCAGACGGCCGGGCTGGCGCATGGCCCCCTGTAGCTCCTCTCCGAGTCTGGTCCTGCTCCGCCAGCCAGATGGAAGTCCTCTGGAATCCGGATTAGGACTTCACTGCGAGTTCCGGCACAGCGGCATAGGGGCCCGCCTGCCGTCGACGATATGTCACACCGCGGCTCTGACAACCGCAAGTTGCCCCCAGTTCATCTACAGCGGTTCCCACACCTGCTCGTCTTCAGGGGGGACACTGCGAACTCAGGATAAGTGTATCAGGATAGTTGCGGGGCTCAACGACCGCGGAGCTCCAAGACTACGCGGCCATCTTGGTTCGGTCTTGGCCACGTCCCATGCATTTTTGTTTTAATGTATGTTGACAGTCAAACCAGGGAGGAGTAGAAATTCATATCACTCCTACTAGAGCCGGATTGTCAGAGTAGAGCAACCTTGGCGATTTTTGGGGCTAGGAGAAATCGAAATATAGTCACTACAGGAGGGGGGCTAGAGGAAGCCATTATTTGCCTACCATGACTTAGGTAGAGAAAATACCTAAAACTTGCATTGTGATAAATAGTGAATGTTTTAACTTGTCTGGTAAGTAGCAATTTTATTTCAATTCTTTTACTACAGAAACATGCTAATGACATATTCAAAATTCACGTTATTAAATATTAAAATTGTATGAAAAAAATAATTCAATAATATTACTATGAAAAGACCTAATTCAATCCACATTGGGTGGTATTATACAATTGATGTCAATGACAAATGTTATCCTGATACAAAGTGCTTTTAGAAAGGCTTCATAAAGAATTCATCAGGGAAAATGTACAATTAAAGCAAAGATGACACCAGTATACCCAGGGGATTAAAGTTCATTTAGCTTTTGTTGCAGTTTGTTTACTTGTCTAAAAAATGTGATCGTCTGCATATTTAGTCTCATATTACTCCTATTAAAACACGCTATTATTGCTTATCGACAAGTCTGCATTCCCAGTGTGATGAAAGACTGCCATAAAAATTGTCTTGCTTTTTTAAGAAAGCTGGGCAAATGCAAATAATGTGCATAATGGTGTCTTGAACTTGATTGCAGCCTCTACAGGATTTATTAATTTATTTTGCATGCCATTTTTTACAAAGGTCCGGACTTGGGCAATCACCCATTTAGAGGATGCATTGTTTCCATTTCTTTGTGGAATGGATAGGTGAAGTTTAGGTATTCTTAATGTGTCATAGGATTGGATGGTTATCCATGAGTGGGCACACTTTAGGAAGATTTGACCCTCCAAATGCGCAAGCTCACTCATAATTTTGTTAACATATTCTTGAAAGAGTTTGGAAGTTCCCACAAATCATTTATTTATAAAGTCTCTGTTGTGGACTGTATATAGTCACTGTATGGGCCCATCTTTCAGTTATTTAAAAGGTTTTATATAGCGCGAACATGACCCCCGGGGGTATCCGAGCGCTTTACAATTTATCAATCAAGAATGGCACAGGAGGTAGTAACAATAAATCAACAAATCAACATACAATCATAACAGTCGAATAGTAAACAAGGGTGAGAAGAGTGTGCCCTAGAATGCTTAGGAAGCTAGGGTCCGAGGACAGAAATATCTTCATCAGTAGCACTGTAACATTCTTTTTGAAAGAAGCAGGAAGGGGATTCAATCAGATTTCAGAGGGGCAAGGAATTTCTGATTCTCAGGGCGATACCTGAGAAAACCTGTTTGTATGTTTTCTTTTAATGGGATGTCTATGGCTTTAGCAGTAATGTGCTGGCTCTTCTAGAGTTCTAGAGAGCTCAAGGTTTTTTGTGAGGTATATTGGGGGTGTTGAAATGTAAGGATTTGTTAGTCATGAATGCATTTTTTTGTTGTAACCTTGCTACACAAGGGAGCCAATTGAGGGATTTCCGCTAAGACATGATATGATTGTTTCTTTTTGAGCATGTGATGAGCCTAGCAGCAGAGCTGAGGGAGGCCGTTAATAGAGCTATCTTTGCTCTAGGAAGACCGCATAGGTTTGCACTTTCATAATCCAGCTTATAAATCACTAGCGTTTGCACCACAGCCTTGAAGTCATTGGTGGGAAGGAAAGGTTTTATTTTCATTAAGATGCTCAGTTGGAAGTTTGCTCCTTTTTAATGATAGCACCAAAGTTCAAACTCGTATCTAGCATTATTCCCACTGAGCTTGTGGAATCAATGATGAGTGGCATGCAATTAAGGGCTGTTAGTTGATTCATCCATTCTTCGATGATAGGTGACTGTTTAGCTGGGTGATTAAAAAATGTCATTTTAAGCTTGTTTGATTTAAGGTGATTAAGAGTCAGCCAACTTAGGTTTTTTCTGTAGAGCAGTGTTGAGGGACCTGATGTCTGGGGAGGAGGCTATCAGGTATAGTTGGGTGTCATCGGCATACATGTGATGCTGGATAGTTGCAACAAATATAGTATGTTACATAGCATGTTTTAACATCGCGTTCTATTACAATGAGGTCTTTACAACGACCGTGTTGTTAGAACGCAATACCGTTACATCGCAAGTCATTAGATCGACTTGCTGTAGGGGGCGTGCTGGATTTAGGATTAGTATAATTTACTAGTCCAACTCCAGCCTGCGCAATAGTAGGGAAGGTGTTAGAATAGTAAATTATACTATTCCTTAGGTTACAGCGTCCCCTACAGCAAGTCGATCTAATGACTTGCGATGTAAAGGCATCACCTTATAACAACGGGTTATAAATGCTGTTTCCCGTTGCAATATTTCTGTTAAAGGCTCCAAGAACAAGATAAAGAGAGTGGGTGAAAGCGTGGACCCCTGAGGTACCCCCAGAGTGACAGGAGAGGGATTAGAAAGAGACGAGTTCCATTGTGAAGAAATAAGGAGAAGCAATTTAGGACAGGCCCAGAAAGCTCCATCCTGTGTTCCAATAGGACGTAGGCTGTCTTGTTTAACACTATCAAAAGTTGATGATAGGTCGAGGAAGATCAAGAGGTAGTATTCATTCTGATCAATCATTTTTAGCACATTGTCAACAAAGTGAGTGAGGGCGGATTCAGAGCTATGACCCAGACAGAAGCCGGATTGGAATTGGTCTACCAGTCAAAATTCATCTATGTGGTTACATAGCTGGACGACAACACATTTCTCAAGGAGCATAGCCAGAGTCAGGATGTTCGAAATTAGACGGAAACTGTGATGGTCAGAGTCATGTGCAGTCGGTTGTTTTAGAATAGGGATGACATGCCCAGTCTTTAGGCAATCCGGAATAGAGCCTTGAAGAAGTGAAGCATTTACTATATTTGTCCGAAGTGGGAGCATGGAGGAAGTGATCTCACTGAAGAAATTCGATTACAAGGGGTCGCTAAAGTGGTACAAGGGTTTCTGTGCAGCAATGGTTTTGAGAATAGTGCTTTCATCCAAAGTTTTGAATAGCCTCCAAGAAGCATTATTTTTTGGGGGAAGAACCAGAGCGATTGGGGGCTTATAAAATTCTGGTTGTAAACAATTCAATCCAGAGCCTATGATCTAGTGAATCTTCCTGAGCTGCTCTCAGTTAATGGCAGAATTTGACTAAAGCTCCTCGTCTTGCATATTTTGCCCAAAGTCCAAACTCCATCCTGATTTATGCTGGCCAGGCATTCCAGGGAATTCAGAAAGCATGCCTGTAAGATTCACAGCGCAAATTGGTTTGCAACCATAGGCTATGGCAGGTAATAGCTTTGTTCTGATATCACAAGTATGGAAGTAGCGAGATACCTTCAATCCTCCTCTGAAGGGATAGAAAGCAGCTGTGCTGATACCCTGCCTTCATTTTGTTTCTTATGTCATACAAAAAGTGCAGTCTGTGTCAACTATCACTCCCAGGTACTTGTAGTTAGTTTGTAGTTATTTAAATATCAGGGTCTTGCTTTCTTATTTCTTTACCTTAATGTTACCACTTTGTTTTTGTAAGGTTACTGTAAAGGTTATTTGCTAGGGTGTAATTACTAAATTTGGTCAACAGCCTTTGTAGACTGACCTTTGTTTGCTGAGAAGACCTAGATCAGCAGCATATAACATACTTACTAATGGTTCATTCCTTGTTTGGGTTCATGAGCATTTGTCTGATCAAAGGCTTCTGTGAGGTCTGCAAGAAAGAGGATGAACGACGCTGGGGCTGAAATGCATCCTTGTTTCAGGTCTGTTGTGGTCTGTTGTGTTGAGAGACCCTCATTCCGTCCCCTATTTTTCATCCTAATCCATTCATATGTGTAGAGTTGTTGAATGGTCTTCAGGGATCTCCCAAGCAGCAAGTTTGGGCCAGAGTTTTATCCTATCTACATGATCAAAAGCGGCTTTCAAATCAACAAAACAGGCATTAAAGGAACATTTAAGTTTTTGAGCTTTTCTTATTGCTAATACTAGTACTGTCAAATTGGTAAGAGTGCCCATCCCAGGGCAAAAGCCATTCTGGGTGTATGGAATTATCTTCTGGTTTTCTATCCAACTGTTTAAATTACGGAGTAGAAGCCCAACATAATATTTAGCCTCATTATCCTAGGAAGCGATCAGGTAGTAATTTGAGGGATCACTTTTTTTACGACTTTAAATTGTGGGTGAATAACTGCACCACCCCAATAGTCCCGAATTTTATTGGAGGTAAAACAGTAATTATACAGTGGGACTATATATTTTGCCCATTTCTACAAGCTTGATTTGAAAAGACCATTGACAGGTCACTCAGCCCTGGAGCTCCTCATGATTTAGTTTTAATTACCAGCTTCTAAATCTCTTGTGTGGAAGATTTTTCCACCTGAGTCATTCTGATGGAGACGTAGATATGTCCATGCATGAATTGTTATTACTGACTATTTTACTCAGATATTATAGTGAGCCACTAAATACTGCACCCAGGCTAACTCACTGATATTGGTGTGGTTAGCAGCATATGGGTCTCTTTCCAATTTGTTAACATTCGTCCAGAATTTGCTTAGATGATTACTTTTAAAATGGTGGAGTATTCTTGACAAGTGACCTTCGCTGTGTCTCTTCTTGGTTGTCCACATGGCTTAATTGTACGCCTGTCTGGGTTATTTAAATTTCTCTAGCTTTGCTGTGTCAGACAGACGCTTCCCTGCTGCTCTTAGTAAGCAGTTCATGCTGATTTTTGCTATTCTTATAGCTTGTGTAAACCATTATGACTTTTTGTTCTTTGGGCCTTTCCGGCACAGAGGGTTCCAAAATGTATTTAGCAGCTTGGCAAAAAATTACTCCCAGTCTTGCAGTGGCTATTGTCCTTTGAAATTTTTTAAGCATTCATGGCGGGACCCTGCTCATTACTATCCTTGTCCGTCTTCCTTCTCACAGTCACAAAGGAGCACCCCGTGCTCCAGACACAGCATTTATCCATAAATTAAAAAGGTCCTCACCTAATATGGCTGCCTGACAGGAAGTACCTGTCTCCTGGCCTATAAGGGTGGGACCAACACAGGAAACATCCTGTTGTTTTCTTTGTGTTCCTGCAGAACACCCATCTACAGTGTTGAAGGCGGTTTGTTTGTCCAGTCTCAGTAATGTATTTTTACTTTGTTATTTTCTAGGTTCTGCTCTAGCATCCCGTTTGTTTCACAGATGCCGTGCACCTCCTACATTTGATTTTCACTTGTTGTGAGTTTTTTCGTATGCCTTGTGCTTTGTCACAGGTTTCACAGTTGGCTCTGCCTCATTGTGTCACTGTGGCCTTCTCTACCTCTTCACCTTGGTGTTGCGTTCGCTCCATAGTGTTTCTCTCTGAATGATGGCATAGTGTTGGGAACTGTGTTCATCCTCATGGTGAAGTAAATCAAAAGAAGACTAGCTAGAGTAAAAGGAGGGGGCTTTAACAAAAATAATTAATTTTAGTTCCAAGGACTCAAGTATGCTTTGTCAGGGGGTAGTGGCACCTTGTGAGTGTGCTCATGAAGCCCTCACCCACCAAGCTAGTTGGTGGCATGCTTCATCATCGGGCCCACCCAGTGACACCTAGCGTGTCCCGGGTGTGCTTCGACGCCTGATTACAGCGGAGCAGGTATGTCGCTGAGTGTGCGGTGAAGAGTGTTATGAAAATGAGATTAAAACAGCTTGGCAGGGGTCCCAGTACCCGGAGGTAAATTAGACTTTAATACCTGGGCCACTGTCAGCGGTTAAAAATAAGGCTGTGGGATGTTAGAGGCGAGTTACGACCTCCTACATCCTTGGTGGGTCAACATGTTTCAGCCAGTGCCTTATGAGTATTCTGGCTTTCTTCAGGACGGATTAAAATTATGTGTGTGTAATTAAAACTAGTGGGTGTGTAATTCAGACTATGTGTTTACACGCCCTAAAGTGTTTTTCTATGTGTGAGAGGGGGATTCCCTTCTCAAAAACTCGCTAGTTTAAGCAATATTCTGCTTCAAGGTTGTGAAGTGGCAAGGGTTGGCCAGAATTACTGGCCAGAGCCTGCGTTAGACCTGTAGTGCCTCCTTCGCAGAACCGGTCATAGGTTCTAATCCCGGCAGGTCTACTCCGCCTCTCTTCCTTCTGAGGTTGAAGCATTGAGTTCCATTGAGTTGGGTGACACTATACGTCTGTTGTTCGGTGTCTTGGAATCCTTGGGTGGTACGTGCGTTTTAAAAGTTCTCATATTATGTTCGGCCCATGGCCCCACAGAGGTTTTACTTGTTTGTTCCTCTTGTGTATCTGGTGTCACAGGCTCATGCTTTCATCCCCCATCTTGGTCGGGGGTCCTCTCGGCCCTTTTTGGGGTGGGGTTGCGGTTGCGGCGCCCCTTCTATGCCATCTCCTGGCTTCTGCCTTCTAGTGCTGCCCTTCATGACGCCTCTGCCACATCCTGCCTCTTTCCTGGTGGGGGCCATTTTGGTTCTCACGCTGTCTCCAGCGTCTGGGTCCTTTTCTGGTGGTGGATGGTTCCTGGGCCGGTGTTGGGTCTGGTTTGCTCTCTATGTTTCGGGCCCGTCTGTGGTCTCTGCCCTCTCTTGGGTCTCTTGACAGTGGTTTTCTATGTACTTCCGGGCATGTTGATGTGTTAGTGCAGCTTCTGCCTCTTGTGTCAGGTCTGGTGACTTAGTGGACTAATGCTTCCACAGTAGGGGCCTGTGTTTGTCCTCATTTATTTATTTATTTATTTTATTTAGAGTTTTAATGAGTGCGGACAAGACCCTAGCGAGTATCAGAGCGCTTTACAGTACATGGGAATAATAATAACATACATACAAGATAGGTCAGTGAAGTGTTAACACCATAGGGCAAACATAGAGCAGGAAGTAAGAAGCAGAACAGAAGGGACCTGGTGAGTGAAGGTAATGCAGTAAAGATAAGTAAGTAAAATAAAAAATAACATCATTGAGCCAACATAAACCAGAGCAATAAGGTGCAAAACAGGAACGAACTGAAGAGACATGGTAACGACAAATAGATTGATTAGGTTGACTAGTTTGATACCATGTACGGATGTTCTCAGGGCATAATAGGTCTGTGTTTAAGTGAATTTTGCCATAAGAATACCTTTTACTTCCAATTTGAAAGATGCAGTGGAGGGGTTCAGTCTTATTTCAGGGGGAAGGGCATTCCAAATCCTGGGCGCCATTCCAGAGAAGGATCATTTGTATGTTTTTTTCTTGTTGAAACTTTGTGGCTTCAGTAGGAGGTTTTCCGCACTTCTTGTGGTTCTTATCCTGGTTTCTGTGTAAGATACCTAGGAGAATTGTGATGTATGGCCTTATTCGTCATGCATGCTATTTTCAGGTGAATTTTGGCTTCAAATGGCAGCCAGTTTAGAGATTTAAGGTCAAGAGAGATATGGGCCCTTCTTTTTGAGCCAGTGATGATTCTCACTGGCGCATTAGTAGAGGCTCTTAGGGGAGCCTTAGTAGCTTTGGGGAGACTGCATAGCGAGACACTTCCATAGTCCATCCGAGGTAGAACTAGAGCTTGAACCGCCATTTTGAAGTCTTTGGCCGGTAGCATTTCAGCTTCTTCAGTGTATTATTCTGAAAGTTTTCTCTCCTTGTTGCGTTACAAATATGTTTCTGCATATTGAGATTGCAATCAAGTGTAATTCCCCCATGATTGTGCTGAATCTACAATGGTTGGTTGAATGTTGAGTGCTGTAAGGTGTTTGATCCAATCATGCATTGTGGAGAAGTGTGGCTCAATGATTAGAGCGGCAGACCCTGATGCAGAGCTCTAGCCCAGGACCAGGGTTCAATTCCCCGCCTCAGCGGGTCTTGGGCTCAAAATTCCACGGGCCTGATAATTCTCGCCTTGGTGCCTATTCCAATCATGGAGTCCAAATCTGCAACTCTGGGCAATAGCTTGCTTAATCTCCACAACGGCCCCCACAACGCTAAGGATGCCTGGCCTCCACCTTGGGGGTGCCCAGGAGTGGATGCCTCACAGGGAAAGCCAGGATGGGTTCCACAGCCGTATTCGTACAAGTGCCTTGAGACCCTGGCGGGTGAGTAGTGCGCTATACAAGTATCAATTTACAATGCATTATGGGTACTTTGGCAGGTGGGGAAATTAGGAGGAATTCAGTTTTTGAGGCATTCAATTTGAGGTCATTCTCTGCCAGCCATGTTTGGGTGGTCTTAAGGGTAGTATTAAGCAAATTAATGTATTCAAGAGTATTGGTCTTAAGGTAGAGTTTGGTATCGTCAGGGTACATGTGGAATTGCATGTTGGACGCTTGTAGCAGATCGGTGAGCAGTTCCATGAATAAATTAAAACGTGTTGGTAAAAGCAAGGACTCTTGTGGTACTCCAATCATAACTGGAACGGGTTTAGATAGAGTGTTGTTGACCTTGAATTTTTCGGTAAGGTTTTGCAGAAAAGAGGTAAACCAGTTAGGCACTGATCTAGATAGGCCCATTCTGTGGTTAAACAGATCTATCAAGTTCTTGTGTTTGACCGTATCGAAGGTTGATGAGAGTTCAAGTAGGATAGGAAGGCATGTTCTGTTTTGATCAAGTATTTGTAGAGCAATTATCAATGATGTGTGTCATGGCTGATTCCGTGCTGTGGTCTGCTCGGAAGCCGGATTGAAATTTGTTGAGAAGGTTGAAGCAATCAATATGTTTTGTCATTTGGTAGTGAACACATTTTTCCAGAAGTTTAGCCAGGGTGGGAATATTGGAGATAGGGCGATAGTTGTTTAGGTCCGTGGTTCAGCTGTGGGTTTCTTAAGGATGGGAGAGACCTGCCCCACCTTAAGAGAGTCAGGGATGCAACCTTGTAGGAGTGAACTGTTGGTGATTTTGGTCCAGAGAGGGAAAAGCAACCGGGTAAGTTCTTTAACCGCATTTGCGAGGAGAGGGTCGGTGAGGTGATTGGCACGCTTCAGGGTATTGTGAAACTTGCATATAGCGTCATCAGAATAGGTGTAAAAGGATGACCATACTGCGTTGTTTGTAAAACAAACTTCGAAGGTATTTGTTGTGCTGCACTCGTGGAGAGAGGGAAGGTTTTGATGTGCGGACAAGAGTGAGATATTAGATCATTCAGATCTTTCTTGATGTTCTCTGTCTTTAGATTAAAGAAGGTAGAGAATTCTTCACAAGTGGGTTGTGGATGAGTTAGGTCTTGTGGAAGTTGAGGTGCGTCCTTAGATTGGGTTTTGAATAATTCAAAGAGTTTTTTTGGTCGATTTCTTGCTTGGTCAAGTTGGTGTCTGAAGAAGTCTGAATTGGTGCGCTTGATCTTTCGGAAGTAAGCATTTCTCTTTCTTTTTACAGTCATGAGGAGCTTGGCGGATGGGATCGATCTCCAGTTGCGTTTAGCAGTTCGTTAGAGAAAGTCTGTCATTGTTAAGTGGACCATTGAACCAGGGTTTAGAGTCTTTTGTGGAAACTCTCTTTAGTTGAAGGGGATCAAATTCGTTAATTATTGAAGTCAGAGTCAAGATAATGGTTGGTAAGATTATGTACATTGGAGGCACCAGCAGGGGACAAAAGTAGATTGTGTCTGGAAGCGGGTAACGTGTTTGGGTTGAGTTTTGTCCAGTCTCTTGTCCATACTTTAGGTTTTGTGGATTGAGCCGAGTTGAGTTTAACTGTATCCCGGTGGCTCCACTCAGCCTTTCATCCTTCTGAGGTTGATAAAATGAGTACCATTGAGTTGGGTAACAATAATACATCTGTTATTCAGTGCCAAGATATTCTTTAATATGCCTATGGGGCCCTTCTGGCTACTTGGCTCTTTGGTGCCTACTGCCGTACGTCCTTTGAACTCCTGCTCTCGTCTGTTCTTGGTCATCCTCTCTTTCAGAGGTGTTGCTGTTCTTGCCATGGGTGCTGCATGGTTGGGCCTGGTTTGTTCCTAGAGGTGTGCCTGCCAGGTTATTCCTGGTGCTGTGGTCTACCTGTGGTGAGGGGCTGGCGGCCCGGTGGACTACTGCGTCCACTGCAGTAGCCTGTGTTCGTCCTCTTCGCCACAGATTCCAATCACCGAGGGCCCGCTCCGCCTTTCGTCCTTCTCAGGTTGATGTTGTGTGTGCCATTGAGTTGGGTAACAAACGTCTTTCAGTCCCTCTTTGCCTACAGGTGATCGTGCGCTTTACTAATGGGGGTTTGGACCAACTTCCCCTGCCACGGCTCCTCTTTTTTATATCCTCCCCTTTGGGTTGCTGTCTGTCCCTCAGGTGTTTCCTTCAGCTTTTGCTCCCCTGGGGGGTCTAATTCTTGCTCATGGGGTGCTTGGTTCTCCCAGGAGTTTTCACACATTGGTTGGGCTTGTGCCTCTGGTGGTACCGGCATGGACAGAATGTGGATCAATGTCACACATACACCCCAGTCCAAAGATATGGGCCCAAATCCATCGTTTTTTTGCACTCCACACCACCCTGGGTTACACAATTGATCCACATTCGGTCCATCACTTGTTTTGTTTGCAATTGCCGCCATAAGTGCGCTGGGGATGCTCACACGTGGGTCCAAGGCACTCCACACCACTGGAGTCAAGCTAGCCGGGCTGATGAGAGGTGTTACCTCGAAACCGGTCCGGTCCTCGGATGCTTGATTCCGTTCTGGCAAGGACATGGCTTTTGTAGTTCGGACTGGACTGTTCCCATGGGGCACAGGGTCAGAGCTGATTTGCATATCGCCATTGTCTAACCCAGGGTGGTGTGGAGTGCAAAAAAACAATGGATTTGGGCCCAGATCTTCGGACTGGGGTGAATGTGTGACATTGATCCACATTCGGTCCATCACTTGTTTTGTTTGCAATTGCCGCCATAAGTGCGCTGGGGATGCTCAGACGTGGGTCCCAGGCACTCCACACCACTGGAGTCAAGCTAGCCGGGCTGATGAGAGGTGTTACCTCGAAACCGGTCCAGTCCTCGGATGCTTGATTCCGTTCTGGGAAGGACATGGCTTTTGTAGTTCGGACTAGACTGTTCCCATGGGGCACAGGGTCAGAGCTGATTTGCATATCGCCTTTGTCTAACCCAGGGTGGTGTGGAGTGCAAAAAAATTATGGATTTGGGCCCAGATCTTCGGACTGGGGTGAATGTGTGACATTGATCCACATTCGGGCCATCACTTGTTTTGTTTGCAATTGCCGCCATAAGTGCGCTGGGGATGCTCAGACGTGGGTCCCAGGCACTCCACACCACTGGAGTCAAGCTAGCCGGGCTGATGTCCTCATTTATTTATTTATTTATTTTATTTAGAGTTTTAATGAGTGCGGACAAGACCCTAGCGAGTATCAGAGCGCTTTACAGTACATGGGAATAATAATAACATACATACAAGATAGGCCAGGTGACAGGTACTTCTTGTCAGGCCGCCATACTGGGTGAGTACCTTTTTAATTTATGGGTAAATGCTGTGTCTGGGACACAGGGTGCTCCTTTGTGACTGTGACGACTAAGACTATAACTCGGAGTAATGAACATTACAGGTAAGTAATCAAGTCAGTTATGTCTTTTGAGATATTGCCTATCCATTGCAGCTTTCTCAGTTTTTCAGATGTAACTAAATTCTGAGTGTTACAGATTTCGAGTGCAGGCAGGTCATTGTCCTTAGGCCAATTACCTAGAGACAGTGGCAAGCTTCATGTCTACAACTCATCTGGGATTTGTCGGCTCTACCTCATCTTCTACGGAATAATCATTCAATATTAGAGGTAGGCCTTTAAACATTAACAGGGTTTATTCTGATATCTGCATGCTGCAGCTTGGCTTACAGTTGTTTAAAACTCAAATATATCAAAGTGTGATGAAACCTGCACTGCAAAACAGATGAAACATTCAATTTTACGTCATGTGCACAGTTTCTATGCAACTCTACAGTGGTCTCACCTAAAGGCCAATTACTGGCCATGGACTAGGAACCGGGGCATATGCACACACGTGTCTAGTTGCCTCCCAATGCCTAAAGGTCCTAACATGCCAGCATGATAGGTCCAGAAGAACAACAAACACAACTGCAAGGAACTCTTCAACATCGTGAAAGAGCTCTCCAACCCCAACGCCGGAAACAACGACATCACCCCTTCGCAAGACCTCTGCAACTCC
Source organism: Lissotriton vulgaris (assembly GCF_964263255.1). NCBI lineage: Eukaryota > Metazoa > Chordata > Amphibia > Caudata > Salamandridae > Lissotriton > Lissotriton vulgaris. The sequence goes on along the minus strand of NC_141699.1, from coordinate 53,296,697 downwards.
CTCGCCTCCTACTTCCACAACAAGATCGCGGACATACACGACAGCTTCAGCACTCAACCGACGCACGCCACGACCGCAGGACCTCCACCAACCACCACCCTCCGCGCCTGGACCCCAGTCAACACCGAAGACACCGTCCACACGATGAACTCCGTCCACTCCGGATCTCCAACCGACCCCTGCCCTCACCACGTCTTCAACAAAGCCGACGCTGTCATCGCACCCCACCTGCGGGACATCATCAACACCTCATTCGACACCGCCACCTTCCCCGAGAGCTGGAAGCACGCCGAACTCAGCGCTCTACTGAAGAAACCTACAGCAGACCCCACCGAGCTCAAGAATTACCGCCCCATCTCGCTACTCCCGTTTCCAGCCAAAGTCATCGAGAAGACCGTCAACAAACAGCTGGCCACCTTCCTCAAGACTAATGGATCCCTCGACCCATCGCAGTCCGGATTCCGTGCCAACCACAGCACCGAGACCGCCCTCATCGCCGCCACCGACGACATCCGAGCCCTGATGGACAACGGGGAAACAGCGGCCCTCATCCTCCTAGACCTCTCCGCGGCCTTCGACACGGTCTGCCACCGCACCCTAGTGCAGCGCCTCAGCAACGTCGGAATCCAGGAGAAGGCGCTGGAATGGATCGTCTCCTTTCTCGACGGAAGAACACAAAGAGTCCGCCTACCACCGTACAAGTCAGAGGCCACCAAAGTCATCTGCGGCGTCCCTCAAGGATCCTCACTGAGCCCGACTCTCTTCAACGTCTACATGAGCCCCCTCGCGGACATCGCACGCCAACGCAACCTCAACATAATCTCCTACGCCGACGACACCCAGCTGATCCACTCCCTGACCAACGACCCCGCCGCCGCCAGAGCCAACCTGCACGACGGGATGAGAGAGGTAGCCGAGTGGATGACGACGAGCCGCCTGAAGCTGAACACAGATAAGACGGAGGTCCTCATCCTGGGTTCCTCGCCCTCCGCCTGGGACGACTCCTGGTGGCCCCCCACCCTGGGCACCGCACCCAGACCGACGGACCACGCACGCAACCTGGGTTTCATCTTGGACTCCTCCCTCTCCATGACCAGGCAAGTCAACGCCGTGTCCTCGTCATGCTTCAACATCCTGCGCATGCTTCGGAAGATCTTCTGGTGGATCCCCACAGAGACCAGGAAGACCGTCACCCAGGCCCTCGTCACCAGCCGACTGGACTACGGCAACGCACTCTACGCCGGAACCACCGCCAAGATCCAGAAGAGACTCCAGCGCATCCAGAAGGCCTCAGCCAGACTCATCCTCGACATCCCACGACACAGCCACATCTCCGGACACCTAAGAGACCTGCACTGGCTCCCGGTCAACAAGAGAATCACCTTCCGCCTCCTTACCCACGCACACAAAGCTCTCCACGACCAAGGCCCGAGCTACCTCAACAACCGAATCAACTTCTACGCTCCCAAACGCCACCTCTGATCCGCCAGCCACGCCCTCGCCGCCGTCCCACGCATCCACAGAGCCACTACAGGAGGAAGGTCCTTCTCCTACCTGGCCGCCAAGACCTGGAACTCTCTCCCGGCCGACCTGCGCCTGACCCAAGACCACCTCTCCTTCAGGAAGAAGCTCAAGACCTGGCTGTTCGAGCAGTAGCGGCACCCCCCCCCCCCCAAAGCGCCTCGAGACCCTACGGGTAGGTAGTGCGCTCTATAAATGTCTTTGATTGATTGATTGATTGACTGATTGATTAATCTGCTAAAAAGTGATTTTTTTCATTTAGTCTGTGACAGTTATACTGGCTTCAGAGAGATCTACATGGGGTCATAGGAAGTTGCTGATGCAGTCCGGGTGAAGTGAGAGTGTTATCAGAAGTGAGGAGACTAAGAGGGGGTTAGTAGGTCTAGTCTGTGTTAGCAGGAACAGTGAGTGGGAGGACAGCTATTTTAAGATGTAGTGAGGGGGTAATGTGCCAATATATTTGTGAGTAGGCACATGTGAAAGAAGAACAAGCTTAAAGAGCCATATTTACAGAGGGAAATTACATATTTTAACAGACCGAATCACAATTTCAGTCTATTAAGAAATGCAATACTGTCTTTCTATATGTACAAAGGCTTAAAGCGGTTGTAAAATGCAGTTTCTACCCAGAAGAAATACCATTTGCGATTCCCTTAATAGGATATCACAAATAGGGATTTCCTATTTGTAATTTCCTAAGCACATGTACAAAGCATTTCTTAAATGCGAAATGACCATTCAAGTTGAAGGTAACCATGTGCAAATTAGGAAAAGGGACCCAAAACTGCAGTTTTATTAGTGCCATAGATGCACATGCCCATATGGTATTTGTGAGCTTTACATGTGCACTTTTTATTTCATCTTCTGACAGAACCAAGACACAGCCAGCTTCCAAGCCACAGTTTCCAACTGACTGTTATGGTACACACTACTCTGAAGCAGAGATCTAAACTCAAAGCGTGCAGGTGCATTTAAAGGAGCAAGCATATATAAAGATGAAGGCATGGGCACACATAAGATCACAACACAATGCTGGTGAGTCTGGTTTATAAATAAAATGGAACTCAGCTTACTGGCTTTGCAAATGATTGCTTTTTTCGTAATACCTCAGTCTTGTTGCCTTGTCCAAATCCACTTCAACTCCCCACCCGTTTATGAAGTGTGAACAGTAAAAATCAAGCAATTTAATGTGCACTCAATTCCTTGTTACCTATGGGGTTTTAAAGGTCTAATCGCTGTAAATGAGGATGGCTTGAACTGAGGTCTCTTTCTCAAAGCAGGATGTTATCTGATGCATGGCAAGTAGGGAGATCCAAATAATTAACCGACAATAAAAAGGAAAAATACATAACACAAAGGGCTATATGTAGGAAAGTTTGAAATTGCGAGTTTCTATTTGGTTTTTAACTGCGAATCACAATTAGGAAATTACTATTTCTAATGTATGAAACTCTTTTGAGTTTCATTTGCGATTCCTAGATGGTCGTAAATCGACCAACCTTATTAACAATAATGAGGTAGGTCACAATTTGCGACCCCCTAGGATTCACTAAAATCACAAGGATGGTGGCCTGCTGGGGTCGGCAGACCACCATGTCCTTGATTGGTAGTATAGGTAGTGGTCTGTGGGACCAATGCCTGCTCTTAAATTGCTTTTACAAACAATCCCAAAGAGGAAGGGGTTTCTTAGGACACCTTTCCATTTGCAAATGGGTTACCACCTACTTGAAGTATGTGGTAAATTGCAAATGTTTTGCGATCGCATTCAAGGTCAGAAAACATTCATACATACTGTTACAATGTGGTATTTGTAAGAGACACCCTAAACACGCCCCTACTTATTACTGAATCTCAAAATCAGTTTGCGACTCAGCAACAGGTCCGAATCGCAAAAAGGGTACATGTAAAAAGATTTTTTTGTGTTCCCAAACAGGCAAATTCTGTCTATCGGCACATTTGCAAACACACAATTACTTGATATATGTAGCCCTAAATTTTTTTAACCCCATGATATTCCTAATGTGAAAAATGTATAAATACCCACCTCCTCTGCCGAAGACAACTTTTGCATATTCAGGGTGATTGATGAGCAAATATGCATAGAAATTTCCCATCCATAACGGAAATCCGTAGTTGTATTTGTGTGTCCATGACATCAACTTGGCCAGCTCCACTTCATCTTGTTTAAACTGTGGAATTGAAGAAACAGAATAAATCAGTTCTCCCAGAATACACACAGATTATTGCATCATGTTAACATCGCCATCAATTTCATCCTATCTTGTCTATAAAAGCTCTCAATGAATTTGTGTATCCATTTTTTAAAAAAATTTCAAAGGAGAGGGGTGGCATGGTGAGCAAAAGATTAATGGATTTAACCCAGATCCGATGACTGGTGGTGAATGTTTGGATTTGTTCTGCAGTCTGTCCATCAATTGTGTGTCTTTTACTAGTGGGTCTGCAGCACTGATTGTGCCACCCTCAAGAGTAGGGCTGGGCGTAGTTCGCGCAGTAGCACTATGCCTAGCCACGCGAAGTGCACTTCGCACTACGCTAGCTACGCGTAGCACTACGCGAACTGCTTAGTACCCTATTCGCACTGTGCAAGATGCCATTTTCAATGATTGCACAGTGCGGACAAGCATCCGGCACTGTGCAATCATTGAAAACGGCATCTTGCACAGTGCGAGCTGTAGATTTCTTCCACATGAGTAGATTTTTACTTGAGCAGCAGCTTTCCCAACGCGGACTGGTAGTTTCTCATCACGAGCGGTCGCGAGCATACGCGACCACTCGCAATGAGAAACCTGACCTCTCCACGTTGAGAATCTTGCCGGGAGGTTTATTTGCCACGCTTGTGATCGCCAACTTAACTTTGAGGACAGTGAGCACGCAAAAAATTACAGCTGCACTACGCTACGCTATGCATGTTTGCACTGTGCTACTTGCGAAGTAGCGCAAACTACGCGAGCATAGCGCAGTGCTTTGCCCAGGGTTACTCATGAGTAGCCCTGAAAAAGTATCGGAGACCTGCCATTGCAGTGTCTGCGCACAGTTCTAACAGGTATTTGCAATGCAACAGCGGTTGAAAATGTGTAGAACTACAGACATTAATTTTATCAAGTGTCTTTTTAACAAATTATAATGATTTTACATATAATTAATAAATGTGTTACTAATCAAGAACTACTATATTGTATGGGGACAGGATCAGCTGTAAATAGACAGTGCTTTGAGCACTTATTTTGTTGCACGGATTTCAATAGTTATGCTGAACTGAGGATTAGGATCACAGGATGTCATAGTGTAGGTACGGTGTCTCTCTACGGTGTCAAAACCTGATGACCCAATCATGGCTAGCTCATAGTGCCTCACCGTAACCCCTAGCCTTTCCAGCCTAACATGTAATTTCTACAACTTTAAACATGACCCTCTAGTGAAACCATAAAAACAGATCTCCCCCTTTGCATACTCACTCACGCATGCCCACAGTAAACTTAAGAAAGGCACGAACAAAGTTTGCAATACATTTATTGAAACTATCATAGTCTGTTATGAAGCACATGAGCAGCGATCATTAGGCAGATGCACTGAACAAGGCAATTAGCATTAGTAGCAAACTGTAAAGGACAAACATCCCAACCATGGAAAATTATATATCTGTTTTGGTCTACCCTTACTAGGTGAGTACAGGAATACATTTGCAATCTCTAGGATTTGCCTAGGACCTCATAGCTAATGTATGCAGTTAGGTGTTCCGCATCATGAGTGTAAACTTCATTTACACAGGGCTGTGTATCGGGCACTGCTGTCATTCCAGAACATTAATCTTCCCCCAATATTCTCCTCTCTGGCCCCCTAGAGGTCAAGATATAGTTCATATCATAAAGGTTTGTGTTAGATGATGCAGCTGTGTGGTGGTGTTATGTCTAGATGTTAGGAGCTGTTGTTGAACCAACAAATAAAACTGTACCATAGGTTGTTATGTATTCCTAGCAACCTTGAACGAGATGAGGGGGCAAAATCACAAGAAGAGTCTCTGAATACCAAACATCATATACTGCCTAGGACAATGTTGCAAAAACAAATCTATTATATGTGGCAATGCAGATCAGAGCCAATCTAAAACGTTAAGGTGCAAAAAATAAGGGAGAACCAAAGCAGGCCCAGAAGGGAAATTGCTACAATTATATTACATTACATTACATTACACATATTTATGATTTCAAGGACAGACATGAAGTAATTCTCAGGTTAGACATAAAAATATCCAGTCTCTGGTGAGCACATACATGGACTGCCCTCTAATCCTTTCAAGAACCATTCAGTGTGTGGTGGGAGTTTAATAATGTAATGAAGTGGCTCATAAAATGTTGGTACTCACAGACAATGCCTACAGCCCAAAAATCTGAATGTATTGTTTTTCCAGTGCTCTCCTTGCTAAGGGTGGGTGTAAAATCCGTTTCGCGGGCAAATTTGCGGATTTTCCGCGATTTCGCGATCCGCGAATCTCACGAAATTGCGAATCAGCGGGGACGAATTTTCAGCCAAGCAAGGGTTACAGCAGCAGGTGCAAAAGTTGAACCTAATTTCTTTGTAACCTTTTACAAAAGGGTTACAAACAAATTAACTTCAACTTGGGCACTTGCTGCTAATTAATTCCTGGCGCCTCGTTGCCTACTTGCAACTATTCTCTGACCCTGCTCTGACCCTTGAAGCAGGGTCAGAGAATAGTTACAAGTAGGCAACGAGGCGCCAGGAAGCAATTAGCAGCAAGTGCCCAAGTTGAAGTTAATTTGAAGGAATCTGGCCCTTCAGAGATCCGGCCTCTCTTTCTTTCTCTCGTTCTCTCTCTCTCCCTCTCTCTTTCCCTCTCTTTCTCTCTCTCTCTATCTATCTATCTATCTATCTATCTATCTATCTATCTATCTATCTATCTATCTATCTATCTATCTCTCTCTTCCTCTCCCATAAACGACTGCATGGGTAACTTCGCTATGCAAGTGGCTCGCGAAGACGCAAAAAGCCCCGCAAACACGCAAAAAACCCTGTGAACGCGCAAAAAAACAAAAATCCGCAAATTCGCGAATTTTGCGGATCGCGAATTCGCAAATCCGTAAATTCGCGGATCACAAATTCGCAAAATTTGCCCATGCTTACTACATGCACAGTTACTCCCAATTCAACGTAAAACTTTAGCAACTCCACCATAGAGCTAACAAGACAAAGAGAATCACATGGAAAGAGAATGAGGTTTGTCTCCATTTTCTAGTTACAACAAATGCAATTTTCTCACCCTATGTCCATCCTTAAATGAACGGAAGTATGCTAGGAGGTTCTGGATATCAATATCAAGAGTGTGCATAACATAGCTGAGTTATTGCAGTGCATGCCAGACCTAGTAAAGTATATAGCTGAAGAGCGCAGAGCACGCCTGGGGTTATGAAGTCTACAAACGTGTATGTAATGTATGTGCTATTTGTGGAGCACAAACCTCATAGCTGCCAAGGTTTCAAATTGCTATTGTTTGACATTTTTAGGATTTCTGTGTACTTACGGGTGTCATTTAACAACCAAATGTGTGATACTGAGAGTGACGCTTTTCCACAAGCAAAATCAAGAAATAAAGTTCTTGGAAACACATAGGATAATTACATCCATTTGATTAAAAAGAACCTCTAAAAAGATCTCGAAAGATCAACCAAGACCTAAACCTTGCAGCAGACATATTAACCCTCTGTACTAATTTATGGTGTGTCAAAACTGCCACTAGCCAAAACTCAATTTTCACCAGCAGGAACAGTAATCAGTTAGCTATGACATTTTTATTGTTGCCTGGTACAGCTGAACCACAAGTAACAATAGGATGTCTGTGACAAAAGCAGTAACACACTGACCAATCAGAATTAAAATACAGTTCTGTGATATAATGACAGACATTCTCAGCAATAGGCATTTTAAAGCTCTGCGCTTCTTTACGGTGAGTCAACTCAAAACTGCCACTAGACAGAACCCCGTTCTCTCTCCAGTAGGTTTATGACTTAGCAACTCAGAGTCACTGTCCGTGCTGTCTTGGGCAGTAGCTGCAGCCTGTGGAGTTACATTCACTGCATACTGCTGCTCAGACAGTCGCTGTAATGTGGACACACTAGTCAGATATACCAGAAACAGACCAACATGTTTTATTTGTCTGCCTGGCATACAAGAAGGCTAGACACCGATGATTACAACAGATATGTAGGAACCTTGGGACAAAGTATTGCGCGGAGGCCTATAGGATCCTAAAATATGATATCAGTCTGCCCATTGTGTATTCAGTTACTCGTTACTCATTTTCTATGTGGTGTGAACGGTCATCTATTTTAAATTCTGGGTCTATTCGATAATTCTAGTCTTTAAACGCAAACAAAATGTATTAACGTTTTGTTAAGCATCTTTTTTTATTGTTTTAAAAACAGTAACTCTGAACTAGCTCCTTTTATATTTAGAACTCTTCTTTCTCTTAATGTTGCAATGCATGTGCACTTTCCCTTTGCAAGAATCATGTGTGCTGATTATGTAGTAATACTTGTTTTATGTACTTTTATAGCCATAAAGGTCGAAATAAAGAAATTTTGAATTGAAATATTTGTTCTACAGATAAGAAATTGGCATATTAACCTGTGGAGTGCGAAACCAATAATCTACTTCAACCGACAGGAAATCGGAAAATGACTCATCCAAGTGGAACTTGCGTTCTAAATAAGACATGAGCATAGGAGCAAAATATAACTAAAGGTTTTTTTGACATACAGCTCAAACAACTCATCAAAATGTGGAGTGAGGGCAAGAACGAGTAATGATATTAACAGAGATTTATACATTAATATTTACAGATGTGATCCACTCGTTGTCCTGAGGAGAACCCTATTATTTACAAGGGATTACGAAACGCGTTGACACGATCTCTTGGGAAATAAACCTGCTGAAAGAGGACTAAATAGTGGGAACATTGGCAGATTCCCAACCCCACTTAAAACTTATGCCAGCAGTCCTCAAGAGGTATTATTAGCAGGAGTCACCTTTTTGAATAAGTGAGTCATTGACTCCGCTGGTTCAATTCATGATTTGATGGCTGTTTGAAAAAGTTCATTTTTTAAAAGACACACACATGTAATGTCACACATATTTGTATTTCTTTGAATTCCTTCCTTTTTCTTTGAATATTTGGCACAGTAGAGTATGTTATATGTATAAAACAGATTTGAGTGTAAAAAACGACAAGGTGGTCCGCTATAACATGTTACAAACTGTAATATCTCTCAAAATGAATTATAGAATATAAGTGAACAAACACAAGATGGAAGATAATCAATTTATTGGACCCTGCTTTTGGAATCATTAATTTTTTTGAAGAGGCAGCTAGAACATATTGTTGTTTTACATAACTGAGAAGCTCATTCTAGCTGCCTTAAAGGGCCCAACCCCTTTTAATATGTCACTTTCTAAAAGTGGCATTTTTAAAACATTAATGTTAGCGTCAACATCATCAGTGAGGGGGATTTATCATTACTATTTAAAACATATAAAATATGATAAAGCTACTCCTCTCTGATCAAGAATTACAACTTAAAGGTGTATTAAAGAAGTCCCAATGCTGGCCTATTTGAGGGGTAGGCCTCACAGTAGTGAAAGACAAAATAAGCTGTTTGCCAGTACCAGGTATGCAAAACATACAAGTACATGTCCTACCTTTTACCTCCATGGCAACCTGCCCTTAAGGTTATATTTGACCTACCTCAGGGGTGACATTTGTAATGAAAGGGGAGTTTAAGGCTTGGCAAGTAGTTCTGAATGCCAAGTTGAAGTGGTAGTAAAGTGCACATGCAGGCCATGGACAGGTTTGAAAGGATACATCTGTGGGTTGCACAACTAGTGCTGCAGTCCTCTAGTAGAATTTGAAGTACAGGCCCTAGGTAAAAGGTATACCACTTTACAAGAGCCTTATTAGTAAAACAAGTATGTCAGCAGGGGCAAGCTGTGGTAAAGTGCTCAGAGCAAATGTGATTTAACAACGCAATCAAAATGATCGCGGTATGTACCATTGCAGGTTTTATAACGCAAATCAATACAACGACTTGTGCTGGAGGGCGCTGGGCTTAGGAGTAGTAAGATTTACTATTCCAACACCAGTCTACGTACAGTAGGGAAGGTGTTGGAATAGTAAATCTTACTATTTCTTAGGTTATAGCGCCCTCCAGTGATGTAAAGGATGTTTCCCGTTATATACTTATTCAAGTCCACTGTCTCCAGAAGGTCCGTCGGGTTCTGGTGAGCTATTGTTACTTCTGCTGCACGGTCCAGCATTGTCTGAGCCCATTCTCCGTTCTTGAATTGTGTCCTCACGATTTTCGGCATGTCTGATCTTCAGACCTTCTACCTTTTTCTTAGTGCAACAAGGTTTTGGTTTGTTTTGCTGAACGAGTTGATTGTCTCTGGACTTCACACGTTCTTCTTTGTGTTCTGACCATCCTCGTTTTTCGGATGTCTGTGAAGATGTCTAAAAGGTACGCGAGGAACGTGTATCATTATCTTGATTCCTGTCAGGTTTTTTTTAATTATCCCTCTTCCTGAGGTTATACCTCCTATCAGAGTGCTCCTTTTGAGGAGACCTACCTCGGTATTGAGATCATTTCTCTTTTGAAAATGTTTTTTTGTTTTCCCACTTCTTTTTTAGAAGATGTAGGATTGTTTTTAACTGACTCCTTTTCAGGACCCTCAGACAGTTTGTGGTTTAACTGTGTAATTCTATTAATTTTTGTATGTAATTTAGTATTTAATTTAGTAATTCCTTATCTGACATTGCATCAATGTCAGGATGAGGTATGTAGCCGGCTAACATCGGCCATGTTGCCCCTGGTCTATCTACTGGACCGAGCCTGGTAATGTGATTGTAATAATTTAGGGTGCCTTTAAACCAGAGCTGATGCTCCTGGTATGTGAGTGGAAATTCAACATCCTTGACGGGAATGTATTCCTCAGGTGGATCATCTTCTTTGAAGAAGTGAAACACGTGTTACTGGATTTGAGTCTGGGAAGACTATCCATGAATAGAATACTTCTGTCTGAAAAGATTCATGTGCCTCTACCACGAAAACTGCTCCACCTCTTATTGTTAGGACATGTTTCATAGGTTTTACAGTGATGGCTCTCCTTAAATTTGGATGGATGTGTATAACACCCTCATCAGTTTCATTTAAACCTGTAACATCACAACTTGTTACGGCTTGGTCAGCCGCATCTATAATATCCCCCCCTAGTGGACATTGTTTATTAAAAAATGTAGAACAAGTTTCAAGGAAACAAAGATAAGGTGCACAATATTTTGGAACACTGTATCCTTCAACATTGAATAAACCAAACAGCTGATACTTAGGATTCTCGTTCTACTCAGCTATGGCAGATATTATCCCTACCCACTCCAGACGTCTTATGGAGTATAATGAGTAGGGGTCTCTGAGAAAAGCACGACTGAGTTTCTTCAGTATTTAGCGTTAAATTAGTGCCTTACCAAACGTTGGGCGCCATGTAGTGTAGTTCCTATTTCCCTTATAGGCTCTGCACATTGGAATAATATACACTATAGTTTTTTGCATTGGACTAAGGTCAGTATACTCCTATCGAGTACATTAAACTTAATTACTTGTGTGTGCCAGCTATCTCAGAGGTCACTAGAAACTTCTCGAATAAACAAGAAGGGATTACTTTCGGACAACCGCGTAAACATGACAACTTTATTTCCCTTTAGAATTGGAACACGTCTCAGAATCGTGAAGACTATAGATAACAGTTTCACTCAGTCAATCGTGCATGCTTAGTTTCTCCAGAGGTTACACAGAAATAGATAGATGGCCGTTTCTCGTCCTACTCAGCTATGGCGGATATTATCCCTACCCACTCCAGACGTCTTATGGAGTATAATGAGTAGGGCTCTCTGAGAAAAGCACGACTGAGTTTCTTCAGTAATTACCGTTAAATTAGTGCCTTACCAAACGTTGGGCGCCATGTAGTGTAGTTCCTATTTCCCTTATAGGCTCTGCACATTGAAATAATATACACTATAGTTTTTTGCATTGGACTATGGTCAGTATACTCCTATCGAGTACATTAAACTTAATTACTTGTGTGTGCCAGGTAACTCAGAGGTCACTAGAAACTTCTCAAATAAACAAAAAGGGATTACTTTTGGACAACCGTGTAAACATGACAACTTTATTTCACTTTTGAATTGGAACATGTCTCAGAATCGTGGAAACTATAGATAACAGTTTCACTCAGTCAATCGTGCATGCTTAGTTTCTCCAGAGGTTACACAGAAATAAATAGATGGGCGTTTCAATAAAGGCATTTATTGAACAGTCTTGTTTCTTGTGTAAGAGATATGAGCTGTTACGATCATTAGACATAAAGCAAAATATAATACGCACAGCGTAAGCAGTAGGAAGAAATAATACTGCAATAGCATTGTTTTTTTTTAGCTATGACATATATCCATATATACATACATAAATAGCAAAGGCTAAAATGTGTATACTTGTCTGATACTTCTAAATAGTCCTACCCCGGTGTACCTAACTTAAGGGTGATGCGAGATAAGAGTAGGTGCTGTTTTCTATAATATGGTATATACTAAGTTTGTATGTCCAGAGTCCCTCTAGATTCTAGTCAGCTCTATACTTTTAGAATGAGATTGATAGGAATCTATATCCGGGTCTCAAATTCTAACAACCCGCGAAGGGAGTCAGAACACTGGAGACTGGATTCTCTGTGAGCAGGGATGACAGTGTCTGGTCAGTGCGTCAGGCCGGGATATGGTCTCTTCCGAACTTGCCGTGGCAAACCTTGCAGCTTGTAACTGCCGTGGTTTGTCATGGTAAGGGAAGGTATATTTATACCTGAAATGTACTTAGGAATGTTAGCATTGACATAAAGTCGGGCAGAGGAAGACGTCATGGATGAACCCCTAAGGAATAGTAGTTTATACATAATAGAAGGGTTCTTGGAGAAATCCATAATCCTTGCTAGGGAAAGTCCCGGTTGGCTTAAGGGTCTGGTTTCTAAGAACTTGTTGTGAAATGGGATGGATGGATGTAGGTGACTATGCCTGTATTTGGTTAGCATAGCTCATTAAATAAGGGCTTGGATTTCATGCCTAAATAAGGGCAAAGCGAGTTATGCCTATATAAGGACATGATTCAGGTAGACCTATATACGGGTATTTAAATTGAAACACAACACCACGGCCCACCTATCCACGCCGTGCTTTCTCCAGTATGATAACTGAGTTCCCCTCTTATTTGTGTGTCTGCAGGCCCTGGAGTGCTGGATGCACCAGCTTATCGCCCACTGGTCCGCCGGACTCATGGCCCTTGCCATAGCCTGTGCCTAACGGGCGAGCCCACCACGCTGAGCCCATATGGAAGGATTGATGTTGAACCTCTGAGTGGAACCTTAGATGGACCCTGCCTTATGAATACCGAGTTGTTGCTCCCCTCGTGCTACCTCATATTCACTGTGCATGTAGGCTGAATGCTGACAGCTGGGTGACCTGTGCGTGCTGTGCGACCCATGACCTAGGTGGGCAGTAGGGCTGCAAGAGGACCTGCTGTGTGCACCACGTTGATCCTGGCCTTGCATCATAAATATTGCATGTCGACATTGCCAACAGTCCCTCCAACTGGTAAACCACCCCAAAAGCCACTGCGATGGGTAAAGCGGATGGTAAACAGCCCAAGCTCATCTTTGGAGGCAAAGGGACTGGCAGGGGTGGCATTCTGCCGCCAGAGGCCGTTGAGCAGGCCTCTCAGATGGACTAACCCGATATACAGAATGACAGCATTCGTGCCATATTGCTTGAGGTTAAATACAGCCTAAAATCCATCAACTCTAAAACTGATCACCTGACTTCCCGCCTTGACCAAATCAAGCAGCAGATCAACACATGATACCCATATCCCACAACTCGAGGCCAGGGTGTCTGATGCAGATGACATCGGTCCTGAAAACCGGCAACGACTCCTCAAGATGGATGAAGTCCTCAAAATCATCTGCACAAAGAACGAAGATCTCAAATCTCGCTCGGCAGAAAAAATATCCACATCATTGGTGTTCCCGAGTCCACAGCGATGCGAACTCTTTGGTACAGTTTTGCCTAAACATTTCATTGCAAACGGACGCATATATCCCTTGGCCTGCAGCCTCCATCTGGGCCCCCCCACCCAAGATCTATAATAGCTCGCTGGTTGTCAGAACCCCAAGATTTAATGATCAAGTGATTTCCACCCTGCAGTGGAAATCACGCAAGAAAGACAATGTGCATTTTCCTTTGCAAAATAATCGGAAAATACTGGTTCACGATATGAACCTCAAGATGGCCGCCGCTAGTGATTGCGGGTTGGCAGTCTAGTGGTTTGCCAATTTCCAGGTGCTTCAGGTAATGTGAAGCGCGTGAACGCCAACCGCTGTGCACTTCAGCTGAGAATTCGCTGAGACTAGTTTAGTATTCTGGAGTTTCCTGAAAGAGTATCGAGAGCGAGTTAGAATCGCAATATTGTTTGCACTTTTACAGTTCGAAGGGAGAGAAAAGAGGAGTTTCGAGTGTTAGTAATTCTAATTGTGAAGAAGAAGTTACCTGAAATATGAATTTCTTCTTCAAGTCGTCCCAAGGTCTCCACCGGTAGCAGTCACCCAGAGAGGGAGAAACGATATGGCAGCTACAAAAGACAAGAAATGAAGATTCAGATAAGTCACTGATTTGGAAGCAATATGTGTACCCTGTAGTTATATCTGGTTACAGACTATATTTATCAAGATATGAAAAGCGCTTACCTGTGTTGGGAGTTCACGATAATTTCCTGAAAGAGAAGAAGAAGAAGCAATATTTAAATACAATTATAGAACTAGGATAGGTTAATAAACACGAATAGAGTAGTGTAGTGCACAAACACTGAGAATAGAATAACAGTAGTTTACTAATAGGTAAATAGGCACATATAAATAGAGTTAGGAAGTAGAAACAAGAAGAACTTACCAAACTGAACAATGGATGATGTACAGATATCAAACTTATAATAGAGGTAAGAGTCCATAACCTTAGGAGTTGCAGGGAGAACTAAGGAAAAGATTAGAAGTTAATAATTACTCTTGTTACGTAGGTTAATACAGAAAAGATAAGAAAAAACCCTCAAAAAGACGTAAGAGAAGAGAAGCACATCTCTGGATAAATTAGGTAAAGACTTCCACAGAGTAGAAATAAGATAGAATAGAGTAGTGTAGGAATTTGAAGAGTAATCAATCTGTTATCGTTATTTAGGTTTCTCTGAATTAAAGTCTGCAGGTCAGACTAGACAAGACAAGCAGAGGAAGAGTTCCAGAGCAGTCTCTTCTACCATTTTCTTATTTTATCCACTCCCCCTTCCCCCTGGAGGGTTCCAGAGAGTCAAGTTCTAAAACATGCTCTAGGGAATCTTTTAGAGGGAGTTGAGAACTATCTTCGAGGCATCCAAGCAAGTTAACAGAAGAGAGAATAGAGAATCGTCCACTTGTGCTCATGTGCAATTTCCAGTGGTAAGAATTCACTTTAGTCTCTGACACTAGTTGAATTATCGCGACCGTGACTCCATTCTTCGAAAAGCCAGAGAAATGGGCGGGGTCAGGCACTATGGTAGCACACTTTCATTCTACCCTGACTTCACTCTAACTGTTCAAGCTGCCCAGAGATTTCTCCCCACTAGGCCACTACTCCAACAACTCCATATCACATATGCCTTACTATACCCTGCGCACCTCTGCATTGACTCGGTGAGAAACCCAGAATCTTCACAGACCTGAAGGCCGCACTGACAGATGCCAAGCAACTGCAAAAGTGCCTCCACCAGGACCATCCTGCTGCGTCTGCAGATTGCCGCACCAGCGATACTGATTGACTTCAGGGCTGGCACATGGCGCTAACTGCAAACTTTAACGCTTGGTCGCCCTGCCTTATAGGCTAAGGGGAAATCTAGCTTAGTCACACACCCGAAAGGGATAATTCCCATGTCCGTTTGGCAATCTACAATATGGGGGTCCTTTGGAGGGGGGTGGCATGATGCTTAACGTAATTGGGGGGGTTGGAGTGAGTAGGGGGAGGGACGGATAGCTCTTTGGGGGTTTAGCACAGGGCAACTTGACTACTGGGCTCTGTTAAATGGTTTCTATTGTTTGACTGCAAATATGACAATGATTGCATCCATTGAAAATCTTACTATTCTTTATGGCTGTCAGGTTTCCCCGGCCGCTGGTAAATCACTGACTGCTATGCGATTCTGTATGGAGTAAAAAACTACATTTCCCATGATCCTTCGCGCGGCACGCTAGAATGACGCTGTGCGACCGGAAAGGATATCGTGGCGTTTTCCCAGGGAAGCGCTGCCGATTATTTTGCTTGGCGAGCAGTTTTCCTGCTTGTGTTTCCTGAATTCTAGCGGGCGTTTCTTGGAGGTAGACAGCGGTAAGCTTGTTATCGCTATACCGGATTGTGGATTATTGAGGTGGGGCTTAGGAAGCGCCCGCAACGAGAGCGGATTGCCGGTCTTCTCTTACTCCTGGAATATGGATTACTGTGGTGGGGCTTAGGAAGCGCCCATATCAAGAGCGAAGAACTTTGTATCAGGTTTTCACATATTCGAGTGGTGTGCTTGTTTAAGTGCCTTTTCTGTGAAGCCTGGTGTTCGATTTATTGGTTCCAGAGCTTCTTACGGGGAGCGCGTTGCTCCCGTCATTGCTGAACACCTAGGCTTAGGTGCCGCCTGTTCATTTCTGGAAAATCACTTTACTGTTTGCGCTTACAGAGACGGATCTGTATAGACGCTGTGTTTTGCTTTATGCTGGGTTTATTTGTTGCTACTGTTATACCAGAAACTTATTTGGTGATCAAACAATATAGGGGATGTATGCGTCATATTGGGGTTGACACTTTCGCTTCCAGTGCTACCCAATTAACTTGTTACTCATATATATCCTCGGAGAGGGAATCTTTCATTATAAACAGGAAAATACCGAATAGGAGTGTTATAGACTGAGTGTTTGTCCCGGGCATTCTGGTTATCTTCATTCCCAGTTCTGGGTAGGTGTATTTACATCTTATCTGTCTATATACATCGGGCCACAGGAAGAGAGTGGGACTGGGATTCTTATGCTTTCATTTTTTGTGTCTTATAGTAGGAAACCAGGGGAAGTAGAAGAAGCCCTTAATATCACTCCTTCGTTCCTGCACACCTGTATGATTAGCAGGTGAGGTATAAGTGTAGTATAGTACATAGTAAGTCTCCAAGCTGAAGGTTATCCTACAACTCATCCCTTGCATTCTGTATCTACAGGTTTTCGGTTCCAGTTGCCCAGCAGTTCCCCTCCGGACCTACCTTTTCCCCTGCTTGATCTCCTTAACAGTCTGTGACCCTGACAGCCAGACTTGGGATGATCTAGAGGTGGGCCCCTTTATAGCATCGATCCAATCCTGAGGAGCAACCACGAAGGACCTGACAATGGCACACCGATCCTTGGCACGACTGTAGACAATGGACTGCATTACATTGCAACCCCACTGAACCTGTAGCATGAGCTAGGTGGCTTTCCTATTGTGGAACATCAGAAGGCATGAACGATTACCGCAAAGTGTGGACCATACTGCATATCTTAACATACACAAGGCTGACGTATGATTTCTTCAAGAACCCCACCTCACTGCCACCAAAGTGGCAAAATGTGTTTGAGACACTGAGGGGAATCCTACTCTTCATTCTATTCCAATTACGGTTGAGGTATCACCATACTATTTAGGAAAGGCTTACCATGGCCCACCATGCAAACCTTCATTGACGCTGAAGGTAGATATGTGGTACTTGCCGAGATTCTTTACGCTCAGTCGGTAATTCTTGCAGCAGTTTACAACCTAGAAATTCTACACTCACATGTGGAGACTAATCTCTTCCATTTGCCCCCTACAGCTGGTATGGGGCGGTGATTACAAAATTGCACCCCATAACATATTAGATCACTCGGTTGCACTCATATAACACCCCCAAGCCACTGCTACACTGCGCACGCTTACTGAGGACAACAAACTGATCAATGCCTGGCAAAACAATCAAGCTGACAAATGCGAAGGCACTTGCGTATCCACCACACATGGCTCCTGGCCCTGCATTGATCTGTGCCTCGTTACTCAAGATGTCACGTCCTGGGCCACATCGGCGGACCACCTGGGGCATGCCCAATCGGACCACTCACCGGTGCATCTGGTCCTGCTGGCTGACCCTCCATCACATATTTGCATGGGGCCTATCTAGGGCAAATCTATCAGAGGTACCTTAGAAGGGCTAAAGGCAGAAATCACGCTGCCGGAACAGCAACACCTCTTGAACCCTAACCCCGCTACACTTGCAGACATGAGATCAAAGGTTGACTGAATACCACACAGAGGCCAAGAGAGAGGTGGCATATCTAGGCAGGGAGGCACAGGCCGGCAGATATGGGGAAGGGGACAACCCCAGGCAACCCTCACAAATCTATTAAGGAAGCCACACGCCTCCTCATTTATAACAGAGCTGTGAGATGACACTGCAGGAAGGACTATGTCCCCCAGCAAAATAATCAGCAGAATCTCTGCATTCTATTCCCAATTGTACACTGCCAGTGCTGAGACACCCAGCGAAGTCATAGTGACAGATATCAAATAGGTGAATGTCATGGATAGTACCTGTATACATGAAGACAGGAAGCCTGGATGGTCGTAGGGCAATTAATTATCCTGTATATGAGAATCTTTGATATTCTGAAACAATTAAAAAATATATGTCTAAGTTGATGTCTCAGGGCTGGGATGATACTGATTACAAAGACAAGTAAGTAATATCTGACAGAACAAACTTTATAGGATGTTAGGACTAAGAGTAGGTAACAAGGTCCTCGGATATTATTAAAGCTCTTGATTCATCAAGTCTTGAGGAAAAAAGGGTTTTTTGATGGGGAATGGACATCAAGGGAGTAAGGTTAAATACATCTCTGGAAAATGGTAGATAACTATGCTGAATGTTGTTTGAAACCAAGTACTTAAATTTAAAAAGAAACAACAGGGGGGTATAGCGTAAACAAGCTCAAGGTTTGAAGATATTACCTTGTTTGTTATCATGGACCTTGAATTTCAAGAAAGCTCTAGGTTCTTCGTGTCCTGAGGTCAGAACAAGTGGTCTTTTAATGATATATAGGTATGAAGGATAAATGGATAAAAAAATCTGTGAATAAAACAGATAATAGCAATGCTGGGTGTTATTTTGCGCGGAATATTGTTTTAGTATATAAACACAAAGATGATAGTGCATTCATGCGCTAAAAGTATGTTGGTATTACCTTATTTGATACGAACAACAGTTTTACAGCCGGTGTTTCGTCTGTGACTTTGGGGGATTCAAAAGTCAGAAGGTACGTTGCATGGACAGGGATAAGTGTCCTATGGAACAGTGGAACATATATTTTCAATTAGTCTATCTAGATAGCTGTCTAAATACTAGCTGTTATGTTTAGCATCTTATTGGGACTAAAGATGGAAATCTCACTCTGTAATAGTGGTATTAATCGTGGAGTATACCTATTTAATGGTAGTTAACTCCAAAGTAGTCAATGTTAATATGTGGCAATGGTAAACTAATGTACATTGGTTAGAGTTCCCTATATATGTGCTATCTAAAAAGTGGACGAAAAGGTGGTATCAAACTTAATAACAGGGTATGGAAATCATATAGTAAATAGTGGTCAAGGTATCTTCATACCCTGGTATAACAATATATACAAGTATTTATTGGGGCATTTATTGCAACAGGATGACTGGCCAGCTGTTATCTTTTAACAACAGTTTTAAAAGATGTAGCATTAAGGCGCCACAATAGGAGTATGTGGGGAGGCATGTTGATAACTCAGCAAATGTGTTAGCCAGTATCATAATAGTATTCGTACTGTAACTATATGTAGCTATACCTGACTTAAGAATGGTAGCTAGTATTAATGGGAAGAGCAAGGTGACACAGGTCATAATACGACCAGCTAACTGAACATAGGTAAGTGCAGAATGGCGAAGAAATCTAATTTCTAATGGGGGAACAAAATAGCTAAGTCCAAGGGGTGACTGAGTGGTTAAATAAAACTGATACTGGGTAGACAAATTTTTTTTTTTTTTTGTAAAAATATACTATATTTAAAATTATATGTCAGGTTTACATTTTAAGCAGTCCCTTATATTTGGGTGCTGTACATTTAACCATTCTCAAAGAAGCGCACATAGGCAATCTTTGGTGGTTTTCCATCAAGATTTCTCATTTTACCCATCCAGACCAACTCCTGATTTTCCAGGTTTCCTTTGCCCACTGTTGTCCAAATCTATGGGTGTCTATGCACATGTAAGAGAACATTTTAGTGAAAACAAGTTTTTGGCATTCTTTTTCCGTGATTGCTTGGTGTTTGTATAAGGAAAGGTTCCTGTTTTCCCACATCGCCTCTTTCATGCAGTTTATTATTCTCCATAGCGTCCTTTCCTTATTTGCATTGCAATTCATGCCCAAACCATAGAGAACCAGTTCATAGGACAGGGATGCCTGTCCTGTTAATTCTTTAATGAGCTGTCCCATTGCCTTCCACATGCTTTGTGCTCCGCCGCAGTTCCAAATGAAGTGCATCAGGGATTCATCTGCTGCACAGCCTGGTGTTGGGCATCTTGCTGTTTTTGCCAGTTTCCTTGCATGTTGGAATTGCTTCACTGGTAGGCATGTGGATACCATCATCCATGCCAAGTCTTTCTGGGAGTTTGTCAAGTCTTTGTGGTTCACCATCTCCCAAACCTTCCCTGATTGCTTCTCTGATAAGTTGTTTACCATTGTCACTGAGTCCGTTTCTTTTAGTTCTTTGCTTAAGGCCATCTGGGGTGTGATTTCCTTCGCTTGAATTTGCCTCTCTTGCAGCTTCTTGAAGAAAGGTTTGATGCCTTTGTACACAGGGGGTGGTTCTAGTAAAAAAGGCTTTGTATTGTCCAGTTTACAAATGCCCACTCTTGATAAGATGAAACTTGTAGCAAACAGTGTGTAGGCAGCCACATGTGAGTCTTTCTTTGCATTGCCCAGTACATTTTTAACAAAATGTGACATCAGGAAGTCATGGAGGTATGGCAGGTCTTTCCCTCCTTTTGTGGGTAGCTTGAAAACTGTGTCTCTTTTTAGTTTTTCAATTTTTGACCCCCAAAAGAAGTTTGCAAAAAGTCTTTGTGTCCCTTTTGTCCACCTGTATGATGGAGGGAAAATCATGGCAATAAACATCAGGATTGGTAGACATATTGCTTTCAGCACCAGGACTTTCCCTTCCAGGGAAAGTTTTCTTGTCGTCCAGAGCGCCATTTTCTGCTTGAGCTTTGTCTGGATCTTCTCCCAGTTTATTTCTCCCTTCATGTCCTATGAAAAAAGAATCCCCAGTATTTTTACTGGGTCTTTGGAAGGTTTCACTGGCAGCTGAGACAGTTTGTCCCATTGTCCCACCGTCATGCAGTGCGTTTTCTCCACATTCACCTGTAGCCCAGCTGCTAGGAAAAAGAGTTGGGTTATAAGGATAGTTCTATTTATGGATCTAGCGTCAGTGCAAGCAATGGTGACATCATCCATGTATGGTACACATTTGACCTGTTTGCCTTGGCTGCCCGGTACCAGAGGGCCAGTTATGCACTTGTCCTTCCTGATGGCACATAGGAGAGGTTCAATTGCACATACAAAGAGTGCCGGTGATAAGGGGCATCCCTGTCTGACCCCTGATTTAATGTGGAACCCCTCAGATAGTGTACCATTTATAAGGACCTGGCTTTCACATCCAGTGTATATTAAGCCAATAGTTTTGATGAAACCTTCTGGGAATCCCATTTTCCTGCGCACTTTGAAAAGGTATTCATGACTTAGGGAGTCAAAGGCTTTCTGGAAATCAAGGGCCAAGATAGCTAGTGGATTCCCGCTGTCTTTCGCTAACCACAATGTGTCTCTAATGATGGTCAAGCTGTCCCAGATTTTCCTTCCTGGGACCGCACATGTTTGGTCTGGGTGCACGATGGAGGTCAGCACCTTTCTGCATCTTCCTGCCAGGACTTTACTTAGGATCTTACTGTCCACATTCAAGAGGGTTATTGGCCTCCAATTGTTGATGTCCAACTTGTCCCCCTTTTTCTCCAGCAGTTTGATGATGCCCTGTGGAAAGGAGGGGGGTAAAAAAAAAATTTCCAAGCATTCTTTCAACAGACTCCAACAATCCTTTTCAATAAGCCAACAATCCTTTGCAATAAGCCTCCATAAAGCTTTGTACAACTCCCATGGAAGGCCGTCTTGCCCAGGGGGTGATCCTTTTGGGGCTTCCTGAATGATTTGGAAGAGTTCTTCTCCTGAAATGGGGGTGGTTAGAAAATGTTGTTCCTCTTGGGATAAAAAGCTCTGCAAAGACCCTAGAAATTCTTCACATGCACTTATATCTGATGGCTCTTTTTTGTACAAATGGGAAAAAAAGGCTGTTGTTATTTTCCCTGCTTTCTCTGTGCCCTTTTGTGTTTGTCCATTTCTGTCTTTCAGTTCATTCATTACCTTTTGCACTTGCTGTGCCTTTTTGAAAAAGAACCTTGAGCACTTTTCATCTTCCTCAAAGATCTTGACCCTGGAGTTAAAAATGTGTTCTTTCCCTCATTGTGTCAGCCATTCTTTCAGTTCTGTTTTTGTTTTTTCTCTTTCCTCCCCTACTTCCATTCCACCCCTTTCCAGGTTTTCTAGCGTGATCATTCTTTGTTGTATTTCATCAAATTTTTGAAACCTTTCCTTGCTTTTGATCATGCTGTGTTTTCTGTAAAAAAGTTTTGTTTGTTTTTTTACCTCTTCCCACCATTCTGCTAAGGATGGGAAACTTTCCTTTCTGGTTTTTAAGTTGTTGTACATATCACTGTAATTTTTACATATATTTTCCTCTTGTAACAACAAGATGTTCATTTTCCACACACCCCTCCCCATTTAACACATGTTTGAGATTTCAACGGTTGCTTTCAAGATTTTGTGGTCTGACATACCACTCTCGTTTGTTTCATAATTCCTTGCTTTTATATTTTTGGAGGTGAAAATGAAATCAATTCTTGATTTGACTTTGCCACTTTCTGCTTCCCAGGTGAACCTTTGTTTTGACCCTGATTTTGCCCCTGTATCTGACAGTTGCAAATCTTTACACATGTTTTTGAGACATTTTGTAGACTTATCAATTTCGTAACAATTTTTCTTGCCACATCTGTCTGTGGGGTTTATGATGCAGTTGAAATCCCCTGTTAACACCATTGGGGTTGCCCCTGCAATAAAATGTGGGAGCATTTCAAACAGGGACATTCTTTCATTCTTGTCGGTTGGTGCATAAATATTACAGACCTTAAAGGTGGTGTTTCTGTATTGTATGGTGACCATCATAGCCCTGTCTGGCTGTATAATTTTAGTATCAAGGATTGACATTTCTTTGTTTTTTAGGAGAATGCCTATTCCAGCATTCTTGTTTCCACCCCCAGACCATTTGGAGGGGCCTTCTTCCCAATATTTGGATATGTGACTGTAGTCCGTGGAGTGGGGAATTGCACATTCCTGTAAACATATAATGTCCCCTTTTTGTACTTTGCAGAGCTCAAACACTGACGCTCTTTTCACTTGTGAGCCCATTCCTCGGGCATTCCATGATATGATGTTAAACATTATATTTGCAATGGTGATTACTCTGCACGGTATACAATACATGTTAAACCTGAACATTTTCAAAGCTCAATGGCGACCAGATGCTGTCACATATTTGCTGATTGCTTTCACTATTTTGCGTCTCTTGCCCGCCAATTTCTTCTGCTCCCCCTAAGTATGGGGACTGTAGCAAAAGATCTTTGTGGGGGGTTACTCCTACCTCTTGTGAGAATAAGCTATATCCTAGGTCTTCTGAGTCTGAGAGGTCCCCTAGTACACTATACCTGGACCCTGAGCAGTTCTCTTTTGGTAGAGTTTTCTTCCTAGTTTCCTTCTGTTCTGTTGCGGCCGGACAACTTGGGTCCGCCGTTTGTTTTTTAATTTTGATTTTATTTCTTTTTTTAACCATCTGCATTTGGCCCTCAGTGGTTTTTGTTTCCTCCTCTGAGGAGGTCTGTTCTTCTCTTTCCCTTTTTTCCTGTGCCCTGTCCTTGGCTTCTTTGATGATGTTATATATATCTGTAGGGATAAGAGTACAATCTGAATCTATTTCCCTGTCTTCCACTTGTGAGTCTATGTCTGACATCTCTTTAACTTTCTTTTCACTTTCCACTATTTCTGTCATTTGAGTTTCCTCTACTACCTGTGTACTTTCCTTGGTTTGATCCTGTTCTGCCTGTGGGGTAGTGGTAGGTGCAACCTGTATTACTTGTTTTTTTGTGTTGGGTGTTTACCTGGTGCCTCCATCACTAACTGTCTTAAAGATTAATGGTGCCAGTACTGCGGCGTAAGGTTTACTATCGTCTGGCTGGTGATGTTTGGCAGCTGCAGATGCCGCATATGAGAATCTTTGGGCATGCTCTATAAAGGTGCTCTTTGGATCCACATAGGTTACATGATATGGGGGCTTTACATTCGGTGTGTTTGTGGCCTATGTCCCCACATAACTTGCGACCCTCATTTTTGCATTCTTCTTTAAGGTGGCCAAAACTTAAACAGTTCCTACAATATTGTGGTTGGCTTGGGTAATTTAAATAGCCTCTGTTTGGGCCCAATGCAAAGGTTTGTGGGAGGTGGGTCACTCCCCCAGCAGGGTTTGGTTTAAGTATCACAAAAAACTTTCTCTTGCCATTCCAGATTCCAAACTTATTTCTCTGTAATATATCTCCCCTCACCTTTGCGCAAAACCGGTTTAAAAAACATTCAATCTCCCATGTAGACACATGGGCATTGTACATATGGACAATTACTGGCACCTCCTTTGCTGCTGCCATGGCTGTCGGGGCAATTAGAAGAGTTACTGGATGGCAGAAGCAACGCGGTGACTCTTGCGGTTATAAATGCGGAATAACCGAGGGAATGCCAATTGTGATTGGCGTGTGACGTGCTTCGAGATTACTGGGCGACTTACGTGTCACGTGACAGCCGTCATCGTTGACATAGAAGAAAGGTAGAGTGGATGAGCTCGGCAAAATATGGAAGCAGCCATCACCATGGATGTTAGCAGGAGGCTGCGGGTCGAGCTGAAAGCAGTACAGCAAATAATTGCTAAATTTATTTATTTCTTAAATATATCATGTCAAAATAGGGAAATAATGAAAATAAATTAATAATCTATAAAATCATGACGTACGGGATACACTAGTTGGAGATGATGGGACCCGATATTAGGATGCACTAGTTGAAGATGAAGGGATCCGATGTGTCAAATAGCGGAATGGGGTATTATATCTTACTTTAATTGGTCATTTCACAACAGGGAAATGATAATGACAATAAATAAACTGTAAATGCTAACATGCAGAATGCAGTAATGCAATGAGGGGACCCATGTGTCAGATAGCAAATGGAGGTATAGAACATGTTCCACTCTGATGAGTGAGTGGAACATGTATGTGTGAGGGGCTCTGACAATAGGGGGGATCAGAGGGGTGTAGATGGGCACGAGATTCATGTTTTGAGATGGGTTCTACGAGTGCCATAATGTAATGAGCTATAAGATATTAAACAGAAGCACTGATTCGAGTTTTAGTGGGGGAAATCTATTACGTAAGTGTGACAATGGTCCTATGTATTGATGCAGTTTGGCTAGCACTAGCGTGGAGTTGGGTATTAAGCTACATTATGGCATTCTCTCAAGGCAGGTCATTATTGAGACCTTTTTTGAAAGTATTTAACGTAGAAATCCAGAAGACCTCGTGTTTTTTTCTTATACCGGTGCCATTATTGGAATCAGTTGTGTTAATTTTTTCAAGAATGCGCCAGCGTAGGTCTTCTGGTTTGTGATTATGTTCGTGAAAATGTTTGGTTAGAGGTGCCCTTATTTTTAACGTTTTGATGGACGATCTGTGTTCAGCAATGCGAACATGTATGGCTCTTGCTGTTTCTCCTACATAGGCTAAATTGCAAGGACACAGGATGAGGTATAGTACATTCTGTGTTTTGCAGTTCCACATGTTTGATGCCTGAGTTTTGTTTACATTGTGCGTGAATGTCTCTCCTGGGATAATAGAGTCACAGGATTTACATTGAGCACATTTGACGGTACCTTGAATGGGGAGCTGATTATTTATTGATTTCTGAATAAAGGGCATTTTGGGAGTTTGGTCTTCAAATTTCGAATGGACTATGATATCTTTTAGATTTTTATTCCTACGGTGGGCATAAATAGGTTTCTCTAATTTGGTAGTGACATTTGCATCACAATTCAGAATATGCCAGTTTTTGTTGATTATATATTTCACCGTGGAATCAGAAGTGGTGTGTCTGGGTATGCAAACTAATTTATTTTCTTTGCTAGTTAAATTTGTGGTTTGAGGAGACTGTCTCTATCAAAGAATCTCGCTCTTTTATATGATTCTGTTATGAGCCTCTGTGGGTATTCTCTTTCTTGAAATTTAAGCTTCATTGCTACAGATTGTTTGTCAAAGTCAGCAAGGGTGGAACAATTGCGCCTGACTCGCAAGAACTGGGAGAATGGGATGCTATCTTTTTGGTTACGTGGATGAAAGCTTTTGAAATGGAGAAGTGTGTTGCGTGCAGTGGGTTTGATATGTAAGTCCACTTCTAACTGTCCTAGTCGGTTGAGTAAATTGATGTCAAGAAATTCCACTTGGGAACTGCTGCTGTTAGAGGTGAATTTTAAATTGGGGTCTGTGAGATTCCGCCATTCGATGTAATCAGCTAGGGTGTCTGTCCCACCGGTCCAGATAAAGAAGATATCATCGATATATCTAGACCAGTGGGTGACAGACTCAAAAAAAGGGGCAATTTCATTGAAGATGAACTTGGATTCCCACATGGCCATGTGAATGTTGGCTAGTGATGGTGCTACAGATGCGCCCATATTCACACCTTTGGTTTGGCGGGAAGTGTGGCTGCCAAAGGAAAAAATGTTTCCAGTAAGTATTATTTATTTATTTATTTATTCATCACATTTGTAGAGCGCTCTGTTACCAGGAGGTGTCCTGGCGCTCAAAGATAAAAGGTTTAGAGCATGCTTTATTGAATGTGTCAATAAACCAGCTGGTAGCTTGTATAGCTCCTACTTGCGGTATATTACTGTATAGTGACTCGATGTCTGGAGTCACTAATACTTCATGGTGGTAATTGAAAGGCAAATGTTCAACGTTGTTGATTATATCCCTAGTGTTTTAGTAAAAGGGATGTATGGTCTTAATAGATTATCTACAAATTTGGACAGTGGTTCAGTTGTGGTACCTATTGTGGAGACTATTGGTCTATATGGGGGATTATGTATGTTTTTATGAATTACGGGCACCCCGTATCTACAAGCTGCTTTGCCTTTTGAGTGGTTGAGGTATTCATGTTCTTTGGTCATAATTGAGCCTTCTATTAGTGCCTGATCTGTGAGGTGTAGGATCCTTTTTTGAATTTTTAATATAGGGTTGGTGTAATTGCTTGAATAACAGTTCTCATCTTCTAGCATAAGTAGCATTTTATTCTCATAATCGTTGGTATTTAGGATCACAATTCCTCCTCCCTTGTCACAGCATTTTATGGTAAGTGATTTATTGGCTGTGAGGTCTTTCATGGCTGAAATGTATTTTTTATTAAGGTTATATATGGGCTTGGGGATGAATCTGAGGTGTTGTTCTAGTTCTAGTTGTCCTATTTGCTCAAGGGTGGGGGTAAAAATGGAGGGTAAGGATAAACTTTTGCTAGTATTTATTTATTATTTATTTATTTAGCATACTTATAGAGCGCAGACCTGTCACCCAGAGGGCATCCTGGCGCTTTGATCAGAGAACCCCCACACTGAACAGCACAAACGCACAACCATTACTTGGGAAAGAGATAGGTCTTTAAAGCCTTCCGGAATGGAAGATAGTCCTGGTGGCTCCTAAGAGTGAGTGGGAGTGAATTCCACAATTTGGCTGCCGCCACTCTGAATGAGCGGCCGCCCATCCTCACTCTTTGAAACCTAGGCACCACCAAAAGGTGAGCCGATGACGACCGCAAAAGACGTGGGGCAGAATACCATGAAAACATGTTTTGTAACGGGATAGGGCCTAGGAGGTGAACCGCTCTAAACACCAAACAGGCCGCTTTAAATTGGACCCGTAGATCTACCGGAAGCCAGTGTAGATCGCGGAGCGCAAGAGTAGAAGAGCTGGATCTGGGTCGTGAGAGGGCCAGTTTAGCAGCCATATTCTGCACCCTCTGCAGCTTCCCTATCAAGTTTTTTGGGGCCCCCAGGAGAAGACCATTACAGTAATCAAGCCGGCTTAAAATAGTCCCACGGACTATTTCCGGCCTGGACTGGGCGGGGAGCAAAGGCAAAACTCTGCGTAGCATACGGAGCAGCATCATACATGTTCCCGTGGTTTTATTGACAAGTAGGTCTAATTGTAAGTTAGGGCCAAACATGACCCCTAAATTACGGGCTGACTCCGATGCCAACACTGGTTCAGAAAAGGTGCTAGGCCAGAAATCAGTGGGTAAAGGCCGCGGGATCCGATCAGTGGAGCAGTGGAGCACCTCCGTCTTCGCACTATTAAATTGCAAAGAGTTTGCTCGAAGCCAGTCCGCTGTAGCTGCCATACAGCGATGGAAGGTACTCAGCGAAATCGCATTGTTCCCTTCTAAGGAAAACACCAGCTGAGTGTCATCGGCATAATTAAATGCCGAGACCCCAAAAGATTTTATTAGCTGGATAAGTGGACGAAGGTACACGTTGAACAATATCGGGCTGATGGCCGAGCCCTGTGGCACCCCCTGTCCAATTTTCCTTGGCTCCGAGCTGAAAGGTGGAAGTGACACCAGCTGTTGCCTGCCCTCAAGATATGAAATCAGCCAATCTCTGGCCCCCTCGCAGATCCCGCACTCTTCCAGCCTCCGAACCAGGGTCCGATGGCAGACCGTGTCGAACGCGGCCGACATGTCGAGCAGCACCAAGAAGGGTGCCCGACCACTGTCGACACGCGAACGCAGGTTGTCCAGCACGGTCACAAGTGCGGTCTCCGTCCCATGACCAGGTCGGAAGCCAAACTGGTCCTCATCGAACCACCCAATATGTTCCAGGTAGCCGGAAAGAGAGCGAGTTACCCACTTCTCTAAGATCTTAATGGGAAAGGGAAGTAAGGAGATCGGCCTATAGTTGGGAGGGTTATCAGCTGGTGCATGCGATTCAAAACATTTCCTTAGTCTAATCTTTCGAAAGAAAGAATGGATGTCTTGGAAGAGTTCAAATATATTGGCTAAGGCATGTGGTACAAATACATTTTCAATGCTGAAAAGTATGTTTTTCGGTCTGAAAGCTGTTATTATTATTGTCGTGAGATTTTTTTGTCCATTTTCATCCTTTGATAGCTCAGCTCGGGCTTTGGAACCAAACCAGACCCTTGGCTCAAACCTTTAAATGCTGTCCCTGTCTCTTCTAAAGATATGAGCCTCATTTATGAGCCCTTGCGTCACTTTTACGCTGCCGGTGCGTCACTTTTTGTGACGCACCAGTGTCGTAAAAAATGCGCCTTGTTGCGCCATATTTACAAAGTGACGCATTTAGATAGATGCGTCACTTTGTAAACCCTTGCGCCACATTATACCTGCGCCAGGTATAATGTATGCAGGGGGGCGTATTGACGCAAGAAAGGGTCGTAGAAGTGACGCAGTGAAATCTATGAGATTTCACTGCGTCACTTTTAGGACGCCGTTGCGTCAAAAACTTGCGCCTGCCTCACAGCAGGCGTAAGACTAATGCAAGCCCTTTCACATGGGGCTTGCCCCATGTGAAAGGACGCATTGCTAGAGTTGCGTCACTTTTGTGACACACTCCAGCAATGCGTCACTTTTGCGCTTACAGATACGTCAGAAATACTGACGTATCTGTAACTCCTTGCGCCATGATGCGTCATACATTAAATATGACGCATCAGGAATGTCGCAAGGAGGGCGCACTGAGAAGTGACGCATCACTGCTTTCACGCAGCGACGCATCATTTCTCATAAATGGGGCTTATTTACAAGTCCCATGTGACACTGGCGTGCCACTTGTAACATAGGGAGAAGTGAGGTACCAGCGGCGCAAGAGACCTGTAAATAAGCCCCCTGGTGTCTCCTTAGTGGCATCTCAAGAAGCGGCTGTCGGTGTTAGAAGTCACAGCAGCAGCACCCTCGATTCTTTACTGCGCCTCGTCCGGCTGAGCCAACGAGTCAAGGCGCTGGGAAGTCCCCCCCCTTCCCCCGCCCCTTCTTACCTCCCCGGCGTGACCAAAGAACCAGTGTTTGGGGGGTCCGGGGAACCCTGCCAAGCCTGCGGCCAGCTTCCGATGCTGAAGATAGAGCGCCACGAGTTTCAGCATCAAGGCGGCGGCGCAGAGCCAGGCAGCGGCCGGGAGCACCCCGCTCCCGTCCAGAGGCATCCCCAGGGCTCAGAGGCGGCTGCTCAGGCTGCTTCCTGCTGCTTCCCACGGGCTCAGCGAAGGGTTTTCATTCATATAGTGCCCACGTCATGTGCCGTAAGCAAGGGTAAGTCCAGACACTGCGCCACCTGCTGGAGCTCTCAATATGGTTCGCACAACACTCCTGTTCAGTAACACAAAATAAATAACTAAACACAGCACCTTTCTTTTACACCGTGTACAATACTTTGGAAGTCCCCCAAATGTTGTTGCATGTTTCTATAGCAGGCCCGTGTGTTTCATAGAGGCATGCATGGGGAGACAGAAAATCCACGTGCAAATGATTCTTTTGTTTATTTTAGAATTCGGGGCGTACATTTAGTGTCAAACGTGGCAGGTCTGGCCAACTGGTAAATGATACCACTGCAGGTTTATACCACTAGAGTCTCAAACCCTGGTTGGAGTGAGAGGAAACCCGGGCCGGGGGAGGCGAAGCCGGATCCATGAGGGCCCGGACCAAACTCTAGCCGGAGGCGGGAAGACCCTCCCCGCTCGGAAGGGGGCGACCACGATTATTAACCCTCTGTACTACTAATGTATGGTGAGAGCAAACTGCCACTAGACAACACTATATTTTCTCCAGCAGGACCATTAATCAATTAACTGTGACACTGTTATTGCTGTCTGAAAAATGTTGGACACACAAGTAACCCTGCAGCAGTTCAGTTCCTTATAAACAGGGGGCGCTCTTCCATTGGAGCGTAGGAGCGCCCCCCACTTAAATTCCCCTACAAAGCACCCGAGATGAATAGTAAAATAATAATTTACTACCATTTTATTTTGCACCTGTCATCCCGAATAGAGGGACAGCAGCAGGGAGGAGGCTGGGCTGGCCATGCACTTTTGAAAGTGTGCATGTCCCTTTGGCCGGACATCTTGTCGCCTTCAACAGCAATTCCCGGGGACGTGGGCTAGCAGGAGTTTGGCATTAAAATATCAAGCCTTGCTGCCACACAAAAACAAACTGGGCAATTTGGTGACACTCACTAACCAGTAGGCATCTGGCTACACTTGTGCACAAACAAACCACTTGTACCAGCGAGACACTAGCAACCCCACTATGGCTGTCGGGACTGTAGATGGAAAAAACAGATACCCATCTGCCTCAGATTCATGCCCTTCACAGCTGCAAGCCAAATGAACATCCTGAATTAACATGTGCACTTAACATGTGCTCACCCTCTCGACGCTGGCACAGAGTACTCCGGCTTAACTTAATAGACAAGGTGTAAAGTATTTGTTCACACTTTAATTACAGTAACAAAGAGAAAACACCACAAACAACTACACACCAGGTTAGGAAAATAGAGAATATTTATCATAGTAAAAACAAAACAACAAAAAAATTAAACTTTAGCTATGCATTTTAAAAGAATAAAATGCAATATAGTGCTTAAAATTCAATAACGCGTACAGGTTACTTGAAGTCACACTGGCCTGGGATAAATCCGAAGTTTCCGGGAAACCGCAATGGTGAGCAGGCTGGCTACAGGCCCCTTGCACGGCTTGGTGAAAAAGTACATTGGCTTGAGCTAACGTCGGCACCAAAGACTCAAGTTGTGAGTTCCGATTCATGCAGTTGGATCGATGCATCGTAGTCAAACCTCACAGTCAGGTTCAGTGTTGTTATCAAACCCATGGTGGTGCGTCGTAATGTAGCTGCAAGGGTGTGTCTTCGATGTGGGGATGTGTCGTCATCAAACCACACTGGGATGTGTTCAGATCGGTGCTGTGTTGGTGTCAAACTGCAAAGTCGAGACCGGTGTTGTCTTTGAGCTGCCCAGGGATATCATCCGTAGGCTCTGAGCCGGCTTCATAGGCTACTGCGTCTGTTCCAATTGGCACAAAGTCAATACTGTGTTGTGTTTTGTAGTAAAGCAGCTTCAGAACCCTCTTTAAAGGCACAAGACTGGATTGACACCCCTTGGCAGGGCAGGGCTCACAGTTGGCAGAGTCCAGCAGCTTAAGCAGAGTGAAAGGAAGTCTGTGATAGCCCTGAGACTTCAAAAACAGGAGGCTAGTCAGCAAGTACTTGGAGAACCTGGTTGCAAGGACGTGGAGATGAGGTCCAGTTATACTAACTCCCAGACAAGAATCTGCAGGCCAACCACAACAAAGCAGGTAGGAAAGTGGCAGTCCCTCCTACAGCACAGTAATTACAGGCGGTAGGCCAACGTAGCAAAGCAGTTAACAACAGTGGCAGTCCCATCACCAGCACAGCAGTTCTCCTTCCTAGCAGAATGTCCTAGGTTCCAGCAAAATTCTGAATTGGTGGTGACAGCGGTCCATTACTTTTACCTATTTGAGTATTTGAAGTGGAAGACTTCAGAGAGTTTTGCAGGGATTCTGCATATACACAGAACTATGCACAGGAAACCAGGACCTCAGTGCATTGTGGGGCACCAAAAATATGCCTCAGTGCCCAGAAAACCCATACCGGCTGGCTGAAGTATCTCATCGTTCTCCGTACTACAGCAGTGCAACCAGTGATTCGATATCCTAGAACAATGCGACTCAGGTTCTCTCAGAATTTGTGGGTACAAGACACTCTTTCGCTTAGACACTCATACCTGTTCACAATGTTTGTAACCCGAGACACTGTATAGTTTAAAATGTTTATTTCAACTAATGTGCTCTGTGATGCAGTACACATGCTAATGTAAGCAAAGAAATGCATGCAAACAATTTAATCAGCATAGTTACAATACCATAAAGTACAAATGGGGAAAGCATTATTATAATGACAGTGGATTAAGCCCTATTGTGCTTACCACCCTCCCCATGCTACGAGCTATGTTTATTATATCAAAGGAAGACCTCTGGGCTTGGACAGTGGAACCCCCTACCTCAAGTATTAGATGATAGGTTTTACATCTCCGGACAAGCACAGCTCTTCATGCTGGAAAGGTTTAAGGTGGAGGAGTTGCAATTTTATTTAAGAAGCACCTGTTACTGGAAAACCTAATAGCAGAATCGTTGTATCTAGCAGACCTACTTGGTGTAAAATTTGTCTTTGAGAATTCATGTCTGGTGATTCTTACAATCTATTGACCCCCTAATTCTACGCCAGCATTTAATGATCTTTTTGGCCCCATTATATCAGATATCGGCTCCAGATACCAAAAAGTGGTGGTAACCGGTGATTTTAATTTACACTGGGAAAAATCCATCAAAGACTCAGTATCTCGACAACTCGAACTTGCTTTGTCCTCAATTGGCCTGAAACAACTTGTAAAAGGCCCCACACATATCAAAGGACATAAGCTTGACCTGATTTGGACCTCAGATCCCGAAGTTACCATAGAAGGTGTTCTACCCTGTATCTGGTCAGACCACTACTTTATTTATTGTGCTATCCCATTAATGGGAAACCCCCTTTTAAAGCTCCAAAAATGAAGCGAGTACGTCAATGGAAGAAGGTTGATTCACAAGCCTTGTTAGATACTCTTCCACAACATTTTACTCCATTTACTGGAGATTTAGATGAGGACTACTTGCTTTTAACTCAGACTCTATCTCAGGCAATCGATCAGATAGCCCCGGAGAAGTTACAAAGAGTAAAGGGGCTGGAGAAGGGTGCGCCCTGGTATACTCCCTCCATGAGAGAATATAAAAAGAAGCTCCGTTGCGTGGAGAGGAGATGGAGGAAATCAAAGGATGATACTGACAGGGAGCAATATAAAACTTCACTAAATGGGTATAATAAAGGCATATTGGCTGCTAAAGCGGAATATTTTGATATCCGCATTAAGCAGGCACATAATGTGCAGAAAGAAACCTTCAATATTTTGTCAGAACTGACAAAGAAACCGGTAAATGCAGATACAAAGATTGATTGTAATACTTTCCAAATATACTTCTTAGAGAAAGTAGAGACTATCCTCTCTGAGATAAAGAGCAATACAGTAAGCGGGTTTACCCCGCGACAGAATACTGATATTCCTCAGAACTGTACTATCTCGACTTTTCCAGAGCTTGATTCTACTAAGCTTGAGCACCTCATGTCCTCCATAAAATCAGGATCACCGGCGGACCCGTGTCCCCCAAGTGTCTTCCGGGTAGCGCTCCCTATTTTGGCAGATCACATAGTCTCCTTCTTAAATAGCCTTCTGCAGGTGGGATACCTCCCAATGAGGCTTAAAGAGGCCTGGGTCAGACCCCTGATAAAGAAACCAGGAGCTGACCCAGCAAACCTAAAAAACTATCAACCGATTTCTCAGCTGCCATATATGTCCAAAATTCTGGAACAGCATGTGCTGCAGTCGATGTCTGCCTTTCTGGAGTCATACAATCTTCTCCAGGGGCGTTAAGCAGGTTTTCGGGCACACCACAGCACCGAGTTGGTGATGCTCTCGGTGCTGGATGAGCTCAGAGACATGGCTGACAGTAGGAAACCAAGTGCCCAGATTCTTTTAGACTTATCAGTGGCATTTGATACTGTCAGCCATGATCTTCTCCTGGACAGACTGACTGGCTTTGGAGTAAAGGGCATGGCCTATAAATGGCTAAAGTCCTTTTTGATAGTGAGGCGGCAGAGGATCCAACTGGGAGAGGAGATCTCCGAGGCGGGAAATGTGGAATGTGGGGTCCCGCAGGGCTCTGCGTTATCACCACTGCTTTTTAACCTCTACCTGCAGCCCCTTATTGAGTCCCTAGTACATATGGGCTGTCGAGTGTTTAATTACGCTGACAACACCCAATTGTTATTTAGTATTGAGAACTCAAATGGGGCACAGACACATGTGCAAGAGGTCCTTAGATACACAGTCAGTTGGATGACTAACAACTTGTTGAAAATCAACCCTGAGAAGACGGAGGTTCTGGTGGTGTCAACTGGCATATCAACTTGGGGGCACCTGTTTTGGCCAAAAGAACTTGGGCCCACTCCAATACCAGCGTCAAATGTAAAAAGTCTGGGTATAAAAATTGACAAAGAACTGTCAATGGCTGCCCAGATTTCTACCGTCGTGAGAACCTGCATCGGCTTAATTAGGCAACAGCGCAGACTAGTCCCTTTCCTGTCCGAATCTATGCTTCGAACTGTGGTTTCGGCCACAATAATATCAAGATTGGACTTTGGCAATGTCCTTTATTTAGGCTTGCCTAAGAACCTAATTAACAGACTGCAGATTGTTTTTAACGACGCTGCACGCTTAATCTTTAAGCTTCCTAGAAGATCTCATGCGTCCCCTCTATTGCTCATATTTACAAGAAGGGGTGGTGAGGGACAGAGTCTCTGAATTAAGCAGAAAGCTCTCACCCAGTCAAGAGATCAGGGCTAGATCCAACACTGTTTTTTAGCTCACTGCACCATCCCAGTTTCAGAACCTGGCTGTATGCAAATTAGTCTGTTCCTGTCCCAGTGCATGATGGGAACAGGGCAAACCAAACTACAGAAGCCAATTCTTACACTGGGAAGGAAACAAGCTCCCGGGGACCGGTTTCTGGCATTACAGCCGTCTTCGGCCCGGTTTGCTTGAATCCTGATGGTGCAATGAGCAAGGGTCTCACATCTGAGACTACCCTTCCACGCTTAGGGTGGACAAAAATATTTACAAGAAGGGGTGGTGAGGGACAGAGTCTCTGAATTAAGCAGAAAGCTCTCACCCAGTCAAGAGATCAGGGCTAGATCCAACACCGTTTTTTAGCTCACTGCACCATCCCAGTTTCAGAACCTGGCTGTATGCAAATTAGTCTGTTCCTGTCCCAGTGCATGATGGGAACAGGGCAAACCAAACTACAGAAGCCAATTCTTACACTGGGAAGGAAGCAAGCTCCCGGGGACCGGTTTCTGGCATTACAGCCGTCTTCGGCCCGGTTTGCTTGAATCCTGATGGTGCAATGAGCAAGGGTCTCACATCTGAGAATACCCTTCCACGCTTAGGGTGGACAAAAATATTTACAAGAAGGGGTGGTGAGGGACAGAGTCTCTGAATTAAGCAGAAAGCTCTCACCCAGTCAAGAGATCAGGGCTAGATCCAACACCGTTTTTTAGCTCACTGCACCATCCCAGTTTCAGAACCTGGCTGTATGCAAATTAGTCTGTTCCTGTCCCAGTGCATGATGGGAACAGGGCAAACCAAACTACAGAAGCCAATTCTTACACTGGGAAGGAAACAAGCTCCCGGGGACCGGTTTCTGGCATTACAGCCGTCTTCGGCCCGGTTTGCTTGAATCCTGATGGTGCAATGAGCAAGGGTCTCACATCTGAGACTACCCTTCCACGCTTAGGGTGGACAAAAATATTTACAAGAAGGGGTGGTGCGGGACAGAGTCTCTGAATTAAGCAGAAAGCTCTCACCCAGTCAAGAGATCAGGGCTAGATCCAACACCGTTTTTTAGCTCATTGCACCATCCCAGTTTCAGAACCTGGCTGTATGCAAATTAGTCTGTTCCTGTCCCAGTGCATGATGGGAACAGGGCAAACCAAACTACAGAAGCCAATTCTTACACTGGGAAGGAAACAAGCTCCCGGGGACCGGTTTCTGGCATTACAGCCGTCTTCGGCCCGGTTTGCTTGAATCCTGATGGTGCAATGAGCAAGGGTCTCACATCTGAGAATACCCTTCCACGCTTAGGGTGGACAAAAATATTTACAAGAAGGGGTGGTGAGGGACAGAGTCTCTGAATTAAGCAGAAAGCTCTCACCCAGTCAAGAGATCAGGGCTAGATCCAACACCGTTTTTTAGCTCACTGCACCATCTCAGTTTCAGAACCTGGCTGTATGCAAATTAGTCTGTTCCTGTCCCAGTGCATGATGGGAACAGGGCAAACCAAACTACAGAAGCCAATTCTTACACTGGGAAGGAAACAAGCTCCCGGGGACCGGTTTCTGGCATTACAGCCGTCTTCGGCCCGGTTTGCTTGAATCCTGATGGTGCAATGAGCAAGGGTCTCACATCTGAGAATACCCTTCCACGCTTAGGGTGGACAAAAATATTTACAAGAAGGGGTGGTGAGGGACAGAGTCTCTGAATTAAGCAGAAAGCTCTCACCCAGTCAAGAGATCAGGGCTAGATCCAACACCGTTTTTTAGCTCACTGCACCATCCCAGTTTCAGAACCTGGCTGTATGCAAATTAGTCTGTTCCTGTCCCAGTGCATGATGGGAACAGGGCAAACCAAACTACAGAAGCCAATTCTTACACTGGGAAGGAAACAAGCTCCCGGGGACCGGTTTCTGGCATTACAGCCGTCTTCGGCCCGGTTTGCTTGAATCCTGATGGTGCAATGAGCAAGGGTCTCACATCTGAGAATACCCTTCCACGCTTAGGGTGGACAAAAATATTTACAAGAAGGGGTGGTGAGGGACAGAGTCTCTGAATTAAGCAGAAAGCTCTCACCCAGTCAAGAGATCAGGGCTAGATCCAACACCGTTTTTTAGCTCACTGCACCATCCCAGTTTCAGAACCTGGCTGTATGCAAATTAGTCTGTTCCTGTCCCAGTGCATGATGGGAACAGGGCAAACCAAACTACAGAAGCCAATTCTTACACTGGGAAGGAAACAAGCTCCCGGGGACCGGTTTCTGGCATTACAGCCGTCTTCGGCCCGGTTTGCTTGAATCCTGATGGTGCAATGAGCAAGGGTCTCACATCTGAGAATACCCTTCCACGCTTAGGGTGGACAAAAATATTTACAAGAAGGGGTGGTGAGGGACAGAGTCTCTGAATTAAGCAGAAAGCTCTCACCCAGTCAAGAGATCAGGGCTAGATCCAACACCGTTTTTTAGCTCACTGCACCATCCCAGTTTCAGAACCTGGCTGTATGCAAATTAGTCTGTTCCTGTCCCAGTGCATGATGGGAACAGGGCAAACCAAACTACAGAAGCCAATTCTTACACTGGGAAGGAAACAAGCTCCCGGGGACCGGTTTCTGGCATTACAGCCGTCTTCGGCCCGATTTGCTTGAATCCTGATGGTGCAATGAGCAAGGGTCTCACATCTGAGAATACCCTTCCACGCTTAGGGTGGACAAAAATATTTACAAGAAGGGGTGGTGAGGGACAGAGTCTCTGAATTAAGCAGAAAGCTCTCACCCAGTCAAGAGATCAGGGCTAGATCCAACACCGTTTTTTAGCTCACTGCACCATCCCAGTTTCAGAACCTGGCTGTATGCAAATTAGTCTGTTCCTGTCCCAGTGCATGATGGGAACAGGGCAAACCAAACTACAGAAGCCAATTCTTACACTGGGAAGGAAACAAGCTCCCGGGGACCGGTTTCTGGCATTACAGCCGTCTTCGGCCCGGTTTGCTTGAATCCTGATGGTGCAATGAGCAAGGGTCTCACATCTGAGAATACCCTTCCACGCTTAGGGTGGACAAAAATATTTACAAGAAGGGGTGGTGAGGGACAGAGTCTCTGAATTAAGCAGAAAGCTCTCACCCAGTCAAGAGATCAGGGCTAGATCCAACACCGTTTTTCAGCTCACTGCACCATCCCAGTTTCAGAACCTGGCTGTATGCAAATTAGTCTGTTCCTGTCCCAGTGCATGATGGGAACAGGGCAAACCAAACTACAGAAGCCAATTCTTACACTGGGAAGGAAACAAGCTCCCGGGGACCGGTTTCTGGCATTACAGCCGTCTTCGGCACGGTTTGCTTGAATCCTGATGGTGCAATGAGCAAGGGTCTCACATCTGAGAATACCCTTCCACGCTTAGGGTGGACAAAAATATTTACAAGAAGGGGTGGTGAGGGACAGAGTCTCTGAATTAAGCAGAAAGCTCTCACCAAGTCAAGAGATCAGGGCTAGATCCAACACCGTTTTTTAGCTCACTGCACCATCCCAGTTTCAGAAACTGGCTGTATGCAAATTAGTCTGTTCCTGTCCCAGTGCATGATGGGAACAGGGCAAACCAAACTACAGAAGCCAATTCTTACACTGGGAAGGAAACAAGCTCCGGGGGACCGGTTTCTGGCATTACAGCCGTCTTCGGCCCGGTTTGCTTGAATCCTGATGGTGCAATGAGCAAGGGTCTCACATCTGAGAATACCCTTCCACGCTTAGGGTGGACAAAAATATTTACAAGAAGGGGTGGTGAGGGACAGAGTCTCTGAATTAAGCAGAAAGCTCTCACCCAGTCAAGAGATCAGGGCTAGATCCAACACCGTTTTTTAGCTCACTGCACCATCCCAGTTTCAGAACCTGGCTGTATGCAAATTAGTCTGTTCCTGTCCCAGTGCATGATGGGAACAGGGCAAACCAAACTACAGAAGCCAATTCTTACACTGGGAAGGAAACAAGCTCCCGGGGACCGGTTTCTGGCATTACAGCCGTCTTCGGCCCAGTTTGCTTGAATCCTGATGGTGCAATGAGCAAGGGTCTCACATCTGAGAATACCCTTCCACGCTTAGGGTGGACAAAAATATTTACAAGAAGGGGTGGTGAGGGACAGAGTCTCTGAATTAAGCAGAAAGCTCTCACCCAGTCAAGAGATCAGGGCTAGATCCAACACCGTTTTTTAGCTCACTGCACCATCCCAGTTTCAGAACCTGGCTGTATGCAAATTAGTCTGTTCCTGTCCCAGTGCATGATGGGAACAGGGCAAACCAAACTACAGAAGCCAATTCTTACACTGGGAAGGAAACAAGCTCCCGGGGACCGGTTTCTGGCATTACAGCCGTCTTCGGCCCGGTTTGCTTGAATCCTGATGGTGCAATGAGCAAGGGTCTCACATCTGAGAATACCCTTCCACGCTTAGGGTGGACAAAAATATTTACAAGAAGGGGTGGTGAGGGACAGAGTCTCTGAATTAAGCAGAAAGCTCTCACCCAGTCAAGAGATCAGGGCTAGATCCAACACCGTTTTTTAGCTCACTGCACCATCCCAGTTTCAGAACCTGGCTGTATGCAAATTAGTCTGTTCCTGTCCCAGTGCATGATGGGAACAGGGCAAACCAAACTACAGAAGCCAATTCTTACACTGGGAAGGAAACAAGCTCCGGGGGACCGGTTTCTGGCATTACAGCCGTCTTCGGCCCGGTTTGCTTGAATCCTGATGGTGCAATGAGCAAGGGTCTCACATCTGAGAATACCCTTCCACGCTTAGGGTGGACAAAAATATTTACAAGAAGGGGTGGTGAGGGACAGAGTCTCTGAATTAAGCAGAAAGCTCTCACCCAGTCAAGAGATCAGGGCTAGATCCAACACCGTTTTTTAGCTCACTGCACCATCCCAGTTTCAGAACCTGGCTGTATGCAAATTAGTCTGTTCCTGTCCCAGTGCATGATGGGAACAGGGCAAACCAAACTACAGAAGCCAATTCTTACACTGGGAAGGAAACAAGCTCCCGGGGACCGGTTTCTGGCATTACAGCCGTCTTCGGCCCGGTTTGCTTGAATCCTGATGGTGCAATGAGCAAGGGTCTCACATCTGAGAATACCCTTCCACGCTTAGGGTGGACAAAAATATTTACAAGAAGGGGTGGTGAGGGACAGAGTCTCTGAATTAAGCAGAAAGCTCTCACCCAGTCAAGAGATCAGGGCTAGATCCAACACCGTTTTTTAGCTCACTGCACCATCCCAGTTTCAGAACCTGGCTGTATGCAAATTAGTCTGTTCCTGTCCCAGTGCATGATGGGAACAGGGCAAACCAAACTACAGAAGCCAATTCTTACACTGGGAAGGAAACAAGCTCCCGGGGACCGGTTTCTGGCATTACAGCCGTCTTCGGCCCGGTTTGCTTGAATCCTGATGGTGCAATGAGCAAGGGTCTCACATCTGAGAATACCCTTCCACGCTTAGGGTGGACAAAAATATTTACAAGAAGGGGTGGTGAGGGACAGAGTCTCTGAATTAAGCAGAAAGCTCTCACCCAGTCAAGAGATCAGGGCTAGATCCAACACCGTTTTTTAGCTCACTGCACCATCCCAGTTTCAGAACCTGGCTGTATGCAAATTAGTCTGTTCCTGTCCCAGTGCATGATGGGAACAGGGCAAACCAAACTACAGAAGCCAATTCTTACACTGGGAAGGAAACAAGCTCCCGGGGACCGGTTTCTGGCATTACAGCCGTCTTCGGCCCGGTTTGCTTGAATCCTGATGGTGCAATGAGCAAGGGTCTCACATCTGAGAATACCCTTCCACGCTTAGGGTGGACAAAAATATTTACAAGAAGGGGTGGTGAGGGACAGAGTCTCTGAATTAAGCAGAAAGCTCTCACCCAGTCAAGAGATCAGGGCTAGATCCAACACCGTTTTTCAGCTCACTGCACCATCCCAGTTTCAGAAGCTGGCTGTATGCAAATTAGTCTGTTCCTGTCCCAGTGCATGATGGGAACAGGGCAAACCAAACTACAGAAGCCAATTCTTACACTGGGAAGGAAACAAGCTCCCGGGGACCGGTTTCTGGCATTACAGCCGTCTTCGGCACGGTTTGCTTGAATCCTGATGGTGCAATGAGCAAGGGTCTCACATCTGAGAATACCCTTCCACGCTTAGGGTGGACAAAAATATTTACAAGAAGGGGTGGTGAGGGACAGAGTCTCTGAATTAAGCAGAAAGCTCTCACCAAGTCAAGAGATCAGGGCTAGATCCAACACCGTTTTTTAGCTCACTGCACCATCCCAGTTTCAGAAACTGGCTGTATGCAAATTAGTCTGTTCCTGTCCCAGTGCATGATGGGAACAGGGCAAACCAAACTACAGAAGCCAATTCTTACACTGGGAAGGAAACAAGCTCCGGGGGACCGGTTTCTGGCATTACAGCCGTCTTCGGCCCGGTTTGCTTGAATCCTGATGGTGCAATGAGCAAGGGTCTCACATCTGAGAATACCCTTCCACGCTTAGGGTGGACAAAAATATTTACAAGAAGGGGTGGTGAGGGACAGAGTCTCTGAATTAAGCAGAAAGCTCTCACCCAGTCAAGAGATCAGGGCTAGATCCAACACCGTTTTTTAGCTCACTGCACCATCCCAGTTTCAGAACCTGGCTGTATGCAAATTAGTCTGTTCCTGTCCCAGTGCATGATGGGAACAGGGCAAACCAAACTACAGAAGCCAATTCTTACACTGGGAAGGAAACAAGCTCCCGGGGACCGGTTTCTGGCATTACAGCCGTCTTCGGCCCGGTTTGCTTGAATCCTGATGGTGCAATGAGCAAGGGTCTCACATCTGAGAATACCCTTCCACGCTTAGGGTGGACAAAAATATTTACAAGAAGGGGTGGTGAGGGACAGAGTCTCTGAATTAAGCAGAAAGCTCTCACCCAGTCAAGAGATCAGGGCCAGATCCAACACCGTTTTTTAGCTCACTGCACCATCCCAGTTTCAGAACCTGGCTGTATGCAAATTAGTCTGTTCCTGTCCCAGTGCATGATGGGAACAGGGCAAACCAAACTACAGAAGCCAATTCTTACACTGGGAAGGAAACAAGCTCCCGGGGACCGGTTTCTGGCATTACAGCCGTCTTCGGCCCGGTTTGCTTGAATCCTGATGGTGCAATGAGCAAGGGTCTCACATCTGAGAATACCCTTCCACGCTTAGGGTGGACAAAAATATTTACAAGAAGGGGTGGTGAGGGACAGAGTCTCTGAATTAAGCAGAAAGCTCTCACCCAGTCAAGAGATCAGGGCTAGATCCAACACCGTTTTTTAGCTCACTGCACCATCCCAGTTTCAGAACCTGGCTGTATGCAAATTAGTCTGTTCCTGTCCCAGTGCATGATGGGAACAGGGCAAACCAAACTACAGAAGCCAATTCTTACACTGGGAAGGAAACAAGCTCCCGGGGACCGGTTTCTGGCATTACAGCCGTCTTCGGCCCGGTTTGCTTGAATCCTGATGGTGCAATGAGCAAGGGTCTCACATCTGAGAATACCCTTCCACGCTTAGGGTGGACAAAAATATTTACAAGAAGGGGTGGTGAGGGACAGAGTCTCTGAATTAAGCAGAAAGCTCACACCCAGTCAAGAGATCAGGGCTAGATCCAACACCGTTTTTTAGCTCACTGCACCATCCCAGTTTCAGAACCTGGCTCTATTGCTCAGGCTTCACAGGCTCCCCGTGAAACAGAGGGTGGAGTTTAAAAGCTTGTGCATAGCACATAAGGCAATATATATGGGCAGGCACCTGTTTATATAAAGGATCGTTTGACGCCTTACATTCCGAAACGATCTTTAAGATCGTCTGATGCTCAGTTGTTGACCTGTCCTCGTTTTAAAATGGCGACAAAGGGCGGAAGATCCTTTTCAATACTTACCCCACTGCTGTGGAATAAGTTGCCAGTTTCCCTGCGTAAAGAGGCTAATCTTCTTCGCTTTAGAAAGCAGCTGAAAACTATTCTGTTTAGGGAGGCCTTTGGATCTATATGATAGTATATACACTACTTCATCCCCTGCTGGTAAGAATATGATGTAGTTCCTTTGGTCTAAAGCGCCTTGAGACCTGTAGGTGAGCTGGCGCTATACAAACCAAAGTAACATAACATAACACATAACAATCCAAGTGCATCTAACATGCAACCTTTGCCATATTAAGAGCAATTAAAATCTTCGGAAGCGCAGCTGCGTTCCATGTTATGTCTATATGTGCGTGGGACGGACCAAAGCTGTTTAAACCAGCGGTGTTGTTTTCTGGCCTTGAACACGATGTACAGACGAGAACTCAGTGCACAGCAGAATAGTGCAAGGCAGACAGCTCCCATGTGAAGCACCGAAAACATAAGTATTTACAGGAACCAATGTATGTAGTGTTGTGTGCAAAAGCGGCAACATGGCTGTGATGCAAGGCACAAACTCATGCTGAGTTAGCAACGTCCGCTGGCACCTCCTAACCATCACAACACCCTCCCCTTTCAACAAAAAATGGTTCAGCACACCATACAATATATAGTAACAGTGTTAATAAAGTTAATAATATCAATAAGCCATGGAGTTTTCTTTTCTTGTTTTATTCCAAATCTC
Source organism: Lissotriton vulgaris (assembly GCF_964263255.1). Classification (NCBI taxonomy): domain Eukaryota; kingdom Metazoa; phylum Chordata; class Amphibia; order Caudata; family Salamandridae; genus Lissotriton; species Lissotriton vulgaris. Next base: position 53,252,574 of record NC_141699.1, on the reverse strand, counting down.
CACACACAAGTAGCCAACGCGTTTCGTCCGAGGGACTTCTTCAGGGCGAATAGTTATCAAAGGTTACGTCTTGGATTCTGTGTTCTAGGGCTTTCTCAGTGAGAACCAGTCTCCAGATACTTTAATGGAAAAGATCCTTATTTTAAGATGTACTAGTCAGATTTCTGTGAATGCTGTACCGAGTGGAAACGAAATTTGGATGCCAAGATTCACATCCATTGGCAGTGATATCAATATTCACCTTAGACAAACAGCATATCTCCGTTCTTCTCGGTCGTAGCCGCGAATGGGTAGTTGAACTACCCATTAAAGTATCTGGAGACTGGTTCTCACTGATAAAGATTTGGAATAAAACAAGAAAAGAAAACTCCATGGCTTATTGATATTATTAACTTTATTAACACTGTTACTATATATTGTATGGTGTGCTGAACCATTTTTTGTTGAATTGTATACAGTGCCTTAGGGCATTGACTTTGTAGGGCTAGGGGTATGTGGCCTCAGGTTTCTGGCACCCACAAATATAACTAGACCAAGACATAGTGGATAGAGTGCAGTTAAGTGTCTCGCCCTGTACCCCTGTTCTAGTATTACTATTACTTACACCCTCCCCTTTGATAAGGCCTACGCACAGTCACCTTAGTAGAACACAGTTCAAAAGGTCTGAGCAAAGAAGAGCCAAGATCCATTTTGGAGTGAACATAAAGCGAAAAAAGCCAACAGGATGTGAAAGAGGAAAGAAGAAAAGAAAAAAGAAACTCCATGGTGGCAAAAAAATCAATCCATCAGTGTATAAGCACAGTAAGTTGCAACAGCTTCCAATGGGAAATCGTTGTTCTCATCCGAAAAAGTAGACGCCATCCAGTTCAAAAGTTCAAAGCTGCAGGCTTGCTTTTTAATTATAGGTGCATCAAGTACATAGGTGCATCAAGTACAGTAGGTGGATAACTTGTATGGTACTCGATGTAACTCCTATGTAGGAAATCATGAGCTAATAGTACTCTGAGCACAGCAGCACATGCCTTCAAACCAAAACCAGAATATTCCTGCTCGTGAGACACCAGAGGGTTCATCAGTAGCTCAAAATCCGGGTCAGGAGACGCTGTGTTTGTGAGGCATAGATCCAAAGCCCACTGAAACTGACATTCGAAGCATGTGAAAATCATTTGCACGCAAGTAAATGATGGAAAGTGGAAAGACAGACTATAAGCCACGCTTAGAGATGCCAGTGGCAAGGAACTGTAGCATTCAAGCATGCAGTTGCGACGCAGCTGTAGCAAGGCCGGTTTGTGAACGACCACAAGAGGAGCAGCTATTTATGAGCATGGAGATCAACAGGAAAACGCGAGCAGCTAAGGCGAGTGTTATTGGCAACGCACCAAAGAGACTGGAAAAAATAAACTGAATTAAAGCTGGGATCACACCAAAAATAGTCTGAAAAGATGTTACAAGGCCGGAGCCTACAACCTTAAAAAAATGCACCAGCCCTGTTGTATGTGATGCATTGAAAATAGAATGAATTAGATCAACTAAATGTTGTGAGAGGTCAGTGTTTAAAGAGCGGGAACTGCTGCTCTTGTATTAGCCACCTGCAAGACATAGGTCTCTCGGGCAAAAGTGAAAGAAACTTCCTTCTGGGCCAAAAAGGCTCTTATTCGGCTCAGCTTGTCGAACTCTGACCTCAAGGTAGGAATAGAAGGCCAAATCGAGGTATTGAAACTCCCATGTGAGGGAGGAAGGAGCACATTTTTACAGCAAACTACACGTTGTGATACAATCACAATGTATGGGATCCCATTTAACATGACATATCATTTTCATTATTTAAAATTAAATAACTGCCATTTGACAAGAGCGTGAGAGTTGGCTTGATAGAGGGGATTGGTTTACCTTTTAAAATACATGCCAAATTTGGTGCCTCTAAATTACAAGCTCCATGAATTTGTATGTTCTTACACATGAGGTAGTGGCCAATGGTTGAGTCACAAGATTCACCAGTCAGATACACCTCTGTGTCATCCCACAAACATCTAAATGTGAAAGGTAGAGACCAAATTTTGTTGAGGAAAGAATTTCGTAACGGCTCAAAGCGGCCTGGGGAAAAATGTTTCATGCATGATGTAAATTTAAATAATGAGAAAGGCAGTGTTATCACCCCATGAACACGCCACACAGCAGATTTTGTTTCCACTACTGAGAAAGGCAAGGGGTCTAATTTCTCGATTTGTAAAAGGGTGTAAGTGGCATCTTTCATGGACATAGATTGTTGTCTTTCAGTCAAATTAAATGGTAAAAACAATGAGGATGAGTTGACATTGTCCCATGGGACGCCACCCATCTTAAGTGTCTACAAAGTCCATGCTAACTGCATAATAGAGCGTAATTGGTTCTGACCATGATATAATAATGATACATCATCCTGTACAATATCAACAACAAATGAAACAATGCTGTCTAAGGTTTATATCCTGGAAGAAAGGTATTAATACTATTATCGACCACAGCAAGAACTTTTCAAGATTAGCTTGATCTATTGCCCTTAAACGTGAAGCTGCTTCAATTTGAGACAATTTCCATATTTCATTGTGAGTAGCATAAATAAAATGTTTAGGTCTACCGGGCCTTTGATAAAATCAGATAAATCCAAACCATTTGATAAAATTGATAGATGTTGTTTAACAGAAGCTAGGGTTGAGTGTAATAAGCAACTTTGACATAATTTACCAACAGAATGAGTTGTAACTGAATGTACATTCGAAAAACTTGGACCAGGCCTATCCTATGTGCACCCAGGAGCCCTAGTATGGAAATGCAGTTGACACGCATCTACAATAGGTTGCTAAACCAACCCCCCCTCCCCCATGGAGTAAAAAAATCGAGATATTGAATGTTACATTCGTAAAGAAGGACAGCAACTCCTCAATGGTGTAAGTGGCAGTAACATTCCGCAAGGGACCGAATGGCAGGAGCATTCAGCTGTTTAGAAGTAGCTTAAACCCAAACAGGTAGTTTGATACATGGAAGCATTTACATTTGTGTCAGAATGAGACAGGCATGATACAAAGCGTCTGTGCCCTGCATCTGCCAGGTTCTGGAACCCCAAACTGATTTCAAATCAACTGTATTTTTCCAGTGGTCATAGCCACCCACCACCAATTTAAGGATGAACAAATCAGAATATACCAATTTAGTGTGGGTAAGCATGAGTTTTATATTTGAGTCAGAATTTAATTTGAAATAAAAAGATTAAGGGTTTGATATGTCAAAACTCGAAAGATATATACATTTATTCAACTGGGTTTGTGAACTTCCCATCGGCGAGGTGAGGCAATGTTCCTATTTTGTGTAATTAAAAACAGCCCTATTGTGTCACCAAATGGTGCCATGTTGTAAAAAAGTTAAATAAATGTTTAAAAAATAAATGAAATGCGAGTTGATGCTCAGCATCTGTATCATTATACAGGATGCTTGACCAATACATTGTGTTCTAAATTGTATGCAGAATCTTACTGAATGAATGTTTTTTTCAGTTTCATACGTCTTTATTTCGATTTTTATATCATAAAAGACAGTCTACATAAAAGGAATAAAAACCAGATCTTACATACATATTATTCAAAACATCATATTTTCTTCCAAAACAGTTAATCATTTTAAGAAAAAGATTAAACAGTAATTTTAAAGACGCAGTATAAGAAATACCCGTAATTAAAATTGATAATCAAGATACATGAAGGTGTCTAGCTCTGATAACCCAAGCCCACCCTAGGTACTTTGCTAGACCTATGATCACAATCTCTGAGGTATTTGTTCTTAGAGCCCACATGGCCTCTGCACTCCCTCCAATATTCATCTGACGACAAATGGGCCTAATCCATTTATTCCTTTGGGCTGAATAGGCAGGACAAGCAAAGAAGAAATGACCCACACTCTCCTTTTGATCATTACACCAGGGGCAGAACTCAGTTGAATGGCCATGCCATTTCTTGGAAAAGGACCTTACTGGCAGGGACCCAACTCTAAACTGATGGTATAATTTTTTGTCCAAACTCCTGGTAATAACATCCTAATAGTTCTCCAATAAGGGATCCAATGTGTGCACCAAGAATCTAATTGTTAGGGTGGCAGCATCTGACAGCTCACCAGATTGGTATCTAACAGATGCCCAATAGAGCATTTTAAATTCTTGTTTAGGGGGAAAGCAGTAAACCCCGGGTTAGCCCACAATTGGCTAAGTCCCATACTTTCCAAGATTAATTTCACCTCACGGAGCCATGGAATATTACCAGAACCCAAAATTGATCTCACTTCTGCGAGTTCATTGGCAAATAGGCTTAGATCTGGCAAAGTCCAAATCCGTCTCCACAATGCTACCAGCCGGTACCGTGCCATCTCATTTATCGGCTTACAACCCATATCCAACAAAAGGGGTTTGTTGGTGTGGATTGGGGTAATCCTACCAGTTTGCACAAGAATTTATTTTGGACTCTTACCAAGGGGGTTAGGTCCATAAAACCCCACAGGTCAGCCCCATACAAGATGGCAGAACTAATTTTTGCTTCATAAATGTTTAGTGCAGGTGTTACCCTTTTGGTTAAAGACATTCTTTGCTCCTGGATTAGGCATCCCATAAGGCGTACAAATTTTAAGCGGAGAGCATCTACCTGAGGCTTCCAGCGTAGGCGATAGTCTAGGGTCACTCCAAGGTAGGTCATGACATCCACCTGTTCAAGGTCGACTCCATTCATGCTAACGTGGCTTTTAATGGGGCGATTTTTAGTTAAAACCATGAATTTAGTCTTGCTAACATTTATTTGCTGATCATTTAATTTACAAAAATCCTCAAATCTGTTAATCACTATTTGAAGACCCCTACGTGTCTTGGAGGGGAGTAATGTATCATCAGCGAAGATGAGCAATGGGAATTTAGTCCCGCCCAATGTGGGTGCATCAGTGGGGGTGTCTGCAAAAAACTTCACCACCTGGTTAATAAATAATAGGAAGAGGGTAGGTGCCAAAACGCACCCCTGGCGGACAACCCGCGTTACGGGAAAGCTGTCCGTCACCTGCCACTGTCTCCCCCACCTCACTTTAGCAAAATAGCCCTCGTGCAATCTTACCATGAGTTCAAGGAGTTTGGGCGGCAATCCTAACTTACCCAGGACAGCCCACAACTTTGCCCTAGGCACAAGATCAAAAGCAGACTTAAGGTCCACAAAGGCAGCGTAGATGGACCCTCCGCCCAACAGCACCACCTTCCAGTATGTCAGAGTAAATCTGAAGACCTGGTCGATGGTGCTGGTGCCTGATCTAAAGCCAGCCTGCAGCGGTGAGAGAATGCTCTCCATCTCCATCCACCCTTGGACTTTGGCAAGGACCATCCTTGCGACAATTTTCTGCAGGGAATCTATGAGACTAATAGGGCGATAATTTCCAGGGACCGATCGATCCCCCTTTTTAAAAATAGGAAGAATATTCCGCACCTTTCCAGGACTCTGGGATCCTTGCCTCCTTGGCAATAGCATTAGCAACCCAAAGTTGGGGGGCAGTCTTGAATAAGTCTGCCGGGATGCAGTCCATCCCAGGTGCTTTCCCTACTTGAACCAAACGGAGAGCAGACTCTGTATCATGATTCGTAAACACCAAGGAATGACGGGGAGAAGGAGGCAATGATGCCCAACTCACCGGGACATCGAGGAGTGCATGCTCTGGATCTTTGAACTGGGAAGAAAAGAAGTCCACCCATGCTTCCGCTGAGACGTAATTTACTGGAGTCTGTGAGTCAGGGTTTGTGACCCATTTCACAACTTCCCAGAACTTAATTTGGTTAGATGATAGGCAGGCCTCATAGAGGTCGGACCAATAGCACTCGTCCCACTATCTCTTTGCCTCCCACTGAACCTGCTTGTACATTTGCCATGCCAGTTTAATATCGAGGGTTACCCTAGATTTAATAGCTTTTATAAGCCCACTATGCGCCTCCCTGCATTTTTTATTATACCATTTCATGCTAGTGCCAATTACTTTCTCTTTCCCATGCTTTGTAGGTAAGGTAAGGAGGGCCTTCAACTTGTTGAAACACTGCTCATGTAGGTCGCTGATCTGGTGGACTGCTTCCATATTAGAAGATAGATCATGTATGGCACTCAAGGTAGATGAAACTTCCAAAGATATGCCATCAAACAAGGTGGGATCCTCCACGACCCTGGACCATCTGGCCCTCCTTCTATTGTTGGTTAAAACAGCCTCTGTAGTAATGCACGTAGCTTCCGGAGACCTGCCAAAGCCACCAGGAAGCTTTCAACTTAAAGACAACGGGTTATGGTCACTCTCAGGACGGACCACGACTACCATGTCTTCCAGGAGAGACCAAAACTCCATTTTAACCAAAATGTAGTAAATTCTGCTTTTACTAACCCCATTGTCAAAAGTAGGGTGACCAACTTTATCAGAAATCGTTCGACCATTGGCCGCTCTCAAACCCCACTCTAAGCACAGCCCTAACCAGTGCAAGGCAGCCTCTGTACCCTTTTTAACATAGTTCAGTACAAATTCGGGATATTCCACACAGCATCTTCCTCAGACCACAAGTCCTCACCCTCACTCATCAGGGGTTCAAAGGTTCAGTTTAGATCCCCGCTATAAGTATTAAATTATCTCTCCCAATCAATTCAAGGTTGGAGTCCAACTCATCTATAATAGCCGGGCATCGCCCGCCGGGACGGCCTCGAGCAAATATATTGATAACAATAATATCCTGGTGATTTTCCCTACATAACTTAATCCCCAAAATATCGGGAGTATTCACTAAAATTTCTACCGGTGTGTAACTAATGGACTGCCTAACCCAAATTACTAGCCCCTCTGAAGCTCTACCCTTGGTACCCTGGATTGCTGGTTTATAAAAATTAAGAAAGCCTGCCCGAAAGTTTGGATCGGGAGCCCAGCTCTCTTGAAATATTAAAATGTCAAAAGTATCTATGAAATCTGCCCAGTCATCAGAACCTATTCGCCCCTTTAGTCCTGCAATATTCCATGAAGCTATTTTGAGTACCATATCCTGAGTGGAAGGAGCATCTTGATTTGAAGCCCTCAGCTCTCGGCCTAGATCCCCACCCTCAATAGGCGGAAAACCAGCCAGGGAGTTACCATCTATAACTCTCCCAGGAACTTCGTCTATCTTCGAATGCCCCCCCTTTTGACTGGCAAAATGAGCCATACTGTATAAACCAACTTCCCTATTTACAAAGTTGCCAGAGTGACTCTCTCCGCCAAATACGGGATGGAGTCAGTCAATGCCCTCCAAACCAGAGAGTGGTTCAAAGCGGTTAAACAATTGGGGAATGAATGGGGTATATGTGGTCCTGTCTACTGGGTATCTCCCATCATTTCTTCTAGGCATTGGGAGGTTGGCAAAGGGCACAATGTTTCTTTTGGGATAAAAATAACTAAGACCCAATGACTGCACGTCACCCATCCTCCCTAATCTAGCTTCCCTACGTATGAAGTCCACCACCCAAGGATCCCTAAAATTTACTATAATACAATCCCCATCCAGGTCCTTCGGGCTGTGTCCCAGCAAGTTTACTCTTCTGACACTCAGTATCTCCGTGGCAGAGGAGGGTGGAAGGGGTCTATTTTTGTTTAACCAGAAAACAACTTTATTTTTAAGATCCCCATAGGATTCTGGTATATGTTCCCTAATGGTTGAGACACTTGTTAGGACAATCGTATAAGGAGTAGCCTCAGGAGGTAAGTCGGTGCAAGGGGGGCCCTGTTTATTAACCTTCTGAGCTAAGGCGATGGAATTTTTGTCTTGACTCCCCGATGCTCTGGTACTTGATTTAGTCAGTGGGGTCAATTTGGAACTGCCCTTCGCAGGGTTCAAAGCTTGGACAAAACAGTGGCAGACTTAGTGTTAAGTTTTGTGTCATCTTTCAAGCTCCCACCCCTGGAAGATACCCCTACAGGATTATTTGTGGCAGGCCTGGCATCAGTTTGTTTAACAAAAGCCTGAGGGGGCTGCTTAGTTGTAACAACAGCTCCTGGGGGTTTTAATATGCTAGATGGAATAGAGGGTGTGATTTGAGCATTTACTAACTTGTTTAATATGTCAGTATTGGCATTAACAAGATTCTCCAGCAAATCCAGTTTTGAGTTCATTAGTCTAGTTCGTTCTAATAAGGGTAGCATAAGTGTTTTTACTAATATTTCCATTTTGATTAAAAGGCCATCATCTTTGCAATTACACTCAGGGCTAGTAACTAAATTCCAGTGTGGGCTGGGGGCAGGTAGTTGTTTCTGGGACAGAAATAGGCTGGAGTGTACTATTTGTTTTGGGAATTTTAGAAGTACACCCCTTCTGAGGGCCCTTCCTTCTCTTCCTCTTGCAGGGCATATTCCTTTGGGACTCTCCATTAGTAGAAACAAGTTGCACTGGGCTAGCATTTAACACGCTTTCCCCACCACCACTACCAATAGAGACACTAGATTGTTAGCCACCATCAGATGAGTTCAAAAATGATCCCTCAACCTCGGGGTGAACATCTACCAACACAGGGTCCGGAATCAGGATAGGACTCATAGTGGATGCATTGGGGCTAACCATTGAAGCAATGCGACCAATAGAGTAGCATTTCCCCGTAATAAGATCTAGCGATAGCCGTTTCTCAGCAAAGGCTATCTCCTTTTCCAGAATACCGGTCGCCTTAATTAAAAATGCGTCCAGGGGACCAGTTACCACCCCACTAGAAGTCTGCAGTTGTACTGATTGTTCTTTTCCCGAATGTAAGTTCGATCGAGTGACCAACACCGAGGAGAAGTTGGTAATTTAGATTGGGCTTCATCAATCCCAGCCCCAACGCAGAATCCATAACAACCTATGGAAATTTATACCCCTTAAGGTAAATAATGGCCTGAATGATATAATTCCTCTGATCCTGGTTGGTGACGTCCCCTAACCCCATTTATTTGCCAACAGAACAACTCGGCTGACCGATCAAGTACTCCCCCTATCTGAAGACAGGTCCGCTTTCAAGCCACCACTTTGGTAGGTTCACTCTGACAAGCCTCATGAGCCCCCCCCAACCCGCGGCCCCTACCAACACACCTTAATTCTCACTGTCACAAGTATCACCAATTGCACGACTCACTGAAAGATTCCAAAAGCACCTTCACTCACAAGTCCAGTCAGTACCCCCCACACCAGAATGGATGACCTTTTTTTAAAAAAATTTTTTAAAAATTTGTTTAAATTGCATGACTATCAAAGTCCGGGCACGGAATAGTCACGCCTCACGGCAACACCTACCACCGCGTTTCCGAATGCAAAGTCTGTAGCAATAATGTGAGCCTTGACTGCATAAGTATTGACTGTACATATATCTTTTTGTTTTCTCCTTCTCTGATTTTTCCCAAAACAGGTGTGTTATATAACTGTGTTCAGGCAATATTATTTTACTTGTCCTGATGATGATCCCGTAATATCCGAGCTGGGGATCGAAACGTCGACCTTAGAGTAGTTCATACATGTACTTCCCTGATACTATTGGTTGTATGAATGAATCCAGGATACACCGTTAAATGTATAACTTATACCAGTGACCTGCAAGCTCACACTGTTTGCCTGATAAATTTTCTTCACTTACCTTTACTTTTTCACCTTTCCCCTCCTTGCATGGCACAGGACTGTACCCCAATGTAACCCGTAACTCACGGGTTATTTGTTGTATCTGTGAGATTATAAATTTATTGAACCAATAAATATTCTTTGGCCGGCTGGTCAAGGAATTTTGAACTATATAGAACCCCATTGTGATCTATATATATCTACGGTTTTCCCTATTTTCGTATGCTCAGGACCACATGTTGTTTTGATGAATGATTTCCCGAATGTAAGGGCATGATTAAAAAAGACAAGAGAGACAAACAGTTTTTATAGGGAGCCAAAAGTGAACAACAATACCTCCCCAGGAAAGTAGAGAAAGACAGGATGAACAGGACGAAGGAGGTGGCCCAACCCAACCTCAACCGACCTCGGACGGCCTCAGACGGCCCGCCCTTTGCCCAGGCTTAGCCCGGCTGGTCCCGCGACGCGGGGCAAATGAGGCGATTTTTAGTAATCCAGCCGGGGGGCATGACCACCGAGGGAAGAGGCTGCAGGTGTGGCTGCAATAGCCTGCTGGGCCTCGCAGTCCCTCAGTGAGTGTAAGTTCGAAAGTCAAGCCCCGTGGACGGCACCCACGGAGCGGGAACCGTGAACAGCCTCAAGAGAACCCTCCGGTTTGCACAAGGTCCAAAACAGCAGCAAAATCCCTCCGGTGTCCCGGGAAGTCTGACACAGGATATGAAGGCAAGCTTGGGCTATGAGCGGCCCCCACGAAGCGGGGGCCGCGAAAAGTAATAAGGAGGCAGGTAGGGGCGTGACCAGCGAGGGAAGAGGCTGCAGGTGTGGCTGGAATAGCCTGCTGGGCCCCGCAATCCCTCAGTGAGTGTAAGTTCAAAAGTCAAGCCCTATGGACGGCACCCGCGGAGCGGGAACTAAGAACAGCCTCAAGAGAACTCTCCGGTTTGCACAAGGTCCAAAACAGCAGCAAAATTCCTCCAGTGTCCCAGGAAGTCCGACACGCAGATGAAGGCAAGCTTGGGCTATGAGCTGCTCCCGCGAAGCGGGGGCCGCGAAAAGTAATAAGGAGGCAGGCAGGGGCGTGACCACCGAGGGAAGAGGCTGAAGGTGTGGCTGGAATAGCCTGCTGGGCCTCGCAGTCCCTCGGTGAGTGTAAGTTCGAAAGTCAATCCACGTGGACGGCACTCGCGGAGCGGGAACCGTGAACAGCCTCAAGAGAACCCTCCGGTTTGCACAAGGTCTAAAACAGCAGCAAAATCCCTCCGGTGTCCCAGGAAGTCGGACACGGCAGATGAAGGCAAGCTTGAGCTATGAGCGGCACAGAATGAATGAATGAAAGAATTAATGAATGAATGGAGTGTTGTAATGCGCAACTTAGCCCAAGGGCATCAAGGCGCCTGAAAGATCATACAACTTGTAAATTTTCTAGTGCAGAACTACGGGTACGCCTCTGCAAAGAGCCAGGTTTTTAGTGCTTTGCGAAAGAGCATAATAGAGGGTTGTCCGGCCAAATCAGGGGGAAGAGTGTTCCACAGCCTGGGCGCCAGGGAAGAGAAGGCTCTCCCTCCACACCTCACTTTGTAAAATCGAGGGGTTACCAGAAGATTTTTACTGGAAGAGCGAAGAGTTCTACAGGGAGAGTAAGCATGTAAGAGGGACCTAATGCCCTCTGAGCCTGAACCATACAGGGCCCCATGGGCAAGACACAGGATCTTAAATGAGACCATAGACTGGATGGGAAGCCAGTGTAGATTATTCCTGGCTAAAGAGGCTGAGGAGAGTCTAGGAAGGTTAAGAAGCATTCTGGCCGCCAAATTTTGTACAATCTGTAAGCGCTGAATGAGGTTCTTATTAATGCCTGAGTAAAGTGCATTACAATAATCAAGTCTCGAGGAGACGAGAACAACAGTGACTTGCTTCCGAGCTTCAGGAGAGAGGTAATGAGCGATCTTTCTCAAAATCCTGATGATACCACAGCAGGTGGAAACCGTCCTACTGACCTGACGATCGAAGGAGAGCGAGGTATCTATCAGCACACCCAGTTTCCTAGCAGATTGAGAGGGAATGGGACAAGCCCTAAGGGAATATGGCCACTAGTCACTTGACCAGTTAACCTGGTTGCCCCCAAAGATCAGAACTTCTGTCTTCTCTCCGTTTAGCTTCAAGGAATTCTGGAGCATCCATACAATTCCTGAAGTTAAGAGCGGAGGAACTCACCGAATGGGAGAGGGAGACCATGATCTTGGTGTCATCGGTGTATGACAGTACCTCCAACCCAAAAGATCTTACTAACCTGGCGAGTGGGGCCACGTAAATGTTAAAAAGAGTGGGGCTCAGGGAAGATCCCTGGGGGACCCCACACTGTACAGGTTTGGAAGAGGAAAGGAATTCACCCAGGTTCACCCTCTGTTCTCTTTGATTGAGAGAGGAGGTCAGGAGGCTCAGAGCTGCGCCTCGGACACCGATCTCCTGAGATGAGTGACCTGGACAGTAGGAGACAGGGTTTCGAATGCTCCCGTAAGGTCGTGCAGGATCAAGAGGGTAGTCTGGGCCGTGTCGGCCTTCGAACGGATGTTATTGATGACCACTGTAAGGGCGAATTCAGTGCTATGATCTCTATGAAAACCGTGTTGAGATGAATCCAGCAGGCTAGATTCATCCAAAAAGGAACTTAGGTGGAAGTTAAGGTGTGACTCCAGTATCTTTGCTGGTGCGGGTAGCAAAGATATAGGGTGGAAGTTCTTCGTCACCCCGGGGTCCAACGAGGCCTTTTTAAGGAAAGGTTTAAGAAAGTGGGAAAGTTCCTTCCAGGATTGCAAGGTTCATCACCTCTAAAAGAGGAGGGATCAGCACCTCCCTACACTTCTTGAGTATCTTAAGAGGGCAGGGATCCAGAGGGGAGCCCGATTTTGTTTTATCGAGAAGCAGGTTAATCCTTTCCAGGGTAAGAAGGGGGAAGTTTAGAAAACTGGGGCAGGAATCCTTCGGCCGGCAGTCAGGAAAGGAAGGGGCAATAGAAGGGGGTGCAGGCAGATTAACAGTAAGTGATTGTAGTGATGTATAGATATCAGCTATTTTAGCATGAAATAAGATGGAAATCTTATCACAGAGCTCCTGAGAGCCCACTAAAGGGTCTGATATCTGAGGAAAGGAAAGGGAGTCTAAAATCTTGAACAGATCCCTGGGAGAGTTGAGGGAGGCTGTCAGATTAACAAAACAAGCCTTCTTTTCCTCAATTATGGCCAGTTTATATTCTTTAAGGAGGCGTTTGTGAATATCTCTCTCCTTAGGATCAAAATGAGCCAGCCAACACCTCTCCTGCTTTCTACAGCCCTGCCTTAGCAGCCTAAGGGAGTCGGAAAACCAGGGTGCCGAGGGACTCTTTCTGGCAGAGTAGTGCTGTTTAGCAGGGGCCAAGATGTCTACTGCTCCCGAGATGGAGTTGGAAACTTTCCAGGGCAGCGGCATCAGTATTCCTCAGGATGAGAGGCCTCAGTCTGTTCATAAATGGAGCAAGTGTCTCGTTGTTGACCTCCCTATAGCTCCTTCTTAGTTCCCAGTTACTACGGTCGGTAGAGGTGGGGACAGAAAGAGAGAATTTAAGCTCTAACGGAATGGTCAGATGATCTGACCACGCCAAAGGGATAGAGGAACCTGTCTTTAGTCTGGGATCATTAGAGAAAACTTCATTCAGCGTGTGGCCGGCAACATGAGTGGGACTATCAACAAGCTGGCTCAGACCACACGAGGCTAACGTTTCCACCAAAACGGAAATATCACTGGAGTTCGAGTTTTCAAGGTGAAAATTAAAGCCACAACGGCCCCCACAACGCTAAGGATGCCTGGCCTCCACCTTGGGGGCGCCCAGGAGTGGATGCCTCACAGGGAAAGCCAGGATGGGTTCCACAGCGGTATTCGTACAAGCGCCTTGAGACCCTTGCGGGTGAGTAGTGCGCTATACAAATATCAATTTACATTTACATTTACATTACGGCAGACGGAGGAGCATTTATGTAATATACCCAGTCCTCCTCCCCTTTGCCCAATTCTGTCCATCCGAGATAAAGTATAGCCCTCAGGAATAGCATCAACACGCTCAGGACCAGAGGATTCATACGCCCAGGTTTCCTAAATAAATACCCAGGACGGTTTCCTGGAGGAAACAAAGTCTTTGAAGGCGATGTTATTTTTAATTAATGATCTGGTATTAATAAGAAAGCCTTCTTCAATAACCAAAGGAGGGGACTCAGGAATCTCAGTAGAAGGCTTGATCTTTAGAGTGCTCAGTATATTAAGGCGATTGTATTTGTCATTACAGCTGCAAGTGGGAGCACGTAAAAGCGCCTCAGGGGAAAGTGAGTAGTAACAAAGCTTTCTGGGGGGCTTCAAGGCCAGGAGAGCTTCAAAGTAGTAAAGCGCACTTACTTGGGAACAGAGAGAACTAGGTATAGCATCCCTGGCCCCTGGCGCACACTCAGCGCTGACGGGCTGAACTTAGGCGCAACTTTGGCACGCGCCCACTGCGTGCGTCCGCTGAGCGCGGAGGAAGCCATAGAGATAAATAAGGTTGGGCCTGAGTGTCGAGCCCCACGTGACTCTCTGAGGCCAATGAGGGCAGAGACACCAATTTCTTGCTTGTGCCCTCCACAGCAAACAGGAAAACATGTGGTGGACCGGGGCGCAGGCAGGAGGAACGTGAGGCAGGTAAGAAACGCGAAGGGATGTGCAAAAAGGCAAAGTAACAACACAGTTTTAAAATATACAACTGAAACAGGGGGCGACATAGTAATCATGAAGCCAAATGTAATTTTTAAAAGCAGCAATGTTAAAATCAGCAGCAATGAGGCAGTGTTATCATGCACTCGATTACACTTTCCTTCTTTTTTCCTACAGGATATAACACATGAGGGGGCATATTTCCCAGGGTATTGCCCCAATGGAATGTCAATTCTTTTGCGATCCTGTGGTGCAATGTACTGCACCATATTTAAAAGTGCTGTTAAGCCACTTGATGTTGCTTTGTAAATATGGTACACTCTCTCGGCGGTATATGAATGAAAGGGGTATGCAAGGTCAGGGACATCTTGAGGATTTTGGGGGCATTGGGACAAACTTATTTTTTTAGGGCCCTGGGCAAACAAATTTTAAGGACCTCTGTTCAGAATAGCTTTGGATTTATGATCCAATTTCAGCTCTTTCATGAACTCTTAGACTGGTCCCTAATAGTGCACAGGAACACTCACCCAAATTCTAAATGTGTTCAGTGGCGACTGGTGACAATTGAAAGTGGTGAGGTGTAAAATAATCGTTGTACTTTACTGTAGCGAGTGAGTGTACCCAAACACCCTATGGGGGGGCTCGGTGGGGTTCTCCCCCCGAGAAAATTTTGAAAAAAGAGTGGACAAATGGTGTATTTTCAAGCAAATTTGAGAAATTAGGATAATAATAATACATTTAAAAGACCGAAAACCTGAAGTAAATTTTAAATAAAGTAATTACAAGAAGCAATGAGAAGTAGACCTTAAAACATGTATGCAAAGCCTATAGCTTCATGTTATTTGAGCCAGGGAGAGCAGTAAGGCACCTTCACTGGTATCAGCACTTTCCCTCAGCTCGCCTTGAGTCCTTCCACAACGCTAATCTATGCATTAAGGGGTTGTCCAATTACATGGAAAGAACTCCTCCGGCATGTTTTCCAAGACTATATTTTCAGCAGCTGTATATGCGGTTAAAGGTTACTCTCCTCTACCCCATCCCCGCTGCAGGTGAAGGCAGAATGGCAGAGAAGTGGAGAGATTTGGTGCACACATGCTGCAGGTGGAGTAAGATCAAAGAAGGCCTTGTGCTTACACGGACTTCCGCTGTCTGCATGTTGGTACCGCTGCATGCTGCATGTAAAGACATACTGTGGCAGTAACTAAGACAATAAGCAAACGTGTGTTACAAGGCGAAGGCAACGTTGAACTGAGAGAACGAGTCTACATGCACTTCCTGCAGCAAAGTCAGATTGGTAGAAAAGAGAAGGTCTCTTTTGCCGCATGCAGCAAATAAACAAGCAAAGATAACAAACAAGGTGCTGCAAATACTTTTGATAATGTGCAGCTTTCATGCTGCAGATGTCACCGCACTGCAAATAAATGTCCAACAAGTATAAAGAGTTACCATAAACTGATTAGATCTACTAAGCGCAATTTCTTAAAGAACAGAATTGAACTGGCTGATAACTCCACCAAAGAACTCTTTGTCCTTTACAAAGAATTGGCCTCATTGAAGAGAACTATAGCTCCTGATCTGTATTCTACGGATATGTGTGAAGCTATTGCCGATTGTTTTGTGCAGAAAGTGGACAACATATACAAAACTTTTCCAGAGGTATTGGTAGAACCCCCTAGGATTACCTCCACTGGTAGTGAGAGGATGAACAGTGGGTGCCTTAATCAGTTTGCGGTCCCTAACACCAGTGAGCTGCTGAATATGAATGGAGAAGTGTGGCTCAATGGTTAGAGCGGCAGACCCTGATGCAGAGGTCTAGCCTGGGACCAGGGTTCAATTCCCTGCCTCGGCGGGTCTTGGGTTCAAAATTCCACGGAATTGATAATTCTCGCCTCGGTGCCTATTCTAATCATAGAGTCCCACTCTGCAACTCTGGGCAATAGCTTACTTAATCTCCACAACGGCCCCCACAACGCTAAGGATGCCTGGCCTTCACCCTGGGGGTGCCCAAGAGTGGACACCTCACAGGGAAAGCCAGGACGGGTTCCACAGCTGTATTCGTACAAGCGCCTTGAGACCCTTGCGGGTGAGTAGTGCGCTATACAAGTATCAATTTACATTTACATTTACATTACATTAATATTATACGCAGCATTAAATCCGGCTCCACAAAGGACATGGCTCGTCCTAACTTCCTTAGGAATCAATTCGAGCTTTTGGCAGCTCATATAGGCCACATGGCGAAACAGTCTTTTCTTATCAGTCATATACCTGAAGACTGGAAAATAGCGCAGGTCATTCCCTTAAAAAAAAAAAAAACATTTGAGTGCTATGCAGTTGGATAATTACGGACCTATATCGCTGCTGCCTTTCTGTGCTAAGGTGGTGAAAAAGATAGTGAACAAGCAGCTCTCGGAATATTTGGAGAATGGATTGCATTTGCATCCCTCGCAGTCATGATTCAGAGTGCACCACTCTACTGAATCGGCACTCCTCTTCTCCACTGAGCTTTTAAGGAGTAGAGTTGATCAGGGGAAGACAGCCGCGCTCCTTTTACTAGACCTGAGAGCGGCGTTTGACACCGTCTCCCACCCCCTACTGCTCTCTGGCCTCAGTAAGGCTGGTATTGAGGGTCTGGCTCTCGAGTGGATGTGTTCATTTTTGGCGAACAGGCAATTCCAAGTATACTGTCTTCCTTTTAAGTCCGAGGTGCGCTCGCTCAGACACGGGGTGCCGCAGGGCTCAATTTTGAGCCCAACTTTGTTTAATCTTTATATGGCACCCCTGGCCAAGCTAGTTGCAGCATACGGGGTTGAGATAGTGTCATATGCTGATGATACCCAGCTAGTGGTGACACTGTCTAAGCCCCCGGAAGAGGCCTCAGCCAATTTTT
Source organism: Lissotriton vulgaris (assembly GCF_964263255.1). Taxonomy (NCBI): domain Eukaryota; kingdom Metazoa; phylum Chordata; class Amphibia; order Caudata; family Salamandridae; genus Lissotriton; species Lissotriton vulgaris. The sequence continues at coordinate 53,235,343 of NC_141699.1, read as the reverse complement.
CATCATGTCTGAGCGGGTTAGCAGGATGGATGGATGCTAATTGCCTATGCCTTAACGCTAATAAAACTGAGCTTTTGGTGTTGGGGAAATCTCCATCCATTTGGTCATCGGCATGGTGGCCTAATGAACTCGGCATTGTCCCTAAACCATTGGAACAGGTAAAAAATTTAGGGGTCAAACTGGACGAGACTCTATCCTTCGATCACCACACTAGAGGGATAGCAGGGAAATGCTATGGGATTCTGAAGACATTACGCAAGACCCTGGACTCACTCCCTGTGAACAGCAGGAAAATGTTAATCCATACACTGGTGACGCCCCATCTCGATTATAGCAACTCCCTGTTCTTAGGCCTGAGTAGGAAAGGATTACATAGGCTCCAATGTGTCCAAAATTCGGCAGCAAGACTTGCACTCAACCTTTCTAGAAGATCCTCAGGGAAACAAGACCTAGCACAACTCCATTGGCTCCCTATACTGGAGCATATTATCTTTAAGAGCATGTGTATGACCCACCGCATTGCTTATGAGAGAGGTCCTGTCTATCTTCAAAAGTTACTGACTAAGTACTACCCCAATCGTCTCCTACGATCTCAGGGCTGTATGCTTTTTCAGATCCCTAGAATTCAGAGGGCACGGATGGGTGGACGGTCATTCAGATATTTAGCCAGCAAACAGTGGAATGACCTCCCCATTGAGCTTCGGATGGAGCCATCTGAGATAAGCTGTAGGCGTAAACTGAAAACTTACCTCTTCCCCAAATCATAAGATCCTCCTGTCCTTTTTCCTCTGTGGCCTCCTTTTTCTTTCTCTGGGGTATTGTGCTAGTAATTAGTTTTAAAGCGCGGGGACACACTGTTTCTAGTGTAACCAGGCGCTATATAAAAGATGTTATTAATATTATTAATATTATGATCCAAATACCTACCATAGCAATCCTCCACTTGCATGCTGCAAATACTCCAGCAATAACCTCAGGCCATCAAATGCACACTCAACATCCACCCCCCATAAGCACACCCACTCAATGCCGCAAATATCCCAAGACAGCACATGCACATTTAACATACCACATCATAACGGGTGCACACTGATAACTCTGGAAAATTGTGACACTGCAAAACGCCCTTAGGATTGCTGTACCCTGAACTGCAGATACAATCATGATACTTTACAAAAGAACCCTACAGAAATACAAAACGAAGATAATGCAAATACGTAATGTTGAAAATACATACCCAACATGCTGTAAATTACTCTGTACAGGAAAAGCAGTCCAATTATCCTGCAAATGCCTCTATGCAAAAACATCCCACACACGCACAACTAACCAACAGGTGAAAATACCCATAACACATGCTGGCAATATTCAGCGGTACAAAAGGGGGTGGTGATGGACGGAGCATCTGAATCAATCAAACACTCACACCCAGTCAAAAGATCTGGGTTTGATCCATCACCGTTCTTTAGCCCACTCTGCCACCCCAGTTCAGACATGGCTATATGCAAATCACTCTGACCCTGTGCCTGATGGGAACAGTCCAGCCTGAACTGCCAAGCCATGTCTTCCCTGGACCGGAAACAAAGCTTCCGAGTACCGGTTTCTGGCATTCCAGCCGTCTTCAGCCCGGCTTGCTTGAATCCAGTGGCAAAGTGAGCAAGGGACTCACGTCTGAGCATAACCTGCCACACTTATGGCGGCCAAAAGCGGTACAAAATGGGATGGTGATGGACGGAGCATCTGAACCAATCAAACACTCACACCCAGTCAAGAGATCTGGGTTTGATCCATCACCGTTCTTTAGCCCACTCTGCCACCCCAGTTCAGACATGGCTATATGCAAATCAGTCTGACCCTGTGCCTGATGGGAACAGTCCTGCCCAAACTGCCAAGCCATGTCTTCCCTGGACCGGAAACAAGCTTCCGAGGACCGGTTTCTGGCATTCCAGCCATCTTCAACCTGGCTTGCTTGAATCCAGTGGCAAAGTGAGCAAGGGACTCATGTCTGAGCATACCCTGCCACACTTATGGCGGCCAAAAGCGGTACAAAATGGGGTGGTGATGGACGGAGCATCTGATTCAATCGAACACTCACACCGAGTCAAAAGATCTGGGTTTGATCCATCACCGTTCTTTAGCCCACTCTGTCACCCAAGTTCAGACATGGCTATATGCAAATCAGTCTGACCCTGTGCCTCATGGGAACAGTCCAGCCCGAACTGCCAAGCCATGTCTTCTCTGGACCGGAAACAAGCTTCCGAGGACCTATTTCTGGCATTCCAGCCGTCTTCAGCCCGGCTTGCTTGAATCCAGTGGCAAAGTGAGCAAGGGACTTACGTCTGAGCATACCCTGCCACACTTATGGCAGCCAAAAACAGTACAAAAGGGGATGGTATTGGATGGAGCATCTGAATCAATCAAACACTCACACCCAGTCAAAAGATCTGGGTTTAATCCATCACCGCTCTTTAGCCCACTCTGCCACCCCAGTTCAGACATGTCTATATACAAATTAGTCTGACCCTGTGCCTCATGGGAACAGTCCAGCCCGAACTGCCAAGCCATGTCTTCTCTGGACCAGAAACAAGCTTCCGAGGATCAGTTTTTGGCATTCCAGCCGTCTTCAGCCTGGCTTGCTTGAATCCTGTGGCAAAGTGAGCAAGGGACTCACGTCTAAGCATACCCTGCCACACTTATGGCGGCCAAAAGGGGTACAAATCTTTTGACTGGGTGTGAGTGTTTGATTGATTCAGATGCTCCGTCCATCACCACCCCGTTTTGTACCGCGTTTGGCCGCGGGAAGACATGGCTTGGCAGAAACACTCAGAACACTAGAAAACCAGGGGAAAAAAGGTAGATTTATTTTTTTTTAAATAAAAATCCTTTGGTAGTACATATAATCTAAATATCAGCAATCATGACAATGTAAATGTAAATGTGGGTGTACGGGTGTACTTGTAAAGCGCACTGTCACTCCAAGGAGTATCCTGGCGCTGAAGACCGCTGGGGAACCCATCCTGGTTTTCCCTGTGAGATGGTCCCTTTCTGGGTATCTCCAAGGTGAAACCAGGCATCCCCGGCGTCTGTGGGGGGCCGTTGTAGAGATGAGGCAAGCTTAATGCCCAGAGTTGCCGAGTGTGTTCCCTGGTTAGAGTAGGCACTGAAGCGAGAGTTATCGAGTCTGTTTGACCCTGGTCCTGGACCCTGCCGCGTCGGGGATTGAACCCTGGTCCCGGGCCGTTCTCTGCTTACGGGTCTGCCGCCTCTAACCAGTGAGCCACACCACTCCACTCCACAATTGCAAGTTTCCTACTACCATGACTAAAAAATCTGGATTTCATTAAAGAAACAGAAGCTATGATTATGCATATTTCTTTTAATGTGTACTTCAAAGAGCCACTTGAAAGCATACATCATAAAAGTAAAGTTCCAGAACAGAACATTAAGTTCATACAATAGCCATGAGCACAGAACAGTCGGCCACTTTTAAATGTGGTGAAGTAGTAAATAAAAAAGAATTATAAGGTAAAGCGTCACCATCCAAGGGAAGGGATGGGTGGAAGAATGTTAGCCTCTGTGTCTTTAATGAAATCCAGACTCTCTAGTAATGGTAATAGGAGAATGGCACTGTCATTACAAGACAGCAGGCTACCATTATGCATGTTGGTAGCCTTAAAGGACCACATCAGACAAGTGTTCTATTGGTTTTCAGGAATGGTGTTCAAACGTATTAACATTAGACCTGTCAGCTGCTTTAAGAATATCGTCTAACTTACCACCAGACCAGACAGACTTACTGGCCATAGCACCCCTAAGGGAATGTGCCTGGATTTTCTTTAGATCAATACCAGCTAGATTCATAACAGTTTAACCCATCTGGTAATAGAAGATGAAGATGAAGATGAAGGTATAGCTCTGTAAGGTTAAAAAAGGATGAGCACAGAGATCATTCATTCTGCAATCGTACTCCTTCATTCAATCTACCATGCTAAGTTTTTGCATAAATCAAAACGTGGGTAAAAGATGAATCAGACACAGTCTTGGTTCTTCTAATTATCTCAAATTTAACTCCAAATATGTTAAAAGATCTATTTGTGATTTCATGAGCTTTGACATCAGAAACCCTTCTGCAAGAAATTAAACATAACAAGGTTGAAATTTTAATGGATAGGTGTTTCTATTCAAATGGGTCTTATCCGGCCAATAAGTGAAAAGATCTAATACTAGTTTAACATCCTAAAGAAATTCGTATTTGAGTCTAGGAGGTCTCCTAACTCTAACACTTTTAAGTACTCTACAAACATTGACATTTTTACCTACAGTCTTACCATTGAATAGGGCATGGCCTGCAGAGAAAACAGATGTATAACATTTGTTTGTCCTATAACTGGGGCACTTTTCAAACTGTTCTATAAGAAAATTAACTACATGGACAATAGGAGCCTCCGCAGATTATTGGTTCCTCTCCAGCCACCAAGGTACCCAGCATCTCCAAAGGTTGTTATTCCTGTAGTGAGTGCCTGGGGACTAAGTCTCTCCGGGTAGAGTTTCAGTGAATTTCCTGACACTCTCCAGGCAAGAAGGTTCAAATTACCCGATTGTACTAGGGGGTGGTCCCTTCCATCCATGTCTGTTAGAAGTTCTGGTTCGGTTGGAATTAAAAAGGGAATGTTGCAAGCTAGTTACAGAGTAAAGGAGAACAAGGCCTGAGATGGCCAGAAGGGAGTTATTAGTACAAGGGAACATTGATCTTGTCTGACTTTCTGTAGAACTCTCTGTTTCATTGCAAAAGGAAGAAAAACATATGCTTTGACTTTCTTCCAGCATTGGAGAAATGTGTTCACTGCAAGAGCCCCCGGGTCTGGCATCCAGGTAAAGTATTTCTCCAATTGGAAGGTTAGTCTGCTCAAAAGGAGATCTATTTCAAGTGGGCCCCATATTTTGTCGAGGGTCCTTAAAAAACAGATACCTTGAGTTTCAATGTGATCTAAAAGGGATCTTGAGTTCCAATCGACAGAAGTGTTTATTTTCCCTGGAAGATATTCCTCTTTCAGTGCGATCTTGTGCTCCAGACAGAACATCTAAAGTTTCTTCGCTAAGATCGTGAGATCTGCATATTTTGTCCCACCCAAACTTTTATTTAAGCTATTGCGGACATGTCGTCCATTTTTAGAATGACTGATCTGCCTTGAAGTGAATGTCTGAAGCTCATCAATGCGTGAAAATCAGCGTTTAATTCTAGGTAGTTGATATGATGAAAAGACTCTATTTGAGACCAGACACCATCCGTGTTCTGATCGAGAAGGCAGGCACCCCAGCCATGAAGGCTTGCATCTGATTCCAAAATAAATTCTGGTGATGAACCAAAAATTGCTTTGCCATTCCACGCGTCTAAGTTCTCTAGCCACCAAGTCAGCTCTGATTTGGCATCCTGATCTAGAGATATCCAATCTCCATGCTAAAGGCCAGACCTTAGAGCTCTCGTTTTTACCCTTTGAAGAGCTCGAAAATTCAGAGGCCTGGGAATGTGGCTTGAACAGATGAAGAAAGGAGGCCTATTAACCTGGCCAGTTCTCTCAGTTGGGCTTTCTTGCTTCAGGACAAGTCTTATTACCTTTCTGATCTTGGTTATTTTCTTTGATGGGAGTAGAAGTAGACATTTTGTTGTATCTACTGTGAATCCTAAGAATTCCAGGGTTCTGGAGGGAGCTAGTATTGATTGTTGATCAGTTCCCTAAGCTTTCTAATAGATCCATTACTGTCTTAAGATCTAGAATTAACTGTGAGTGTTCTTGGGACATTATGATGGGGTTTTCTAGGTATGCAGATAGTCAAATACCTCTTTTTCTTAAGAGTGAGTCGATTGTCCTCATGACTTTGGTGAAATAACTTGGGTCAGATGATAGGCCGAAAGGAAGGGCTTGAAATTGGAGCAGATGGTTGTTCCTGATGAATTGGAGGAAGGGTTGGTGTAATTCGGCCATCGGGATAGTGAAGTAAGCATCTTTTAAATCTAGTTTGACTAACCAGTCTTCCTCAAGTAACAAATCCCTCAGGAGATGAATGCCCTTCATTTTGAAATGTCTGTAAACTAGATATTTGTTTAATTCCCTCAGGTTTATAACGGGTCTCCAACCCTTGTCCTACTTCTGGACGAGAAGAAGAATACTTACAAATCTCATCTCTTCCAGTGGTACTTTTATTATTGCCCCTTTCTGAAGCATTGATGATATTTTGTCCTCTACATTTATTTGTTAATCTCTGGTGAGTAGGATGTCTCTTGTAAAAGAAGTTTGTGCTGGAGTTCCCACAAAATCTATCAAGAAGTCCCTGACCGTATTTAATACCCATGGGTCTTGATTAATTAATTTCCAATTCTAATAGAAGAATTTGAGTCTCCCTCCCACCGACTGGGGAAAGAAGGTAGAGGAAATAGAAGGGTACTCACTCTGAAAGTTGTTGTTGCCGGAGGCTCCACGCGATCTGAACCGTATGTTGTGGGCTCCTCTTCCTCGCTGGGGGTAGAATTGAGGGGGGTTGGAAAGTTGATAACCTCTTTCGTAACTTTTGAGTCTCGAATAGGGCCTTTAATTGAAGCAGCCAGAAGAGAGGCCCCTTCTTTTGTCCCAACCTAAAAGGTTTGGATTGAAAACTTGCCTCATATTTTGGTGGGCTTTAACTTGAGCCGTGAAGGTTGAGACGTATTTTCCAATGGTCTTGATTAAATCCTCTCCGAAAAATAAGCCTTTGGGATTCTGAGAAGTTTCTCTATCTGCCATGTCGCTCAGTTTTGGGTTAATTTGGGTAAGTACTACCCTTCTCCTTTCAGTGTTGAGGCTGGCATTGGCATTTCCCAAGAGCATCATAGCTCTTTGGCTCTAACCCCTGATTTGTTTGGTATCTAGGGGCGTCCCATTAATATTGCTTTCTTCAGCAATATCTCTAATGCTGGCCAAAGGGCCCAAAATGTCTAGAAGACGTTCTTGACATGCTTTGAGGAATCTTTCAATCCCTTTCCTCGGGTTTCTACTGAAGAAAGGGATTCAATGAATTAATTTGGGATCCAGATTAGGTGTTTGGCATATTTTATCTTTGATGGAGGGTCGTTAGCATTCAGCTCTAAGTATGTTGCAAGTATCTTTTTCAAGAAGGTTTCTAAGCCATTTCTTAATAAATTGGACTACATGGTCCTGTAGCCACCATTCAGAGTGTCTAGGGTGTATGATGTTAAAGGATTAGAATATTTCCGCCCCCAGAGGGTTAAGAATATAGTCCTTAGGAGAGGACGGGAGATCGTCCTCGTTAGGTTGACTGTTGAACTCGTGATCGTTTTCATCCAAGCCTAAAAGATATTCATCATATATATTCATCATCTTGTAATTGGTTTTCAGAGAAATTGTAGTGAGCACTTTGATCATGTGTGCCGCTAAAGACACCCATATGTTTTGTGCCACTGTGGACACCTGTATATGTTGTACCGCTAAGATCACCTGATGACTTTGAGGTGTGAGAACCTCCATTATTAGTTGAAGTGCTAAGATCTCCTGTATTCTTCGAGGTGCTAGGACCTCCCATAGTGCTCTTGGTGTTTGGATATTCAACATTTTTGTTTTTCTTTAGTCTTTTCCCCCTCAGCTCGCTGGGGTCATCAATGACTTATAGGCCCAGGCTTCCAGAAGTATCGTCCTGCTCAGTAGGGAGGGATCTCTTTGAAGCCATTACTTGAATTTAAAGTATAGAGCATACAGGATCTCATCTCCTTGTGAAATATTTTTTTTGAATGCCTCATTGTCCATATTAGGTTTGGGAGCAATGGCATCATCAGAATCAATATTGGACATTTTCAACTTAATTCAAATAATAAAATGGATAGCAACTTCTTTTTTTTGGCTAAGAAACTTTTTTTAACACCTTGGCTGCTCTTGAAATTCCCCTGCTGTGCTGGACCATAATGTTAATGGGTGTGGTCATGACGAGCTCAGCTCGTCATGAGCACACGAGCACCGTGCCTCATGACGAGCTGAGCTCGTCATGAGCACGGAAGGGGTTACAATCAAAATATTCATATGAAAGGTGGCCACTAGGTAGGCAATGTCCCTTTAGAAGAGGCTTCAATACAGTTTTATCCTTGCCTAAAACATGATGAATTACTTTTCACAATGCCAACCAGAAAAATACTTGAGGCTCATATGAGCAGTTTAGGAAAGGCATGTCCTCCTTTGTTAAGGCACCAGCAGCTGATCAGGGAGGAAGAGCAACTGTCACTTTTGCTCGCGAGCCTGATCAGCTGCCTCCGGTTGCTAAGAAGCAGAGAGAACACAGGCCTTGTCATTCCGATTGCTTAAGGAAAGCCCCTTAGCAACAGGAGGACGCGATGTTGCCAGGGTACTTTCCATTGATGCCTTTATTTTCTCCAAGGACGGAGAAGGAGCCAAACGAGCCAAGTCAGCCAAACCAGTGTGAATAGAGGGTGCATGCCCGCTGCGCTATTGTCTGCAGGATTGATATAGGGAGAGATGCGGCTAAAGTCTGCGCAGCTCTTTCCCTGTTGCTACCCCGAAACGGAGTTCTCCACAAGTAGGAGTCTGGTATGAGGTAAGCGCCAACTGAATAGCTGTGCCCAGTTTAAAGGGACACAAATACCAGGGCTATGCTGATGGTGCGTGATTACCAGTTCAGGATATTTTCTCTGAAAACCTTACTCACCTGGGCCCATAAACATTACACAAGTCAAACCAGTAATCTATTTCTCCTGCCTATCAGTGAATTTAATTTTACCTGAACACCAAAGCTTACCAAGTACTTGTCACTTTTCTTAATTTAATCACTTAGGCGAATAGATCTGGCCGTTAGATTAATAGGTAGCATAACAATTTACCTTATCATAAAATAAACGCATATTGAGCGAAGTTTTAAACACTTTATCTATGCAATATTTTGTGAGTCAAGTACCAAAACAGTGCAACCAAAGACGTTTTACGTAGAAAAATGACAATCAAAGTTAAAATATTTGGAGACTTAGCAACATTTCCAGACATTGGTACCTGGGAAGGGTGAGAAAGTGAAATGGTACAAAGATATACCACACAGATTATATTTAACTAGAATGGTGCGAGAACCAAACCCTGGCCAAGAGCTGGAAAGAAAAGGGCTCCCGACTAATCAGAAGCGAAACAGGTCAGGACAGTTTAAGGACAGGACAGATAACCACTGCTAAGGGCTATGCCTGCGAAATACTCCTCTCTGCAGCTACTCTTGTACCCCTTCTCCAGGACAGTTTTCTCCTTCAGCAAAATACCTATTTCTTCTTTCAGAGTGCGAAGTCTGCGGCAACTACGATTTTTCTTCAGCATACGTTGGGACAGTGACTGGCCTGTGACAAGTCGGACAATCTAACTGACTAAGCCTACCTTAGTTATACCATTTTCCAGGGCATGTACCACCGCCAATGTTGCAAATTTGTGGATTCCCTTTATTTGATTGGCCAGAAAGACAGGGAGAGTTCATCACACTGTACCAGTATGAAGTAATTTTCCCTTATTTTAATTAAGCTAAATTCCCATTCATATTTTTATTTTTCCATGTCTTTTATTTCACCCAGCAACATTAATTTCATATAGTATACAATGTTAACAAAATGTCAGTTCTCCTTCCCCTCTCCGGGTCATGGGGTATGGTTCCCAGGCGCATCGCTGGTAAAGTAAGACTTGTCGGGGTTTCAATGACAGTGCTTCAAGGTTTTCAGTTTGCTGCACCCTTCAGGCCCAAATTAGAGCTAATAATAAAGTTAAAGAAAGACACATTAGAAAACGAGAATAAATGAATGCACTGCATACCACTTATTCCTACTCTAATCCCATTATTTTATTCTAACTACTGCCATATAATTAGCAAAATGCACAAGGTTTTAGCTTAAGGGAAAGCATAAGCATTAGCAAGTGAGGTTTGAAGCGGCCATATATTATTTGCTACAGCGCAGCTGTCTAGAAATCCAACAAAAAGCAAAGTATGTCATACTACATAGATACAATAGACGCATGCGCAAAGGGTTCGCGCGTTTTCTGCGGCCATTTTAGGACACTCGGATCACTGGTTAGTAAAGGACATATGCAAGCTTCCCCTATATAAAATAAATGTGTAGTGCAATTATTAGCACTAACAAAACATGTTGGTTAATCAATTACATGTTATTTTGAGGGGATTGAATCTGAGCAAGTTTCTGTACGTATGAAACCTTGCTCCATCAATGTTTTGGTGAGGAGAGGGGGTGTGAAAAGCTGAGAGAGACTGAAAAAGGGTTGAAGGAAGAGATAATCTCCGTAAATTGGAGATCAGATGCTGATAAAGAGTGAAAGAGAAGGGGGGGAAGTCCCATGAGGATATAAAAGTGCTTCAGTAAATTATGAAAGTTGGTTGTAACAAGCAAGCAAAATTAGTAGTGTAAATAGAATAGCAAAAAGTTGAACTTATCTGCTTGGAGCCCCATTTAAAAGAGGCAGACTGTTCTGTGCTCATGGCTACTGTATGTTCTTAACGTTCTGTTCTGGAATGTTCCTTTTATGATGTATGCTTTCAAGTGGCTGCTTGGAGTACACATTAAAGGAAAATGGTAGCCTCCAGTCTTGTAATGAAATCAGCAACACTATAGTAACAAAGTTTATCTGAGGAGTGACTATCAGATAATACTGTAACATATTTGTATACTCATAAAGCTTTCTTTATATTAATATTTTCATCCTCACCTACATATCTAAACTAAACTGACTATAGTAACTTAGCACCAAAAAGGGCCTCATTTGTGTTTGAAAGATAGTTGAAGCCCACATACCTGATCTAAACAATAGAATCAATGTCCAGTAAAATATGAGCATCTTTTTTTTTTGTCTGCTTCCTCAGGCGAACTGACAAGTCCACTGAGCAATTGCTAAATATATGACTTGATAGACTTGAGGAAATGAAAGTCTGTATGGCCTCTGTCTCGTACCTCTGCTATGAAATTCCTCTCTGTCTCTTTATACTCTTTTCTATGTTTATTCAAAATATCTGATCATTGTTGAACCTTTTAGAATAAGCAATTAGGGGAAGGCAGACCTACGCCATCCTGGAAATGGCTTCTTTCCAATCATCCTAACCCCTTCGCTGCTAGGCCTTTTCCCCTCCTGTGCTGAGCCCTTTTTTGGCAATTTGAGGTAGTGCGCGCTTAGGCCCCTGTAACTTTTTGACCACATAAGGTATCCACGCCAAATTTGCGTCCTTTTCTTCCAACATCATGTGGATTCCAAAGGCACCCAGGGTTTGTGGATTACCTTGGAGGGGTCCCAGAAATTAACCAAAATATAGTGAATTTTTTGTTTTTTTCAGAAAAATGGGAAAAACAGGCTGCAAATTAAAGCCTCTGGGTTTTTCCCTGAATATGGTATCAAAAAAGGGTTTGTGGGGCTGAAATCTCCGTTTTCTCAGCTTTTAGGGAATGACAGTCTTTTGTCAGAGAACCAACATTTTTCACACAGTTTTGGCATTTTTCCGGAACATAGCCTATTTTTGCTATTTTTAGAGCTTTCCACCTCCTTCCAGTTAATGGTAGAAAAGAGTTTGAAAGCAAGAATGGATCCTAGAAAGCTGTACAATTTCGGAAAGTAGACAACATTCTCAATTCAGAAAGGGGTCTTTTGTCTAAATCCATGAAGGATTCTTTATAGAAACTAACAGTTAAATTTTGGAATAATTGAAAATTTGTTGAAAAAAACAGCCTTTTGTCTCAACGTTTTCACCTATAACTTTTCTAATCTTGACAGCTCTCGGAAAAAAATATACCGTTACATCTGTTAGACCTTCCTGGTTGTGGGGATATAAAGGACTTGTAGTTTCACCAAGAACCCGACGAACCCAGATCCAAAGACTGAGCAGCAACTTGCAATGGTATTTTTTCTTTTACTGGTTATAGAGCACTTTGTCTTGGAAAATGTATACATGGAAAAATCTGTATGAAAGACACCTATGTATTTCTGAATTGGGTACAAAATATAGAGTTCAGAAACAGTATATAATTGCACATTTTCAAAATTGGGAATACTCATACTAGCTTGAGAATTATTGGTCATTTTTCAAAAACATTTTTTTTTTACACAATGTCTGTCATTGAAAGGGAGAAATGCATGAAAGCTCAATTGGTAATAACAGTTGATTTACAAATCTGAATTACCCGAAGTCTCCCGATAAAAATGGTTCCTCACTTGTGTGGGTCGGCCTTGTGCCTGTGATAGGAAACGGCGCAAAATGCAACGTGGTCACACCTCAATTTTGCAGTTACAAATTGACCCAGGGAAATTCAGGATGGAGTGACTCGACTGCCTACCACTAGGTTTTGTTACCCAGAATCCCTTGCAAAGTTAAGAATTTGACAAACAAAACACATTTTCCTCACATTTCTGTGGTGGAAAGTTCTGGAATCTGCGTGGATCAACAAATTTCTACCCACCCAGCGTTTCCCCAGGTCTCCCGAGAAAAATGGTACCTCACTTGCGTGGGTAGGCATAGTGGCTGCGACACGAAACAGCGCAAAACGCAACGTGGTTGCACCTCAATTTCCCAGTGAAATCTTGCGCTTTTTGGACAAAGAGACTACCTTTTGTTTTTGAGCCCTAGCTCTGCCAGCACCTAGGGAAACCTAGCAAACCTATACATGTTTGAAAAGTAGACACCCAGGGAAATTCAGGATGGGGTGACTCGACTGCCTACCACCAGGTTTTGTTACCCAGTATCCCTTGCAAAGCTAAGAATTTGAGAAAAAAAACATTTTCCTCACATTTCTGTGGAGGAAAGTTCTGGAATCTGCGTGGATCAACAAATTTCTACCCACCCAGCCTTCCCCCAGGTCTCCTGAAAAAAATGGTACCTCAATTGCGTGGGTAGGCATAGTGGCTGCGACATGAAACAGAGCAAAACGCAACATGGTCGCACCTCAATTTCCCAATGAAATCTTGCCCTTTTTGGACAAAAAGACTACCTTTTGTTTTTGAGCCCTAGCTCTGCCAGCACCTAGGGAAACCTAGCAAACCTATACAGTTTTGAAAACTAGACACCCTGGGAAATTCAGGATGGGGTGACTTGTCTGCCTACCCCCAGGTTTTGTTACCCAGTATCCCTTGCAAAGCTAAGAATTTGAGAAAAAAAACATTTTCCTCACATTTCTGTGGTGGAAAGTTCTGGAATCTGGGTGGATCAACAAATTTCCACCCACCCAACGTTCTCCCAGGTCTCTCAAAAAAAATGGAACCTCACTTGCGTGGGTATGCATAGTGGCTGTGACAGGAAACAGCGCAAAACGCAACGTGGACGCACCTCAATTTCCCAGTGAAATCTTGCCCATTTTGGAGGAAAAGACTACATTTTGTTTTTGAGCCCAAGCCCTGCCAGCACCTAAGGAAACTTAGCAAACCTATAAATTTTTGAAAACTAGACACCCAGGGGAATTCAGGATGGGGTGACTCGTCTGCCTACCCCCAGGTTTTGTTACCCAAAATCCCTTGCAAAGCTAAGAATTTAACAAAAAAAACCATTTCCTCACATTTCTGTGGTGGAAAGTTCTGGAATCTGTGTGGATCAACAATTTTTCACCCACCCACCGTTCCCCCAGGTCTCCCGAGAAAAATGGTATCTCACTTGCGTGGGTAGGCATAGTGGCTGCAACAGGAAACAGCACAAAACGCAACGTGGTCACAACTCATTTTTTCGGTGAAATTGTACCCTTTTTGGGCAAAGAGACTACCTTTTGTTTTTGAACCCTAGCTCTGCTGGCACCTAGGGAACCCTAGCAAACCTATATATTTTTCAAAAGTAGACACCCAGAAGAATTCAGGATGGGGTGACTCGATTGCCTACCCCCCAGGTTCTCTTACCCAGAATCCCTTGCAAAGCTAAGAAATTGGAAAAAAACTGCATTTTCCTCACATTTCTCTTGCAAAAGCTGGTGGTATTGAATGTCAATACCACCAGCTTTTGAAAGAGGGGTTACCTGGGTTTTTGGCCCCATGCGAGACGGCCATGTAGGGAAACCTACCAAGCCCACACATTTCTGAAAAGTAGACACCCGGGGGCTTCCAAGGAGGTATGGCTTGCGTGGATCCTCTAACATTCCTTTACCCAGAATCCCTAGCAAACCACAATTTTTGCTGAAAAAATCATTTTTTTCACACTTTTTTTGCGTGGAAAAGCGTGTCGTCACTGGGCTCACACAAATTTCCTCCGACCCAGCGTTCCCCCAGGTCTCCCGATAAAAATGGTACCTCACTTGCGTGGGTAGGCATAGTGGCTGCAACAGGAAACGGTCCAAATTGTACAGTGGCGAATTAAGTTTTCAATTTGAGAGCGTGTGATTCAAGGAAATTGTGACAGACAATTTCAAGTTTGCAGGAGATTGTGGATAAAAATCAACAATAGAATTCACCAGAAAGACATGACCATATACTTCCATGGTTTAAAAATAAAATCTAAATTTAGTAAGTTATTTATAGCTATAATTTACACCGTAACAGAGTTACTCAAAAGTCAAACATTCAAGCACGGCTAACTATTCCTCAAAGACACACACATACAGTTTGGATTAGGCACGAGGGCAAGTGATGGTTCAGTACATAACATTTTATTAACAAGGTATTTAAAAAAATAAATGCTCTGTCAATAAATAAATGCATAAAAACTGAACCAGTGACTCCCAACTCATGAGCTGTAAAGCTACAACAAGGCACCAACCGTTTTGCAGGCCATTCACGCACCTTTCATACCTGATACACACCAGACCATTGACACCATCCGGAAGGAAAAGCAACACATTACAACATTCACAAAAAGGGACAAGGTACACCCTACTTCTGAAAGGGAAAACAAAAACAAATATTACTGGACAGCCATCTAAACTGCAAGCACACACACATACTGGTTGGATTTGGCACGAGGATGAGTGATGATTCAGTACATACAATTTTATTTGCAAGTAATTTCACAAAAATGAAATACACTGCGTATAATTGAAAGTATGATAAACTGAACCACTGACTCACAGCTCGTGAGCTGTAAAGCCACGTCAAGGCACCAACCTCTTTACAGGCCATTCATACACCTTTCGTACGTGTGACACATACAATACATTCACACCGCCGGCCGCGGACCCATCACATTACAACACTCACACCAGCAGACAGCGCCATTCAAGGGCCCATCACTTTCACACGCCCACATATCTGCCACAGCAACTACACAAAATGATGGACTGCGTAGAGTGTCACTCAACTAGCAGTGTGTGTAGTGACCAACAGAAAGTTAGTACTCACACACCGCCAGCCGAGCGCCAGACCACCCACACCACCATCCAAGCACCAGACCATGCACACTGCCAGCCAAACATCACTCAGCGCACACCGACAGCCGAGTACCACTCCACGCACACCGCCAGCCAAGAACCACTCCAAGCACACCGCAAGCCAAGCACCACTCCACGCACACTGCCAGCCAAGCACCACTCCGTGCACAGACAGCCAAGTATCACTCCACGCACACCATCCAGCCATGCGCCACTCCACACACACCGCCAGCCAAGCAGCACTCCGTGCACAGACAGCCAAGTACCACTCCACGCACACCATCCAGCAAGGCGCCACTCCACACACACCGCCAGCCAAACACCACTCCACACATACCACCAGCCAAGCACCACTGCACACACACCACCAGCCAAGCACCACTGTACACACACCACCAGCCAAGCACCAGTCCACGCATCCCACCAGCCAACCACCAGTGCACACACACCACCAGCCAAGCACCAATCCTTGCACTCCACCAGCCAAGCACCATCCACTCACACTGCCAGCCAAGCACCTAACCATGCACTCCACCTGCCAAACAAAAATCCACACACACCACCCGCAAAACACCAAACCATGCACTCTGCCAGGGAGGCACCAATCCACACACACCTCCAGCCAAGCGCCAGTCCACGCACATCGACATCCAAGCACCAGCCTGCACACACCACAATCACATTTAGAATTCTTCTTTTCAAAAAAACACTAAACAAATGGAAATACCTACAAATCAGCTTACACAAATTCTAAAACTAAACACATTGCACTAAAGCCAAACCTTGAAACAAACCAAATTTTTTTACAGAATTCAGACCAGGCAATTCACTTTACAGCTCATTAAAACTCCCAAAACTTCTTTTTCGTGTGGTATGATTTGAAACAAGCTGACAGACACAATCCAGGCTTAGAAGGACAGTCAGGGCAGTACATACGAGACTCCTTCCGCACGCCTCTGCGCCAACAGACTCTGCATCTTCTAGTCGGAAAGTCTTTTGCGCTAGTGGGAGGAATGAATTCAGCAAAGTGGCGATCTTTCAATATAGCCACATCCTCCACCACTCCAAATCTAGGAACACTTGCCTGCTCCACTAGTACAAGGCTGCCTATTAGAGACTCCTGAAACTTAATAAAAGGCATCTTCGACTCAGGACAAGACTTCTTGAACACAACAAAAGCATTGAAGGATGCCAAATGGAAAAGATGAATAGCCAACTTCTTGTACCAAATGTAAGCCTTTCGAACAGCATCATAAGGTTCCAACCTCTGATCTACTCTGTCAACACCACCCATGTACTTATTGTAAGCTACAATGCACACAGGGTTGCGCACTTCAGCAGCCTGACCCCAAACAGGCACAGGTTCAGTACTTTCATCGTGGATAGTAGTCAGCATGTACACATCTCTCTTGTCTGAAAACTTCACAGCTAGAAGCTCCCCACATCGCAATGCACTAGACTGTCCCCACACAAGCCTTTTGCAAACAAGTTCCTTTGGGAAACCTTTCCGGTTACTGCGCATTGTGCCGCAAGCAACAGTGCCCTCTTTGGCCAACTCCTTGAACAACCGCACACCAGTGTAGAAGTTATCTACATACAAATGGTGGCCTTTGTTAAATAATCCTCTACCTAGTTCCCACACAATTTTCTCAGTCACTCCAAAAGTGGAAGGACAACCAGGAGGGTTAATGCTGGACTCCTTACCAGTGTACACCCTGAAATTGTATACATATCCAGTCTCACTGTCACACAACATATACAGTTTGATTCCATAGCGTGCCCTCTTACTAGGAATGTACTGCCTAAAAATCAAGCGCCCCTTGAACAATAGCAAAGACTCATCCACTGAAATGTCTTTCCAGGAGCAAAGATCTCAGAAAAACGATCAACAAAGTGATCAAGGACAGGCCGAATTTTAAACAGACGGTCACAATCAGGGTGATCGCGTGCCAAGGCTAAACCATTATCAACAAAATGCATCATCCGAAGAAGAAGCAAAAACCGATCACGACTTATGACTGCTGGAAATATAGCTGTTGTCATCAAGGGACTAGTGGACAAATATGAAGACATTGATGGCTTCCTTAGCAAGCCCATCAAAAAAGTTAATCCCGAAAACTTCTTCATCTCTTCAACATTTGTGGTAGTCCACAGGGTAGCTCTAGAATGGGGCTTAAGACTGGCACTGTTGTCCCTCAAAAACTGTTCTGCATACAAATTGGTTTGCTCAACAATCTTTTGCAAAAACACATCGTCGATAAACAACTGAAAAAAATGTATTGGCTGAAAATTCTCAGTATTCACTCTACACCCAGGAACACCAGTGAACTCTGGCAATGCCGGCTGCACCATGCCAGGGGGAACCCAGAGGCCATCCTCATCAACGGGGGGAGCAGCCACCCCAGCCTGCAGACTAGAAGCCACTTGTTGCTGTACACGTACGGGAAGCCTAACAGCCACAGATACTTCTGGCTGCACATCACCAACAGAAAACATAGCATCCCCAGAAGGCTCTTGGTGCACTACACCACCGGGAAACAAAGCAGGTCCAGATGCATCTTGCAGCTCTACAACAATGGGAAGCCTAACAGCCCCAGATGCCTTTTGCTGCACTTCGCCAACGGGAAGCCCAGCAGCCTGAGAAGCTTCTTGCTGCACTACACCACCGGAAAACAAATCAGGCCCTGATGCATCTTGCCGCTCTACAACAATAGGAGGCCTAACAGCACCAGATGCCTCTTGGCGCACCACAGCAATGTGAAGCCTTTTGGGCGCAGGCTGCAACCCACCTGCCTCATGCCGACGTGAAAAGAAAGGAAACCTTGCAGCCTTAGGAAGCAGCACAGATGCCTCTTGGCCCACTACCGGCACACCAATGTCCTCCGCTACCATAGGCACTTCATCAGTAAGTATGGGCGGAAAATCCGTTCCGCTCGCGGATTTTGCGGATTTTCGGTAAATTTGCAATCCGTGAGATTCGCGAATTTCCCGCAAAATCCGCAAATCCGCGAGCAGCGGATTTTATGGCTTGCTCGCACTGTTCGCGTGAGTTCGCGGCTTCCCAGTTCAACTTTGCGCCCCGCGAATAAGCGCTAAATTGCAGCAAAACTGAAACTACTTACCAGGTTCAAAAGTTCAAGCTCATCATTAGTAGCCATTTCCTGTAGTGCTTCCTGAGGGGCCCCTCCAGAGTTCATTTGCCTACTTGCAACTATTATGTGACCCTGCTCTGACCCTCAGAATAGTTACACATATGCCACAAAGGTCCTGAATTACAGCTAAGGGAGACAAGCAGGAGCCAGGCTGGAAGTTCAAATCCAGTGACACATTAATCAGCCCCTAATTCATTATTGTCAGATGGGGCAGGGCAGGTGTTGTAACTAATTTTGCAACAATGAAAGCACTTAGCAAGTGCAAAAGATCACTAATCAGGAAGCACTAAGGAAGCAGGTGCCAGCTAAAAAAATATTCTGTGACACATTAAACGGCCCCAAATTCATTCAGGTCACTTGAGGCAGGGAAGGTGTGCTTTGCTTTGCCACAATAATGTACACTGGACAACCAGAGGGTGCTGTGATGAAACAGAGGGTGGCATGGGTGAGCCAGAGGGTGGCATGTGGTGACAGAGGGTGGCAGTGATGAAGAAGAGTGTCCCAAACAGGCTGGACACGTAGAAACAACAAGTTCGCAAAACTTGCGACCCGACAGGTAAGTTTGCGTTTGCGAAATTGTACAAAAACCCTCGCGACCTGGCAGAAACCCGCGCGAACACAAAAAAAAAAACCCGCAAATTTGCGAGAATACGCGGATTTTGCGGATTGCGAGTTCGCAAATCCGCAAAATTTGCGAACGCGAGATTCGCAAAATTCGCCCATGCCTATTCATCAGCACTAGAAGAAGATTCATCATCCGATGATGATGATTCCAGGCAAAGAGAAAACTCACTGCCTGAATCTTCTCCACCTACCTCCGGCTCCGAATCGGAGTCAGTCTCTGAACCATGGTCAGAGGAAGACTAGAAAAGCAAACCAAGAACCTGCTGAGCAGTAATCCTGCGACTAGCCATTATCCTTACAAAGCAAGAAGACAGCACACACAAGTGAACAACAACCTACACTGTGCAAAGTAAGAAGTAAACAAGGTAAGGCTTTCACACAAAGATCAATACAATCCAAAACAATTTCACTCTTACCAAATACAGCTACACTCACCAGCACCTACTCTGCTGAGACACAGCAAAAAGAAATTATATCCCACTAGAAAGAAAAAAAACAGATTAGAAATCAAAGTGCACATCAAACACTAATGCTGAAGAAAAAAAAACACAGAGCCACACAAACTGCTATAAGTACAACCTTTTTCAAAAAGACAAACATCAAGGGAAAGTAGTACAAAATACATTCACTTACCAAGCACAAGCAACTACACAAGCTGCAAAACCAGCAGTAACAGACCCGCAACCTACAACAATCCAAACAGCAAAAGCCTGGAACAAGACCAAAATAGAGAAGATAAAAAAATTACTACCACATTTCACAAACAATATAACAATTGAAAAAACCACACACAAATTTGCCCCCCAAATTTACATTTGCACAGATGGGCCATCAAATAGGGCAAAGACCAATTGGGATTAGATGAGGTTTAACATCAAGACACTGGTTAATTTTTTTTATTTATTTTACTGCCTAACCACTTTGGTGCCAGTCGGTCTTTTGCTCCTACCAGTACCCCCATCACACGGGGGCAGTAAGGACATTCATACACCTTTCGTACGTGTGACACATACAAAACATTCACACCACCAGCCGCGGACCCATCACATTACAACACTCACACCAGCTGACAGCGCCATTCAAGGGCCCATCACTTTCACACACCCACATATCTGCCACAGCAACTACACAAAATGATGGACTGAGTAGAGTGTCACTCAACTAGCAGTGTGTGTAGGGACCAACAGAAAGAAGTTACTCACACACCGCCAGCCGAGCGCCAGTCCACCCACACCCCCATCCAAGCGACAGACCATGCACACCGCCAGCCAAACACCACTCAGTGCATACCGACAGCCAAGAACCACTCCACACACACCGCCAGCCAAGCACCACTCCATGCACAGACAGCCAAGTACCACTCCACGCACACCATCCAGCCAAGTACCACTCCACACACACTATCCAGCCAAACGCCACTCCACGCACACCATCCAGCCAAGCAGCACTCCGTGCACAGACAGCCAGCCAAGCAGCACTCAATGCACAGACAGCCAAGAACCACTCCACGCACACCATCCAGCCAAGCGCCACTCCACACACACCACCAGCCAAGCACCACTCCACACACACCGCAAGCCAAGTGCCACTCCACGCACACCGCAAGCCAAGCACCACTCCACGCACACCGCAAGCCAAGCACCACTCCACACACACCATCCAGCCAAGTGCCACTCCACACACACCGCCAGTCAAGCACCACTCCGTGCACAGTCAGCCAAGTACTACTCCACGCACACCATCCAGCCAAGCGCCACTCCACACACACCGCCAGCCAAGCAGTACTCCATGCACAGACAGCCAAGTACCACTCCATGTACACCATCCAGCCATGCGCCACTCCACACACACCGCCAGCCAAGCACCACACCGCAAGCCAAGTGCCACTCCACGCACACCACCAGCCATGCACCACTCCACACACACCGCCAGCCAAGCAGCACTCCGTGCACAGACAGCCAGCCAAGCAGCACTCCGTGCACAGACAGCCAAGAACCACTCCACGCACACCATTCAGCCAAACGCCACTCCACACACATCGCCAGCTAAGCACCACTCCGTGCACAGACAGCCAAGTACCACTCCACGCACACCACCAGCCAAACGCCACTTCACGCACACCACCAGCCAAGCACCACTCCACGCACACCGCAAGCCAAGCGCCACTCCATGCACACCGCCAGCCAAGCACCACTCCACGCACACCGCAAGCAAAGTGCCACTCCACACACACCGCAAGCAAAGCACCACTCCATGCACAGACAGCCAAGTACCACTCCACGCACACCATCCAGCCATGCGCCACTCCACACACACTGCCAGCCAAGCAGCACTCCGTGCACAGACAGCCAAGTTCCACTCCACGCACACCATCCAGCCAAGCGCCACTCCACACACACCGCCAGCCAAACACCACTCCACACACACCACCAGCCAAGCACCACTCCATGCACAGACAGCCAAGTATCACTCCACGCACACCATCCAGCCAAGCACCACTACACACACACCGCCAGGCAAACACCACTCCGATTTGCCCCAAGGGGGGGCAGAAATTCAAAAACATAATTACTTGACACCAGGAAGAGACCCTTGCCCAAGGGGTCGCTTCCAAAACATATACATTGCCCCAAAACAGATCCCTGGTGCTAGTGGAGAATTTCTGCCCCCACCTGGGGGCAAATCGGCTAAAAAAACAGGCCGATTTGCCCTGGGGGGGGCAGAAAAACAAAAAGATTATCACAGCCCACCTGGAAGCGACCCTTGCCCAAGGGGTCGCTTCATAAAACTAAACTTACAATCCCTGGTGCTAGTGGGAATTTTCTGCCTCCCCTGGGGTCAAAACGGCAAAAAAAAACAGGCCGATTTGCCCCCAGAGGGGGCAGAAAATCAATAAATAACAAAAAACAACAGAGCCCCTGCACTATACAATGTCAATCAATACTCAATATTACGGTTGTCGATTGAGGTGGAAGTTAGTTGAGCACATTAAAAATATCAGGTAAAGCTTCGAGAATGAAACAACATCAAAATGACATATATCAGTTCAAGGAAACGTTCTGTTCTTGGTGTAGTATTTCAGTTTATTGTTCCTTTGCATGGGCCAACACGTGTTTCATCGCAGGGAACAGACTGCGAATCTTCAGGGCTGGATAAAAACATACAAAGTGCATTTGCGAAAATGTTCTATTCGTGAGCATATTATGATGGTGACTTAGTCGTGTAAACCATGGTGATAACAAAAAAGCATGCCATTCAGTGACTCTGTGTCAGTGTGACTCGAGATCACTAACTTGGTGACATATGTGAGCTAAAAAAAGTTTTATGCGGTTGGATAAAACTTTACAAAAAATATATATATATGCACTGGCCGGAATGAAGGTAAAGTGCCAAAGTGAAAAAAAGTGTTGTGTGTTTGGAAAGACGGTATCCCAAGTGACTCAAGTGATATACAAAAAAACATCTAAGAAAGCATGGCAATTGTGACTTGTTCTTGATGCCTATCGACATTGTTCACATGCTTTAAAGGATAACTCTTTCTATTCTACTTAAGAGTATAGTCGTATGTTCTGGACGCTTATTTAGAATGCTAGAGTCTTATTTCTATTTAGAGAGAATCATTAAACATGTATATAATTAGAACTATGATTTACAAACCCCTAGGTTTAACTAAAGTTTAAATTGGATATCTACAGTTCCGTTGTACTCTATCGGATAGGTTAGAGAAAACAAGCCGGTCAGTGAGTAGACTCTGTTAACTGTCTACCCCGGATTGTATAAAATGTAACTGAAAAACATGTAACTGAAAAAAGGAGGAAGGAGAAAGAGTCAAAAAATGAAAAAATGAAAATGCCCGGTGTCTGACACACAAACTCTGGAGTTTTTGAACTAAAATGGACAGGCTGACGGGTATTAAGTTACATGACAGGGTCCGTTGGCTTAGAGTTCCTAAAGATACAAAGTTTTATAAAACAAACTCACCCTCATAAGTGTTGGGCGAAGTACGTTAGTAAGAGCACCCGGTTGGTGCGAAGTATGGATTCCTGTATTCGGATTTCCAAAACATAAGTATTCACTTTCAGCATGATTTGAAGAATCTATATAGTGTATATAATTATGAGGACATAATGTTTATGCTTTCAAAATCAGAGTAGTACACAATCAGACAGGGGAAGCGACAATCCAAAATATGACCTTCCTCGATTGTTTACAATTCGAGCGGTGACCGGGAGGAGAAAAATAGCGATAGTGGTAGTGATCAGGTTGCGAAGATAAGTTAGGTACCAAACTGTAGGCGGATACACCTAAGTAGGAAAAATAACATGGAGAATATGGTTTTGGAAGTGTTCTGAGTTATCCAAGACAGATAACGTTTGGTATAGATATCTTGTACAGCACTCGAGAGCTCGCTTACCTCGTTGGTGCTGTTCTCCCTCTTGAGGTTCCCGGCGCCGTGTTTCGAAAACGGACACATGACAGGAAGTCAGGCCGGAATATATACCGGTGTTCCACCCCCAAGTAAAAAACTAGAACGTAAAAAGGATTCTTCCTTTGACAAGAAATGGCAAAAAATAGAAGAAATACTATGCATTTAAGCTGTCGAGTGAAGAAAGAGGGTTGGTATGTAGTTCTTCTTATAGATATATAGGAAGGGAAAGAGACTTATAACAGAAATCGAGGTGTAACTGACCCTTAGAAGGATAGTCTTATCTTCGAGGGATTAATGTCGTGGGCTATAAAACCCTCCCTGTTGTGGTGGTTTATTGGATTGTCGATATTAAAGTCCACGTAGAAAACCAAATGGCAGAGTTTGTGAGAAAATATAATAGATCTAGAGGGGAGCACATTCGTGATTGACGACACCCGGCACAAGTACATTGTTTTAGGGATTTAAGAGCTATGGTGGAATTGTATATTGTTTCTTCATAATATTATTCCCTCATTTAGTAGCCTTATTGTTTTGTCATAAAGTGTTTGACATTCGTACGAATCTATACTATACTAGTTATGAACACAAATGAAAAAACAATCACTAAAGAAGATATTTCAGAACATGTTACATCATGACAATTACAATGTCTCAGTCTATGATTTAAGAAATCTGGAATATTGCTAAGTTAGTGCTTCGGGTTCAATATGGCCAATTACAGAAATGAACCTAAACGAACAACCATACGGACCAATGTATCTGGGTTTATCTGGGATTAATTCCTTAGAAAAAATTGCAGTTCTGGGTCATAATTTAGTCCGAATTCAATGCTACGAAGACGCATAATCCAAGTGGCTTCTTTTCGTCTCAGTGCCAACTCTCGGTTCCCGCCTCTCACATGGACGGGCACTGTTTCGATTCCAAAAAATGATACTCGGAAGTCTTCTGTGTTGGCTTGACATTTCGCTACATGTAGAGCTACTGGATATTTAGGATCTTGTTTTTGAATAGCCCTCATGTGTTCTGATATCCTGTCTTTCAAACTCCTGATTGTACTTCCAACGTATTTCTTACCACATTGGCATTCAATTATGTATATCACATATTTCGTGGTGCAATTGATGTTCACTCTGATGTCATATATCTCTTCGTTTGGTCCATTGAAATGTTTAGTTTTGTGTTTGGCCCATTTGCACATAGTGCAAAAACCACACTTCAAAAACCCATTACTGCGTTGTGTTAACCAGTTAGGGTTCATGTCTATGTGTGGGACAGTAGGACTGAGTCTGTTTCTCAAAGTTCTCCCTTTACGGAAAGTGATTTGAGGAGATGTGGGGATCATTTCTTTCAGTATTGAGTCATCTCTTAGCAGGCCCCAATGTTTAGTCATGCTGTTCCTGATCAATTGGTGTAGTCTATTGTATTCAGTGATCATTCTCACTATGGAGTCTTTCGCCTGATTGGGATTCTGTGGTTTCAATGTATCATGCCTCTTGATTTTATTGAGTTTCTTTTTTGCCTCAGATAGAATGTTTTTGGGATAACCACGTTTTTCAAATCTCATTTCCATATCTTGTATTGTAGTGTCAAGATCTCAGTTGTGTATTGTTTCTAGAAAATCAATAAATATTTGTGTGTCCACCTGGAAGCGACCCTTGCCCAAGGGGTCGCTTCCTAAAAGCTAATTTCAAAATCCCTGGTGCTAGTGGGCATTTTCTGCCCCCCCGGGGGGGCAAAACGGCAAAAAAAACAGGCTGATTTGCCCCCAGGGGGGACAGAAAATAAACAACAAAATCAAGGCCCCCTGGAAGCGACCCTTACCCAAGGGGTCGCTTCCCAAAACAAACATTGCCCTAACAAAAAATCCCTAGTGCCAGTGGTTTATTTCTGCCCCCGCCCCGGGGGCAAAACGGCCGAAATAACGGGCCGATTTGCCCCCAGGGGGAGCGGAAAATCGAAAATAAAATGGCTGCCCACCTGGAAGCGACCCTTGCCCACGGGGTCACTTCCTAAAAGCTAATATCAAGATCCCTGGTGCTAGTGGGCATTTTCTGCCCCCCCCCCCTCCCCGGGGACAAACGGCAAAAAAAACTGGCCGATTTGCCCCCAGGGGGGACAGAAAATGAACAACAAAATCAAGGCCCCCTGGAAGCGACCCTTAACCAAGGGGTCGCTTCCCAAAACAAACATTGCCCAAACAAAAAATCCCTGGTGCCAGTGGTTTATTTCTGCCCCCCCTGGGGGCAAAACGGCCGAAATAACGGGCCGATTTGCCCCCAGGGGGAGCAGAAAATCATAAATAAAATGGCTGCCCACCTGGAAGCGACCCTTGCCCAAAGGGTCGCTTCCGAAAAGCTACATTTTCAATCCCTGGTGCTAGTGGGGGCATTTCCGCAGCACGATCGCGACGCTGTGCGCGATCGTGAGGCAGAAATGCCCTGAAAAGAGACATCAGGGGAAAGGAAAATCTCTTTCCTCTCCCCTGATGCCTCTTTGCGGCCCCAAACCCCCGCCGGAGTCCAAAAATCCTACCTTTTCTACCGGCGCTCAGGAAGCAAATGGCTTCCCGAGCGCAGGGAATCCCTGATGATGTCAGCGGGCGCTGTGCGCGCTGACGTCATCAGGGATTCCCATGGGGAGGGGCGGGGGGGCCAGCGGGAACTCTTCCGCTGCCATCCCCGTGCTACAGAACAAAATCGCAGACCCTCGGGGAGAGCGCCAGCGCTTCCCCCGAGGGTGGGGCTCATGACGAGCTGGGCTCGTCATCAGCACATGACCAGTGTGCACCATGGCGAGCCCAGCTCGTCATCAGCATCGAAAGGGTTAATGGAACCTATGAGGTACTGAAGTACTGGGATTTTTAGTCTCAGGGGTCTTACTAATATCAAATAAAGAACTTGGCACAGAAGCTGAAATATGAAAAAGACATCTTTATTAAACTCAATTAAGTGAGGCTACGTCACCCAACTGCCTTAGCAATTGAATGAGGCAGTCTGAGGAATACGAAGGACAGAGGTCTTTTATATTTTTTAGCGTTACATGACTCAGTACAAAAGTAAGGGGCAGTCCTAGCTTTTGCAAGCATGCAAAAACCCAAACATTCCTTCTTACACAAAATGCACAAACCCATAATAAAAACGGGCACCTCCCCATCGTAAACAGGCCAAAAAGAAAGGAGCAGAGACAGGTGTGAGTAAGATAAGACATAGTTGTGTGCAATAAAGGTTTATGATGTCCTGTGCCTTGATGCTTAATCTTGATCAGCTACTGGGAAAAGAACTGGCCTAACAGGTTTGGCTTCAGGCAGGAGGGTCCCTTCGCTCGGGTCATTCAGAAGTCAGCTAAAGTCATCAGCCTATGTGAGGGAAACTACAAAATGGCTGCCATGCACAAAATGGAACCCAAGGGTTCAGGAAGGAATCTCTGATTTCAGGGTGATCAAGTCACTCGAACATGATGAAAACACTTGTGTATAGTATACTTGTCATTCTCGGTCTATTGATACTAAAATCGTCATAATTCGACGATGTTTATGACACGGGTCCAGAATTTCAGTACCACAGTACTTTGTTCCCAATCTGCCTTACCGGATTGACTACTTCCTCGGCTAGGCCTTCCAACAGAAGCACTGTGTGCATTTTAGCCTTTACCTGCCACCCTAGCACACCACAATCAGCATTTAGCCTCTGCAGTTAACATGATTCTATAAAGTTGCTACACGCACATGGGGTATTGGTACTGCCACGCTTTTTCTGCCGGGGAAGCTAGCATCTCCAGGAACACCATCCACTCAGCCTACAGAGAGCAGTGTGGAGGGAAACCTACCCTTTCAGTGGATCATGTTGGGAGGGCATCTTCAAACCTGCTGCACTGCTTTGACATCTGTGCCCCTAGCTCTTAACCTACATACCAGGGGTACTGCAATCTTAGCTTGGGCCACACCCTGCTGTATGTGCTCTCTACTAGGATAGGACTGATGTTGTTTCTTCTTCTTTGCTTTCCTGAGACTGGAGCCTACTCCCATCTGCTGTTCTACCACAGCAAGAGTGTGCACACCATTATTAGGTATTGTTGTTAATTCTCCTTCACCTACGTGATTCTTGTTCTCACACCATCCACTCATTGCCCACAGTATCGCAGTGAGAAAGGATATCCTGGATACTGCGCCTACGTGCTAAGAGGAATCTTGCTTTTTTAAATTCCCTCTTCCACCCCAGAGTCCTTTTTCTTGGCTACACGCAACTCACCCCAAATTTCTTAAGCATTCAGACAACTCCTCAAGGTGTTGAGATGAGTAGCCTCAGTCCGAGTTTGGCCAGGTTATCGATCAGGGTTGTCGAGTTGCTGTCGTTGTTGTTCTCAAGGTAAAAGTTCAGGTCTCTGAAAAGGATGTTGTCGAATGGAGGTCAGAGCGTGCGTGCTGATGAAGTCGGTAATGGAGTCGCTGAACTGGGGTCGGGTCCGGAGGTCTGTAGACGAGGGTGCCTCTGAGGGTGGAGTTGGGGTCTGTGTGGATCTGGAAATGCATGTGTTCGGTGGTGCTGAGAGTGTCCTCGGTGCTGGTCTAGACCCTGATGCTGTTCTTGTGGACGATAGCGATATCTCCTCCAACTCCGTTGGTGCGGTCTCTGTGGGTGACCATGTAGCCAACTGGGATGGCTATGGTGATGTCCGGTGCAGAGGTGTCTTTCATCCACGTCTCTGCATTCATTAAGATCTGACAGACGCAAATTGCTGACGGTGAGGTACGAGAGGAAACAGGTGCGCAGGTACCATCCATTACGAATATTGCTAATGCAACCAATGCTGATGGCAATGCTTCACATCTATGTGCGGTTAATCTTCTAAATGAGGTAATCCAACTTTCACCTACAATGGTAGACAACCTTTTTACAGACTTAGAAGATTTCATGTTTTCTTCAAATCCTAACACTGACTTTTGATTTGGCACACAGAGTCTGAGAGACTTTGAATTCGATCTTCATTTTTCAAAACACAGTTCTAACATTTTTGGCACAAGTAATCTGCTTAAAGTAGAACTATTCATAGAGAATAAAAATTCTTTGAAAATATTTCCAGAGACAATATTTGACCTTGTCCACATGCACAATCACTTGTATGTTTTCTGAAATGAAATGGTTTCGGCCTTTTTTCTTCTGTATTTATGAGCCATTTCATAAATGTATGTTTTCATGATTCATTCATTTAGCATCCAAGAGTCAACATATATGCTTAGAATGAAACATTGCTTTATATGCGTACAGCACCAATGCGTATTTTATGTGTACATCCAGTTCAAATGCATTTTTATGTATTTCGGGTGGGTTTTTCACAATTCAGGTGTAGATATGTTTTAGATATGTTGAACATGTTTAGAATTTTAGTAAGTTACATAAGAAAGTGGAGTAGGTGTTGTATGGCGTTTAGATTCCAAATGAATTTTCCTGATTCATGCCCTTATACAGGTACAATTCACGTTGCCATTTTATAGGCATAGAAATCAAGTCCTTATTTAGGCATAGCCCATGCTACCCAAATACAGGCATGGCTACTTCCAACTGTTCATCAAACGTCACAACGATTTCTTGGAAAACCAGACTCTTAAGCAGAGAGGACTTCCCTTAGCTTGGATATTGATTTCTCCAAGCAACTCATTATTATGCATGAACAACTATTCCTTACGGGTTCATCCATGATGTTCATATGCCGAACTTTACATCAAAGCTGGCATTACTAAACACCTTCAAGGTATAAATATACCTTCACTTGCTATGGCAAAGCACAGTGTGGTTAGGTGCAGTTCGAATACCTACTTGCCCAATGCAGCTCGATACAGTAAGTGCCGAAGGAAGCCGACTCTCCAGCTGACCCACTTATCAGCAGCTGTCCTCCTCTGCCGAGAATCTAGCCCCATCGTTCTGACTCCCCTTGCGGGGTGTTTGGAAATCGAGTCCAGAGACAGAGATACCAACCTCTTTCATTCTAAGATATGGAGCTGATTAGAACCTAGAGAAACCTTTGGCAATTCTTGGCAAGAACTAAAAACTTATGCTAAGCAGTACTTACTTTTTCCCTAGTACTAGACCTAGGTTAGGTACATTGGGGTAGGCATATTTTAGAAGCACCAGTTGAGTATTTTAGCCTGTGTTATTTATATATGTATTTTTAGATGTCATAGCACTAGACAATGCTATTACCGGATTATTTTATACTACTGTTTACGCTGTACGCATTATTCTTTGCATTCTGTCTAACAATTGTAGCAGTTCACCTCTCTTACATGAGAAAGAAGACTGTTCAATAAATCATTTTATTGAAAACGCCGGTCTCACTATTTCTTTGCAACTCTGTAGAAAGGAAGCATGCACAATTGACTGTGTAAAATAGTTCTCTATTGTTTCGACAACTCTGAAGATATGTGTTCCAGTCCTAGGTAAACAAAGTTGTCATGTTTATGTGGCTGTCGGAAACTAATCCCTTCTTGTGTATTCGAGAACATTTCTAGTGACCTCTGAGCTAGCTGGCACTCACAATTAATTTTAGTATATTCGATAGAGACAAACTGACCTCAGTCCTATGCCACATACATAGGATATATTATTCCAATGCGCAAAGCCTATTGGGAATATAGGAACTACACTACAGTTTCTCTGCTGGACAAGGTTGCATTTTCACTGAAAATTACACAGGAGAGAGCCAAGAAAGAACCAAGTTCAACATGATGTTGGCCATGGCAGATACTTGGGATAAACTCAAGTGCCTGCAGGAACTGGTTTCAGAACAGGAAAAAAGTGTGTGGATCAAGTCTGGATGTACAAAAGGGAATGTTCATATTTGGGTTTCGAATGATGGAAGAGCAGTGTTACCAGATGAATTGTTGAACCCAATGGCAAGACAGATTAATGGTGCGGTACATCTAGGCAGAGATGCAATGGTGCGAGTGTTCAGACAGACGTGGTACAAGACACAATTTTGTGAAGTGGCGAAAGCTGTGTGTCAGAGGTGTGTCACTTGTCAACAAATAAATGCTGGAAAGAAGACAGTGGTTAAACTGAGTCACATTGGGAGGTTGGGGGCCTTTCAATAGAATGCAGTTGGATTTCATTGAGATGCCTAGATGCAACAGGTTACGGAACATTTTGGTGGTGGTATGTGTGTTCTCGGTACGGGTGGAGTCTTACCCAACAAGGAGGTGCAACACTCTAACTGTAGCTAAGTTATTGTTGAGGGAACCCATATGTAGGTTTGCTTTTCCAACCTCTTTCGAATTAGACAGGGGAACACACTTCCATGGTGAGATCATGAAGATGCTTTGCACAGCATTAAATGTTGACCAGAGACTCCATTGAAGCTACCGTCCAGAGGCTTCTGGAATAGTGGAGCAGGTTAATGGGACTTTGAAATCCCGAATGGCAAAGGTGTGTTCGTCCACATCTCTGAAGTGGCCTGATGCACTACCTCTGGTGCATTTGAGCATTCACAGGACACCAGACAAGAGGACAGGTATTTCACCTCATGAAGTTTTGATAGGGGAGGGCTATGATGTTACCAACAGTGCCATCAACAGCTTTGATAAGCATCACAGATAATCTGATCTAAGTATGGACGAAAATTGCGAATTCGCGGTACGCGAATTCACACGAAATCAAATTCGGGATCTGCAAAATTCGCGAATTTGTGGATTTTTTTTGCGTGTTCGCGGGGTTTTTTGCGTATTCGCGGGCCGCTTGCAGCGCACCGACCACGAAGTTACCCATGCGGTCGTACATGGGCGCTGCCATCTTGTGCGCGTTGCGTATATCCGTTTCCGGGCGCTACTGGCAATCTCGCGTTGTGTGCGGCGCACTATTACGAGTTTGTGTGTGTTTTTGTGGGGAAACATCCTTTACAACGCAACTTTTACCACGCAGTGCTATTACAATGCAGGTTTTACAACGAAAACCATTACAGCACATTGCGCTGGGGGGCGCTCTAGGATAGGGAATAGATTTAATTTACTATCCAACACCTTCCCTAGTGTCCACGGGGACTGGAGTTGGAATAGTAAATTAAACTATTCACTATCCAGCACCCCAAAGCGCTACGCGTTGTAATGGTATGCGTAGTAAAACCTGCGTTGTAACAGCATGCGTGGTAAGAGCATGCGTTTTAACGCCATACATCCGTTTTTGTGTACTCGCTGGGGAAATATCGCGCAAACTTACCCACGCGGTCCTCAGTGGGCGCGGCCATTTTGTTTTTCATTCATTGCTATGGTTCTGGGCATGCTTTTTCTATCCCGCTTCAATCTTTGCCATCCTTTGTTTGTTTGAAGTTTTTTAAAATCTTTTTTACTTATTATCTATCCCTCTATTTTTCTAGATCTATATTTTGTGTTTTATTCTACTTTTGGTTACTTTAAAACTACTTTTTTACCTCTTCTTTTATTTACTTTTTCCCTATTCTCTTTCCTATTTATTATTTCCATTCCTGTCCAGGACCATGGCAAAGGGAGCCGGGAAGGACAAGGGGAAGGGTCCCGCACCCCGTACCCGGCTCCCATGCGGGCGATTGAGGGGGGAGCAAGTCATAGTCCAGGAGATCTCTGGCGGGTACGGGCTCCGGGAGCGTCGGCAGCTGTGGGGGAAAGTGTGCCGGGCCTTGTATCGACAGTCTCGGGTCTGGTGCACCTACAGCCAGGCCACACACAGGTGGTCCGATATCCTGGACCGTGAACACGACCTGCTCGACCTGCTAGGCGTCGAGATCCCAGGGCTTGGGGAGTAGTAGTAGCTATTTAATCACTATTCTGTTTTCTCCTGCTCGATGTTATCATATTGCAAATGTTTTTTTTTTTCCAAAGAGCAATAATGCTGCAGATTACATTGTAAGTAAATTATGTTTCAAAATCATCTGTGATTACATTGCGGGTGCACTGCTCGCCTGCTCAGTGGCGGTGCTACTATGCTTACTTGTTTTCGATTTTGTTCTCATTTCATTGGCCTGAGTGATTATGTATGAGTGTACTTTACAGAACTGCCTAATGCTAGACACTAAGGGGCAGATTTACAATTACTGGCGCATCCCTGCAAATTAGCATGGATGCGCCAGTAATTGTGCGCCACGCCTCCACCACCCATGGTGCGCCGCATTGTAAATGCGGTGCACCATGGGGAAAAAATTACACAGATGCGTCACGCATCTGTGCCGTAAAGGCGGCACATTGCTGGAGTTGCGTCGCAAGCACGACGCAGCTCCAGCAAAGCTCTAGGGTGGCCTATCTCTCCAAGGCTGCGTCAAGCCGTACGTCTGCTTCAAGCAGGCGCAGAGTTTTGACACAGCATTGGCCTAAAAGTGACTGAGTGAAATCTTGTAGATTTCATTCAGCCACTTTTAGGAGGCGTTCCTGCGCTGGAACGCCCCCTGATGGTGCAGGGCTTTACAACATGATGCATCTCCCAGATGTGTCTCGTTGTTAATATACGCCGCACCATGGTGCCTCTTTTGCGCTGCCGCTGCATCACAAAAGTCACATAACGATGGAGCAAAAGAGCCGCAAGGGGCTTGTAAATCTGCCCCTAGAGACTCAAGTCCAGTCCTTCCTTTGTTTCCTGCCACTAAGAAGAGATAGTGGTGGTGGATTGGTAGTTTGTGTAAATTATGACTGGTTATTTAGAAGGAAACTTTTTAGTGTTCAACTTCTCACTGGTCTGCAATCACGATGGACTGGGTCTGTCACTTCGCGTGCTGTGGAGTGCTGCCTGCCAGTCCTAGTCAAACCTTTTTTTAGTTGGTTTAGTGAGTTACATAACTTTCCAAGTAGACGGTCCGCGAATCCAGCAATATTAATATCCTAGTAGACCACATCAGATAGGTCAATAAATTTAGTGCAATTGTTGTATATTTCCCCGAAATAATTTGTTATTGTTTTCTTAAATATTTGATTTGGTTGACAACAATCATCCATGTTTGTGTCTTTGTTTCATGTTGTACATCAGCAACCCCCAGGTGCAAGGGAACACAGGAGAAGGTAGCGGCGCCGGTGGAGAAGGGACAAGATAAGGAAGGCCAGGATCGGTCCGATGAGGGCTCCTCTGCTGGCCCCAGTAAGTTTTCTTGTTAATATTAATAATTATACTTTCCTATCTTTTACAGCACCTATTTTTTCCTATCGTTCCTCATTCGATTTTTTCTAAATCGTCTTTGATCTTCTTGTAGACTGTTTCTAAATTCGTATCCTGCCTCTACTATGACTCCCTGTGGTACTACTAGATTATTATTAGTCTGTCTGTGTAGCTAACTAAGCTTGCACAGTTGGCAAAAGGTGTTAAACAAAACTCCCATTCTATTCAGCAATAGCTCTATGCACTGAGTGTAGTCCTATGGGTTGTCCATGTCTTTGGAAGTCCTCCAAATGTTTATGCTTTGACAATTCCCAACAATAAAATGTCAATGGCCATCAAGAAAGAATAAGATACTTGTTTACTTTTTGATTGGATAGGAGGACAATCCATACTAATACTGTTGCAGGGACTATTCTGCACAAACAGAACTATGGACACAAAATAGTGCATTGTTTATCAATTATAATAGGCGCAGTTAGACTTTCCACATACCTCCGTCATAACAGAATTTAAACCCCCAATCTCCTTACTGACTAGCTAGTGTGTCAGCGTCATTTAGCTCCCGAATTCATCCATGATTGATTCCCAATGATTATACAACCCAGGACATAAGACTACGGAGTCAGAGTCCCGACCTCTCAGAGCCACAGACTCATGCTTGCAAATTGCAAACCCTTTCGCTCACTCACTCATGGACAAAAACCACAGAGTCTATGTAAGTTTTAAAGCTTTATTAAAAGTAAAAACATTTATTGAAATCAAGTTCAGCATACAACATAAACGGTGGATTGAAAATTGAAAAGTGCTTAGTGATTTCACACATTAATTGTGGGCGAGCCCTCACCAGGTTGGAACTTCAAGTCTTCTTTGTGGTGCTGCATTGTTGCTGACTCCGTCCAAGTGATGATGATCTGATCTTGCTCTTGTTCTTATCAGGGAAGCTTCTGTCTGTTATGAGAAAAATGGTGCATGTTAAAAAGCAAGCATTCATCAGTTGTGCCGAAAAGTGTAGCAAGACATGTTACGGCTAAGCATAACTAAAAAACACCCTTCCCTGAAAAAAGGGCAATTTGTAGTTTAGACTAGAGAGTCACAAATTATTAAATTTGTTTGTGTAGTCGTAGTAAAATTTTTTCATTCCTAGATAAAATACTAGGGAGTGGTGTATATGGCATCTAAGAATCTGAAATATATTTTCTAGGCGGAACATCGGCACAGCCATCCACCGGCGCCGGGTCTAAGTAATTGCCCAAATGTTTACAAAAGTAAGTGCCACTCACAGAGTTAGTTAATTCAATTGCCCTACTACTTTAGTAGTACTACCGTCAGTCTCTCCTCTCTCCTCCTACTCCATTATTCTTCCTCCCCCCAAACGCTTATCTTACCTGTGATTCGTGGTTGAGAATAGCCCTACACAGGGCTGGCTGCATGCCAACTGGCGATGAAGGTTGGAAATCCTGGGCGGATCAAATGGTATTGTTGTGGTGGTAGTGGTGGTACACAGTGGCAGTAGCAGCATATGAAAAAAAAGAAAATTAAACCTTGAGTGGCCTGAGCGGATCATTACAACAGTACGATAGATAGCATAGTACACAAGAACAGTGCCATAATTTAGCCTAACAAATGCTAAAGTATCCAAAGTATAGCAGTTGCGGGGAGTTTGGCTTTGGTTACTACAAGAAATAGTACTGAAGGTGAACGGCACAGCAGCGTAATCATTCGCCACGTGTAGGAGGAGGATGTTTTCTGTTGCTTTGACCTTATCCTCCCCAGCAAGTGTGAGGAATTATTGTTGTAATTTACTCACACCTCAATGAAAACCACACAGCCCGGAGGAAGAGGGTTAGGGTTTGAACATTGGATGGGAATGGAGTTTGTGGGGAAAGTTTTGTGGAGAGAGGGAAAAAAACACAGCATGGAAAAACAACAAATGAAAATAAACAAATCTTTGGATACAAAGCTATACATAAATCTTTTAAGGGACATAAAGGAAGAGCATGCACTACTGCATGCATGAAGTTGTTTGCTAAATGGATAGGTTACTGTAAAGTAAGTAGTACTTTCTACAATGTACTAACTATGAGGATCAATGTGACAGTGCAGGGCTGCAGTAATTACGCAATTTCACTTACCTATCTGCCCTCAAAGAGAAGAACCACTTAGTACATTAAAATAGTTTCAAAAAATAGAAAAGAAAAAAGTATACAATGGCTGGAGAGATGAATTGAAGCAGAGAGCAAACAAATGCACAGAGTCACACTCACAGAAGTTCACAACAATAACATTACTTAAAAGATAAGTAGAAATGAAGATGGATACTGTAACTGTATGTTGTTGTAGTTGTCCTGTTGAATTTGGGAAGTTGCATGCATCCAGTCATTGCTCTTTTTCGCGGTACTCCTCCATTCCATCTGACGCTCCGCCGATCAATGTTGGGGACCAGAAGACACCTTGTCCACTGCCTGCCTGGTGGATGCTGAATTGCGGGTCGCTAAGCCTGAGGTCATCCTTTTTGCCATTGCACTGGGTAAAAGCCGGCCTGTAAATGTTGATGTAAAAACAGGAAGTGATATTAAAACACCACAGAGAAAAAAATATAAGGTACGCTGTGTAGTGCAAAAATAACACTTTCAGTTTCAGAGTCGACAGTATTACAAAACATACAAGCATCATTTTGAAAGTGCGCACTCTGAGTCTCCTTTTCAAGGATAAATTAGTGTGGTTGAAATTTGCGGATCTTTCCCCTCAAGCTAGGTGTAGAGTGTAAACTGCGATTTTAGAACCCTAACCCTAACTCTAACCCTAGGCCCTAACCCCTCTTTTTCCCCATGGATTTTCTCCAAACCACCTGCGCCCGATATTAGACCTTCCCGTCAACGCACCCGCAAAAAAGTAGAACACCACCAAACAGGCCAAAAGCAAAAATGCAAAATGTGACACTTTTCGGCCTACCAGTCGACATCACTCCAAACATACTCTGCAGCTATGCACTAACTCCAGTTTCCCACCATGGATTTTCTTCAAACCACTTGCAATCAAAATTAGACTGTGGCAGCAGTGCTCCCAGACCACAAACCCACACCCAAAAACTTAGAAGCCCCCTAAACAGCCCCCCAAAAACAAGCAAGTGAGCAAAATGCAAAAACTTTTTCACCATGGATTTTATCCAAAACACTTGTGCCCGATATTAGACCTTCCCAGCAATGCCCCCAGACCCGTCAACTCACCCGCAAAAAAGTAGAACACCCCCAAACAGGCAAAAATGCAAAAACTCACTTAGAAAATTTAGAGCCTACCTTCAATTCAGTCCAAATGCGCTCTGCAGCTAGGCCCTGACTCCCCTTTTCCACCATGGATTTTCTTAAAAACAAATGCAATCAAAATTAGACTGTGCCAGCAGTGCTCCCAGACCCCAAAACCCACCCCCAAAAACCTAGAAGCCCCCCATAGAGCCCCCAAAAAACAGGCAAGTGAGCAAAAACGGAAAAACTTTTTCACCATGGATTTTATCCAAAACACTTGCGCCCGATATTAGACCTTCCCAGCAATGCCCCCAGACCCATCAACCCACCCGTAAAAAAGTAGAACACCCCCAAACAGGCAAAAAGCAAAAATGCAAAAACTCACAGTTAGAACATTTTCGGCCTACCAGTCAACATCGGTCCAAACGTGCTTTGCAGCTAGGCCCTAACTCCCCTTTCCGACTATGAATTTTCTTCAAACCACTTGCAACCAAAATTAGGCATGCCCAGCAGTGCTCCAAGACCCCCCAAGCCCCCCAAACAGCCCCCCGAAAACAACAAAGTGAGCGAAAATTGAAAAACAATGTCACCATGGATTTTGTCCAAACCACTTGATTCCGATATTAGACCTTCCCAGCATAGCCCCCAGACCCCTGAACCCACCCACAAAAAAGTAGAACACCCCCAAACAGACAAATA
The DNA here is from genome assembly GCF_964263255.1 of Lissotriton vulgaris. Taxonomy (NCBI): domain Eukaryota; kingdom Metazoa; phylum Chordata; class Amphibia; order Caudata; family Salamandridae; genus Lissotriton; species Lissotriton vulgaris. Next base: position 53,197,736 of record NC_141699.1, on the reverse strand, counting down.
GCAAAAATGGAAAATGTGACACTTAGAACATTTCAGGCCTACTTCCAAAATCAATCCAAGCGCGCTCTGCAAGTGGCCCTAATTTCCCTTTCCCACCATGGATTTTCTTCAAACCACTTGCAACCAAAATTAGGCATGTCCAGCAGTGCTCCAAGACCACCCCAAACACCAGGAACCCCCCTAAACAGACCCCCTAAAACACAAAAGTGAGCGAAAATTGAAAAAAAAATTCACCATGGATTTTGTCCAAACCACTTGATTCCGATATTAGACCTTCCCAGCATTGCCCCCAGACCCCTGAACCCACCCGCAAAAAAGTAGAACACCGCCAAACAGGCAAAAATTGAAATTTGAGGCCTACTTCCACATTAATCCAAGCGCGCTCTGCAGCTAGGCCCTAACTCCCCTATTCCACCATGGATTTTCTTTAAACCACTTGCAATCAAAATTAGACCTTCCCACGAGTGCTCCCAGACCCCTCAACCCAGTCACAAAAATCTAGAAGACCCCCAAACAGACCCCCAAAAACATGCTATACTGCTACCTCGCAGAGGCCTGCCCTTCCACCTCTAGGAGGCTGTGATTGTTTTCTGTTTTTTTCACCCTTGCAGCATATCTAATTGTATGCAGCAACTGCAACATAGCCCCAATTTTACATGAACTGCTGTCTGGACTCTGCCTGGCATAACAACACTACACTGACTCGACCACTCCACCACGACTAGACAGACATGTAGTTCTGCTGTAGTAGTTGTTGTTAACTGGTTTACCTGTTTGCCACTCATGAATTGGACATACTTCTTCCGTAAACCGACGATGATGAGCCATTCATCCCAGCGATTGACTGTAAAGAAAAAAATATATTAGTTAACTTTGATCATCAACACTCATCATCAATCATCATGGTATATTGGCAAACAGTGAGTCCTAGGACATTTAACATATTGGAAAATGAAAGGCCCTACAGTTGATCTACAATTTGAATTAAACAAGGTAAAAAAAAGCATAGTAGACTTGAGTGTCTTTAAGTGTGTAAAAGATTGAATAATAACAGAAGAGATTCATTTCATGCACAACAAACAAACAGCAATTGCTTCCATCAGAGCTAAACATCCATTGCTGTCCACTGCATGCCATCTTCTCATTATTCATTCATTACCTGTTCCACTTTTTGTCCGCATCTTCTTCTGGAAGTGAAGTCCCACAGGGCAGCCTCTCCTGTCAATTTCAGAAGTAACTGTGTCAGCCCTCATTAATGTGGACTCAGTAATTCCAGTCCCACTTGAGGGGACTCGTCTACGAAGGCAAAGTTCTTTCTTCATTGTGCGGAATCCAGCCATCTGCTTTGAGGGAAATGGATAGGGGGAGTCTGGAAGGAGAATAGAGGAGCATGACTGAGTTCTTGTGAACTTGTGAACCTGAGGAATGCAGACTGAGGCACCTTCAAATCAATAAGGAAATAAGTGAAGACAGTTCTGCTGATGGGCTTGTTGTTGTGATTAGGTGATTAAAGTGTTCTTGTGATAAAAGTTGCAAAACAGAGAAAGACACACAGGAATAAAAGTGAATAAGGACGAAAAAGAAAGTAAGTCATTTTCAGGGCTCGGTGTCAGGGAAGTAGAGCTCGTCCTCAAACTCTGCGAATTGAGACAGGAGTAGGTCAGGTAACAGAGAAGAACTTCCGTCATCTAAGTCGGTGGTCCTCTTCTTCCGCCATGCATTCACGTATTTTGTTATCTGGTGGTATGAAATGCTGATTCATCTTGATCATTGTTAACCTCTCCACATTTTTGGACGGGAGGCGGCTCCTTTTTGAGGTTACAATGCCACCAGCAGCACTGAAAACATGTTCATAAGACATGCTTGCGAGTGGGCAAGACAGGTAATTTATAGCCAGGTTGGTGATCTGTCACCATAGATGCCTTTTCCCATACCAATACACCAATGAATTCTGATTAACAAAGATGTCTGTTGGGTCATCCAGATAGGCCTGCACCATCGACTCAAGTTTCTCCAGGGTTCCTCCACTTTGCGTACTTTGTTCTGTGGCCTTTGCATCTCTGGAACGAGCAAACCCTTGCTTGCTGAGTTAGCCAATCTGCTTCCGACAATATTATGGCTGGGCCTGGTGCAGGTGAGGATGATTATATGGTTGCTGGTGTCCTTAACGGCTGAGAGGGAAAGTGACTCACTTCGGCCACAGATTTAGAAGTGGACCTTGACGCCAGATGGACTGCTGATTCAGTACTACTACTGCTGCTTCCTTCAATTTTCTGTCGCTCTTTTTTGAACCGAGTGTCTGACACAGCTAGCCAATGTTTGTAGGCGGCCAACTGATATGCGTCTTGCTTCTCAGTATCATCTTTGAATGTTGAAGACACCGCCTTCAGTTGGTGCTCTAGCAAGCGCAGCAATGGTATAGCTTTGCCCCAAGTACAGTCCTCCCTGCTGACTTCACGCGTGAAGACTTCAAAAGGACAAAGCATGTCTCTCAGGCTTTTAACTAGCTTCCATTCCTCCAACTCTAGCTACATGTCTTTCATAGTAGAACCTAGTCCAAAGACATACTCATTGATTACAACCCACTGCTCAGACAGACGCTCAAGTATGTAGAAGGTTGAGTTCCAACGTGTTACCACCTCCTGGATGAGTCCTTTGACTGGCAGTCTACGTTCATGTTGCTTGCGCCTCAGCTCCTTCCGGGCCTTAAAAGAATGGCTGAAATGTGTGCAGATTCTTCTGCAGGTGGTCAGTAACTTGCTGACTGTATTTTCTTTTTTCAAGAAATCTTGCACAACAAGGTTTATACAGTGCGCCAAACACGGCACTCTGAAATAGCCACCCTCATGCATGGCCTTAACTATATTTTTGCCATTATCCATGGAAACATAACTAATAATGCTCTTTTTTGGAGACAGTCATTGAAAGACCTTTGTGTTAAACTCATCCAAAATGTTTAATGCAGTATGAGATTTCTCCATGGCAAGCATGGCTACTGTTGCATGTTTCCGAGTAGCTTGAAAAATTGTGTCCAGGTCAACACCTGCGTTTATCTTTGCTCTAACCCCTGAAAAAGAGACCCAGTGTGCAGTGATGCACATGTAATCAAGGGCTTGGCTACTGGCTGGTCCATATGTCTGTTGTCAAGTGGATAGTGTGAACAGCACTCTTCTGCAAAGCTGCCTCAATCACCTCCAGCACATCTTCATGTAGTGCTGGAACCGCAACTCTGGCAAAATAGGACCGGCTAGGAACTTTCCATTTAGGGCAGACTGTTGCCACAAATTCTAGAAAACCCACCCCTTCCACAAAAGAAAAAGGGAGAAGGTCCAGCGCTAGCATTTTAGCTAGCTTTGCGTTATACACACGCGCCGTTAGGTGGTTGCGTTCAAATGGCGCATCTGACCAAAGCATGCTTCTAATGGTGGGCTGGTGCATTTTACGGGATGATGATGATGATGACTTCAACCCAGTTAGGCTCATTGGTTTACTTTTTTGCATTGGTGTCTCTCCCAGACTCTTAGTCTGCCTCACAAATGTTGCAGGGGTAGAGGGTGTGCTGCTGCCAGGGGTACTGGGTGTACCTGAAAAAATGCCTGTGACTTCTTTAGTCCCCCCCTGCACGATAGGCCCCTCGGCATCATCATCAGACGCAATATCAAAGGATACATTTGGACTTGTACTTTTGGCTCCCTCGATCTTCATTAGGTGCGCATCCCAAATGATAGGGTAGTGTTTTTTTAGATGACCTCTCTGGCCTCCTGTGCCATAGTTGGTAACAAGCTTACCACGACTAACATACGTATTACAAATGGAACAAACAACCATGTTTTCCTGCTTTTTGCTAACACTAAAGAAGTCCGAAACTGGGGACTGGAAATGTCTGGTGGTGGTGGAGGTGCTACTTTCACTTTCAATGCCAGAAATAGTGGAGGATGGGCGTTGATGAAATTTACTGTGTTGTGCACTTATTACAGCACCACTACTTGAGGCAATGGAGGTCGTGCTGGATGGAGGTCCCTGCCGGACCTTCTGCTGAGAAAATATGGAAGCTGTAGGTGGTGTTGGTGTACTAGTTAACTGCGTTGGTGGTGGTACCAGTTCCACGCCACCCACATCCCGTTTAGCAGCATTTCGGGATAGGGTAAAAATGTCTGTTTGCTGCATGCCCGCTGGGGCTGGAGTCACGTCTGTGATGACTGGGTCGTAGTCAGATTGTTCAGCAGAATACACCACTTCTTGTTCGTCATCCTCACCCATAATTAAAAGCTTTGCGGGAACCTTCCTTTTAGACTTAGCTACCTTTGTAGGCTCATGGCGTGCCTCACTGTCAGACTCAGAATGCATTGTTGTATTTGGTGGTGTGTTCCAGTCGACAATAAGGTCATCAGAATGAAAGGGGCTTGAAGAAGAACTTGTAGTATCTCTCCTTGATCTTTTTTTTGCTGGGGATCTGAAAGACAATGAATCATCAGGAGGAGTGGCTTCCTCAGATGATACCTTGGCTTGAATGTCAATTTCCTGATGTGCCCCTACTTCTGGAGGAACAAGCATTATGGGAACTTGTGCCGCTCCATGCGCCTCTAGTTGCGCCTCTCCATGCACCTCTCCTTGCGCCTCTCCTTGCGCCTCTCCTTGCGCATGTACTTGGGCTTCTACTTGCTGCACCTGTGTTGTTGTTGTGGCTGTGGTTGTTGAACACTCGTCAGATGAGTTACAACCTGTGTTGATTGGATGCTACTTTCTTGCGATGAGCCAACATCACTGGTTGATGGTTATTGAACAAGTAAAGTGGCTGCCTCTGCAGCACTCATGGACTTGGACCTAACTTGGAGTGGTGGTGGCACTGAGCCCAATAAAGCAGAGGTGATGCTCCCAGCTTGGTCCCCGGCAAACCCCGCTGCTGCAGGGGTAGTTTTTTTTCCCCCAAAAAAATGTTGGTCGGCACACCAGTCTCCTTGGTAAGTGGCGCCACTTGCTTCTTCTGCTTCACCTTACTGGCAACGTTCTTGCTAGAGGAGCTACGGGCAACTTATTTTGGGGCAATCTTCTTCAGATGTCAGAACAGCAGGCCGCAGTTGCACGAGTTGCAGAGTTGTCTGTGGCCACACGTGACGTTGTGCTGCACACACCACATGGCCAGGCCACAACAACACCCCCAAAAAGTCAAAAAACACACAGAAATAACCACCATCCAATGCCATCCATGCCTTCAATGATGTTTAAATTCAAGACACCACACAGAAAGACTTGGTCCATGCACCACTGACTACCCCTGGGCATAATGGGTGAAAGCAAGGCAAACCAGGTGCAGGCCTGAGCACACTGCCTGGCTTCAAAATGGACCCTTGACTCCCAGCAACATGGCCAGGCCCTGCCTGGACCAGGCCTCAAAATGGCCCCCACTCACATGGCCAGGCCACAACAACACCCCTAAAAAGTCGAAAAACACACAGAAATCACCACAATACAATGCCATCCATGCCCTCAATGATGTTTAAATTCAAGACAACCCACAGAAAGACACCCCATGCACCACTGACTACCCCTGAGCACAATGGGTGAAAGCAAGGCAAACTGGGTGCAGGCCTGAACACACTGCCTGGCTTCAGAATGGACCCTTGACCCCCAGCAACATGGCCAGGCCCTGCCTGGACCAGGCCTCAAAATGGCCCCCACCCACATGGCCAGGCCACAACAACACCCCCAAAAAGTCGAAAACACACAGAAATCACCACAATCCAATGCCATCCATGCCGTCAATGATGTTTAAATTCAAGAAACCCCACAGAAAGAATTGGTCCATACACCACTGACTACCCCTGGGCATAATGGGTGAAAGCAAGGCAAACTGGGTGCAGGCCTGAGCACACTGCCGGGCTTCAAAATGGACCCTTGACCCCCAGCAACATGGCCAAGCCCTGCCTGGACCAGGCCTCAAAATGGCCCCCACCCACATGGCCAGGCCACAACAACACCCCCAAAAAGTCGAAAAACACACAGAAATCACCACAATCCAATGCCATCCATGCCGTCAATGATGTTTAAATTCAAGAAACCCCACAGAAAGAATTGGTCCATACACCACTGACTACCCCTAGGCATAATGGGTGAAAGCAAGGCAAACTGGGTGCAGGCCTGAGCACACTGCCGGGCTTCAAAATGGACCCTTGACCCCCAGCAACATGGCCAGGCCCTGCCTGGACCAGACCTCAAAATGGCCTCACCCACATGGCAAGGCCGTCACAACACCCCCAAAATGTAAAACAACCACACAGAAATTACCGCAATCCAATGCCATCCATGCCCTCAATGATGTTTAAATTCAAGACACCCCACAGAAAGACTTGGTCCTTGCACCACTCACTACCCCTGGGCCTAATGGGTGAAAGCAAGGCAAACTGGGAGCAGGCCTGAGCACACTGCCTGGCTTGAAAATGGACCCTTGTCCCCCAGCAACATGGCCAGGCCCTGCCTGGTCCAGGCCTCAAAATGGCCCCCACCCACATGGCCAGGCCACAACAACACCCCCAAAAAGTAAAAAAAACACACGGAAATTACCACAATCCAATGCCATCCATGCCCTCAATGATGTTTACATTCAAGACACCCCACAGAAAGACTTGGTCCATGCACCACTGACTACCCCTGGGCATAAAAGATGAAAGCAAGGCAAACTGGGTGCAGGCCTGAGCACACTGCCTGGCTTCAAAATGGACCCTTGACCCCCAGCAACATGGCCAGGCCCTGCCTGTACCAGGCCTCAAAATGGCCCCCACCCACATGGCCAGGCCACAACAACACCCCCAAAAAGTCGAAAAACACACAGAAATCACCACAATCCAATGCCATCCATGCCGTCAATGATGTTTAAATTCAAGAAACCCCACAGAAAGAATTGGTCCATACACCACTGACTACCCCTGGGCATAATGGGTGAAAGCAAGGCAAACTGGGTGCAGGCCTGAGCACACTGCCGGGCTTCAAAATGGACCCTTGACCCCCAGCAACATGGCCAAGCCCTGCCTGGACCAGGCCTCAAAATGGCCCCCACCCACATGGCCAGGCCACAACAACACCCCCAAAAAGTCGAAAAACACACAGAAATCACCACAATCCAATGCCATCCATGCCGTCAATGATGTTTAAATTCAAGAAACCCCACAGAAAGAATTGGTCCATACACCACTGACTACCCCTAGGCATAATGGGTGAAAGCAAGGCAAACTGGGTGCAGGCCTGAGCACACTGCCGGGCTTCAAAATGGACCCTTGACCCCCAGCAACATGGCCAGGCCCTGCCTGGACCAGACCTCAAAATGGCCTCACCCACATGGCAAGGCCGTCACAACACCCCCAAAATGTAAAAAAACCACACAGAAATTACCGCAATCCAATGCCATCCATGCCCTCAATGATGTTTAAATTCAAGACACCCCACAGAAAGACTTGGTCCTTGCACCACTCACTACCCCTGGGCCTAATGGGTGAAAGCAAGGCAAACTGGGAGCAGGCCTGAGCACACTGCCTGGCTTGAAAATGGACCCTTGTCCCCCAGCAACATGGCCAGGCCCTGCCTGGTCCAGGCCTCAAAATGGCCCCCACCCACATGGCCAGGCCACAACAACACCCCCAAAAAGTAAAAAAAACACACGGAAATTACCACAATCCAATGCCATCCATGCCCTCAATGATGTTTACATTCAAGACACCCCACAGAAAGACTTGGTCCATGCACCACTGACTACCCCTGGGCATAAAAGATGAAAGCAAGGCAAACTGGGTGCAGGCCTGAGCACACTGCCTGGCTTCAAAATGGACCCTTGACCCCCAGCAACATGGCCAGGCCCTGCCTGTACCAGGCCTCAAAATGGCCCCCACCCACATGGCCAGGCCACAACAACACCCCCAAAAAGTCGAAAAACACACAGAAATCACCACAATCCAATGCCATCCATGCCCTGAAGGATGTTTAAATTCAAGACACCCCACAGAAAGACACCCCATGCACCACTGACTACCCCTGGGCATATTGGTTGAAAGCAAGGCAAACTGGTTGCAGGCCTGAGAACACTGCCTGGCCTTAAAATGGACCTTTGACCCTCAGCAACATGGCCAGGCATTGCCTGGACCAGGCCTCAAAATGCCCCCCACCCACATGGCCAGGCCACAACAACACCCCCAAAAAGTCGAAAAACAAACAGAAATCACCACAATCCAATGCCATCCATGCCCTCAATGATGTTTAAATTCAAGACACCCCACAGAAAGACTTGGTCCATGCACCACTCACTACCCCTGGGCATAATGGGTAAAAACAAGGCAAACTGGGCGCAGGCCTGAGCACACTGCCTGGCTTCAAAATGGCCCCTAGATCCCCACCCACATGGCCAGGCCCTGGACCAGGCCTCAAAATGGCCCCACCCAGATGGCTAGGCCCCAACACCACCCCAAAAAGTAAAAAAAAACACATAAAAATCACCATAATCCAGTGCTATTGATGCCCTCAATGATGTTTAAAGTCAAGACACCTCACAGAAAGACTTGGTCCATGCACCACTCACTACCCCTGGGCATAATGGGTGAAAGCAAGGCAAACTGGGTGCAGGCCTGAGCACCCTGCCTGGCTTCAAAATGGGCCCTTGACCCCCAGCAGCATGGCCAGGCCCTGCCTGGACCAGGCCGCAAAATAGCCCCCATCCACATGGCCAGGCACCAACACCACCCCAAAAAGTAAAAAAACACACAAAAATCACCACAATCCAATGCCATCTATGCCCCCAATCATGTTTAAATTCAAGACACCCCACATAAAGACTTTGTCCATGCACCACTTACTACCCCTGGTCCTACTGGCTAGTGAGGATTTACAGGCAACCCCAAAATAAAAATAAAAACACACATATAACAGTGAGCTACAGTTCCATGCAATAAATGAGATTTAAGTTCAACAAAACTCACAGAAACAGTTGGATCATGCACCCATGACTAACCCTGGGCCTACTGGATACTAAGGCTACCCAACAATATATTTTTTTTAAAGTTGGGAAAAAGTTTTAAAATTGTAGTTGCAGCAACTACAATGCCCCAAACAAACAACACCAACTTACTTGTAAAATCTCAAATCAAAAAGTGTTCCAAACTCCAAAGTCCAAAAAGTCCTCAAATACAAATATCCAGCAGCAGATCCAAATCAAAGGTGACCAGGACATGGACAAAGCACTGGGAGGAGCCTGCTGGATAGGAACAGGAAGTTGGAGACTCTGGGGCACTTCCTTCCTCCCCCGCCCCCACCAAAATGGACTCCTTGCACAAAAAAGTGCAGACAAATGTCAATCTGAGGAGTTATTCTGATCAAAATCATCAGTTTCAGAAGGTTTATGCTTCCTGCGGTGGATTTCCTGTGCAGAATTGCAATTTTTGCAATTTCGGGAAACCGAGCTGTTCAAATCTCCCACCGGAAGTCAGCTGCGCGCCGTATCTACGTGTTCGGCATTGTTTACTCCCGCAATGCGTAATCGCGTGCCCTTATGACATACTCGCGTTGTCAAACTCACGCTGTGCAAGATGGCGAGCCGCGATTACGTAATTGCGTTTAAAAAACTATCGCGCGATCACGCAGCAAGATCGAAAATGGCGCAGCACACGCAAACCGGGAGAAAAACAACTCGGCGGACTCAGAATCACAGTAAATAAACGTAGCGCGCACAATATTGTATTTTTCAAGCGTGACCTTGCAAAATAATTTGCAGCTTGCGAATTTGCGGAATTTTGGGCAAATTCGCGGGATTCGCAGACCGCAAAATCGCCAAAAATCTGCAAATTTCGCGAACGAAACGGATTTTACACCCACGCTTAATCTGATCCTTGACTATTGCTAGGGAATCGCTGATGTGGTCCGTTTTGTGTCTCTTCAGGTGCAGGCTTCAAGTGATCTCTGCCACAACTTGAGTGCAGGTGATTGGGTGCTTGTCCGAAAGCACGTGAGAAAGAGCTGCTTGGAAGTTCCCTGGAGAGGCCCTTACCAGAATATATTGGTGACAAACACTGCAGTGAAGTGCAGAGGATTGCCAAATTGGGTGCATGCTTCTTACACTCGCAGAGTTTCAGCACCCTTGGAAGAAACAGCTCCTCTCCTGAATAAAAATCTAGCTGTGGTGGCCGTGCCACAGGAGGGGACCAGTCAAGCTGTGAGGGTGGTTGACAAAGCTGGTTGCTCACCAGACCAATCTGAGGAGGGTCACGACCATGGTGATACTGAGAGTTGCTGTCAAGGTGGTCCCGAATCAGACTTAGCAGAAGTAAGTTGAGTGGAGGGTGAGCAAAAAGAGAGTGCAGAAGAACTAACTTCACTGAAGAAGCGTGGCTTGAAAGGCAGAGGCAATTGAATCTGCGACTGGTTTCTGAGAAAGATCTTGCTCCTTTATCTGAAGACTCTGAATCAGAAAAAGGTGAAGAAGGGCAAGCTTGTGGGGGTCTGATAAGATCAAGATGAACAAGGGGGCCTTGTCAGAGATATGCAACTCCGGAGTGGTCATACGTTGTGACTGATTCCAGGAGTGCTGAGTTCTGGGAGGCTGAGGGCAGTGACAGTGGTCAGTAACAATCCTAACGTGAAAATAGACATGGTGTTATTGGTGCCAGGACTTGAAATCGGAGGAGTACTGACCATCACAGTTCTGAATCCCCCGATGCTGAGCAGGATTCATAATCTGATCTTGAACATATTGGTATTTCCTACGTTTGGCTTTGAATCTCCATCTCATGAAATTATTGTTCTTCGTCTTGAACTTTTACAGCATGTTCTAGAGGTAATCAGAGGAAAGCCTATTTTGGATGAAAGAAACTTTGCTGTTAATAAAGTTAAAGATGATAACCTAGGTCCGAGTGGAAGAAGAAAGGGACATCCTGTAGAGGAAGGAGAAGGGTTAAGGTTGTCTTTTGTGTACTGTAAATAAGGAACTGAAATAGAAAACGGGATTTTCAGCTTTTCTAGTGTTGTTCGAACTAGTTTGCAAGTAACTGAAATAGGAGTAACAGAGACTTTTGAGTGTTCGTTGCTGAACTAAGAACATTGAGAGTTTTCCAGAGATCATGGAGTCTGGAAATTCAAATCGTAGCTCTAAATGTATAGTAGGTACACTTGTAGGTGGAGTGATAGTTTTCATAATCTTAGTAGTTGTAGTTTTGCATTTAGTCACACATGAGCAGGCAGGGGAGGTACAGGGAACACCTACACCTACCACTCCTAGCAAGAAAGTATTCAAAATAAGTTCAAGTTCAAGAATTTATATAGCGCACTACTCACCCAGAGGGTCTCAAGGCGCTTGGGGAGGGGTTAATTATATATCGAATAGCCAGGTTTTGAGTTCTTTTCTCAAGGAGATGTGGTTCAGTGTAAGGCTGAGGTGAGTGGGGAGTGAGTTCCAGGTCTTGGCCGCCAAGTAGGAGAAGGATCTACCTCCCATGGTGGATCTTTGGATATGCGGAACTGCGGCGAGGGCTTGATTGGAGGATCTCAGTTGGCGGGTGGGTGTGTAGAAGGATAGTCGAGTGTTGAGGCATTCGGGACCTAGTTTGTAGAGGGCTTTGTGTGTGTGGGTGAGGAGACGAAACGTTATTCTCTTGTTGACGGGAAGCCAGTGGAGGTCTTTCAGGTGGCCGGTAATGTGATCTTGGCGAGGGATGTCTAAGATGAGTCTCGCTGATGCGTTTTGGATGCGTTGGAGTTTTTTTTGTAATTTGGCTGTGATTCCGGCGTAGAGGGTGTTTCTGTAATCTAGTCGACTCGTGACCAGTGCGTGGGTGACAGTCTTTCTTGTCTCGGAGGGGATCCAGCGGAAGATTTTTTTGAGCATACGAAGTACGCTGAAGCAGGAGGATGAGACGGCGTTGACTTGTCTGGTCATCGAGAGTGCGGAGTCTAGGATGAAGCCAAGGTTTTGTGCGTGGTCTGTGGGTATGGGTACTGAGCCTAGAGCCGAAGGCCACAATGAGTCGTCCCAGGCAGAGGGGGATGATCCCAGGATGAGCACTTCTGTTTTGTCTGAGTTAAGTTTTAGGTAGCTGTTTTTCATCCAAATGGCTACTTCTTTCATGCCTTCGTGAAGATTGGTTTTGGCGGTGTTAGGGTCTTTGGTGAGGGAAAGGATCAGCTGGGTGTCGTCAGCGTAGGAGATGATGTTAAGGTTGTGTTGATGCGCGATGGATGCAAGTGGGCTCATGTAGACGTTGAAGAGGGTGGGGCTGAGTGATGATCCTTGTGGTATGCCGCAGATGACTTCGGAGGCCTCTGATTTGAATGGGGGAAGTCGGACTCTCTGATTCTCCCAGCTAGGAACGAGATGATCCAGTCCAAGGCTTTTCCTTGTATGCCGATGTTGTTGAGGCGTTGTATGAGGGTGCTGTGACAGACAGTGTCGAAGGCGGCGGAGAGGTCGAGTAGAATGAGGGCCACTGTTTCTCCGTTGTCTAGTAGTGTTCGGATGTCGTCTGTAGCTGCGATGAGGGCGGACTCAGTGCTGTGTTTGGCTCGAAAGCCTGACTGTGAGGGATCGAGGGAATTGTTGGATTCAAGGAAGGCGGTGAGCTGACTATTGACGGCTTTCTCAACGACTTTGGCAGGGAATGGGAGGAGTGAGATGGGGCGGTAGTTTTTAAGTTCAGAGGGGTCTGCTGTGGATTTCTTCAGGAGGGCTCTGACTTCGGCGTGTTTCCAGCTTTCTGGGAAGGTAGCGGAGTTGAAGGAGCAATTGATGACATCACGGAGATGGGGTGCGATGATGGAGTCTGCTTTGTTGAAGATGTGGTGGGGACAAGGGTCGGTTGGCGAGCCAGAATGGATGGAGTTCATTAGGTGGATGGTGTCTTCAGTGGTGACTGGGTTCCAGGTGCTGAGGATGTTAGGGCGGTTTAGGTTCGGAGGGGGGTGGAGAGGATTGTTCGTTGGAAATGTTTTTGAAGCTGTTATGTATGTCGGCAATTTTGTTGTAGAAGAAGGAGGATAACGAATCGCAGAGGTCTTGGGAGGGAGTGATGTCGTTTGAGGCTGCGGTGGGGTTGGTGAATTCTTTAATGATGTTGAATAGTTCCTTGCTGTTATGGGCGTTGTTGTCGAGTCGATTGTTGAATGCTGATTTCTTGGTGGATCGAATCAGATGGTGGTGTTTGCGGGTGGCTGCCTTGAGGGTGGTCATGTTGTCGGTGGTTGGGTTTTTTCTCCATGTTTTCTCGAGAGTACGGCATAGCTTCTTGGATTTCTTAAGGTCATTGTTGAACCAGGGGGCCTTTTTGCTGTCCTGTTTGGTGTGATGGTTTTTTAAGGGTGCTAATTCGTCAGCGCTGTGAGTGAATTTGGTGGCAGCTTAGTTTGGGTCAGATGAGAGGGCGGGTGGGTTTTGGTTGAGCGATGTGAGGAGTTGGTCGGTGGTGATTTTTTTCCAGTTTCTTCGAGGGATAGGTTGTGGCGGGTTGTGGGTCGAGGTGGTTTTGTAGCTGAAGTGAACACAACTATGGTCCGCCAATGGAGAGTTGTGGTGCGGTCGAAGGAGATGTGTTTGCTGGAGGTGAAGATTGGGTCGAGCGTATGTCCGGCTATATGGGTGGGGGTGTCAACAAGTTGTTTGAGACCGAGATTGGCCAGGTTGTCAAGAAGGGTGGAGGTGCTGCTGTCGTTTTTCTTTTCCAAGTGAAAGTTGAGGTCTCCCAGTAGGATGTAGTTCTCGGAGGCGAGGGCATGTGGACTGATGAAGTCTATGATGTCTTTGCTGAATTGTTTACGAGGTCCTGGAGGCCTGCAGATGAGGGTGCCTCTGAGTGTGGTTCTCCACTAGCAGCAAAGCTAAAAGAGCTTTGCTGCTAGAGGGGAGTCACAGGTTTCACATAGATCTTTCTAGAAGTGATTTTAAACTTAATGCCTATGCTAAGTTGTTGTATGCATATATTGGACGAGGAGCAGAGAGTGAAGTTGTGTATAAGATATCACCAGACTTATTATGAGAATGTTCCAGTGGGACAAACCACATGTGATCATGTCTTCACTTTAGAAGATTCTGCAAAGGCGTTTTTGCAAGGTTCCATGCAAGTGATACCGGCTGTGTATTATATGTGTGGAAAGTTTATTTAGCCATCATTTTCCCCAAAATCTATCATGAGTAAGATTTGGAACTTCTAGAAGGAGGGGAGCATTCAAGAGTAAAAAGAAGTGAGAGTGCAGGAGCAAAAGTTGGAGATATTTTTGGAGCAGTGATACCAGGTTTGGGAGTGACCCTGAATGATGTGAAGATTAGAAGGCTGGTGCCTCTGGTTGGTAAATGGTCAATGAATACAGCTAAGTCACTGGTACTAGTAGATGGTGAGATGTTGTTGATAAGGACCTTGGTTTTGCAGAATCTCTTGCTTTAGACTTTAGACTTTTGAAAGATCAGGAATGTTGTACTTATATACAAGATAATTGCAAGGATCTGGAGAAATATATAAGTAACATCACTACAATTCATCATGTGATTTAGGATCTGACTGTAGAAAGCATTTGGGATAAAGTAGGCAAAGGATTTAGTCAGGTGGGAGGTTGGTTTGCAAATCTGGAAAAGGCTTTCCTTGGCTATGTTCTAAAACCTCTCATTATAGTTGTGGCTTGTGTGATCTGTTTGTGGGTTTACTTACGGCTTACTAGTGGTATAAGTCCAGCAGGATTTAGAGATCACTAAGAGAGCAAAAGAGGAGGATGGAAAGAATACAGGACAGTCAATATGAGAATCTTAAAAATGTGGAGTGGCTCAGATGAGGGAGAATGGCAACAAGTTCTGTTTAGGTCAGTTCTTTCTCCAAGGATGGTGTGATTTTGGTGATGACACTTGTCATCAAAGGGTGGAACTGATAGAGCATCATTTTATTCTGAAAATTGTAGGGGTGCATCATAATCATGGGTAGTCAGCACACGCATATTTAGAGGATTGCATTAACTTGTGGCTCATAGTGTTGTATAGCATTTTAGGACCCTAGTGTAATTTCCCCGATTCATGCCCTTATATAGGTATAAACCACCATATCCTCATATAGGCATAGAAATCATAACCATATTTAGACATAGCTCATGCAGTCCAAATACGGCATGGCTACTTCCACTAGTTCCGAAAATCCACAACGATTTCTTGGAAAACTCGGCTTCAGCAGTTAGGGACTTCCCCTTGCTTGAATATTAATTTGTCCAAGAACTCATGGAGTTTTCAAAGAACTGAGACTCTTTGATGACGTTATTATGTCCTCCTTTACGTCAAACTTGGCACCTTCAAGGTATAAATATGCCCACACTTGCCCAAGCAAACACACGGTGGTTTGGAGCAGTTCTGCTATCTACCTTTCCGATGCATCCTGCTACAGCAAGTGCTGAAGGAAGTCGACCCTCCAGCAGATGCACTTAGAGAGACGCTGTCTTTTCTCCTGCCGATAAATCCAGCTCCAGTGTTTCCAAGCTCCATTTGCGGGGTGTTGGTAAATCGAGTCCTGAGACTGACCTACTTCATTCTAAACCAAGGTACGGAGCTGATTTGACCCTAAGAGAAATCTTGGATAGATTCTTGGCAAAAGAATACTAAACTTATGCTACACCACACTTACTTCTTCCCTCATATTAGACTTAGGTTAGGTACATCCGGGTAGGTGTATTTTATGGATTAGAAACCATACCATGCTTTTACAGTATTATTTTATAATACTCTTCTTGCTGTACGCATTATACTTTACAGCCAGTATTAAGATTGTAGCAGTTCATTTCTTCTGCATGAGAAAATACTTTTATTGAAAACACCCGTCTCTCTATTTCTCTGCACCTCTGGTGAAACGAAGCATGCACGAATGACTGAGTACAATATCTATCTATTGTTTCCACGATTCTGAAGATCAGTTTTATCTTGGGGAAACAAAGTTGTCATGTTTATGCAGTTGTCAGAAACTAAATCCCTTCTTGTGAATTTTAGAAAGTTTCTAGTGACCTCTGAGCTAGCTGGCACTCACAACTAAGTTTAATATATTCAATAGAGACCTAGTAGACATAAGTCCTACATCACGTCTATAGGATATATTATTCCAATGTGCAGACACTATTGGGAATATAGGAACTACACTACATTGCGGCCAACGTTTGGTAAGGCACTAATTTAACGCTAGATACTAGAGTAACTCAGTGGTGCTTTTTACAGAGACCCCTTTTTCCAGTAAAATACTCCAAAAGACATCTGGAGTGGGTAAAAGGATAACAAATCCACCATAACTGAGTAGGACGAACATCCTATGTATTAGTTTTTGGTTTTGTTCAACGTTGAAGGATACAGTGTTCCAGAAATATTGTGCACCTAATCTTCGTCTCCTTGAAACTTGCTCTGCAAACTTTCAGTCAACAATATGGCTGACAATGATAATCCCGGGGCCAGTGGAACTGCAGTAAATGCAATCCAACCCTGTCTTGACGTTACAGGTTTCCAACAAAATGACCCGATGCTATAATCATCCGAGAAAACTTAAGGAAAACAATAGCTACAAAGCTCATTGAAAATGTCCTATCACCGAGAGGTGGTAGGGTTATATTTGTCATAGAGGCACATAATTATCGGCAGACAGAGGTATTCTATTCATGGATTATCTTTCCACAAGCATATCCAACAACACATAAGATAGAGGAACATCCAGTGGAATACGTTCCTTTCGAGGACATTGAAATTCCACTACCTTACCAAGAGCATCATCTCTGGTTTAAAGGCGCCCTACAGCATCAAAATCACATTACCAGGCTCGGTCCACCAGGTAGACCAGGGGAAAAATGGCAGATACTAGCCAGCTATACACCACATCTTGTCATTGAACAAATGACAGGTCCAGAACTGTTAGCTCAGCTAAAACAATCGATTAAAATACATAGACAATTAGTCCAATATGTCATGCGGACTCTAACAGTTGAACCTGCTATAAGAATTCCACAGCACACCCCTCATCAGGGGAACACAAACAAAATAACACCACAGACCATACAATCAGTCATTGGTAAATTACCTCAAAAAAGGGAACAAATTCCATTCTGGTTAGCTAAAAAAATTACTCAGATCGAGGCAGTATTTCCCGATAGTACACCTCATGAGAAACACAGGATTCTTACAATCTGTTTACCAATGGGGATCGCACCACATCTGGAGGACTGTGATACTTGGGGTACAGTCTTTGCTGCAATCTACAAAAAAACACATGGTGTTCCGTCTAAGGCAGTAATACCAGATGTCCTGAAACAGATTCAAAATGAATACGAGGCAGAGCCTGCTTTAAATCTCGGTATGAAGTTACTGAAAGGTTTCAAACAGGTCTCAGGTATAATATTAGCTAATATTAAAGGTGAAGCAGCATCCGTGGCAATCCACCAAAAACTAAAAGAACTAGATGTAACTGAGCAACCATATGAATGGGCCAGAATAATAGAAAAATCCTATGAAGAACTAGACAGAGATAGTTTTAAAGGGAAACCAGTAAAGCCCGAACTAACAGATAATCCTGAAAAAGTTTTTATTAAAAACACACTCACTACTCCTAAAAATAAGTGGGAAAATACTAGTCAGACACTTCCTAAAGAGAAGCGTTCGCAATCTAGAGGTAGGTCTCCTCAAAAGGAGCCCCATGAAAAAAGGTATAACATGGATAATTTGAGAAAACCCTATAGATATCAAGATACTGATTCACGTTCCTCTCGTACCTTTCAGACTTCCTCGCAGAAATCCAAAAAAAGGGGATGATCAGAACACAAGGAAGAACGCGTGAAGTCCAAAGACGATCAACACGTTCAGAAAAATAGGAAAAATCAATTCACCAAAAAGAAGGTAGCAAGTCTTAAAAACGGACATGCCGAGGATCTTGAGGACACAACTCAAGAACAGGGAGTGGGCCCAGACAATGCTGGACAGCGCAGCAGAAGTTACCATAGCTCACAAGATCATCTGGAGACAGTGGACCTGAAAGAATGCATTCAGGTTGAAACTGCCGATATCAGGGTTAGTGTACCCTATAAGTTATATGAAGTAACACTTCGGATAGAGGGGGACATAACTAGAAAAATAAAGCACTGTTATGGGAAAAACAATCTAAGGGTTATGACATCCTTCTGGCTGAAAAAGACTGGCCACCTGAATCTGTCAGGGAGTGCACACATGGCGAAGAGATCATTATGCCAGCCTTCTCAAATCATATTCCTATTCATAAAAAATAAACCTATGCCAGAAAAGGGGCTGTAGCCCAGGCTCCAGCATTATATAAAAATCATGTGGGATGGGATGAGGATTCTCCTCACCATAAAATCCAGTTAAAAAATCAACCTACTGCTCAGAGGCAGTATCCAGTTAAGCAAGAACCTAAAAAACAGGTCAGGGAGATCCTAGATCAACTTGATTACCAAGGGGTGATTGAAACATGCACCTCGCCATGAACAATCCTTTGTTGCCTGTCTCCAAACCAGACAATACATATCGTCTAGTTTTGGACTACAGACATTTAAATACATGTTGCAAAAGCTTTGCAGTACAAAATGCACACAGTGCAGCACTGATGAATAACATTGTGTGCAAAAAATATAAAACCACATTAGATATTTCAAATGGTTACTTATGTCAAAATATCGCACCTGAAAGCAGGTATTTGACCGCTTTTTCAATTATGGGGACACAGCGTAACTTTTGTCATCTCCCCAAGGGATTCAAGAATAGTCCAGGGTTATTTTCAGCCAGAGAAACAGAGTTACTGCAAACATATGATGATGATGCATTATCTTATGTCGATGACATCTATCTGACAGACGATGATTTGGACAGGCACTTCAACAGGGTGAATACCATAATACTTGGCTTCGCCTCTAAAGGATACAAATTCAATTTAAAAAAATCAAGAATTGCCCACCTCAACGTCCTATTCTTAGGATACGAACTTTCAATTGAAGGTAAAAGCCTGGCAGCAAACTTTTTAGAAAAATGAGCGCTGCTCCAACCTTCGAAAACAATGAAAAACTTACAGTCAGTTCTAGGATTCCTGAAGTTTGGAAGAACGTACATTCTAAACTACGCAGAAAGGGTTAAACCTCTCTACGAATGAATCAAACCTGATTTCAAACAAACTAATTGGACTCAAAAACACACAGAAATTTTGCGTTCAGTGCAAACAGACATGTTAGCAACAACCCATTTACAGACATGCGTAAACGAGCGCAACCTTGCAATCCGAATCATCACAGGGAGATGCGGATCATCATACCTAACCATTAATGAAGGTGAAAAGGTACCATTAGCTTACAAATCACACTGGTACACACAAGCAGAAATGAAATTCACTTCAACAGAAAAAACTGCAGAAGCAAAAGAGAGAGCCCTCACACAGGGTAAACGCATAAAAGTTGTTACTCCTGTTCCTGCCTTAGAGGTAGTGACAAAGGCAAGCATTCCAAATGCAAAAGCTCTACATGCAAGATGGATACAATGGATTAATTCTCTTGCTGCAACAGACGTTGAATACGTTTTTGATCCCTACTTGAAGACTCAAGAATTTCTCCAATACGAACAAGAATGTCCTCTGCCCACTGAGATTCTGCCTCTAAAACATTACGGATGTATAATTTATACAGGGGGATCAGCACAGCCCCCAACTGGGGGGAAACAAGCTTATAGTGCTGCGTGCGTAATTGTTATAGGTCGCTGGCATGATGGTAAATTCAGACCTATGGTCATAAAAACTCAATCTCTCGGATACTGTACAGCTCAGCGAGCTGAACTACAGGCTTTTAAGATGGTGCTTGAAAATACCGATCACAAATTCCCGACACTCATAGTGTGCAATTCGTATTACTGCATCCAATCTTACAAAGAATACTTGCAGAATTGGGTTCAAAACAGTTTCAAAGATGCAAAAGGTGGCACAATCAAGCTTAAAATGCCTTGGGAAAAAGTAGTTATATTACAGAAAGAACTACAAAAGACTCATGTGATCCATACACTGAGTCATCAGCATGATGGCATTCACGTTGAAGGGAATTAATTGGCTGAAGAAGCTGCTAAAGCAGCTGTGCAAAAGGTTTCCATAACTGAAGGTAAGATGCCAGACGATATGTATCAAAAAAAGGATTTATTGCAGGTGAAGAGGCACAGAGCATCCAGCTGAACAGCAGGGCAGGCTTAAACTGCCACACAGGGAATCTGGAACACAGAACCAGGAAGGCTCACGCAGGAGCAGGGTTCTAGTTCCAGCAAGGGAAATAAATAATTAAAAGGTGAAATGCAACACATCTCCTTCCTATAAAACAAAGCAAACAGTAAAGTGAAAGGAGAATTAAGATAAAAACCTAGAAGGCATAACTACAGGTCTGGCATTGGTTTTAACTCTATGAGCGACAGATTGAGAGGGCGGAACACAGTTGCTGTCGCCATGAGAAGAACTCTGAGCAGAACATTTATCATGAGTAGAAGTCTGGGCAGAACCAGGAGGAACAAACTTACATTTGGCAACCCTCCTTATGTTCCAGGATCTACCATCTTGGGTAATTACAGAGTTCCTGAAAACTTTGACAATCTTAATGGGGTTGCCAAACTTGGAAAGACCTTTGAGAGTGAACCCAGGTTTCTTGATCTTGACCCATTCGCCCACAACAAAATCAGGAACTTTCACATTCATTTTACGGTCAAACAAAGACTTCATAGTGTTCTGCTTGGTTTCAACCCGACTGGCCACTTGCGAGATGTCTAAGTGGTCAGCCTTAACATCCAACTTCTTAACCCACCAAGGACAGATTTCAGAACTGGGAGTTCTCCCTTTCAGAAGTTGGAAAGGACTAACCTCAGTAACAGCATGTGGAGTGATGCGGTACATCCAAAGTCTTTCCCTTACCACATCCCTCCAGGATTCACACGAAGAACAAGCAAGCTCCACAGCATTTTTGAGGACACGGTTAAACCTCTCAACCTGGCCATTTTCTCTAGGCTCATACAACGAAGTAGTGTGATGCTTGATACCACAAGAAACAAGAAAATCCTCCATGTCCCGAGAGATAAGTTGGACGCCATTATCAGTAATAAGGATTTCAGGGGAACCCTCTCTGGCAAAAACTTCCCTAAGAAAAGAAATAATGACCAAGGTGGTGGCACAGGAGACAAACTTAACTTCCGGCCATTTACTGTGATAGTCAATAAGAACTAAAGCAAAACGAGCATTCTCTGGTAGGCGGTGGAAAGGACCAGAAATGTCAAAAGCCAGCTTCTGCCAGGGATGATCGGGCCAAGAAACAGGATGAAGGGGAGCAGAAGACACCTTAAGCATCTTATCACTACTAATGCAATCCACACAGTCACGGACAGTTCTATCTACCATCTTGTCGAGGCCAGGCCACCAAAAGTTGGTCCTAATGAGACGTTTCATAGAGGACATCCCAATATGAGTCCTATGGGCCAATGAAAGAATCTTGTTGTACAGAGAAGCAGGAGGAATCATTTTCCCAGACTTAAACAAAATCCTTCCTACAGCCTCAATCTCAGATGAAACCTGACAAAAAGGGGCAAATTCAGGTAAAACAGATTTATCCTTGGGCCAACCTTTTTCTAAACAATCAAAAATAAATGAGAAAATGGGATCCTTCTCAACTTCCGACATCCACTCAATCTCAGTGACACCCCTGAAATCACTAGAAATATAGTCATTAACCACAGAAACAATATCAATTTCAGGATTATCTGGGTTGGAACCAACATCAGGGCAAGGCAACCTAGAGAGAAAGTCCGCCGTGACATTACTCCTACCTGGGACATACAAAACCTCAAAATCATACTCCTGCAACTTTGAAGATAAGCGTGCAATGCGAGCAGTTGAGTTCCAACCTCCACCAGGAGACAAGATACCAACCAAGGGCTTGTGGTCAGTTTTAAGAATGAATCTGTTGCCCCAAACATAATTGCGAAAATGCTCCACAGCCCATGTGCAGGCTAACAACTCCCTTTCGATAACCGCATACCTCCTCTCAGTGAGAGATAGGGTCCTTGACGCAAAGGCAACACACCATTCTTCTTTGCCAGAAACCTGACCTAACACAGCTCCAAGACCATAACAACTGGCATCCACGGTAATAATGCACTTTTTGTTGAGAGAGAAGGATCTCAAAGTGGGGGCATTGACGATATCTTCTTTGATAGAAGAAAAGGCAGACTCCTGCCTTTCAGACCACACAAAGTCAGAGGACTTCCTGGTAAGCTCCCTGAGGGGTTCCATTTTCGTGGCGAAATTGCGAATGAACTTACTGTAGTACTCGCATAAGCCAGCGAAGGAAAGCAATTTCTCCTTGTTGTCAGGAGAAGGGGCTTTTACAATGGCATCAACAAGAGAACGCTTGGGAACTACACCGTCGGCAGACAAGGTATGACCCAAGTATTCGACACTCTTACAAAATAATTTACACTTGTTAAATTTGAGAGTAAGACCAGCTTCACATAACTTGTTGCACACATCCTTAAGATGAACACGATGATCATCCACATTCTTAGAAAAAATGAGGATATCATCCTGGAAACACTTTACGAAAGAACTAACCTCCTTAAAAATATGGTGCATGGCCCTCTGAAAGACCGAAGCGGCGGAGGCTAGGCCAAAAGGCATCCGCTTAAATTGAAAAAGGCCAAACGGAGTGATGAAAGCGGTAAATTGCTTTGCATCATCAGTCAATTCGATTTGGTGATAAGCGGAACGCAAATCAAGAGTAGAGAAAATGCAAGCACCATCCAACAAGCAAACCATTTCGTTTATATTGGGGAGAGGGTGACAATCAGTAATTAAGTTGGCATTGAGAGCCCTCAGGTCCACACATAGCCTGATACTTTTATCAGGTTTTTGAGCCAAAACGATGGGCGAAACCCATTCAGAGGACTCCACCTCTTCAATGACACCACCAAGGATCATATCATCCAATAAGATTTTGAGTTCAGCTCTTATACTGATGGGTACACCCCTCAACTTCTGTTTGACCGGAATGGCACCATTTTTAACTTTGATCCTATGGGAAAAACCTCTAAGTTTGCCGAGTTTCTCAGAAAAAACTTGAGGGAATAGCAAAGGAAGGTCCTTCTCGAGATCACATACATCCCTTGAGGATTCAGAAGCAATCATACTCTCATCAGACAAATGAGTACTCGTAGAACATGAAGCAGTGTTGTTCAAAGGTGCAGCATCATACGTAATGGCAACTACAGAAATAGGGTCTTTGTTCCTGGGATTTAAGGTAATACCAAGTCTGAATTGATCCCTCCAGCCCAGAACATTCACACCTTTGATGGCAATGTACATTTTGATCCAAGCACTATTCCCCCTAAACTCAATACAGACTTCTTTATAACCAACAATATTAATGTAGGATTCATCAAAGTTTTGTGCAACAATATCAGACTCACATAAGCTAGTTAGATCAACTAGATTACCAAAAACTTCATTGCAATATAACTTGGTGATAATGGTCCAGGGAGAGCCTGAATCCGCCATAAGTTTGAGCTCTTTACCCAAAATATTAACGATACAATCCGGAGAACTCAAAGTTTCTGCAGAATTAATATCAAACACATTGCGGATAGAAACAACAATGCCATGTTCAAGGTCTTGGGATGATGACATACCTTGTGACACAGTGGAAATTTTGCCTTTAGAGGAAAAAGAGGAATCTTTTCTAGAACTAGTGTCTTTGCACATTTTAGAAAAATGACCTGAACGTCCACATTTAGTGCACTCTTTTCCAATGGCAGGACAACGAGAATACGAAGCAATGTGGTTGGGATTACCACATCTAAAGCAGTAATAATTTTTTGAATTGACCTGAGTTTTCGTATTAACATTGGGCTTGCCAGTGGAAAATGAGCTAGAGGATGAAACAGCACTAACATTACCCTCATCAACACTAGAAGATAGTTTACTAACAGTGCCAGAGGAAGCTTTACTTTCTAAAGTTTTCATCCAACGTTCAGATTGTTCAAGAGCTTTGGAGGTACTGATGGTCACCTCTAAACTGGGATCGCCCAGAATCCAAAGCTGCTCCTGAACTTTTTTACTTCTCACATGTACAATAATTTGGTCCCTGAGCATTTCGTCAGTCATTAACCCGAAATTGCAATGAAGGGACAGAGCTCGAAGTGCAGTGAGAAAGTCATCAAAACTTTCATTCTCTTCTTGAGCTCTAGTATAAAACTTATACCTGTTCAATGCTACACTGGTATTGGGTTTAAATCTATTTTCAATTCGCAATAACGCTTCATCGTAAACATTGTGATCACCTCCTGAACGCATAGGAGGAAGAGTTCTGAAGACATTTTGACCCTCTGAACCCAAGCAGTGGAGGAAAATATTTTTCTTCCTTTCAGCAGACATACGCTCACCATCGATGGCTTTAAGGTAGGTGATAAACTCTTCCTTCCAACGTGACCATGGAATAGGTGGTTCACCTTTGCTCTGCAGAAACTTGCTTGGAGGATCAAATTGCATGGCAGAGTAATAAGTTAATCACACCACTTAAATAAAATAACAGTAACTGTAAATAGCATAGATGATGCCAATGGTGTAGAATGCACACAGAAAATGATAAGAAAGTATCAAAATATCCAAATTATACTTGCACTGTACTGGACACAGCAAAAATGCAGAGTAGCAAAAAAATATATATAGTACCAACCCTCAAAGCAGGAGAAGAACAAAGCTTTGAGAAAAGAACAATTGAATAAGTCTTTCAGCGTTTAAGCATCAAAAAGTGTAGCGTTTTCAGTCTGGAAGTATGTCTTAAAACGTTAAGGTGAAAAGCAGTAAATGTCAGTTTTAATCACGTCGTAGCTGTCAGTATTGTAGCGCTAGCGTCAGGATTTCACTCGGTCAGCCTAATTACCTGAGGCGGACGTTGATCCAGGAGGCTTTGATGCCGAGGCAGCGCTGATCTGGGGCACCGCTTGTGACGCGCCTCGAGAAACAAGTGTAGATCCAAGACGCTTTGACGCTGCAATCACTCGTTCAAAAACAAAAATAGACAGCAAAATAATGCAGGCTGTCACAGCTTCCAACAAAAACAACGGTAAAACATTACCAAAAGGCTTTCCACTCAATTACTCATATTTAACTGATGCAAATAATGTTCCTTTTGCTCAAATCCCTGGGGTGGGAGATAGAGTAATCCCAAACATGGAACACAGATTAGGACTAATTTTAGCAGCACATGAAGGACTTGCCTCTGCACACGCAGATGTTTCCGCTACAGTATCATTATTAAAGCAAAGATACTGTTGGCAGTGCATGAGGAAACAGACCTGAAACTATGTTTTGGAATGTGATATCTGCCAAAAAATGTAAGTTTCAACTGTGAAACGCCGGGCGCAGATGCCCCTTTTAATTTCGGATAAACAACTAGCATGTGTTTACCTGGACCACTGTGGTCCCTTACAAAGGGATGGCAAGTATAAATATATCATGGTCGCAGTGGATTCCTGCACAAGGTTCATTTGGATGTGGCCTCAGCGCTCGGCAGACGCCCAAACTGTTGTAAAATATTTGCGAGTCTTTATCTGCACATACATATAATCTGCACGCTACATTCTGACCAGGGTCCTGCATTTAGCTCTCGAGCTTACAAGGAGGCCATGGCCAGCTTGGTTGTTGCATTGCGGTACACAAATCCATTCCATCCTGAGATAAATTTGGTTGTGAAGAGAAAAAACTGTGACATAAAGCAATCTGTAAAAGCAAGGGTATTAGGTTCGGTTGACGGGTGGGTCAAGCATCTAATAGTGACCAATGTTGTCTTAATAACTTGCCAAGAAATTCTTTGGGTGGAATCACAACATATGAAATCCTTTTTGGTACTAGAATGATGGTCGAAGACCTCAATCATCATACTTCAGTGGTAGAACAAAAAACATTTGATATCAAAGACCATTTGGCTGTTTTGCCCGACTCAAATGAAACAAGAAGAAGTCTAAGCAACACATTACAAAAGCCAATGACCACTGAAGAAAAACCACCCGTCTGGATTCCAAAGATTGAGGATGTAGTCAGAGAAAAGATCGCGGATAAGAAGGAATTTGGGCCTTCATATAGAAAGCCACAACCTGTGCTAGCAATCCACAGATCAAGAACAGTGTTACTGCCACCCCTTGCTGGAAGAAAGGAGAACCCGTGTGTATGAATTGACCTGGTAAAACTACACCATGTGGCCGATAATAAGTAGTAGGCCCAGTAGACTAAAAATATGTAGCAGACAACCAAATCTTGATACCATCCAAGAGGTTCAAACTGAAAGACTCATCAACTTTGACGAATCTGCAGTGAGAAAAAAAGGACTATGCAACAAAGCCATGGAACTTGTGCCTCTTGAAACCCAAATAACAGTTCGTCAAGAAACTCCTGTCTACAATGATGTAGCATCTGAATATACCAACATGTCAAGGGAACAAGCAGTGCAGCGATTTCAAACAATCCGGATGCGATACCAACAACTGACAGATCTGCCTCTGGCTATTTCATCAACGTTGATACATTAAAACCTTTTCTGAGGATCCCTTTTCTGAAGATCTTAGTGAGCCTGAAACAACGCCAACAAATAAAACTTTCAAGGAACAAGTAACAGAGCTTTTTCGCCAGTTTGCAAATACATATCTACTTTCACCATGGGTTGAATTTTGGATTGTGTAAGGTGTACTTTTTCTCCTACTATGGCTCATTCTTGTTTTAAGTTTGGGAAAGCTTATAGATGGAAAATAGAGTAAAATAGACACAGCAAGTAAGAACAACAACTTGCTCCTGAAGCAGCACAAATCATCTCATCGTGATCAAAGAGACCTGTCATCAGTAAACATCACAGCCGTTCCTCGACCTGTTGGTATAGCGTCGGACAGAACTGATTATGACATTTATGGCCCTGTCGAGCTGTTGAAGATTCCACACCAACTTAAGGTTTCCTTAAGTGACTTTGTTTCACCCAGTACATTTTCTGATGATTGGGACTTTGAGACTGTTATTAACATGATAGCAGACTTAGAAATGTCAGCAAAATTTGCAAAACATGAACACGTAGATGGTCATCGAATTATGAAGGAATGTATTGTTTTCATCATTTGGTCTTCATTACTTGCACCAATCTGCCAACCCTAGAAATGTTTTAACTTATAATCAATGGGAGCATTGTCCAATGCCTCCAAGGGTAGCTCTAAAACATTTTATGAAAAATGTCCATACTTTTCAGGTTTTAATGTCACAAATGTAGAAAACTTTTACTTTAAAAATGTTATTATGACAGGCACGAAAAGTATGTTGACTAATACTAAGCAAATTTATTCTGCGGCCTTTTATGCTCAATTGTCCACATTAGGTTTTTACTTTTGGAAAGACAACATTGAGACAAAAACTGTTTGTGGCACAAAAGACTGGCAGGTGCAAGGTTTAGAAGCCTTATTCAGAGTCTGCATAATCCCCGAACAAATAATGTTCTTAAATGAAACTATTCAACAGACATCTTGTCTTGACCTGGCTAAGATAAAAGATTTGAACAAACAGTCCATACCTAAACCCACACTTGATAGTAATGGAACTACAGATGAAGAGGTAGTCTTGAAATATATTTTACAACAAAACAGAACTAATCCTGAATGTAAAAAATGGTTAATCTGGCCCACAGACACGAATAACTGTCAAGATAGATTCCTGAACAAGACACAAGGGTTTACAGTAACTAGGCCAGATCCAAGATATGTCCAGAGACAACATCCAGGGATAATAAGAATTTACAGTGTAGGAAAACTGTGCCTTGAGTGGCTACAAAAATCTGCAGTTTACCGGCGTATATGAAATGTTTATGACGTTGTTTGAGAGGTCTCATTAAGAATTCTCTCAAATCAATGCCATCTTCAAGTAAAGTTAAGTGCTGTTTTATATCTGGGAGTGTATTCATTTAGAGAAAGTTCTCTCTGTAGTTGACAATGGGTTAACAACACTGTTGTCCAGAATGTATTCTTTAGACAGCATTGTATCCTCTGCCATAGACATAATGGAACATGTCTTGCTAATGTTACAACATGGCCAGTCTCAATTGCGTTCTATAATCCTGCTAGGCTGGACGTTACAAAAACCTTTGTTAAGGCTATGTGCCTTGGCGTCTAATCAACACCACATCATTGTTTACTGGATTTAACCTTACAGATAAACAAATGTCTTTGACACAGATGGGAGCAGACTATATGGTGCTGAGCATAGAAAAACTGGAGAGATTACCATTAACCGTTTCTGAGAAACCAGCCGTGCATGGCACCATCACGATACCAGTAACGATTTTCCAGTTTCAGTATTGCTTTAAACACATACCAGCAGGCCTGTATGAAAGGTTGAGTAAAGAGTACATAAAGTCGACCTGTGATTTACCAAACACACACAAATGTTGGAGTGGGGAAAAGGAGGTATTTCTTAGTGGTAAAAATTGCAAAACAACATTGAGGGGTACACTTCTATGTCAAGGCATTCATTTACATGGACCTCTATTTCAAACATGAGCCAAGGGGGAAAAGAAGGGACAGGATTGCCCTCCACTCAACAATCAGCAATACACCAAAATCCTGTCTCTTGGGCGATCAATATATATATTGTTTTTGTTACTGTGAAAAGATAGTCATCCATCAGTTTCTTCTGCTTCAATAAACTTTT
This sequence comes from Lissotriton vulgaris, assembly GCF_964263255.1. NCBI lineage: Eukaryota > Metazoa > Chordata > Amphibia > Caudata > Salamandridae > Lissotriton > Lissotriton vulgaris. Next base: position 53,169,024 of record NC_141699.1, on the reverse strand, counting down.
CCTTACTAGGATTTAGGGTATTTAAAGTTTTTGCCCTCTATTTTAAAAAAAATCAAAGATAGAACAACCTTTTTCAGTTTTCAATTGACAGTGAAAAAGGGGGGGGAACAATCTCAATGTCTGTACAGCAAGTCGACAGTACATCAAAAAGTGAAAAAATGTGTGAGAACAAAATTACCCCTCACATGCGCAATACCTTCGGGGTAACTAGCAGGTACTCAACAGATTGGGCCCCTTTTCTCATCATAGGCAGTCATTTTGTTCCAGAAAAGAAAGAAATGTGTCCAAACAAAAGAAAATAAAACATGTATAAGTGCAGTGGAGCGATAAACAATGTCACTCCACTAGTGACAAAGAGTGGTTAAAATCAACAGGCACACCTTTCTCACAACTTTATTCCTAAATCCTAGGTGTGGTCTGCTGAATTAAAAAAGGGGGTGATGGTAGCTATCTTTGCATACCACTATAGGCTCCCAACATGTTTCCCTGCCTATAAACCTTCGGCAAGTTCTTCAGGGCTAGAATCCGCGTCACAGCACCTCTGTTGGACACTTCATTCTTTTTAAACTGTCAAAATGAAAAGGTAAAAGAAACACATAAAATTGCATAAAAATGCACCCAAAATGAACTCATTCCAGCTCCTTATTTAGGATGGTTGAAACATCATAATTACCCTCTGTCAGCATAAGTATCTCATACCCGCTGCAGAGGCACATGGCTTTGTCTCAAAACTCCTTAAGTGAGTCCTCTGTGAGATTGACTCAACGATTGTATTATCAATCTAAAAATTCCAAACAGTGCAGTAAAGAAATGTTAGACCACATTGACGGCAGCCAAACACCCTTCCCGTCATACCTCTCTATATGCGGTCCTTAGCCTAAGCAATGCATATTGTCTAATAACCGCATCTATCTTATTCTAGAAAGATCGGTCATCCTGTTGTAATTAAGACAGGGTCTGATGTGATGTACTCCTAACTTTGAGCACTCAATCAAACCTGCTTCACATATGGACCACTGCCCCGTGATGTAAATTGGCTTCGACTTTTTTCCAATAAACCACATATACGTCGCTACTCTGATACGCTCTTTCATTCATAGCACTTCATGACTCGAAGCAGTATGGTCTTTATCTTAATTTTCACCCACACACTTCCCCTTATCCATTACATCCCGGCTACCACACTTCTCACCTGTCGAAGCCTCGCGGAGCTCATCATCTCCTCCTTCATTTGCGGCGTCCACAGGCGGTATGTATATTGCCGGTGGTGTTAGGACGCCCGATCAAGTGGTCAGCGTCAAAGGACGTCACAAAACATGCCCGCCATTTTGAATTGGGGCGGATATTTCAAATCAGTTTGTACAGATGTGTTCTATGTGTCTATACTATACTATACTTCTACAATAATCGTAATTGTGCTCAAATACAAAAGTAAATTGAACAAATGTATATTCTTTATCTTTTTTCGAAGAAGGCCAAACTATCCACCGGGTATAATTGAAATTATTTCATACTCTATGCACCTTTCCAAATGCCATAGGCAAATAGGCAAGCATGTTTATTACAAGTAAACTCTCTTAAGACTGCATTTATCCTCTCAGAAATGGTGAAGCCATTTCTCGGGCATAATGCCTCACAGAAGGTATATTCTAGGCAGTCAATGTCACAATGATCACAACCCAAAATCCCTGGAAGTCTGTAATTTTTTGAATTTTTTTGTTCTTATTTCAAAAAGCAAGGACCTTGATTCTCTTACCACCAAACACCCACCATCAGGGGCTTGTGTGGTTACTTCGCCATACCGCTACTCCTCTTTGTCCCTCATTCTGCCCTCCTGTTGGTACTGCATGTCAATCACTGACTTCTGGTCTAAGGGGTCAGGAGACAAGATATTATGGCGGACACCATGGAGAATACGGGCAAGATAAAATAAGTTATTCTATCTGACCCTGTTCCATTCGATGACTTCATTTAAACGAAACTGGTCACTTTTCTCCTGGTAAATCCACCGTGCCTCCTTGGAGAGCAGTATGTTTTCGATATTTTGTGTAGATTTAACCTCTCAAGAACTGCCCAAGTAAAACTGTGTTTCTCAGTGAAGCAGTGCTGTACAAGTTTGGTGGTGAGTTTTCCCTCCCTTATGGTGCTGAGATGTTCTTGCACCCTTATCTTGATCTTGCGAGATGTGAGCCCAATATACTGGAGGCCGCATTTGCACAGCAATCGTTATAATACATTGGAAGTGTTGCAATTGCTAAAATGGTTTAAGAACCACTCTCTTCCTGAAGTCAAAGTAATACTCTTGGTCTTTTTTGTCAATGAACATACCGAGCACGACCCACATGGAAAATGGCCCTTCGGAATGGTAGTATCAGTGGTCTGACCTTCAGTGGGTCCTCGGGTATGGACAAGATTATCTTTTAAAGTGCTTCACCTCGTAAATGCAAACCTGGGTGGTGGCATTTGAAAGTCCTTATTTGACAAAAAGGGACCAGTGTTTGCAGATCGATTGCCTAATCTTGGTTGCCATTGGATCAAAGGTCATAACCACCGGAACACAGTCCTTTCTCTCACGCACATTCTTTTCCAAGAGCACACTACGTGGGGCACTGAGTGCTCTTTTATTTAAGTGTCTGACTAGTCTGGTATGATAATTTCTCTGTTTCAGCTTAACTGCTAGATCTTAAGACTGTTCTGAAAATGTCTCTGTAGTGGAGCAATACCTTCTATAACGAAGAAACTGCCCCACTGGGAGATTATCCCTAAGTGCTCTGGGGTGATATGAATCGTAGAGGAGCAGCAAATTCCTATCCGTCAGATTTTGATGAACCCGGGTACCTATGTCCTCGTCCTTTGCCTCAATCACCAGGTCCAGATAAACAGCAGAGTAATGGCTGTAGGACCATGTGAACCTGAGGCTAGGCTCTTGGGTATTGAACCACTTTAAGAATTCTAGCAGGAGCTCCTCCGTACCAGACCAGATGCAGAGCACATCATCCATATACCTCTTCCAGAGGCGTAGGTTCCCCTGGAAGGGATTGGTGGAAGGATAGACGACGTGCTCCTCAAACTGTCCGACATAGATACATGCCAGACGGGGGCCATAGTGGCCCCCATTGAAGTACCTGAGAATTGGAGGTACAACTGGTCTCTCTAACTGAAGTAATTCCTAGTTAAGGCCAATTCTGGAAAGGGGCGACCACTCGGTCCCCCCGAACGTATGGCGGAGTACCTCGATCCCCCCGGGAAGCCATGTTGGGCGGGGGGCGCGTCTCGGCTGGTATGCCCGAAGCGGCGTAGCCGGGGCGCGCTTTTTCCCGCCCTAGAGTGGGCTGGCCTAGACACTGACGCGGCTGGCCACGCCCTCGGGGCAGGCAGGGGCGGGTTTACGCCCGCCCTGAAGACGGATAAAAAGGGTCGCAAGACCAGAAGGCATCCTCTTGTTCCTGTGCTCTGAAGCTGCACCTCCTCGCTGCACGTGAGCTCGAGACGGAACGAAGAGCCAATTTTGAGCGTTGTAATCTTTCTTTTTGTCTTTCAGATACTCAGTCAGAGAAATGCCCAAGAAAGGCGGGAAGAGTATGACGACTGAACAGATGCTTCGGTTTCTCATGAAGGAGATGACCGAGCTGAAGAAACGGGTGGCAGAGAGAGACGGGGAAGGGGGGCCGGAACGTCCGTCGGCTGGAGCAGCTCCAGGAGGGAGAGCCAAGAGGCCAAGGAGGGGACCAGCCGGGGGAAACGTCCCGGTTCCCTGTACCCCGCTCGAAGCGCCAACCCCAGTACCGGCAGAGGGGAATCCGATTCCCGTGGTGGTCACCCCGGTGTCCAATGAAGATATGCCGCCCGAGCTGGCAGCACAACTTGCAGCGTGGTTGGGCGACAGTAGTGAGGGCGCCACGGCTGCCGAGACGCAGGCGCTAATGAAGCAATTGCGCGAGAAACGGGATGCAGCCAAGGTGTCCGCGCCGGCTGCAGTAGTTGACAAGCCACAAGGGACGATTGCGACCGCAGAGGCAGCGTCCGATGCAGGTAAGCGGCCATTGCCGATTGCGAGGGATGAGTCAGCACCTTCTCGTAGAGAAAGGTTGGGTCAACATGTTCCTTTGGCAATTAAGGAAAAGATTTGGGCGGGGGAATATGTGAACATCTTCTCGTTGCTTGTTGATCATTATGAGGTGGAGCATGTTAAGGGTCAGAAAGATCTGATGCATCCCAGTGTTTGGCGCGCAAAAATGGCCGCCTTTAAAGTGAATGAGAATATTGGCAATTGGGGCAAAGCATGGGGAATTTTTACGTCAATCTTAGGGGAACGTAGGCCCGAGTTGCTTTCCGAGTTGCCGACCTATCAGTCGCGAATCATGGGGTACTCGACATCACACCAGGGTAACCATTGGTTCTGCTACGATAATCTTTTTAGAAAGGCTAAAGAGCATAATAAAAGCTTAACCTGGGATTGTTATGATTCTTTGACATGGGATAAAATGAAGGAGACAGGTATGTTGAAGATGCCATTGGTAGGAAGTAATGTTGGCGAATCCTCCCGCCAATATGGGGGGACGCCCTTTCGTTCAGGTACGGGTACCGACGATTACTCGAGACCTGCCGGCAATACAGGAAAAAGGGGGTTCTGCTTTAATTTCAACAGAGGTAAATGTACTAGGCCCCAGGGATCGTGTAAGTTTAAACATGAATGTAGTGGGTGTGGGTCGTCCCATCCTGAGTCCACGTGCAGAGCCAAAACGGGTGATAATGGGGGGAGGGGAGGCGCCGAACAGGTCTAACGTAGTCCGAGGGGCGCCTTTACCTACCCCGATTGATACCTTGGCGATGATTCCCTGGCTCAGTGAATACCCGGATCGTACTTCTGCTGGGGTGCTGCGGAACGGATTTTCGTATGGTTTCCGCATCCCGGTAGGGGACTTTCAGGGTGTGGAGAAGTGTAAAAATCAACTTTCCGTCCTGCAGCATACGACCGTGGTACAGGATAAGATCCGGAAAGAGGTTACTCGAGGTCGGGTCGCCGGCCCATTTAGTGTACCCCCGGTGCAAAATTTTGTTTGTTCTCCTTTAGGGGTGGTCCCCAAGAAGGACCCAGGTGAGTTCCGACTGATTCATAATTTGTCAGCTCCACGTGGTCTTTCTGTAAACGATGCAATAGATCCAGAAGTATGTTCGGTGCGGTACGCATCCTTCGATGAGGCCGTAGCCATTTTGAATCGCCTGGGGCCCGGGGCGCTGATGGCGAAGTCAGATATCGAGTCAGCGTTCCGATTGCTCCCGGTACACCCAGACGACCAGCGTCTCCTGGGTTTCATGTTTCAGGGTTATTATTACATGGATAGGTGTATGCCGATGGGGTGCTCTATATCTTGTGCCTATTTCGAGAAATTCAGTAGTTTTCTGCAATGGGTCTTCACAAAGAGGACGGGTTTCCAACATGTAATGCATTACCTTGATGATTTTTTGTTCCTTGGGGCAGCCGGGGATCTCGAATGTGGCCGGGCCTTGGCCGAATTTTGTGTGTTAATGAACCAGTTTGGTGTGCCATTGGCACCGGGTAAAACGGTGGGTCCTGCGACTTGCCTCGAGTTTCTGGGGATTGAGTTAGACTCCAGTGAGGGTTGTTTTCGTTTGCCAGCTGACAAAGTGTGGAAGTTCAGGGCAGCCTTGCAAGTGTGTATAAATCGATCTAAAGTTACGCTGCATCAATTACAGCAGTTGGTGGGACAGTTAAATTTTGCCCTGAGGGTGATACCAATGGCCCGCCCCTTTTCCCGTTCAATTGCCCAAGCTATGGTCGGCCTAAAGGAGGGCCATCATCGCACGAGACTATCGGCTGAGGTCCGCCAGGATATGCGTATTTGGTTAGCATTTCTGGCGAACTTTAATGGTCGAGTCGTCTGGAACAAACCAGCCGTGTCCTCTGACGAGCTGGGGCTATGGACAGATTCAGCAGGTAGCATAGGTTTTGGTGCCATCTTCGGCACAAAATGGTCGGCACAGAGGTGGCCGACATGGTGGCATGACAATGGTCTGACAAGTAATATTGCTTTCTTGGAACTTTTCCCCATTTTGGTGGCCCTGAGAACCTGGCCCGAAGGGTTCAAAGATCACTCCGTGATATTTTGGTCTGACAATATGACCGTGGTTGAGTGCATCAATAGTCAGGCAGCACGATGTAAACTGATTTTAAGACTCCTCAAAGAAATTGTCTTACTGTGTATGCAACTGAATGTGCTATTCAGAGCAAAACATGTCCCAGGGGTAATGAATCAGGCGGCTGATGCACTGTCTCGTTTTCATATGCAGGCTTTCTCGGGTTTCCTTCCCTCAGCGGACCCAGAGCCGGCACCCTTTCCCGAAGCTCTCTGGTCTCTCAGTGCCCCGAACTTCGTCACCTCGTGGGAGAGAGTCTAGCACCAAGGACGAGGAAGGCATATGAAGGGGCGTTTCGGTCCTATTTAGCCTTTTTGGGGACTGATAGAGAGAGGCTTTGGGGCCGCGAGGAATGGGTGGTGAATTTTCTGATGTCCTTACGTAGGGCTGGGAAATCGGTGGCTACGGCCCAGAGGCATCGCGCTGCCATTTCCTTTGTTGCCAGGGCTCATAGTATCCGGGACCCGACAGCGTCTTTCGTTGTACAGAAAGCGCTGCGTGGGTGGCAACGCCTTGAGGGTCGCAGAGTAGATGAGAGGCGCCCGATAGGTTTGGATAGGTTGGCCCAGTTGTTGGCCACACTCCCTGCCACATGTTCATCTCAGTTTGAGACGGTTTTGTTCCGAGCCGCTTTTACGCTAGCATTTCACGGGGCGATGCGGGTAAGCGAACTGGTAGCAAGGAACAAACAGGAAGTGGCAGGGGGGTTGTGCCAGGAACACGTTCAGATCAGAGGAGAGACAATGACTGTCTCCTTTGTCAGGTCCAAGACCGATCAAGATGGGATGGGTGACTGCATAATCATACGCAGGATTCCCGGGTCCTCCATGTGTCCGGTAAAGTGTTTAGAAGATTACCTAGCACGAAGGGTGGCATCATGGGGGGGGACCTTGTTGAGACACGCGGACGCCACCCCACTGACGAAATTTCAGTTTCAGCGGGTGCTTGCGATGTCAATTGCCGCTGCGGGCTTGAACCCGGGCGAGTTTGGGACCCATTCCTTTCGGATAGGGGCTGCTACAGAAGCTACAGCCAGGGGTCTTAATGTTGAACAAGTGAAACGAGTGGGGCGTTGGTCCTCCAATTGTTATAAGAGGTATGTACGGTTGCACAGGTTGTGAAGTTGTAATAATGTACTCACGCCTCTTGTTTTTGTTTGGTTTTCAGTTGCGCAAGCCTACGAGGCGGGGCGGACTATGCAGTCGACCCAACACCGGGCCAGCGGTCAGACATCACCGGCTGTGAAAAAGGAGGTGTGGGTCGTGGGCCACTCATACGTGAGGCGTGCCGCGGACGTATTCAAAGCAGGTGACATGATTCACGTAGCTGGGGAATACGGGTACAGGGTGTCCTTCTACGGAAGAGGCGGTCTCTGTATTGACCAGTTTCAAACATTTTTCGAGGGTTTGTTAGGGCGGACGAGGTCACCGCCGTCTATAATCATAGTACATTTAGGGGGCAATGATTTGGTCACCACCGGTAGACGACTTCTCCTGGAGGCAATGCTTTCCACTGTAAGTTGGTTGGCGAGGAGAGTTCCGGGGTGCACAATTGCGTGGTCCCATATGATCCCACGAAAGGTGTGGCGGGGGGCTATTTCTATTCCTGCTTTGAATCATTCTGTTAGAAAGCTTAATAACAAAGTGAGTAGGTTGTTCCGTTCCAGGACATTGCATTCTATTTCGCATGCCTGTATTAATGATGACAGTATGTATCTGGGGGATGGTGTGCATTTGTCTCGAGTGGGGAATGAGTTACTCATAGCAGACTTCTTAGCATGGTTAAAAACGTTAAAACATGACCTTTAGGTAGGAGCTTTGTGGGGGGTCCGGATAGCCGGTCAACTATCCGGCCTGTGGCGGTAAGGTCATGATCGGTGAGCACTAATTGGAAGATCCCTATGAGTGGGCGTCACCCAACACGGATGGGAGCGCTCGGGAGAGGTGGCCTTTGGCCCCTCAACGGGGAGGCGGTCCCTTCTAAGGATGGGTCGCCGAAAGAAAAGGAAAGGCGGTCAAGGCCCCTTCCTGTGTAGGAGGGGTTACAGCCCCCTCCTGGGGAATTTCCCGGGGCCAGTGACGTTTGCGACGGCAGATGTGGTAAGTTGTGTGGGGTTTGGGGGGAGGTCTACGCTACCTTCTAGATACCTCACACGAGTCCTCGAACGACCTTTAAGTGGCGTCGAGTTTATTGGGGCCCCCGTCAAGTCAAGGGAAATTGGTAGTTGCACTCGAGGTACGCCTCAGTGCTGTCGCCCCTCCCAAGTGGGGGGGGTATTTCTGGTTAGGGATCTTGACACCGGTTACGACCTTGCCGTTGGCCCTTAAACGTTAGGATGTACAATTTCAAAATTTCAAGAAAATGTTTTGTAGGTTGTTAGTTCGGCTAGGAGAACCTCTGTATTAGAGAATCTGTTAAGGTTAGCCAAACATCGCAATGTGGTAATGAAATTGTACATTAATATGAAACTGTTTAATGTTTTAAATTTTTGTTTTAATAAATACGGCCGGGGAGGGTCACTCCCTCCCTCATCCAAAAACTTCAAGAACTGTTTCCGGTTTCCCTCCTTTGGGGATTGTGTTGAGAGGGGGTGGCGGGTATCTCAGCCATATGGAAAGGGGCGACCACTCGGTCCCCCCGAACGTATGGCGGAGTACCTCGATCCCCCCGGGAAGCCATGTTGGGCGGGGGGCGCGTCTCGGCTGGTATGCCCGAAGCGGCGTAGCCGGGGCGCGCTTTTTCCCGCCCTAGAGTGGGCTGGCCTAGACACTGACGCGGCTGGCCACGCCCTCGGGGCAGGCAGGGGCGGGTTTACGCCCGCCCTGAAGACGGATAAAAAGGGTTGCAAGACCAGAAGGCATCCTCTTGTTCCTGTGCTCTGAAGCTGCACCTCCTCGCTGCACGTGAGCTCGAGACGGAACGAAGAGCCAATTTTGACCCACCCACCAGCCCCTGAAGACAGCCAGTTGTTTGTAATAAAAGTTGACCGATAATTCTATTTCATTTACAGGTTGTGGTATTTTCGTGTTGATATTGAGTGAGTAATAAAGTTGGTCTATTTTATGTCTGTTTTGTGATTAAAGAAATTCGGATTTAGTGTCCATTTATAAGCATGCTTTTTCGGTCATAGTGGCCAATGTATTTTTAGTTTAGTTAGCATTGTCGTATTTATTTTGGTCGGGCGGTAAGGTCATGATCGGTGAGCACTAATTGGAAGATCCCTATGAGTGGGCGTCACCCAACACGGATGGGAGCGCTCGGGAGAGGTGGCCTTTGGCCCCTCAACGGGGAGGCGGTCCCTTCTAAGGATGGGTCGCCGAAAGAAAAGGAAAGGCGGTCAAGGCCCCTTCCTGTGTAGGAGGGGTTACAGCCCCCTCCTGGGGAATTTCCCGGGGCCAGTGACGTTTGCGACGGCAGATGTGGTAAGTTGTGTGGGGTTTGGGGGGAGGTCTACGCTACCTTCTAGATACCTCACACGAGTCCTCGAACGACCTTTAAGTGGCGTCGAGTTTATTGGGGCCCCCGTCAAGTCAAGGGAAATTGGTAGTTGCACTCGAGGTACGCCTCAGTGCTGTCGCCCCTCCCAAGTGGGGGGGGTATTTCTGGTTAGGGATCTTGACACCGGTTACGACCTTGCCGTTGGCCCTTAAACGTTAGGATGTACAATTTCAAAATTTCAAGAAAATGTTTTGTAGGTTGTTAGTTCGGCTAGGAGAACCTCTGTATTAGAGAATCTGTTAAGGTTAGCCAAACATCGCAATGTGGTAATGAAATTGTACATTAATATGAAACTGTTTAATGTTTTACATTTTTGTTTTAATAAATACGGCCGGGGAGGGTCACTCCCTCCCTCATCCAAAAACTTCAAGAACTGTTTCCGGTTTCCCTCCTTTGGGGATTGTGTTGAGAGGGGGTGGCGGGTATCTCAGCCATATACACACTGCATCACAAAGGATTGCAGCGCATCATAAAACCACTCTTGTTCCCCCAGTGTAGATTGTGTCCCACCCAGACGATTTATATAAGCTACTGCAGACATGTTGCCCATTTTTAGAATGACTGATCTGACTTGAAGGGAATGCCTGAGTCTCATCAATGCGCAAAGACCAGCGGTTAATTCTAGGTCGTTTATATGATGAGAAGACTCATTTTGAGATCAGATACTGCCTGTGTTCTGATCGAGAAGGCAGGCACCCCGGCCATTAAGGCTTGCATCTGATTCCCAAATAAATTCTGGTGTTCAAACAAAAATTGCTCTGCCATTCCATGCGTCTAAATTCTCTAGCCACCAAGTCAGCTCTGATTTGGCATCCTAATCTAAGGACATCCAATCTCCGTACTAAAGGCCATACCTTAGAACTCTCCCATTTACCCTTTGAAGAGCTCCATAATTCAGAGGGCCTGGGAAGATGGCTTGAGCAGATGAAGAGAGGAGGCCTAATAATGTTACCAGTTTTCTCAGAGTTAGGCTTTCTTGCTTCAGGACAAGTCTTAATTCTTTGGTTATTTTCTTTGATGGGAGTAGAAGTAGACATTTTGTTGTTTTTGCTGTGAATCCTAAGAATTCCAGGGTTCTGGAATGAGATAGTATTAATTGTCGATCAATGCCCTAAGCTTTCTAACAGATCCATTACTGTCTTCAGATCCAGAATTAACTCTGAGTTGTCTTGGGACATTATGATAGGTTGTCTAGGTATATTGATAGTCAAATACCTCTTTCTCTTAGGAGTGAGGCAATTGTCCTCATGACTTTGGTGAAATAACATGGGTCAGATGATACGCTGAAAGGAAGGGGTTGAAACTAGAACAGATGGTTGTTTCGGATTAATTTAAGGAAAGGTTGGTGCATTTCGGCTATCGGGATGGTGAATTAAGAATCTTTTAAATCTAGTTTGACTAACCAGTCTCCCTCTAGTAACAAATCCCTCAGGAGATGAATGCCCTCCATTTTGTAATGTCTGTAAACTAGATTTTTTTTCAATTCCCTCAGGTTTATAACAGGTCTCCAACCCTTGCCCTTCTTCTGGATGAGAAATAGAGTACTTACAAATCTCAACACTTCCATTGGTTCTTCTTTTATTGCTCCTTTCTCAAGCATTGAGGATATTTCTTCCTCTACAATCATTTGTTGATCTCTTGCAAGTGGGATGTCTCTTGGGGAAGAAGTTTTTGTAGGAGTTTCCACAAAATCTATCAAGAAGACCCTGACTGTATTAAATAACCATGGGTCTTGAGTAAATAACTTAAAATTCTAATTGAAGAATTTGAGTCTTCCTCCCACCTTTTGGGGGGAAGAAGGAAGAGGAAGTAGAAAGGTACTCACTCTAAAGGTTGTTGTTGCTGGAGGCTCCAAGGGATCTGAATCCTCTGTTGCAGCCCCTCTCCCTTCCTGGGGGTAAAATTGAGAGCAGTTGGAAGGCTGATAACCTTTTCCATAACATATGAATCTCGAATAGGGACTTTGATTGAAATTGCCAGAAGAGAAGTCCCTTTTTCTGGCCCAACCAAAATGGTTTGGTTTAAAAATTCACCTCATATTTTGTTGTGCCTTAACTAGAGCCGTGAAGGTTGAGACAAATTTTCCAATGGTCTTGATAAAATCCTCTCCAAAAAGTAAGCCTTTGGGATTCTGAGAAAGCTTTCTATCTGCCATGTTGCTAATTTTTGAGTTCATTTTGGTAAGTAATACACTTCTCCTTTCAGCGTTGAAGGTGGCATTGGTGTTTCACAAGGGTATCATAGCTCTTTAGCTCCAACCCCTGATTATTTCGGTATCTACGGGTGTACCGTAATATGGCTTTCTTCAGCAATATCGATAATCCTGGCCAAAGGGCCCATAATGTCTAGAATGCGGTCTTGACACGCATTGAGCGATCTTTCAATCCCTTTCCTTGGGTCTCTAATGAGTTTAAAAAGGAGTTTAATTAATACAGGAGCCAGATTAGGTGTTTGGCATATTTAATCTTGGATGGAGGGTCATGAGCATTCAGCTCTAAGTATGTTGCAAGTATCTTTTTCAAGAAGGTTTCTAAGCCAATAATAAATTGGGCTACATGGTCCTGTAGCCACCATTACGAGCTTCTAAGGTGTATAATGTTAAAGGGTGAGAACATTTCCTCCCCCAAAGGGTTAAGAATATAGTCCTTAGAAGAGGACAGTTGAACTCCTGATCGTCTCCATCCAAGTGTAAAAGATATTCATCAAATATATTAGAGGTTTTATCATCTTGTTGTCAGAGAAGTCGTACAGAGCAATTTGATAATTGTGCCGCTAAAGACACCCAGATGTTTTGTGCCGCTGTGGACACCTGAATATGTTGTGCTGCTAAGGATACCTGATGACTTTGAGGTGTGAGAACCTCCATTAATAGTTGAGGTTCTAAGACCTTCCGTATTCTTTGAGGTGCTAGGACCTCCCATTGTGCTCTTGGGCTTAGGATATTTGACATTTTTGTTATTCTTTAGTCTTTCTCCCCTCAGCTCGCTGGGGTCATCAATGACTTATAGGCCCAGGCTTCCAGAAGTATCGTCCTCCTCAGTAGGGAGGGATCTGGTTGAAGCCATTACTTGATTTAAAGTATAGAGCATACAGGATCTCATCTTCTTGTGAATTATTTTTTTCTAATACTTCCTCTTTCAAATTAGGTATGAGAGCAATAGCATCATAAGAATCAATATAGGACATGTTCAACTTAATTTAAATGATAAAATGGTTAGCAACTTCTTTTTTTTTCTTCTTTTTTTGGCTTAGAAATTTCTTTAAAAAAAAAATCAAAATATTGATATAAAAGGTGGCGACTAGGTAAGGAAGGTCTCTTTAGAAGAGGCTTCAATACAGTTTTATCCTTGCCTAAAACAGGTTGAATAACCTTCCACAATGCCAACCAGAAAGATACTTGAAGCTAATATGAGCAGTTTAGGAAAGGCATGTCCTCCTGTGTTAATAAATTGTTCAAGAGTTGTATTCTCGTGTGTATCCCAAAAGGCACCGACAGTTGATTGAGGAGAAAGAGCAGCTGTCACTTTTGCTCGCGAGCCCGATCAGCTGCTGCCAGTTGCTAGGAAGCAGAGAGGACACAGGCCTTGTTGTGCCGATTGTTTAAGGAATCAGAAAAGGGGGTGGTGATGAACAGAGTGTCTGAATTAAGCAGACCACTCTTACCCAGTCCAAAGATCAGGGCTTGATCCATCACCGTTATTTATCTCACTGCACCATCCCAGCTCAGAACCTGGCTATATGCAAATCAGTCTGTCCCTGGCCCAGTGCATCATGGGAACAGGGCAGACTAAACTACCAAGCCAATTCTTCACCAGAAAGGAGACAAGCTACCGGGGACCGGTTTCTGGCATTTCAGCCGTCGTCGGCCCGGCTTGCTTGAATCCTGATGGTACAGTGAGAAAGGGACTCATGTCTGAGTATACCCTGCCACGCCTATAGTGGCCAAAAACGATTCAGAAAAGGGGGTGGTGATGAACAGAGAGTCTGAATTAAGCAGACCACTCTTACCCTGTCCAAAGATCAGGGCTTGTTCCATCACTGTTATTTATCTCACTGCACCATCCAAGCTCAGAACCTGGCTATATGCAAATCAGTCTGTCCCTAGCCCAGTGCATCATGGGAGCAGAATGCGTGCAGCTCTTTTATCTGAACCAATAGATATTTGGCAGCCCTACTACACTCAATGTTTTCCATAAAAGATTGCGTGGCATTAAATCAAACGCTGCTCTCAAATCAACGAAAGCAACGTATAGATGTCCCTTTTTAATATGTACATATTTCCAATAAAGGCAGCAGAATCTGAATATCTGATCTATTGTACTTACTTTACATCGGAAACCAGCTTGGAATTTGGTTAAGATTGCGTTCTCCTCCATCCAGTCACTGACACGAGTTAAGATATGTCGTGAGTAGATTTTCTGGAGAATGTCCATCAGGCTGATTGGCCGGTAATTAGAAGGGTCCATCCGATCCCCTTTTTTGAAAATTAAAACAATTTCCGCTCCCCTCCAACTTTCGGGGAAATCTAAGCTAAGGGATAACCTATTACACAGGTAGTTTATATATGGTGCCCATACTTTTAAATCATGTTTGTATAAGTCCCCAGGGATCTTATCTAAGCCTGGAGCTTTACCAGTCTTTACTAGGTTAATTGCCAGCTCGGTTTCGCCTAGTGTAAAGTCCAGGCAGTCAGTGGGCTGTTCAAAGCATGGGGCATCCACATCAAATTGCGCATCATCATACTTTCTATAGATGTTAGTAAAGTGGTTGACCCATGTTAACTCGTCCAAGTAGACGTCCTTAACCACTCTCCCTGCATGGTTCCCATTAGCTACTAACTTCCAAAAACCTACGCTATCATTTGTTTTAACAGATAGCAGCATGTCTGCCCATTTTTCTTCCTCCCAGGCTTTTTTTGACGCCTTTTGTACTGTCTTATAATTATTCCTTGCTATTTTTATATCAGATAGTGTCTTAGATTTAATAGCTGATAAAAGCGCCCTTTTGGATTCCCTACAGATACCATGGTTTACTATGGGACAGATTCTGTGTCTTTTGTTGGTTTTTCTTGGGCATTTTAGTAACTAACATTTTTAAATCTATAAAAAAAAAATTGTGAAGTGACATAAAAAGAGAAGGATTTTCCTCATCTACCATGAAACCTATGTATGAACCAAAGGTCCCTGCAAAAAGTGTGTATATGTCAGCGAGAATCTCGCCGTGGTCCAATATAAATGGCCATTTGAGTACTCGTCTGTTATTACTAATGTGTATCTCAACGTTATCTCCATTGTTTGCATCTGCTGATAACGGATGCACTACTCCCTGGAGTGGTTTTGGGCTTTGGTCAGAAACTCAGGTGATGGTGACAAAGATCCAATACCAAATCATATTACCGACGGGGAGTGGTTCGACCATTTTAGTGGCTTATACGAAGGGGCAGGGGCACTTGAGAGTAGTGAATTAGCTGTACAGGACGTATCACCCTTGATAGCCAGTGTGTCTTTCTTTGATCCTGTAGGGCAAAAAGAGGTTGAGATCGCTATCAATAAAATTGTGCAAGGGAAGGCACCGGGCCAGGATGGGATTCCGGGCGACCTCTTTCGAGCCAATATTGATCATTGGGCCAAGTTCTTCTGTATTTTTATTAATGCCCTTCTTCAGGGGTCTCCGGTTCCAATTTCCTGGAAAGGGGCAGAGGTGATCCCGATTTACAAAAAGGGACCCAGAGAAGACCCTGCCAACTATCGTCCAATCAGTCTCATTGATGCTGGTCAGAAGGTGGTTGGCAGGGTCCTGCTGGAGAGGATCCTCACATGGGTGGAGGATAATAATATCATTTCTCAATTTCAGGCAGGTTTTAGGGCGTGCACAAGCACCATTTATCAGGTACTTAGATTGGTGCTACTTTATTGGAAGATAGTAACCATTGGTAAGGGTGGTCTCTACCTGGCCTTTATTGATTTAAAAACGGCGTTCGACCTGGTCCCTCGAGAACGCTTGTGGTCAGTCTTACGGGAGATGGGGTTCCCCTTGCCCATTTTGAACTTGCTGGCCCGCATGCACGATGGGAACTATACTTGTATACAGTGGGGTACCCAAGACCAAAAAACTGCTAAAATCCCGGTATATAGAGGTGTTTGCCAGGGATGTGTCCTGGCGTCCACTCTGTTCTCATTGTTTGAAAATGGGGTTGTCTCTTTTTTATCCGATATTGATGCTGATGCCCCGAGCCTGGCTGGTGTTAAAGTGCCCGCCATGCTTTTTGCAGATGATACCTTATTGGTATCCAAAACAACCACGGAGCTTCAGAAGCTCTTGGATCAGTTTTCCACATTGTGTAATCAAAGGGGCCTGGTCATTAACACAACAAAAACCAAGCTCCTCTATTTTAACCCTAGTAAGAAAGCCAACTGCACGATTGCTCTTGATAATGTGCCCCATAGAGCGTGTTAAAGTCTTTGATTATTTAGGCATAAGGATATCGGATCAACTTAAATGGAGCCACACATTGAGAAAATGGCCCTAAATCACAAATGTGTTTTGGGAGCCATTGGGAGGGAACACAGAGCTTCAACCTCCAGACCTATAGCTCCGGTACTGGAGATCTATTCTGCAAAAGCTATAAGTAGCGATTTTAATGGAGCTGAGCTCTGGGGCTTTAATAATGTTGACACCCTCGTAAAGGCTGAAAATAAGTTTTTTAGGGAGCTGGTCTCACTACCTAGGGGCACCCCAAACAAACCCCTTCTATGTGATCTTGGTCGCCATTCCATTAAATACCTTATTACCTTGCGCCCGCTTCTCTACTGGGTTCGTTTATGGCGCACACCTGAATTATCTAGCTATGCAAGTGGCCTTAAAGAAGTGATGAATATGCAAGGGTCCCACAAAATCGTTTGGCTCACCAAGGTCAAGAAGCTTTTACTTGGGGGAGGAGCCAAGCTCGAAATCGTGATGGCCGCACGGTAGCTCGGCTCCGCCGGCCTCCTTGCCCAAACTCATCTATCCTGCCGCCCATCCTGCCCAAAAACGATAACATTTTATAGATGACGGTCTGCTGATACTTACCACCCGTCCTGGTGGCTCTGGCGTTCAGTGGGTCCGCAGCGGCGTCCTCCCAGGAAGTGCGGCCTCCGTGGGGTGGAGACCGGGGCCTTGCCTTCAGCGAGTAGCCGGCGAGACGGTTTTGGTGGCAGCCTCAGATCGAGGATGGAGGCCGGCCGGAAGAGGCCGTTGTACGAAAAAGCCGGAGGCAACTGAACGCGCCTGGGACTACCGTCCGGTGATCCAGAGGTGAGGTGCGGCAAGTTGTGTGTGGGGGACACCGTGTTGGTGGCTCCCCCCTTTGTTGCCTTGCCCGGCCATTCTGAACTTCATCGCTCGGTGGCGGAGAGTGGTTCCAGCGGAGCGGTGGCGCCGGCGGGTCCCCCTCTTTTGGTGGCCCTCATTTCTGCATCGAGGTTGCTGTTTGGGTGCTTGAGGGGGATCCCGCGGGGGCCCTGCTTGTGAGCACGCCCCAGGAGTTGGTTCCGAAAAGTCGGCGCTGTAATCGCAAAATGGCGGCTGATGCCGTATGCTGTGGAACGCCCGGGATGTCGATGCTGTACCTCTGTACTGTGCTGGGGCCTGCACTGGGGAGCGCGAACCCACGATTGGTGACGTCCTACGAGCGCTGAAGATTTGGCAAGTGACCTTGGCCCGGGATTTTTGTGTGCAATGCAATGTGGTGACCGCCATTGCTCCTGGGCCGTCCCTCAGAGATGCGGATGGGCCCGAGGTGGTTGCTGTTTGTTTCCCGCATTTTGGTGGGGGTAGCGATGTCTTGGTTCGCATGTGGGAAGATTTGCTGGTGATCATTGACACTGGTGTACATGACTGCCGTGAACAGCTTTTGCATTACCGTCGGCAGAGGAGATCCCATGGGTTGCTTCAATTGGCCATTCAGCGGCTGCTCCACGGCCTTTTCTCTCCGCTTTGTTTTATGCCCGCTACTTCGACATACATCGTGGCGATAGCTAAGAAAGGACTGGGGTGAGCCCGGTTCTTAATCCGGAGGACTGCTGTTCGGTGCACGGAGTTATGGACTGCCCCAAATTGAGATAATTTGTTGAATCCTTAATATGTATGGCTACCTGAAAACTTGCCAGTTTTGTTTTGGGCTGCACTAATTGTTTGTATGGGCGGGGGTGGGGGCAGTGCGCCTTGTTACATGGTATCCTATCCCCTGGCTTTCCTTTTTCCCCTTTTATCTGTTTTCTTTCCCTTTCCCTATATTATCTCATTCTATATTTCGGGTTCATGTTTAGGGTGACAGGCACGCTGCTGGGAGGGGTAGGCAATAGCCTTCTGCAGGGGTGCAGAGTGGGGCGGGTGGATTGGGGTCTATTAGATAGTTACTTGTTTCTATGGCTCTTTTGTGTCCTTTTCTTGGGTCTCCATGTATGTGCGTGATTCCCGCGGGGTGAGTGCCTGGGGGGGGAGGATTGGGTATTCCTATATAATATGGTACTTTCAGATTCTGTTTATCCTGACTTAGCCGCCCCACCCCTAAGAATGTTTGCTGTCTGGATGGTTGATCGCCATTATCGCCGTGGGGCGGGTACAGTAATGTGGAGTCCCCTTTTCCTTTTTTCTAGTATTTTCGTTTTCTTTTACTCTCCGGGTTGGGCTGTATAATGATTGCAACTTTATCCGTCTCACTGATAATTTGACTATTATGAGTGTGATGTTCTGCTTGTCCTTGGGCACATGAGGTTGCGGTTGGACACTGACCGAAGAAGAATTGCAAGGGCATCTATGGCTTGAACGCGTTGGACTATTCTGATGACAGATCTATGGATTCCCTATTATAATGTTGTTGGTTCTGTTCCCCGCCATGTGCACCAGGACGCTTATTATACAACCAATCCTTTATTCTTTTAACGTAAAATTAACCTTCTGTGATCCTGTGCCGAGGGGTTACACTCAGTTAGCATTATGGACTTGCAGCATTGTGTAGTATTGCGTAACCACTCCGTACTTTTTATTGATATTGGTGCTTTCCAGTTTGTTCTGTGGCCGGCCTCTGGGTTGTAGGCCCGTATTTGTATGCAAACATCTACACAAATAAAGGTTTTCAAAAAATAAAAAAAATAAAAAAAGAAACTTTTACTTGCTATTGGTCTTAATACTGCTTGGGAAACAGGTGTGTCAGTGTCCAAATTGGAGATTAAGAGAGCTTATTGGCTATGGGTTGATGCCCAGGATTCTAGTGACACCAACCTGGGCAGGTTGACAGAGGAGTTCCGGTTACACAAGACTGTACATCGTCTTGAACCCTACCTGCATTTCATTAGGAAACCCAGAGATAGGGCCTTATACATTCAGTTCAGGCTGGGCACCCTTCCGGTTCGTGAACGTACTTGTAAGTGGAAACCCCCCAACCAAACACCTACCAATTGCCCGTTTTGCTCGGACACACCCGAAACTATACCCCATTTCTTTTTTGCATGTAGTGCCTACAAGAATCCTAGGTCAAAATGGCTAAGACCTGTCTGCTGTCAGCTTAAGATCAATAACCATGCCATTGCTCTTAGAATTCTGCAGATGGACCCTAATACCACCCTAGCATGTGGAGTGGCTAAATTTCTCAGTTGGGCATGGCTGATTAGAATAAAACATCTTAGATAATTTTTATGGTGACTGCTTTTCTTTCTTGTTCAAAGCTGTAATTCGTTTAATGAATTTTTTAATCGTAGTAATTTGGTCTAAGTATTTATCCAAATGTCTTATATAAATGTATTGTATTTTAATTGTATTGTGCTTTTTAAGATATTTTATATCGAAATAAAGCTTTGTACTACTACCTCTGGTATGAAATTGTGCTCGGTCTCTTTATACTCTTTTCTATGTTTATTAAAAATATCTGATCATTGATGAACATTTCAGAATAAGCAATTGGGGGAGGCAGAGCTACGCCATCCTGGAAATGGCTTCTTTCCCAACATCTTAATGGCACCTCTAGAGTACTTAGCTTCCCAATCTGCCTTACCAGAGGGACTACTTCCTCAGCTAGGCCTGCCAACAGATGAACTGTGTTCATTTTAGCCTTTACCAGCCACCTTAGCACACCACAATCAGCATTTGCCCTTATTCTATAGCGTTGCTGCATGCACAAGGATTGTTGGTACTGCCACGCTTCTTCTGCCGGGGACACCATCCGTTCAGCCTACAGTAAGCAGTGTGGTGAGGGAAACCCACCCTCTCAGTGGACCATGTTGGGAGGGCATCTTTAAACCTGCTGCACTGCTTTGACATCTGTGTCCCTAACTCTTAACCTACATACCAGGGGCACTGCAATCTTATCTTGGGCCACACCCTGCTGTATTTGCTCTCTACTAGGATAGGACTGATGTTGTTTCTTCTTCTCTGCTTTCCTGAGACTGGAGACTATTCCCATCTGCTGTTCTACCACTGCAAGAGTGTGCACACCATTATTAGGTAGTGTTGTTGGTTCTCCTTAACCTATGTGATTCTTGTTCTCACACCATCCACTCATTGCCCAAAGTATTGCAGTGAGAAAGGATATCCTAGATACTGTGCCTGCTTACTAAGAGGAATCGTTCCTTTTTAAATTCTGTTTTCTACACCAGATTCCTTTTTCAGACCTATACACGGAGTGCAACTCTTGGCACACTTACATTTTGGGCCTATTTCCACATTCCTCTCTACACCCATTATAGTTGAAGCCCATTGTTGTCATGCCCTATCCAGAGACAAGGAACTGACTATCTGGTCACTCAATGTCAACAGCCTGACCCATCCCATCCAGAACAAAAAGATTTAGAGCTATTTGAAGTTGAAAAGACCTGACATAGCCTTCGTACAAGAGACCCAACTCAAATCTCCCCAGTACGTAATGTTGAAAAGAGAGTGGATGGGCAGACCATGCTTCACCTTGCTTATGATACAGTTTCCAACACCAGGAAGAATGGGATGTCCATTCTTTTTCATAAACAGCATCCCACACAAGTTCTAAAGACCTGGAATGTGCAGGATGGTACATCTTTGTGACACAGCAACTTATGAACAACATTCTCATCCTCGGCTCCGTCTATGCCCCGAAAGGATCATAGCGCAACTGGCTCTTTGCATTGCCTAGACTACTCACTGAGTTTGTCAAGAGCAAGGTAACTTGTGGAAGTGACTGAAATGTGGTCCTTAACTCTCAACTTAAAAGAAACTGGCACATGATCTTCCTAAGACTCTGGTGACAGAGACACCCCTAAAGAAAAAATGGCAGAACATACACAGTAAGACTCGGGCTGCCGATAAAACAAAGTTCCTTCTTTGGGTGGTGAATAGAATGAGAGGGTTGCTGTTTCTCCTTTTTTCTCCCCGTCTTAAAAAAGAAAGCATTGGCTATCCCTAATTAAAACCTCCATTCGTCCCTGCCAAAATGAAAATAGCCTCAATTTTCAAACTCGGCTACTCCGTGTTCCTTTCATTGTTTCAGAAACTCGTGAAGCAAGCTGCTTTTGCCAAAATAGCAATCGGCAGACCACGGGCACATAAACACAGGTACACGCCTTTGTGCGTCTTTTTAATTCACTCAAATTGAAGTGCTACGACGTGCGAGCCACTAACGGCCAACATTTGGTTGTTTTTTAGACATGTAGACATCCCTCAAGCAAGCCGGGCTGAAGACGGCTGAAATGCCAGAAAACGGTCCTCAGTAGCTTGTTTCCGGTCCAGGGAAGGCTTGGCTTGGCAGTTCGGGCTGGACTGTTCCCAAGAGGCACAGGGTCAGACTGATTTGCATATGGCCATGTCTGAACTGGGGTGGCAGAGTGGGCTAAAGAACGGTGATGGATTAAACCCAGATCAGTTGACTGGGGGTGAGTACTTGTATTGTCAACGCTCCGTCCATCATTTCCTTTGGTTTTTCTTTGTTCGCCATAAGTTGGCAGGGTATGCTCAGACGTGAGTCCCTTGCTCACTTTGCCACTGGATTCAAGCAAGCCGGGCTGAAGACGGCTGAAATGCCAGAAACTGGTCCTCGGTAGCTTGTTTTTCGGTCCAGGGAAGGCATGGCTTGGCAGTTCGGGCTGGACTGTTCCCATGAGGCACAGGGTCAGACTGATTTGCATATGGCCATGTCTGAACTGGGGTGGCAGAGTGGGCTAAAGAACGGTGATGGATTAAACCCAGATCAGTTGACTGGGGGTGAGTGCTTGTATTGTCAACGCACCTTCCATCATTTCCTTTGGTTTATCCCTCATATAAATGCCAGATGGCCGTCCCACTGTTGTAAATAAAACAGCGATAATGTTAAGCATTCGCTGAAGACATGCTATTGTGTCTTCAGTATAGTTTTCCCGCTCATACTTGTATTTACGGCCAGACTCCATTTTGTTTTCTGGCCTCCATTTTGTAGGCTACATTGTGCCATGTGCTCGCCACGAGGCAAGTCCTACTTCACTGACTGTCACCCCTGGAGTTTGCCCAGCAACAGGCTATAAATGGTTCCAGTCTATCTAGCGCATGCCCAGTACGTATAACATCTGTTTCTGTTTAGAGGGGATCGGAATGTGCATTTAGGGGGCTTCATGAACCGTTAACTCCACCCATGTATTGATCATGTTCAAGAAATGTCCATATATGGTTGTAAATCATACTTTTGAGCTGTAACCGCCCACTTATGAGCCCCTTCTTTTGTGTATAAAAGGGGACTGCATGTCCGAGTTCTTTGTGCTACCTTGTACAATACTGTAGAGTGTTGTGTGGGCTGTAGTACCACCTTTAAAGGTTTATTAAACTATGTCTTTGTTTCCGTGCCAATTTCTTATGTAGTCTGAGGACTTTGCGTACAGAAGGGTGAACCTTTTCGCATTTACAGGCCTGGCTGAGGCCTGAATTCATCACCACCATCTTTCTGCCATAAGTCAGTCATTAATTTATTTTGATAAGCTCGGATACCTGACTAGGCATAACCAAAAAATGACTAAGACAGTAAGATTGCATGTTGCAGGAGTGACAGATTTGTGAATTTGGGAACATAGTAGAGATCGGCTGATCTCACAGCATTTTATAAGGCAAAGGAAACGTCTAGAGGAGGTGGATTGAGACAGCGGTCCATATGGTGAGTTACTACGATTTAGCTACTTCTTTTGTGTTTCAAGCTGTTCTGGTCCTGACGAGAACCCAATATGCAAAGGGGTTTGAAACGTGTCAACCCTTTTGTTGGAGCCAATCAAAGAACACATTTGAAAGTGTTTTGATTTAGATAAACTGTCCCGTGTTGGTCATGTTGGATATTGTACTTTTTGGTAATTTTTTTGTAATTGTTTGTAAATTCCTTTGGGTATATGTGTGCTGGTATGTGAGGGTAGTGTATGGACGGTGTGATTGGCATGTTGACCTTAATAGAGAAAGTGGTGTGTGGAGAGTACGCATAAGATACGTTTGCATGGGCGAATGGTTGTCCAATCAAATAGTCTGAGGGCAAAGGGAGCTTGGATGTTGTTCTTCTAAAATTTAAAACTGTTTTTTATTTTGTTGCTGGTAATTATACATGTGAATCTCTACAGAATTCTTGATTAAATCTAATAGAAAAAGAGGTTTTGTGTGACATGGTTTCATTTCGATGCACTGTGAGTAGGGTAGGAGTTGAGCATCAGCATTGGCATGATTTTGTTATTTGATTTAAGTGGGCTCGGCCTTGCTGTTCTAGAGACAAAACCCCCCATTGTTTTTTTGCTGACAGGATCATAGTGAAACTGGCTCTTTACATTGCCTAGACTACTAACTGAGTTTGTCAAGAGCAAGATAACTTTTAGAAGTTACTGAAATATGGTACTTGACCCGCAACTTTAAAAAACTGGCATGCGATTTCCTAAGACTCTGGTGACAGAGACCCCCTAAAGACTAAATGGCAGGACATACACTTCTGGAACACTAGTGTCTGCTAATGGAAGGAATTCAGAATTAATTTCTTTCTCACCAAATTTTGCACTCTTCCCAAAGTCATCGCCTGTGAAATTAATGCTGGCAGTATCTCAGACCTTACACCTCTCTGCCTCAAATTTAACTTGTTTATATACTCTGCACTTACCTACATCTCAACGATCTATCAGTGGACACCCCCAGTTGCTATGGATGGCAGGCAAAACCAATCTCAGAGGCATGTTCAAGAGGGACTCAAACATTTGCTAGTTAGACAGTAATGGACAAGCAAAGGGGCCCAGAGTCAGAAATGTACGTGCTCCAAGCTGCTCATCACCGTAGGCCGACCTCAACTCTCCACCATTCACTGATAGGCAAAAAGTTTTAACTTAATACTTTCCTTGCAAAGGCCACTTCTAAGGCCCTCACCCTCATTAGGAAGCAAACATACGAACACATTGAGGAAGTGGGGAGTCTCTGTGACTGGCAATTGAGGCATATAGAGGACCAATCAACTAGCCTGGCCATTCCTGCATAATGGATCTCATCAGGACAAAAATACCTAGGAATCCTTGTCAGCACCGACTTCTCCTCTATGGCATGGGACAATGTTTTCACCTTACTTGAGAAAACCAAAACATAACCAAGTGGAAATCCCTTTAACCTCCCTTGGAGGCAGAGTTCCAACTGTCTAGATGGTGATTGCCCCTTGTTTTAAGTATGTTTCTGTATTCACAGAATGCTATGCAAAGTACTGCCTCTACTCCCCTTTCAAGCCAGGAAACTTGCAGTCCAAGTGCTTATTCTATCATGCTTGGACTTCAGCAACGTACTTTACCTGGGTGTTCCAGAGGCTGTGCTTTCTAAACTTCAAACGAATCAGAACTGTGCGGCAAGAACCCCTATGGGAACTCCCGATCGACAGTCAGCCAAACCTGCCATGAAAGCTCTACACTGGCTGCCCATTCGGGAGAGAGTCCATTTTAAAACTCTTTGCATCACTCACAAATTGCTTGGAGGGAATGGACCTAAGATCATCTCCCCTTTAGTCAAACCTTATCAAGCCTCTAAGATCGGATGAATTGCACCTGGCCTTTGTACCAAGGATTCGAAGAGCTACAAGCGGAGGTCAGCTTTTTTCCTATAACGCCGCCAAGCTTTGGAACTCTCTTCCTCTCCAGCTGTGGAAAGAAACTAATCACCTGATCTTTCGCAAGCTGTTGAAAACCTGGCACTTCCCCAGATAAGCTTCAAAGGCCTCTTTCATTTCCAAGCGCTAGGATGCCCATGAGTAGCCATGCACTCTATAAAGGCCACTTCCATTCTATTGTAAATTGTAAATTGATACTTGTATAGCGCACTACTCACTCGAAAGGGTCTCAAGGCGCTTGTACGAATACCGCTGTGGAACCCATCCTACCTTTCCCTGTGAGACGTCCACTCCTGGGCACCCCCAAGGTGGAGGTCAGGCATCCTTAGCGTTGTGGGGGCCGTTGTGGAGATTAAGCAAGCTATTGCCCAGAGTTGCAGAGTGGGACTCTATGATTGGAATAGGCACCCGAGGCGAGAACTATCAGGTCTGTGGAATTTTGAACCCAAGACCCGTCGAGGCCGGGAATTGAACCCTGGTCCCGGGCTAGACCTCTGCATCAGGGTCTGCCGCTCTAACCATTGAGCCACACTTCTCCACCCATTGAACCACACTTCTCCACACTTCTATTCTATTCTATGCTGCAATTCAAGAGCTCCTTAGTCACCTAAAATGGATTGGCTCCTCAACAAATCAGGCCTAAGATTGGCCGCAAAGAAACTCTTAGCAGCCAACACCTCATGGGGATTACGCCGGCCCCACATGCAAATTTACTACAAGGCATCCCATGTCTTGCTGATAGCCTACCATGTGAACCCTCCTAAGGAGACACTGTTTTGGGTGAAGCTAGAATGACATCTACATAAGGGAGCCAGATGCCCCACACTCCTCTACAATGGCTGTAATGTGGCAAATTACTCTATTAATCCATTACTGCTTGAAATGCACAATGTCTGGCTTTCAACTCAAAAAGTGCTCGAGGAATACAGCTTTATACACTTCAAAGCACCGCATGGTACGTGGTATTGATGACTGACAGTTCCTCCTTCAAATGGCAGGTCTGGGAATTGAAAGGCCTCCACACCCGGACTGGACCAAGTCCTCATCGCTGACACTATCAGACCATTCATTGACTTGATGTCTGAATTCCAACTACCTCACCACCATCTCTGTAAGTACCTTCAAGTGAGGCACTGCCTCCATTCCCAACTGAATCCGCAACTTGTCACTGGTTTATATGATCTTCTGATCACAAAACTATTTTTTGCATCAATGGAATGCTCACTCCAACTTGCAGAAATTGGCTGTCACCTCATTGGCTATATCAAAGATTGACTATAATAATGAGCTATATCTCAATGCCCAACAGCATGTTAATAACAAGTTACAATTCTTGAAAAATGTGGTAGCCTGGCCTCTGTTCAAAATTCTTAAATATAAGTCTATTTCAAAATGTGTTAAGGAACTTCACTGGCTTCCTAGGATTGCTTCTAAAGCTCTTTGCATTACATTCAAAGCACTACACATCCAATGACATGATTTTCTTGGAAGGACCTTTAACTGGGTTTACTCCAGGCAGGTCTCTTCACTCAGCCTTTGCCAAACTTGTGGCATTGCCCAGGTTTTATCGCATGTCCTGGGGCGGTAAAGACGTTGTGCTTGGAGCTGCTAAAAGCCTTGAACATGCTTCCACTTTATCTTAAAATCATGCCAAATCTTTTGGCCTTCAGAATGGCTTTGAAAACCTAGTTCTTCTCTGTGAAATAAATTCTTCCTTTAGGGTATCCTCATGTTGTATCTCAGCTGTCGCTAAGACACCTTTTTGGTATCAAGGGCGCTACAAAAATAATAACAAAACAAAATGTGACAAGATTGTCAAGGATCGCATTTTCTGATGCTGATTGCTCACACTGCTTCAAACCCACAACAAAGAACTCCAAGAGGCATGAGTCAAGTTCAGTTTTTATAAAATCCTGTACGAGTAGCACTGGGCCTCATATAAGCTTCATCGGGCTTGAATGTATGCCACAGATGAGTGCTGGCGATGCCAGATGTGTGGCAGCGATATTCTACAAATACTATGGTCCTGGTCTCACAACGTGTCAAACTGGTCCGTTGAATGGGGAACTATCAAAACTATGAGCTGACTTACCTTTCACCCAACATAGGCACTAGCAATCCTAAATGGCATGAGCAATATCCCCGATTGAATAAATACAACAAGCGTTGGCTGGACTCGGCCTTGGCAACTGCAAAACACTGCCTTCTTTGATGAAACCCCCCCACTTCCCCCAGTGATGAAGATTGGATGAATGCTATGGCCACAACGGTATCCAATACTGAATGAGAGAGTCCAAATATTTAACAAGATTTGGACTGCGTTCCTGGCCTGAACTACTAAGCCTGTGGCTGCTACAAGGAAACTACCAAGCCCAGCTGATGCCCCCATTCCAATGCTCGCCGCTCTTCTTCCCGGTATGCTCCACCGTGGGGGCGGGCTGTGTTGTTAGTATTCTGACTGCCTGTACTAACACCTAATCTGCCCATCTGGAATAAGGCACTGCTGAAATTTCCTTTTTGTATTCTAGAGACTTGTCTAGCAGCCCTGATCTTTAGCTATTAATTGAATATTTGCAGTTCTTTTTGGACGTTCTATGCTTGCATCTGTTAGCTTGTGGAATTCTGAGATCTATATATGTTAATTATATGCCAGCTATCCAGATGCCTTCTTCCCTGGCTAGGGCCTTTCACTGTAACTTATTATACTTTTTGATTGTACATGTGCATTGTTCATTAAAACCAAAAAATAATGAAAAATATGCAAACAGATCCTAAAACTGGAATGTGCAGTCAGATCGCAGGACTTGGAGGCAGTGCGCCAACAGCTCGGCATTAAAACCAAGCAGCTCTCGGACCTAGCCACAGATGCGTCTGAGGTGCAATATCGGGCTACCCTTAGCAGGATTTATGATGCAGACGATAAAGCAGACAAATTGTTGGCCTGGCTTGATCGGAGAACTGGGGCACGGCGTGTTGTGGTTGAAATTGCCATTGGTTCGCAATCCCGAATGACCCCTCCAGCACGACCTACTCAGAGGAAGAGGCTTCTTCCCTCCCTTTTAACGATATTCAGAGGTCAGTTGTTACAGAGGAGGAGAGTTTTGACCTGGATTGAGATATTACAGTAACCGAAGTGGAGAAGGCATTCATGATCTGTGCAGGGGGAAGTGTCGGGCCCTAACGGAATTCCCGTCGAATTATTTAAGCTAACAGCAGGTATAAACACCCCTTTTATTACTGCTGTGTATCGGGAAATTAAGGATCTTGGAATTCTTCATGAAGACCTTAGACTACACCCATCATTATCATCAATCAATCAATCAATCAAAGCATTTATATAGCGCACTACTCACCCGGAGGGTCTCAAGGCGCTAGGGGAGGGGGGGTCCGCTACTGCTCCAACAGCCAGGTCTTGAGCTGCTCAGGGCCGGCTCTAGGCTCATGGTGGCCCTGTGCAGGGAGCATAGGTGGGGGCCCCGGAAGAGGGGGTCCGGACCCTCATGGACATCGATTTGCCAAAATGTTATGGGTGACAAAAACAACATGTCACTCCCTTTCACACCCAGTGACATCACCGGCGTGTCTAACCTTGGACTTTCGACGGCCTCTTATTTACTGCTTGAGGTGTTATGGAAAGAGCAAGAAATGGAGACAACAGAAAAGTAAACAAAGCTCCATGGGCCCTCTTTAGTTTCTGTTCTCTCTGTCAGTCAGTCTCTCTCTCTGTCAGTCTCTGTCAGTCAATCTCTCTCTCAGTCAGTCTCTCTCTCTGTCAGTCTATCTCTCTCTGACAGTCTCTCTCTCAGCCAGTAAGTCTCCCAGTCTCTCTCTCTCTCTCTCTCTCTCAGTCTCTCTCTCTGTCAGCCAGTCTCGCTCTCTCCCAGTCAGTCTCTCTCTCTCCCAGTCAGTCAGTCTCTCTCAGTCAGTCATTCTCTCTCTACCTCAGTCAGTCTCTCTCTCTCTCTCCCTGTCAGTCCCCCTCTCAGTCAGTCTCTCTCTCTCTGTCAGTCTCTCTCAGTCAGTCAGTCTCTCTCAGTCAGTCAGTCTCTGCCTCTCTCTCTGTCTCTCTCTCTGTCAGTCAGTATCTCTCTACCTCAGTCAGTCAGTATCTCTCTACCTCAGTCAGTCTCTCTCTCTGCCAGTCAGTCTCACTCTCAATCAGTCTCTCTCTCTCTGTTAGTCAGTCAGTCACTCTCTTAGTCAGCCAATCTTGCTCTCTCTCTCTGTCAGTTTCCTAGCCAGTCAGTCTCTCAGTCAGTCAGTATTCAGTCTCTGAGTCAGTCAGTCAGTCAGTCTCTCTCTCTCTCAACTCTCTCTCTCTCTCCATTCTCTCTCTCAACTCTGTCCACTCCATCTCCACTGTCTCTCCACTCTCTCTCCACTGTCTCTCTCTCCACTTTCTCTCTTTCTACTCTCTCTCCACTCTCTCTCCACTATCTCCCTCCACTGTCTCCCTCCACTCTCTCTACTCTCTCTCCACTCTCCCCCCACTCTCTCCCCACTCTCTCCACCCTCTCTCCCTTCACACTCTCTCTCCACTCTCTCTTTCTCTCCGCTCTCTCTCTCCCTCTCTCTCTCCACTCTCTCACTCCACTCTCACTCTCTCGCTCACTCTCTGTCTCACTCTCTTTCCACCCTCTATCTACTCTCTCCACCCTCTTTCTACTCTCTCTCCACTCCCTCTCCACTCTCTCTCCACTCTCTCCACACTCTCTCTCTCTGCACTGTCTCCTCCACTGTCTCCCTCCACTCTCTCCATCCACTCTCTCTCCACTCTCTATGCACTCTCTCTCCTCTCTCTCTTCTCTCTCTCTCCACTCTCTCTCTCCACTCTCTCTCTCTTCTATCTCTCTCTCCACTGTCTCCTCCACTGTCTCCCTCCACTCTCTCTCCACTGTCTCTCCACTCTCTCTCCACTCTCTATCTCCTCTCTCTCTCTCCTCTCTCTCTCTCCACTCTCTCTCTCCACTCGCTCTCTCCACTCTCCACTCTCTCTCTCCACTGTCTCTCTCTCCACTTTCTCTCTCTCTCTCCACTGTCTAGCTCCACTCCCTCCACTCTCTCTCTCTCTCTCTCTCTCTCTCTCTCTCTCTCTCTCTCTCTCTCTCTCTCTCTCTCTCTCTCTCTCTCTCTCCACTCTCTCTCTCTTCACTGTCTCTCTCACCACTTTCTCTCTCTCTCTCCACTCTCTATCCACTGTCTAGCTCCACTTTCTCTCCACTCTCTCTCTCTACTCTTTCTCCACTCTCTCTCTCTACTCTCTCTCCACTCTCTCTCTCCACTCTCACTCCCTCCACTCTCTCTCCCTCCACTCTCTCTCCCTCCACTCTCTCTCTCTCTCTACTCTCTCTCCACTCTCTCTCTACTCTCTCTCCACTGTCTTTCTCTCCACTCTCTCTCCACTCTCTCTCCACTGTCTCCCTCCACTCTCTCTCTCCACTCTCTTGCTCACTCTCTCCACTGTCTCCATGCTCTCTCCACTCTCTCTCTCTCCACTGTCTAGCTCCACTCTCTCTCCACTCTCTCTCTCTCTGCTCTCTCTCCACTCTCTCTCTCCACCCTTCTTTCCCTCCACTCTCTCTCTCTACTCTCTCTCCACTCTCTCTCTCCACTCTCTCTCTCCACTCTCTCTCTACTCTCTCTCCACTGTCTTTCTCTCCACTCTCTCTACTCTCTCTCCACTCTCTCTCCACTGACTCTATCTCTCTACTCTCTCGCTACTCTCTCTCTCCACTCTCTCTATACTCTCTCTCCACTGCCTCACTCCACTCTTTCTCCACTCTCTCTCCACTCTCTCTCTCCACCCTCTCTCTCCACCCTCACTCTCTCTCCACTCTCTCTCTCTACTCTCGCTCTCTACTCTCGCTCTCTACTCTCTCTCTGCACACTCTCTCTCCACTCTCTCTCTCTCCACTCTCTCCCACAAAGTAGTGTGCGTTCCATGGGCATCCGCAGAAATGTTTCCGGGGGAGGGCACATTTTTAACTTCATCTCCATCCCCCTTGCACCCTTCTCCCCTCTGCCTTGCAGCACCCTTCTCGCCCTCCCCCTTGCACCCTTCTCCCCCTCCCCCTTGCACCCTTCTCCACCTCCGCCTTGCACCCTTTTCTACCTTGCACCATTCTCCCCTCTGCCTTGCACCCTTCTCCCCTCTGCCTTGCACCCTTCTCCTCTCTGCCTTGCACCCTTCTCTCCTCTGCCTTGCACCCTTCTCCCCTCTGCCTTGCAGCACCCTTCTCACCCTCCCCCTTGCACCCTTCTCCCCCTCCCCCTTGCACCCTTCTCCCCACCTCCTTGCACCCTTCTCCCCTCCTCCTTGCACCCTTCTCTACCTTGCACCCTTCTCCCCTCGGCCTTGCACCCTTCTCCCCTCTGCCCTGCACCCTTCTCCCCTCTGCCTTGCACCCTTCTCCCCCTCCGCCTGGACTCCAAAATGTAAGCTGATCACTTTCTTCAAACAAAATAATTTTGACCTAATAGACAAGCTTTTTATTTTTAGTAAATGCATGGCAGGTGCTCTACTATCAGTTTGCAGTTTTCATCCAGTATCCATATGTACTCTGGCTTGGCTATACAAGGAAAGTGCCACCATCCCAAGCCAAGGATACACACTAAATACTAAGAACTACCAACAATATATCGGCCAAACAAGGGTGGGCAGAGAGCACATCATCCTCACATGCATTCATGTTTAATGAGGATGCTTTTCTCTCACAATAAAATTAATGTTTGTACAAATGCCATTTTGACACCTCTATGTGCTGTGCATAACGATTGTCACTGTAACTCAGCTTACCGAACTCAGAGGGAAGGTTGACTTGGTACACCGAGAGAATAACAAATGACTCGGAGGACTTAAACAGATGTCAGGGTGAGCGTGAAACGGACTACGATAAAGCAAGCAATTAAAATTGTATTTTGTTTAAAAGAACCATGACTTGTCGGAAAACACAATTTCTATTATGTATAAAAGTTCCTAAAAATGTCACAGTGATTACAAACTATATTACACAGGCACGTATGTTGGAGAAAGGACCTACAGGCTGTTTGAACAGAGATAATCTTCCCTTACTTGCAGGACCCTTATCCCATTCCACCGGGACCTCTGTTTCACCTTTCAACAATAAAAATAAACGTACTCACTGTCTCGTTCCTTGTCCCAAACTTGGTGGCTGAGGAAGTGCTTCTGCATCTGGAGCGTTCTTTCTAATAATTATAATTCACCATGGGCCAACCTGTGCACAAGCACACAGCAGAACACTGCGCCCTCGCCACATGCCAGCATGCCAGCTCTCCACATTTACCGAGGCCCACTCAAGAGGGGTGTGCAAATCGCTTTCACTTTCGCAATGTTAGACATGCGTAGTCGACCGGCTAAAATCATCCAGAAAATGTAAGCATGCTTTTAAAATGCTGATGTGGAAACACAGAGCCAGCTTCAGCATTGTAATTGTGTCTTTAGATAACTTGTAGGGGGGAGGCAGGGAAGCAGTTTTTTTTAAGGGTGCCACAATCACATTAAGAGGTCCCCAGCCCATGTAGGCCCCCAAACCCTGACAACCCCCCCTCCCCCACCCCTCACCCCTCACAGCCCTGGCCTCCTCCCTTCTCAAAGGAATAGTGCCCTGAGGAGAATGCACTATCTCAGGGCCCCCACCCCCTCCTCTTTCTGGCCTGGCTCGTGGCTTTGACTGAAGAGAAACAATGGAAGTTGATACTTTGTTTCTCTTCAGTCAAAGGTCAGCAGCACAGGAGCTCAGGGCAGGCTGCAGACAGCAGCAGCTGCTGCTTTAGAGAGAGAGAGACAGCTCTCTACCGAGAGCTCAGCTGAGGGGCCCCCTTCATCGACTGGAGATGTGGCGGCCCCTGGGGTTTGGCGGCCCTGTGCAGGTGCACAGTTTGCACATGCCTAGGGCCGGCCCTGAGCTGCTTCCTGAAGGCGAGGTGGTCCTGGGTCAGGCGGAGGTGGGTCGGGAGGGAGTTCCAAGTCTTGGCGGCGAGGTAGGAGAAGGACCTTCCCCCTGTGGTGGCTCTTCGGATGCGGGGGACGGCGGCGAGGGCATGGCCGGTCGATCGGAGCTGGCGTTTGGGAGCGTAGAAATTGAGGCGGCTGTTGAGGTATCCTGGGCCTTGGTTGTCTAGGGCTTTGTGTACGTGGGTGAGGAGACGGAAGGTAATTCTCTTGTTGACCGGGAGCCAGTGCAGGTCTCTCAGGTGTCCAGAGATGTGGTTGCGGCAGGGGATGTCCAGGATGAATCGTGCTGAGACGTTCTGGATCCGCTGGAGTCTTTTCTGGATTTTGGCGGTGGTTCCGGCGTAGAAGGAGTTGCCGTAGTCCAGGCGGCTGGTGACGAGGGCCTGGGTGACCGTCTTCCTGGTCTCGGTGGGGATCCACCGGAAGATCTTCCGTAGCATGCGCAGGATGTTGAAGCACGACGAGGAGACAGCGTTGACTTGTCTGGTCATGGAGAGGGAGGAGTCCAGGATGAAGCCCAGGTTGCGTGCGTGATCTGTTGGTTTGGGTGCGGTGCCCAGGGTGAGGGGCCACCAGGAGTCGTCCCAGGCGGAGGGCGAGGAGCCCAGGATGAGGACTTCCGTCTTGTCTGAGTTCAGTTTCAGGCGGCTGTTCTTCATCCATTCGGCTACCTCTTTCATCCCATCGTGTAGGTTGGCTCTGGCGGTGTCGGGTCGTTGGTGAGGGAGAGGATCAGCTGGGTGTCATCAGAGTAGGAGATGATTTTTAAGGCCGTAAAAGATCTTATGTCAAAGCGGACTACCTCTACGACCGTAAGCTCTCTTTCCCACTGTGAATCCCTTGCTTCCTATTTTCTGGGGAAAGTCCAAGCTATTTATCGGACATTCCCTAGCATAGGGTCCGGTCGGGAAAGTATCAATGGGACCCACCATCAGTCTACTCTGCTTGTCTTCCCCCCCCTTACCTTGGACGGGTTTGATAAACTTGCGTTGCAAGTCAAATCTGGATCTCCATCCGATCCAGTAAGGCCTGCTCTCTTTCGAGATCAGGCTTTTATGGGACGTGCAGCTGTATGTTCCCTCGTCAACCTTTCCTTGGAAACGGGAGTAGTTCCAGCTAAGTGGAAGCAAGCTGTGGTGTCCCCAATTATCAAAAAGCCCTCCCTGGACCCGGCCAAGCCTGAAAGCTATCGCCCCATTTCGTTGCTACCTTGGCCAGCCAAGATCACTGAGGCCCATGTCAACTTGGCCCTGTCTGAACATCTTGTATGGACCAATGCCCTCGACCCCACACAAAACGGATTCCGTGCCGGCCACAGCACGGAAACCGCGTTACTTGTGATGGTGGAACATCTCCGTGCAAGGTTGGATGCTGGTCAAACGGCGGCGCTTATATTGTTAGACCTTAGCGCCGCCTTTGACACGGTAGACCACAGCATCCTCCTGCATCGGCTTGAGGAGACCGGCATTGGCGGTCAGGTGTTGCAATGGTTCCACTCCTTTCTAGATAACCGCTCCTTCTGTGTTGCCATCCCTCCCTTCAAGTCCAATTTCCAACCGCTGGCCATGGGGGTTCCGCAAGGGTCCTCGCTGAGTCCCACGTTGTTCAATCTTTACGTGAGACCGCTGGCTGATGTGGCTAGGCAGTGGGGCCTAACTTTGGTCTCATATGCCGATGACACACAGCTGGCGGTTACTCTCAGCGGGGATGCGGAGACTGAGGCCCCCAGGTTTCAGTCTGGACTGAAGGCGGTGGCTAGCTGGTTGACAGGCAACTGCCTTCAGCTAAATGCCACAAAAACGGAGGTGATGGTTGTCGGTAAGGGAGTGGAGCTGTGGGGTGACCAATGGTGGCCCTCTGAGCTGGGACCCACTCCGACCCCGGTATCTGAGATGAAAAACCTGGGGGTCTGGCTGGATGCGGGCCTCTCCTTTGTAGGGCATACTAAAAAAACTGCGGCCTGTTGTTTCGGTCTCCTAAGGGGCTTGAGACCTGTTCTCAAGTTCTTTGACGCCCCGACCAGGCAGCTGGTGATCCAGGCAACTATCATCTCCCGCCTGGATTATGCCAGCTCTCTTCTGGCTGGGGCTAACCAGGCCGAGCTAACCCGTCTGCAGCGGGTTCAGAATGCTGCGGCGAGGGCGATTGTCGGCCTGCCCAGATTCAGCTCGGTGGCAACTGTCCTTCGTACCCTACATTGGCTCCCTGTCAGGAAGCGCATCCTTTTTAAGGTCTTGTGTCTCGCTTTTAAGATTCTGAGAGGTATTGGCCCGGAAATCCTATCCAGCTGTCTTTCCTTTTATGTTCCCACCCGCACCCTCCGTTCCCAGGGTTTGGCCCTTGCGGTGGTCCCCAGATTTAGGCTTAGTCGCATGGGTGGCCGCTCGTTTAGTGTAAAGGCCGCGTCAGCATGGAACTCCCTTCCTGTTGAAATTCGTCTGATGGAGGACCTCTTGACTTTCCGGAGGGCTTTAAAAACTTTCCTGTTTTAGCTACTTTCATGTTTTTAGTTTCCTGTTGTGTTATGTTCTACCTTGTCTCTGCGCCGGGACGCCCCTTGGCTGGGGTATCTGTGCGCATAATAAATCAATATAACATAACATAACATAACATAACATTTTGAGGTTGTGCTGGCGTGCGATGGCTGCGAGGGGGCTCATGTAGATGTTGAAGAGGGTTGGGCTGAGCGAGGAGCCTTGAGGAACACCGCAGATGACTTTGGTGGCTTCTGATCTGAACGGGGGGAGGCGGACTCTCTGTGTTCTTCCGGCGAGGAAGGAGATGATCCACTCCAGTGCCTTCTCCTGGATTCCGACGTCGCTGAGGCGCTGCTCTAGGGTACGGTGGCAGACAGTGTCGAAGGCCGCTGAAAGGTCCAGGAGGATGAGGGCCGCTGTTTCTCCGTTGTCGAGCAGGGCTCGGATGTCATCGGTTGCTGCGATCAGGGCGGTCTTGGTGCTGTGGTTGGCTCGGAAGCCAGACTGCGAGATGTCGAGTGATACGTTTGTCTCGAGGAAGGTGGCCAGCTGTTTGTTGACGGTCTTCTCAATAACTTTAGCAGGAAACGGGAGCTGCAAGATGGGGCGGTAGTTCTTGAGGTCGGTGGGGTTGGCTGATGGCTTCTTTAGTAGAGCGCTGAGTTCGGCGTGCTTCCAGCTCTCCAGGAAGATGGCGGTGTCGAAGGAGGTGTTGATGATGTCCCGTAGGTGGGGTGAGATGACAGCGTCGGCCTTGTTGAAGACGTGGTGAGTGCAGGGGTCGTTCGGAGATCCGGAGTGGATGGAGTTCATCGTGCGGACGGTGTCTTCGGTGCTGATCGGGGTCCAGGCGTGGAGGGTGGTGGTGGGGGGCGGTGGTTCGGTCGTGGCGTGCGTCAGTTGAGTGCTGAAGCTGTTGTGTATTTCCGCGATCTTGTTGTGGAAGTAGGAGGCGAGGGAGTTGCAGAGGTCTTGCGAAGGGGTGATGTCGTTGTTTCCGGCGTTGGGGTTGGAGAGCTCTTTGACGATGTTGAAGAGTTCCTTGCTGTTGTGTGCGTTGTTGTCCAGTCGATCCTTGAATGCAGTTTTCTTGGTGGCGTGGATCAGTTGGTGGTGTTTCCGGGTGGTGAGCTTGAGGGCAGTCATGTTGTCCGGTGTGGGGTCTCTGCGCCAAGCTTTCTCGAGGGCTCTGCAGTTCTTCTTGGAGCTCTTGAGTTCGTCGGTAAACCATGGGGCTTTCTTGTTGCCGGGTCTGCTGGGCGGGGTCTTCAGAGGGGCGAGGTCATCTGCGCAGTCGCTGACCCACTTCGTGAGGTTGGTGGCCGCTTGGCTGGGGTTCTTCGCGCTGGTGGGTGGGTTCTTGCTCAGGGAAGTTGCAAGTTGGTCTGCTGTGATCTTGTTCCAGCTTCTGCGTGCAACCTGTTGCTGGTGGTGGTGGATTGTAGTCCTTCTGAAGCTGAAGTGGACCAGTGGAGTCTGGTGGCGTGGCTGAAGGCGATGTCCTTGCTGGATGAGAAGACGGGGTCGAGTGTGTGTCCGGCGTAGTGGGTGGGGGTGGTTACGAGTTCCTTGAGTCCGAGGTTGGCGAGGTTGTCCAGTAGGGTGGTGGTGTTGCGGTCGTTGTTGTTCTCCAGGAGGAAGTTGAGGTCCCCGAGGAGGATGTAGCCAGCGGAGGGGAGGGCGTGCGGGCTGATGAAGTCGGCGATGTCTACTTTGTTTCTAATAATATGTTTGCTTGTATTGGCTAAGATACTGCGCTTGAGAACACTGCATTAGTAAATAAACATTTCAAATGTGCATGCGTCCTCATTTACTCCTTGTTCTGGATTGAAATGATTGTATAACGAAAGAGTGTTCATGTGTTCCACGCTACCTGAGGTGTACTAAGTCCATGTTCTGGTTTGTCTAAGTCTGTGATAACCAATGAGACACTGTAGGTAGTCTGGTAGGGGATTTTGGGTACTAAGGTGAGTTTTGATACACCCTAATTCACTGAGGTTCCAAGTCTCCATGCACAGTTCTGTATGAGATTGGAATCCCTGCGACATGGCGCCCAACGTCCGGCGGTCTTATTACATGACACTTGAGTAGTACAATATTCAGTCCTTAACCCCTTCACTATTGTTTCTGGTTAACTGTGGTGTCAGACAAACCTGCCTATATTTATATAGGTCTTTTCAAGCTTGAATCTTTCTAAACGGTTTCATTGAATTACTACCCAGTTGTGCTACAAAGTTTGCTTTGTACCTCTTTCTTTCTGTGTCGCTATGGCCGCGGTGAACATTCTGCAACATAGTCGCATTGCGGTGCGCAATCATTTGCAGACTTATAATGTTCCTGTGGATGGCATGGCCGTGATTATGGTAGTGAGTGAAGAGGTGGCTTACCCCTACGAAATCTTTTATTCGTGGGTGACCTTCCCAGTTGTGAACGCAAATACTACTGTGTTCAACACGTACACTCCCACCGCTGTGCCACAGGAATATACTCCATATAGGGCACAGGAAATTCCTATAGATACTTGGCAGCACCGCATTTGGTTTGATGGCGCCCTACCACATTCTTTGGCAGCTCCGAGGTTAGGTCCTTTGTCCATTCCAAGCGCAAATTGGACTGTTTTGGCTGTTTTGGCTGGATTTACACCTCATCCTCAACACGGGGCATGTACCGTGGTTGAGTTAAGACGACTACATGTAGTCGCGATTAGTGTGATTAGGTCGTTAGTGCAATACATAACCCGTAATCTCGCGGGCGGGGCCCTTGGTGGTGCGGCGCTTCCTGCTGGACAGGGCGGAATGAAGCTCAGTCCTGTTATGGTCAACGCTGTGATGGGCAAGCGCCCCCAGGATAAGGATGACTTTCCTTTCTGGCTTGCCGAGAAGTTTGACCAGCTGGAAGCTGTATTTCCTAACACGACTCCTGGTGAAAAACACAGGATTCTGACAATTAGCTTACCGAAAGACTTGATCCCTGAAATTGGTGACTGTGAGACCTGTGGTAAGACATTTGTGGCAGTCTATGCAAGGTGCTACAGCACTCCGTCTACGACTGTCCTGCCGACGGTCTTTAAGCGTGTTCAGGATGAGCATGGAGCTGGGCTGCGGTCGAATTGGGTATGCGCCTATGTGGCTCCTTTGATGTGGTTTCCGATCTCATTCTTGCTAATGTCAAGGGGGATACTGTGAACTTTCAGTTAGTCAATGCTTTGCAGGCGATTCCCGAAGTCGAGAAACCCCGACAGTTAGCAAGAATGATTGTGGTGGCTTATAAAACCGTGGGCTGCAATAGTAGGGATCTTAAGCCTTTTTCTACTAAAGAGAAAAAACAACCCCAAGGGCAGAAGTCAGAAACTGACAAACAGCCCAAGACCAAAAAACAAAATTGGCCGAAAAAACAAAAACAGGGAAAGCAACAACAACAGAGACAGGAGTCTCATCCTGCGTCTCCATTGCCTGCGCCCCCAGAACGTGTTTATGACTTGCGCGATCGCGCGACGATAAAGTCACCTGATCGATTTCAGGTTTCTGATCAATGCTCTCCTCATTCTTTTCAGGAGTCATCGGCCTCGGCGACCGGTGGTGGAGGAGGCGGCAGGAGTCGGGGTGGCCAGTAAGGACGCGACCAGCCCCGCCCAAAGGACGGTAAAGGCAAGCAGGGCGATTCTACACCAAAAAGACCCCAGTTTCAAAAGAAGAAGGTCGCCGCTTTAACAGCGAGATATGCCACAGATAGTGAGAACACAGCTTCGGAACCAGACATGGGCTCTGACCTTGCTGGACAGCGCAGCAGAGATTACCATAGTGCGAGAGGCTCTGCGTCCACTACTGAAGGTGACAGCGACTGACCGTTATGTTGTTGTGGAAACAGCTGACACTAGAGTTGCTCCCCCTGACAGACTTTATGAAATAGTCCTATTAATAGAAGATGACATACAGCGTACCATAAAAGGGGTATTTTGGGAGAATCTTATGACTACCTATGACATTTTGTTAACAGAGGCTGACTGTCCCCCACCTTTTGTGCTCGCAGCGCCGAGGGGAGGAGGTAATCCTCCCTAGTCTCGCGCATGCGGTCTCGAAGGAGCATGCACTGAATTTTGTAGAAGAGTGGGCTAAGGCTCTAGCCCCAGCTCTGTACCGTTCACACTGTGGTTAGGATACATTTTCCCCACACCACAAAATACCTTTGCGGTCTCAGCCACAGCCTCAACCTCAATATCCCATTAGACGTGAAGCTAAGGCTTCCGTTGTGGAAATCCTTTAACAATTGGAATATCAAGGTGTAATTGAAACTTGTGTGTCACCAATGAATACCCCTCTTTTTACTGTGACCAAGCCTGACTGTTCATATCGTTTGGTATTGGATTACTGGCATTTAAACTCACATTGCCATACCTGTGCAGTACAGAATACTCACGGCTCTGCCTTAGTGGATAGTCTTGTCCGTAAACGGTTTAAGACCACGCTGGACATTTCCACAGGTTTTTATGCCCACCATTTGGATGGTCTAAGTTCCCAGTGGACCTCCTTTACTTGCGCGGTGTGCAAAAACAATTTAGACATTTACCAATGGGCTATAAAAATAGTTGTGAGAAGTTGGCCTGATATGCAGTGCTCACTATTCTAGTGATCACTATGCATCAGTCCAAACGACCCTTATGGTGATTGGTTGTAAGTCAACCTTAGACCAGCTATCCTAGTAGCGTGGATACGAGCAGTCTTCGGGCTAAACTCTAGAGGGCGTGTTAAGCCAGCTGTTATACCATCACATATACCCCTTGAACACCAAGTGAAAGGACACCACACAAGTGTTATGAAAATAAACAGTGCATTTATTTTAAGTCACAACAGCCCTGTACTCTTTATGAGGACCGGGTACTAAGCACACAACAAAACTCTTAGGAAAATACTTCAAGGGCACAATCTACACAAATGCCCGAGGGCACGGAAAGTTTTAGTGTTCTCGGGCGAACCCGATAAGGTAAGTCGGAAGCGACTCGCTGACGAACCAGGAGCCTGAAGGAAGGAGTTGCTGGCAGGCGACCAGTGAAGAAAGTTCGAAGAGATCCAAGCCTGGATCGAAGATGGATGACACCTGAAAGCAGAGGGGACCAAGTTCGTAACTACCAGCAAGTAGTCAGAGGGCACCAGGAGGGCACTGGATGGTAGTCACCTCGACTAGGTGAGTGGGCGACGCTAGGCTCTGCAGTCTCACGGACCAGGAGGCGTTGTCGGCGACCAGGATGGAGGTGCGAGCTGTCCAACGATGGTTGATGCAGTCGGCGTTGCTGGGCCCAGGATTGGGGCAACAAGCCTTGGCAAATTCAGGGCCATGTGGTGGACCTAAAATGGCATCTTGAGTGGACCAGGAGGGTCCGGGGTGCTCCTCTTTCAGAAGGGAGCAAGGGCCAGTCTGGAGCAACCAGACCAGCAGCGTTGTTGTCGTCGGGCGTCGTCGAGAAGGCCACAAGCCAGCGGGCTAGTAGCCAGACAACGTGATGAGCAGCAAAAAGCAGAAGGGCCCCACGCAGATCGTGGAGATGCTGGGAGGCTGAACTTCGGTGCTGGAGCTGCTCAGGGTCGGGGCTTCTTGGACCCCAAAGCACTCACCAGAGGATCCCTCGGCGGTCGTGCTGGATAGAAGTCGTGCAGTTCTGATGATGGCCGGTCCCTCGAGGTCTCGTCGCACCCACGGATCTCAGCTGAGCTGACGATGTGGGTAGAGGGCAGAGGTGCCAGGGAAGCCGGGTCGAGTCGAGCTGGTCGGTCGGATTCCTGAGGAAGGACGTGCAGCAAACCGCAGAGTTCTTAGATGGTGCCTGCGGATGCAGGGTGACTACTCCTTAGTCACAAGGGAGAAATCTTGAGAAGAGTCGAGAGTTCCTTTCGTGG
Source organism: Lissotriton vulgaris (assembly GCF_964263255.1). NCBI lineage: Eukaryota > Metazoa > Chordata > Amphibia > Caudata > Salamandridae > Lissotriton > Lissotriton vulgaris. The sequence continues at coordinate 53,127,948 of NC_141699.1, read as the reverse complement.
AAAGTAGTTTCTTGATTCAAAGATGATCTAATTTGGAAGGGTCCCCGCTCCTGCCTTTATCCTAAAGAAAGGGGTGGGTACGCGACTAGGTCTTGCCCTAGGGGTGGGACCAGGAAGGGGGGTGGTTACACCCCTCTCCCATGCCGGACTTTCCCCAGGCCAGGGGCTGGTGTGCCCCTGGAACTGGTTCTAGCCGGCAGATGCGTAGTGAGCACTGGGGTGCCACTCCGCAGTCACCTTCCTGTAAAGCCCTGCCTACCCAGGATACACAAAACCCTGTCTGGGATAGTGCTAGCACCGCCCCTGACAGGAAACCCTTTGTCCAAGCTCTCCTCGCTGGAAGGACTCCCAGCAGCAGGAGGTCAGACTCGTGTCTGTGGTGGCAGCATCCATTTTGTGGAGCTGAGGCTTCAGTTAACTTTAACCGGGGTTCAAAGTTACATACATGTCGTGTCCCTCTAGAAGGGTGGAATGCTAACCCCGTCACCAGAATTGGCGAGGGGTTAGTATTCCAATTCGTATGACACCTTACTCGGCATGTTTTGATAAAGCGATACCAAAGATAGCATTTAACCGCGAGGATTATAATGCACTTAAGAGTATATGGTATGCGTTATCTTGGAACAGCTATTAGGACTTGGTTCCGCAAGCTGCAAACGGGCTCAGCTCATGCCAGAGCACCATTTCACACGATTCCAAGCACTCTGCCTTCAGGATTGTCAAGGCCTGCCATAGGAGTGACTGATAGGAATCTGTGTGTCCATTTTTAAGGTTAGTTATAGGTATAATATATCTAAAGCAAAGGGTGATTACACCACCTTGCCCCAGCTGTCGTGCAGCCAGTTGTGTCAGATTTAGATGGCCATCCAGGGGTGGCATAATACATGCTTCAGCCCCTGGTAGGCCCTGGGTACACCTATGCCCTGAGTTACAGGGTCTGATAAGGTGGCTCAGTACTAATTCGAAATGTACCTAAGGTACATGGAATCCATTTTAGAGAGAGAGCAGTGGGCATGGGGTCCTGAATAGCAGGGCCCCAGGTCAACTAAGTCAGAAAACCAGCAAAACACCAGGAAAAAAGTTGGGGGTAACCATAGTCAGGTATCCACTTTCCTACACAACCCCTCCCCCCCCAAACGAAAGGAGATAAGGCTATCCTTGGTCAGGTAAGCCTATATTGCCTGAGTGGCCATATGAGGTGGTACATGCACTGGCATGGTTACCCCCTGTATCATGGTCCACTAAGCAACCCCTCACCCTAAGGGTATCTGAGGGTCTCCACCATGAGGAATCACTACCTGTGGTGTGCTTTGGCAAAGTAAAAGGCTGGTGTGGGAATGGAGTACTAAAGTGAGACTCCACTACTGTTGGGCTCAACCTCCTCCAATCACTATCCACCATGTGTGCCTTTCTTTCCAGTACTGAGTTGCTATGAACTCTCAGGGTCAACCTCTGGCTACCTAAAGCTGGAGGCTAAGTCCCTCTGTTTGGCTTACTGGAGGGACAGGTCAGGTTAGGGGTTTTTAGGCCCCATGTTTGGCTGTGCCCAGCATTGTCCAGCTGTGGGAGTTCCCTAACTAAGTTTAAGGGGGATCCCTCAGGAGTTTGTTTTATTTTCACTTGGCTAGGGCTACTAGCTTCAGTGATCCTAATCTGCTGATTGGGAAACTCTTTTGGACAGGGGGCCCTTTGGGGTCCACCACTAGCCTCCCTGACCTCTACAGCTCTGGGCTGATGGAGGCAGGGTTGAGAGGGGCAGGCGACCTGCTCCAGACTGGGTCCCACCTGGGAAGGGTCCACTGCCATCAGGGGCTCTGCCAGGCTAGGCCTGGCTACCTCTGGGGCAGTTCCTTCACCAGGGGTAGAGTCAGTTCCCTGAGGAGGCTGGCTCTCACCTAGTGTCTGGGAGGGGGAAGACTTTTCTTCCTCCTCAATGCTCTCAGTTTGAGTGGAGTGATCCATTGTTTCAGGCTTCACAACACTATTATCTGTCTGAGTTTGAGCTGTGGCCATCACAACTCCACCAACCTTTTCAGGAAGGGACTCAGTTTGGGTTTGGGCTGTGACCATCACAGCCTTTCCAACCTGTTCAGGAAGGGCATCTTTCTGGGATAGGGCTGTGACTGGCACAGCCCTCCTGACCTGTTCAGGGAGGACATCTTGGACTGGGGCTGTGGCTATCACTGCCCCACTAACCTTACCATGGAGGTTTACCATTTTAAAATGGGTTTCTTGCTCTACCTCAGCCCAGGCTGAGGTCTCTAAATCATTCCCCAGTAGGCAATCTACAGGCAAGTTTGGTGACACTGCCACTCTCTTGTGACCAGTGACACCTCCCCAGCTGAGATTTACCACTGCTATGGGATGTTCTCTCTGCACTCCATCAATGTTCACTACCTGGTATGTGGCACCAGGCATAAGTTGCCTTGAGGGGACTAGGCTCTCAGCCACCATGGTGATGCTAGCCCCTGTGTCTCTGTAGGCCTCAACTTTTGAACCATTGATGAGGGGCTCCTGTCTGTACCTGCCCAAAGTGTTGGGACAGGCTGTGAAGTTGGCAAACCCCATGCCAGTCTCACAGACAAGAGTATCTAAGTCAGGGGACCTGGTTAGGCCAGAGTCCCCAGGCACTCCCAAAGAAAATGCACCCAGATTCTTGGGGGCACTCCCACCACCTGGGGGATTACTACTAGTAGTAACAGGAGGCTGGGAAGCTTTATTTGGGGGTATGTTTTCCTTATTGTTGTTGGCCTTGGGACAACTGTCGTCACTTTTGTAATGGCCTACCTGTTTGCAGGTATGACAATAAGGTTTCTTTTGTGTTTTGGGAGAAGTTTGGGACCCACCCTTTTCAGAGGAATTTTGGGGCCCTGTGGTTTGATCAGAAGATTTATTCCCACCCTTCTCTTGAGGCTTGGTTGATTCCTTCTTTTGGTCACCACCCTGGTTCTTAGGCCTGACCCTGGTTCTGACCCATTTGTCTGCCCTCTTACCCAATTCTTGTGGAGAGGTCAGATCAGAGTCTACCAGGTGTTGGTGTAATAACTGGTTCTGTCAATTACTTAAGATTTGCTCTCTCATAATTAGATTATACAATCCTTTAAAATCAGTAACCTTACTTCCCAGTAGCCAGCCTTCAAAAGCCTTAGTGGCACAATCAACAAAGTCAGTCCAATCCTGAGACTGAGTTTTCTGGGTATCTCTGAACATCAACCTGTACTGTTCAGTGGTTAAACCAAACCCATCAACCAGTGTATTCTTCAGGACTTGGTAATTGTTAGTATCCTCAGCTCTAGTAGTGAGGAGCTTATCTCTACCTTTGCCTTCAAAGGAGAGCCACAAGATAGCTGCCCACTGACGACTCTGGGGGACACACTGTACAGTGCAAGCCCTCTCCAAAGCAGTTATCCATTTGTGGATAGCATCCCCTTGCTTAAAGGGGGGCACTATCTTACTCAGGTGCCTAGTGTCTAAACTCCTGTTTTCCCTTGGGGGAATGCTGCCACCAGTGGGGTTTGTCCCACTCAATTCTTGCTCTCTAGCAAAGGCAAGTCTCTCTCTGGCCAGGGCAAGTTCTTCCCTTTCAATCCTCAGATTGACTTCCCTTACTTTGGCTTCATACACTCTCCTCTGAGGGGATATCATCCCTCTTTTAGAAGAGCCTCGAGAGCCATTGGTTCGAATGGATCTGTTAGAGCCTCTCGATAGAGACCTAACTCGTCCATTCCCAATGTTAAGCTGGCCTGAGAGGGGCCCCAGGGGTCTCCTAGTACCATTCTTGTGCCTGCTTAAGTTGTCCCTAGTTAGCTGGCTAACTACTACTGGACCTTTGTCTGCCTCATCCTCGGATGGCTCTAGATCCTCATCCTCCTCGTCACCTTCTGCAGCGAGATGAATAAGGTCATGGTCACCCAAGGTTCCCTCTAGGGGAGGCATGTTCCCATCTGGATGAGAAGGTTCTGTGTTACCAGCCCTCCTAGCATCATAAGTCTCTAAGAGACCAATCAGAAAAGGAATGGTAGGGTTTGCACCCTGTTTTAGCTTCCTGGATGTACAGATTTGTCTCATCTCTTGGAAGCTAAGTGCAGCATATCTGGACATGACCTGTGGAGGGTCGACTGACACAAGGGGAGACTCAGGGTTTCCTCCTGTGTCTGACATGCTGCTTCTAGTGTGGTGTAAGTGATGCACCTACCTACACTATATGTTTGCCTACTGATCCCTTGCTAAGAGTTGTAGCCAAGGTGTGCTAAGCCTTGAGGAGCTACAACAGCTGGTTCAGTAGAACTCAGAGTATTCTAAGCTACGTTATATGTACCTGGAGTACTTATGCGATCTTTCACAAGATATTCTTAGGATACGTGTGGTAAAACAACAGCAAGCTCAAATCCCAACCGCTGCTCACCAATGTAAGAAGTTGGCCTGATATGCAGTGCTCACTATTCTAGTGATCACTATGCATCAGTCCAAACGACCCTTATGGTGATTGGTTGTAAGTCAACCTTAGACCAGCTATCCTAGTAGCGTGGATATGAGCAGTCTTCGGGCTAAACTCTAGAGGGGGTGTTAAGCCAGCTGTTATACCATCACATATACCCCTTGAACACCAAGTGAAAGGACACCACACAAGTGTTATGAAAATAAACAGTTCATTTATTTTAAGTCACAACAGCCCTGTACTCTTTATGAGGACCGGGTACTAAGCACACAACAAAACTCTTAGGAAAATACTTCAAGGGCACAATCTACACAAATGCCCAAGGGCACGGAAAGTTTTAGTGTTCTCGGGCTAACCCGATAAGGTAAGTCGGAAGCGACAGTGACTCTGGACCCTTAGATAATGAGGCTATGCTGGGGCACCGAAATGCCGAAGTTACCTAGCCCAGGGGCTGCGGCTGCATAGGTCTTTACAGACGTCGGGAATCCTCGCTGACGAACCAGGAGCCTGAAGGAAGGAGTTGCTGGCAGGCGACCAGTGAAGAAAGTTCGAAGAGATCCAAGCCTGGATCGAAGATGGATGACACCTGAAAGCAGAGGGGACCAAGTTTGTAACTACTAGCCAGTAGTCAGAGGGCACCAGGAGGGCACCGGATGGTAGTCACCTCGACTAGGTGAGTGGGCGACGCTAGGCTCTGCAGTCTCACGGACCAGGAGGCGTTGTCGGCGACCAGGATGGAGGTGCGAGCTGTCCCACAATAGTTGATGCTGTCGGCGTCGCTGGGCCCAGGATTGGGGCAACAAGCCTTGGCAAATTCAGGGCCACATGGTGGACCTAAAATGGCGTCTTGAGTGGACCAGGAGGGTCCGGGGTGCTCCTCTTTCAGAAGGGAGCAAGGGCCAGTCTGGAGCAACCAGACCAGCAGCGTTGCTGTCGTCGGGCGTCGTCGAGAAGGCCACAAGCCAGCGGGCTAGTAGCCAGACAACGTGATGAGCAGCAAAAAGCAGAAGGGCCCCACGCAGATCGTGGAGATGCTGGGAGGCTGAACTTCGGTGCTGGAGCTGCTCAGGGTCGGGGCGTTCGGACCCCAAAGCACTCACCAGAGGATCCCTCTGCGGTCGTGCTGTATAGAAGTCGTGCAGTTCTGATGATGGCCGGTCCCTCGAGGTCTCGTCGCACCTACGGTTCTCAGCTTAGCTGTAGAGGTAGGTAGAGGTCAGAGGTGCCAGGGAAGCCGGGTCTCGTCGAGCTGGTCGGTCGGATTCCTGAGGAAGGACGTGCAGCAAACCGCAGAGTTCTCAGATGGCGCCTGCGGATGCAGGGTGACTACTCCTTTGTCACAAGGGAGAGATCTTGAGAAGAGTCGAGAGTTCCTTTCGTGGAAAGTAGTTTCTTGATTCAAAGATGATCTAATTTGGAAGGGTCCCCGCTCCTGCCTTTATCCTAAAGAAAGGGGTGGGTACGCGACTAGGTCCTGCCCTAGGGGTGGGACCAGGAAGGGGGGTGGTTACACCCCTCTCCCATGCCGGACTTTCCCCAGGCCAGGGGCTGGTGTGCCCCTGGAACTGGTTCTAGCCAGCAGATGCGTAGTGAGCACTGGGGTGCCACTCCGCAGTCACCTTCCTGTAAAGCCCTGCCTACCCAGCATACACAAAACCCTGTCTGGGATGGTGCTAGCATCGCCCCTGACAGGAAACCCTTTGTCCAAGCTCTCCTCGCTGGAAGGACTCCCAGCAGCAGGAGGTCAGACTCGTGTCTGTGGTGGCAGCATCCATTTTGTGGAGCAGAGACTTCAGTTAACTTTAACCGGGGTTCAAAGTTACATACATGTTGTGTCCCTCTAGAAGGGTGGAATGCTAACCCCGTCGCCAGAATTGGCGAGGGGTTAGTATTCCAATTCGTATGACACCTTACTCGACATGTTTTGATAAAGCGATACCAAAGATAGCATTTAACCGCAAGGATTATAATGCACTTAAGAGTATATGGTATGCGTTATCATGGAACAGCTATTAGGACTTGGTTCCGCAAGCTGCAAACGGGCTCAGCTCATGCCAGAGCACCATTTCACACGATTCCAAGCACTCTGCCTTCAGGATTGTCAAGGCCTGCCATAGGAGTGACTGATAGGAATCTGTGTGTCCATTGTAAGGGTTAGATATAGGTATACTATATCTAAAGCAAAGGGTGATTACACCACCTTGCCCCAGCTGTCATGCAGCCAGTTGTGTCAGATTTAGATGGCCATCCAGGGGTGGGATAATACATGCTTCAGCCCCTGGTAGGCCCTGGGTACACCTATGCCCTGAGTTACAGGGTCTGATAAGGTGGCCCAGTACCAATTCGAAATGTACCTAAGGTACATGGAATCCATTTTAGAGAGAGAGCAGTGGGCCTGGGGTCCTGAATAGCAGGGCCCCAGGTCAACTAAGTCAGAAAACCAGCAAAACACCAGGAAAAAAGTTGGGGGTAACCATAGTCAGGTATCCACCTTCCTACAATAGTCCTGGGGTATTTGCTGCCCGCATAATCTCTCTCTTAGAGAGAATCGACCCTGATGCATTCAGCGCCGTGATATCCTACCTAGGATGATTGTTTCAGCGCCGTGATATCCTACCTAGGATGATTGTTAGTGCTTTATAAATAAATTAAATACAAAATACAAATACAAATGCATGCTCGTATGTGGATGACATTTATCTCACGGACGACGAACTTTGGGAGCATCTGCGTCGAGTTGACCGGATAATTTGTAGCTTTTCGGACTTCAGTTACAAATTCAACTTTGCAAAGTCGCACATTGCAGAGTACACAGAGTTGTTTCTGGGCTACGAGCTCAACAATGAAGGTAGAGGATTGGCTCCTCACTTCTTGGAGAAATGCGCACAACTGCGCGCTCCAACAACTCTTAAAAAATTACAGTCTTTGCTGGGTTTTTTTCATTTCGGAAGGACATACATTCCGGAATATGCCCAGCGTATCAAGCATTTGTATGCTTTGCTACAACCTACTTTTACAAAAGCATGCTGGCTGCCAGAGCACTCAGCTATTCTGCAATCTTGGCAGGCTGATCTGCTCACTTATAAATACTTACTGACTCGCGACAACCACACCAACCTGGTGATAGGAATCGTCCCTGGGGCTGTGGGTTTCACATACCTAACTTTTAAGGAAGGAGACACAGTACCTATTGCCTACAAGTCACACTTGTACCCTTCGGCTGAAATGCAGTTTTCCACTGTGGAGAAAGTTTTAACGGCGGTGCAGATGGCGATTCTTAAGGAACATGCTCTGTCACAGGGAAAACGCATGTTGGTTGTTACCCCGTGTCGTGCTTTAGAGGCGGTTACGAAAGCCAGTGTACCAAATTCTAAAGCTTTGCACCCTCGGTGGATACAATGGGCTGCTTCTTTGACATCTCAGGATGTCACGTTTATTTTTGATGCCTCCTTACGGTCGCAGTAGTTTTTGAAATATGATTCATCCTGCACCTCTGGCTATGCGGCCTTTGGAGGATTTCCATTGCATCATATACACCAATGGTTCGGCGCAGGTTGCGCATGGTTCTAAACACGCCTACGTTTCCGCATGCGCCATTGTGGTCGGTGCCATGGTGAACGATGAGTTCAAGTCCAGAGTCATGCAAACGCAGACTCTAGAGGACTGCACCGCACAATTGGCAGAGCTTCGTGCTCTGATGCTTGCATTGGAGTACGCTGATCCTAGTGTGACGACTCTTATTGTGAGTGATTCTTACTACTGTGTCCAGTCTTACAATGAAAACTTGTTCTTTTGGATTCAGAATGATTTTCGTGATTCCAAGGGTAGCACAATTAAACATAAAATGATCTGGGTCCGAGTGGCTGAGCTTAAAGAGCAGTTGCCACTCGTGTTTGTGATTCATACTCTCGGTCATCAGCGCGTGGGAGTCCACGCTGTTGGCAACACGCTTACTGATGAGGCAGCGAAATCTGCGGTATCGACATATTTAGTTGCAGCAGTTACACGGTCCAAAAGTAAGATTGATGATGATATCTTGGCAGCTGTTGCTGCCACTGAGAAGGGAGGTAAACATCCTAAGGGGTTCCCTTCGAAGTACTCATACCACTTAAGTCCTGATAAGGGTCCTTATGTAAAAATTCCTGACGTTGGGGAGAAATTGATTCCCAACTCGGATCGCAGAAATACTTTGATCACAGCGGCTCATGAAGGAGTTACGTCTGCGCATGCGGGCATTTCTGCCACTGTGTCTCAATTGCAACAGCGTTTTTGGTGGTGGGGACTGTACAAACAGACGCGTGATTATGTCCTTCAATGTCACATTTGCCAGCAGATTAAGCCTTCAACTGCTGCGCGTCCGCCCAAAACACAGTTGTTCATTTCTAATAAACCACTAGGTTGTGTTTATTTAGATCACTGCGGTCCTTTTTCTCCAGATACTGCATATAAGTACATCTTAGTCACAGTTAATTCATGCACACGCTTTGTATGGGTGCAGCATCACCGCAGCACTGATTCACGGACCCTCATAAGGGATTTGCATGTCTTTGTAGGAATTTTTGCCTGTGGTACCTTCCATTCAGATCAGGGTCCTGCTTTTGCCTCTAAGGCGTATAAGGATGCCATGGCTTCGATGGGGGTCCAAGTCAAGTTTTTGTCTCCATACAGACCTGCGGGTAATAGTGTAGTGGATTGAATGAATCATGACTTAAAGCAATCGTTGACACCTCAAGTTATGGGCACTGGAAGGAATTGGCTGGTCCATCTTAATGGCGTGCAGCGTGCTCTTAATAATCTCCCTAGAAGGTCTCTGAGTGGGCGGACCCCATACGAAATACTCTTTGGTATCAAGATGTATGTACCGGACCTTGACGGTCTAGACTCGGTGGCTGTTGCTGCCTCCTTTGACGTAGATGAACATTGCAATGTTTTACAGACTCTACAAAAGACAAGAGACAGTCTTGCAAAGGAACATTTCCCTCCGCTTCGGATGGATGAAGAACAGCCACCTGAAAGTGAACTCGGACAAGACAGAAGTCCTCATTCTGGGATCTTCACCCTCCGCCTGGGACGACTCCTGGTGGCCCCCCGCCCTAGGCAGCGCACCCAAACCGACAGACCACGCACGCAACCTGGGCGTCATCCTGGACTCCTCCCTCTCCATGACCAGACAAGTCAACGCGGTCTCCTCGACGTGCTTCAACATCCTGCGCATGCTATGAAATATCTTCCGGTGGATCCCCACCGAGACCAGGAATACAGTCACCCAGGCCCTCGTCACCAGCCGCCTGGACTACGGCAACTCCCTCTACGCCGGAACCACCGCCAAACTCCAGAAGAGGCTCCAGTGGATCCAGAACGTCTCAGCACGACTCATCCTGGACATCCCCCGTCACAACCACATCTCCGGACACCTGAGAGACCTGCACTGGCTCCCGGTCAACAAGAGAATCACCTTCCGTCTCCTCACCCACGCACACAAAGCCCTACACAACCAAGGCCCAGGATACCTCAACAGCCACCTCAACTTCTATGCTCCCAAACGCCAGCTTCGATCGACCGGCCATGCCCTCGCCGCCGTCCCCCGCATCCGAAGATCCACCACAGGGGGAAGGTCCTTCTCCTACCTCGCCGCCAAGACTTGGAACTCCCTCCCGACCCACCTCCGCCTGACCCATGACCACCTTGCCTTCAGAAAGCAGCTCAAGACCTGGCTGTTCGAGCAGTAGCGGACCCCCCTCCCCTAGCACCTTGAGACCCTCTGGGTGAGTAGTGCGCTATATAAATGCCTTGATTGATTGATTGATTGATGATGCGTTGCAGAACCCGGTAGTTGGCTGGCTACCCCAAGTTGGAGAATTGGTTCGGGAGAAGATCGATAACAAGAAAGAATTTGGTCCCTCATACCGTGCTCCAGTTCCTGTACTTGGTGTGAAGGGAACAAGAACAGTTATTTTACCACCACTTCCAGGTCGTAAAGAAAACAGGTATATCTCCATTGACACCAGCACCACCCCCGCCAAATCGAGCACCAGCAGCAACCTGGTGGAACTCTGGGATCTGCTCGACACGACAGCACCGGACGTCGCCTTCCTCACCGAAACCTGGATGAACCCCTTCTCAGCGCCCGACATCGCCATAGCCATCCCGGACTGATACAAGATCACCCGGAAGGACCGCGTCAACCAGACGGGAGGAGGCATTGCCATTGTACACAAGAACACCATCCGCATCTCAATTAACTCCGACAAAACCTTCACCACCGCCGAACACCTGCACTTCCAGACACACACTGACCCCAAGACCACCCTCCGCGGCACTCTCATCTACAGACCACCAGAACAACACACACAATTCAGCGAAGACATTGCAGACTTCATCAGCCCGCACGCCCTTCCCTCTGCCGACTACATCCTCCTAGGGGACCTCAACTTTCACCTGGAGAACAACAACGACAGAAACACCACCGCCCTGCTGGACAACCTCGCCAACCTCGGACTCAAGCAACTGGTGAACACCCCCACCCACTACGCCGGCCACACGCTTGATCCCGTCTTCTCATCCACCAAGCACATCTCCTTCAGCCACGCCACCGGACTCCACTGGACCGACCACAGCTGCGTCCACTTCAGCTTCAGAAGAATGATGACCCACCACCACCCACAACAGGTCCCCCGCGGAAGCTGGAGCAAGATCACCTCCGAGCAGCTCACCGCCTCCCTCAGCCAGAACACTCTGACCAGCACAACGGACCCCAACAAAGCAGCCAGCAACCTCACCAAGTGGCTGACCGCCTGCGCCGATGACCTCGCACCACTAATGAACCCTCCCAGTAGACCCGGCAGCAAGAAAACTCCCTGGTTCACCGACGAACTCAAGGAATCCAAGAAGAACTGCTGCACTCTCGAGAAAGCCTGGCGGCTCAACCACACCACAGACAATAGGGCCGCCCTCAAGCACGCCATCTGCAATCATCATCAGCTGATCCGTGCCACCAAGAAGACGGCACTCAAAGAACAACTGGACAACAACACCCACGACAGCAAGGAACTCTTCAGCATTGTCAAAGAGTTCTCCAACCCCAGCGCCGGAAACAACGACATCACTCCCTCGCAAGATCTCTGCAACTCACTCGCCTCGTTCTTCCACCGCAAGATCGCCGATATACACAACAGCTTCGACGCACAGACCACGCACCCTACCACCGAACCAGCGCCTGCCACCACCACCCTCTGCAACTGGACCCCGATCAGCACCGAAGATACCACCCGCACGATGAACTCCATCCACTCCAGATCACCAACCGACCCGTGGCCACACCACGTCTTCAACAAAGCAGACGCCACCATCGCACCCCATATCCGAGACACCATCAACTCCTCGTTCCACACCGCCACCTTCCCGGAGAGCTGGAAGGACGCCGAGCTGACCGCCCTCCTGAAGAAACCAACGGAGGACCCCACCGACCTCAAGAACTACCGTCCCATCTCACTCCTTCCTTTTCCGGCCAAAGTCATTGAGAAGACCGTCAAAAAACAGCTTGCCGCCTTCCTCGAGACGAACGGATCCCTCAACCCCTCGCAGTCCGGGTTTCGGGCCAACCACAGCACTGAGACCACCCTAATCGCAGCCACCGACGACATCAGAACCCTGATCGACAATGGAGAAACAGCGGCCCTCATCCTCCTGGACCTCTCTGCAGCATTCAACACCGTCTGCCACCGCACCCTAGTGAAGCGCCTCAGCAACGTCAGAATCTGAGAGAAAGCGCTGGAGTGGATCATCTCGTTCCTCACCGGAAGAACCCAGAGAGTCCGCCTCCGTCCGTTCAGATCTGAGGCCACTGAAGTCATCTGCGGCGTACCACAAGGATCTTCACTCAGCCCAATCCTCTTTAACGTCTACATGAGCCCCCTCGCTGCCATCGCACGCCAGCACAACCTCAACATCATCTCCTACGCCGACGACACCCAGCTCATCCTCTCCCTCACCAACGACCCCACCACCGCCAGAGCCAACCTACACGAAGGGATGAAAGACGTCGCCGACTGGATGAGAAACAGCCGCCTTAAACTGAACTCAGACAAGATGGATGTCCTCATCCTGGGATCATCACCCTCCGCCTGGGACGACTCCTGGTGGCCCCCGGCCCTGGGCACCGCTCCCAAACCAACGGACCACGCACAAAACCTGGGCTTCATCCTGGACTCCTCCCTGTCAATGACCAGACAAGTCAACGCCGTCTCAGCATCGTGCTTCAACACCCTGCGCATGCTCCGCAAGATCTTCAGATGGATCCCCGCGGAAACCAGGAAGACCGTCACCCAGGCACTCGTCACCAGCCGACTAGACTACGGGAACACCCTCTACGCCGGAACCACAGCCAAACTTCAAAAAGGACTCCAACGCATCCAGAACGCCTCCGCACGACTCATCCTTGACATCCCCCGACACAGCCACATCACCGGACACCTGAGAGACCAGCACTGGCTCCCCGTCAGCAAGAGAATCACGTTCAGACTCCTCACCCACGCACACAAGGCTCTCCACAACCTCGGCCCCAAGTACCTCAACGACCGCATGACCTTCTACACGCCCACCCGCCAGCTACGACCGACCAGCCATGCACTCGCCACCGTTCCACGCATCCGCAGAGCCAACGCAGGAGGAAGATCCTTCTCCTACCTGGCAGCCAAGACTTGGAACTCCCTCCCCACACACCTTCGGCGAACCCAAGACCATCTCTCCTTCAGGAAGCAGCTCAAGACCTGGCTGTTCGAGCAGTAACTTATCCCTCCCCCAGCGCCTTGAGACCCTCCCGGGTGAGTAGCGCGCTTTACAAATGCCATGATTGATTGATTGATTGACAATGTCAAGATACACAGAGTGGCCGATTCTTCTTAGTATGACACCGGCAGTCTCCTGTCCTTCGATGGGGAAAACTATGTATTGGCCACTGCTATTTCTAGTCCTTTATTGAGTACATTGCCTGGTGCTCAACTTGATGAAACTGACTACACTTACCCAACTGACTTATCGATGCCTGATTTGCAAACTTGTTTGGCCACAGAATCGAGATTTTCATTTAACACTGTTTCACACACATCATGAATGCCCTCAAGGTTTAGAGTGTACGTAAGATTAAAAAAAAAAAAAAATTGATTCCCCCTTGGACATATGTTTGGCTGGTGCTTTTTTCGATTTACCTTTTTATGTCAATTGGTTTTGTGTTTTATTTTTTCCGGTTCGTTAATAGACACTATGTTGAAGAGAGAACATGCATTCAACATCTAAATGGAACATTGGCACCCCATTCCTCGTCACATTCTGCCAACAGATTGAAGAGAGACTTGGCTTTTGTTAACTTCACTGCTTGGCCTGTCCTGAATGGGATAGAATGGGATGCTGTTAAATATCAAATCCATGGCCTCACTGAGGTTATAAATGTCCCCAATGTGCTTGGAGTTAACATGGGGGATGTGGTTAAACAAAACATATGTTCTGATGATTGGGTTGTTCAGGCCGTAGAGGCTTTGTTTGCTGATTTGAAATATTATGCTGCCTTTGATGCTGAAAATTTGTATTTAGAATCTGCTAATTATGGTGATTTATTTTGTTTCCAACATTTTGGCAACCACTTCCTACATAAAACTAATTCCAGGAGGAGTACTGTAAATTATACACAGTGGGAGCATTGCCCAGCTCCTATGCAAGGCAGTTCGAGTACCTTTTTGAAAAAGTACACTTATTTTACTGACTTTAATCAGTCCAATCCCGCTTAATTTTATTTTAAAATGACAGAGAAGTCCATGTCCAAAGTTAGACTTACCGATACTAAGTTATTGTATTCGAAGTCCTTTCTAGACCAGTTAGCTGTTGGAGGCTACGAGTTGTGGAAGGAAACAGTAGACCTTAAATCTGTTTGGGGTTCTAAAAGTTGGCAGGTACAAGGCACTGAGGCTTTGCACCGTGCATGTCTCATCCCGAATCATATGTTGTTTTTGAATTCAACCATCTCACAGACAACATGCTGTGGATTGGCTACTTCTAAAAAAATAAATACTCCTTCCTCCCCTGATTTGGAAGAGTATTCAGGTTGGAGTAATACTACAAAATGTTCAATTAGAGAATTGCAAACTCTATTGCAAAATGCGTCCTTTAACATATCCAGTTTGGATCCCAAAGGTTGGTTGATGTGGCACAGAAGTGCTGATTCGTGCCAACATCGTTTTCTCGGTATTGCTGATGGCTTTACACAGGTCAGGGTCGATCCCCATTTTGAGAGTGACCATTCTGTAATCACTTAATCAGTAGGCAAATTATGTCAGAATTGGCTCAACTTTTCTACCTTGGCGTCAGTTAAACTGCATTTATCGAAACTAACTGACGATGTTGATTTGAATGATTTCATAAAAGGCCCGGCTAGAGGTAGATCTAAAAGTTGGATATATGCGGTTTATAATGAAATCTGGAAAACGTCACAGATTGAGGCGGCTACCCGCCTTAGGGATATTGATCAGGCTAATTTGGAAAAAGTGCTTGCTGTTGTGGATAATAGCATTAACACGCTTTCTTCCCGCATTTACACGTTGGATAATATTGTGTCATCTGTTGTTGATATTGTGCAAGATGAAGTGTCTGTTTTATACCATGGTAAAAATCAATTGTGTTCCATTATGCAGTTTGCATGGACCCTGCAGATGCTTAAGGCCGGAAAAGTGCCTTGAATTACATGAATGTCTCGTCTCTATTTGCCCCGTTTAATTTGACGGACAAGCAGCGGTTGCTTTCAATGAGAGATGCATCTTTTTCTATGTTACACATTGAACGATTGGAGTCTTTACCATTCTCTGTGGCTGAGGCCACTGCTGCAACATGGCTTATCCATGGGTTAATAACTTTACCATTTGCTCTGTTCAAATTTACAAATTGTATGAAATATTTTGCCATTGGTAGATACGAGCCTCTTGGTAGTTCCTATCTCCATGAAGCCTGGTCGCTTCATTTTACATACAGATGACTTAGGGAAGGAAAGGAAGTTTATCTCAACGGTGAAGAGTGCAATGAAACACCAGATCACTCATTAATGTGTAGAGATATTCAATTACACGGCTCTTGCAATCAAGAACAGCCTAATTTAGCCTGTGTTTTAAAAGGTACCCCCATGCCCGCTATCGTCCCCACTTTCACATTATTGACAAACGGCAGTTATTTATTTTAAAATAATGAAGATTGCTGTGGGTTAATAAAAGTCATTGCTTATGTGGTTACAGTCAGTGAACGTATGGTTTGCTGTAAAAATGTGCTGTATCCACCCGCGCATGGGAACTTGGGTGTTCTCATCTGGCCGAGGATTCCGACCTTGAAGGCAGAGTTCAATAAGATGAGTCAAATAAGAGCCCTATCGTCACAAAAAGAAGTTGCCCTGACATCTGCTCGTGAAACATTTGTCCTTCACGTAGCTAACACCCGCACAGAAGTGCATGCTTTATTAAATACTGACCTACCATTGCATTTCGGTAAACTGATTCATACAATCTTTAACACACCCTCCACATCAGGGCTGGCACATTTTTTTGAAGTAGTTAGCAGTGGTCTTGTGACATCCTTCCTATTGATTTTTGGAGTCATTCCTGCTTTTTTCCATTCCATCTTTTCCAGCCTATTTGGTGGATTTCCTGTTTTACTGGCTCTGGCTGCAGGCTTTCTAGTGCTATTTTGTTTTATTAAAAATGGATGCACATCCTGTGTTCCAAGACGAGCAGTCGCGGTTGGCACTGTTTCGCAACAGGATGCTTGAATACTATGGAACGCTGCCGCTCGCCACTTTAAGTGCAGCATATGGATTATCATTTTGATTTTCCTATTTCACATGTTTCCAGCCTGTCTTTCATTGCCTGAGCTGCGATTTCGACTGGGCCCTGGATTTGTGTCTCCGCAATATGGTGTCTCCTGAAGTGGATTGTAATCAGCTCATGTGCCCCCTAGTTGCTCATGAATTGCTTTCTTCTGACGGAGGGATTATGGCCTTTGCAGCAATGCATGGAATACTGGGTTGTTAGAATATATTCGCAGCGGCGCAAGATTTCTTGGCACACAGCTTCATTGAGAACCCGCTGAGTTGTCCTCTGATGGTGCTAGAGGCTCCGCTATTAAATTGGATGGCTGAGTTATTTTCGGATGATAACAGTAACTTCCTTTCGGAGGCTGTTGCTGCTTATTTTGCGTACTCAGTGCTAGGCTGAGATCTATCGAGGCCCATGATAACATTGAACCTTTTCGTTATTTTTTTTAAAATTATGATGAACTTTTTAAATCCTGGACCTATTGAATTTGATAACTGTGAACATGAAATTGTCATGTTGGTGAGATTTTGTTTTTTTGGGTGACGAAAATATTTTTTTCTCACTTACTCAAATTTGAACTGACTATCGATCTTGAACTCTGCATTTCAAAAATGAGTCCTTTATTTTATCTTATCTTATCTCATCCGTGCTCGGATCATGGGAGGGTGTGATATAGATATGCTTTACCTATATGCTGTGTTAAGTTAGCATGAGCTTCTTAGGAGTTTAAACGCCATTTTACCTTTCAGCTGCTTCTGCACACAACACATATCTGTTGCTTTAGCTTTGAGCCTAGTAGAGTGTTTTTGATTTACAAGAGAATAATATGTTGTTACTCTGATATCAGTCTTGCTTGGTGAGCTGTGTCTGTACAGTGAGTGCTGAAAGCTTCAAGGATATCTCAACACATTGGTTGTTGTGAGGTCTGATCTTCGCACATTCCTAGACATAACATACATGAATCTGTAGCCAAATTCTGGCTTTAGGCGCGTTTTATATTGCTTTGCACAGAACACACATACACACTTGATGGTGCTTCGCATGCAGAGAGCTGGTGGAAGATGATGTGATCCCTTACCACTAGGATCTTGAGATATGGGGCCGCCCTGCTAAAACCCAAAGAGACCTTCTTAGATATGATATAATAAACTAGCTAGGGAGGGTGAGAATTAGGTGTTGTTTAACCCTATTCATTTTAGCATTTTAACATGCTTTCACCTTTTGTATACTATGGACTAGTGACTATGCTGATTACTTTGTTTCTTATAATATGTTTGCATGTAGTAGCTAAGATACTGCGCTTGAGAACACTGCATTAGTAAATAAACATTTCAAATGTGCACGCGTCCTTATTTACTTCTTGTTCTGGATTGAAATGATTGTATAACGAAAGAGTGTTCATGTGTTCCACGTTACCTGAGGTGTACTAAGTCCATGTTCTGGTTTGTCTAAGCATTGGGAGTCTGTGATAACCAATGAGACACTGTAGCTAGTCTGGTAGGGGACTTTGGGTTCTAAGGTGAGTTTTGGTACACCCTAATTCACTGAGGTTCCAAGTCTCTATGCACAGTTCTGTATGAGAACGGAATTCCTGCGACAGGAGGGAAAAGAAGTCTATGTGAATGGCGAGGATGGCTCAATATTACCACATCACTCCTTAATTTGCAGACACATACAATTACATGGCTCTTGTATACAAGTTGCGCCTGATTTGGACTGAGTTTTGAAAGGTAGTCCGACACCTGCTGTCATAACAACGTTCTGTTTACTGGAAACAGGAGTTATTTACTTTGAAATAATGGAGATTGGTGTTTAATGTTAGCAGGCATCACTTACATGATTACGGTAACTGAGCATGTGGTTTGATTAAAAAAAAGTTGTGTTAACTCCTCTGCATGGGAAGCTGGATGTTTCCATCAGGCAGTCGATTTCGACCTTGAAAGCAGAGTCAACCAAATGAGTGGTTTAAGAGCGCTATTGTCTCAAAAAGAGGTCACTCTTATATCTGGTACAGAAACATTTGTCCTTTATGTAGCAAACACCCGCACAGAAGTGCATGATTTATTAAATACAGTCGTGCTCTTGAATTTTGGGGGTTAATTTAGAGTATCTTTAATGTGTCCTTGACTAAGGGGTTACCTTACATTTTTAAAGTTAGATGCATGGCTGACAGTAAAAAGCCAAGCGCCCTGATATTATTAGATCTTTCAGCGGCGTTTGATACTGTCAGCCATGCACTGCTCCTGGACAGACTGGCCAGGTTCGGGATAGGAGAGCAAGCCCTCAAATGGTTAACAGCCTTCTTATCAGGAAGGACGCAGAGGATCCAGTTGGCAGACCAGGTCTCAGACGTGGGCATTTTAGCCTGTGGAGTCCCGCAGGGATCTGCGCTTTCTCCGCTCCTATTTAATCTTTATCTACAACCATTGATAGAGTCCCTGGCAAACATGAACTGTAAAGTTTTTAACTATGCCGACGATACTCAGCTGCTGCTGAGTATCGACAACACACCATCGGCTCAGTCCATGGCCCAAGATATACTACGATTTACAGTAAACTGGATGTCGTCCAAAATATTGAAAATCAATCCGGATAAAACGGAAGTTCTCGTAGTTTCAACCTCCACTTCCCCCTGGAATGATTTGTTTTGGCCACAAGAACTAGGACCTACCCCAAAACCGTGCCCTAGTGTCAAGAGTCTTGGGATGAAAATCGATCAGGAACTCTCGATGGCTGATCAAGTGTCCGCTGTAGTTGGTTCCTGCACCAATTTGATCAGGCAACTACGTAAACTCGTCCCCCTGCTCTCGAGGAATATGCTGCGAACTATTGTCTCAGCCACAATAGTGTCTAGAATAGACTATGGCAATGCGTTATACCTCGGCCTTCCAAAAAACTCCATCAACCGTCTTCAGGTTATCCTGAATGACGCGGCGCGTCTGATATTTGGAATGCCGAGGAGGACTCATGCCTCCCCTCTGCTCTATAGGCTACATTGGTTGCCTATAGTACAAAGAGTCGAATTTAAGAGTATGTGTATCTGCCACAAAGCAATCCACGGACAGGCGCCAGCCTATATAAAAGATAGGCTTGAAATATACGAACCTAAGCGCGCCCTGCGATCGTCCGGATCTTTTCTGCTATCCTGTCCACGTTTCAAGCTAACAACAAAGGGTGGCAGATCCTTTTCAGTTCAGGCTCCTACCATCTGGAATAAACTTCCGGAGGCGCTTCGTAGAGAATCCAATCTTCTCCATTTTAGGAAGTCCCTGAAGACCTTACTTTTTAAAGACGCATTTACATCTCAGTAGCCGGTCATAAGCTTAGACACTTCTATACCCTTATTCCATCTTTGTTGCTGTACTTGGTCAGTAGCGCTTTGAGACCTGTCGGTGAGTTGGCGCGATACAAAACCCAGTTACCAGTTACAGTGGCCTCGTGACTTCTGTAGAAAGTATATTTGGTTTCTTTTTGGGATATTTTTATTCAATTTTTTCCAGCATCTTCGGTGGATTGCGCTTAATATTCACATTAGTTGCCAGTGTGCTTTTATTAATTTGTTTACATAAATATGGATGCACATCGTGCAGCAGACGATAATATGTCTCGCCTGTTGGTGCTCCGCAACCGAATGCTTAGTTACTATAGAGCGCTGCCTCTTGCAACGTTGAGTGCAGTTTATGGATTATCATTTCGATTCTCCTTTTTCACATGCGTTCAACCCGTGTTCCATTGCCTGAGCTGCGATTTCGACTGGGCACTGGATTTGTGTCTCTGCAGTACGGTGTCTCCCAACGCGGATTATGACCAGTTGATGAGCCCCTTAGTTGTTCATGACTTGCTCTGTTCTGGCGGCGGGATTATGGCTTTAGCAGCGACACATGGAATAATGGGACGTTGGAATGTTTTTGCAGTGGCGCATGACTTCTTGGCATGCAGTTAAATTGAAGGTGACCCAAGTTTTCCTTCGATGGTGATAGAGGCTCCGGTCGTTGAGGAACATGTATGTTCATTCCCACTATTGAATTGGATGGCTGAAATGTTTTCAGAGGAGAACAATGACTTCCTGTTGGAGGCTGTTGTTACATACTGTGCTTACACGCTGTTGGATTAAGACTCTTTGATTTTTCTACGTATTCTTTATTATTTAGTTACTGCTTTCTATCAAAGAGCGAATAACTTTTTTGGGGAAATATGAACTTGACTCTGTTTGTTAGTCTTGGACTCTGCGTTCCAAATTCGCCCACGATTATATCACGTGCTTTGATCAAGAAAGGGTGCCGAGGGGCTGAGCGTTGCACTTACACCCTGTTAAGTTAGTATGGGTTTATTAGAAGCGTACACGCTATTTTTGCTTTTCTGCTCTGCTTTGCACACGACACGTACTTGTGATATTGTTTAGAGAAGACTGAGTATTTTGCTTTATATGAGAATAATTTGGTATGCTAGATTTGTAAACTGCCTCGCTAGTTTTGTGTGTATAGTGAGAGCACGGAACATCAAGGTTATCTTGAATACTGTGTCTGTTATTCAGAATGATCCTCGCACGTTCGAGCCATAATACATATGGAGCTTTGGCCACCTCTGATACTTGCGCGTTTCATAATCCATTGTGGAGGCAAAGTTACACACAGTTGGAGAACACTCATATCTTGACAGTTTGTGGAGCACTGAATGTGATCCACTACTGCTAAGTACCAGAGGTATGGGTCTGCCCATGTAATCCTTTGAAATTCCTGTAGTTATAAACTAATCTGCTAGGTAGGGAGGGTGAAATTTAGGTATATTTTAAATTTGTTTACCTTTAGCATTACAGGATGCTTTTCCCATTTGTATTTCATAGAATAGTAACAATGCTGACAACCTTGTTTCTGATAATATGTTTGGTTGTATTTTCTAAGGTACTGTGGATGAGATTATGGCGTTAGAAGTAAACATTTGAAAGTTGCACGTTTCTTTATTTACATCTTGTTTTTGACTAGTGTAAGAGTATATTGAAAGAGTGTTTTTGTTATCCACTTTACTTCATGTAATCTATGTCGCATGTTCTAGGGATGACTGGTCATTGGTGTTTTTGCTCTAGGGCGAAGAACTAATGAGTCACTGATTGCTAGTTTGGTAGGAGGTTTGTGTAGTAAGGTGGGTTTTGGTATACCGTAATTCACTGAGGTTCTAAGTCTGTATGCACAGTTCTGTGTATGAGCAAAATTCCTGGAACAGTCGTTACAACAAAAATGCTCGATAAAGGGCTTGCACTTTGAATATGAATATAAAATAGAAGAATAGTTGATAATCACAGCTAAGGAATGCAGCAATTAGATGTGTGTATGTGTGGGTGATGTGTAGATTGAGTGGAAGATGAAAAACGAGAAAAATAAGAAAAGTTGGAGAGATGCAAACGACCCACTGCATTGTCAGTGAAGTGGATCTTTGGATTTCCAGGTCATTACACAGATAGGGTGTTGGATTCCGCAGTGGGAGCAAGAGAAACTAGTACAACAACTAAGGAAGAAAGCTAGTGCATAAAGTACACACAGTTGGGCAGATTTACAAGGTTGTGGGAAAAATGATGCAAACGTGGCGCAAGGGGCTTGTAAACCTGCTGCAGTGTGTGGTAGAAAAGATGCAAGAAAGGACAGAAGTGTGCAAATTACCCATTGCTATTCACGGGTAGTAGTAACCAAGAAGGCTAAATAAAGGGCCTGCACTTTAAATTTTAATTAAAGAAGAATAATTGATAAGGCATGAATGGTAGCAAGTAGGTGTGTGTATTTGTGGTTGTTGTGTTGATTGAGTGGAAGATGACTAAGGTTAAAAATTAGAGAGGTTGCAGAAATGCAAACTTTCCATTTCTTTGTAAAGGAAGTGGGTGTTTAGTTTTCCAGTGCATATATATATTCACTGAAAAAAACATAGGTTTCAAGCACGTTATAGATAGGAATTAGCATTTAAAAAACCTTAGGAATTCACTGAAAAAACCATTGGTTTCACCCATGTTATAGTTAGCTGAACATTTCTCTCATACAAAACCATTGAAAATTCCCCCATTAGAGGGCGTGGGTTAGACAGCAATGAGGACGGGCGCCTGAGTCCGTTCCTCCACCATCCCGAGGAAATAACAGCAATTTATTAAGTGAAACAAACCGGCGCAACAGCCAAAACTGCAAGCACAGACGTATGAATGCCAAATGCACAGACTGAGGTACCCCAGCACAGCCATAGAAATTTGCCAAGCAAAGAAAACGGTCCTCAACGCAAGACCAGGACAGACGCGAAGAGGAGCAGAAATGGTGTCGCTCCGGTGCTAATCAAGGCAAGAGAAGATCTAGCCCCGAGAAAAGGAAGTGAAAGGGTCCGAAAACGGTGCACCCACCCGGGTTAGTGCTAAGAATTTGGCATAAAGAGAGCACTTAACCGCTGAAAAGGGCTGATTAATAATTGGGCAAAACTAAACTGAAGGTGAACACTGGCGGTGGCCATCTTGGCCAGCACACAACCACAGGACGCATTATAGTTCGCAAGAACGCGCAGAAGAAATACAAAGGCGCGCCTGCTACACCGGGGGCAACATCCTAAAGCACAGCACTGGGGCCGGCGAGACCACGAACCTAAGAGTGCGAACAAGTAATACTTATCGAAAGGCAACCAGCGAACATGGTATACGAAACTGGAAGTGCACGCTGGAAGCGGCCATCTTTCCAAGCAGACACCCACCAAGCATAAAATCAACCCTGGAAGGGGCGTGGTTTCGGCGCCGATGGCGTAGGCGGCGTGAGCAGCGAGCTCCGTCTATGATCCCGCCGATTATCCTGAAAACTGCCTGGGTAATGGTGATATCGGCAGAAACGGTCGTCGGAACGTGATCGAAGTCCTTTGTGCCCACCAGGGTGCGGTCTGTTGTCTCCAGGCGCCCCTGTGCTGTGGTTTTATCTCCGTGGGTGAATCAGGAGGAGCAGCAATAAGATGGCGGCCGGACTCGTCCGAGGGAGCTAGTCCTTGACCCCCCTATCATGGGTGTGCTGGGGCTCGCTCCTGCGGAAGGACTGTGGAAAGGGTGCGATAGGCATACAGCCACCCTGCACAAACTTTGGAGGCTGTTGCAGGCAGTGGCGGGTCACAAATCACCCTGGAAGGGGGGCTGCGGAGACGCTGGTGCACCCAAAATGGCGCCCACGGCAGTGACGGCCTCGGTTTACTGGCCCTAACCTGATAGTGCCGAGAAGCACGGAGCGGTCCGGGAGCAGGACACTGACTGGTCTTCGGTGCTGTCCCATAAAAGCGGAGGAGCTGGGGCAGACATGCGGATGGAGGAGACCCTGTAACACCGTGGGGGCTCCGGCAGCGCTGTATACCCACGGAGGCCCGGAGACGGACGTTTGGAGGCCGAGAGAATCCAGGACTGCGGAGTGAGTACAGGGGTGCCCCGGCGCTGGACGACTGGAGCTGTGGCAGATGAGGCTCCCTTCCTGGGGCCACCGGTGAGTGCTGTGCTGCGGGCCTGTTCTTGGTGCTGCGGAGGTGGGGGCGGGAGCAGGCTTGTGGCGCTGGGCAGCCGGGGGCCGTGGAGGGCGACCTGGGGTGCTGCGGGCAAAGTGTGGCCACGATGACGCCTGGGAGCGGCAGCGGCGAGCAGTGAGGAGCGGACTCCACTATGGGGGACAAACAGGAGCGCCAGAGGGCAGAGAGGAACAGCCGGTGACCAGCTTGGGTCCATCAAGCTAACAAACTGGGGGTGAGGCAGCAGCCCCGATCAGCAATACTCAGTGTGTGCCGGTGCGGAGATCTGGGGATCTTCCCTGGAGGGCCGGAGGGGCTGGCCTAGGAACGGAGTGACGGCTGCAGTGGACTGTAGCTGAAGGAGAGGCACCGGAACCGGGGTAACACATAGGCATACCGGGAGCTACGTGGCTGGAGGCTCCAGAGTTCTAAGAGGAGAGGTGGTGAACTACGCCGCTTCTACCACCAGTGAGAGGAGTGGAAGCTACAGAGCATTACCCTGAATATTGTGGATCCCCAGTGGGCTGCGCAGGCCCGGACCCGTCTCTTCACTTTGAGGGTAGTTGGCGGGGGCTTTGTTGCGCTAGTCGAAGTCAGAGGACGAAGAGGGGGGCTACGTGTTTACAAGGCATGAAGCCCAAAAATAGAAAAGAGGAGGACGTGGACCCCGTGGGGGCCCACGGAGATGGAGAAAATGTTGAGACATTGTCATCGGAACAGAGACTGAACAAACTTCTTGACCAAATCCTAGACACTCTAAAGGCAACAAACCAGTCCCTCCATCAGGACATAACTCAAGTTGCGACGGGCATGGGCTTCTAAGAGCAGATCATTCGAAATTAGTGGATAGGGTCAAGAACTCCGAATCGATCCTTCAGGACCTCAAACCAGCGGTAGTCACGGTAGAACATAAATTGGAAGACGGACTGAGGAGACTGGAGACCCTGGCCTTCCTCCCCGCCCTGTGGTGGCCAGAGTCCTCCACTATAAGGATAGGGACCTACTGATCCAAAATGCACGCTCAACAGGTCCTTTCCAGGTAGACAATAGCGCTGTGACGATCTTCCCGGATTACACCCAGGAGATACAAAGTCGTAGAGCCTCATACTTGTCCATCAAGAAAGAGCTTAGAGATGAAGGCATACAATATTCGCTGCTATTCCCAGCTAAATTGAGGGTGATACTGGATGGGTCGACGCAGTTTTTCCTGACGCCGGAGGAAGCTTGGTCTTGGCTTGAAAGGTACAGGGCAGGCACAGATCGTAGGAACAAGGGTGAAGGTGGGATGCCCAAGCCGCCACGGATGCGCCAATCACATTGCCTACGTAAGAAAAGCAGACTACAAAAGGAGTTGCAGCGGGCACAGATGGCGGCTGATAAGCAAGGAGCTCTGGAGGCTACAGCGGCAATAACTGGTTCGCAGGAAGAGAACTCGGCCAAGGGGATGGAATCTGAGGAGACAGGAGACGCTCTGGCTCAGAGCTGTCGGGCGATGATAGCAGCAAAGGCCCGGAGGTGATGCCTAGATCGTCTGATGATTTGTAGGTTGCTTCTTGCTGATTAAATCACCCGGCTTAAGGACTGAAATTGGAGACGTTGGAAGGCCTGGTAACAACTGTGAACTTTATCACTCTGCCTTAATATTGCGGGATGTTGAGGGCTGCCACCTGTCGGGCCGGACCACAACCCCATTGCCCTTAAGGCAGCCTGTAGTGGCTACTGCAGGATAGTACTGTGTGATTTGTTAGGGTAGTTTGGATGGGGACTGATAATGCGTTATTGGGACCTGTTCTGGGGGGAGGGTTATGGAAGTTTTGCGGGGTGTTTTGTGTTTTAGGGTTTGGCAGTGCTGGTGTGGGTATACGAACCATAAGGGAGGAAGTAGACTGGGGGGGCAGCAATGGGACCAATACCTGAGTTGAAATGTATTACATGGAACGTGTGTGGGTTACATACTATGTCAAGGCGTCACAAGGTACATGCATATTTGATAAGGAGGGGAGTGCAGATAGCGTTGCTCCAGGAGACCCATCTCACCAAACAAGAATGTGTTGCGCTACAGAGGAGGTGGAGAGGTCAGGTGCTTGGCACTACTTACTCTGCGTACGCCAGGGGGGTGTTAGTAAGGGTGCAGGCGGGGATTCCGTTCCAGGCCAAGAATACTATAATAGATCCTGAGGGTAGGTATGTAGCGGTAGCGGGGAGATTGTATGACAGAGAGATGGTACTATGTAGCATATATGCACTAAACACAGATCAACCCACATTTTTTTACGTCATTTCCGGAAAATTGGCACATCTCCTGTCTGGCCAAGTGATTCTGGGTGGAGACTTTAACTCACTAACAGATGTAGCGCTAGATAGGTCACACCCCCCGTTAGGGGACTCCCAGGTCCGAAAGATAGCGAAGAAGAGAGTGGAATGGCAGAGCGGATGGGGGCTGACTGTCATATGGAGAGTGCAGCACCCTGAGGATAGGGACTATTCCTTTTTTTCTGCTCTTCACAAGCTGCATGTAAGAATTGACACCATCTTATGCACCCAAACATTGGCACCCTTGGCGACACACTACACAGTACTGGGCGAGGACAATCTCAGATCATAACCCACAGTTGGTCTCCTTTAAATGGCAGCGCGTGAGGGCAGAGGTTCCCACCTGGCGATTAAACCCAGACACGCTAGAAGATCAGGCTTTTAGAGACAATATCCAAGGAGGTATTGAACAGTATTTTACTATAAATTAGAACTCGGCCTCTGCTAGAGGAATGGAATGGAATGCATTTAAAGTGGTGATGAGAGAGTTATGCATCAGTAAACATGTGGGAGAAAGGACAGTGGTATTAAATGATATCAGGAAAGCGGAGGAGGCGCTGCGGGAGGTTGAGAAACAGAGACCGGAACAGAGGGAGTTGCAGGATCGGCTTCTGGCAGCTAGGGAGCTCATGGCCGCTGAGACAGAAAGGCTGCGTAGTTACGATTATAAGCAGTATAGGGCAAAGGTACTGTCATATGGTTATTATGTTTCTATATATTGTGTTACGTTAGCATGTGCTTATTAAATGTTTAAACGCCATATTTTCTTTCTGCTTCGGTTTGCACACGACACCTAATTGTTATTACAGCTTTTAACCTAGACGAAAGATGTGATTTATTTGAGAATAATATATTGTTGAACTGGTATCAGTCGTGCCTGGAACACTTGGTACAACTGTCTGCACACTGAGAACTGCACACTCTAACACAAGGTTGCTGCAGGCCTGATCCTCGCACTACGTTAGTCATAACACAAATAATGTTTGTGCCAACTTTTGGCTTTACGTGAGTTCAAGATACAGTTACAGGGAATGAGAAGAACACTTGATGCTGGACATGCTGAGAGCTGGTAGCTGTTGATGTGATATCCTCCTACTGAGAATTCGAGGTATGGGTCCGCCCAGCTAAGAGCCCAGATGAGACCTTCTTAGATATAACATAATATGCTAATTAGGGTGCGCGAAATATAGGTGATACAGAATTCTATAGATTTTTTGCATCATAATATGTTATCACAATTTGCTTACTATGGATTAGTGACTATGCTGCTGACTCTGATTATTATAATATGTATGTTGATATTATACAAGATACTGCGTTTGAGAATGCTGCATTGAAAAATAAACATTTCAAACTTGCACGTGTTTTCATTGCCTCCCAGTTTCGGTTTGGAATGATAATATAACGAAAGAGTGTTCATGTGTTCCACGATACCTGAGGTATTCTAAGTTCATGTTCTGGATTGTCTAAGACATTGGGAAGTATATACTACCGATGCGACACTGTAGCTAGCTAGGTAAGGGGATTTCTGAAACATAGGTGAGTTGTGGGTCACCCTGGCTCACCCAGGTTCTAGATCTCTGTGCACAGTTCTGTGAGAGAACGGAAACCCTGCGACATGGCGCCCATACATTGGTTGGCCTTATAACATGACACTCGAGTAGTATATCATTCAAACCTTAACGCCTACATTCCCGTTTCCGGAAAGCGGCAGTGTCGGAAAAACCTACCTATTTTTGAAATAGGTCCTTTTCAAGCTTGAATCTATCTAAAACGGTTTCTTTGAATTACTACCCAGTTGTGCTACAAAGTATAATTTGTTTTTTCTCGTTCCTGTGCTAACATGGCTCAAGCCGTGGACATCCCGCAGCATAGTCGCATTGCGGTGCGTGACCATTTGCGGATGTATGATGTTCCTGTGGAAGACTTGGCTGTGATTCTGGTGGTGAGTGCGGAACATGCTTACCCGTACGAATTGTTTTATTCGTGGGTGACATTTCCGCCAGTGGACGCTAATTCTGGTGTGTTCCACACATACACTGCTTCAGATGTACCGGCTGCGTACGCTCCGTACAGAGCACTGGAGGTTCCTATAGACGCTTGGCAGCATGGAGTTTGGTTTGGTGGCGCCCTACCGCACGCTTCAACCGCTCCGAGGTTAGGTCCTTTGTCCATTCCGGGCACTCCTTGGCCTGCTTTGGCTGGATTTACTCCTCACCCTCAACGGGCCACTTGTAACGTGGCTGATCTGCGGCGGCTTCATGAAGTCGCGGTGGGAGTGATTAGAGCGCTTGTTCATTACACTGGCCGTAATGTTCAGGACGCGGCCCCTTGAGGCGCACAGCTTCGAGCAGAACATGCTGGTCTGAAAATCAACCCGGTCATGGTTAATTCCGTGATGGGTAAGAAGCCTCAGGAAAAGGACGATTTTCCGTTCTGGCTTGCTGAGAAATTCGGCCAGCTGGAAGCTGTGTTTCCCAATACGAGTCCGGGTGATAAACACCGGATTCTTACACTGAGTTTGCCGAAAGATCTGGCTCCTGACCTTGCTGATTGTGAGACCTGGGGAAAAACTTTTGCAGCGGTCTATTCGAGGTGCTATGGCTCCCCGTCTGTGACCAATCTAGGTGGGGTCCTTAAACGTGTTCAGGACGAACACAGACCGGAGGCGGCTGTTGAATTGGGCATGCGCCTGTGTGGCTCCTTTGATGTGGTTTGCGGTCTGATCCTTGCGAATGTCAAGGGGGATGCAGTGAACTTTCAAGTTGCTAACGCATTAGCGTTGGTTCCCGAAGCCGACCGACCCCGACAGTTAGCAAAGATTATTGTGAATGCTTACAAAATGGTGGGCCGCAATGCAAAGGGGGTTAAATCTTTTCCTGACAAGGAGAAGAAACAGCCCCAGGGTCAGACATCGGAAACTAGTGGTCAGCAGAGATTACCATAGTGAGAGAGGCCCTCCGTCCACTGTTGAAGGTGACAGCGACTGACACTTCTGTTGTGATTGAAACAGCAGATACGCATGTTGCTCCCCCTGAACGACTTTTTGAAATTGTCCTGTTAATTGAAGGTGACATGCAGCGAACTGTAAAAGGGGTATTTTGGGAAAATCTCTCGTCTACGTATGACATTTTGCTTTCGGAGGCTGACTGGCCCCCACCTTTTGTTCTCGCAGCTCCGCGAGGGGAGGAGGTAATCCTGCCCAGCTTCGCGCACACTATGCCGAGGGTGGAGGCGCTGCATTTTGCAGAAGAGTGGGCTCTGGCGCTTGCGCCGGCTGTGTACCGCAATCAATGTGGCTGGGATAAATTGTCACCAAGCCATGAGATTCCTTTACGGTCACAGCCACAGCCTCAACCTCGATATCCCATACGGCGTGAAGCGAAAGCTTCAGTCGCAGCTATGCTTGAACAATTGGAGTATCAAGGTGTAATTGAAACGTGTGTGTCACCGATGAATAACCCCCTTTTTACTGTGAACAAGCCGGACGGCTCATATCGTTTGGTTTTGGATTATAGGCATTTGAACTCGCATTGCCGTAACTGTGCAGTACAGAATACGCACGGCTCTGCGTTAGTGAATAGTCTTGAGCGTAAACGGTTCAAAACCACGCTTGACATTTCCAATGGTTTTTATGCACATAGATTAGACGGTCTAAGTTCCCAATGGACCAGTTTTACATGCGCCGGTGTGCAAAAAATGTTTAAACGACTCCCAGTGGGCTACAAGAACAGTCCTGGAGTTTTTTCCGCACGCATAGTCTCTCTTTTGGAGAGCTTCGACCCAGTTGCTTGTTCGTATGTGGATGACATTTATCTCACAGACGACGATCTTTGGGAGCATCTGTGTCGAGTAAATAGCATAATTTGTAACTTTGCTGACATGGGTTACAAGTTTAACTTTGCAAAGTCGCACATTGCAGAGTACACGGTGTTGTTTCTAGGTTACGAGCTTAACCATGAAGGGAAGCACCCCATTTCCTGGAGAAATGCGCACATTTGTGCTCTCCGACAACACTGAAAAAATTACAATCTCTTCTGGGCTTTCTGAATTTCGGGAGGACATACATTCCGGAATATGCCCAGCGTATCAAGCCTTTTTATGCTTTGATACAACCATCTTTTTCCAAATCATGCTGGCTGCCTGAGCATTCGGCCATTCTGCAGTCTTTGCAGGCTGATTTGCTTGCTTCTGAATACTTACAGACTCGTGATAACCAGACCAACCTGGTGATAAGAATTATCCCTGGGGCGGTGGGTTTCACGTACCTGACTTTTAATGAAGGAGATACAGTACCTATTGCTTACAAGTCACACTTGTACACTTCGGCTGAATTGCGTTTTTCCACTGTGGAGAAAGTTTTAACGGCTGTGCAGATGGCAATTCTTAAGGAACGTGCCCTGTCACAAGGAAAGCGCATGTTGGTTGTTACCCCGTGTCCTGCCTTAGAGGCGGTTACGAAAGCCAGTGTACCTAATTCCAAAGCTTTGCACCCTCGGTGGATTCAATGGGCTGCATCCTTGACGTCCCAGGATGTCACGTTTATTTTTGACGCCACTTTACGGTCACAGGAGTATTTACAGTATGAGTTTGTTCATCCTGCTCCATTAGCAATGCGGCCGTTGGAGGATTTCCATTGCATCATTTACACTGATGGTTCAGCGCAGGGTGCGCATGGCTCTAAACATGCCTACGTTTCCGCTTGCGCCATTGTGGTCGGTGCCATGGTGAACGATGAGTTCAAGTCCAGTGTCGTGCACACGCAGACGCTTGGAGACTGCACCGCACAATTAGCAGAGCTTCGTGCTCTCATGCTTGCATTAGAGTACGCAGATCCTAGTGTGACGACTTTAATCGTACGTGATTCTTACTACTGTGTCCAGTCTTACAATGAAAACTTGTTCATTTGGATTCAGAATGATTTTCGTGACTCCAGAGGTAGCACAATAAAACATAAAACGATCTGGGTCCGAGTGGCGGAACTTAAAGAGAAGCTGCCACTCGTGTTTGTAATTCATACTCTCGGTCATCAGCGCGTGGGGGTCCACGCTGTTGGCAACTCGCTTGCTGATGAAGCAGCGAAGTCAGCGGTATCAAAATACTTAGTTGCAGCAGTCACGAGGTCCAAAAGCAAAATAGATGATGACATCTTGGCAGCTATAGCTGCGACGGAGAAGGGAGGTAAATATCCTGCGGGTTTCCCTTCTAAATACACATACCACTTAAGTCCCGATAAGGTTCCTTATGTGAAAATCCCTGAAGTTGGTGAGCGTTTAGTTCCCAACTCGGATCGCAGAGCTGCTTTGATTACAGCGGCACATGAAGGTGTGGCGTCTGCGCATGCGGGCGTCTCGGCCACTGTAACTCAGCTACAACAGAGATTCTGGTGGCGGGGACTGTACAAACAGACGCGTGAATATGTTCTTCAATGTGACATTTGCCAGCAGATTAAACCTTCGACTGCTGCGCGTCCGCCTCAGACACAGTTGTACATCTCGAATAAACCACTTGGATGTGTTTATTTGGATCACTGCGGTCCATTTTCTTCTGATACTGTGTATAAGTACATCTTAGTAGCAGTTGATTCATGCACACGCTTTGTGTGGGTATGGCCGCATCGGAGCGCTGATTCACGTACTGTCATTAAGGATTTGCGAGTCTTTGTGGGAATTTTGGCCTGTGGTACCTTCCATTCGGATCAGGGTCCGGCGTTTGCCTCTAAGGCGTATAAGGATGCTATGGTTTCGATGGGGGTCCAAGTCAAGTTTTTGAGTCCCTACAGACCTGAGGGTAATAGTGTAGTAGAACGAATGAACCGCGACTTAAAGCAATCTTTGACAGCTCGAGTTATAGGCACTGGCAGTAACTGGTTAGCCCACCTCATAGGCATGCAGCGTGCGCTTAATAATCTCCCTAGAAGGTCTCTGGGTGGGCGGACCCCATACGAAATGCTCTTTGGTATCAAGATGTATGTACCTGACCTTGATGGGCCGGACTACAAGGCCCAGGCCGGGGCCTTTGACGTAGATGAACATTGCAATGTTTTACAGAATCTACAAAAGACCAGAGACAGTCTTGCAAAGGAACATTTGCCCTCCACATCGGATGATGCGTTGCAGATCCCGGTAGTTGGCTGGCTACCCCAAGTTGGAGAACTGGTTCGTGAGAAGATCGATAACAAGAAAGAGTTTGGTCCCTCGTATCGAGCACCAGTTCGAGTCCTTGGAGTGAAGGGCACAAGAACAGTCATTTTACCACCACTTCCAGGTCGTAAGGAAAACAGATTTATTTCTATTGACAATGTCAAGACACACAGGGTGGCCGATTCTTCATAGCATGACACCGGCTGTATCCTGTCCTTCCATGGTGAGGCACTCTGTGCTGGCTATTACATCTGGTGCGGAACAGGAGGTGTCCCTCGAGATGCCTGCCATATCCAGTCCTTTATTAAATACTATTCCTGATACTAACATTGATGAGCTAAACTACACTTATCCTGCTGATTTATCGATGCCTGATTTACAGACCCGTTTGACAGGCCAGTCCAGATTCTCTTTTGACTCTGTTTCGGAAACTTCAAAGAAACCCACAAACATTGCAAGATATGCCACGTTGTTTAAAAAACATTTTTTAATTCCGCCTTGGACATACATTTGGTTGATCCTATTTTCATTCTATCTTTTTATGTCAATTGGTTTTGTGTTTTATTTTTTCCGCCTGATTGATGGTCACTACGTTAAAGAAAGAACAGGAATTCGGTACCTTAATGGAACATTGGCCCCTCTTTCCTCTTCACATTCTGCGCACAGACTGAAACGAAACTTAAATACAGTTAACATTACTGCTTGGCCTGTCCTTGATGGGATTGTGTGGGATGCGGTTAGATTTCAGATACATGGGCCTACTGAAGTGATTAATGTTCCAAATGTGCTTAGAGTAAACATGGGAGATGTGATTAAACAAAATATACGTTCTGATGATTGGGATATTCAGGCCGTAGAAGCATTATTCTCGGATTTGAAGTATTATGCTGCCTTCGATGCTGAGGATCTGTATACAGATTCTATTAATTATGGTGATTTGTTTTGTTTTCAACACTATGGTAATCATTTTTTACATAAGACAAATTCCAGGAGGGTTGCTGTAAATTATACACAATGGGAACATTGCCCTGCTCCATTCAGTGGCAGTTCCAATACATTTCTGAAAAAATATACCTATTTTACAGACTTTGATCAGTCTAATCCCAAGTCATTTTATTTTAAAATGACACAGAAGCCCATTTCCAAAGTTAGACTTACCGATACAAAATTGCTGTATTCGAAGTCCTTTTTAGACAGATTGGCTGTAGATGGCTACGAGTTCTGGAAAGGAACAATTGACCTTAAATCGGTTTGGGGTACCAAAGATTGGCAGGTACAAGGCACTGAGGCTTTGCACCGTGCATGTCTCATCCCGAATCACATGTTGTTTTTAAATTCGACCATTTTGCAGACAACATGCTTTGGATTGGCTACTTCTAAAAAATTAAATACACCGACCATCCCAGATTTAAATGAATATACAGGTTGGGGTAATTTCACTGGTTCCTCCATTCAAGAGTTGCAAACTCTTTTACACAATTCGTCCTTTAACATTTCCAGTTTGGATTCCAAGGGTTGGCTAGTATGGCAAAAGAGTGCTGATTCTTGCCAGCGCCGTTTTATGGGTTTGGCTGAGGGGTTCACAAAACTCAGGCCCGATCCACGTTTTGAAGAAGACTATACTGTCACGACTTATTCTGTGGGGAAGCTGTGTCAAAATTGGTTACAACATTCCACTTTAGCTGCAGTTAAACTACATCTGTCTCAATTGCATGATAATGTGGATTTGAACGATTTTATAAAAGGCCCGGCTAAAGGTAGATCTAAACGATGGCTGTATGCGATTTACAATGAAATTTGGAAAGTTACCCAGGTTGAGGCTGCTAAACGCCTGAGAGCAATTGATCAAGCTAATTTAGAAAAAGTGCTTGCAGTAGTTGATAACAGCATTAACACGCTTTCTTCCCGAATTTACACGTTAAATAATATTGTGTCTTCTGTTGTTGACATTGTACATGATGAAGTGTCCGTGTTATATCATGGTCAAAATCAATTGCGTTCTGTAATGCAATTCGCATGGACACTACAGACTCTTAAGTCTGGTCGAGTGCCATGGACTTTTATGAACGTCTCATCATTATTTGCCCCGTTTAATCTGACTGAAAAACAGCGCATGTTGTCAATGAGAGATGCAACATTTTCTATGTTACATATTGAAAAATTAGAATCCCTGCCATTTTCGGTGGCTGAAGTGAC
This sequence comes from Lissotriton vulgaris, assembly GCF_964263255.1. Taxonomy (NCBI): domain Eukaryota; kingdom Metazoa; phylum Chordata; class Amphibia; order Caudata; family Salamandridae; genus Lissotriton; species Lissotriton vulgaris. Next base: position 53,093,515 of record NC_141699.1, on the reverse strand, counting down.
TGCGGCGACATGGCTCATTCATGGTGTTATAACATTACCTTTCGCTTTGTATAAATTTACAAATTGTATGAAATATATAGCCATTGGGCGATATGAACCATTAGGCAGCGCTTTCCTCCATGAGACATGGTCTTTACCATACACTTACAGATGCCTTATGGAGGGGAATGAAGTGAATCTGAATGGTGAAGAATGTACACAGTCGCCTGACCGCTCACTTATTTGCAGACACATCCAGTTGCATGGTTCTTGTAATCAGGACAAACCAAATTTGGCCTGTGTTTTGAAAGGGACACCAGTTCCTGCAATAGTTCCCACGTTCACGTTGTTGTCCAACGGTAGTTATTTACTTTTGAATAACGAGTTTTGTTGTGGGTTAGAGGCCGGTATCGCATATGTGGTTACCGTGTCTGAAAGGGTCGTTTGCTGCAAGAATGTGTTGTATCCACCCACGCATGGGAATTCAGAAGTTTTAATTTGGCCAAGAATACCAACCTTGAAAGCTGAGTTCAATGGTTTAGGCCGTATAAGAGCCCTTTTGTCTCAAAAACAGGTGGCCCTCAGCTCTGCCCGCGAAACTTATGTCCTTCACATAGCAAACACACGCACAGAAGTACAAGCACTTTTAAGTACTGATTTGCCGTTTCATTTTTGCGAGCTAGTTCATCAAATCTATTTCACCTGTGTCCAGCCTGTGTTTCATTGCCTGAGCTGTGATTTCGACTGGGCCATTGATTTGTGTCTCTGTTTACCGACTTCTCCTGACGTCAACTTTGATCAGCTGATGTCCCCCGTAGTGGCTCATGAGTTGGTCTTTTCTGGCGAAAGGGTTATGGCTGTGGCAGCGATGCATGGACTAATGGGTCAGTGGGACATATTCGCGGCGGCGCATGACTTTCTGGCACAGAGCGTTCTCGAGAACCCACTGAGTTGTCCTCTGATGTTGCTAGAGGATTCGGTGCTGGAGGAGCACGTATGTTCTTTCCCATTGCTTAATTGGATGGCTGAACTGTTTTCGGATGATGGCAGTGATTTCATGTTGGAAGCTGTAGCTACCTATTTTGCATATTCATTCAACGAGGAATGACTCTAAATACTTCCATCATTATGGCACGTGACTTTTTAGTAATTCTGAATGGAGCCAATTTCGATACGAACATTCTATTTTTTCACATGTTCTAGGCCTATTAGTTGAAATTAGGCCTCATGTTCGTCTTTTATATTTTGTGTGGCCACTATAGGCATTCATACATACAATTTTGTGTTTTTGAATTTTACATACATTTACATACATTTAGCTTGGCTCGATATCATTGAACTCTGCTTTCATGTCTTGCCTCTCATAGAGTATTGGCTTATATTTTTTCTTTTAACCGTCCTCAGGTCATTGGGGGGGTGTCATATGGTTATTACGTTTCTATATATTGTGTTACGTTAGCATGTGCTTATTAAATGTTTAAACGCCATATTTTCTTTCTGCTTCGGTTTGCACACGACACCTAATTGTTATTACAGCTTTTAACCTAGACGAAAGATGTGATTTATTTGAGAATAATATATTGTTGTACTGGTATCAGTCGTGCCTGGAACACTTGGTACAACTGTCTGCACACTGAGAACTGCACACTCTAACACAAGGTTGCTGCAGGCCTGATCCTCGCACTACGTTAGTCATAACACAAATAATGTTTGTGCCAACTTTTGGCTTTACGTGAGTTCAAGATACAGTTACAGGGAATGAGAAGAACACTTGATGCTGGACATGCTGAGAGCTGGTAGCTGTTGATGTGATATCCTCCTACTGAGAATTCGAGGTATGGGTCCGCCCAGCTAAGAGCCCAGATGAGACCTTCTTAGATATAATATAATATGCTAATTAGGGTGCGCGAAATATAGGTGATAGAGAATTCTATAGATTTTTTGCATCATAATATGTTATCACAATTTGCTTACTATGGATTAGTGACTATGCTGCTGACTCTGATTATTATAATATGTATGTTGATATTATACAAGATACTGCGTTTGAGAATGCTGCATTGAAAAATAAACATTTCAAACTTGCACGTGTTTTCATTGCCTCCCAGTTTCGGTTTGGAATGATAATATAACGAAAGAGTGTTCATGTGTTCCACGATACCTGAGGTATTCTAAGTTCATGTTCTGGATTGTCTAAGACATTGGGAAGTATATACTACCGATGCGACACTGTAGCTAGCTAGGTAAGGGGATTTCTGAAACATAGGTGAGTTGTGGGTCACCCTGGCTCACCCAGGTTCTAGATCTCTGTGCACAGTTCTGTGAGAGAACGGAAACCCTGCGACAGTACATGCTGAAGGGGATAAGGTAGGCACACTCCTGGCGAAAATGGCGAACCAAAGGACAGGGGGGTCCCTGGTCCTGAGTGTCCGGTCGGAGTCAGGGAGTATGGTCTATTCTCAGACTGAGATTATCTCGCGCTTCCTAAGGTACTATACAACCCTATACCAGAGTCACTTAGAGATGGATACACCAGATATTGAGCATTATCTGACGGGGATTATGCTACCGCAGTTAGAGGAGGAGGACGCAAAAACCCTGGGTCAGGCTGTCACTATAGCTGAAATCAGGGGAGCAATCAAGAACATGGCTAGGAACAAGACCCCGGGGGTGGATGGTCTCCCCACAGAATTTTATATGACATACATTGATTCCCTGGCGCCCCAACTGCAGGAGGTTTATAATGAGGCGATGGAGCTGGGCCACCTACCTGAATCCATAAGGATGGTGCTGGTCGTCCCCTTGTTGAAGCCTGGGAGGGAGGGTGATGATGTGACCTCCTATAGGCCGCTGTCTATGCTAACGGTGGACTACAAAATACTGAGTCGTATTTTAGCTACAAGATTAATGCCCCACATGACTGCATTGGTTCATGAGGATCAGGCGGGGTTTATACCAACTAGAAACACCTCGCATAATGTCCGGCGCGTTATGGGTGTATTAAGTACTGACCGCAGGGATGAGGCGACGCCAGCTGTGTTATCAGTGGATATAGAAAAGGTGTTTGACAGCCTAGAATGGGAATATCTAGATAGGGTGCTGGGAAAATTCGGATTAGGCGAGCAGTTTAGACACTGGACGAAGGTCTTGTACTCCTCCGCTGCTGCTATGGTGCGACTGGGCTCTGCCGTATCGCCGGAATACCCAGTGCAGAGAGGCACGAGGCAGGGGTGTTCACTCTCGCCCCTGCTGTTCGCTTTAGTGATAGAACCTTTGGTGGTCTGCGCCAGGTCAGGGACAGCGTATGATGGCCTGGTTTGCGGTGGCCTTCCGCATCACATATCGTTGTATGCGGATGATTTGCTGCTGTTCCTAGCGGACACGACGGTCGCCCTGAAGGGTGCGGTGAGCATGCTATCGGACTTTGGGAGGCTATCGGGACTCCATGTGAACGGGAGTAAAACGTGTGTCTTCCCCTTAAGGGCAGATGCGCCCCAGCCGCAACTGGCTGCTGGCTTGGTGTGGGAACGCTCGTGCTTCACCTACCTTGGTGTTCGAATATATCACAAGGCAGAAGATGTGTTGGAGGGGAATATAGGGCACTGCATAAGGGCACTGAGGGGCAATATGGCGTTCTGGGCCACCCTGCCCCTCTCGGTACTAGGGAGAGTTGCGCTGCTCAAGATGGTGTCCTTGCCACGTCTGCTTTATTACTTCCGCACACTCCCACTATGGATGCCCCCCCCGGTATTTTCGGGAACTGCAGACACTTACCATTGATTTTTTATGGGGGACAGGAAAGAGACGGGTTGCACTGGACACGCTGTTAAGGCCGAAACAGGAGGGGGGAATAGCGGTTCCTAACTTCGAACTTTATTACCTGGCGGCCCAGCTGCAGATCCTTACACAGAATGTTGCACAGGAATTTAGGGGCCCAGAAGAAGCTCGTGGATCGAGGATACAGAGGCACATCCTCTCCTATATAGTTATGCAACAGCACCTGGTAGTCCGGGATTTAACCCTGGAAGAGAAGACCCCGAGGTTGTGCTGGAAAGTCAAAAGAAGGCGTGAGTGGCACACCCATATGCATCCGAAATCCCTTTAGGCATGCTGACAGCAATGGCATACGGAGGGAACTGGTCTCGGCTACTGGAATGGAAGGAGCTGGGGTTACAAATGATGGGCGACTTATATGCCGACGGCGAGTTGTTGCCATTTAGGGCGCTGCAAGATCAATTTGGCCTTCCTGACGGAGGTTTCCTTTTGCACATGGCTGTCACTACAGCAATGCGGAAACATTGGAAGATGAGGCAGTTAGAACCGCAGACCACGATGGCTTGCCAATATGTGGTAATGGCAGAGGGAACGGTTAAGGCGGTCACCTGCCTGCACACACGAATGCTGAATGAAGGTCTGGAACCCCTGACGACTCTAAAACAGAAGTGGGAAGCGAGCTTAGGAAAGCCCATTCCGGACACAGCCTGGGGTCGCATCATGACGAGGACCTGGAAAGGATGCAGGAATGCACGGTTTCAGCAGGTACACTTTTTTATAATACAAAGAGCTTACCGAACTCCGGGAAAGATCAGGAAATATTTCCACGTGCAGGAAGCAGCGTGTCCTAGATGCCTAGCGCCTGATGTAGAACTAGACCACATGATGTGGGGATGTCCGAAATTGGGGTCCTATAGGTACGGGGTGGGGACGCTTCTTAATGAAGTCACGGAGCGGCAAGTGGAATATACTATGGCAACTTGCTTGTTTCTTTGGTTTCCTCACATCAAAACGACCAAGATAACTAGTAAATTCATCGACCTGGGCCTCATCTTGGCCCTGAGGGAAATCACCTGGCATTGGAAGTCGAAGGAAGGTCCCTTCAGTAAGCGGTGGGCGAACGAACTCCATAAGTGGGCCCATAGTGAGAGCACGATCAGATTGCACCAGGCAGCCCGTACAGCTAACGAGAGGAGTCTAGAAGCAGCAAACGCGTGGGCAGAACTAGTGAGAGTGTTAAACGACAGCCTATCCCCAGCGGGAGACTAAAGCGAGTGAGTTATGTGAGTTGTTCCATGTAAGATACAGAAGAATGATTGCGATCCTACAGGTTTCCTCCCTTTTAGGTGCTAAGAGACTGAGTGAAAGCCCACACTAACTGCCGCTCAAGGGGGGTGGGTTTAACTGGGACATTGAAGTTATTTACTGTTATAGTAGAAAGGATGGACTTAATAGAATTCCATGGGTGGTTATTACGACGGAGAACGTAGGCTGACGACTCCCTATGAGGCGTGGCTGGAAAGGCCGGGCACTACACGAGGTTCACAGTAGAGAAATAGAGATATGACGCTAGGCCTGGGCACTACACTGACAGTACCTGAAAATACATACCACTTAGAGCATGGGTCGGGTTGCCTGGTAGAGTTGGAGGACAGGGGAAATAAAAAGCAGATGCTAGACGTTCCGAAAAGCAGAGACTAGGGTCCCCTGCAAACACGCAAATTACGACATTGATTTACTAACGTCGCCCTACCTCTGGGTTGTGGGCTAAATGGCTGTGATATGATTATGTTGTATTAAAAATGAAGCGTTTCTCTGTTTTTGCTAGCGGGTTACCCAGAACAGATGGATCAGATGGATGTACATTGTCTAACTCTGCAATAAAAATAAAGTTTAAAAAAAGAAAAATAAGATCAACCCTGGAAGATCTGGTGACAAAAAGCCAACGGTGAATACAGTGAATACGAAACCGCAGCTGCTCACTACTACCAACCAACGCAGCCAAGATCAAGGCAAATGGCCTGCACGAACCAAGTAGTGCCCACATAATCAATCGTCAAGGCACACACGGTCCTACCAAGTGAGGTAAAGTAGACTAACAAGAACAGAAGGCCAAACGCGAGCCGGCATAAAAGAAGGAGCAACTAACTGTCCGACCTAGGGCGCAGAGTAAGGAAAAGACGGCGAAGACGACATGAGAAATACGAAACTGAAAGTGCACACTGGCTGCAGCCATCTTTACCAGCACACATGTACTCACCGCGGGAAGCATGGTGAGCATGCATAAGACAAAATAAACGCGGAACAAAGGGGGGAAGCATCCAACAGGCTGACCCAGGGGGCGCAAATTAAGAAAAAGACAGCGATTAAAGCAACAACACCATGGGCCGTACGAAACTGAAGGTGCACACAGTCAGCGGCCATCTTTGCCAGTACATACGCACTAAACGCAACTGGCTCGGCGAACAAAGCAGAAGGCAAAACGAGCGCCTGGATCAAAAGGGGAAGCAGCTAACAGGCTGACCCAGGGGCGCAAAGTAAGAAAAAGACTGTGACTAAAGCAATAGAACCACGGGGCATACGAAACTGAAGGTGCACACTGGCAGCAGCCATCTTGGCCAGAACATACACACTTAACACGGCAGGCCCGGCGAACAAAGCAGCAGAATGAGCGACTGCATCAAAAGGGGAAGCAGCTAACAGGCTGACCCAGGGGGCGCAAAGCAAGAAAAAGACAGCGATTAAAGCAACAGCAACACGGGGCATACGAAACTGAAGGCGCACACTGGCATCAGCCATCTTGGCCGGCACACACGTACTTAACGCTACAAGTCCAGGCGAACAAGCAGAAGGCAAAACGAGCGCCTGCACAAAGAGGGAAGCTGCGAACAGGCTGACTCGGGGGCGCAAAGTAAGAAAAAGACGGCGACCAAAACATCAGCATTACGGAGCATACGAAGCTGAAAGTGCACACCATCAGCGTCCATCTAGGCCGTCACCCAAGCACTCAACGCGACAAGCTCGGCGAACAAGCACAAGGCAAAATGAGCACCCACACAAGGTGGAAAGCGGCTAACAGGCCGTCCCAGGTGGCGCAAGGTAAGAAAAAGTTGGCGATTAAAGCACCAACATCACGAGGCATACGAAACTGAAGGGGCACACTGGCAGCAGGCACCCCGGCCAGCACACACATACTTAATCACACCAAGCTAGGTGACCAGAGCAGAAGGAAAAATGAGCGCCACACAAGGAGGGCGAGCAGCTAGCAGGCCGACACAGCAGAAGAAATGTGGAATACGTAGAGCAAAACAGCAAGGGTGCACGCAAAGAACAGAATACCTCAGACAGCACCATCAAGCGGAACTGGCGAGTGCTAAAACAAGGACAAGGGCCATCCGTGAGCCTAGCAGGTACAGGCTAGAACGCCAGCACACGACCAAAGCCACACCGGGTCCTAGAGGGGAGCACTCCAGCTCAGTCACACAACGCAAGGGTGACAGATTGGACAGCTACCTAGCCAGAAGGCGCCTGAGCGAGATGTCTAGCCAAGAAGGGAAGGTAGCCAACGAAATAAAGAAATACAAAAACAATCCTGACTCGCCCTTGAAGCTCAAAACCGATACAACACTGGACACAATCCTCAGGAAAGTCAATGAAGGCAACGAGGTTGCCAGATCCACCAAACAAACTATCGACAACATGCAACTAGAGCTGGCAGCCATTAGAGCAGTCCCAGGAAGCTTGTTTCCTTCCCAGTGTAAGAATTGGCTTGGTAGTTTGGTTTGCCCTGTTCCCATCATGCACTGGGACAGGAACAGACTAATTTGCATATAGCCAGGTTCTGAGCTGGGATGGTGCAGTGAGCTAAAAAATGGTGTTGGATCCAGCCCTGATCTCTTGACTGGGTGAGAGTATTCTGCTTAATTCAGAAACTCTGTCTATCACCACCCCTTGTTGCTAAATATTTTGTCCACCATAAGCGTGGATGGGTATACTCAGATGTGAGTCCCTTGCTGATTGCACCATCAGGATTCAAGCAAGCCGGGCCGACGATGGCTGAAATGCCAGAAACCGGTCCCCCGAAGCTTGTTTCCTTCCCAGTGTAAGAATTGGCTTGGTAGTTTGGTTTGCCCTGTTCCCATCATGCACTGGGACAGTAACCGACTAATTTGCATATAGTCCGGTTCTGAGCTGGGATGGTGCAGTGAGCTAAAAAACAGTGTTGGATCTAACCCTGATCTCTTGACTGGGTGAGAGTATTCTGCTTAATTCAGAAACTCTGTCCATCACCACCCCTTGTTGTTAAATATTAGAGCAGACCAACACAACACAAACACCAGGATGGACACGGCGGAAGTGCGAATCAGCGAGATCGAAGATGCAAACACGAAATCCAGTAGAGCCCTACAATCAATCTCCAAAGCCACCTACAACCTACAGAAACAGCTGGCCGAACAAGACGACCGCACAAGAAGAGGCAACATAAGACTCATTGGCGTACCAGAGGGAGAAGAGGACAAACCTGGATCCTGTGCAGCCCTCCTAAAGGAGCTCATCCCGCATATCACAGGCCTCAGCGTTGACAAACACCTCGAACTTGACAAGGCCTATCGAGTTCCAGCGATGAAACTCCAAAGTGCACGTGGCCCTCGCCCGATTATCTGCAAACCCCTAGATCGCAACAGACCGAGGCAATATTTGCATTTGCCAGGAAGAACCAAACAATAAAGTGGAAGGACAAAAAAATATTAATCACCCATGATTTCTCGCGCCAAACTGTCGAAACAAGGAAAGGCTTCCTGGCTCTGCGAGACAAAATGAGGAAAGACAATATCACCTTCAGCTTTGCAGGCGCGGCAAGGCTGAGAATCGTGGACAAAGGGAGCCCACTGGTCTTCGACGACCAAGGAGAACTGAGAAGACACTCACGCGGTCCCCCGGTGGAGGACATGGAGTCGCAACACCCAGAGATGGCGAAGAGAAGAGCGTCATCTGACAACACGAGTGCAAGAGACCAGGCTTGCAGCGGACAATAATCCAGGCACACAAAAAATAGACTAGGACACATACAACTCTTCTACCTCAACTAACATTTTACCTCATGGCATAGCCTGTATCTGGACCAGGCACACACAAAGAAGACGCTCCTGCCCCCCAGGGTGGACTCTGTCACCGCGTCCGCGAACTGACACTACCTCAACCACCCTAGGATGTGTGGGAGGTCAACAAGGTATCGACTCACATACGGACCAATTGTATATCCTTTTCTGGTATTCCTGGTTTAACGTACGGCGCAAATATCGCACACAACTGTAACCCTCGGAGAGGAGGAGTGGGGGGAAGGAACTTTGCTGTCGCCCGCCCATCTATCCAAATGTGGGGGGAGGGACAGAGGGGGGGGTTGGGGGTTGACCAGTACAGACTATTTATTCCTTTTTTCTTTCTTTCTCTACTTCTTTCATTCTCAACGGACACACACACACAGCCACCACACAGCGCAGACAGTCCAGACGAGGCACGCAAGGAGGTACCAGGAGGGGGGCAGATAGGTTAAAATGCATGGGAGCCATCCATACAGCACCAATCATGGGTGATAATATACACCCATGAAGACAACGCACAAAGACCGCAAACTACTATCTGACCTGAAAATAACCTCACTTAACATCAAAGGGCTCAACCACCCGATAAAAAGAAGAAAGATAATGAACTACCTAACCAAACTTAAAAGTGATGTGCACGTCCTGCAGGAAACAAAACTTTCCGAAGAGGACGCACAGCGCGTAAAAGCGAGCTGGGTGGACTAACCCTGTGCTCACCAGCCATACACAAAAAAGAGTAGTGACGATAATAAATAAGAAAGCCAGACTGACCTTACTCGAACACCAGGTGGACGAAGATGGACCCCTGCTAATCACTAGCCTGAAGCGGGGGGAAGAAACGATACACATCGCCAACATCTATGGCCCCAACACGGAGGACGATTCCTTCTGGGGAGCAGTGGGAGACAAACTCGACAATCTCCCCCAAGAGGAACTACTGATAGTAGCAGGAGATTTTACCCTGGTACTAGTCCAAACTCTAGACAGACACCCACAAAGGACCAGTCACCAAACACAGCCCGAACACACACTTAAGAACCTATGCGCAAAATACCACCTCAGTGATCCATGGAGACTCCAGAACCCAGACGCCAGAAACTACACATTTTACCCCACAACTCGTACAGTAGGATTGACTACATCTTAATAACAGCCACTCACACCCACCTCATAGAACACACGGAGATAGCACCAAGAACAGCGTCCGACCACTCCCTCATTAGCCTAACACTTAGTGGTCGCCACAACAACACAACTAGCTGTAGATGGAGATTCAATAGCGATGTCATTAAGGACCCGACCAATGCATCAGCAATAGAGGAAGCCATCAAAGAATATCTAGAAATTAACGACAAGCCAAACATAGACAAGGGAACACTCTGGGATGCTTTGAAGGCCACAATAAGGGGGAAAATTATAAGCGTCAAGGCCAAAATAAACAGGGACAGGAACAAAACAATAGCAGAACTAGAGAGACAAGTCAAAGACCTGGAGATGCACCACAGCGTCAATCTAGCAGACAGAAACACACTACCAACCCTGACAAGGAAAAAATACGAACTAAACAAGATACTAAGCGAGAGAGCGGGTACATGGATCAATAGGTACAAAGCCATAAATCTCTGTTCAGCAAGCAAAGCAGGGAAGGCCCTGGCATCCTACCTTAAAAGCAAGCAAAGACAACACGTCATAGCAGCCATGACCGACACAAACAAGAAATCGCAAACATCCAACAAAGAAATTCTGAGTTTTCAAAGAATTCTATGAGGTATTATACAAAGAGGACAAAGACCTCGACCCCGATGGGGTAGCAACCCTCCTACGCAAACTCAGTCTACCCAAACTAACAGAGGCACAATGCGCATCACTAGAATCTGAAATAACAGGGGCAGAAATAGATCTAGCAGTAGCAGCCCTAAAAGACAACAAGGCACCAGGTCTGGACGGATACACAGCCACATTCTACAAACACTTCCTCCCCATATTAGAAGCACACTGAAAGAAGAGCAGGGAAGATGACAAACTCAATGGCAGAGGCCAACATCATAGTCATCCCCTCTTTGAGACTCTCAACAGTCGGAACCTCATTCAACAGGTCACCCTACCCACCCACAACAAGGACCACATCTTGGACCAGATTTGGACCTGTAATCTGGCCTTATCTCCGCCAGACATATCCCCCTGTGTCTGGTCTGACCATAACCTAGTTGACACCACCATCACTGTCGCCGGTCAGATCCCTGCTCCTCTGATGGCTGGTGGTCTCTCAAGGAAATGGAGTACATTTGACTTCCAGGGCTTCCTCACTACCCTGGCCGACACCTGTCCAGTCTTCCATCCTTCTAATAACATCGACAGAATAGAACAGGACATTGGCTCCTGGTTAAAGTCGGCCAGCGATCTTTTTGCTCCCCTGGTCAAATTTCCCTTCACTAGGCATCATAACTCCCATAGGTGGTTTTCTGACGACCTTAAGCTTCTGAAACTAAAAACGCGCCAGTCAGAACGTATCTGGAGATGCGATTATTCCAACTCAGCCAGACTTTCCTATCTGGCTGTGCGTAAAGAATACAAAGCTGCCATTGGTCTAGCTAAAATGGAACACTTCTCTAATAGGATCTCGTCGGCGGCCGATAAATCCAAAGAGGTGTTCAGAGTCATGAACGAACTTACCACAGATGACAGAACCCTCCCAGCCCAGACCCCCACTCAAGAGGCATGTGACAACCTCAACTCCTTTTTTGTGGAAAAAATCAAAAAAATAAAAAACTCTATTTCTCCCCCTTCCCAGTCACACCCACCGGACACTTCCTTCAGCAATCTCTCGACCTTCACCACCTTTCCTGCCTTAGACCCTATCTCCCTAGCAGAACTCGCCACCCGCGTAAAATCTGGCTCCCCGAATGACTTTTGCCCGCCATCTGTTCTGCGAAGTATATGCCCTAACCTGCCTGACTGCATTTTATCACTACTCAATGGGTCACTCAGCAGCGGCTCTGTCCCTACTTCTTTTAAGGAGGCTCTCCTAGTGCCCCTCCACAAAAAACCCGGCACCGACCCTGCGGAGCCTTCGAATTATCGCCCCATTTCCTTCCTCCCGTACTGCTCAAAATTAATGGAGGCCCACGTTACCCGGTGCCTGTCAAATTTTATCGAATCTTCCTGTTATCTTGTGCCTAATCAAGCCGGCTTCAGACCTGCCCACTATACGGAGGCTGTCATTCGGGCAGTTCTGGACACACTCAGGAGCAACGCGGACGCGGGGTCTCCCCAGGCCCTCGTACTCCTGGACCTGTCGGCCACGTTTGACACGGTGGATCATAACATTCTTCTCCACCGTGTCAAACAGACAGGCATCCAGGTCACCGCTCTTGATTGGGTCAAGTCCTGCCTCACTGGAAGAACACAGTCGGTCCGCCTGGGTCCCTACACTGCTAAAAAAACTCCCACGTCCTGCGGAGTCCCTCAGGGCTCCTCCCTCTCGCAGCTTCTATTCAACTTATACCTTCGGCCCCTGATCCAATCCCTTCAGAAATGGGACATTATCATCTTTAACTACGCCGACGACTTACAGATTATCCTCCCGCTCAACTCACCTCACGCTATCAATACGTTCCATGCAGTCATGATTCACATTCAACTAAGGATGAACCAGAACCAACTGAAGCTAAACCCCGGGAAGGCTGAGCTCCTCCTCCCTGGAATCAGTCATGCTCACTGGGGCCTGCAGTTCTGGCCTCCAGAGCTAGGCTCCCCCCGAGTCCCGGTAAGGACAGTAAAGAACCTGGGAGGGATCATTGACGACGAACTCTCCCTCAGAGCCCAGGTTGGCGCGGTTATTTCATCTTGCATGTATCAGCTTCGGAGGATCCGTAAAGTTCGTCACTTACTCCCCCCGCGGCACTTACCCAAGTTGTCATCTCACTTGTGCTTTCCCGCCTGGACTTTTCTAATTCCATATATTACGGTCTCCCACAATCCTTGACACATCGCCTTCAGGTCGTCCAGAACCAGGCGGCCCGCCTAATCCATAAAACTCCTAAATGGCAATCTGCCAAACCTCTACTCCACTGTCTTCACTGGCTCCCAATGGATCAAAGGGCAGCCTTCAAGGTGGCCTGTCTTACATTCTAAGCCCTCCACTGCTCCGAACCTGCGTTCTTGAAATCTCTTATCCGCCCTCACTGCCCAACGCAAAACCTTCGATCAGCTCACCGTCACTTGTTAGTCACCCTCAAAACCAAAACGAAGAAATTCGGCGGTCGCCGTTTTTCCCATCTAGCTCCTGTGCTTTGGAACCCCCTCCCTCTCTCCATCAAATCCTCCCCTTCCCTTCTGAACTTCAGAAAATTGCTGAAAACTCACCTCTTCCCTCCCCTTAGCTAGTATTTCACTACCCACGCTTTTTCCTCAGTCACTCTGTCTTTCAGCGCTAGGAAGCCTCGGCGTCAGTGCGCTTTACAAATAGCACCTAAGATAAGATAAGATAAGATCCCCAAAGAAGGCAAAGACACGCAATTTCCACAGAACTCCAGACCCATCTCGCTAATTAACGTAGACTGCAAAATATACGCTAAAATACAAGCGGGTCGACTCAACGCGCAACTCCCAAACCTCATACACAAAACGCAAGTGGGCTACCTGAAAAACAGACTATCCCAAGACAATACAAGCCTCCTATGCCATATAATTAACTGTGCCTCCTCCAACACCAAACCAGCGGTGATGATCGCGCTAGACGCAGAAAAGGCCTTTGACAGAGTTTCATAGCCCTTCCTGGAGCAGTGTATGCAGAAGTTCGGCCTAGGCGAGAAGTATAGGTCAAATGGTCATGGCTCTGTACAAGGCACCCAAAGCCCGAGTCATAGTAAATGGTGACACATCAGAGTCCTATCTCTGGAAAGAGGAACCAGACAAGGTTGCCCACTATCCCCTGTTTCTACTGACCCTAGAACCCCTACTGACCATGATCAGGAACAATACCGAGATCAAGGGGGTGGAGGTCAACCGAAACACGGTCAAACTAGCAGCTTATGCCGATGACATACTCATTGTGACAGAGGACCCCGAACCCTCAATAGAAGCACTAATGCACACCATGCCAATGTAGCAGGGTACAAGCTTAACAGAAGCAAGTCTGAATGCAAGCCTCTCAACGTTCACACCACCAGGGAGGTGATAGGAAACTCCGGCCTACTCTGGCAGAAGAAGGCACTGAAATACCTAGGTATCTACTTTGACAGGGACCTCAGGTCAACACTGGAGCACAACGAAAAATCAATACAAAGCACAATAAAAGACAGACTTCACACATGGTCCCCCAAGTACGTCAGTTGGTGGGGCAGAGTAGAAACCATTAAAATGATACTAACTCCAATGGTCAACTACCTGCTGAGTATGCTGCCACTGATAGTCACTGAAGAATTCCACAAAAAACTGAACACAATGATAAACTCGTTCCTCTGGAGTGGTAAAAAGCAAGGATCAGCCTCCAGAAACTCAGGCTCAGCAAGGACCTAGGGGGGCTTAACGTCACAATCTTTAAGACTTTCCAAACAGCCTGCCTGGCCAGACAAGGCATATACTGGCTCACGCAAGAACAGGGTTACACACCTGCCTGGCTGGAGCTAGAGAAAGCTCTGATGGGAGGCATAAACCCGGCGGCCCTCCTCTCGGCTAATAAACATCCGGCAGCCACCAAAACAGTCCTCAAAAACTACAAAAAGGCCCTCCTGCAAGTAGACAAATGAATGGAGAAAAGTATTAAAAACACAAAAGATGAATCCATCTGGTTCAACACAAAAATTAAATACAAGAACAGCGTACTTAATATAACCCCCTGACTCCATCAATGTATTCACACCCCATCCCAACTAGAGGAACGAGGGTCCCCTGCCACCTTCTCCAATCTACAAAAGGCGCATGACCTCCCTGACATAGAACTATATAACTTCCTCAAAATCAAAGCAGCCATCACCAGAGCAAAACTAAGCAAAGAGGTGCCAACAATATACCAATACATGTCAAATCTCAACAAACCTGGACACCAAACATCACACCTCTACAAACTACTTAGGGCAAAAACAACAAATTTGAACAGGAAAGTCATGGATCGCTGGGAGACACTAAATGAGGGGCGACTTAGCGAGAAGAAAAGGCCCTCCTCTGGGCCTCGGCTAGCAGACACAAAGTCACCTCAACACGAGCGCAAACAAAATTCTGGCTCCTACACACTGGGCCCCGGCACGCCTAGCAGCTGTCAGCCTAACTGACAACGACTTATGCTGGAACTGTCAAAAACAGAGAGGGGACCTAGAACACATTATAGTCCATTGCCCTAAAGGTAAAAATTTCTGGAGGAAAGTAACGGACTTCATCCACAATGTAACTGGGTACACTCCAAAAATCGATCTCCTCAGCATAGTCTATGCATTCACGGCAACACAGATCCAATCTGCCAATGACAGGAGCCTCATTGACCTAGTCCTCACGGCGGCAACCAAGACAATCCTGTCTAACTGGAAAGATACAGGGAGGGCCACTTTCAAAGTATGGTTAAACTGGGTCACCTTCCTAAGGGGAGCTGACAACATAACGAAAAACCAAACAGCACCTAACCCTCAGGAAAGCCTTTATCTTTTTTAATGTTTGTGAAGTAATCAGGTGCACATTTTTACATCATCCTCAAGTCACCCTTAATGATCTCATTGTAAAGTAATCAGATCCTCATTATCATGTCATCCTCAAATCATCAGGTACATGTTTCTAAACTCTGCTAATGACTTCAGGAGCCTGATGATGTCTGATGATGGGAAAATGACGTCTACAGTAGTTGGATGATCTTTCAATGACTCTGGGATGGCTTCTAAAGTAATCCTGTTAGACCTGGGTGGTGAGTAGAAACTGCATGGACGCGAACGTCACGAGTCTTGGGGACAGCTGGCCTGCACTTGATCTGTCATCTACTTCTAGATGTGACATTTGCTTCGGAGGTGCTTGGTACAACACGTATGCAGGGATCACACGGAGTGTAGCGTTGAACGTTTGCAGCATTGGTTTTTCATGTGAGGCAGTCAGGGTGTGCATCGCTTGTTCAAGCTTGGACTTGCGTGGTGAGTTTATTTTTTTTTTAGTTTTGAGCCCTAGCCTTTACCTCCTCTTTTGACAGTTTAACAACCAACATCACATTTAAAATTCACGAGCAGGGGCGGCTCTAGGCTCATGGCGGCCCTGGGCAGGGAGCGTAGGTAGGGGGCCCTGGGAGGAACAGTTAGGGGGCCTCCAGAGGAATGCAGGCGCGGAGGCCAGTGAAGAGGGGGTAGTAAGGGTGTTTGGAAGTGGAACAGAGCCGGAGGCCGCCAAATCCCTTCCAGGGGCCGCCACGCAAATATGTATCCATCCTCAGAGGATTATTATATCAATGATATATATTAGCGTGGCGGCCCCTGGGGTTTGATGGCCCTGTGCAGTTGCACGGCTTGCACATGCCTAAGGCCGCCCCTGGCACGAGCCCTTACCTGCATCTTGTTGATGTGCTGCTGCCTTTGCGATGAACTGACTGGTACGCAGATGGACGATTTGCTGTAAAAGCCTGCCTTGAACCACCCGGCACTAACGTCAAGGAACGTGCCGTCATTTTGGCATTGGCGTCTCATCAAGGCCTTCGCGCAATGAACCACTCCACGCATCAGTTTTGCGTAAAAGGCCATTTATTAGGACAGGCATGACAGATTATCAAAACATAACATTATCAACTTATCAACTTTAACAATCCCCCCAACATTCTGCCTTTCAACCGTCATTCACTCACGTGCTCCACCATCCATTCCCAAATCACACCACAACCTCTTTGCATCCCATTCACTTCCCCCTTTCCACTTCCCGACTCCTCGGTCATTTCTGTCCATCGCACTCCCGTCTACCACTCTCTCCCATCCTGCGCCTGTAACCCCCTCCCTGTAAGGGTGATTCTGCCCGTCATGGACTCCCCACCCCTCCCGGTTCCCGGAACGTCTCCCCCTTGCCATCCTGTCCTAAACTGGCACGTTGCCCAACACGGCAACCAGAAAAAACACCGCACCCAAAAACCCTTCTCCTTGTAGGGTGGGCGGGTGGAAAAACCTAACTTTCCCCTGAGGCACCGGGGACAGGAAAGGAAGTCGTTCCCTTCCTGTCCCCCTTAAATAACCTCCTATCTAACCCCTCCCACCCCTGACCTAAACCCCCTACCTCACATCCGCCCGCCGTGTCCTCGCGCGAATACCCCGGGGGAAGACTAGTCTGTCGACCTGCATTCCCCCGGGGGCCGCATCGCGCAATGAACCACTCCACGCATCAGTTTTGCGTAAAAGGCCATTTATTAGGACAGGCATGACAGATTATCAAAACATAACATTATCAACTTATCAACTTTAACAATCCCCCCAACATTCTGCCTTTCAACCGTCATTCACTCACGTGCTCCACCATCCATTCCCAAATCACACCACAACCTCTTTGCATCCCATTCACTTCCCCCTTTCCACTTCCCGACTCCTCGGTCATTTCTGTCCATCGCACTCCCGTCTACCACTCTCTCCCATCCTGCGCCTGTAACCCCCTCCCTGTAAGGGTGATTCTGCCCGTCATGGACTCCCCACCCCTCCCGGTTCCCGCCACCCAGGGAACCCCCGGAGGGCGGTTACCTGCCCCACCAAGCGTGCACCTTTCGAACTCAAACTCTCCCACACCAGATGGACTCGTTCCACAGACAACTAATCAAGTCCCGCAGCTCCATAAGGTAGAATGCATTTCCCATGTGAGAAAGGTGCACGCCGTCGTCCCTGAAAAGAAGAGGTTGTTCCAGCTGGAGCCCGTCATGAGCCAGCACTTTAATCCCTCGATCTGCGCAAAAAAGGCTCATGGCCCTATTCAGTTTCCTGCGGGCCCTTTCCACAGCCGCAGGCTTAAGTGCACCCCTCCAAATCCTTCTTGGCACAAAAGCAGTCCACACAATGCAGGCGCCAGCCAGATTGTTCTTCATAACCTCCAAGTCCCTCTGCATCAAATAGGTCAATGACACCCCCGATTGTCTCACCAAATCATTTTCCCCCAGGTGGATGATGATCAAATCCGGGCAGCCCAGCTGCGACACTTTCTTTGTCAGCCATGGTAACAGTTCACCCCATCTCATCCCGCTCTTACCCCACCAATGCACTTCATGATGGCTGCTCCTCAGGCCCAGGCTACGACCGTACACCTGCCTGGCAGCATACCTCGAAGCCCAATGAACAAACGAGTGTCCCACGATCCAAGTGACCGTCTTGGCCCCTGGCCCCCGAACGCAACCTACGAAGAAAAAGGTATTAATACCAAGGCAGACAAGAAACTACGCCAAGCAGCGTCGCCGTCCAAGCGTAGCGCTCCCTCCCCTACTTACGCACGTAGCGTTCGCAGCACCGCGACCTCCAGCGACCAATCCTCCTGATCTCCTCCCATGACCAACCCAAACCCGCCGCCGCAGTAGCCGCCCCGATTCGAAAGGAATGCGTGCCAAAACGGGCCGGGTCCCTACCCAGCTTCCGCAAAGCCATTCGCAGCACAGCCAACAACTGACTCGACGTCAAACGCTTCTGTGACATATGCACAAAAATCTCCCCCTCTGTCCGCTGCACTTTCTGCTGAAAACACAGCCACTCCCTCACCGGACACACACCCGCACACCCACTCACCGACAACCACACCCATTTACCCCGACCCAGCTGGTCAGTCTTGGACCGCCCCAACCAAATGCCCAGACGAAGCCCGTCCACCCGCACATCATCAAACCGCCTACCCGGAGCCCCCCGCGCCCCAAGCAGCTCAGACACCCGAAATGCTCCAAAAAACATCCAGATCATGCATAGGCGAAACAGCGCCAATTCCCTTTCATCATAGCAACAAAAAACCAATTCCTGCAAAATCAACTTCAAAAGGTCAAACGTGACCGCCTCCCTGGGCAACTCCCCGCCCCCCAACTCAGCCCGCACCCGCCCCCAACCCTTCAACATTCTGCTCAGTAAATCCGAACTAGCCGGATCAAAACCCAAGTACAACAAGCAGTAAAAAGACACACCCGCCAACTTGCCAGCAATCGTTGTCTGTGATAGCCCTTTATCCATGCAGTCCAGCACAAAGCGCACAACCCGCCTCTCGCACTCGTCTCTCGGCAAACCCAACACCCCAGCTCCCAGACCCACAGACTCGCCAAACTCATTCCAAGCCAACCTGTACGCCCGCCTGGTAGACACCGCCAGCGACCGTTCCACCAACCCCACCACTCTCACTCCCCCCACGCCCAGATACCCTCCGGCACCTTGGTCTTGCAAGCCTCCGCTCCCGGCGCCAACTCTCTGAAGCGCAGCCACTGCGAACGAGATAACGCATCAGCAATTTCGTTACTCGCGCCAGGCACATGTTGCGCGCGAAACAGCACATTGTAACGCAGACATAGCAGCATGAAACTTCGCAGCAAGCGCAGCACCCTCACATCTCTCGCTTTCTGGTTGTTGACCAAGTCCACCACCGTCATATTGTCCACGTGAAACAACACAGACCTGTTCCTGAATTCCGGGCCCCACACCAGCAACGCCACCAACAAGGGAAAGAACTCCAGGAAAGCAATGCTCCTGCCCTGCCGTAGCCAATGATCCGGCCATCTTTCTGCGCACCAGCGACCGTCCCAGAAAATTCCAAAACCAGCCGCCCCTGCTGCATCCGAGTAGAGCTGAACCTGCCACACCATCTTGTCACGCGCGAAATCCAGCGACACACCATTGAAATCCTCGAGAAAGACCAGCCACACCCGCAAGTCCGACCGGACCCCCAGCGTGATCCTGACCCTGTGATGTGGGAGGGCCACGCCCGACATGGCCATGCCGAGTCGCCTACAGAAAGTCCTCCCCGCCCTCACCACAGTTCAACAAGCCCAGCAAGCGCTGCACAGATCTCAAATCCAGCTTCTGCACCGCAATCGCACTCCTCAAAGCCTCCTGCATCTCAACCACCTTCACCGCCGGCAAGCGCGCCCGCCAAGCCACCGAATCCAATTCAATTCCGAGGAACGTCAGACAACAACTGGGCCCCGCGGTCTTCTCCGGCGCCAAAGGCACCCCAAAATCCTCAGCCAACAACTGAAACTGCCTCAGTGCCTGACCACAATCACCCGAGCGTCCAGAACCCACAAACAGAAAATCATCCAGATAGTGAGACACCAGCCGGTGCCCACTGCGGTCCACAAAGGCCCACTGCAAAAAAGAGCTGAAAGTCTCGAAGAGCGCGCAGGAAATCGCACAACCCATTGGCAGCACCATGTCCACAAAAATGGCCCCATCAAACTGCATACCCAGGAGAGAGAAATCCGCCGGATGAATGGGAAGAAGCCGAAAGGCCGACTTGATGTCACACTTGGCCATCTCCGCCCCCCTCCCACACAACCGCACCAACCCAATGGCATCATCCACCGAAGCATACAACACCTTCGAGTCCTCCTCAGCAATGAAATCATTCACCGACCCGCCTTCCGGCCAGGACAAATGATGGATCAACCGGTACTCCCCCTGCTCCTTCTTGGGCACCACCCCCAACGGTGACACGATGAGATCCGCCAAGGGCCACTCCGAGAAAGGACCCGCAATCCTGCCCTCCGACACCTCCTTCTCCAATTTACACGCCACCACCCCCGGCAACTCCTTAGCTGACCGCAAGTTCTCAGCCCACCGCCTCTCCCTGGGCCCCTGATAGCCAATCCGAAATCCTTCCACAAACCCCCAGTACAGTCGCAATGCCGCCTCCTTATCAGGGTACCGGGAGAGCCATGGACCCATGGCCTCCACATTAACCGGAGTACGGGCCCTTCGGCCCAGGCTGCCCCCTACCCTTGGCAAATTTCCACTGTTCTGACGGCGAAGCCAGGGTGAGGCACTGCGTGACCGGGTGGCGTCCCCCACACTTAGAACACTCATGCTTGAACTTACAGGAGGGGCGATTGCAGAAACCTCTGTTAAACCCCCAGCATGCTCCCGAAGCGACCGGCTTGTATTGCTGACCCGCTGACCCGGACCACACGGGCTGGGCCCCATGACCACCTGTGGCACCCTGGCTACCCGCCCCAGATTGGGCGGGACGCTGCTGAAAAGACCGATACGTGACCGGGAGACCGCTGGCCGTATGGGTAGACGCCGCCGCCTGCGTCGAGGACATCCACTGGAGCCACAGCTCCTGATCCACATCCCCCCATGGCTTATCCGGGTTAACACTGACCCGAGCCCTGAACTCCTCGTCATAGCTCAACCAAGCGAAACCCCCGAAGTGCATCTGTGCCTTCCTTATCACGTCCATGTATTTAAACAAAGCGATAGCCCGATCCCCATGCTTCTCGCAATAGATACTTGCATAAATCAGAAAGGCAGAAGTCCAATTCTCCATAGTAACCGGAACCCTCGGCCGCCTAGTCAGCTCCCATTCCTCCTCCTTAGACCCTTCCTTCGCCTGGACCTCCCTGTGCAAAAGCTTGAACACATCCACATACTCATGTTTCCAAATCCTTGCCCTCGTCTTCTCCGACAAATGAGACCCCAGAGGCACACCCAGCCCCATGTATGGCAACTTCTTCCTCAGTTTCTCCACCCCGGTCACACCCTCCAGATCTTCCACCTTGTCTGTCTGCGCACCGGCCGTCGCGACCTGCTTGCCCCCAACAGCCTTCACCGGCTCCCCATCACCTAGGGCTCCAGCCCGCACAGACCCATCCCCCACCCCCACCGACCGGCAGGGCTTCTTCCTCCCCCCGCTCCCCCCATCCAGCCAGGCGTCCCACCAAGAGCCCTCACCTGACAAAGTTGCAGGAGCCCCACGCTCCTGTCGCCGTGCGTCCGCCGGCCTCGACATCCCGCTGGTGGCCCGACCGGCGCCATCTCGTGCCTCCTGAGAAGCACCAACCTTGGTAGCTGCCCCTTTAGCCCTGCACACTCGCTCAGGCTCACGCAACTCACCCTCTTCCAACTCATCCTCATCCTCCTCGTAATCCAACCATTCATCCTGGACATCCAGCGGCACAACCTCAGTCACGACTCGTTTAGCACCCTTCCCTTTCATACCAGGCGTAAATTCACACTCCAACAAGGTCGGTGCCCGCTCCCTCGGTGGAGGGCAGGCCGCCGCGGACCCCCCTGCATCTTCGTCCCGGCGTTTGGAGGCCGTTTTGCGCCCCGCCGGCCCACCCCGGCCTCTGCCAGCCAACCCTGCTGGCTTGACCCCCCCCCCCCCCCGAGCCGTATGCGCTCGAGGAGGCCCCGGTGCCACCAGGTCTCTGATCCGTCAAGGCAGTCCCTGCAGACTCCACCCACACCCACTGGCCGCGTGCCCCAGGAGCCCCCCTACCACGGCCAACGGCCGACACCCCGCCTCGCCCTGATGCCTGGGCCCCATTGCCCACAGGCACCCCACCCATCTTCCCCTCCCGGGCGTCGCACAGGCGCTGCCACTCCCTTTCATACTCCTCAATGACCCGCCGCTGGTCCCTCGCCCTCTCCTCTTCTGTCATCCGGGTCCAACGCTCAAACATGGGAGTCTGCCCCGGCCCTCCCTTCCCGCTCCCGGGCCCGGGGGCCACAGCCCCACCCGCACCGTGTCCTGCCCCACCCCGCTGCTGTACCTTGGCGGGGCCCTTGCCCTTTGAACCCTGGGACTTTCCCCCTCCCTTACGCCCCCTGGACAGGTCGACCGGCTGCTCCTCAGCCGAGAAACTAGCCTCCCCCCCAGACTCCTCGCCCGACAGCAAGAGGGCAAAATCGCCCCCAGCCGCCACCTCCCACTCCTCAGGGTCCTCCCCCCCACTGCCAGCACCGCTCCCCCCGTACCCAGACACCTGCCCCTGCTCAACCGCCCCCAGCTCGGGGCCCCCCGCCTCCCCAAACCCCTCCTGGACCAATTCCCCCGTAGCCCCAGCCTCAACCGGGAGAGCCAGACTGCCCCCTCCCGCCTTCGGAAGCTCCTGAACCTTTCTGGCCTTCCCCCTCTTGTTCCCTCCATCCCTCGACCCAGCAGGCTCATCCTTGCAGGCAGCTACCACAGCTGCCACCCCCGCCGACGCAGCCCTGGGCGTGCGGGTCATGCCCACCCAAGCCTGGTCCAGCACCCCTGGCTGGAGGAGATCAGCCCTCCCAGCCCTGCCAAGAACTAACAAAGCAGCCCTAACTGCCTCTGCATCAGGAACAGCCATTGTGAAAAACGGGCCAAAAACACCCTCCGCGAGATGCGTGAGGATCGTCACCCGACCTAAACGTCCGCGAGATGCGTGACGTTTGGCACCCTCCGCTCGCCGCCCGGAGCTCCCGCTCCGAGAATGAATGAACGCTGCTAAATCGCCCTCCGCCTAACCGCGCCGCGGAAACTAACCTGCACTGCACGTCGCCCTGGGACACCAGGGAAACGAACCCGCCTCAAATCACACACCGCCTAACTAAGTTACACACCACCTAACACAAAAACCTAACTTTCCCCTGAGGCACCGGGGACAGGAAAGGAAGTCGTTCCCTTCCTGTCCCCCTTAAATAACCTCCTATCTAACCCCTCCCACCCCTGACCTAAACCCCCTACCTCACATCCGCCCGCCGTGTCCTCGCGCGAATACCCCGGGGGAAGACTAGTCTGTCGACCTGCATTCCCCCGGGGGCCGCAGTGCCCACTTTACCTATCACGTTGCTCAGCATCATTCAAGTTTTTCTTTATTTTAGTGGCAGCGTCGCAGTGTGTAGAATAGCATAAATGGCTCTTCCCTTGCTTTCCTGTTTTTTCAGAGCTGTTTCATGAACACCAGTTGCTACAGGTAATTTTGTATTTCTTTCTCCTCGTCAACACCAGAGTCTTTGTGCTCTCTCGGTTTCTGTTATGCTCTTCGAATTATCGACGAATTGCATGCCTTTTAGGCAACTGCAACATGAAGAAATGTCTTTTTATAATGGGAAATGCATACTTGGAAATCTTATTGGAGCACAAATGACTTTAAATAAAACATTGGTGTCTTGTTTTTATTGTAGGACTGGCATTGAAGGTGTCTTTTCTTTTCACGTGTGCAGCGTAGTATTGTTCCAATTTGTGAAATCTTATTTTCATTCATTTCAGTATTCTATGTTTTGTACGATGCTGCGATTTAGTGACATGTGTATTCTTTTGGAGAATTCTATACTTACAGAACATAATTTAGTGTTTAAGAACTTACTTTTAGCATATTATATGTATGTGTTTAGCTTTCAGTCCATACAAAATGCTTAAGTTTACACACATTCTAAAAAAATGTATAGTGTGTTTTTCGAATGACTTATATGTGTGTTGTTTCAGAAATATTGTATCCCTGTTTAAGGGATGGGAGTGAGTTTTTAGTCCCATTACCCCACAGTCACATTTTTTTATCCCTGCCTACGGATGGGAGTGGGTTTTAGTCCCATGTCCCCTTGCTTCAGAAATTGATATCTCTGTCTAGGGATTAGGAGTCTTAAGTCC
This sequence comes from Lissotriton vulgaris, assembly GCF_964263255.1. NCBI lineage: Eukaryota > Metazoa > Chordata > Amphibia > Caudata > Salamandridae > Lissotriton > Lissotriton vulgaris. The sequence goes on along the minus strand of NC_141699.1, from coordinate 53,069,141 downwards.
CATGACCCCACGTTCACAGTTACTTACATTTGGGAGCGCTTTCACTCTTCTCCCAGCTATCAGTTTAAAGGGGGTGTTAGTCCCACCTTTGTTATTTTGGTGTTGGGTGTTAGTCCTTTCACTTTTACGCATGTTGTCACGTGTGCGGGTTTTCACCTTTTGACGCCACACTGTGCTGCATCTATTTTCTCATGCTGCACTTGTCCTTGGGTCTTTGTCCCATGTGATTTAATCTGTACATTTGGGTATTAGTCCCAAACTTTGCTTTTTTTTCTCACTTGGGTTTTAGCCCCATAGTGTCCCTTACATGACGGGTGGCGTATTGTGTTTTCGTCACATTCTTCTCACGTGAGAAGTACTTCCTTGGGTGTCATTCCACCCATTGTATTCTAGTCTGGGTTAACTTTACCCTTTTCTTCTTTCTGCGTTATACTCACTTGGTGTATGTGAGTTTTTCTTGGTCTTCTTACATTTTTCTTTATTCAATATTAAAGGGGGATGATGGTGTCACAGTGTTTTTAATATCAATTCGTCCTGTTTTCCTCCTTTGTGTGTCTGTTTTCCCTCTTGTTGTGTGTTCCATCATGCATCCCTGGGTTTACGGACTATTTACATCTATTGTTCTTTATTGAGTATAGTTGTTTTCATTTTAGTTTGGTTCTTTTTATTTTTCAGTTTACAAGGGTTAGGATATGTAATATGCTCAGGCCATGTCATTATGTTCTCTGTACCTAGCTGCTCAGCCAGTGTCTTTTCCAGTTAGAATGTTAGTGTGAGAGGAATGTTTGCATGACTGTGTGTGAGTGTTGTCAATTGGGAGATGGGCTGCGCAGCTAGGAGGCTGCTCCTGGTGGGGCTTGATGTAACTACTTCTAAGAACTTAATAAACTCCACCTACTTCTATCCGGCCACGCCTACAGCATCTACTTGTGAGTGTGACTCCTGAACATGTGGAACCAGCCCACTACACTCTTTTGTTCCTGCTGCTTCCCTCCTGCAGTCTATGACTTCTCTGCACACCCTCAACCCCCACTCCTAATAATGCGTTCTTAGACGCACACACATTTGTTTATAATGCAAAATGGCTGGCATAATACGAGTCCTATTACATTTTGAAATACTTGTTTTCTCATGGAATTGGCTGGCTGAGTAGCGAACTGTATTTTGCCTGACCTGTCCAGACGGCTATGTTATGCATGCGTCATCCAGCAGCCACTAAACAGACGCTGGAAGAGAAGCACGCTGCGCCTGAACACCCACAGCTGCAGCCTCTGCATCAGTGCCGGGGGTCACATAGTGACACCTGTGGGGGAGCTACAGAATGTTACACTGTACCCTGCGGTGCACTATTTTTTCCTGCTCCGCGCCCGCAGACAACAACTTCAGAAAAAAAGCTGCTGACTGCAAGGGAGGGACCTGGCTGCACAGGGGCCGCCATCTCTGTACTGCGCAGGAGGAAGTGACAGGGGGCCGAGCCGGCTGCACACAACACCAGTGCCACTGCTCAGCTGCTAGTGGGTCCTCTGTAAAGGCACCATGGCTGGCATCAAAGGTGCCTGGGACCGAGGGAGGGCATCTGTAGGGTGCAGTGGTTTGCTTCAACTTATCTTTATTATTGGGCATCCCCTGTTTCTTTGCGTTGTTTGAGCACAACAAACGCTAAAAGCTATTGGGGGTCCTGGTCTGGTGCATGTTTGGGGTTGAGAAATCTGGGAAGTGAGCAACAGCATCTGGAAGATAGCATTCAGGGAACGGTGGGGCTGGCGCTTGCTTGTCAACACCTCCAGTGAAGACAGGGCCTATACAAAGGCAGCAGACGCGTGCCGAAACTCGTCCAGGTACATGATGCACACTCCGTTTCAAAGCACATAAAATTACAGCTGCAAACTCCTATTAACTTCTGCCATCAATCTAGGCGCCTGATGGCTTTATGACTGTAGGCCCCCAGCATCAAGTGCCTTCCGTACCCTTGATTCATTCTGGGAAATCAGTGGATCACCCCGAGCAGCCCTCAGATTTCCTGAAGAGTTGGATCTGACAGGCCGGTGGGATCAGTGAGCCTTGATGGTGCTGCGGCTGCTGTAGCAAGAGATGGGGAAGACCCGGCATGTTAAGGTGAGAGTCCGACCCCCTGCACCAGAGCCTCCATTATCATCATTAACCTCGAGCTGAACAAAGACCACTCCACCAAAGGATCCACCCCTTCTACCTCCCCCCACTGCATGCACGTGCCCCCTCCCTTAGCCCCCATTCGCATCACTTCCACTCGTGATATCGTCCATGGAGGTTTCTCATATTTACCCATGAACTCTGTGCCTCATTACGGCGAGTGGACCCATTAAAGAACCTAGGACCCCCATCATGTCATAGAAACTCCCCCTCGCCATACATAACAGGTGCTGGAGCTGTGTCAATATTTGTTACACCTTGAATAGTAACATGGTAATTGCAGCGTACAGAAACCCTAAACACTGTAGTATCCAGCTGGATACATTCTAGTGGTCTGCCCATGATGAAACGCACTTTACTGCCACCCACCACAGGCGTCACCAGTCAGGCAACCCTGTTAATAAAATGGGCCAGACGCGCTTGCCCTGGGCCAGTTTTTAGTACCCAAGTACGCTGTGTCTGTGGTCATTCATCCAACATCTGGGCCCGAGGCCCAAAATACCACAATGGCAATGAGCTGGTCGAGCCCCGTGCTGTGCCGGCTTTTTCATGTTCGGTCATGGGGGGGAAATGTAGCAAGTGCATAGGGCACCCCTGCTACACACCGCCATCAAACTAGCAAGGACAAGGGCCCCCGAAAGTCGATGCCCTACAGGCAGTGCAATACTGAACATTCACCCTGCCGACTGGAAAGCATGGCCCCCCCAGGAGGACTAAGCCTCCACCAGCCCCAAACATCCGGAGGCCACTATAGCGCATGCCCAGCGCTGAAAGAAATCATGAGCCCCACGACTACGACTGCACCGGGGGCAGAACACAGGGGACCCTCACCCTCAAGGGGGCCCGTCAGCACCGCACTTCTGCTGGGGAGCTATAGATTTAGTCCGGAGGGGGCCCCTTCACGTACCCTGCAGGGGGGCCCCCTCAAGGTTCGTTACGCCACTGCACCTACCCCGCCACACAGAGCGGGTTAATTCCCCCATCCCTGCACCTGAAAGCTGCCCCAGAGAAGAGGTGACAGCAGCCTCTCTCACAACAACCTCCGAGGGCCACGGGTGCGAGGCGAGAGAAGACCTGAGCGCAGAGCACCCTGAAAACAAAGCACCAAAGAGGACACAGGGGCCCGTGGGAAGGGCCCTGGCCGCTATGAAGTAGCTGCTGCACCCCTATGGATTTTCACACAGCACAAGTAGAACCGCCAGGAGCAGCCCTATCTGCCTGGCACTAAATTAAACATGGCCGGTAGAGAGGGACATGACCCGCACTATGAGGCAAACTGCATGGCCTCTATTTCCACAGCAGCTACACCATTTACCTGTGAATATCCTGTGAGGCACCCCGAGCATGAGCCGCCTCAGCCTTTCAAGCAGCTTCGTGCCGGCATCTCCACTCCAGGGGGACTCCGGGCTTCAGCCAAGCCTGCGCCCAACGGGGCAAACCATTGCACTGCAGGGCCACCTGGTGGCCATATTTGGTTCCTGCACCCGGGAAAAGGGAGCACTTCTCAATGAAAGGCCAACAGCCTCATGAGCGCTATCCTAGCCAGCACAGAGTAGTGACAGCTTAACCCCTCCCTACTCCCAACATTCTGCGTAGCAGGCAAGTCAGGTACAGCAAGGTTTAAAGAAACTTCCTTTCAAAAAGTCAGCCCCAAAGGAAAAGCTTACACAGCATGAGAGCCCTTGCTGCACTGGACTAGGTAAAGGAAGCACAGTCTGCAATGTCCCTGTTGGAACTGCCCTACCGGAAGATAAGGGGAAGAGACTGATGAGCCCAGTCAGAACAGCACAACCAAAGGCCCACAGCAGCGCAGCCTGGGCACGCAACGCCCAGGAAGAAGAAAGGAAGCGTGCCAACAGAAAAGAGCATCCAACCCCACCTCAACCAACGGGCGAAAACATGGACGTCTACAGCTCTGCACCGCCCTCGCTCATAGGGAACTGTTGGACTTCGCCCTTCTGGCAGGTTCTTCCCTGAACTTTTTACTTTTATATGTGACTTGGTGTTGGTTGTTTTTGGCTTCTGCGCACTTCCACTGTGTCCCAGTGTAAAGTGCGTGCACACTCTGAGTGCGTGTGGTGAGATTGGCCTGCCCTCCCATAGGACTGCATGGGGAATGTATGTGTCCATGTTAGTTCCTGATGTGTAGGGAGTGCAGGATCGAGTTTGGTATGTGCGGACTTGTGTGATTAAATGCTGCGCGATGATGTGTGCGGCTTTAATGTGCCTAGTGTGGAAGTGCCACTTCTAGAAGTTGGCATGTCTGTGTAATACAGGTGAAATGACTGTCTGGCTTGTGATGGCTGGAGCCGGCTGGTGTGCCTGGCTTCAGAAGTCAGGATGGTCTTCCCCGGTGGTGAATAGAGAGATTGACAGCCAGATGGGTGGGAGGAAGGAGTGTACCTGGGACCTGATTAGGGCTGGGTTTTCCCCACACAATGCTGGTTCCGCCCCCTGTGGTGCGACTGATGACCCTAGCCTGTCTACTGAATGGGGAGAGGGTCTGAGCACAACAGAGTGCTCCAAAACCAGCTGGGTCTGGTTTTCCCTTAACCCTGCAGCCTGAGACAAAGGATTTTTGTGTATAAAAAGGGTCTGTGACCCCTTGCAAAATGTTCTTGATCCTGACCTGAAGAGGGGGGCCTGCTCCTGCTGGGCACCAGGAGGACTCCGCCACTAGGGACTGCAACCCTGCCTGGAGGGCTGTGTGAGCTGGACCCTGGGCCCAGCCTTTGCCCCCCTGCCTACCTTCCTAAAGGACTTGGCCTGGACTTGTAAAGTTTGTTTTCCCAAGCGCCTTTGAAGTGCTTAATTTCTACTTTTAAGGGGGAGCGCTTGGTTTTCCTGAGCAGTGCTTCCCCTTTTGATCAGCAGCCCGGAGCTGCAATTTCAGTCCTGAGGGATTGCCTGGCATGGGGATCCCCTTACACTTCGATCCTTGGCACGGGTGCCTACCTCGCTTATTTGCTGCTTTTTGGCTCCTTGATTTTCACGGGTGCCTACCCCGCATGTCTGGCCCTTGGAAATCCCTAGCAGGTGCCCACTCCGCCAGGGACCGTGTTCCGAACTCGGGAGCCTAACCCGTACGTCACCTGCCGATTATGTAAGTGACGAGCGGGTGCCCACCCCACATCGCCAGCGAGAGCAAAGAGGAATTCCCCGCCGGGCCCGGGCGTCCAGGATGCCAGGCCTCTGCGCCTGACTATAGGATGGCCCTGCGATGTCATTTCCGCTTCAACCGCGCTGCCAAAGAAGAAGGCAAAATGCGGGAAGAAGCCTACGGAAGCCGTCTTGTCCCGGAGGTCTTCACGTCCCAGTTCCAGGAAGAAAGACTGGGAGAAGGAGGGAGACAACACCGGAGTCCTCTGCGAGTAGAGAGAGTTGGCGCAGGCACCAGGAAGCTCCGGTGAGTAGGGCTCCAGGGGGGCCATTATTTCACGAGTCCCCAGAGCGAGACTCCAACGTGCACTGGGGCATTTTATATTCCAAGCCCCGAGGCTCCAACAACGGGAGCATTATTTTAGTCAGAGCGGAACCGGTTGGCAGCGGGCCGCTCCCCCAGTTGGCAGCAGTTGTTTCAAGCCCACGAGGCCCCAAGGGCACATTTTGAATCTCCAGCCCACGAGGCTCCAACGCTGAAGGGGGACATTTGTTGATTTAGAGCCCCAGAAGAGAGCCAGGAGGCACGCTGGTGCCAGGCTCAGTTCCCCAGCTGCCAGGCACTTAGAGGGCAGCTGCTATGTTTAGGCCCTTGCACATTCTTCTTTGGCTGCCTGCGCAGCCAGCCCAGACATTCTAGACATTGGGCCTGTGAGCCCCTGAGAGGCCAAGTTGGCCCGGGGTCAGTTATGTGATGTTTGGTGCAAATGTGATTACCTGCCTAATATGATTTCTACATAATATGCATTACCTTTTTGCCTATACCTCTACATGTGTTTTTCCTACCCAGGAGGTTGTTTTGCCTAGTATAGTTATACTAGTGATGTGGTGTCCCTGCGTGATATATGCCTAAGGCGGTTAGGGTTGCGTAGTGTGTACCTACCATTTATCAGTAGTTACTGGTTGTGTTCTACAAGTGCTATTTTATGTTACAATTATCCTATGTTCTAAGTGCTAATTTCTACCAAGTGCTATTCCTGACAGTGGTCCACGTGGCCCTGTCCCATGTATATAATCCCCTGTAAATACTGCCCAGTGCCAGTTGGCACAGTGTACCTGTGTGATTATTATCTAATGTGTTTAAGGTAATACAAAGGCTATTTTTATATATAACCTTGTGTGGAGTTCCTTTTGTGGGGAGCCTGGGATGTTGTTCTTGGTGGGTGCGTGCGCAAATACTTAACTTACATTGCCTGCGGGATCAGCATTACTGCTCATGTCACGTTGCTAAGGGGTTGAGCAGGGGTTATCTTTGGAGTGTAACTTTCTTGCCCTAACTAGAGTGGTGGTTTCTGCCTGACTTTGGCGCAAGCCTTAGCCAACCAGAAATTCAATTTCTAACATGAACTGAGGTTGCAAAGCACAGCCAGAACCAGAACGGACTGCACCCAGCTGCCCTGCAAGAGAAGGGCACATGAGAGGTCTACAGTGTCTCTGTCCCTATGCAGCAAGCCCAATGTGCCAGATGGATGCACGCACAAGAAACCCACACCTAGCAAAGAGATGCCAAGGGCCCAGGGCTACCCAAGCACAGGAACGTGCCAAGAAGCAAAAGACAGCAAAGCCCAGTAAGACGCCGAGCCCAAATGATGCACTCAAAGATGGACAGGGTGCATGGCACACCACCCCAACAGGCTGCCCATACTTTCAAAGGAAGAAAGACCATGGCACATCGCCAAAGGCCACCAGAAAAGCTTCTCCAGGCAAGCGCTGTCCAAGCTCAAGCGACAAAACCAAAGACAACCCCCAATAGTAAGAAGTGGACGACCTGTTGTAAATTGGCAGCGATCGGGTTAGCATTAGCGGAAGCCATCCATTTTGTATTCCTGTCAGCCATTTTGTTTGCCATGTGCTACCATGTGCTCGCCATGCGCTCTGTCCTACCTTCCTTTTAACTGCTCTTGAAATCTGCCTAGAAACGAACTATATTTAGCACCTTCCACTTTCGCACATGTCCAGTTGAGTTTGCAGCTCTCCTTGCACCTGTTAGTAGTCTCTAACTGTCAGGATGTGTTTACTAGTCCTGAAAAACTGTTAACCCCTCCTACTTGTTGACTGTGCATTTCTATATGACCTTATATGTACATAAAGCTTACTTCTGTACATGTACCACCTTCTTTTGAGCCCTGCATGGGCAAAAAAGGACCATGCTCTTTCTGTTCGGTGTGCTACTTCATGCATTACCGAAGGGTGCTGTATGAATGTAGTTCCACCTCATGAGGTTTATTTAACTTTGTATTTTCTATTCCACTTTCTGTGCTATCTTCTTCCTATTGGTCTGAGGACTCTGTGCAGAGAAGGGCACACTCCTTCCATGGTAGGCCTTGCTGAGGCTTACTCCGACAAATTGGCGCCCGACACGTGGAGCTCATCAGCGACTCGGATGCCCAAAGGATTGGTCGTGACAAAGGATTGGAATCTTGCTTTGGACGCAATCGTTGCCCGTTGAGACCCGAGTCTTGGCACCCACGGCGTTTTTACTTTCTTTCTGATCTGACCATCCAGGTGGTGCCGGTCCTCGACTGAGATCTCTTCTGTTGATTCACCGTGCAGTGACCATTTGGTCGATTTTAGAACTTGCCAGTTAGAATCTGGACACCAAGTGATTGGTAAGAGTCGTTCTGCGGCGCTTGCTGTTGGGTTCGATGTCTGGGATTGGTAAGGTAGTTTAGTAACGCTTACTGCAGCTTTTTGTATTTCTGAATTTGCATTGGCCAACTTGGATTTCTATGACACATATATATATATATAAATTGCAATTTATATAGGCAGGTAATGAGGAGAATATTCTCTATTTTGACTTGATTTGGACGGCACATCGTGGTAAAGGTACCTTAAGTGCTACTTTGATTATAATACTGCATATTCTGCACTATTTTTGGCATGCCTGTTTTTAGCACACTTCGTAGGATGTGTTGCTTTTATAGTGGTACCAGTTTGAGACTCGATGAAGCACAACCAGCCCCCCTGGAGGAGACGCCTAATAGGGATATGTATAATAAATATGGTCTTGCTTTTATAATGTACAGCACATTATGGATTAAATACACTTGTGAGGATCCTGAGTTGCGTTGGCCTATGCATGGGTCATTTGATTTACGAAATATTGAGTATGTGGAACAGTGTATGTTTAGCTAAAGACTAGGCAAGCTATGTTTGACTGTGTATGAATGTAGGAGAAAGAAGTGCGTGAACGCATGAAGCGTGAGCAAGCCTTGATTGAGAAAGAACAGCGAAAGAACATTTATGAGAAAACGTTAGAGTTGAGAAAGAAAGAAACAAAAGAGTTAAAAGAGAGAGAAGATAGGGAGCGCAATTTACAGGTAACTGGCCAATACGCTGTTCGGCGGCCTCTCTATCCTCCACTTAATAAACCACAAGATGATTTCTTATTATTAGATCGTCCTCCACCTCCGTACACTGTTCCTTCTGCCCCTCATGAGTCAGAGGAGGACTCCGAATCAGAGTAACTAAAGGCATGAGCAACCCGTTCTATGTTAACCGCTGGACGTGCGTCCGAGCTTAGAACTGCTGCTTGTAATGTAGTGTAGTTCCTATATTCCCAATAGGCTCTGCGCATTGGAATAGCATATACTATATGATTGATGTAGGACATGTTAATGTTAATGGGTGTCTTATATAGCGCTCGGCTACTCCAAGGAGTGTCCCGGCGCTCTCTGACCCATAGCTGAAAAGAGAGAAAAAAGAAACGAGAAACAGACCAATTACTGACTATAAAGCCAGGTTTTCAGGCCCTTTCTAAAGGCCAACAGATTAGAAGTGTAACGGAGATCCAAGGGGAGGGAGTTCCACAACTTGGGGGCAAGATATTTGAAAGAACGACCACCTATCCTAGCTGTTCTAATGATAGGGACAGTTGCCAGACCGAGAGATTCAGATCTGAGGGATCTAGTGGGCTTATAAAAAGTAAGCCGTTTCTGGATATAGTAGGCCCCAACCGTATGGAGTGCTTTATGGGCCAATGTAAGTGCCTTGAAGATAATCCGCTTCCTGACAGGAAGCCAGTGAAGGGAGAGTAGCAGCTCCGATGTCCTAACATTGCGGGGGAGGCCAAAAATGGCCCTCGCCGCAGAGTTTTGGACCACTTGAAGTTTTTGCAGAAGGTAGTCCAGAAGGCCCAAGTAAAGGACATTAGAATAGTCGAGCCTGGAACAGATTAAGGCCTGTACCGTCAACTTCCTATGGACCAAAGGAAGCAGAGGGAGGAATTTGCGCAGCATTTTTAGGAGACCGAAGCATGTACAGGTGAGGCCTGTTATTTGGGATTTCAATGAAAGATTGTCATCAATTTTAACCCCGAGATTTTTGGCCGTCGAGGAGGAAGATGATGGAGGAGACATACTCACCGGCCACCAGTCCTGCTAAGGTGGATCTACCTGACAGCCAAAGAAGAGCACCTCCGATTTATCAGGGTTGCACTTGAGGTTGCTTCACTGAAACCAGTCGAAGACAGCCCCAAGGCAACCACGGATGCTCTCGCCGTCAAACTCCGCACCCTTTTTACAGGTGAAGAGAAGCTGGGTGTCGTCAGCGTATGATATGATCCGGGCACCCAGAGACTCCGCCAGTACCGCCAATGGAGTCATAAAGATGTTAAAAAGGGTCGGGCTAAGCACCGACCCTTGCGGGACTCCGACCTCCAACGGCGGCACTTCGGCAGAGTACAGGGGCCCAGACCACCTGTCGACGACCCGCCAAATAGGATCTAAGCCAGTTCAACACCGTCCCTCTGAGACCGATCTCATAGAGTCTACTCAAGAGACCTTCATGGGGGACGGTGTCGAAGGCCGCCGACAGATCTAACATGACCAGCATAGCTCTTCCACCTGAGTCAAGAACTTCCTTGATGGATTCATTTACTTCCAAGAGAGCGGTCTCGGTGCTCAGATTGGAGCGGAAGCCTGACTGGGTGGGGTGGAGTAGACCGTGATCTTCCAGGAAAGTGGAAAGCACAGAGTGGATGTGCTTTTCCACAATCTTTGCTAAACTAGGTAGAAGAGATATTGGCCTATAATTAACATGCTTTTCAGGATCAAGGCCAAGCTTTTTCAGAAGTTGTAAGACATAAGTCGACTAGGTCTCTATTGTAAAAACTAAACTTAATTGTGTGTGTGCCAGCTAACTCAGAGGTCACTAGAAACTTTCTCAAATACACAAGAAGGGATTAGTTTCTGACAACTGCATAAACATGACAACTTTGTTTCCCAACAATAAGAAATATATGTCTAAAGTCGCGGAAACAATAGATGGCTATTTCACTCAGTCAATCGTGCATGCTTCGTTTCACCAGAGGTGCAGAGAAATAAGAGAGTCGGGTGTTTTCAATAAAAAGGGTTATTTATTGAACAGTCTTCTTTCTCATGCAAGAGGAATGAATTGCTACAATCAAAATACTTGTCATGAAGTAAAGTGCATACAGTAAAAAGAGTATTACAAAATAATACTGTAAAAGCATGATATGGTTTCTAAGCCATAAGATAAATACATAAAATATATAAAAGACTAAACGTATTCCACTGGTGCTTCTAATATACGCCTACCCCGGTGTACCTAACCTAAGTCTAGTACAAGGGAAGAAGTAAGTGTGGTGTAGCAAAGGTTTAGTATTTTCTGCCAGGAATCTATCCAAGATTTCTCTCAGGGTTCTAATCAGCTCGTACCTTGGTTTTAGAATGAGGAGGTCTGGTATCTTTCTCTCTCTCTCTCTCTCTCTTAGGACTCGATTTCCCAACAACCCGCAAGGGTAGCTTGGAAACATTGGAGCTGGATTTCTTGGCAGGAGAAAAGACAGCGTCTTTCTCAGTGCAACTGCTGGAGGGTCAGCTTCCATCGGCACTTGCTGTAGCGAGCTGCGTCGGGCAAGTAGATAGTCAAACTGCTCCAAACCACTGTGTGTTTGCTAAGGCAAGTGTGGGCATATTTATACCTTGAAGGAGCCGGTTGGACATAATAACGTCACTAAAGACTCGCAGTTCTTTGAAAACTCCATGAGTTCTTGGAGAAATCAATAATAAAGCAAGGGGTTTTCCCTGACTGCTGAAGGCAAGTTTTTCAAAGAAATCATTGTGGATTTTCGGAACTAGTGGAAGTAGCCATGCCGTATTTGGACTGCATGGGCCAAGTCTAAATATGGTTATGATTTATATGCCTATATAAGGATATGGTAATTTATACCTATATGAGGGCATGAATCAGTAAAATTACACTAGGGTCCTAAAATGATACATAACACCCATTCCATGTATATATGTACATCCTTACTAACTACTAAGCATTAAACATATCTAAAGCATGTGTTTACAATCTGTTGGACCTGCGATGGGCAAGCCCAGCACAAAGGGGGTAGCTTGGTTCAAGTGTCAAGGCAAGTGAAGGCTATCGTGTTAAGCCGGCTTTGACCCAATAATATCTCCTGGTACAACCACCAAAAAGAAGGACACCACACCACTGTTGTAGAAAAATACGATTCCTTTATATAAAAATTCTCTGTTGTGAATAGGGACCAATTAGGAAAGCACATATACATTTTTTTTGGTCACAATTTGCTGGGTTTCGATTTTGGAATAAATACAATAAATAAGCTCAGGATTACATATCATCAATAAATAGAATAAATATCGGGAATAAATATCTTCAATAAATAGAATAAATATCACTTTCTGATTAGCAGAATAAATACTGGTTCATTTAAATAAACAACCACATGTTCATTCTGGTATCGCTGCCACAAATTAAATACTTCAGGAACATTACATTTGCAAATACGTTTCAGGTTGGAAAGATAACTCTTACAGTTTATGACGATTTCACCAATAATGTACACAGGCTTCTCTGGGCACAAAAGGAGTGTTGGGACTCTTTAAGAATCACACGGGGTTATGCACGTGTATCTAAAAGGCAAGGAAAGACAGTGAACACTTCATTTACACTCGCCTGCCACCGGGTTGAGATCTCTGTTTGCTGGTGGGGTCTAAGCGCGCCTATGGGCTTTACCACTGCTAGCACTCAAGCGGCACCAGTTCAAAGTCTTTAGACTGACGAACGGGGCTGCCAAAGAGGTCACACAATCGCGCTCAGTCAAATAAATGCCGGTTCACAGTTCCTTTATACCACCGCTTCCCACCTGAAGAAACGGGCCCACCTCACATCGGCTGCAATCGAAAAGCGATTCAGTCGGGCTCAGCACTTCTCACGCCAGCAACGGGTTCTCAGGGGCTCCAAGGACCTCCCTCCGACTTCCTCATACAGGGATGGTTCCCGCCCACAGCTACAGCTGCCGATTCACTGGGGAGGGGCAGAGACAGTAGTCCTGCCCAACGAAGGCCGGCCTTTCCCCGCCCCGGCGCACCACCTCACCTCAGTCTGTGCAGGAAGCACTCTACGCCGGTGGGGCTCGGAGACGTCCAAGCTCCTCGCTGGAGGCGCCTGTCACAAAGGGGCACAAAAGACGCTCGCGGTCACGGCGAACTTGCTCTTGCTCTCGCCTTGCGACCCGAGTCTGTCGTGATTCACCACCGCGGGGGCGTGGAGGCACACGAAAATGCCCACAGTCTCTTGGGAGTAACGAGGCACTCGCTGGGCAGGCGCTGTAGGCGCAAGGTCACCGCACACACAGCTAACTGGAACGCCAGTCAGGATCCACGCCAGTGACCCTTGCATGCTCTACTGCCCACGCTACCAGCCGCCTCAGGGGTCAACAGGGCAGGTGTCAATCTGGTGTCAAGTCTGGAATCTCCTTCGTCACCTAGATCTGGAACATCATTATCCTATCTAGTCTTTTGGTCATCCCAAAATGGCCGCCAGGGACTGGACCTTATATAGCCAGTGCGCTGAGGTGCTGGCTCGTGCCAGTAGGTTCTAGAACCTTCTTTGGGCTAAGCCAATGACATGGCACTTCTAAGATGTCTTTGGGACCCTAACAGCCACCATACTGGGGTTCTAGAGCAGCCATTTTGTGTACCTGAGGAAAAATAAAGAAATTCCTGTCAGGAATGCACGCCAAGTAAAAGGGCGCCAAAACCTTGGAAGGTCAAGGTTCATGGAGGCTCCAAGGGGAGTCACTCACATGAGGAAAAAGGATGGCCACCATTTTGAGGCCTTTCATACAGGTTGCCAATCCCAGTCTATATTGTCACTGGTTTTGCCAGGTGTCTTGTAAATAGGTGCCAAAAACCTGGTGAACAACTGGGCGTCAAGGAACATCTAGCCCCATGAAACAGCACACAAAAGTCCTGGTAGACAAAGAAAAGCCAAAAATTTTGAGAGGTACAGGGGAACAAAAGAAATCATAGTGGTGAGGGGACTCTCAGAAGCAGACGGGTCTAACACAATCCCACCCCAAAATACAAAAAAGGCACTTGAAATGGATGTACACAAAAATGAGCATTGTACTGTATGCATTTTAAGCAGTGTTATTATTCAACGCATATAGTATGACATTTGAAAATGCTGACTGAATGAATCACGAAATTACATTCACGAAATGGCTCTTAATACAGAAGAGAAGGGCGAGACCATTTCATAACAGATGATATAATACTGTACTTGTGCTAGATGATAAGGTCAAATATTGTCTCTAGGAAGTGTTTTAAGAAGTCTTGTTATCTAAGAATAGTTCTACTTTAAGCAGATTACTTTATGCTAAAAAAGAAAAATAATAGTCAATTTTGAAAAAAGTTGAATCAGTCTGTAGAAAAATAGAGTTCCCAAGTTAGAAACTTGTTTTGAAAAGTGAAGGTCGAATTCAGTGTTCAGAGACCGCTGTGTGCTAGTTTCAAAAGTTGTTCTCGTTGGTAGGAGAACACATTAAATCTGGCAGGCTGTCTACCACAGTAGGTGATAGTTGGACTGCGTCTGAAAAAAGATCAATAGTGCATAAATGAGATGCATCGCCGTCAGCGGTGTCCGCATTAGCAATGTTCACAGAAGATGGTACCTGTGTGCCGCTTTCATCTTGTACCTCACCGTCAGCATGTTGCGTCTGTGAGGTCTCAACAAATGCCGTCATCAGGATTGGTAGCCACTGGGGAGTAAGACGTTGCATGAGCCGTTACTGAACCAAGAAAAGTGTCAATATCCATAGGTATTGCTGATGGAAGTGTGAGACAGATGTCTAACTCACATTCTTCTGCGCAAAGCAGGCATCGCAGAACAGATAAGATGCAATCTTGCCAGATTGTTCTGAAGGAATGAAACCATGTGGTATTCAGATCTCTTAAACGAGCCAAGCCAAGAATCTGTGTAATTCTGTCACGGTACCGCATTGCCAGGAGTGTTTGTTCCATGATAGTCTGGGTATCGCTGGTGACTGGACTTGCCATATCAGAGCAGAAGGAACAAAAATAGAATTCCTGCTACGAGTCCCAAAACGAGAGGCAGGCCACCAAACACAGAGTGCAAGAAATTTGGAAAAATGCTCAGGACTGCTTCAAAGGGTGCTAATAGTCCAGAAAAAACTGTCTTAAATACATGTGCAATACCACTGGTATTAGACATGTTTAAGATATGACCTAACATTTCTATGAAATGTATAGGGCAGTTCCTTGATAAAAGTTTATGTATCTCTGCAGAGGACCTTGCGACTTGCAGATCATACGTATCTTTGGACGAGGTCAGTGGCACAGTTTTTTGTAAAGGAATGGCTCTCATTCTGCTTAAAGTATCAATTTGAGTAGAAGAGATGATCAGCGAATGCCACAATGTAGACTCCCCGTTTGACTTGCTTTTAGGAAACAATACTTGCATACAGCAAGTGACCCTGGCTGACACAGTTACGAGATAGGCTTTTCTTGGCAACATGCCACAACAGCTGTGATCATTCAACATTATGTAGCTACCATTCGATAGCTGCCTAAAAACTGGCTGAATCACTGCCGCTGGTGAACCTTGCAGGTGACAAGATAAATTATTTGCAGAACCATCACATGCTCAGTGCAAATGAATACATTGACAAAGTAGTGTACAACTAAGTGAGTTTTTGCAATCGTCACCACTTATAAATACTTCCTTTGCCCTACTCCAACTTCTGTGTGTGTATGGTAAATCCCAGGTCGACTTAATGTATTCTTTACCCAACCTTTCATACATGCCTGCTGGTATGTGTTTTAAGCAATATTGAAATTGGAAGATAGTCACTGGTATCGTGATGGTGCCATGTATTATCCATTCCACAACAGGCTTCTCAGAAACTGTTAATGGTAATCTTTCCAGTTTTTCTATCTCATCACGTATAGTCTGCTCCCCTTTGTGCCAAAGAGATTTGTTTATCTGTATGGTTAAACACAGTAAACAATGACGTAGTGTTGATTAGACGCCATAGCACGTAGCCTGAACTGAGATTTTGTAACATCCAGCCTAGCAGCATTATAGAACGCAAATGAGACTGGCCATGTTGTAACATTAGCAAGTCCTGTTCCATTATGTCAATGGCAGAAGATACAATGCTGTCCAAAGAATAAATTCTGGAGGACAGAGTTAATAACCCATTGTCCACCACAGAGAGTGCTTCCTCCAAATGAATACGGTCAATCTCACGTATTCTTTCCGCACTTTCCTTTTGCATGAATTTCCAAGCTTCATTGTAAGCAGTGTATATACCGGCCTATATGAAACGTTTATGACGTGGTTTACGAGGTCCCAGTAAGAAATCTCTTAAATCAACGCCTTCTTTAAGTAAAGTTAAGTGTTGTTTAATTTCTGGAATTGTATATTTCTGTAGCCACTCACGGCATAGTTTTCCTACACTGTATGTTGTGATTATCCCTGGATGTTGTCTCTGGATATATCTTGGGTCTAGCCTATGTACAGTAAATCCTTGTGTATTGTTCAGGAAGCTATCTTCACAGTGATTAGTGTTTGTGGGCCATATCAACCATTTTTTCAACTCAGCATTAGTTCTGTTCTGATGTTAAATATAATTTAAGTCTACTTCCTCATCTGTAGTAGTGTTACCATCAGGTGTGGGCTTCGGTATGGACGGTTTGTTTAAGTCTTTTACCTTAGCCAGGCCAAGGCAAGATGTGCTGAGATGACAATCAAGGTGCTCCCGCCCCCATTTCCCAAGACAAGATGTCTGTTGAACAGTATCATTTAAAAACATAATTTGTTCTGGTATGATGCAGGCTCTAAACAGGGCTTCTAAACCTTGCAACTGCCAGTCTTTTGTGCCCCAGACAGTTTTTGTTTCTATGGTGTCTCTCCGAAAGTTAAAACCTAATGTGGACAGATGAGCAAAAGTTTGCAGAAGAAATTTGTTTATTATTGGTCAACATACTTTTCAATCCTGTCTTATTTACATTTTTAAAGTAAAAGCTGTCTGGATTTGTGATGTTAAAACCTGAAAAGTATGGACATTTTCCAAGAAATGTTTTTGAGCTGTCCTTTGGCGGCATTGTGCAATGTTCCCATTGATTATAGGTTAAAACATTTCTAGGGTTTGCAGATTTGTGCAAATAATGATGACCATAATGATTAAAACAATGCGTTTGTTCATAATCTGATGAACCTTCTAAAAATTAATGTTTCATAAATGTTGCTGACATTTCTACGTCTGCCATCATATTGTTAACAGTCTCAAAGTCCCAATCATCAGAGAATGTACTGGCTGAAACAACGTCACTTAAAGAAACCTTAAATTGATGTGGAATCTTCAGCAGCTCTACAGGACCATAGATGTCATAATCAGTCCTGTCCCATGCTATACCACCAGGTATAGAGATGGCTGTGATGTTCACTGTTGACAGGTCTCTTTGTTCGCGATGAGATGATTTGTGTGGCTTCAGGAGCAAGTTGATGTTCTGACTTGCTGTATCCTTTTTACTATATTTTCCATCAATCAGCTTTCCGAAAACTTAAAACGAGAATGAGCCAAAGAAGCATAAAAAGTACACCTAAAACAATCCAAAATTCAACCCATGGTGAAACCAGAATTTTTTTTTCAAGTTGATGAAAGAGTTCTGTTATTTTTTCTTTGAAAGTTTTATCTGCTGGCTTTGTTTTAGGCTTGCTTTGATCCTCAGAAAACGTATCAAAGTTGATGAAATAGCCAGAGGCAGTTCTGTCAATTGTTGGAATTGCATCCGGATTCTTTGAAATCGCTGGAGCTGCTTCATTCCTTGTCATATCAGAAAAATCAGGTGTTATATCATTGTAGACTGGTGTTTCTTGAAGAACTGTTATTTGGGTTTCAAGAGGCACACGTTCCATGGCATTATTGCATAGTCCTTCTTTACTCACTGCAGGTTTATCAAAGGTGATTAGTCTCTCAGTTTGAACCTCTTGGATTGTAGTCAGATTTGGATGTTTGCTACATCTGCGGAGTCCACTTGGCCTACTACTTATTATCGGCCACATGTTGTGGTTTGACCAGGTCGATGGACATGACTCTGTTCTCCTTTCTTCCAGCAAGGGGCGGTAGTAACACTGATCCTGTTCCAAGAATTACTAAAACTGGTACTGGTTTTCTGTAAGAAGGCCCAAATTCATTCTTCACCGCGATTTTCTCTCTAACTAGATCTCCAATCTTTGGAATCCAAACAGGCCTTGCTGTCACAGGTGGTTTTTCTTCAGTGGTCGTTGGCTGCTGCTTTGTGTTGCTCAGACTTTTTCTTGTTTCATTTAAGTCCTGCAAAACAGCCAAACGGTCTTTGATATCAAAGGGTTTTTGTTCCACCACTGAAGTGTGACGATCAAGATCCTGTATGGTCATTCTAGTACCAAAAAATAGTTCATATGGAGTGATTCCCCCCAGAGAAGATCTTGGCAGATTATTAATACTACTTTGGACACTTATTAGTTGTTTGACTCACCCATCACCGTAACCTAATACCCCAGCTGTTATAGATTGCTTTATGTCTCGGTTTTTTCCTTCCACAACCACATTACCCTCAGGATGAAGGGGACTAGAATACCACAATGCAACGCCCAAGCTGATCATGGCCTCCTTGTAAGCTCGAGAGCTAAACGCAGGACCCTGGTTGGAATGTAGCGTGACAATTGCGTATGTGCTGATAAAGACTCGCAAATCTTTTATAACCGTTCTGGCATCAGCCGAGTGTTGGGGCCATAACCAAATGAATCTTGTGCAGGAATCCACTTCCACCATGATATACTTATAGTTACCATCCCTTTGTAAGGGACCGCAGTGGTCCAGGTAAACACACGCTAATGGTTTATCTGAAATAAGAAGGGACGTCTGCGCAGGACGTTTCACAGTGGAAACTTTCAATTTTTAGTAGATTTCACATTCCAAAACATACTTTCTGGTTCGCTTTCTCATGCGAGGCCACCTTTATTGCTGTTTTAATAGCGACACTGTGGCAGTAACACCTGCGTGTGAAGAGGCATGTCCTTCATGTGCTGTTAAGATTAGTCCTAATCTATGTTCCATGTTTGGAATCACCCTATCCCCCACTCCAGGGATTCAAGCAAATGGAACATTATTTGCACCAGTTATATAGGAGTACTTGAGTGGAAAGCCTTTCAGAAGTTTTTTGCCACTGTCTTTAACTGAGACAGTAACAGCTTGCATTATTTTGCTGTCTATTTTTGCTTTTGAACGAGTGATTGGAGATATGGGAGCCGTTAGCACAGCTGCCTTCGCGGCTTCATCAGCCACTGAATTCCCTGCAACGTGAACGCAATCACGCTGATGACTCAGTGTATGTATCACGTGATTCTTTTGTAGTTCTTTCTGTAATAGAACTACTTGTTCCCAAAGCATCTTATGCTTAAATGTGCCACCTTTTGCATCTTTGAAACCGTTTTGAACCCAGTTCTGCAAGTATTCTTTGTAAGATTGAACGCAGTAATACGAATCGCACACTATGAGTTTGGGGAATTAGCGATCAACATTTTCAAGCGCCATCTTGAATGCTTGGAGTTCAGCTCGCTGAGCTGTACAGTGTCCGAGTGATTGAGCTTTTGTGACCATTGGTCTGAATTTATCATCGCGCCAGCGACCTTTAACAATCGCGCATGCAGCACTGTAAGCTTGTTTACCCCCAATTGCGGGTTGTGCTGATCCGTCTGTATAAATTATATATTCGTATTATTCTAGAGGCAGAATCTCAACAGGCAGAGGACATTTGTGTTCGTATTGTAGAACTTTTTGTGCTTTCAAATAGGGGTCAAAAATGTATTCAACGTCTGTTGCAGCCAGAGAGTTAACCCACTGTATCCATCTCGGCTGTAAAGCTTAAGCATTTGGAATGCTCGCTTTTGTAACTGCCTCCAGGGCAGGTGCAGGTGTAACAATCATCATGGGTTTTCCCTGTGCAAGGACCCCTCTCTTTTGCTACTGCAGTTTGAACCGCTGTCAGAATTTTTTCTGTTGAAGTAAATTTCATTCTAGATTGTGTGTACAAGTGTGATTTGTAAGCTAATGGTACCTTTTCACCTTCATTAAAGGTTAGGTATGTGAATCCGTATCTTCCTCGGATGATTCGAATTACAAGATTGCGTACGTTTTCACGTGTTTGTAGCTGTGTTTTTGATAACATGTCAGTTTGTAATGAACGCAAAATTTCTGTGTGTTTTTGAGTCCAATTAGTTGATTTGAAATCAGGTTTGATTAGTTCGTAGAGAGCTCTAACCCTTTCTGCGTAATTTAGAACGTAAGTTCTTCCAAAATTCAGGAAAACTAGAATTGACTGCAAGTTTTTCAGCGTTTTTGGAGGTTGGAGAAGCACACACTTTTCTAAAAAGTTGGCTGCCAGGCTTTTGCCTTCACTTGAAAGTTCATATCCCAGAAATAGGACGTTGCGGTGGGCAATTTGTGATTTCTTAAAATTGAATTTGTACCCTTCTGAGGCGAACCCAAGTATAATGGTGTTCACTCTGTCCAAGTGCCTGTCTAAATCATCATCTGTAAGATAGATGTAATCGACATAAGATAATACCTCATCATCATACGTTTTTAGTAACTCAGTTACTCTGGCTGAAAATAACCCTGGACTATTCTTGAATCCCTTGGGGAGACGACAAAATTGTCGATGTGTCCCCATTGTTGTAAAAGCGGTCAAATACCTGCTTTCAGGTTTATGTTTTGACAGAAGAAACCATTTGAAATATCTAAAGTCGTTTTATATTTTTTGCACACAATGGGGCACATGCATCAACCTATTTAGGAAGTGCAAACGGTGCGAATCGGTAAATTCGGCCGTTTGCACTTCCTAAATACGTTTTTGGGATGCATGAAACAATTTTTCAAAATTCGCTTTTTTTTGCCTTTCCTAAAAATGTGAATGCATTTAAGGAATCGCATTTGTGTGATTCCTTAAATGCAATGCATCATTTTTAAAAAAAATGTGAATTTTGAAATAGGAAGTGCAAATTAACACGAGGTTGACCCTCGTGTTAATTTGCAAAATTGTTTAAAAAAGCACAAAAATGCATTTTGAAAAGTGTCATGTTACAGACACACATGTCCTTAGGACATGTGTGTGTGAAACATGCACTTTAAAATACATTTCAGGGGTGCGGGGGGGTCCTTTGGACCCCCCTCTGCACCCTTGCAATGTATCAACCAATTGTGATTTCCTGAAAAAAGAAATGCAAAACGGCATGGATTCCTATGGGCCTCTGGGCCCATAGGAATCAATGTAATGCCATTCCTTAATTGCGATTTGCAATTAAGGAATCGCAAATTCCGAAATTTAAGAAATCCTAAAAAGTTTTAGGATTTCTTGATGCATAGGATTTTGCAATTCCTAAATAGCGATTCCTTAATTTTCGCTATTTAGGAAATGCAAAATCCTAGATTGATGCATGTTCCCCAATGTTATTCATCAGTGTTGCACGGTGTGAATTTTGTACTACAAAAGTTTTGCAACAGGTGTTTAAATGTCTGTAATCCAAAACTAGACGATATGAATTGTCTGGTTTGGAGACAGGAAACAAAGGATTGTTCATGGATGAGGTGCATTTTTCAATCACACCCTGGTACTCCAGTTGATCTAAGATCTTCCTGACTTGTTTTTTAGCTTCTTGCTTAACTGGATACTGCCTTTGTGCAATTGGTTGATTTCATTTCGTTTAGGAAATGCAAAATCCTAGATTGATGCATGTTCCCCAATGTTATTCATCAGTGTTGCACGGTGTGAATTTTGTACTACAAAAGTTTTGCAACAGGTGTTTAAATGTCTGTAATCCAAAACTAGACGATATGAATTGTCTGGTTTGGAGACAGGAAACAAAGGATTGTTCATGGATGAGGTGCATTTTTCAATCACACCCTGGTACTCCAGTTGATCTAAGATCTTCCTGACTTGTTTTTTAGCTTCTTGCTTAACTGGATACTGCCTTTGTGCAATTGGTTGATTTCATTTACTGGATTTTATAATGAGGAGAATCCTCATTGCATCCCACATGATTTTTATATAATGCTGGAGACTGGGCCACTGCCCATTTTCTGGCGTAAGTGTATTTTAAATGCATTAAAACATGATTTGAGAAGGCTGGCATAATGATCTCTTCGCCATGTGGGCACTCCCTGACAAATTCAGGTGGCCAATCTTTTTCAGCTAGAAGAATGTCATAATCCTTAGAGAGCTTTTCCCAAAAGAGAGCTTTTATTTTTCTAGTTATGTCCCCTTCTATACGGAGAGTTACTTCATATGATTTATGGGGGACACTGACCCTGATGTCAGCAGTTTCCACTTGAATGCATTTATTCAAGTCCACTGTCTCCAGATGAACCATCAGGAACTTGCGAGCTATTTACTTCTGCTGCGCTTTCCAGCATTGTCTCAGCCCACTCCCCGTTCTTGAGTTGTGTCCTCAAGATCCTTGGCATGTCTGATCTTTACACTTGCTAACTTCTTCTTGGTGAATTGTTGTTTCTTATTTTTTGGAATGTGCTGTTCGTCTTTTGACTTCACGCGTTCTTCCTTGTGTTCCGACCGTCCTCTTCTTTCCGATTTCTGTGAGGAAGTCTGAAAAGATAAAGAGGGATGTGTATCAGTATATTGATATCCATCAGGTTTTATCAAATTATCCCTATTCCTGAGGTTATACCTCTTTTCAGAGGACTCCTTTTGAGGAGACCTTCCTCAGGAATGAGAATGCTCTTTTTTAGGAAGAGTCTGTTTAGTGTTCTCCCATTTCTTTTTAGGAGTAGTTAAATTATTTCTAATAAAAACTTTTTCTGGATTTTCTGTTAGTTGTGGTTTTAGTGGTTTCCCACCCAAACTATCTCTACCTAGTTCTTCATAGGATTTTTCAATAATTCTGGCAAGTTCATATGGTTGTTCAGTAATATCCATTTCTTTTAATTTCGGTGGATCACCACGGATGCTGCTTCACCTTTAATGTTAGCTAATAGTATAGCCGAGACCTGTTTGAAATCTTTTAGTAATTTCATACATAATTTCAACAAGCCAAAGGTCTGGTGTCCAGACCATCCTACATACAGCTCAATAGGCTACTACTATGGATGAGTTACAACTCCATCTGATGTCACAACTGTAATGGAAGTGGCCATTCCACAGAGCTACCATTTCAAAGTGACTGTCACACTTCTGTCCACTGCCAGCTGATGCTATACACAGATGCACATCAGTAGACCACATAGGTGTCACTTTTTGTAGACCACAGTAGTACGGAGACAATTGGGTACTGAGTGGTGTATTAAAACAGCACAAAATACCATTGTTCAAGACGCCCCCTAAGTACACCACTATTCAAGTAAAGTAAGTGCAAGTGCATCCCTTCAAAGTCTGAAAAGTCAATGGAAGTACAATTAATGAAGTTTCAGTGGCATTACTAGGAGGCCCTTCATTAAGCTGACAGATCAGCCTACACAAGGGCAGATGACTCACAGCTCACCTTAATCCATGTAGCACACATGTCACACAAACGTGTCAGCTTGTCCCTCTAACATGCATGTCACTATCCACTGACTAATGGTTTAGCCATGCACATTCCCATAGCCGCATACTGCACAGAAGTTCATGTTTGGTAGGCATAAAATTATGTCTGAGACAACTGGAACATCCCAAATGTGTGTGTTATTTCATCTTCATGCTTCCCTGCAAGTTGTCATCTATCAATGTATGTGGGTATGTGTGACTCGTACACCAATAGTAGTGTGGCTCACTGGTTAGAGGCGGCAGACCCGAGAGCAGAGTACGGCCCGGGACCAGGGTTCGATTCCCGGCGCGGCAGGTCTCTGGACCAGGGTCAGCGGACTCGATAATTCTCTCGCCTCGGTGCCCACTCTGATCAGCGTTCACACTCGGCAACTCTGGGCATTAGCTTGCCTCATCTTCACTAATGGCCCCACCAGACCGCCGGGGATGCCTGGTCTCACCCTGGAGATACCCATTAAGGGACCATCTCTCAGGGAAGCCAGGAAGGGTTTCGCAGCGGTCGAAGCGCCTTGGGACCCTCCGGGTAAGTAGTGCGCTATATAAATGCCTATACATACATTTACATACATACAACATAACATAGGTCATCCTTCCACACAATACTGCCATACATCACTCATTCACATAGCCATGTACACATTGACAAACACAATTGACTGATGCATACACTAGGGGACCCATCTATGACCTCTGTGAATGAATACCACATGAGAACTCTTGACAGTGCCACACGTCAAGGTACACCCGGCTGCATGTGGGCATCCAGTAAGATGGCAACTAATGATGTGACTACTATTGCACAGTCCCAAATATCAAGGGCCTGTCATACGCAATCTCTGCACCCCGAATACAATGAATGTCATGCCACAAGTATGTGGTACAACATTTATTTATTTATGCAATTTATTTAGCGCACAAATACCCTAAGGTGTCTCGGCGCTGAAGCGTGCAGTGTGCGAACACAGGTGCGAGCCCCGTACAATGCTATGGGAAAGTCCGGGTTGGAAAATTACAGATAAAGGACACTTAGGAGAGGACTTTGATCAAACCCCTTTAAAATTCCCATGATGTTGGAAGAAAAGGATGCAAATTTGGCGTGGATACCATATGTGGTCAAAAAGTTCAGGGGCCTAAGCGTGAACTACTCCAAATAGCCCAAAAAAGGCTTAGAACGGGGTAAAAGGCCTAGCAGCGAAGGTGTTAACACATGTTCCTGTAGTTAAGCCTGATTGTTTTTTGCCACTCTACCAGGACTGAGCTTAGAATGTATTTGTGTGAATCCGAAAGCCAGTTTTTGGGGTATCATGATAGTATTGCATGGTGAGGACTAACCCCCTGACCACATAACACTCCAATTTACTCCACAGGGCCAGTAGAGGGAGCTGTCCCTCTATGTTTAAATCACAGAATTTTAAAGTTTAATCTGCTTTGGACTTTAAACATAGAGGGACTCTTCCCTCTTCAATACTTGTTTAAAAACCAAACACTGTAGATTAATTTGTGTAACGCTGAATTACCAAATTCTTCCAATTCCACTGGAAGAATTAAAACTTCTGTCCACCCCTAGATTAAATGAGAATATTATTCAGTCAGTCAGTAAGTCAATCAAAGTACTTTATTTCGGTAACATACCATAAAAAGGCCATACATACACCATAAGCATTACACAGTAGCAAAAGATAAAACAAGTAAATCCATGTATTAAAAATCACATACAAACAGTTCCTGCAAATATTAAAAGACATTGGATATTACACGGAAATGTTGGTATATAAAATATCTAAAATTTTATAAAATGTGTGGCACCTCCTAAAAGTAGCCCTTAATGCGAAATTTGAGCTTCCAGCTTTAGTATTGCACATCTCATGTACCACATAGATTGAAGAAATCTTGCTGTGGCAAAAACTATCAGGGGGAAGTGTCGTATTTAAGAATACTGAAAACCTCCCTGTAATCCCTAAAGCCCCTAGCCCTACAGAGCTGCAAAATCCATTTCTCCCTAGCTCTAGCGTAAGTGGGGCAGAAAAGCAGAACGTGCAGATCTGTCTCACTGCCGCTCAAACACCCTGGGCAGGTATTTGCCGTTGAGGAGGCGTACCGCCATTTGTGCGGTACCGCCCTCAATTGCAATGCGCTGTCTCTGAACTGGGTGTAAAGTTTCTTAGCCAAGGGGGGCTGGATATCGTCCAAAAAGACTTCAAAGCGGGAATAAGCCTTGATGTTCAGGAAAGTGTCCGTTGGCCTACCCGTCAAGGGATTGCTTGTTGTGGAACTGCATCCGGTTCCTCCTAAGAGCTACATTCAATCGTATTTTAGAAAGCAGAGGACAGGAATCTTGGGGAAACGACCACATGTCTCCTCTGTCTAAAGCATGGCAGAGGTGCTTGATGTAATTCAACCAGGGTATTTTACCCGAGGTCCCCCTCTGCAGAATGTCTCTAAGGTCATCCTTATAGCTCGAAAGCTCAGGAGTCGCCCAAAGGCTCCTCCAATACAGGAGAGGGCGATTAGCTACGATCTCCTGGATTGGGACCAGGCCCAGGTCCAACCTCAGAGGGATCAAAGGCGACCTCACCAGAAGACGGAGCAAGCGCCTAATAAAACTGTTTTCCGTGAGCATCAGAGGGGCGGCTGATGTATGGCCCCAAAGCTCTACACCATAGAGTGCGCCTCCTCTTGCTTGGGCCTTATAGATCTCAAGAGGCGGGCTCAGGAGTTTCAATGAGGTGTCATTAAAAACCTTTAAAATACCACCCGATGATTGGGCCAGCTTTAAGTTGGCCCTAGCCTTATGAGACCCCCAGTCCATCTTGTCATTCAGTGTGACCCCCAGGTACTCGAAGGTGAACACACGGTCCAACACTGTTCCATTCATATGGGGGCGGGGGCAATTGGCCAATTTATAGGTAAAGACCATGAACTCTGTTTTCAAGATATTGATCTCCAAATTTCTCAGATGGCAAAAGGAACAGAATGTCTCTAATGTGCGCTGTATACCCCCTGACGATTTTGACACCAGGAGTGTATCATCGGCAAACATTAGGGCCGGTATCCGTCGCCCTACTAAACTAGGAGAGTCCAAATCTTTTGCTCCTGAGAGATGGTCTATTAGCCCATTAAGAAAGAGGGAGAAGAGGGTAGGAGCCAAGATGCACCCCTGCCTTACTCCCCTCTCAACCGGGAAGGGGCCCGACAACACCCCACTCCTCCCATACCTCACCCTAGCATATGTGCCCTGGTGCAGTCGTTTAAATAGGTGGCACAGGTAAGGGGGGGCACCCATCGCCAGCAGTAAATCCACAACTTGTCCCTCTGGACCAGGTCAAATGCAGACCGAAGGTCCACAAAGTTCAAAAACAAACTACCCGCCCCACTAGTGACCGTCTTCCAGTAGACCAACTGTAGTCTTAACAGTTGGTCTATGGTAGAAACCTATGCTCTAAAGCCCGCCTGAAGGGAGGTTAGGATACGTTGGTCATCCATCCAACTCTGCAACCTTGATAACAAAAGGCGAGCAAAGATTTTCTGGAGGACATCGATCAAACTTATGGGGCGGTAGTTAGCCGGGTCGAGGGGGGAAGCTTTCTTGTGAATGGGGATTATTTCGGCTCCCAAAAAGGTTTCCGGGAACTCCAAACCCTGCAAAATGGCATTAAAATAAACACAAATGTAGGGAGCCCAAACCTTTTGTTCGCTACCGTAGAGGTCGCCAGGGATCCTGTCCAGACCCGGGGCTTTTCATAATTTCAAGCTACCAAGGGCCATCCGTACTTCATGGACAGAGCAAGGTGGGCAGACCAGAGCTGGGGCTTCCAGGAGAGCCAGTTCGGTAGGCCGATTTTGCAATACGACCTCCTCGTGGTGGTCACTATGGCCAGATGAATACAGGGGCTTAAAATGATCCAGCCACACGTCTTCACTCAGATTAAGGATGATGGCAGACTTCCCCTCGGCCGACCGGGCTCGCACAAGGTTCCAGAATGACATGAAATCTCGGGTTCCCAATGCCACTCGGATGTTGTCCCACCTGGCGGCTTCCCACTCAGCCCTAGCCTCCTTAATCAAGGTTTTATACACCTCCCTCACCGTTCTAATGCTAGAGATTGAGCCCGATTTGAGCTCCCTGATCAAGCACCTTTTCGCGTGGCTATATGCTTTGTTGAACCAGTGATCCCATCTCTTTGACCTGCCGCTCCTGACACCCGAAGAGTAGAAATAGCAGGGCAGGGAGCCGTAAAGGTTGTTATGTATATCTTGAAGCCCCTGAGAGTGGGAGGGGAGAGGTTCCTGACCTGCGCCCAGAAGGTTAGATACCTCCATGAGAGAGGTTACAACGAGTTGATATAATTCTGCCAGCCTCTCAGGAGCCAGTGCAATCTTCTCCCATCTAACTCTTCTCCCTCCCACTGCTATGATTAGATTACAGTCAGTAGCCGTTTCCTCACGACCTGAATCATTGTGACAGCCAAGGGGAACAAGCAGTTCTAATGACAGTAAATTGTGGTCGCTGTCAACCCGTGGGATCACAGAAAAGGTTCTGAGGCAAGCCCAAAACTCTACATTAACCAAATATATAATCTATGGTAGAGCTTCCCCCCGGTCTATTAAATGTGCTGGTCCCTGGAACATCTGGGGCCAGTCTTCCATTACAAGCCCTCAGTGAATATAGAACGACCAACTTGTTAATCGCAAGGGCCAGTGGTGGTAGGCGCTTTTCTGTGTACATGGTGCAGTCCCGAATGAGCCAACTTTCGTCCTCTTCCGCGGAAATAGAGGGAATCCCCGAAAGTGGCTCAAAGTGACAACTGAGGTTTGCACCATTAATTTTATGAGCACCCGGGGGAAGAAATTATAAAAGAGTCTCCAGTGCTGCGAAGGTTGATAGGCCCAGCTGGAGCGGATGAGGGCACAGGTATATATTAAACACTGCAAACACAGGCCCCTTGTTGAAATTCAATATAACACAGAGAATGTCCTGGCAGTAGGAATCTACTACCTTAACCGTGAATCCCAGATGGACGGCAATCCAAATACATAACTCCCCCGAAGGTCTGCCCCTCAAGCCCTTGACTGCTGGGATATGGAAGGATACATATCCCTCCTTGACTGGAGGGGACGGCATTCAGGTCTCTTGAAAAAGACATAAATCATAGCACTCCATCAACTCTCCCCACTCCGGATTTTGCAGCTTTCTCTCGAGTCCTGCTACATTCCAAGAGTCTATAAGTGGAAAGTGAGTTGAAGCAGGCACCGGGTGGTCCACCAGTGTTAGAGGCTCAATAGAGCAGGAAGGATTAGAATGTGAATGATTACCCACTTCCTGTACAGAACTAACCCCAGATTAGAAGAGGGCAGGGGAATAATAACATTTGTCCCTTCCAGACCGACTCTCTCACCTGCAGCACCCTTCACTCTGCTAAGATTCCCCCCACTATCACACCCCATCTGTGGCAAAACAGATCCTACGGGGGAGCAGAATAATAGCTGTCAGTCTATATTGCTTAGGGCAGAGTATCTATTACCCATAGCGATGTTAAATTCATGATCATAACCAGCAAGAAAGGGGCGGAATGAATCATACCCCCCTAAAGCTGGAGGTTGTGAATAGAAATACCCCAAATGGACGGTGTTAATAGAGTTTGCGTGGGAAAACCCTCCATTATGTAAAACATGTTCAACAGCCCTTGGATCCCAAAAATTCACAATCACACAGTCACCGCCAATGTCTTTAGGTCTCGTCCCCAACCAACTTACTCTACGTGCAAACATAATTTCCCCCTGCCCAGCACCCATTAAAGGTCTATGCCTGCTTAACCAGAAAATAACTTTGTTCTTCAATTCCGGAAAAGATTCCCATGTATCGCCTGGGAGGGCAGGGACGCCTGTGAGCACCACCACATACGGCGCGGCTTCCGGCGGAAGCTGGGGTAGAGGAGAATATTTTGGAGAGCCCAGCATGTTGTTATTTCCTACCGGGCACTCTAAGAGCCCAGTTGGTTTTGGCAGCACAGGTGGTTCCTGTACTTTACATCCCGGGACAGGTGGAGATGCAGCGGGGCGACCAATGGGACCTGGGCCATTAGTAGTTAATGTGGGAGTCGTGATCTTAAGAGGGATCAGTGCAGAAGTGGGGGGATTAGGGAAAAGGCTATTGGCCGGAGGCTGGTCCTTCACAGCCACGTTGATGGGTCCTTTGGCCGATGCTGTGGCTGTCTGTGCTTTCCCTGAGCCTTTACTATTTATCAAACAGATCAGTTTGTCAATCTTAGAGGACAAAGATTTAAAATGGGTATTAATGAGCAGTTCCAAATGGGCCTGGAGATCGAACAAAAGTTCAGTAGCCCAGAGAGGGGGACCGGAGAAAACACGAGGACCAGGATTGGGGTCTGGTAATTGGTGCCTTAGTAGGTTTCCCCTTTTTCTTAGATTTTTTGGGTCTAGCACCACGCACGTGCTCCTAGGGTGAGGCCCGGGCGGGGGAAGGGGAAGGTCAGGATTGCGCGCTCTCAATTGCAAAATCTGAGTCAGACACAATCTGAGCATCGGGTAGGTCTGAGAATGAGGGAATAAGGGAGGTCATAAAATCTGTAGGAAGAGCTGTGGCTATGGAGCAGTCTTCCAGAAGAGTAGAAGAGGGCATAGCAAGGGTAATTGAAAGACGTCTTTCCGTATTTTCTATAGCGTTTGCCACGACCCCTATTGTTTTTGAAGCATTTTGTCAATAGCCGTAAGGCTAGGTAGGGGTTGCGTAGAAGCCGCTAATAGCCTGGTCGTGGGGCGGTGGGCAGTCGGCTTATCTCCCTTGCCCATGCTGCTGCTCTCAGCCACTTACGGCCAGTTAGGGTGTGAAATAAAATACCTAAAATACAAAATTACACCAAGAGCAGGAACACAGTGAACTATAACAATATAACAAAAGTGGCCCAGTAGAAATAATTAAACAACAAGAAGTGTTGTTAGTCACTTCGACTGCATATTATGAAATAACATTAAAATGAGGTACCGCTATAGAGTTTACCCAAGGTGTCTTTTGCGGGAAAGTTTAGAGGGGTGGCCCAGCCCGGCCTCCATGGGCCCCAGATGGCCACAGACGGTCCCGCCCTTGTCCCGGGCTTCTCCCGGGCACGCTCCCGCGTAGCGGCACAGCAAGATGGCTAAATAGCGTCCTTAATAAGATGGAGGGTCTCAGTGGATGGCCAGGTGTTACAGCAGCCCAAGTGCTCCTGGGACTTTGAGTCCTGCACGCGGGCCACGATGTGTCCTCTCCGCTCAAGTTGCACACTCCAACGTCAGACAAGAAAGCTCAGGGCTCCAGGGTCACTGGTGAACAAAGGAAACAGCAGCTTGCCCCAACTCGCGAAGCGGCACCCGTGAAGTGGGTGCAGCGAGGCGCTTTGAAGCGTCCTTAATTAGGGGGCGGCTCTCAGCATGATGGCCAGGTGTTTCAGCAGACCAAGTGCTCCTGGGACTTTGAGTCGTGCATGCGGGCCGGGATGTGTCCTCTCCACTCAGGCTGCACACTCCGACGTCAGACAAGAAAGCTCAGGGCTCCAGGGTCACTGGTGGCACAAAGGAAACAGCAGCTTGCCCCAACTCACGAAGCAAAAGTATCTTTGTTCATCACTACAGGGACTAAAGCAGGCCAGCCTCCTTCACCCCTCCCAGCCAGCATGTCATTAGGAAGGCCGCAGAAGAAGAACCGCGCCTTCCTCATCTTCATGAAATCCTTCCACACCCGCAGCCCTCATCCCTCGCACAGCGGGGCTGGGGTGGACGCCCCCAAACTCTTCGGAGTCCTCTCGGACCTGGGCTTCACGGTGACTCTGCACT
This sequence comes from Lissotriton vulgaris, assembly GCF_964263255.1. Lineage (NCBI taxonomy): Eukaryota > Metazoa > Chordata > Amphibia > Caudata > Salamandridae > Lissotriton > Lissotriton vulgaris. The sequence goes on along the minus strand of NC_141699.1, from coordinate 53,038,095 downwards.
TTGACCTGACGGTGCAGGAGGTCAAGGACGCCTATCAGCCTATCAGATTAAATGAGAATATTATTATCAATAAAGCATTTCAATGTTTATCAAAAATCACATATATTGTAAATAAAGCCTTGCAATGCAAACTACAATGTGTTTCTGGCTTTTTCATACACCTTTAAGCAACATAACATGCAGCCATCTAACAAACAACTAGAGGTCACTGTACTCCTAGTCTGTAAAACAAAGTTCCAGCCTTAGGGGTGTTTTAAAATACTGGTGAAAACATCTGAGAGTCATAGTTTTTATGACTCCAGTAAGGTTTCCATAGTTAATCAAAGGCGGACTGTTGCACTTCTGCAGTCTCCATGCACTTCCTTAAACATGGTTGTGGTGCCCCTGCTTTCCACAAAAGTAAGGAAAATAGGCAGATCAGCCTTTCCCAAGGCATTATGGGGCACCTCCAGTCTGGGAACTTTAATTCTATTATTAGCTGTTTCAGCCGCAATCTTTGGCTGTGCGTTGCCTCATGTCTTTTCTTTCTTTCAAATTTTGTGGGGTGCCTAGTCTCACCCAGGCCACTCCCTTGCAGGGTTTTCTGGTGGGGGCCCCAAGGCACCAGCGGCACTGGCTGACTCCTCAGATGCCCTCCTCTTCAGTGAGGAGCAGGCTGCTTTCATGGGCGTCCGCAGAAATGTTACCAGGGGGGGCAAAATGTTAACTTCATGACCATTCTCCAACATGATTGAGCACAAGTATTAAATACATTAAAAAAAATCTAATAAGACAAAGAGCTTAAATAAACAAAGAAATCCACAGGGGGAAGAGACAAATCTTGTGAGGCGCAACAGCAGATGACCTGGCAACTACAATAAAACAGAGGGAAAAACAAAAAATGGCCGGAAAAAAACAAAGAAATTCTAAATCAGGTTGATGTGGTTCTAAAGCATGGGTACTCACAAACTTTCTCTCTGGGCCAAATTTACTGTGTGGTTTGTGGCTGAGGGCTGCACCGGTGGGGGCGGGGTCAGTGGGGGAGGGGGTGGGGCTAGAGCAACAAAAAACCATGACTAAGAGGTTGAACAAGTGCCCCTACAGCGCCAAGACGCCCTGGCATTAGTGCGCTTTAAAAATACCATCACTCACTCACTCACTCACAAGGGACGACTTTGTCCACTGAGCCACTAGACCCAGCATACACACATCTTTCTGTCTCTCTCTCTCTCTCTCTCTCTCTCTCTCTCTCTCTCTTTCTCCCTCCCTCTCTTTCTGTCTCCCTTCCTATCTCTATCTCTGTCTCCCTTCCTCTCTCTATCTCTGTCTCCCTCCCTCTCTCTCTCTCCATGTCTCCCTCTGTCTCACTCACTATGCTGTCTCTCTCTCTCTCCCTCCCTCTCTCTCTCTCTCTATCCCTCCCACTCTCTCTCACTCTGTCTCCCTAATTCTCCCTGTCTCCCTCCCTCTTTCTCCCTGCACTCTCCCTCTCTCTCCCTCTCTCTCCCTCCCTCTCTCTCTCTCTGTCCCCCTCCCTCTGTCCCCCTCCCTCTCTCTCCCTCTGTCTCCCTCCCTCTGCCTCTGTCTCCGTCCCTCTGTCTCCCTCCCTCTGTCTGTCTACCTCCCCCTGTCGCCCTCCTCCCTCTGTCTGTCTCCCTCTGTCTGTCTCCCTCTGTCTGTCACCCTCTGTCTGTCTCCCTCTGTCTGTCTCCCTCTGTGTGTCTCCCTCTGTCTGTATCCCTCCCTCTGTCTGTCTCCCTCTGTCTGTCTCCCTCTGCCTGTTGCCCTCTGTCTATCACCCTCTGTCTGTCTCTCTCCCTCTGCCTGTTACCCTCTGTCTGTTGCTCTCTGTCTGTCTCTCTCCCTCTATTTGTCTCCCTCCCTCCCTCTGTCTGTCTCCCTCTCTCAGTCTCTCTCTCTCTCTGTTTCCCTCTCTCTCAATCTTCCTCTCTGTGTCTCCCTCTGATTCCCCCTCTCTCTCCCCCTTCCTCTCTCTCTCTGTCTCCCTCTGTCTAACTCACTATGTCTGTCTCATTCTCTCTCCCTCCCTCTCTCTATCCCTCCCACTCTCTCTCTCTCTGTCTCCCTCCTTCTCCCTGTCTCCCTCCCTCTTTCTCCCTGTCTCTCCCCCTCTCTCTCCCTCCCTCTCTCTCTCTCTGCCCCCCTCCCTCTGTCCCCCTCCCTCTCTCTCCCTCTGTCTCCCTCCCTCTGCCTCTGTCTCCTTCCCTCTGTCTCCCTCCCTCTGTCTGTCTACCTCCCTCTGTCGCCCTCCTCCCTCTGTCTGTCTCCCTCTGTCTGTCTCCCTCTGTCTGTCACCCTCTGTCTGTCTCCCTCTGTCTGTCTCCCTCTGTCTGTATCCCTCTGTCTGTATCCCTCCCTCTGTCTGTCTCCCTCTGTCTGTCTCCCCCTGCCTGTTGCCCTCTGTCTATCGCCCTCTGTCTGTCTCTCTCCCTCTGCCTGTTACCCTCTGTCTATCGCTCTCTGTCTGTCTCTCTAACTCTATTTTTCTCCCTCCCTCCCTCTGTCTGTCTCCTTCTCTCAGTCTCTCTCTCTCTGTGTTTCCCTCTCTCTCAATCTTCCTCTCTGTGTCTCTCTCTGATTCCCCCTCTCTCTCTCCCTTCCTCTCTCTCTCTGTCTCCCTCTGTCTCACTCACTATGTCTGTCTCTTTCTCTCTCCCTCTCTCTCTCTCTCCCTCCCACTCTCTCTCTCTGTCTCTCTTCTTCTCCCTGTCCCCCTCCCTTTCTCTCCCTGTCTCTCTCCCGCTCTCTCCCTCTCTCTCCCTCTGTCTCTCTCCCTCTGTCTGTCTCCCTCTGTCTGTCTCCCTCTGTCTGTCTCCCTCTGTCTGTATTCTTCCCTCTGTCTCCCTCCCTCTGTCTGTCTCCCTCTGCCTGTCGCCCTCTATCTGTCGCCCTCTGTCGGTCTCTCTCCCTCCCTCTGTCTGTCTTCCTCCCTCTGTCTCTCACTCTCTGTCTCCCTCTCTCTCTGTCTCCCTCTCTCTGTCTCCCTCTGTCTCCCTTTCTTTTTCTGTCTCACTCCCTCTGTCACCCTCTGTCTCCCTCTCCGTCTCTGTCTCTCTGTCTCTCTTGGTCTCTGCCTCTATCTGGCTGCCCCTGTCTCTATCTGTCTGTCTGTCCTTGTCTTTATCTGTCCCTGTCTGTCCCTGTTTCACTCCCTCTGTCTCCCTCTCTGTCTCTCTCTGCCTGTCTGCCCCACTCCCTAGCTCTGCCTTCATCTGTCTCTGTCTCTGTCTCTGTCTGTTTCTTTCTCCCTCCCTACCTCTATCTCTCTGTCTCCCTCCTTCTCGCTCCCTCTGTCTCCCCCCCTCTATCTCCGCCCCTCTGTATCCCTCCCGCTGCCTCCCTCCCTCTGTCTCCCTCCCTCTGTCTCCCTCGCTCTGTCTTTTCTCTCTCTGTCTCCCTCTCTCTCTCTCTCTCTGTCTCCCTCCTCTGTCACCTTCTGTCCCCCCCTCTGTCTTCCTCTGTCTCCCTCTCCGTCTCTGTCTCTCTGTCTTTCTTAGTCTCTGCCTCTATCTGTCTGTCCCTGCCTCTATCTGTCTGTCTGTCCCTGTCTCTATCTGTCCCTGTCTGTCCCTGTTTCACTCCTTTTGTCTCCCTCTCTGTCTCTCCGTCTGTCTCTGCCTGTCTGTCCCTGTCCCTGTCTCTGCCTCCATCTGTCTCTGTCTGTCTCTATCTCTGTCTGTCTCTGACTGTCTCCCTCCCTCCCCCTCTCTCTCTGTCTCCCTATGTCTCCCTCTGTCTCACTCGCTCTGTCTCCCTCCCTCTCTCTCCCTCTGACTCCCTCCCTCTGTCTCCGTCTGTCTGTCTCCCTCCCTCTGTATCCCTCCCTCTGTCTCCCTCTCTCGATCTTCCTCTCCCTCTCTCTGTCTCCCTCCCTCTGTCTCCCTCTCTCTCTGTCTCCCTCTCTCTCTGTCTCCAGCTCTTTCCCTCTCTCTCTGTCTCCCTCTCTCTGTCTGTCTCTGTCTGTCTACCCCTCTGTCTCCTTATATCTTTTTCCCTGTCTGTCTGTCTCCCTCCCTCTGTTATCCCCTCCCTCTATCTGTCGCCCTCTGTCTCCCTCCCTCTATCTGTCTCCCTGTCTTTCTGTCTCCCTCCCTCTGTTGCCCCCTTCCCTCTGTCTCCCTCTGTCTGTCGCCCTCTGTCTCCCTCCCTCTTTATCCCTCCCTCTTTATCCCTCCCTCTGTCTCCCGCCCTATCTGTCTCCCTCTCTCTCTGTCTCCCTCTCTCTCTCTGTCTCCCTATGTCTATCTCTATCTCCCTCCCTCGGTCTCCCTTCCTCTGTCTCCATCCCGGTCTCCCTCCCTCGGTTTCCCTCCCTCTGTCACCCTCTGTCTGTCACCTCTGTCTGTCATCCTCTGTCACCTCACCCCAGCTTCCCAGGCACACGCACAGCCGCACCCGAGTACTTCACAGGTCTTTAAAAGACCATTTACTTGTTAATGAGGCTTTGTTGTGAATCACCTGGCCCCCATAGAGCGGAGTGTCTGGTCGCGCTGCTGGCATTTTAAAGGAAGACGGCCCATTGTAATTTTTTTATGTAATGATCAGCAGCAGACAGACAGAATGAATGACAATGGACAGCAGACAGAATGACAATGGGCCTGTCCACAGTCTGCTAGAGGTCAGGGAGGGGCTGCTGCAGCCTCTAGAGTTCAAAGAGAAGTGCAAGAGGCCCCAAGTGAGAGAACTTTTAAACTCCTGGGGCCTCTCGCAGGGGAACAGCACAGCCTGCTGTAATTGTGAAAATTAAGGGGACCAAAGGCGTCCGTAAAAGGAATGTTGACGGCCTCCCTGCTGCCAGCACCGGGCAGACCGGCGATCCGGGGGGGGCAAGTGCCCCCCCTTTTCGCCCCTGTGCACCCCCATGGCTGCTTTTCCTCTTGGCGCCCTCGGGATGGCAGGAGCTTCGTTCCTTGCTTCTGTCTGCGGCAGCAGTATCATGATCCTCTTCCCATGAGGAGCGTGGGCAGGGTGGTTGCGGGACAGGGAGACCCACCCTCCAGACCCAGGCATGGCGGTGAGCAATACGCCCAACCGTGCAGCACTTAACGGTCTTGGCAATGGGGACTTCAGCCAAAAATAAGCAAGTATAGAGCTGTCTTCCTTCTCTTTGGGGCCTGGGGATTGGGTCCACGGCCTAGGGTCTTCTTTTGTTGGCCTATGGGAAGGTGGGGGCCCCCAGAGGCAATCTAAGTCCACTCACACCCTCTACCTATGGCAATTTATTTTAACGAGTGTTGTGTCATCCCAGAGGGCTTGGATCTCCATGGGGGAAAATCGGGAAAATAGCAGCAAAGTCACACATGCTCTGTTGCTTAGTTTGGGCATGTTTAAATAGGCCCATTTTAAATGTGTATATTGTGGGCCCTGTTGAGCTGATTTTAAAGAAATTTGCCTCATTTTACTCCTAGTGGTGAGCTCTATCCATCAGAATTAGGTACAACAGGCCTCCTTGTATCAAAAGGGGCACTCTCTGCAGGTAGCTGGTTTCACTGACTCCCTGTGCCAGCCTTATACTCTGCTGTGTCCTCCAAATACCCCATGGCCTCCTGGCTGTCTTACAGGACTTCGAGAGGGGCAGTGGAGTCCAAGTCTTCCCCCTACTAGTCCTAAGGGAATGCAAGGGGCCAGTTCACAGACCCTTGGAGAGACCTAGTGGTCCTGGGGTCAGCTGTAGACAGTCTCAGTCCATTAAGGCATCTCAGGGCGTGTCTTTTCATCTGTTTATGGTGTTGCCTCTGTCACAGTCCAGGTCCAGAAAGTTGCTCCTTTTCATTTTCTGGGGATGCCACTTTTATGCCCAGTCAAGCTTGTGTGATAGTTATTCTACCTTTGTCTAACCTTTTCCCTTTCCAGGGCTTGGCTCTGGCTGGCTAGTGACACAAAGGCCAGGTGTTAGACCTGTCAGCCTTAGGGTGGCATTCCCCAAATGTTTTGCCTTCACCCCTCCTATTTTTCGGAATTTATTTTTGTCGGCCTTTTTGATCGGTTCACTTTATCACTGCCAACCAGTCCTAAAGTGCTTGCGCTCACTCCCAAACATACAATAAAATTGGCTTACACCTGATTGGAATATTTCATTTACTTAAACGTCCATAATCACGTGGTATACCATATACCAGTAAATTAAGTACCACTACTGGGCCTGCAGCACTAATTGTGCCACCCACTCAAGTAGCTTCTAAACATGCCTCAGGCCTGCTGTTGTATCCTGCATGTGCAGTTTTAAAATGGGCCAGGCAGAATAAACCATTTGCCAGGCTTAAACCATCCATTTTATTACACATAAGTCATCCCTAGAGTCAGTCCGAAACAGCACATGGGGCAGGGTGTGTTGCATTTAAATAGTCAGACATTTACTTTTAATTTTTACAAGCCCTGGTAGTGAAACTGTTACATTTGTTTTTTACTACGTGAAGGCATATGTCTACCATAGAATAACATGGTGTTACCTTATTACATTTAAGAAGTGATAGCTTATGATTGGGAGCATGTAGGAAAATCATGTTTGTTAACAGTAATGTCGTATTTTAAGTGGCAATTCTGAAAATGGCACTTTAGGACAGTTGGCATTTTCTTGTTCCAACCATTTGTTGTTTGCAGCCTGTTTTCTGTGTCACTTGATAAGATGTGGCTGGCAGCTAGTCTTTGTGAATTCCTCCCTGAAAACCACACAATAGATGGACTAGGTGTGCATGGATGGGCCATCTCAGACAGGATTGGGGTAGAGCTAGGCACCTCCCCACTTACAACAGGAAGAACTTACAGATATAAATAAAGCAGGTGCCTGAGTTGAAGCTCAAGTTCAGTAACACATTTATCAGCCCAAAAACAATTGTGAGCTTTGTCGAGGCTGGGAAGGTGTGCTTTCTCCCCATTTTTACCGTAGAAAATTAGCTGTGATGCTGGATGGAGGCCTTTGCATCCTTAACTTTCACGAGCGCATTCCCGGTGCAGTTTCTGTGACCTGGGGCTTATTTCTACTCGTCTGCTGCTCTGATCAGTCTCTGACCTTTTATACACACAAGAGGCATGTGAACTCACATAGAAGCTCTGCCCGTTTGGCCGCGCCCACACACTAACGGTGTGCACCGTCTTCCCGCCATTTACCCACTATAATGGACAGCTCACTCAAGGGACCCTGCGCCCTTTGGCGTGATGGCATAGTAACACACACATGGTCACTGGAGACAACTCTTCTGGCACTTTACGCAGCTGTAGTGTAGGAAAAGCCCTATACATTTACCCAACAAAGTAGCACTTACTGATTAGTCAGTAGACAGTGGGAAACAGTCTATTTGTGCAAATCCGCAAGTTCGCAAATTTTTTCATGAACTTGCAGATTTTTCTGCAATTTTGCGCGAATTTGCGGACCCCAAATACGCAAAATTTGCCCATACTTAATTTGAGCCGTTGTCGTGCAACACAGCCTTAACACGGACCTAGCATTGCTCCTCACTACTTCCGCTGTGTGGCACAATGCTCCAAATCCAGAACTTATGGTATAAGACTTGCTGGCACACATTCCATCACGGTCAGACAGAATTTTTACCTTAGTCCCTGTCCGGTACAACCAGATAACCATAGCTATCAGGTTACAGCAGGCCTCCTTGTATAAACCACTTATATCAAAAGCTTTGTGCTTTTAGGCACAATTTGTTACGTAAATCTTTAAAATTGCATATCTCTGGTTTTACTAATTGGATTTTTGTCATTTCGGTGTCAATTTATTACATTTTTCTTTCCTAGTGTGGGGATTCTTCTTGATTTGTGTTTCCACTTTATTACTGTATATAGGCTGCATAATTACTAGTGCCCAGAATCGGGGACATGTGTCACTCTGACAACTGTTGTTGAAGTGGTATAAGGAATGCATTGTGGGGTCATCAACAGTTGCTTGCCGTGCCTACTCTGCCGGTCGCACTTACATGATCTTCAAAACAAATCTTCTTAGCTCACCCTGTGAGCTGTTTTGATTTGGTGGACTTTTCACTGGTGAAGAGTGAAGCTGAACCCAGGCAAAGGGCGGGCAGGTGTTTTTAAGTGGTGTGCTTTTCATGGTCTCGGCTGGGTACCTGGAGCCTGCCATGAGCTGTCACAATATCTTGGTGATTCCGAGCTAGAGGCAGTCTTGACTTCAAGAAGGGTCAAAGAAGTTGCTCTTTTTGTTCTTTGTCATAAAGGATCCATTTATTGTGTCACTGGCAGTTCCCCATGTCTCCTGCGTACAATGCACTGAGTGAAGCTTGTGCCGAGGGGTATTGGTTGTAAAGGTAGAGATACCACTTTAAACCTTTTCTCAGCTCTGCTACACACCACAAACTCTTTCAATACCATGTCCACATCTCTGTCATTGGAAGGCCGCCAATAATGGGCTCTAGCCATTCTCTTCATCATGGTCAAACTAAGATGTCCTTCATGTGCATTGTTAACTATCTTAGGATGAATGACATCTGGGGACACACATTTATCACATCTCATCACCACTCCATCTTCAATGGAAAGCTCTTCTGCTACTTTGCTGGAATTTTGAATTTCTACACACTCTGGACCTGATTCACAAAAGTAATCTGAGACAAAATCCTAACTTTACGACTTTCGGTATTCACAAACGGCATTAAGAAGTAGTAAAGTTAGGATTGCCATGTATCTGGGCTTACCCCATGCACCTAACAGGCGAAAGATGACCCTGTGTTGAAAAGCATCATCAGTAGTGAGTGTGAGAGGGGGTATAAGCCTATCAAAGGACGATGACCATGTGATGAAAAGCATCATCAGTAGTGTGTGTGAGAGCGGGTATAAGCCTATCAAAGGACGATGACCCCGTGATGAAAAGCATCATCAGTAGTGTGTAGTGAGAGGGGGTATAAGCCTATCAAAGGATGATAACCCTGTGATGAAAAGCATCATCAGAAGTACATAGTGAGAGGGGGTATAAGCCTATCAAAGGACGATGACCCTGTGATGAAAAGCATCTTCAGTAGTGCGTAGTGAGAAGGGTTATAAGCCTATCATAGGATTATGAACCTGCGAGCATCATCAGTAGTGCGTGGTGAGAGTGGGTATAAACCTCTCACAGGATTATGACCCTGCATTGAAAAGCATCTTCAGTAGTGCGTGGTGAGAGGGGGGTAAAAACCTATCACAGGATTATGAACCTGCGTTGAAAAGCATCTTCAGTAGTGCGTGGTGAGAGGGGGGCACAAACCTATTAAAGGAAGATGACCCTGTGATTAAAAGCATCATCAGTACTGAGAGGGAGGAATAAGCCTATCAACGGATGATGACCCCGTGATGAAAAGCCTCATCAGTAGTGTGTAGTGAGAGGGGGTATAAGCCTATCAAAGGACGATGACCCTGTGATTAAAGGCATCATCAGTAGTGTGTAGTGAGAGGGGGTATAAGCCTATCAAAGGACGATGACCCTGTGATGAAAAGCATCATCAGTAGTGCATAGTGAGAGGGGGTATAAGCCTATCATAGGATTATGAACCTGCGAGCATCATCAGTAGTGCGTGGTGAGAGTGGGTATAAGACTATCAAAGGACGATGACCCTGTGATGAAAAGCATCATCAGTAGTGAGAGGGAGGAATAAGCCTATCAACGGATGATGACCCCGTGATGACAAGCATCATCAGTAGTGTGTAGTGAGAGGGGGTATAAGCCTATCAAAGGACGATGACCCTGTGATGAAAAGCATCATCAGTAGTACATAGTGAGAGGGGGGATAAGCCTATGAAAGGACGATTACCCTGTGATTAAAAGCATCATCAGTAGTGCATAGTGAGAGGGGGTATAAGACTATCAAAGGAAGATGACCCTGTGATGAAAAGCATCATCAGTAGTGCATAGTGATAGGGGGTATAAGCCTATCAAAGGACGATGACCCTGTGATGAAAAACATCATCAGTAGTGCGTAGTGAGAGGGGGTAAAAGCCTATCAAAGGACCATGACCCTGTGATGAAAAACATCATCAGTAGTGCGTAGTGAGAGGGGGTATAAGCCTATCAAAGGATGATGACCCTGTGATAAAAAGCATCATCAGTAGTGCATAGTGAGAGGGGGTATAAGCCTATCAAAGACGATGACCCTGTGATGAAAATCATCATCAGTAGTGGGTAGTGGGAGGGGGTATAAGCCTATCAAAGGACGATGACTCTGTGATGAAAAGCATCATCAGTAGTGCGTGGTGAGAGGGGGGTATAAGCCTATCAAAGGACGATGACCCTGTGATGAAAAGCATCATCAGTAGTGTGTAGTGAGAGGGGGTATAAGTCTATCAAAGGACGATGACCCTGTGATGAAAAGCATCATCAGTAGTGCGTAGTGAGAGGGGGTCTAAGCCTATCAAAGGATGATGACCTTGTGATGAACAACATCATCAGCAGTGCGTAGTGAGAGGTGGTATAAGCCTATCAAAGGATGAAGACTCCGTGATGAAAAGCATCATCAGTAGTGCGTGGTGAGAGGGGGTATAAGCCTATCAAAGGACGATGACCCTGTGATGAAAAGCATCATCAGTATTGCGTAGTGAGAGGGGGTATAAGTCTATCAAAGGACGATGACCCTGTGATTAAAAGCATCATCAGTAGTGCGTAGTGAGAGGGGGTATAAGCCTATCAAAGGACGATGACTCTGTGATGAAAAGCATCATCAGTAGTGTGTAGTGAGAGGGGGTATAAGCCTATCAAAGGACGATGACCCTGTGATGAAAAGCATCATCAGTAGTGCGTAGTGAGAGGGGGTATAAGCCTTCAAAGGACGATGACCCTGTGATGAAAATCATCATCAGTAGTGCGTAGTGAGAGTGGGGATAAGCCTATCAAAGGACGATGACCCTGTGATGAAAAGCATCATCAGTAGTGTGTAGTGAGAGGGGGTATAAGCCTATCAAAGGACGATGACCCTGTGATTAAAAGCATCATCAGTAGTGCATAGTGAGAGGGGGTATAAGACTATCAAAGGAAGGTGACCCTGTGATGAAAAGCATCATCAGTAGTGCGTGTGAGAGTGGGTATAAGCCTATCAAAGGAAGATGACACTGTGATGAAAAGCATCATCAGTAGTGCGTCGTGAGAGGGGGTATAAGCCTATCAAAGGAAGATGACACTGTGATGTAAAGCATCATCAGTAGTGCGTCGTGAGAGGGGGTAGAAGCCTATCAAAGGACGATGACACTGTGATGAAAAGCATCATCAGTAGTGCGTGGTGAGAGGGGGTATAAGCCTATCAAAGGACGATGACCCTGTGATGAAAAGCATCATCAGTAGTGTGTAGTGAGAGGGGGTATAAGCCTATCAAAGGACGATGACCCTATGATGAAAAGCATCATCAATAGTGTGTAGTGAGAGGGGGTATAAGCCTATCAAAGGACGATGACCCTGTGATGAAAAGCATCATCAGTAGTGTGTAGTGAAAGGGGGTATAAGCCTATCAAAGGACGATGACCCTGTGATGAAAAACATCTTCAGTAGTGCGTGTGAGAGGGGGTATAAGCCTATCAAAGGACGATGACCCTGTGATTAAAAGCATCGTCACTAGCGCATAGTGAGAGGGGGTATAAGACTATCAAAGGACAATGACTCCGTGATGAAAAGCATCATCAGTAGTGAGAGGGAGGCATAAGCCTATCAAAGGACGATGACCCTGTGATGAAAAGCATCATCAGTAGTTCGTGGTGAGAGGGGGGTATAAGCCTATCAAAGGACGATGACCCTGTGATGAAAAGCATCATCAGTAGTGTGTAGTGAGAGGGGGTATAAGCCTATCAAAGGACGATGACCCTGTGATGAAAAGCATCATCAGTAGTGTGTAGTGAGAGGGGGTATAAGCCTATCAAAGGACGATGACCCTGTGATGAAAAGCATCATCAGTAGTGTGTAGTGAGAGGAGGTATAAGCCTATCAAAGACGATGACCCTGTGATGAAAAACATCATCAGTAGTGCGTAGTAAGAGGGGGTATAAGCCTATCAAAGGATGAAGATTCCGTGATAAAAAGCATCATCAGTAGTGCGTGGTGAGAGGGGGTATAAGCCTATCAAAGGGCGATGACCCTGTGATGAAAAACATCATCAGTAGTGCGTAATAAAAGGGGGTTTAAGCCTATCAAAGGATGAAGACTCCGTGATAAAAAGCATCATCAGTAGTGCGTGGTGAGAGGGGGTATAAGCCTATCACAGGACGATGACCCTGTGATTAAAAGCATCATCACTAGCGCATAGTGAGAGGGGGTATAAGACTATCAAAGGAAGATGACCCTGTGATGAAAAGCATCATCAGTAGTGCGTCGTGAGAGGGGGTATAAGCCTATCAAAGGACGATGACCCTGTGATGAAAAGCATCATCAGTAGTGTGTAGTGAGAGGAGGTATAAGCCTATCAAAGACGATGACCCTGTGATTAAAAGCATCATCAGTAGTGCATAGTGAGAGGGGGTATAAGACTATCAAAGGACGATGACCCTGTGATGAAAAGCATCATCAGTAGTGTGTAGTGAGAGGGGGTATAAGACTATCAAAGGAAGGTGACCCTGTGATGAAAAGCATCATCAGTAGTGTGTAGTGAGAGGGGGTATAAGACTATCAAAGGAAGGTGACCCTGTGATGAAAAGCATCATCAGTAGTGCGTGGTGAGACGGGGTATAAGCCTATCAAAGGAAGATGACACTGTGATGAAAAGCATCATCAGTAGTGCGTCGTGAGAGGGGGTAGAAGCCTATCAAAGGACGATGACACTGTGATGAAAAGCATCATCAGTAGTGCGTCGTGAGAGGGGGTATAAGACTATCAAAGGACGATGACCCTGTGATTAAAAGCATCATAAGTAGCACGTGGTGAGAGGTGGTATAAGCCTTTCAAAGGATGATGACATTGAAGTCACAGAGGCTTATTCATTGTCTTCATGGTGGTGCTCAGGATTGATTCAACCGACTTGTGAACCTCTGCGACAGGCTGCTGCAGACATTACTGCAAAATATCATGTTCATCCATAGGTTAATGGGTTTCTACATGCTGTGGCACTGAAGAATCAAGAAGTTTGAATTTTCAACCGAGAATTATCTGTTCCTTCCATTCTGAAAGTTACAGAAATGCACTTAAGCCTTGGACAACTAAAGCATCTTTTTTGGGAAAGCTTTAAAATTAACCCTCATGATTGTTTCTCTTTTCTCTTCTTTCCTTTTCTTTTCTTCTATTTTCTTTTCTTTTCCTCCAAAAAGGAAGGCTTTGTCTGTGGTCATACACTATATCATAACCCAGAAAGGTTTGCTTCTTTGCATCATTCCCCTCAGTGTTGACTGCAGTGTCAACACTTCAGTCAAAACTAACGGTGCTCCCCTTAGTGTTGACTGTAGTGTTGACACCACAGTCAACACTGAGTGGTGCGCAAAGTGTGCACTGCATGGACCATGATGCAATGGAGCAAACTTTTCTGGGACATAATGTAGTGTCCGGCCACAACCATTTCTCTGCCCAAACTGATTTTCATGACCTCCTCTACCATTTATTACACGTTCCTAATGTTCATTTTTTGTAAAAATTGCTTTCAGGTCCATTGATTACAATTCATCCGTCCCGAGCCGTGTTTGGAGAGTACGGCCCGCGTGAGGAGATTCCGGCCCAACTTCGGACGTAAAGATACAACTCTTATATGACCGCTGTAAATACCAAAAGTCATAAATTACTTCTGTGAATACCAAAAACCGTATAGTTAGACTTTTGACTCAGATTACCTTTGTGAATCTGCCCTATATTCTCTAAGGAAAGACTATTGCCGCAAAGCGATTCAGATCTAGAAAAGCCTACAAAGGTAACCAATGTTACCCTGCTAAATTAAGGATTAGGATATAGTGCTCATAAAGCTAAAACCGTGACCGCCACTGACACCGGGAGCTTGCACTGCCAAACAGAGCTTTCTCAGAGTAAATAAACTTGCTTCCAAAGATGCATTCATCTGAAAAGATTAAACACTTAAAAGGTCACAGAAGAAGCTTTAATCACCAGGGAGAAACAGCTTCAATGAAGATCTCGCCTCGGAGTGCCTAAGCAAATTGAAATGCTTGACTAAAAGTAGAGAACATTTAGAGACAGTAAAAATACAGAATAACTTGACCTTAGTAGCTGCAGTCATTACCTTCCTCATCTGTCTTCCTTGTCACAGTCACCCTGGAGCACTAAATGTTCTGGACATTACATTCACCCAACATGGCTGCCTGACAGGAAGTACCTGACCCCTGAGCTATAATGGTGGAGTGAATTAGACCATGTCCTTTTTTTATGGCTGGAACATCTATAGATATGCACTGCTGCCAGTATTGTCTGGGTGCGACTGCTATAGCGTCTCCACTTTTTATTGTTATTACTTTTTTTCAGAGCGCCTAAGCAAATTGAAATGCTTGACTAAAAGTAGTGAACATGGCGAGACAGTAAAAATACAGAATAGCTTGATAATGCACACAGAATAAACTGTGCAACACAGAATAAACTGTTATTCAGGTGAATATTTTGAAAGAAACAGCAAAAAAGAAGAAGTTGGTTTCCGCTAAAGCAGCAAAGAAGAGGCAGTCCAGAATGAGACTGCAGTATTTAAAGTGTTGCTAAAGAGGTCAATCAATCAATCAGGATTTATAGAGTACAGCAAATCACCCATGAGGGTCTCAAGGCGCTGAGACTTTTAGAGCTTACAGAAAGGATTATTACAGACAGCCTGTGGAGGCATAGTGCATTAATGTTCAAAGGCATTGCTTCATCAGAAGTCATATTGAAATATCTTCTTTCTGAATACTGTGTTTCTTTGATGCTATAGTTTACAGTACAGACAAACCATTGACTTTGGCAATCAGATGGGGTGGCTAACAAGGGGTGGGTTTGGGGATTGGGGTTTATCGGAAGTGGCTAATGGAATGATATTGAAAAGTGCCTCATAGCACTTTTCAGATTGAGATTGCAGAGACAGGGGCAAGTGGAAGGGGGAGAAGAACTGAAACGGAATGAGAAGAAACAGGGAGGGAGTGGGTATAAGTGAAATAAACGCATGCTCCCGAAGGCTCAACCTTAGTAGCTGCAATCATCACCTTCCTCATATGTCTTCCTTGTCACAGTCACCCTGGAGCACTATATGTTCTGGCCTTACATTCACCCAAAGAAGAAAATTCACACCCAACATGGCGGCCTGACCCCTGAGCTATAATGGTGGGGTGAATTAGACCATGTCCTTTTTTTCTGTTTTCTGGCTGGAAAATCCATAGCTACGCATTGCTGCCATTCGTGCATTGGTGAGCATGTTTTGTTTTATTTTATTGTCTGGGTGGGACTGCTATAGCATCTCCACTTTTTTATTGTTATTACTTTTTTTGGGCCACTGCTCCCATGCTGAGCGTTACGGGTGGTGGTGTCCATTTGTTTACCTGGTATCGTCGCTCCGAAGCTGAGCGATAGGGAGCAGCAGTGTCTATTGCTATGTTCACCTGCGGTCCTACGCTGAGGGATTGGGAGCGGTGGTGGAGTCACAGTCTGGACAGTGCAGTTGAGATGGCCTCCGGTCCTCCTCTTGGCATCTGAGGTGGATACCTGATCAGAACAGGGGCTAGAGGACAATGGGCCTCCTATAGGTATATATTCAGATCTAAAACATCAATCACGTTGCCACATTGCACTTCAATAGAGGGTTATAACTCTAGGAATCCCTCCCTGAACCTGAACTCTAGGATAGGGAAATATTGAAGTTTTTCTTCTACAAATATCTCAAAATGGCCGCAACTGGTTTAACACAGAAAAAGGACTACCTCCCATAAGACACTGTCAACTGAAATATAAAGACTCCTTGCTTCCTCCAAAGAGCACTCAAAAATGCCACAGCTCCCTTTGTATTGTTATTATGAATGCTAGGATTGAAGGATGTACTTGTATATTTTCTATTTTCTATTTCTGGATTTGGTGAAGCGCAACAGCTACCCCGGCAAAGGGGTGTCCCGGCGCTAAGAACAGGCGCGCAGACTGAGGATAGCGGGGGAGGGGGGAAAGGGGAAACTAGGGAGCGGGGAAGAGGTGAGTCTTGATTGCTTTGCGGAAGACTGGGAGGGAATCAATGGAACGAATGCTGAGGGGGAGATCGTTCCACAATTTGGGGCCAAGGACGCTAAAGGAACGGCCTCCAGTTCGGCAGAGCCGGGTCCTAGGGATTGTCAGGAGGAGTTGGTTGGCAGAACGCAAAGCACGGCCAGGAACGTAAGGTTGAGCAAGGCTACGAAGCAGAGGGGGATTTCCTAGTTTAACGATCTTAAAGATCGTGACTAAGGCCTTGAATTGAATTCGACGTTCCACGGGCAGCCAGTGGAGCTTACGGATGGTAGCTCTGGCTGAACATCTGCGTGGGAGGCCGATCAGCGTTCTGGCTGCCGCATTTTGGATACGTTGGAACCTAGCTGTTTCCGCTTTGTTGGCTCCCAAAAGGAGGACGTTAGCGTAGTCCAGGCGCGATAGGATGGTGGCCTGGACGATAAGCTGGCGAGCCTTAGAATCGAAGAGCCCGAGTATGGGCCTGAGGTTCCTTAGAAGGCCTATGCAGGTGGCTGCCACCTTTTTAGTATGGGACTGGAAGCTAAGGTTGGCATCCACCCAGACTCCCAGATTTTTGACGCAATTTTTGGGGAGTGGAGTGGCGCCTAGGGATGACGGCCACCAGTGCTCGTTCCAAAGGCTGGTGTTGCGGCCTAGGAGGAGCACCTCGGTTTTTCCGGCGTTGAGTTGGAGGTAGTTGTCCGTCATCCAGCGGGCCACAGCAGTCATACCCTCTTTAAACTTGGATGCCACGAGGGACGGGCTTTCCGAGAGGGTGACAACCAGCTGGGTGTCGTCGGCGTACGAGACCAGCGTAAGCCCCCACTCTCTAGCCACGTCCGTAAGTGGCTGGACGTATAGATTAAAGAGGGAGGGGCTCAACGCTGATCCCTGGGGGACACCTTGAGCGATGGGGTGGGATTTAGAAAGAAATGGAGGAGCCGACACCTTGAAGGATCTATCCTTGAGAAAGGATTGGAACCATGCAAGTGCGAGGCCAGTCACACCGGTCATCTCCAGACGTTTCAGAAGGATGTCATGGGATACCGTGTCAAAGGCTGCGCTGAGATCAAGGAGAATCAGCGCAGCACTATGACCGGAATCTAAAATCGTCCGGAGATGTTCCGTAGTGGCCAGTAGGGCAGACTCCGTGCTATGGCCTGCACGGAAGCCGTTTTGGGAGGAGTCTAGGATTCCGTGACTTTCCACGTGTTTCGAAAGGATGCCATTAACATGGCTTTCGGCTATTTTGGAAATCCAGGGGAGAAGGGATATAGGCCGGAAATTTTCTGGTTTGGAGGGGTCGAGGGTAGGTTTTTTAATTATCGGTGATACCCACGCTTGCTTCCAAGCTATGGGTACAGATCCTGTAGAGAAGGAAAGGTTGAGGATGTTCAGCATGGGGGATAGAAAAAAGTCCATCGAGTCCAGGAAATGAGAAGGACTCATGGGGTCCGCTGGGGAGCCAGACTTCACTTTCTTACCTAGTCTGATCAGGTCTGCAGCGGTGATGGCAGAAATTTGGGACAGAGGTAAGATATTAGGAGCTGTGGTCTTAGGAGCTCCACAGAGAGGAGCGATCTGTGGAAAGGTCGCGTAAATTTTCTGGACTTTTTCAACAAAATATGTTGCGAGCTGCTCACATTGCTCGTGGGAAGAAATTTTAGGTAGGGGCGCCCTAGGGTTTTGGAGCTCTTTCACTAGTTTGAAGATGATTTTAGATGGGTTCGCATTGGAGTTAATTTTGTTGGAATAAAAAGAAGCACGGGAAGATCTGATAGCTTTATGGTAGGTCTTAAGCCTGGATAGATATTCTGCCTTATCCAGGTTATCGTAGTGTTTCCTCCATAGGCGCTCAGCTTTTTTACACTCCTTGCGCATTGCCCTAAGGGTGTCGTCGTACCACGGGTTAGAGGGTGTATTACGTCCTTTCGTCAATTTGGCCGGAATAAGAGTGTCAAGGCCGTTGCTGATCCAGTTGGTGAACGAGGTATAGGTCGCGTTTATTTCCTGGTTAGCCTCGTATTGGAACTCTCCAAGGGTTTCATGTAGGGCGAGGGGGGAGAGTTTGTGCCAGGGTCTTTTTAGACGCTGAATGGATTCAGTTTTGATCTGCCGCTGAGGTGCCGGAATACTTAGTTTAACAAGGTGGTGATCCGTCCATCCCATGGGAGTGGGGGTTTCTGTAGCTGCCTCTTGTATGTTAGAGAAGATCGGATCTAGGGTGTGTCCAGCTATGTGGGTAGAAGTGAGGACTAGGGAGTTAAGTTGCAGTGCCGAGAGGTCTGCAAGAAGATTGGTAATGGTATGGTCGCCAGTCGCATCAAAGTGCAAGTTTAGGTCACCTAGGATGGTGAAGTTGGCAGATTTAGTATATTATATATGTGTATTATATTATTATACACATATTTTTAATTGTTTTTACAGCCCTGACGAAGTTCTTTTGAACGAAATGCGCTGGCTGTCCTATGAAATTTGAATAAAGAAGATCAAAAGCAAACAGACATTGGATGGACATTTTTATTTAAATCCATTGATATTTGTTTTATAAGATATAAGGTGGTGCAATCCACAGTGGGTAGAATATTTCTTTCTGCTCATAAACGATCGCCCACTGGGGACAACGGGGTCAGTGGAAGTGCACACCACAGTAGCTAGTAGCTCATTGTTTTGTATACAACTTGGATGGGTTGGCTTTCGACCAGTTGAAAGGTGCGGCACGCACAATCCTTGTGTGTGTAGAGTTGTGTAGTTCCGATTTTGGGTTTTCACAGTCTGGACAGTGCAGTCGAGATGACCTCCGGTCCTCCTCTTGGCATCTGAAGTGGATACCTGATCAGAACAGGGGCTAGAGGACAATGGGCCTCCTAGAGGTATATGCAGATCTAAACCGTCAATCACGTTGCCATATTGCACTTCACTAGAGGGGTATAACTCTAGGAATCCCTCCCTGAACCTGAACTCTAGGATAGGGAAATATCGCAGTTTTTCTTCTACATATATCTCAAAATGGCTGCAACTGGTTTAACACAGAAAAAAGACTACCTCCCATAAGACTCTGTCAACTGAAATATAAAGAAGACGCCTTGGTTCCTCCAAAGAGCACTCAAAATTGCCACAGCTCCTTACCTGAAATAGAAAAAGGACTACATTACTAGCTCTACGCTAGTCAGTTAATAAAACAGCCATCTTGAACTGTCTTACCTCTATCGCAACCTTATTACCTTCTCCCTATTAAGGGCATCTTCTCTCACAGTCTTGCTAAACTTCCCCCTAAAAGGTCAGCATCTCTCACAACCTTGTCTCCCTCCCCCCTTAAGGTCAGCATCTCTCATATAACCCTGTTTAACTTGCCCCATTAAGGGCAACATCCTACATAGACATCTTACCATTGGTAATAAAGTGTTACCCCCCAACCTCTCTAAAATAGCAGTCAAAGGTTTCAAACATAACTTATTAAAATCTCATCCGGAAAACCCTATCTCTGACCCTTCCTTCTCAATGAACAAACGGCTCATTAAGAACGACATCATATTCTACACTAAAAGAAGAGCTCAATGGAGAACAGCCTTTCTCGCTCTCTTTGTGGTCTCTGACATGAAGAAAACAGCGCACAGATTCACACTATCTATTCTTCCCTCCCTTTTCCTCAATGCAGCTGCCACCGTCAATATCTATCATAATGGTATCATCCTAATTCAATCCACCGACCACAACCTCAACTTGATTGATCACATTTTTCCGCTCATCGAGGAGCGAGTCACTCTAACACACCTCTCCTCTCCATCCAATCATTCTGATATCTTCAACTCCCATCCAGATCCCGAAGGAAGTCAGAATTCCCAGCTGACCCCATCCGCCCAACATTATCTCTAGACCTCAATGACAACCAACCTAACAACACATTCCACTTTAAAACCACCTTAACTTCACCAATTTACTCCCCATCCCTCCTCACCCTGTTCTTTCTCCCCCTCCCTGCCCCCTCACCTTTACTCCCAGCACCTTCCTTAAGCCTAACAGCCACACCTCTACCCCCACGGATCCCAGCATTGACAACCTTCAAACCACTTACCCTGCTCTACATCTCTCCCCCTCCCCCTCTCCTTTACTCACAGCACCTCCCATAGGCCCATCATCCTCACCCATACCTTCACTGCCTCTGACACAGCTGTCTCTCAGTCACCTCCTCGCCTGACTTCCTCACTCCCCCACCACATATACACCGACATACACTCAAAAAGAGCTTGTTACTCTATCCCCATCCTCAACCCCCATCAAACGACTCTAAAAAAACTACTAAGCCGCCTACTCCCTCTGTCCACCCATTCAATAAGGAAACTATGATGCCTGACAACAGACTTGACCAGATATTATCAGCCCTTCAACAAGTCAAATCGGACATCTGAACCCTACACAACCTCATTTTATAACAAACCAATTCTGCTTTCATTATACAGGAATACAGTCCATCCCCTCACCTCTGAACTATATTCGCACCCAACATCTTCCTGCAAACTCACAGGCTCATGTGTCTCCACGTTGAAGCACAGTCCCATACCCTAATGCCATATCCCACCCTATCAGGGTGCTAAACCCTCTATTTGACTTAGATACAGGGGCCCTACTCTGCTCTTACGAACTACCTCACCCTCCACATAGTGCTGGACTTTCAGTTAGCCCTCATGCAGACTCCTGAATACAATTGATTCCGATCAACACACCGAGCACCCAGACTCAATTCCAGAGGTATTGCTGAAAATAACCTCACTGTAATCCCCCTCACAACCGAACCCACCACAGTATCCATCCAGCCGTGGCTAAGCTGTATCCTCCTAAACTGCAGGTTCGCCTCTAGACATGCAGCTGATATAGCTGACCTACTTATCACGAACGAACCAGACAACATGGGCCAGATTCACAGAACTAACTTAAGACAAAATCCTAAACTTACTACTTTTGGAATTCACAGAAGTTAGGATTTTGTCTTAAGTTTGTCTTAAGACGGACTTAAGACAAAATCCTAACTTAAGTCTGTCTTAAGCCTGTCTTAAGATAAACTTAAGGCAAAATTCTAACTTCTGTGAATACCAAAAATAGTACGTTTAGGATTTTGTCTTAAGTTAGTTCTGTGAATCGGGCCCTATGATCTTGACAGAAACTTGGCTAAATGAAACATCTACTCCCATCATGGACATCTTGCTACCCCCTAGTTATGACATCACCAGACTAGACAGAACGGACAGGCCAGGCAGTAGGATAGCCTGCATACACCAGATCAGCCTAACAGTGACCAACTCAAATGCCCCCGTTATATCATCTTGCGAATACCTATGCTTAAACATCGCCAACAAACGAATATGCTCTTTACATACCTTCTACCATCCTCTGGGAGATAACCTCACTTTCATAGAACACTTCATGGACATTCTAGCATCTAATGACAACAAGCAAAATAAGCAAATTTTCTTGGGGGACTTCAACATTCACTGGGACGACCAGAACGACCCAGGGGTAAACAGCCTTCAAGCCTACCTCACGAACCTCATCTTAACCAAATATGTAACAGCCCTACACACGACTAGGCTGCAACTCTCGACCTAATAATCTCCAAAGTGGACTCCACTTAGCTAGACTTGATACTTGCGACTTGTCTGACCATCATGTCATTACATTCCAAATCTTGGAAAATCTATACAACCCCTGGGAACTACGATCTGGAAGAGAAACCTGAAAAACGCCGGCTCTGACCTTATACCTTCAGCTAACTCAAACCCTCTCTGTCCCCCAGAAGACCTGGTGGATGTACAGGGGCTGACAAATCACTACTTTCACTCCTTGAACAACCTGTTAGACAAAATTGTGCCGTTGGAACTGAAAAGAACCTCCTCAAAAGACTCAAAACCGTGGTATGATGGGAGGCTAAATGATGACAGAAGCTTTCTTAGAGTAATTGAATGACGGTGGAGAGCTGCCCCCTCAGCTGACTTCCTCAAACTTTTAGGAATCTATCTCCAGAAACACTTATTTTAGAAAGATCAGAAAGTCTAAAACCGATTTCTTCAGGTCTCAACTAGACCTAGCCAAGAACCGCCCCAAAAATCTATTCGATCTTATCAAAGCCCAAACCAAGAGCCTATCTAATATCCTCAACGCTAGCCCCCTCTCTCTACCCAACTGTTATGAATTTGCTTTCTTCTTCACCCCTAAGACAGAATCCAATCAATCAGATAATACTCAAGGACCTACTATCCATCTCAGACTTAAAAAAGAACTCATCACTGCCCCTGGCTGGTGCCCAAGCAAATGACCTCCCATTATTTAAATTAAAAAACAATGCAACTTGGTCCCACTTCAACACCTACAGTGAAGACACCATATTAAAGACCCTAAACGTGCTGAAACCCTCTAATCACTTCACAGACCCACTCCCGGCGAACTACCTAAAAGACTTCATTCCTCTCGTACCACTCCTCTGGACAAAGATTATTAACACATCCCTCCTTCAAGGATCCATTCCAGACATCCTGAAAACAAGTCAGGATTCGCCTATCCTAAAGAAAACTACGGCAGACCCCTCGCACCCTAATAACTATTGTCGGATTTCTAACATTCCTATGTTAGCCAAACTCCTGGAAAAATGCGTTAACATACAGCTGAAGAGTCACATTGATCGATTCAAACTGCTTAACCAATTTCAATCAGGCTTCAGAGCAGTTCACAGCACTGAATCAGCCATGACACATGTATTAGACAACGCTCTAAAAATCCTAGACCAAAATGAAACCTGTCTACTAATCCTACTCTACCTGGCATCAGCTTTTGACACCGTCAAACACGACAACCTGCTTGATCCCCTAAAACACTGAATGGGCTTGTCTGGAAATGTATGTAACTGGTTCGCCTCTTTCCTCCATAATAGATCTCAAAGATTCAAGGTCAACCAATCCCTGTCCAACCCCATGCCAGTCACATTAGGAGTTCCACAAGGCTCCTCCCTCTCACCCACCCTGTTCAACCGTTTTATTGACCCTCTTACTGATATTCTCAGCCTCACCAAGATACACTTCCACATGTATGCAGATGACACCCAAATATACATCAAGAGCCACTCTCTTGATGACATCAAATCGCTCAACACCACACTACAAAGAACCCAAACATGGCTGGCCGAACACCATTTGAAACTTAACTCCCTCAAAACGGAATTCATTTTAATCTCTCCCCCTAACAAAACTCACACTATCCTGGATTGGATGAAGCACTTAACAGCTCTCAATGGACAACCGCTCATAGTCGACTCAGCGAAATCGCTAGAGGTAACGCTGGACAGTAACCTAATGCAGAAGCACATCAGCGCCTCAACAAAAGGAGCCAACTTCCACCTAAAGACCCTAAGAAAACTTAAACCCTTTATGCCTGGCTATGATTTCAAACAAGCAGTTCAAGCCCTAGCTATCTCCCATGTGGAATATGGGGCAGTAACCTTATGCCGCCTCCTTAGGTCATCGACAGCCCCTCTAAGAGCCATGATCAACTCAGCTGAGAGACTAATCACAGGTTCTAAGAGAAACGCTCACACATCCCCAGACCTGAGAGCCATTCAACTGGCTACCGTTTGAAGCCAGAATTCATCTAAAAATCGCTTTTATGACACACAAGGCCCTCTACCACAACGCCCCACACTACCTAGCTCAGAAACTGGTGCTCTCTGCGGGCAGCAGAGCCTCCAGGAGTGCCAAGACTCTTCTCCTACAACCTCAACGATTTTCCAAGAAAAAAATGTATAACCGGTCCTGGCTCCGAGGCTATGGAACACTTTGCCCAGTAAAACAAGAATGAACCCTTTCTCTGCCTCCTTCAAAAGAGAAGTGAAAGTGATTCTCATGGCTAAATTCACATGAACTACATGACTATTTACTGTATTTTATTGTTGTGTTCCTGAGCTCCATATTCGTCCTTCTGTTTTTTTTTCTTTTTTTGCTAGCTTAGTATTGTTTTTTTCGATTAAGAACTATGTATAACATACTCACATAGAACTCTGTATACTAAATCTTGACTTCTACTTATGACTTGTAAAGTGCTCTGATAGTCGCAAGAGTCTTGTTTGTGCTATATAAAACATTCAAAAATTTCCCCTGGTGCAGTATGCTAGTGCTGCTCCTGCACTATAGTGGTCAGGAGTGTTGGTCGCTAGCTTTTTGCGCCCTGCCACCACTCCGGTACCGGGTGCTGGTGATAGGTTGGGGCATGTCTGAAATGCCACAGCTTGTGCTTGCACCATTTGCAGCTCCTTGTGGGGGGCCATACCTGAGCAGTGGGCGGTATATTCTCAGCCCGGCTGGCTATGCGGCTATGAATTCTGCCTTGTCCTGACTGTCAAGCATGGAAGGCAATTTGACTGGGATATGTGGATGCTTGTTACCGTCCTCTGCATGTCGTGCCACAGGGGCAGTGCTGGTTGCTTAAAACCGGTGTCTTTTGCCAGTATATGAGGAAGTGGAGTGCATCCACCATGTCAGCAGTTGCTTTTGAGTGCCGGTATGGAAGGTAAATGCCCTGCGAAGCGGAGGCATAATACTTCTAGCTCTGAGCTGTCAGAGTCTGCTTCCTCGCACCAGCCTGTGGGCATGGATCTTGATATCTTTATGGCCATTATCAATAAGGCTGTGGATTATGCTTTAGCAGAAAGGGAGTGCCCGGCTGCAAAAATCCCCAAGGATTCTCCCCAGCCTGACAGCGGGGTTGCTTTGTGAAGGGTGCAAAATTGAAGGCTAATGTCAGGATTGTCAGATCCAGACCCAAAAAGAAACTTACTGTAAGCACAATTTGCGGAAAGGTCAGGAAAATGATAAAACTAAATGGTTCACCAGCAGAGAGAAATCCTAAAATTGCCGCCGGAAATCCATTACCCGAATTGCCAGTTCGCGCTCTAGTGGTTGTCAGTCATCGGGCTGATTCAGGTGAGGCGCCCGTTCTGTGGCGCACTTCAACCGAACCTTGAGGAGAGAAGGACGTTCGCGCAATAAACAGACCACGCAGTGTCAGCGTAAAAGGCCATTTTATTAGACCAGAACTGCGAATCTGTACATAACAATAAATCAACAATAACAGTAACAGCAACCCCCACTCACACTTCCCCCCCCATTCGTTTCATTCACCCACGTCATCACTAAGCCCTAGCGGCTCCAAACACCCTTCTCTTGGCCGTCAATCACCGTCTTCCAGCCCCCAGTCATTGCAAACTTCCAGTCAAACTTCGGTCCGTCCTGTGCCAACTCCCCCCCCACGGGATGGGTATGCCCGCTCTTGACCCCCTGTCCCTTCGAATCCTGCCTACAGCAGCTCTGGCCTAAACTGGCAACGCTATCGACCAACCCAGAAACCACCTCTAACTGCCGGGTGGGTGGGCGGCCTTTCGAGCTCCCTCCCGATGGTGCCAGGCGCAGAAAAGAGGAAGATCCCTTCCTCCCCCGCGCTTAAGTACCCACCCCCTAACTCCTCCCCTTCCCCTACCTGGCCTATCCCCTGCACGAAAGACCCCGGGGAAAGACTAGTCTGCGACTCTGCTTTCCCCGGGGCCCGGCATCGCGCATTAAACAGACCAAGCAGTGTCAGCGTAAAAGGCCATTTTATTAGACCAGAACTGCGAATCTGTACATAACAATAAATCAACAATAACAGTAACAGCAACCCCCACTCACACTCCCCCCCCCATTTGTTTCATTCACCCACGTCATCACTAAGCCCTAGCAGCTCCAAACACCCTTCTCTTGGCCGTCAATCACCGTCTTCCAGCCCCCAGTCATTGCAAACTTCCAGTCAAACTTCGGTCCGTCCTGTGCCAAGTCCCCCCCCCAAGGGATGGGTATGCCCGCTCTTGACCCCCTGTCCCTTTGAATCCTGCCAACCAGTGGACCCCCTGTAGGGCGGTTCACTGCCCCACCCCCCCCCCACAGGGCTGTCCGTCGGTCACTGCACAGTTACTCCCGCCGACACCATATAGACTCGTTCCACAACTTGCGCACCACATCCCGCAACTCCATCATGTACCACGCATTACCCAGCCGAGACAGGTGCACACCGTCCTCCCTAAAAGCTAAAGGCTCCTCCAGTCGAATCCCAGGATGCAAAATGACCTTAACGTCCCTGTCCGCACAGTACAGTCTCTTTGCCCGATTAAGTTTCCTCCGGGCCTTCTCAATGGCCCCATGTTTCATAGCACCCCTCCATACTTTCCTGGGAACCGACTCCGTCCAGGCAATGCAGGCCCCCGCCATCCTTGATTTCAACACTTCCAAGTCCCTTTGCATAAGTTGTAACAATGCCAATCCAGACAGTTGCACCAGGTCGTTCTCTCCCAAATGAATGATTAACAAATCCGGGCATCCCCTCTGTGGGACCATCTTCGCGAGCCAGGGCAGTAGTGCGCCCCATCGCAATCCGCTCTTTCCCCACCATTTCACCTCGTGCAATTGTCCTTTCAGTCCCAGGTTACGGCCGTAAACCTGCTGGACAGCATATTTGGAAGCCTTGTGCACGAATGAGTGCCCAACGATCCAAGTCACCGTCCTACCGCCCGGGCCACCCACGCAACCTACTGTTGCGTGTTTATCTAGGTTCCTGATCGATACTGTGACCTTATGCCCCTATTCGGCTATAAATCCATTTATTCCCTATATTGGCATAACCGTTCAAGTGCGATTTTCTGAAAAGTCATCTCTGGCCTCACACGAACAGAGCCACATTCCAGCATAGTTCCTTCTGCCACTTCCTTTGCGACCAATTAGTGCAATGACAGAGCAGCAGTCACTATCTGATATTCCTAGATAACACTCCGAGTTCTTCAACAAGATAAAAACTCAGCAAACCTGGAAATCCCCGCTTGCTATGTTTTGATTAGTAATGGAACTCTAATGAGCAACTGATAACTATCACTTCCTAGTGACATCTTTAATTGACGTCTTATGTCCAGCAAACTTGCGTCAAACCCGGCACCTGTCAGGTATAAATATTACCAACGTTGCCTTAAGCAAGGCCTGTTGTACGAGCTACTGAAGCCAGCTGCCTGCACGACCCCGTGTTGGTAAATCTAGCACTCTGTCGCTGCAGCCTGCTATCCTGTGGTGGTGAAGCTGCTGATACCATTATCGCCGCTAAAGCGCGACCTATGGTGACGTACGCTTAAGGAGCTGAACAGCCGTCCCTCTGCGAAGACATCCAGCAGATTCCAGCTGCCCGCGGACGCTGTCCCCCCTCCTTCCTCGACGCGCTGAAGAGAAGCCGCTGCCTTTCTCGTGCAGAGAAATCCAGTCCCGGCGCTTCCGGTTTACCCTCGCGGGTGACTGGGATATCGAGAGAGACCCCTGAAGGAGATACCAATCCTCCATCATTCTATTCAGAGGTATGGTGTTGACTAAACCCTTAGACGAGAATTCTTGAAACAAACCTTGGCAAAACCAACTTAACTTAAAGCTACTTACTTGCTCCCCTTTCACGTGTTAGGCTTAGGTCAGGCACACTGGGGTAGGCTTAGTTAGAAGCACCAGTTGAGTATGTTAGCCTAATGTATATATGACTGTATATATGTTTTATTACTTTTAAACCATTGTATGGCTAAGAAACCATATCAATGCTTTTACAGTTCTATTTCGCAATACTTATCTTACTGTACGTACTTTTTATAATAACAATTATTGCAATTGTGGCAATACATTTCTCTTGTATGAGAAGAAAGACTGTTCAATAAATGTTAACCCTTTATTGACAAACGCCCGTCTCTCTATTCTCTACATCTCGTGAAAGTAAACTGCACTAGACTGACTGAGTGAAATACATGTCTATTGTTTCACACGACCCTAGAGATTGACTCTTGATCTGAGGAGCAAAGTTGTCATGTTGCACGGTTGTTGGAAAACTGAATCCCTTCTTGTCTGTGCCAAGGAAGCTGATCACTTCCTATGCAGAGAAGAAAGTTTCCAGTGACCTCTGAGCTAGTTGGTAACACAACCCAATTAAGTTTAGCATAGTCAGTGGAGGCCTGGAATATCCGCAGTTCCACGTTGATACTACTGTTTATGTTATTCCAATGCGCAGGGCCTAGTGGAGATAACTAGGAACTACACTACACTACGAAGAAAAAGATGTTAGAACAGGCAAACAAAACAGTGCAACACCAACAACCTGCCTGGGACCCTACTACTTCCTCACATACCTCTCGCAACAGCGCGAATTCCAACGCCCAATCCCCTTAATCCTGTCCCAGGACCAACCCAGGCGAGCCGCCGCAGTCGCAGCCCCAATGCGAAAGGAATGAGTACCGTAACCAGTTCCATCAATCCCCAATCGTCCCAAAGCCACACGCAACACTGCCAACAACTGGCCAGCCGACACTCTCGCACCAGAGGCATGGCAGAAAATCTCACCACCCGGGCCCCAGCCGACCCCCAGAAAGATCTCCACTCTAGAACCGGGCAAACCGCCCGCCAGACTCATTCAACCACACCCACTTGCCCCTGCCCACCTGATCCGTCTTCGAGCGACCCAGCCAGATCCCCAGACGCCCCGCATCCACCCGCACATCCTCAAACAACCTGCCCGCCCCCGTCTCGTGCCCAACAATTCAGACACCCGAAACGCCCCAAAGAACATCCACACCATGCACAAACGAAACAGGCCCACTTCAAACTGGTCATAACAGCAATCCGGCAACACCCCAACCAGCCGAACCAACAAATAAAACGTCACTGCCTCCCGCAGTCGACCCCCCCCCGGTCCCCCTCTCCCGACCCCACCCCCGCAACATGCGAGCCAGCACCACATCCCTGGTGGGGTCAAAACCCAAAAACAAAACACAGTAAAAGGAAATTCCAGCCAACTTCCCAGAGATCGTAGCAGCAGTCAGACCCCGGTCCATACAGGAAAACACATAGCCCCTTAAACCCTCCAGCACAGCCGACTCCCCACTCACGACACCATCCACCGTCCAGCCCATAAAAGTACTAAATTCAGACCATGCCAGACGATAAGTCCTCCTCGTGGACGGGGCCAACGAACCCTCCACCAGACCAATCATCCTCACTCCCCCAAGGCCCAGATGCCGGCCGGCAGCTCGGTCTTGCAGGCGTCCGCTCCCGGCGCCAGGTGCCGGAACCGCTGCCACTGCGAACGAGACAAAGCATCCGCAATGTCATTATTCGCCCCAGGGACATGCTTGGCCTGAAACACCACATTCAACTGCAGGCACGCCAACATGAATCTGCGCAACAGCCGCAGCACTCGCAGGTCCCTCGCCCTTTGGTGATTAACAAGGTCCACCACCGTCATGTTGTCAACGTGAAAAAGCACAGTCCTGTTCCGAAAGTCCTCCCCTACACCACCAGTGCCACCAGCAATGGGAAGAACTCCAAAAAGGCAATGCTCCTGCCTTGCTTGTTCCAGGAGGCCGGCCAGCTCTCCGCACACCACCGACCATCCCAGAAAACACCAAACCCCGCTGACCCAGCCGCGTCAGAGAAAATTTGGCATTGCCAGACCGCCCTTTCCTCATCAAAATCCAAAGGCACCCCGTTGAACTCCCGCAGGAACGTAATCCAAGTCCTTAAATCCGTCCTCACCCCCAGGGAAATCCTCACTCTGTGATGCGGAAGCACTGCCCCCGACATGGCCATGCCTAGCCGTCTGCAGAACGTCCGCCCAGCCAGCACCACCCTGCACGCAAAGTTAAGGAAACCCAGAAGCTTCTGAACCGCCCGCAAAGGGATCCGCCGTTCCCCCACAGCCCACTCCAGACACGCAAGAATCTCCTTCACCTTAGCTGCCGGCAGGCGCGCCAACCATTCCACCGAGTCCAGTTCAATCCCCAGAAACGTGAGGCAACAGCTGGGACCAACCGTCTTCTCGGGCACCAAAGGGACCCCAAACTGCACGGCCAAGGCCTGGAAACGCGGCAGGGCCCTGCCGCAGTCCCCTGACCCCGCCCTGCCCAGGAAGAGGAAATCGTCCAAGTAGTGAGTGACTTCACGGCACCCACTCACCCGCACCACGACCCACTGCAGAAAAGTGCTAAAAAGCTCAAACAACGCACAGGAGATAGCACACCCCATGGGCAGGACCTTGTCTACATAGATGGCTCCCCCGAACTGCATGCCCAAAGGCGCAAAATCAGCCGGGTGAATAGGCAGGAGCCGGAAAGCCGACTTAATGTCACACTTCGCAAACTCCGTACCGGGACCACACAACCGCACCATCCGAACCGCATCGTCCACCGACACATACAGCACCCTCGAGTCCTCCTCTGTAATGAAGTCATTCACCGACCGCCCCTCCGGCCACGACAAGTGGTGAATCATCCTGAACTCCCCTTCCTCTTTCTTGGGCACCACCCCCAAAGGAGAAATGATCAGATCCGGCAAAGGCCAGTCAGCAAACGGGCCTGCCACTCTCCCCTCCACCACCTCCTTGTCCAACTTCGCAGCCACCACCCCCGGCAACTCCCTCGCCGATCTCAAATTCTCAGCCCAACGACGCTCCCTGGGACCCAGGTAGCCAACCCTAAAGCCCTCAGTGAAACCCCAGAAGAGCCGCGCCGCGGCCTCGCGATCAGGATAGCGCGCGAGCCACGGGGCCATCGCCTCCACCCTAACCGGAGTAGGCGCCCTTTGGGGCAGGCTGGCCCCGACCCCTCGCGTTCCGCCACTGCTCGGAGGGGGTGGTGAGTGAGAGGCACTGCGTAAGGGGGTGTTTCCCACCGCACTTCGAGCACTCGTGCTTGAACTTACATGGGTACCGAGAGCAGAACCCCCGACTGTAGCTCCAACACACCCCCGTAGCGGGCCCTCCGGGTTTGGACGGCTGACCGGACACAATGGTGTTGGGCACAGTTCCACCCCCCGCCCCGCCCTGGGCGGGACGCGTCGGAAAAGACCGATATAAAACCGGTAAACCACTGGCCGTATGTGTAGAGGCCGACGAGTGCGAGGACGCCATCCACTGCATCCAAAGCTCTTGGTCCACCTCTCCCCAACTCTTCTCCGGATCAGCGCTAACCCGGGCCCGAAACTCCTCGTCGTAGCTCAACCATGCAAACCCACCAAACTGCATCTGGGCCTTGCGAATGATATCCATATACTTGAACAGCGCAATCGCCCGGTCCAGATACTTCTGGCAATACACGCTGGCAAAAATCAAAAAGGCCAACGTCCAGTTCTCCATAGTTATAGGCAACCTAGGCCGCCTCGTCAACTCCCACTCCTCCTCCTTGGAGCCCTCCTTAGCCTGCACTTCCCGATGCAGCAATTTAAAAACATCCACAAATTCGTGTTTCCATATCTTGTCCCTCATTTTTTCCGACAAGTGCGACCCCAAAGGCATCGCCAACCCCATGTAAGGCATTTTCTTAGGGACCTTCACCCCTTTTTCTTCCTTGCTATCACCTTTATCCGTCTGCACCGCCAAAGTCACCGACTTACCATCCACCTTCTTACCATCCTCAGGTGGACCGCCTGACGCGCCCCCCCTCCCTCACAGACCCATCCCCCACACCCACAGACCGGCAGGTGCGGTTACGGCCATCCCCACCCCGAGGAGCGTCATCCCAAGCCGCCCACCAGGCACCCTCACCTGTCAATGCCTCCGTCCGCTCCCGGGGCCACCATGGATCCCGTCTTCTTCCTCGTTTTGGGCTCGACCTGCAACACACCAAGGTCGTAGTCTCCCGCTTCGCGGCCTACGCCTTCCAAGTCATCCCACACCCCCCCCCTCTTCCAATTCTTCACTCTCGTCACTGTAGTCCAGCTCAAGCACCGGTTCCAGATTCACTCCTTCGCAGGCCACATCTTTCACAGCACGCTTCACACCCTTCTGCACACATCCGCGGCCACGCATTCCGGTGGCGCCACGTGCCGAAGTCGCCCGATCCCGCGGAGGAGGGACAGCCGCCGCGGACTGCCCTACTTCTTCCGGCCTGCGTCTCAGAGCCGTGGTGCGCCCCGCTAGGCCCCCCTTTGCTCTGCCGACAACCGCCGACTTGGAACCCCTCCCGCCCCCCAGGTCGCTCGAACCTGGTGGGGCCCCGGCACCATCGGGCCTCAAAGCCGAGCAGGCCGTCCCTACTCCGGCCGCGCCCCCAGGAAGGTTGGCGGCCGGCCCTGACTTCTGTAACCTGGCTTTCCTGGCCTCCTCCTCCTGCTTCTTCGCCTCCCTCTCCTCTTCAGAGGTGGGGGTGGGAGGACCCTCAATCTCAGGGCCCCAAACTGCACCCACTCTGGCCCTCGTCTCCTCAGCCCATCTGACCTCCTGAATTTGCACCAGAATCCGCTCCCCACGTGACCTCTCTTCCCAGGAAACGGAACCCCAAATCGGCGGTGGGGGGGGCGGGCCGTAGCCAAAGAAATCACTCCCCCGGGGGAAAAAACCCACCTGCTGAAAACCCTGCACCCAACCCGGGCCGCTAATGGGGACCAGAGCGGGCGAAGCGCTCCGGCCCGCCGGAAACCCAGGCGCCAACGGCCTCACAACGGCCGGGGTGCCTGCCCTGGAACCCCTGGACAAGTCAATAAGGGCCTCCCCCAACACCTCGCCCGGCCCCGGAAGCACAAGCCCAGACCCATCCCCCTGAACATCACCAGTCATCCTCCAGGCGGACCAAAGGCCCAGAGGCCCTACTGCCACCCGGCGACCCCACCAGGACCACAGCAGGCCCGGCCGAGTCGCCCGCCTGCCCCTCCCCCTGCACGGCGCCGGCCGGCACCATCAGAGGCCCGCGGAGCGGAAGCGCGGAAGGCGCGGCCATCACGGCCGCACCCGAGGCCCCAGGCAAAAATTCCAGCGGGGGGAAGGGCCGCGCGGAGGTTGTCCTGCGCTTCCCGCCCGCGCCGTATCCTTGGGAACACCCCCCCCTCCTAACCCCAGACCCCCCCTCCTGGTCAGGCTCGTCCTTCAAGCAGGCGAACACCGCCGCCTGAACCCCGGCCGAGGCAGCCCTCGTGCCCCTGGTGGCCCCCACCCAGGCTTGATCCATGACCCCAGGCCTAATAAGATCGTCGCGGCCGGCCCTAGCAAGCAGCAACAAGGCCTCACAGACCTGTTCCGCAGACACACCAGACATCCTACCCAAGCAAGAGAACTAACAAGGAAAAGCTAGAAACCCCAGCTGCAGTGGAACAGCTTCGAGCAAAAAATCCCCCAAAATTAGCACTAGGCCTCAAACTAACCACTAACAAACTCCTTTCGAGCTCCCTCCCGATGGTGCCAGGCGCAGAAAAGAGGAAGATCCCTTCCTCCCCTGCACTTAAGTACCCACCCCCTAACTCCTCCCCTTCCCCTACCTGGCCTATCCCCTGCGCGAAAGACCCCGGGGAAAGACTAGTCTGCGACTCTGCTTTCCCCGGGGCCCGGCATTGCTGTGCACACCGGGAGGATTAGGGAAAGTCCGTTGCGGTAATCCTAGAAATCCTAGTTCTTGAGTTGCGGAGATTAGTGGACTTCACAAGTGTACAGAAGTAAGACTGTTCCGATACCATTTGGCCTTTGAGCATGCGCAATTTGTTATTGAAGGAAGTCGAGTGTGAAGAGAGAGCATGCGCAATAAATAATCTTAGTGTGAAGAGAGCATGTGCAATTGTTCATTCACAGCTCAACTAAGTGGAGAAAATTTGAGAGTCAGCCCAAGTCTTTAGTATTTGAAAGAATACACATAAAATAAGACAGAAACTCAGGCATATTAGTGAGGAAACTAGTTTCAGCCTATACTCGTTATCACATGAAAACTGTTCAGTTAGTTGGGGCATTTTGAGTGATGTACCTCAAAGATTTAGTAGTAGAGCAACTGACTAATAAGCACAGGCAAATACAAGTGGTGAAGCAGGAAGATATAGATAAGAGATACTTACCAAGTAGACAGCCGTAACTCAATAGGTAAAGATCCTCCCTAAAAGAGAAAAGAACAAGGATAGCACCAGATTAGAAAAGTTTAATCATTATTCCTTAGTTACAGCAATTGAAGATAAGAATAAAAACAGGAAAGAAAAAATGGAGAGAGGCATTGGTCACATCTAGTGGGGGTACGTAAACAGGAGAAAGGAATATAGACAATCAGTAGAAGCTAGTAATAAGAAGTAATAAGTGTTTTCATGGATGAGTTCCCTCAGGTGAAGGTGGAGTCTCTGATGGCAGGTCTGGCTTCCAGTTGTTTCATCATCTATGAGGGTGCTTCACCTAGAGACTTAGTTGATAATGGGGTGGACAGAGCGGCCAAGCTGGCTTACTCTGCTGCTAACATTTCCATCTGGGCAGGGGTCTGCATGATTTTCAAACCATATTGGAAGAATTTAAGTAAGGGGATGATGTCAGTTCACATTTGTCCCTTATGGAGATGCAAGTCTGCTTCTTGTTAGAAATTACCTTTGACTTTGAAGGCGGAGGCTTCCCAGAAGGCCCCCCTTTCTTGTTTACCCTTTGATGGGGCTAAGTTGTTTGGCCCTCAACTCTGGGAACTTTGGAAGTAGACTGTGGAGGATCGTAACCTCCTGACACCTTAGAGGCCTGCAGTGTGAGGCTGGGGGATTGGTTATCGGTGGGCGTTTGTGAATCTCTTCTCTACAGGGAAGGGGCCTCCTAGCCCTTTTATGGGAGGGGATGTGGCTGTGGCACTCCCTTCTCTGATATATCCCGGCACCAGCTTGCAGGAGCTGCTCTTGTCTGTTCCGCTAAAAAATCATCATAATCTGAATTGGACAATTTTCATCAGGTTGGGTAAGAGATATTTTCATCCTGACCCCGATTCCTCGCAATCCACTGAAGCATCATGACCTGTAGCAGAGGATCTTTGAGCTACTCTGGAAAGAGTGCCATTATTCCTTTCCCAGATAATGAGTGGGGCCATGGGTGTTATTCCCTGATGTTCCTGATCCACAGGTGGCGGGGGTTACCACCCTGTCATGGATCCCAAGACTGTGAATTCCTATGTCCCTTACCAGAAGCTCAAGATGGTGAATTTGCAGATGAATTTGCCCCTTATTTCTCCTGGGGACCATTTTGGCATCCTTGCACCTTTTGGATGCTTATTTCCAGATCCCTGTGCATCCTCTTTCCCAGAGATATTTGATGTTCCTTGACCTGGGGTGACATTTTACAATTCTGTGTCCTTTACTTTGGATTAGTCTCAGCACCTAGGCTGTTCACAAAGGTCATTGCTCCCCTGGTAGGTCTGTTGCATGTCCAGAGGTGCTTCTGTATCTTTACCTGGAAGACTGGATAATTTTCTTCCAAAAGGAAGAAGGGTACGAAGTTCCTTGGTCCCTTAAAAATCTTGGTCAGAGACCTAGTTATAGTCACTTGAGGCAGATTGACCTGTCAGTTGAGTAGTGGGAGGAGAGGAATTGCTCCTTTCGGAACTAGTGCCCTCCCACACCCAGCAAGCTAGGTGTCATGCTTCATCATATGGGCCTGCTTCTTGTCGGGTTGGTGCTGCAATACCCGGCGTGCACCCATAAAGGGGCTCTTTATCAGAGATATTTTGTTACTTGCCATTTGGTCCCGTGGGTATGAGGATCCTTGTGTGTTTGAATGTAGTAGTGAGTGGGAGGATTAAAACAGGTCAGGGGTCCTATAGAACCAAATTTATTCTAGCAGGGTCTATTCTAGCAGGGTCCCTGCCTGATTAAAAAGGGGGGGGGGGGCGACTTTCTGACTATAATGGATCACGATAATGCGCTCTACTCCTGGTGGGTCAACATGTTTGTCGCCTATTTGTCTGGCGATTCTTCAGGACGTTAATGTGAAACTTATCTACACCCAGTGGTACGGTGAGAACCTACCTACCACTTAGTGGATCAGCGGGAAACGTGCTTGCGAGTTCAATGGGCAACCTGTAGAGGAGATACAACATTTCAAAAACAATATAGGTCTTAAATACAGCGGGGATATGTTTGTTCAAGTCTGCTAATGAGTGACTCTGTACCTACCTAGTGGGAAAAAGGTTCCTTTATATCCAACCACAGCTCCATAATTATGACCACAACGCCATAGCTCCAGGGAGACAACACATGCATGCTTGGGTCCCCTGACGACCTGTGGGAGTTGTGGCTGTTTTTTCTGGAAACTGCAATAGGGACCATTTCTCTAAAAAAGCAGGACGGGTGCTCTACCAGCAGCACCACCCCTTCAAGCTCAGCACCACTGTCTCGCTTCTGTCTCGCTTCTGTATCTCACGGCTTTTTAGAGGCCTTTTGAAGGAATGTTTTATGACCAGCCTAAGTGATATTCTTACCCCTTTTAACATTTTCTAGACACATATCTACAATGTGTCCAGAGTCTGCTGGAATTGATGAGGCACTTACTAAATAGCGATTAGGTGAATTCTATGACAGTGAACTCATTGTTATAACTGAGGACACTCACGCAGCTAATTCTTCACCATTTTTAACCAGTACCATGTTTTTAACTTGTGCCACATTTTTATCTTGAGTCACCTGATTATTATGATTTGCACTACTTGGTATGTATACATACAATGTGTATTATCAAACAGGCACTTCTGCTCACCAGATATTCACCTAAGTATGACAGCAGAATACTAGTATATGTTCACAATTGTATTGAAGACCTATCTTGTTTTTGAAATTTGTTATCCCTCCTGCAGGTTGCCCATTGAATTCGCGGGCACATTTCCAGCTGATTCACTAAGTGGTAGGTAGTTTTGCACCGTACCACTGGGTATAGATAAGTTTTACATTAAGGTCCTGAAGTATCGCCACTGATCCCCCAGACAAATAGGCGAGAAACATGTTGACCCACCAGGAGTAGAGCGCCCTTATCATGACCCATTGTGGACAGATAGTCGCTTCACCCCCCCCCCCCCTTTTAATCAGGCAGAGACCCTGCTAGAATAAAGTTGGTTCCATTGGACCCCTGACCTGTTTTATTCATCCTACTCACTATTACATCAAAACACACTAGGGGCCTCACACCCACGGCACCAAAAGGCAAGGAACAAAAGATCTCTTATAAGGAGCCCCTTTATGGGTCCCTGTCGGGTATTGCAGCTCCGACCAGGATGAGGAGCAGGCCCATATGATGAAGCATGACACCTAGCTTGCTGGGTGTGGGAGGGCACTCATTCCTGAAGGAGGAACTCTTCTCCTCCCACTACTCAACTGACAGGTCAACCTGCCTCAAGTTTCTTACCTGGACGGTTCACGCTGACCAGCCATCAGTAGCTACAGTTTTTGCCCAAAAAGAACCGGAGGCTGCACCAGCAACTCGCCGGACCCGCTTCGCGGGTCCCGCAGTGCGGCTCTAACCGCGGGAGTCGCTGTCTTTGAAGGGGCTGCTGTTTCCCGACCGGCAGGGCTGCGAGCAATAGGCAGGGACTCCGTGGACCAGGAGTCCCTGCGCGCCCTATCACCACCAGCTGGACTGCTCTCCCTGCCGGCCCCGCCTACCCGCCAATCACGCCCCTTGCTTCCTAAAAATCGTCGTGTACCCGCTGCGCGGGAGCGCTCCGGGAGAAGCCCGGGACAATGCGGGACCGTCTGTGGCCGTCCGTGGTCGGACAAGGTTGGGTTGGGCCTGAACCTCTGGCAAAATCGTTTCTCAAGCAATAGGTGCTCTACCCTTACTGTTTGGGACCCAAAGGTACATCAAGATAGACTGTTTTTGAAAGGGAGGGTGATACACTTTTCTCTAAGGGTTGAAGGTAAAATAAGTTGGAAATCATTATGCCTTTGAGATCAGGGAAAGAACGCTTAGTCTAGTTACAAACATCTAAGGGAGTTGTTTCTGGCCCGCTGGATGCTTTCATCACTAGAGCCAAAGGGATTTTGGAGAAAGAAATAGAAATGGTGGAAAAAAGGTTGTCCCTAGATTTGGTTACTGGTAAGCGCTCTTCGATGGGTGGCTTGGCATTAGCCAAAAGTCCCGTTCCCCATGCAGCATTTAACTGCATTTATTCTATGAAGACTGAGGCAATAGTCCATGTGGATGGAGAGGGGGTGGCCCTACTTACATCTCCAGTCACCGATGTCTCGAAATCAAACGTTAGTCAGCCAAGGGAGGGGGAAGAAACCCAGAATAATGGGGACAATGAACATAATTTGGTCAACTTTTCCCAATCTAATGACTCCACTTCATCTAACCCGCCTGAGGACGATCTTACGAGTCCGAGATTGATATCTCGCAAGAGAAAGCACGATTCGAGTCCCCAGGGGGCAAAAGACTTAAAGCAGCCTAAATTGAATGACACACGTAGTCTTCTTTTACCAGTCCTACACCCACCCTTGGGTTTTCCTAATGTGTATTGTCCCTCTTTCACCCCCT
The DNA here is from genome assembly GCF_964263255.1 of Lissotriton vulgaris. Taxonomy (NCBI): domain Eukaryota; kingdom Metazoa; phylum Chordata; class Amphibia; order Caudata; family Salamandridae; genus Lissotriton; species Lissotriton vulgaris. Next base: position 52,999,724 of record NC_141699.1, on the reverse strand, counting down.
TGGGGTCATCTAATCCTTGTCCAACATGCCTCAACAGTGATGACATTCTCTTGGTCAAAATTGAGGCCATGTTTAAAACTATTCTGCTTCCAGTTCTGGAACAAACAAGGTTGATGACTTCCAAAATCGATGCTCTGGAGACCGTAGTTAACACAAATCTGGGTTTATTGCAAAAATTATCCACCCCTAGTTCTGCTGCAGGGGCCCGTAATCAGACACTATGTAAAACCAAACCAGCCAGTAATTCCCCAGCAAATCAGGTAACTAAGTCAGCACCAACAGGGGTAGCTATTAATAAACTCATAGCAGGGGCAAGGTCAGTTGAAACATCTAGCACCGCAAGTGGAGGCCCCGTGATACACGCTCCTAAGAAAAAAGACTTACCTAAATCCAACTCAGATAAAATGAAACCATCCACGTCAGATGGCATGACAAAACCATCCTATAGTACCCCAGCTCAGCCACCTAGTAGGCAAAAAATTAACCATCAGCCTACCAGGACGCCGTTTGTGGGCAAACAAAGCATGAGTTTAGCTCCCCGTGTAAACCTACCCCCGGAGGCGACCCAATACACTATAGTTTTAACTGGTGTTGCTCCCTTAAGAGATGGTATTAAGGAGACACATGGGGAACTGCGTAATAAGGCGATATTTTGGCTAAATAAGAACCGTCCCTTACCACCATCATCTCCAACAGAAATTCTCTATGTAAGGAGAGTTGATTGGGTGGGTAATGGTACCAAAGATCTGGAAGGGGACTGTATCTTAATTTCATTTAAAGACCCCTGGGTGGTTGATTTTATATGACGGAAAGCCAGATTTGCCCGCCAGGGTGATGTACAATCTCTGGATCTTGCGTATTTTTATCCACATAGACATAGCAACTACCCCCTAGGCCCAACCCAGATGAGAGTAAGAGATGGGAGGTATCAAGGGTTAAGAACACCTCACATACAGCAGCACCCCCTACTTTTTAACCACTTTGGGCCTCTGTCTGACTTGGAGCAGAGAGACTGACTGCACGCACCAAGAATGAAAAGTAAACCTATTGCTGTTAGTGGGAATGAGGCACATACATTACATCAAGCCCCAATGGCACTTGAATCCAGCGATCAGTTTGTACCTGGCGCAGTGGAAAAAACAGTGGCTACGGTAGAGGGGGAAAGTCTGGATAAAATTGACATAGAAGAAATAGGGGAGATAAACATGCTTACACGGACTACTCTAATGACTGCCCTGCCCCCGCTAATCTTGCACAGAATACAACAGAACCCACACCAGAAACATTTAACATAGTGTCTTCGAATGTTGCGGGAGTGAAGAGTCGCATGGATTCTGAGGATTGGCTTGAGTTTGTTGATAAATATGATGTTGTGGTACTACAAGAGACCTGGGCACCCGAACCAATTCATAAGGCAGGCTTTATAAACTTCTTTAAAGCCGCAATCAAGAGTAGTAAAGGGCGAGCATCAGGGGGCCTGATAACGTGGCTAAAACAGGCATCGGGATATAACAGCACCGAACATTATGAGGATAATCCTGACCTACTGGCCATCAAACTGAGCAAGGGAGGTGGACAGGATATGATCATTATTAACATTTATTCACGTGACCTCCCTGGTGGTCGGTGCCCTGCCATTGTGGATGCCCTGGACAGACATCTAGCTGGATTGAGTAAAGACACTTTAATCCTTCTAGCGGGTGATTTGAACTGTACAATTGAGCCGCTCTATGTCGCAGGGGATAGTTGTGGGTCCGCAGAGGATGCATAGGCAGACATTGGCAGATTCTGAACAGTAATGGACGTGAATGGCGAAAACCGCTGTTTTCCTACAAGAGAGAGAGAAGTTTACAGGATGCATTGGTACACACACGTCCCAAAAATAGAAATCCAGTCCATGATAATAGTGTTCTTAACGCCTGGGGCATGCCCCCAGTAGTTGGCCATTACCCCTGTGGTAGTTGCAGTGTGTGTCACCTGACGACTGCTAGTAAAACATTAAATCTAGAAACAGGAAAACTTTGGCACTTGAGGGGACACACAAATTGCAATTCAGAAAATGTGATTAATTTAATTACTTGTCCCTGTAACCTGAATTACGTGGGAATGACCACACGAAAAATTAAATTACGCATCTGCGAGCATCGCAGCAATGTACGATGCCGGAAAGGAACGACTAAGCTAACTACCCATTTCCTTGAACAAGGACACTGTCCTAATGATATCAAATGGACGATCATAGAACAAATGCAGCAGGGGCATGTAGGTACCATCTTTGAGAAGGAACAGAGATGGATCTACCGTCTATCCACACATTCCCACGGGCTGAATGATGAAATTCCGTGGGGTTCTGTGATGAGACGTTAACCTGCAACCTCTCTCTTTAAATGTGGGTTATGACTGCAATGATGAATTCCTTGTATAAACGCAAAGAAGACATGCTCCCTTAGTGTCTAACAACCATGGGCGTATATGGGAACAGTTTCCTTTATTGCTTACAGAGACAGTTAAGAGGATAGAGAATAGCCTCCCCTTTTTCCCATTATATGGTTAAAAGATGGTTTTACTCGATAACCGTTTTTTCCTCCTTTTCTTTCAGCAAAGTCGGCCAGTGATGTAGACTATGGCAAATTAATAATAACAGCCCCACAGCCACGTGTGTGAATATGACTATCTTTGTCACACTTGAGGCGTGTTTACAAATAACAACGTATAAATAAAGCACGCGTTGTTGAATCCTGCAATTGCAAGACGCTTTAAAGTGAAAACGAAGTGTCCCTTTAAGAAATAGACGTCTCGGGTCAACTAACCATGTGTTGCTCACGCAAAGCATGCCTGGATTACGTCTTTATTAGTGACTCTTCCCCAACGGTCCGGTTGTTTACAGGCCGTGGTTGAGTGTGAATAGGTGGTCATGCGGGGAGTCGTTTGGATGCAAGTGAGTACAACCTGCACAATAGGAATGATGTTGTTTAAGCGATATTGCGCTAACCCAAGTTTAGACCGAGATTGGTGACGCTCTGACCATCTCGCTAAAGCGCTACTTTCTATTATGATTGCAGATTATCCGAACGTGAAGGTTTCCCCCACCACGGACCTAAGGGGTAATTTCCTCATTTATATTAAGTAAGTGGGTCCTAACTATCATTCCGAATGTCCCGTGTTTTTAAAAAATGTTTTACTGTGCACTCTCTCTCTATATGAGAAAAGATTCCAGGGCCTGGTTTCATCAGAATCGATGTCAGGCTCAAGAGGGTTTTGTGACGAACTGCCAAAAGTCTCTTTTTTTCATAACCTCGGGCGTTGTGAAATACAGCTAAACAAATAGTGTAGCAAGCCTAACGAAGCGGAATTAATGTCAGTAATTCCTCCCATGCTGTTAATCACGATGTTGCACTTTTATGTAACTACTATACAGTTTAAAAAAATTTCGGGGTCTATATGCAATGCACCTCTTTGTAAATACCTGATGAGGAGTACTTAAAGGAGACCGCCAAAACAATACTAATTTTGGTTTTATTATTTCAGATTGATTATCCCTCCTTTAGGACAGGGATTCCACACCAAAGTCGGTGTGCGGACACTAACAGATAAGTGTTTCTCTTTTAAAATCACATTGTTTTTATAATTAAATTTTGATACCCCGCCTTATATGTTTATGCTGCCATAATGAGCACGTAACATAAGGCTAGGGTATATTTGGTCCTGATGAATGCTGAGCTGAGGGTAAGCTCATAGCAAGAAACATGTCGACCTTATAGGACATTAGGTTCTAATTAGCTCAACCTACATATGTCCGACGTTTCACTATGGTTTTTAACTGAGTCAGAGCCACCCCTGTATTAAAATTCTGGTTTGGGAAGTGGTTCTTACTCCTTTTTAACTGAGCACTTTCTTTCTTTACTACGTAGTTTTTTTCACGTACTTTCTACAAGGACCCAATGAAGACAATGGCAACCAATATATTCATTTGGTGCCTGAGGGTTCTTCTTTTTCTCCATAACTCACTTGTCTGGGTGTAATACTTCCCTTACAGGATTGTGGTAGTTATTTACTCCTTATTATCTTCACTTCTGTATATAATAGGTTTTGTGTATTACAGTTGTTATTAGTACTCTTTCGTTGTTTTTGACAAATGACTTGCAAGGGGTATAAGAGTAACTTATCGACCCTTTCTCTCTTGTTGTTGTGGTCTCCGCAGAGGATGCAACATGGAACATACCAGACTTATTGACCAGTAAAATTGTCAAAGCAACGGAGGCTGCCTTGAACTGGACTGCACTATGCCTCACTTGGGGGTTAAGGGCAGTAAATGGACGGTCTTTCTCAGATTTTGGTGCCAACTTTACCTTTGATAATGGACTGAGGAAGAGTCGTATAGACTACTTCCTTTTGAAAATGGAATTCTGGTCACTGATGGTCGATATGGAAGTTGTCCCTCGCCCAGAAAGCGACCATAATCCCCTGTCATTGAAATTAAGGTTGCATGGTATGGAAAGACTGGAAGATCCAGTTCCCATAGGGCCAGGGGTTGCTATCCTGTCTAATGATCACAGGAGGCTGAAATTGTCAAACCTATCAGGAGATGAGACCCTACAGACCAATATTAAGAATGTGGTTATGAATGCATTAAATGAAATGTTGTTAGAGGATACAGGGAGGGGCACTTTAGAACCTAACACCATCATGGACCTGCATGAACGCTGTTTTGACCAGTTCAAGCTTTTTCTCTCTAAACCATGCCAGAAGGGTACAGTACGACCACACGGTATTCGGGAAAAGTGGTACAATAAAATCTGTAGGGAGGCTCACAGCAATCTTGTTAACACTGTCAAATCTAGAAATATGTGTGCTGTAAAGGTGGCTAGGGCCTGGTATAAAAGAGCACAGTGGGAAGCTAAAAGGGAGTGGTAGGATGGCTATTGGGCCGATCTCTTGGATGCTTCCAAGATGAACAACCAGACTAAATTTTGGGATATAGTAAAATGGGGAAAGGATGTTGATTCCCGTACCCCAACCAATCATGTGTCCCCGGAAGTTTGGATAAAACACTATTCGACCCAATTTAGTATGGAGGGCTCTGATCCTCCGCCTATGTTGGATAAGTTGTACATAACGCCCACATGCGGAGAAAAATTGACTTTTACCAACATTGAGGCGGAGTCTGCCCTCGGTTTGACTCAGCGGGGGAAAGCACCGGGGTTGGATCTTATACCTGCAGACTTGTTCAAAGCAAATACCGACCTCTGGGTGCCATATATAACCAACATAGCCAATGCGATAGCAAAAGGTGCAAGTATCCCCAAATCATGGAAGGGGGCAGAGATCCTTCCAATATACAAAAAAGGAGACATGTCAAATCCGGGCAATTATCGCGCGATTAGTCTAATTGACTGTCTCCAAAAGGTCATCGCACGAATGATCTTGGCTAGAGTGCAAGGGTGGATGGAATCGTAAAATATATTGTCACCTATGCAGGCAGGCTTTAGATCGGGGACAAGCACTATCGATCAGGTGTTTCGATTCTGTTTGATTTTCTGGAAGGTGGTCATGCTCGGCGGTGGCATTATCTTTGCCGCATTTATAGACCTGAAGTCAGCCTTCGATTTAGTGCCTAGGGGCAAACTGTGGTGGGTACTGAGGGATCTTGGGTTACCAGGAGAACTACTTGAGCTAATCATTGAAATGCATGAAGAGAACTATGCAAGGGTGAGATGGGGAGGCCAAGGACAACATACATTCTTCTTTCCCGGTCACTCGTGGAGTTCGTCAGGGGTGTGTCCTTGCGCCCACACTTTTCCTGCTCTTCATTGATCAGGTAGTTAAATTTTTCTCAGCTACCCATACAGATGCCTCATCATTAGCAGGGACAAGATTCCCCATGCCTATCTTCGCTGACGACACTCTACTCCTATCCAAAACACGGAAAGGCTTACAGCGGGCCTTGAACTGTTTTGAGGAGTTTTGTGTGAAAAATGACCTCCAGGTAAACGTGGGAAAAACCAAGTTCATAGTTTTAACTAGGAATAACTTTGTCCGTAGCAATGTAACAATGAGTGGGGTCAACTTGGAACAAGTTGAAACCATGACCTACTTAGGGTCACTTTGGACTGCCGCTTGCTATGGAAAGAGCAAATCGCTGCTCAACAGCTAAAATTTGCCCAACTCACCGGCTGTCTTTTGCGAGAGCAGAAGAGATCCATAACAAAACGGGTTATCCCTGCTTTGAAAATTTATGATACTAAAATAAATGCTGCCATACTTTATGGCGCTGACCTATGGGGATTCATGGATCTCTTGAGTCTCTACAAAACCCAGTGTAAATTCCTTCGGAACTTGGTAGGGTTACCTCAATCCTCTCCATCGATACCTCTTTGCCAAGATCTGGGTTGCTATCCAATTAACGATATGGCAAGCTTCAGAGTAGTGGCCCTTTGGAGGCGTCTGTGGACTTCCCCGGATCTTCCTCTCTTTGCAAAGGAGTTAGAAGAAGTGAGGTCGATGGGGGGCTCTGGAAGAATCCCTTGGCTTCGTTCAGTAAAAAAGAGCTTACAAGATATGGGATTAGAACACCTGTGGGCTTCTCCTGGTACCAACACCTTTCCATCAAAAAAGGAATTCAAGGAATTATATTGGGCCTCGGTTCGCCAATCTTTGGTAACTGCTTCCAGCTCTGGCAGTCTTACGGGAAGATTTCTAAGCTTTAAGCTGGACCCCTCCCGCGAGACTTATTGGGATACCATCACCAGACCACTGGACAAGAAACTTTATCATCAGTTTCGAGTAGGTGCCCTGCCGTTGAATTCCTTTACATCATCTTGGGTCAAAGGAACAACAAGTTACTGTTGTTGGTGTCCAGGCCAAAAGGAAACCGAGGGTTATCTCCTGTTTGCCTGCCCGGTGTATTCAGAGCCCCGCACTAAATGGATAAAACCCCTGTTTCAGCGGCTCTCATATAGAAGGTCCTCTGAGGCGATCTGGGTACTAAAAACTAATACCTCAGAAGTATTTGTGGTATGCGTGGCTACATTTTTTGGCTGGGCATGGGCTATAAGGGCCAGAAGGAACTCACATCAGCTGTACTGTGTATGACCTTATTAATTCTGTAAATTGTAATTTGTACATTTTAGCTTTTCTAGACCAGGTTTATTTTTGTCTTTGTAATTTCTGGATGTTTAATAATCATTTTTAGCTGTGATTCTAGTGTAATTGAAATGCAATACAACAATATGGTTATTGTTTTTCCAATCAATTGTCTAGTAGTTAAAATGCCCTAAAATGTTTTAAACTTTGTCTTTTATGAATTTATTATCGAAATAAAGACTTTAAAACCTGAAAACCTGACTATAACTAGGTTTCTGACCAGGATTTTGAAGGCACCAAGGAACTTCATACCCTTCTTCCTTTTGACAGTCTAGGGCATGTACTCTGGACCTTACCTAAAGCTCATTGTCCCCTCTCTTTGGAATAAATGGATACATTCTTAGTCATCTTTCATTAAGGCACAGGAGGATGTGATATTGAAGTGGAATTGCTTGGAGGCCCATGGGTTCATTGTGAATATCGGCAGATCCCATATCCTCCCATCTCAGGAGCTCCAGCTCTTCATTGCTCTCTTCACTACTCAGTTTGGAGAGGTGTTTCTTCCACCAGCTCACCAGCTTTGGCTCAGGTCTTGCCTGGCCTCCCTCTTATCTGCTAAGTTGGCTTCTGCAGGGGATTGGTTGAGGGTTCATAGGGACATGTCTGCTTCCATTTTTCTGGTTCCATGGGCTCGCAGGCATCTCTTCCATCTGGTGTATCACCTTCTGTTGTGGAAACGTTTAATAGTTTACATTAGCATAAGCAACAGCCATTTTGGCTGTGGTGTCCATTTTGTTTCCTTCGTAATTATTTCATCCTCTGCTGTTCGCCTTTACACCCTGCTTGTGTCTTATATTTTAGTTGACCTCCTTCGACATGGCTCAGCAATGTACGTGCTGGAAGTTTGTAATAAGGGTGGGCGTCAAATTCCGTTCCGCTCGACAAAATTGCGATAATTTTACATTTTTGCGCAAAGCGGAGAGCGTGAAAATGTAAAAACTTCCGCAATCCGCATTGTACCGGAATTTATTTCTTGCTTGCGCTGTAAAAAAATATGTTCTCAGGCGTGCGCGATCGCCTTACCTGAATTCCTGCGTTCGGCGAAAAGTTTTCCCGATCCGGTCACATTCTCCACGAGATGATGGATTGTTGGTAGCCATTTGCGCTATCTTGCGAGAGTTCATGCCAGCATTAATGTCATTCGTCGCGCAATCTCATCATTCGTCACGCTATCACGTCATTCATCTCACGATCATGCACCGTGAGAGTATGAGATCTCCAACACGTCATTCTCCACAACGAGTGAGAGCGTGAGGATGCGAACATGTCATATCGAATGCGACAAGGAGCGAATAAAACCCGAACACATCATTTCCGACACGACAGGGAGTGAGAGAACGCAACCATGTCATTATGGACACGGCATCGACATCCGGTGGAAGTAATGTGAAGCTCAAAAACTCGAACATGTAACATTTTCAATTTGGAGAAGAATATTAGCTCTAGCAGCATTAAACCTTGCGCAAATGATGATTTGGATGAAAAAATGTCTTCAGATTGATATTTGGCTGTCCTTTTTTGCGCAAAGAGTCCTTTTTTAAAAAGGTGAGGAGAGGGAGGAAGTGCCACAGAATCTCCAACTTCCTGTTCCTGTCCAGCAGGCTCCTCCCAGTGCTTTGTCCATCTCCTGCTCATTCTGCCTTTGGATTTTGATCTCGAAAGATCACTCTTTTTGCCTGCTGCATCATTGCAATTGGATTTGAGGATTGTTGAATTGGATATTTTACAAGTAAGTGGTTGTTGTGTCTGTTTGATTGGGGGCATTGCAGTTGTTGCAACTACAATTTAATTTTGGTAAGTATCATTCCTTTTTTTTAAATGCTGTGGGTAGTAGACTAGTAGTCAGTAGTAGGCCCGAGCTAGTCATGGCCTCATGGGTGTGTGCATGATGAAGCAACTGTTCCTTTGGTGTTTTTTTAATGTATTTCATTTTCAAACATCATTTAGGGCCTGGAAGGCATTGGATTGAGTTGGGAAGTGTTTTTTTGGGGTGGACTTTCTGATGTTGTTGTCCCTGGCCATGTGGCTGGTGGCCATTTTGAAGCCTAGGCCTTCCAGCTTGCCTCGCCTTGTCTGCCAACAGGCCTGCTTTCATCCTGTAGGCTCAGAGCAGGTAGCCACAGCTTTATTAATCAAGTGTTTCTGTGTGTGGTAGGGCCAGCAGAAGAGCCCGCATTGGTGTCCTCCTCTTGCTGCTCTTGTCCCGCCGACTGTGCCCCTGTCTGCCTGCCCCTGGTTGCTGAACAGGAAAGATATAAGAAAGAGACAAACATTGATGGATGGTGTCAAACAAAAAAAATATTTTGAAAGAATGGTCAAAAAACACTTATGTAAACAACAATTTCAAACACTAAACTGACCGATCTGATCTCATCAGGTCATGAAGTAGTATCAGGGGATTCGCGGTTCGACTACTTACTATTTATCAACACTAATCCAGTCTTCCATTCTGATTCCAGAATACTAACTAAATCTAAGTACGACGTACCACCTGGCCTAGCCCACCTATTCCAGACATGCCAATTGTACAATAAGTATGCATTTCCACTTCTTTAAGTCCTCAACAATGCATATGGTCAAATAAATGGATGACACAAGTCTACATTTTGGTATACACCACATTTTTGGTTGATTGATTGATGCTGATGTTCTGCTAGTGCTAAGCCTTTTACCACTCATTGAACAAACTAGAAAAGGTTCTAATAATGACTATGATACTAGCAGCATGTGACGTAACAGAGGGGGCATCACGCAAACCACTAAAAAATTACCAACTCACACAAAGTAACTAAACCTAAGTATTTATCTGCCCCTATCTCTTAGTGACAGGGCAAAGTAAGGACTAGAATCACTATAGCATTACTTAACTTAATTTCTCAAAAATAAACTCTTACATACAACGCTAAGCAAGCCCAAACGCAAAGTTGCAAACAAATAAGATTAGTAGTCGTGCAGAAGAGCACCTGTGTCATAACAATCACAGGAAGACTTTTAAACGTAAATAACCTGTAAAGCTAGCAGCAGCATTGTAGCTGGTTGGAAAAAAAAAAGATATTTGCAATATAATTATATAACACAGAGCAGAAGAACAGACACAAAGTAGTAATAATTAAATAGTTACTCACCTAGACCCGGGACCTCCACTCCTAACAGGTCCAGCAGGTTCTGTGCTCGGTCCAGGAGATTGGACCACCGGTGCGTCAACTATGCCTGGGTGCGCTGGACCCCAGAGCAGCAGAACACTGCCCGGCGCACCTTCCCCCACTGCTGCCGACCCTCCCGGACCCCGTACCCGGACCCAGGCCTGCCATCTGCTGCCAGGGTTGAGGGGAGGTGGCGCTGCACAAAGAAAATGAGTGCAGCAAAATCTACCTCCCCAAATAAGGCCCGTGCCTGCACACCTTGTGGACGCCACCTTCCGCAAGGAAAGTGGTCGCAGCTCTGGCTGGGGCGAGCCCTACCATTCAACATGGCTCTGAGGAGAGTGAGATGGTGCGGGAAAGAAAAGAAAATACAATTTAAAAAGTAAGTAAAGGAAATGAAAATAGCAGGCAATAGAAAAAGAGTGAAAAAATAGCTAAAAAACACACAAAAAGTAGACAAAAACCAAAAATATAGAAGCAGGAAAATAGTAAGAGAGATAATAAATAAAAAAGATTTTTAAAAAGTGTCTAGAAACAAAGGATTGGAAAGATAGAGGGAGGATTGAAAATCAGTCCCCAGAACCATATCAATAGAGAGAAAAACAAGATGGCCACACCCATTGCGACCATGTGCGCAAGTTCGCGCAATATTTCTCCCCGAGCAAGCAAAAAATGTCGCGAACACGTAAAAGCGTTCCGGAACAGGAAATACTTACTGCGAGCATGCATTTCACGATCCGGAACAGGAAGTAAGCATCGCAAGCGGGTGGGACAAGTGAAAACACGATGGCGGCCGCATCAGTAAGTTGTCGAGATGCAACTTGTTCGTGGAGATTGTTAACAATTTTGTGATAGTTTGAGAAAGTGGATTTCACAAATTCCCCCCACCCCTAGTTTGTAGATGCTGGTGCACCTGCTCTTAGATGTTATCTGTTGACTGTTTACTGCTGCCATAAGCATTCCTGCTCGCCCTCCCAATTTGCTGACCAAGTGGTGAACCAAAACTGCCCTTGTTTGCCAAAATCTATATCTGTGTTTAAACTTGTTCTTTCCATTTTTGTCCACATGCTTACATTGCAACTAAACTGTATAAAATGATGATGGTTTGTGAATCCAGTGTACCTCCTACTACAACACTTGAGGGTGTTATGTTGACAAGGTCCCGCTCATGAGTGATTAATAAACTTGTTATTTTATTTCAACTCCAGTGCCGATCTCTTTGTTAGTCTTCAGACCCAAGGACGAGAGGGTAACCCTGTACGAGTGTGCTCACTTTTGGGTACATTACAACAGTTGGCGCGCAGCACACGGGGCCCCATCGGAGATGCAGTCATCCAAAGCAGTGGTCTCAACTGAAGACTGAAATATTACTGAGGATGCGCACTGCATGAGAAGACCCTAGTCTTCGCAGGCCAACATGACTTGACCTTCCGGGTGGTGTCCAGTCTCGACTGGGGCTTTTCTTTGATGTAAATTTGCAGTGACCATTAGGTCGACCAGATATCGGCAGATGAGAGTTGGAGACTTCTGTTTGGTAAGGTTGCTGAAGCAGCACTCTTGATTTGCTTGGTTTGCTTTTTGGTTTGGTTTTGGTATTCATTCTTTGCAAAGACTGAAGGCAAGTAATGTGGAGATTTTTCTCCTTTTGAAATATTCGTTTGGAGTAGTGATACTTGTGAAAACATGCCTGTTCTCAGCACACTTCGTGAGTGGTGTTGCTGCTCTTGTGGTACCAAGAATGCTTTAGAGCAAAAGTCACCGGGCTCCTCCGGAAGGGACGCGAAATAGAGAAATGTATATCAAATATGGTATTTGTCCCATAATGTATGGTTCATTGTTGAACAAATACAAAATATGTTACCGGAAATATCTAGTCGTTTAAAGGCCAGCGAGAGTTCTTGGACCACGTCTTCCCGGTTTCCCTTTTGACTATCGCCCAATATTATGAGTGACAGGAACAGGAAGAGAAAGGCAGGGAGGATAAGAAGGTTACAGATTTAAAGACAAAAGTTATGTTGGCTCAAGTATATGGTCCACGATTTAGGGGAGGCAAAAGAGGCTGTCGTGCAATCTATACACCCGGAGTGCCCCCTCTCCCTCAAGCAAATTTGTCCCCAGATCATTGTGCTTATTGTAAAGAGACTGGGCAATGGCCTGCTGACCTCTTTTGCGAGGTCAGCAGTAGCAGTCGGGAAGGGAAGTATGAGAGGACGCCCAGGGGATTCAGGAAACAGGGGAGGTGCAGGAACTCGTCCCACGTTTGAGGCATTTGAACAAGGACCAAATTACTCTAATACTTTTGATAGAATAAATCAATTCCAAATGTCTGATTGTTCTGCTGATTCACTTGCAAATTCTGATTACGCATAGGGGTGCCTAGTATGGGGTAAAGGAAAGGATTGAGGTGCCAGTAGATCAAATGGGTCTTTATGTTGACACAAATGTCTTGGGATCTATTGATTGGTTTTTTGTTGATAAAGGGGCTACCCGTAGTGTTATGTCGAAAAGATTGGTCACTAAGCCCCACCCTATAAACTATGTTCCCCACATGTTGAAGAGTGAACTATTTGTCCCAGTTAACTGACAGCTTGTCTTCTATTTATCAGCAGGTGCGGGTGTGAGCTCTGCTGTGCTGACAGATTACCATGACATCCTGGTCACCAAGAGAGGACGAGCAGCGTCACCTGAAGGGCCTGAGGAATTCTTCCCTGACCACATGATCCCAGGTGCATCTAGATATCTGCTTCGATCCAGCAAGAAAGACATTTCATTGCAAACAGAGACTGTTTGAGCCAGTGTCCTGGGTGGTTAAAGACTGACTACAAAGGGGGGTAGCCTTTTAGTGACTACTCGTCTCAACATTAGTGAAGAAACCAACGCCTGCCCAGGACCTTAGGGCATCATCTATTTTGTTGTTTGCTGATGAAAATGAGCGCACCTAAGAAGAAGGAGATTGCTGCGACAACATGCAACAGCTGTACAATCTGCATCCTTGGTCTGACTTTGTCTGTTGACATCATCGCTACTGTAATATGAGTAGTGGAGGAAGTATTGCCTTGAGCCTCCTTACCTAACATTACTGTTACATCACTTGTTGCAAAAGAGCACCATCATTTTGATTTTCCGCAACATGAACAGCGATATTGCAAAATCTGAGAAACAATTCATTTCTTTAAATGTTGCATCAGACACACCAGCTAAGCAATGCTACTAACTGTTGGGTTTGTGGCAAGACTCCTCCAGTTTAACTCAGAGTTACTATTTATTTAACCAACATTCTTCCCTCACTTCCAATCGGTGGTGGCCAGAGGAACTGGCCATTGCTCCAGCATACAAGGACTTGTTCAGGAATCTGGGAGTAAGATGGGACAATCAGCTATCCCTTTCCACACAGGTACAAGAGGTGGGTGCCGCTTGTTTTCGCAAGATTAAACTCCTCAAGAGAATGATACACTATCTGCACATTGTAACCCGGAAAACAGTGTTTCACGCACTGATTACCTCCCATTTACAGTACGCGAAAGTCTCATACAGACGTCTCACATTAGGCTTGTTCCGTATACTGCAGATGGCCAAAAATGCTGCTGCCTGCCTGGTATGTGGAGTCTCACTTTGACAACATATCTCCCCGTGTCTTAAACTACTCCGTTGGCTGCCATGTCCACAGAAATATAATTCAAGGCGCTTACACTCGCCTTCTGAGCAGGGCAAGTCCAGTCTACCTTAGGAGGAGACTGCGTCCCTATTGTCAATCAAGAACTATACGTTCCAATGACAAGCACTTGCTCATTAGTCCTTGCTTAGCAAAACCTAGATCAGGAGTTGAAACCTCTCAGGTAGTAACCACCCAATCTTGGATTAAGCCACCTCTTCCGCTGCAACTGATTCAGTCTGAATTTGAGCCTCGCTAAGCCCCTAAGACCTGGATATTTAGCATGCTTGATTAGCTGCTCCTCCGTATGCTGCCTCATTTTCAGCACACTACCGCACTGGGTCAACCCCGTTGGCTTACATGTGCGCTCAATACATGACTATTAATAATTATAGATGTCTTAGCAGAATTGTGGGTGTAGGCCATGAGATCTGTAGACGATAGTTAGACTGAGGGTGGTCTGGGGGATGGTGTGAAACCTGAAATGCAGATGTTTGACAATGCTGAGTGTGTCCTTGGTGTTGTATGTGACTCTGAGGGGGTACTTCAGAAAGAATTGCCATTCATCGTCCTGAATTGTTGGTGTGATCCCTGTGGGTGATCTCGTATCTGTCTGTGATGGCAATGTTGATGTAGTGTGCTGAGGATGCGTTCAACCAGTTTACTGTAATGAAGGCGATGTGTGGGTCTGGTGTGTTGGCTGAGGTGACAGAGTCCAATGGCGTGTTGGTGGATGTAGCGGGTGTGCAGTAGAAGGCACATGACCTGGTTGTACGAACATGGTCTGTCATGCTGGTCAGCGCGTTGTTGGCAGTAGGAGTTGCATAAACAGTGAGCAAAGCTGGAATGGTTGCGCTTAGGGGTTGCCTGATAGCAGGTGGATGAATGTCTTGTGTGCCCTGTTTGGAGGGTGGCTGGAGCATGAGTCTGTTATGTTACCTGCGTCATGGAAGGACCAGAGGGTCTTGCACTGTGCACGTTGCAGGCGCAGATGTGGCTCAACAGTGGCACTGAGAAGCTGATTCCTGCATTAACAATGGGTAAAAAGAGGGAGGAGCATTAAGGAGGTGTGTGTGTTGCAGAAACAGGGCACTTGGTGGGGTGGTGCCGCAGAGGTGGCAGCAGCAGGAACGAGTGAACACATGATGGTGGAAGAGGTGAGACACCATGCAAAAAGTAGCACAGAAAGAAAAGGAGGATTGAAAGGCACAATGTAACCGGTGTATGGAAAGGAAGGAGTGTCTGGTTACTCATGGGTCACAGACCTAAAATGGAAGAACAATCACCATAATTGACGGGCACAGGATCAGGCACTAAAAGGCCAAGCTGCGCACAGGACACACATCATCAGTAGGTGTGGGCTGACCGTTGTGTATATGAAGCTGCAACAATACATACACAACCATGTACTTCATGCACAATTTGGATCATTAGCTATGATGAACACCAAGCATATTGCCATAGTACACATACTCTCATATGCAAAATATTTGTCAATGAAGCCATAGATGACGCATGCAAACTGGCAAGAGATCTGTGGTGACAATAATGATGAACATTGTACTGTGTGGGATACATTTGCTACACAAATGGATTAAGTTTGTGTGGAGGCCATGCTGCTTTGGCCAATGTCCATGTCCAGTGCCGTTGCTCAGAAGAAAATAACAGTCATGCAAGGAGTTTACCTGTAATGCTGGTGAGACAATGTGCACACAACTGCCTGGAACTGTTGGTTCCTTGAATCCTCATAAAGGTGCGATGATCATAGTTTGCCCCCTCCCGATAGCCCCTTGGTCTAAGTATAAATTACTGACTCAAAAGGGTGATCAGGCGAGGGAAGGAAAGGAAGGGAACAGCAGGGAGGGAGATCTGAAACAAAGGTAAACAAGCATAAGCATTCCACACATCTTGCCAATGAGTCACAGAATACCTCAGGACCTATACTGTAACCGTTACACCTGCAAAGGAAAACAACTGCCACTGTATCATACTTTGCATCCCAGTAATGAAAATTATACTAGATCTGATGTTTGAACACAGAGACATAAAAGGCAGCAGAGTTTTTCTGCAAAAATGAAGGGTGTATAACGCTGTGCAGGCTGCTTCGATGCAATTAGAGCCATGCAGTTTCAAAGGTACTCACAGTGTATTAATAATGCTCCAATGTTCAAAAATACTAATGCGCTGCAGTGGTACTCACACAAAGGCAACAATCCGTAGTTACCCCTGGCAATCAGTGAGGGTCACGAAGGGAAATTATACATCACCCGCAAGAGCCTTAAGAAGCTCATCCGAAGAAGGAGGGAATTATGTAAACACAAGGAAGCTCCACAAGAGACAGGCATTGTCTCATCTAACTGGGCTTTGAAATGCCTAACATAACAAGCTGCTGGTCTGGAAATCAACAGAGAGTAATGAGGAGCAATGCCACAAAACCAACCCTACCATGACCAGGATATGCAGCACGCCACAAGAGAATCCTGGGATTGACGTCACACGACTGGTGCAACATAAGCGTTTACATTAGATACAGCACAATGTTGTGGCGTAATCAGTGCAACGTTTCTGGCATCATGGGAATAGAACGTTAACATCAACTGACCGAGAAGGCTTGCAAAGCAGTGTTCTCCACTGGCCCTGAGGAAGAAACGTGACAGTGACATGACATACTGGCTCAAGGTGCAATGCATCCATACGAACAGACTCACAGGACACTTAACTGAACATGTGGGACATACGCTGGCCCACACCTTCACAACATGGTTGGTTAGAATTCAAACTGTACTGGGAAGATTAAGTGGATGAGCCAAACACATCCTGCTGCACACAGTGAGGCTGCAATTCACCATGGAGCCTGTGGTTTTGATTTCCCACACAATGTCAACATGTGGATTCTGCAATGTGTCAGGCTCAAGGTTGACACACATTGATGCCTTCACCAGAGTCAATACTCCACAACAGATGACTGTCAAGAAGGGTGGACTGTCCTGTCATGGGAGTGGTGCAACATGTAATTTGATCCATGGTGATTAGACATGTCTGGATGGTTCTTCAACATGCACAGAAACAGTTCCCACACATTCCCAAACCATAACAACCCAAAAAAGCCTGTTTGGATCTCTTACCTGAACTGACATTTACACATGTCCATGCATGGAACGTTGATTTTCTCCACATTGCAATTATCATGAGGAATAGCAGGAGGACTGAGATGACACAAACAGACAACAGGCACAGCAACCATGGAATGAGAGGCACACAAGGGCTCACCGTTACAAATCTTTTCTAAAGACATGGGCAGGTACAAAAAACGAACAATGTAGTACACATGTAAATTTAAAGCGAAGTCATTGTGCATTTCAGTGTGGCATTACATCAGCACTTGCGTGACACATCAGAACACACATCAAAGTGACTTTGCATACAGTCAGCTGGACACACACCTTGCAACACATGCCACTCAATACTATAAGCTTGCACACTCATACGCAGTGACTCACCATTATGAGAAGAAGTTGCGTATGAGCTGACTCCGGATATCATCCTCCTCCACCTCATCACTTGCATCGTGACCAAGCCCTTCATCCTCAACAGTGCATTCTCAACTGCCATGTTGTGCAGCATGCAGCACACGATGAAGATATTACAGATCTTGGCCGGGGCATATGGGAGGTATCCGCCGGTCTTATCCGCTCTTCAGGAGGCCAAACGTCCACTCTATCACACGCCTGGTCTGCCCATGTGCATTATTGTACCGCTGATCTGCAGATGTTCTTTGGTTCCGGAGAGGTGTCATCAGCCATGGCATGTTGGGATATCCCGAGTCACCTGCAAATATACATCATGTAAATAAGTGGTTCATGGGATGCAGACAGAGCAAAAGATACTGAAACACACAGGACACACAGAGTATACCCACCAACAAGACATGCCCAATCGTGTGCCAGCTGCAGCATCATTCCTGGCACCCTGCTATGCCTCATGATGAATGCATCATGGCACGATCCTGGAAAACGTGCACAAACATGGGAAATCAGCATGTTAGCAAGACACACCACCAGGGCATTTATTGAGTGATCATGTTTCCTGTTGCGTTAAGCCTATCCCTGAGCCTGTGGTGGCACCAAAGCCACATGTGTCCCATCAATGGACCCAATTACATGTGGCATCCCACCCAGGGCATATAATTCACCCTTGACTTCTCTCAACTCTTCAGGAGTAGGACATTTGATGAATTCATCTAAATGCTCCAACATGGCTGCTAACACATCACGCAAGACACAGCTGAACATTGTTTGTGACATTCTACCTACATCAGCTATGGTTAATTGGAACGTACCTGTCAAAAAAACATGGAAGGCTTCCATCACCTTTATCTTGGGGGTCAGCGCAGTAGGATACCTGTGTTGCGGTTGGAGATGTGGTGCCAGATTGTTCGTCAAGTCCTGAATCAACTGTCGAGCGAATCTGTAACGTTCGGATGCAGTCACATTCCCTCATGCTAGCCAAGTCTGGAAATGACCTTGGTAGAGGCAGTGCCCTGCAGGACATATTTGGGAAGAATGGAGAATAACTGTCAAACAACATCAATGGCAAGGTACATAGCACATGCAAAACTGCTACTAGACATCATGTCACTATGGAGTCTGGCGTGTGCAATACATCCAGGACACATATGGCAGCTTGCTGGCACTCCTACGAACACCCAGATACACCTGTTGTTTGCCTCAATAAACATGACATGCCCTGAAACAAGCTGCTGGTCTGGTCTGAGTGAACAACCCAAGATATCACTTGAGTGACACACGTCTCCAAACCTGCAGTGGACGGTTGTCAACCCATCCAGACAGCTGACTGCAAGGCACATGCACAGGTCACATGGAATATCAAAAGTACATATCAAACACATAGCAATAAAGGTGTGCATGTGACAAAAAAATGACTCAGCCCTTGTCAGGATGCAGACATGTGTGCCTTGGGAAAATTGATGTCTGATACCATCAGTCCCAAAAGCTGAGGAAATGCACAGGAAACACAGAGTATACCCACCAACAAGACATGCCCAATCGTTTTCCAGCTGCCGCATCATTCTTGGCACCCTGCTATGCCTCATGATGAAGGCATCATGGCACGATCCTGAAAAACGTGCACAAACATGGGAAATCAGCATGTTAGCAAGACACACCACCAGGGCATATATTGAGAGATAATGTTTCCTGTTGCGGTAAGCCTGTTCCTGAGCCTGTGGTGGCACCAAAGCCACATGTGTCCCATCAATGGACCCAATTACATGTGGCATCCCACCTAGGGCATAGAATTCACCCTTGATATCTCTCAACACTCAAGGAGTAGGACACTTGATGAATTCATCTAAATGCTCCAATATGGCTGCTAACACATCACGCAAGACACAGCTGAACATTGTTTGTGACATTCTACCTACATAAGCTGTGGTTAATTGGAACGTACCTGTCGCAAAAACATGGATGGCTGCCATCACCTTTATCATGGGGGTCAGCGCAGTAGGATACCTGTGTTGCGGTTGGAGATGTGGTGCCAGCTTGTTCGTCATGTCCTGAATCAGCTGTCGAGTGAATCTGTAACGTCGGATGCAGTCACGTTCCCTCATGGTAGCTAAGTCTGGAAATGACCTTGGTAGAGACGGTGCCCTGCAGGACATATTTGGGAAGAATGGAGAACAACTGTCAAACAACATCAATGGCAAGGTACATAGCACATGCAAAACTGCTACTAGACATCATGTCACTATGGAGTCTGGCGTGTGCAATACATCCAGGACACATATGGCAGCTTGCTGGCACTCCTACGAACACCCAGATACACCTGGTGTTTGCCTCAATAAACATGACATGCCCTGAAACAAGATGCTGGTCGGGTCTGAGTGAACAACCCAAGATATCACTTGAGTGACACACGTCACCAAACCTGCAGTGGAAGGTTGTCAACCCATCCAGACAGCTGACTGCAAGGCACATGCACAGGTCACATGGAATAGCAAAAGTACATATCAAACACATAGCAATAAAGGTGTGCATGTGACAAAAAAATTACTCAGCCCTTGTCAAGATGCAGACATGTGTACCTTGGGAAAATTGATGTCTGATGCCATGAGACCCAAAAGCTGTGAAAATGCACATGTAGCATGGTGAGCATACATGTGAAACCATTCCACATCTCAACACAGACCCATGTTAGATGCACCAACAGCAGATGTGGTTTACGTAACACTAACAACAAGCTCAAGGTTTGACATGACACACACCGGACATAGTCACATAGCTGAGCGTGAAATGTCAAGTGACAAAGTTCCCCGGTCCCTGGTATCATGAGACAGGTGCCCATAGTGATGACTGTGCCATCCCAGTGTTGATGTGCATGGCTACTTCTGCATAATGGTACACATGTGACAAGTGTAAAGGTTATGTGCACCGCATAGTGCCCCCTCACACATGACATGTGTCAACAGGTAAGCACACATCAATTGGGCAACTAGATCAGATGCCCTGTGCTATATCACTGCCTGCCACACCTAGGGCCTGCACATGTAAGTATGGAATGAAAAGAACTTGATACACATCCGTGTTTGAACTGTACCCCTACATCCCTGCCATGTGTGCGCCTCGTATCACTATTGTAATGGTGCCATGCGTGATGCGTGTGAAACGCACTGTACCCCTGCATTCACAAATGTGTGTGCAACACACCCTTCTAAAACGCACCGTCCCCTGCATTCACAAATGCGTGTGAAATGCACCGTGTGAAACGCACCGTACCCCTGCATTCACAAATGTGTGTGAAATGCACCCTGTGAAATGCACCGTAACCCTGCATTCACAAATACGTGTGAAACGCACCGTGTGAAACGCACCGTACCCCTGCATTCACAAATGCATGTGAAATGCAACCAACCCCGACATTACGTTGCATGTGTGCACATCGTCTCACTATTGTAATCGTGCCATACCCAAGCGAACCGTATCCCGACATTACGTGCATGTGTGCGCATCATCTCACTATTGTAATCGTGCCATACCCGAGCAAACCGTACCCCGACATTACGTGCGTGTGTGTGCATCGTCTCACTATTGTAATCGTGCCATACCCGAGCGAACCGTACCCTAACATTACGTGCGTGTGTGCGCATGGTCTCACTATTGTAATTGTGCCATACCCGAGCGAACCGTACTCCGACATTACGTGCGTGTGTGCGCATCGTCTCACTATTGTAATCATGCCACACGCGAACAAACTGTACCCTGACATTACGTGCGTTGGTTGCATCTTTTACGCCATCTGTTGCCTTTCAATGCTATGTAGTGCATTGGGGTTTGCCTACATGCCTAATTCACATGGACAATGATGCAAGTCCTGTCAGCATCCAATGCCCTGTTCACATTATCAATGGTGTGCAAGTGTGTGTCTCTGGGAGTTGGAGCAGGTGTAGTGATGTTGTTTCACTTTGTCTTCCCGAAAGGTATAGGAGAGATATGACTGGAGATTGTCAGGGCTGTCAGGAATGCAGGGGGTCATCGCCAGAGGCTGCTCAACATTCAAAAAAGGTGGCTGGACCCCGCGTATCGCCCGGGTCCAGCTGAAGATGGAGCCACCACGCCAGCATGGTGGAAGCCATCACCTCACCCTGGTCTGTGTGTATTCAAATTTGCACATGTTCATCTAGGGTGCAAGTTATTTAGACTGCACATTGATTAGTGCATCATGTGGGAGGGTGGTCTGTGAGATGTGTTGGGACCTTGCCTGTGCCATGACCTGTGCACTGTGTTAGGGCTTCACATTTGTTTGCACTGATGATTAGTCTCAAAATGGGAGTGTGAGGTTACAACTGCACACCCTTGCAGTATTCAAGACCCATGTTGTGTTCTCAGGCATGATGTACATCATTTGGGAGATATGCATAGTGTCATGGCGGTTCTTAATGTAACAGTCAGCTCATTCCAGAACCACAGATCCGTTTGCCCACTACAGTCCCCTGAGACACCCTGGCCTGAGAATCATGCGTGTCATCCAACACTGTGCCGATTCTATGTGGGTTCAGCATGGGTCTGCCTCAGTGGCATTGGTCCCTGGCATAGTTTGTATTTATCCTGTGTCTGCTACATGTTCCTACTGGACATTGATACAAAATTTGGCTTGTGCATACTCACACTGGGAAGTGCCTGTGAGCCTATTCACAACAATCTGTGGTTGGTTGTTTGTGACTAATATGTATTGGCAGTCCCACCAAGTGAGCTTGGGTTACTTTTTAAAATGTTGCTGCACAGTTTTTGTTACCCGATTCTGAATTCTCACTTCTTGAGCTGTATCAATCACATTAACTGAGGGATGAGAGTGTTGTGCAGGAGAGGTCTAATGGGCCTGCTTGATTTGACCTTGGCAGTTGTGACCTGTGGGTGAGAATTGGCTGGTCGATGTTTCACCATGCACTTCCCCTGTGATGGTGGACAGTGCTTTCATTTGGGGCTTGACAGCCTATGTCATTTTTTTCCAGACATGATTGTGCCTCATTCATTTTTGCCACATGTATGTAGTTCTGGTGCAACGCTGTTTTGTCTAATTGTTCACCCTACTGTGTTGACATTTTGCTGGGGATAAGGGTGTGTCCATTATGCAGCAATGTTTTTGCTCTTCACAATTGCAGGCCCATTAGCTTGAGCATTGTCCTGATTTGGTACATGTGGGTCACTTCACATGACAGCCATTAGGTCTTATGTGCTAGCAACTGTATGATCAGATAATAGATGCCCTTGTGAGGACTGACATATTTCAAGTTGTTTCACATTGATGATTGTACCTTGGCACTCCCAACACTTGTTAAAAGTTGTTTATGTTTTGAATGTGTTAATATGACGAATTGTGTAAGTTACACTTATGTGCCTGCATGATAGTTGTCTCACAAGGTAGTGCACACAAAACAACATTTGCAATTCTTTGGAAGAAGCAGGCAGCTTTTGAAGGACGCCAGTGTTAGTGATTAATGTTTGCCTTGATCTCCATATACATGTCCCCACAGTGGTCTTGAGTTCTTGAGACTCCTTTGTTGTCAGTTGTACAAACTAATGTGTGTCAAGCCATAAAGACCTCCGTTGGACCATGTATATGGCAAATGGGCAACACTATTTGTTTTTAACAGTATTTCATCTTAAAGTGTGCCAGCTGTTTCAATGTATGTATATATGTTTGTTTTTTGTGTGCATTTCATTGTGAGACATCTTTCATGCAGGCACATACTTGTTCTCTCCACAAGATGGAGCATTAACACATTAAATACATGTTGAATGTGTGAAGTATGGTGAGTCCCAAGATGCCAACAATGTGTGACATTATTTTTCACCCAAATGTACTTACATGGCTCCAAGTATGATATCATATTGGGGAGTGATGTGGGTTAGTTTGCCCTGAGGGGCAACATGCCTGTTTATTTCTTTGTGAACTTGAGGTGGCATCACTTCATTGTATAGACCTGCTCCTGTAAAGAAACAGATGCTTCTCCGTGTCATTCTCATTCAAGTTGTGGCCTGGTGTGTTCTTTGGATCCTTGTGTCCAAGTAGCATTGTGTCTATATCAACTGGGCAGTCCTAGTCTCAAATATGTGCAGAGTTATCTGGCTGTTACTCATGATGCATGCCATGATTTGTAGTGTAACCTACTGATTTTGTGCTCATGTGTGAGATGTGTACAGGTGAATGATGCATTTTTGTTTCTTCTCCTTGCCCACAGCATCATCAACAGACAGAGGAGGAGACATGAGCACGGACCAAGAGCAGGGACCCAGCGGCAGTGCCACCACAGCTGAGGAGTCGGAGGGAGCCAGTGGCACGGAGGGTGAGGGGAGTCAGGCGGCCGGACCTTTGGAAGGCAACACTTCGTACCATGTGGACGGATCAGCTTCTGACTCCCAGGAGGAGGGTGAATATGCGGCAACACCATCTACCATCACTGTGTCTGTCCCCACCTCCTCCAGACCTATCTCCACCCTCCCAGTTGCTAGCGTCCCTTCTGTCTGTGCTGCCCCCATGTCTCCTTCGGCTCCGGCACCGCAGCCCCTGCCCCTGTCTCCCCTGTTGCCCTCAGTGCCCAGTCTGTGGACCTACTCCATCAGATTCATGTTGGTCAGACATCAATGCTGACTGTCCTCCATGGCCACACTAGAATACTGACACAGTTGTTGTCATTCATGGAGGGCATGTCAACTGCGATGTCTGACCAACATCGGATTATATCGTCCATGGACTCCTCACTGACGGCAGCAGTTGACCACCTGCAGCGGTCTGTCCCCAACCCTTTTTCGGACCCATCCAACCCACCCTCTCCCATACCTGTCCAGAGAACATGCAGGAGAACAAGATAACACACACCAACAGACACAACCAGCACACCACCACAGAAGTGTTAGCACAGATTTCCTGGCACACAATCTCAGAGGGATGCAGGCACACCCACAGAGACTGGGGTCAGACGGCATGCACGCAGCCACAGACAAAGTCGGCAAGACTCACAGCCCTCTACCTCCACTCCCATAGTGTCCCCGGGTGCAGCTGGTGGTCTGGCTGAACTGGCAGCAGTGTGCAGCTCTGAGTTTCTTTGCACCTTTGGCGCTGCACAAGCCACTGAGGAGGATACCTTCCCCCTGCACCCACAACACCTACCCTTCCCACTACTGTCCCTGCGGTGCCTGGCCCTGACCCAGATGATGCCCCCCACGGGTCAACAACCCTTTAGGTCTTTCATGTGCAGGCAAGTTTATGGTCAACGAACTCCCCAACGTCCCCCTACCAGACTTTAGTGTGGACTGGCCATTGGCCTTGTTTGAGCCAGGACTCATTTTTTTACTAATTTTCCTTTGGAGCTGAATAAAGCATTTTATTTTTCATTCTAAACTAATGCCTTTCAGGTACTTGCTTTAGGTGCTGTGGGCCCTGGAGTTAGTGTCATGGTAATGTTTTGGGGTTCTGAAAGATGTCTATATTATTATGGTAATGAGGTGGACCATGGTATCTATGTGCCATCACAATGTCTCTGCAAATAATCATTGGCTGTGTGTGTTCAGCTTGGCTACAGACATTGTCCCAAGGAGTGTTCCTTCCTCTGTGACACATGAGATATTCACTACAGACAGTTGCACATTTGTTGTGCTGACATTTGTGCACATCTCCTTTTTAGGTGACGGTTCCCTTCAACAATGGCCATGCCTGCTCACAGATTACTGCTCATTAGTCTGTGCCATCCATGCTACTCACTGTACTTGTATTTTGAGTTTGTACAAATGCCTTCAGGGACACATTCACCCTTTTTCCCACTATGCAGGTGTGTAATCACAGCATATCCCTATGTTGTGAATTGTTATGCAGGGTATTTGTGCTCATGACTCACAATTTTGTGCATTGTATCTAAGGGGTTTCAACCCTATTCCTTCCATGAGAGAGTACATGTTGGTGGTTTAACCACCACCTGGACATTCATACCAACCCAGGGATGTACATGACAGTGTGTGTTCCCTTTCGCTCTCTTTGTTTGGTGGGCTGTTACATGACTATACACTATTATGTCATGATGGTAAGGTGTGTTGGTTGCCAGCAACCTCCATGGGTGGGTGTGCATATGGGATCTGGCATCACACCCACATGTGGTGTGTCACACAGTGTGTGACAGAAATCCATCCTCCGTGGAGTGGGACACTGCTGTAAGTGATGTGTTGTTATGGCACTATCAGGCAACTCACAAGTTAGGGATGTAAACATACCCCCATGTAGATGTGGTATGATGATGATAATGCTACCCCCTATATCTGAGCACTGCTGGGAGTCCTCTGAACCCACCACTCTTATGTCTGGGCACTGCTGGGAGTCATATCCACCCACCCCTCTTATGTCTGGTCACTGCTGGGAGTCATATCCACCCACCCCTATACTGTTGGGCACTGCTGGGAGTCATATCCACCCACCCCTCTTATATCTGGGCACTACTGGGAGTCATATCCACCCACCCCCATACTGTTAGGCACTGCTGGGAGTCATATCCACCCACCCCTCTTATGTCTGGGCACTGCTGGGATTCATATCCACCCAACTCTCAAACTGTTGGGCACTGCTGGAAGTCATATCCACCCACCCCTCTTATGTCTGGGTACTGCTGGGAGTCATATCCTCCCACCCCCATACTGTTGGGCACTGCTGGGAGTCATATCCACCCACCCCTCCCACCCCCATACTGTTGGGCACTGCTGGGAGTCATATCCACTCAACCCTCAAACTGTTGGGCACTTCTGGGAGTCATATCCACCCACCCCTCTTATGTCTGGGCACTGCTGGGAGTCATATTCACCCACCCCTCTTATGTCTGGGCACTGCTGGGAGTCACATCCACCCACCCCTGATATGTCTGGGCACTGCTGGGAGTCACATCCAACCACCCTCCTATGGCTGGGCACTGCTGGGAGTCATATCCACCCACCTCCATACTGTTGAGCACTGCTGGGAGTCATATCCACCTACCCCTCTTATGTCTGGGAACTGCTGGGAGTCATATCCACCCACTCCTCTTACATCTGGGCACTGCTGGGAGTCATATCCACCCACCCTCTTATGTCTGGGCACTGCTGGCAGTCCTGTGCACCCACTCCTCATATGTCTGGGCACTGCTGGGAGTCATATCCATCCACCCCTCTTATGTCTGGGCACTGCTGGGAGTCCTGTGCACCGACCCCTCTTATGTCTGGGCACTGCTGGGAGTCATACCCACCCACAGTATTAATTGGTATGGAAAATTATTTTATGGTTTAATGCATTTTTTATTGTGAATTAATTTTAGATAATGAATTTTTTGTAATTAAAAATATTTTACAGTTTAATATTTAATCTTTATTAATTATTATTTATGGGTATTTATTGTTAATTCATTTTTCAACTGTATTTGCTTTTAATAATCATTAATTGTTTGTAAATGATGTAGATTTTTTTTAAATGTAATTATTCATTATTTTAAATACAAAAATTATTTATAATTATGTTATATTTAAATTCGTTGCTATCTAATGTTTTCCTTACTGTTTCACTCCCTGGAGTTGGAATAGTAATTTTTACCCGTACGCTATCCAACGTTTTCCCTACTGTTCCACCCTCTGGAGTTGGAATAGTAATTTTTACCTCTACGCTATCCAATGCTTTCCCTACTGTTACACCCTCTGGAGTTGGAACAATAGTTGTTACCCCTACGCTATCCAACGCTTTCCCTACTGTTCCACCCTCTGGAGTTGGAATAGTAATTTTTACCCCTACGCTATCCAACGCTTTCCCTACTGTTATACTCTCTAGAGTTGGAATAGTAATTTTAACCCCTACGCTATCCAACGCTTTCCCTACAGTTGTCCCCTCTGGAGTTGGAATAGTCATTTGTACCTCTACGCTATCCAACGCTTTCCCTACAGTTACACCCTCTGGAGTTGGAATAATAATTTTTACCCCTACGCTATCCAACGCTTTCCCTACTGTTACACTCTCTAGAGTTGGAATAGATATTTTAACCCCTACGCTATCCAACGCTTTCCCTACAGTTGTCCCCTCTGGAGTTGGAATAGTAATTTTTACCTCTACGCTATCCAATGCTTTCCCTACTGTTACACCCTCTGGAGTTGGAATAATAGTTGTTACCCCTACGCTATCCAACGCTTTCCCTACTGTTCCAGCCTCTGGAGTTGGAATAGTAATTTTTACCCCTAAGCTATCCAACGCTTTCCCTACTATTACACCCTCTGGAGTTGGAATAGTAATTTATACCCCTACGCTATCCAACGCTTTCCCTACTGTTCCACCGTCTGAAGTTGGAATAGTAATTATTACCTCTACGCTATCTAACGCTTTCCCTACTGTAGCACTCTTTTGAGTTGGAATAGTAATTTTTACCCCCACGCTATCCAATGCTTTCCCTACTGTAGCACCCTCTGGAGTTGGAATAGTAATTTTTCCCCTACGCTATCCAACATTTTCCCTACTGTTGCCCCTCTGGAGTTAAAATAGTCATTTTTACCTCTACGCTATCCAACGCTTTCCCACTGTAGCACCCTCTGTAGTTGGAATAGTAATGTTTACCCCCTACGCTATTAAACGTTTTCCCTACTGGTGCAGTCTCTGGAGTTGGAATAGTGATTTTTACCTCTGCGCTATCCAACGATTTCCCTACTGTAGCACCCAATGTTATCATCACTGTCGTTTTTTGGGACTAGGAATAGTATTTTTTTTTATTTAGCTATTTAATATTTTAAATATTATTTTTGACAATGTTGCATAATAATAATTTTAAAAATATTGAAAGAATATTTATTTTCTTAATGTAAGAAATATAAATATTTACTTTTTCTTATGTTAATGTTTTATGTTAAATGTATTTGTAATTTATAATATTTGTAATAATTTTTGAGTTATTAAAATAATTATGAAAATGTTTTATTATGTAAGTATATATTATATATTTTATGTATATGTTTAATTAATGTTATATTATTGTTTATGTATTATTTATTATTTTTACACATTATTAAATATTTTTAACTATGTTTATTTGGTTTATAAGTATTATTTACTTTATTTTACATTTTTCTTTAATTTCACAAAAAACCAGATATTTTTAACTACGATATTTTTAACATCAAAAAAAATGTTCTCAATATTTTTGTACTTACGATGTTGTAGATAGGATGTCGATATTTTTGCCTTCGATACTCCAGCCTCGATTTTTTTGTAGGTCGATCTTTTGTCCGTCGAAATTCTGTCAGTGATTCATCCTTACCATAGGCATACACACATGCCCGCCCACCTTCAACGCACAACATCACAGTGTCTTTGTCAGGCTTGTGGACATGCGCAGACAAGCATGACAATGGTGTGCCGTAGTAGTGCAAGTGATGCAACCGCGCTGCGCACACTAGTAAATAGGCTTGGGGAGGGAAGAGCAGCAGTGAGGCTACGTAATAGACATTGATGCCGCTCCTTTGCTACAAGCAGTACATGTCAAACAGGAGTTACTCAGTCACACATATCACACACCAATATACCAGTGAGCCTGCCAAGACATCATGCAGAACCAACTATTGACTCATGTCTCACTGCACTGTCACAGGTGATCAAGGACATGCACTCTGCCCTTGGATGAGGACACCCCTCCGAGCCCCACACACACAGACCCAGAGGCAGTACAATGCGGCCCACAAACGCAGCAGGAGCATTGAGGAACGCATATTTAGCTTGTTGAAGTCACATTTCAGGTGCCTGGACATCACAGGTGAAAGGCTCCTGTATCGCCCAGACATTGTGTGCAAGATGATTGTTGCATGTCATGTGTTGCACAACATATGTGTACGCACCAATGCCCCATGGATACAAGTGCCAGATGCACCGGACGATGGTGAGGAAGATGAGGCAGATGGACCTCACCCCACTTAAGCCGCAGCAGGAATAGCCCTTAGGAACACCACCATTGAAATTGTCTTCACATGAGCACATGACATTGTCACAGTGCTTAGCAATCATGGGACAGTACAAAATGACCACAGGCATAGCAGGTGCAAATAAATTAATTACAGCACACATTCCCTGAGTGCATGTCACTTCTCTCTACAAACACATCACTCTGACAAGTGTAAGTGCAACATATAGTGCTAACAATCTCATATCTTGAAAAGAGGTTGTTTAGGGTGTCAGGTATTCGAAATGCCATTTCTGTGTATCACAGATAGTACGGAATCCCACTCATCAGTTCAGCTAGCTCCTTCTGGCGGTCTAGCACACATGGTGAACTTCGGAGAGGTGCTTAGAGCCAGACATGGTGTTGGGTGATTCCTGCTGTGTGGTCTGTGCAGGGGGTGGGCTCACCTCGATGGTGCTGGGCTGCCGTGCTGCTGGAGGTGGGGTGTGGAGGTTGTCTATGAACTGTTTCAGTTTGTCGGAGTCGTTGTCCTGGGGGTCGTCTCCATCATCACTGATGTGATATAGGGTCTGCTCTGCAGGAGGTGTTGATTGTCCCTCTGCAATGTAATGGGGAGATACAGTTTCACAGTGTGTTCAATGTGTATTGACGTATTGGTGAAGTTTACATACAGACTGCATGACAATGTACATCGTGACTTTTTGTGAGGAGATGCCTATTTGATGTGGGACAGTGTATATTTGTACCACATCACGGATGTGAGGTTGTACTCGTACATTGTCATCTCAAAGTTTTTTTCTCTGCTTTTCTGGTGCAGTTTCCTGCATGACACATAGGAATTGCAGGCCTGTTGCTGTTTATTGCGGATTCTTGTATCACGGTTTTGAATATCGCCCCTTTTTTTGCGTACGCATTTCACATTTAATTTTAACACGGTCAATTGACAAGTTATCGTGAGACTATCGCATGGTACCGCCATGTTGAGAATTCTACTTTAACCCAGCGTTATTGTCCAGCGATAGACTTCAATGTTGAAGGTTGTGTTAAGCTAATTTTGCGATAATTATCACATGTTCTTGAGAATATCCCCCTAATTTTGTTAGGCATTGGGAGATTAAGTGATTTATCCTGAATTACAGGGTGTTGAGCGGCCCTGCCAAGACTCAAACCGATTCCCTAGCTATGAGGTCATCCGCTATAGCTAGTAGGCCACCTTCTCTCCCCTGAATAGGTTGTGTCCTGCCCTCACACAAAGTGCTGATGTACTCCCTACTGGAGGTCTCCAGCCAGGGCTGGGTTTAAAGTCATCCTTGTCCACTTCAGAAAAGTCCTTTGAAGTCACCACCTACATCAAAGGCACTTTTGGGTTTACATACCAGGGCTCTGGCTCTTTCAAATCAGTACAGCACTGGACCTAGGAGGAACTCTGCTTAGGTAACAGCTGCTGTGCTGAGTGATTGTGACTCTGCTACGACTGACTGTTCTAAGGCACTGCGTCTCTGTTTTGTTAAGCTGTCATGCTGCCTGCTGATCTCTGCCCCTGCTGAGGCTAAGGGCTGAACCCAGAGTGACTCCAAGGGCTGAACCCAGAGTGACTCCAAGGGCTGAACCCAGAGTGACTCCAAGGGCTGAACCCAGATTGACTCCAAGGGCTGAACCCAGAGTGACTCCAAGGGCTGAACCCACAGAGATTCCAAGGGCTGAACCCAGAGTGACTCCAAGGGCTGAACCCAGAGTGACTCCAAGGGCTGAACCCAGAGAGACTCCAAGGGCTGAACCCAGAGTGACTCCAAGGGCTGAACCCAGAGTGACTCCAAGGGCTGAACCCAGAGTGACTCCAAGGGCTGAACCCAGAGTGACTCTAAGGGCTGAACCCAGAGTGACTCCAAGGGCTGAACCCAGAGTGACTCCAAGGGCTGAACCCAGAGTGACTCCAAGGGCTGAACCCAGAGTGACTCCAAGGGCTGAACCCAGAGTGACTCCAAGGGCTGAACCCAGAGTGACTCCAAGGGCTTGCTGGCTTGCTTCCTGTATTTTAAATTCTCAGGGACACAAAATACATCCAACAATTCTATTGGAACTGCTGGACTCTGCCTCTGTGAGTCCTACCCTTGCCTGAGGTAGCAAAGCCAAGCAATGGGCCTCATAAATGGGCTCTGCACCTGCTCTCATTATCTACAGCTCCTGGGTTCTTTAAACCAAGCTTTTCACACTTCAAGACTGCAAACAGGCCTGCTCCCTTCAGAACGGCATCCTGAAAGGGTGCAACATTTTCTCTTTGCACAGAAGTGTCACTGCCCGTGACTGTGAGGCTCCCACCTCTCTGTCCAGAACGCCTAGCGCCTCTACGTGCATCATAGACTAACGCCAGAGATGTTCATTGTGCTCCGGCGAACCTCTGCCCCATGAAAGAAACTCTTCGCTCAGCTTCAGACGGTAAAACATTAGCGGGACCTGTTTGAAACTGTATACAACCTGCGCCCCATCACGTCTGCTTTTCAGATTTACCCTTGTTTAGTGCGACCTCATGTAACCTTTTAGCACAATTGATTTCTAAGCTCTGTTTTTGGCATTTATTCTTATAAATTAATATCTTGACTTCTAATGATTGGATTTTTTGTCCTTTTGGTCTTGTTTTTATAGGATACATATTCTCGATTTTTCTAAACTTGTGTGGAGTCATTTTGTGGTGTTTTCTTTGGATTACTGTACGGTAAACCATGTCTTTATCTTTTTTTAATAGGTTTTTAATAGGTTGGAAGCCGCTTCAAAGCATAGCTCCAATGGGAGCTCACTTCAAACCACTAGTCCAATATATGAAAAGGTCCTTCCACCCATTCTCACACGTTGGATCTTATGGATGCTTGCCAAGAGGCAATGGGCTGACCAATTTACTGGCGGGGACGTAGCCCCAAGACAACCTGCACCAAGGGCTCTAAGGACAAGGACTAAATATTTATTTGTTTTGTCACTAGCCAGTGGAGAGCATGCAAGTGTACAGACACGTGTGTTCTTGGGGACAGACTAAGTAAAATGTGGACTGCCGTCTTTTGGCCACTTGAAGTTTGTTAAGCAGATTGTCCAGGTGTCCTATATGTAGGACATTGCTGTAGTCCGGCTGTGACGTTAGGAGTGCCTGGAAGACCACCTTTCCTGCAGACAAGTAGAAAAAGTATACAGATTTTGTTAATGTCGGCAGAAGCCCAAAGCATGTTTCGATCACTGACGTAATCTGTGGCTGAAAAGAGAAAGTATTGCCAAATTTAATGCCCACGTTCTTGGCTGTTCCAACCTGGGGATCTAGGGTTGGGGCATCATTGGACCAAAAAGTCTGCAAATCTTGAGTATTGAGGAAGCAGAATAATATTTCAGTCTTATTTGCGTTGCATTTCAATTAATGTCATCCAGAGAAAGACAAAAGTAAGGCAGTTTTTTATGAACTCTCCCTCAATATCCTCCCCATTCCTACATGTAAACAATGACTGGGTGACTGTTAACTGCGGGGCTCAGAGCTGACCCCTGCGGCATGCCCACTGTTAACTCAAATGCTACAGAATAGTATGTGGAAAGCCACACTTCCTGCCCTCTGTCCTTCAGAAAAGAAGCTAGCCAACCTAAAGCCAATCCACCTACTCCAATGGATTAGAGGCATGCTAGGGGCATAGAATGAGGGGCCATAAAGAAGACTGCTGACAGATCTAACATAATCAGGACCGTCTTCCCCCGGCGTCCAAGGTACCTCTAATATATTCAGTGACCTCAATCAATGCTGTCTCAGTACGTTAGTTAAAAGATACTGAGACATCTGTTGATTAACAGCTTTAAGCAGGACCTTGGACTAATTGGCACTAGGGAAATGGGCCTATAGCTAGACTGCCCCCTGGGGTTTGCTGCAGACTTTTTTCAACAGGGACAACGTTTGTGCCAGGTTCCATGATACAGGAATTGTTGCTGAGGACAATGATGCATTAATCCCTATTAGTCACTGGATTAATGGCGGCTGCACCTTCGCTAATAGATTGGGGGTCAAGGGCCAGCTGGCAATCCTGATTTAAGAGCACGTAAGGGATAGGCTGAAAATTTAAAGTGAGGCCAAAGTGAGAGCGACTAAGCTGGAGAAAACTGTCTCCTCTGACAGGATTCCTGACACTAGGCTGACTTGAATAGTTGTGATCTTATCTTGAAAATAGGAGATCCACTGGTAGCACTATCCTACATTGGATGGGTTCAATCTAGTGCAGGCCTCAGTGGACATTAAGTTTTTGATGGCTCTGAAGATCTCCTTGCATTTATTACCCGCCTCCTCTCTGCAAAGTATGCTACATATTTTTTTTAGAGCTGTTTGATAGATAGATGACTTTGACATGTACTTTTTTGCCATTCCCTATCTAGAGTTTTACGCAACTTCTACAGGGTCCTGAGATTATATTTAAACCAGGGATTTATTTCTGCAGGGGGTCTATGAGGAGATCAGAGGTAGTTTATTAGAGGCATTACAAATCCAGCTGTTCAATGTGCTTGTGTCTTCATTCAATAGACTCAAGAGAGAGGGGGTACTCTCTTCAAGAGAGCAAATACTTTCTGAAGGTAGAATTTTATGAAATACTTTAGTGACAGATAAAATGTTATTTGTCGGGGGTTGGGCTCCCCGAGGTTTATGTACTACACTGAAGTGGTTTAAACAGGGCTGTAAGAGAAGGGGGTCCCTTCTTTGCTTAAATCACTGCAGATTAAAGTTTAATCTGCAGTGTTTTTTAATCTGAGAGAGATGGCTCCCTCCACCATCCCTGTTTGAATACCAGCTACCGAGCTGATTAATTCTGCTGGAGGAGCGATGAAATGAATTAGTAATTCAGCATTACTTAGGTAACGTGGGGTTACTAAATTACTCCAATTCCGCTGGGGGAATCAAACATTCTGTACACCACTGATATTTTGCTCACTTCGCATAATAAGAAGCCCTTTCTGCTTCAACCGTACCTAACCCATAATATTCTCAAATCATGCATAATGGATCAGTCAATGGAGGTATTTGTATTTTGTTTTTTTTCTTTTAGTTGCTTTCTTGTACTGGTACTTTAAGTGCTATTAATGACTCCTCTGGGTAAAGGACTATGTGGGACTGCAGATCAAATTGCAAAAGAACATATAGCACATCCTGCCACCCAGAAGTGGTCCATGATGCACAAGCCTTCAGGCTTATACTTTTAAGCAGGGACTGTACGTAGTACAAGAAGCCTCATCTAAAAGGATATGACCATAATTCACTAATTTAAAAAAACTGCAGAAGAAGAAATCCCTTCAGCCTGTTCATAGTTTGTGCAAACTCCCAGGATCCATACTTCTTCTCTGACTGAGGGTCTCCTCACTTGAATAAATACTGATTTGGTATGCCTGGGTCTATTCTGGGGTGACACAGTGGCCTAAATATTGATGGATTGGAATGCTACCTCAAGCGATTGCCAGGGGTTACACCCATTGCAAGCATTTCTCCCATCACCTTGTGTGACTTTGATGCAACTCCCTAAGTGGCAAAGAGTATGCCCAGATATGGGTACTGTGCCCACTGTGCCACTAGAACCAAGCTAAACCTGACTGATGAGCCCCAGTCAGGGCATATCTGGCCTTAAGTTCCTTGTGCTCCAGTTCAGGGAGGACCGGGCCTGGAAGGATGGGCTGGACTGCTTTTATTAGGGCAGGACCAATACTGATTGTAAAGGGTGGACTCCAAACTGAGGGGCCATGGTGGGCAAAATAACGATGGACTGGGATGCAGCCCAAATAACTACCAGTGGCTGAGATTAATTCAAGCTTTCCACCCTTCACATAACCCCGGCACCTGGCAATGCTCTTCAAAACAAATTCAGCAGAAGGGGAACCTTTGCGCCACACCTGCCTGCAGGGTCCTATTACTGCTCCAGCAGGCTCGTGCTGCACACAAGCGCCCCTGGTGGGAATGATCCTTGAAAAGGACCGTAATGGTGCCTGGCCCAGGGTAATTAACGTGATGTACTGAAACGTAGGTCAATTACAGTCACAATAGCTGGCCTCTGCCAGAGCTGGGGACTGGGAGGGGGTTGGGGGTACAAGAGTCCCTAGATGCTTGAATCCCACTTTTTCTAATATGAGGAACTGATAGCCTTTCACCAGCATTCCTGGCCCTTTTTCAATCTGGGGTAGGCCGGTCTAAAAAGAGAATACTTCCTTGCAGTTTTCCATCTACGTACCATGATTTGAATAAAAGGAAGTGCAGTCATCCCTGTTGGGCACTCAATTTTAAAGGTATTGTCGGCCACTTCAATAATTCAACCCAACATCACTCATTGTAAGAGTGGATAATATAGAGGCCTTTACATCACAAAAAGATTGAATCCAAAATTGATGTCAAGAAACATGTGACTCTTGACTATCTTAAGTCATTTACATTTTATTTTATTTTAATTTCATTTTTCTAGTTCATGGCAGTAAAAAAGCAGGGAAAGTCCTAATGGAACTAGGAAGGCTATTCCAAGGTTTTGTGGCCCCCACTCTGAAACTTCTGCCACCCCAGTTGGCTTTCTGAAACCTGGGAAAAAGCATCAATTTCCAGGCGGAGGCATCTATTTGGAGAGTACCATTTCAATGTTCACTTCAGAAACTGATGTCCGGTACCATGGAGTGCTTTATATGAAATGCATAGAGCTTTGAAATTGATGCAGTGTCTGACTGGAAGCCAATGAAGATTTTTGAGGAGCACCCCTATTGATTGAAACCTAGGGATCCCTAACAGTAGCCTTGCGGCAGCATTCTGGATCATCTGGAGCTTTCGTAGGTGCCTCTCGAGTACGCTAAGATGAAGCCTGTTGCAATAATCTGGAAACCGGTAACTAAGACATTTCTACTATTTTTCTGGAATAAAAGGTAGTCTTCTCTTTATCACTTTAAGTAGATAGAAGCTGGATAAGGAAACTGCATTAACTTGAGCCTCAAAGTTCAATTTCTGATTAATGATCACTCCCAAATGTTTCGCTTTGGATACTGGAGTGGGTACTAGCCCTAGTTCGTCCAGCCACCAGATATGCGACCAGTTGGGGACGTAATTGCCAAAAAGGATTATCTCAGTTTTACCTGAGTTCAATTTAAGACAGTGTGAACTCATCCAGTAACTGACTGCCCTGATACTGTCCCTGAATCTATTAACCGCAGGCACACTGTGTTTATAAATGGGCAAGACAATTTGGGTGTCATCCGCGTAAGACATTAGCGCCAATCCAAAAGGATCTTTTAGCACTGCTAATTCTGACACATAAATGTTAATAATAATAGGACTCATAGAAGAACCTTGCGGAACCCCACAGGGGAGAGCAAAGGAAGAAGATTTATAACGCCAAGATCAACCGATTATGCTCTTACTGATTGCGAGTCCTCCTGAGGCGGAAGCCGGGAGCGGATCCTAAGCAATTTTAACGTGAATAATATGTAAAATTGTGTGATTTACTTTGTGTACCTATTTTTAAAACCACTTACTCACCTGCTGATCCCGGTTCCCCGCGCAGCCGATTAATCGCTGCGGCGGGAGGTTACCGATCTGTTTCCCTCCATCACGCCACTTTGGCGAGCGCCGAGGCCACGCCCCCTTCTGCGCATACTTATAGACGCTGCTTACTAGCGTCCTGCCCAGTCTTGCGAGTCCTCCTGAGGCGGAAGCCGGGAGCGGATCCTAAGCAATTTTAACGTGAATAATATGTAAAATTGTGTGATTTACTTTGTGTACCTATTTTTAAAACCACTTACTCACCTGCTGATCCCGGTTCCCCGCGCAGCCGATTCATCGCTGCGGTGGGAGGTTACCAATCTGTTTCCCTCCATCACGCCACTTTGGCGAGCGCCGAGGCCACGCCCCCTCACCGAGGCCATGCCCCCTTTTTCCTCCCCCTGCTCCTATAGATCATGTGCCACCACCGGACGCGCAGCGGACGAGCGCAGCGGGCGCGACGGATGCGCGCCGAAGGCGCGCCTAAGGCAAGCCCGTCTGCGCCCATCCGCGCCCACACGCGCCTAAGGCCTAGGCCACCTCACTATCCTGGTTCATTACAATATTCATCGGCGCAACTACTCGCTCTTCAGGCCCGTTGACCCATTGAAGCCTCTCTGACCACCCACATCAATAATCTGGGCCTCACAGCCGATACCACTCCTTCCGTTTCTCACACCCCGAGCCACCTCCCTTCCCTGTCTCCCCCCCCCAGCCCTAAATCTCTGGCTGGACTCAGACAGGCCCCCCTTTCCATCTACTACCTTAATACGCGATCTGCGGTTAAGCACTGCCACGAACTTTCTGTTCTACTCGATCTCCATAAACCAGATCTCCTATTCCTCACGGAGACCTGCTTCCGTGATAGCTCCCTCCCCATTCTCTTAGCCTCTCTCCCTGATACCTATTATGCTCTCCGGGCTGACCGCCCAACCGGTAAAGCCGGCGGGGGCGTCGCCCTGATCGCCAGAAAAGATCTTCCTTTCCAACCTCTCAGCTTTCCCCGATAGGCAATTCCGACTTTTTAGTCGTTCGCTCTCTTTTTTACAACACACCCCTTACTTGCCTACTTATGTACCGTCCCCCCCAAACCCTCCAATCCTTCCTGGACGGGTTTCAAGAACTGGTGGCCACCCTAGCAGTCAACAATTCTTCCGTCTTGGTGCTGGGCGACTTCAACTTTTGGCCCTCCGACCCAGCCGAATGCTCCACTTCCAAGGAATTCTACGAAACTTTACGCTCTCTTAACTTCACCTCGCATGTCCACTCCTCTACTCTCATTCAAGGGCACACACTGGACCAGATTTGGTCTCTGAACTGCCCCATCGCGTCCTTGTCCATTTCCCCTTGTCCCTGGTCTGATCACTCACTAATCTCCTTTTCCTCTCAACTTGGACTGCCCACCAAGCCCACGCACCCTAAAAACATCTGGGCCCGCTCTTGGGGTCGGGTAGATGTGGCTTCATTAGCCTCCTCTCTCTCATCCTCCAGCCCTGACCTGTCCGGTCTGTCCTCATCAGGACAAGCCCAATCCATCAACTCTTGGCTACTCTCAGCCTGCGACTCCATCGCCCCTCTAAGGCAAATCTCCTCTAAACGGACAAATGACTCCAACCACTGGTTCAACAACGAACTGAAGGAACTAAAACTCGCGGTCCGTCAGGCCGAACGAACTTGGAGACGACAGTACTGCCCCATTCTCAAAACACAATACACCTCCCTCTTGCAGCAATATAAGAAGTCTATTTTGTCCACCAAAAAAGACTACTTCTCCTCCAAAATTCTAGTCGCGGAAAACAAATCCAGAGAAATTTTCTCCATCATCAACAAACTTGCATACTCCGACAGAACCACCCTCAAACCCTCCCCCTCTCAACCTCTTTGTGACTCCCTGAACTCCTACTTTTTAGATAAAATTGCAACAATCAAAGCCAATATCCTCCCCCCCCTCCCCCTCCTTCCTCATCCCTCCTTGCCTCCCCATAGAGGCTCGATTCGACTCACTCCCTCCCTTAACACTTGAATCTTTTCTCTCCCTCCTCCCTTTAGTTAAATCTGGTGCCCCACTCGACCCTTGTCCCGCTCACATTCTTGGCCACATTTTCACTATCTGTCCGCTACCCCCTCTAACTTTTCTTAACTGCTCCCTGTCCCAGGGCGTGGTTACCCCTGTTCTCAAATCTGCTATAATCCTCCCCATCCTAAAAAAACCTGGCACAGACCTTTCTGTCCCTGCCAATTACCGCCCCATCTCTCTGCTCCCTTTTCTAGGGAAAGTCCTGGAGCGACACGTCACCAAAGTACTATCCACCTACGTGGAAGCAAACCGAATACTGGCGCCCCGCCAAGCCGGCTTTCGCCCGGCTCACTCCACCGAGTCGGTCGTGCTTTCAGTACTTGACAACCTTAGAGAGGGAATGGACACTAACATCCCCCAGGCCTTGGAGCTACTCGATCTTTCTGCCGCCTTTGACACGGTGGGCCATTCCATCTTACTCTCCCGTGTCAGAGCTGCAGGGATAGGCGGCACCGCCTTGGTCTGGCTGTCCTCCTTTCTAAGCGATCGCACCCAGGCGGTTCGCCTAGGCGACTTCTCGGCTGAACCTCGGAAGGTGGTATGTGGGGTCCCCCAGGGCTCCTCTCGTTCCCCTCTATTGTTCAACCTGTATATAGCTCCCCTCATCTTCGCTCTTCAACAATCGGAGGTCTCTGTATATAACTATGCGGATGACCTCCAGCTCATATTTTCTCTCTCTCACTCCCCTGATTCTAAATCTAACTTCCAATCCACAATTCTTTTTATCCTGGACTGGATGAATCACAACCACCTGAAATTAAACCCAGATAAGACAGAGCTTGTTCTGACAGGTGGTTGCTCCAGTCCCTGGTCCCCTCTCTTCTGGCCTTTTTCCCTTGGTCCCCCCCCATCTCCTTCCTCTTCTGTCAAAACTCTCGGTATAAAAATTAATGACCAACTCACTCTGCACTCCCAGGTAAGCTCCTTGGTCTCCTCCTCTTTTCTATCCCTCCGCACAATCCGTAAAGTTTCCCGCTTCTTCTGGTTCACAGCCCTGAAACTCATCGTACTTGCCATGGTCATCTCCCGCTTAGATTATGCCAATGCCCTTTACCACGGCATGCCAGCCTACAATGTACGACGACTTCAGTTGGTCCAGAACCAAGCGGCCCGCCTGGTCTACAACCTCTCAAAATCCCATCACGTTATCCCCCTTCTAAAATCCTTGCACTGGCTCCCCATGCGCGAACGCTCCCTTTTCAAAGTGGGCTGTCTCGCCATCCAGGCTCAGTTAGGCCCGTCCCCCGCTTTTATCTCTTCTGAGATCAAACCTTATGCCCCCTCCAGGGAACTTCGCTCCTCTTCTCATCACCTACTCACTGTCCCCCGTTTTCGTCGAAAAAAATGGGGAGGGTCTAAATTTTCCACCCTGGCCCCCACTTTCTGGAACTCCGTTCCTATTCAACTTAGATCCTCGACCCAATACCAGCCCTTCAGAAAGGCCTTAAAAACCTTTCTATTCTCAAAAGCTTTCCCCTCATAAATCCCCCTCAGTCCCTTCCTCCTGACTCGTGTTCCTCAGGGACTCAGCATACTGTAGCGCCATGAAACCGTTCAGGTGTACGCGCGCTTTATAAATAATTTAAAACTCAAACTCAAAAGGAGTTGCAGATTATGGTCGACCCTGTCGAACGCTGACAATAGGTCAAATAAGATGATAGCCGCAGCACCCCCTACATCTAGAACTGCCTGATTTCATCTATGGCTTTGATTAGGGCCGTTTCAGCACTGTGGCCTGCCCTGAAGCCAAACTGGATCTCATCCCAAAAATTATTTTCTTGAAGATGGTTTGCTAACTGATCATTCATGACTGTTTCCACCAGTTTTGCTGGAAGTTGAAGACGTGATATAGGTGTATAGTTCGGTTCGGCTGGGTCAAGACTGTTTTTATTTTAAAAGAGGCAAGATTGATGCCCTTTTACAAATTCATGGGAAAACTCCTTCCTTAAACATAGAATTAAAAATGGTAGTTAAACTGGATCCAAGGATGTCAGGAACCTGTTTAAATATCATGGGGGGAGTATAAAGGAGACCCAAATTAGGCCTGATGTATTAGAGCTATTATCTGATCATTCGTTACTGGCACAAATTCCCTAAATACTGGAGAACTAGGGAATCGGGGTTCATATACCCCAGACGTAGGCCTATTTTCAAAGGTGGAGTAAATTTGCTCCACTTTGTTTTGAAAACTCTGGGCTAGGGAGTTGCAAAAATCTTGAGAATGTTCTTTAACAGCTTTGTCAGGAGTTTAGTCAATTTAGTTAGCACTTGGAACAATTCCTTAGTGAATATTTTACCCTCCTCAATTAGCTTAGAATTATAAGAGGGCTTTTCCTTAAGAATGAGGCCTTTATATTCAAATAATAAAGTGTTGTACTGGGAGAGCCTGTTCCTATGATAATTGGATCTCCAACGTCTTTCCTGTCTTTTGCATTCTTGTTTGTTGTAGTGGGGTCTGTTGAGAGCGAGAGGATGAGTTGGGTGTCATCTCTGTAGAATATGATGTTGATGTTGTGGGTTCTGAGGATGGTGGCTAGGTGCATCATGTAGATTTTGAAGGGGATGGAGCTATGGAATGACCCTTTGTGGACGCCACAGATGGTGCTCTTGAGTTGTGAGGTGAAGGAGGAACACAGATTCCCTGCGTGCATCCCATGAGGAATGTTGCTATCCATCTGAGTGATCTAGTGCAGTCTTTTGATGATTGTGTGGTGGGACATGAATTCAAAGGCTGCAAACAAGTCAAGAAGGGTCAGGGTGGTCGATTCCCCTCAGTTGAGTACAGTGTGGATGTCTTCTGTGGCGGCGCTCTCGGTGCAGTGATTGGCTCAGAAATCTTATTGAGAGGGGTCTAGCAGGTTGTTTCTTTCCGGGTTATCTGTGAGCCAATGGTTGATGGTGGTAGTTCTCAAGATCGCAGGTGTCTGCAGAGAGTATCTTGAGGAGAGGTCTGACCTCTGTGTGTTTCCATATGTCGGGTAAGGTGGCTATGGCGATAGATCCATTGAAGATATGAGTTGATGGCTGGTCTTGTTGCTTCCTAGGTTGAAGAGGCGGTATAGGCATGGGTCTGTGGGTGCTCTTGAGTGGAGGGAGTACAGTAAAGCTGTGATGTCCGGTATGGTGAGCTGTTAGCCGTAGAAGTAGGAAGGCTGTGGAGTTTGGAGGGTTGGTGGCTGAAGGTCCGGTAAATGGAAGATATATATATTTTGTGCAGGTGATTAGCTGGAGCATTACAGAGTCCTTGTGAGGGAGGGATCATGTTCTGGGTGGCAGCTGGGCCGAACTCTCTAATGATGCAGCAAAGTTTCTTGGTGTGGTTGGAGGTAGCCTCGATGCGGTCTGCAAGTGCATCATTTTTCTTGTCTTTGAGTAGCTAGTGGTATTTGTTGGGGGCTGACATGAAGGTGGCTCAGTCTGTATCATTCCTGGTGGTATGCCATCTTCAGGCTCAGAATCAACAGTTTCAGCCCTCACGCCAGCCATCCACCGAATGGTGGTATTCTGAAAGACTAATCAGCAGCTCCTTGCAAACACAAATCCTTATTGCATATCTGGACGATATCTGTGTCCACTCCCCTCAGTTCAATGGCCATGTCTCTTCCTCCCAGCTACATTAATTTCAGAAACACTTCTAATGTGCACAGTCCTCAACTCTTGTGCAAAGCCAGGCAACAGGAGTCCAGAATTGATCTCAATGGCCTCAATTATTTTGTCTGATTTACTCACACTGTGCGTGTACCATGTAGGCTGCACACATTACCACACAAAATGTAAAGGACCGGATAAGAAGTGGACCTTTATATTGACTGGGCTGGTCGGCCTGTACTCCGGTGACTCTTTACTACTTCTCTGCATACTAAATACATAAAAGGGGCAGTAGTCGATTGTCAGTCAAGAGAACATGCTTGGTTCGCCCTTTGAGGTTGCAAGAGAAGTGAAGGATCTGCTTTGTCTTAAGGCCAGACTTTACATTTGAGCACACATTGCACCTGATTGACAGAGGGCCTCTGCACTCTTGGGTTGATTGAAACTTAGGGATCCCTAACGGTAGCCTTGCAGCATCATTCTGGATCATCTGAAGCTTTCGCAGGTGCGTCTCGAGTATCCTAAGATAAAGCCTGTTGCAAAAATCTAGCTTGGAGAGAACTAAGGATGTAACTAGGATATTTATCATATTTTGTGGAATAAAAGGTAGTATTCTCTTTATCACTTTAAATAGAAAGAAACCGCATTAACTTGAGCCTCAAAGTTCAATTTTTCATCTATGATCACTCCCATATTTTTCGCTTTGGATACTGGAGTGGGTACTAGTCCTTGTAGGAGAGTAGGGTCTGCTTTCTATGGTCACCCCCACTTTTTGCTGTGATTCTCTGGTTTTTCAACCTTAGTGTGGCTGTTGACCTGCTAATCAGGCCCACAGCTCAGCTGTTCTCTCTCTCAATTGATACCATGTACTTTAGGTACATACCATATTGGTTACTGGGTCACCCTTGTGAGCCCCTTTATAGTGTACAATAGGTACCCAGGGCATAGGTGCACCCTAGGCCTACCAGGGGCTGCAGCATGTATTGTGCCACCCCTGGTTTTCCTTCCAAACTGACACCACAGGTCTGTTCTTTCAGCCTGGGTAAGGTGGTGTAATCACCCCTTACTTAAACATAGTATACCTATTTCTATATACCTATATAGACACATATGTACCTATAAGCCACTCTTATAGCAGACCTCGACAATCCTGGAGGTAGAGTGCTTGGTTTTTAAGTGAGAGAGTGCCCTAGCATGAGCTGAGCCCCTCTGCAGCTTTCGGAACCATTTCCTTAAAGTGGTTCTATGATACAGCCATACCATACACTCTTAAGTGCATTATAATCCTAGCGGTTAAAGCAAATTTTGGTTTGGCTTTACCAAACATGTCGTGTAAGGTGTCAAACACTTTGGAATACTACCAACTGCCAGTGTTTGGAATACTACCAACTGCCAGTTCTGGTGGCAGGGGTAGCATTCCACCCTTCTAGAGGGAGAAGACATGTAGTTACTGGTTTACCCGGTTAAAGTTAAACAGAGCCTTAGCATCACAAAATGGATGCTGCTGCCACAGACACGAGTCTGAACTCCTGCTGATGGACCAAACTCTGGCAGGGGAGGCCTGTACAATAGGTTTCCTGTCAAGGGAGGTGCTGGCACCTCCCCAGACAGGCTCTTAGTGTATTGGGGCAGGGAGGGCTGCATTCAGTGAATGCTTTCCAGACACTGCCTGGGGCACACATGGTGCTCCATGCATTTCCCAGTTCAAACCGGTTGCTGGGGCACTCAGCCCCAGCTCTGGTGCAAAACTGGACATAGGAGAAGGGATGTAACGACCCCTCCCCAGGTCCACCCATAGGAGGGACCTTAGAGTTAGTCCAACCCCTAAACTTACTATACGTATAAAAGCCCACTCCCTAGGACTTTAGATTACCCTGGATGAAACTCTGCAACATATATCCTGGACCTTCAACATTCCATTTCGACTGGAAGATGGAAGAAATCTCCCATGTTGTCAAGGATTGACCACCCTGTTCAAACAGGCACCAACAGAATCTTTGCCAGTTGGCATTTTTGAGGCTCCTGCTGGACCCTGAAGAATCTGTGACACAGGACTTGGACTTTCAGACATCTCTGACCTGACC
This sequence comes from Lissotriton vulgaris, assembly GCF_964263255.1. Taxonomy (NCBI): domain Eukaryota; kingdom Metazoa; phylum Chordata; class Amphibia; order Caudata; family Salamandridae; genus Lissotriton; species Lissotriton vulgaris. Next base: position 52,955,067 of record NC_141699.1, on the reverse strand, counting down.
TTCGCTCCCAGAAAAGCTGAGACCCATGGCGGAAACGAGAGACGTGGGAACAGAACTCCTGTACATCCTGAATGTTGCTACCTGTACCAACGTCCTGAGGTATTCCGGAGTTGTGCATTGGGGTGCTTGAAGCCCCAGCCTGGAGCACCTTTTGCACCAAAGCTCAGAGGACCACACTCCACGAGTGTCCCGTGGGCCTGTTTTATGCATTTCAGCTCAATGTGACGTCACAGTTCCTAGTCTGTTGGCTAATGAGCCCCCAAGAAGACCAAACGTTGATTTAACTTGCTTTCCTGGTTGCTCCAGGCTTGCTCCAACTTCTCTGCAAAGAAGAAGTTCCACAGACCTTGCTAGTCTACACCGAAGCCAATCTTGACATTCTGCGTGGATTGCGTTTGCCAAGGCTTGTTGGCTCCAATCCGGATACCAATACTGCAGTCAACAAGATCCTTTGTGGGACACCTCGAATCCAGCTGCTGGGTGTCGTCAATGCCTCCTGGTCCTTGTGGCTGAAGAGACAAACTTCACCTTATTACCTGAAATCACCCAACATCTGGTGGCATCTTCCCATCGCCGCCTTGGTCACAGGCTAGTGGCCCAGACTCTGTCTCCTCTGCTTTCAGGTTCTTCACATCACTGATCCACCCTTGGAGTCACCCGGACACTTTTCCTCTGGTCGCCCGCAGCACATCTTTGCAGCTCTCCATTGAAATCGACGACGAAACCCGACACGAAAAGACACCTATGCACCCGGCTTCCCTGGGTGAGGTTACACGAGTACTCCGGTGCTCCCGTGGGTCTTGACTCTCGATGTACTAGTCTAAAAGTGTTCCTTCGTAGTTCACCTCCTTGTACCCTTAATCTTTAAAATTATAACTTGTTCGTTCTCCATAGAAAGTCAATGGTAACCCGCGGCTGTGTTTAGACAATGCACGCGTCTCCCGTGGGCCTCCTACATGCTAACCTTTGGTTGTCCTGAGTATCCCCAGCGATTCCACAGAATCCAGGCCTGCTTTCTAATCCTCACGTGGTTCTTATACCACCATTTTAGTATATGGTTGGTGAGGCCCCTAGGGCAAAACGCATACGGTGCAACTTATCGTATGCTAATTAAGTTCCTTGTATTGTACTTTTACCTCTGACCTCCTATAGAGTGCAGAGGGGTTGTCTTTAGAATAAATACAAATATATTTGATATATACATTGTGTGGTGTGCATTTATTTGGTACTCAAGAGATTATAAATGGTAAAACAACATGCTTAACTTGTCTCCAAGTCTTAGCCTGAAGGCTGCTCTCCACAGCAACCACTAGGATAGCTTTCTATAAGGTTGACTTTATAACCTACCATCAAGAAGGGTCGATTAGACTGGTGCAAGGTGCCCACTGGAATAGTGGAAATGATATACCAGGCTAACTTCTCACATTGTTGTGCAGCGGAAGAGATAAGAGCTTGCACTTGTTTTACCAAATAATCTGGAGAATATCATTTGAAAAATCAGATTAAGGTACCTGTAGGTACATATAAATCAAGACTTATAATACATAAGTTCTACTGAACTTAGCAGTTGTAGGTGGTAAGGGCTTAGCGCACCCTGATTACAACTTCTAGAGAGGTTCTAGTAGGTAACAAGTAGATTTGGTAGGTGCACACACCACACCACACTAGTCATGGCTTTAAATGTAGGAGCTAGTGCCTCCATGCGAGATGTCAGCAAGGAGCAGACATCTAAATATGGCACATTCACTTTCCAAGAATTGAAAGGATTGTGTGCCATAGGAAAATTAAGGCAAGGACAGAGTCCAACCACCCAAAACCTCATAGATATCCTGGTGGCAGATGTCTTAGCAAAAGCATCAGATCCTGATACCCAAGGTAGTAGGGTATCGGGAGGGTCATCTGAGGAGGATCAAAGTGGGGCACCCCACCAGGACTCTGAGGAGGAGGAGGCAGTCCAGGAAGTGGTTGATGAACCAGACCTGGGAGACACAGAACTATCTGGAGATGGAGATGGCCATAGTGGGCCTTCCTTCATCCCCTCAGGTAGGCCTACTGGTGTACCTAGAAGACAGAGATATCTCTCAGGAGAATCTCACCATTCTAGTTCAACGATAGGGTCCTCTGCCTCATCTCACAGGAGGAGAACATCCCCTCAGAGAAGAGAGCATGAAGCCAGAATGAGAGAAGCCAGAATGAGAGGCTTAGGATCAAGAGGCAAGAAGTTGCCCTTGAGAAAGAGACCCTAGCTCTTGAAAGAGAGAGTCACAATTAGCAGGGCTAGAACCCTCTGGTGGCAGAAAAATCTAAAGTGGTAGGGATAAATGTTATCACCATAAAAACCTAAGCAAGATTGTCCCTCCCTATCAGAGTGGGGATGACATCCACAAACGGATATCTGCACTAGAAAGGGCCTGCACAGTACAGAAGGTACCCCAGAGTCAGTGGGCAGCATTCTTGTGGCTCTCCTTTGCATACAAAGGCAGAGACAAGCTCCTCCCTGTTAGAGAAGAGGCTGCTGACAACTACAATGTCCTGAAGCGTGCTCTAATAGATGGTTTTGGCCTAAACACTGAACAGTATAGGTTGTTGTTTAGAGATACCCAGAAGACACAGACTCAGGACTGGACAGACTTTGTAGATTGTGCTACTAAGGCTCTGGAAGGTTGGTTACTGGGCAGTAGAGTAAGTGACTATACAGGATTGTATAACCTTATAATGAGAGAAAGATTCTTAATAATTGTCAGAACCAGTTATTGCATCAACACCTAGTTGATTCTGATTTGACCTCTCCACAAGAATTGGGTAAGAGGACAGACAAATGGGTCAGAACCAGGGTGAAGCAGAAGGTACAGAACCAAGGTGGTGACCAAAAGAAGCAAGACCAAAAGGGTGGGGAGAAAGCAAAAGACCAGCCGTCTTCTCCAGGTCTCTAAAAAGATTCTAATGGTGGGGGTCCCCAACAATCCAAAAAGAAAGAAGGTGCAAAGAAACCCAGGTGCAAGATTTGTAAAGTTAATTCTCACTGGACCAGTGATTTCACCAAGAAGGAGGCAGATACAGCCACCATTGCCCCTAAGGCAACTGTTCCCCCTAGTTCAGCTCCAAGTGGTGGTTCTCAACAGAAGGGTGTAGTAGGGTAAACTTTGGGAACTGAGATGGGTTCTGGCCTTGTCAGAACACCAACTCAAGCTATTTTGATCTGTGATGGAGGCATGGATATGACTTCCTCTGTGAGTCCCAGTAACCTGGGCAAGTACAGAAAAACTCCTTTAGTCAATGAGAAAGAGGCTCAGGCCGGAAGAATGTGGGTCATACAGACCAATTTCGCTGATAAACTCAGATGCAAAAGTCTTCTCAAAAATCTTGGCCAATCGATTAGCTCCTCTTATGCCTGAATTGGTTAGTAATCAACAGCATGGCTTTGTAACAGGGAGAGACACCACTGCCCACATCAACATGGCTATTATAGCGTTTGATGTAGCTTCAACTAATCTCACCCCACTCGGAATGATTATGCTCGATGCTGAAGAAGCATTTGGCCGAGTGGGGTGGGAATATTTATGGGCAGTACTCAGAGCTTATGGCATGCATGGACAATATTTAGGATGGGTTCGCTCACTCTATGACCAATCAACAAAATATATGTTATACATTTCATTCGTTTTAGGTTGACAGAGCATAACTCCCCAGGTATGTCAGAATAGCATTTCAGCTGGGACACGTTTACCAATGTGATCTTGAGCTAAGTTTGAAGTATCTTATTATGTATTAACAGGTCATCTCAATCATTGAAGACCAGGTAGGACCTGACCGTTTAAATATCGTTTTTTGGCTTTTCAAGCCAAATGGTGTCTATCGGTTGATAGGAACGATCAGTACTAACCACAGGTCTTTCATGTATTTTCTCGACAGAGTAACAAGCCCCAGGCTATAGAGAACACTCGGTAAGCCTAATCATGTAGACTACACGGTTTAGATTGAACACTTAAACATCATGAATTAGAGGTAACATTAGGTATTGTGGTTTTATTTTACAGTTCATTGATCATAAGCACACGAGAAACAGGTATGACATCGCAACCTCTGCAAATGAACACACCCATGGGCAAATCATATACACAATATTCATACAGGTTACTTTATATCCTTACAGATCAGCCCCTGTTGGTACCGAAATGCATTGGGCATGGGAGTGAAAATTGTGAAATGTGATCAATGGTTATAATGTGTAAATATTGGTCTCACCAAATAATGTATTGTATAAATTGTAATTGAAAGTGAACAAATGCACAAACAATGTATTTTGTTATGATGACTTGAACAAATCAGATTATGAAAATAAATAACTGATAAATAATTGTAAAAAACAAGTTTATAAGTAAAAAATATTTAAGGTGTAGGATAACACCAAGTGCACAGTGCGCAACTAGATGAGTTCTCCAACCCATCATAACTTGTTACTTAAAAAACGGGCATACGATACCACTCAGCCTGGTAGGGCGCATTAATCTGATTTAAATGAAAATTGTGCCTAAATTTCTCAATCTATTTAGAGCTATTCCATTGCAACCTAAAATTCTCTTTTTTTTTTAAATTAGACGGTATTTGTAGCAGTTTTATATGGGGCTATAAAAAGGCACGTAGATCAATCAAGCTTCTGAAATTGCCTATTGAAAAAGGAGGTTTAAATTTTCCAGATTTCAGATTGTATTTTTTTGCAACTTTCTTTCGTAGAATACGTAGCCTTATGAAAAGTGAAAGCTCGTTATTCTTTCATCAATTTATGTTGGGACCAGACTGCAAGCAATTTTTGTTGCGTGTCCATGACCCAAACTACTTTAAACGAGTAAAGTTCAAGACTGCAAAACACATTATAAAGATTTGGAACCAAATCATGATATTGGTAAGATATCTTTTTTTAACTCTGAATTACAAATATGGGGTAATCCCGGATTGCCTGGAATTTTTTCAGACGGAGCGGGGATTATTTGGGCAGGGCACGGCATTAACACTCTGGGAGACCTCTATGGGTCTGATGGTCTACTAGGATTTACCTCACTGAAGCTTTGGTACAATCTAAATGATGGTATGTACTTCAAATATATTCAAATTCAGAACTTTCTAGTTCTCAAAATGAAAATTACTAAAGTTAGGTACTCTGAATCATTAAAATGTTTGTACTCAGATCGTACAAAGTCACTCATAAGTGAGAGCTATCAACATTTAACTCTAGGTAAGATTGAGGACTGTGGGAAAATGGCAACTAAATGGTCCAATAGATTGGGAATTAACATTAGTTCAAATCAGATCTCTGCTTCTCTCCGCCAAATTAATAAGGTAGCCCAATCCTCCAACTTAAGGCTACAACTATATAGAACCATTTGCAAACTATATTATACTCCCCAAAGAATCTCTAGCTGGTCATTAGGTAATCAATCTAATGAGCGCACTAAGTGCCTTAAATGCAATTTGGAAACGGCTGGTATAGAACACATGCTTTTTTCTTGTCCTGCACTTGCCCTGTTTTGGGAAGGAATAACTAAGGCTTTAAGGACGAAACAAATTGCATCCCCGCAGCCTTCTGCTCATTTGATTTTACTAGATATACAGGACACTAACAGTACACACAAAGATCTGATATCCATACTATATGCCTGTGCTAGGCTGGTTGTAGCTAGGTTTGGATTTCTACTCAGCCTCCACACGTCATGGAATGGTGGGCTCTGGTCAAGGAAATCCACACTATGGAAATTGCATTAGCTAATTTAAGAGGATGTAGGTCATTGACAAGAAGGGAAAAGATTTGGGGAACGTTTATTTGATCTGATTTACTGAATTTTCGAGACCAGCTTAATATTAATTTGTTTTTTTTATTTCTTAAAATGTCTCTCTTTTATTCTTTAAGTATGTATTGCTTTCCTCTGTTATTGTTATGGCGGAAAGATTTATAGTCATTTACGTTATACATCTGTAATGTTTGTGCTTAAACTCTCTCTTGCAATAACAATAAAAAAAATTTTTTAAAAGAGAAAGAGGCTCAGGCCTACAGGGACACAGGTGCCAGTGTCACAATGGAGATACCTGACTTTTCGGACCCTGGACAGTCCATACTTGGTGAAACCTACCAAGTGACCAATGCTAGCAATGTCACTACCACACATAGCATGGCAGTTGTTAATTTCTCCTGGGGAGGGGTAACTGGCCTTAAGTAGGTTGTTGTTAGTTCAGACCTCCCTGTAGAATGTCTGGAACAATGGACCAGTTGCCTTCCAGGAAAACGAGCAGTAGGGTTAAGGCTGTGCCTTACCCCTGCCTCAGAGTGAGGATCAGCCTTCTGAGGAAGCTGATCAGGTTGAGTTTCTTGGGACAGAGGGGCCCTCCAGGGCAGATCTGTTGGACTGCCCTTCTCTTGAACAAATATAGCAAAAATAGGCTATCTCTCAGAAACCACAACCCCTCTTCTGATACTATTTTCAGGGGAAAAAAACAGATGCTTTCATCTCTAGCCCTTTTTTCAAATTTTCCCCCACAAAATAAAATTTAGCTGTATTTTGGATAATTTCTGGGTCCCCTTCAGGGGAATACACAAACCCTGGGTACCTTTGAAATCCCCTTGATGTTAGAAAAAAGGACTCAAATTTGGAGTGGGTACCTTATGCGGTCGAAAAATTACATGGTCATAAGCGCAAACTACCCCGAATGGCCAAAAAGAGGCTTAGCACAGGGGGGGAGGCCTAGCAGCGAAGGGATTAAGAAGGAACAGTGTTTACAAAGTGGTACTATTCTGTTCTCATGTAAGGACATCAATCCCAAATGTACTTCTAGGTGCAATTGAAAGGTACTTTTGTTATTCCTTAGAGGGCATCATGCCGCTAATGCCAGATGATGAAATATGTTCCCTTCATATTATTGCATGAATGCCTCAAAGTGCATCTGGACTCTGTCCGGGTACACACCGTCAGTGTGAATTGAATACTGGGCACCCAGTGTACCATCACGATGTCAAAGGACAGACTGAGAGGTAAAAGGTTTAATGTAAGGTGCACAAAGTAAAGTGGATAGATGAGTTGGACTGTGGCCTCTTGCCCATAATGCTTAGTTGTAAGATGGCCCACGTTGTTCAGCAGTGTGGAGATTATTGTGTTGCTCCAACACCTATAAAACAGCCATAGAAATGAATGCACATTTCTTCCTCATGAGACTTATATGCACAATTAGTTAATAGTTTTTTTATGTGACAGTAGAAATTAATGTTATGTCTTTGCCAGGTCTGTCAATTTCAATCCTGTTGTCAGTGAACTATGAGAAAGCCAAAGAGCTTCACAGGAAGTGATTGAACAATAGACTGTAGAGCAATCTCACAGCCTCAGAGGCAAACAAGATCCCTCATGTGTACTCACAGCCTGCCCTCACAGCCTCCTCCACACCCTTCCTTAACAGCCTGCAATCACAGCCTGCCCTCACTGCCTCCTCCACAGCCTCCTCCTACTCCCTGTCCTCACAGCCTCCTCCACAGCCTTCCTTCACAGTCTGCCCTCACAGCCTGCCCTCACAGCCTCATCCACAGCCTTCCTTCACAGTCTGCCCCCACAGCCTCATCCACTGCCTCCTCCCACTCCCTGCCCTCACAGCCTGCCCTCACAGCCTCCTCCACAGCCTTCCTTAACAGCCTGCCCTCACATCCTGCCCTCATAGCCTCCTCCACAGCCTCCTCCTAGTCCCTGCCCTGAAGGACTGGGCTATTCTAAGGCCCAGTGGTGCCAGGGGACAACACCTGAAACCTTTGTGCGTTACCTGTTCCGGTGTACAAATGACAGAGACACGGGACACTTCCTTCGGCGTCAAAGATCAAGGTTTATTTACTGCAGGGAACACAGAAGTCACAAGAAGTACAACGCATGTAGGTTCTAGGAGACTGCTTCAAGCCAAATTACAAAAATCATCAAGCAAAAATTATGTAAACGGAAATCAGATTGGCATATGTTATTTAATGACCAATGCTTTATGATTAGTATCTACAATCAAAACATCAAGTGGATTAAAGGCCCCAAAGGGGAGAGAGGGGAGAAAGGGAGGGGTAGTGCTCAAGGAAGTGTCGAGAGGTTATAACATAGTGTAAGAAAGTAACAATACAAATTGGCAAAGGATATCCAAAGATAATCTGAATACAAACGTCCCAAATCAGGACTACAAATTCAAGAACAAATATGAACAGAGCAATTCCACGGTCACAACTAATTATTAGTAAATTCAAGAGTGTGCCGGAAAGACAAATTGCAGAAAGAACTGTTGACGTTTCGACCCCTATCTATAGGCCAAATGGAGTCCTTTTATGGGGTCTTCATCAGGACATCAAAGTGGGGAAGAAAGGTGGGGCCATTCTGTATAAAAAATATATAAACACGTATTTGACAACAGTCCATACGGAGGATGAAAAACATCATCCTATCTAAAAATTAGATACAACAAAAAATAAATTAAATTAAATCTGATTTACCATGGTTTGATACCCCAAAGAGGGGTTCGATACATGTGCGGAGGAACCACGCTGAACGTCGTGGTAGGTCTGGAGATGATACAACTAAACGCACCAGTAATCTGTAAAAGATGGAGAGATCTTACTTTGATATCCTCAGTTGTCAAAAGAAGGATAAAGACAGTTAGCCTGATTGTGCGCTTTATCAACGGTTCTATAACAGGACCCGAAGATTGCAAATTAATCTAATGGGAAATTGATCTGGGCTACATGGAGGATCTTGCGATTAATAAAATACTTATAGGTCGGGTGATTGAGACCTACAAAATGATGAAGGTTGTTCACTAGGGTACAATGCTTGATATAGTTTGATTAATAAAAAGGATCAATTGCATGGGTGATAATAATCGATAATCATCACGTTTTAGTGGTAGCAATTAAATAAATACTCACAATTAGAGGTGCCTAATTTGACCGCTCACAACTCAGATGAGGCTATACATAGTATGGTTTCAAAAGGACAGTCAATTCGGAAAAATGTTAAACCTGGTGACAAGAGGGATGTTGTTAGGAGGACAGGCGTTATTTTCTAGTCATCGATCTCAGTGAGAAGAAAAGATCTTACTTGCGAAGGTTCATGGGCTCGCAAGTTCAAAAGCGGCAGTTTACAATACGGCGTCTGTCCGTAGAGACTGGAAAATGTTGTGCAGCGTAGTATACCAGTCACTTAGTCTGCGAGAAAATAAGGTTGATTTATTATAAAAGAGGGGCTTGGAGGTTACTAATTAAAGAGTGGCGCAATCGCATGGAAAAATACTTACTGGCTCCAGCATCAATGATGCCTGCTACTTGAGTATCGAACGCAAACTCCGTTCGGTGAAGTAGGTCCGGTATTTTAATCTAAGAGAAATTCAAATGAGTGTGCTGTAAGAGCGGGACTCGTAAGTTGACAGAGTAAGCATTGAAGTCACAATTGACTTTAGGAAGCACTTACTTACAAACAACGGCACCAATCCTGCCTGCTGCTGGACACACGAACGCCAACTCCGCAGTCTGAGCTACGCGGAGTATGGGGCGGAGCTAGACTTCGTGCCGGCTCAAGAAATGGAAGAGTTACTTCACTTAGTATTTTGGTTAAGTAAGATGCGATGCTATTACAGGACTCAAGATTTTAGAAGAAACACTGTGATGGACAAATAACAACAAATGTGATGGAGTACGAGCAGCAAATTGCGGCGAAATAGTGCAGCTCTCATGCAAGAGGCTGAAGACTATTTACTACATTGCTGCAACAATTGTTGAATGAATAATGTGCTGTCAAAATTCCACGCGACTCTTATCACAAAAGGTCGTAGATGGAGACAATTTGCAAAGGTTAAAAGGAACCAAACTGATTAAACATTCTATCATTTTAAACCACGCACACATTTTAAAACAAGCAGCATTGACACCTTTTATATAGCGAAAGCTCATAAGGTTCTGCAGCAAAAAGAGTGATAGGTTAGGCAAAAAACATTTCGACAGGATTTCGAAAAATGGTTTATATTAGCCCAGTGCTGCCAATTGAGATAGACTTCTGTCTTGTTCATTCAGCCCATTATTAATGGAGTCCAGGAGGGACATCCATTTAGATTCTCGAGTGTTAAGTACTGTGGGGAGGTTGCCCCCTCTTCTACCCAGGACTACTTTTTCAATAACAAACCAACGTAGGTCTGAAACGGTGTGTCCCGCTGCCCCCCAATGTTCCACAAGGGGCGACCCTGCCACTTTACACCTCAATCTGCTAGAGTGTGAGGAGATTCGGGCTTTGATTTTCTGCTGAGTTTGCCCTACGTACAATTGATTGCAGGGACACTGAATGATGTAGATTACTCCCATGGAGTTGCAATTTGTGAAATGTTTTAGTTTGTAAGTCCTGCCTCCGTGGACGAATGATTTAGTCTGGATAGTAGTGTCACACGCCGTGCAGGCACCACATCTGTAGTGTCCGATCACCGGGGGTAAGTTCCAAAGAATTGGTAAGGTAGGTTGGCTTACTGACTCTAAATAAGAGTGGACCACCATGTCCCTGATGTTTTTGGCTCTTTTGAACGAATGTAGCAGTAAATCCTTTTGGGCGATCACGTCTGCAACCAAGGGCCAGTTTTGGTTAATGATTTTCTTAATATCATTACTGCGTGTGGAGAAAGTTGTGACACAGATTATTCGATCAGCCGATGTTCGGGGCATCGCCTCTGGATTTAGGAGGACGTCTCGTGGATTGTACCAGGCTCGTTTTCTGGCTCGTCTCACCATCCGTGATGGATAACCACGAGAGATGAGACGTTCACTCAAGACTTCAGACTCTCTCAGATAGTTGGCTCTTGTGGAACAGTTCCTCCTGATCCGGAGGAATTGTCCGACCGGTAGATTGTCCTTGAGGCCTCTCGGATGGTGACTCTGATATTGCAACAGTGAATTGCGTTCGGTTGGCTTCCTGAACAGCGTTGTATGTAACTTTTCTTCTTCCTCATAGATGGAGATATCCAGGAATGGTATGGTGTTGTTGCTGGATTCCATCGTAAACTGGATGTTGGGATTACGGGAATTGAGCCAAACATGGAATTCTTTGAGTTGGTCTAGATTACCTTCCCAGATGCAGAGGACGTCGTCGATATATCTGACCCATAATGACAGATTCGACTTGAAGGGATTTGTTGTGGGAAAAATATGCTCCTGTTCAAAAGAATCCATATAAATTATAGCCAGATTGGGGGCAAAAGTGGCCCCCATCGCTACTCCCTTGGTCTGCAAGTAGAACCCTTCCTGAAAGATAAAAAAATTTGTGCATCATAGCCAACTCCAGTAATTCAATAATGAAGTCTGTAGGCACCTGAACGGGTGCAGGTCTTTTGTCCAGAACTTGTCTCATTATTTCCAAAGCGTGTTGTTGGGGAATGCTGGTATAAAGCGATACTATATCGCAAGTGACGAGCTGGGCCTGTGTTGGATTGAATGATCTTTGGTCAATCAGGTTAATAACCTGGGTTGTGTCTCGTAAATAGGTTCTGGTAGTAAGGGCAATGGGCTTAAGGAAAAAGTCCACGTATTGGCAAAGGGGCTCTAGTAATGATCCGCAACCGGACACTATAGGACGTCCAGGAGGAGTATTAAGGTTCTTGTGCACCTTTGGCAAGGTGTAGATGGTCGCTAGTCTAGGAAATTTTTTATTTAGAAAATCAAATTCTTGTTTGCTCAAAAATCCTGCATCTAGACCTTTCTGTGTAACTCTCGAAATAGTATTGGCCAGATCAACTGAGGGATCGCTGGGTAAGAGCCGATAGCTAATCCCATCTGATAATTGTCTCAGAATCTCTGCCTTGTAGTCTGAGAGGTCCTGCACAACAATTGCACCGCCTTTGTCCGCGGGTTTGATAACTATGTTTTTGTTGTTGCGTAAGGTTGTCAAAGCTGTCCTCTCCGTTTTACCTAAGTTAAGCTTCATGAATTTTGGTTGTTGAAGAGAGCGATCTATCGACGAGATCACTACATCCTCAAAGGCAAGGATCCGAGGGTTCATGACATATGTCGGTGGAAAAAAGGTGGAAGGGACTCTAAGTCCAGTTACTGAGCCTTGCTGTCTGGATATTTGGTTGCGGAAATAGTATCTCAGTCTGATCTTTCTGAAAAAGCTATAAAGTTCTGTCTTCAGAATGAACTTGTTGACTGAAGCAGTTGGAACATATGAGAGTCCTCGGCCGAGGACCCTGAGTTCATCCTCATGTAAATTATATGTGGAGATGTTAATCACAGGACTGGTGGGAGACACGCAGTTGTTAGGTGTGATGGGTTCAGGTCCAGTTTGTCCATTTACCATCTGTACGTGTTCCTGCGGGTGGAGATCTCCCCGTGTGCTTCCGGGCGGAAAGTCACCTGCTTCTGTTGTTTGCCCCGTCCGCCGTCCCAACCTGTCTGATTCTGGGGTTGACCTCTGGGTTGGCCCCTGGCCCAGTTGTTGCCGCGGCCCCGTGGGGGGCGCCATTGGCCCCGGCCTCCGTCTAAAAAACGAGGTTGAAATTGTGGTGGATACTGGTGGTAGGCTTGGTCTTGTGGAGGGTAGGGAGGATAGGGGTATGAGTATGAGGTGCTGGGTCCTGCTTCAGCTTCACTCCCAGAGCTGTAAGAGGAGTCGGAAAAAGTTGTGAAATTCCGTCTTCCTCTATAGCTCCCTCGTCCGCGATTAGTGAAGCGTCCCTGATTATCTTGTTTATAATAATCTGGTTGTAAGTACGGATAGACCAATTTCTTGTCAAACAGACGGAGGTCTCTTGCTAATTTTTCCAATTTTTTTGTTTGGGCTGTAGTGTCAAACTCTCTGATTGTGACTTCCAAATTCTCTACCGCCTCCTTGGCTTTGGTTAGAGTGTTATCTCCCAAAATCTCAGCCTTCAGGTCAGCGATTTCTTTGCTTATAGAAACTACTTGTTCAGCAGCTGTCTCTACTCCCAGCACCATCCAGTGCCGGGAGCAGTTATTGGCCACGTAGGAGAAGCCCTCTTTGAACTTGGGTACGTCTACGAATATAACTGGCTCAATTTTGATTTGCAAACCCACTGGAATGATATTCTCTTGCAAATATCTGGTGAAAAGATGCCCATGTAGCCGGGTTCGAATGAGTTTTTTCTCGAGTCTTTCCAAACGTGAGATCTTGTCGTTTAAGGTGATGTCAATTGTAGGGACTGATGCGGAAAGGAAGGTAGTTGAAAGATCTTTAGTTAACTGATTGATATATTCCTCTGTATAGGAAAGTAATTCGGATTCAACCATGGTATAGTTAGTTTAAAAAGGGGGAAGGAAACCTCGCAGGTCAGCACCTGCTCAGAAGGCGTTACAAAAAGAGGGGTTAACCCATGCAGTCTCGGGGACCTGGGCGCTATATGATACATATAAGAGGGGGGTCCCCGTAGGAAGGAATTGTGTATTGTATATAAACAAACACAGCAAATTACAAAAATCATCAAGCAAAAATTATGTAAACGGAAATCAGATTGGCATATGTTATTTAATGACCAATGCTTTATGATTAGTATCTACAATCAAAACATCAAGTGGATTAAAGGCCCCAAAGGGGAGAGAGGGGAGAAAGGGAGGGGTAGTGCTCAAGGAAGTGTCGAGAGGTTATGACATAGTGTAAGAAAGTAACAATACAAATTGGCAAAGGTTATCCAAAGATAATCTGAATACAAACGTCCCAAATCAGGACTACAAATTCAAGAACAAATATGAACATAGCAATTCCACGGTCACAACTAATTATTAGTAAATTCAAGAGTGTGCCGGAAAGACAAATTGCAGAAAGAACTGTCGACGTTTCGACCCCTATCTATAGGCCAAATGGAGTCCTTTTACGGGGTCTTCATCAGGACATCAAAGTGGGGAAGAAAGGTGGGGCCATTCTGTATAAAAAATATATAAACACGTATTTGACAACAGTCCATACGGAGGATGAAAAACATCATCCTATCTAAAAATTAGATACAACAAAAAATAAATTAAATTAAATCTGATTTACCATGGTTTGATACCCCAAAGAGGGGTTCGATACATGTGCGGAGGAACCACGCTGAACGTCATGGTAGGTCTGGAGATGATACAACTAAACGCACCGTAATCTGTAAAAGATGGAGAGATCTTACTTTGATATCCTCAGTTGTCAAAAGAAGGATAAAGACAGTTAGCCTGATTGTGCGCTTTATCAACGGTTCTATAACAGGACCTGAAGATTGCAAATTAATCTAATGGGAAATTGATCTGGGCTACATGGAGGATCTTGCGATTAATAAAATACTTATAGGTCGGGTGATTGAGACCTACAAAATGATGAAGGTTGTTCACTAGGGTACAATGCTTGATATAGTTTGATTAATAAAAAGGATCAATTGCATGGGTGATAATAATCGATAATCATCACGTTTTAGTGGTAGCAATTAAATAAATACTCACAATTAGAGGTGCCTAATTTGACCGCTCACAACTCAGATGAGGCTATACATAGTATGGTTTCAAAAGGACAGTCAATTCAGAAAAATGTTAAACCTGGTGACAAGAGGGATGTTGTTAGGATGACAGGCGTTATTTTCTAGTCATCGATCTCAGTGAGAAGAAAAGATCTTACTTGCGAAGGTTCATGGGCTCGCAAGTTCAAAAGCGGCAGTTTACAATACGGCGTCTGTCCGTAGAGACTGGAAAATGTTGTGCAGCGTAGTATACCAGTCACTTAGTCTGCGAGAAAATAAGGTTGATTTAGTATAAAAGAGGGGCTTGGAGGTTACTAATTAAAGAGTGGCGCAATCGCATGGAAAAATACTTACTGGCTCCGGCATCAATGATGCCTGCTACTTGAGTATCGAACGCAAACTCCGTTCGGTGAAGTAGGTCCGGTATTTTAATCTAAGAGAAATTCAAATGAGTGTGCTGTAAGAGCGGGACTCGTAAGTTGACAGAGTAAGCATTGAAGTCACAATTGACTTTAGGAAGCACTTACTTACAAACAACGGCACCAACCCTGCCTGCTGCTGGACACACGAACGCCAACTCCGCAGTCTGAGCTACGCGGAGTATGGGGCGGAGCTAGACTTCGTGCCGGCTCAAGAAATGGAAGAGTTACTTCACTTAGTATTTTGGTTAAGTAAGATGCGATGCTATTACAGGACTCAAGATTTTAGAAGAAACACTGTGATGGACAAATAACAACAAATGTGATGGAGTACGAGCAGCAAATTGCGGCGAAATAGTGCAGCTCTCATGCAAGAGGCTGAAGACTATTTACTACATTGCTGCAACAATTGTTGAATGAATAATGTGCTGTCAAAATTCCACGCGACTCTTATCACAAAAGGTCGTAGATGGAGACAATTTGCAAAGGTTAAAAGGAACCAAACTGATTAAACATTCTATCACTTTAAACCACGCACACATTTTAAAACAAGCAGCATTGACACCTTTTATATAGCGAAAGCTCATAAGGTTCTGCAGCAAAAAGAGTGATAGGTTAGGCAAAAAACATTTCGACAGGATTTCGAAAAATGGTTTATATTAGCCCAGTGCTGCCAATTGAGATAGACTTCTGTCTTGTTCATTCAGCCCATTATTAATGGAGTCCAGGAGGGACATCCATTTAGATTCTCGAGTGTTAAGTACTGTGGGGAGGTTGCCCCCTCTTCTACCCAGGACTACTTTTTCAATAACAAACCAACGTAGGTCTGAAACGGTGTGTCCCGCTGCCCCTCAATGTTCCACAAGGGGCGACCCTGCCACTTTACACCTCAATCTGCTAGAGTGTGAGGAGATTCGGGCTTTGATTTTCTGCTGAGTTTGCCCTACGTACAATTGATTGCAGGGACACTGAATGATGTAGATTACTCCCATGGAGTTGCAATTCGTGAAATGTTTTACTTTGTAAGTCCTGCCTCCGTGGACGAATGATTTAGTCTGGATAGTAGTGTCACACGCCGTGCAGGCACCACATCTGTAGTGTCCGATCACCGGGGGTAAGTTCCAAAGAATTGGTAAGGTAGGTTGGCTTACTGACTCTAAATAAGAGTGGACCACCATGTCCCTGATGTTTTTGGCTCTTTTGAACGAATGTAGCGGTAAATCCTTTTGGGCGATCACGTCTGCAGCCTACAGACTTCATTATTGAATTACTGGAGTTGGCTATGATGCACAATTTTTTTATCTTTCAGGAAGGGTTCTACTTGCAGACCAAGGGAGTAGCGATGGGGGGCACTTTTGCCCCCAATCTGGCTATAATTTATATGGATTCTTTTGAACAGGAGCATATTTTTCCCACAACAAATCCCTTCAAGTCGAATCTGTCATTATGGGTCAGATATATCGACGACGTCCTCTGCATCTGGGAAGGTAATCTAGACCAACTCAAAGAATTCCATGTTTGGCTCAATTCCCGTAATCCCAACATCCAGTTTACGATGGAATCCAGCAACAACACCATACCATTCCTGGATATCTCCATCTATGAGGAAGAAGAAAAGTTACATACAACGCTGTTCAGGAAGCCAACCGAACGCAATTCACTGTTGCAATATCAGAGTCACCATCCGAGAGGCCTCAAGGACAATCTACCGGTCGGACAATTCCTCCGGATCAGGAGGAACTGTTCCACAAGAGCCAACTATCTGAGAGAGTCTGAAGTCTTGAGTGAACGTCTCATCTCTCGTGGTTATCCATCACGGATGGTGAGACGAGCCAGAAAACGAGCCTGGTACAATCCACGAGACGTCCTCCTAAATCCAGAGGCGATGCCCCGAACATCGGCTGATCGAATAATCTGTGTCACAACTTTCTCCACACGCAGTAATGATTTTAAGAAAATCATTAACCAAAACTGGCCTTTGGTTGCAGACGTGATCGCCCAAAAAGATTTACCGCTACATTTGTTCAAAAGAGCCAAAAACATCAGGGACATGGTGGTCCACTCTTATTTAGAGTCAGTAAGCCAACCTACCTTACCAATTCTTTGGAACTTACCCCCGGTGATCGGACACTACAGATGTGGTGCCTGCACGGCGTGTGACACTACTATCCAGACTAAATCATTCGTCCACGGAGGCAGGACTTACAAACTAAAACATTTCACGAATTGCAACTCCATGGGAGTAATCTACATCATTCAGTGTCCCTGCAATCAATTGTACGTAGGGCAAACTCAGCAGAAAATCAAAGCCCGAATCTCCTCACACTCTAGCAGATTGAGGTGTAAAGTGGCAGGGTCGCCCCTTGTGGAACATTGGGGGGCAGCGGGACACACCGTTTCAGACCTACGTTGGTTTGTTATTGAAAAAGTAGTCCTGGGTAGAAGAGGGGGCAACCTCCCCACAGTACTTAACACTCGAGAATCTAAATGGATGTCCCTCCTGGACTCCATTAATAATGGGCTGAATGAACAAGACAGAAGTCTATCTCAATTGGCAGCACTGGGCTAATATAAACCATTTTTCGAAATCCTGTCGAAATGTTTTTTGCCTAACCTATCACTCTTTTTGCTGCAGAACCTTATGAGCTTTCGCTATATAAAAGGTGTCAATGCTGCTTGTTTTAAAATGTGTGCGTGGTTTAAAGTGATAGAATGTTTAATCAGTTTGGTTCCTTTTAACCTTTGCAAATTGTCTCCATCTACGACCTTTTGTGATAAGAGTCGCGTGGAATTTTGACAGCACATTATTCATTCAACAATTGTTGCAGCAATGTAGTAAATAGTCTTCAGCCTCTTGCATGAGAGCTGCACTATTTCGCCGCAATATTTTGCTCGTACTCCATCACATTTGTTGTTATTTGTCCATCACAGTGTTTCTTCTAAAATCTTGAGTCCTGTAATAGCATCGCATCTTACTTAACCAAAATACTAAGTGAAGTAACTCTTCCATTTCTTGAGCCGGCACAAAGTCTACCTCCGCCCCATACTCCGCGTAGCTCAGACTGCGGAGTTGGCGTTCGTGTGTCCAGCAGCAGGCAGGGTTGGTGCCGTTGTTTGTAAGTAAGTGCTTCCTAAAGTCAATTGTGACTTCAATGCTTACTCTGTCAACTTACGAGTCCCGCTCTTACAGCACACTCATTTGAATTTCTCTTAGATTAAAATACCGGACCTACTTCACCGAACGGAGTTTGCGTTCGATACTCAAGTAGCAGGCATCATTGATGCCGGAGCCAGTAAGTATTTTTCCATGCGATTGCGCCACTCTTTAATTAGTAACCTCCAAGCCCCTCTTTTATAATAAATCAACCTTATTTTCTCGCAGACTAAGTGACTGGTATACTACGCTGCACAACATTTTCCAGTCTCTACGGACAGACGCCGTACTGTAAACTGCCGCTTTTGAACTTGCGAGCCCATGAACCTTCGCAAGTAAGATCTTTTCTTCTCACTGAGATCGATGACTAGAAAATAACGCCTGTCCTCCTAACAACATCCCTCTTGTCACCAGGTTTAACATTTTTCCGAATTGACTGTCCTTTTGAAACCATACTATGTATAGACTCATCTGAGTTGTGAGCGGTCAAATTAGGCACCTCTAATTGTGAGTATTTATTTAATTGCTACCACTAAAACGTGATGATTATCGATTATTATCACCCATGCAATTGATCCTTTTTATTAATCAAACTATATCAAGCATTGTACCCTAGTGAACAACCTTCATCATTTTGTAGGTCTCAATCACCCGACCTATAAGTATTTTATTAATCGCAAGATCCTCCATGTAGCCCAGATCAATTTCCCATTAGATTAATTTGCAATCTTCGGGTCCTGTTATAGAACCGTTGATAAAGCGCACAATCAGGCTAACTGTCTTTATCCTTCTTTTGACAACTGAGGATATCAAAGTAAGATCTCTCCATCTTTTACAGATTACTGGTGCGTTTAGTTGTATCATCTCCAGACCTACCACGACGTTCAGCGTGGTTCCTCCGCACATGTATCAAACCCCTCTTTGGGGTATCAAACCATGGTAAATCAGATTTAATTTAATTTATTTTTTGTTGTATCTAATTTTTAGATAGGATGATGTTTTTCATCCTCCGTATGGACTGTTGTCAAATACGTGTTTATATATTTTTTATACAGAATAGCCCCACCTTTCTTCCCCACTTTGATGTCCTGATGAAGACCCCGTAAAAGGACTCCATTTGGCCTATAGATAGGGGTCGAAACGTCGACAGTTCTTTCTGCAATTTGTCTTTCCGGCACACTCTTGAATTTACTAATAATTAGTTGTGACCGTGGAATTGCTATGTTCATATTTGTTCTTGAATTTGTAGTCCTGATTTGGGACGTTTGTATTCAGATTATCTTTGGATAACCTTTGCCAATTTGTATTGTTACTTTCTTACACTATGTTATAACCTCTCGACACTTCCTTGAGCACTACCCCTCCCTTTCTCCCCTCTCCCCCCTTTGGGGCCTTTAATCCACTTGATGTTTTGATTGTAGATACTAATCATAAAGCATTGGTCATTAAATAACATATGCCAATCTGATTTCCGTTTACATAATTTTTGCTTGATGATTTTTGTAATTTGCTGTGTTTGTTTATATACAATACACAATTCCTTCCTACGGGGACCCCCCTCTTATATGTATCATATAGCGCCCAGGTCCCCGAGACTGCATGGGTTAACCCCTCTTTTTGTAACGCCTTCTGAGCAGGTGCTGACCTGCGAGGTTTCCTTCCCCCTTTATAAACTAACTATACCATGGTTGAATCCAAATTACTTTCCTATACAGAGGAATATATCAATCAGTTAACTAAAGATCTTTCAACTACCTTCCTTTCCGCATCAGTCCCTACAATTGACATCACCTTAAACGACAAGATCTCACGTTTGGAAAGACTCGAGAAAAAACTAATTCGAACCCGGCTACATGGGCATCTTTTCACCAGATATTTGCAAGAGAATATCATTCCAGTGGGTTTGCAAATCAAAATTGAGCCAGTTATATTCGTAGACGTACCCAAGTTCAAAGAGGGCTTCTCCTACGTGGCCAATAACTGCTCCCGGCACTGGATGGTGCTGGGAGTAGAGACAGCTGCTGAACAAGTAGTTTCTATAAGCAAAGAAATCGCTGACCTGAAGGCTGAGATTTTGGGAGATAACACTCTAACCAAAGCCAAGGAGGCGGTAGAGAATTTGGAAGTCACAATCAGAGAGTTTGACACTACAGCCCAAACAAAAAAATTGGAAAAATTAGCAAGAGACCTCCGTCTGTTTGACAAGAAATTGGTCTATCCGTACTTACAACCAGATTATTATAAACAAGATAATCAGGGACGCTTCACTAATCGCGGACGAGGGAGCTATAGAGGAAGATGGAATTTCACAACTTTTTCCGACTCCTCTTACAGCTCTGGGAGTGAAGCTGAAGCAGGACCCAGCACCTCATACTCATACCCCTATCCTCCCTACCCTCCACAAGACCAAGCCTACCACCAGTATCCACCACAATTTCAACCTCGTTTTTTAGACGGAGGCCGGGGCCAATGGCGCCCCCCACGGGGCCGCGGCAACAACTGGGCCTGGGGCCAACCCAGAGGTCAACCCCAGAATCAGACAGGTTGGGACGGCGGACCGGGCAAACAACAGAAGCAGGTGACTTTCCGCCCGGAAGCACACGGGGAGATCTCCACCCGCAGGAACACATACAGATGGTAAATGGACAAACTGGACCTGAACCCATCACACCTAACAACTGCGTGTCTCCCACCAGTCCTGTGATTAACATCTCCACATATAATTTACATGAGGATGAACTCAGGGTCCTCGGCCGAGGACTCTCATATGTTCCAACTGCTTCAGTCAACAAGTTCATTCTGAAGACAGAACTTTATAGCTTTTTCAGAAAGATCAGACTGAGATACTATTTCCGCAACCAAATATCCAGACAGCAAGGCTCAGTAACTGGACTTAGAGTCCCTTCCACCTTTTTTCCACCGACATATGTCATGAACCCTCGGATCTTTGCCTTTGAGGATGTAGTGATCTCGTCGATAGATCGCTCTCTTCAACAACCAAAATTCATGAAGATTAACTTAGGTAAAACGGAGAGGACAGCTTTGACAACCTTACGCAACAACAAAAACATAGTTATCAAACCCGCGGACAAAGGCGGTGCAATTGTTGTGCAGGACCTCTCAGACTACAAGGCAGAGATTCTGAGACAATTATCAGATGGGATTAGCTATCGGCTCTTACCCAGCGATCCCTCAGTTGATCTGGCCAATACTATTTCGAGAGTTACACAGAAAGGTCTAGATGCAGGATTTTTGAGCAAACAAGAATTTGATTTTCTAAATAAAAAATTTCCTAGACTAGCGACCATCTACACCTTGCCAAAGGTGCACAAGAACCTTAATACTCCTCCTGGACGTCCTATAGTGTCCGGTTGCGGATCATTACTAGAGCCCCTTTGCCAATACGTGGACTTTTTCCTTAAGCCCATTGCCCTTACTACCAGAGCCTATTTACGAGACACAACCCAGGTTATTAACCTGATTGACCAAAGATCATTCAATCCAACACAGGCCCTGCTAGTCACTTGCGATATAGTATAGCTTTATACCAGCATTCCCCAACAACACGCTTTGGAAATAATGAGACAAGTTCTGGACAAAAGACCTGCACCCGTTCAGGTGCCTACAGACTTCATTATTGAATTACTGGAGTTGGCTATGATGCACAATTTTTTTATCTTTCAGGAAGGGTTCTACTTGCAGACCAAGGGAGTAGCGATGGGGGCCACTTTTGCCCCCAATCTGGCTATAATTTATATGGATTCTTTTGAACAGGAGCATATTTTTCCCACAACAAATCCCTTCAAGTCGAATCTGTCATTATGGGTCAGATATATCGAAGACGTCCTCTGCATCTGGGAAGGTAATCTAGACCAACTCAAAGAATTCCATGTTTGGCTCAATTCCCGTAATCCCAACATCCAGTTTACGATGTAATCCAGCAACAACACCATACCATTCCTGGATATCTCCATCTATGAGGAAGAAGAAAAGTTACATACAACGCTGTTCAGGAAGCCAACCGAACGCAATTCACTGTTGCAATATCAGAGTCACCATCCGAGAGGCCTCAAGGACAATCTACCGGTCGGACAATTCCTCCGGATCAGGAGGAACTGTTCCACAAGAGCCAACTATCTGAGAGAGTCTGAAGTCTTGAGTGAACGTCTCATCTCTCGTGGTTATCCATCACGGATGGTGAGACGAGCCAGAAAACGAGCCTGGTACAATCCACGAGGCGTCCTCCTAAATCCAGAGGCGATGCCCCGAACATCGGCTGATCGAATAATCTGTGTCACAACTTTCTCCACACGCAGTAATGATTTTAAGACAATCATTAACCAAAACTGGCCTTTGGTTGCAGACGTGATCGCCCAAAAGGATTTACCGCTACATTCGTTCAAAAGAGCCAAAAACATCAGGGACATGGTGGTCCACTCTTATTTAGAGTCAGTAAGCCAACCTACCTTACCAATTCTTTGGAACTTACCCCCGGTGATCGGACACTACAGATGTGGTGCCTGCACGGCGTGTGACACTACTATCCAGACTAAATCATTCGTCCACGGAGGCAGGACTTACAAACTAAAACATTTCACGAATTGCAACTCCATGGGAGTAATCTACATCATTCAGTGTCCCTGCAATCAATTGTACGTAGGGCAAACTCAGCAGAAAATCAAAGCCCGAATCTCCTCACACTCTAGCAGATTGAGGTGTAAAGTGGCAGGGTCGCCCCTTGTGGAACATTGGGGGGCAGCGGGACACACCGTTTCAGACCTACGTTGGTTTGTTATTGAAAAAGTAGTCCTGGGTAGAAGAGGGGGCAACCTCCCCACAGTACTTAACACTCGAGAATCTAAATGGATGTCCCTCCTGGACTCCATTAATAATGGGCTGAATGAACAAGACAGTAGTCTATCTCAATTGGCAGCACTGGGCTACAATAAACCATTTTTCGAAATCCTGTCGAAATGTTTTTTGCCTAACCTAGCACTCTTTTTGCTGCAGAACCTTATGAGCTTTCGCTATATAAAAGGTGTCAATGCTGCTTGTTTTAAAATGTGTGCGTGGTTTAAAGTGATAGAATGTTTAATCAGTTTGGTTCCTTTTAACCTTTGCAAATTGTCTCCATTTACGACCTTTTGTGATAAGAGTCGCGTGGAATTTTGACTAGCACATTATTCATTCAACAATTGTTGCAGCAATGTAGTAAACAGTCTTCAGCCTCTTGCATGAGAGCTGCACTATTTCGCCGCAATATTTTGCTCGTACTCCATCACATTTGTTGTTATTTGTCCATCACAGTGTTTCTTCTAAAATCTTGAGTCCTGTAATAGCATCGCATCTTACTTAACCAAAATACTAAGTGAAGTAACTCTTCCATTTCTTGAGCCGGCACGAAGTCTAGCTCCGCCCCATACTCCGCGTAGCTCAGACTGCGGAGTTGGCGTTCGTGTGTCCAGCAGCAGGCAGGGTTGGTGCCGTTGTTTGTAAGTAAGTGCTTCCTAAAGTCAATTGTGACTTCAATGCTTACTCTGTCAACTTACGAGTCCCGCTCTTACAGCACACTCATTTGAATTTCTCTTAGATTAAAATACCGGACCTACTTCACCGAACGGAGTTTGCGTTCGATACTCAAGTAGCAGGCATCATTGATGCCGGAGCCACTAAGTATTTTTCCATGCGATTGCGCCACTCTTTAATTAGTAATCTCCAAGCCCCTCTTTTATAATAAATCAACCTTATTTTCTCGCAGACTAAGTGACTGGTATACTACGCTGCACAACATTTTCCAGTCTCTACGGACAGACGCCGTATTGTAAACTGCCGCTTTTGAACTTGCGAGCCCATGAACCTTCGCAAGTAAGATCTTTTCTTCTCACTGAGATCGATGACTAGAAAATAACGCCTGTCCTCCTAACAACATCCCTCTTGTCACCAGGTTTAACATTTTTCCGAATTGACTGTCCTTTTGAAACCATACTATGTATAGCCTCATCTGAGTTGTGAGCGGTCAAATTAGGCACCTCTAATTGTGAGTATTTATTTAATTGCTACCACTAAAACGTGATGATTATCGATTATTATCACCCATGCAATTGATCCTTTTTATTAATCAAACTATATCAAGCATTGTACCCTAGTGAACAACCTTCATCATTTTGTAGGTCTCAATCACCCGACCTATAAGTATTTTATTAATCGCAAGATCCTCCATGTAGCCCAGATCAATTTCCCATTAGATTAATTTGCAATCTTCGGGTCCTGTTATAGAACCGTTGATAAAGCGCACAATCAGGCTAACTGTCTTTATCCTTCTTTTGACAACTGAGGATATCAAAGTAAGATCTCTCCATCTTTTACAGATTACTGGTGCGTTTAGTTGTATCATCTCCAGACCTACCACGACGTTCAGCGTGGTTCCTCCGCACATGTATCGAACCCCTCTTTGGGGTATCAAACCATGGTAAATCAGATTTAATTTAATTTATTTTTTGTTGTATCTAATTTTTAGATAGGATGATGTTTTTCATCCTCCGTATGGACTGTTGTCAAATACGTGTTTATATATTTTTTATACAGAATGGCCCCACCTTTCTTCCCCACTTTGATGTCCTGATGAAGACCCCGTAAAAGGACTCCATTTGGCCTATAGATAGGGGTCGAAACGTCGACAGTTCTTTCTGCAATTTGTCTTTCCGGCACACTCTTGAATTTACTAATAATTAGTTGTGACCGTGGAATTGCTATGTTCATATTTGTTCTTGAATTTGTAGTCCTGATTTGGGACGTTTGTATTCAGATTATCTTTGAATAACCTTTGCCAATTTGTATTGTTACTTTCTTACACTATGTTATAACCTCTCGACACTTCCTTGAGCACTACCCCTCCCTTTCTCCCCTCTCCCCCCTTTGGGGCCTTTAATCCACTTGATGTTTTGATTGTAGATACTAATCATAAAGCATTGGTCATTAAATAACATATGCCAATCTGATTTCCGTTTACATAATTTTTGCTTGATGATTTTTGTAATTTGCTGTGTTTGTTTATATACAATACACAATTCCTTCCTACGGGGACCCCCCTCTTATATGTATTATCTGCCTTTGCAGTGTCATCCCCCTCGTCATAAAGACACCCTCAAAGGGACACGTGTCTTCCGCAAGAGCTTGGGAATCCCAGGGTCACGAAGCGGACATTATCCGTTCGCTGGCTACTTGAGGGCAAGAGACAAAATGGCTGCTGTATCTAAAATGGAACCTGTGGGTTCAGATGAAGAAACCCACGAATAAGACGAACGGTTCAGGTCAGCGTAGCGAAAACGCGTACACCCACTAAACTCGTCATTTGCGGTTCATAGATACCAAACTCGTCCATATTCGAGCGAGTCGAAAACACCACTTTAATTGTCACGGAACCTCAGACGCTTCTTTTGCCCTCATGTAGGCAAGCACTAGTCGATATCAGAATCGATCTTGATATTCATCATACCATCCAAATGTTGCTGCAGCATCATTCTATTCATCAATGCTTCCTTGGTAACAGATGGCCGCCTTATACACGTCGTAGCACAGAGGCCACATAAGGCAGGACCACACTGCACACAAAGACAACACGTGAACAGAAATGCTACAACAACCCCAATGATCATCAGAATCGTTCAACCCCACGTCGACATCAGGCCCCAAAACCATCCTAGCAGCGTCCAATCACCTACGTCCACGTGTATGGACTCGGAGATCTTATGCAACTTCGAGATGGCTTGATAGACAGTTGGAGCGTTATCAGGGATGAAAATGCAGCAACTCGAATGGATCACCTTACATACACCACCTCTATCTGCAAGAACAACGTCTAAAACCATACGGTTTTGCAACGTCATAAGCCTTTCCGCCTGAAGCTCTGCTGTCAGATTACCACGGGCACTTGCAGTTATATTAGCAGTCGATTCCACCACACGAGTCAATTGTCTTAGGTTCCTACTATTGATCATAGGTCCCCAAAACGGCAAGAAACCCTTAAAGAAGTCTCCTGCTTCTTGACCGGCAGTGTCTTCTTCGCTAATAACACCTCTCACAACTCTAGTCTTGTGATAGTCTGACCCGACTGTGAAAGTCGGTGGCAACAGATTCGCAATATAGCAGGTGCCCGAGAAGTCACGAGGCAACCATGTATATGCGCGGTCGTAGCATACAAAGTATGTACCCTTGGCAGTCAAAAGAACAGGGGAAGAGGCCGTTGGTAAAACATACGTTTCAGTACAAGCACTCCTCCCAAGCTGAGCTCGCGGGCTTCGGACAAGACCTTTCAAACAGAAGTTACCGAGATGGGGTACAATCCAGATCGGAGACGAGCTTTTAAACTGCCTATCACCCACTGACATACTATACTCAGCCTCACTCAGATCTCTGTATGCTCGCACCTCTTCCGCTGGAATAAGCGATGCGTCAAAAATATCTCTATCTAAATCGGCAATCGCTCTTGCCAAAGGCTTATGGTACGCGCCAGGACCATGATCTGCAGTGCGTGGCTCTCGATGGGGGTAGGAATCTTGTGCGCTACGAAACATAGTTTGGAATGCTCGAGCTGACCCCTGGGAACTGTAAGGAAGAACCAAATACAGAATTCCCCTATCCATGGTATGTGGCATTAACCCACACACCCAACAATTGGTAGTATTCATCACCAACTAATGCTGATGAAGAAGCTGGACAAAGGAGTTATTCATGAATTCCGCACGTCTAACCTGTTCGTGTTGAGGCAGAGGGTGAAAGGAAAGTGGAGAAACAGTGGGAGTAGATTTTGGTTCAGAAGAAGAAGTAGGTAAAGCAGAAGGCAATAATGATTGTATTCCCAAATATACTCCACCCACCAATAACATGGAAACAGTCAAGAACAACAGGAACACCTGAAACAGAAAGCATTTAGTTCGTACAACCCTGTGTAGTGTTGATCCTTGCGCTAGAGTCTTCTCCACTTCCGACAACTTTGAGAATTCCATCCTCTAAAAACCGTCCGCAACGTTCTTGACGCAATTCGTTCTGAGTAGCGATTATCAATTCCCAGGAGTTCCTAGGAATCAACAAAAGTACCGACCTAGTGTCAGGAACCTGCTAAACAGAAAGAAGTACCCGCACGGCCCTACGGTCAACCCGGATGTAAGGTTCTTTAATCAAACATTCAAGTGTAATACAAAATCTCCTAGCTGCGGAAAAAAAACACACGTGGAAAAGAACTCAAGAATTAATAGCGGCTACAATGGTTCATAATGTTCAAAATGACAATAAGGGGTAATGTGAATTTCAAAAAGGGAAAAAAAAGGCAAAAAGTGCTTTATTAGTCTTTGTTGTGAGAACGAAGAAAATATCTGCTTCTCCCAGGACGAGTCTGTTCTTCGAATAATTGTTCAGGTTGTGAAACAGAGTCCTGTCGATCGGACGATAGGTCAAGTCTTGAATTTTCTAATGATGAATGTTCAACAAAGGTATCCGACTGCACTGAAGTGTCTCCTACAGGTTGAGCATCACTGAACGGCACAAATTTCACAGGAATTTCTGTTTCCGTTGAGGCGATACCTGTTCTCACCCACGAATCTGCTGGTAAAGGTATAGGCACCTTTTTGGTGTGGGTGGCATGCACCCAATTTTTCCGGCCTTCCAAACGAACTGCAGTTCTCGTGGCGAGGAGGACCTGGAAAGGGCCCACAAATCTCGGCTCCAAATTGCGCTTCCTGGCGAAATTACGAGTGACGACCCAGTCACCCGGTTGGAGCCGATGTCCAGGACCCTCTGTCTGTGCCGGCAGTGCTTCAAAGACCTGTTGATGAATTAACCTCAGTTTAGCAGTCAGATCATGAAGATAATCAATTAACATTGGATACTCAAGACTATCGAAGGTCTTAGGCCTAGGGACCCCCCAAACATTCGCAGGACGGCCGAACACAATCTCATATGGGCTAAGCCCTACTCGAGAGTGTACAGTCGCCCTAGTCGACAAGAGAGCCAGAGGCAAGGCATCAGGCCATGAAAAACCAGTCGTAGCTTGAATCTTAGCGGGTTTCAGTTTCAGAGTACCATTGTACCCTTCAACCAAACCTGCTGACTGGGGATGATTGGCACTGTGGAATTTTTGTATAATTCCAAGGCCCTTACACACACTCTTCATCACACTCCCCACAAACTCACTTCCGTTATCTGACCATACAATCCGTGGCATTCCATACCGAGGAAAGTATTCCTTCAGTAGGACTTTCGCTGTGGACAGAGCAGTATTGTCTTTGAGAGGGTAAGCTTCGATCCACCTGGAGAATGCGCAAACCACAACTAAAACGTACTTCAGGTTATTACATCTCTCCATATGGATGAAGTCCAGTTGGATAACCTCAAAGGGACATGTAGGGGGAGCAAAATGGCCAGGTGGTGTGGGGGTGCCCTTGCCGGGATTGTACATCATGCATACCATACAGTTCTTAACCACTCTCTCAGCACACTTAGCGATACCATCATTCTTCCATACAGGGGACAGTAACTTGCATATACCTTTCGCACTAATATGTGACAAGGCGTGTGCCATAGTCACAACAGCTAGCACATATGCATCCGGCAACATCCACTTCTTACTTTCCGACAAATCATTCCAACATCCGTGCGCATCTAACTTTCCCGTGCTCTCTTTACACTTAGTCTTTTCAGTTTC
The DNA here is from genome assembly GCF_964263255.1 of Lissotriton vulgaris. Lineage (NCBI taxonomy): Eukaryota > Metazoa > Chordata > Amphibia > Caudata > Salamandridae > Lissotriton > Lissotriton vulgaris. The sequence goes on along the minus strand of NC_141699.1, from coordinate 52,926,323 downwards.
GGTGGCCTCATTCTGAATCGCTTTCACACTCTCAACAGTGTCCTCACACATACCAGTCTCTGCAGGCCACCTTACTGAACTCGTCACGTACATTCGGGTTGCAAGGTTTCTAGCTGTTTCTTTAGCAATCTCATCCGCAAACGCGTTACCACGACCAACATCATCCGTCACCTTTCGGTGCACGCTGCATTTAATAATTGCCACCTGCTTAGGCAATGCAAGTGCGTCCAAGAGATCGTTCACGAGCTGTCCGTGTTGGATCTTCGTGCCATGCGATGTCATAAAGCCTCTTTCTCGCCACAATCGACCAAAGCTATGTGCAACGCCAAATGCGTACTGGCTATCGGTAAACACATTCACTCGCTTTCCCTTCAACAAAACACACGCTCTCATCAACGCAATCAACTCTGCCGCCTGCGCGGAATTCTGATTCAATCTCGCAGTTTCTACAACCGTACTCAACGTTACCACAGCATACGCAGTCGTCACATCACCATTCGGCAACTTAAAACACGAGCCATCAACATACAAGGTACCATCGGGATCTGCCAATGGAGTGTTTTTTAGGTCAACACGACCCTTCGTATCTTCCTCAGTTCGCAAATAGCAATCATGTGGTGATACATCATCTGATTCCATATTGGTTGGCAACAACGTCGCCGGGTTTAGGACATTACAGCGCTTCATTTGTATGTGACTTGCCAAAAGCGTCAACTCGTAACCGGACAATCTTGCACTCGTCAAGTGTTGAGTCTTTGTACGATTTAAGAGAGTGTCAACTGCATGCTGAACCATTACCGTAAGCATATTATCCATGACCAATCCTGCGGATTGTCGAATGGACACCGCAGCCGCCGCTGTCGCTCTTAGACAACTCGGCAATGCTCTAGCTACTGGGTCCAAGGTCGAGGAAAAATATGCACATGGACGCTGCTTACCGCCAAATTGCTGCATCAAAACACTCAACGCACAACCATCTCTCTCGTGAACGTATAGTGTAAATGGCTTACTGTAGTCAGGAGTACCTAACACAGGAGCCGAACACAACGCATCACGCAATTCAGAAAAACTTTTCTGACACTCTTCAGTCAATGGCAAAGGAGTTGGAACATCCTTGCACGTGAGGGCTACCAATGGTTTTGCTCGCAATGAAAAATTTGGAATCCATTGCCTGCAGTATGACGTGATACCTAGAAAGGCACGCACATCTCTCTGAGTTGTTGGCACAGTCATTCGAGCAATCGCTGCAATTCTCTCTGGGGTCAGCCTTCTTCCCTCCTTTGACAATAAGTGACCTAGATAGGTTACTTCTTGACAACAATATTGCAGTTTAGAAGGTGACACCTTATGATGTAAGTCGCAGAGATGCTGCAACAGCGATACCGTAGCAGTTTTGCAGATCTCTTTTGTGTCAGCAGCCACCAACAAGTCATCAACATATTGGATCAAGGCCGCACCAGCCGGTAACACAAACGCATTGAGTTGACTCTTCAGGGCTTGACTGTATATTGATGGACTCTCACAGTAGCCCTGAGGAGCGCGTTTAAACCTAAAGCTGCGACCACCTAATGAGAAACCGAATAGATCTCTGCTTTCCTCAGCAATCGGAATGCTAAAGAAAGCATTCTTCAGATCGATCACTGAGAACCAAGAAGCAGAAGCTGAAATCAGAGTCAGTAAAGCCGTAATATCAGGCACCACAGGAAATTGTGGAATCACAATTTTGTTCACCTCCCGTAAATCAATAACAAAACGATAAACAGGAGGCTTGGATGGATCAGTGCGTTTCAAGATAGGTAACACAGGACTATTACACACGTTTCCCCGAGTTTCCTCAATAACATCTTTCTTGATCAAATCATAGCTGATCACTAACAACGCTCGCTCACCATCAAGGGAGATACGATACCGGGGAATACGTGGTAATCGCACATTCGATTTCAGTTGAACAACATAGGGAGAGATGTCAAGCAGGCCCATGTCATTGGGACCTGTTGCCCACAAAGATGCAGGAAGAGAACTCAATTCCGGTGTTAGCTTATCAGTTGACAAGTACATAGGAGAGATCACTTTCTGACCCAAAGTAAGCTCCACTCCCGCAGGAGAACAGTACAAGGTCGCATATAACCGTTTCAGCAAATCCAGGACCAAAAGATTTTCACCACAACCAGTAGTCAAAATCAAAGGAGCTTTCAGCTCACGAGGCCCAATTGTAAGGGGCAAAGGGCTAGAAACTGGATTGCTAACGGGGGCGCCAGAGAATCCAACGGAAACATTCGTTAAGCCAGACAAAGGTGCGCCAGGGAGTTTCGAATGCATGATGAAACTTTTCGCTGCACCAGTGTCCAACAGAAAAGGCTCAACTACGCCCGATGTGGCAACTGCGACGTAAGGCCCTCTCTGATCAACCGGAACTGATACTACTCCCTCTCTTTGTCTATGGCTGTCCTAGTAGTTACCGTCATCAATATCATGCTCGATGTAACAATCATCCACATGATACTGTGCAGATCTACCTCACGATGAACCACGCTGATCAAAGCAATTATGGAATCAGACAAATTATTAGAACGCTCATTTTGATTCTGAGTAACACCACGACCTCTACCACGTGAAGCCTGTTGAGGACCACTACGACCTCCTCTAGCTGAACCACCACTATTTCTGTCCCACAAAACCGGACAATCAAACTTTAAATGGCCCTCACCTCTACAGTATGCACATTGATTATACCCGAGCATAGATCTCTGCGTGGAAGAGTCATTACGCGACTGTGACCTAGCAGATTGTGATTGCGGTCTATTCCGCTGCTGAGAATCATTTTGATTTGAGCGCGGAGGATACGCTTGCTGTAACAAAACTTTTGTTTTCAGATCCTTCGTTTTCTTATCAGCACGATAATTTTCCTCCTTCTCCCTATTTTCGTAATATTGAGCCGTGGCTAATATTTGAGCAGAGGTAGAAACAGCCCACGAACTCTCAGAATTTTTCAATTTGTTGCTAAGGTCAGGCAACAGATTCGATACAAATTTATCTACAAACAACCTCTGACCTCCCTCTGTGCTCATATCCTGACCACTATGATCAATGAATGCCTCCTCAAATCTCGTAAAGAAATCGGAGACACTCTCGTCCTTCTTTTGCTTGCACGCAGACAGTTTATCCCAATTAACTTTCATTGCTGGCATAAGTGTCTTCATAAGGGTAATGATTCTTTGAGGCAGAGCCGTAATTAACTGCTCAGGCTTAGCCCCACCAACCTGTAATGCATCGGCAGCTACAAGTGCAGCCCAATCACCGTCTAACTCAGCTGCGTGATTCTCTTGACGTATTTTCGCCCAAACCGGTTGAGGTACTACGTTGCCGAACAACATGTCGATGTCGGTAAGATTCATGATAGTAGCATCCACTAATTGGGACAACTCTTTATAGTATCCTGCAGGATTTTTGTGGGGGTCAGGCAAGGATTGTTTCACCTGCAAGACTTCCGATCGCTTCCATCGGAGGTGTATCTAAACTCTCTGGAAGTGTGGCAGGATCGGAGGGGCAGCACCAGGGTTACCTGGCATATACACTGGGGGAACTTCTCTCATGGGATACTGACCAGGCGTCGCCATCCACTCCTCAGTTTCATCTTTAAACAATGCTCGAGGTATTACAGTAGGACGAAAAGATAGAAGATGTTCTACAGCACGTCGAACATTACTACCCACAATCATACCACTCGAAAACTGATGCTGAAGTTCAGTTACGTCGAGCGGTACATTGTTTACCTCATCATTATCTATCGCTTCACGTAAACATTTACACATTTCCTCAAACACAAATCTCTGTGTGGGCTCATTGAATTGAGAGAAGGTCTCAAAAATTATGCGCGGGGTGTTTTTAACGGGATACCTAATCCAATTACGTGCCATTCTAATTAACGTATCACGTTCCCTACCACCAGGAAGTTGACTTCGTCTTTGAGGGACATCAGAAACATCGGACCCAAGAATCTGTTCAAAGGGAGAGTAGAAATTAGCAACAGCATTAGGAATGCGTCTTCGAACAGACGGAGAAGAAGAGAGAAGTACAGGGGCAACAACATGAGGACTAAACACAGGAGCAGCAGGAGCAGTAGGAGTAGCCACAAGAGCAGAAGTAGCGGGAACAGCAGACTGAGAAGGTATAGGCAGTGGAGCAGTAGGAACAGGAGCAGGTAAAGGAATAGGAACAAGAGGATTCACAAGAACAGGACCAGCGACAGGCTGACCAGCAGCTGCCAGAACGACAGGTTGAGGAACAGGGGGAACTACAGGAGCTGTAGTATCCTGTGCGTATGGAGGTGGCGATTTCAGTAGGTAGGACAACAAAGGGTCCTCTACTGCTTCCTCTCCCTTCTTATCAGTACTCGACGGTAAAACGGGATAACACTTGTCCACCGACATACGTTGTAATCTATCAAAGACTTCCTTTTCCTTCTCTTCTTTGTCTCGCTGAAACTGCTCTGCATTTCTCATCGTCGTAACGATACCTTCCCTCTTATTTCGTTTAAGCTGTTTGATCTCTTTCTGCTTGGCTTCTTTACGCCATAACCGAAAGGAATCAAACATGGCCGGCCTAGATTTCTTTTTGAACAATTTTGCTTCGAGATTATCCAAAATTGCTGTTTCGAAACTACCATGAGGTGGCCAACTAAGGACACCGTCATCTTTAGTGTAGCGGACCCAGCAATCATTATATGCAATAGGACCCACACCATGGCGACTATATAACTCATAGACTGGAGTTTCAACTGGAGGTATCGGACATGAGTCCTCCAATCGGGAATCCGCACCACAACCTTTAAAGCAACTAAACAAAGTACTACGGCCAGGCATCGTGCACACTAGCCGAGTTTCACAAACTTCAAGGGTTATGATGTCTTAGCAAAAATGCAAAACCCTCGGTTTTTGGCAATTGCAATCGTCAAATAAAACAACTAAGAACCAGATACTAAGAACCACAAATGCAATGGAACCATGCAAACAACCAAGCACCAACAACAACTAAGGACTCTGGGAGCGACCCACAAATACTTAACTGAAAGAGCAATGGCGTCACCAGGAAGGCCCGTCAATCGTCTCGATGTACAAAGGACTACGCCAGGCGCCAAAACAGGTCGACAGTCAGGGCATCAGTCCGTCACAGCCGCCAGGAGGCGGGGATCTTCGCGGGAAAAGTCTTCGGGCCACTTGTTTCGACAACAGGATCGATGAAGCAGGGTGCACCTTCCCTCGGAGATTTCACACGAAGTTCCTCACGATCGTCGGGCTTTGGACCAGAACCGCTGATGTCGCCCCAAGTTGGGTGCCAACTGAAGGACTGGGCTATTCTAAGGCCCAGCGGTGCCAGGGGACAACACCTGAAACCTTCGTGGGTTACCTGTTCCGGCGTACAAATGACAGAGACACGGGACACTTCCTTTGGCGTCAAAGATCAAGGTTTATTTACTGCAGGGAACACAGAAGTCACAAGAAGTACAACGCATGTAGGTTCTAGGAGACTGCTTCAAATTGCAACTGTGGATCGCTCCTTTTATACATATTTCTGTCATAGAACAACATGGCGAACAAAAGGTTACAACTCAGTTCCCACAGTAAACTTCAAAAGGGTTGCTTTCATGTATTCAGGGTCCCGGAACATAATTACAGTAACATCGCCGGTTCCCAACTGTAAAAGTACGTTATCCCATCATTAGGTACATTCCATTCCGGCTGTAAACGAGTTAAGGAAGAGAGTCAGAAACAGGTGCAAGGGAAGACAAAGACAGTCAACAGATTGAAAAGAGTGTAAGGGGGGTGATATCGGAAACACGATTGCAGGATCAAAGGAAACATGCCTCATGAATGCACGGCTGAAACAATAGACCGGCACGGCAAGATGAGCCTCGAGCGGGGCCATCTGCCTTTGCAGTGTCATCCCCCTCGTCATAAAGACACCCTCAAAGGAACACGTGTCTTCCGCAAGAGCTTGGGAATCCCAGGGTCACGAAGCGGACAGTGTCCGTTCGCTGGCTACTTGAGGTCAAGAGACAAAATGGCTGCTGTATCTAAAATGGAACCTGTGGGTTCAGATGAAGAAACCCACGAATAAGACGAACGGTTCAGGTCAGCGTAGCGAAAACGCGTACACCCACTAAACTCGTCATTTGCGGTTAATAGATACCAAACTCGTCCATATTCGAGCGAGTCGAAAACACCACTTTAATTGTCACGGAACCTCAGCCCTCAGAGCCTGCCCTCACAGCCTCCTCCACAGCCTCCTCCACAGCCTCCTCCACAGCCTCCTCCACAGCCTCCTCCTACTCCCTGCCCTCACAGCCTCCCCCACAGCCTCCTACCACAGCCTTCCTTAACAGCCTGCCCTTACAGCCTCCTCTCACAGCCTCCTCTCACAGCCTGCCTTCACAACCTGCCCTCACAGCCTCCTCTCACAGCCTGCCCTCAAAGCCTGCCCTCACAGCCTCCTCTCACAGACTGCCCTCAAAGCCTGCCCTCACAGCCTCCTCTCACAGCCTGCCCTCACAGCCTTCTCTTACAACCTGCACTCACAACCTCCTCTCACAGCCTGCACTCACAGCCTCCTCTCACAGCCTGCCCTCACAGCCTCCTCTCATAACCTGCCCTCCCAGCCTCCTCTCACAGCCTGCCCTCACTGCCTCCTCCCACAGCCTGCCCTCACAGCCTCCTCCCACAGCCTGCCCTCAAGCCTGCCCTCACAGCCTCCTCTCACAGCCTCCTCTCACAGCCTCCTCTCACAGCCTGCCTTCACAACCTGCCCTCACAGCCTCCTCTCACAGCCTGCCCTCAAAGCCTGCCCTCACAGCCTCCTCTCACAGCCTGCCCTCACAGCCTCCTCTCACAGCCTGCCCTCACAGCCTCCTCTCACAACCTGCCCTCACAGCCTCCTCTCACAGCCTGCCCACACTCCCTCCTCCACAGCCTCCTCCCACAGCCTGCCCTCACAGCCTCCTCCCACAGCCTGCCCTCAAAGCCTGCCCTCACAGCCTCCTCTCACAACCTCCTCTCACAGCCTGCCTTCACAACCTGCCCTCACAGCCTCCTCTCACAGCCTGCCCTCAAAGCCTGCCCTCACAGCCTCCTCTCACAGCCTGCCCTCACAGCCTTCTCTCACAACCTGCACTCACAACCTCCCCTCACAGCCTGCACTCACAGCCTCCTCTCAAAGATTGCCTGCTCCCACAGCCTGCCCTCACAGCCTCCTCTCACAGCCTGCCCTCACAGCCTCCTCTCACAACCTGCCCTCACAGCCTCCTCTCACAGCCTGCCCTCACAGCCTCCTCTCACAACCTGCCCTCACAGCCTCCTCTCACAGCCTGCACTCACAGCCTCCTCTCACAATCTGCCCTCCCAGCCTCCTCTCACAGCCTGCCCTCACAGCCTCCTCTCACAGCCTGCCCTCACAGCCTCCTCTCACAGCCTGCACTCACAGCCTCCTCTCACAATCTGCACTCACAGCCTCCTCTCACAGCCTACCCTCACTGCCTCCTCCACAGCCTCCTCCCACAGCCTGCCCTCAAAGCCTGCCCTCACAGCCTCCTCTCACAGCTTCCGCTCACAGCCTGCCTTCACAACCTGCCCTCACAGCCTCCTCTAACAGCCTGCCCTCAAAGTCTGCCCTCACAGCCTCCTCTCACAGCCTGCCCTCACAGCCTTCTCTCACAACCTGCACTCACAACCTCCTCTCACAGCCTGCACTCACAGCCTCCTCTCAAAGCCTGCCTGCTCCCACAGCCTGCCCTCACAGCCTCCTCTCACAGCCTGCCCTCACAGCCTCCTCTAAAAGCCTGCACTCACAACCTCCTCTCACAATCTGCACTCACAGCCTCCTCTCACAGCCCGCCCTCACTGCCTCCTCTCACAGCCTCCTCTCACAATCTGCACTCACAGCCTCCTCTCACAGCCTGCCCTCACTGCCTTCTCTCACAGCCTGCCCTCACAGCCTCCTCTCACAACCTACCCTCACAGCCTCCTCTCACAGCCTGCCCTCACAGCCTCCTCTCACAAACAGCACTCACAGCCTCCTCTCACAGCCTGCCCTCACTGCCTCCTCTCACAGCCTGCCCTCACAGCCTCCTCTCACAGCCTGAACTCACAGCCTCCTGTCACAGCCTGCCCTCACAGCCTCCTCTCACAGCCTGCCCTCACTGCCTCCTCTCACAATCTGCACTCACAGCCTCCTCTCACAGCCTGCCCTCACTGCCTCCTCTCACAGCCTGCCCTCACAGCCTCCTCTCACAGCCTGCACTCACAGCCTCCTCTCACAATCTGCACTCACAGCCTCCTCTCACAGCCTGCCCTCACTGCCTCCTCTCACAGCATGCCCTCACAGCCTCCTCTCACAGCCTGCACTCACAGCCTCCTCTCACATCCTGCCCTCACTGCCTCCTCTCACAGCCTGCCCTCACAGCCTCCTCTCACAGCCTGCACTCACAGCCTCCTCTCACAATCTGCACTCACAGCCTCCTCTCACAGCCTGCCCTCACTGCCTCCTCTCACAGCATGCCCTCACAGCCTCCTCTCACAGCCTGCACTCACAGCCTCCTCTCACATCCTGCCCTCACAGCCTCCTCTCACAGCCTGCCCTTACAGCCTCCTCTCACAGCCTGCCCTCACTGCCTCCTCTCACAGCCTGCCCTCACAGCCTCCTCTCACAGCCTCCTCTCACAGCCTGCCCTCACTGCCTCCTCTCACAGCCTGCCCTCACTGCCTCCTCTCACAGCCTGCCCTCACAGCCTCCACTCACAGCCTCCTCTCACAGCCTGCCCTCACTGCCTCCTCTCACAGCCTGCCCTCACAGCCTCCTCTCACAATCTGCACTCACAGCCTCCTCTCACAGCCTGCCCTCACTGCCTCCTCTCACAGCCTGCCCTCACAGCCTCCTCTCACAGCCTGCACTCACAGCCTCTTCTCACAGCCTACCCTCACAGCCTCCTCTCACAGCCTGCACTCACAGCCTCCTCTCACAATCTGCACTCACAGCCTCCTCTCACAGCCTGCCCTCACTGCCTCCTCTCACAGCCTGTCCTCACAGCCTCCTCTCACAGCCTGCACTCACAGCCTCCTCTCACAGCCTGCCCTCACTGCCGCCTCTCACAGCCTGCCCTCACAGCCTCCTCTCACAGCCTGCACTCACAGCCTCCTCTCACAGCCTACCCTCACAGCCTCCTCTCACAGCCTGCACTCACAGCCTCCTCTCACAATCTGCACTCACAGCCTCCTCTCACAGCCTGCCCTCACTGCCTCCTCTCACAGCCTGCCCTCACAGCCTCCTCTCACAGCCTGCACTCACAGCCTCCTCTCACAGCCTGCCCTCACAGCCTCCTCTCACAGCCTGCCCTCACTGCCTCCTCTCACAGCCTGCACTCACAGCCTCCTCTCACAGCCTGCCCTCACAGCCTCCTCTCACAGCCTGCCCTCACAGCCTCCTCTCATAGCCTGCCCTCACTGCCTCCTCTCACAGCCTGCACTCACAGCCTCCTCTCACAGCCTGCCCTCACTGCCTTCTCTCACAGCCTGCCCTCACAGCCTCCTCTCACAGCCTGCCCTCACTGCCTCCTCTCACAGCCTGCCATCACAGCCTCCTCTCACAGCCTCCTCTCACAGCCTGCCCTCACTGCCTCCTCTCACAGCCTGCCCTCACAGCCTCCACTCACAGCCTCCTCTCACAGCCTGCCCTCACTGCCTCCTCTCACAGCCTGCCCTCACAGCCTCCTCTCACAATCTGCACTCACAGCCTCCTCTCACAGCCTGCCCTCACTGCCTCCTCTCACAACCTGCCCTCACGGCCTCCTCTCACAGCCTGCACTCACAGCCTCCTCTCACAGCCTCCTCTCACAGCCTGCCCTCACAGCCTCCTCCACTCCACTCCCTGCCCTCACAGCCTCCTCTCACAGCCTGCCCTCACAGCCTCCTCTCACAGCCTGCACTCACAGCCTCCTCTCACAGCCTGCCCTCACAGCCTCCTCTCACAGCCTGCCCTCACTGCCTCCTCTCACAGCCTGCCCTCACAGCCTCCTCTCACAGCCTGCCCTCACAGCCTCCTCTCACAGCCTCCTCTCACAGCCTCTTCTCACAGCCTACCCTCACAGCCTCCTCTCACAGCCTGCACTCACAGCCTCCTCTCACAGCCTGCCCTCACAGCCTCCTCTCACAGCCTGCCCTCACAGCCTCCTCTCACAGCCTGCCCTCACAGCCTCCTCCACTCCACTCCCTGCCCTCACAGTCTGTCAGTGCTTCAGTCCTGGGGACACACCTTACTATTTAACTGCCCTCACTATAGCTGGGCAGGGGTAATTAAATCAATGAAGGGTCGCCCTGTGGGGCTCTGGCCAAGCCCTGAACCGGTTGTTTGAAAATGAGGGTGGTGAGATCAGAAGACTCTCAAGCCTGCCCCTAACAGAAGCGAACACGAAGCAAAACATTTAGATACCTCCAATTCTCAGCTTACCTTGAGCAATCACGGCCCAGAGATGGCTCTTTCCATCTTGTGCGCTGTGTTCTCAAACCCCACAGATTGAGTTTCCTCCAGCACTTCTGTGTGTTCTGTTTTCAAACCCTGAAGGTCTGGGCTCCCTCCAAACTCTGTGTCCTGCTCCAAGACTTCTCTTCTTCTTCCTGAGCTCCAGGCCAGAGTGACATTTGAGGGTGGCCCTGGGGTCAATTCTCTGAATGTAAACCCATGGGCTGCTCTTACAGACCAGGTCAGTGGAGGTGAGAATGGAGTGCACTGTGGGGCTCAGCTGTAGCATCACTGATCCCAAAGCAATAACAAACATATTGTTCTTCAGAAATGTCCAGAAATATTCAGACAAGAATCACTGCATGTCTATCCCCTCAGCCTCACAGTACTCTTCTGCCACCTAGGGGTGCTCTAGAATGTTGCAGGAATAGACTGGCTGAAGGGAACTTAGCAAACCATGTCTCATTAAACCTCTAGCCTGTTTTCTTTCTCTGTGTCCTCGTCTTGTGCAGAGGTCCCTTCCCCAGACACAGCCTGAAATGGAACTCCATGAGGGGGCAGCAGATGGAGACATTAGGAGTTTTTTTAGCCTTATGGGCCGGAGAACAAAACACTTGTGATTCACACAAACACATGTCCTTGGTGGCCCCTAAAGCAGTGTTTGTTGCAAACACCTTTTACCAAAGAAATGGGCAGTCACGAGGCCTCTTGATATGGTATTTTTGTTTCAGCAGCCTCTGGTGTGTGCTCAAAGCTAAATAAATGTTATGAGGTCAGGAGAAAAACAATCTAAAGTACTGCAGCTGTGCCCTCGCTGAGCTGGTTACATCTGTCTGTCTGTCTGAGGACCCAGGGCCCATTTTTACCTGGTAGTTTGAGGACAGGCAACTTGATGCTGGGATGTGAAAGGTGTAACAACAAAGAAAGGCAGAAAATACCATTCACTCGCTGCCTTTCTAGAGCATGCACACATTTCAAAATATATGCTGAGCTTCTGAATTAGGAACCACAGTCGCTGCCTCTCAGCCCCTGTTAGATCTGTCATTCACTGGGTGGTCTTCCTCCAACTTCTTGCTGCTTGCCTCTGCGTCCTCTTGTATCTTTTCATTGGCATCAGGACTCTGAGCACTTCCCCCCTGCTGACCAGTGTTAAAGTGTGTGTGCTTCTCCCCTAACCATGTTGACATTGGTGTATACCTGATTGGCATACTTAGTTTACTTGTAAGTCCTTTGTAAAGTGGTTTACCATATACCCAGGGCCTGTAATCTATATGCTATTAGTGGGTTACAGCACTGATTGTGCCACCCACACAAGCCGCCTTTCAAACTTGTCTCAGGCCTGCCATTGCAGGGACTGCGTGTTCACATTACTGTCACCTCTAGTTTTCACTTAAAACCGCGTGCCTAGCCTTAAACTCCCCTTTTATTACACATTGGTCACCCCTCAGGTAGGCCCTGAGTAGCCCTGTGGACAGGGGGCTGTATAACTAAAAGGCAGGACATGTGTTTATAAGATTTGCATGTTCTGGTAATGGCAAACAGCGACATAAATTTTTCACTGTGAGGCCCACTCCTATCATAAGCTAGCATTGGGGATTCGTTAAAACACTTTTTAAGCTGTGATTCCTTATCACAAAGGAGTAGATTCATCATGCTTCAACACCCCATTCTAACAGCCCTTAATGACCAGAGCCCACTTGATTCCGACTGGGGCGGCATACAGGCATCAGCGGAATTATGATCTCCAAGCGACATCTCAGATCTCTTTACTTGCACCCGTCCAGTTGCTGAAAACAACCAGGATCTACATGTAAAAGTACAGGAAAAATAAGGAATTATCTGGGAAATCGGGTATTACATTACCGGTTCCCCTGGGGTAATTCCACATTTGAATGAAGAATGAATGAATGATAGAATTTATAGAGCGTACAGCTACCCGTGTGAGCATCTTGGGGCTGAGAAGGTCTCCCACCTATCAACTTGCTAACCTTTAGCAGAAGAGGCAAGTTTTCAAATGTTTTCGAAACACTGCCAGGTCATTTATAGATCTGAGAGTCACATGCAGCAGGTTTCAGGCCTGGGCTCCCATAGAAGGACTTTGGAGGAGGGCATTGGCGTTCTAGATGGCGTATGGAAGGTCTCCCTCTGCACTTGTGCTTTGTAAGGCTTTGAAAGACAACACTAGAGCCTTGAGTTTAATGCTCTGATGAGTCCTGGGATTGGGCACGAGCAGCAGTCTTACCACTGCATTCTGGACTACCTGCAATCGGTTGATAAGATATTCGAGAATGCCCAGGTACCGAACATTCATATAATCTAGTCTGGAGGTGACCAGTGCCCGGACCACCGTTTTCCTTGTATTTAAAGATAGCAGGAGAAGGAATTTCTTCAGCCTTCGCAGAAGACCGAAACAGGGGCCACCTACTGATTGGACCAGCAATCTCATCGAGAGGGAGCTTTCGATATAGACACCCACATTGGTGACCGTGATTTGAACGGAGGGGGGACGTCCCCGGTCCACCAGAGTCTCCACTCCACCGGGGGTGTTGAACCAAAAAAGATCATCTCAGATTTTTTGGGATTACACTTCAGTTGGTTCCTCAGCAGCCAGTGAAACACCCTGGTGAGGCATGATCTAATCTGGGTATTATCGGCATATGAGACTATTGTAGCCCTGCTTGCTTCAGCCAGGGAAGCTAGTGGAGACGTATATAGACTGAAAAGTGTTGGGTTCAGTACAGAGCCTTGTAGGACCCTCACTTTCGAGCAGGGAATGGTGGCCGTAAAAGGTGGGGTCCAAACTTCCGGACTTCTGTCCTCGACAGAAACCTCAGGGTTCAAGTTGAAATGGGCCTGATTGTTCCCTCTCCTGAATATATTCTTACCTTGGATTTCGGTGACTCCTCGAAAGTGGAAAATTGAGGGGCATATTAGCAAGAACCTCATTAAAATTATTGCTGTTTTAGCGGCAGGAAACTGCTGCTAAAATGGCGATAATGGGCTTGCTAATATGCGTTATAGAATTCCAATAGAAGCCCAGGTTAGATGTGCAGGACATCTAACCTGGGCTTCTATTGGAATTCTATAATGCATATTAGCAAGCCCATTAGCGCCGTTTTAGCTGCAGTGTCCTGCCGCTAAAACAGCAATAATTTTAACGAGGTTCTTGCTAATATGCCCCGAGACTTTTCACCCATAATGAGTGTCCGGGACCTAAAGTGTGACGTGACCAAACAGTTTTAGCAGAGTTCAAAAAAACCCTCATCAAACTAATCATTGTATAATGTACATAAAGAAAAGAGAATGCAAACATTTCTGATGTTCGTTTTGATGTTTCAATTCTTTAGGTTGTTTAAAAAGACTATTGTCTAAAGAATTTGAAGGGTTCGTCTTTTCTTACCAGAATTTTCAAAAGTATGACTGCATTTGTGTGTGGTGACTGATATATTTAGTGGCATAGGCAGGGGGCAAGAAGAGAGGGCACACAAAGCGCAACACAGTTTTAGTAAATTCAGAAATTTAAAGGCAGCCAGAAACAATACTTCAGTGAGTCGAGCAAGGATCTACCCCTGAGACTACTGGGGGCTCTTGTGAACTACCCCCCAAAACTACTGGGGCTCTTGTGAACTAACCCGGAGACTACTGGGGGCTCTTGTACACTACCCCCCAAAACTACTGGAGGCTCTTGTGAACTACCCCTGAGACTACTGGGGGCTCTTGTACACTACCCACCAAAACTACTGGGGGCTCTTGTGAACTACCCCTGAGACTACTGGGGACTCTTGTACACTACCCCAAAGACTACTGGGGACTCTTGTGAACTACCCTGGGGCTACTCAAGGCTCTTCTAATATACCCCAGAGACAACTGGGGGCTCTTGTGAACTACCCCTGGGGCTACTCAAGGCTCTTGTGAACTACCATTGGGGCTACTGGGGCTCTTCCTATCTACCCCTAGGGCTACTCAAGGCTCTTGTGAACTACCCCTGGGGCTACTGGTGCTCTTCTGATCTACTCCTAGGGCTACTCAAGGCCCTTTTGATCTAGCCCTGGGGCTACTCAAGGCTCTTTTGAACTACCCTTGGGGCTACTAAGGGCTCTTTTGATCCTCCCCTGGGGCTACTGGAGCTCTTCTGATCTACCCCTGGTGCTAATCAAGGCTCTTCTGATCTACCCCTGGGGCTACTAGGGTGTTTGTGATCTACCCCTGGTGCTACTCAAGGCTCTTCTGATCTACCCCTGGGACTACTGGGGCTCTTCTGATCTACCCCTGGGGCTACTGGGTCTCTTCTGGTCTACCCCTGGTGCTACTCAGGTGCCCAGTAGCCCCAGCTACCTCTGGGGCTACTGGGGGGTCTTCTGAACTACCCCGGAGACTACTGGGGGCTCTTGTGAACTAGCCCTGAGACTACTGGGGACTCTTGTACACTACCCCAAAGACTACTGGGGACCCTTGTGAACTACCCCGGGGCTACTGAGGGCTCTTCCGATGTACCACAGGGGCTACTGGGGGCTCTTGTGAACTACCCCTGAGACTACTGGGGGCTCTTGTACACTACCCCCGAGACTACTGGGGCTCTTGTGAACTACCCCCGAGACTACTCGGGCTCTTGTGAACTACCCCTGAGACTACTGGGGGCTCTTGTGAACTACCCCTAGGGCTACTGAGGGCTCTTCTGAACTACCTTTTGGCTACTGGGGCTATTGTGAACTACCTTGGGCCACGGGGGGCTCTTGTGAACTACCCCAGAGACTACTAGGGGCTTTTGTAAACTATCCACGAGACTACTGGGTGCTCCTGTGAACTACCTTGGGGCTTCTGGGGGCTCTTGTAAACCACCCCTGAATCTACTGGGGGCTCTTGTGAACTACCCCTGAGACTACTGGGGGCTCTTGTGAAATACCCTGGGGCTACTCTGGGCTCTTCTGATCCACCCCTGGGGCTACTCAAGGCTCTTCTAATCTACCCCAGAGACAACTGGGGGCTCTTGTGAACTACCCCGGGGGCTACTCAAGGCTCTTGTGAACTACCACTGGGGCTCTTCCTATCTACCCCTAGGGCTACTCAAGGCTCTTGTGAACTACCCCTGGGGCTAATGGTGCTCTTCTGATCAACCCCTAGGGCTACTCAAGGCTCTTTTGATATAGCCCTGGGGCTACTCAAGGCTCTTTTGAACTACCCTTGGGGCTACTATGGGCTCTTCTGATCCACCCCTGGGGCTACTGGAGCTCTTCTGATCTACCCCTGGTGCTAATCAACGCTCTTCTGATCTACCCCTGGGGCTACTAGGGTGTTTGTAATCTACCCCTGGTGCTACTCAAGGCTCTTCTGATCTACCCCTGGGACTGCTGGGGCTCTTCTGATCTACCCCTGGGGCTACTGGGTCTCTTCTGGTCTACCCCTGGTGCTACTCAGGTGCCCAGTAGCCCCAGCTACCTCTGGGGCTACTGGGGGGTCTTCTGAACTACCCCGGAGACTACTGGGGGCTCCTGTGAACTACCCCTGAGACTACTGGGGACTCTTGTACACTACCCCCAAGACAACTGGGGACTCTTGTGAACTACCCCGGGGCTACTGAGGGCTCTTCCGATGTACCACAGGGGGTACTGGGGGCTCTTCCGATGTACCACAGGGGCTACTGGGGGCTCTTGTGAACTACCCCTGAGACTACTGGTGCTCTTGTGAACTACTCCGGAGACTACTGGGGGCTCTTGTGAACTACCACTGAGACTACTGGGGACTCTTGTACACTACCCCCAAGACTACTGGGGACCCTTGTGAACTACCCTGGGGCTACTGAGGGCTCTCCCGATATACCACAGGGGCTACTGGGGGCTCTTTTGAACTACCCCTGAGACTACTGGGGGCCCTTGTACACTACCCCAGATACTACTGGGGCTCTTGTGAACTACCCCCGAGACTACTCGGGCTCTTGTAAACCACCCCTGAATGTACTGGAGGCTCTTGTGAACTACCCCTGAGACTACTGGGGGCTCTCGTGAAATACCCTGGGGCTACTCTGGGCTCTTCTGATCCACCCCTGGGGCTACTCAAGGCTCTTCTAATCTACCCCAGAGACAACTGGGGGCTCTTGTGAACTACCCCTGGGGCTACTCAAGGCTCTTGTGAACTACCACTGGGGCTCTTCCTATCTACCCCTAGGGCTACTCAAGGCTCTTGTGAACTACCCCTGGGGCTACTGGTGCTCTTCTGATCTACCCCTAGGGCTACTCAAGGCTCTTTTGATCTAGCCCTGGGGCTACTCAAGGCTCTTTTGAACTACCCTTGGGGCTACTATGGGCTCTTCGAATCCACCCCTGGGGCTACTGGAGCTCTTCTGATCTACCCCTGGTGCTAATCAAGGCTCTTCTGATCTACCCCTGGGGCTACTAGGGTGTTTGTGATCTACCCCTGGTGCTACTCAAGGCTCTTCTGATCTACCCTTGGGACTGCTGGGGCTTTTCTGATCTACCCCTGGGGCTACTGGGTCTCTTCTGGTCTACCCCTGGTGCTACTCAGGTGCCCAGTAGCCCCAGCTACCTCTGGGGCTACTGGGGGGTCTTCTGAACTACCCCGGACACTACCGGGGGCTCTTGTGAACTACCCCTGAGACTACTGGGGACTCTTGTACAGTACCCCCAAGACGACTGGTGACTCTTGTGAACTACCCCGGGGCTACTGAGGGCTCTTCCGATGTACCACAGGGGCTACTGGGGGGTCTTCCGATGTACCACAGGGGCTACTGGGGGCTCTTGTGAACTACCCCTGAGACTTCTGGCGGCTCTTGTACACTACCCCCAAGACTACTGGGGCTCTTGTGAACTACCCCGGAGACTACTGGGAGCTCTTGTGAACTACCCCTGAGACTACTGGGGACTCTTGTACACTACCCCCAAGACTACTGGGGACTCTTTTGAACTACCCCCGAGACTACTCGGGCTCTTGTGAACTACCCCCGAGACTACTCGGGCTCTTGTGAACTACCCCTGAGACTACTGGGGACTCTTGTACACTACCCCCAAGACTACTGGGGACTCTTATGAACTACCCCGGGGCTACTGATGGATCTACCGATGTACCACAGGGGCTACTGGGGGCTCTTCCGATGTACCACAGGGGCTACTGGGGGCTCTTGTGAACTACCCCTGAGACTACTGGGGGCTCTTTTACACTACCCCCGAGACTACTGAGGCTCTTGTGAACTACCCTGGAGACTACTGGGGGCTCTTGTGAACTACCCCTGAGACTACTGGGGGCTCTTGTACACTACCCCCAAGACTACTGGGGCTCTTGTGAACTACCCCGGAGACTACTGGGAGCTCTTGTGAACTACCCCTGAGACTACTGGGGACTCTTGTATACTACCCCCAAGACTACTGGGGACTCTTGTGAACTACCCCCGAGACTACTCAGGCTCTTGTGAACTACCCCTGAGACTACTCGGGCTCTTGTGAACTACCCCTGAGACTACTGGGGGCTCTTGTGAACTACCCCAAGGGCTACTGCGGGCTCTTCTGAACTACCTTTCGGCTACTGGGGCTATTGTGAACTACCTTTGGGCTACTGGGGGCTCTTGTGAACTACCCCAGAGACTACTGGGGGCTTTTGTAAACTATCCACGAGACTACTGGGTGCTTTTGGGAACTACCTTGGGGCTTCTGGGGGCTCTTGTAAACCACCCCTGAATCTACTCAGGGCTCTTGTGAACTGCCCCTGAGACTACTGGGGGCTCTTGTGAACTACCCCTAGGGCTACTGCGGGCTCTTCTGAACTACCTTTGGGCTACTGGGGCTATTGTGAACTACCTTGGGGCTACTGGGGGCTCTTGTGAACTACCCCAGAGACTACTGGGGGCTTTTGTAAACTATCCACGAGACTACTAGGTGCTCCTGTGAACTACCTTGGGGCTTCTGGGGGCTCTTGTAAACCACCCCTGAATGTACTGGGGGCTCTTGTGAACTACCCCTGAGACAACTGGGGGCTCTTGTGAACTACCCCTGGGGCTACTCAAGGCTCTTGTGAACTACCACTGGGGCTCTTCCGATCTACCCCTAGGGCTACTCAAGGCTCTTTTGATCTAGCCCTGGGGCTACTCAATGCTCTTTTGAACTACCCTTGGGGCTACTAAGGGCTCTTCTGATCCACCCCTGGGGCTACTGGAGCTCTTCTGATCTACCTCTGGTGCTAATCAAGGCTCTTCTGATCTACCCCTGGGGCTACTAGGGTGTTTGTGATCTACCCCTGGTGCTACTCAAGGCTCTTCTGATCTCCCCCTGGGGCTGCTGGGGCTCTTCTGATCTACCCCTGGGGCTACTGGGTCTCTTCGGGTCTACCCCTGGTGCTACTCAGGTGTCCAGTAGCCCCAGCTACCTCTGGGGCTACTGGGGGGTCTTCCGAACTACCCTGGAGACTACTGGGGGCTCTTCTGAACTACCCCTGAGACTACTGGGGACTCTTGTACACTACCCCCAAGACTACTGGGGACTCTTATGAACTACCCCGGGGCTACTGAGGGATCTTCCGATGTACCACAGGGGCTACTGGGGGCTCTTCCGATGTACCACAGGGGCTACTGGGGGCTCTTGTGAACTACCCCTGAGACTACTGGGTGCTCTTGTACACTACCGCCGAGACTACTGGGGCTCTTGTGAACTACCCTGGAGACTACTGGGGGCTCTTGTGAACTACCCCTGAGACTACTGGGGGCTCTTGTACACTACCCCCGAGACTACTGGGGCTCTTGTGAACTACCCCGGAGACTACTGGGGGCTCTTGTGAACTACCCCTGAGACTACTGGGGGCTTTTGTAAACTATCCACGAGACTACTGGGTGCTCCTGTGAACTACCTTGGGGCTTTTGGGGGCTCTTGCAAACCACCCCTGAATGTACTGGGGGCTCTTGTGAACTACCCCTGAGACTACTGGGGGCTCTTGTGAAATACCCTGGGGCTACTCTGGGCTCTTCTGATCCACCCCTGGGGCTACTCAAGGCTCTTCTAATCTACCCCAGAGACAACTGGGGGCTCTTGTGAACTACCCCTGGGGCTACTCAAGGCTCTTGTGAACGACCACTGGGGCTACTGGGGCTCTTCCTATCTACCCCTAGGGCTACTCAAGGCTCTTGTGAACTACCCCTGGGGCTACTGGTGCTCTTCTGATCTACTCCTAGGGCTACTCAAGGCCCTTTTGATCTAGCCCTGGGGCTACTCAAGGCTCTTTTGAACTACCCTTGGGGCTACTATGGGCTCTTCTGATCCACCCCTGGGGCTACTGGAGCTCTTCTGATCTACCCCTGGTGCTAATCAAGGCTCTTCTGATCTACCCCTGGGGCTACTAGGGTGTTTGTGATCTACCCCTGGTGCTACTCAAGGCTCTTCTGATCTACCCCTGGGACTGCTGGGGCTCTTCTGATCTACCCCTGGGGCTACTGGGGCTCTTCTGGTCTACCCCTGGTGCTACGCAGGTGCCCAGTAGCCCCAGCTACCTCTGGGGCTACTGGGGGGTCTTCTGAACTACCCCGGAGACTACTGGGGGCTCTTGTGAACTACCCCTGAGACTACGGGGGACTCTTGTACACTACCCCAAAGACTACTGGGGACCCTTGTGAACTACCCCGGGGCTACTGAGGGCTCTTCCGATGTACCACAGGGGCTACTGGGGGCTCTTGTGAACTACCCCTGAGACTACTGGGGGCTCTTGTACACTACCCCCGAGACTACTGGGGCTCTTGTGAACTACCCCCGAGACTACTCGGGCTCTTGTGAACTACCCCTGAGACTACTGGGGGCTCTTGTGAACTACCCCTAGGGCTACGGAGGGCTCTTCTGAACTACCTTTTGGCTACTGGGGCTATTGTGAACTACCTTGGGCCACTGGGGGCTCTTGTGAACTACCCCAGAGACTACTAGGGGCTTTTGTAAACTATCCACAAGACTACTGGGTGCTCCTGTGAACTACCTTGGGGCTTCTGGGGGCTCTTGTAAACCACCCCTGAATCTACTGGGGGCTCTTGTGAACTACCCCTGAGACTACTGGGGGCTCTTGTGAAATACCCTGGGGCTACTCTGGGCTCTTCTGATCCACCCCTGGGGCTACTCAAGGCTCTTCTAAGATACCCCAGAGACAACTGGGGGCACTTGTGAACTACCCCGGGGGCTACTCAAGGCTCTTGTGAACTACCACCGGGGCTACTGGGGCTCTTGTGAACTACCCCTGAGACTACTGGGGACTCTTGTACACTACCCCCAAGACTACTGGGGACCCTTGTGAACTACCCCGGGGTTACTGAGGGCTCTTCCGATGTACCACAGGGGCTACTGGGGGCTCTTGTGAACTACCCCTGAGACTACTGGGGGCTCTTGTACACTACCCCCGAGACTACTGGGGCTCTTGTGAACTACCCCCGAGACTACTAGGGCTCTTTTGAACTACCCCTGAGACTACTGGGGGCTCTTGTGAACTACCCCTAAGGCTACTGAGGGCTCTTCTGAACTACCTTTGGGCTACTGGGGCTATTCTGAACTACCTTGGGGCTACTGGGGGCTCTTGTGAACTACCCCAGAGACTACTGGGGGCTTTTGTAAACTATCCACGAGACTACTGGGTGCTCTTGTGAACTACCTTGGGGCTTCTAGGGGCTCTTGTAAACCACCCCTGAATCTACTCGGGGCTCTTGTGAACTACCCCTGAGACTACTGGGGGCTCTTGTGAATTACCCCTAGGGCAACTGAGGGCTCTTCTGAACTACCTTTGCGCTACTGGGGCTATTGCGAACTACCTTGGGCCACTGGGGGCTCTTGTGAACTACCCCAGAGACTACTAGGGGCTTTTGTAAACTATCCACAAGACTACTGGGTGCTCCTGTGAACTACCTTGGGGATTCTGGGGACTCTTGTAAACCACCCCTGAATCTACTGGGGGCTCTTGTGAACTACCCCTGAGACTACTGGGGGCTCTTGTGAAATACCCTGGGGCTACTCTGGGCTCTTCTGATCCACCCCTGGGGCTACTCAAGGCTCTTCTAATCTACCCCAGAGACAACTGGGGGCTCTTGTGAACTACCCCTGGGGCTACTCAAGGCTCTTGTGAACTACCACTGGGGCTACTGGGGCTCTTCCTATCTACCCCTAGGGCTACTCAAGGCTCTTGTGAACTACCCCTGGGGCTACTGGTGCTCTTCTGATCTACCCCTAGGGCTACTCAAGGCTCTTTTGATCTAGCCCTGGGGCTACTCAAGGCTCTTTTGAACTACCCTTGGGGCTACTATGGGCTCTTCTGATCCACCCCTGGGGCTACTGGAGCTCTTCTGATCTACCCCTGGTGCTAATCAAGGCTCTTCTGATCTACCCCTGGGGCTACTAGGGTGTTTGTGATCTACCCCTGGTGCTACTCAAGGCTCTTCTGATCTACCCCTGGGACTGCTGGGGCTCTTCTGATCTACCCCTGGGGCTACTGGGTCTCTTCTGGTCTACCCCTGATGCTACTCAGGTGCCCAGTAGCCCCAGCTACCTCTGGGGCTACTGAGGGGTCTTCTGAACTACCCCGGAGACTACTGGGGGCTCCTGTGAACTACCCCTGAGACTACTGAGGACTCTTGTACACTACCCCCAAGACAACTGGGGACTCTTGTGAACTACTCCGGGGCTACTGAGGGCTCTTCCGATGTACCACAGGGGGTACTGGGGGCTCTTCCGATGTACCACAGGGGCTACTGGGGGCTCTTGTGAACTACCCCTGAGACTACAGGGGGCTCTTGTACACTACCCCCGAGACTACTGGTGCTCTTGTGAACTACTCGGGAGACTACTGGGGGCTCTTGTGAACTACCACTGAGACTACTGGGGACTCTTGTACACTACCCCCAAGACTACTGGGGACCCTTGTGAACTACCCTGGGGCTACTGAGGGCTCTCCCGATATACCACAGGGGCTACTGGGGGCTCTTGTGAACTACCCCTGAGACTACTGGGGGGCCCTTGTACACTACCCCAGAGACTACTGGGGCTCTTGTGAACTACCCCCGAGAGTTCTCCAACAGCCCCAACCCCTCTAAGTTGATCTTCAAGGTACTTAAAGACCTGATGGGGAAACGGGCCACCTCACAAGAAATCTGTACGGACTCGCACTGTGAAAGCTTGGCATCCTTTTTCGTCGAGAAAGTACAGAAAATCTACCGAGGCTTCGTACCAGCTGCCCCCGGGGATGCTCCTAGCGACGTAGAGGTCTTGGTGTCTGAAACCCTGTCAACCCTGCCGACTATGTCTAATGAGGTATTTGACACTCTGAGCCTCAAAATTAAATCTGGCTCTCCCTCAGACCCTCTGAAGCCGGAGCTTTTCGCCTCTCTCCCACCCCTCTGTCGTGAGCCCATTCTGGAGCTCATCAATCTCTCCCTCAGTGAGGGCGTGGTTCCGTTATCCTGGAAGCAGGCTGTGGTCAAGCCCATCCTGAAAAAAACGAATTCTGACCCCTTGCTCCCGGAGAACTATCGGCCCATCTCCCTCCTGCCTTAGACCGCCAAGGTCACGGAGGCACACGTGAATACCACCTTGTCTGCCCACCTCTCGCGCAATAATATCTTAGACGAGAGTCAAAATGGGTTTCGTGCTCAGCACAGCACTGAAACGGCTCTGCTCTTCATGACCGAGCATCTGCGGACAGTGCTGGATGCGGGGCAGACCGCGGCGCTCCTATTGTTAGACCTGAGCGCCGCGTTCGACACGGTGTCTCATGACATCTTGCTGCGGCGTCTGGAGGAGGTGGGGATCATCGGGAAGGCTCTTAAGTGGTTCCGCTCATTCCTCTCGGACCGGTTTTTTAAAGTAGCCATTCCACCTGGCCAGTCCTCGTACCATTCTTTGGATCTGGGAGTCCCTCAGGGCTCTGCCCTCAGTCCCACATTATTCAACCTGTATGTGAAACCGCTGGCTGCCGTCGTCAGGCAATATGGCCTTACGATGACATCGTATGCCGACGACACGCAGCTGGCGGTGACACTCAGTGGGAACCCTGAGGTGACTGCGCCCAGGTTCCAGGCAGGACTGATAGCTGTGGCTAGCTGGATGCGTAACAACTGCTTACAGCTTAATGCCAAGAAAACCGAGGTTCTGATCGTGGGGAAGCAGGCGGAACTTTGGGGAGACCAGTGGTGGCCTCTCGAACTGGGGGCGATGCCCATTCCAGTGGACGAAGTCAAAAATCTGGGAGTATGGCTGGACTCTAAACTTTCTTTTACCAGTCATACGAAAAAGACAGCAGCTACCTGCTATGGCATTCTGCGAGGACTTAGACCAGTCCTCAAATTTTTCGACCCTCCCACACGTCAACTGGTGGTTCAGGCCTCTATCCTTTCACGGATAGACTATGGGAGTGCCTTGCTCCTTGGAGTCAACCAGGCTGAGGCGACTAGGCTCCAGAGGGTGCAGAACGCTGCTGCACGGGCCATTGTAGGTCTCCCGAGACGATGTTCTGTCTCTCCTGTCATGGCCTCTCTGCACTGGCTTCCGGTCAGACAGAGAATCAAATTCAAGGTTCTCTGTCTGACATTCAAGATTCTAAAGCTGTCTTCTCCCCCGGCCTTGACAGGCCTTATTTCTTCCTATGTCCCTACGCGATCCCTCAGATCCGAAGCCCAGCATCTGGCGAATAAGCCTAGGTTCAGGCTTAGCAGGATGGGAGGTCGCTCCTTCCGTGTGATGGCGGCGGACCTATGGAATTCTCTTCCTGTCCACATTCGCGCCCTCAACAGCCTGACCCTCTTCAGACGGGCCATTAAAACCCACCTGTTCACCTCTGTTAGCTAATATCCCCCTTGTTCAGCTCTGATCTGTTGTGTTGTTGCATATGATCAGGCGCCAGGACGCCCCTTCGCTGGGGCAGCTGTTGCGCCGAATAAATGTTATTAACATAACATAACATAACTACTCGGGCTCTTGTGAACTACCCCTGAGACTACTGGGGGCTCTTGTGAACTACCCCTAGGGCTACTGCGGGCTCTTCTGAACTACCTTTGGGCTACTGGGGCTATTGTGAACTACCTTGGGGTTACTGGGGGCTCTTGTGAACTACCCCAGAGACTACTGGGGGCTTTTGTAAACTATCCACGAGACTACTGGGTGCTCCTGTGAACTACCTTGGGGCTTCTGGGGGCTCTTGTAAACCACCCCTGAATCTACTGGGGGCTCTTGTGAACTACCCCTGAGACTACTGGGGGCTCTTGTGAACTACCCCTAGGGCTACTGCGGGCTCTTCTGAACTACCTTTGGGCTACTGGGGCTATTGTGAACTACCTTGGGGCTACTGGGGGCTCTTGTGAACTACCCCAGAGACTACTGGGGGCTTTTGTAAACTATCCACGAGACTACTGGGTGCTCCTGTGAACTACCTTGGGGCTTCTGGGGGCTCTTGTAAACCACCCCTGAATCTACTGGGGGCTCTTGTGAACTACCCCTGAGACTACTGGGGGCTCTTGTGAAATACCCTGGGGCTACTCTGGGCTCTTCTGATCCACCCCTGGGGCTACTCAAGGCTCTTCTAATCTACCCCAGAGACAACTGGGGGCTCTTGTGAACTACCCCTGGGGCTACTCAAGGCTCTTGTGAACTACCACTGGGGCTACTGGGGCTCTTCCTATCTACCCCTAGGGCTACTCAAGGCTCTTGTGAACTACCCATGGGGCTACTGGTGCTCTTCTGATCTACCCCTAGGGCTACTCAAGGCTCTTTTGATCTAGCCCTGGGGCTACTCAAGGCTCTTTTGAACTACCCTTGGGGCTACTATGGGCTCTTCTGATCCACCCCTGGGGCTACTGGAGCTCTTCTGATCTACCCCTGGTGCTACTGGGTCTCTTCTGGTTTACCCCTGGTGCTACTCAGGTGCCCAGTAGCCCCAGCTACCTCTGGGGCTACTGGGGGGTCTTCTGAACTACCCCGGAGACTACTGGGGACTCTTGTACACTACCCCCAAGACGACTGGTGACTCTTGTGAACTACCCCGGGGCTACTGAGGGCTCTTCCGATGTACCACAGGGGCTACTGGGGGGTCTTCCGATGTACCACAGGGGCTACTGGGGGCTCTTGTGAACTACCCCTGAGACTACTGGGGGCTCTTGTACACTACCCCCAAGACTACTGGGGCTCTTTTGAACTACCCCGGAGACTACTGGGAGCTCTTGTGAACTACCCCTGAGACTACTGGGGACTCTTGTACACTACCCCCAAGACTACTGGGGACTCTTGTGAACTACCCCCGAGACTACTCGGACTCTTGTGAACTACCCCTGAGACTACTCGGGCTCTTGTGAACTACCCCTGAGACTACTGGGGGCTCTTGTGAACTACCCCTAGGGCTACTGCGGGCTCTTCTGAACTACCTTTGGGCTACTGGGGCTATTGTGAACTACCTTGGGGCTACTGGGGGCTCTTGTGAACTACCCCAGAGACTACTGGGGGCTTTTGTAAACTATCCACGAGACTACTGGGTGCTTTTGGGAACTACCTTGGGGCTTCTGGGGGCTCTTGTAAACCACCCCTGAATCTACTCAGGGCTCTTGTGAACTACCCCTGAGACTACTGGGGGCTCTTGTGAACTACCCCTAGGGCTACTGCGGGCTCTTCTGAACTACCTTTGGGCTACTGGGGCTATTGTGAACTACCTTGGGGCTACTGGGGGCTCTTGTGAACTACCCCAGAGTCTACTGGGGGCTTTTGTAATCTATCCACGAGACTACTAGGTGCTCCTGTGAACTACCTTGGGGCTTCTGGGGGCTCTTGTAAACCACCCCTGAATGTACTGGAGGCTCTTGTGAACTACCCCTGAGACTACTGGGGGCTCTCGTGAAATACCCTGGGGCTACTCTGGGCTCTTCTGATCCACCCCTGGGGCTACTCAAGGCTCTTCTAATCTACCCCAGAGACAACTGGGGGCTCTTGTGAACTACCCCTGGGGCTACTCAAGGCTCTTGTGAACTACCACTGGGGCTCTTCCGATCTACCCCTAGGGCTACTCAAGGCTCTTGTGAACTACCCCTGGGGCTACTGGTGCTCTTCTGATCTACCCCTAGGGCTACTCAAGGCTCTTTTGATCTATCTAGCCCTGGGGCTACTCATGGCTCTTTTGAACTACCCTTGGGGCTACTAAGGGCTCTTCTGATCCACCCCTGGGGCTACTGGAGCTCTTCTGATCTACCTCTGGTGCTAATCAAGGCTCTTCTGATCTACCCCTGGGGCTACTAGGGTGTTTGTGATCTACCCCTGGTGCTACTCAAGGCTCTTCTGATCTCCCCCTGGGGCTGCTGGGGCTCTTCTGATCTACCCCTGGGGCTACTGGGTCTCTTCGGGTCTACCCCTGGTGCTACTCAGGTGTCCAGTAGCCCCAGCTACCTCTGGGGCTACTGGGGGGTCTTCCGAACTACCCTGGAGACTACTGGGGGCTCTTCTGAACTACCCCTGAGACTACTGGGGACTCTTGTACACTACCCCCAAGACTACTGGGGACTCTTATGAACTACCCCGGGGCTACTGAGGGATCTTCTGATGTACCACAGGGGCTACTGGGGGTTCTTCCGATGTACCACAGGGGCTACTGGGGGCTCTTGTGAACTACCCCTGAGACTACTGGGTGCTCTTGTACACTACCCCCGAGACTACTGGGGCTCTTGTGAACTACCCTGGAGACTACTGGGGGCTCTTGTGAACTACCCCTGAGACTACTGGGGGCTTTTGTAAACTATCCACGAGACTACTGGGTGCTCCTGTGAACTACCTTGGGGCTTTTGGGGGCTCTTGTAAACCACCCCTGAATGTACTGGGGGCTCTTGTGAACTACCCCTGAGACTACTGGGGGCTCTTGTGAAATACCCTGGGGCTACTCTGGGCTCTTCTGATCCACCCCTGGGGCTACTCAAGGCTCTTCTAATCTACCCCAGAGACAACTGGGGGCTCTTGTGAACTACCCCTGGGGCTACTCAAGGCTCTTGTGAACTACCACTGGGGCTACTGGGGCTCTTCCTATCTACCCCTAGGGCTACTCAAGGCTCTTGTGAACTACCCCTGGGGCTACTGGTGCTCTTCTGATCTACTCCTAGGGCTACTCAAGGCCCTTTTGATCTAGCCCTGGGGCTACTCAAGGCTCTTTTGAACTACCCTTGGGGCTACTATGGGCTCTTCTGATCCACCCCTGGGGCTACTGGAGCTCTTCTGATCTACCCCTGGTGCTAATCAAGGCTCTTCTGATCTACCCCTGGGGCTACTAGGGTGTTTGTGATCTACCCCTGGTGCTACTCAAGGCTCTTCTGATCTACCCCTGGGACTACTGGGGCTCTTCTGATCTACCCCTGGGGCTACTGGGTCTCTTCTGGTCTACCCCTGGTGCTACTCAGGTGCCCAGTAGCCCCAGCTACCTCTGGGGCTACTGGGGGGTCTTCTGAACTACCCCGGAGACTACTGGGGGCTCTTGTGAACTACCCCTGAGACTACTGGGGACTCTTGTACACTACCCCAAAGACTACTGGGGACCCTTGTGAACTACCCCGGGGCTACTGAGGGCTCTGCCGATGTACCACAGGGGCTACTGGGGGCTCTTGTGAACTACCCCTGAGACTACTGGGGGCTCTTGTACACTACCCCCGAGACTACTGGGGCTCTTGTGAACTACCCCCGAGACTACTCGGGCTCTTGTGAACTACCCCTGAGACTACTGGGGGCTCTTGTGAACTACCCCTAGGGCTACTGAGGGCTCTTCTGAACTACCTTTTGGCTACTGGGGCTATTGTGAACTACCTTGGGCCACTGGGGGCTCTTGTGAACTACCCCAGAGACTACTAGGGGCTTTTGTAAACTATCCACGAGACTACTGGGTGCTCCTGTGAACTACCTTGGGGCTTCTGGGGGCTCTTGTAAACCACCCCTGAATCTACTGGGGGCTCTTGTGAACTACCCCTGAGACTACTGGGGGCTCTTGTGAAATACCCTGGGGCTACTCTGGGCTCTTCTGATCCACCCCTGGGGCTACTCAAGGCTCTTCTAATCTACCCCAGAGACAACTGGGGGCTCTTGTGAACTACCCCGGGGGCTACTCAAGGCTCTTGTGAACTACCACTGGGGCTACTGGGGCTCTTCCTATCTACCCCTAGGGCTACTCAAGGCTCTTGTGAACTACCCCTGGGGCTACTGGTGCTCTTCTGATCAACCCCTAGGGCTACTCAAGGCTCTTTTGATATAGCCCTGGGGCTACTCAAGGCTCTTTTGAACTACCCTTGGGGCTACTGGAGCTCTTCTGATCTACCCCTGGTGCTAATCAAGGCTCTTCTGATCTACCCCTGGGGCTACTAGGGTGTTTGTGATCTACCCCTGGTGCTACTCAAGGCTCTTCTGATCTACCCCTGGGACTGCTGGGGCTCTTCTGATCTACCCCTGGGGCTACTGGGTCTCTTCTGGTCTACCCCTGGTGCTACTCAGGTGCCCAGTAGCCCCAGCTACCTCTGGGGCTACTGCGGGGTCTTTTGAACTACCCCGGAGACTACTGGGGGCTCCTGTGAACTACCCCTGAGACTACTGGGGACTCTTGTACACTACCCCCAAGACAACTGGGGACTCTTGTGAACTACCCCGGGGCTACTGAGGGCTCTTCCGATGTACCACAGGGGGTACTGGGGGCTCTTCCGATGTACCACAGGGGCTACTGGGGGCTCTTGTGAACTACCCCTGAGACTACAGGGGGCTCTTGTACACTACCCCCGAGACTACTGGTGCTCTTGTGAACTACTCCGGAGACTACTGGGGGCTCTTGTGAACTACCACTGAGACTACTGGGGACTCTTGTACACTACCCCCAAGACTACGGGGGACCCTTGTGAACTACCCTGGGGCTACTGAGGGCTCTCCCGATATACCACAGGGGCTACTGGGGGCTCTTGTGAACTACCCCTGAGACTACTGGGGGGCCCTTGTACACTACCCCAGAGACTACCGGGGCTCTTGTGAACTACCCCCGAGACTACTCGGGCTCTTGTGAACTACCCCTGAGACTACTGGGGGCTCTTGTGAACTACCCCTAGGGCTACTGCGGGCTCTTCTGAACTACCTTTGGGCTACTGGGGCTATTGTGAACTACCTTGGGGCTACTGGGGGCTCTTGTGAACTACCCCAGAGACTACTAGGGGCTTTTGTAAACTATCCACGAGACTACTGGGTGCTCCTGTGAACTACCTTGGGGCTTCTGGGGGCTCTTGTAAACCACCCCTGAATCTACTGGGGGCTCTTGTGAACTACCCCGAGACTACTGGGGGCTCTTGTGAAATACCCTGGGGCTACTCTGGGCTCTTCTGATCCACCCCTGGGGCTACTGAAGGCTCTTCTAATCTACCCCAGAGACAACTGGGGGCTCTTGTGAACTACCCCTGGGGCTACTCAAGGCTCTTGTGAACTACCACTGGGGCTACTGGGGCTCTTCCTATCTACCCCTAGGGCTACTCAAGGCTCTTGTGAACTACCCCTGGGGCTACTGGTGCTCTTCTGATCTACCCCTAGGGCTACTCAAGGCTCTTTTGATCTAGCCCTGGGGCTACTCAAGGCTCTTTTGAACTACCCTTGGGGCTACTATGGGCTCTTCTAATCCACCCCTGGGGCTACTGGAGCTCTTCTGATCTACCCCTGGTGCTAATCAAGGCTCTTCTGATCTACCCCTGGGGCTACTAGGGTGTTTGTGATCTACCCCTGGTGCTACTCAAGGCTCTTCTGATCTACCCCTGGGACTGCTGGGGCTTTTCTGATCTACCCCTGGGGCTACTGGGTCTCTTCTGGTCTACCCCTGGTGCTACTCAGGTGCCCAGTAGCCCCAGCTACCTCTGGGGCTACTGGGGGGTCTTCTGAACTACCCGGACACTACCGGGGGCTCTTGTGAACTACCCCTGAGACTACTGGGGACTCTTGTACACTACCCCCAAGACGACTGGTGACTCTTGTGAACTACCCCGGGGCTACTGAGGGCTCTTCCGATGTACCACAGGGGCTACTGGGGGGTCTTCCGATGTACCACAGGGGCTACTGGGGGCTCTTGTGAACTACCCCTGAGACTTCTGGGGGCTCTTGTACACTACCCCCAAGACTACTGGGGCTCTTGTGAACTACCCCGGAGACTACTGGGAGCTCTTGTGAACTACCCCTGAGACTAATGGGGACTCTTGTACACTACCCCCAAGACTACTGGGGACTCTTGTGAACTACCCCCGAGACTACTCGGGCTCTTGTGAACTACCCCCGAGACTACTCGGGCTCTTGTGAACTACCCCTGAGACTACTGGGGACTCTTGTACACTACCCCCAAGACTACTGGGGACTCTTATGAACTACCCCGGGGCTACTGATGGATCTTCCGATGTACCACAGGGGCTACTGGGGGCTCTTCCGATGTACCACAGGGGCTACTGGGGGCTCTTGTGAACTACCCCTGAGACTACTGGGGGCTCTTTTACACTACCCCCGAGACTACTGAGGCTCTTGTGAACTACCCTGGAGACTACTGGGGGCTCTTGTGAACTACCCCTGAGACTACTGGGGACTCTTGTGAACTACCCCGGGGCTACTGAGGGCTCTTCTGATTTACCATAGGGGCTACTGGGGCGTCTTCCGATGTACCACAGGGGCTACTGGGGGCTCTTGTGAACTACCCCTGAGACTACTGGGGACTCTTGTACACTACCCCCAAGACTACTGGGGCTCTTGTGAACTACCCCGGAGACTACTGGGAGCTCTTGTGAACTACCCCTGAGACTACTGGGGACTCTTGTACACTACCCCCAAGACTACTGGGGACTCTTGTGAACTACCCCCGAGACTACTCAGGCTCTTGTGAACTACCCCTGAGACTACTCGGGCTCTTGTGAACTACCCCTGAGACTACTGGGGGCTCTTGTGAACTACCCCAAGGGCTACTGCGGGCTCTTCTGAACTACCTTTCGGCTACTGGGGCTATTGTGAACTACCTTGGGGCTACTGGGGGCTCTTGTGAACTACCCCAGAGACTACTGGGGGCTTTTGTAAACTATCCATGAGACTACTGGGTGCTTTTGGGAACTACCTTGGGGCTTCTGGGGGCTCTTGTAAACCACCCCTGAATCTACTCAGGGCTCTTGTGAACTGCCCCTGAGACTACTGGGGGCTCTTGTGAACTACCCCTAGGGCTACTGCGGGCTCTTCTGAACTACCTTTGGGCTACTGGGGCTATTGTGAACTACCTTGGGGCTACTGGGGGCTCTTGTGAACTACCCCAGAGACTACTTGGGGCTTTTGTAAACTATCCACGAGACTACTAGGTGCTCCTGTGAACTACCTTGGGGCTTCTGGGGGCTCTTGTAAACCACCCCTGAATGTACTGGGGGCTCTTGTGAACTACCCCTGAGACTACTGGGGGCTCTCGTGAAATACCCTGGGGCTACTCTGGGCTCTTCTGATCCACCCCTGGGGCTACTCAAGGCTCTTCTAATCTACCCCAGAGACAACTGGGGGCTCTTGTGAACTACCCCTGGGGCTACTCAAGGCTCTTGTGAACTACCACTGGGGCTCTTCCGATCTACCCCTAGGGCTACTCAAGGCTCTTTTGATCTAGCCCTGGGGCTACTCAAGGCTCTTTTGAACTTCCCTTGGGGCTACTAAGGGCTCTTCTGATCCACCCCTGGGGCTACTGGAGCTCTTCTGATCTACCTCTGGTGCTAATCAAGGCTCTTCTGATCTACCCCTGGGGCTACTAGGGTGTTTGTGATCTACCCCTGGTGCTACTCAAGGCTCTTCTGATCTCCCCCTGGGACTGCTGGGGCTCTTCTGATCTACCCCTGGGGCTACTGGGTCTCTTCGGGTCTACCCCTGGTGCTACTCAGGTGTCCAGTAGCCCCAGCTACCTCTGGGGCTACTGGGGGGTCTTCTGAACTACCCCAGAGACTACTGGGGGCTGTTCTGAACTACCCCTGAAACTACTGGGGACTCTTGTACACTACTACCAAGACTACTCGGGACTCTTATGAACTACCCCGGGGCTACTGAGTGATCTTCCGATGTACCACAGGGGCTACTGGGGGCTCTTCCAATGTACCACAGGGGCTACTGGGGGCTCTTGTGAACTACCCCTGAGACTACTGGGGGCTCATGTACACTACCCCCGAGACTACTGGGGCTCTTGTGAACTACCCTGGAGACTACTGGGGCCTCTTGTGAACTACCCCTGAGACTACTGGGGACTCTTGTACACTACCCCCAAGACTACTGGGGACTCTTGTGAACTACCCCGGGGCTACTGAGGGCTCTTCTGATTTACCATAGGGGCTACTGGGGGCTCTTCCGATGTACCACAGGGGCTACTGGGGGGTCTTGTGAACTACCCCTGAGACAAGTGGGGGCTCTTGTACACTACCCCCGAGACTACTGGGGCTCTTGTGAACTACCCCCGAGACTACTGGGGGCTCTTGTGAACTACCCCTGAGACTACTGGGGGCTCTTGTGCACTACCCCTAGGGCTACTGCGGGCTCTTCTGAACTACCTTTGGGCTACAGGGGCTATTGTGAACTACCTTGGGGCTACTTGGGGCTCTTGTGAACTACCCCAGAGACTACTGGGGGGTTTTGTAAACTATCCACAAGACTACTGGGTGCTCCTGTGAACTACCTTGGGGCTTCTGGGGGCTCTTGTAAACCACCCCTGAATCTACTGGGGGCTCTTGTGAAGTACCCCTGAGACTACTGGGGGCTCTTGTGAAATACCCTGGGGCTACTCTGGGCTCTTCTGATCCACCCCTGGGGCTACTCAAGGCTCTTCTAAGATACCCCGGAGACAACTGGGGGCACTTGTGAACTACCCCTGGGGCTACTCAAGGCTCTTGTGAACTACCACTGGGGCTACTGGGGCTCTTCCTATCTACCCCTAGGACTACTCAAGGCTCTTGTGAACTACCCCTGGGGCTACTGGTGCTCTTCTGATCTACCCCTAGGGCTACTCAAGGCTCTTTTGATCTAGCCCTGGGGCTACTCAAGTCTCTTTTGAACTACCCTTGGGGCTACTAAGGGCTCTTTTGATCCTCCCCTGGGGCTACTGGAGCTCTTCTGATCTACCCCTGGTGCTAATCAAGGCTCTTCTGATCTACCCCTGGGGCTACTAGGGTGTTTGTGATCTACCCCTGGTGCTACTCAAGGCTCTTCTGATCTACCCCTGGGACTGCTGGGGCTCTTCTGATCTACCCCTGGGGCTACTGGGTCTCTTCTGGTCTACCCCTGGTGCTACTCAGGTGCCCAGTAGCCCCAGATACCTCTGGGGCTACTGGCGGGTCTTCTGAACTACCCCGGAGACTACTGGGGGCTCTTGTGAACTACCCCTGAGACTACTGGGGACTCTTGTACACTACCCCCAAGACTAGTGGGGACCCTTGTGAACTACCCCGGGGTTACTGAGGGCTCTTCCGATGTACCACAGGGGCTACTGGGGGCTCTTGTGAACTACCCCTGAGACTACTGGGGGCTCTTGTACACTACCCCCGAGACTACTGGGGCTCTTGTGAACTACCCCCGAGACTACTCGGGCTCTTGTGAACTACCCCTGAGACTACTGGGGGCTCTTGTGAATTACCCTTAGGGCAACTGAGGGCTCTTCTGAACTACCTTTGCGCTACTGGGGCTATTGTGAACTACCTTGGGCCACTGGGGGCTCTTGTGAACTACCCCAGAGACTACTAGGGGCTTTTGTAAACTATCCATGAGACTACTGGGTGCTCCTGTGAACTACCTTGGGGCTTCTGGGGGCTCTTGTAAACCACCCCTGAATCTACTGGGGGCTCTTGTGAACTACCCCTGAGACTACTGGGGGCTCTTGTGAAATACCAGGGGACCTACTCTGGGCTCTTCTGATCCACCCCTGGGGCTACTCAAGGCTCTTCTAATCTACCCCAGAGACAACTGGGGGCTCTTTTGAACTACCCCTGGGGCTACTCAAGGCTCTTGTGAACTACCACTGGGGCTACTGGGGCTCTTCCTATCTACCCCCAGGGCTACTCAAGGCTCTTGTGAACTACCCCTGGGGCTACTGGTGCTCTTCTGATCTACCCCTAGGGCTACTCAAGGCTCTTTTGATATAGCCCTGGGGCTACTCAAGGCTCCTTTGAACTACCCCTGAGACTACTA
This sequence comes from Lissotriton vulgaris, assembly GCF_964263255.1. NCBI lineage: Eukaryota > Metazoa > Chordata > Amphibia > Caudata > Salamandridae > Lissotriton > Lissotriton vulgaris. The sequence continues at coordinate 52,891,659 of NC_141699.1, read as the reverse complement.
GGGGGCCCTTGTACACTACCTCAGAGACTACTGGGGCTCTTGTGAACTACCCCCCGAGACTACTCGGGCTCTTGTGAACTACCCCTGAGACTACTGGGGGCTCTTGTGAACTACCCCTAGGGCTACTGCGGGCTCTTCTGAACTACCTTTGGGCTACTGGGGCTATTGTGAACTACCTTGGGGCTACTGGGGGCTCTTGTGAACTACCCCAGAGACTACTGGGGGCTTTTGTAAACTATCCACGAGACTACTGGGTGCTCCTGTGAACTACCTTGGGGCTTCTGTGGGCTCTTGTAAACCACCCCTGAATCTACTGGGGGCTCTTGTGAACTACCCCTGAGACTACTGGGGGCTCTTGTGAACTACCCCTAGGGCTACTGCGGGCTCTTCTGAACTACCTTTAGGCTACTGGGGCTATTGTGAACTACCTTGGGGCTACTGGGGGCTCTTGTGAACTACCCCAGAGACTACTGGGGGCTTTTGTAAACTATCCACGAGACTACTGGGTGCTCCTGTGAACTACCTTGGGGCTTCTGGGGGCTCTTGTAAACCACCCCTGAATCTACTGGGGGCTCTTGTGAACTACCCCTGAGACTACTGGGGGCTCTTGTGAAATACCCTGGGGCTACTCTGGGCTCTTCTGATCCACCCCTGGGGCTACTCAAGGCTCTTCTAATCTACCCCAGAGACAACTGGGGGCTCTTGTGAACTACCCCTGGGGCTACTCAAGGCTCTTGTGAACTACCACTGGGGCTACTGGGGCTCTTCCTATCTACCCCTAGGGCTACTCAAGGCTCTTGTGAACTACCCCTGGGGCTACTGGTGCTCTTCTGATCTACCCCTAGGGCTACTCAAGGCTCTTTTGATCTAGCCCTGGGGCTACTCAAGGCTCTTTTGAACTACCTTTGGGGCTACTATGGGCTCTTCTGATCCACCCCTGGGGCTACTGGGTCTCTTCTGGTCTACCCCTGGTGCTACTCAGGTGCCCAGTAGCCCCAGCTACCTCTGGGGCTACTGGGGGGTCTTCTGAACTACCCCGGAGACTACCGGGGGCTCTTGTGAACTACCCCTGAGACTACTGGGGACTCTTGTACACTACCCCCAAGACGACTGGTGACTCTTGTGAACTACCCCGGGGCTACTGAGGGCTCTTCCGATGTACCACAGGGGCTACTGGGGGGTCTTCCGATGTACCACAGGGGCTACTGGGGGCTCTTGTGAACTACCCATGAGACTACTGGGGGCTCTTGTACACTACCCCCAAGACTACTGGGGCTCTTGTGAACTACCCCGGAGACTACTGGGAGCTCTTGTGAACTACCCCTGAGACTACTGGGGACTCTTGTACACTACCCCCAAGACTACTGGGGACTCTTGTGAACTACCCCCGAGACTACTCGGGCTCTTGTGAACTACCCCCGAGACTACTCGGGCTCTTGTGAACTACCCCTGAGACTACTGGGGGCTCTTGTGAACTACCCCTAGGGCTACTTCGGGCTCTTCTGAACTACCTTGGGGCTACTGGGGGCTCTTGTGAACTACCCCAGAGACTACTGGGGGCTTTTGTAAACTATCCACAAGACTACTGGGTGCTTTTGGGAACTACCTTGGGGCTTCTGGGGGCTCTTGTAAACCACCCCTGAATCTACTCAGGGCTCTTGTGAACTACCCCTGAGACTACTGGGGGCTCTTGTGAACTACCCCTAGGGCTACTGCGGGCTCTTCTGAACTACCTTTGGGCTACTGGGGCTATTGTGAACTACCTTGGGGCTACTGGGGGCTCTTGTGAACTACCCCAGAGTCTACTGGGGGCTTTTGTAAACTATCCACGAGACTACTAGGTGCTCCTGTGAACTACCTTGGGGCTTCTGGGGGCTCTTGTAAACCACCCCTGAATGTACTGGAGGCTCTTGTGAACTACCCCTGAGACTACTGGGGGCTCTCGTGAAATACCCTGGGGCTACTCTGGGCTCTTCTGATCCACCCCTGGGGCTACTCAAGGCTCTTCTAATCTACCCCAGAGACAACTGGGGGCTCTTGTGAACTACCCCTGGGGCTACTCAAGGCTCTTGTGAACTACCACTGGGGCTCTTCCGATCTACCCCTAGGGCTACTCAAGGCTCTTGTGAACTACCCCTGGGGCTACTGGTGCTCTTCTGATCTACCCCTAGGGCTACTCAAGGCTCTTTTGATCTAGCCCTGGGGCTACTCAAGGCTCTTTTGAACTACCCTTGGGGCTACTAAGGGCTCTTCTGATCCACCCCTGGGGCTACTGGAGCTCTTCTGATCTACCTCTGGTGCTAATCAAGGCTCTTCTGATCTACCCCTGGGGCTACTAGGGTGTTTGTGATCTACCCCTGGTGCTACTCAAGGCTCTTCTGATCTCCCCCTGGGGCTGCTGGGGCTCTTCTGATCTACCCCTGGGGCTACTGGGTCTCTTCGGGTCTACCCCTGGTGCTACTCAGGTGTCCAGTAGCCCCAGCTACCTCTGGGGCTACTGGGGGGTCTTCCGAACTACCTTGGAGACTACTGGGGGCTCTTCTGAACTACCCCTGAGACTACTGGGGACTCTTGTACACTACCCCCAAGACTACTGGGGACTCTTATGAACTACCCCGGGGCTACTGAGGGATCTTCCGATGTACCACAGGGGCTACTGGGGGCTCTTCCGATGTACCACAGGGGCTACTGGGGGCTCTTGTGAACTACCCCTGAGACTACTGGGGGCTCTTGTACACTACCCCCGAAACTACTGGGGCTCTTGTGAACTACCCTGGAGACTACTGGGGGCTCTTGTGAACTACCCCTGAGACTACTGGGGACTCTTGTACACTACCCCCAAGACTACTGGGGACTCTTGTGAACTACCCCGGGGCTACTGAGGGCTCTTCTGATTTACCATAGGGGCTACTGGGGGCTCTTCCGATGTACCACAGGGGCTACTGGGGGGGTCTTGTGAACTACCCCTGAGTAAGCATGGGCGAATTTTGCGAATCTCGCGTTCGCGAATTTTGCGGATTTGCGAATTCGCAATCCGCAAAATCCGCGAATTCTCGCGAATTTGCGGATTTTTTTTTTTGTGTGTTCGCAAGTGTTTCTGCCAGTTCGCGAGGATTTGGTACTAGTTCGCAATTGCGAACTTACTTGTCGGCTCGCAACGGTCGCGACTATGTTGTTTCTACGTCTGGTTCATCATCATAGCCTCCCAGCACCCTCTGTTTCACCACTGGCACCCTCTCTTTGACCCATGCCACCCTCTGTTACATCAATGCCACCCTCTGGTTCATCATCACTGTAGAAGATGGGGGGGAAAAGCAAGCCCACCTGCCCTGCTTGAACTGACATGAATTAATTTGGGGTTAGTTTATTAACAACACCTGCCCTGCCCCAACTGACAATAATGAATTAGGGGCTAATTAATGTGTCACTGAAAGAATTTGAAGTTCCAGCCCGGCACCTGCTTGTCTGCTCCTTTAGCTGTAAATCAGGACCTTTGTGGCATACAGTTAAGGTCAGAGCAGGGTCACACAATAGTTGCAAGCAGGCAACCGAATTCTGGAGGGCCCCCTCAGGAAGCACTACAGGGAATCGTTACAAATCATGAGGTTGACCTTTTGCACCTGCTCATTGCTTTTGCTTTTGCTAAAATCGTTTTTCAGTTTTTTCGCGCTATTCGCGGGGCGCGGCGTCGTGCGAAACCGACCGCGTAAGCCGCCAATTCGTGCGAATGAGCTTTTTATTTTTTTTGCGGCTTGTTGTTTCGCGAGTTTTTTTGCAGTATTCGCGAGCCGCTTGCACGCAACACGCGAATTTACCCCAAGGTCGAGTACGGGCGCGGCCATTTTGTTTGCGTGACGTATTTCCGTTTCCGCCCGCTATGTATAATCTCGCGCAGTAAGCGCATTGCGAGTAGAGGTTCGCACGAGATCGCGAGGGAAATCTAGAGGTTCGCACGAGATCGCGAGGGAAATCTCGCGCGAACTTACTTTTGCGCTCGTGAACGGGCGCCGGCCATCTTGTTTTTCATTCATTTCCTGTGTCTGGGCATGGTGTTTAATCCTCTTGGTATCTTTGCCATCCTTTGCTTGTTTTCAGTTTTTTTTTTACGATTTTGCTTCTTATCTATCCCTCTCTTTTCCTAGCTGTATATTTTAGTCTTTTCTGCTATTTTTCTTTACTTTTAAACTACTTTTTTAAACTCTTTTCTTTTCTTCTTCCCTATCCTATTCTTTCTTAATTTTCTACTTCTTCCTACCTTACCTGCCCAGACCATGGTCAAGCCAGGCGCCGTGAAGCTGCCCAGGCACTTGAGGGCCGCAGCGGCGGCGGGGAGTAGTACTGGACCCAGTGCCAGGACAGCATGCGGGAGATTGAGGGGGGAGCAGGTGACGCGACGGGAGATATTCAGCCCGGAGGAAGTGGGCGCGCTGGTCTACTTCGTCCAGCGCCGCCTGCCCAGGACCATCGCGGGAGGCGGCAGGATCGCGGCCGGCGGCTACAACATGCGGGAGCGCCGGAAGCGGTGGGAGAAGGTGTGCTGGGCCATATCCCACCTCTACGGGGTCCAGCGCACCTACAGCCAGGTCACCCATCGCTGGACGGACCTCCTGGACCGGGAGCGCGACCTGCTGGACCAGCTCGGCTTGGAGATCCCCGGGCTTGGTGAGTAGTAGTAGCCATTTCATCACTCACTACTATGATGTTTTCTCCTGCTCTGTGTTGTTGTATTGCAAATATTTGTTTTTTACATGGAGCAAGCCAATAATGCCGCTGATGACGATTACATTGTAGTTAAATTATATTTCAAAATCTTCTGTGCATTTCAGGTGCACTGCTCTCCTTCTCAGTGGCGTTGCTACTATGCTTATTTGTTTTCTATTTCGTGGTCTCATTGGCCTGAGTAACTATTATGTATGAGTGTACTTTACAGAACTGCGTAATGCTAGACACTAGGGGGCAGATTACATTTACAAGCCCCTTGCGCCACGTTTACGTTGCCTTGCGTGACGCAACAGCGGCGTAAATGTGCCGCATCCCTGCGAGTCATTTACAGCATGACGCATCTAGGGCGATGCGTCACGTTATAAAGCCATGGGCCTGCACCACAATGGGTGCGTTCCTAGTACGCAGGGTGGGTGGTCCGGCGGCTGTGCGCCTCGCAAAATTGCCTGCGTGAAATCTACAAGATTTAACGCAGGCACTTCTGCGACGCTGCTACGTCAATTCAATTCCTTATGCCTGCTTGAAGCAGGCGAAAGGACTGACACAGCATGTTAAGTATTGGGTGGCCCTGAGCATTACTGGAGTTGCATTGCGTTGGCGACGTGACTCCAGCGATGCGTCGCTCTTACGTGACGAGATGCGTCACGCAAGTGCCTACCCTTGCGCCAGGGCGCGCCGCATTGTAAATGAGGTGCATCTGCCGTGTCGCAAGGGTAGTTTTGCGTGACGCATTTGATCTGGCGCATCTCTGGAGATGCGCCAGAACGCATAAGTAAGTATGCCCCTAAGGGGCAGAATTGCAATTACCGTCGCATCCCTGCAAAGTAGCAGGGATGCGCCATTAATTGTGCGGCCCGCTACCACCACCAAACATGGTGCGCCGTATTTGCAATGCGGCGCACCATGGGCCCAAAACGTCACCGAAGCTTTACTGCTGGAGTTGCGTCGCAACGATGGCGCAGCTCCAGCAATGCTCTGGGGTACCCTATCTCCCCAATGCTGGGTCAAGCCGTACGTCTGCTTCAAGCAGGTGCAGGGTTTGTGTGACGCATCATTGTCCTAAAGGTGACTGATTGAAATTTTGTAGATTTCCCTCAGCCACTTTTAGGATGTGTTCCAGCGCAGGAATGCCCTCCCTTGCGCCGGAACCCCCCCTGATGGCGCAGGGCTTTATAACGGGATGCATCTCTCAAATGCGTCACGTTGTTATAATATTATACGCCACACCATGGCGCCCTTTTTTGTTTAGCTGCTGCGTCACAAAAGTCACGCAAGAACAGAGCAAAAGAGCCGCAAGGGGCTTAAATCTGCCCCTTCCTTTGTACCCCTGACAATAGGAAAAATAGTGGCGGTGGATTGATAGTTTGACTATTTAAATGACTGGTAATGTAGCAGGCAACTGTTAGTGTTGTCACTGATCTGACTGAAATCACAATGGAGTTTGTCTGTCACTTTGCGTCTTGCCTGCGGACTGCTGCCTGCCAGTCCTAGGTGAACCTTTCAGTACTTTGTTTAGTGAGTTACGTGACTTTCGAAGTCACAGGTCCGCAAATAAATGAAAACTAACCCTAATCAATATAATTTCGCGGAAATATTTTGTTATTGTTTTTTTGAAATGTTTGATTTAGTTGATATTGACAAGCAACAATCATCCATGTTTTCTGTTCTTTCTTTCATGTTGTACGTCAGCTCCCCCCAGGGGCGAGAGGAGGACACAGGAGCAGCAGGCGGCGGATGCTGTTCAACAGGGCCAGGATCGGGCAGGCGAGGGCTCCTTTGCTGGCCCCAGTAAGTTTTCATTTTAGACTAGTACCTATTTTTCCTAGCGTTCCTCATTTGACTTTTTTCAAAATTGTCTTTCATCTTCTTGTAGACTGTATCTAAATTCTTATCCTGCCTCTACTATGACTCCCTGTGGTATTACTAGATTATTCTTATTAGTCTGTCTGTGTAGCTAACTAAGATTGCACGGTTGGCGAAACTCCCATGATTCTAGTCCGCAATAGCTCTATCAACTTAGTGCAGTCCTCTGGGATTGTCCATAATGTCTTTTTAAGTGTTCTATCTGGACTCATGCTTGCAAAAATTGCAAAACCTTTCGCTCAGTCACTCTAGTCTGGACCAAAAAACACAGATTGTATTTAAGTTTAAAAGCTTTATTAAAAGTAAACACATTTATTAAAATAAAGTCATAATAAAACTAAACGTGTAACTGATAATGGAAAAGTGGTTAGTGCTGACGATTAATTGAAGACATTTCTTGTGGTCGAGCCGAGCTCTCACCTGGTTTCAACTTGATCTTGTTGTTAGAAGTCCATCTTCTGTCTGTGTGGAGAAAAATGGTGCGTGTTAAAAAACCAGCCTTCATCAGTTGTGCCAAAAAGTGCAGCAAGACAACCTTCCCTGGAAAAAGGGACATTTTTTTAAACTTTAAAGTAGACAGTCACAAATTACATTGTTTTCACATGTCTTCATTCCTAGACCAAAGACTAGTGAGTGCTTTATTCTAACATTCTTCAATGTACTGTGTAGGTGGAACATCTGGTGGCGGGGCCAGCGTGGAGGTGGTGGTGCTCGACACGGAGGCGGAGGGCGATTCTTCAGGGGAGGAGGCGGCGGCTGTGAGAGTTGAGACGGTGGTGGTGGCGGCCAGAGGTAAGCTCTTATATATTCCTTACTTATTGAGATTGAAGACTAGCTGGGAAGGCAAGAATATGAGATGCATGGCTGTGTGAATGATGAAGCAATGATGGGTGGAAGGACAACAGCCTGGGTGGGTGACACAGAAACTGTATTTGTCCATATACCTGGATCATGCTACTATCTGACTCTTAGATAGCATATGTGTATCTAGAGCAGGGGTACTCATAGTATGGCCCGCGGGCCGGTGGTGGCCCGGCAAGCCTTCCTTTGCGGTGCGCAGACCTTGCAGACAATCACTGCTCCCCCGGCCCCCACAGAGCAGAGGCTTTCTTGTATTTCACCTGTTAGCGCCCCTGCATCTCCACTCTGACAATCACTGCTCCCCCGGCCCCCACAGAGCAGAGTGGAGATGCAAGGACACAAAGAGGTGAAATAGAACAAAGCCTCTGCTCTGTGGGGCCGGGCAAGCAGTGATTGTCAGGGTGGAGATGCAGGGGCGCTACAACAAACAAAGCCTCAATAATATGTTAATGGTCTTTTAAAGACCTGTTAAGTACTTTGGTGTTGTCTGTGTGTGCGCGTTGAGGAAGCGGTCTCAACCCGGGCTGAAGGCTGACACAGATAGACACACACACAGTGAGATGACAGAGGGGGAGGGAGAGGGAGGGCAGGAGGGAGAGAGAGATGGAGAGGGAGGGCAGGAGGGAGAGCAGGAGGGAGAGAGATGTATGTAAATGCTGGGTCTGGTGGCTCAGTGGATGAAGGCATCTGCTGCAGGCACCTGTGTGCAACCTCACGGTCACAAGTTTTCGTTTTGCTTTAGCCCCGCCCCCTCTGACTCCGCCCCCACCAGTGCGGCCCTCGGCCACAAACTACACTGTAAATTTAGCCCCTGAGAGAAAGTTTGTGAGTACCCATGATCTAGAGAGAGAAGACGGTCAGTGGATGAACTAAGTGTAACTTTGAAGAGCATGTAACACTGCACCCGCACGTCCGTTCCAGTGTAGGGAAGGCAAGGAAAAGAAGTTTTAATTTTGTCCAAATACTACCATCAATAGTAGCAGTAGTTTGTATTGCCAGCACAGCATAGATCCGGTTATTACGGTGGCCACTCCCTACCTCTCTTAATAAGTTTAGTAGTACTCAGTCATTCATGTGTGGATGTATCACTGGTCACTCAATAAAAAGCAAAGCACCTAAAGTCATCCCATATATAAGCAAAAACATCCCATGTGAAGTGATAGATAATCAGATTATTTATCTTCTTCAATTTTCCATTTCTAGTACTCATTTCCACTGTAGGGTGAAAGTTAAATTAATTAAGCAGTAGCCCTTGAGTTGTAACAGAGTATTCTCAGTGCCACCCGTAATAGAAAAGTAAGAGCTTCACCACCTGCATGTACTGGACGGGTACAGTAACGCATCGCAAGTCTAGGTCACTCCTCATGGCGTGCGTCTCTTTTTCTCGGGTGCAAGTTTACTGCGCTGGCATTATGCCGGCTTGCAGAAGATAACGTACCAATTTTCCTAAACAAGAGACAAGAAGAAGAATAAGACTGGTGTACTTTCATAGTCGACTCCAATGGAAGTCCATAGTGCTCGTAGGATTTGTTCCTTAAACTCCCACTAATGTTAGAGCAAGGATGAAGAAGTGTGAGGTTAGATAGATACTGGCCTCAATAGTTATGTAATGCGCTTGCAATTAGCTAGTTGTAGTGCAACACAAATTTCTGCTGAATGATTGAGTTAATCTTAAAGAGCATTGGTTACAGACTATGTCTTTCTTTCTTCATATAGGTTCTCCTTCCAAACGAACAAGGAGGAAGGAGCTGGCTAGAGCGGCCCGGCAACGGAGGATCGATGCCACTGTGGCCGAATATCGGCGGCTGGTGGCCCTGGAGGACGAAGAAAGTGTGCAGTCGACCACAACAACTACGTCGTCTGCATCGGCCTCCGTGCCCCCACGGGCTGCCAGTGCCACCCAGCACAGTGGTCCACCCAGACTGAGCCGGGCTGCCAAAGCCAAACGCCACCGCCGAGTAGCAAGGACAACAGCTTCCTCTCACAGCCCTTGCACCTGCAAGGCATTGAAGGCACGCCTGCGCCGCAGTACCCTGATGGTGTCCCGCCTCCAGCAGGAGCTCCACCACATTTCCAACCAGTTGGAAGGGCTCCGCGTAGAGCACGCCTTGCTCCGCCAGGAGCATGATGCCCTGGCCCAAAAAGTAGACAGCATCCACCCATAGTGTCCCTTGCCCCTTTTTTAGAGACTTTTGGGGGGTGGGAATTGGGAGTTGGGTTTTTGGGGACTTTTGAAGGACAATCGTTGGGGTTAGGGAGGGTCTTGCGGGAGATTATTTTGTTAGGGATATAAATATACTTTTTCAAACTTTATCTGAGCATACCCGTTTCTTACTGCTTGCCTGGTGGGTGGGGGTTTACAGTGACTTTGTTTTCCTGAAAGTTTAGTTCCATTATCTTCCTTTAAGTGTAAATGCCCAAATGTTTTCAACACTAAGTGCCTCTCACAGAGTAATTGAAGTGAATCCAAGAGTCCTAGGACTTTAGTAGTACTACCGTCAGTCTCTCGTCTCTCCTACTAATACTCCATTATACCCCCAAACCACCAAACGCTTATCTTACCTGTAATTTGTGTTTGAAAGTAGGGCTAGACCCAGGGCTGGCTCCACGATAACCAGCGAATAAGGTTGGCAATCTTGGTCGGATAAAATTTCCTCATAGCGGTGGTACTAGTGGTGTGACACAGTGGCAGGTGCATGCCTATGAAAAAAAAGAAAAATAAATCTGGTTTGTCCTCCTGAGCAATTTAACGGTACAACTGAGAATATAGCAGGTGACAGAAGTACATGGACGGGCACCGGGAACATCAAGGCTTGCTACGGATGGACGGGACAGTTGGATCAGACTTCTCAGCCAGGGGAGACATCGGCTATTCCCCGCGCCACCCCCGCTACCGCCAGGAGTCGACAGGCACGGATTGGCAGCCCGTGCAGGGGTGCTATGCTATGAGTGGCCGCCTGAATCACTAAAAGGTGTGTACACATTAGTCTTTTACTCTACTGATCATTCATGCCCTCTCTCTGCCCGGACTGATCAAGTTTTTAGTTCTCTCCTAACAAGGGCATTTTCAGCGACGTGGCAGAGGCTCTTTTGTTAAAAATGGCGGGGGCTATAAACCTGAGTAATAAATCGCACCACTTCCCAGATGACCATGAAGATGCATACCAACTCGGTCAGGGGTCACCTAAACTGTGATAAGGTTCTCTCCTCCTCACCAAGCAGCAACATGGAAGCAGCAACATAGAAGATGGACCAACTCGCCCATTAATAGAAAGGGAAACTGAACTAGCTAAATCTAGCAACAACAGACAAAGGACTTATACTCCTGCCTCCCTATTCTCTATTTGGCGGCCATCTTAGACTAGTCCACCACTTCGGTGGCCTTCCCAGACCAGTCACCCTCATTAACTAGCTTTCCCTTATTGCTCGTTTCTATCCTCTATGCTTTTCATCTGATAACCTTGTGCACTTTTTTTGCAGTATTATACTTCATATTATATCTCAGATTTGTCTATTGCACCTATATTGGTCCCAGTATATCCTTAGTATTTTATTCCTATTTGTATGCTGTATTTTTTTGTAAACCGCACACACCTCACTTTTATTTCTATTATGCACTGATTGTTACCTCATATATTTCGCTCATTCTTGTAAGCTGCACCCATTCACTTTCTATTCCTGAAGCACACCAATGCTACCTCTTACAATCTGTTTACTCCATTTAACTGATTGCTACCTCATATTCGTGGATTTCACTGACCTCTACCTCACATTCGTGGATTTCACTGACCTCTACCTCTTATACATGGTCACTCACTAGTCATTCCCTGGCCTTGTAACTAGCGGCGGACAGCTTTTTATTATTGTCCTATCTCCTACACCCACCATCACAGCCTTTCTAAAATGGAGCTCAACGGCAAGCACACTTTTAGAATTAACTACCCCTCCACTCTCACCAAAAAAGCCACTAAATGTTTTAAACATAACTTCTTGAGGTCGCACCCTGAAACACCCTTTGCCGACACCTACTTCTCACCGGGCAATGGAGCCCTGAATACCGATATCATCTTCTACACCTCTCGCAGAGCCCAATGGAGAAAAACGTTCCTATCCCTTCTCTCCGTCTCCTCCACCAGGAAAACAACTCACGGCCTAACCCTCTCTACCACACCTTCCCACCTCTTCCCTGGCAGGACCACCATTACTATCTACAATAACGGGATTGTCCTAATTCAATCCACGGACAAGAACTTGGAACTACTCGACAACCTGTTCCCTAAGTTCAAAGAGCACCTTTCCAAGCCGCAGACCCCCACCCAGAATTTCACCAGCACTATCACCCCTGACGTCGCAGCCCCCACCTACAACACCTCATCCCCCAGCACCCCATTAAATGGCCCACAGGCTGTTAATGCCCCACACTCCCCAAGGGCAGTCACAATTTTCTCCACCTCATATACTAGCCTCCCCTCTAACATGACCCCTCTTACTCCCACTCATTTCCCCTTCATCCCTACCCCCCTGACATAACAAATCCCACCCACAACACGCCACCATCTGAACACGTCACCGCTCGGAGTCTATCCACCCGCCCCTCCCTTCCCCCCCATGGCAGACCCCTCTCCCTCCCTACTCCCTACCTCAAATCTCTCACACCTGACACAACAACTCTCACCCACAACACGCCACCATCTGAACACACCACCGTTCGGAGTCTATCCACCCCCCCCCCATACCCCCAACGGCAGACACCTCTCCCTCCCCAGCTCCCTCCCCACCCCCATCCACGACACTTTCACCCTCCTAACAAAAGATACAGAACACACCGCCTCCCTTACCTTAGCATCCCCCTCTCTCCCACCTCCTATTCTCAGCCCTCACTACCCTCCCGTCTCCCCCACTGACTTCAGCCTTCACTCACTCTTCTACTCTCCGGCACCGTCTCCCACTGACGTCACTACCTATGCCTCCCGCGCTCCCACGCCTGCTTCACCAACTTTACCCACACCCATCGCTCACAAACGCGCCCACACTTTGAATGCCATACCACTCATTAACACCACAGAACCTTCCAACAACGCTAGTATATCCCCCCCCTCGATACCTTGCCCGCTTTCCAACGCACTACTCAATCATTCACCAATGGCTCTCACCACCAACACCTACCCCAGTGCACCTCCCGACCTGACTTTATCCACCCTCCAACAAGTCAAAGAGGATATTCTACAAATCAAAAAAGATATCCACGCAATCAAAGACCTTCTCTCCTCACAGCCCAGCCTCCCACCCACGATCCCTCTACCCTACAAACGACACACCCTTCCTACATACCCTTGCCTCCGACGACACCCGCGCTGGCCGACTATCCCCGTTCGCAACAACTCCCTCCGCCCCCGCCGTGTCCTCAACCCATTATCGGACCGCGACCTATGTTCTCTCCTGCGCTCTTATGGCCCAGGTCCGGTTAAACACATATCCAACACACACATCCCCATACCCACAATTCTTACAAACCCTCTGAGGCTCCCAACACTGAACAACAGAGGTTCCGTCCCTAACAACCTCAGAAAAGTTCCCCTCACACTAGAAAGTTCGACCACCCTTCTCTCTCCCAAACTCAAATGCATCCTACTCAACTGCAGATCAGCCCAGAGACACGCCTCCGACATCGTTGATCTCGTCTCAGCTAGGGATCTGGACCTAGCCTTTCTAACGGAAACGTGGCTTACTGAAACCTCTACCCCGATTATTGACATACTAGTCCCCCCAATTATCACATCATTAAGTTGGACAGGCCTCCTGGCAAGACGGGCGGGGGAATTGCATGCATTTTTAGGAGCAGCCTCACCGTTACTATAGGCACCGCCCCCTCCCTCTCCTCCTGTGAACTCCTCTGCCTTGACATCACCAGCGAGGGCAAGCAAGTTTGTGCGGTATATCTCATCTACCACCCGCCTGGTGACAATCTCATTTTCACCCAACAACTCATGGACATGATCACTTCCAATGCCGGCCGGCAGACCACCCAAGTCTACCTGGGTGACTTCAATCTCCACTGGAACGATCAGAAAGACACAGTGGTGAATAGTCTCAAAACTCTTCTTAATGCGCTTGACCTCACCCAAATATGCGATAGACCAACACACGTCAAAGGCTCGATACTTGATCTCATTATTGCCAAAGAGAACTCTACACAATTGGAGGCGATTCTACCCTGCGATTGGTCAGATCACCACATTATCACCTTCTTTATAAATGAAAAAGTTAAACCTATCCATGCTCAACCAATCAAATCCAAAACTTGGAAAAGAGACATGAAGAATCTTAACCCCTCTACCCTGCCTCCCCACATCGGCAATCTCCTCCATCCCCCTTCAGGTGCCTCGGATGTTCAATCACTGACCGACCACTACCTTGACTCTATGAAGACAATAGTCAATGAAGTCGCCCCCCTGCAATTGAAGAGAGTCTCCACCAAAATTTCTAACCCCTGGTTCGATGACAGACTCAATGACGACAGGCGTACTATGCGAATGGCAGAGCGCACTTGGAGATCTGACCCTTCAGCACTGCACCTCAAAAGGCTTAAGAACAAGAGAAATGCCTACTTCAGGAAAATAAAGCGCATAAAGTCAGACTTCTTTAGCCGTCAGTTGGACCAAGCAAAAAACAGGCCAAGAAAGCTGTTTGAACTAATCAAGACCCAAACAAAGACACAACCCCTACAATCAAACAGCACAACAAGCGACACCCCACACTGTGAAGCCTTCTCTGCTTTCTTTAAGCTAAAGACTGACAACATAAGAAATGACCTCATCATGGATGTAAGCCGATTCCCCAACCACACCAGAATGGCGAACACTCAACCTAAAAACAAGGCAACTTGGATGTTCTTCGATACCTATTCGGAAGAAGCCATTCACAAACTGCTCTGCACCTTAAAGCCCTCCAATCACCTCACAGACCCTCTACCTGCTAGTGCTGTAAAAGACTTCATCCCCGTGCTCCTCCCTCTCTGGACCAAAATCATCAACAGCTCTCTGCAACAAGGCCTCATTCCAGACTCCCTCAAGGTGGGGCAAGTCACGCCTATACTCAAGAAACCTACAGCTGATCCGTCTGACCTAAACAATTATCGGCCCATCACCAATATCCCCACCCTGGCAAAACTGCTGGAGAAATGTGTCCAACTCCAACTAACAAAACACATTGACCAATACGACCTCCTCAGCCCTCATCAATCAGGTTTCCGTGCGAAACATAGTACGGAAACAGCTATGACACACATAATTGATGACGCCCTCCAAATTCTTGATCGCAATGAGTCCTGCCTCCTCATCCTTCTTGACCTCTCGTCAGCATTTGACACGGTCAAACATGAGAACTTGCTGGAGCTGCTAAGCACTAGAATGGGTCTATCGGGAACTGTTCTCAAATGGTTTTCGTCCTTCCTTCACAACCGGTCTCAGAAGTTCAAGATCGACAATGTGCTATCTACACCTGTGCCTGCAGATCTAGGGGTACCACAAGGATCCTCCCTCTCCCCCACACTGTTCAACCTCGTCATGGAACCGCTCGCCACCTTGCTCCAAGCTTCCAATGTCGAATTCCATATGTACGCCGACGACACACAACTTTACCTAAAACTACAATCCCCTGAAGATATCAAACATCTGAATTCCACGCTTATCAATACTCAATCTTGGCTGGCCGATAACCACCTCAAACTAAATGCTCTGAAAACTGAGTTCCTACTCATCTCACCCCCGGCGAAAATTTCCATCACCCAAACCTGGCTCAATAACTTAACAGCACTCAACGTCCAACCCACAATCGTGGACTCAGCGAAATCCCTAGGTGTCACTCTCGACGCCAAGCTCAACATGCAGCAGCACGTTAGCAAAGCCACAAAAGCAGCTAATTTCCAAATCAACACACTAAGGAAAATTAAACCCTTCCTCCCTGCCGAAGACTTCCAAACTGCTGTACAAGCTTTAGTCATCCCCCGAATAGATTACAGAATTGTGACCCTCAGCGGACTACCGCTATCCACAACAGCACCCTTAAGAGCCTCCCTGAACGCTGCTGCGAGACTCATTACTGGATCTAGAAAGCATTCGCATATATCTCCAGACTTAAAATCGCTAAAATGGCTGCCTTTTGAAGCCAGAATACAGCTAAAAATTGCAGTTATGACACATGCAGCCGTGCACCACAATGCACCCAACTACCTCGCTCAAAAGTTGTCTATATCAGGAGGGTCGAGATCCAATAGAAGTACAAAAAATCTACTCCTGAAACCTTGTAGATTCCGGAAAGAGAAAACATACAAGCGCTCCTTTTCAGGAATGGCACCCAGGATCTGGAATGCGCTCCCCCCTGAAACAAGGCTTATCTCCTCCACTACACTCTTCTAGAAAGAGGTGAAAAGCATCCTTCTGGCCAAGATCTCCTGAACCTCACAGGTGCTGGATCAGTGACTCTGCATTGCTTTGTACCACTGTTCTCATTGTCCCTTGGCACCATACTTCTACTTGATGGGGACACTACTACGCTACTCTCGTCTACCGACTAATATAGGATACACGCTGGTTTACTGATCCACTCTCCCGTTGCCCTCACTAAGTGTTCTCTATATACTATAACACTGGCATAAGCCATCCACATACCCAAGGTGTACCTGAACACCCCTGTAGTGTGATCAACGACTTGTGCTATCTTATATTACTTGTTTATTTGATTGTATATACATATGTTTTATGTATGTTATGATTTTTACCATGTTAAGGACTATTACACTGCTCCCATTATCTCTGTTCATTCCTACTGCCCCTACCTTGTCCATGTGAAGCGCTCTGATATCTGTAAGGATATTGTTCGCGCTATATAAAACTTTGAATAAATAAATAAATAAATAAAATACACTAGAACAGTGCCACATTGTAGCCTAACAAATGGTAAAGTATAACTACTAATTCGGTTGCAGTTCTTTGACATTAGCCATGGGTCTTTGTCAAGCAGAGTAAGAATATATCCTCGGATTTCTTCACCAGCCTGTTGCTATCACCTTATCCGCCCCAGCAAGTGTGTGGATTTATTGCTGTAATTTAGTCACACATCAATCAAAACCACACAGCCCGGGGGAAGAGGGTTAGGGTTTGAAAAATGGATGGGTACGGGGGTTTTTGGGAAAGGTTTTGGGAGACAAGAAAAAAAGCACAGCATAGACAAACAATTGAACATAAACAGTTCTTTGGGTACAAACCTATCCATCAATCTTTGAAAGTGCATGCACTACTGCATGCATGTCAGTGAAAAGTAAGTAGTACTTTCGACAACTGTGGAAGAAAGAATGCGACAGTACAGGGCCTGTGTGGAATTAATGATAACGATATTCAACATAAGGTCTCTGTAGTAGGCAGATACCTGAGAGCCTTGCTGGTCACTATAAATCCATTCACAACAACACTCAATGGGGTTGGTCTGGATGGTATAGTAGATAGAAAAGGAGAAATTGCTTTTTTTCTAGGTGTCCCCTCACTCACCAGGGTTGCCCCTTGGTGACATGCTTCATCATTGGGGCCATCCCAGTCCTCTACGGGCCGGGGCGTGCTGCGACTTGCGAATTACGTAGGAGCACTTACAAATGACTATGTGTGGTGCAGATGTGATAGTGGAGTGGACTAAGTGATGTGTTAAGGGATCAATTTAGAAGCAGAGAGAGATCCAAGAAATGCAGTCACAGTCAGAGAAAAAGGCAAGGGAAGGGATACTGTATCTATGTGGTTGTAGTTGTCCTGTTGGAAGTGGTAAGTAAGTTGCCTGCAGAAAAAAAATCCTGTTATTAGCGGCACTCCTCCATTGCAGCCGACGCTTCGTCCATCGATGTTGGTCACCAGAAGACACCCTGTAAAAAAAAGCACAGCATAGACAAACAATTGAACATAAACAATTCTTTGGGTACAAACCTATCCATCAATCT
Source organism: Lissotriton vulgaris (assembly GCF_964263255.1). NCBI lineage: Eukaryota > Metazoa > Chordata > Amphibia > Caudata > Salamandridae > Lissotriton > Lissotriton vulgaris. The sequence continues at coordinate 52,874,231 of NC_141699.1, read as the reverse complement.
TTGAAAGTGCATGCACTACTGCATGCATGTCAGTGAAAAGTAAGTAGTACTTTCGACAACTGTGGAAGAAAGAATGCGACAGTACAGGGCCTGTGTGGAATTATTGATAACGATATTCAACACAAGGTCTCTGTACTAGCATGATACCCGAGAGCCTTGCTGGTCACTATAAATCCATTCACAACAACACTCAATGGGGTTGGTCTGGAAGGTATAGTAGATAGAAAAGGAGAAATTGCTTTTTTTCTAGGTGTCCCCTCACTCACCAGGGTTGCCCCTTGGTGACATGCTTCATCATTGGGGCCATCCCAGTCCTCTACGGGCCGGGGCGTGCTGCAACTTGCGAATTACGTAGGAGCACTTACAAATGACTATGTGTGGTGCAGATGTGATAGTGGAGTGGACTAAGTGATGTGTTAAGGGATCAATTTAGAAGCAGAGAGAGATCCAAGAAATGCAGTCACAGTCAGAGAAAAAGGCAAGGGAAGGGATACTGTATCTATGTGGTTGTAGTTGTCCTGTTGGAAGTGGTAAGTAAGTTGCCTGCAGAAAAAAAATCCTCTTATTAGCGGCACTCCTCCATTGCAGCCGACGCTTCGTCCATCGATGTTGGTCACCAGAAGACACCCTGTAAAAAAAAGCACAGCATAGACAAACAATTGAACATAAACAATTCTTTGGGTACAAACCTATCCATCAATCTTTGAAAGTGCATGCACTACTGCATGCATGTCAGTGAAAAGTAAGTAGTACTTTCGACAACTGTGGAAGAAAGAATGCAACAGTACAGGGCCTGTGTGGAATTATTGATAACGATATTCAACACAAGGTCTCTGTACTAGCCAGATACCAGAGAGCCTTGCTGGTCACTATAAATCCATTCACAACAACACTCAATGGGGTTGGTCTGGAAGGTATAGTAGATAGAAAAGGAGAAATTGCTTTTTTTCTAGGTGTCCCCTCACTCACCAGGGTTGCCCCTTGGTGACATGCTTCATCATTGGGGCCATCCCAGTCCTCTACGGGCCGGGGCGTGCTGCGACTTGCGAATTACGTAGGAGCACTTACAAATGACTATGTGTGGTGCAGATGTGATAGTGGAGTGGACTAAGTGATGTGTTAAGGGATCAATTTAGAAGCAGAGAGAGATCCAAGAAATGCAGTCACAGTCAGAGAAAAAGGCAAGGGAAGGGATACTGTATCTATGTGGTTGTAGTTGTCCTGTTGGAAGTGGTAAGTAAGTTGCCTGCAGAAAAAAAATCCTCTTATTAGCGGCACTCCTCCATTGCAGCCGACGCTTCGTCCATCGATGTTGGTCACCAGAAGACACCCTGTCCACTGCCTGCCTGATGCTGAATTGTGGCTCGCTACTGTGAAGCCTGACTCCATCCTTTTTTCCCCATTGCAAAGACTGAAACCCGGCCTGTAATTATTCAACGAAAAACAGGAAGTGATATAATATTACAACACCACTGATAAATAAATATAAGGTATGTAGGCTGTGGAGTGCAAAAAATCACAATTTGATTTTCCTAGTAGACAGTACAATATTTTTGAAAGTGCGTACTCTGTCTGAGTCACCTTTTGAAGGATAAATAAGTATGGGCAAATTAATGTAGCGGATCTTTCCCCTCAAACTAGGTGTACTGTAAACTGTGTTTTAGAACAAAATTAGATCTTCCTAGCAGTGCTCCCACCCAGACCCTTACTAAAGCCAGTCGCAAAAATGTAGAAGACCCCCAATCAAATCTCAAAAAACGAGGCCTAGCAGAAAACTGGTGACAAAACTTACTTTGAAAGTAAAAGTAGGCCGAAGTACCCCCTTCCTAATTACCCCTTACCCACCGTGGATTGCATCCAAACCACTTGCAAGCAACCAAGCAAAAGTAGCCATAGCCAGCATCGCTCCAAGACTCGAAATCCCCCCCACTCAAACACATGCAATAGAAATACTGCTAACCCTAACGAACCCTAAGTTAAGAATAGTGGAAAAGGCTTTCTTTAACTATGCCAAATCCCCCTTTCCCACCATGGATTTTCTTCAAATGACTTGCAACCAAAATTACACATTCTCACGAGTGCTCTAAGACCCCAGAACTCAGTTGCAAAAATCTAGAACACCCCGAAACACATGCAATCCTGCTGCTAGGGCTAACCCTAACGAACCCTAAGTTACAAAAAGTGCCAAAAGGCTTTTCCGTGAGGATTTTGTCCCAACCACTTCTACCCGGTATTAGACCTTCCCAGGAATGCCCCAAGACCCGCCAACCCAACCCACCCGCCAAGAAGCATAACACCCCCAAACAGGCCAAAAGCAAAATCTCATACTTGCAATATTTCTCGGCCTTCGGTCCAAACGCGCTGCGTAGCTAGGCCATAAGTCTGGGTTGCCACTACGGATTTCCTGAAAAGCAAATGCAATCAAGATTAGAGTGTCCCAGCAGTGCTCCCAGACCACGAAACTCACCCACAAACACCAGGAAGCCCCCCAAACAGGCCCCCGAAAACGCTACATTGAGCAAAATGTCAGAAATAGCCAAAAAAAATCGGCCTGGATTTTGTCCCAACCACTTCTACCCGGTATTAGACCTTCCCAGGAATGCCCCAAGACACGCCAACCCACCCGCCAAGAAGCATAACACCCCCAAACAGGCCAAAAGCAAAATCTCATACTTGCAATATTTCTCGGCCTTCGGTCCAAACGCGCTGCGTAGCTAGGCCATAAGTCGGGGTTGCCACGACGGATTTCGTGAAAAGCAAATGCAATCAAGATTAGAGTGTCCCAGCAGTGCTCCCAGACCCCGAAACTCACCCACAAACAGACGGAACCCCCCCTAAGAGCACCTCAAAGGCAAGCAAGTCATCAAAAACACAAAAAAAATTCCACCTGGGATTTGGTCCAAAACACTTTTATCCTGTATTAGAGCTTCCCAGCAATGGCCCCAGAGCCGTCAACCCAGGAGAAAACGAGTAGAAGACCCCCAAACAGCCAAAGAGCAAAAGTACAAACATGGGGACTTAGTCAATTTTTCACAAATTTCCCAAATCACTCCGCGCGCAGCTAGGCCCTAACTCCCCTCTGCCACCATGGATTTGCTTTAAACCTCTTGCAAAGTAAAGTATATATAGCCAGCAGTGTGCCCAGACCCCGAAACCCACCCACAAACACCAGGAAGCCCCCCAAACAGGCCCCCGAAAACGCTACATTGAGCAAAATGTCAGAAATAGCCAAAAAAAAATCGGCCTGGATTTTGTCCCAACCACTTCTACCCGGTATTAGACCTTCCCAGGAATGCCCCAAGACACGCCAACCCACCCGCCAAGAAGCATAACACCCCCAAACAGGCCAAAAGCAAAATCTCATACTTGCAATATTTCTCGGCCTTCGGTCCAAACGCGCTGCGTAGCTAGGCCATAAGTCGGGGTTGCCACGACGGATTTCCTGAAAAGCAAATGCAATCAAGATTAGAGTGTCCCAGCAGTGCTCCCAGACCACGAAACTCACCCACAAACACCAGGAAGCCCCCCAAACAGGCCCCCGAAAACGCTACATTGAGCAAAATGTCAGAAATAGCCAAAAAAAATCGGCCTGGATTTTGTCCCAACCACTTCTACCCGGTATTAGACCTTCCCAGGAATGCCCCAAGACACGCCAACCCACCCGCCAAGAAGCATAACACCCCCAAACAGGCCAAAAGCAAAATCTCATACTTGCAATATTTCTCGGCCTTCAGTCCAAACACCCTGCGTAGCTAGGCCATAAGTCGGGGTTGCCACGACGGATTTCCTGAAAAGCAAATGCAATCAAGATTAGAGTGTCCCAGCAGTGCTCCCAGACCACGAAACTCACCCACAAACACCAGGAAGCCCCCCAAACAGGCCCTCGAAAACGCTACATTGAGCAAAATGTCAGAAATAGCCAAAAAAAATCGGCCTGGATTTTGTCCCAACCACTTCTACCCGGTATTAGACCTTCCCAGGAATGCCCCAAGACACGCCAACCCACCCGCCAAGAAGCATAACACCCCCAAACAGGCCAAAAGCAAAATCTCATACTTGCAATATTTCTCGGCCTTCAGTCCAAACACCCTGCGTAGCTAGGCCATAAGTCGGGGTTGCCACGACGGATTTCCTGAAAAGCAAATGCAATCAAGATTAGAGTGTCCCAGCAGTGCTCCCAGACCATGAAACTCACCCACAAACACCAGGAAGCCCCCCAAACAGGCCCCCGAAAACGCTGCATTGAGCAAAATGTCAGAAATAGCCAAAAAAAATCGACCTGGATTTTGTCCCAACCACTTCTACCCGGTATTAGACCTTCCCAGGAATGCCCCAAGACACGCCAACCCACCCGCCAAGAAGCATAACACCCCCAAACAGGCCAAAAGCAAAATCTCATACTTGCAATATTTCTCGGCCTTCGGTCCAAACGCGCTGCGTAGCTAGGCCATAAGTCGGGGTTGCCACGACGGATTTCCTGAAAAGCAAATGCAATCAAGATTAGAGTGTCCCAGCAGTGCTCCCAGACCCCGAAACTCACCCACAAATAGACGGAACCCCCCCTAAGAGCACCTCAAAGGCAAGCAAGTCATCAAAAACACAAAAAAAATTCCGCCTGGGATTTGGTCCAAAACACTTTTATCCGGTATTAGAGCTTCCCAGCAATGGCCCCAGAGCCGTCAACCCAGGAGAAAACGAGTAGAAGACCCCCAAACAGCCAAAGAGCAAAAGTACAAAAATGGGGACAGTCAATTTTTCACAAATTTCCCAAATCACTCCGCGCGCGCTCTGCAGCTAGGCCCTAACTCCCCTCTGCCACCATGGATTTGCTTCAAACCTCTTGTAAAGTAAAGTATATATAGCCAGCAGTGCGCCCAGACCCCGAAACCCACCCACAAACACCAGGAAGCCCCCCAAACAGGCCCCCGAAAACGCTACATTGAGCAAAATGTCAGAAATAGCCAAAAAAAAATCGGCCTGGATTTTGTCCCAACCACTTCTACCCGGTATTAGACCTTCCCAGGAATGCCCCAAGACACGCCAACCCACCCGCCAAGAAGCATAACACCCCCAAACAGGCCAAAAGCAAAATCTCATACTTGCAATATTTCTCGGCCTTCGGTCCAAACACGCTGCGTAGCTAGGCCATAAGTCGGGGTTGCCACGACGGATTTCCTGAAAAGCAAATGCAATCAAGATTAGAGTGTCCCAGCAGTGCTCCCAGACCACGAAACTCACCCACAAACACCAGGAAGCCCCCCAAACAGGCCCCCGAAAACGCTACATTGAGCAAAATGTCAGAAATAGCCAAAAAAAAATCGGCCTGGATTTTGTCCCAACCACTTCTACCCGGTATTAGACCTTCCCAGGAATGCCCCAAGACACGCCAACCCACCCGCCAAGAAGCATAACACCCCCGAACAGGCCAAAAGCAAAATCTCATACTTGCAATATTTCTCGGCCTTCGGTCCAAACACGCTGCGTAGCTAGGCCATAAGTCGGGGTTGCCACGACGGATTTCCTGAAAAGCAAATGCAATCAAGATTAGAGTGTCCCAGCAGTGCTCCCAGACCACGAAACTCACCCACAAACAACAGGAAGCCCCCCAAACAGGCCCCCGAAAACGCTACATTGAGCAAAATGTCAGAAATCGCCAAAAAAAAATCGGCCTGGATTTTGTCCCAACCACTTCTACCCGGTATTAGACCTTCCCAGGAATGCCCCAAGACACGCCAACCCACCCGCCAAGAAGCATAACACCCCCAAACAGGCCAAAAGCAAAATCTCATACTTGCAATATTTCTCGGCCTTCGGTCCAAACGCGCTGCGTAGCTAGGCCATAAGTCGGGGTTGCCACAACGGATTTCCTGAAAAGCAAATGCAATCAAGATTAGAGTGTCCCTGCAGTGCTCCCAGACCACGAAACTCACCCACAAACAGACGGAACCCCCCCTAAGAGCACCTCAAAGGCAAGCAAGTCATCAAAAACACAAAAAAAATTCCGCCTGGGATTTGGTCCAAAACACTTTTATCCAGTATTAGAGCTTCCCAGCAATGGCCCCAGAGCCTTCAACTCACCTGCAAAGAGGTACAACAACACCCCCCCTAGTGCTGAGTCTTTCTTCATTGGGCGTAAACCAGCCCTCTGGTTTGATGGAAATAGGAGTCTGGAGGAGGAGGATAGAGGAGCATGTTCTTCTGAACTTGTGAACCTGAGGAATGCAGACTGCGGCAACTTCAAATCAATTAGCAAACCAGTGAAGACAGTTCTGCTGATGGGCTTGATTTTGTGATTATCTGATTAAAGTTTGAAATATATTAACTGTGCACAACAAAGAAAGACAGACACACAGGAATAAAAGTGAATAAGGATGAAAAAGAAAGTTATTGATTCGTTGTCTCATTTTCAGGGCTCGGTATCACGGTCCAGGAATAAGAATAAGGCTTCGTCATCATACTCTGCGAATTCAGGCAGGGTGAGGTCAGTGTCACCTGACAGAGTAGAAATTCCCTCATCTATGTTGCTGGCCACCTCCTCTTCATCCGGCACGCTTTCTCGTACTCTGAAATCTGGTGGTATGAGGTGCTGATTCATCTTGATCATTGTTAACCTCTCCACATTTTTGGGCGAGAGGCGGCTCCGTTTGGGAGTTACAATGCCACCAGCAGCACTGAAAACCCGTTCAGAAGACACACTTGCGAGTGGGCAAGACAAGTAGTTTAAAGCCAGGTTGGTGAGCTGTGGCCACAATTCTTTTTTCCCATGCCAATACGCAAATGGGTCAGAATTAACATAGACCTCTGTTGAGTCATTCAGATAGTCCTTCACCATCGACTCAAGGTCCTCATCAAAGGTTCCTCCACTTTGCTTAGCTCTTGCTGTGCCTCTGACCTTTTGAGAACCAAACCCACGCAGAGCTAGCCAATCCTCTTCAGCCTCCAATGTTTCTGTTGTGTCTCGTGCAGATGATCCGGTTGCCGGTGTCTTTAACGGCTGAGAGGTCACTTGTGCCACAGCCACAGGTGCAGAAGTGGATTGTTTTGACTGGGGATGGCCTGCTGATGTACTGCCATTTCCTTCAATTTTCAGCCGTTCTGTTTCAAACCTCTTGGCTGACAAGGCTAGCCAACGTTTGTACTTTGGAACATGTTCATCATCAAAAGGAAAGAATGCTTGGCCTGCCAGCGCCTTTTTGTAGCGTGGATCCAGAATAGTAGCACAAATGTAATGCTGTTCTGAGTGGATCTTTTTAAGACGTTCATCACCTTGTAGGAGCTCTAATAATTTCTCAGCCAGAAGCAAAGAGTCTTGGTTTTTGTCATCTTTTTCAAACACAGAACACACCTCCTTCAGTTGGTCCTCCAGCATGTACAACAATGGGATAGCTTTTCCCAAATTAGAGTCCTCCTTGCTGACTGCACGCGTGAAGAACTCAAAAGGACGAAGCATGCGTGTCAGGCTTTGAACTATGTTCCATTGCGCCGCACCCATCCTCAGCTCCTCTGTACCCTCTGTAAGGAAATATTGATCGAGTTCCGTATACTGCTCATACAGACGCTCAAGCATGTAGAAGGTTGAGTTCCAACGTGTTACCACCTCCTGGATGAGTGCTTTCACTGGCATTTTACGCTGATATAGCAGGCTCCTCAGCTGCTTCCGGGCCTTAAAAGAATGGCTGAAATGGTTGCACATTTTTCGGCAGGTGTCCAATACACTGTACGCTGCACTGCCTTTATTACCCAAGAATTTTTGGACAACCAGGTTTATACAGTGCGCCAAACACGGCACTCTGAAATAGTAACCGTCCCTCATGGCCTTAACTATATTGGTGAAGTGAAGTAGTGTGGCTCACTGGTTAGAGGCGGCAGACCCGAGAGCAGAGGACGGCCCGGGACCAGGGTTCGATTCCCGGCGCGGCAGGTTTCTGGACCAGGGTCAGCGGACTCGATAATTCTCTCGCCTCGGTGCCCACTCTGATCAGCGATCACACTCGGCAACTCTGGGCATTAGCTTGCCTCATCTTCACTAACGGCCCCACCAGACCGCTGGGGATGCCTGGTCTCACCCTGGAGATACCCATTAAGGGACCATCTCTCAGGGAAGCCAGGAAGGGTTTCGCAGCGGTCGAAGCGCCTTGGGACCCTACGGGTAAGTAGTGCGCTATATAAATGGCAATACATTTACATTTACATTTGGCGCCATTGTCCGTGGAAACATAAACAACCTGGCGTTTTAGTGGGGACAGCCAGTTAAGGACCTTTGTGTTAAAGACATCCAAAATGTTTTCTGCTGTGTGACGTTTCTCCAAACCAAACATGGCTAGTGTTGCATGTTTCCGAGCAGCTTTAAAAACAATGTCCGCGTCAACACCTGCGTTTAGCTTTGCTTTAGCCCCTGAAAAAGAGACCCAGTGTGCAGTGATGCACGTGTAATCAGCGCCTGCGCCACTGGTCGACATGTCTGTTGTCAGATGTATAGTGTGAACAGCATTCTTCTGCAAAGCTGCCCCAATCACCTTCAGAACATCTTCATGTAGTGCTGGAACCGCAACTCGGGCAAAATAGAACCGGCTAGGAACCTTCCATTTAGGGCAGAGCGCTGCCACTAATTCTAGAAAACCAACCCCTTCTACAAAAGAAAAAGGGAGAAGGTCCAGAGCTAGCATTTTAGCCAGCTTAGTGTTATGCAGACGCGTCAGTGGGTGGTTGCGTTCATATTGCGCTTCTGTAAACAACATCTTTTTAATGTTGCCCTGGACCAAGGATTTATGGGATGATGATGATATCTTCGACCCAGTTACGCTCGCTGATGAACTTTTCCGCATTGATGTCTCACTCTCTCCCACACTCTTAGTGTGCCTCACATGAGGTGTGCTGCTGACAGGGGTACTGGGTGTAAGTGAAGTGTTTGAATCGTCTTCTTCCTCCTCGTCATCATCAGAAGAAAAATCAACGTTTTCATTACGTGCTATTCCGGCTTGCTTAAACGCCTCTAGGTGCGGAAACCATTGGACAGGGTGCGCTCTCTTAAGGTGACCTCTCTGGCCTCCGGTACCATAGTTAGAACCAAGCTTACCACGACCAACTCGAACCTTACAAAGGCTACAAATGGCTACGTTTTCCATTTTTGGGCAAACACTAAAGAAGTCCCAAACTGTAGACTTGAAATGTCTTTGGGGGCCGGAGGAGGCGGCGATACTGGTGGTGGTGGTCCTACTGCTATTGCCAGATGAAGTGGAGGATGTGGATTGCCGAACTTCAGTACGCTTTGCACTTTCACCACCACGAATTGAGGTCAAGGACGAGGTGGGTACCTTCTTGCGAGGAAGAAATATGGAAGCGGTAGGTTTTGGTGTACTACTTAACTCCAAATGTAATGTTTCCATTTCCATTGCCTCCTCGCCGACATCATCATCACGCTCAGCAGCTTCTCGGGATAGGGTCAAAATGTCTCTTTGCTGCATGCCCGGTGGGGCTGCAGTGACCTTTGTGATGACTGGCTCGTCGTCATCGTGAGAGGCTTCATCACCAGCAGTATCTGTCACTTCTTGTTGAGCCTCATGACACTCCATAGGTATGAGTTTTTCGATTACCTTCCTTTTACGCTTAGGTACCTGTGTCAGATCATGGTGTGCCTCACTGTCAGACCGCAGTTGTGGTTCCCAAGACAGATCACTTGCATCAGAACGAGGTGGGCTTGAAGAAGATGTAGACACCCCCCTTGATCTTTTCCTTGCTGGGGATGTGGAAGACAATGAATGATCATCAGGAGGAGTGGCTTCCAATGATACCTCGGCTTCATTGTCGATTTCCTGATGTGCCCCTACTTCAGGAGGAACAACTATTGTGGGCACTTGTGAACCTCCATGCACCTTTGCTTGCGCATCTCCTTTTGCTGCCTCTCCTTCCACATGTACTTGGGCGTGTACTTGCACATGGTGTTGTTGTTGCGGCTGTGGTTGTTCAACACTTGTCAGATGAGTTACAACAACCTGTGTTGATTCAGGGACATTGCTGCTACTTTCTTGCGATGAGCCAACATCACTGGTCGATGGTGATTGGAGAAGTACACTGACTGCCTCTGAAGCACTCAAGGGCTTTGACTTAAGTTGGCGTGGTGGTGGAGGCACTGAACCCAATGGAGCAGGGGTGCTGCTCCCAGCTTGGTCCCCAGCAGATCCTGCTGCTGCAGGCGTACTTTTTTTTTTCTCCCAAAAAACGTGCGGGTGGCACACCAGCCTCCTTGGTAACTTGCTTCTTCTGCTCCTTACTAGCAACTTTCTTGCTAGAGGAGCTACGGAGACCTTTTTTTGGGGCCATCTTCTTCAGAGCAGGTCAGACAGCAGGCCGCAGTTGCACGAATTGTAGAGTTGTCTGAGGCCAGACGTGACGTCGCGTGACGTTATGCTGCACACACACACCGCTGCAGGACTTCTTCCTGGCACTGGTGGTTCTCTTGAGTCTTGTGCACCTAAAAACAATGGAAGACAGAGGAACATCAGTTCAGTTATACAGCACAAAAAAATCGAAAAACACTGAAAAATCAGCACAATCCCAATCCATCCATGCCCTCCATAATGTTTAAATTCAAGACAACCCACAGAAAGACTAGCCCCATGCAAGACTCACTACCCCTGGGCATAAATAAAGGTTGAAAAGTAGGCAAAATGGTTGCAGGCCTAACAACAAAGCCTGCATTCAAAATGGCCACTTGCCTGCCAGCACATGGCCAGTGCCTGTAGCTGCACTCAAAATGGCCACCAGCCACATGGCCTGTCCCTCCCCATGAACACCCCCAAAAATCGAAAAACACTGCAAAATCAGCACAATCCCATTCCATCCATGCCCTCCATGATGTTTAAGTTCAAGACAGCCCACAGAAAGACTAGGCCCATGCTAGACTCAAATACCCCTGGTGAAAAGGCCACAGGTCCAGGCCCAAAAAACGAAAATCACTGAAAAATCAGCACAATCCCATTCCATCCATGGCCTCCATGATGTTTAAATTCAAGACAACCCACAGAAAGACTAGGCCCATGCAAGACTCACTACCCCTGGGCATAAATAAAGGTTGAAAAGTAGGCAAAATGGTTGCAGGCCTAACAACAAAGCCTGCATTCAAAATGGCCACTTGCCTGCCAGCACATGGCCAGTGCCTGTAGCTGCACTCAAAATGGCCACCAGCCACATGGCCTGTCCCTCCCCATGAACACCCCCAAAAATCGAAAAACACTGCAAAATCAGCACAATCCCATTCCATCCATGCCCTCCATGATGTTTAAGTTCAAGACAGCCCACAGAAAGACTAGGCCCATGCTAGACTCAAATACCCCTGGTGAAAAGGCCACAAGTACAGGCCCAAAAAACGAAAATCACTGAAATATCAGCACAATCCCATTCTATCCATGGCCATCATGATGTTTAAATTCAAGACAACCCACAGAAAGACTAGGCCCATGCAAGACTCACTACCCCTGGGCATAAATAAAGGTTGAAAAGTAGGCAAAATGGTTGCAGGCCTAACAACAAAGCCTGCATTCAAAATGGCCACTTGCTTGCCAGCACATGGCCAGTGCCTGTAGCTGCACTCAAAATATCCACCAGCCACATGGCCTGTCCCTCCCCATGAACACCCCCAAAAATCGAAAAACACTGCAAAATCAGCACAATCCCATTCCATCCATGCCCTCCATGATGTTTAAGTTCAAGACAGCCCACAGAAAGACTAGGCCCATGCTAGACTCAAATACCCCTGGTGAAAAGGCCACAAGTACAGGCCCAAAAAACGAAAATCACTGAAAAATCAGCACAATCCCATTCTATCCATGGCCATCATGATGTTTAAATTCAAGACAACCCACAGAAAGACTAGGCCCATGCAAGACTCACTACCCCTGGGCATAAATAAAGGTTGAAAAGTAGGCAAAATGGTTGCAGGCCTAACAACAAAGCCTGCATTCAAAATGGCCACTTGCTTGCCAGCACATGGCCAGTGCCTGTAGCTGCACTCAAAATATCCACCTGCCACATGGCCTGTCCCTCCCCATGAACACCCCCAAAAATCGAAAAACACTGCAAAATCAGCACAATCCCATTCCATCCATGCCCTCCATGATGTTTAAGTTCAAGACAGCCAACAGAAAGACTAGGCCCATGCTAGACTCAAATACCCCTGGTGAAAAGGCCACAAGTACAGGCCCAAAAAACGAAAATCACTGAAAAATCAGCACAATCCCATTCCATCCATGGCCTCCATGATGTTTAAGTTCAAGACAGCCCACAGAAAGACTAGGCCCATGCTAGACTCAAATACCCCTGGTGAAAAGAACACAAGTACAGCCCCAAAAAACGAAAATCACTGAAAAATCAGCACAATCCCAATCCATCCATGCCCTCCATGATGTTTAAGTTCAAGACAACCCACAGAAAGACTCAGTCCACCCACCACTGAGTACCCCTGGGCAAAAGGCCCCAAAACAGCCCAAAAATCGAAAATTCCAAAATTTTAGTTGCAGCAACTGTAATGCCCCAAACAAACTTACTTGTAAAATTTCTAATCCAACAGTGATCCAAAGAAAGTCAAAAAGGCCTCAAATCCAAAGATCCAGCAGCATCCACAAAAAGTAATCCTTCCAGCTCCAGATCCAAATGAAAAGTGACCAGGAGATGGACAAAGCACTGGGAGGAGCCTGCTGAACAGGAAGTTGAAGACTGTGGGGCACTTCCTTCCTCCCACCCCCCTCCCCCCCTCCCCAAAATGGACTCCTCGCTAAAAAAGTGCAGGCAAATGTCAACCTAAGGAGTTATTCAGATAAAAATCATCATTTCAAGAAGGTTTATGCTGCTTGCTGGTGGATTTCTTGTGCAGAATTGCAAATTTTATATTTTCGCTTGTGCGAGATTCTTGCTGCTCGCCGCATCTCAAATCTCGCAATTGCAAAGTACCGCGAGACGTGATCTCGCCGTACTCGCGTTGACAAACTATCGCTGGCAAGCCGCGATGACGTAATCGCGCTCGCCAATTCCCGCAGGATCACACAGCAAGATCCAAAATGGCGCAGCACTCGCAAACTATCGAGAAAAACAACTCGGCAAACGATGATAAACGCCACGCGCCGCAAAAATTGTATCACCAACGCCGCGCGCCGCAAAAAAAATCCGCTGCGTGCGAATTTGCGGATTTTGCGGGAAATTCGCAAATCTCGCGGATTGCGAATTTCCCAAAAATCCGCAAAATCCGCGAGCGAAACAGATTTTCCGCCCATGCTTACCCCTGAGACAAGTGGGGGCTCTTGTACACTACCCCCCAAGACTACTGGGGCTCTTGTGAACTACCCCCGAGACTACTGGGGGCTCTTGTGAACTACCCCTGAGACTACTGGGGGCTCTTGTGAACTACCCCTAGGGCTACTGCGGGCTCTTCTGAACTACCTTTGGGCTACAGGGGCTATTGTGAACTACCTTGGGGCTACTGGGGGCTCTTGTGAACTACCCCAGAGACTACTGGGGGTTTTTGTAAACTATCCACAAGACTACTGGGTGCTCCTGTGAACTACCTTGGGGCTTCTGGGGGCTCTTGTAAACCACCCCTGAATCTACTGGGGGCTCTTGTGAACTACCCCTGAGACTACTGGGGGCTCTTGTGAAATACCCTGGGGCTACTCTGGGCTCTTATGATCCACCCCTGGGGCTACTCAAGGCTCTTCTAATATACCCCAGAGACAACTGGGGGCTCTTGTGAACTACCCCTGGGGCTACTCAAGGCTCTTGTGAACTACCACTGGGGCTACTGGGGCTCTTCCTATCTACCCCTAGGACAACTCAAGGCTCTTGTGAAGTACCCCTGGGGCTACTGGTGCTCTTCTGATCTACCCCTAGGGCTACTCAAGGCTCTTTTGATCTAGCCCTGGGGCTACTCAAGGCTCTTTTGAACTACCCTTGGGGCTACTAAGGGCTCTTCTGATCCACCCCTGGGGCTACTGGAGCTCTTCTTATCTACCTCTGGTGCTAATCAAGGCTCTTCTGATCTACCCCTGGGGCTACTAGGGTGTTTGTGATCTACCCCTGGTGCTACTCAAGGCTCTTCTGATCTCCCCCTGGGACTGCTGGGGCTCTTCGGTTCTACCCCTGGTGCTACTCAGGTGTCCAGTAGCCCCAGCTACCTCTGGGGCTACTGGGGGGTCTTCTGAACTACCCCGGAGACTAGTGGGGGCTCTTCTGAACTACCCCTGAGACTACTGGGGACTCTTGTACACTACCCCCAAGACTACTGGGGACTCTTATGAACTACCCCGGGGCTACTGAGGGATCTTCCGATGTACCACAGGGGCTACTGGGGGCTCTTCCGATGTACCACAGGGGCTACTGGGGGCTCTTGTGAACTACCCCTGAGACTACTGGGGGCTCTTGTACACTACCCCCGAGACTACTGGGGCTCTTGTGAACTACCCTGGAGACTACTGGGGGCTCTTGTGAACTACCCCTGAGACTACTGGGGACTCTTGTACACTACCCCCAAGACTACTGGGGACTCTTGTGAACTACCCCGGGGCTACTGAGGGCTCTTCTGATTTACCATAGGGGCTACTGGGGGCTCTTCCGATGTACCACAGGGGCTACTGGGGGGTCTTGTGAACTACCCCTGAGACAAGTGGGGGCTCTTGTACACTACCCCCGAGACTACTGGGGCTCTTGTGAACTACCCCCGAGACTACTGGGGGCTCTTGTGAACTACCCTTGAGACTACTGGGGGCTCTTGTGAACTACCCCTAGGGCTACTGCGGGCTCTTCTGAACTACCTTTGGGCTACAGGGGCTATTGTGAACTACCTTGGGGCTACTGGGGGCTCTTGTGAACTACCCCAGAGACTACTGGGGGTTTTTGTAAACTATCCACAAGACTACTGGGTGCTCCTGTGAACTACCTTGGGGCTTCTGGGGGCTCTTGTAAACCACCCCTGAATCTACTGGGGGCTCTTGTGAACTACCCCTGAGACTACTGGGGGCTCTTGTGAAATACCCTGGGGCTACTCTGGGCTCTTCTGGTCCACCCCTGGGGCTACTCAAGGCTCTTCTAATATACCCCAGAGACAACTGGGGGCTCTTGTGAACTACCCCTGGGGCTACTCAAGGCTCTTGTGAACTACCACTGGGGCTACTGGGGCTCTTCCTATCTACCCCTAGGACTACTCAAGGCTCTTGTGAACTACCCCTGGGGCTACTGGTGCTCTTCTGATCTACCCCTAGGGCTACTCAAGGCTCTTTTGATAATGCCCTGGGGCTACTCAAGGCTCTTTTGAACTACCCTTGGGGCTACTATGGGCTCTTCTGATCCAGCCCTGGGGCTACTGGAGCTCTTCTGATCTACCCCTGGTGCTAATCAAGGCTCTTCTGATCTACCCCTGGGGCTACTAGGGTGTTTGTGATCTACCCCTGGTGCTACTCAAGGCTCTTCTGATCTACCCCTGGGACTGCTGAGGCTCTTCTGATCTACCCCTGGGGCTACTGGGTCTCTTCTGGTCTACCCCTGGTGCTACTCAGGTGCCCAGTAGCCCCAGCTACCTCTGGGGCTACTGGGGGATCTTCTGAACTACCCCGGAGACTACTGGGGGCTCTTGTGAACTACCCCTGAGACTACTGGGGACTCTTGTACACTACCGCCAAGACTACTGGGGACTCTTGTGAACTACCCCGGGGCTACTGAGGGCTCTTCCGATGTACCACAGGGGCTACTGGGGGCTCTTCCGATGTATCACAGGGGCTACTGGGGGCTCTTGTGAACTACCCCTGAGACTACAGGGGGCTCTTGTACACTCCCCGGAGACTACTGGTGCTCTTGTGAACTACTCCGGAGACTACTGGGGGCTCTTGTGAACTACCACTGAGACTACTGGGGACTCTTGTACACTACCCCCAAGACTACTGGGGGCCCTTGTACACTACCCCCGAGACTACTGGGGCTCTTGTGAACTACCCCCGAGACTACTCGGGCTCTTGTGAACTACCCCTGAGAATACTGGGGGCTCTTGTGACCTACCCCTAGGGCTACTGCGGGCTCTTCTGAACTACCTTTGGGCTACTGGGGCTATTGTGAACTACCTTGGGGCTACTGGGGGCTCTTGTGAACTACCCCAGAGACTACTGGGGGCTTTTGTAAACTATCCACGAGACTACTGGGTGCTCCTGTGAACTACCTTGGGGCTTCTGGGGGCTCTTGTAAACCACCCCTGAATCTACTGGGGGCTCTTGTGAACTACCCCTGGGGCTACTCAAGGCTCTTGTGAACTACCACTGGGGCTACTGGGGCTCTTACTATCTACCCCTCGGGCTACTCAAGGCTCTTGTGAACTACCCCTGGGGCTACTGGTGCTCTTCTGATCTACCCCTAGGGCTACTCAAGGCTCTTTTGATCTAGCCCTGGGGCTACTCAAGGCTCTTTTGAACTACCCTTGTGGCTACTATGGGCTATTCTGACCCACCCCTGTGGCTACTGGAGCTCTTCTGATCTACCCCTGGTGCTAATCAAGGCTCTTCTGATCTACCCCTGGGGCTACTAGGGTGTTTGTGATCTACCCCTGGTGCTACTCAAGGCTCTTCTGATCTACCCCTGGGACTGCTGGGGCTCTTCTGATCTACCCCTGGGGCTACTGGGTCTCTTCTCGTCTACCCCTGGTGCTACTCAGGTGCCCAGTAGCCCCAGCTACCTCTGGGGCTACTGGGGGGTCTTCTGAACTACCCCGGAGACTACCGGGGGCTCTTGTGAACTACCCCTGAGACTACTGGGGACTCTTGTACACTACCCCCAAGAGGACTGGGGACTCTTGTGAACTACCCCGGGGCTACTGAGGGCTCTTCCGATGTACCACAGGGCCTACTGGGGGCTCTTCCGATGTACCACAGGGGATACTGGGGGCTCTTGTGAACTACCCCTGAGACTACTGGGGGCTCTTGTACACTACCCCCGAGACTACTGGGGCTCTTGTGAACTACCCCGGAGACTACTGGGAGCTCTTGTGAACTACCCCTGAGACTACTGGGGACTCTTGTACACTACCCCCAAGACTACTGGGGACTCTTGTGAACTACCCCCGAGACTACTCGGGCTCTTGTGAACTACCCCCGAGACTACTCGGGCTCTTGTGAACTACCCCTGAGACTACTGGGGGCTCTTGTGAACTACCCCTAGGGCTACTGCGGGCTCTTCTGAACTACCTTTGGGCTACTGGGGCTATTGTGAACTACCTTGGGGCTACTGGGGGCTCTTGTGAACTACCCCAGAGACTACTGGGGGCTTTTGTAAACTATCCACAAGACTACTGGGTGCTCTTGGGAACTACCTTGGGGCTTCTGGGGGCTCTTGTAAACCACCCCTGAATCTACTCGGGGCTCTTGTGAACTACCCCTGAGACTACTGGGGGCTCTTGTGAACTACCCCTAGGGCTACTGCGGGCTATTCTGAACTACCTTTGAGCTACTGGGGCTATTGTGAACTACCTTGGGGCTACTGGGGGCTCTTGTGAACTACCCCAGAGACTACTGGGGGCTTTTGTAAACTATCCACGAGACTACTGGGTGCTCCTGTGAACTACCTTGGGGCTTCTGGCGGCTCTTGTAAACCACCCCTGAATCTACTGGGGGCTCTTGTGAACTACCCCTGAGACTACTGGGGGCTCTCGTGAAATACCCAGGGGCTACTCTGGGCTCTTCTGATCCACCCCTGGGGCTACTCAAGGCTCTTCTAATCTACCCCAGAGACAACTGGGGGCTCTTGTGAACTACCCCTGGGGCTACTCAAGGCTCTTGTGAACTACCACTGGGGCTACTGGGGCTCTTCCGATCTACCCCTAGGGCTACTCAAGACTCTTGTGAACTACCCCTGGGGCTACTGGTGCTCTTCTGATCTACCCCTAGGGCTACTCAAGGCTCTTTTGATCTAGCCCTGGGGCTACTCAAGGCTCTTTTGAACTACCCTTGGGGCTACTATGGGCTCTTCTGATCCACCCCTGGGGCTACTGGAGCTCTACTGATCTACCCCTGGTGCTAATCAAGGCTCTTCTGATCTACCCCTGGGGCTACTAGGGTGTTTGTGATCTACCCCTGGTGCTACTCAAGGCTCTTCTGATCTCCCCCTGGGACTGCTGGGGCTCTTCTGATCTACCACTGGGGCTACTGGGTCTCTTAGGGTCTACCCCTGGTGCTACTCAGGTGCCCAGTAGCCCCAGCTACCTCTGGGGCTACTGGGGGGTCTTCTGAACTACCCCGGAGACTACTGGGGGCTCTTCTGAACTACCCCTGAGACTACTGGGGACTCTTGTACACTACCCCCAAGACTACTGGGGACTCTTATGAACTACCCCGGGGCTACTGAGGGCTCTTCCGATGTACCACAGGGGCTACTGGGGGCTCTTCCGATGTACGTCAGGGGCTACTGGGGGCTCTTGTGAACTACCCCTGAGACTACTGGGGGCTCTTGTACACTACCCCCGAGACTACTGGGGCTCTTGTGAACTACCCCTGAGACAAGTGGGGGCTCTTGTACACTACCCCCGAGACTACTTGGGCTCTTGTGAACTACCCCCGAGACTACTGGGGGCTCTTGTGAACTACCCCTGAGACTACTGGGGGCTCTTGTGAACTACCCCTAGGGCTACTGCGGGCTCTTCTGAACTACCTTTGGGCTACTGGGGCTATTGTGAACTACCTTGGGGCTACTGGGGGCTCTTGTGAACTTCCCCAGAGACTACTGGGGGCTTTTGTAAACTATCCACGAGACTACTGGGTGCTCTTGTGAACTACCTTGGGGCTTCTGGGGGCTCTTGTAAACCACCCCTTAATCTACTCGGGGCTCTTGTGAACTACCCCTGAGACTACTGGGGGCTCTTGTGAAATACCCTGGGGCTAATCTGGGCTCTTCTGATCCACCCCTGGGGCTACTCAAGGCTCTTCTAATCTACCCCAGAGACAACTGGGGGCTCTTGTGAACTGCCCCTGGGGCTACTCAAGGCTCTTCTGATCTACTCCTGGGGCTAGCGGGTCTCTTCTGGTCTACCCCTGATGCTACTCAGGTGCACTGCCCAGTAGCCCCAGCTACCTCTCGGGCTACTGGGGGGTCTTCTGAACTACCCCAGAAACTACTGGGGGCTCTTGTGAACTACCCCTGAGACTACTGGGGACTCTTGTACACTACCCCCAAGACTACTGGGGACTCTTGTGAACTACCCCGGGGCTACTGAGGGCTCTTCCGATGTACCACAGGGGCTACTGGGGGCTCTTCCGATGTACCACAGGGGCTACTGGGGCCCTTGTGAACTACTCCTTAGACTACTGGGGGCTCATGTACACTACCCCCGAGACTACTGGGGCTCTTGTGAACTACCCCAGAGACTACTGGGGGCTCTTGTGAACTACCCCTGAGACTACTGGGGACTCTTGTACACTACCCCCAAGACTACTGGGGACTCTTGTGAACTACCCCGGGGCTACTGAGGGCTCTTCCGATGTACCACAGGGGCTACTGGGGGCTCTTGTGAACTACCCTTGAGACTACTGGCAGCTCTTGTACACTACCCCCGAGACTACTGGGGCTCTTGTGAACTACCTCCGAGACTACTCGGGCTCTTGTGAACTACCCCTGAGACTACGGGGGGCTCTTGTGAACTACCCCTAGGGCTACTGCGGGCTCTTCTGAACTACCTTTGGGCTACTGGGGCTATTGTGAACTACCTTGGGGCTACTGGGGCTCTTGTGAACTACCCCAGAGACTACTGGGGGCTTTTGTAAACTATCCACGAGACTACTGGGTGCTCTTGTGAACTACCTTGGGGATTCTGGGGGCTCTTGTAAACCACCTCTGAATCTACTGGGAGCTCTTGTGAACTACCCCTGAGACTACTGGGGGCTCTTGTGAAATACCCTGGGGCTACTCTGGGCTCTTCTGATCTACCACTGGGGCTTCTCAAGGCTCTTCTAATCTACTTCAGAGAATACTGTGGGCTCTTGTGAACTACCCCTGGGGCTACTCAAGGCTCTTGTGAACTACCTCTGGGGTTACTGTGGCTCCTCTGATCCACCCCTGGGGCTACTCAAGGCTCTTTTGATCTACCCCAGGGGCTACTCAAGGCTCTTTTGAACTACCCCTGGGGCTACTGGGGCTCTTCTTATCTACCCCAGAGACAACTGGGGGCTCGTGTGAACTACCCCTGGGGCTACTCAAGGCTCTCGTGAACTACCACTGGGGCTACTGGGGCTCTTCTTATCTACCCCTGGGGCTACTCAAGGCTCTTTTGAACTACCCTTGGGGCTACTATGGGCTCTTCTGATCCACCCCTGGGGCTACTGGAGCTCTTCTGATCTACCCCTGGTGCTAATCAAGGCTCTTCTGATCTACCCCTGGGGCTACTAGGGTGTTTGTGATCTACCCCTGGTGCTACTCAAGGCTCTTCTGATCTACCCCCTGGACTGCTGAGGCTCTTCTGATCTACCCATGGGGCTACTGGGTCTCTTCTGGTCTACCCCTGGTGCTACTCAGGTGCCCAGTAGCCCCAGCTACCTCTGGGGCTACTGGGGGTTCTTCTGAACTACCCCGGAGACTACTGGGGGCTCTTGTGAACTACCCCTGAGACTACTGGGGACTCTTGTACACTACCGCCAAGACTACTGGGGACTCTTGTGAACTACCCAGGGGCTACTGAGGGCTCTTCCGATGTACCACAGGGGCTACTGGGGGCTCTTCCGATGTACCACAGGGGCTACTGGGGGCTCTTGTGAACTACCCCTGAGACTACAGGGGGCTCTTGTACACTCCCCGGAGACTACTGGTGCTCTTGTGAACTACTCCGGAGACTACTGGGGGCTCTTGTGAACTACCACTGAGACTACTGGGGACTCTTGTACACTACCCCCAAGTCTACTGGGGGCCCTTGTACACTACCCCCGAGACTACTGGAGCTCTTGTGAACTACCCCCGAGACTACTCGGGCTCTTGTGAACTACCCCTGAGAATACTGGGGGCTCTTGTGAACTACCCCTAGGGCTACTGCGGGCTCTTCTGAACTACCTTTGGGCTACTGGGGCTATTGTGAACTACCTTGGGGCTACTGGGGGCTCTTGTGAACTACCCCAGAGACTACTGGGGGCTTTTGTAAACTATCCACGAGACTAATGGGTGCTCCTGTGAACTACCTTGGGGCTTCTGGGGGCTCTTGTAAACCACCCCTGAATCTACTGGGGGCTCTTGTGAACTACCCCTGGGGCTACTCAAGGCTCTTGTGAACTACCACTGGGGCTACTGGGGCTCTTACTATCTACCCCTAGGGCTACTCAAGGCTCTTGTGAACTACCCCTGGGGCTACTGGTGCTCTTCTGATCTACCCCTAGGGCTACTCAAGGCTCTTTTGATCTAGCCCTGGGGCTACTCAAGGCTCTTTTGAACTACCCTTGGGGCTACTATGGGCTATTCTGATCCTTCCCTGGGGCTACTGGAGCTCTTCTGATCTACCCCTGGTGCTAATCAAGGCTCTTCTGATCTACCCCTGGGGCTACTAGGGTGTTTGTGATCTACCCCTGGTGCTACTCAAGGCTCTTCTGATCTACCCCTGGGACTGCTGGGGCTCTTCTGATCTACCCCTGGGGCTACTGGGTCTCTTCTCGTCTACCCCTGGTGCTACTCAGGTGCCCAGTAGCCCCAGCTACCTCTGGGGCTACTGGGGGGTCTTCTGAACTACCCCGGAGACTACCGGGGGCTCTTGTGAACTACCCCTGAGACTACTGGGGACTCTTGTACACTACCCCCAAGAGGACTGGGGACTCTTGTGAACTACCCCGGGGCTACTGAGGGCTCTTCCGATGTACCACAGGGCCTACTGGGGGCTCTTCCGATGTACCACAGGGGCTACTGGGGTCTCTTGTGAACTACCCCTGAGACTACTGGGGGCTCTTGTAGACTACCCCCGAGACTACTGGGGCTCTTGTGAACTACCCCGGAGCCTACTGGGAGCTCTTGTGAACTACCCCTGAGACTACTGGGGACTCTTGTACACTACCCCCAAGACTACTGGGGACTCTTGTGAACTACCCCCGAGACTACTCGGGCTCTTGTGAACTACCCCCGAGACTACTCGGGCTCTTGTGAACTACCCCTGAGACTACTGGGGGCTCTTGTGAACTACCCCTAGGGCTACTGCGGGCTCTTCTGAACTACCTTTGGGCTACTGGGGCTATTGTGAACTACCTTGGGGCTACTGGGGGCTCTTGTGAACTACCCCAGAGACTACTGGGGGCTTTTGTAAACTATCCACGAGACTACTGGGTGCTCTTGGGAACTACCTTGGGGCTTCTGGGGGCTCTTGTAAACCACCCCTGAATCTACTCGGGGCTCTTGTGAACTACCCCTGAGACTACTGGGGGCTCTTGTGAACTACCCCTAGGGCTACTGCGGGCTCTTCTGAACTACCTTTGAGCTACTGGGGCTATTGTGAACTACCTTGGGGCTACTGGGGGCTCTTGTGAACTACCCCAGAGACTACTGGGGGCTTTTGTAAACTATCCACGAGACTACTGGGTGCTCCTGTGAACTACCTTGGAGCTTCTGGCGGTTCTTGTAAACCACCCCTGAATCTACTGGGGGCTCTTGTGAACTACCCCTGAGACTACTGGGGGCTCTCGTGAAATACCCTGGGGCTACTCTGGGCTCTTCTGATCCACCCCTGGGGCTACTCAAGGCTCTTCTAATCTACCCCAGAGACAACTGGGGGCTCTTGTGAACTACCCCTGGGGCTACTCAAGGCTCTTGTGAACTACCACTGGGGCTACTGGGGCTCTTCCGATCTACCCCTAGGGCTACTCAAGGCTCTTGTGAACTACCCCTGGGGCTACTGGTGCTCTTCTGATCTACCCCTAGGGCTACTCAAGGCTCTTTTGATCTAGCCCTGGGGCTACTCAAGGCTCTTTTGAACTACCCTTGGGGCTACTATGGGCTCTTCTGATCCACCCCTGGGGCTACTGGAGCTCTTCTGATCTACCCCTGGTGCTAATCAAGGCTCTTCTGATCTAACCCTGGGGCTACTAGGGTGTTTGTGATCTACCCCTGGTGCTACTCAAGGCTCTTCTGATCTCCCCCTGGGACTGCTGGGGCTCTTCTGATCTACCCCTGGGGCTACTGGGTCTCTTAGGGTCTACCCCTGGTGCTACTCAGGTGCCCAGTAGCCCCAGCTACCTCTGGGGCTACTGGGGGGTCTTCTGAACTACCCCGGAGACTACTGGGGGCTCTTCTGAACTACCCCTGAGACTACTGGGGACTCTTGTACACTACCCCCAAGACTACTGGGGACTCTTATGAACTACCCCGGGGCTACTGAGGGCTCTTCCGATGTACCACAGGGCTACTGGGGGCTCTTCTGATCTACTCCTGGGGCTACTGGGTCTCTTCTGGTCTACCCCTGATGCTACTCAGGTGCCCAGTAGCCCCAGCTACCTCTGGGGCTACTGGGGGGTCTTCTGAACTACCCCAGAAACTACTGGGGGCTCTTGTGAACTACCCCTGAGACTACTGGGGACTCTTGTACACTACCCCCAAGACTACTGGGGACTCTTGTGAACTACCCCGGGGCTACTGAGGGCTCTTCCGATGTACCACAGGGGCTACTGGGGGCTCTTCCGATGTACCACAGGGGCTACTGGGGCCCTTGTGAACTACCCCTTAGACTACTGGGGGCTCATGTACACTACCCCCGAGACTACTGGGGCTCTTGTGAACTACCCCAGAGACTACTGGGGGCTCTTGTGAACTACCCCTGAGACTACTGGGGACTCTTGTACACTACCCCCAAGACTACTGGGGACTCTTGTGAACTACCCCGGGGCTACTGAGGGCTCTTCCGATGTACCACAGGGGCTACTGGGGGCTCTTGTGAACTACCCTTGAGACTACTGGCGGCTCTTGTACACTACCCCCGAGACTACTGGGGCTCTTGTGAACTACCTCCGAGACTACTCGGGCTCTTGTGAACTACCCCTGAGACTACTGGGGGCTCTTGTGAACTACCCCTAGGGCTACTGCAGGCTCTTCTGAACTACCTTTGGGCTACTGGGGCTATTGTGAACTACCTTGGGGCTACTGGGGGCTCTTGTGAACTACCCCAGAGACTACTGGGGGCTTTTGTAAACTATCCACGAGACTACTGGGTGCTCTTGTGAACTACCTTGGGGATTCTGGGGGCTCTTGTAAACCACCCCTGAATCTACTGGGAGCTCTTGTGAACTACCCCTGAGACTACTGGGGGCTCTTGTGAAATACCCTGGGGCTACTCTGGGCTCTTCTGATCTACCACTGGGGCTTCTCAAGGCTCTTCTAATCTACTTCAGAGAATACTGTGGGCTCTTGTGAACTACCCCTGGGGCTACTCAAGGCTCTTGTGAACTACCTCTGGGGTTACTGTGGCTCCTCTGATCCACCCCTGGGGCTACTCAAGGCTCTTTTGATCTACCCCAGGGGCTACTCAAGGCTCTTTTGAACTACCCCTGGGGCTACTGGGGCTCTTCTTATCTACCCCAGAGACAACTGGGGGCTCGTGTGAACTACCCCTGGGGCTACTCAAGGCTCTCGTGAACTACCACTGGGGCTACTGGGGCTCTTCTTATCTACCCCTGGGGCTACTCAGGGCGCTTGTGAACCACCCCTGGGGCTACTGGTGCTCTTCTGATCTACCCCTAGGGCTACTCAAGGCTCTTTTGATCTATTCCTGGGGCAACTCAAGGCTCTTTTGAACTACCCCAGGGGCTACTCAAGGCTCTTTTGAACTACCCTTGGGGCTACTCGGGGCACTGCTGAACCACACTGGTTTTATTTGGCGCTCCTCTGATCCACCCCTGGGGCTACTCAGGGCTCCTCTGATCCACCCCTGGGGCTACTGGGGGGTCTTCAGACCTACCCTTGGTGCTACTGGGGTATCTTCTGATCCATTCCTGGGGCTACTCGGGTCACTTGTGAACTACCCCTGGGGCTACTCAGGCTCTTGTGAACTACCCCTGGGGCTACTGGTGCTCTTCTGATCTACCCCTAGGGCTACTCAAAGCTCTTTTGATCTAGCCCTGGGGCTACTCGAGGCTCTTTTGAACTACCCTTGGGGCTACTAGGGGCTCTTCTGATCCACCCCTGGGGCTACTCAGGGCTCCTCTGATCCACCCCTGGGGCTACTCAGGGCTCCTCTGATCCACCCTTGGGGCTACTATGGGCTCTTCTGATCCACCCCTGGGGCTACTGGAGTTCTTCTGATCTACCCCTGGTGCTAATCAAGGCTCTTCTGATCTACTCCTGGGGCTACTAGGGTTTTTGTGATCTACCCCTGGTGCTACTCAAGTCTCTTCTGATCTACCCCTGGGACTTCTGGGGCTCTTCTGATCTACCCCTGAGGCTACTGGGTCTCTTCTGGTCTACTCTGGGGCTACTGGGGGGTCTTCTGAACTACCCTGGGGCTACTGGGGGGTCTTCTGATCTAACCCTGGTGCTACTCAGTGCTCTTCTGATCCACCCCTGGGGCTACTGGGGGCTCTTCTGGACTACCAGTAGGGCTACTGGGGGCTGTTCTGATCCACCCCTGGGGCTACTCGGTGCTTCTATGATCCATCCCTGGGGCTACTCAGGGCACTGCTGAACCACACTGGTTTTATTTGGCGCTCCTCTGATCCACCCCTGGGGCTACTCAGGGCTCCTCTGATCCACCCCTGGGGCTACTGGGGGGTCTTCAGACCTACCCATGGTGCTACTGGGGTATCTTCTGATCCATTCCTGGGGCTACTCGGGGCACTTCTGATCCACCCCTGGTGCTATTCGGTGCTCCTCTGATTCACCACTGGGGTTACTGGGGGGTCTTCTGATCCACCCCTGGGGCTAGTCGAGGCTCCTATGATCCACCCCTGGGGCTACTCAGGGCTCCTCTGATCCACCCCTGGGGCTACTCAGGGCTCCTCTGATCCACCCCTGGGGCTACTCAGGGCTCCTCTGATCCACCCCTGGGGCTACCTTAGGATCTTCTGAACTACTCTCTGGCTCTCAGTGCCCGAAGAAGAAGAACACAGCTGCTGATTGATGCATCCGGCACACGAAGGTCACTGAGGAGCTCCATGCCCTCACTGTAGGAGAGTAGGATCTGCTTACTATGGTTACCCCCACTTTTTGATGGTGTTTCACTGTTTTTCGACTTTAGTCTGGCTGTGGCCCAGCTAACCAGGACCCTAGCCTAGCTGCTTCCTCTCTAAATTGATTCCATGTACATTAGGTACACTCCAGATTAGTTACTGGGTTACCCTTGTGAGTCCCTAGTATATGGTACCTTATGTATTAAGGGCATAGGTAACCCAGAGGCCTACCAGCGGCTGAAGCATGCATTATGCCACACCTGGGAAGCCTTCTGAAATGGCACCACAGGTCTGCACTTGCAGCCTGGGTAAGGTGGTGCATGCACTCCTTACTGAGAAAAAGGTTAACTATATATATATACCTTATATCACTGACACATATAAACATATAAGTCACTCCCATGGCAGGCCTTATCAATCCTGAAGGCAGAGTGCTTAGTTTTGTGTGAGAGGGTGCTCATGCATATGCAGGACTGAGGTTCCGTGACGATTTGAACCCGTGTTTTCAATGTTGTCGGAAATACATAATATTGGTATCAGCGAACCGCAAATGATCCATTTAGCATATCCTGGTGTTTTCGCTACGATACGAGCAAGAGTACTCCTGTTATGAACACATTTCTGATCTACCCACGGCATCCATCTTAGATCATGGCAGACATTTTGTGTTTCTTGCCCTCACATACGCAATAACCTCTGATCACTTCATTTCGATTAAGGACACGTAGCCTTAGCCGGAGATTCACCTCTTTCATGACACGTGCACCTTAAACCAGATCACGCTGTAGCTACATGACTCGACAAAGGCTGCCTCCTCTGCCCGAGGCCAGCCCAACTGAACTGGTTCTCGTGTCCATTGTCCCGATCATGATTAGGCGGCCGAAGCCGGTAGCCTTGCCCATTTACAACCCACAAACATCTCTTATCCCGCTTTTCTATCTTCCACACCTGGCTCCGTTCCTTTCTTTCTGAATCTTTATTAGGGGGAGGTAACGAAATTTACGATGAGGCGGTCCGGCTCTTGAATACAATATTGACAAGGGATTGTGATGAACTAGTGGGAACCCCTCTTCGTAGATGTTTTGTATCAGATTTTATCAACGGTTCCTGTGTACGCCAAATATTTATTGCTTATGACACAAAGGTTTTGGGAATGTACCAACATGTGAAGAATTCGCCTGAAGGCCAAAATTTAGTATATAAGGAGCAACCCTCTTTGTACAATTTGAACAGGCTCCTAGATACTGCCCATGCGTAGTTTCTGTGACTTCTGTGTCCCTGCAGTAATAAACCTTTGGTCTTTGACGCCACCATCGAGAAGCCCGTGTTTCTGTTCATTTGCGCACCAAGGCAGGTGGAACTCCGGGGTCTTTGGGTGTTGTTCCCGGACACCTCTGGACGGAACCAAAAAGTCCAGAACTCCAGGACCCCTCTGCAGGTTTCTGAATCACTTCTCTGTAGCTGTTCTGTGATGCAGCCAGACCATATACTCTTAAGTGCATTATATCCTGGCGGTTAATGCTAACTTTGGAATGGCTGTATGGAAACATGTTGTGTTTGGTGTCAAACACCTTATAATCCTACCCCTACCCCACCAGTCCTAGCGGTGGGGGTAGAATTCCACCCTTCTAGAGGGAGAGGCATGTATAAACTGGTCTAACCGGTGATAGTTTTAAAGAGCCCTGCCATCACAAAATGGATGCAACAGCCACAGACACGGGTCTGACCTCCTGCTGCTTGATTAAACTCCAGCATGGGAGGCCTGGACAATAGGTTTCCTATCACAGGGAAGTGTAACCACCTCCCAGACAGGCTTTAGTGTTTTGTGGCTGGGTGGGTGCATTCAAAGAATGCTTTTCAGACAGTGCTGGGGGTACACTTGGTGTCCCTGTGCATATCCCAATTCAAACCGGTTGCAGGGGCACTCAGCCCCTGCTCTGGCATAAAACTGGACAAAGGGAAAAGTGTGTATCCACCCCCTCCCTGGGTTCTCCCATAGGTGGAACCCTAGAGTAAGTCCAACCCCTAAACCTAGTATAAGTATAGGAGCCAAGGGGCATAATATCAAGAAAGGGTCTTACATTATCGCCGCTTTTATCTGCAGGAAACTGCTGATAAAGCGGCAATAATGGGCTTGATAATATGCTCTATGAATTCCAACCGAAGCTCATGTTAGATGTGAAGACATGTAATATGGGCTTTGATTGGAATTCCATAGAGCATATTATCAAGCCCATTATCGCCACTTTATGGGTAGTTTCCTTCCGATAAAAGCGGCGATAATGTAAGGCCCTTTCTTGATAATATGCCCGCAAGTCTTTAGGGCTTCAGATTACCCTGGATAAAACTCTGCAACATATATCCTGGATTTCGGCTAGAAGATGGAAGGATCTCCCTTGTGGTCAAGGAGTGACCACTCTGTTCAAACAGGCACCAACTGCACCTTTGCCAGTCTGCATTTACGAGGCTACCGCCTGATCCCAAAGAATCTGCGACACAGGACATAGACTTCCAGACATCTGTGAAGCTGACCCGAGCTCCCAGCAAAGCTGAGACCCGTAGCTGACATGAGAGACGTGGGACTGGAACTCCTGGACATCCTGCATTTTTGCAACTTCACCTACTTCCCAAGATATCCCGAAGTTGTGCATTGGGTTATTTAAAGCCCCTGCCCCAAGCACCTTTTGCACTGAAGTACAGAGCCCAGCACTCCATGAGTGACCTGTGAGTCCCCTTTCTTCACCACAGCTCAAGGTGCCTTTGCGGTTCTAAGTCCATTGGCTAGTGAGCCCCCATGAAGGCCAATCCTTTGTTTCTTGAGCTTTTCTGGTTGCACCAGATATGCTCCCACTCCTCTCCAGAGGAGGAGTCCCTCGGACCTTGCTTGTCGGCACCGAAGGCAATCTTGTAATCGTGCATGGATTGCTGTTGCCAAAGCTTGTTAGGTCCAATCCAGATTCTGACACCGCAGCAAGGTAGATCCTTTGTGGGACAGCTTGAATCCAGCTTCTGGTCATCATTGACCCCTCCTTGTCCTAGAGGCTGAAGAGTCAAGCTTCACCACTTTCACCTGAAATCACCCGACGTCGGCTGGCATCTTCTCCTCGCCATCCTGGTCACTGGCTAGTTACCCAGACACTGTCCCCTCTGCTTTCAGGTTCTTCACATCTCCAATCCACCCTTGGATCCACCCGGACACTTTTCCTCTGGTCGCCTGCAGTATTTCTTTGAAGCTCTCCATAGGAATCGACGACAAAACACGACACCAAAAGACACCTATGCACCTGGCTTCACTGGGTAAGGTAACATGAGTACTCCGGTGCTCCCGTGGGTCTTGACTCTCAAAGTGTCCTAGTCTAAAAGGGTTCCATTGTAGTTCACCTCTAAGTGCCCTTAATCTTTAAAATTGTAACTTGTTCGTTCTCCATAGAAAGTCAATAGTGATCCGCGGCTGTGTTTAGACACTGCATGCGTCCCCGTGGGCCTCTTGTGTCCCTACCTTCGGTGATTCCTGGTAACCCCAGCTGTTCTACAGGCCCTAGGCCTGCTTTCTAACTCTCAGGTGGTTCTTATACCACTATTTTACCATATGGTTTGTGAGGCTCCTAGGGCATAACGTATACTGTGCAACTTATCATATGCTAATTAAGTTCCTTGTATTGTACTTTTACCTCTAACCTCATAAAGAGTCCAGAGGGGTTGTGTGTAGAATAAATACATATATTTGATATATACCTTGTGTGATGTGCTTTCATTTGATCATTCAAGAGATTATAACTGGTAAAACAACTAACTTAACTCGTCTCTAAGTCTTAGCCTGAAGGCTGCTCTCCACAACTACCACTAGGATAGATTGTCTATAAGGTTGACTTTATAACCTACCATCAATAAGGGTCATTTGGACTGGTGAAAGGTGCCCACTAGAATAGTGGACATCATATGCCAGGCCAACTTCTCACATTGGTGTGCAGCGTGTGGGATTAGAACTTGCATTGTTTTACCAAATAATATTGAGAATATCATTTGAAAAATCACAGTAAGGTACCAGTAGGTACATATAAATCAAGCTTATAATACATAAGTTCTACTGAACTTAGCAGTTGTAGGTGTTAAGGGCTTAGCAGACCGTGACTACACCTACTAGAGATGTTTAGTAGGAAACCAAGTAGTGTTGGTAGGTGCACACACCACACCTCACTATTCATGGCTTTAAGGGCAGGAGCTAGTTTATCTCTGCCAGATGGCAGCCAGGGGCAGATATCTAAATATGACACATTCTCCTTCCAGGAGTTAAGGGGTCTGTGTGCCATAAGAAAATTAAAGCAAGGACAAAGTCCCACCACCCAACACCTGATAGATATCTTAGTGGCAGATGACTTAGAAAAGCATCATATCCAGATAGACTAGGTAATGGGAGTGGGGTGCATCCATCAGAAGTAGAGGATAATGGTGGGGTGCCTCACCAGACCTCTGATGATGATGAGAATGATGCAGACCAGGATGATGTCAGTAGACTCAACCTGGGAAACACATGGCTACCAGGAGATGAAGTGGGCCAAAATGGGCCTTCCTCCATCCCCCCACGTAGACCTGTAGGTGTACCAAGAAGGGAAAGATCACATTCAGTGGAATCTGACCATTCTGGTACATCGGTAGAGTCCTATGCCTCTGCTCATAGAAGGAGAACTTCTCCTGAGAAGAGGGAACATGAAGCTAGAATGAAAGAAGTTAAGCTTAGGATAGGAAGGCAAGAAATTGAGAAGGGGATGCTGATAATTACAAAGTCCTGAAGAGTGCTCTAATAGATGGGTTTGTCCTAACCACTGAACAGTACAGGTTGCAGTTCAGAGACACCCAGAAGACACAGACACACTGACTTTGTAGAATGTGCTACTAAGGCTCTGGAAGGCTGGTTACTGGGCAGTAAAGTGTGTGACTATACAGGATTGTATAATCTAATCATGAGAGAACAGATTCTTAATAACTGTCAGAACCAGTTGTTGCATCAGCACTTGGTTGACTCTGCTCTGACCTCTCCCCAATAATTGGGAAAGAAGGCAGACAAATGGGTCAGACCAGGGTGAAGCAGAAGGTACAGAACGAAGGTGGTGAACAGAAGAAGCAAGACCAAAAGGGTGGGGAGAAAGCTAAAGACCAGAAGTCTTCACAAGGTCCCCAAAAAGCTACTAATGGTGGGAGTCCCCAATCCAAAAAGAAAGAAGGTCCAAGAAAACCATGGTGCAAAGTTTGTAAAAGTAATACTCACTAGACTAGTGAGTGCACCAAAAAGGAGACAGCTCCAGCCACCATTGCCCCTAAGGCAACTTTTCCCTCTAGTTCAGCTCCAAGTGGTGGTTCTCAACAGAAGGGTGTAGTAGGGTTAACCCTGGGAACTGAGATGGACTCTGGCCTAGTCAAAGTACCCACTCAAGCTGTTTTGATCTGTGAGGGGGCATGGATATGCCCCCTCTGTGAGTCCCAGTAACGTGGGCAAGTACAGACAAACTCCTTTAATCAATAAGCAAATGGACTCAGGCCTACAGGGACACAGGTGTCAGTGTCACAATGGTGATACCTGACTTTGTGGACGCTGGACAAGTGATACATGGTGAGATTTACCAAGTGATCAATGCTAGCAATGTCACTACCACACATAGTATGGCAGTTGTTAATTTCTCCTGGGGAGAGGTAACTGGTCATAAGAAGGTTGTGATAAGTTCAGACCTCCCTGTAGAATGATTGCTTGGCAACAGCCTAGAGACTTCAGCCTGGTCTTTCAGTGCCTAGGTCACAGGTCTAAAAGTGTAACACTGAACAGACACTGGATTCTGGAATAATGGACCAGTTGCCTACCAGGAAAAGGAGCAGTAGGGTTAAGGCTTTGCCTTCCCCCCTTTACTCAGAGTGAGGATCATCCTTCTGAGGAAGCTGATTGTGAGCCTGAAGAAGGCACTGTCCCAGAAAAGCTTGAACCTGATCAGCTTGAGTTCTTAGAGACAGGTGGTCCTTACACGGCAGATCTGAGTCAGGTGCAGTTGGACTGCCCTTCTCTTGAACCCCTCAGACAGCAAGCTGTTGCTGAAGCAGCAGGGAATGCTAGTGGCACCCATAGAATCTATTGGGATGAAGGGTGTAGGAGAGTAGGGTCTGCTTTTCTATGTCCACCCCCACTTTTTCTTTTTGCTTTACTGGTTTTCAACTTAATATGGCTGTGGGCCTGCTAATCAGACCCACAGCCTGCTGTTCTCTCTCTGAATGCATACCACGTACTTTAGGTACATCACCAATTGGGAATTGGGTCACCTTATGAGCCCCTGTACAGTGTACCTTAGGTACCCAGGGCAAAGGTGCATCCAAGGCCTACCAGGGGCTGCAGCATGTATTATGCCACCCCTGGCTAGCCATCTAAACTGACACCACAGGCTGATCACTCAGCTGGGGCAAGGTCGTGTAATCACCCCTTGCTTAGGTGTAGTATCCCTATACCTACCTTTACATATAGACACATATATACCTATAAGTCACTCCTAAGGCAGGCCTTAACAATCCTGGAGGCAGAGTGCTTGGGTTCATGTGAGATGGTGCCCTAGCATGAGCTGAGCCCATCTGCAGCTTTCAGAACCATGTCCTTATAGCTGTTCTATGATATAGCCACACCATATACTCTTAAGTGCATTATTATCCTCGCGGTTGAATGCTAACTTTGGTTTAGCTTTATCAAAACATATCGTGTGAGGGGTCATACGCTTTGGAATACCACCCCCTCGCCAGTTCTGGCGACGGGGGTAGCATTCCACCCTTCTAGAGGGAGAAGACATGTTCTTCCTACTAAACCCGGTTAAAGTTAACCGGAGCCTCAGCATCACAAAATGGATGCTGCTGCCACAGACACAAGTCTGACCTCCTGCTGCGAGGGAGGCTTGGACAATAGGTTTCCTGTCTTGGGAGGTGCTAACACCACCCCAGACAGGCCATAGTGTATTGGGGCAGAGAGGGCTGAACGAAATGAGACACTGCCTAGGGCACACAAGGTGTCCCATGCATAGCCCAGTTCAAACCAGTTGCTGGGGCTCTCCAGCCCCAGCTCTGGCACGAAACTGGACAAAGGAAAAGGGGTGTAACCACCCCCTTCCCTGGTCCCACCCATAGGAGGAACCTAGCAGGTCATCCAGCCCTCAGATTGGTATATAGGAAGGAGCTGAGTCAAGAGACTTTAGATTTATCCTGAACTGAAACTCAGCTGAAGAATCTCCCTTGTGGTCGAAGAGTGACCACCCTGTGCAAACAGGCACCATCCAGCGATCTGCGGTTTGCTTTATTGACGCTCCCGCCGGAGCCCGATCACAGAGCCTCACAAGAACCAGACTTCCATACTTCCCTGAGCCCGATCCACAGCCACAGCAAAGCTGAGACCCGTGGAGGCGACGAGAGACGTGGGACCGGCCATCTTGGAAAACCTGCACTTTGCTACCTGCGCAGCTCCCAAGGCACCCTCGAAGCTGTGCATTGGGGATTGAGAAGCCACAGCCCTCTGCACCTTCTACGCCGACGCACAGCCCTCCACACTCCACGAGTACCGCGTGGGGCCTGCTAGTGTTTTTGTGCTCGATGCGTTAGACCCCTGCTTGGTTTACTTTTTAGAGGACCTGCATCAGTATCTGTTTGCGGCAGTTAGGGTGACCCACGAGGGCAAATGCACACAAAACTTTAAATCGGGCAGAGGGGTTCGACAAGGGTGCATCCTGGCCCCTTTACTTTTTACTCTATATACCAATAGTATAGATTAAACTCAAGGCAATGCCAGTCTGGATGTTTCACGTGTAGGAAACAGTTCCATCTCGGTTCTCCTATAGGCGGACGATGCCGTCCTATTAGCCCGCACCCCAATAGGCCTACAGAGACTATTGAACACCTTTGGGGAATTCATGGGTTCTCTGGACCTGGTAGTTAATATCGCTAAATCACACGTCCTGACTATGGGACCACGTAAACATAAGGTTAGAACCTTTGATTGCAAATGGGCGGAGGTCACAAGTGTTAAGGTTTTTCCTTACCTTGGGGTCCTGTTCGATGATAGATGCTCATGGGTCCCCCAGTTTTTAGCTGAAAGAAATAGTGTAACCAGGTCCTCATCTGCCATTTTAAGTTTTGCTCATCGACTGGGTGGTAAACCATGTGAGGCTGTTCTTGCAATCCATAAGGCAAAATGCTTAGCAATAGCCATATATGGCGCAGCAATATGGGGGTACAAGCAAGCAGAAGGGGTACAGAAGGTTGAAAATATTTTTTTTCCGTACACTCCTCTCTATCCCCCAATCATCCCTAACCTTTGCTGTACACCAGGAGCTGGGGATGGGATATGTCTCCGACCTGATGAGTATGGCTCCACTAATTTTTTGGATAAAAACGTGGCTGAACCCCGAACTTACTCTTAATCGGCAGATTTTAAAAGACTGCTTTCTTCTAGATAGAGCAATTGATATACCTTGGCTCTCTTATATTAAGGCTATGTTTACCAAACTAAGGCGCCCTGAAATTTATGCAAAACCGGAAGGAATCACCAAAGGTGATATTAGTTGGGTGAAAGTGCACTTCCAGAGTTTGAGGGCACAGGAACGTGAGAGCGAGGAACTAAAAAAAACTCTGGTTATGGCTCATTTTTTATTAATTACATCCCCATCTATTGAGCCTTACCTAAAGCTAGTAAATAAGCTGTTCCATCGCTTCTTATTGACAAGATATCGTTTTATTTTGATTCATTTTATACTGGGGAATTTTCAGGGCTGGAACAAACCAGAGGATGCAGCACTATGTGAGTGCGATCAGAGTTCATTTCAAGATACGGTTCACTTTACATTATTCTGTGATCTGTACTCTGATATTAGAAAGAAGTTTATTCTCCCACTTTTATGAGGGAAGGGGTTTCTTTAGGTCAAATATGCTTTAATGTATTTGCAATTACTAGACAGCCCATGGAATATTTTTAATGTTGCAAATTTTTTTGTAGCTGCTGCCCGGAGGAGAAAAATAAGATGTCCAGTAATGATTGTAACATGAATTTTATTGTATTTTTTAATGTAAATCAAAATGGCATATGGATTTAGTTAAACATGAGATTGTTTTAAAAAATGTTGTGTCACCCAATTTGTATTTTAATGTTTTGTGTATTTTGTGATTAACTTTTATGATTTTAACTAATCGAATAAAGTGGTTTGACTGACTGACTGACTGCTCGATGCGTCTGTCCGGTCACTTGCCCGTTGACTAGTGGCCTCTGTGACGATGCACCTACACATTTACACCACTGGCCTGGTTGCTCCAGGCTGGCCCTTGCTTCCCTGTAAAGGAGAAGCCCATCAGACCTTGCTGGTCTGATCAAGAAACCATCTTCGATTCCTGCGTGGGATGCCTTTGCCAAAGCTTGTTGACTCCAATCCGGAGGCCGACACTGCCGACAGTGGGATCCTTTGTGGGACAGTCCATGCCCAGCTCCTTGTCATCGTCGACACCTCCTGGTCCACGTGGCTGCAGAGACAAGCTTCACGGCATCACTTGATTGTTTCATGACATCGCCTGGTTCCTTCATGGTTCCTTCCTGGTCACTGGCTAGTGAGCCAGACTCTGTCCCCTCTGCTTTCAGGTACTCTTCATCCTCGATCCACCCTTGGATCCAACCGGACACTCCTCTCCTTGTCGCCTGCAGCGTCTTTCTCCAAGGCTCCATAGGATTCAGCGATGAAACCCGACACACTTTGACACCTATGCACCCGCTTCCAGTGGGTGAGGTAAAGCGAGTAATCCGGTGCTCCTGTGGGTATTGACTATCCTAGTGTTCTAGTTTTCATTAGCTTTCTCCTAGTCCATTCGGAAGTGTCCTAAAAGAACTAGTTTCTATTTCTTTTGTTTCCATTATAACTCAATGGTAACTCGCGTGTGTGTTGAGACACTGTACACGCCTCCCGTGGGCCTTCTGCTTCCTATCCTTTGGTGGTACAGCGTAGCCCCAGCGATTCCCTAGGCCCTAGGCCTATTCCTTGTCCGTGACATGGTTCTTATACCATGATTTTAGTATATGGTTTAGCGTGCCCCTAGGGCCCTACTGTATTAACTTATTGTATGATAATTGAGTAACTTGTTATGTGCTTTTGCCTCTGACCTCATAAAGAGTTCAGAGCGGTTGTGTTAGAAATAAATACATATATATTTTATATATAACCTGTGTGGTGTCCTTTCATTTGGTATTAAAAGCGTTACATATGGTAAAACAGCTGGCTTCACATGCCCTCTTGATTTTAGCCTAAGACTTCTTTGTCCATGCTACCACTAGGATAGCTGGTCTATAAGGTTGACTTTAGAACCATCACCATAAGGGTTGTTTGGGCTGATACAGGGTGCCCACTAGAATAGTGGACATCACATATCAGACCAACTTCTCACATTGGTGTGCAGCGGTTAGGATAAGAGCCTGCTGTTGTTTTACCAATTGTAATCTTTTTTTTATTTTTATTATCAGCACAGAGTGAAAACTCAACAAAAATAACACATATAGACCATCAAAATCTGTACATGTATTTATACAGAATGGCAAAAAAATACAGAATATTAGAGATACACAATGTTTAACAGAGAATTCATACCATTTTAAAAAGAAAAGAGCTAAGAAGATTTTAAATAAAATTGCCCCAAATTTTCTCAAATTTAAGCATAGACCTAGTACCCCTAATTCGGGCTATTCCAGGTTCCATGTTTTGTATTTCATTGACCAGGGACCACCACTGCATATTATGTGGCGGCTGTGGCGATATCCATGCCTGAGCTATAGTAAGTTTAGCACAAGATAACAAAATAGTAATTAAAGCTTTTTGAGGTAAAGTAATACTATGTATATCTAGAAGTACAGTAGAAGCTGACAATAATGGTGGTCTTACCAATTTAAATTTCAAAACGTTATCTAAATTAAGCCAAAGGTCATTCAGTTCCGGGCAGGAAAATAACATGTGTTCAATATTAGCGCCCACAGTATCGCACTTAGGGCATTTGGTACGATCGGTATATAATGCATTTGAAGACCATTTGAGGATCACTTCCGGGGTACGGTATAACAAACAAGAAGTTTTAAATTGTTGCAATCGAAGGCTAGCTGATTGAACCAAACTGTTGATTTTAGAGAGAGAGTGAGAGATCTGATCCGGAAAGATCGTCATTCCAAGTTTAGAGCTCCACTTCTCCGCTAGTTTGGAGCAATCTTGTTTTACATAAGACATTAAACAGTTATAGCCGGTGCTTATTACTGATTTAGTTTTAGATGAGTAGAGGCACTCCCAAATATCAGATTCTGAGACAGTTAAAATTTTCATCTGGCGTATCAAAAAGTCATGTACCTGGATATATTTAAACCTCATAGACTCCGTAAGATGGTACAGATGTTTTAGTGTCTCAAAGTTTAAACCGCCATAAGCACTATACAAATCCCCTAAGGTTACAATATCGTGGGTTACCCAAGCACTAGCCCGACATTCATTACATATCCCCGGAAGTCCTGGGTTATTCCAAAGCCTTAATTTTGAATGATAGAAAGAGGTCTTACAGAAATGCATCATACCGAACCATATCTTAGTAATATCTCGAGCTGTCTTAAATTTGACTCTTTTGTAAAAGTTTGGGTCATTCAATCTTAGCAGAAACATTCTTGCATCTAAATTCAGCATAATGGTATGGCATTTTTTTTTCAACTCAGGGTTAAGCAAGGAACGAAGGCGCCCAATGAAAGTTGCCCAAAAGTAAAGTTTAATGTCTGGGAAGCAAAGACCTCCCATATCAGTAGATCCTTTTAATGAGAATAAACTTGTTTGTGCGTTCCGATAACCCCAAATGAAGCTGCTAAAAATTCCATCCAGCTTTTTTAAAAAAACATTATTAAGTGCCAAAGGAATAGAACGAAAAAAATAAAGAAATTTCGGCAGAATTTTCATCTTAATCAAGTTTATTCTACTTATAATATTTAATGGTAGTTTATGCCATTTTTTAAGAAGCTGTTTAGTTGATTTGACAAGCACATCGTAGTTAATGGGAATTATATCACATATCTTAGATGATATTTTCACCCCCAAATAATTAGCTGCCTTACAGACTCCCAAAGTTCCCCCGATAATTTATAGTTGACCACTATCTTGGTTTTATTCGCATTTAATTTTTAGCCAGAGACATTGCCAAATGTTTCCGCTTCAACCATGATGCCCTCTAGTGCTGTTGTGACATTTGATGAATATATTGCAATGTCATCCGCATATGCAGTAATTTTCAAACAGTGGGGTCCAGAGCAAAATGGAATTATCCTAGGCTGGGCCAGGAGTGCAGAAAGAAATGGCTCCATAGATATTGAGAAGAGCAGAGGTGACAACGGGCACCCCTGGCGAGTGCCCCGTGCAATGGAAAAAGCAGAGGATAGCAGACCTGAATATCTAATTTTAGCCGTGGGTTGGTCGTATAGAGCCCGAATCCAGCTGACCATTTTAACCCTGAAACCGATGAAAGACAACAGAGACCAAAGATAATCCCACTCCACTCGGTCAAAAGCCTTTTTGGCATCTAATAAAATCATGCCGAGTGGGGAGGAACCAATTGTAATCTTAAGATATCATTTGAAAGATCGCATTAGGTACCTATAGGTACATATAACAAGAGTTATAACACTTAAGTTCTACTGAACTTAGTTGTTGTAGACCAAAGGGCCTAGAACACCCTAACTACAACTCCTAGAGAGGTTTAGTAGGAAACACGTAGTGTAGGTAGGTGCACACACCACACCTCACTAGATCATGTCTACCACAGTGGACTCTACCTGTGGGAACTGACCCTCCAAGGGCAGCTTCTAGATATGATGCACTCAACTTCCATGAGCTGAGACACTTGTGTACCACAAGGAAGTTGAAACAGGGTTCCAACCCTACCCTTCAGCACCTGATAGAACTCCTAGAAAGTCATGATGTTCTTAAGGCCTCTAACCCAGGCCCCTCAGGTAATGCAAATGAGGTCCTACCCTCAGCAGAAGATGCCACTGATCCTCCAATCATAGATGATGAGGAAGATGTGGATGGAGAAGATTCTGTAGAAGAGATAGACAGCCAGGTCCAAGTTAGGAGACTTAGCCAGGCTAACCTAAGCCTATATGGGACTGGAGAGGGGGCAGCCCTCTACAGACCTATCAGTAGACTTAACCAGAGGTATAGGAGGGACAGATCCCACTCAGGGGAATCTCTCCACTCCAATGCTTCAAGGGGTTCTCAGAGGGGAATGACTTCCCCTTAGAGAAGAGAACACCAGGCTAGGATGAGGGAAGTCAATCTCAGAATTGAGAGAGAAGAACTTGCCCTAGCCAAAGAGAAGCTTGCTCTTGCAAGAGAGAAAAAGTTAAGGAAGTTAGAGTCCACTGGTGGCAGCAATAACCCTAAGGTTAAAGACAGGTCCTATGAAAATAGACACCTGAGTAAGATTGTGCCCCCTTACAAAGTTGAGGATGACATCCACAAATGGATACCTGCTTTGGAGAGGGCCTACAAAGTACAGCAGGTACCCCAAAGTCAGTGGGCAGCAATCTTATGGCTCTCCTTTTCAGAAAAAGGAAGAGACACGCTCCTCACAGTTAGTGATGATGATGCTAACAATTACACTGTCCTGAAGAGTGCTCTGATTGATGGGTTTGGCCTAACCACTGAACAGTACAGGTTGATGTTCAGAGATACCCAGAAGGCACAGACTCAGGACTGGACTGATTTTGTTGATTGTGCCACTAAGGCTCTGGAAGGTTGGTTATTGGGAAGTAAAGTCAAGGACTATACAGGATTCTATAATTTGATTATGAGAGAGCAAATAATCAGAGAACCCAGAACCAAGGTGGTGATCAGAAGAAGGCAGACCAGAAGGGTGGAGATCAGAAACAAAACGACCAGAAGTCTTCAACAGGCCCCCAAAAAGCTAATGAAGGGGGTCCCAAAACTCTAAGAAGAAGAAAGAAGGTCCAAAGAAACCTTGGTGTAATTATTGTAAATCTGCCTCTCACAGGTTCAGTGAGTGCACTAAGAAAGGTACAGCCCCTACCACTGTTGCCCCTAAGGCATCTGCATCCCCTAGTTCAGCTGGCAGTGGTAGTACTCAACCCAAGGCTATAGTAGGGTTAACCCTGGGAACTGACCGTATAACCCTTTCCTCCGCACCCACTGGTCCTCTGCCTCTAGCGCCATGAAACCGATTTCGGTATAAGAGCGCTCTATAAATATTTTAAAATTCAAATTCAAACTGAGATGGATTCTGGCCTAGTCAGGATTCCAACTCAGGCTGTTCTTGTCTGTGATGTGGACATGGTTATGTCCTCTACTGTGAGTCCCAGTACTCTGGGCGAATACAGGCAAACGAATTTGATCAATGATAAAGTGGCTCAAGCCTACAGGGACACATGTGCCAGTGTCACTATGGTGACACCTGACTTTGTAGACCCTGGACTGATTGTACTGGGTGATAATTACCTCGTGACCAATGCTAGCAATGTCACTACTACCCATAGTGTTGCAGTTGTTAATTTCTCCTGGGGAGGTGTAACTGGCCTCAAAAGAGTTGTGGTAAGTGCAGACCTCCCACTTGAATGTCTATTGGGCAATGATCTTGAATCCTCAGTATGGTCAGAAGTAGAGTATAGGACTCATGCAGAGATGTTAGGCATATCAGCTCATGTCCTTGCTGTGACCAGGTCACAGGCCAAAAAGTGCCAAACTGAACAGGCCATGGATCCTGAAACTATGGACCAAGTGTCACCCAAGTGAAAGAGCAGTAGGGTTAAGGCAGTGCCTTCCCCCTGCCTCCAAGTACAGATTAGCCTTCACAGGAAGCTGGTTGTGAGACCACGGAAGGAACTGTCCTAGAAGAACTTGAACCTGACCAGGTTGAGTTTCTTGGGACAGGGGGACCTTCAAGGGCAGCCTTGAGGCAGGCACAGTTAGACTGTTCCTCTCTTGAACCCCTCAGACAGCAAGCTGCTTCTGAGGTTGCTGGGAATGCTACAGATACCCACAGAGTTTACTGGGATGAAGGACTCCTTTATTCAGAGGCTAGAGACCCCAAGCCTGGTTCATCCAGGAGGTTGGTCATACCTCTGGCATTCAGGGCTTTCCTTCTTACCTTAGCCCATGATATTCCCTTAGCAGGACACTTGGGTCAGAATAAGACTTGGGACAGGCTTGTCCCTCACTTTCACTGGCCCCATATGTCAGAAGATACCAAGGAGTTTTGTCGCTCCTGTGTGACCTGTCAAACCACTGGCAAATCAGGTGGCACAACAAAGGCCCCCCTCATACTACTACCTGTGGTGGGGGTACCCTTTGAAAGAGTAGGGATTGACATTGTTGGACCAATGGATCCCCAAACAGCCTCTGGGCACAGATTTGTACTGGTAGTAGTGGATCATGCCACCAGGTATCCAGAAGCTATTCCCCTAAGGACCACATCAGCTCCTGTTGTGGCAAGAGCCCTCCTGGGAGTTTTCTCAAGAGTGGGCTTTCCGAAGGAGGTTGTCTCAGATAGAGATGCAAACTTTATGTCTGGATACGAGACTGCAATGTGGAAGGAGTGTGGTGTAAGTTACAAATTTACTACACCCTACTATCCACAGTGCAATGGACTTGTTGAAAGATTTAACAAGACCTTAAAGGGTATGATTAAGGGTTTACCTGAAAAGCTTAGGCGAAGATGGGACATCCTTCTACCCTGCCTTCTGTTTGCTTACAGAGAGGTCCAACAAAAGGGATTGAACTTTTGTTTGGGCATCCTGTAAGGGGACCCCTATGTCTGGTGAAGGAAGGATGGGAGTTACCTCTCAAAAAGCCTAAACAAGACATAGTGGACTATGTACTTGGTCTCTGCTGCAGGATGGCTGAGTATATGAAGAAGGCTTCTAAAAACCTTGAGTCTAGCCAAGAACTCCAAAAAGCTTGGCATGACCAAAAGGCTGTGCTGACTGTGTACCAGCCAGGACAGAAGGTGTGGGTGCTGGAGCCAGTGGCCCCAGCAGCACTCCAAGACAAATGGTCTGGACCCCACACAATTGTTGAGCAAAAGGGAGAGGTTATCTACCTGGTGGACCTTGGAACTCCCAGGAGCCCCCACAGGTTGCTCCATGTCAACAGACTCAAAGCATATGTTCACAGGGCAGACGTGGGCTTGCTCATGGCTACAGGTGAGGGGCAGGAGGAAGAGAGTGACCCTCTCCCAGACCTGCTGACTCAGAACCCTGATGATGGTTTGTTGATGGTGTGGCCTTAGCTGGCAGCCTCACTGGCCAGCAGCAACAGGACTGCAGACAAGTTCTCCAGTCCTTCAGACATATGTTTTCCTTGACACCTAGTCAGACAAACTGGTGCACCCATGAGGTGGACACTGGTGACAGTCTGCCTATGAAGAGTAAAATCTACAGGCTACCTGACCATGTCAGAGACTGCATAAAGACTGAGGTACAGAAAATGGCGGAACTGGGACTTATTGAGCCAACAGAGAGCCCTTGGGCCAGTCCTGCTGTCTTTGTGCCAAAACCTCATACCCAAGATGGTAAGAGAGAGATGAGGTTTTGTGTGGAATATAGAGGTCTCAATTCTGTCACTAGGACAGATGCCCATCCAATTCCCAGGGCAGATGAGCTCATAGACAGATTGGCTTCTGCCAAGTTTTTGAGCACATTTGACCTGACAGCAGGCTACTGGCAGACCAGGCTAGCTGATGATGCAAACGCCAAAACTGCTTTCTCAACCCCAGGAGATCATTACCAATTTGTGGTGATGCCCTTTGGCTTGAAGAATGCACCTGCCACTTTCCAAAGGTTGGTGAACCAAGTTCTCTCTGGGTTGGATGACTTTTGTACAGCTTATCTTGATGATATTGCTGTCTTCAGCTCCACCTGGGAGGATCACCTGATCCACCTGAAGAAAGTTTTGAAGGCCTTGCAGAAGGCAGGCCTCACTATCAAGCCACTAAGTGCCAGAGAGGGCAGAGTAAGGTTGTGTACCTGGGCCACCTTGTTGGTGGGGATCAGGTTCAACCACTGGAGAGTAAGATCCAGACCATCAAACACTGGGCTCCTCCAACCAACCAGGCACAGGTCAGAGCTTTCTTGGGCCTGTCTGGTTACTGCAGGAAGTTCGTTAAGAATTATGGGTCCATTGTGACACCACCTAATGACTTGACTTCAAAGAAGATGCCCAAAAAAGTTCAGTGGACAGTAAGCTGTCAAAAGGCCTTTGAAGACCTGAAGAAGGCCATGTGCTCTGTGTTGGATTCCGTCCACTTAGCCCGCACACTGCAGGAACGTAGTATGAGCCAATCCACTTCCCCTGCCTATGTGCCACTCACAAAGTTATAACTATGAGTGTGCAGATGAACCAGGAAAGAAGGTGGAATATAATATAAGGAGACACCAAGTCAACTTCCACCCTTGTAGAACGATGGGATCACTGCTCCCTCCTCCACGCTTCTGCACCTACACAAACGAAAATACACTTCATGTACTTTTCCGACAGCTCAAGTACCAATGACCATGTCTTGTCACAACATTCACGTTTCTTACCAGTCAGGGATACAGGCTCTGCTTCGTGGAGACTTCGGGCAGCAGAAAATGCCAAATCCAGTCCGAGATAACTCCTCTCGTATTCGGGGACTAAACAAACACTAATCAGTGCTTCAAGTGTCTCTCGGGTCATGAGGGGAAAAAATGCCTCGTTACCGGCATAAAAAAACCCTATATGGTCTTGTTTGAACCAGGGAAGGGACAGGACATAAGACACAAGGAAAGCCAGTTATCCCAGCACTCGGATCAGAAACTAACTTGCGGAATGACCCAAAACGTCATTTCCGCACACAACAACATGGAGCGGTAAACGACGCGAAAGGAAACAAACCAAACGTTTGTTTCACAATGTGTCTCCAAAACGCTCCAACAAACACTGAGGCACTTTACAAATTAAAAACGATAGGCTCACAACGGGGGAGCAGGAGCCCCTATAAACCCCCCAATCAAAACACGTAATGGGAATTGGCAAAACACGGGAACGGAAAGGGCAAAAAGGAAACTGACTACCTGACTAAACCTGGATGCAAGGAATAGGGAAGCAGAATAGACTGAATTCGAAAGGGATCCAGAATCGCTCACGAGCCCGTGAGGAAACGGAAGCAGAAACCAACATCACAGGAACCAGAAACCAGGAACCAGGAACCCACACACTAGCAATATCAAGCAAGGAATGAAAGGTAGGACTAACCTATATCCCTGCCCTGGCAGGTCACATGATAACAATCCATGGTCACTGAAGGAAGACGTGACCCAAATCCTAACACTCTGCACCTATCCTGAAGAGTCCTGACTACTCTAAAGAGTTCATTGTCCAGACAGATGCTTCTGAGTTGGGGGTGGGAGCTGTGCTTTCACAATTGAATGTAGATGGATGGGATTTCTCTGCAATCTTGCTGCTTTTTGGACTCTGAACTCGACGTGCTGCCTGTGAGTACAGAACTCTCTGCCTCTCATCAACTTACAACTCGCCGTACCCGCTGCGCGGGTCCCGCTTCGCCAGAGGCTATTTCTGCACAGCGCCAGTGTTTGGAACCTTCCCTTGGGTGTTGGGACCTGCAGGGCTGCGAGCGTGTTGTGGGCGCAGGACTCCAAGTCCCAGGAGCACCCACAACTCCCAAGTAGTAACAGCTGGGACGCTCTCCCTGCAGGCTCCTCCCCTTGCTAGGCAACGCTGTAA
This sequence comes from Lissotriton vulgaris, assembly GCF_964263255.1. Taxonomy (NCBI): domain Eukaryota; kingdom Metazoa; phylum Chordata; class Amphibia; order Caudata; family Salamandridae; genus Lissotriton; species Lissotriton vulgaris. The sequence goes on along the minus strand of NC_141699.1, from coordinate 52,829,314 downwards.
AAACCTACCTCCTGCCTGCACATGAGGATTTCTCTGCAATCTTGCTGCTTTTTGGACTCTGAACTCGACGTGCTGCCTGTGAGTACAGAACTCTCTGCCTCTCATCAACTTACAACTCGCGGTACCCGCTGCGCGGGTCCCGCTTCGCCAGAGGCTATTTCTGCACAGCGCCAGTGTTTGGAACCTTCCCTTGGGTGTTGGGACCTGCAGGGCTGCGAGCGTATTGTGGGCGCAGGACTCCAAGTCCCAGGAGCACCCACAACTCCCAAGTAGTAGTAGTAGATGGTCAAGACCATCCCATTGCTTTTATTAGCAGAAGGCTGACCCCTAGAGAGAAACGTTGGTCAGCCATTGAGAGGTAGGCCTTTGCTGTGGTTTGGGCCCTGAAGAAGCTGAGGCCATACTTGTTCGGCACTCACTTAAAGAATCAGACCGACCATAAGCCCCTCTTGTGGCTAAATCAGATGAAGGGTGAAAATCCCAAACTGCTCAGGTGGTCCATTTCCCTACATGGGATGGACTTTACAGTGGAACATAGGCCTGGGACTGACCATGGTAATGCAGATGGTCTCTCCGGATATTTCCACTTAGAACATGAAGACTCAACTGGTCAAGGTTAGTTTAATGTCCCTGCGTTTGGGGGGGGGTTATGTCGGAGAGTAGGGCCTGCTTTCCTATGGTCACCCCACTTTTTGCTTTTTGCTTTACTGGTTTTTGACTTAATATGGCTGTGGGCCTGCTAATCAGACCCACAGCCCAGCTGTTCTCTCTCTAAATTCATACCATGTACTTTAGGTACATCACCAATTGGGAATTGGGTCACCTTATGAGTCCCTGTACAGTGTACCTTAGGTACCCAGGGCATAGGTGCATCCAAGGCCTACCAAGGGCCCCAGCATGTATTATGCCACCCCTGGCTGGCCATTCACATTGACACAACTGGCTGATCACTCAACTGGGGAAAGGTTGTGCAATCACCCCTTGCTTAGGTGTAGTATCCCTATACCTACCTTTACATATAGACACATATATACCTATAAGTCACTCCTATGGAAGGCCTTAAAAATCCTGGAGGCAGAGTGCTTGGGTTTATGTGAGATGGTGCTCTAGCATGAGCATAGCCCGTCTGCAGCTTTTGGAACCATGTCCTTATAGCTGTTCTATGATATAGCCATACCATATACTAAGTGCATTATCATCCTCGCGGTTGATTGCTAACTTTGGTTTGGCTTTATCAAAACATGTTGTGTAAGGTGTCATATGCTTTGGAATACTACCCCCTCACCAGTTCTGGTGACTGGGGTAGCATTCCACCCTTCTAGAGGGAGAAGACATGTTGTTCCTACTAAACCCGATTAAAGTTAACCAGAGCCTCAGCATCACAAAATGGATAGTGCGGCCACAGACACAAGTCTTACCTCCTGCTGCTGGGAGTCCTTCCAGTGAGGGAGGCTTGGACAATAGGTTTCCTGTCTTGGGAGGTGCTAGCACCACCTAAGACGGGCCATAGTGTATTGGGGCAGGGAGTGCTGAATGAAATGAGACGCTGCCTGGGGCACACAAGGTGTCCCATGCATAGTCCGGTTCAAACCAGTTGATGGGGCACTACAGCTCCAGCTCTGGCGTGAAACTGGACAAAGGGAAAGGGGTGTAACCACCCCCTTCCCTGGTCCCACCCATAGGAGGAACCTAGCAGGTAATCCAGCCTCTCAGATTGGTATATAGGAAGGAGCTGAGTCAAGAGACTTTAGATTTATCCTGAACTGAAACTTAAAATGAAACTCTGGACCTACGACGTTCTACTGAAGATAGAAGACTGAAGAATCTCCCTTGTGGTCAAGGAGTGACCACCCTGTGCAAACAGGCACCATCCAGCGATCTGCGGTTTGCTTTTGTCAATGCTCCCGCTGGAGCCTGATCACAGAGCGTGACAAGAACGAGACTTCCAGACTTCTCTGAGTCCGATCCACAGTCACAGCAGAGCTGAGACCCGTGGATGCGATGAGAGACGTGGGACTGGCCTTCTTGGAAAACCTGCACTTTGCTACCTGCGCAGCTCCCGAGGCACCCTCGAAGCTGCGCATTGGGGATTGAGAAGCCCTAGCCACGAGCACCTACTACACCGACACACAGCCCTCCACACTCAACGAGTGCTGCGTGGGGCCTGCTAGTGTTTGTGTGCTCAACGCATCTGCCCGGTCACTTGCCCATTGGCTAGTGGCCTCTGTGACAATGAACCTATGAATTTACACTGCTGGCCTGGTTGCTCTAGGCTGGCCTTTGCTTCCCTCAAAAGAAGAAGCCCATCAGACCTTGTTGGTCTGATCCAGAAGCCATCTTTGATTCCTGCATAGGTTGCCTTTGCCAAAGCTTGTTGACTCCAATCCGGAAGCCAACACAGCCGACAGCGAGATCCTTTGTGGCTGTCTGAAGAGAATGCACATCCCCAGCCCCTGTCACTCCAAAGCCAGACAGTCAATCCACTAACCCAGCAGAGGCACACAGGATGGCTAAGCAAGAAAATACCTACTTTCTAAAAGTGGTATTTTCGAACACAGAACATAAAAATCTTTACTAAAAGATATGTTTTTAGGGGTGTGGTCAAGATGGCGACCTAAGAGGATGCTGATTCCAGTGGCTCCCCGTTCCGTGCTCCCCTAACCGGCCACATTCTACTTCAAACTCCCCCATCAGCACACAGGGGTTAACGGGGAGATGAGCACATAAATGGCGCCTGGTCTGCTGGTGCTTTTGAAGGTCGAGAGCGGCGGTGGCGATCTTGAAAGGTTCAACTCCGGACATCACGAAATGGCGCCCTGACCGGGAGAGCACCGGTGCACTCGAGAGCGGGGTCAGAGAAGGAGCCTCTGAACTTGTGGAGTCTGGGGAGCCAGCCATTGGAGGGTTGCCCACACCGGAGAGCCACCTGATCACAGCTGTAGAGACCTCGCGGAGCAGCGAGTACCCGATCGCTGCCCCTCCGGGACAACGAGCGTGTGGAGTGCTGCAAAAATTGAGACAGCGGCAGAAGGGCCTACACCTCAGGAGCTCAGGACCGGGCGCTGCCCCTGCAGTTCACCTGCGGCACACCATCATCCCGTGTGCTGGAGGGGAGCGGCGCCTGCAGCCGGAGTGAGCAGAGAGGAAGAACTTTGGGCGCTCGATCTTCAGGTGATCTGGGGGCTTGGGAACAACAGCGACGGCCCTGAAGAGCCGGACCCCGGGCATCGCAAAATGGAGCTCTAGCGGTGGGGGCGCTGGAGCAGCCAGGAGCGGGGCCCGAGTGGGAGATCAAGGGCCTGGCGGTTTGGTGGGTCTGCCCGTGGGGGGGCCGTCTGCACCGCAGGGGAGGCTTGACCAGGACAACAGAGGCCCCATGGAGCAGCATTAGTCCGTTTGCGCCCCCGCAGAAGGAGAGCGAGAGGAGGGTGCGCAAATCAAGGCTGGGGCATTGGGGCCTGCACCAGAGGGGCGGAGATCCAGGTGCCTAGGCCCAGGACCAGACCCTAGCATACATCGAAGCGAGCGTCTCAGTTTTGGAAGGGCGGCATACTGGACCGGACACTACGGGGGAACTCTCCCCTGGGGAGCCCCGCCTGAGAGGAACTGCGATGGTGGTGAGGGCCCTCGGGGGCCCACACCTGGTGCACAAAGGGCCAGTGATAGGCCCTCACACACTGGGCCTACAACACAAAGGCAGAACCAGTGAGGGGTCCCGCTGGGCCACTCTGAGGTGAGCGCCGGCACAGAGTGACTGTAGGGGTGAGCCTGGGGGCGCCGGTGGCTGGCGTGGGGGAACCAGCATACATAAACCCACTGGGCAGTTCGCCAGGGGAGGCAGCAGAGTAGAAGGCATGGGGGGGGTGGGGCCGCTCCCCCCCTCAAACAGCACAACAGCGCGGACCCTCGTGAGTGAAAGGGAGTCCCCCGGCAGACGTGCAGCAACTGGCTTCCAACTGCTGGACACATCACAGCTGTGTTCAAGTGGGCAGACCATCAACGCCAAATAGACCAAGGCGGGCACCGGCCCAAAAGACTTCAGCCGAGCATGGCCAGCACAAGAAAAACAGGGGAGCGCTTAGTCACAGACATGCTACTCAGAGGCTCTTCCAAAGGGGACAGAGGGCCCCCCTCGCCAGCTGCGATGAAGCCTCTTACGGAGACTCAGGAGATGGAGAGGTGCCCATCACCAACTCATTTCTAGAGACCTTATTCAATTCCTTGTGGGAAGATTTCCACACACTAAAATAGGAAGTGGCCGGAGAGGTTCGGGAGATACACCATGAAGTGGACGGTTTGGGCAAGAGGGTGGCGGCCGTTGAGGACTCAGATCAAACCAGAAGTGAGGAAATGAATCCGCTTCAGCAAGAACTTCTCCGTCTTCGAGACCAACAGGTAGACCTGGAAGCGCATGCCGAGGATCTCATAAACAGATCTCGATGCAATAACATACGAGTCAGAGGTGTCCCATCTAAGGCAGAAGGGGCAGATATCACTGGGTACCTACAATGCTTGTTCCGAGAGATTTTGGGGGAACCAGTGACCTTTGCGGTCCGCATCGACGGATCTTTAAATGGAACGGAACTTTGCAACAATTGCGATCCCTCCACAACACTTGTGCCCTACTAGGCATTGCACATTAGGAAGGCCCATTATCACCAAGATCATCCCAACAACCCTCATAGAGAGGGTGGCAAATGGTTGGCCATAGAAGATCTCCCGATGCGGGCCTGAAACCAGATCCGGCCACCAAGTCCCAAGAACGGGCCAGGGCCATTCAAGAGGTGGCCAAGGACACATCGCCGACAGAATGAGTTGGCCGTGTGATGGTCGCCTCGGCTACACGTTCTACACGGAATTTTCACCACAGGTCCAAGATATGAGTTTCCTAGCCTGGGACTATGACACAATGTAGGTGTTTTTGTGTTGGGGTTAGGGTGGGGGGTGGAGGTCTGCATTTCAAAAGTTGGTTTGTTTGGCAGGAGGGGATGGGGCTTGGTATGTTGGGGGTTTGGGCTGGGGGGCCCTGGGGGGGTGAGGGTCCCGTGTGTCGCACAACTGGGGGGTTTACATGTCTTGCCTGATCCAGGCAACCCCCCCGAGGTGTAACATCTCCCACATACACGGATACCATGTCTGTCAACGCCCTTAAAGTAATTAACGTAAAGGGGCTCGACAATCCTATCAAGCAGCGCGTGGTGCTTTCCTACCTGGAGAACTCAGGCGCCTCAACCTGCTTGCTACAGGAAACACATCTCTCCAGGGATTGGCCCAGAATGCGCTCCAGAGCTTTCCCTTGAAAATGTTACCCTTCCCCTAATGAGAAAAAAGCGGGAGTTGCCATTCTCTTCGCTAGTCACTTTCACGGCAAGGTGGGGACAAGGTTGCAGAAATTAAAGGCAGACTCCTCGCTTGCAATGTGCGAGTGGGGGACATGTCCTTAGTCATCGGATCTATATATGTCCCTAACTCCGGGCAAGAGTCGTTACTCAAGGGGGCCCTATTTGATACCCTTACACTCCAGACTCGCTACACACTTGTGGGTGGCGATCTCAACCTGGTAATGGACCAAGCCAAAGATAGATCAGGTCACCAATTTGGCGCCACAGGAGCGATTTCCACAAAGGGAAGGAACTGGTTGGCTAGTCGAGGCATCTCAGACATCTGGCGGGAGGCACATCCCCTCACTACTCAATACACGTCCTACTCTCATGTCCATCACACTTATGCTCGTTTAGATCATTTCTTGGGGTCCCCAGATATTGCCGCAACGATAAAGGATGTAGACATAATCCCTGCGGGCCTCCGACCATGATGAGGTTACACTCACGATCACTGTCCCACACGTGCCCACTCAAAGAGGCCGATGGCGCCTACGAGAGGCCCTCCTACAGAGACAAGGTGTTACACAACAACTGCACAAAAACATAAAAGAATACTTAGCATGTAACGATACACCTGACGCACCAGTGACAGCGGTATGGGGAACGCTTAAGGCGGTGGTGCTTGGTGATCTCATCACGATATCAGCAGCCGAGGCTAAGGAACATAGGGATAAAAGGGAGGCGCTTTCGGCGCAGGTGGCAGAACTAGAGAGTGCACAGTCGCACTGGGGCCCCCAGGATTTGGCGACAACTAAAAGCGGCCAGAGCGCAACTGGCAGGACTGGATCTCGATCGCGCTGAATATGCGGACCTTAGGTTGCAACATTCTTAATATGTGAGAGACGATAAAACTGCACGACTGCTGGCAAGCAAACTCAGGGCGCGGGTTCAGAGGTCTAAGATCACCACTATCCAGGACAACCAAGGACGGGAGCTCCAAGAGGACGTTAAAATTGCGAAAGACTTTCGGGCCTTCTATGCTGAGTTATACAGCACAGATCTCTCTCCAGATAAAGGGTAGGCAGAATATTTGAACGAGGAGGCGGTAACAGCGCTCAACGAAGCTGGTGCTACTTCATTAGATGCACCTATCAGGACGGAGGAAGTGATAGCGGCGATTCCACACCTAAAGCCTCTGAAAGCGCCGGGGCCAGACGGCTTCACATGTGTCTATAAAGCATTTTGTCCCCTGCTAGTGCCCCTCTTGAATAAGTTATTTAATTCCTTCCAAGGGCCGGGCCCTACCCCCACCCCCGACATGCCTGTGGCCGATGTCATAGTACTGCCGAAGCCGGGCAAAGATGCTACGCAATGCACCTCTTATAGGCCCATATCTCTGCTCAATTTCGATCTCAAACTCTTTACGGGGATCTTAGCAGCTAGATTAGGACCGTGCTTACCTGGCATCATAGAACCAGACCAATTGGGATTGATCCCAAATAGGTAATGCAGCGACAACAGCAAACAACTTCTACATGTCATAGACAAAGCCCATTACAACAACTCTGATGCGATGTTCCTCTCTGTCGACGTTGAGAAAGCGTTTGACAGGGTGGACTGGGGCTACCTGGACAAGACGCTCATACGATTCGGTTTAGGTGATTGCTTCAGAGCCTGGGTTGCCAGCTGCTATGATGTGCCCCGGGCGATTCAACGGCATCGGTTCACACCTGTTTGACATCAGACGGGAAACTAGGCAGGGGTGCCCCCTCACGCCTTTACTGTTTGCGCTATACATAGAGCCGCTTCTGCAAAGAATCAGGGATAACCAGAATATAATTGGCATCACATTCGGGGGCGAACCACAAACCATAAGCATTTACGCCGATGACATCTTGGCTGCCCTGGATAACCCCAAACATTCTGTGCAAGCCTTCCTGAAAGAAATGGAGGATTTTGGGAAGGTATAGGGGTTCAAAATGAATACTGGTAAGTCCATGATCCGTCATCTGGGCCGCAATGCTCGCAAGTCCACTAGTGGAACATTGACTTACGGGTGCTAGGCTTCTCGCACCTCAATCACTTACCTGGGAATCACCCTGACACCAAGTACAACGCAGACTGTTGCCTGGAACTACTTAGATCTCTACTCCCAAATCCACGGAGACCTAAGAAAATGGAGACAACAACTGCTCTCACTGCTGGGTCGCGTAGTGGCGATCAAAATCTCCCTGCTGCCAAAAGTCCAATACATATTCCAGACCATCCCCATGACTTCACCATTAGGAATGCTAAAGAAACTGTAGGATGCAATACTGCAGTTTGTATGGGTGGGGAAACGTCCGCGAATGCTCAGGGATCTCGCTCAACGGGCGCCACAGGAGGGGAACTTAGGGATTCCAAACCTTTTGCGGTATTTCCAGGCAACGCAGCTACGATATTTCTTAGAATGGAATCGACCTGAGTCAGAAAAGAGATGGCTCTTCCAGGACTGAGCGATGGCCCAGATGTCGCTTTGGAAGATCCCATTCCTGAAATGCTCGGATAGACCAACACACCTCAAGAGATCTCCCATTACTCACTCAATTCTCGGGGTGTGGGACGCGGTAGGAAGCAAAGGGGGACTTACCACCTTCCCCTCACATCTCACACCACTGTTTGACAACCCTGCATTTCCACTGGGGATGGAGCCCCACGCCTTTGAGCAATGGAGGGCTTCCAAATGCAGGTCAGCGGGACACCTTTTTTACCTAGATGGCTTCATCTAACTGGATGACCTAAAAGGAATGTACAATCTAACTGCTCCACGGCGCTTTCAATATTTTCAGATCAGACACTGGCTGACTTAACCTGACACTCGGCACCTTGTGGGTAGGCAACTTATGGCCTTCGAGAAATGGCTATTCACGAAAAAGACTGATAGTAAGGCGATTACGGATCTTTATTAAATGATCGGTCCTGAGCCACTTCCACACCGATCAGTGGGTCAAAGAGGGTGGGAATCCAAGCTAGGGAGAAACCTCTCAGATAAGGAGTGGGGGGATATCTTCCACAGAGCGCACCATACAGCTAGAAACACTGCGAGTAAAGAAACAGCGGTTAAGATTGCTTCCTATTGGTACCTGGCGCCTGCCCGACTAAACAAAAGCAATTCTCGCTGGAGCCCTACATGTTGGAGGGGTTGTGACAAAATGGGGACGCTAACACACCTACTGTGGGTTTGCGTAGAAGTGAGAGACTACTGGACAGAGGTTCTTGACACTATAAACACACACTTTGACACTGACATTCCTAGCTTTCCAGCCTACACTCTCTTGGGTCTCCCAAATGCACTCACCTTCCCCTTAAAACCCATCAGAGGAAAGCAAATGGGGTTGGCACAAGGGGTGGCAGGCAGTCCAGCACATCCTCTAGCTATGGGGTTCTTCGAGGCGTCCCTCAGACACGGGATGGCTCCATAGACTCTGATATATATTGGGTATGGAACGAATCCATGCAACCCTCATGTAATCATCAGAGTCATTTACTTCTGTTTGGCAGCCTTTCCTATCCCTATTAGCCACAGAATTCAATGAAATCACATGCCCGAAGTACCAGCGCCTGCTGAGGCTCACTGACATACCAACAACCGCTCTTGGCTGTGGGTCCGCGCTTGATTGGTAAGGACAGACGTCATGTTCCAGCAGCCACACAGTGCAGTTTAGCGACACACCTGGGGGGCAAAGAGGGCGGGTGGGGAAGGGGGGATTTGGGGCGTTTGGTTTGGGAGGGGAGGGGGGCGTTGTTACTTCATGGGGGGGGGTAGGTTACACCGACTGCTAAAGCTTGCCTCATACGAACTCTCAAGGACACTGTACAGGCCCCAAAGTCATATGGAAGTATAATCTCTGCTCCGGAGGAGGCGGGTTATTAGAACGACATCTGTACAATAAGGGGCATGTGAATATTGTGTTGTACTGTACCTATTGCACCAGAAATTTAATAAAACAAAGTTAAACAAATAAAGATGTGTTTTTACACTCTGAGTCCAGGCATACTAAACTCCATTTCCCTATCTTTTCCTAATGGGAAGTTATGCTTATAGGATGTTATAAGTAAAACTCCCTTTCTTTCCTATGGGACAGATAGCCTTGCAGTGGGGAAAAACGAAATACACTGTAATCCACCACCAGGACATGTCACACACACCAGTACATGTCCGAGCTTTAACATACACAGCACCCTGCTCACAGGGGTACCTTGAACCCACCTTAGGGGTGACATACATGTATGAAAAGGGAAGATTAGGGCCTGGCAGGTGGGTGCATTTGCTATGTCGACATGGCAGTTGAAAACAGCGCACAGACACTTGAGTGGCAGGTCTGAGACCCCCTTTCAGGGCTGATTCTGTGGGTGGCACAATCAGTGCTGCAAGTCCCACTAGCAGCATTTGATATACAGGCCCTCGCACTCTTAGTACACTTTACTACGGACATACTAGTAAACAAAATATGCCAATCATGGAAACACCTATATATAACACAATTTACAACAGTAGCACTTGCACTTTAACACTGAAACGAAGGGAGAAAGTGCCCTGAGACATAAAAACAGCAAAAACAGAGTCAAAACCGGGAGGTCAGAAAGCAAAAAGCCAGGGAAAACACACCAAAAGATGCAAGGTCTTTTTGGATCTCTAGTTACCACAGCATCCAACCACAGTACGATATAATTATTTACCTACAGTGCACAATGCAAACTGAAGAATAGACTATCGGCTGGTGTCTATTGGCCTGATATCCTAGATTAGGCACCCTTGCATTCTACTCAGATCCTTATCAGACAACTCCCCAATAGTTCTGGTACAGGACAGTATGCAAGGTTCCTGACATACTGGATCTTGGAGATCTAAACCAGAATTCTAATTAGATGTCTCTTTCAGGAATGAGCAGTGTAAAGCAATCACTGAACACTCGGACCTCAACCTGGTCTCTGTGCTGCGGATAACTACATTTTGGCAGGCCTTTAAAGTGTATGTTGTAGGTAAGGACATAGCAAAGGAAGCAAAGATATTGAAATTGCTGTGATAATGATTAACATGACTTAAAAATTATCTTAGGTAGCTGGAAAAGATTAAACACAGAATCATAATTATGCCACACTTTCCTGAACGAATGAACCATTAAGCAATTACATGGAGGTTGCAGAGCACGAAAGGAGATTCTTAGCAAAGCAAGCTGAGGAATTGTGTATTAATAAATAACTGTGCATTATTAGCAATCTGCATAATCTTAATCTGCACTCAAATTCACACATTTATACTGACCTGATGCTATTTCATTTGAAACAATTTGATTTGACCTCTTAAAGTGTGGTGTCCTGGCTAACTAGGCCTCAATTGATTTTCAATACCATCTTGTAAAAAATGTATGTCACATTCACTGTTTATTTCAGCTGAACATAGTCAAGCAAGTCATGTTTGTTTATTTCTGAATGACACTGTTCTTGAAGAAGACTATTTTCATGGACTAAGAATGTAAAAAGTTTCCAAGGGTCTCACATGAGGTATTGCTATTATTCACAATGGTTTACTGTTGTTTCTGTAACTAGTTTGTTCTGACAACTCCGGATGACATTAGGCAGGGTTAGGGAGTATTCATTATTCACATAGTAGGTTAGTGCTTAGGTAGTAAGGCTGTACGATGTTTTTAAAGTCTGTATTCTGATTTGTTGAACATGTATTGTCCTCCTCGCACCATGATTCAGCAGTTTTTATACTTTTCCATGAGGCGATTTCATACATAAATGCCCAATTTGTGGGGTGAGCTGTCTGAGTTCTTACTGATTTTCCTGCATATTTGGAACTTGTTCTTTTATGGATTTTGCCTAATACTATGTATTGTTCTATTAAAGAGAGCCTTCACTGCAATGACGTTAGGAATATAAATGAGATTAGCTGCATTTGAACAGCAGTCACAATCCACGCAACCAGTGGGAGTGTTTTTGTAGTGTAAGGTTTTAGGATACAGCACAGTCCCAAAACTCAGGGCAATAGACTGGAGAAAGGTAGAACACCCAGTTGAGTGCTGTCCAGTACACTTTGAAATATTTCATGCGTTCACACCACAGTGGGATCGGTCTACAGTGCAGTTGAGACTATCTTATTGATATCACACATGGGCCATACTCCTATCCCCATCCTAATATAGGTGAACAACGCAGTTCAAATGGAACAAACTACAAATAGTCTCCAGCACCTCTTAGACTTGTTTTGTAATGTAAATGGAGGACCTATACCTCAAAGTTAATTTTTCAAAGTCCTACATCATGACCGATGGTAGCCCTTGCACCAAATGAAAGTCTTTTAAAATGGGCAAATCTGCCTTATCAATGGTTAAAATTTTTTAGTTATCTAGGGATTTTGTTTAAGCACCTTTAAGCTGGTCATCACTCATAACATTGAGAGGCCAGATTTTTAGAGGACATATTGAAGCCATTTTTAGATTTGCCAGCAAGCTTCAAAATAAACCAATTGAGGCAATGCTGAATATTTGCAAGAGTGTATGTCAGCATGCATTTAAGGTACTTGCCTCTGGGGGCATAATAGCATAGAAACTTTACAACGCATAGAGAATCAAATTATGCGTAGACTTTTATGAGTCCTGGGAAGCACTCCCCCTCTAATTTGTCACAAAGAGCTTGGCATGCTGTCTCTGAAAGATGTGAAAGGGCTAGCACTCCTATTACTTTGGACAAAAATGTAGCCATCACAAGAGGCTGGAATAACAAGATCTTGTATCTGCGATTGCCTGCTATTAGATGGGGCAGAACCAATACCACCACTTAAGTACGTGAGGTTTCTTTTGCATGCTTGTGTCTGTCCGATTTTTACAGGTCCACCTTTTTAATTGGCCCAAATTTTAAGCAACGTGTTAAAAAAGCATACTTTGAGCACTGCAAAAATACCTCTTGTATGCACCCCAAAACATGCAAAGCATTGTAAGTTAAGCGCAAGTTACAACAACCTCTGGTCTAGAGATTTACCTGGGATGAATTATATACCCTACTTATCGTTAATAGCTTACCCTTTTTAAATTAAGGACTTTGCACCTTAAATTTGACTCTTCCACAATGAGCCCCTGGCATCAAGACCTACCCACCTCAGGTGCGACAATAATGCAACTCGAAGTATCAGCCACTTATTTTTGTTTTTCCACTTGTACCAGGAGCCAAGACTTTGATCCTTGGCATCCTTTTTACGGAAGGCCGATGTGAGACAGTACTAGGAAGGGCTACTGAATATGCAGGCACTAGGTTCTTCGAAGTTTGGTGTGGGGGACTCAATTGCATCAAATCAGTATTACACATTAGGAGGGCTTATGAACCTTAAAATATGCAGTTTCTGTATGAATCAGTTGCAGTCAACGCTTTTTAATCTTATGAAATGTTATGAATTGTACTGAATATCTTTGATTTTATGTGACTCAGTGATATGTTTTTATTTACCATATTTTTATAACTAAGTGATCTGCCTTTTGTGTGCCTCTCGCCGAATACCATTTATCTTGACTTGACTTGATATCATACTTTCATGATAGGAAAGGTTCACATGTCTGCCTTGAGAGTTTACTTCAGGTAATAAAGTAGCTGCAGAGTGGTGATGTATCTGGTCCTGATGGGATTTTAATTAGATTTTATTAAACTAATGCTGATTTGAAAGCCCCCTCCTACTTAAGGAATATGAAGAAGCCATTCTGGAAGGGTGACTTCCCACATTGACATTAGAGGACATGTGGATAGCACTTATCAAACCTGACAGATCAGAAGAACGCTGGGCATCATAAAGACTACTGTAATTGCTTCAATATGGTATTTGCAAAAGTCCTAGGGAGTAGGTTAAAACCACTTATGCCAGGTCTGGTACTTCCAGACCAGACTGATTTTATACCCAGCCACCCAACATTATTACATTAAATATTCTCCTAGCAGTGGTACATCATTTAGACCCTCAATTACTGGCATAGCCACTTCTTCTTGGCATTAAAAAAGTATTTGGCTCTCTGGAATGGTCATATATGTTTCAGGTATTAACTAAAATGGGCCTGGTTAGGCATTTTATTCAAATTAACGTGTTTCGTAGGAACCCCTTTGCCAGAGTGTTTATCAATGGGCAGAGGTACCAGACAGTGTTGCCCTCTATCACTACTCTTATTTGCAATTTCTCTGGAACCCTTGACCTTTGTTTACAGACAAATGCATGCACATAGAGGAATTTATATAGGTGGCAGGCCATTGGTTGTATACCTGTACATAGACAATGTCCTTCTGTATATACAGAACACAACAGGAAACATTAATCCAATTGTTCAAGAAACTGAATGATTCAGTGTTATCCCTGGACTCAAAATGTTATTTTGCAAACCAAAGTAAACAGAGGGTCATGTTTTCTTTACTTTTGATAAAGTGTGAAACTGCAGTGTGACGGATGAAAGGTCCAACACCTACACCTACACCTAAAAAACGGAAAGAAGACTTAAGTTATTGAAGTGATTTGGTGGTCCTCTTTAAGGACTAATCCACCCAGTGGCAATATCGTGGGACTTCAAGGACTCACTGAGAACATAACATTTTTTTTGTTTTTACAAATTTCTTTATTGGTTTTAGCAAAAGTAGAAGAATAAACAAAAAAAATAATAATGACAATTCCGAAGTGCCACTCACAAACGATATCACATCAAACAAATATAACAAATGTGAACGGTGGAGTCACAATAGCCTAAAGCAAACATAAGGAGATGATAGACTGAGCGCTGAACCTTTTCAGACACTCACCCCCAGTCACAGATCAGGGTTGAATCTATCATCATTCTTTAGCTAACTTCGCCGCCCCAGTTCATACCACGAAACCAGTCCCAGGATGCTTGTTTCTGGTCCAGGGAAGACCCGGCTTGGCAGTTTGGGCTGGACTGTTCCCAGGAGGAACAGGGTCAAGACTGATTTGCACATGCCTGGGTCTGAACTGAAGTGGGAAATTGAGCTAAAGAACGATGATTGATTCAACCCTGATCTGTGACTGGGAGTGATTGTCTGAAATGTTTCCGTGCTCAGTCAGTCATCTCCTTGTGTTTGTCATAATAGTCTAGACATGTCACTCCTCCAACGTCAGGTGTGGTAGCATGTCATAATGAAGAAGGCCCCTGCATTGACATGGGTGGCAGTATGGTGTATGGTGGCAATAGTCCCTGGGGGTACAACATGATTTGGAAGGACACCGAGGAACGTGTACGCGCCAGTACAGGCAAATCCACACATGGAGATATAAGAAGATCCTGCAGGCCAGTGCCAGTGGTCACTCCAAGCCAGGACAGCAATTCTGGGGTGCCTGAGATCCACACCCACAGTTGTAAGGGGCAGTGTTGGTGTGGCTGTATTACCTATGATGAGTCCTCATAGGGGCATGGTCCCGCTATCTCATGCGCTGGCATGGCTCATTGTATGAGTTGCAGAATGGGATACAAGGACCTAGGGTAGTGGTCAGGGTTCAGGTTACATCGAAGTTTCTGATATAGGTATCCCAGCACCCATCTCTAGCATTCCCTCCTCCTTGTCTACGTGCCACTGCAAGGACATCCAGGTCAGCTTTTCCCCATTTGAGCAATGTGGAGAGCCAACAGGGTGTATTGGTGGCTGTGTGCGCCTTCCAGGACATGAAGATTTGCCGTTTGAAGAGTATTATGGCTAGGTAAAGGAATCCATGAAAGTACTTATCTCTCTTAGTCTTGGGTCTAGGACCGAGTAGGCATGATTCCAGGATCGGGAAGACCAAGTGCTCTAGCAAAGTGGAAGTAATTCTGTGACTTCTCCCCAAGGCCACTCCATCACCTGGTGCTCCCAGACCATGTGGTCAAAAACCTTCCTCATCTGTTCTACATCTGGGGCATGCAGAGGATGCTGTAGGAAACAGGTGCTTGATGAGTTTCGGTGTGAGATGTCCCTGATGCAAGTAATAGAAGTGTGGATTACGCGAAACCTCCTTTACATGTTGAAGCACCTGGGTCAGGAGACTGTCCGTGAATTGCATCTCGGGGTCCGTCATTCATTGATCTTTAGCCCTGTCAGACGACTCATAATGGAATGAGTGCAATGCAACATTAAGGGCCATAATATTTTTCTTTGGGACAGGATTGCGTGCAGTGGTGGTGTAGTGTAGTAATCGCATGCTGTCCGGCATGATATATCAGGAACTGGCCTGACATAATGCCATACGTGTCCATAATCTCAAAAAGGGGATTTGTGCAGCCACCCATTTGGACAGTCTCTACCTCTCTCCAAGGCAACATGTTATGGTGTTGTTGGGTCACCTCCTGGAGTGCCAGCAACTGTCAAACTGGGATCAGTGGGGAGTATGGAGGATGGGACCCGTTGCCTTGCTCGTATGCATACCAGCACACATGTCCTATCTTTATTTGATGCGTCTCATAAAGTGGACGTGCCCTGGGGTCCAACAGTCGCATATATATGTGTCCACCTAATGAATGGTTGCTCTCTCCGGTCAAGGGGCTGTGCCCAGCCAGTGCATCGACCACTGCGGCTGAGCTGCTGCATAGTACAACTCATAATTTGGACCACCCTCATTAAGCAGGCACTAGAGTATGAAGAGCACCGCCCGTCTCCTGCCTGAGCCCCATATCAGCTCCAGCAGGAGACCATGGAGGTCCTAAATGAGTCACTTGGTGAGGGAAGTGGTAACGCTGAAAAGAATACAGGAGTCATGGCAGGAAAAGTACTTTGAAGATTGCCTGCCAGCCCAGCGGGGACAGCTGCAAAGACAACCATAAGGGAGGGATTTACAGATGTAGTTTGGGGCCCTACCCATGTTAAAGTTGCCCTCCAAAAGTCCTTGTCCGAGTGGTAGATCTGTACACCCAAGTACTTCAGCATGTCAAGGTGCTATTCCAGCCCAAACCGTGGCAGGGCCCTCCTGTTATGAACTGGAGAGAGGGGGAACAGGCAAGACTAAGACCAATGCAATCTGAAGCCTGATACTATTTCAAATTCCTCCAGTGTCTCCATCAAGGCTGGAAGTGTGGCAGTGGCATCATACAGATAGATAGGGTCATCATGTGCTTATAAAGAAATTATATGGCCCTTTTCATGTACTTGGAGACCCCAAAGCTGTACTTGCAAGCTCTGGCAGCAGGCCATGGGCTCCATGGTCAGGACACAAATCAATCAACAGACATAGGGGGCTACCCTCACTGGTGCAGCTATGTATGTAAAAGCTATATGATATCAAATGTACCATCCTGACTCTTGCTTTCGAGTTCTTATAGAGGGTGCATATCTAATTAAGGTACCCCGGCCTGAGGCAGATTTCCTCCAGAGTTGCCAGAAGGTAATCCCTCCCCAGTATGTCATACTCCTTATCTAAGTCAAGCGACACCACCAACTACTCCCCCATCTCACTCAAGGCAGGTTTCATCAGATGAAGTGATCGTCAAATGTTGAGAAAAGAATTGCATTCTGGAATAAACCCACATTGATCTACTTGTGCTAGGGTGTTAGCAACAGCCAATTAGCCAGGGCCTTCCCTAATATTTTATTGTCTACATTTAATAGGGAGAACGGCCAATATGAGGGGACTTCGGGGGGGATCCCGGCCTGGTTTTTACACCTCTATCAGCACCTCGCAGAGCGAGTCTAGGAGCTGACCCTTTTTTCTTGCTTACTTAAAAACTTCCAAGAGAATCTGGGAAGGGTGTGCACTGAAGGTGGCATACTATTCTAGCGTGACTGCATCCGTACATAGAGTTTTATTTCATGCAATTTGGGTGGTAGCCACCCGTATCACATCAATTTGAAGGGGTTCATCCAGTTCAGCTCATTAGAGTGGAATCAATCAGGGTAACAGTAGCCCGTGAAGAAACCCTTTGATTCGGTTAATGGGGACTGTCTAAAGCGGCGTACCGGGAGTAATAGTACTTTGCAGAAGCGGCAATAATGGCCACTTGTGTATTAACCACCATGCCATCCCCCAACTTGATTGGTCCTACTGATGGGTATGCCTGGCAGCCTTTAACGAGCCATGCCAATAGCCTGTACGAACGCTCCCCTCCGCATGGAGAAGGGCAAGGCAGTGACTATAGTCATGTTTCCCCTACGGCGCATCTAGATCCCTGTGACTCTATCTCAGCTGCTTGTTTTTTTCTGTCCCATCGGCCCACTATGACACCTTGGTCTCAAGTAGTGTCAACTCCTGCTCCATGGCCAGCAGCTTCATGTGCCGGGCCTTACATATCCCCTGACATACTGGCAATGCCTTGCTTTCTGATCACCACCTTGTGGAAATCCCACTTCAGCACCCTGGAGGGGGTAGTGCCTGTGTTAAGTTGGAAATATTGTGTAACTTGTATTAAATGGGCATCCCTGAAGGGGGCTTCCGAAGTACCTTGGTTGGAACATCCAGGGCTTTAATATCATCAGCAGTGGCCAGTGATCCGAGAGGGTGCGCACCAAGGACTCTGTCACAGTTATCTATGTGCCCAATGGTTCATTGCAGAGAAAAAGATCAAGTTTAGCTTGGAGGTCATAGACCAGTCAATAAAACAAGCCACTGGTGTCCAGATGGTGCAAGCGCCAGATATCGAACACACTCTTGTTATCCATCGTGAAGGGGAATGTGAATTTACATCCTTAAAATGGGTTGGGAGATCAGACATAAATAAATTAAAAAGACAAGGAGCGAGCACACATCCTTGTTTTAAGCCAAGATTTGTTTCAAGGCGGCGGGTAGTATGTCTACCATCGCCAATGTTGACCTGCACCCAGGTATTTGAGTACAATAATTTAATTTTTTTTATCAGGGTTTCTGCTATACCCTAATTCATTAGCTTTTTCCAAAGAATATTTCTGGGTACAGAATCAAATGCGGCTTTTATATCAATAAAACAAATGTACAATTTTTGTTTCCTACATATGGCTCTTTCTACTAGTAAAGACAATAAAATCAAATTGGTAAGAGTCGATTCTCCCTTCCTAAATCCTGTTTGAAAGATTGGGATCAATTCTTTTCTTTCCGCCCAAGACTCCAACTCCTCTAACAGACAACTTGCGAATATTTTAGCATCTACGTCTGTGAGGGTGTTGTGTTTCTATCTAGGACCCTAATTCGATATTCCTGATTTATGCCCTCATGAGGTTATAATCAATAATATCCTGATAAAGGCATAAGAATCAGATCCATATTCAGTAATAGCCCATACAGTCCAAAGCACAGCACAGCTACTCCCATCGACTCCTAGAAAGCACAACGCGTTCTTTAAACAAACCAAGCCTCCAGCAGCCCAGGAAATCCCCCCTGCTTTTGTTTTGATTTGAACAAGAACTCCTGAAGTCCAGAAAGAACTGTTAGTTGTTAGTGACGTCTTATGTCCAACCTTACGTCAAACCCGGCACCTTTCAGGTATAAATATACCAACGGTTGCCTTAAGCAAACACACGGTGGTTTGGAGCAGAGCGGCTATCTACTTGCCCAAGAGCCCAGCTGATGCGAGAGCCCACGGAAGCCGCCCCTCCCATTTGACGCACTGAGGGAGACGCTGTCTTTTTCTCCAGCCAAGAAAATCCAGCTCCGGTGTTGCCAGCCTACCCTTGCGGGTTGCTGGGAAATCGAGTCCTGAGGAAAGAGATACTAGACCTCACACATTCTATTACCATGGTACGGAGCTGACTAAACCCTTAAGAGAATTCTTGATGCAGATTCTTGGTAAAACTATCCTAACCAACTTAACTTAAACTGCTACTTACTTACTCCTTCCCAAGTATTGGGCTTAGGTCAGGTACATCGCGGTAGGCGTAGTTAAAAGCACCAGTTGAGTACGTTAGTCAAATGTTTTTATGTATGTATATATTTTATCCATTTTAAAGTATCATATGGCTAAGAAACCATATCAATGCTTTTACAGTATTATTTCATAATACTACTTTTACTGTACGCACTTTACTTTATGATAAGTATTGCAATTGTGGCAATTCATTTCTGCTGTTTATGTTATTCCAATGTGCAGAGCCTTTTGGGAATATAGGAACTACACTCTATACTACCCCGGTAATTTATCGATAATTTGCAGGGTTCTCCTGGGGCCCACTTTTGTAGATCGGCTGTATTATACTTCCCCTCCATGAGTCCGGAATAAAGCCTGTCTTAAGAATTTCATTGAAGAGGGCCGTTAATAACTCTGGCTTTAAAAATAGCATTTGGCATTCCATTAGGACCAGGTGCTCCATTTGATCTAATTTTAAATAAAACATTTTTAACTTTGTCTACCGACCATAACTTAGTATTCGTAGAGCCTGGTGTATCCCTTGTGCCAAGGGGGACGCACCCTTCACCTGACTCCAATTTACATTTGGGGTCAGGACATTCAAGCTCCTCTATCAGTTGGCTTCGGGAAGTTATTTTATTATTAAAAAAATGTATCCAGCTTAATTCATCTATATTGGCGCCTGTATTTCCACAATTTCCATTTTCTAAGTTATTAATTATACTCCAAAACATTCTTAGATCCTTAGATTTACATGTGAAATGGAGTTTGGCCCAAGTCTCTTCATAATAAAGTTGTTTAGCCCTCCAGATTTCATTCTTATAACCCCTCTTTTGATTTCTGATTTTAAGCGACGTTAAAAAGTAGGAAGATCCCTTTGCTTTTTTATACACTGATCTTATTGTTTTGTTGAGAGACCGTTTCAAACATAATAAGTGGTGGGAAAACCAACCTGGGTTCCTAGGATTCAAAATTACACCCCCAGATGGTTCCCTATTGGGAAATGTATTCAATAGGGAGCCACATAAGGTGGGCCATAGGGCAATCATTGGAGTTCCATCTGAGTATTTGACCAGCGCATCAAGGATTAGAAGAGAAAGTCAATATTATCTTTCTCCGTTTTCTCATTCCATATTAACCTTTTTAAATTAAAAGCGACCGGGGCCGTTCCCAATATTTTAGTCTCTGGTAGATACTCGAAGGAAAAATTGATCGCAATAACTTGCGGATTATGGTCGCTCTCCATCCTTGGCACAACCTCATAACTTTGAACTTGTTCTGAGAGTTTATCTGACAATATCGTATAGTCAATTATAGAAAGACAGTCAGCTTTATTAAATGTTGGAAAGTGCTCTTTATCATATAACATCGTTAGATTGTATTTGATAAATTCACAATTAGACCATTGGGATAAAATATCTGAATGGGTTTTCTCGCTTTTTGTACAATAAAAGATGAGTGTTAAAGTCTCCCGAAATATTCATCTGAGCATCTCTATGATCATAATATAGCACTTTCACCATTTCCCATAACTGAATAAGTTGAAGTGATCAAACCTTTTTTTTGAACTTAAATACACATTTAAAATGATCAACGATTGACTGGCTATTAATTTAACACATTTAATCCATTTAACTTGAAGGTCTATTTTATAGTGTTCAACATTAAGACTTAAAGAAACATAAATTGAGAGTCCCCCACTAGGTCGACCATATGCAGCGTCCCTGCATGCTTCATTCAAATATTCGTAATAGCCGATCAGCGGAGTGCCGGTCAGGTATTAGCATTAGTATTTGTACTCGGAGGTATAAGCTAATTTGAGCGAAGGACATGTAAATCAGTTAGTTGAATTGAATAGTGTAATGGGGGATAGAGAAGGGAAGAAATTCATAAGTGTTAATTGGGAGATCATAGTAGTAAATTGAGGTCTGGGATGAGTAAAGGAGAGAGGGGGGAGGTAAGAGCCTGTAGTAAGGGATCAGGGAGAAAAAATGAAGAGTAAAAGAAAAATATGTATTGAATGAGACAAAGGAGACAACATCAGGGAGAATTTTGTAGAGTTCTTTGGGAGATCCAAGTAGTAAACTGATGTTTGGGGTGAGCCAGGAGGTGTAGAGGAGGGAGGAGTTGCAGGTCCTCCTGGCTGCCCGCAGTCCAGCATAATGTCATCAGGGACAAAAGGTCGTGCCCCAGGAGGTGAATGAGACTTGTAGGGATATGTAGCAGCATATTTTTCCTTGCACTCAATACATGTGTATCCAAAACAACCAACCATGTGTGACTTAAGAGAAAACTGTTTGCTGTGCATTGGACTCATTTCACACACTTACTACGGGCCCGATTCACAGAACTAACTTAAGACAAAATCCTAAACTTACTACTTTTGGTATTCACAGAAGTTAGGATTTTGACTTAAGTTTGTCTTAAGACAAACGTAAGACAGACTTAAGACAAACTTAAGTTTGGATTTTGTCTTAAGTCTGTCTTAAGTCTGTCTTAAGACAAACTTAAGACAAAATCCTAACTTCTTTGAATTCCAAAAGTAGTAATTTTAGGATCTTGTCTTAAGTTAGTTCTGTGAATCGGGCCCTACTTGTTTACAATACTACTAATATCCTACTCCTTGGATGAAAGGTGGACTATCAAGAAAGGACTGCTTTCTTTTAATAATACACAAAGTACTTAAGTCCAGGAGGCAACTTGTGAATATAAATTAATGAACTCTAATCGTGTTTTGGTATTTTTCAGCACAGGGTGGGAGTCCACTACAGAGACTATCATCCTACAAAATGCTTTAATAATGTATGTCTATGTACTTTGTTAACATCACCATCAAAATAACCTTTTAAGTAAAGCTTAACTTCTATGCATGTTACTGTGAGAAAACGGCTAGCTAGACATGTAGGCTTAGTACTGACAACTAATATATTTTTTAAGGGGGAGAATATATGTTTTTGTTGTCTTTAAACATATGGGATGAGCCATTTACCATGTTTCATAATAAAAAATAAAAACAACATAAATGGGAAACAGTAGAATGAAGTTGCGGATAACAGTGTGTGATATTTCCATGCATTATTACATTTGGTTGGGTAGTTCTTTTGAGCATCATACAACAGGAACATTTTTGGGCCCAACACTACTGTTTAATTGCCTTAAATGCATTTTTTTTTTCAAACTGGAAAATGCAGGTGTTTGTGGTATCAGATCCACTTACCAATTGCAGTAGT
This sequence comes from Lissotriton vulgaris, assembly GCF_964263255.1. Taxonomy (NCBI): domain Eukaryota; kingdom Metazoa; phylum Chordata; class Amphibia; order Caudata; family Salamandridae; genus Lissotriton; species Lissotriton vulgaris. Next base: position 52,806,958 of record NC_141699.1, on the reverse strand, counting down.
CTGATAATTAACGTAAATCACAAAAGACAAACTGTAGATATGAGCCCTGAACAGAATATACAAACATAAAACAAAGCATTAGATATTTCTTAAGCTGCATTCCAATCCTTAATAAGACACAAAAAGGCACAAGGTTTCGTGCCAGGGTGATATTTTTTTTAGAGTAAGAAGCTGATCTATTTGAAAGTCTCAAGAGTAATGTGTGGTTGTGCTTTAGTTCTGCCAGCATTCAGGTCATAGCTAGACACAGCCTCTTGTCCACCAGGACATTATCACTATTGACAAAGAATCTGGCTAGTTGCAAATTTCAAAATGGCACAATTTCATAGATAGCACTCTCATAATCCAATGGCACTGATAGAAAGGGTTCATGGAGGGGAATCAAAAGGGTTTGCTGTTCATTTCATACAAACAGCAGCAAAGCCAAGAAAGTTAACCCTGATTAAGGTGGTTGATACATTGAAAGGGGTGTTAATCTTGCACCACAAAACAGTACTTATTCCGTTTAGTACTTTAGAAGCAATACAGAGGAGCACAGCTGAGCGGCCGGGTATTCCGTGCCTTTTTAGGTCGAGCCTGGGCAGCTCATGCACTGCTCTGCGAGCCATGCAGTATTGGAGTATGTACTTGAAGCCCTGCCCACTCTCTCCTGATATTTGCCATTGGCTTGTGCCATTGTCCTACATAAAAACTGGCTTCTGATTCGTTATTAGGCTTGTTAGTCCCTCCTTTGTCCCGCCTTGTCTTCATTTGTAACCTCTCATGAGGACTGGCACTTTTACTTCGGTTGTTACACGGTACGTCTTTTGTAGTCTGTAAGAACTATTTTCTTTAATGAGTTTCTCTTACTGCAGGAGTGACAACTGGCTTGTTTATTCAACTCGTAGCAAACAGGGAGCTCTTCCGGGGCCACGGAAGACAGAAGGGGGATACTCAATGATGCCTTCAAGCATTTGGAATGCAATAGGTCTCAAATTTGAGAGAGTAGAAACTATTGGCATTGTAAATGACAATGCCTTTTATTTATGTTTTAAAAAATCAAAACATAAATAAAAGGCATTGCCATTTACAATGCCAATAGCTCAAACGTGTGTAAATTTGAGACCGATTGCATTGCAGATGCTTGTTAAAACAGGGGCAAAGAGGTACTTGAATCATGAAAAAAAACTTGTATCGTCATCTGTAGGTCACCTGCATGATGTTTTCATGAAGTGCGTACAGATGCATGCTGTTCTTATTTACCCCTCCCCTGCTGATGACGGAACTGCTCCGTCATCAGCTACGGTTGGGCTGTGCTGATGACGGAGCGGTTCCGTCATGGCCCAGCCGCCGCGCCATCGCGGCGCTGATTAAGCACCTGCGCGGCCGTTCTAATGAGCGGGGCGGGTCATGACGGAACCTCTCCGTCACCAGCACAGCTCAACCGCGGCTTGTGACGGAGCGGTTCTGTCACCAGCATGCGGCCGCCCCACCCCGTTAGCGCTGCGGCGGAATAGCCGCCGCAGCGAAAGGGTTAATCGGATGTGCATACAACCAAATGTGCCTGCTTCGGTATTAGCTATGAAAGCAGAGTGCAAATATGCTTACTTTTACCCATCGCAGGAACTTTGGTTATATACAAAACAGATAGCTGCAAAGTATTAATGGCTATTGCCAAATGATAATAGACTCAAATATGGAATATCTAGTCTATAAAGCCTCCTCCAGACTCATATGAAAGACACGATCCATGTGACTGCGCCATATAAATTCCAGCAACCCTCACCCCTTTCTATACAAGGGATGGGATGTATTAAGCCGACAAGGATGCAGAGGTACTAAATCGTGCCAGCAGTCACTTTACTGACTTGCACAATACCCTTGCAAGCACAACGCCCTAGGGTCTCGATCCATAGCAAAATCAGAGCTGCAGATCACTTCCCCTGCCTAAACACGAAAGCTCCACCACATGTTATAATCACACTCTTCAAGTTTAAAAACATCTTACCATTTATAAACCCTAAACTTACTGGACTGCAAGATAATTTTAAACTGGCCATGCTTCATATCAGTGGTGAACGGAAGTCAATGAATGCACACTGACCCACATTGCCAACCGTCCATGTGAATGACAAGCATGATTTGCAAAACCAGCTCTGCCAAGTACCACGCATCAGGCCTTAGACTAACGCATTTCAGTGTGGTGATCCGCTTCACCCCACTGAAAAGCAAAGTCACGCATTATAGTGTCCCCTCAACTGTTAAGCCGGAGTGTTGCTGTATAATAATGTACCGTTATACAAGCTTAAGTGGCAGCATGCAGTGCACGCTGTTCCAGTTAGGCTTGTGGGCTCTGGCGCAGCTGCAAGAGCTGCACAGTTGTTTAATGTAACTCTTAGGACATGCGCGCAGCATTAGGGTTCACTGACTTCAGGATGTCAAAGTCCGTGCCTGCTCAGCCCAATGGCTACCATGACGTATTGTTTGAGGCATGCACCTTGAACGGGCAGCATTTTGCAAGGCTTTCATGGGCTGCTGCCTGCACTAAGGACTGCTGGGGCATTGGCAGCATAGATGGCCCCTTGCACCAAGTGGCGGGTTCCCATCGATGGATCCAACCCAACCGGCGGCTCATGTGCCTGCTGGCACACTGACACACTGCTGCAGCTGGCACTATGGGAAAGAGCTCGTAGCTGCAGCGCACGCACGTCGTATCACGCAACTTGACCCGACCACACTGGCCATGCCTCAGACATGTGCGTGTGTGCTCAGGTCCCGGCTGAGCCAGAATCAAGTGGCGTGATGAATCATGGTCAACCTCGAAAGAAGTAAGTGTGTCTAAGTTCAGTATAGTAGTTGCTTATAGCACGAAGGCTAGACTCCATTCAGTGGAGCATCTATAAGGTGATCTACCCTCAGCAGCATTACATCCATGGCTAAAGAACCGGCAGTTCCCCCTTGTGGCTGCAGAGCAAAGCATCAAAAACAGAGGAATACCTGCCCAATACTTTCAGACATGGCCCTAATAAAAGGTCTTTTTACTGATCCATTAACACCGGAGCAAACAAAGGGCTGAATCAAATGATCACATCAAGTAATACAAAATATATATAAATTTTATTATAGGAAAAGTTTCACCAATTCGTAAAAGAACATGATAAATATCAGACCACGCCATAGTTTAAAAAAGACATAAATCAATTAATCAAGTCCCAGACGCCAAATTCATACATCACAATCATAACATAATACATTCCAAATTTTAACATAACTCATACATCAAATAAACGAGTCACGTCACACGTGATATCCAAAATGTATATAGTAGCCACAAGATGATTAGATGACAGAATGGAAACAGATCATCAAGGGGGTAGGGGTAGAAACAATCCAGCTACCCCCACACGATCAACTCCAACCCGCGCTTCGCTGTGTCGCCCCAGTCGGGGCTACACCTTCATCAGGGCGGAGATGTACAGTAAGGTGTGGAACAATACACCCGTAATGGAAAGGGCGCTGAGCGCAGTGGGTTTTTCGGAGAACAGGGGATGTATAAGTGCCCCAGCGATTGATGCTTCACAGTAAAGCTCAATAATGCAATCCTCGTAGGTTTTTTTTCAACGAATGTGCAAGGTTCCTTCCTCACAGCCACAGGTGGAGAACAGAAAAATATATTCCCAGCGTCGGCAGGTAGGGTGACCTCTATCTCAAATTATCAAGGCCGACATCACCTGGATGGTGTTTTTGTCGATCGTAGGTTTGAAGAAAGTTTCGCCACCATAGATCAAGCCGGGGGTCTCGGAAACGCCAGACGTCCCGTGGGGAGGCATCATTTTGTTAGCCGCGGTGCAGAGCAATGCATGCCATAGTAAGCCCCTGGTGGACCAACGCTCACGGACAAGCTGTACGTGAAGCCTGCCATCGTTGTGAATAACTTCCACACTCCCTAGTTAAAGGCACTCTGCACAGGCAGAAACATGCCATGGAATGATTTGTATGAATTCCCTAGCAGATATTCCACTTTACATCACATTCAAAAAGAAGGATTTTATTTTGTACAAGAACTGTAGCCCTTTAGGAGTGCAGTTTCTATGTGACAATGTTCAACCTGTGTACCTGGAGCCATACTTTGTACAAACCTCGTTTTACACACAGTAATCATAGCTCATGCTTGTAAGAAATATGTAAAAACAGGGGTGCCTTACTGAGGAAATCACCTTCTGCCACGAGGATTGACCCAGACTTCTGCCCTCACTTTGAGGCTGCTAGTTCTCCGCCACCTTTCGCGATACCCGCTCCGCGGGTGCCGCTCATCTACTCCCTGAGGCTGTTTTAACCTGGTGTGAGCGGCTCCGCAGTCGGCGGAGAGCACACTCGCTCCCAGTAGAGAACGGCCCAGGTTGAGGTCTTTGTTGGAAACACAGCGCGTGGAGCCTACCGGGGGACTGCGAGGACCAGCATCCTCCATTCTACACAGCTGGTGCCTCTTCCCCCGGCGGCCACGCCCCCAGCCTCCTGCAATAACTACCTTTGGGAACACCGGCTGCTCGGGTGCCTTACTGAGGAAATCACCTTCTGCCACAAGGATTGACCCAGACTTCTGCCCGCACTTTGAGGCTGCTAGTTCTTCCGCCACCTTTCGCGACAACCGCTCCGCGGGTGCCGCTCATCTGCTCCCTGAGGCTGTTTTAACCTGGTGTGAGCGGCTCCGCAGTCGGCGGAGAGCACACTCGCTCCCAGTAGAGAACGGCCCAGGTTGAGGTCTTTGTTGGAAACACAGCACGTGGAGCCTACCGGGGGACTGCGAGGACCAGCATCCTCCATTCTACACAGCTGGTGCCTCTTCCCCCGGCGGCCACGCCCCCAGCCTCCTGCAATAACTACCTTTGGGAACACCGGCTGCTCGGGTGCCTTACTGAGGAAATCACCTTCTGCCACAAGGATTGACCCAGACTTCTGCCCGCACTTTGAGGCTGCTAGTTCTTCCGCCACCTTTCGCGACACCCGCTCCGCGGGTGCCGCTCATCTACTCCCTGAGGCTGTTTTAACCTGGTGTGAGCCGCTCCGCAGTCGGCGGAGAGCACACTCGCTCCCAGTAGAGAACGGCCCAGGTTGAGGTCTTTGTTGGAAACACAGCGCGTGGAGCCTACCGGGGGACTGCGAGGACCAGCATCCTCCATTCTACACAGCTGGTGCCTCTTCTCCCGGCGGCCACGCCCCCAGCCTCCTCGTACTTTACAGGCGTAATCGCCACCGAGACGCTGGATGCGCGCGGGACGGAGCTCGGGGCGAAGACCGGGCAAAGAGCGGGCCGTTTGAGGCCGTTCGAGTACAGGAGAGTCCGGTCCGGGCCCCCCCCTTTTTATTGCCATTTCTGGTTTCCCAATCCACGGAGCAATGAGCACTAGAGAAACCAGAAGCAAATCGACACTAGCTGCGGCCGTAGCCGCAAAGGGCCCCATTGACAATTACTTCATCAAAGCCGGATCTCTTCTGATTGAGGAAATTGAGGTTTTGGAAAGAAGAATTTCCCAGGAAATTGACTGGGTTAGAAGATCTTCAATGGGGCCAATGGCTCAAGCTAGAACTCCAGAGGGGAGGTCCAAACATATAATTAACGAAATGACCGACCAGGTAATACATCAATAACCTAATGCAACAACTAATAACCCCGATTTTACAATCGAGGCTCCCAGTGAATTTGAGGACATGAGTCTAATGGCCCTTCCAAACACCCAACTGCCGCATACCTCACCAGTAATTATGCTCCCAACACTCGATCCGAAAACAGTGGTACTCAATGACAAAGAGTCTAGCTCCGATAGAGATAGGGGGGTCAGGGAAGGTGCCATACAAAAAAAGAGGGGGGGGGTCAAAATAAAGAAATTAAAGAAGTTAATAGGCTTCAGTCCCCAAAATCTAAACCACCAAGGGGAAAAGGGGCGAAGGGAGGAACTACAGTTATCAACTTAGAGAAGCAGGGTACAACAACTACCCCCATAACCCATAGTCCAACGGTACCACCACCGGCCACAAACATGACTCTAGTGGATAACTCCAGCGATGACATCACACTGAAGGACATTGGTACACTTCTCAGGTCGCTATTGAGCCCCCTTGAAGCTCGATTGCTCAAGATCGAAGCAAGGCTAGTCAATATCGAAAAATCCACTGTGCAACTAGCTGATTCGAAGAAACTTGATCTCAATGTAGCTAAAGTAGTGAAAGGGGGCCCCGATCCAAAGTCTAAAAGGGTAATGAATCCTCTACAGTTGTAAAGAATAAGTTACCCTCCACTGACTCCCACAACCCACTAGCCATCCCCAACAAGACACTCCAACCCCCGCCTAATCTCAATACCAACAACGCCCCTCCATTAACTCCACAAACACTAACTGCCACTCCCATTACCATCCCCCCGCCTAAAGACACTGCTCCTACCCAGACTAACACCAAGGGCGATTCAACACTTATGGGAGAGAAATCCAACCACACCCGCAAACCAAAACCTGTCAACCTTCCCCCAGAGGCTGCCCCTTATACCTTAGTCTTGGCAGGGGTTCCGGAATTAAAACCCATGACATCTGAATCAACATCCTCACTCAGGAACAAGGGTGTTAGTTGGTTATCCACATATAGACCGCTCCCGAGAGGAATAACCAGTGACATTTCTATGGTCAGGCGGGCTACGTGGGTGGGATATTCTAGAAAATCATTAAGGGGTGGCTGCGTTTGGGTCACCTTCAGCGAGCCGGGCACTACTGCTTACATCTGTGCCTGGGCCCCTGTCGACCAGGGCAGCAACATCCAACCCCTTCCTCTCTCATTTTTCTATCCATCAAGTCTATACAACTTGGAGGATCAAAGATGGGGGCACCACCAAGAGTTGTTGGATGACTGGGAAAATTGTCGTAGGGAGAGAAGTGCTCCACTAAATTACGAGGGAAGACCTACAGACCATTTTCTACCATATGGGGAGGAGGCAGGTTGGGAAAAAATCACAAGGAGGAGGGGCGGCGGGGGAGGATTTATGAGAGGAATTCCAGGGCCCCACAGAATGCATTATCCAGCCCATTTTCCCACCTACAATAGATATAGTAGCTTGGAAATGGTGGATTGACACTCAGATAATGAGGGTTGCGAATTGCCCGCATCAGAACGGATGGGGAATAGTTTGCTCCCAGTTCCCATATCACACACAAGGGCGCAAAACGTATTGGAACCAAATCTAGCCCCAGAGCCTATCTTAGAGGATCCAATCGTGATCCATACTAATCAAAGATCGGCCCCGGCCTATTCACCCCCAACTCAGATGGACACCTCGGAGATTAGTGTTGTTAATACCATGACCAAAGGCCCACCTACTACCAAACCACTCCCCTTAAATCTGATTTCATGGAATGTCGCAGGATTAGCCAGTAAAATTGACTCCACAGAGTGGGGTTCTTTTATTGGATCCAAAAAAATTTTACTCTTTCAGGAGACCTGAGCGCGTGAGGAACTCTTATTCCAGGGATATGCAGTCTTTTCCAAACCCGCTAAGTGGGGGGGAAGGGGCAGGCCATCGGGAGGACTAGCGACATGGGTAGCAACGGATCTAGGCTGCCAGGCTACCTGTTTGGACACAGACTCCGGCGATATTCTGGCGATCCTACTAGAGTGGCCAAATTCCTCAAAATTGGTGGTCGTAAACACATACTCAAGGCCGGTACCCATGTCAAAAGAATCTAGCACCATAGAGCAACTCTCTGTGTTCCTTGATGGTATTCCCTGGGAACTCGCATGCCTGGTGGGAGGTGATTTAAACTCACAGTATGAACCACTATCAGGCCTACGTGATGGCCCCTCCCTCGAGGAAGACTCACGTTGGCTGGTTCCTGCGACGGTGGCGCCTCCCCCCAGGGCCTGGACCCCCCTGGCCTTGCAGATAACTGCCCTCACTCTAAACCAAGGTTTAAGGGCCTGTAATGGTCTTTGTAAATCAGACACACCAAGTATCTGTACTTACAATAAAACCGGTAGAGAATCAAGACTAGATTACATCCTTGTCAAATTAACAATGTGGTCACAAGTAGTTGATTTTAAAGTCATTGAGAGAAGGGACAGTGACCACAATGCACTGGAACTTTCTTACATCTCACCAGGGAATGAGGCTATCATGCTTGGCATGGACAAAGATAAATCAGGACTCCTATTAGGAAACAACCGGAGAAAAGTCAGGTGGGAAAAATTGGCCACTAGCGGAGACAGAATACCAAAACTATACGCAAGGATCATCCCGCTCTTGGAGAAGGCGTTTCAGATAGGGAAGGAGGCGGAAGGTGTAGCCAATAGAGACAAGCTCGCTCAGACACATGCAGATCTAATTAGTACCCTAGAGCTAGATTTGCTTTCAAAGCCAGGGAAAAGAATAGGACCCTCAGCCAAGACGACCTGGTACAATGCCACCTGCAGGGAATCTAAGGCCAAACTGCTACTCGCTATTAAGGGAGGTAAAAGCAGGGAGGAAATTCAAGACAGGAGAAGATCCTATAGAAAGCTCCTGGTGGATGTGAGGGCTGAATGGGATCAAGAATATTGGGAAAACCTCTCAAAATCACTAACCATCAAAGACTCGCGCAAATTCTGGTGTATAGTCTTCAATGGTACAGAGGACTTATCCCCTGCAATTGAGCCTAATATAGCTCCTAGCTTATGGCAGAGTCATTTTCAGGCACTGAACTCAGCAGAAGAAGGGTCTCTCAACACTCCAAACAGTATGATAGTCCCAGGTCCTACTGGCAACCGTTTCACAGAAAAAGAGGTGAGGGTGGCTATAGCTGGGCTGTCCGCAGGGAAAGCGCCTGGTCTTGATGGGGTACCTGGGGACCTATTCAAGCAGGAACCAGGGATATGGGCCCCATACCTCACATTGATATTTAATGCTATCCTCGGGAGTATGGAGGTCCCGGATGCTTGGCTGGGTGCAGAGGTGGTTCCAATTTACAAAAAGGGGTCCCCTCTGCTCCCAGCCAACTATCGTCCAATCAGTCTTATTGACATATCCCAAAAGCTCTTTGGGAGACTGATTTTGAACCGGTTACAGGATTGGGTAGAGGAGACGGGTGTCCTGACCCCCTATCAGGCGGGATTCGGACAGAGGGTGTCCACAATAGACCAAATTTTTAGGCTGAACCTCCTATATTGGAGAACAGCTGTAATCGAGGGCGGTACCTTGTATACAGTCTTTGTGGACTTGCGTGCCGCCTTTGATTTGGTACAGAGAGCAAAACTATGGAAAGTCATGGAGGAGTTGAATGTCCCTGGAGACATCTTGGCTATCCTGATGAGATTGCATCATAACAACTATGCCCGTGTTAGGTGTGGCAGAGGTGGCAAGTTAACCGAAAGGTTCCCCGTTCGCAGAGGGGTAAGACAGGGTTGCGTGCTCGCACCGACCCTGTTCTGCCTCTTTGTGAACGGGGTAGTTGCCCACCTGACCAGGATTCCCAACACTGACGCCCCAAAACTGACTGGCAGCAGGGTGCCTGCAATCATGTTTGCAGATGACACCCTGCTGCTGTTTAAATCCCCTATGGGCATTCAACGTGTTCTGGACGGGTTCTTACAGTTCTGTTTAGACCGGGGACATGAAATCAACCCACAAAAGACTAAATATATGATTCTCAATCCCAAGCCCCATAACCGTGCACCACCTAGGTTGGGAACAGTTCAATTGGAACGGGTACACATAATTGAATATTTGGGGATCACTCTTAATGAAAACTTATCGTGGTCGTCTCACCAGTCGAAAGTGAACATCAAACTGGTGCAATTGGCGGGTGGCACTATGAGACTGGCGAACAAATCCCCCTTCCGGCCACTTAGCCCCATTATCCATATTTACAAAGCCCAAGCCCGGGGGGGTGTTACATATGGGGGCGAGTTGTGGGGTCATATTTGTAGGAGAGTAGGGTCTGCTATCCTATGGTCACCCCAAATTTTTGCTTTTTGCTTCACTGGTTTCTGACTTAATGTGGCTCTCTTAAGTGCATTATAATCCTTGCGGTTAAATGCTATCTTTGGTTTGGCTTTATCAAAACATGTCGAGTAAGGTGTCATACGAATTGGAATACTATCCCCTCGCCAGTTCTGGCGACGGGGATAGCAATCCACCCTTCTAGAGGGACACGACATGTGTATAGCCTTAAACCCCGGTTAAAGTTAAACAGAGCCTCAGCATCACAAAATGGATGCTGCCACCACAGACCCGAGTCTGGCCTCCTGCTGCTGACCGAAACTCGGCAGATGGTGGCCTGGACAAAGGGTTTCCTGCCTTGGGAGGTGCGAGCACCACCCCAGACAGGGTTTTGTGTATTGGGTAGGACAGGGCTGAATAGAATCAGACATGCCCGGGGCACACAAGGTGTCCCCGTGCATAGGCCAGTCCAAACCGGTCCTGGGACTTTCCAGACCCAGGCTTGGCGCGGAACTGGACAAAGGAAAGGGGGTGTAACCGCCCCCCTTCCTGGTTCCTCCCAGAGGAGGGACCTAGTAGGTGATCCACCCCTCAGATTGGGAATAAGAGTGAGAGCAGTGCCATTGCACAGCAGATCATCCTGAATCAACTTTACACGAAGAAGAAGACTGGACTTCGACATTCTGCTGCTCAGAAGACTGAAGAGAATCTCCCTTGTGGCCTAGGAGTGGCCACCCTGTGAACACAGGTACCAACCAGCAACTCAACATCTGCTTTGCCGCCGCCTCCCGCCGGAGCCCGAGCCCAGAGCCCGACAAGAACCAGACTCCCAGACCTCTCAGAGCCCGATCCACAGTGCCTGCAAAGAAAGGACCCGTGGAGGCACCGAGTGACGTGGGACCGGACCTCTTGGAAGACACCCGAAAAGCTGACTGCGCAGCTTCTGAGGCATCCTCGACGTTGTGCTTTGGGGACTGAGAACCCCCACCACCGAGCAGCCTTTGCACTGAAGATCAGCCCTCCAGCATCTCCACGATCTGCGTGGGGCCCTTTTGCATTGTGCCACTTGACGCGCCATCCCGGCCACTAGCCACGTGGTCAGCGGCCATCTTGGCGATGAAACCGACAATTTACACAGCAGGTCTGGTTGCTCCAGACCGACCCAAGCTCCTGTAAAAAGGAGCACCTGCTCTGACCTTGCTGGTCCGAGTGTTAAGCAACTTTCAACTTCTGCGTGGCTTGCATTTGCCAAGGCCTGTTTGCTCCGATCAAGTTGCCGACACCGCCAACAGCGAGAAGCCTGCGTGGGACAGCTGGTGACCGACTCCTGGACGTCCTCGACCCCGGGTGTCCACGTGGCTGCAGAGAGAAGCTACCCGACAACGCCTGTTTGCACCCGATATCGCCTGGTTCCAATCTGGTTCCACGGTAGTCACTGGCTAGTGACTTTGAACACTGTCCCCTCTGCTTTCAGGTCTTCACATCTTCAGATCTACCCTTGGATCCACCGGAACTCTTCACATCGAGCCGCCTGCAGCATCTTCAGCTCCAAGCACCATCGACCAGCGTGACGAAACCCGACACTACTTCGACCCTGTGCACCCGCTTCCTGTGGGTGAGGTAACTCAGCTCCGCCGGTGCTCCTGCACTGGTACACATCTTAAGGGCCTGTGTCTTAAGTTTCAGCTCCGTAGGTCACTCGGAAGGTTCCTAACTTTCTAACTTTGTACTTTTTACGCACCATAGACTTTGCATTGGAAAGTGCGTGCACTTTGAACACTGCACCCGAGTCCCGCGGGCCTTTCCCGACTTAGTCACTGCTAGTCTCGAATAGCTCCAGCGATTCCCAAGGCCCTAGGCCTGTTCCCTTTCCTATTGGTATCTCTTATACCACTTTCTTAGTATATGGTTTAGGTGATCCCTAGGGCTCATCCATATTGTGCAACTTTTGTGTATTTTAAACTGTCTTGTGATTTAACGCTTGTGCTTCTGTGCTCATAAAGAGTCCAGGGGATTTTATAGTTAATAAATCAATATATATTTTCAATATATATCTGTGTGGTGTCCCTTTCATTTGGTATTCAAGGGGGTTGTGTATGGTATAACAGCTGGCTTCACATGCCTTTCAGAGTTTAGCCTAAGACTGCTTTGTCCACGTTACCACTAGGATAACTGGTCTACAAGGTTGAATTACAACCATCATCATAAGGGTTGCTTGGCATGGTACAAAGTGATCACTAAGAATTAGTGAGCATTATATACCAGGCCAACTTCTCACATTGGTGAGCAGCGGATTGGAATCTGAGCTTGCTGTTGTTTTACCATTACAATCTTTGAGATTATTATTTGAAAGATCATACAGGTACCTGGGGCGCTAGGTGGCGCCAAACCAAGATGGCTGCACTGCCGTGAGGCTCTCGCCTGATTGAGCACTTTCATCATCCAAAAGACCATCCTGACCAGCATATACCGCCTGAAAGACACACCGCGTCATCCGCGACATTCCCCCGCACACAGCGGTGCCTGGAACGCCGCGATAGCCCAACCAACGGACGAGATATCGCCTAAAAACCAGAGGGCGGACTGCCAGGCTGCCTCGCGATCACTGCCCGGCGGGGACGGACCGCCAAGAAGGACCGCGGCTCTGAGGCCTGGTCGGAATCGCACCCCTCACCACGGGAGCAGTGTGCTGGAGATCCGGGATCGTCGGCATCCTCGCCGCGCTGGTGGAGACCCCCGCTGCCGAGTGAGGTGAGAACCGGCACGCTCCAGGAACACCACTGAGCTTCGCTGTGCAGCCGCGGCTTTCCACGCGGCCTGACTGTGAGCTTCGCTGAGCAGCCGCGGCCTTCCACGCGGCCTGACTGGGACAATAGCCGCTGTCTTGCCGCCCGATCCAGGACAGGGTTCTGCGGGAGGTGGGACTCGGCGGTGGAGCATACCCCATTCCGGGATCGGCAGCCACCCGCCCGCCTGCGGTTGTGGCCCGCCCCCCCCCGGTCCGAAACTTGGATCCCAGCTGAGTGTCACGTCTTCTCGGCCTACGCCTGGGCTGATCCGGCGGCGCCACAGAGGTGGGTTAGACCCCCCCCCCCCCCCCCCCCCCCGAGCTACTGGACTGGATCGGGGCCAGAATACCTGCCGTGACAGCCCATCTTGGTGTCCGGGGCCTGGGGGACGGAATGAGGCTGCTCTTCCCACCGAGGTGCCTTGCAGGCGGGCTGCAGTTTCAGATTGGCGAGCCCTGATAAACTCTGTCCCCACACTGCACGTTAGTGCCGCATGCTTGCCCAGCCTCGCCCCACCTCGCTGCGGCTCTGCTAGTTAAGAGGCTCGAGGAACGGCCACCATCCATTGCTGTGTGAGGACTCGCCGCTTGTGGGTGCGACTGACTCCTCTGGGACGCCGAGCCCCACTGGGTCTCATCTCTGCTGGGCGCCAAATTGCCAACTTGCCTGCTGCGACCTGATCCATCGACTCCCTTCCAACGGTTTACTGTCTATTGTACCGATCCTGCTTGGATTCCCAGCGGGGCCTAATACCTACCCGCCTAACTGGTCCCTGCCTCCTCCCCCCCTCCCCCCCGGCCCAAGAGGTCGCACACCCATACTTGAACCGCAGTGGAGGTTCTGGGGCCTGACGGTGCTGGCGCGGGAAGTGGTCGGGCGCTGGCGCTACCTTGGGTGGGCATCTCGGGCTTTGCTGCGCTCTGTGATTATCCGAGCCTGACAACCCCCCAAGACTCTCTAACCCTGGTTCACGCTGCCCCGCGCTCTGGCTACCGCCTCCCCTACAGCGCTGCTACCACCGAGGGGAGCTATGGGCCGTACCGACACCAGGCAGTCGAAGATCCCCTTCGAGGCCAAGAAAACGCCCAAATCACCAGCTGTTGCGGAGAGGAGTCCCCCGCCGCCAGAGCCGCAGGATGACGACTGGAAAACCATCCTATTAGGCATGAAGCAGAGCCTTACGTCCATCAACTCTAAAATGGACGCTATTAACTCCCGCATTGATAGCGTAGTCTCCAAACTAGAGCGCCACGACACACGCATCCAGGAGGCAGAGGAAAGAATATCTACTTTGGAAGACGGCGCCGCAACCAGCTCCAAACAGGCTACCCAAATGGACAAACTCCTCAAAATAATCGCCGACAAAAACGAGGATTTGGAGGCAAGGTCCCGACGCAACAACGTCCGCGTCGTAGGCCTTGCGGAATCCACGAACGCGGGGAAGATGGAGGTCTTTATGGAGAACCTAGTGATCGAACTGTTCGGTAGGGAGGCCTTCTCCCCACACCTAATTGTTGAGCGCGCGCACAGGTCCCTCGCCGCGCGGCCTCCCCCGGGAGCCCAACGGAGACCGATTATAGCAAGATTCCTAAATTACAGGGACCGTGATGCCGTGCTGCGATGTGCCAGAGAGCAGGGCCCAGTAAAATATGGCAACACTACCCTGTCCTTCTTCCCCGACTTTACCCCGTCGGTCCAAGAAGCCAGACGTAAATTCGCTGGAGTCAAAAAGAAGCTACAATCTCTGGACCTCCCCTACGCCATGCTTTATCCAGCCAAACTAAAAGTATCCCTACATGGAAAACAACATTTTTTCCAGAACCCGCAACAAGTGGAGGATTTTTTGAAGCAACTAAGGAGGGAACGACCCCGCGAAGATGAGGAGCGACAACGCTCCAGGTCGCAATCCCCACTGTCACAACAAGACTGACTCTACTCATGGATGTTTCACCTACAGATCCTGCCACCACTGGCTCTTTGACTCTTTGCAGCCGGAAGTCACGTGAGATGAACAGAGGCCTCCGAATTTTTGAACTACTCCCTACATTGCATCCTGGACTGCCAACCCCTTGAGCAGCTGGAGATGATTCAAGGACGACACACCTGCTACTTGTGCCGGTGAGATGCTAGTTATGAGGCTTATGTATTTTGGTCAAATGTAAACCTGTGTGCTCGATCACCCACCTCCGTCCCGCTCCTTTGGGCGGGTGAAAGTAGGGAGGTGGGAGGCTGGTCTGGTGCCCCCTAGTTTAAACCCCCAATGGGTGATCCCCTGCAGACCTCTCCCCTTCTGAGGTTGGGAGGAGGGTTGTTAATGCTTATTGTTTTAAATTTCTTGGGATGTTGTGGGAGGGGGAGGGATACTTCTTCTCGGCTGGTTTGGGATGCCGTAGTGGGTGGGGGAGGGCGGGAATGTCACGCCGCAGTGTTTGAAGACCCTACCACCTGCATGCTATCTGGACTACCGTGCATGACAAATTACACTGGGTCTAGGCGTGAAAAAGGGTTTTATTGTTTGGGATTGGTTATGTCTTACCCATGCTCTGATGCCGCAGTTATTGCATTGTCCCGAGAAAGGGGCGGGGTAGAGGGGACGAATTTACGAATTGCAATGGTTTGTGATCTTAACTCTGAATGTCTGATCGCATTTGTCGCATATACTTGCCATGCTCTATTATCATGGGTTAGATGGAAGACATGAATGCTAGACTCCCCGCACTTGACTTTCACCTGGTGTCGTGGAATGTTAGGGGGCTGAATGACCCTAGAAAGAAAAGGCAGATACTAGGCTACCTAGACAGGCACGGAATCTCCATCGCCTTGTTGCAGGAAACACACCTCCCCCCCACTGGGCTTCCCCTCTTTGCCTCGAGATGGGCTACTCACAGGGTGTTTGCGTCCTACTCTACCTATTCCAGAGGAGTGGCTATACTGGTGAAGAAAGGATTGGGCTTCACTCCAGAGGGGTCGGAGGTGGATTTGGGAGGGAGGTACTGCATGGTCTGGGGTACATTACATACTCATCGTATACTCTTTGCCTGTTACTATGGCCCCAATATTGATGACCCAGAGACGCTTCTCAATATGTGGGGTAAGATCCAATCGCTAGACATCTCCCGCGTAGTGTTGGGAGGAGATTTTAACACTGCTCTACTGCCAGGGCTAGATAGGTCGCATCCGCAACCAACGCACTACACCCACACTCAGCGCACCCTACAGGGCATAGTAGACGACCATCAGTTAATAGACTCTTGGCGGCACCTAAACCCCTCCCTGAAACAGGGCACACACTTCTCAGCAGTACACTCCACGTGGGCCAGGTTGGACTACATTTTCCTAACTCCTGGCATGGCTCCTTGGATTGTGAAATCCCTGCACCTTGCGCGCACGCTATCTGACCATTCTCCGGTCCTCCTCTCCCTGCGTATCCCCCTTTTAATCTCCCCATACCTATCCTGGCGGCTGAACCCCGCACACCTCACGGACACCACTTTTAAAGCGGAATTGGAGCAGGACATCACAGACTTTTTCGACCGCAATATCAACTCTGTCGCTAGCATGGCCACGGTCTGGGAGGCATTTAAAGTCACTGTCCGAGGGTGGTGCCTATCAAAAGGTGGAGGGGTCCTTAAAGCACTTAGAGGCTCATTACGACGCCTTGAACTTGAGATCAAGGAACTGGAACGCGAGTTGGGCCGCAGCGGGCAAGATAATGCAGCTAGGGCGCGACTTCGACACAAAATTGACGAATATGCCGTTGAAGCTGAGAAGGAATGCAAATTTCTAGGGAAACCATACATAGCGCGTATATATGGGGAGGGTGACAGGCCAGGCAGGGCGCTCGCCTCAGCCGTAAGACCACTGAGGCACCACAATTATATTACCACCCTGATAGACGAGGATGACATCCCACATAGGGACCTCCCCAGCCAACTCAATGTCCTCACCAACCACTACAAGACGCTTTATTCCTCACATCGACGAGAGGAACTCGATCTGGGCTCCTACCTCACGGACACAGATATAGCCTGGTTAGGCCCGACCCAACAAAAATTCCTCCACCATACGTTAGAACTGGACGAAATCAAGGACGCTATAATGAGTATGAAATCGGGCAAGGCCCCTGGCTCGGACGGCCTACCTATAGATTTTTACAAAGCCTACATCCACACTTTAGCTCCTATTCTGCAACAAGTGTACTATACCGCCTTCGAGGAGGGTACATTGCCATTTAGCATGAGAGAAGCCCTCATCACCTCCCTATTGAAACCAGGTAAACCCCCCGAACGCTGCGATTCGTATAGACCCCTCTCCCTACTAAATACAGACGTTAAGATTTTGGCTAAAGTATTGGCTACCCGCCTCAACCTCCTTATGGAGCGCTTGGTCCTCCCGGACCAGGCAGGCTTTGTCCCGAATCGTGCTACCTCTCATAATTTACGCACGCTACAGGCAATCTTACAGGACATCACCCCCAGATGTGAAGCCGCGGTAGTCTTCCTAGATGCTACCAAAGCTTTTGACTCCCTGGAATGGGACTATCTGTTTGCATTGCTGGAGCGCATGGGTACTCCCTACAGTTTTATAGCCTGGATTAAACTTCTCTATAATAAACCTCATGCGGCGGTCCTGCTGAATGGTTCTAGATCCGACAACTTCGAAATACAAAGAGGCACCCGGCAAGGATGCCCCTTATCCCCGGTCCTCTTTGCGATTGCTATCGAACCCCTAGCCGCAAAACTCCGACAACACCACAACCAGCGCTCCTTGAATTACCCCGAAAGGCAGATACTCGTCTCGCTATATGCTGACGACATGACCCTATATATCCATAAGCCGAAGGACAATCTGAACCCTCTCCTACGGGAGATCACTAAATACGGAGCTATCGCCGGAGTCCAAATCAACTGGTCAAAATCAGCCTTATTCCCCCTTACAGATAAAACCACACAGTTCCCTCTCGATTACCCCCTGGTGTGGGAAGGAGACGAGATTAAATACCTTGGCATAACAATCACCAGGAACCGCGAGACTCTCATTAGGGCGAATTATGGCACCGTCCTGGACAAACTAACGGACACTATCACTAAATGGATTCATCTCCCTCTCTCCATGGCGGGGCGTATTTCCCTGATCAAAATGGTCATACTCCCCAAACTACTGTACCTATTCACGAACATCCCCTACAGCCCTGGATCACATTTTTTCCGCTCCCTAGATTCCCAACTGTCCAGATTGATCTGGGGCGGTAAACAGGCTAGGATAGCACTATCGACGCTGAAACTGCCTTACTACCAGGGCGGGTTCGAGGTCCCTAACTTCAGCCTCTACTTCGATTGTGCACAGGCTCACTTCGCGGCCTACTGGCTCCGACCCCCGCCCTTCATGGCGCATCTAGCCAGATCCCCTCGACCATGGACACGTTCCTTTACGCACGACTGCGGCACGGCGTCAAGGCAGTCACTCCCGACTTCCCGAACGAGCCTGAAATTATGGTGCCGTTACATGCACTACTTCAGACTACAGCCCCGAAACATGTCGTCTCTATGTTATATAAGTATGCGTACTCGGCCGCAGCGCCTCCTACCCTTCGGGCGCGCGCTGAATGGGATGGGGACCTGGATGTACCACTTACGGATGACCAGTGGGAACTGAGCTGCTCCCATACCAACTCAGTGACAGGCAATGCCCGCCTCAGAATACTGCATTTTAAATTCCTGCACCGCCTCTATCACACTCCCGCTAAACTACACCACTTTGGTTTACGCGATGATGACAGATGCCTCCGCTGCAACCGCCCAGGTGCCCATTTCATGCACCTAGCGTGGACTTGCTCTACAGTCGCTTCCTACTGGGTGGAGGTGTTTGAGGCCATGTCGGACATGGTGGATACTGCAATCCCACCGTGTCCGAGAATCGCCCTGCTGGGACTCACTCCCCCCGAGCTGAAGAACAATCGAAAATTGTTTGCACTGGGGCTTCTCTTAGCGAAACGACTGCTTGCCTGCAGATGGGGCCGTGGCCGCGC
Organism: Lissotriton vulgaris; assembly: GCF_964263255.1. Classification (NCBI taxonomy): domain Eukaryota; kingdom Metazoa; phylum Chordata; class Amphibia; order Caudata; family Salamandridae; genus Lissotriton; species Lissotriton vulgaris. Next base: position 52,788,204 of record NC_141699.1, on the reverse strand, counting down.
CCCCAAGTTTAAAACCTGGCTTACCTCTATGTCCACCTGGCAGGATCATTTACATAATTATGCAGAACTGTTACCACACACATCACGTCCTAAGGACCTTTGGGGCCCGTTCGCAGAGTACTTACTCCGACACCAGACCGGGGCTGATCCAGAATCGGACCCACGCATGATGCCCGACCACACAACAAACAATGCAACACAACAAGAACGGCCTGATACGGGTTCATAAACAAGGCGCGCCTCTATGAGTTACTCAACACACTAGCTGCACCCTCAATCCGTTGCTTTACCCTTACATGACTGCCATCCACATTGTAGGATAGCCACATTCTGCTAACCAACGCGGACCCCAGTTGACACGCCCCTCCGCCTTTTGCTTATCACGCCCCTCTCATTAACCACTTCCCAGTCGCCATCTGACTGATATGTGACACTTCATATCGGATGTCTTCATAAACCATAATGCAAACCACGTTAGAGTCTCCCTCCTCCACTAATCTCAACTCCTTGCCCGGCAACGGCAGGCACTCACCCACGTTAGATTGAACATATGCAAGACATGCAGCGCAGAGACACTAGGGGCTGCTTGATACTCCTCACCTTATACTACGTGTGGTGGGACTGCTGATGAATGGGAGGGCTACACTGATCCCCGAGTTATTGTTCTGATTAATGAGTTATTGTAAAATGAGACCTCATAGGTCACCTGTTTACTCTCTCTACACAATAGAAATTGCAGTGACCGACAGTCCTACCTGCTTGTGATACGTTTCCACGCGGCCGGCCCTGTGGGGTTGTAGGCGACATGCTGTGTTACCTAAACTCTCCTCTGATAGAATGTTCTTGCTTGACTGTGATACTCTTTGAAAGCGCTGCCGGCCTGTACGCTACAGGTTGTAGGCACACAGGCTGTGTACCACTCCTATCGACACAATAAAGGTCTTAAAAAAAAAAAAAAAGATCATACAGGTACCTGCTAGGTACATATAAAACAAGACTAGTATACTTAAGTTCTACTGAACTTAGTTGTTGTAGAGCAAAGGGAGTAGCACACCCTAGCTACAACTACTAGATAGGTTTAGTAGGTAAACACCAGTGTAGGTAGATTGCAACACATCCACCCACACTAGAGCAATGTCTGGAGCAGAGGGTTCCACTGGGAATGTCTCTGTTGAGAGTGACCCTCCAAGGGCACCATCCAAATTTGCTATTTTTTCCTTTAAGGAATTAAGACAGCTTTGTGTCTTAAGGGGTCTGAAGACAGGGCCTTCCCCTACTACAGACCACCTAAGAGAGCTCTTAGACCAGTCTGAGACTCTAAAGCCCTCTAAGGCAAACCCCACAGGGAATGCTGAAGGAGGCCATCCTTCAGAGGATGACACTGTAGACACACCTGGTCCTATCATCCTGGTAGATGAGGAAGCATCCACCACTGGGGCTCCTCAGGTAGATGAGGAGGAAGAGGAAGAGGAAGAAGAGGAGGAGGTGGAAAGCAGTGAGTCAGATGATGACAGAAATAGTCAGGTGCTGGTCAGTAGGCTGAACCAGGCTAACTTAAGTGTGTTTGGGACTGAAGCAAGGCTGACCTTGCCCAGCCACCCAAATGGACTTAACCAGGGGCATAGGAGGAGGAGGAATCACTCAGGTGAATCCAATACCTCCCATGTCTCTAGAGGCTCTCATGGTCACTCCAGAAAGGAGATGACTAGCCCTCAGAGAAGGGAACATGAGGCCAAGATGAGAGAGGCTGAGCTTAGGATTAAGAGGCAAGAACTAGAGGTTGCCCTGGCCCAAGAGAAACTTGCTAGAGCAAGACAGCCTAGAGAGAGTGGGGTAATAGAACCCACTGGTGGCAGCAATATCCACAAGAATAAAGACAGGTCTTTTGATAACAGAAACCTGAGTAAGATTGTGCCCCCCTACAAAGCTGGGGATGATATCCATAAATGGATTACTGCAATGGAGAGAGCCTGCAGAGTACAGCAGATCCCACAGGAGCAGTGGGAAGCAATCTTGTGGCTCTCCTTTGAAGGTAGAGGCCGAGACAGACTCCTCACAGTTAGTGATGGGGATTCTAGAAACTACCTGGTCCTGAAGAGTGCTCTGATTTATGGGTTAGGCTTAACCACTGAACAGTACAGGTTAATGTTCAGAGATACCCAGAAGACACAGACTCAGGACTGGTCTGAATTTGTTGAGTGTGCCACTAAGGCTCTGGAGGGATGGTTGCTGGGAAGCAAGGTTACAGACTATGAAGGATTGTATAATTTGCTGATGAGAGAACACATTTTAAATAATTGTCAGAACCAGCAGTTGCATCAACATTTGGTTGACTCAGATTTGACCTCTCCCCAAGAATTGGGAAAGAGGGCAGATAAATGGGTAAGAACCAGAGTTAAGCAAAAGAACCAGAACCAGAACCAGGGTGGTGACCAGAAGAAAACAGACCAGAAGGGTGGGGAGCAGAAATCTAAAGACCAGAAGTCTTCAACAGGGCCCCAAACTGAGACAGAGGGTGGGTCCCAAACTTCCAAGAAGAAGAAGAAAGAAGGTCAGAAGAAACCCTGGTGTAAAACTTGTAAGAACACCTCTCACTGGACAAGTGAGTGTAAAAAGGGTGGAGCCCCCAGCACTGCAGCCCCTTAGGCAACTGCACCCACTAGTACAGCTAGCAGTGCTGGTCCTCAAACCAAGGGGGTAGTGGGTATCACTTTGGGAACTGAAGGAGATTCTGACCTAGTCAGAACCCTTACACAGGCTGTTCTGATTTGTGAAGGGGACATAGATTTGACCCCTGACATAAGTCCCAGTGATCTGGGCAAATACAGACAGACGCCTTTGATCAACAATAAAGTGGCTCAAGCTTACAGGGACACATGTGCCAGTGTCACTATGGTGACACCTAACTTTGTGGACCCTGGACAATACATGCCAGGTGATAATTACCTGGTGACCAATGCCAGCAATGTCACTACTACACATAGTGTGGCACTTGTTAACTTTTCCTGGGGAGGGGTAACTGGCCTAAAAAGAGTTGTGGTTAGTGCTGATCTCCCAGTAGAATGTTTGTTGGGCAATGACCTGGAGAACTCTCTATGGTCAGAAGTTGAGTACAGGGCTCATGCAGAGATGTTAGGGATATCATCACATGTCCTTGCTGTGACCAGGTCACAGGCCAAAAAGTGCCTCTCTGAACCTCAGGTCTTGGATCCTGGAACAATGGACCAAGCACCTTCCAAGAAGAAGAACAGGAGGGTTAAGGCTGCGCCTTCCCAACTGCCTACAAGTGAGGATCAGGCTTCACAGGAAACTGATCTTGAGACCCCTGAAGGAACTGTCTCTGAAGAACTTGAACCTGATCAGGTTGAGTTTCTGGGGACAGGGGGACCTTCTAGGGCAGACTTGGGGCAGGCTCAGTTAACCTGTCCTTCTCTTGAACCCCTCAGACAGCAGGCTGCTGCTGAGGCTGCTGGGAATGCTGAAGGTGCCCATAAAGTTTATTGGGATGAAGGACTCCTTTACACAGAGGGTAGAGACCCCAAGCCTGGTGCAACCAGGAGGTTGGTTATACCTCTGCAATTTAGGGGTTTCCTTTCCACCTTAGCCCATGATATTCCTCTAGCAGGACACTTAGGCCAGAACAAGACCTGGGACAGGCTTGTCCCTCACTTTCACTGGCCTCACATGTCTGAAGACACCAAGGAGTTGTGTCGCTCCTGTGAAACCTGCCAAGCCAGTGGTAAAGCAGGTGGAACAACAAAGGCCCCCCTGATACCACTACCTGTGGTGGGGGTTCCCTTTGAAAGAGTGGGGATTGATATTGTTGGTCCAATGGATCCCCCTACAGCATCTGGGCACAGATTCATACTGGTGGTAGTGGAACATGCCACCAGGTACCCAGAGGCAATTCCACTTAGGACCACAACAGCTCCTGTTGTGGCCAGGGCCTTACTTGGAGTTTTCTCCAGAGTGGGGTTTCCTAAGGAGGTAATATCTGATAGAGGTGCCAACTTCATGTCAGGATATTTGACAGCTATGTGGAAGGAATGTGGTGTTAACTACAAGTTCACCACTCCTTATCACCCACAATGCAATGGGCTTGTTGAGAGATTTAACAAGACCCTAAAGGGCATGATTAAAGGATTACCTGAAAAGCTCAGGCAAAGATGGGACATCCTACTGCCCTGCCTTTTGTTTGCTTACAGAGAGGTCCCTCAAAAGGGGGTTGGCTTCAGCCCCTTTGAATTGTTGTTTGGGCATCCTGTAAGAGGACCCCTGTGTCTAGTGAAGGAAGGATGGGAGTTACCTCTCAAAAAGCCTAAGCAAGACATAGTGGACTATGTAGTTGGTCTCCGCTCCAGGATGGCAGAGTACATGGAAAAGGCATTCAAAAACCTTGAGGCTAGCCAAGAATTACAGAAAGCTTGGCATGACCAAAAGGCTGTCCTTGTTGAATTTCAGCCTGGACAGAAGGTATGGGTGTTGGAGCCAGTGGCCCCAGCAGCACTCCAAGACAAATGGTCGGGACCCCATACAATTCTGGAAAAGAAGGGAGAGGTTACCTACTTGGTGGACCTAGGAACTCCCAGGAGCCCCCACAGGGTGCTCCATGTAAACAGATTGAAGGCATATGTCAGCAGGGCAGACATGGGCTTGCTCATGGCTACAGATGAGGGACAGGAGGAAGAGAGTGACCCTCTCCCAGACCTGCTCACTCAGAACCCTGAGGATGGTTCAGTTGATGGTGTGGCCTTAGGTGGCAGCCTCACTGAGCATCAGCAACATGACTGCAGACGAGTTCTGCAGGCATACAGACATATGTTCTCCTTGACACCCAGTCAGACTAACTGGTGTACCCATGTGGTGGACACTGGTGACAGTCTTCCTGTAAGGAGCAAGATTTACAGGCAACCTGACCACGTCAGGGACTGTATAAAGACTGAGGTGCAAAAGATGCTGGAATTAGGTGTTATTGAGCCTTCAGAGAGCCCCTGGGCTAGCCCAGTGGTTCTGGTCCCCAAACCTCACACCAAAGATGGCAAGAGAGAGATGAGGTTCTGTGTGGATTACAGAGGACTTAATGCTGTCACCAGGACAGATGCACACCCTTTTCCAAGGGCAGATGAGCTCATTGACAAGTTGGCTTCTGCCAAATATTTGAGCACATTTGACTTGACAGCTGGCTACTGGCAAATCAGGTTAGCTGAGGAGTCTAAAGCCAAAACAGCATTTTCGACCCCTAGTGGGCATTATCAGTTTGTGGTGATGCCCTTTGGTTTGAAAAATGCACCTGCCACCTTCCAAAGGTTGGTGAATCAAGTCCTTACTGGGTTGGATGACTTTTGTGCAGCTTATCTGGATGATATTGCTGTCTTTAGCTCCACCTGGGAGGATCACCTGGTCCACCTGAAGGAAGTGCTTGAGGCTCTGCAGAAGGCAGGCCTCACTATCAAGGCAACAAAGTGCCAGATAGGGCAGAGCAAGGTTGTATACCTGGGCCACCTTGTAGGTGGAGGCCAAGTTCAACCACTGGAGAGTAAGATCCAGACCATCAAGGACTGGTCCCCTCCAACCACCCAGACTCAGGTCAGAGCTTTCTTGGGCCTGACTGGGCACTACAGGAAGTTTGTTAAGAACTATGGGTCCATTGTGACTCCTCTTAATGATCTGACATCCAAGAAGATGCCCAAAAAGGTTCAGTGGACAGAAATCTGTCAAAAGGCATTTGATGACCTGAAGAAGGCCATGTGCTCTGCACCTATCCTGAAGAGTCCTGACTACTCAAGAGAGTTCATTGTCCAAACAGATGCTTCTGAGTTGGGAATGGGAGCAGTGCTTTCACAGCTTAATGTAGATGGCCAGGACCAGCCCATTGCTTTCATTAGCAGAAGGCTGACCCCCAGAGAGAAACGTTGGTCAGCTATAGAGAGGGAGGCCTTTGCTGTGGTGTGGGCCCTGAAGAAGTTGAGACCATACTTGTTTGGCACTCACTTCAAGATTCAGACCGACCATAAGCCCCTCCTATGGCTTAATCAGATGAAGGGTGAAAACCCCAAACTACTCAGGTGGTCCATTTCCCTCTAGGGGATGGACTTTACAGTGGAGCACCGCCCAGGGACTGACCATGGCAACGCAGATGGTCTCTCCAGGTACTTCCACTTAGAACATGAAGACACAACTGGTCAAGGTTAGTCTAATGTCCCTGCGTTTGGGGGGGGGGGGTTATGTAGGAGAGTAGGGTCTGCTATCCTATGGTCACCCCAAATTTTTGCTTTTTGCTTCACTGGTTTCTGACTTAATGTGGCTGTGGGCCTGCTAATCAGACCCACAGCCTGCTGTTCTCTCTCTAAATTACTGCCAATGCACTTTAGGTGCATTACGAATTGGAACTGGCTCACCTTATGAGCCCCTGTAGTAGTGTACCCTAGGTACCCAGGGCATAGGTGTATCCAAGGCCTACCAGGGGCTGCAGCATGTATTATGCCACCCCTGGCCTGGCCTCCATATTTGACACAACTGGCTGATCACTCAGCTGGGGTAAGTTGGTGTAATCACCTCTTACTTAGGTACAGTATGCCTGTGCCTAACCCTAAACTGGACACATATGTTCCTATCAGCCACTCCTATGGAAGGCCTCATCAATTCTGGAGGCAGAGTGCTTGGAAATATGTGAGATGGTGCTCTAGCATGAGCTGAGCCTGTCTGCAGCTGTCGGGAACCACTCCCTAAGCTGTTCCGGGATATTGCCATACCATATACTCTTAAGTGCATTATAATCCTTGCGGTTAAATGCTATCTTTGGTTTGGCTTTATCAAAACATGTCGAGTAAGGTGTCAGACGAATTGGAATACTATCCCCTCGCCAGTTCTGGCGACGGGGATAGCATTCCACCCTTCTAGAGGGACACGACATGTGTGTAGCCTTAAACCCCGGTTAAAGTTAACCAGAGCCTCAGCATCACAAAATGGATGCTGCCACCACAGACACGAGTCTGGCCTCCTGCTGCTGACCGAAACTCGGCAGATGGTGGCCTGGACAAAGGGTTTCCTGCCTTGGGAGGTGCGAGCACCACCCCAGACAGGGTTTTGTGTATTGGGTAGGACAGGGCTGAATAGAATCAGACATGCCCGGGGCACACAAGGTGTCCCCGTGCATAGGCCAGTCCAAACAGGTCCTGGGACTTTCCAGACCCAGGCTTGGCGCGGAACTGGACAAAGGAAAGGGGGTGTAACCGCCCCCCTTCCTGGTTCCTCCCAGAGGAGGGACCTAGTAGGTGATCCACCCCTCAGATTGGGAATAAGAGTGGGAGCAGTGCCATTGCACAGCAGATCATCCTGAATCAACTTTACACGAAGAAGAAGACTGGACTTCGACATTCTGCTGCTCAGAAGACTGAAGAGAATCTCCCTTGTGGCCTAGGAGTGGCCACCCTGTGAACACAGGTACCAACCAGCAACTCGACGTCTGCTTTGCCGCCGCCTCCCGCCGGAGCCCGAGCCCAGAGCCCGACAAGAACCAGACTCCCAGACCTCTCAGAGCCCGATCCACAGTCCCTGCAAAGAAGGGACCCGTGGAGGCACCGAGTGATGTGGGACCGGACCTCTTGGAAGACACCCGAAAAGCTGACTGCGCAGCTTCTGAGGCATCCTCGACGTTGTGCTTTGGGGACTGAGAACCCTCACCACCGAGCAGCCTTTGCACCGAAGATCAGCCCTCCAGCATCTCCACGATCTGCGTGGGGCCCTTTTGCATTGTGCCACTCGACGCGCCATCCCGGCCACTAGCCGCGTGGTCAGCGGCCATCTTGGCGACGAAACCGACGATTTACACAGCAGGTCTGGTTGCTCCAGACCTACCCAAGCTCCTGTAAAAAGGAGCACCCCTCTGACCTTGCTGGTCCGAGTGTTAGGCAACTTTCAACTTCTGCGTGGCTTGCATTTGCCAAGGCCTGTTTGCTCCGATCAAGTTGCCGACACCGCCAACAGCGAGAAGCCTGCGTGGGACAGCTCATGACCGACTCCTGGACGTCCTCGACCCCGGGTGTCCACGTGGCTGCAGAGAGACGCTACCTGACAACGCCTGTTTGCACCCGACATCGCCTGGTTCCAATCTGGTTCCACGGTAGTCACTGGCTAGTGACTTTGAACACTGTCCCCTCTGCTTTCAGGTCTTCACATCTTCAGATCTACCCTTGGATCCACCAGAACTCTTCATATCGAGCCGCCTGCAGCATCTTCAGCTCCAAGCACCATCGACCAGCGTGACGAAACCCGACACTACTTCGACCCTGTGCACCCGCTTCCTGTGGGTGAGGTAACTCAGCTCCGCCGGTGCTCCTGCACTGGTACACATCTCAAGGGTCTGTGTCTTAAGTTTCAGCTCCGTAGGTCACTCGGAAGGTTCCTAACTTTCTAACTTTGTACTTTTTACGCACCATAGACTTTGCATTGGAAAGTGCGTGCACTTTGAACACTGCACCCGAGTCCCACGGGCCTTTCCCGACTTAGTCACTGCTAGTCTCGAATAGCTCCAGCGATTCCCAAGGCCCTAGGCCTGTTCCCTTTCCTATTGGTATCTCTTATACCACTTTCTTAGTATATGGTTTAGGTGGCCCCTAGGGCTCATCCATATTGTGCAACTTTTGTGTATTTTAAACTGTCTTGTGATTTAACGCTTGTGCTTCTGTGCTCATAAAGAGTCCAGGGGATTTTATAGTTAATAAATCAATATATATTTTCAATATATATCTGTGTGGTGTCCCTTTCATTTGGTATTCAAGGGGGTTGTGTATGGTATAACAGCTGGCTTCACATGCCTTTCAGAGTTTAGCCTAATACTGCTTTGTCCACGTTACCACTAGGATAACTGGTCTACAAGGTTGAATTACAACCATCATCATAAGGGTTGCTTGCATGGTACAAAGTGATCACTAAGAATCAGTGAGCATTATATACCAGGCCAACTTCTCACAATATTCCATCATCCAAATTATTAACAACTGAGAATAAATTCCTGAGACAGATTGTTGCTCTTCCGCAGAGTACTCCATTACTCCCGCTCAGACTGGACTTGGACATTCGACCATTAACAGAGGAGCTGGGTCTTAAGCCTTTGACATTCTGGTGGCGTCTATGGAGTAGCCCAGACCTTTCAAATTACAGAGCTGAGTTGCAGGAATTTTTAGAGTTACCCAATGCCAAAAGAATTCCATGGCTCATATACATCAAGAGAACGCTGGAGGCAATCGGACTCTCTGAACTATGGCTGGACCCACTAAACATCTGTCCAAAGATCCCGAAAAAGGTATTGGCGAGAGCTTATTACGAACACATGGTCTACAGAGCTACAGAAGGTACCCGGGACGGATCACTGGCCAACCAGTTCATAAAAACAAAAGACTCCTATCAACTCGAAAGTGTCTTAGATGCCATTACCCCACAACTGACTAGGAAATTATTTCTCTAATGGAGATATGGAACTCTTCCCCTAGCATCATTTACAGCATCCTGGTCTTCTAGCTCCTCCTCAGAAACTTGCCTGGTATGTGCACACCCGAAGGAGAACGATGTCCATGTTGTCTTCTTTTGCAGGGGCTATGAGAGGAGTAAGAAATACTGGCTAGTCCCCTTGCTCAGGAATCTGGGATTCAGAACTTTTTTACCCGCTTACAGAGTCCTAAAGACAGATTTATCCCCTACTGTAGTTTTTGCTCTATCTAAATTTTTAACCTCTATGTGGTACACTCGAAGTCGTTGCGTAAAAATGCTTGTGTAAAAGACTTGAGACTTGAGATAGTTCTAAATCTGTGGCACATTTTTTACTTTTAGCTTTTATTTTGATCACTAATGTTGTTTAATACGTTTTTAAGTTTTATATAGAATGTAATGTATATCTTTTATGATCTTGTGATCGAAATAAAGATTATGTGAATCGAATCGTAAAAACAGGGACAACATCCACAAATGAAGAAATTTAACTCATGCCTTGAAGCCCACTTGACATACAATGACACAGATTTGTGGTATTAGTAATAATAAAGTTTGTTTTTCTACAGTGCTCGAGGATTCACCATCACTGGAGCTTCGCAGCACTATAAATAACAGCACACCACCCCACACAATCAACATCGGATAAAAATGAAGAACGGAGACCACATCCATTCATGGGCCTTGCAGATTTCACACCAATCCTTGCAGCAGGGACTTGAGCCTACTTAGCCATATTACATGGTGCCTATTTCAGTTTAGTACCCCTTGCCTCAAGCACTGGATGTCAAGTAAAAGGTGGCATTTGCTTTTCCATAAACCAGTAGTAGTAATAAATAACAATAAAAGAAAGCAACATAATTTTACAAAATGTAGGAATGATAAAGGTAAAAAATAATAGTTTTACATGGTAATTAGTTAATGTCAAACTAGGGACTCCAACTGTTCGCACTAGTATATAATTGAAGTGCAGTACACCCAGTATGATTTGTTTATGGGTGAACGACAATAATATTTGCAACAATAATCATAAATGAGACAGGGAGAATGGATAACCTATAGAATGAATTCTTCAGAAAGGAATGGAATTTGAGAAGAAACAGGTCTACTTAGATGGGATTTGGCTCTGCCTTTAAACGATAAGCAGTAATTCAGTACCTACAAGTTATCTATCAGCAATAAAGTGCACAGAATGTTGATTTGCAAGAAAGATTAAATATTGACCCCGACAAACAGTGTCACAGGATAGAAATACTGATCTGCCTTCCTGGTCAACGATTCCTGTCAAGTACCATTCCTCAGGCGTAATGCATTTCATTGCGGTCGTTCCCCCTCTGTATTGCTTAATTCTGCTAGCGAGAAAGCGCCATCCATAGTCGTTCAAATGTCACTCATAATTACTCTGGCATTATGAAAATGTCACTCATAGCAATCTTAAACCTTTGCTCTATGAAATACTTGTTAAAAATTTGAATGTAAGGGACCTATCTCCCGCCTCTCCGCCTAGTTCAGTCCCATTTTGCAACTGGATTCAAGATAACCTGGCTGATGAGGGTTATGAACCCAAAACCGGTCCCAGGATGCTTGTTTCTGGTCCAGGAAAGACATGGCTTGGCAGTTCGGGCTAGACTGTTCCCATGAGGCACAGGGTCAGACTGATTTGCCTATGGCCATGTCTGAACTGGGGTTGTGGAGTGAGCTAAAGAATGGTGATGGATTAAACCAAGATCATTCAACTGGGGGTGAGTGTTTGTTTTGATTCAGCGCTGCGAGGCCTCAGGGTAGTATATGCGCTATATAAATGTAATTTTCATTTCATTTCATTTCATTTGCTCAAACGCTCCGTCCATCATCCCCTTTGGTATCGATTAGTTCAGTCCCAGTGTCAGGTCTCCTCTCTTTCGTCGAAACTCGCCGCCACAGCAGCATCATGTCCGAAGTCCTGGCGCCGGAATTGCATGGCCTGTCCAAAGAGGACGAGGCCGGCGCATGCACCGACTGGGACCCCAGCACTAAGGATTACTTGATGGAGCAAACTATGCTTAGGATAAAAGATCCTAAGAAGTCATTAGAATTTTACACCAAAGTTCTTGGAATGACACTCTTCCCCACCGGCCACAAACATGACTCTAGTGGATAACTCCAGCGATGACATCACACTGGAGGACATTGCTACACTTCTCAGGTCGCTATTGAGCCCCCTTGAAGCTCGATTGATCAAGATCGAAGCAAGGCTAGTCAATATCGAAAAATCCACTGTGCAACTAGCTGATTCGAAGAAACCTGATCTCAATGTAGCTAAAGTAGTGAAAGGGGGCCCCGATCCAAAGTCTAAAAGGGTAATGAATCCTCTACAGTTGTAAAGAATAAGTTACCCTCCACTGACTCCCACAACCCACTAGCCATCCCCAACAAGACACTCCAACCCCCGCCTAATCTCAATACCAACAACGCCCCTCCATTAACTCCACAAACACTAACTGCCACTCCCATTACCATCCCCCCGCCTAAAGACACTGCTCCTACCCAGACTAACACCAAGGGCGATTCAACACTTATGGGAGAGAAATCCAACCACACCCGCAAACCAAAACCTGTCAACCTTCCCCCAGAGGCTGCCCCTTATACCTTAGTCTTGGCAGGGGTTCCGGAATTAAAACCCATGACATCTGAATCAACATCCTCACTCAGGAATAAGGGTATTAGTTGGTTATCCACATATAGACCGCTCCCGAGAGGAATAACCAGTGACATTTCTATGGTCAGGCGGGCTACGTGGGTGGGATATTCTAGAAAATCATTAAGGGGTGACTGCGTTTTGGTCACCTTCAGAGAGCCGGGCACTGCTGCTTACCGTTGTGCCTGGGCCCCTGACGACCAGGGCAGCAACATCCAACCCCTTCCTCTCTCATTTTTCTATCCATCAAGTCTATACAACTTGGAGGATCAGAGATGGGGGCACCACCAAGAGTTGTTGGATGACTGGGAAAATTGTCGTAGGGAGAGAAGTGCTCCACTAAATTACAGGGGAAGACCTACAGACCATTTTTTACCATATGGGGAGGAGGCAGGTTGGGAAAAAATCACAAGGAGGAGGGGCGGCGGGGGAGGATTTATGAGAGGAATTCCAGGGCCCCACAGAATGCATTATCCAGCCCATTTTCCCACCTACAATAGATATAGTAGCTTGGAAATGGTGGATTGACACTCGGATAATGAGGGGTGCGAATTGCCCGCATCAGAACGGATGGGGAATAGTTTGCTCCCAGTTCCCATATCACACACAAGGACGCAAAACGTATTGGAACCAAATCTAGCCCCAGAGCCTATCTTAGAGGATCCAATCGTGATCCATACTAATCAAAGATCGGCCCCAGCCTATTCACCCCCAACTCAGATGGACACCTCGGAGATTAGTGTTGTTAACCCCTTGCGTGCTGATGACGGCCCCTGTCCGTCATGCAGCACGGTGGGCGTGTGATGATGACGGCTGGGGGCCGTCATGAACCCGCCCACTCTTTAGAAGTGCCGCACAGGCGCAGAATCGCGGCCGCACGTAAGGGGTTAATACCATCACCAAAGGCCCACCTACTACCAAACCACTCCCCTTAACTCTGATTTCATGGAATGTCGCAGGATTAGCCAGTAAAATTGACTCCACAGAGTGGGGTTCTTTTATTGGATCCAAAAATATTTTACTCTTTCAGGAGACCTGGGCGCGTGAGGAACTCTTATTCCAGGGATATGCAGTCTTTTCCAAACCCGCTAAGTGGGGGGGAAGGGGCAGGCCATTGGGAGGACTAGCGACATGGGTAGCAACGGATCTAGGCTGCCAGGCTACCTGTTTGGACACAGACTCCGACGATATTCTGGCGATCCTACTAGAGTGGCCAAATTCCTCGAAATTGGTGGTCGTAAACACACACTCAAGGCCGGTACCCATGTCAAAAGGATCTAGCACCATAGAGCAACTCTCCGTGTTCCTTGATGGTATTCCCTGGGAACTCGCATGCCTGGTGGGAGGTGATTTAAACTCACAGTATGAACCACTATCAGGCCTACGTGATGGCCCCTCCCTCGAGGAAGACTCACGTTGGCTGGTTCCTGCGACAGTGGCGCCTCCCCCCAGGGCCTGGACCCCCCTGGCCTTGCAGATAACTGCCCTCACTCTAAACCAAGGTTTAAGGGCCTGTAATGGTCGTTGTAAATCAGACACACCAAGTATCTGTACTTACAATAAAACCGGTAGAGAATCGAGACTAGATTACATCCTTGTCAAATTAACAATGTGGTCACAAGTAGTTGATTTTAAAATCATTGAGAGAAGGGACAGTGAACACAATGCCCTGGAACTTTCTTACATCTCACCAGGGAATGAGGCTATCATGCTTGGCATGGACAAAGATAAATCAGGACTCCTATTAGGAAACAACCGGAGAAAAGTCAAGTGGGAGAAATTGGCCACTAGCGGAGACAGTATACCAAAACTATACGCAAGGATCATCCCGCTCTTGGAGAAGGCGTTTCAGATAGGGAAGGAGGCGGAAGGTATAGCCAATAGAGAAAAGCTCGCTCAGACACATGCAGATCTAATTAGTACCCTAGAGCAAGATTTGCTTTCAAAGCCAGGGAAAAGAATAGGACCCTCAGCCAAGACGACCTGGTACAATGCCACCTGCAGGGAATCTAAGGCCAAACTGCTACTCGCTATTAAGGGAGGTAAAAGCAGGGAGGAAATTCAAGACAGGAGAAGATCCTATAGAAAGCTCCTGGTGGATGCGAGGGCTGAATGGGATCAAGAATATTGGGAAAACCTCTCAAGATCACTAACCATCAAAGACTCGCGCAAATTCTGGCGTATAGTCTCCAATGGTACAGAAGACTTATCCCCTGCAATTGAGCCTAATATAGCTCCTAGCTTATGGCAGAGTCATTTTCAGGCACTGAACTCGCAAGAAGAAGGGTCTCCCAACACTCCAAACAGTATGATAGTCCCAGGTCCTACTGGCGACCGTTTCACAGAAAAAGAGGTGAGGGTGGCTATAGCTGGGCTGTCCGCAGGGAAAGCGCCTGGTCTTGATGGGGTACCTGGGGACCTATTCAAGCAGGAACCAGGGATATGGGCCCCATACCTCACATTGATATTTAATGCTATCCTCGGGGGTATGGAGGTCCCGGATGCTTGGCTGGGTGCAGAGGTGGTTCCAATTTACAAAAAGGGGTCCCCTCTGCTCCCAGCCAACTATCGTCCAATCAGTCTTATTGACATATCCCAAAAGCTCTTTGGGAGACTGATTTTGAACCGGTTACAGGATTGGGTAGAGGAGACGGGTGTCCTGACCCCCTATCAGGCGGGATTCAGACAGGGGTTGTCCACAATAGACCACATTTTTAGGCTGAACCTCCTATATTGGAGAACAGCTGTAATCGAGGGCGGTACCTTGTATACAATCTTTGTGGACTTGGTGCCACCTTTGATTTGGTGCAGAGAGCAATATTATGGAAAGTCATGGAGGAGTTGAATGTCCCTGGAGACATCTTGGCTATCCTGATGAGATTGCATCACAACAACTATGCCCGTGTTAAGTGTGGCAGAGGTGGCAAGTTAACCGAAAGGTTCCCCGTTTGCAGAGGGGTAAGACAGGGTTGCGTGCTCGCACCGACCCTGTTCTGCCTCTTTGTGAATGGGGTAGTTGCCCACTGTTGGACCTAGCTTACCCAAGCCTACATAT
Source organism: Lissotriton vulgaris (assembly GCF_964263255.1). Lineage (NCBI taxonomy): Eukaryota > Metazoa > Chordata > Amphibia > Caudata > Salamandridae > Lissotriton > Lissotriton vulgaris. The sequence continues at coordinate 52,772,986 of NC_141699.1, read as the reverse complement.
GGTAGCTTGGCACAGTAGTGGTCTACAGCTAACTCAAGGCGTTGGCTAAGTACTTACAAGTCTCACCCACAGTAACACAGTGATGAACCACTAAAATAAAGACACAACACCTCTGTTTGGAAAAATACCGTTACCTTTTATAAAAATAATATGTCTTTATGGATTCAGGTTATACAAGTTACAACATTAGTTTCTTTCAGGGGTAAACATTACACTTTTACTTTGAGAAATTACTTTTCACTCCTCCTGCTGTGGAAAAAGGGCAGTAAACCACATTCTTTTGTCAAAGATTCAGTAAAGCATAAAGGTAACTCTTTGGTTGGTTAAGAGAATCTCATTAGCTTCACACTCTGTAAGGTTACTTCACGTTAATACACAATGTCACAATACTCCACCAATAAATCTACAGAAAGGAAGATGCAGTCTGACAGTGCAATACGTTTTTAAAGGTTCATTAATAGGTACATTACCCCACAGCTCTTAAGCACTGCTCAACTCAACAGCAAGACCTGGTTATAGATCTTCTCAGCACTACCAACCAGTAATGTTACTAAAAAGGGGAGATACAATAATATTAGCCAGGTTCCTCTCACTCTGATTTAAAGGCACACAGAACTAGTAAGGGATCTACTCCTCCAATCATCGAGAAGCTGCAAGGACTTTTTCCCAGGAACCCTGTGATTCCCTACACCACTTCCCCCTCTCTCCTCTGTGGTAAGTAGTGAGGTTTTTGCTGGGGCTCTTTGAGTCACTAACCCACTTTCATTTTCCAGGTATTCGACAGTTAGACTCCTGGGGCTTAGCCCTGATGTCCCGGATGTCAGGCACTTGGCTCTGCCGCCTCCCGCTCCCTTTCTACCCGGCTTACTTGTGGGGTTGGAAGTGTCCCAGCGGTTGTTTTCTCCACACTCGATGAAGCTTGGCACAGTCGGGCGGAAGGGGGAAGGCAGGGAAGGCTTCCCCGGCCCAGGGCTTCCTACCGCGTCGTCCGCTGTGGCGCTCTTGCCTCTTCTCAGGAGATCGTCGATGCGGCGCTCCTCGGCTGACGCGATGACTCTCTCCCAGCTGGCACTTCTCCTCCGGACATGCGCGGAAGCGCTCGCTCTTCTCCCGCCTCCGCACTCGCTCACAGGAAGGACACTGTTCCTCACGGCGACGCTGCTCTCCTGGGCCTGCCCGACCCTAGGCCCCTCCTGCTTTCAATAGCGGGCGCGCTGAGGGCATGCGCGGAAGCACTTCCTGCTCTGCTTGACGCGGCTGGTGCCCCCGGGGTCCCGCAATCCGCTAACACAGCGCCGCTACTCCTCCTCAGACGCCTCCAGCTCCGGCCTCTCAGGAAGGATGTGCACACACGGCGCCCTCGCTCTTCAGGGCGCTAAGGTGCCACAGACGCCCACCTTCACTACAGCTGCTCCACAACACCGGTGAGCACAGCGCTGGGTATGGACAGTCAGGAATACCCTCAATTAAGGGTGTTCTGAGTGGTTTTACTGGGGCTCTGAGATAGAAGGGTCTTCTTCCTCCAGTAGCTCGATTTCTTTGTCAGTAGTTGTTGTCTTGAGAGAGGGATCGGTCAAAGGCTGAAGGGGGAACAATCCTCTGAAGTAACTGTCCGCCTCAGTGACAAACTAGCTGCTCTCAGTGTGTCCACCTCCTCTCACCACTGCCTCACTCCTCTACTCTGGGGTCAGCCCAAAATGGCTGCTGGTCACTGGCCTTATATAGGGTGGCCTGAGACCTGCAGAAGTCTCTAGTCAATTCCAGAAAGTTCCCTAATGTTATCCTATGGACCTGTCCTCCAGTTGTGTCCGTTATGGCAGTTGGTGGACACCATTTTAGGTCTCTGGAGATCCCTAGATTTTCAAGGGGGTGACTAGGCCTCACAAGTTATGAGGGAAAAATGGCGTCATCGCCAGGGAACACCTAGCCCCCTGACAGCATTAAAAATTCCTGATGGACACATGTAAAAATAAAAATTGAAACTCTGGGAGGCTAAGGGGGACAAAAATAAATCATAATGGTTAGAGTCTCCCCAGAAGCAGACAGGTCTAACACGCGTCCCCCCCAGCTGAAAGTGGGGAGAACTACCCAACCCCTTGGGAGTCCTCATCACTAAGGCGGAAATACCTGGATAGACCGTCTGCGTTGGCATGGTCCGCCCCAGGTCGGTGTTCCACCCTAAAGTCCATTCCCTGTAGGGAGATGGACCACCTTAGTAACTTGGGATTCTCCCCCTTCATTTGCATCAGCCAACGAAGGGGGCGATGGTCAGTCTGAACGAGGAAGTGCGAACCAAACAGGTATGGTCGCAGCTTCTTCAGAGCCCAAACCACCGCAAAGGCTTCTCTCTCAATTGTACTCCACCTCCTTTCCCTGGGGAGTAGTCTCCTGGACAGGAAGACCACGGGTTGATCCAAGCCCTCATCATTTAGCTGCGATAACACTGCCCCAATGCCATGTTCTGACGCATCTGTTTGGACAATGAATTCTCTAGCAAAATCAGGGGCCTTGAGAATGGGAGCGGAACACAATGCTTGTTTCAAGGTCATGAAGGCTCCCTGGCAAGCCTCCGTCCAGACTACCCGTCGGGGTTGCTTCTTGGAAGTAAGTTCAGTGAGGGGGGTCACGATAGTGCCATACCCCTTCACGAAGCGACGGTAGTATCCAGTGAGGCCCAGGAAGGCTCGGACCTCTGTTTGAGTCTTGGGGGGCTCCCAGGCGATGATAGCCTCAATCTTTGCCTGGAGGGGCTGCACCGTCCCTCTGCCCACCAAGTGACCTAGGTACACCACCGACCCCTGTCCGATCTGACACTTGCTGGCCTTGATTGTCAATCCAGCCTGTTGCAGGGCATGAAGAACAGCTTGCAGATGCTGCAAATGGTCCTCCCAGCTGCTACTGAAGACAGCAATGTCGTCCAGGTATGCAGCAGAAAAAGCTTCCATTCCAGAAAGGACCCTGTTCACCAGCCGCTGAAAAGTGGCAGGGGCATTCTTGAGCCCAAAGGGCATCACACGAAATTGGTAGTGTCCCTCAGGTGTAGAGAAGGCTGACCTTTCCTTCGCCTCCTCGGTAAGGGAAATCTGCCAGTACCCTGAAGTTAGGTCAAAGGTACTTAAGTGTTGAGCAGCTCCCAGCCGGTCAATAAGCTCATCTGCCCGTGGGATAGGATGTGCATCAGTTTTGGTCACTGAGTTCAAGCCTCGGTAGTCCACACAGAATCTCAATTCAGGTGTGGTGCCTGGTGGGGCAGCCTTTGGTACCAAAACCACCGGGCTAGACCAAGGGCTTCCAGAAGGTTCAATCACTCCCAGCTCCAGCATCTTGGCGACTTCACTCTTGATGCTGGCCTTCACCTTGTCCGACAGCCGGTAGATTTTAGACTTCACAGGTGGGCTGTCTCCTGTGTCCACGTCATGGGTACACAGGTGGGTCCTACCTGGGACAAGGGAGAACAGAGAAGAAAATTGCTCCAGGATCTGGCGGCAATCACTCTGCTGTTCAGGAGTTAGGGATGGCGAGAGAATTACTCCCTCCACCGACCCATCCTTTTCTTGGGACGAGAGAAGATCAGGGAGAGGTTCGCTTTCTTCTTCCTCTGCTCCATCAGTTACCATCATTAAGACAACCGCGGGCCTCTCATGATGTGGCTTGAGGCGATTGGCATGCAGCACCCTGTGGGGCTGCCTCGGGGCCTTAAGATCCACCAAGTAGGTGGACTTCCCCTTCTTCTCCAACACCTCAAAGGGGCCTGTCCAACGGTCCTGGAGGGCATTTAGCTCTCCAGGTTCCATCACCCACACCTTCTGTCCAGACTCCAGTTCCACTGGGTGAGCGTTGTGGTCATACCACTCTTTCATAACTGCTTGGCTGGCCTCCAAGTTGTCTGAAGCTTGCTTCCACAACTTAGCCATTTGGCTTCGGAAGGCCAGCATGTAGCTCACCACGTCCTGGGGAAGCTTCCTGGGAGTCCGTTCCCATCCATCTTTCACCAGGCTGAGAGGTCCTCGTACAGGGTGCCCGTACAAAAGTTCAAAGGGGCTGAAGCCCACTCCCTTTTGTGGCACTTCCCTGTAAGAAAACAAGAGACAGGGTAGGAGGATGTCCCATTTCCTCCGCAGGCTCTCAGGTAGACTCCGTATCATACCTTTCAAGGTTTTGTTAAACCTTTCCACAAGACCATTGGTTTGTGGGTGATAAGGAGTGGTAAACCGATAGGTAACCCCGCACTCCTTCCACATAGCCCGCATGTATGCTGAAAGGAAGTTAGTCCCCCTGTTGGACACAACCTCCTTGGGGAAACCCACTCGGGTAAAGATCCCCATCAGGGCCCTTGCCACCACAGGTGCAGTGATGGTCCTCAGAGGTATTGCCTCTGGGTACCGTGTGGCATGATCCACCAAAACCAGTATGAACCTGTGACCAGCTGATGTTGGTGGATCCAATGGCCCTACAATGTCCATGCCCACCCTCTCAAAGGGGGTGCTAACGACAGGTAGTGGTTCCAGGGGAGCTTTAAGCTTCACTCCTGTTTTCCCACTAGCTTGGCAGGACACACACGTCCGACAATATGTATCAGACGCCACTTTCATTCGAGGCCAGTAGAAGTGGGGGACAAGCCGGGCAAAGGTCTTGTCCTGTCCTAGATGTCCTGCCAATGGTATCTCATGAGCCAGTTCCAGTAGAAAGGCTCTAAAGCATTGAGGGACCACCAAGGCTCTGGCTGAACCGTGGCCAGGTGCCTTGGGCTCACTGTAGAGGAGTCCATCCTCCCAGTAAATCCGGTAGCTCCCTTCAATGTTTCCCGCTGCCTGGGCGTTGGCCTGTTGCCGCAGCCCCTCGAGAGTAGGACACTCTTTCTGAGCTTTGCAGAACTCTTCCCGGGAAGGACCTCCCTCCACATGCCATTCAGTAGGGATGGGTAGGTTCTCCAGGGAAGCAACATTCTCCCCTGTGGACTCCAGATCCACCTCCGCAGGTGGTCCAGCTGTCTCACGAGGTGGAGATGTCGAGGCAGGGTCCTCCGGCCTCTTGTCCTTCTCCTCTCTGGCAGCCGGCTGGGCCATTGTTCCAGGCTCCAGCGTAAGCAAACTTCCCCTTCGGGCAGTCGCTGACCTTGTGCTGATACAAGTCCAGTCAGGGGGTCCCAGCATCGCAGAGTGAGTCTGGTACTCCACCCTCCTCCAAGCATTGTGCTCCATATCATTCCCTAACAGGCAGTCAACAGGCACGGCAGGGCTTACGGCAACTCGAAGTGGACCTGCAACCCCTCCCCACTCAAAGGGAACCTCAGCCACAGGGTAGTGGCCCAATCTGCCGTCAGCCATTACGGCGGGATGGAGTACATCTGGGATGACCTGCTCTGGAGACACCAGCTGACTCCTTACCATAGTCATGCTGGCTCCTGTGTCTCTCAGAGCCTCCCCTCTACGGCCATTGATGGTGACCCACTGCTCATACTTAGTAGTATTAGAGGGCAGCTGAGTCTTGGGAACCATCTCCTTATCTCCCAGGGACACTAAGGTGACACCCGCCCGCTCCCCCCCATTAACCAAAGGCATCTCCTCCCCGAGCACTACACTAGTGATTCCCGGGGCTCTTCCTCCAGTGGGAGGGGGTGGTCTTTTTGGGCATCTCACATCTCCTTTATAGTGTCCCACACCACCACACTCAAAACAATGAACAACCCTTGGCTGCTGGCTTTGGCCAGGGGTAGGGTTGCGAGGGGGGTTACTCTTGGGGATGAATCCTCTGCCCCTTCCTTGCGAAGTATTTTGTGGCCCTTTTGAGAACTCCCTCTTAGTTTCCCCTCCCTCTTTCTTCTGGGGGGCGCCCTGTCCTTGCTTCTGGGAATTCCCTCCAGTCCCCTTAGTCGACACCCGGGTACTAACCCAGATGTCCGCCTCCTCAGCAAGCTTCCTGGGGCTGGTCAGCTTGCTGTCCACCAGATGCTGTCTTAGTTCGGGAAGACACTTCTCGAGTAGGTGTTCCTTGAGTAGGAGGTCATATAGTCCCTCATAGTCTCCTACTTCGCTGCCTCTTACCCAACCCTCCAGGGCCTTCCTGGAGTAGTCCAAGAAATCTACCCAGTTTTGCGTGCCCAGCTTGTAGCTGCCCCGGAACTTTTGCCTATATTTCTCAGGGGTCAACCCAAACTTCTTGAGCAGCGCTGATTTCATAGCCGGGTAGTAGGTCTGTTCACTCTGATCAAGGGCCAACAAAGTATCCCTGCCAGTGGGGGGCATGTATTTGTATAACCCACCTCCCCAGTGGACTTCCAGAATCCCATGGGCCCTCAGCGAGACCTCGTAGGCGGCTAGCCATTTAGCAATGTCGTCACTGGGTACATAACAAGCCATAATATCTTTTGGTAGGTACGGTCTAGGTTCCCTGGTGTTGGTCTGGATATCGCTGCCACCATTCTCTGGTTTGGGGGTTCGTAAATTTAGGGCTTGCAAATCCATCTCTTTGATGGTCCGCTCATACTCCAACCTCTTTTCCTCCCTCACCATGTCCATCCTGGCTAGTTCTATTCTCATCCTCCTCTCCTCCCTCCTATCTTCTAACTCGGCGTCGGTCAGGCCCCTCTCTGACACGCTACTGCCCACTCTGGAAGGTGTTCTAGGACCTGTTACAAGGTTCTCCCCTCCCGCCTGGTACAGTGTTGCGGTCTCCAGGACAGTGTCCTTGTCACTCTCTTCAGGATCTACCTCCTCCCCGGAATGAGCCTCTACCCATGCCCGGATACTGGTCAGCAGCTCAACTTTTCTGGCGCCCTTCTTGAAAAACACCCCCTGCTGCTGACACCATTCCTTCAATTGGGTCACAGTATAATTGTCTAGCTCTTCCACATTTATCTCCATTTCTATTTGAAGTATACAATGCTACACAGGAGAAATCCACAGAGTGACCTGAGGTCAACCTCCACCCACCGCCAGAAGTAAATTTAGAAAAATCAAAAATGTAAATTAGGAGGGCCGCAGGGAGAAAACTCCAGGTGAGGTCTCGTGGTTGGCACTGCGTTACTAATAAGTGAGTGTAAGTACAAATCCGCTATCCCACCGCTGAAACACCAATTATGTTGGACCTAGCTTACCCAAGCCTACATATGGTAGCTTGGCACAGTAGTGGTCTACAGCTAACTCAAGGCGTTGGCTAAGTACTTACAAGTCTCACCCACAGTAACACAGTGATGAACCACTAAAATAAAGACACAACACCTCTGTTTGGAAAAATACCGTTACCTTTTATAAAAATAATATGTCTTTATGGATTCAGGTTATACAAGTTACAACATTAGTTTCTTTCAGGGGTAAACATTACACTTTTACTTTGAGAAATTACTTTTCACTCCTCCTGCTGTGGAAAAAGGGCAGTAAACCACATTCTTTTGTCAAAGATTCAGTAAAGCATAAAGGTAACTCTTTGGTTGGTTAAGAGAATCTCATTAGCTTCACACTCTGTAAGGTTACTTCACGTTAATACACAATGTCACAATACTCCACCAATAAATCTACAGAAAGGAAGATGCAGTCTGACAGTGCAATACGTTTTTAAAGGTTCATTAATAGGTACATTACCCCACAGCTCTTAAGCACTGCTCAACTCAACAGCAAGACCTGGTTATAGATCTTCTCAGCACTACCAACCAGTAATGTTACTAAAAAGGGGAGATACAATAATATTAGCCAGGTTCCTCTCACTCTGATTTAAAGGCACACAGAACTAGTAAGGGATCTACTCCTCCAATCATCGAGAAGCTGCAAGGACTTTTTCCCAGGAACCCTGTGATTCCCTACACCACTTCCCCCTCTCTCCTCTGTGGTAAGTAGTGAGGTTTTTGCTGGGGCTCTTTGAGTCACTAACCCACTTTCGTTTTCCAGGTATTCGACAGTTAGACTCCTGGGACTTAGCCCTGATGTCCCGGATGTCAGGCACTTGGCTCTGCCGCCTCCCGCTCCCTTTCTACCCGGCTTACTTGTGGGGTTGGAAGTGTCCCAGCGGTTGTTTTCTCCACACTCGATGGAGCTTGGCACAGTCGGGCGGAAGGGGGAAGGCAGGGAAGGCTTCCCCGGCCCAGGGCTTCCTACCGCGTCGTCCGCTGTGGCGCTCTTGCCTCTTCTCAGGAGATCGTCGATGCGGCGCTCCTCGGCTGACGCGATGACTCTCTCCCAGCTGGCACTTCTCCTCCAGACATGCGCGGAAGCGCTCGCTCTTCTCCCGCCTCCGCACTCGCTCACAGGAAGGACACTGTTCCTCACGGCGACGCTGCTCTCCTGGGCCTGCCCGACCCTAGGCCCCTCCTGCTTTCAATAGCGGGCGCGCTGAGGGCATGCGCGGAAGCACTTCCTGCTCTGCTTGACGCGGCTGGTGCCCCCGGGGTCCCGCAATCCGCTAACACAGCGCCGCTACTCCTCCTCAGACGCCTCCAGCTCCGGCCTCTCAGGAAGGATGTGCACACACGGCGCCCTCGCTCTTCAGGGTGCTAAGGTGCCACAGACGCCCACCTTCACTACAGCTGCTCCACAACACCGGTGAGCACAGCGCTGGGTATGGACAGTCAGGAATACCCTCAATTAAGGGTGTTCTGAGTGGTTTTACTGGGGCTCTGAGATAGAAGGGTCTTCTTCCTCCAGTAGCTAGATTTCTTTGTCAGTAGTTGTTGTCTTGAGAGAGAGGGATCGGTCAAAGGCTGAAGGGGGAACAATCCTCTGAAGTAACTGTCAGCCTCAGTGACAAACTAGCTGCTCTCAGTGTGTCCACCTCCTCTCACCACTGCCTCACTCCTCTACTCTGGGGTCAGCCCAAAATGGCTGCTGGTCACTGGCCTTATATAGGGTGGCCTGAGACCTGCAGAAGTCTCTAGTCAATTCCAGAAAGTTCCCTAATGTTATCCTATGGACCTGTCCTCCAGTTGTGTCCGTTATGGCAGTTGGTGGACACCATTTTAGGTCTCTGGAGATCCCTAGATTTTCAAGGGGGTGACTAGGCCTCACAAGTTATGAGGGAAAAATGGCGTCATCGCCAGGGAACACCTAGCCCCCTGACAGCATTAAAAATTCCTGATGGACACATGTAAAAATAAAAATAGAAACTCTGGGAGGCTAAGGGGGACAAAAATAAATCATAATGGTTAGAGTCTCCCCAGAAGCAGACAGGTCTAACACCCACCTGACCAGGATTCCCAACACTGACACCCCAAAACTGACTGGCAGCAGGGTGCCTGCAATCATGTTTGCAGATGACACCCTGCTGCTGTCTAAATCCCCTATGGGCATTCAACGTGTTCTGGACGGGTTCTTACAGTTCTGTTTAGACCGGGGACATGAAATCAACCCACAAAAGACTAAATATATGATTCTCAATCCCAAGCCCCATAACCGTGCACCACCTAGGTTGGGAACAGTTCAATTGGAACGGGTACACATCATTGAATATTTGGGGATCACTCTTAATGAAAACTTATCATGGTCGTCTCACCAGTCGAAAGTGAACATCAAACTGGTTCAGTTGGCAGGTGGCACTATGAGACTGGCGAACAAATCCCCCTTCCGGCCACTAAGCCCCATTATCCATATTTACAAAGCCCAAGCCCGGGGGGTGTTACATATGGGGGCGAGTTGTGGGGTCATATTCCATCATCCAAATTATTAACAACTGAGAATAAATTCCTGAGACAGATTGTTGCTCTTCCGCAGAGTACTCCATTACTCCCGCTCAGACTTGACTTGGACATTCGACCAATAACGGAGGAGCTGGGTCTTAAGCCTTTGACATTCTGGCGGCGTCTATGGAGTAGCCCAGACCTTTCAAATTACAGAGCTGAGTTGCAGGAATTTTTAGAGTTACCCAATGCCAAAAGAATTCCATGGCTCATATACATCAAGAGAACGCTGGAGGCAATCGGACTCTCTGAACTATGGCTGGACCCACTAAACATCTGTCCAAAGATCCCGAAAAAGGTATTGGCGAGAGCTTATTACGAACACATGGTCTTCAGAGCTACAGAAGGTACCCGGGACGGATCACTGGCCAACCAGTTAATAAAAACAAAAGACTCCTATCAACTCGAAAGTGTCTTAGATGCCATTACCCCAAAACTGACTAGGAAATTATTTCTCCAATGGAGATATGGAACTCTTCCCCTAGCATCATTTACAGCATCCTGGTCTTCTAGCTCCTCCTCAGAAACTTGCCTGGTATGTGCACACCCGAAGGAGAACGATGTCCATGTTGTCTTCTTTTGCAGGGGCTATGAGAGGAGTAAGAAATACTGGCTAGTCCCCTTGCTCAGGAATCTGGGATTCAGAACTTTTTTACCCGCTTACAGAGTCCTAAAGACAGATTTATCCCCTACTGTAGTTTTTGCTCTATCTAAATTTTTAACCTCTATGTGGTACACTCGAAGTCGTTGCGTAAAAATGCTTGTGTAAAAGACTTGAGACTTGAGATAGTTCTAAATCTGTGGCACATTTTTTACTTTTAGCTTTTATTTTGATCACTAATGTTGTTTAATACGTTTTTAAGTTTTATATAGAATGTAATGTATATCTTTTATGATCTTGTGATCGAAATAAAGATTATGTGAATCGAATCGTAAAAACAGGGACAACATCCACAAATGAAGAAATTTAACTCATGCCTTGAAGCCCACTTGACATACAATGACACAGATTTGTGGTATTAGTAATAATAAAGTTTGTTTTTCTACAGTGCTCGAGGATTCACCATCACTGGAGCTTCGCAGCACTATAAATAACAGCACACCACCCCACACAATAAACATCGGATAAAAATGAAGAACGGAGACCACATCCATTCATGGGCCTTGCAGATTTCACACCAATCCTTGCAGCAGGGACTTGAGCCTACTTAGCCATATTACATGGTGCCTATTTCAGTTTAGTACCCCTTGCCCCAAGCACTGGATGTCAAGTAAAAGGTGGCATTTGCTTTTCCATAAACCAGTAGTAGTAATAAATAACAATAAAAGAAAGCAACATAATTTTACAAAATGTAGGAATGATAAAGGTAAAAAACAATAGTTTTACATGGTAATTAGTTAATGTCAAACTAGGGACTCCAACTGTTCGCACTAGTATATAATTGAAGTGCAGTACACCCAGTATGATTTGTTTATGGGTGAACGACAATAATATTTGCAACAATAATCATAAATGAGACAGGGAGAATGGATAACCTATAGAATGAATTCTTCAGAAAGGAATGTAATTTTAGAAGAAACAGGTCTACTTAGATGGGATTTGGCTCTGCCTTTAAACGATAAGCAGTAACTCAGTACCTACGTTATGTTATGTTATGTTAACACATTCTTCTATAGCGCAACAGCTACTCCAGAAGGAGTGTCCCGGCGCTTTGGCGAAGAAGTCCTTCGGGGGTGGCAACATAACTGAAAACCGTAAGGAAAGGCGGGGGCCCTATCTGGTGAAGAGCCAAGTTTGTAAAGCCTTTCTGAAAGACATAAGGCTGGAGATCTGTCTAAGAGAAAGGGGAAGCTCGTTCCAGGCATGAGGAGCCAAGTGATGAAAAGAGCGGCCGCCTTGTCTGGTGCGTTTAATGGTCGGAACTACCATTTGAGACAAAGAGGCGGACCGTAAGGCTCTGTTAGGCTTATAAAAAACAAGACGTTTCCTGATGTAGCTAGGGCCAATGTCATGAAGGGCTTTGAAAGTCAGCGTTAAACTTTTGAAAAGGACTCTCTTGGCTATAGGAAGCCAGTGCAGTTCTTTTAACAGGTCCGAGGCACTAGGGCGTCTGGGGAGCCCGTAGATAGCCCGGGCAGCTGAATTTTGGACTACAAGTTATCTATCAGCAATAAAGTGCACAGAATGTTGATTTGCAAGAAAGATGAAATATTGACGCCGACAAACAGTGTCACAGGATAGAAATACTGATCTGCCTTCCTGGTCAACGATTCCTGTCAAGTACCATTCCTCAGGCGTAATGCATTTCATTGCGGTCGTTCCCCCTCTGTATTGCTTAATTCTGCTAGCCAGAAAGCGCCATCCATAGTCGTTCAAATGTCACTCATAATTACTCTGGCATTATGAAAATGTCACTCATAGCAATCTTAAACCTTGGCTCTATGAAATACTTGTTAAAAATTAGAATGTAAGGGACCTATCTCCCGCCTCTCCGCCTAGTTCAGTCCTATTTTGCAACTGGATTCAAGATAACATGGCTGATGAGGGTTATGAACCCAAAACCGGTCCCAGGATGCTTGTTTCTGGTCCAGGGAAGACATGGCTTGGCAGTTCGGGCTAGACTGTTCCCATGAGGCACAGGGTAAGACTGATTTGCCTATGGCCATGTCTGAACTGGGGTTGTGGAGTGAGCTAAAGAATGGTGATGGATTAAACCCAGATCACTTAACTGGGGGTGAGTGTTTGATTTGATTCAGCGCTGCGAGGCCTCAGGGTAGTATATGCGCTATATAAATGTAATTTTCATTTCATTTGCTCAAACACTCCGTCCATCATCCCCTTTGGTATCGCTTTGTTCGCCCTAAGTTGGCAGGGTATGTCCAGACATGGGTCCCTTGCTCGCTTTGCCACTGGATTCAAGATAGCCTGGCAGATTAAGGTTATGAACATGAAACCGGTCCCAGGGTGCTAGTTTCCGGTCCAGGGAAGACATGGCTTGGCAGTTCGGGCTGAACTGTTCCCATGAAGCACAGGGTCAGACTGATTTGCATATGGCCATGTCTGAACTGGGGTTGTGGAGTGAGCTAAAGAATGGTGATGGATTAAACCCAGATCACTTGACTGGGGGTGAGTGTTTGATTTGCTCAAATGCTCCGTCCATCATCCCCTTTGGTATCGATTAGTTCAGTCCCAGGGTCAGGTCTCCTCTCTTTCGTCCGAAACCCGCCGCCACAGCAGCATCATGTCCAAAGTCCTGGCGCCGGAATTGCATGGCCTTCCGTCTCCTCACCCACGCACACAAAGCCCCACACGATCAAGGCCCGATCTACCTCAACAACCGCATCAACTTCTACGCTCCCAAACGACACCTCCGATCAGCCAGTCACGCCCTCGCCGCCGTCCCCCGCATCCGAAGAACGACAACAGGAGGAAGGTCCTTCTCCTACCTGGCCGCCAAGACCTGGAACTCCCTCCCGACCGACCTGCGCCTGACCCAAGACCACCTCGCCTTCAGGAAGAAGCTCAAGACCTGGCTGTTTGGGCAGTAGCAGCACCCCCCCACCCCCCCGCCACCCCTCCCAGTGCCTTGAGACCCTCCGGGTAAGTAGAGCGCTCTATAAATGTCTATGATTGATTGATTGATTGGCCTGTCCAAAGAGGACGAGGCCGGCGCATGCACCGACTGGGACCCCAGCACTAAGGATTACTTGATGGAGCAAACTATGCTTAGTATAAAAGATCCTAAGAAGTCATTTGAATTTTACACCAAAGTTCTTGGAATGACACTCTTGCAGAAATGTGATTTTTCATGTATGAAATTTTCACTTTATTTCATGTGTTATGGGGACAAAAAGGATATCCCCAGCGATACAAAAGAACGAACAGCATGGACTTTTTCCAGGAAGGCCACAATTGAACTGACTCATAATTGGGGAAGTGAAAAGAAGAGTTATCCTAACGGATGTCTACTCAGCTTGCAAAACATTTGAAGGTCTGGGAGTAACATCTGTGAAGCAACCAGATGGTGGTAAAATGGAAGGACTTGCTTTTCTACAGGATCCTGACGGTTACTGGATTGGAATCCACAGTCCCAACAACATGTTAAATATAATATAAAGATCTTAGCTTTTGGGTCAGTGCCACCAAATGTTCGAAGAGATCACTCCAGGAGGCTGAAAATAAGCCTGTACGATAAAAACACTACCTGTTAGAAACATTGGAATTCTATATCTTTGTTGTACTTGACATAACACTTTTTAAAAAGGCTAACTCTGCATTTGTCCCTTTTTTCTCTTTTGTGATTTTGTCATCTTTCTTGAGTGCTGTGAACATCTTGTGTAGGCCAACCTTCTGCTGAAAAAGGTTACCTAGTGTCTGTATATTGTACATCCTCAGTAACATGGCTTTACTATATTTTTCTAATGTTTAGTAGAAAAGCAACAGATATATAAAAATGCAAACATGTTTCCAAGTGGTGGTGGTGTGCACATTACTTTATGCAAATGTGTCATTACAGCCGCATTTCACCACAGCACACCAGTCATCAACCTATTTCACATGTTTCAGAATGTCGTCTGACATTTAAGCAGAATATTCTTATTTCAGGATAAGCATTGTTTTCTCTTGTCTTTTGGCCTCTTTCAAATCCAAAACTCGATTGGTGGAAATTGTTCACTTGAATTTTTGATACTGTAATATGTTAAATCTGAGTTAAGCCGCACTGCACAGTACACAAAGATGGGCAGATGTTTTATCAAAAAAGTGAGTGTTAAAAGCAGAGTCACACTAATTGTATTAATGACAGAACGCTCACAGAGAAGAGCCACAGTGTGAGCAAATGAAAAAGATTCACAAAAAAAACATTATAATTAAAAAAAGAACTTAAAATCCATGAAATAAGAGTTTATTCATGTAATTTAGCCATTAACTGTGCTTCCATACAGTGTTGCGTCTCTTTGTTTTCTCCTTGAAAATGTACTCTTTCACATCGTGCATGCATCATTCGATTCTTTCATTCCGTGCATGCCTCGAAAACTTACTCCATTATTTCACTCCATGCATGCCTCGAAAATGCACTTCATTCTTTCACTCCGTGCATGCGTATAATTTTTATTTATTTCATGGTTCTTTCTTTGTTCTACTCGAGATTTGCGTCCTGCCTCTTCATGTGAAGAATTGACTCGGGTAATACGTTGCTTCCTGTGTCTCTTCATTTGCAGCATTGACTCCTACATTAAACAAACGTGAGTAATTAATAGCCTTCTTAGCTCCGTTTCGTATGCCCTTTTCAATGATTGCACAGTGCCGGATGCTTGTCCGCACTGTGCAATCATTGAAAACGCATCTTGCACAGTGCGAACATGCTACTACGCAGCTCGCGTAGTGCTACGTGAAGTTCGCGTAGTGTGAAGTGCACTTCGAGTAGCGCTACTTCGCAAACTACGCCCACCCCTAGTGTAAAGTGCGTCCTTTAAAGAACAGTTTTTGTTCACTTCAGAAGGGGGTCTCCATCATCTCAGCAGGGCTCTTATAACCCATTGCACGAACATCACTCAATCCACCCTCTGAGCCCTCATAAATCTGTCATTTCTGAGTTTATTTGAGGCCACCAGATACACTCAATTTCACATTCTGAGCTGGATTTTAATTATTCACCTAGAACTACTGGCAGGTCTGATCAGGGAGAGAGGGAGGTGCTTTTCTTAAACATGTTTGTAAAGAGTTGATAAATCTGGGGGTTCATCAAGAAGAGTTCCCCCAAAAGGACACACATATTTTGTGCTTTCTATGGCTGTGTCAAGTTTTGGTCACCAGGTCAGTCAACCGAGCCACCATAAACTATCACAAATGTTATTATACTCTTCCTGAAGCCAGCTGGGTAGCCTGAAAGAGTTCAGAGTTGATTAAGAACACTAGCCACTGAATGTGATCTGGTAGCACACATGCCACAGTAGTCACAAGGAGATAACAATGGGGGCACATGGATATTCAAAAGAATTGACGACAATTGTTCTCACACATTAGATTCCTTTGCAATCAATCTAACCTGTTCTTTCTGGTCCTTTGTTCACAGGGGGAGCTGATACTGTCCAGTTGGTGAATTCTGGTGAGGCCTGCCGTGGGAGGGTGGAGATCAAACACGAGAATCGCTGAGGGACGGTGTGTGATAGAGAATGGGACAAGAAGGATGCTGAGGTGGTCTGTAGACAACTCAACTGTGGATCAGCATCCAGAGCAGAAACAGGAAATGACATATTTGGGAGTGGCGTCTTCCCCATGTGGATGAGTGACGTCAGGTGCACTGGAGCAGAAAAGTCTCTCTTCGATTGTCCATGCGCTTCCTGGGGACTCAACAGCTGCCCGTGGAGGAGCGATGGTGGAGTGCAGTGCAGTGGTAAGAGAACCCAATAGCATTCCTTCAACTCCATCGAAAAGTCACAATCTAATTTAAAAAGTAGAGTTGGATTAATCAAAAAATGCACGAGTCATAACAACAACATATTATTATCGCAAATCAAAAGAAAAATGAATGAAACAAGAAAATATTCAGCTTACTAGAATCAGAAAAGTGATTTTGCAAACTGAATTAGATTTATTAGGAGATGGAGATTAAAGCGGTGTCCTTCAGAGATTGCAAAGTCTTTGAAGGCAACAAAAGCAGAAGGAGAACTAGTGCAGCAAACCTATATGTAGATAACTTACACCTAGCATCAGACCCTGTCACTTCTGTCCCTTCAGTATGTGCAGGTTATAAGGTAAAGACGGGTCCATCTCAAGGCACAACCAAGAGTTGGAACAGATTCGTTTTTTCTTTTCAATCTTAGATTGTTTTTTTAATTCTATATTGAAAGGAACAGCAGGGTCTAGGCATGTTTTTGATACAATAACTCAATCAATGTCATGAGAAAGGACATATAAAGATGATGCTGAAGACATCATGGAAGAAAGAAGCG
This sequence comes from Lissotriton vulgaris, assembly GCF_964263255.1. Lineage (NCBI taxonomy): Eukaryota > Metazoa > Chordata > Amphibia > Caudata > Salamandridae > Lissotriton > Lissotriton vulgaris. The sequence continues at coordinate 52,756,368 of NC_141699.1, read as the reverse complement.
TTAATTCAAAGTAAGTAATACATGTGTTATTTCCACCATATTCTGTGTCAAGGAGGCCTTCCATGGGCATTGCAGTGTTTTTTTCCACGCAGCAGCCATAGATTTTTACTTAATGATGTAGACCCCGGGCAGCGCCAAAACTTGAAACCTCCCAAGAGCAGGCAGAATGAAGAGAAATATTTTCTGCATTCTGCAGCACATATCGAAAGATGAAAACGCCTCTCAGAATTGTTTTTGTGCAGGGAGGTGCTGGGAGGCAAATTCCTCTTTCTATGTGTCCTGCATTCTGCAACACACATAAAAAGAGGGGGAGCGCCCACGTAATGCCCATAAAATGCTCTTATTTCCTGAGTTCAATGCTATTCATACCCTACCTGTAGAATCTTACAGTGATGACATGCTATGGACTGTTGGGAATCAAATAGTCGCAGGTAACTGGGCTGAGCAGCATGCTGGCTGATCCTGGTGGGGTCTTGATTGGGTCCTGTTGTAATCTTGAATAAAACTACATAAAAATGATCACTTATACATGACTCAATAACTACAAGTTTTTGGTGACGATCCTGAAGAGAACCTGCGTCTGTCACCTCTTCAAACCTCATGCAACTCCAAAAACAGACTCTACAGTAACTCAAGCTGAGCATCTACCTCAACGGGCATCCTTGACCCCACCAGTGACCTACCATCGGTCACCCACACCAGTCTGCCAGTTGTTCCTGTGCATCTGGGGAAGTGCTACTTCAGGAGCTGCCCTTTCAGTTTTGGGCGTCTACTCCCCATCATCACTAAACCTTTGTGCTGCGCCTTTAGTGAGGCTAAGCCTGCCATTCAACAATGTCTGCATCCTGTGCTGGGCCTTCAGTGAGGGTAAGCCTAATCTAATGTGTTCACCTGCCAAGTGTCTACGTCTTCACACTGTCTGAGGAAGAAGTGTGCTGTTATATGTTATAAAATCATGATTTTTTCTTCGTAGTATGAATATTTGAGTGTATATATATCAGAGCAATTCACTTTGTATAATACAACTAGTAATGTGTATGTGTTTGTGTTGTAAATAATCGCGAATTGTAAATAATTGTATATAAGGTGTACAAAACGATAAGGTGTCCCTTTCATACATCAATACTTAAAAAAAGACAAAAAACAAATAAATAATAAAAGGGTTTGAGTGATATACCCGTACGAACCAGGAAGTCTCTTATGGTTTGTTCCCTCAAAAATAGAGGATTTAAGTAAGTGTGTGGCTGGCAATCTGTGTACTTAGTTATATTAATGGTCCAGCTAGCCCCACGTCCCAGGACCTGACTCCCCCATTCTTCAGCCATTTTTGGATTGGCGTCTTTGTGTCGTGTCTTTCCTTCTCGTTTCGAAGTCAACCACACTCACTTTGGCAATCACGTATTAGTCTGGCATCGCGTCAAGTATCCTACAGGCTGTGCCAACCACGAAGACAGTGTTTCAATAAAGTTATTTCTAGTTTGTCACTTTTCACCACAATCGGAGTTGGAGGATCCTTTGGTATCGTATTCCTGCATCGTTTCACAGTAAGGGTTGGAGTCCATTCCTGGCATGGGACATGTGTCACTCTGTCATGTGGCATATGCCACAGCGATATGACATATGCCACAGATTTTTTACATAGTCTTTCATTATCAGTTGAGGATTTCCAAAGAACTATCTTTCACTCTGCTGAAATAACTACATTGTTTAAAAAAAGAAAAACAATATAAAAAAAGATATTTCCCCAGGTGGGGTTTGAACCCTTGTCAAAAGGCATTCATAGCTTCTATGAACTACCACTGTATCATTTGTTTTGCATAAATTTGCTTTGCACAAAGACTTTGTGTCTTGGAAAAAGCGTGATGTCCCTTTTCTGTTTCCATGATGGTTTTCTTCTAACATGCCTCAAATCTACACTTGATTTTCGTTATTTATAAACAAAGAGCCCTTCCTTCCTCCCATTCTGGCACTTGGCCCATGCATTTAGTTTTCTTACACAACCATTCCCAAAGTCTCATTCCACAAATTAAGGGATTTATTTCATAGCAAACCTGCCCCCCCTTCCACGTGCCAGTGCATGTCACAAATCTCTGACATGCACTGGCTTGACTAAAAAGGACACAAATCTCACAGACACTGCTAGGGGGGATTTACAAAAGGGAATCTTTCATTTGGGTAAAATAGAAAAAAAATTGAAAAGAATTTAAAAATCGATTATTTTCCCCAGCTGGGGTTTGAACCCCTGTCAAAATCACTCTTAAACCCTGTTGAACTGCCCCTGTACCATCTGTTCTGCATAGATTTTCTCAGCCCAAAGCTTTTGTGTGTTTTGGAAAAAGGGTGATGTCCCTTTCCTGTTTCCATGCTGGTTTTCTCACAGCATGCCACAAATCTACACTGGATTTTCGTTATTTATAAACAAAGAGCCCTTCCTTCCTCCCATTCTGGCACTTGGCCCATGCATTTAGTTTTCTTACACAACCATCCCCTAACTCTCATTCCACAAATTAAGGGATTTCTTTCATAGCAAACCTTGTCCCTCTTCCACATGCCACAGCATGTAAAAAAAAGTCTGACGTGCACTGGCTAGACTAAAAAGGCCACAAATCTTCCTAGACAATATTTTGGGGGATTTAAAAAAGGGACATCTTTCATTTCAGTAAAGTAGAAAAATTAAGGGCAATATTAAAAAAACTAATTTCTCCTGGTGGGGTTAGAACTCTTGTAAAAGCATATGCTTTTCCCTCAGTAATGACCAGTGCACCATATATAACCATGATTAAGTATACTACACACAATCGTTTTTACACCACACTTTTCCTTCTTCCCATGTGCCACAGCATGTCACACATTTTTTACATGGATTGGCATTACTTAGGGGCTCTTGAAAGCCAACGAACAAAATCACCACACTGCAGTGAGGCTCTGATAGCCAAGGACCATAAACCGCCAGAATCTCCATCCTAAAGTGGAGAAAACTGCCTTTAAACACGTTATGCCCAACGTGGCTCACTAGGGAGCTGATGAGAAGAGTGCGGACTCGCTGACACCGTCTAAGTGATCACTCCCAGCGCATCCCTGTTTGCAGCCTACGGCTGTTCATGATGGCGGCTACGTGATTGAGCTAACCGGGTCTGCATCGCCTTGCCCTTCTGTATGGAATTGCTGTGGAGAAACCCCGGCTGTACCACCGCCAGGAACCAGGAGCTGCCCAACGCAGAGCTACACTACGGGGAGAGGGTCGCCCACTGAGTGAGATCGGGACCAGCTGAGGTAGGCTTGCTCCGACACTAAGGCTGAGCCAGGCTGAGCCAGACTGAGCCCACGCTGCTTCCACTGAGCTACCTTGGGCCTTGGCTGAGGTGAAGGGCCACTTTAATATGAGTTGCGAGATAGCTGATGCGGCTGGCTCCCCAATCCTGATTTGCACACTCACCTGGGGTCTGAAGGGGGCAAGAGGAGAACCCTGTTCAGACGCGCTGCTAGAAGGATGCTGATAGACCTATGCGACCTGTACAGCACCGGGAGGTAGCGCATGGAATGGTGAGGCCTTGATCCTGGGGCGCAGAGCAGCCTTGCTGCCTTGTAATACTCGGTAAGACAGGCTGAAGTGGACATTACCTGCAAAATCTCAAGCAAGACACGCCGCTTTTTTTGTCGGCCGGGCCCTCTTCAGCAACACAAGAATCAGGGCGGAGGGTGAAGAGTTGGGCCGTGGCAGAGCCAGGGCTCACATAAATAACTGCACAAAGGCACAAACTGGCCTGTATAACCGCCCGAAGGCACAAACTGGCGCCTGTTGACCTAATTAGGATCTGCACACCCTGAGGGACAAGCAGAGCTAGCCGCTGCATCCTGATCTTCCTGAGAGGCATACCGTGCCCGCCCATACCACGTAGAGGGGAAAATCATGGGTCCAACGGATGGCAAACAGGCCAAACTCCAACTCCCGGCCTGGAAAAGCACTACTACCCCACAAGATACAGATATAAAAGAACTTCTCCTCATGATGTGCCAAAGCCTCACTTCTATCGAGTCCAAAATGGACACCATGAAAATGCACATGGACTACATCACACAAATGTTGGAGAAGCATGATGGCCGCATTACCAAAACGGAACAGCTGATATCCACCCTCAAAGACTCTTCCTCTGACTGCTGTGAACATCTCCAAGAGATGGATAAACTGTTAAAAATTATTGCTGCAAAGATTGAAGACTTGGAGGGGCGTTCACTCAGGAACAACATGCTTATAATGGTGATCCAGGAGTCTACCACAACCGGCTGCATGGTGGACTGTGTAGAATGACTGTTGCTTGGGATCTTTGGCACGGAGGCAATTTTCAGAGTTCTAGTGGTGGAGGAAGCCCATCGCTCACTTGCAGCCAGACCGCCATGGGGTGCGCCTCTGTGGCCCATACTAGTGCGGTTACTCAATTACAAAGACCACAACACGGTGCTGAGACTAGCAAGGGAAAAGCAAGAACTGGTTTACGAAGTGAACAAGCACTCGATCTACCCAGACTTCAGCACGACAGTACAAGAAGCGTGCAGGAAGTTCCTACCAGTCAAGCGGAAACTCCAGCAAACCAACATACAGTACTTGATGCTCTACCCCACTAGACTGCGAATCCCCTGCCATGGGATGACACACATCTTTAACACCCTGCAACAAGTGTAAGATTTATTAAAAACTGTTAAGAGACGGTCACCCATAATTCAGGATGGTGATCCTGCATCCGACGGACGCCACCTGCTCCTGAAGAAGACTAAGGCCAGGTCATTGTATGGAATTGGTCACCTGCATCACTGGTAGGACTATGCATTCCTTGTTTCATTGCTAATCAGTTTGAAAATATGCGCTGGCCCTGGGGGAATGGCTAAGCACGGACCCTGATAGAGCCTTCATGGGTGGTACTGCCGGGACTAATGAAATCGCCAAGCAATAACGACTTCCCGGGCATCCTCGCTCCTGCGAGGTGTGCTGACAGACTCTCTGATGCTTTCCCCCAGTGGAAATTCCCTGAATGATGTAGTATGTTGAAGTTATGTTACTAATTGACTCATATGTTAGTATACTGCTTTTACCAGTCTTAGCTGTTACACCTCTTGCATGTTACTAAATTGTCATTAATGAGTCTATTCTCCTGGAGGTGCCAACATCTATCCTTGCACAACACTTCAGGCAGAACACATAATGGGGGGTTTGGGAGGGATACTATTTACCTACAGGTTTGGGCTGCAGGTATGGGTGGGGGCAGTCTTACTTTTGATACACTCAGCGGTGCTGCACAGATTATTACTGAGCACATACAATTACAAAAGCATAGAGAACGATCCATACAAACTCACCATGGCAGAACACATTGACTCCTCTGGTCCAATCCTGAGGCAGAGTGCTTGGTTTTATGTGAGATGGTGCTCTAGCATGCGCTGAGCCTGTCTGCAGCTGTCGGGACCAATTCCCTAAGCTGTTCCGGGATAATGCCATACCATATACTATGAAGTGCATTATAAACATGTCGTGTAAGGTGTCATACGATTTGGAATATTATCCCCTCGACAGTCCTGTCGACAGGGATAGCATTCCACCCTTCTAGAGGGAGAAGACATGTTACTTTACTGAAACGCGGTTGATTTCTAAAAGAGCCTCAGATCCACAGAATGGATGCTTCTGCCACAGACACAAGTCTGACCTCCTGCAGCTGACCAAAACTCAGCCGAGGAGGCCTGGACAAAGGCTTTCCTGTCACAGGGAGGTGTTACACCACCCCAGACAGGAGATAGTGGATTGTAGCAGGGAGGTTTGAAAGAAACCAGACACTGCCTGGGGAGCACAAGGCTTCCCCTTGCATAATCCGGCCAAACCAGTTCTGGGGCACACCAGCCCCAGTCCCAGCACGGCCCGGATCAAAGGGAAAGGGGTGTATCCACCCCCTTCCTGGGTCCCACCCATAGGAGGGGACCTAGCAGGTAATCCAGCCCCCTAGATTGGTTTAAGAATGGGAGCAGTGCCAACGCACTCAGATTATCCTGATGAAACATTTGAAACGAAACTCTGGACCCTTCGACATCCTACTCAACATAGAAGACTGAAGAATATCCCTTGTGGTCAAGGAGTGACCACCCTGTGCAAACAGGCACTATCCAGCACCTCGACATCTGCTTTGTTGAAGTTCCTGCCAGGACTCAAGAGACAGAGATCGACAAGATCAAGCTTGCCTACCTTCATACAGTCCGATCCACAGTCCCTGCAGAGCTGAGACCCGTGGAGGCGTCCGGAAGCGTGGGGCACGCCATCTTGAAAAGACCACGAGATGCTGACCGTGCAGTCCACGAGTGACCCTCGAAGCTGTACACTGAGGTTTGAGAAGCCCCAGCACTGAGCCACTTTTGCACCAAAGCTCACCCCTCTACACTCGACAAGTGCTGCGTGGGGCCCTTCTGCTTTTTTTGGCTCAATGCGTTGGCCTGGTCACTTGCCAGCTGGCTTGTGGCCCCTGTGCCAACGAAACTTGAAATATGACTTGTGAATCTGGTTGCTCCAGACTTGCACCCGCTCCTCTGAAAAGGAGCACCCGCTCTGACCCTCCTGGTCTGAGTGAGAAGCAATCATCCAGTCCTGTGTGGATTGCTCTTGCCAAGTGTTGTTTTCTCTGATCTTGAAGCCGACAGCGCCAACGGTGAGAGCCTTTGTGAGACAGCTTGTGACCCGCTCCTGGACGTCGCAGATGCCCTAGAGCCCACGTGGCAGCGGAGAGAAGCTCCTCAACAACCACCTGATTGCGCCTGACATTGCCTGGTTCCGTCCTGGTTCCACCCTGGTCACTGCTGAGTGACCCAGACTCTGTCCCCTCTGCTTTCAGGTACTCTACGACTCTGATCCACCCTTGGATCACACCGGACACTTCTCCTTCACATCGCCTGCAGCATCTTCAGCTTCAAGCACCAACAACCTGCGTGACGAAACCCGACTTAATTTCGACCCTATGCACCCGCTTCCTGTGGGTGAGGTAACTCAACAATGCTGGTGTTCCCACACTGGCACACACCTCTAGTGTATGTGTCTTGAATTTCGCCCTTCTAGGTTAAGCGGAAGTCTCCTTAAACAGTAACTTTATAACTTTTACGCACCATTGACTTTGCATTGGTGCATGCGTGTGCTTTAAGCGCTGCACCCGAATCCCGCTGGCTTTTCCCGACTTCAGCATTGCTTGTCCCGACTGCTCGAAGCGATTCCCTAGGCCCTAGGCCTAACCACTGTTCGATTGGTATCTCTTATACCACTTTCTTAATATATGGTTTGAGTGGCCACCCGCCCTCATCCATAACTGTGCAACTTTTATATGTTTAACTGTGCTTTTGTTTAACGCTTGTGCCCCTTTGCTCATAAAGAGTACTGGGGATTATTTTAGTGAATAAATACATACATTTTTTAATATATACTTGTGTGGTGTCCTTTCATTTGGTATGGAAGTATTGTGAATGGTAAAACAGCTCGCTTAACACAACCTCTTGAGTTTAACCTTTAAGGCTGCTTAGTCCATGCTACCACTAGGATAGCTTGTCTAATAAGGTTGACTTACAACCAGACACCATAAGGGATTGTTTGGACTGATACAAGGTGGTTCCAGAATTGGAAACATCACATATCAGGCCAACTTCTCACACTTGGGTTTTGACCTTTCTCTTTGGGCCAAAACCCAATTAAAAATATTTTCCCTTTCACCAAAAAGAAGGTCGCTTTATGCCCCACCTCGTGCCACAGACTTACAATAGACACCAATGAGCACATTTCAGTGTTCGTTTGACAAAGTGTCTTTGATAGGATCACATTTAGGACATTGACATATTACACAGTAACTACATGGTGATTTGGAAGGTTTTGGACAGTGATCTTAAGGCCCCACAGACCTTGTTCCAGGCACATGCTTTAGGCTTACTTTGTCTTAATGGCACAATGTGGAGTGGCTATGTCAGAATCCAGAAACCACTGCCTCTTTCTTTCTTTTCTCCTCTCTTGCTTCTTCCTGCTCTCTTTTCCATTGTCCTGTTGACACCGTGAGGGTAACATATTTGCACACCGGTTTTAGGAACAGTGTCCTCATTGATTTTGGATTATCTCTGGGTGCATGGACACTAGACCATATTTAGCGAGAATCCTGTTTCTGTCAGCAATTCTCCAGAATGAGTGACACAACCGGCATATGAAAGGTGGCACTTTTCACTGATTAAGCAGGTAAAAGTGGTAGTTGATGTGGTAGATTATTCCATTGTATGGCAATATATTCGAAAACATCCTCACAAAATAACTGGAGCTAAACGGGGTGTCTCATAACATAGAGGAAGGCCTATCAATGAATTACCCTAATACTTGAAATAGAAAAGATAATGCAGTTTTTTAAAGATTTATAAAGTGCGCAGCTACCCAACAGGGTTTCCCGGGGCAGACAGCGGAACAAGTGAGATCGAAGCTCAGTTGGCATTAGGCCTGGCTAAAAAGAAAAGCCTTGAGCTTTTTACAGAAGGCAAAGAGGGATTGACAATTCCTGAGTTCTAGCAGAAGAGAGTTCCACAATTTTGGTCATAGGAAAGAAAATGAACGGCCACCCATACGGGCCAACGTTACTTTAGGGACTGAGAAAAGGAAAAGGTTAGCAGATCTTAGATTGCGAGAAGGTCAATAGGGCTTGACAAGATATTGTATGTATACGGGGGCCAGGCCGTGCTGAGCTCTAAACATGTAGCAGAGAGCCTTAAATTCTATACGCTTGCCAACCCTGAGCCAGTGGAGTTGATAGAGCAAAGGGGAGACAGAGGCATGACAAGGCAACCTATAAAGTAGGCGGGCAGCTGCATTCTGAATGAGCTGGAGACGGCGTACACAGGTCTTGTCCCACCATGATGCAGTACAGTCCTCAGAGCAGCAGGTGGTATTAGCCAGATAATTTTCTTTAACCTCTTGAGGACCACAAAGCAGGCCGAGGTAACTCCCGAGACCTGAGCAGTGAGAGAGCGCGTGCTATCGATGGAAAATCCCAGGTTCTTAACCTTAGGAACCGGGGTGGGTAAAGGTCCCAAAGATACAGGCCACTGGTTGTCTCCCTAAAGCTCAGGATTGTTCCCCAGGATGAGCACCCCCGTTGTAGAACCATTTAGCCTGAAAGCTTTGCTGGACATCCACAAGGAGATGTTACACAGACCATGTTTAAGTGAAGAAGGATCTTGATATTGAGCAGATGATAAAGAAAAGATAATCTGCGTATCATCAACGTATGAAAAGATGGTCAACCTAGATGTTTCCACAATGTCTGCCAAAGGGCGAACGTAAAGTTTAAAAAGTGGAGGACTCAGGATCGAACCCTGCGGAACTCAAGATGGCAAGGCAACAGAGTTAGATTTCAGGGTGTGAGAAAAGACTTAAAAGGAGTGATCCTCCAAAAAAGAAACCAGTCACTGTAAGGCTACACCTTCAATACCAGAGCAAATTTAATCACTTGTAGCCAAGCCTTAACTTGACAAGATTCATCAGATGCAAAATCAAGGGGAACAGTCACAGCATGGTCAGAAAGTTGAGTAGTAGTGGGAAAGATGAAAGATGAAGTTGTCATGAGAATAGGAATCCAACTTAAGCTCACGATGAATAGTCACAACCTTATTATGAAAAAACTGTGCAAGTTCATTGCAATGGTGTAGTGGAAGGGAGGGGGATGGCAAGAACATATTGGATGCAGAAAGTTCGGACACAACGTTAAATCGAGTTTTTGGGCGGAAGTAATGTTATCCATATAGAAGGATGCACGAGCAGGAGGGGCGCTAGAGGGCGCACATCTGTATGGCCGCACTCGCGTGAGGCTCCCGAGGTTCGGAATAATTATCCTGCAATTATCCTCCTAACGACTTTAGGTGTGCGTCCGAAAAGCGAGTGATCCATACCTTGGTGCCTGAAGGACACTCAGTACATCTTTGGAGTGGAACGGCTGTGGCATATGAAGGCAGGAGCCAACTGTAATCTGACCGGCTGCAGAGGGACAGGCTGGCAGAAGTGCACGGCGGCAGGAGGGTCTTGGATAGCCCGTGGTTTGAAAAGCGGAAGCTGGGCCCGTGGATGTGCGAGAGGAGCGGAGTAGTCCGTGATCCTGGGTGGAGTTGTGCCCTGTTTGGCCGGTGATGAGGAGGTACGGCGTCCTGGGTGCAGCACACCATGGGGGCCAATTTTTTTAATGGTACGGCGAGCCAGAACATCAGCGGACGACCCTACAGACTTGGAGGCGGCGGCCGCGCAGAGTGTGGTCGTGGCACAAAACGCAGCTGCCACTACGTACATATTGGTGAGGGGCGGGAGCCATAAATCTTTTAAGTGACATAAAGGAAGTGCACTACTACTACTTTCGACAACCGTGAATGAAAGAATGCGACAGTACAGGGCTGCAGTAATAATTATGCGTTTTCACTTGCCTATCTCTGCACTCAGAGAAACACTTCGTACATTAAATTAGGTTTGAAAAATAGCAGAAGTAAAACCTATTCAATGGCTGTAGGGATGAATTTAGAAGCAGAGATCAAAGAAATGCAGTCACACTCATAGAAGTTCACAGTAATAACATTGCTTAAAAGATAATTAGAAAAGAACGGATACTGTATCTGTATGTTGTTGTAGTTGTCCTGTTGAATTTGGTAAGTTGCATGCATCTAACCATTCCTCTTATTAGCGGGACTCCTCCATTCCATCTGACGCTCCGTCCATCAATGTTGGTGACCAGAAGACACCCTGTCCACTGCCTGCCTGGCGGATGCTGAATTGCGGTTCGCTAATGTGAAGTCTGACTTCATCCTTTTTTTCCCATTGCACAGGCTGAAACCCGGCCTGTAATTATTGATGGAGAAACAGGAAGTGATATTAGAACACCACTGACAAAATAAATATAAGGTATATACGCAGTCTAGTGCGAACAGTCACACTTTGAGTTTCGTAATAGACAGTACAATAATTTTGAAAGTGCGTACTCTGTCTGAGTCTCCTTTTGAAGGATAAATAAGTATGGGCAAATTAATTTAGCGGATCTTTCCCCTCAAGCCAGGTGTACTGTAAACTGTGTTTAGAACAAAATTAGACCTTCCCAGCAGAGCTCCCTGACCCTTACTAAACCCAGTCGCAAAAATGTAGAAGACCCCCAATCAGATCTCCAAAAATAAGGCCTAGTAGAAATTGGTGACAAAACGTACTTTAAAAGTAAAGTAGGCCCAAATCCCCCCTTACCCACCATAGATTTTATTCAAACCACTTGCAAGCAAGCAAAAGTATCCATACCCAGCATTGCTCCAAGACTCACAAACCCCCCACAAACACCAGGAACCCCCACAAACAGCCCCCCGAAAACGGTGGAGTTAGCGAAATCTCAGAAAATGCAAAAACTTTTTCCCCAGGGATTGTCTCCAAAACACTTTCTTTCGGGTATTTGACCTTCCCAGCAATGGCCCCAGAACCGTCAACCCAGGAGAAAACAAGTTTAACACCCCCAACAAGCCAAAAGGCAAAACCCGGGAAAAGCCACACTTCGAAAACTTTTGGGCCTACCTGGAATTCAGTCCAAATGCGCTGTGCAGCTAGGCCCTAACTCCCCTTTTCCACCATGGATTTCCTGAAAAACAAATGCAATCAACATTAGACTGTGCCAGCAGTGCTCCCAGACCCCAAAACCCACCTAAAATCACCTGGAACCCCCCCAAACAGTACCTCAAAGACAAGCAAGTCAGCAAAAACGCAAACACATGTTTGCCTCCGATTTTGTCCAAGCCACTTTTATCCGGTATTAGACATTCCCAGCAATGGCAACAGACCTGTCAAACCAGGCGGAAAGAAGTAGAAGACCCCCAAACAGCCAAAAAGCAAAACTACAAAAATGGGGACTTAGAAATTTTCAGGCAAATTTCCAAAATCACTCCGCCCGAGCTCTGCAGCTAGGCCCTAACTCCCCTTTGCCACCATGGATTCGCTTCAAACCTCTTGCAATTAAAGTATCCATACCCAGCAGTGCTCCTAGACCCCAAAACCCACCCACAAACACCCAGAACCCCCCAAACAGCACCTCAATGACAAGCAAGTCAGCAAAAACGCAAAAACAATTCGCAAAACCCACCCACAAACACCCAGAACCCCCCAAACAGCACCTCAATGACAAGCAAGTCAGCAAAAACGCAAAAAAAAATTCGCTTCAAACCTCTTGCAATTAAAGTATCCATACCCAGCAGTGCTCCCAGACCCCAAAACCCACCCACAAACACCCAGAACCCCCCAAACAGCACCTCAATGACAAGCAAGTCAGCAAAAACGCAAAAAAAATTCGCCTTCGGTTTTGTCCAAACCACTTTTATCCGGTATTAGACATTCCCAGCAATGGTCACAGACCCCTGCAGCCACCCGGAAAAAAGCAGAACACCCCCAAACTGGCAAAAGCAAAACTGGGCCTACTACCTGGAATTCAGTCCAAATACGCTGTGCAGCTAGGCCCTAACTTCCCTTTTCCACCATGGATTTCCTCAAAAACAAATGCAATCAACATTAGACTGTGCCAGCAGTGCTCCCAGGCCCCAAAACCCACCTAAAATCTCCTGGAACCCCCCCAAACAGTACCTCAAAGACAAGCAAGTCAGCAAAAACGCAAACACATGTTTGCCTCCGATTTTGTCCAAGCCACTTTTATCCGGTATTAGACATTCCCAGCAATGGCCCCAGACCCGTCAACCCAGGCAGAAAGAAGTAGAAGACCCCCAAACAGCCAAAAAGCAAAAGTACAAAAATGGGGACTTAGAAATTTTCAGGCAAATTTCCAAAATCACTCCACCCGCGCTCTGCAGCTAGGCCCTAACTCCCCTTTGCCACCATGGATTCGCTTCAAACCTCTTGCAATCAAAAGTATCCTTACCCAGCAGTGCTCCCAGACCCCAAAACCCACCCACAAACACCCAGAACCCCCCAAAGAGCACCTCGAAGACAAGCAAGTCAGCAAAAACGCAAAAAAAAATGTCGCCTCCGATTATGTCCAAACCACTTTTATCCGGTATTAGACATTCCCAGCAATGGTCACAGACCCCTGCAGCCACCCGCAAAAAAGCAGAACACCCCCAAACTGGCAAAAATCAAAAATGGGCCTACTACCTGGAATTCAGTCCAAATACGCTGTGCAGCTAGGCCCTAACTTCCCTTTTCCACCATGGATTTCCTGAAAAACAAATGCAATCAACATTAGACTGTGCCAGCAGTGCTCCCAGACCCCAAAACCCACCCACAAACACCTGGAACACCCCCCAAACAGCACCTCAAAGACAAGCAAGTCAGCAAAAACACAAAATAAATGTTGCCTCCGATTTTGTCCAAACCACTTTTATCCGGTTTTAGACATTCCCCGCAAAGGCCACAGACCCGTCAAACCAGGCGGAAAGAAGTAGAAGACCCCCAAACAGCCAAAAAGCAAAACTACAAAAATGGGGACTTAGAAATTTTCAGGCAAATTTCAAAAATCACTCCACGCGCGCTCTGCAGCTAGGCCCTAACTCCCCTTTGCCACTATGGATTCGCTTCACACCTCTTGCAATCAAAAGTATCCATACCCAGCAGTGCTCCCAGACCCCAACACCCACCCACAAACACCTGGAACCCCCCCCCAAACAGCACCTCAAAGACAAGCAAGTAATCAAAAACGCAAAAAAAAATTTGCCTCCGATTTTGTCCAAGCCACTTTTATCCGGTATTAGACATTCCCAGCAATGGCCCCAGACCGGTCAACCCAGGCAGAAAGAAGTAGAAGACCCCCAAACAGCCAAAAAGCAAAACTACAAAAATGGGGACTTAGAAATTTTCTGGCAAATTTCCAAAATCGCCCCACGCGCGCTCTGCACCTAGGCCCTAACCTCCCTTTGCCACCATGGATTCGCTTCAAACCTCTTGCAATCAAACGTATCCATACCCAGCAGTGCTCCCAGACCCCAAAACCCACCCACAAACACCCAGAACCCCCTAAACAGCACCTCAAAGACAGCAAGTCAACAAAAAAGCAAAAAAAAATGTGCCTCCGATTTTGTCCAAACTACTTTTATCCGGTATTAGACATTCCCAGCAATGGCCCCAGACCCGTCAACTCACCCGCAAAGAAGTAGACCTCCCCCACAAGTGCAGAGTCTTTCTTCATTGGGCATAATCCAGCCATCTGCTTTGAGGGAAATAGGAGTCTGGAGAAGGAGGATAGAGGAGCATGTTCTTGTGAACTTGTGAACCTGAGGAATGCAGACTGCGGCACCTTCAAATCAATAAGCAAATAAGTGAAGACAGTTCTGCTGATGGGCTTGTTTTTGTGATTAGGTGATCAAAGTTTTTTTATATAGATTTTGCAAAGAAAGACAGACACACAGGAATAAAAGTGAATAAGGACGAAAAAGAAAGTTAGTGATTCATTGACTCATTTTCAGGGCTCGGTGTCAGGGAAGAAGAGCTCGTCCTCATACTCTGCGAATTCAGGCGGGAGTAGGTCACCTAACAGAGAAGAACTTCCCTCATCTAAGTTGGTGTCCTCCTCGTCTTCTTCCTGCGTGCATTCTCGTATTTTGTAATCTGGTGGTATGAGGTGCTGATTCATCTTGATCATTGTTAACCTCTCCACATTTTTGGGCGAGAGGCGGGTGCTTTTGGAAGTTACAATGCCACCAGCAGCACTGAAAACACGTTCAAAAGACACGCTTGTGAGTGGGCAAGACAAGTAATTTATAGCCAGGTTGGTGATCTCTGGCCACACATATCTTTTCCCTTGCCAATACGCCAATGGGTCATCATGAACATAGACCTCTGTTGAGTCATTCAGATAGTCCTGCACCATCGACTCAAGGTTCTCCAGGGTTCCTCCACTTTGCTTACTTTTTGCTGGGACCTTTTGAGAAGCAAAATCCAATCCTCTTCTTCACACAATGTTACTGTTGTGTCTGGTGCAGATGATACGGTTGCTGGTGTCTTTAACGGCTGAGAGGGAAAATCACTCACTTCTGCCACAGATGCAGAAGTGGATTTTTTTGACTCCGGATGCCTGCTGATGCTGATGTACTGCCTTTTCCTTCAGTTTCCTGCCGTTCTCTATCAAACCGACTGGCTGCCAAAGCTAGCCAATGTTTGTACTTTGTAACATCTGCGTCAACAAAAGGAAAGAATACTCTGCCTGCCAATGCCTTTTTGTACCGTGGATCCAGAATAGTAGCGCAAATGTAATGCTGTTCTGTGTGGATCTTTTGAAGACGTTCATCGCAAAGTAGGCGCTGTAATAACTTCTCCGCCAACTCTAATGCTTGTTCTTTTTTTTCCTCTTTTTGAAAAGTAGAAGACACCACCTTCAGTTGGTGCTCTAACATGCGAAACAATGGGATAGCTTTTCCCAAATTACAGTCCTCGCTGCTGACTGCACGCGTGAAGACCTCAAAAGGACAAAGCATGTCTGTCAGGCTTTTAACTAGCTTCCATTGCTCCACCTGTATCCTCAGGTCCTTCATAGCTGAACCCTGGGTAAAGAAATACTCATCGACTACCGCATACTGCTCAAACAGACGCTCAAGCATGTAGAAGGTTGAGTTCCAACGTGTTACCACCTCCTGGATGAGTGCTTTCACTGGCAGTTTACGTTCATGTTGCAGGCACCTCAGCTGCTTCCGGGCCTTAAAAGAATGGTTGAAATGTGTGCACATTCTTCGGCAGGTCGTCAGTAACTCGCACACTGGACTTTCTTCACTCAAGAATTTTTTAACGACCATGTTTATAGAGTGCGCCAAACACGGCACTCTGAAATAGTTACCCTTATCCATGGCCTTAACTACATTGGCGCCATTATCCGTGGAAACATAACCAATCATGCGTTTTCTTGGGACAGCCATTGAAAGACCTTTGTGTTAAACTCATGCAAAATGTTTTCTCCTGTATGACTTTTCTCCATGGCAAACATGGCTAGTGTTGCATGTTTCCGAGCAGCTTTAAAAACGTTGTCCCGGTCAACACCTGCGGTTAGCTTTGCATTAATCCCTGAAAAAGAGAACCAGTGTGCAGTGATGCACATGTAATCAACGGCTTGGCAACTGGTCCACATGTCTGTTGTCAAATGTGTAGTGTGAACAGCACTCTTCTGCAAAGCTCCCACAATCACCTCTAGCACATCTTCATGTAGTGCTGGAACCGCAACTCTGGCAAAATAGAACCGGCTAGGAACCTTCCATTTAGGGTAGAGCGTTGCCACTAATTGAAGAAAGCCAGCCCCTTCCACAAAAGAAAAAGGGAGAAGGTCCAGCGCTAGCATTTTAGCCAGCTTAGTGTTATACAGAAGCGTCATTGGGTGGTTGCGTTCAAATGGCGCATCTGAAAACAACATGCTTCTAATGGTGGGCTGGACCATTTTACGAGATGATGATGACTTCTTCGACCCAGTTACGCTCGGTGATGATGAACTTTTTCGCATTGGTGCCTTACTCTCTCCCACACTCTTAGTGTGGCTCATATATCTTGCAGGGGGTGTGCTGCTGACAGGGGTACTGGGTGTAAGTGAAGAAATGTTTGACGTTTCTTCTTCCTCGTCATCATCAGATGAAACATCAACGGATACAGTTTGTTGACTTGCAATTCGTGCTTCCTTGATCTCCTTTAGGTGCGCATGCCATTTGACATTGTGCTGTCTCTCAAGATGACCTCTCTGGCCTCCGGTACCATAGTTGGTACCAAGCTTACCACGACTAACTCGAAGCTTACAAATGGTACAAATGGCTATGTTTTCCCTTGTTGGGCTAACACTAAAGAAGTCCCAAACTGCGGACTTCAGATGTTTGTGGGGGGCGGAGGAGGCGATACTGGGAATGCTGATGCCAGATGAAGTGGAGGATGTGTGTTGCCGAACTTTACTACGTTGTGCACTTGCAGCACCACTAATTGAGGAAATGGAGGTTGAGGTGGATGGAGGTCCCTTCTGGAGAGAAAATATGGAAGCGGTAGGTGGTGGTGTACTGGTTAACTGCATTGGTGGCGGTCCCATTCCCACGTCGCCAACATCACGCTCAGCAGCATTTCGGGCTAGGGTAAAAATGTCTGTTTGCTGCATGTCCGCTGAGCCTGGAGTGACGTTTATGATGACTGCATCATCGTCGTGAGAGTCTTCATCAGCAGGAGTATACGCCACTTCTTGTTCAGCGTCATCATCACACTCCATAACTATGAGACTTTCGGGGACCTTCCTTTTACGCTTAGCTACCTTTGTCAGATCATGGTGTGCCTCACTCTCAGACGGCTGTGCTGGTTCCCAATTTTCATCCATATCATCAGAAGGAAGGGTGCTTGAAGAAGATGTAGACACCATCCTTGATCTTTTCCTAGCTAGGGATCTGGAAGACAATGAATGAGCAGGAGGAGTGGCTTCCTCAAATAATACCTCGGCTTGAATGTCGATTTCCTGATGTCCTCTACTTCGGGAGGAACAACTATTGTGGGCCATTGTGCCGCTCCATGCACCTCTGCTTGCGCATCTCCTTGTGCCGCCTCTCCTTCCACATGTACTTGGGCTTGTACTTGCACATGTGGTTGTTGTTGCGGCTGTGGTTGTTGAACACTCGTCAGATGAGTTACAACAATCTGTGTTGATTAAGGGATGCTGCTACTTTCTTGCGATGAGCCAACATCACTGGTCGATGGTGATTGAACAACTAGACTGGCTGCCTCTGCAGCACTCAAGGGCTTGGACTTAAGTTGGCGTGGTGGTGGTGGCACTGAGCCCAATGGAGCGGGGGTGATGCTCTCAGCTTGGTCCCCAGCAGACCCCGCTGCTGCTGAAGGCGTACTTTTTTTTCCCAAAAAATGCGGCAGTCGGCACACCAGTCTCCTTGGTAAGTGGCTCCACTTGCTTCTTCTGCTCCTTACTGGCAATTTTCTTGCCAGAGGAGCTACGGGCAACTTTTTTTGGGGCCATCTTCTTCAGATGTCAGAACAGCAGGCTGCAGTTGCACAAGTTGCAGAGTTGTCTGTGGGCACACATGACGTTGTGCTGCACACACCGCAGCAGGACTTGTTCCTGGCACTGATGAGGACGATGAGGCTGATGATTCGTCTTTCTGCACCTAAAAGCAAACTAAGCCAGAGGAACTTCAGTTAAATAAATGTTGCATATGTAGCGCTTCAATTAATAGTTTGCAAGTAAGCATTTTTATTATACCCACCCCCCAAAATGGAAAGACCAATAAAATGCACCACTGACAGAGTACCCCTGGGCATAATGGATGAAAGCATGGCAGACTGGGTGCACTGTAGGTCTATGGCACAACAAAGCACACTGTCTGGCTTCAAAATGGCCCCTAGAACCCCACCACATGGCCAGGCCCTGCCTGTACCAGTCCTCAAAATGGCCCCCACCCACATGGACAGGCCCCATCAACACCCCAAAAAATCGAAAAACACACAAAAATCACCACAATACAATGCCATCCATGCCCTCAATCATGTTCAAATTCAAGACACCCCACAGAAAGAGTAGGCCCACGCACCACTGAGTACCCCTGGGCATAATGGATGAAAGCATGGCAGAATGGGTGCAGGCCTATGGCACAACAAAGCACCCTGCTTGGCTTCAAAATGGCCCCTAGACCCCCACCACATGGCCAGGCCCTGCCTGTACCAGTCCTCAAAATGGCCCCCACCCACATGGACAGGCCCCATCGCCACCCCCAAAAATAAAAAAACACACAAAAATCACCACAATCCAATGCCATCCATGCCTTCAATCATGTTCAAATTCAAGACACCCCACAGAAAGAGTAGGCCCATGCACGACTGAGTACCCATGGGCATAATAGCTTAAAGCATGGCAGACTGGGTGCAGACCTATGACACTACAAAGCACACTGCCTGGCTTCAAAATGGCCCCTAGACCCCCACCACATGGCCAGGCCCTGCCTGTACCAGTCCTCAAAATGGCCCCCACCCACATGGACAGGCCCCATCAACGCATCAAAAAATCGAAAAACACACAAAAATCACCACAATCCAATGCCATCCATGCCCTCCATGATGTTTACATTAAAGAGACCCCACAGAAAGACTCAGTCCATCCACCACTGAGTACCCCTGGGCAATAGGCCCCAACAACAGCCCAAAAATCGACAAAAACACACCAAAATCACCACAATCCAATGCCATCCATGCCCTCCATGATGTTTACATTAAAGAGACCCCACAGAAAGACCCAGTCCATGCACCACTGAGTACCCCTGGGCAAAAGGCCCCAACACCACCCCAAAAAATCGAAAAACACATAAAAATCACCACAATCCAATGCCATCCATGCCCTCAATCATGTTCAAATTCAAGACACCCCACAGAAAGACTAGGCTCATGCACCACAGAGTACCCCTGGGCAAAAGGCCCCAACAACAGCCCAAAAATCGAAAAACACACCAAAATCACCACAATCCAATGCCATCCATGCCCTCCATGATGTTTACATTAAAGAGACCCCACAGAAAGACTCAGTCCATGCACCACTGAGTACCCCTAGGCAAAAAGGCCACAACAACAGCCCAAAAATCGAAAATTCCAAAATTGTAGTTGCAGCAACGGTAATACCCCAAACAAACTTACTTGTGAAATTTCTAATCCAAAAGTGATCCAAATAAAGTCAAAAAGGCCTCAAATCCAAATATCCAGCAGCATCCACAAAAAGTAATCCTTCCGGGTCAAGAACCAAATCAAAGTGACCAGGACATGAACAAAGCACTGGGAGGAGCCTGCTGGACAGGAAGAGGAAGTTGGAGACTGTGGGGCACTTCCTTCCTCCCACCCCCCCCCCCAAAACATTTGCCTGCAAAAAAATGTGCAGGCAAATGTCAACCTGAGGAGTTATTCTGATAAAAATTATCATTTTCAGAAGGTTTATGATGCTTGCTGGTGGATTTCTTGTGCAGAATTGCAAATTTTGCAATTTCGCGAGTGCGAGATTGTTGCTGCACGCCACATCTACGTGTTCACAATTGTTTACTCCCGCGAGGCGTGATCACGGGCCTTTATGACGTACTCACGTTGACAAACTCTCGCTGTGCAAGGTGGCAAGCCGCGATGACGTAATCGCGGTCGACAAACTCCCGCGGGATCCCGCAGCAAGATCCAAAATGGCGCAGCACACGCAAAACATGGAGAAAAACAACTCTGCAAACGCTGAATGACGGTAAGTGAACGCTGCGTGCCGCAATTTTGTATCACCAAGCAAAGAAATCCGCTGCGTGCGAATTTGCGAATTTTCGGGAAATTCACGGATTACGGATTTGCCGAAAATCCGCAAATTCCGTGAGCGGAACGGATTTTACACCCATGCTTAATCAATACTGACTTACTGGAAACTGGGGCTGATGTATCAAGGGTTTTTACCTATTCTCTGTGGGTAAATGTGATGGCACATATTGGGAAAGATTCTTATGGAACCAGCCATTTTACCTATCAGTGAAAGAATCAAACGCAGCCATAATATCAAATATGTTTTTGATATTTCCTGATTCTATGCACTTTACAAAATAATTAAACAAAACCTAAAACATGCTTCTAAACCCTGCAACTGTAGACCTGAAAAAACCAACATAAAACATGATATTTTAGTGACATCCCTAAACAACAAAACCCAAGCAGAATAATGTTATCCCAGTCTTTCTTGCTGCTAGCTTGTAAAATAAAGTTACTTTAGGACTTCCACTTTTGTTCCTTCACTCTTATTCTTTACTTTACCAATTACATAGAGTACCCCTTTGGTGGATCTGTCGTGTTTAGTCCTCCTTATCCTTTACCATATTCAATAATTCATAGCGAAGGGGGTGAGAGCTAGCCATCATGGCTACTCGGCGGGGAATTATTCCCGTCTGAATTATTGTCACCGCATTAATCATTGGACTTATTAATGTGTTGTCAGATTTCCCTTACATATTGCTAGTACAGTAATTTTCCCAAATTTCCCAGAAGTTAAACTTTTTGGAGCGTTTTCCCTTCCTATCAAGTTTATGAGTTGTTATAGTGGAGTTTAGCCAGTCCTCAGGTAAAGGTGGTACTGGTTTAATCCAATTTAGGCATATCTCTCTTCTAGCAAGAAGTATCAAAACAAATAACAAGTTTTCTTGTTTTCTAGTTAACCTCACGTTACTTACATTAAATTCGGTACATATCCCAAAAATAATTAAAGTTGTACTCACTTTTAGGTTTGTTCCCAATATCCGACATAGCGTGTTACCTACTTCCTGCCAGAAGAGATCCAGTTGCGGGCATCTATGAAACATGTGTATATCGTCTGCACTTTCAAGTCCACACTTAGGGCAGGATTTTGTGCTTGCTCCTTTGAATTTAGACAATTTTTTAGGTGTCCAGTATGCCCTATGCAGTGTAAACAAGTGATTTCTCTTTAGACGTGCTGGTTTAATAAAAGTCCAACATTTTTCCCATGATTTCTGCCATAAGTTTTCAAGTTCCGGCTCTGTGATGTTTTTACTCCAAATTGATTCCGATATTGAGATATTATCGTCTCCTGCAGTGATTATAGCCCAGTACCATTTTGAAATTTCCTTTTTTATTGGGGAGATTTTGATAATCTCTTTCTCTATTTCTGTATTTCCTGTTTTTTTCTCCGTCAGAGAACCTGCCCAGCTTGTGAGTTGGTAATATTTAAATTTTGACAAAGTTCCGTTAGTTATTTCTGTAAGTTGTTCCCAGGGCACTATAAGGTTCTCTGTCATCAGTTGGCCCCATTTGTCAATTCCCGCCATTCTTAAAGGGGTTGCTAGGGCATCTTTTAAGCACTCAGGGGTGCCAGGAGAATCCCATATAGGGGCCAGGGAGCTGTAGTAAGGGATATTTAATGAGCTTCTTACTTGATACCAGAGTTTCGCCGAATTTTTTAGTACCTTTAGTTTTATCTTTTTAAAGAATTTGGGGTGTCCAAATTTAAACAGGAAGTGGTCAGTTTTGTTTGTTAATATTTGGAGGAAATGGGGGTAAAGTTCATAGGTTTTCATAAGTGATCTCACATTCTTGAATTGGAAAGCTTTACAATATTCCAGAATATCTGGGCTAGCTATTCCTCCTTGTTGTTTTTTTCTTCGTATTTTACTCCAGGCAATCCTTGAACCTTTTGAAGCCCAAATGAAGGACGTTATATCTCCCTGAATTTTCTTCAGGAAGTCTCTTTTAAACTCCAAAGGTATAACATTAAAAAGGTAGGTAAATTTAGGGAGGATCGACATTTTAACCAGATTTGATCTTCCAATCATGTTAAGAGGTAGTTTGTCCCATACCTTGAGAAGTTTTTTTGTCTCCAGTGAAATCCTGTTGAGATTCATTTGGGGTATTTTCTCGAGATCTTTCACTATTATTATACCCAAATATTTTATTTTATCTTTTGTGTATGGGTTGTTCTGTTGTGTATTCCAACTCATTGACTCGGTTTTTGCTTCATTGGTCAAGTAACCGGAAACTTTCCCGAACTCTGTGATTGCCTTGTTTATTGCTGGAGAGGAACTTTGATAGTTTTCTGTAAAGATCATTAGGTCGTCCGCATAAAGCGCCACCTTTTTGACCCACTCCTGATGTTTAAAGGGAGTTATTGATTCATTATTTCTTATTGTGTCTGCCAAAGGTTCTATGTACAGATTAAAAAGCAGGGGAGACAGCGGACACCCTTGTCTTGTTCCTCTTTGTATCGCGAAGTTATTGGTGAGACTCCCGTTAATTAAGATCTTTGCTCTTGGGTTTCTGTAAGTCTCTGTTATCAGATGACTAAAATTTAGACCAAGGTTATATTTGTTAATAACTCTATTTAGAAAGGACCAATTGACCCGGTCAAATGCTTTAGCAGCATCAAATGTTACTATTGTAAGAGGGATTTTTTCACTAGTTGCTATATCAACTGCTGCAAAAAGTTCGTGGGTAATTTCTGATATTTGCCTCCCTTTTATGAACCCCTTTTGGTCCGAGTGTATCAGATTTGGCATTACCAAAGCCAATCTCCCTGCTATTATTTGTGTGAAAATTTTGTAGTCACAGTTTAGCAGAGATATGGGTCTGTATGACTCACAAACTGTGGGATTTTTTCCTGGTTTTAAAATAATGCTGATAATAGCGTCGTTCCAGGAGTCTGGGGTTTTATCCTTTTCCCTATAGATTTTGTTTAGTAATCTCGTTAGTGGAGGGGCTATAATTTCCCTTAGAGCGAAATAAAGTTCGTTTGGTAAGGCGTCAGGTCCGGCTGCTTTCCCTTTTTTCAAGGATTTCAAGGCCGTTTCTACTTCTTCCGTTGTTATTTCTGCGTTCAGCTCTTCGCTCTCCAAGTCCGACAATTTCGGTAGATTTAAAGAGTCAAGATACTTTCCTAATTGCTCTGCAGAGGGGGATGATCTTCCATATACAGTTTAGAGAAGAAGTTTTCAAATTCCTGCTTGATTTCAGATTCATCAGCGGTTACACCTGTTTGATTGCTAAATTGAATACTGGCTATTTTGTTTCTGGTCTGTTCCGTTTTGGTTTTCCAGGCCAGTAGTTTTCCGCAACCCTCTCCATACTCGTGGACGGCTAGTTTACTAGCTTCCCACTTCATTTTCACTCTATCCTCAAGATAATCTGCCAGTTTTCCTTTTAGATCTTTCCTCTCCATCTCCAGCGTATTTCTTATTTCCAAGTTTTGTTCTGTATTAATCTGCACATCTAGTTGACTTATAGTTTCTTCCTTATCTCTGATCTCTTGTTTAGTGAGTTTTGATCTGTAAGCCCCCAGGTTTATGAGTTTACCTCTGATGACTGCTTTATCGGTGTCCCAGGTTATTTGGTCTGAGGTGCCTATTCTATTATCTTCAAAGAAATTGGCTGAGGTTATACTCAGATCTTCCCTTATTTTTGGGTCCAAAAAAAGAGTGCGGTCAACTGTCCATCTAGGTTGAAGTTTATTTATTTCCGATTGTATGGTTAGTTGTACCGCCGAGTGGTCGGACAGATGCTCTGGCAGGTGGTCCAGCACTTTGATGTTCTTGTGAAGAATTTTACTAATCAGAAAATAGTCTATTCTAGACTTATGACCTAGTTTTTTGTTGTGTAGAGTAAATGGGTGTTCCTTGTTTCCTTTCTCTCTCCACATGTCGATCAGTTCTAGGTCGTTTTTGTAAATGCTTAGCCATTCTCTCATTTTTGGCAAGTTAGATTGTCTTCCTGGGGGGATCTATCTAAATTAGGATCTATCATAATGTTAAAATCGCCTCCCAAAATTATTGGATCAGATGTAGTCAAAAGTTCTGTATATAGTTTCTGTAAGGGATTTGTATCATCCGTATTTGGTCCGTAGTATCCCGCTATAATAAAGTTGTTGTCATAAATTTTTACTCTTGCTACGGCCCATCTGCCCTTGTTGTCTACTACTTTATGTATGACTTTTACATTGAGCGATTTTTTAAAAAGTATTGCGATACCCTTAACATTGCAATTTTGATTTGTGCAAACGCAGATATCCACCCAGTTCAGTGATTTTATTATTTGTTCCCATTCATTGTTTAGGAGATGAGTTTCTTGAAGAATGATAACTTCGTTATCCGCTGTCTTTAAATATTCAAAGATCCTCCTACGCCTGCTAGATGTTCTGAGACCATTTACGTTCCATGATAGGATTTTAAATTCCTTCGCTATTTTAGTCATGCTTTTTTCTTTTTTTGTAGGTTTAGTTCCCGTTCCATTTTTCCTTGTGGTTCTCTTGCACTCCTTGTTGCTTCACTTTTGAGGATCATTTTTTCAATTTTTTCCCTAATTTGCCCCCCGTCCACGGTGTCTTTTTTATTTGGTTTTGTATTTTTTCTGTGCTTGTCTTTCCCCTCCCCGAGGAAGCCTCCTTTCACTCTCTTGGGCGGTATTGTTCGCCCTTTCGAGCTCCAAAATTCATCTTTTTATTGCGTTTCCTATCTTAAATTTATGTTTTTGTCCGTAGCTGTTCCTTTATCAGTTGTATGAAATTTTCCACTTCGCTAGGCTCTCTGATATTGTGCATTTTGTTCTGCCACATGATTCTCAGAGCAGCGGGAAATCTCATCTGGACCGTGGCGCCTAAGGTTTTTAATTCAGCCATATATTGCCCTAATTCCCACTGTCTGTCCTGGGTGGCTTTCGACATATCTGATCGAATCCTGAAGGTCCAATTATCTTTCTTTAGTGAGCTGCTCTTTAATCCTTCGCTTAGAATTCTTTCTTTTAGTGTGTACGTTTTGAAATTTATTAAAATCTTTCTTGGCGTCTTCCTATCTCTGCTCTTTCTGAATGGATCTCGGTGCACCCTTTGGATGTCATCACTCAAATTTATGTCTTTGGTCCATGGAAAGTATTCCTCAAGCAGAGATATGGTAAATTTCCTTATGTCTTGCCCTTCCAGATTTTCTGGCACATTTAGAATCCTAAGATTATTTTTTCTTGCTTGATTTTCAAGCGACTCTAGTTTTTCCTTGGTAGCTTTGTCCGCGGCTTTTAATTTCCTGATTTCGGATTGGTTAGAGTCTACTTTTTTGTTGAGGGACACCACCTCTGACTCTACTGCAGACACTCTGTCCCCTAAAGCACTCAACTTTTGGTCTAGGGTCTCACAGACTTCTTGAATCTTGGCCTGGTTGGACTCAGATATCAGAAATTTCTCTCTCATCTCTCCCATAACCTTCTCCATTAGACTTTCCATGAGTTTTCCCGTCTGCTCGAGGAAGGTCTGCGGAGGAGGGCAGTTAGCGGCGCTTGTACCTGGTTCATTTACGGATTGGAGTGGTGAAACATCAGGAGCCTCTGAACTTTCACTCAGCGGGCTCATGTTACTTGGTGTTTCTGTGCTCATTTTCGGAGATTTATTGGTCTGACTTTCAAGAGTTTCTTCGGAATGGGGTACTAGGGTGGGGGGACTTCTTTCTGCTACCCGCTGGGGTTGTTGCACTTTAAAAAAAGATCTCAGCGAGGGTGTAATTTTGAGTTTATGCTCAGGGGGGGCTGCTGCCTTGTCTGATCTTGGTTTGGGCTGACGCTCCAGATTAGTAGTGAAGATGGCGGCCGACTAGAAGGTCCGGTCGGGAGCTCCATGAACATCCTCATGACCGAAGGCAAAATCTAATCCTATCTGTTCACCTGATGCGTTTAATGGAAACCGTAGCAGATACCTGCAGGTCTCAGCTTGAAATAGCAGAAAAAAATCTGTAAAATTAAACAAGAGAGGTACCTACGAGCGGCATCAACTTTGTTATTTCTGGCTCCAGCCCCGACTCTGATAGCGGCGTGGCTTCTGACCTCGGAACGTCTGGAGGTACAGGGGATGAAAGACCGTGACCCGCTGGAATCCAGAGACTTCGAGGTAATCGGAATCCTCGCAACGGTCGTTCTGCACAGATGGGCAGCTGCTTCAAACGCACACCGAGACTGCCGGAGAGCGCAAAGCAGAGTGTGCTTCTACTTCCGGGGCAAAAGTGGCAGCAGCAGAGGAGACGGTAGCGGCTGGTCGAGGGCTCAAGGATCCCAGCAGGCTCGGCAGTGGCAGTGGCACGAACAGAGCGGGTTCCGGGGGAAATTGGGAAGCGTCAGCGAGCAGAGAGACGGGGAGCCCCAAAGGAGAAGTGTAGAACAGCATTTGCCCAGCACTTGGCGTTTTTGGCATTTTTGCTCTGAAATAAGGCAGACTGAGTCGTGGAGTCTGAGCAACACGAGGACCACGGGAGACAAAGATTTAAGCTCATACTGCAACTCCATGAGCCAGGTACGAGGGGAGGGAAAAAACCAGGGGGGAATTGCCCTTGATTTAATTGAAGGGTGCAAGGAGGGGGAACAGGGGGACGCTCAAATAGCAGAAGTAGAAAAAGCTGGCTGCATAAGGGAGAGTGGATCAGAAGTATTAGATTTTTTTTCAAATAAGACAAGAAATAAGGCTGAGGGGAAGAATCAAACAGGAAGACTAGAATCTGAGGAAGGGGGGAGAGTAAAATCGAGTTACTGCCTTAGAAATAGGCAATTCCCTAAACAAAGTTTTTCACAGCCATCTAAACAAGTGACCCTGCCAGTACAAAAAAAAACCAAAATGACTCTTTCACTCTCCTTTTCTTTTCTTTGAACAACATTTAGTTTGTGGTTGTGCAGGTGTTTTTTCAGTGTTTATATATTTACACTGGTAAGGGCTATTTCCCTTTCAGTGGGGGTTTATCACTTATTATAGGTTTAACCATAAAACCGGACAGCCTACTCACGCTATATAAGATCTTTAAGTGGCTTCCCCTGTACAAGAAACACACTGATACGGTCTCTCATCACCAGTTGACTGGACTACGGCAACACCCTTGACAAAGGATTCGCTGCACACCTCCTACAGAGACTTCTGACCATACAGAACGCTGCAGTCAAACTCATCCTCAAACTTCCCCAATGAACCCACATCACACCCCACCTCAGGCAACTACACTGGCTCCCCATACAGAAGGTTGCCAATTCAAGCTGCTGACCCACACACACAAGGCTCTACACAACCAATGACCAGCCTACATTAACGGCAGCCAGCACTTCCACTAACCACTGAGAAGACCTTGCTCTACCTCCCTTTTACTTGCCAATACTCCCGCATCTACCGAAGCAGAAGTGGAGGACGCTCCTTCTCCCACACGCAGCAAAGACCTGGAAATGTCTCTGCATGCAACTCCAGAACATGACCTCACTCCTGGAATTCATAATAGCCCTTAAGACCAGGCTGTTCAAATAAGCCTCCACAACCTGCAAACACCTGGACACCCTATCGGGTGATTAGTCATTGTGAGAAGTTGGCCTGATATGTGATGTTTCCAATTCTGAAACCACCTTGTGTCAGTCCAAACAATCCCTTATGGTGTCTGGTTGTAAGTCAACCTTATAGACAAGCTATCTTAATGGTAGCATAGACTAAGCAGCCTTAAAGGCTAAACTCAAGAGGTCGTGTTAAGCGAGCTGTTTTACCAATCACAATGCTTCAATACCAAATGAAAGGACACCACACAAGTATATATTATAAAAATATATGTATTTATTCACTAAAATAATCCCCAGTACTCTTTATGAGAAAAGGGGCACAAGCGTTAAACAAAAGCACAGTTAAACAAATAAAAGTTGCACAATTATGGATGAGGGTGGGTGGCCACTCAAACCATATATTAGGAAAGTGGTATAAGAGATACCAATCGAACAGTGGTAAGGCCTAGGGCCTAGGGAATCGCTGGGAGCAGTCAGGACAAGCAGTGCTGAAGTCGGGAAAAGCCCGCGGGATTCGGGTGCAGCGCTTAAAGCACACGCATGCACCAATGCAAAGTCAATGGTGCGTAAAAGTTACACAAATAGAGTTAAAGGATACTTCCGCTGAACCTAGAAGGACAAAACTTTAGACACAGACCCTAGAGGTGTGTACCAGTGTGGGAACACTGGCGTTGCTGAGTTACCTCACCCACAGGAAGCGGGTGCATAGGGTCGAAGTGGCGTCGGGTTTTGTCACGCAGGTTGTTGGTGCTTGAAGCTGAAGATGCTGCAGGCGATGTGAAGGAGAAGTCTCCGGTGTGATCCAAGGGTGGATCAGAGTTGTAGAGTACCTGAAAGCAGAGGGGACAGAGTCTGGGTCACTCTGCAGTGACCAGGGCGGAACCAGGCAATGTCGGGCGCAATCAGGTGGTTGTCGAGGAGCTTCTCTCCGCTGCCACGTGGGCTCTGGGGCATCTGCGACATCCAGGAGCGGGTCACGAGCTGTCCCATGCAGGCTCTCACCGTCGGCACTGTCGGCATCAAGATCGGAGCAAACAACACTTGGCAAGAGCAATCCACGCAGGACTGTAAGATTGCTTCTCACTCGGACCAGGAGGGTCAGAGCGGGTGCTCCTTTTCAAAGGAGCGGGTGCAAGTCTGGAGCAACCAGAATCACAAGTCGTATTTCAAGTTTCGTTGGCACAGGGGCCACAAGCCAGCTGGAAAGTGACCGGGCCAACGCGTTGAGCCAAAGAAAGCGGAAGGGCCCCACACAGCACTCGTCGAGTGTAGAGGGGTGAGCTTCAGTGCAAAAGTGGCTCAGGGCTGGGGCTTCTGAAAGCCCGGTGTACAGCTTCGAGGGTCACTCGTGGGCTGCATTGTCAGCGTCTCGTGTTCTTTTCAAGATGACGTGCCCCACGCTTCCGGTCCCCTTCACGGATCTCAGCTCTGCAGGGACTGTGGATCGGGCTGTAAGAAGGCAGGCAAGCTTGATCTTGTCGATCTCTGTCGCTCGAGTTCTGGCAGGAACTGCAACAAAGCAGATGTCGACGTGCTGGATGGTGCCTGTTTGCACAGGGTGGTCACTCCTTGACCACAAGGGAGATTCTTTCAGTCTTCTACATTGAGTAGGATGTCGAAGGGTCCAGAGTTTCATTTCAAATGTTTCTTCAAGGTAATCTGAGTGCATTGGCACTGCTCGCATTCTTATATCAATCTAGGGGGTTGGATTACCTGCTAGGTCCCCTCCTATGGGTGGGACCCAGGAAGGGGCTGGATACAGGCGATGTGAAGGAGAAGTCTCCGGTGTGATCCAAGGGTGGATCAGAGTTGTAGAGTACCTGAAAGCAGAGGGGACAGAGTCTGGGTCACTCTGCAGTGACCAGGGCGGAACCAGGCAATGTCGGGCGCAATCAGGTGGTTGTCGAGGAGCTTCTCTCCGCTGCCACGTGGGCTCTGGGGCATCTGCGACATCCAGGAGCGGGTCACGAGCTGTCCCATGCAGGCTCTCACCGTCGGCACTGTCGGCATCAAGATCGGAGCAAACAACACTTGGCAAGAGCAATCCACGCAGGACTGTAAGATTGCTTCTCACTCGGACCAGGAGGGTCAGAGCGGGTGCTCCTTTTCAAAGGAGCGGGTGCAAGTCTGGAGCAACCAGAATCACAAGTCGTATTTCAAGTTTCGTTGGCACAGGGGCCACAAGCCAGCTGGAAAGTGACCGGGCCAACGCGTTGAGCCAAAGAAAGCGGAAGGGCCCCACACAGCACTCGTCGAGTGTAGAGGGGTGAGCTTCAGTGCAAAAGTGGCTCAGGGCTGGGGCTTCTGAAAGCCCGGTGTACAGCTTCGAGGGTCACTCGTGGGCTGCATTGTCAGCGTCTCGTGTTCTTTTCAAGATGACGTGCCCCACGCTTCCGGTCCCCTCCACGGATCTCAGCTCTGCAGGGACTGTGGATCGGGCTGTAAGAAGGCAGGCAAGCTTGATCTTGTCGATCTCTGTCACTCGAGTTCTGGCAGGAACTGCAACAAAGCAGATGTCGACGTGCTGGATGGTGCCTGTTTGCACAGGGTGGTCACTCCTTGACCACAAGGGAGATTCTTCAGTCTTCTACATTGAGTAGGATGTCGAAGGGTCCAGAGTTTCATTTCAAATGTTTCTTCAAGGTAATCTGAGTGCATTGGCACTGCTCGCATTCTTATATCAATCTAGGGGGTTGGATTACCTGCTAGGTCCCCTCCTATGGGTGGGACCCAGGAAGGGGGTGGATACACCCCTTTCCCTTTGATCCAGGCCGTGCTGGGACAGGGGCTGGTGTGACCCAGAACTGGTTGGGCCGGATTATGCAAGGGGAAGCCTTGTGCTCCCCAGGCAGTGTCTGGTTTCTTTCAAACCTCCCTGCTACAATCCACTATCTCCTGTCTGGTGTGGTGTAACACCTCCCTGTGACAGGAAAGCCTTTGTCCTGGCCTCCTCGGCTGAGTTTTGGTCAGCTGCAGGAGGTCAGACTTGTGTCTGTGGCAGAAGCATCCATTTTGTGGATCTGAGGCTCTTTTAGAAATTAACCGCGTTTCAGTAAAGTAACATGTCTTCTCCCTCTAGAAGGGTGGAATGCTATCCCTGTCGACAGGACTGTCGAGGGGATAATATTCCAAATCGTATGACACCTTACACGACATGTTTTGATAAAGCCAAACCAAAGTTAACATATAACCGCGAGGATTATAATGCACTTAATAGTATATGGTGTGGCATTATCCCAGATTAGCTTAGGGAGTTGTTCCCGACAGCTGCAGACAGTCTCAGCTCATGCCAGAGCACCATCTCACATTAAACCACGCACTCTGCCTCCAGGATTGATAAGGCCTTCCATAGGAGTGGCTCACAGGTTTATATGTGTCCAGATATAGGTTTAGATATAGGTATACTATATCTACGCAGGGGTGATTACACCCACTTACCCCAGCTGAGTGATCAGCCAGTTGTGTCAATTTAAGAACCAGCCAGGGGTGGCAAAAGCTATGCTTCAGCCCCTGGTAGGCCTTGGTGGCACCTATGCCCTGAGCACCTATAGTGCATGGTACAGCGGCTGACAAGGAGTCCAGTTCCAATTGGGTTATGTACCTATAGTACATGTATGTGAATTTAGAGAGAGAACAGCAGGCTGGGGGTCTGATTAGCAGGCCCACAGCCTCAGTAAGTCGAAAACCAGTGAGGCAAAAAGCAAAAATTGGGGTGACCATAGGATAGCAGACCCTACTCTCCTACAATCATGTTTTCTGAAAACTGAATGAATAATTGATTAATTAATTAATACTAATGCAGCTCCATCCATAAAAGAACATCACATCAGAAGGCCTGGGTGGCATCACATCCAGGGGAAGCTCTTTGTGAAATGCAAGCACATGTAGGAAGAGTGGACTGCCAGCTCTGACAGTGATCCCAGCGAACAGTAGCTGTGCAAGACAACCACCATCCTACTAGTCAAATGTAGATATGTTTATATTGTCTGTATAATGTGATTCTAGCAAGAAGGCAAGAAAGTGCTTTACAGAGTCAATGGCACACATAAAGCCCACAAGTGATTCGAGTGGTAGCTGGGTTATTAAGGGTAGAAGTGCATTGTTGTTGCATTGTCATGTTGCAAACCCCTTATGTTAGCAAGATGCAGATATTTCCGACCTGACACCTCATATTACGCATATTGTAATGAATGAATAATGAATTATGTTGGTTTAGTGCATTAACCATTCCAGCAATATTTTATTTTTCTAAAACTCTTATGAGTGACTGGAATATTTGATTATGGAGTTATAACTGTAAATAATTCAGAGAGCAATTTGGTTCTTTGACTTTAGAAGGATTTGCCTTTTACCCAAAGTCACTGAAGCTGCAAAATGCTAGGACTTCAACCAACATTCTCTGAAGAAACCTTTGGATGATTCTGGAAATATTTATTTATTCCTTTTTTTGCAGTTTTATTTTATGCGAAACAACCCCAAAGAGTATCAGAATGCTTTACACGGCTGCACAGACCAGTACATAAAATAGAGATTACAATACCTATTAGCCAAGAATACGAGAGAATAACCTGGATTCATTGAGGTCAATTAAGCATGCATTGGAAGTAGCAGATCATAAACAGACAATTAATTTGAAAAGTATTTTCAGTTCCTTTTTGAAGGGGATGTGTGAAGGGATTGTCCAGATGGCAGGGGGGCAATGGTGTTCCATATTGTGGCAGTGATGCCAGAGAAGGATTTCTTTACTGTACTCAATTTTTTTAACGCAGGGGTTGCTAGAAGCAGTGAATTTAAATTTATGAGCCAACGGAATCCACCTGCAATGGTTATGCTATTTGAGAGATAAGTTCATGAGCCTTTATGAAAGGTTTTGTGGATGATAAAGGTCAATTTGAAGGTTGATTGTGGTCAGGACAGGGGTGATGTTGTCAGAACGTCTTGCAATGGAGTAACAATAGCCCCAGCAGTGTCCATGGTGCACAGGTGTTGGAGCTAAAGGGAGCCCCCTCCAGCACTGTGCAGGCGTGGCAATCCTCTAGCTTGAGAGCTCCTGATGGCTCTGGAGCATGGGGGCCCCCTACATCTATGTTGCGGGGGGGCCTCAATAATTTTTTATCCTACTGACACCTTGTGACAAAAACTAGTCTGGTGATAGTGAATTCTAAAAATGGCCATAATTGGAGAGTAGCCGTTGTTCTGCTGTAAATAGAGGTGTGATCATTTTGAGAAGCTTGACTTGGATTTGAGCACTCCTTGCTAAGCATTGATGTGAGAGTGCAAATTCAAATTGGTGTTGAATGCAAATGTAGCCTTGTCTGTAAGTAGAAGAGGAGAGCCAAGAAGATTTGAGGAGGCCATCCAGGACTTTGTCTGGGAGGTTACAATGCAGTTGAGAGAACAAGGGGAAATCTGCCTTCTTGGGATTAAGCTTCAGGTGGTGGAGTGACATTCGAGATTGGATATCCATGAGAGATTTTACCAGATATGGTTAAAGAGAGTAACCTCCAAGGTAGAGTAGAGTACCGTCCAAATAGAGATGTTTCATTCTCCAGGAGTGGACCAAGGACTGATCTTCGACAGCAGCAGCATCACATGGATTGACTCTAGGTCTGGGTGGTGAACTCCAATTCACGCACGCAGTTTGCAGAGTTTTCCACACTCTGTGCTCCACGGAGCATGCAGAGTTCCATAAGCTGCGTTTTTTCGCTCGCTTGCAATGTCAAGTTGGCGACCGCAAGAGAGGAAATTATACTCTGTTTCGAGATTTTTCCTCCATTACGCTCATCAATGTCTAGGTGGCAGCGAGGAAAATCAACCAACAGGCAAAGATTTCTCAACGCGGTCGGTCAGATTTCTCAATGCAAGTGGCCGCGTATGCTTAGAGTGAATAGTGTTGATGATTGAGTTGAGGCTAGTGCTATCCTAATATAAAGAGGTAGAGAGTTAGAAAGAGTAGCAATCTTGCGCCATTGTGAGCAATCGGATAGGTAAGATTCAAACCAGTTCAGTACAGTTCCCTTCATACTCATTCAATCTTCTAGTATTCTTAGAAGGGATAAGTGACTGACTGTGGACAATGCTGAGGATAAGTCTAGTAGAACTAAAAGGTAGGTGTCACCATTGTCCATTATTTGGAAGCTGTTTTCAATTAGTTTAGCATAACAGTTTCTGTGCAGTATCCGGGTCTAAGCAAGATTGTTGGTCATCAAGGAAATTTTTTTTGTAGCTGTTAGATTGGTTAGCCATCAGCTTTCCAGCACTTTGTATGGTTTTGCTGGAATCGCATCAGCAAAATAAAACAAGGGTTTGATGGCTGATATCGTCATTTTGAGTTCAGGTTTGGTTAGCAGCTTGAAGTTAGACCATGGGGGCATATTAGCAAGAACCTCATTAAAATTATGGCTGTTTTAGCGGCAGGAAACTGCTACTTAAATGGCAATAATGGGCTTGCTAATATGCATTATAGAATTCCAATAGAAGCCCAGGTTAGACGTGCAGGACATCTAACCTGGCTTCTATTGGAATTCTATAATGCATATTATCAAGCCCATTATCACCGTTTTAGTGGCAGTTTCCAAACAATGAATATGAAGAGTCACCTACAGGTACACCCTTAAGTACCTTTGGAGAGGGTTAGAAAGACTCAGGGGGCCCTCCCAGAGGAGGAGCTGGACAGAGGGGAGTATACTCCCATGTACTTTGTGCAGTTTTGCACCAGAGTGGAAGCCAACAGCTATCTGAACAGGCTCAAACTGGAGTATGGAAGGAGGGCACCGAATGTGTCATTCAAAGCAGTCTGGTGGTGCTGGCTAGTGCCCCACCCCAATACACGAAGTCTTGTCTGGGAGGTGGTCACACCTCCCTTTGACAGGAAATCTACTGTTCTGCCTTCCCCAGCTCAGGAAGCAGCAGGAGGGCATAATTGTGTCTGTGGTTAGTAGCAGCAATTGGTTGCTGTCAGTCCCTCGAAGATTGGTACGGGGAATACAGGGGTTACTCTAGGGGAGCCCCCAATACATTAGGTTTTACATCCAACACTGGAATGAGTGTTGGGTTTATTTCCCAACATATTTGACACCAAACATGACCAGTTTCAGTGCAGCCAATATATAGTGAGACATCTCGTAATTACTGATGTGCAGAATGGGTCAGATGTATGACATATTTTTGTGATCACTAACGTGAAATCGGCCCGTTTGCAACAGCATGAAAGGTCTGTCCCATTTGCAAACCCTATTTATGACTCGCAAAATAGGGTTTGCAACTCGCTATTAGGAAGGGGCGAGCAATTGCAATCATTTAACACTTGCAATGTACCACCTACATCAAGTAGGTGATGAGCCTCTCGAAATCGGTAAGTGGTTTTACGAACCATTGCCTAACCTTGAAAAATGGAACAGTAACGTTTCATTCTTTTTTTTAATGCATCAAGTTTTCCTTTAAGGACAAAAGGACTGCATTTTAAAAAGAAAACTGCTTTATTTGAAAAGCAGTCACAGACATGGTGGTCTGCTGCCCCCAGCAGGTCATCATCGCTGGGAGTGCTTGCTGTTCCTAAAGAGGCCACAAATTGTACCTGCCTCATAAAAATTAACGAGGCAGGCAATTTGCAACCTCATTAGGAATAGTAAACAATGTCTGAGACACTCTTGTACATTCTCATTTGCGAGTGTCAAATTATGAGTCGCAAAAAGTCATAATTTGCAACTTGCAAATTGGTAGGGTCATACATCTGGCCCCTATGCGTATTAAAATGGCTGACTGCACTTACAAAGCCTGGAGAATAAACTCCGGGATTTTAAGGGGTGTCCTGCTGTTAAAGCCTTCACTCACCTGAAGATCCAGGCAGTTCAACTTGAGAGATGAGAAGACTGTTCTCTTCTGCCCTTAACAATCTACTCCTGAATGACTGAACAAGAAATACAGCCAAATAAGAATAAAGCCTCAAGGGATGGGGGAATTGGATAAAATATCAAATAGAAAAGACACTCCTAGAATCTGCTTTGCTTGCTGAGGAAGATATTGGCATCTAAGGACTGTGTCTCTATTTACAAAGCAAAGAACAGATAAAAAAGAAATTAGCAATGATTCTTTTGTACTCGTGTGCTGTCTAAAATCACAGTACAGTAAATAATGTACTTTTCTCTTCTGGATATAACTCCACCAGAAGGTATATTTTTGATATGATACAGTTTACTGAGTTTTTGGAAATGACCACAAACATTAGTTACCTATGCACCATGTACCTAGAGTAAATGTGCATCCAAGAAAATATTGTTTGTACAATAAAAAGAAACTCACTAAAATACTGTTTTAAAACGTGTAAATAAACAATGTCCCATTTTGGCTCTTGCAGCTTGAAATGTTTCCTGTAATCACTTTGCCACAAAATGAAAATGTTCGTTTTAGCTCGTTAACATTGTTCACTTTAGCTTGAATAATTTTCTCAATCACAAGTATGTAAAATGCAGTCTTTCTTCTGTCAGATTTAACTGTCAAATTCTCTGTTTTCACTGTAATACTCCATGCGCATTGTTTTTAAAAGACCTAGGGCCAGAAGTAGGAAGCCTAATACCGGTCGGTAACGGCCGAAATTACCGAATTTCGGCAGTTACCGACCGGTATTAGGCTTTTTAGATTTAGGGCCCAAATTTAAGGATTCAGAATCAGTAATTTAAGGAATCAGTAAATTACCGAATTCTTAAATACCGATTCAGTAAATTTCTGAATCCTTAATGTAAGAAGCCCTCAAGTGAGTGCTTTTCACTTGTAAGGATTCGTTATTTACCACCAACTACAAGTTGGTGGTTAATATCGAAAACCCTAAAAAAAGCAATTTTGTCATTTTTTTAACTGTGACATGTGGCAGACACACATGCCCTTAGGGCATGTATATGTGCCACATGTCCACCCATGCACTTTACAGGGGTGCAACAGGGTGTCAATGTGGCACCCTGCCACCCTTGTAAGTCTGCCCCTTTTACCGATTCGGTAATTGCAATTCAATCCTATGGGCCTGCAGGCCTATAGGAATGAATGGGGAATGCCGAATCAGTAAATACCGAATCGGTAATTACCGATGTTTACAGATTCTGAAAATTTTCCAAATCATTAGCTACATATCATTTACCGATTCTAAAATACCGAATCGGTAAAATTCGGTATTTTAGAATCGGTAAATGATATTTACCTACATCTGGCCCCTAGTTTCAATGTTAATGAAGAGACTTACCTATTGTGCTTGAGCGCGGAAAGCGCGTGTTTCTTCTCTGTAATCAAACCTTACTTTCTATGCAGCGTATAACTGATCACTGGAGGAGCCAAAAAACCCCAAGGAAGGCGTTTCCATGACGCAAAGGGGAAGATAATCACTGCCTCATCTCCGCTGTCATTACCAGAACAGAGGCGCCAAGGATGGGATCCCGGACTTCAGGTAAGGATGGCTGGTGCGCATACGCTCAGTTGAGCCTTTCATGCTGGACTGGAGGGTGGGGTCGTACCTGAGGGGAAGGGAAGATTGCTCAGCACCGGCATGTTCCTTTTCCAACTGTCACCTCTAGGAACGTGCAACCTATGTAAATCCTGGTTCTCACTCGAGTGCTTCCAAAGAATAGCAAAACAACAAGCACTGGCAAATCAGTATACACTTCGAGTGTTTCTTCAATATGCCAAAAATAACAAGCATTGGAAAATGTAAAAGCAATGTTATACAACCTTTTTAAAAGAAACAAGCACTGGTAAAAGAAACAAGCACTGGTAAAGACAAAGGACTGATCCATTCATTGTCTGATAATGATTTAAACACAAGGACCAAGAGGAACATTTATGTCTCAGAACAGGGTTGAGCATAGTCATATGTTGTTACCCTAACACCTGCTCATGCAGGGACACCCTCACACCTATATCCAAGCACCCTTCCCTCAAGACTGTTGAGCCTGCCATAGGCGTCATTTATAGGTTTTAGGTGTAGTAACCTCAGATATAAGGGAATTGATATCTGTCCTGATGGGCGCAAGCACCAACTCACACAGGCTGCAATAGAATTATATATGCTGCAGCCCATGGGAGACCCCTGGTGTAGCTATGCCCTATGCCCCTGAGTACCATAAACTAGGGCCTTAGAAAGGTACATCAGTAGCCAATAGGAATGTACCATAGTATTTTCCATGTCAAATTTAGGGGGAAGCACAGTGGCTGGGGTCCTGATCAGTCAGATCAGTCAGTAAACAGTATAACACCAGCAAAAAGTGGGGGGTAACCATGAAAACAGATACTACTTTAAACAATCAATCATGACACTTATAAAGCGCACTACATACCCGTGAGGGTCTCAAGGTGCTGGGGGCAGGGGGAGGGGGGGTTGTGCTGCTAGTGATCAAAGAGCCAGGTCTTTCCTACACAACCCCTCCAAACTTAAGGAGATAAGACTACCCTAACCCAGTTGAGTCTTCATTTTCTAAGTAGAAATATCTGGTGAGTCCATCTGCCCTGATCATTCTGGTCTCTCTATTAATACCATCTACTCTGGTGACTGCAGACGAAAGGATCTTGGGGGTACTCCCATGTGGTCGCGAGCCCCCGATCAGGTCTGATACACGAAGCTGCGCTTTCTGTTCCTATGTTAATGTAGTATAGGAGAACAAGGGTAACCCGAAAAGCGAACCTTGGGTTGTAGTATATTTAAAGAGTACAGTGGTTCAGGGTTGGCTTAAATAGGTCCAAAGCAAGAACATTTACATACATCTCTGTGTGAACCAGGGTTTTTTGGGGGCAGGAGTGTGTATGCTTTTAGACTACACAATAAATCCATATGGGAGCAAAAATGTCGGGCAACATGTATATATATTTTTTTTATTGTGCTTTTTCAACATATTGGTATTTCAAGAATACGTTCAGGTGCTCACATAAGTGACAGGGTGCGTATTGTGACTGAGTGAAAGTGAAATAGACAAAACATCACATAAACAACAAAAGGGACTCCAGAAAAATATGTACAATCGAGGGATTTTCGTTGGGGTGGTCGACAACGTTTCGATCTTTTGGTTAGTTAAGATCATCATCAGGACAGGATGAGCAGTCTGAAAGCTCATTGGGGATCAGATCAATGATGAAGGGAAGCAGGGTGTGATATAATCACTCAAGTGTTTGCGTAAAACCACTAGCCTGGGGATACAGTTGGTCTGATTTCAGGATGAGTCGAGGGGGGGGAGGGAGCAATTCGCAGGTTGATGGAGTTCCTCCAAAAGGCAGTGCAGACAAACATACACCCAGCAAACCCCTTGGAGGAGGCGAGGGGGTGCAGTCCCAGCTCCGGCGGGAGGAACACACGGCTCCAGTCAAACAGACGAGCGAAGACACAGGGAACCACTGGTTCGGGGGTTCCGTTCAGGTGGGCAAACTCAGTCAAGCCCTTGGAGATAGTTCTCAGCACAATAAAGCAAAGTCCTGGTCAGGGCTTCTCCTCTCCTTCATCAGCAAGGCAAACAGCAGATCAGTCCTTCAGCTTCCTCTTGGGGCCTTCTGGTTGGGCAGAGGTTCGTTGTGGGAAAACAGAATCAGATTTCTTGGGAGCAGGGCTCCTATAGTTATACTGAGTTTCTTTTGTATTTCGAGGCCAGGGGGGCCTCTGCATAATCGCTTTCAGTCTTGGAGCACTCTGTTGTGCTGTTCCTGGCTTCTTCTTTCAGTGTTAGGGGCAGGGCCATCAGACGCTCCGCAGGAGGTGGAGCCAGCATTGAGATGGCAGGTACAGTCAGGAGCACTCTGTTGACAGTCTTCCCTCTTCCTGGACCAGGTACAGGGCAGAGTCATCAGTCGCTCCCCAGGGGGTGGAGCCAGCATGGTGGTGGCAGAGCTCAGCCCTATTCAGAGTCAAGGGGCACTCCCACCACCCACTCTGGTGTAATGACTCCATTCACCACCTGTCATCCCCAGCCCTGTCACTCACACAGCGAAGACAGCAGATACACATCCTGGCAGAGGCGGGCTGAAATAGTTAGGCAAGCAAAGGCTAACTTTCTAAAAGTGGCATTTGCAAACACAGGATATTAAAATAAACTTTACTAAAAGAAGTATTTTATTATTCTGAGTTCAGGCATACTAAACTTAACTTCTACCATGTTCCCTGAGCCTGCTGGGATTATAGAGTGTAATAATTCCAGCAGCCCAATCTGGCCTATGAGAACAGGTAGCCTTACAATAGTGGAAAACGAAAATGGCTGCAATTCACTATTAAGACATGCCACACACATCAGGGCTTGTCCTTCCTTATGCTTACAATGCACCCTGCCCTAGGGCCTACCATAGGGGGGACTCACATGAAGTAAAGGGAAGGTTCAGAGGCTGGCAAGTGTGTGCACTTGCCCAGCCAGCATGACAGTACCAGACTGCACAAAGGTTCTTAAATGGCAGACCTTAGACACATTTTAAAAGGCTGCTTCTGTGGGTGGCGCAACCAGCGCTGCAGGCCCACCAGCAGTATTGGCCTTCACAAGCCCTGGCACTCCTGGTGCACTTTACTGGGGACTGACAGTAAATCCAATGAATCAATCATTGAATCTAATCACATATACACTTTACATTAGGAGCACTTGCACTGCGGCACGGATTGGCTGTGGGGCAGTGCCCTGAGCAGCTAACACCAGCAAAACATCTGAGGCACATAAGCAAAAAGTGGAAGGGAGACTCACGCCAATGGTGCCAGGTCTAACACGTGTCCCCCCCAGCTGAAATGTGGGGAGAACTACCATACCCCAGGGAGTTCCTCATCACTAAGGCAGAAAAACCTGGACAGACCGTTAGCATTGACGTGATCTGTGCCAGAGCGATGTTCCACCGTGAAGTCCATACCCTGTAGGGAAATGGACCACCTCAACAGCTTTGGGTTCTCACCCCTCCTCATCTGCATCAACCATCTGAGGGGCCTGTGGTCTGTATGAACTCGGAAGTGAGACCCAAAGAAGTAGGGTCTAAGCTTCTTCAATGCCCAGACCACAGCAAATGCTTCTCGCTCAATTGCACTCCACCTTTGTTCCCGTGGGAGTAACCTCCTGGTGATGAAGGCTACAGGTTGGTCCAAGTCCTCCTCTGTCATCTGTGAGAGAACAGCCCTACACCATGCTCCAAAGTGTCTGTTTGTACTAGGAATTGCTTGGAGAAATCAGGAGCCAGGAGCACAGGCGCCGTGCACATGGAAGTCTTCAGGGTGTCAAAAGCCTTCTGAAAGGTGTCAGTCCAGATCACTTTCTTGGACTGCGTTTTCAAAGTAAGCTCTGTCAAGGGGGCACCAATGCTGCCATATCCCTTGACAAACCTCCTGTAGTACCCTGTAAGTCTTAGGAAGGCTCTCACCGCAGTTTGGGTCTTGGGGGGCTCCCTAACCAGGATGGCCTCAATCTTGGGTTGCAGGGGCGCCACCTTGCCGCTCCCTAATTGGTGTCCAAAGTACACCACTGAACCTTACCCGATCTGACACTTGCTTGCCTTGATCGTGAGGCCTGCCTTGCGCAGTGCCATCAACACTTCCCAGAGGTGTAGCAAGTGTTCTTCCCATGTGCTGCTGAACACTGCTATGTCATCCAGGTAGGCGGCGCTGAACTCAGCCAGCCCAGCCAACACCTAGTTGACCAATCTCTGGAAGGTGGCAGGGGGATTCTTCATCCCAAATGGCATAACGCAGAACTGAAAATTCCCATCTGGTGTGGAGAATGCTGACCTCTCTTTGGCCCCATCAGTCAAGGCGTTCTGCCAGTACCCAGACGGTAATTCAAACGTGCTGAGGAACAGAGCAGCTCCTAACCGATCAATGAGCTCATCAGCTCTGGGGATGGGGTGCACCTCAGTCTTGGTTACTGAATTGAGTCCTCTGTAGTCCACACAGAACCGGAGTTCAGGGGTGGCTCCCGGCGCTGCAGCCTTTGGGACCAATACCACTGGGCTGGCCCAAGGACTGCTGGAGGACTCAACCACCCCTAGAGCAAGCATTTTGGAGACCTCTTACTTGATGCAGGCCCTGACCCTGTCAGTTACTCTGTAAGCCTTGTGCTTTACAGGTAAGCTGTCTCCTGTGTCTACATCATGGACACACCAATCTGTGACACCAGGAACCAGGGAGAACAGATCTGGAAAGTGCCCCAGCAATTGGTTAACTCCATCCACTGGCCCATCTTTCTCAGAGGCTACCAAGAGATCAGGAAGAGGCTCAGTCTCCTCCTCGATCCCATCATCAGTTGCCAAGAGCATGCCCACCTCCGACCTCTCCAAGTGGGGCTTAAGGCGGTTAACATGTAGGACCCTCGAAGGCTTCCTGGGAGACTGCAAGTCCACCAAGTAGGTGACAGGACTCTTGCACTCCACAACCTCAAATGGACCTGTCCACTTATCCTGAAGTGTACAAGGCTCCACTGGGGCCAAGACCCACACCTTTTGTCCAGGTTGAAGCTCCACCAGAGTGGCATTCTGGTCGTACCACCGCTTCATCTCTTCCTGGCTGGCTTCCAGATTTGCCTCAGCAAGTTGCCTGAATCGCCTGGTCTGGTTTCTGAAGGCCAGCATGTAACTGTATACATTGCTGGGACGTTTCCTGGGAGATTGCTCCCAGCCTTCCTTTACCAAACTCAGAGGTCCCCTCACTGGGTGACCACACAAAAGTTAAAAGGGGCTGAACCCTAGAGACTTCTGTGGTACCTCATGGTATGCAAAGAGAAGGCATGATAAGAGGACGTCCCACTTATGCCTCATTGGTCCTTCTAAGTTCTAGGCCCATGATTATGCCTTTTAGAATTCGGTTGAACCTCTCAACCAACCCATTTCCATGGGGGTGGTAAGGGGTGGTGAACTTGTAGGTTACACCACACTCTTGCCAAAGGGATTTCATATACTTGGATATGAAATTGGTGCCCCTGTCAGACACCACCTCTAGAGGGAATCCCACTCGGGAGAACATTCCCATCAGTGCCCGTTCCACCAAGGGGGCCGTCACTGTCCTCAGAGGGATGGCTTCAGGGTACCGGGTGGCAAGGTCCACCAAGACCAGGATGAACCTGTTGCCCATGGCTGTCTTGGGGTCCAGAGGCCCAACAATGTCAATACCCACTCGCTGATATGGGATACTGACCACAGGGAAGGGCTGGAGTGGAGCCTTCTACTTCCTCCTGCTCTTCCCACTTGCCTGGAAAGTTTTACAGGTCCTGCAATGAACATCTGAGCTTGTGCGCATTTGGGGCCAATAGAAGTGGGTGACAAGCCTTTCAAAGATCTTTTCCTACCCCAAATGTCCTGCTAACAGAACATCATGAGCCAGCCCCAGTAGGAAGGTTCTGAAATTCTGGGGTACCACCAGCGCACGGGCTGACCCAGGTTCAGCAACCTTAGGCTCGGTATACAGGAGGTCATTCTCCCAGTAAATGAAGTGAGTACCAGACTGACTACCATTGGACTGGGCTGCAGCCTGCTGCCGCATACCCACTAGAGAAGGGCATTCTTTCTGCTCCCTGCAGAATTCCTCCCTGGAGGGGCCTCCTTCTTGCTGCCAGTGGGTCAGCTCAGGAAGGTCCCCCAGTTCCGCTATCTGTTCCCCTCGTAGGCTCCAGGGCATCCCCCTGAAGGTCTGCTTCCTCCTGGCCCCGTGGAACTTCAGGGGCGGGTCTCCCGCGCCTCCTGTGCCCTTTCTTTATGGCCGGGTCCTGTGCCTCTCCCTCAGGCTCCAGGACTTCTTCAACACCCCTACTGGATGCCATTGACCGGGTGGTCACGCACGCCCAGTCGGGTAAACCCACCATCCTCAGATGCATGGTTTTCTCCACCTTTTCCCAAGGGGAGCTCTCCAGGTCATTCCCTAGCAAACAGTCTACAGGCATGGCAGTTCTCACAGCAACCTGCAGAGTACCAGAGACCCCCCCCACTCAAAAGGAACTTGAGCCATTGGACAACGGCTCTCTGAGTTGTCAGCATTGACAACCCTGCAGTAGGCATGGGGTACAACATGCTCTTGAGACACCAGGTGCTGCTTCACTGCAGTCATACTGACTCCCGTATCTCTAAGGGCCTCTTTCTTCATCCCATTGACGGTCACTACTTGCCCATATTTTTTATTGTTAGAGGGTAAGTAGTTCTCAGGGACCATCTCGCTGTCTCCTAGTGAGACCAGTCCCACCCACCTTGGACTTCTTCCTCCTCCCCCAAGACATGGCTACCTCATAGGCCCTGAACCGCTGCCCTATGTCATCCCCCTTAAAGTATTCTTTTACCACCTCTTTAGGCATGTACACCCTTGACTCTACCTGCACCGGCATTGAGCTGCCACCAGGAGGAGTTGTTTCCAGACTTTTTGCTTTCAGCTCCAACTCCTTCAGTCTCATGCCATGATCCATTTGGAGCTTTTTCTCCTCCATTGCCAATCTTTGTTTCTCCATTTCCGTTTGGCCATTTAATTTTGCCATCTCCACTTCATGTGCCATGTTGGCTGCCCTGTCTGCCAGTTCCTCTGGCCATGGGCCTCTGTTGAAATCCACAATGCCTTCTGGTGGTTCCATCACCATCGCTTTCTGTGGCTCTCTTGACTCCTTCCAGGTTCTCAGTGCCTTGATGTACTGGTTTTTCTTTTTGCATCCTGGGTGGGGGACCCTGAGCTTGTGACAGTGGCCTCTCAACTGCTCTACTGTGTAGCCCTCCAGTCCACGCGGTTCCCAGTCTACATCATCAATTCCAGAGATCACAGAGAGTGCTCTTCCAGCGGGGAGTGAACTAGGCATGGCTACAATAATGGTTGATCTCTCAACAAAATTAAAGAAACAAAAATCTGTGGCTGTGTTATAGGTCTGCTCTCGTTATGTGGTGATCAATCATATAATGTAAATAAACTACAAATGCAAATTCGAAAATCCCTTCCGCTGCGTCCAGTGTTAGAATTGGGGGTCTATGGTTGGCACAGGTAGGTACTTGTGACAAGCAGGTACACTCTCCTCTAATCAGGGCAAGGGAACTACCCCTTAGGAATAACCCCTGCTCACCCTTTAGGTTGTGTGGCGCGAGCAGTCAAGGTTAACTCAGGAGTGCTGTCAGTTAAGCCTTTGTAGTCACATACAATAAATACACTGATTCCCCCCGTACAAATGGACACCAGGCTGTAGGTTGTATCAAAAATAATACGACTTCTTTATGTAAAAATAAATACAGGTAGGTA
Source organism: Lissotriton vulgaris (assembly GCF_964263255.1). Taxonomy (NCBI): domain Eukaryota; kingdom Metazoa; phylum Chordata; class Amphibia; order Caudata; family Salamandridae; genus Lissotriton; species Lissotriton vulgaris. The sequence continues at coordinate 52,711,384 of NC_141699.1, read as the reverse complement.
AATTATCACAAGACCGTATATAACGTGTTTCAAAGGAGGCCACAAGAGTTCAGAATGGCAAGTTTAAAGTTCCTAGAATTGCTTATGCTGCTTCCTCTAGGTTTATCTTGTCTAAAAAGAAGTAGTGTCAGCTTTAGGGGACGATACTAGGGTGTTGGGGCAAAGGTCGTGAACATAGACTCTTTCGAACATAGAATCGCTACGCGCGTTACCCGTTCGCCTGACCGCTGAGTAATATACAGCGTGCACCGACCCATATTGCATGCACACAGGTTTCTAGTTGTTTCTATCGGACACTGAGCACCTTTGTACTCGTACCGTCTCACCCGGTGTTCACGAATGTTAAGACACACGCCATGGTGGCTTTTCACTGCACTGATCCGTTAATGGCACACACGCTGCCAGCACCTTAGCACTTCATTATCGTTCTCATTGGATTGTCTTTCAAATGCGTTTATTTTCTCTCCTTTTTTAACAACACTAGGGGCATGTACTTGGTTTTTACCACGTTTTTAATATTTCACCATGTGGCAGCATGTTTGCTGATAGATTTCAGACTTCTTTGGGTTATGTAGCCTTAACAATGTTAAATAAGACTGTGGCCTGCTTCCTTGCCATTGATTATACTTCACTTTTGGTTTTACTTTCCAGAAATGTATTTCCCCTGATGAAGTGCTGAACAGCACGAAATGCATTGGGTCCAAGGTTGATTTTGTGGACAAACATTTGTGCATTGGAAAAATGATGAAACAAAACATAGCTGTGATGTAACAGCTTAACTCTGATCGAAGGATTGAACTACTGATCTAGAAGAATAAATCTGTGCAACTAACAGTTTATCTTGGTATATTGTCATGTTTACCTATTTCGTTTGAACTGCATTGAAATAGATGGGATTGATTTCCACAATAGAGTGCGACTGGCCGACCTGTCAAGCCTGACAGCCCAAATTCGCTAACACGATCAGAGCCACATTTCAGAATCTCTTCCTCTGCAGCTTCCTCTGCAGCTCATTAGAGCAAATGACACAGCAGAAGCCACTATCTAAGATTCCTAGATTACACTCCGAGTTCTTCAACAAGATAAAACCCAGCAACCTGGGAAAACCCCGCTTGCTATGTTTTGATTAGTAATAGAACTCTAATGAGCACTGAGAGACGATCAATTCCTAGTGACATCTTTATTGACGTCTTATGTCCAAAAACTTACGTCAAACAAGGCACCTTTCAGGTATAAATATTACCAACGTTGCCTTAAGCAAATGCTGCCTCAACAACATCGATGATTAGATGGTGTGGTGAACATAGGAGCAGAACAGCATTCCCTTACAGAGCCCAGCAGATACAAGCTGCCCACGGACGCTGCCCCTCCTCTTCCTCGACGCGCTGAGAGAGACGCTGTCTTTTCTTCTGCCGAGAAAATCCAGCTTGGGCGTTTCCAGCCTACTCTTGCGAGTGACAGGGATATCGAGTCCTGGAAGGAGATACAAGACCTCCAACATTCTATTTCAGAGGTATGGTGTTGACTAAACCCTTAGAGAGAATTCTTGAACCAAACCTTGGCAAAACCAACTTAACTAAAACTGCTACTTACTTACTCCCTCTCAAGTTTTAGGCTTAGGTCAGGTACACTGCGGTAGGCGTAGTTAGAAGCACCAGTTTAGTACGTTGGCTGAATGTATATATGAATGTATATATTTTATTCATTTTAAAACATTGTATGGCTAAGAAACCATATCAATGCTTTTACAGTATTATTTTGCAATCCTCATTTTACTGTACGCACTTTTTATAATAACTAGTCTTACAATTGTGGCAATTCATTTCTCTTGCACGAGAAGAAAGACTGTTCAATAAATAATACATTTTTATTGAAAACACCCGTCTCTCTATTCTCTGCATCTTGGTGAAAGTAATCTGCACAACTGACTGAGTAAAATAACTGTCTATTGTTTCACACGACTCTAGAGATTGACTCTTATACTAAGGAGCAAAGTTGTCATGTTTTTGCGGTTGTTGGAAAACTGAATCCCTTCTTGTCTGTACCAGGGAAGCTGATCACTTCCTATTCAAACAAGAAAGTTTCCAGTGACCTCTGAGCTAGTTGGTAACAAACCCAATTAAGTTTAGCATAGTCAGTGGAGACCTGGAAGATCCGCACTTCTATGTCCATACTACTGTTTATGTTATTCCAATGCGCAGGGCCTATTGGGAAAATATGAACTACACTACAATTACATTCAATGACTCCTGCTGAATTACACAAAAAAGCCAATAAAACTGCATTTTAAAAAGAAAACTGCTTTATTTGAAAAGCAGTCACAGACATGGTGGTCTGCTGCCCCCAGCAGGTCATCATCGCTGGGAGTGCTTGCTGTTCCTAAAGAGGCCACAAATTGTACCTGCCTCATAAAAATTAACGAGGCAGGCAATTTGCAACCTCATTAGGAATAGTAAACAATGTCTGAGACACTCTTGTACATTCTCATTTGCGAGTGTCAAATTATGAGTCGCAAAAAGTCATAATTTGCAACTTGCAAATTGGTAGGGTCATACATCTGGCCCCTATGCGTATTAAAATGGCTGACTGCACTTACAAAGCCTGGAGAATAAACTCCGGGATTTTAAGGGGTGTCCTGCTGTTAAAGCCTTCACTCACCTGAAGATCCAGGCAGTTCAACTTGAGAGATGAGAAGACTGTTCTCTTCTGCCCTTAACAATCTACTCCTGAATGACTGAACAAGAAATACAGCCAAATAAGAATAAAGCCTCAAGGGATGGGGGAATTGGATAAAATATCAAATAGAAAAGACACTCCTAGAATCTGCTTTGCTTGCTGAGGAAGATATTGGCATCTAAGGACTGTGTCTCTATTTACAAAGCAAAGAACAGATAAAAAAGAAATTAGCAATGATTCTTTTGTACTCGTGTGCTGTCTAAAATCACAGTACAGTAAATAATGTACTTTTCTCTTCTGGATATAACTCCACCAGAAGGTATATTTTTGATATGATACAGTTTACTGAGTTTTTGGAAATGACCACAAACATTAGTTACCTATGCACCATGTACCTAGAGTAAATGTGCATCCAAGAAAATATTGTTTGTACAATAAAAAGAAACTCACTAAAATACTGTTTTAAAACGTGTAAATAAACAATGTCCCATTTTGGCTCTTGCAGCTTGAAATGTTTCCTGTAATCACTTTGCCACAAAATGAAAATGTTCGTTTTAGCTCGTTAACATTGTTCACTTTAGCTTGAATAATTTTCTCAATCACAAGTATGTAAAATGCAGTCTTTCTTCTGTCAGATTTAACTGTCAAATTCTCTGTTTTCACTGTAATACTCCATGCGCATTGTTTTTAAAAGACCTAGGGCCAGAAGTAGGAAGCCTAATACCGGTCGGTAACAGCCGAAATTACCGAATTTCGGCAGTTACCGACCGGTATTAGGCTTTTTAGATTTAGGGCCCAAATTTAAGGATTCAGAATCAGTAATTTAAGGAATCAGTAAATTACCGAATTCTTAAATACCGATTCAGTAAATTTCTGAATCCTTAATGTAAGAAGCCCTCAAGTGAGTGCTTTTCACTTGTAAGGATTCGTTATTTACCACCAACTACAAGTTGGTGGTTAATATCGAAAACCCTAAAAAAAGCAATTTTGTCATTTTTTTAACTGTGACATGTGGCAGACACACATGCCCTTAGGGCATGTATATGTGCCACATGTCCACCCATGCACTTTACAGGGGTGCAACAGGGTGTCAATGTGGCACCCTGCCACCCTTGTAAGTCTGCCCCTTTTACCGATTCGGTAATTGCAATTCAATCCTATGGGCCTGCAGGCCTATAGGAATGAATGGGGAATGCCGAATCAGTAAATACCGAATCGGTAATTACCGATGTTTACAGATTCTGAAAATTTTCCAAATCATTAGCTACATATCATTTACCGATTCTAAAATACCGAATCGGTAAAATTCGGTATTTTAGAATCGGTAAATGATATTTACCTACATCTGGCCCCTAGTTTCAATGTTAATGAAGAGACTTACCTATTGTGCTTGAGCGCGGAAAGCGCGTGTTTCTTCTCTGTAATCAAACCTTACTTTCTATGCAGCGTATAACTGATCACTGGAGGAGCCAAAAAACCCCAAGGAAGGCGTTTCCATGACGCAAAGGGGAAGATAATCACTGCCTCATCTCCGCTGTCATTACCAGAACAGAGGCGCCAAGGATGGGATCCCGGACTTCAGGTAAGGATGGCTGGTGCGCATACGCTCAGTTGAGCCTTTCATGCTGGACTGGAGGGTGGGGTCGTACCTGAGGGGAAGGGAAGATTGCTCAGCACCGGCATGTTCCTTTTCCAACTGTCACCTCTAGGAACGTGCAACCTATGTAAATCCTGGTTCTCACTCGAGTGCTTCCAAAGAATAGCAAAACAACAAGCACTGGCAAATCAGTATACACTTCGAGTGTTTCTTCAATATGCCAAAAATAACAAGCATTGGAAAATGTAAAAGCAATGTTATACAACCTTTTTAAAAGAAACAAGCACTGGTAAAAGAAACAAGCACTGGTAAAGACAAAGGACTGATCCATTCATTGTCTGATAATGATTTAAACACAAGGACCAAGAGGAACATTTATGTCTCAGAACAGGGTTGAGCATAGTCATATGTTGTTACCCTAACACCTGCTCATGCAGGGACACCCTCACACCTATATCCAAGCACCCTTCCCTCAAGACTGTTGAGCCTGCCATAGGCGTCATTTATAGGTTTTAGGTGTAGTAACCTCAGATATAAGGGAATTGATATCTGTCCTGATGGGCGCAAGCACCAACTCACACAGGCTGCAATAGAATTATATATGCTGCAGCCCATGGGAGACCCCTGGTGTAGCTATGCCCTATGCCCCTGAGTACCATAAACTAGGGCCTTAGAAAGGTACATCAGTAGCCAATAGGAATGTACCATAGTATTTTCCATGTCAAATTTAGGGGGAAGCACAGTGGCTGGGGTCCTGATCAGTCAGATCAGTCAGTAAACAGTATAACACCAGCAAAAAGTGGGGGGTAACCATGAAAACAGATACTACTTTAAACAATCAATCATGACACTTATAAAGCGCACTACATACCCGTGAGGGTCTCAAGGTGCTGGGGGCAGGGGGAGGGGGGGTTGTGCTGCTAGTGATCAAAGAGCCAGGTCTTTCCTACACAACCCCTCCAAACTTAAGGAGATAAGACTACCCTAACCCAGTTGAGTCTTCATTTTCTAAGTAGAAATATCTGGTGAGTCCATCTGCCCTGATCATTCTGGTCTCTCTATTAATACCATCTACTCTGGTGACTGCAGACGAAAGGATCTTGGGGGTACTCCCATGTGGTCGCGAGCCCCCGATCAGGTCTGATACACGAAGCTGCGCTTTCTGTTCCTATGTTAATGTAGTATAGGAGAACAAGGGTAACCCGAAAAGCGAACCTTGGGTTGTAGTATATTTAAAGAATACAGTGGTTCAGGGTTGGCTTAAATAGGTCCAAAGCAAGAACATTTACATACATCTCTGTGTGAACCAGGGTTTTTTGGGGGCAGGAGTGTGTATGCTTTTAGACTACACAATAAATCCATATGGGAGCAAAAATGTCGGGCAACATGTATATATATTTTTTTTATTGTGCTTTTTCAACATATTGGTATTTCAAGAATACGTTCAGGTGCTCACATAAGTGACAGGGTGCGTATTGTGACTGAGTGAAAGTGAAATAGACAAAACATCACATAAACAACAAAAGGGACTCCAGAAAAATATGTACAATCGAGGGATTTTCGTTGGGGTGGTCGACAACGTTTCGATCTTTTGGTTAGTTAAGATCATCATCAGGACAGGATGAGCAGTCTGAAAGCTCATTGGGGATCAGATCAATGATGAAGGGAAGCAGGGTGTGATATAATCACTCAAGTGTTTGCGTAAAACCACTAGCCTGGGGATACAGTTGGTCTGATTTCAGGATGAGTCGAGGGGGGGGAGGGAGCAATTCGCAGGTTGATGGAGTTCCTCCAAAAGGCAGTGCAGACAAACATACACCCAGCAAACCCCTTGGAGGAGGCGAGGGGGTGCAGTCCCAGCTCCGGCGGGAGGAACACACGGCTCCAGTCAAACAGACGAGCGAAGACACAGGGAACCACTGGTTCGGGGGTTCCGTTCAGGTGGGCAAACTCAGTCAAGCCCTTGGAGATAGTTCTCAGCACAATAAAGCAAAGTCCTGGTCAGGGCTTCTCTTCTCCTTCATCAGCAAGGCAAACAGCAGATCAGTCCTTCAGCTTCCTCTTGGGGCCTTCTGGTTGGGCAGAGGTTCGTTGTGGGAAAACAGAATCAGATTTCTTGGGAGCAGGGCTCCTATAGTTATACTGAGTTTCTTTTGTATTTCGAGGCCAGGGGGGCCTCTGCATAATCGCTTTCAGTCTTGGAGCACTCTGTTGTGCTGTTCCTGGCTTCTTCTTTCAGTGTTAGGGGCAGGGCCATCAGACGCTCCGCAGGAGGTGGAGCCAGCATTGAGATGGCAGGTACAGTCAGGAGCACTCTGTTGACAGTCTTCCCTCTTCCTGGACCAGGTACAGGGCAGAGTCATCAGTCGCTCCCCAGGGGGTGGAGCCAGCATGGTGGTGGCAGAGCTCAGCCCTATTCAGAGTCAAGGGGCACTCCCACCACCCACTCTGGTGTAATGACTCCATTCACCACCTGTCATCCCCAGCCCTGTCACTCACACAGCGAAGACAGCAGATACACATCCTGGCAGAGGCGGGCTGAAATAGTTAGGCAAGCAAAGGCTAACTTTCTAAAAGTGGCATTTGCAAACACAGGATATTAAAATAAACTTTACTAAAAGAAGTATTTTATTATTCTGAGTTCAGGCATACTAAACTTAACTTCTACCATGTTCCCTGAGCCTGCTGGGATTATAGAGTGTAATAATTCCAGCAGCCCAATCTGGCCTATGAGAACAGGTAGCCTTACAATAGTGGAAAACGAAAATGGCTGCAATTCACTATTAAGACATGCCACACACATCAGGGCTTGTCCTTCCTTATGCTTACAATGCACCCTGCCCTAGGGCCTACCATAGGGGGGACTCACATGAAGTAAAGGGAAGGTTCAGAGGCTGGCAAGTGTGTGCACTTGCCCAGCCAGCATGACAGTACCAGACTGCACAAAGGTTCTTAAATGGCAGACCTTAGACACATTTTAAAAGGCTGCTTCTGTGGGTGGCGCAACCAGCGCTGCAGGCCCACCAGCAGTATTGGCCTTCACAAGCCCTGGCACTCCTGGTGCACTTTACTGGGGACTGACAGTAAATCCAATGAATCAATCATTGAATCTAATCACATATACACTTTACATTAGGAGCACTTGCACTGCGGCACGGATTGGCTGTGGGGCAGTGCCCTGAGCAGCTAACACCAGCAAAACATCTGAGGCACATAAGCAAAAAGTGGAAGGGAGACTCACGCCAATGGTGCCAGGTCTAACACGTGTCCCCCCCAGCTGAAATGTGGGGAGAACTACCATACCCCAGGGAGTTCCTCATCACTAAGGCAGAAAAACCTGGACAGACCGTTAGCATTGACGTGATCTGTGCCAGAGCGATGTTCCACCGTGAAGTCCATACCCTGTAGGGAAATGGACCACCTCAACAGCTTTGGGTTCTCACCCCTCCTCATCTGCATCAACCATCTGAGGGGCCTGTGGTCTGTATGAACTCGGAAGTGAGACCCAAAGAAGTAGGGTCTAAGCTTCTTCAATGCCCAGACCACAGCAAATGCTTCTCGCTCAATTGCACTCCACCTTTGTTCCCGTGGGAGTAACCTCCTGGTGATGAAGGCTACAGGTTGGTCCAAGTCCTCCTCTGTCATCTGTGAGAGAACAGCCCTACACCATGCTCCAAAGTGTCTGTTTGTACTAGGAATTGCTTGGAGAAATCAGGAGCCAGGAGCACAGGCGCCGTGCACATGGAAGTCTTCAGGGTGTCAAAAGCCTTCTGAAAGGTGTCAGTCCAGATCACTTTCTTGGACTGCGTTTTCAAAGTAAGCTCTGTCAAGGGGGCACCAATGCTGCCATATCCCTTGACAAACCTCCTGTAGTACCCTGTAAGTCTTAGGAAGGCTCTCACCGCAGTTTGGGTCTTGGGGGGCTCCCTAACCAGGATGGCCTCAATCTTGGGTTGCAGGGGCGCCACCTTGCCGCTCCCTAATTGGTGTCCAAAGTACACCACTGAACCTTACCCGATCTGACACTTGCTTGCCTTGATCGTGAGGCCTGCCTTGCGCAGTGCCATCAACACTTCCCAGAGGTGTAGCAAGTGTTCTTCCCATGTGCTGCTGAACACTGCTATGTCATCCAGGTAGGCGGCGCTGAACTCAGCCAGCCCAGCCAACACCTAGTTGACCAATCTCTGGAAGGTGGCAGGGGGATTCTTCATCCCAAATGGCATAACGCAGAACTGAAAATTCCCATCTGGTGTGGAGAATGCTGACCTCTCTTTGGCCCCATCAGTCAAGGCGTTCTGCCAGTACCCAGACGGTAATTCAAACGTGCTGAGGAACAGAGCAGCTCCTAACCGATCAATGAGCTCATCAGCTCTGGGGATGGGGTGCACCTCAGTCTTGGTTACTGAATTGAGTCCTCTGTAGTCCACACAGAACCGGAGTTCAGGGGTGGCTCCCGGCGCTGCAGCCTTTGGGACCAATACCACTGGGCTGGCCCAAGGACTGCTGGAGGACTCAACCACCCCTAGAGCAAGCATTTTGGAGACCTCTTACTTGATGCAGGCCCTGACCCTGTCAGTTACTCTGTAAGCCTTGTGCTTTACAGGTAAGCTGTCTCCTGTGTCTACATCATGGACACACCAATCTGTGACACCAGGAACCAGGGAGAACAGATCTGGAAAGTGCCCCAGCAATTGGTTAACTCCATCCACTGGCCCATCTTTCTCAGAGGCTACCAAGAGATCAGGAAGAGGCTCAGTCTCCTCCTCGATCCCATCATCAGTTGCCAAGAGCATGCCCACCTCCGACCTCTCCAAGTGGGGCTTAAGGCGGTTAACATGTAGGACCCTCGAAGGCTTCCTGGGAGACTGCAAGTCCACCAAGTAGGTGACAGGACTCTTGCACTCCACAACCTCAAATGGACCTGTCCACTTATCCTGAAGTGTACAAGGCTCCACTGGGGCCAAGACCCACACCTTTTGTCCAGGTTGAAGCTCCACCAGAGTGGCATTCTGGTCGTACCACCGCTTCATCTCTTCCTGGCTGGCTTCCAGATTTGCCTCAGCAAGTTGCCTGAATCGCCTGGTCTGGTTTCTGAAGGCCAGCATGTAACTGTATACATTGCTGGGACGTTTCCTGGGAGATTGCTCCCAGCCTTCCTTTACCAAACTCAGAGGTCCCCTCACTGGGTGACCACACAAAAGTTAAAAGGGGCTGAACCCTAGAGACTTCTGTGGTACCTCATGGTATGCAAAGAGAAGGCATGATAAGAGGACGTCCCACTTATGCCTCATTGGTCCTTCTAAGTTCTAGGCCCATGATTATGCCTTTTAGAATTCGGTTGAACCTCTCAACCAACCCATTTCCATGGGGGTGGTAAGGGGTGGTGAACTTGTAGGTTACACCACACTCTTGCCAAAGGGATTTCATATACTTGGATATGAAATTGGTGCCCCTGTCAGACACCACCTCTAGAGGGAATCCCACTCGGGAGAACATTCCCATCAGTGCCCGTTCCACCAAGGGGGCCGTCACTGTCCTCAGAGGGATGGCTTCAGGGTACCGGGTGGCAAGGTCCACCAAGACCAGGATGAACCTGTTGCCCATGGCTGTCTTGGGGTCCAGAGGCCCAACAATGTCAATACCCACTCGCTGATATGGGATACTGACCACAGGGAAGGGCTGGAGTGGAGCCTTCTACTTCCTCCTGCTCTTCCCACTTGCCTGGAAAGTTTTACAGGTCCTGCAATGAACATCTGAGCTTGTGCGCATTTGGGGCCAATAGAAGTGGGTGACAAGCCTTTCAAAGATCTTTTCCTACCCCAAATGTCCTGCTAACAGAACATCATGAGCCAGCCCCAGTAGGAAGGTTCTGAAATTCTGGGGTACCACCAGCGCACGGGCTGACCCAGGTTCAGCAACCTTAGGCTCGGTATACAGGAGGTCATTCTCCCAGTAAATGAAGTGAGTACCAGACTGACTACCATTGGACTGGGCTGCAGCCTGCTGCCGCATACCCACTAGAGAAGGGCATTCTTTCTGCTCCCTGCAGAATTCCTCCCTGGAGGGGCCTCCTTCTTGCTGCCAGTGGGTCAGCTCAGGAAGGTCCCCCAGTTCCGCTATCTGTTCCCCTCGTAGGCTCCAGGGCATCCCCCTCAAGGTCTGCTTCCTCCTGGCCCCGTGGAACTTCAGGGGCGGGTCTCCCGCGCCTCCTGTGCCCTTTCTTTATGGCCGGGTCCTGTGCCTCTCCCTCAGGCTCCAGGACTTCTTCAACACCCCTACTGGATGCCATTGACCGGGTGGTCACGCACGCCCAGTCGGGTAAACCCACCATCCTCAGATGCATGGTTTTCTCCACCTTTTCCCAAGGGGAGCTCTCCAGGTCATTCCCTAGCAAACAGTCTACAGGCATGGCAGTTCTCACAGCAACCTGCAGAGTACCAGAGACCCCCCCCACTCAAAAGGAACTTGAGCCATTGGACAACGGCTCTCTGAGTTGTCAGCATTGACAACCCTGCAGTAGGCATGGGGTACAACATGCTCTTGAGACACCAGGTGCTGCTTCACTGCAGTCATACTGACTCCCGTATCTCTAAGGGCCTCTTTCTTCATCCCATTGACGGTCACTACTTGCCCATATTTTTTATTGTTAGAGGGTAAGTAGTTCTCAGGGACCATCTCGCTGTCTCCTAGTGAGACCAGTCCCACCCACCTTGGACTTCTTCCTCCTCCCCCAAGACATGGCTACCTCATAGGCCCTGAACCGCTGCCCTATGTCATCCCCCTTAAAGTATTCTTTTACCACCTCTTTAGGCATGTACACCCTTGACTCTACCTGCACCGGCATTGAGCTGCCACCAGGAGGAGTTGTTTCCAGACTTTTTGCTTTCAGCTCCAACTCCTTCAGTCTCATGCCATGATCCATTTGGAGCTTTTTCTCCTCCATTGCCAATCTTTGTTTCTCCATTTCCGTTTGGCCATTTAATTTTGCCATCTCCACTTCATGTGCCATGTTGGCTGCCCTGTCTGCCAGTTCCTCTGGCCATGGGCCTCTGTTGAAATCCACAATGCCTTCTGGTGGTTCCATCACCATCGCTTTCTGTGGCTCTCTTGACTCCTTCCAGGTTCTCAGTGCCTTGATGTACTGGTTTTTCTTTTTGCATCCTGGGTGGGGGACCCTGAGCTTGTGACAGTGGCCTCTCAACTGCTCTACTGTGTAGCCCTCCAGTCCACGCGGTTCCCAGTCTACATCATCAATTCCAGAGATCACAGAGAGTGCTCTTCCAGCGGGGAGTGAACCAGGCATGGCTACAATAATGGTTGATCTCTCAACAAAATTAAAGAAACAAAAATCTGTGGCTGTGTTATAGGTCTGCTCTCGTTATGTGGTGATCAATCATATAATGTAAATAAACTACAAATGCAAATTCGAAAATCCCTTCCGCTGCGTCCAGTGTTAGAATTGGGGGTCTATGGTTGGCACAGGTAGGTACTTGTGACAAGCAGGTACCCTCTCCTCTAATCAGGGCAAGGGAACTACCCCTTAGGAATAACCCCTGCTCACCCTTTAGGTTGTGTGGCGCGAGCAGTCAAGGTTAACTCAGGAGTGCTGTCAGTTAAGCCTTTGTAGTCACATACAATAAATACACTGATTCCCCCCGTACAAATGGACACCAGGCTGTAGGTTGTATCAAAAATAATACGACTTCTTTATGTAAAAATAAATACAGGTAGGTAAATTATCACAAGACCGTATATAACGTGTTTCAAAGGAGGCCACAAGAGTTCAGAATGGCAAGTTTAAAGTTCCTAGAATTGCTTATGCTGCTTCCTCTAGGTTTATCTTGTCTAAAAAGAAGTAGTGTCAGCTTTAGGGGACGATACTAGGGTGTTGGGGCAAAGGTCGTGAACATAGACTCTTTCGAACATAGAATCGCTACGCGCGTTACCCGTTCGCCTGACCGCTGAGTAATATACAGCGTGCACCGACCCATATTGCATGCACACAGGTTTCTAGTTGTTTCTATCGGACACTGAGCACCTTTGTACTCGTACCGTCTCACCCGGTGTTCACGAATGTTAAGACACACGCCATGGTGGCTTTTCACTGCACTGATCCGTTAATGGCACACACGCTGCCAGCACCTTAGCACTTCATTATCGTTCTCATTGGATTGTCTTTCAAATGCGTTTATTTTCTCTCCTTTTTTAACAACACTAGGGGCATGTACTTGGTTTTTACCACGTTTTTAATATTTCACCATGTGGCAGCATGTTTGCTGATAGATTTCAGACTTCTTTGGGTTATGTAGCCTTAACAATGTTAAATAAGACTGTGGCCTGCTTCCTTGCCATTGATTATACTTCACTTTTGGTTTTACTTTCCAGAAATGTATTTCCCCTGATGAAGTGCTGAACAGCACGAAATGCATTGGGTCCAAGGTTGATTTTGTGGACAAACATTTGTGCATTGGAAAAATGATGAAACAAAACATAGCTGTGATGTAACAGCTTAACTCTGATCGAAGGATTGAACTACTGATCTAGAAGAATATCTTGGTATATTGTCATGTTTACCTATTTCGTTTGAACTGCATTGAAATAGATGGGATTGATTTCCACAATAGAGTGCGACTGGCCGACCTGTCAAGCCTGACAGCCCAAATTCGCTAACACGATCAGAGCCACATTTCAGAATCTCTTCCTCTGCAGCTTCCTCTGCAGCTCATTAGAGCAAATGACACAGCAGAAGCCACTATCTAAGATTCCTAGATTACACTCCGAGTTCTTCAACAAGATAAAACCCAGCAACCTGGGAAAACCCCGCTTGCTATGTTTTGATTAGTAATAGAACTCTAATGAGCACTGAGAGACGATCAATTCCTAGTGACATCTTTATTGACGTCTTATGTCCAAAAACTTACGTCAAACAAGGCACCTTTCAGGTATAAATATTACCAACGTTGCCTTAAGCAAATGCTGCCTCAACAACATCGATGATTAGATGGTGTGGTGAACATAGGAGCAGAACAGCATTCCCTTACAGAGCCCAGCAGATACAAGCTGCCCACGGACGCTGCCCCTCCTCTTCCTCGACGCGCTGAGAGAGACGCTGTCTTTTCTTCTGCCGAGAAAATCCAGCTTGGGCGTTTCCAGCCTACTCTTGCGAGTGACAGGGATATCGAGTCCTGGAAGGAGATACAAGACCTCCAACATTCTATTTCAGAGGTATGGTGTTGACTAAACCCTTAGAGAGAATTCTTGAACCAAACCTTGGCAAAACCAACTTAACTAAAACTGCTACTTACTTACTCCCTCTCAAGTTTTAGGCTTAGGTCAGGTACACTGCGGTAGGCGTAGTTAGAAGCACCAGTTTAGTACGTTGGCTGAATGTATATATGAATGTATATATTTTATTCATTTTAAAACATTGTATGGCTAAGAAACCATATCAATGCTTTTACAGTATTATTTTGCAATCCTCATTTTACTGTACGCACTTTTTATAATAACTAGTCTTACAATTGTGGCAATTCATTTCTCTTGCACGAGAAGAAAGACTGTTCAATAAATAATACATTTTTATTGAAAACACCCGTCTCTCTATTCTCTGCATCTTGGTGAAAGTAATCTGCACAACTGACTGAGTAAAATAACTGTCTATTGTTTCACACGACTCTAGAGATTGACTCTTATACTAAGGAGCAAAGTTGTCATGTTTTTGCGGTTGTTGGAAAACTGAATCCCTTCTTGTCTGTACCAGGGAAGCTGATCACTTCCTATTCAAACAAGAAAGTTTCCAGTGACCTCTGAGCTAGTTGGTAACAAACCCAATTAAGTTTAGCATAGTCAGTGGAGACCTGGAAGATCCGCACTTCTATGTCCATACTACTGTTTATGTTATTCCAATGCGCAGGGCCTATTGGGAAAATATGAACTACACTACAATTACATTCAATGACTCCTGCTGAATTACACAAAAAAGCCAATAAAGCTGCTCCATTCCAAGACCCCAAGGCCAGTGAGGAACATTACAGGAAACGAAGATACCCAGGGATCTATGTCATCATGGAGCCCCTTCCAGATTTTCCGGTACATTTAAGATCCTCAAGTTATTTTTCCTTGCTTGATTTTCTAATGATTCAAGTTTTTCATTTATACTTCTGTTGGAGTCTCTCAACTTTCTAATCTCCTTCTGGTTGACATCCACATTTTTACTTAAAGTCTCAACAACCGCCTTGACTGCCGACCCCCCTTTTGCCAAGTGCGTTCAACTTTTGATCAAGGGTCTCACATACCTCCTGGATCTTAGCTTGGTTTGTTTCAAACACTGAGAACTTTTCTCTCATCTCGCCCAGTACCTTTTCCATGCAGTTTTCCATGAGCCTTCCTGTTTGTTTTTGAAAGGAGGGGGGGGGGAGACCTACATTTTCTGTCTGAAGATCGTCTGTGTCTATCAGTGTTGGAGCTTCTAGTACCTCCATTTCAGGTTCCGTGTGAAAATTATCAACTGTACTTATGCTTTGGGTGTTGTTACTTGGTACCTCCTGTCGGGGTTTGGTTGCTGAACTTTAAAATAAGATCTCAGGGAGGGGGTAACTTTCAATTTCTGTACTGTTAGAACCCCTACTTTCTCTGTTCTGGGTTTAGATTGTCTATCCCGATTAGCTGTGCTTCTCGCTCTTCTTTTGGTGCTTGTTGGCAGTATCACTTGTTTGGGGGGAGAAAGAAGATTTGTTTGGGGAGTTGCCTATTTCTGAGGCAATAACTAGATCTTGTCTCAAGTTTTTCTTCAGGTTCAGATCTGAACTGAAAGCTCCCTTTTTCTCTTTTTTCTTCTGATGTTGCGTCTGCTAAGTCTTCTATCTCTGAGGTCACCCCCTTTACGCACTCAATACCCTTAGCACATAAGCGTTTGGTGCCCATAGTGTTCTCCTTGTCCCCTTCTTTTCTTGGTGGGGCTCCTGTGTTGCCCCTTTCGCATCCCTCGATCAGATCTAATGCTCTAATCCCTTGCCCTTTCTTTTCCCCTCGTACCTTGCTCATGGGCTCTGGGTTGTTTTTAATCCTCTGGGCGTTCCACTGACCTTCTATCAGCTTTGTCTGCTGCTTTAAATCTCTTTTTAACTCTTCCTCTCCCGTATTTAATTCTCCACTCCAGCCCCTCGTGGTACTGCAGTCTCCACTGGCCGGCTTAACAAACTTCTTTAATGTTTGTCTTTCGATATTGCTGTTAGTCTTGCAATTGATGGGGTTTGCAGCTTTTTTTTCAGTATGTTCTTTTTTAAGATTGAGACCGGCAGCAATATTAGCACAGGTGTTAGAAGTATTAGCAGTATTAACGGGCTCAAATCGCTTCTCTGGCGCTTGTTTTATAATATTTCTTTTATTGCAGCCATTTGATGGGATGACAGCTCTTCCCCTTATGTATTCAAAGTCGGAATCGGCAGTGCTGCCTTTTGCACCCCGGATACAGTTTTTGTCTTTTGGCCCTGGAAGAATGGAGTGATCGCCGATACTTTCTCTGCTCCTGCCGCCACCACTCTTGCCCCGGAAGAGGAAATTAACTGTCCCGAATGCTCTCCGGCATTCTCTCTGAGCGTTTGCGGCCACTGCCCAAACCCCCGGGGAAACTACAGTCCTCTCGTGTTTTATTTTGTGTTTTGTGGAGCCTTTGAAGAACGAGGGAAAGTCTTGCATCTCCCGACGAATCTGGGGGACTAGTGTTAGTAAAGACAGCGGTTCGTCTCTCACCCTCTCGGAGCTACATGCGAGCTCAGCCAGCGGACTGCAGACAGTAGGTTTCTTTCTTTTCTTGTCTTTTCTTTTCTTTTATGATGTAGCTATGACATCGTCGCAGCTGCGGTATTATACTGGGTCAAATTCGGTAAAGAGTCTGTCGGCTTGCGGGAGCTCCCGACCGGACCTTCTACCCGTCCGCCATCTTCCTCCGAAGTCGCAGTTTGTGCTTTATAAAACTTTTCAAATCAATAAATGTACATATCAGGGCTAACAATCCTTGCTTTAGGCAATTTGGCTTGATTTTACATATGCCTGGGCATTAAAATACTGGTATTGCCAGTAGAAAAATGGTCAGGTGGCAACGCGACAGAGGAGAAAGGGCACAGGATAATCAAAAGATTGCAATTAATTCTATGCAGTGATTAAGATACACACAACAAATAGGGAATTGTAATATTGAGTGTAAAGTGGGTGGAGTAAATAAGTGTGGTAAAGTGGTCAGAGATGTCGCTAAAACAAACATATTCTATAAATATATTGTTGGCCTTTCCCACTCAGATGCCAAGTTTCCCAAGTCCATGTATAATATATTTTGCTCCACTAAAGGGGCAGACTAACAAGCCCCATACCCCAGCAGTGCGTCACTTTTTGTGACCTGTGTGGCTTTTCCTGTCTTTGTAAATATGGCCCCTCCACACACAGCACTTTGCGTGGAAGGGGTGTTCCATGGGTGTTGCTGTGGGTGTTCCCATGCAACACCCATGGAACTAGACACATTTCCAGATTTCCTAGGAATGGTATATTTGAAAATGCGTCTCCCCAGGGGGGGGTGTAGGGAGGCGCAACGAGGAGAAATGTTTTCATTTCTCCTAATTTTTTACTCTTTCAATGCGTGCTGCATTCTACAGCATACATTGAAAGAGGAAAATGCCTTTAGTGATTGTTTTTGTGCAGGAAGGTGCCCCTTCCTGCACAAAAACATTCTCTCCATGATACAGGCATCCTTGCACCATCGTGCAAGGGTGCCTGCTCCAGAGCATGGCTGCAGTTTGTGCACCACTGCATGGGGAAGCACAGAGATGTGACATATTGATGTAAATATGTTGTATTCTTGTGCTTTGAAAGTGAATCAGTGCGGCGCAGCCAAATGGCTTGCGGAATACACTGAGTCACTTTCATTGTAAATCTGCCCCAAGGTTTTTTCAAATTCTGGGATTTGAGGTCTTAATGTAAACTGGAATAAATATGATGGCAGTTCACAGAATTCCAAATACGTTGAGTAGAGCAGCGCATCACACATGGACCTGGGAATATGGGCTTCAGTGACTGTAAATAAAATATGTGCACACACCTTAAATAAAACAATAATTGCAAGTCAAACTAATTGTTGACAAATGCACTTGTTTTGCTCAATGAAAGCTGAACTAGTCATTGCCTTCCTTGCAGCTCTATGTGTAACCAACAGAACTGGTTGGCGTAGAGGGGAACAGTAAATATAGTTTGAGTGCTATGAGGTCCCAGCTAGTGACAGAAGCAATGTGACAATTTAAATCATTATTTTAGTATTGTAGTAAAAAGACTGATTCAAAATTAGCAAAAAGATTTAGGTCTTCATTATGAGTGGGTTGAAATAATACCTGTTATTTTCCCAACTTTGGAATCATCGTCACCTCCTCAAACATTCCTAATCTCAGTACTTACTAGCTGAGGTGTGTACATTTCTTCCCAGAATCCTCATGACCTGGTAAAACATAAACAAAGACCCTCTCTCTCCAGCTCCTACCTTCAGCCCATCCTTGCATGATAGCTCTAAAGGGGGCCGTGACCCCCCCACCCCCCTGGTAGCTACCTGTATGTTGTGTCTGCTTTTCATAGAGGCTACTTGGAATTGGCTGAGCCTGGTTAAATTCCCTTGTATTTATTTATTTTGCTTATTTTATGATTCATTAGTAGTGGAAAACACTGCTTCCCTTTGAAGACTACTGGAGCCTTTGTAGGGCAGAGAGTTGGGATCTCAGTAATGAAGTAATCTCCCTTTGAGTGATTCCGTCTGGAAGGCGCGTCGCTTTGTGTCTGTAACATCCCTAGCCTCCCACTGCATGCTGTAGCTCATTGTTCAAGGCAGCAGCTGGGCCTTTCTCAGATCCCAAGTCCATGCTGCTCTTGAGATGGAGGTTGGAACTTGGAGCTGGAGTATGATTCTCCTCTGCAGTACAAGGTCTAGTAGGGTTCCTCTGATGCTGCTGCTGGGCTTGGGATGGAGGTTGAAACTAGTTTCTGACCATCCTTTATGGTGATGGATTGCTTTGGGTTTAGAGTTTGAGGATTCATCTTCAGTCTCTCAGGGTCCCTCCTTTATCCTTGCTGGGCTCGGTGATTGATGTGTTAGAGCCTCATCCCTGTGCCTGACACTGTTCTCACCTGCTGACCATGGATAGTGCTGACCAGCTCCTATTTTTCTTTGTTTCTGTGTGGACAGATCACCTCCTGGGAGACTTCCCAATTTACCCAGGATGAGAGAATGGTTAAAAATCTATAAAAAAAAGATCTAGGTTTGATAGACATGTGGAAGGAGAAAAGAAATAAGGGGTCCCCCTCCACTCTCTATAACAAAAAATTGGGTCACAGATCCAGAATTGATTACTTCCTGATAAGCAAAAACTTGCATAGACAAGTTAAAAGTATAGATCACTTACCAGCACACGTGTCAGACCATTTGGCGATACAACTCACCTTACAATCTATAATCAATAAATCTCAATCCAGGTGGACAGTCGATCGTACCTTACTACTAGACCCCAAAATACAAGAGGAGTTAGGCATAACCTCAGCTAATTTATTTGAAGACAATCGAGTAGGCACAACAGACCAAATTACTTGGGACTCCTATAAGGCAGTAAATATAGGGAAACTAATTAGTATGAGTGCCTACAGAGCAAAAGTCGCTAAACTTGAGATTGGAGATCTTGAAAAGAACATACATTTATTAAACGCAAAGAACATTGCAGAAAATAATACAGAAAAAAACCACAATTGAGAAGACAGGCGAAAATTACGAGAAAAGCTGGAGGACTACTTAGAAAACCAAGTAAAGATGAAGTGGGAAGCCAGCAGCCTTGCAATTCACGAGTATGGAGAGGGCTGCGGAAAACTACTGGCGTGGAAAGCAAAAACTGAACAAACCAGAAATAAAATTGTGAGTATTCAGCTTAACAACCAGAGTGGCTTAACCTCAGATGAATCGATAATAATGAAAGAACTCGAGAATTTCTTCTCCAATTTATATAAAGAAGCCTCTAGCTTTCTAGAAGAACACATTGATTTGTATTTGGATCCCCGAATACTCCCCAAATTATTGGAAGAAGAAAAAGAAGAGCTAAATACGGAAATATCAATTGAAGAAGTAAAAACAGCACTAAAGGTGTTGAAAAGAGGGAAGGTGGCTGGCCCTGATGCTATACCCTATGAACTTTACTCCGCTTTGAATGACATCCTGGCTCCACCATTAACAAGGCTTTTAAATACAATTTCAAGGAACAGTGTAAGATCCACGACTCATGGAATGACGCAACAGTTAGTATCATCTTAAAACCAGGGAAAAACCCCGCTGTCTGTGAATCTTACAGACCTATCGTATTGCTAAACTGCGATTATAAAATTTTTATGCAGATTATAGCAGGGAGACTGGCGCAGGGTGATGCCATATCTAATTCATCTGGACCAAAAGGGTTTTATAAAGGGTAGGCAAATATATGAGATAACGCATGAACTTTTTGCCGCAATAGACTTGGCAATTTGTGAAAAGACCCCCTTATCATACCATAATCACCTATGATGCAGCAAAAGCATTCGACAGAGTTAATTGGTCCTTTCTAAATAAAACCATTTCCAAATACAACCTCAGGCAATGCTTCAGCCACCTAGTCTGTGAGATATACAAAAAACCAACAGCAAAGATTTTAATCAACGGTGCTCTCACACATAATATTGATATACAGAGAGGAACGAGGCAGGGTTGCCCCTTATCACCGTTGCTGTTCAATCTGTATATTGAACCACTGGTAAATACACTCAGGAGCAACGGGTCGATAACTCCTTTCATTTTTCGCGATTGGGCCAAAAAGGTAGCGTTATACGCAGACGATCTAATGATCTTTACTGATAATTACCAAAATTCATCCGCGGCAATTAACAACACAATTGCAGAATTTGGCAAAGTGTCTGGATATTTGACAAATGAATCCAAAACAGAATAAATGAGCTGGAACGTATATCAGAATATCCCATACTCCAAGGATAAAATAAAGTACCTGGGCATAACGCTGACAAAGGATCTGGAAAAAACATCTCAGATAAATCTTAGAAGAATTGCCACTGAGAACAAAAAAAATCTAAAAGTCTGGGATGGACTACCTTTAAGCTTCCTGGGAAGTACGAATATGCTAAAAATGGCAATACTTCCTAAATTTACTTACCTGTTCAATGCTATACCATTGGAATTTAAGAGAGATTCCTTGAAAAAGATCCAGGGAGAACTTGCCAGTTTCATTTGGGCATCTAAAGGGTGAAGAATTGCCTGGCACAAGCTAAGAAGGAAAAAAGAACAAGGGGGTATATTTGATAGAATATTATAGGGCTTTTCAGTTCAAAAACACGAGATCTCTATTAAAAAGACACGAGTTTTACCCCGATTTCCTTCAAACAATGACTAACAAAACTGACCATTTCTTATTTAAATTTGGTCACCCGAAATATTTTAAGAAAATACAATTAAAGATCCTAAATAACATAGCAAAACTATGGTATAAAATCAGAAGTACCCTAAACATTCCCTACTATAGCTCCTGGCCCCCATATGGGATTCTCCGGGGACACCAGATGCCTAAAAGACTCCTTGGCATTACCAATAAAAGCGGCTGGAATCAAAGAATGGGGCCAATTGATGACAGAAAATGCAATAGAATCATGGGAGTACTTAACAGAAATCACCAATGCTACGGTGTCAAAATTCAAATATTATCAACTCACCAGTTGGGCAAGTACACTAACGGACAAAAAAACTGGCAGAATAGAGTTGGAGAAAGAAATGATGAAGTCAACCCCAGTTAAGAAGGAAATATCAAAGTGGTACTGGGCCCTAATAGCTGCAGGTGAAGAGAACTTCCCGATCCCAGAAACAATATGGAAGAACAATATAGTAGAGACGGACCTTCAAGGCTTATGGCAGAGTTCATCAGAAAAATGCTGGTCAACCATTAAACCAGCTCGCCTAAAGAGAAATCACCTACTCACAATACATCGGGCATATTTGACCCCCAAAAGGCTATCAAAATTTAAAGGAACCAGTGTAAAGCACTGCCCCAAATGTGGGCTCGAAAAGGCGGACGATTTGCACATGTTCCAAGGTTGTCCTCACCTGGATTCCTTCTGGCAAGAAGTGGGTAAGATGATAAGCCGGGTTATAGGAAGACACCTAGAAGTAAGTACATCTTTAATTATTTTTGGGATTTATACCAAAGCGGAGTCAAGTAAAGTGAAATTGACAAGAAAACAGGAAAATTTGTTGTTTGTATTAATATTACTTGCAAGAAGGGAGATATGTCTAAACTGGTTTAAACCAGTACCACCAACACATGGAGAATGGCTAAACTCTATAATAAAAACACATAAATTAGACAGGAAAGGAAAGCCCTCAAAAAAATCAAATTTTTGAGAAATCTGGGAAAACCACGTTTTACTTAATATGCAAGGCACGTAATAAATCCATGTAAACACAACAAATCCTATGATTAAAGCGTTGACAATAATTCAGATGGGAATCACTCCCGTCGAGTAGCCAGGAAGGCTAGCTCTCTCCCTCATATCCAAAGAATTATTGAATTTGGTAAAGGAGGCAGGAGTGCTAAGCCTGACTAAATCCCAACGAAGGGAAACTCTCCGTTGTCGGACCAGTAAAGATATGACAGTGAAGGCACAAATTATGGAAGTCGCGGCCTCCCGTCACACTCCTTATACAATTTCATCCGCAAAATGAGGATAAAAAAAACCCCCAAAAAAACACAAACATGATCCAAAAAAGGGTATCAGAGCGCTGTACACGGCAAGATTTTTAAAACCGGGTGCAGTACAAACTTGAACACAAGAAGTATCTGAAAAGTTACAGCAGGCAATACATCAACAAGCATTTGCAATGCAATAGGTCTTGCATTTATGCGAGTTTGAGCTTTTGGCATTGTAAATGAAACTGCCTTTTTTTTGTTTTGGGTTTTAAAACATAAATAAAAGACATTACCATTTACAATGCCAATAGATTAAACGCGTAAATGCGACACCTATTGTACTGCAAGTGCTTGTTTTAGTTATCACCATGCCGTATTTCCTTGCGTAGTATATAGAGAAGAGTTCAGGTCACAGCGAGGCTAGAGTAGAGACAGTGTGGGCCTCTGCGTGAACCAACAAGAACCCTGCCCATCAGAGAAGAAGTCTCCCAGCAAAGGACTGCACTTATACGTGATGAAAGCTGACCGACACCCTCTGGTAATCACCTCCCAAAGAGCTGGCGATGGCATTAGAAATCCCCATTTTAAGCGTGGGATAGATACTCCACCAGTTTTCCACTCACTTCTAAAATGCCCCATGAGAAAGCAGTCTCCACTGAAGCAGTCTAGAACCCAGGCAGTGAGCGTATTGTTCAAGTGTGTGTTGCGTCGGTAAATCCATCTGCGCATAAAACAAATAGAACACCGGCTTAACTAATTGAGGCAAGTAGTAAGCTAATATGTGCAGACCATGGGTTTGTTTTTCCACTGTGAGCTATGTCACTGACAAGATAACACAAAAAATAACCTTGAATCCACCAAAGAAACTGCACCTTACCGCAGCCTTACAGAATAATGTAAGTTAAAGAAACTGATCAGTAGGAAATCGGCATGCTTATTTTGGTATCAAAGCTGAAGCGGGTCATCATTTATGCGCACAGGTAGACACCTTCTTTACACTCCCCCCCTTCTCCCTCTCCACCCCAAAAATACACCGGCCAGGAGTCTTAATGTGTCCTTCTCGGGTGTGTACGGCTAATGAATCCTTTTAGCTTTGCATTCAAGTACTTGTCTGTTAGAAATGGGGGTCTCTAGTTGGCAGTGGCTGGCCACAGTCCAAGTAGGGACCCTTCTTCCTAAGTCAGAGTAAGGGGGCTACACCCTTTGATAATCCCTGCTCAACCCTGTGGTAACGTAGCATGAGCAGTTAAGTTTATCTCAGAGGCAGTGTGTCAGCGTTTATGATCATACACAGTAACACAGTGAAGGACACTACAAAGGGACACCACACAAGTAGTTATAAAAAATAAGTATATTTATATATAGACTTAACACAATATCAATAATGGTAAAAAGCCACAATACTGAAAAAGGGGGTACTCTTGAAAAGCTGTAAAAAGAGTTCAAAGTGTTCAAATAGGGGTTCAGTTGAAAGCAGTGGTCTCTGTGACCCTTTTACTTACAAAGTACCTGGATTTCGTAGCAAAACCAACAAAATGTCGCAAAGGAACTGTAGCGATGATATTCCCCACGCTAGGCCGGCGATGCGTTGAATCCTTGCCGCAAGGGAGGATGATGCGCTGGGCTCCGGGTGCGTGCGGGACAAAGCAACAGATTTTTTCATGCTAGGCCAGCGATGCATTGAATCCTTGCCGCGAGGGAGGATGATGCGCTGATCCTTTTGCATGTGCGATCTTGTTGCGATGAAAGAAAATGGCGCTCTGCGAGGGAGTGTCGATCTGTTTGCGATGCAAGGAAAATGGCGGACGCTCGGCGTCCACGCTGCGATGATCTCAATGCGATGATCCGGGGTCAGCGAGCCTTCGAAAAGCCCGCAAACATGAGATGCGATGATCCGGAGTCAGCAAGCCTTTGAAAAGCCCGCAAACTTGCGATGCGAAGATCTATGGGGTTAGCGAGCACTTTGGGGCCCGCAAGCATGCGATGCGATGATCTTTGGTTTGCGAGCGCTCGGCGGCAGCACGTGTGGATTTTTCTTACGCTCTTCAGCTGCAGCGGCTCGCAACCGGCATTAGTGACGATTTTCAGCTCTCTTTTCTCTGTAGTAGAACTAGTGGTCCTCGAACTCACAGGGGCCTCACCTGCAGATAGAAATCCTTACTGAGAGGAATCAGGAGGCTGTTGGGGGAGTCAGATGTGCCTGTGACTCCAGCGGGAGGCTAGCTCTCTTCTAGCCCTTGAGTGATTGCTTAGCAAAATAAAAAGTCTTTCCAAAGTCCTTTTCCCTCTTCTTCCAAGTCCAAGGGGAACTACTGCAGGCCAGTCCAAGAAACAGCATGCAAGCACAAGGACAGTTCTCTCCTGCAGATTCCTTCAGTAAAACGGATAGAGGTTGCTCTTGAAATCCAGGAGCAATACAAAAATACGGGGTTTGGGCACAGATATTTATACCCTAAAAGTCTGTGTTCTCAGAAGTCTCTAGTCACTGAACACAGCAATCAATCAATCAATGCATTTATATAGCGCACTACTCACCCGGAGAGTCTCAAGGCGCTTGGGGATGGGGGGGGGGGGTCCACTACTGCTCGAACAGCCAGGTCTTGAGCTCCTTCCTGAAGGCGAGGTGGTCTTGGGTCAGGCGGAGATGGGTCGGGAGGAAGTTCCAAGTCTTGGCGGCCAGGTAGGAGAAGGACCTTCCTCCTGTGGTGGCTCTTCGGATGCGGGGGACGGCGGCAAGGGCGTGGCTGGTCGATCGAAGCTGGCGTGTGGGAGTGTAGAAGTTGAGGCGGCTGTTGAGGTATCCTGGGCCTTGGTTGTGCAGGGCTTTGTGTGCGTGGGTGAGGAGACGGAAGGTGATTCTCTGGGTGAGCGGGAGCGAGTGCAGGTCTCTCAGGTGTACGGAGATGTGGCTGTGTCGGGGGATGTCGAGGATGAGTCTTGCTGAGGCGTTCTGGATCCGCTGGAGTCTCTTCTGGAGTTTGGCGGTGGTTCCGGCGTAGAGGGAGTTGCCGTAGTCCAGTCGGCTGGTGACGAGGGCCTGGGTGACCGTCTTCCTGGTCTCGGTGGGGATCCACCGGAAGATCTTACGTAGCATGCGCAGGATGTTGAAGCACGACGAGGAGACGGCGTTGACTTGTCTGGTCATGGAGAGGGAGGAGTCCAGGATGAAGCCCAGGTTGCGTGCGTGGTCCGTAGGTTTGGGAGCGCTGCCCAGGGCTGGGGGCCACCAGGAGTCGTCCCAGGCGGAGGGCAAGGAGCCCAGGATGAGGACTTCCATCTTGTCTGAGTTCAGTTTCAGGCGGCTGTTCATCATCCACTTGGCTACGTCTGTCATCCCTTCGTGCAGGTTGGCTCTGGCGGTGGCGGTGGCGGGGTCGTTGGTGAGGGAGAGGATCAGCTGGGTGTCGTCAGTGTAGGAGATGATGTTGAGGTTGTGTTGGCGTGCGATGGCCGCAAGGGGGCTGATGTAGACATTGAAGAGGGTGGGGCTGAGTGAGGATCCTTGAGGAACGCCGCAGATGACTCCGGTGGCTTCTGATCTGAACGGGGGGAGGCGGACTCTCTGTGTTCTTCCGGCGAGGAAGGAGGTGATCCATTCTAGTACCTTCTCTTGGATACCGACGTTGCTGAGGCGCTGCACTAGGGTGCGGTGGCAGACAGTGTCGAATGCAGCGGAGAGGTCGAGGAGGATGAGGGCCGCAGTTTCACCGTTGTCGAGCAGGGCTCGGATGTCATCGGTGGCTGCGATGAGGGCAGTCTCGGTGCTGTGATGGCCCCAGAAGCCAGACTGCGAGAGGTCGAGGGATCCGTTTGTCTCGAGAAAGGTGGCCAGCTGCTTGTTGACGTTCTTCTCGATGACTTTGACCGGAAACGTGAGAAGCGAGATGGGGCGGTAGTTTTTGAGTTCGGTGGGGTCTGCTGATGGTTTCTTCAGTAGAGCGCTGAGTTTGGCGTGCTTCCAGCTCTCTGGGAAGGTAGTGGTGTCGAAGGGGGTGTTGATGATGTCCTTCAGGTGGGGTGCGATGACAGCGTCGGCCATGTTGATGACGTGGGGAGGGCAGGGGTCGGTTGGAGAACCGGAGTAGATGGAGTTCATCGTGCGTCGGGTTTCTTCGGTGTTGATCGGGGTCCAGGCGCGGAGGGTGGTGGTGGGGGGTGCAGGTGCGGTCGTGGTGTGCGTTGGCTTTGCGATGAAGCTGTTGTGTATGTCTGCGATCTTGTTGTGGAAGTAGGCGGCGAGGGAGTTGCAGAGGTCTTGTGCTGGGGTGATGTCGTTGTTTCCGGCGTTCGGGTTGGAGAGCTCTTTGACGATGTTGAAGAGTTCCTTGCTGTTGTGTGCGTTGTTGTCCAGTCGTTCCTTGAATGCGGTTTTCCTGGTATTGTGGATCAGTTGGTGGTGTTTCGAGTGGCGAGCTTGAGGGTGGTCATGTTGTCTGGTGTTGGGTCTCTGCGCCAGGCTCTCTCGAGGGCTCGGCAGTTCTTCTTGGAGTTCTTGAGTTAGTCGGTGAACCAAGGCGTTTTCTTACTGCCGGGTCTGTTAGGCGGGGTCCTGAGAGGGGCGAGGTCGTCTGCGCAGTTGCTGATCCATTTCGTGAGGTTGTTGGCAGCCTGGCTAGGGTTCGCTGAGCTGGAGGGGGGGGTCCTAGCTCAGGGATGAGGCGAGCTGGTCGGCTGTGATCTTGTTCCAGCTTCTGCGTGCAACCTGTTGCTGGTGGTGGTGGATCGAGTTCTTTCTGAAGCTGAAGTGGACGCAGCTGTGGTCCGTCCAGTGGAGTCCGGTGGCGTGGCTGAAGGCGATGTCCTTGCTGGATGAGAAGACGGGGTCGAGTGTGTGTCCGGCTTGGTGAGTGGGGGTGGTCACCAGCTGCTTGAGTCCGAGGTTGGCGAGGTTGTCCAGCAGGGTGGAGATGTTGCGGTCGTTGTTGTTCTCCAGGTGGAAGTTGAGGTCCCCGAGGAGGATGTAGTCAGCGGAGGGGAGGGCGTGCGGGCTGATGAAGTCGGCGATGTCTTCGCTGAATTGTGTGCGAGGTCCCGGGGGTCTGTAGATGAGGGTGCCTCTGAGGGTGGTCTTGGGGTCGGTGTGGATCTGGAAGTGCAGGTGCTCGGCGGTTGTGAGGGTGTCGCCGGCGTTGGTCGTGATGCGGATGGTGTTCTTGTGGATGATGGCGATGCCTCCTCTGGTCTGATTGCCGCGGTCCCTCCGGGTGATCTTGTATCCGTCCGGTATTGCGATGACGATGTCGGATGCTGAGGAGGCGTTTATCCAGGTTTCCGTGAGGAAGGCGACGTCTGGTGATGTGGTGTTGAGCTGGTTCCAGAGCTCCACGGCGTGTCTGTTGACGGAGCGGGTGTTGAGCAGGATGCACTTCAGGTGGTTGTTGCTGGTGGTCGGCTTGGTGGGTGCTGGTGCAGTGCCGGTCCGGATGCAGGTGAACTTGCAGGAGTGGCAGCTGAAGGGTCCGTGGGTGCGTCTCGAGGTGGCTCTGTAGCATCCCGGGATCCGGCCGGCGTTGAGTGCGTTGAGTTCGGTGGCGTCGTAGGTCTGGCGGTTGGGCAGATGTCTGCGGGGGCCAGGGGGTCTTGCTCTGGGCGCGGGCCAGGCGCGGACGGGCTTCGATGGGCTTACCTTTGGCGTGCCTTCGCCGCGCTTAGGGCGCGCCCGCTGCACGTTTGCCACTCTGCCATAAGTGGAGAGTGGGGGGGCGGAGCGAGGGAGGAGCAGCTGGGAGGCGGGAGCGGGGCGGCGAATGGGAAGGGCGACCGAGGGAAGGGGGCGGGGCCGCAGGGGGGCAGCGGCGGGGAGCGGGGAGGTGGCGGGAAAACACGGCAGGGGCTGAGCACAACAGGGGCAATAGGGGACAAAGGTGACGAACAAATAATACTAAAAACCACAGGGAGGGGATACAATCACAGAAAAACAAAATAAAATACAAGCAGAATAAGCGCACATATCGGAACGAGAAACAGGAGGATTACAGTACAAGGCAGCGCAAGCAGCAGCGGTCGGGGGCCAGGAGCACAGCTGCAGGCAGCGGCGGACCTCGGCGGGAACCAGGGGCACAGCTGCGGGCAGCGGCGGCACTCGGGGGCAGCCTGGGCTCACACACGGAGGAGCGAGCGCGGTGCGTGGGGTGACCGGCCCAGAGGGTCAGAGGTCACCCCACCACCAAACAAAGTGCTCCAGTTCTGCTCAGGCTCCATCCTTCCTTTCAGAAAGAGGGGGTCTGCCATCAGACGCACAGTAGGAGGTGGAGTCAGCATTCACCTTGCTAGGTACAGCCCTATTCAGGACAAGGAGCTACCCTTCCCCAGTACTCAATGCAGATCTCTCTATTCAACCCAGGTCTGACTCAGCCTGCTTTGCCCCTCTAAACCCAGACAGCCAATACACATAACAGCAGAGCACACTGGAGGCTTGGGCAAGAAAATACCTACTTTCTAAAAGTGGTATTTTGAAACACAGGATATTAAAACCAACTTCACTAAAATGTGTATTTTATTATTCTGAGCTCAGGCATACTAAACTCGAATTTCTACCAGGTTCCCTGTCTCAGATAAGACTATAAGATGTAATAGCCAGTCTGCCCATTCTAGCCTATGGAGAACAGGTATCCCTGCAGCAGTGAAAAACAAAATGGAGGGTGATTCACTACCAGGACATGCTACACATATCAAGCCATGTCCTACCTTACACACACAATACACCTACCATAGGGGTGACTGACATGATGCTAATGGAAGGGTCAGGGCCTGGGAAGTGTGGGCACTTCACAGGCAAGATGGTAGTTCTGGACTGCACTCAGACACTTCAGTGACAGGTCTGAGGTACACTTTGCTAGCTACTTCTGTGGGTGGTGCAAACCAGCGCTGCAGGCCCACCAGCAGCATTTGGGTTACCAGCCCTGGGCACACACAGGCCACACTACTAGGGACTAACAGGTAAACCAAATAAGCCAATCAGGCATGTCCCAATTCACAGTCATATTTCCACAGGGAGCATGTGCGCTGTGGCACTGAATGGCTGTGGCACAGCGCCCAGAGCATCGAATACCAGCAAAAACAGAGGAGACAACAGCGAAAAATGGAAGGGAGACCCACGCCAATGGAGCCAGGTCTAACACGTGTCCCCCCAGCTGAAATGTGGGGAGAACTACCCATCTCCTTGGGGGTTCTCTTCACTGAGGCGGAAAAATCTGGACAGACCGTCAGCATTGGCGTGTTTTGTGCCAGGGCGGTGTTCCACCGTGAAATCCATACCCTGTAGGGAAATGGACCACCTCAACAACTTGGGATTCTCACCCCTCGTCTGCATTATCCATCTGAGGGGCATATGGTCTGTCTGAACCCAGAAGTGAGTCCCAAACAGGTATGGTCTCAGCTTCTTCAATTCCCAGACCACAGCAAATGCCTCAGGCTCAATTGCACTCCACCTCTGTTCCCGGGGAAGTAACCTCCTACTGATGAAGGCTACAGGTTGGTTTGGGCCCTCCTCATTGATCTGTGACAGAACAGCCTCCACCCCATGTTCTGAAGCGTCCGTCTAGACAAGAAATTCCTTAGCAAAATTGGGCGCCTGGAGGACGGGTGCTGTACACATGGCAATCTTGAGGGCATCAAAAGCGTTCTGACAGGTGTTAGTCCAATTCACAGTCTTGGGCTGGTTTTTGGAAGTCAGCTCAGTCAAGGGGGCAGCAATGTTGCCATACCCCTTGACAAACCTCCTGTAATAATCCATGAGACCTAGGAAGGCTCTCACCTGGGTCTGGGTCCTGGGGGGCTCCCATGCCAGGATGGTTTCAATCTGAGGCTGCAGGGGTGCCACCTGGCCACTTCCCACCTGGTGTCCCAAAAACACCACAGAACCCTGCCCAATATGGCACTTACTGGCCTTGATTGTGAGGCCTGCTCTGCGCAGTGCCATTAATACTTCCCAGAGGTGGTACAGGTGGTCCTCCTAGGAGGAACTAAACACTGCAATGTCATCTAGGTAGGCGGCACTGATATCCTCCAGCCCAGCCAACACCTGGTTGACCAACCTCTGAAAGGTGACAGGGGAGTTCTTCATTCCAGAGGGTATCACACAGATCTGGTAGTGCCCATCTGGTGTGGAGAATGCTGACCTCTCCTTGGCCCCATCCATTAAGGCGATCTGCCAGTACCCAGACATTAGATCAAATGTGCTGAGGTACCGGGCAGTCTCCAACCTATCTATGAGCTCATTAGCTCTGGGGATGGGGTGCACATCAGTCTTCGTGACCTAATTGAGACATTGGTAGTCCCACAGAATCTGAATTCAGTGGTGGCACCAGGCATCGGCAGCTTTTGGCACCAAGACCACAGGGCTGGACCATGGGCTGCTAGAGGACTCAATCACCCCTAAGGCAAACATTTTGGAGACCTCCTCTTTAATGTAGGCCCTGACCCGGTCAGTCACTCGGTAAGCCTTGTGCTTGAGAGGAGGACTTTCCCCGGTGTCCACATCATGGACGCACCACTCAGTGACACCAGGCACCAGGGAAAACAAATCAGAAAATTGCCCCAACAGCTGGTGACAATCTCTCTGATGCTCAGGGGTCAGTGTGGTGGAGAGGACCACACCCTCCAGTGACCCATCCTTCTCTCCTGCACACAGGAGGTCAGGAAGAGGCTCACGCTCCTCCTCCATTCCAGCATCTGTGGCAGGAAGCATGCCCACTTTTGACCTCGCAAAGTGGGGCTTCAGGCGGTTCACATGCAGGAACCGCAAGGGGTTCCTGGGAGACTGAAAGTCCACCAAGTAAGCAACTGGACTTTTGCGCTCCACCACCTTAAAAGGACCGGTCCACTTATCTTGGGGGGCACCAGGCTCCACTTGGGCCAGTCCTCAAACCTTTTGTCCAGGTTGAAACTCAACCAGAGTGGTGTTCTGGTCGTGCCAGCATTTCATTTCCTCCTGGCAGGCTTCCAGATTTGCCTCAGCACTTTTTCCGAAACACCAAGTCTGATTCCTGAAGGCCAAGATGTAGTTGAATACATCTTGGGGAGGTTTCCTGGGAGATTTCTCCCAGCCTTCCTTGACTAGACTCAGAGGCCCTCTTACCGGAAGGCCATGGAACAGTGCAAAGGGACTGAACCCTAAGGAGTTCTGTGGCACCTCACAGTAGGCAAACAACAGGCATGGCAAGAGGAGGTCCCACTTATGCCTCAGGGGCTCCTCTAGGCCCATAATCATGCCCTTCAAGGTCCGGTTGAACCTTTCATCCAGACCATTTCCTTGGGGCTGGTAAGGAGTGGTGAACTGATAAGTTACCCCACACTCCTTCCACAGGGACTTCATGTACTGGGAGATAAAATTGGTCCCCCTGTCAGACACCACCTCTCTGGGGAACTACACATGGAAGAAAATCCCCATCAGCGCACGCCCCACCACGGGGCGGTCACTGTCCTGAGGGGGATGGCTTCAGGGTACCGGGTGGCATGGTCCACCAGGACCAGGATAAAACTGTTGCCCATGGCTGTCCTGGGATCCAGAGGCCCCACAATGTCAATGCCCACTCGCTCAAATAGGGTACTAACAACTGGAAAGGGCTGGAGTGGGGCCTTGATCTTCCCCCTACTCTTCCCACTTGCCTGGCAAGTCTCACATGTCCTGCAATGAGTGTCTGAACTCTTGTGCATCTGGGGCCAATATAAGTGGGTGACCAGCCTTTCAAAGGTCTTTGTCTGCCCCAGATGCCCTGTCAATGGAATGTCATGAGCCAACCCCAGCAGGGAGGCACTGAAGCATGGGGGCACCACCAGCACACGGGTTTAACCCAAGTCAGCAGCCTTAGGCTTGCTATACAGGAGACCGTTCTCCCAATAAATCAGATGTGAACCAGACTGATCATCTGCTGCCTGGGCTGCCGCCTGTCGCCGCAGACCCTCAAGAGAAGGTCAAACTCTTTGCTGCTCACAAAACTCTTCCCTGGTGGGCCCTCCTTCCAGCTGCCAGTGGGTCAACTCAGGTAGCTCCCCCAGGTTGGTACTCTGCTCCCCGGTAGGCTCCAAGGCATCCCCCTCTGAAGAACCGGGTTTTAGAACCCAGCGGCGCCAGGGATAACGCCCGATGTCTTTGGATTCCCCTGCCTTGGCAAACAGAGACACAGGACACTTCTTGATGACATCAAAGGCCAAATTTATTGGCTGCAACCAGGAACAGAGATCTACGAAGCACAACACGGGTGGTTCGCTAGAGACTGCACAAATTCATAGAGCGGAGCATCGTCTTTTATGCTAAAAATCACACTCCTGGCTAGCATCAATTACATGCAAACTGACCAATCGTAGGGTGACATTTCAAACATATCGCATAACGACAATCCCACTTTCCGTTGTCCAGCCCACCAGACATGACCAAGCAAAATCCAACATTCCTGTTCGAACGGGCTGGACAAACCCATCGTAAAGACCTCAACCCATATCAATGATTAAGCCATAAAGGAAAAGACAGAAGCAGATGAGAAGCAAGATAGAAGGGTGTGTGTGTGTACCATAAACTCAGCAATGTCCTGCTCTTTGATCTTTATCTGACCAGCTGCTTAACAAGGAACTGGCTCAACGAGGTCAGCCTCGGGCAAGGAGTCAGTTCGTCCAGGTCACGAAGAAGTCAGCTAAGAATGTACGTGTCCCAAGGACTCGTTCGGCCATAGGCATCGGCCTATGTGAGGGCAACCACACAAAATGGCTGCCGCACACAAAATGGAAACCGAGGGTTCGAACAGAATCCATGAATACGTAGTGTTCCCATTGATCGGTTATGATGAAAACACTCGTACATACCGCACTCGTCATTTGCGGTCTGCTGATACCAAAATCGTCTATATCCGACGACCTTCATTGAACAGGTTCAGAATCTCAGGACCTCAGGACCGCAGAACCACAGAACCACAGAACCACAGACCCTCCTTTTGCCCTTACATAGTCAACAAACCCAAACCCATGTCAGTCTGAATCCAGGTCTATATTCATCAGATAATCAAGATGTTGCTGTAGCATCATCCTAGTACTTAGCAACTCTCTCTGGACAGGTCTCTTCACACACAAAGTAGCACATAGGCCACATATAGCAGGAGCACACTGTACACTGAGACAGAACAGGAAACGGATAGTTAAAATCATCCCAATGACCATCAGAATCTTCCATCCCCACGTGGATAACAATTCCCAAAACCATCC
Source organism: Lissotriton vulgaris (assembly GCF_964263255.1). Lineage (NCBI taxonomy): Eukaryota > Metazoa > Chordata > Amphibia > Caudata > Salamandridae > Lissotriton > Lissotriton vulgaris. The sequence goes on along the minus strand of NC_141699.1, from coordinate 52,678,177 downwards.
CATCAACAGACCAATCTCCCTCGTCTATATGTACAGACTCGGAGATCTTATGTAAATGGCCTGGAAAACTGTTGGAGCGTTGTCTGGAATGAAAACGCAGCAGCTTGATTGAATCAGTTTACACACCCCACCTCTATCTGCAAGTATGACATCAAGTGCAACTCTGTTCTGAAGAGTCATAAGGCGATCTAACTGGAGCTCAGCAGTCAAGTTACTAAGGGCACCGGTAGTTTCAACTATGGTGGACTCAACCACTCTTGTCAACTGTTGAATGATCCTGCTGTTAGCCATAGGTCCCCAGAACGGCAGAAAACCCTTCAGAAAATCTCCCAATACTTGTCCTACAGTATCTTCCTTACTGAAGATCCTCTAACAACTCTTGTCTTGTGGTAATCTGCCGTAACTGTAAAAGTGGGAGGCAACAGGAACGAAACAAATCATGTGCCCGAGAAGTCAGGGGGCAACCATGTGTATGCTTTATCGTAACAGATGAAATAGGTACCCTTAGCTGCTAGGAACGCTGGGGAAGTCTGAGACACCAATACATAAGTCTCAGTACAGACACTCTTCCCTAACTGAGCTCTCGGATTCTTGCCATTACCTTGCAGACAATAATGACCCTGATGGGGCACTATCCAAATCGGTGGAGAACATTTCGCTCGCTGGTTAACACTCAGACTAACTCCATATCCAGTAACATTCCAACCAATGTATGCTTGTGTCTCATCTCTCGGGATAGTCTCATAGGAACTAATTCCTCTAATCATGTCGACTATACCCTTGACCAGAGCACTATTCTTTGAACTATCTTTCACGGAACGTAGGGGGTAGGCTTCACGAGCATAGATGAACATTGTTCTGTATGCCCAAACAGAACCATTGTAGCTGAAAGGCAAAACCAGGTAAGGAATACCTTTATCAGTATTATGGGGTATTATGCCACAAGCCCAACAATTTGTCGTATTCATTACTAACTGGTGTTGGTGCAGAAGCTGAACAAAGGAATTGTTAGCAAATTCCAGTCTTCTAACGATTTCATGTTCGGGTGAAAAGAATGAGAAGAAACAGTAGGAGGAGGTATAGGTTGCGTAGTGGGCATGAACGTCACTTGAAAAGAGAATGTCACATATCCAATTAAAAACATCATTAAGCTAAGCAATGTAAACAAACACAATATTAAAAAACGTTTTCTGCTCATTAATTTACAGATTTTGTTCTTAAAGCTTATTCTTTCAACAGGTCTCTCCATCTCGAAAAACTCCATCCTCTCTAATTGCTGCTCGCGGCAGTAGGGTGTTCTATGCTAAGGAATGCTTCTGTCAGTCCAGGGCAACTGACTTAGACCAACCAGAACCGTCGACCTAATGTCTTCGGCTTGCACTCCAAAGACTTGACACCGCGACCCTACAGCTGAACCCGGATGGCGGTTCGAAAAACAAAAATCAAAGTAGTTCCTCGGAGGAGAGCTAACCTTAAAAATCAGGAAAAGAAAACCTTACTTCTTTATTTGTCCCGCGACTCTCAGTCGCAAATTGTAACGTTCTGTGCCAGGCAATGTCTGTACACGAAACAGTAAGTCAGGTTCAACAGTGTTCAAACGGTTCAACAGAGACACAGCTTCTTGAAGGAGATCGTCGCTTTCTTGCTCAGTGTTCGTTCCAATCAGTAGCAGTCACAGATTGGATGGCCTCTTCCCATCTAAAACTTAATGGGGATAAAACTGAACTGATGTTCCTGGGGAACACAGCTCCCCCCAGCCCCACTTTACTTTGGCCACCCTGTATGGGTTCCCCCCCTGAACCAAAAAAGCAAATCAAAAGCCTGGGCATGTGGCTAGACAACACCCTTACTTTCAATCAGCAAGCCACCATACTGTCCGCCACTTGTTTCGGGCTGATGCGCATGCTGCGGAAAATTCTACCTCTTCTCCCTTTTCAGGCCCGCAGGATTCTGGTCCAGGCCATTATCCTGTCCCACCTCGATTACGGGAATGACCTTTATCTGGGTGCACCGACTAGCACACTCAAAAAACTGCAAGGCAACCAGAACCCAGCAGCACGTCTACTGCTAGGCCTCCCCCGCAGTCACTCAGGCACTACTGCCCTTAGAAATTTACACTGGTTGCCCATCCAAGCCAGAGTAAAATTTAAAGCGATGTGCATAATGCATAAGGCCATGTGGAAAAATGCTCCCGCAATGATCTGCTCCTTAGCCACCCCTTACCATCCCCAAAGATCATTGCGTTCAAGCACAGCCTTCTTGGCAACAACATGCAAAATCTAACGGGCCAGGTGGGGCGGACGCTCCTTCTCCCTGAATGCGGCCGTGACTTGGAACTCTCTACCCTCTTCGCTCCGGAGCAAGCCCAATCTTTTAAAATTTCGAAAAACCCTTAAAACTTTTCTTTTTCCCACATAATTTTGCAGTCTCCCAGAAGTAAGCAACCTCAGCGCTACGAGGCCTTCGGGTAGTAATGCGCTCTATAAAACTCACTTTCATTTCATTTCATTTTCAATCAAACGGGCATCGCTGAAAGGCAGAAAATGAGGCATGGTCTCAGTCTCAGAATCAGGAAGTCCTTTCTGGACCCACTGGTCGTACGGCAGAGGCAAAGGGGCCCTCTTACAATGTACACTGGGGATCCAGTTCTTTTTACCGTGCACTTGCATTGCTGAACGTGTGGATAATAACACCAAGTAGGGTCCGCTCCAGCGGGGCTGCTCGTTCTTGGTCCGCTGAAAAATGTTCACGAGAACCCATGTACCAGGTTCAATGGCATGTCCTGGATCTTCAGAAGCTTGTGGCAATGTATCGTGAACCTGTTGATGCAAAACACGCAATTTAGCCGTCAATTCATACAGGTAGTCAAGCAAGACAGGATGTTCTATTTCGCTAAACTTTGTCGGCGGCGGCACTCCCCAAACATTTGCCGGGCGACCAAAAACTACTTTGTATGGACTCAAAACCATTCGTGAATGCACAGTCATTCTAGTGGACAAAAGGGCTAGAGGCAAGGCATCTGGCCATTGTAAACCAGAGCTCGCCTGTATCATGGCCAATTTAAGTTTAAGAGTGCCATTATAGCACTCCACTAGACCAGCTGATGGGGGTGATTTGCAGCGTGGAACTTTTGCCTTATCCCTAACCCATCACACACTCTCTTCATCACTTGACCCACAAATTCACTTCCATTGTCACTCCAGATCATTCTCGGCAAACCATACCTAGGGAAAAATTCCTTAATAAGGGCTTTCGCTGTGGACAACGCAGTGTTATCCTTCAAAGGGTAGGCTTCCATCCATCTAGAAAAGGAGCAAACAACCACTAACACGTACTTCAGGTTGTTGCACCTCTCCATGTGGATGAAATCTAGCTGCAAAGCCTCGAACGGATACGTTGGAGGAGCAAAATGACCAGCTGGAGTTGGAGTCCCCTTACCAGGATTGTACATCAGACACACCATACAGTTTTTGACCAAATTCTCTGCACACTTAGGAATTCCAACATTTTGCCATACTGGAGCCAACAACTTACAAATCCCTTTCACACTGATATGAGCCATTCCATGAGCCATTGTAACCACTGGAAGCACATACGCATCGGGTAACAACCATCTCTGATGCTCTGACAAATCAATCCAACAACCATTCGAATCCAATTTACCCTTGCTCTCTCTCCATTCATTCAACTCTTTCTCTGCAACTTCAGCTTGGATGGATTTCACACTCTGAATCGTATCTTCACACATACTTCCATCTGGAACCCATCTCGCCGGACCCGCAACATACATTCGACTCATCACATTTCTTGCAGTTTCTTTCACGACTTCATCTGCAAACGCATTACCACGACCAACATCATCCGTAACTTTCTTATGCGCACTGCATTTCACAATCGCAACTTGCAAAGGGCAAATTAAGTGACTCAAGGAGTTCATTCACCAACTGACCATGCTGAATCTTAGTCCCATGCGAAGTCAGGAACCCACGCTCTTTCCACAAACGTCCAAAACTATGAGCCACACCAAACGCATACTGACTATCAGTATACACAGTCACTCGTTTCCCTTTTGACAACACACACGCTCTTGTCAATGCAACCAATTCTGCTGCTTGCGCTGAATTATGTGGGATACGTGCAGCTTCAACAATAGTATGCAAAGTCGTAACAGCATATGCCGCAGTCGTATCACCATTCGGAAGCTTGAAGCACGAACCATCAACCCATAAAGTACCCTCACACTCTGAAAGAGGAGTATCCCTAAGATCTATCCTCCCTTTCGTTTCTTCCTCTGTTCTAAGGAAGCAATCATGCTGTTCAGTAACATCTGTCTCAACTGAAATCAGCAACAACGTAGCTGGATTCAACCTGTTGCATCTCTTTATATGCACATGACTTGCTAACAAGGCCAATTCGTAACCCGACAACCGAGCACTAGTAAAGTGCTGTGTCTTGGTACGATTCAACAAGGTATCCACTGCATGTGGAACCATCACAATCAACGTAGTGTCCATCACCAAACCAGCAGACTGTCAAATCGAAACAGCCGCTGCCGCTGTAGCTCTCAAACAACTCGGCAACGCTCTAGCTACGGGATCCAAAGTCGACGAAAAATAAGCACATGGACGCTGCTTATCACCAAACTGTTGAGTCAAAACTGACAATGCACATCCCTCTCTCTCGTGGACATACAATGTGAAAGGCTTACTGTAGTCGGGGGTACCCAACACAGGAGCCGAACACAACGCATCGCGCAATTCTGAAAAGCTCTTCTGACATTCGTCAGTCCAAGGAATAGGATTTGGAGTATCCTTGACAGTAAGAGCTATCAAAGGTTTCGCGAGCAACGAAAAATTAGGGATCCACTGTCTACAATACGACGTAATACCTAGGACAGCACGTACTTCTCTCTGTGTCGTAGGCACACTCATTTTCGCAATCGCTTGAATTCTTTCTGGGGTCAGTTTCCTTCCCTCCTTCGATAAGAGGTGACCTAAGTAGGTAACTTCTTGTCGACAATATTGCAACTTTGAAAGAGAAACCTTATGATGGAAATCAGACAGATGACGTAACAACGACAAAGTAGCCTCTCTACAAATCTCTTTGTTGTCAGCAGCAACTAACAGATCGTCGACATACTGAATAATAGCAGCACCATCAGGCAAAACAAGCAAGTCAAGTTGTGTCTTCAAAGCTTGACTATAGATTGATGGACTCTCACAATAGCCTTGAGGAGCGTGCTTAAACTGGAAACTTCGTCCTCCTAAAGAGAAACCAAAGATATCTAAACTTTCCACGGCAATCGGGATGCTGAGGAAAGCATTCTTCAAGTCAATCACCGAAAACCATGTGGCTGTAGCCGGGATCAAAGTCAGTAAAGCGGTGATATCAGGTACAACAGGAAATTGCGGAACTACAATCTTGTTCACCTCGCGGAGATCGATCACAAACCTATATACAGGAGGTTGTGAAGAATCAGTTCTTTTCAGAACAGGCAAAACCAGACTATTGCACACATTACCTCTCGTTTCCTCAATCACACCATTCTCAATCAGATCATAGATGATCGCCAAAAGTACTCTTTCACCATCACTGGAGATTCGATATTGCGGAATGCGTGGCAATCTAGCATTCACTTTCAACGTCACAATATATGGCGGAATCTCTAGGAGACCCACGTCATTAGGACCAGTAGCCCAAAGAGAATCAGGGAGAGAAGACAATTCAGGTGGAAGTCAATCTTTAGACAAGTACATAAGAGAGATCACTCTCTTACCCAATGTAAGGTGTACTCCTGACGGAGAACAATATAGCATCGCATACAATCTCTTTAACAAGTCCAATCCCAACAAGTTATCACCACAACCTGTCGTCAGAATGAGGGGGGCTTCAAATTCACAAGGTCCAACAGAAATAGACAACGGACTAGAAATCGGATTCATAACCGGGGCCCCAGAAAAACCTACTGAAACATTTGTTAAGCCAGAGTAAGGTGCGCCAGGGAGTTAGAGTGCATAATAAAACTCTTAGCAGCACCAGTATCCAACAGAAAAGGCTCTGACACACCTGATGCAATCACTTCAACATAAGGTCCACTCTGATCTACTGGAACTAAAACAACTCCCTCTCTTTGTCTATGGCTGTCCTAGCAATCATTACCATCCACATTCTCACCTTCAACATAGTAATCGTCCACATAGTACTGTGCTGTCCTACCAGACACACCATTCTGCTGATCAAAGCTATTCATAGAATTCTGTGGAGGCAAAGAACGCACGTTCTGACGACGACCTCTACCTCTAGGAGCTTGTTGAATACCTTGACCTCTCACACCAGAAGCACCATTCGTGCGCTGTAACAGAACCGGACAACTACTCTTAAAATGACCCTCTTATTTGCAATACGCACATTGACTAGGGCCTTCGGGAAAACGCAGTTGAGAAGACTCGAACCTTTGTGAGTTTCTCTGATATTGCTGAGGTTGCTGATAATCGCGCTGATTATTACGAGGCGGATAAGCTTGCTGTAGAAGAACTTTAGTCTTCAATTCCTTAGTCTTCCTATCCGCTTTCTCTATCTCACTTTGTTCCTATTCTCATAGTACTGGTCAGTAGCCAAAATCTGCGCTGACGTAGAAACAGCCCAAGCACTCTCAGAATCCTTCAACCTATTGCACAATTCTGGAAGCAAATTATGAACAAATTTGTCAACGAACAGCCATTGACCACCTTCTGTACTCATGTCCTGACCACTGTGGTCTACAAATGTCTCTTCGAACTGCGTGAAAAAGTCGGACACAGTCTTGTCTTCCTTCTGCTTGCATGCAGACAATTTGTCCCAATTAACACGCATAGCCGGCATTAAAGTCTTCATATAATCAATAATTCTACCAGGGAGTTCAGCAATCACATCCTCAGGCTTAGCACCAGCTACTTGTCTAGTATCTGCAGCTCTAAGATTATCCCATGTATCACCTAATTCATGCGCATGATCCGTGTGACGAATCTTTCCCCATATAGGCTGTGGAACAACATTCCCAAACAACATGTCTATATCAGCTAGATTCATGATACATGAATCCGCAGTTTGAGATAGCTCCTTATAATATCCTGCTGGATTCTTACGCGGATCAGGCAAAGTCTGCTTAAGAGCTAAAACTTCAGCACGCTTCCATGGACATGTACCCAAACTCGCTGAAAGTGTGGCAGAATAGCTGGATTAGCTGCTGCATCACCAGGTCTCCAAACTGGAGAAACCTCACGCATCGGATATTGTCGTGCTTTTCTTTTAACTGAAGAGTCAGGCTCAAGCAATCGCTGAGAAGGAGATTCACTCCTAAACGACAACAACGTCGCAACTGCTTTCTCAACCCCAAGACCCACCACAGTCCCTTTCGCAAACTCAGAACGTATACGGTACAACTCAGGCGGAGTTTGTCCTACATCACCATCTTCCCATTGTTCACGAAGGAAAAAACACATCATATCAAAAACATACCTTTGTTTCGGTGCTTCCCATTGATGGAAAACATCCATAACACCCTCAAGATCATAGTGCGAAGGATACGTAACCCATTTACACGCTAAATGATCTAACACTGTCCGTTCATCAGGACCAGGCAATTGGCTACGCAATTGCTTACGCTCTACAACAGGAGATATACCCAATGAACCCAACAGAGGAGAAAAGAGACCAGCAACAGCATCAGTCATTCTCTGTCGAGCAGAAGGAGAAGTTGACAAAAGAACAGGAGACGGAGCAGAATGAGAAGGAAATAACGTTGGAACAGTAATAGAAGGAACAGGCAACACAGGTGTTGGAATAGCAGACGAAGGAGGTAGCAAAGTCAGCGGCCCTTGAGAAGGCTGCACCAAAGGAATAGAAGCCAACGGAAGAGGAGCTGGCTGTTGAGGAATCAAAGGTGGCACAGCAATCAGAGGTTGCGCAACTACAACTTATGGAGGTGCCTTAGCACTCTGCACATAAGGGGGTGGCGAACACAATAGATGCGACATTAAAGGATCTTTCACAAGATCTTTCTTTTCTTCTTGCTGTTGAGGTGGCAAAGCTGGATAGCACTTGTGTACCGAAAGTTTACGTTCCCTAAGCATCTGTTCGCTTTCTTGTTCTTCTTCATTATCCCTAAACTGTATAGCAGCTTGCACCATTGACATACCTCGTTCTCGTTTATTTCCCTTCGCTAACTTAATTTCTTTCTGTTTGGCTTCCTTTCGCCATAAGCGGAAAGAGTCAAACATTGCCGGCCGGGCTTTCTTCTTGAACAATTTACCTTCGAGATTGTCTAAAATCTCAGTTTCAAAGCTACCATAACGGGGCCACTGTAGGACACCGTCTTTCCTGGTATATTTGATCCATACCTCATTATACGCGATGGGGCCCACTCCATGTTTTACGTGGAGTTCATAGGTTGGAGTTCCAATCGGAGGAACCGGATACGAATCCTCCAATCGGGAATCCCTAGTACAACCACAACAAAATATCTTTCCAAATCTGCTAAGACCAGGCATCTTTGCTCACTAGTCTAGCTTCAAACTTCAAGGGAAATCTCAAAACGATAGTCTCGTGAATACACGAGTCCCTCGGCTTTGGGGCCTGCAGGTACCAAATCAAAGCGATCCCGAAGGGATACCAAACAAAACTAAGGACTAGGAGACACTCCTCTCATACTTAACTGAAATGTCGATGGCATCACCAGAAGACCCGTCTATCGTCTCGCTCTACAAATCGTCTAATGGCTCCAAGAACGGGCGACAGTCAGGGCAGCAGTCCTTCGTAGCCGTCGGAAAGCGGGGAACCTCGCAGCAAAGACTTTCGGACCACGACGACATACAGGGGTCGATGAAGTGGTAGGCCTCCCTCCAGAATTTCCACACAAAGCTCCTCACGATCTTCAGGCTTGGACCGGTACCGCTGAAGTCGCCCCACGTTGGGCGCCGACTGAAGAACCGGGTTTTAGAACCCCGCGGCGCCAGGAATAACCCCCGTTGTCTTCGGATTCCCCTGCCTTGGCAAACAGAGACACGGGACACTTCTCGATGAGGTCAAAGACCAAATTTATTGGCTGCAACCAGGAACAGTGATCTGCGAAGCACAACACGGGTGGTTCGCTAGAGACTGCACAAATTCATAGAGCGGAGCATCGTCTTTTATGCTAAAAATCACATTCCTGGCTAGCATCAATTACATGCAAACTGACCAATCGTAGGGTGACATTTCAAACATATCGCACAACGACAATCCCACTTTCCGTTGTCCAGCCCACCAGACATGACCAAGCAAAATCCAACATTCCTGTTCGAACGTGCCGGACGAACCAATCGTAAAGACCTCAACCCATATCAATGATTAAGCCATAAAGGAAAAGACAGAAGCAGATGAGAAGCAAGATAGAAGGGTGTGTGCGTGTACCATAAACTCAGCAATGTCCTGCTCTTTGATCTTTATCTGACCAGCTGCTTAACAAGCAACTGGCTCAACGAGGTCAGCCTCGGGCAAGGAGTCAGTTCGTCCAGGTCACGAAGAAGTCAGCTAAGAATGTACGTGTCCCAAGGACTCGTTCGGCCATAGGTTCGGCCTATGTGACGGCAACTACACAAAATGGCTGTCGCACACAAAATGGAACCCAAGGGTTCAAACAGAATCCATGAATACGTAGTGTTCCCATTGATCGGTTATGACGAAAACACTGCTCCCTCCTGGGCCGTGGGAACCAAGGGGGCCGGCTTCCTGAGCCCCATGCCCATTCTCTCTGAGCCAGGGTTCTGGGCCATACTCTCAGGCTCCAAATCCTTCTCAACACCCTGCTTAGCTGTCATGGACCTGGTGGTAGCACACGCCCACTCAGGCAGACCCAACATTTGCAAATGAGCTCTCCTCTCCACCGTAGCCCACGGGGAGCTCTCCAAATCATTGCCCAACAGACAGTCTACAGGTATGGCAGGCCTCACAGCCACCTGAAGAGTTCCTGAGACCCCTCCCCACTCAAAGGGAACCTGAGCCACCTCACCGAGGCTCTCTGAGTTGTCTTCTGACACTACAGGGTAGAATACATGAGGGACAACCTGCTCTTTGGATACCAACTGGGAGCGGACAGCAGTTACACTGGCTCCTGTGTCCCTTAGAGCCACCACTCTCTGGTCATTGATGGTCACCCACTGCCTGTACTTCATAGTGGGGAACATCCTAAACAATGAAGTCTCAACAACGACTTACGTTTTCCACAATGTCTTTACAACGAACCACGATGAACAACGAAGCTTGGAACCATGAAGATTCGAACCACGAAGACCGGAACCACGAAGACCCAAATCACGAAGTCCAGGAAGAATGTCAGGTACGTCGGCACGTCCCATTCACCTCTCCTGCATTTTGATTGGCCAGTGACGTGGTACAACGTCACTCTTCTCCTTCCCCCCAACTCGTCTCTATTGTACTTTTTAGATTCTGTAAATTGTAGCACGTCGTGGGAATAGCGTTTTAATGGATTTTACTGGCATATCAGTTACGTTTTTTTAAATGGATTAAATGTAATACCTAATTATTAATTTATTTTTATAGTCGTACTTTTATTGATGAAATATATTATTTTTATTTGTTTAGCAATTTGTGACGGGATGTAGGCTTAAAAGGGCTAATGGTTTGTGAAGTTTTTAAGTAAATATGTATTTGTTTTATTCTTTAAATTTTAATTATGTTTTTAAACAATAATAAATAAAATAAATAATATTTATAATAAATTCCATCAGGGATGGGATGTTAGGAAATTAGTGTTATTGGTTTGGGAATTATTTCAATACTCTAAAAATTATTTTTATACTTTGGTATTTTAAATAAATGTATGATTAAAAAAAAAATATATATATTTTTTAAAATATACTTACCTTTATGGACGGGATGTAGGGTTTATAGGAGCAATGGGTGGGGAAGTATTTTATTACTCAGGTATCAATTTTAATACTCAGGTATTATTTTTTAAATTACTCTAGTATTTATTTTTAATTATGATTTTTAAAATCAAAAATATTTTAATTCCTAATTAAAATCCCTCCAGATGATTGGTTTTGAGGTTTTTGGATTGAGATTAATTTTTAAACGCATTTTGTTTTTAAATTACATACGTATTTTTAAAAAAACTTACATTTGAAGTAAAATTATATTTTCAATTACAATTTTAGGGACGGGATGTAGGGTTTTAGGGGTAAAGGGGGGGAAGTATTTTAATACCCAGGTATCCATTTTAATACCCAGGTATTATTTTTATATGCATTTTACTCTTATTAATTTATATAGATAAAAAATATATATATAATATATAATATATTAATATTTTAGTATAATCCCTACAGTGATGGGATGAATTTTTTAAGGGGTATTTGTTTGCATAGACATTTTTAATGTAGTTTATATTTAAATTACAGTAATTATAAATAATGTACATTAATTATAAAAAAAAATCTTACAAAAAAAAAAAGTTAACTTATTTTAAGGGACGGGATGTAGGGGTGATAGGGGTAATGGGTGGGGAAGTATTTGAATACCCAGGTATTTATTTAAATGCCCCGGTATTAATTTTATATTTATTCTACTCTTAAAAATTTTTAAAGATTAAAAAAAGATATATATTAATATTTTTGTATAATCCCTACAGAGATGAGATGAATGCATTAAAGGGGTATTTGTTTGCATAGACATTTTTAATGTAATTTATTTTTTAATTACAGTAATTATAAAAAAAGAACATTAAAAAAAAATCCTTCCTACACAATTCCTTAATACTTATTTTTAGGGACGGGATGTAGGTGTGATAGGGGTAATGGGTGGGAAGTATTTTAATACCCAGGTATTTATTTAAATACCCAGGTATTATTTTTATATTTATTCTACTCTTAATAATTTTTAAAGATTAAAAAAAGATATATATTAATATTTTTGTATAATCCCTACAGAGATGGGATGAATGCATGAAAGGGGTATTTGTTTGCATAGACATTATTAATGTAGTTTATTTTTTAATTACAGTAATTATAAAAAAAGAACATTAACAAAAAAAAACAAATCCTTCCTAGTCAAGTCAAGTCAAGTCAGAGAATTTATATAGCGCACTACATACCCAGAGGGTCCCAAGGCGCTTAGAAAGGAGAGGAGGATTATTTGTCAAATATCCACGTTTTAAGTTGCTTTCTGAATGCTAGGTGGTTCTGGGTAAGGCGAAGGTAAGCGGGGAGTGAGTTCCAAGTTTTAGCGGCCAGGTATGAGAAGGATCTGCCTCCCATGGTGGTCTTGTTGATGCGAGGTACAGTGGCGAGGGCTTGGCTGGAAGAACGTAGTTGGCGGGACGGGGTGTAGAAGGACAGTCGTGAGTTGAGGCATTCTGGTCCGATGTCGTAGAGTGATTTGTGTGCATGGGTTAGCAGTCGGAAAGTAATCCTCTTATTGACGGGTAGCCAGTGGAGGCCTTTAAGGTGACCGGAGATGTGTTCGTTGCGTGGGATGTCTAATATGATCCTGGCTGAGGCGTTTTGGATTCGTTGGAGTTTCTTCTGGAGTTTAGCGGTAGTGCCTGCGTAGAGTGTGTTTCCGTAGTCCAGTCGGCTCGTGACCAGGGCATGGGTGACCGTTTTCCTTGTTTCGGTGGGGATCCAGCGAAATGTTTTTCTAAGCATGCGAAGAATGTTGAAGCAGGAAGAGGATACGGCGCTGACTTGTTTATTCATTGAGAGTGAGGAGTCCAGGATGATGCCCAAGTTTCGTGCGTGGTCTGACGGGATGGGTGCATTTCCGAGGGCTTCCGGCCACCAGGAGTCGTCCCATGCAGAGGGGGATTTACCTAAGATGAGGACTTCTGTTTTGTCTGAGTTCAGTTTCAGACGGCTTTGTTTCATCCATTCGGCGACTTCTTTCATTCCTTCGTGTAGGTTAGTTTTGGCGGTGCTGGGGTCATTGGTGAGAGAGAGGATAAGTTGAGTGTAATCCGCATAGGAGATGATGTTGAGGTTGTGTTGGCGTGCGATGGTCGCGAGGGGGCTCATGTATACGTTGAAGAGGGTGGGGCTGAGTGAGGAACCTTGAGGTACTCCACAGATGACTTCGGTGGCTTCGGACTTGAATGGTGGGAGGCGGACTTTCTGAGTTCTTCCTGTGAGGAACGAGGTGATCCATTCAAGTGCTTTTCCTTGGATTCCGATGTTATTGAGGCGTTGTAAAAGGGTGCTGTGGCAGACTGTGTCAAATGCTGCCGAGAGGTCGAGGAGGATTAGGGCGACTGTGTCTCCATTGTCCAGTAAAGTTCGAATGTCGTCTGTTGCTGCGATGAGGGCGGTCTCAGTGCTGTGTTTTGCTCGGAAGCCAGATTGTGAGGAGTCGAGGGATTTGTTGGCCTCGAGGAAGGCGGCGAGCTGGTTGTTGACAGCTTTCTCGATGACTTTGGCCGGGAATGGAAGTAGCGAGATGGGGCGGTAATTTTTGAGTTCGGTGGGGTCCGCTGTGGGTTTCTTCAGGAGGGCGGTGAGTTCAGCGTGTTTCCAGTCTTCCGGGAAGGTGGCGGAGTTGAAGGAGCTGTTGATGACGTCTCGGAGGTGCGGTGCTATGATGGAGTCTGCTTTGTTGAAGATGTGGTGAGGACATGGGTCTGTGGGGGATCCTGAGTGGATGGAATTCATCAGGCGGATTGTGTCCTCAGTGGAGATTGGGTTCCAGTCGTTAAGGGTGTTCACGGGGGGAGAATGTTCAGGGATGGGATGTAGGGGTGATAGGGGTAATGTGTTGGGAAGTATTTTAAAACCAAGTTCTTAATTTTGATACGCTTTAAAAATAATTTATAATAAAAAGTAAAGAAAAGAACAATCTTTATGACTTGAATACATTCTGGCATTATGTGTTGCACGTTATTTCTCTCCCCCACACCCCTCCTCCTATCCATTGCCTGGAATGTAGTTTACTGCAGCTCCATTTTCTGCCTTAACACATGGCTATAAAGAAACAATTAGGCCTGCATCCTTGAATAGCCCAGTTGTGGGCTGGGTTTTCTGATGCTATTTTGGTACCTAGTGCTCCAGGTAATTGTGGTTAGAGCCTGGGAGGGTCATGCAAGCTTATCTGACTAGTAAGCTGTGACTAGGTTGCTGGTTCACTAGGAGCCGGTTTAGGGTTGGAAAGAGGACTTACAGTATTTTCACACACACCCCTGCAGCATTGCAGAGGTGGTTCATGTGCCTTTGTCATACCAAGTATACAGAGGCAGTCTATTGTGGAATGTGTTGGAAGTAGTGCCAGTGGGAGGCAGACTTTTAGCTAGAGACGGCAGGATGTCCCCCAGACTAGGCCACAGCTCTGGATGGTTCAGTGTAGTTGCAGCAGTGGGGAAATCTGCTCTGGTGTAGCTTCATGAGCCAGTTAACACTCGGCAGCTTACATGGTTAGTTGTGTCTTGGGCAATGCCTTCCTTTCTTTGGGCGGGTTGAGAACCAACCAGACAGACAGTCTTCAGACGTGTAACTAGTCAGGCCATTACTCCAGTTTGGTCAAAGCTATTTGTGACCGGCAGCTGGGCGGAAAGGATTTTTCCTTTAAAATGTGTGGCAAGCCATTTCAGAAAAGCGTTTTTGAAAACATTTAAAATTATTTATTTAAACATTTTTGCTGTAATTCTTTAAAAAAAAGCAGTCATTTTTGTGAATAATTAATTATTTATTATTATTTTGATCGTTTTTTATTTTTAAAATATACAAATTATTAAATGGTTTCAAAACTGATGCTGTTTGGTTTTATAATAAAAATATGGTAACATTCAATGATAATACATTTTCACACGCTTTTCCAAAACTCGCAATGGAAATACTCGTCCGTCTTCTATTTTGCTTGAATCTGCTGATGTACTCGCGTGATAGTTTTACTTCATTTTCTGGAATCCAAACCTTCCGTTGATCGTAGGATGGCGGCGCGAATGTAGACAGGTAAGATTATTTTTTACATTGTAAAACGAGTAAAATATCGTGGACACCTCTAATGTAATGATAAAAGTGAGGGAAGGGCTTTGCTAAAGAACGGGTTTAGTACAATTAAATGAAATGCTCTATTATAAAGGAAAAAAAAAAACCGAAGCAAGTTACAAGTAGTATAACCACCATGTGAATGGTTCCTTGAAAAAATGATTTCATTCAAATGTAATATTATAAGAATGTTTTTCGTTTGACTAATTAAATATCCTAATTGATGAATGACCATGCCATCCTCGTGAATCCAAGACTGAGAATGTTCTTTATGTTGTGATTGATTTCAAGCCAGACACTTACTCAGAAGCATCCTATTATACTCTGCATGTTGAAATGTGGTCTGCACTTTTTTAAAAAAAAAATCTACCCTTTGAGACACAACAGGTATACTGTGTAGTGTCTGTTGTACCCATTGAACCCTTAGTCTGACGGTGTAATGTGCACATGTAATCCCTCCAGAAATAGTTTACTTTAATGGATCACCCAGTTTAAAACATACAACTTGTTTTCTTAACCAAGTCTACATTACAAGCAATAAGAGCACCCAAGGGTGCCTTTTTTTGAAGACATCTTTTTGTTAGGTCTCGCCCTGGAATTCGCATCCGAAGGATGCGTCCAGGGTCGGAGACTTATAGCTGCCTGACACCGGGGAATGAGGGACACAAAACTGTGACGAGCGTGGATTGAGCTGCGTGCACGCGCGTCAACATTCACGCATGCGCACATCACAGCCGCGCACATCACAGTCACAGCCACACCTCCTCCCTCCCCCCCCCTTCGCCGCCGCCGCCGCACCTACACACACACACACAGAGCAGGCTGTTCACAACACATGCACACGCAGGCAGACACTAGCGCACACATACAGACACACACTACACCTCCCCAGGCGGCCCCCCCCCCCGCCCGCCGCCGCCGCCGCCCCCCAGCCGCCGCCGCCCCCGCCCCCCCAGCCGCCGCCGCCCACACACGAGAGTACACGCACAGACAATCCCCCCGCCCCGCCCCGCCTGCAAGCTCTCACTTACCGGCTCGGTGTGCAGGTTCCTGGGCCGTCTTTTGGCACGCCGCAGGGGTCTCCTCACCACTCGGGAGCCCCGTGTTGCCTCTGTTACCATGCAGTCTGCCCTCGCTCTTTCGCCCGGTCTCTCTGAAGCGCCCCGGGACTTCAGCGTGAAGCCTGCATGTTTCGGACGTCCTCCTCGGCAGTTACTTCCTGTTTCTTTGACGAGCCCCGCCCACGTCCAAACAAAGGCTGCCTGACTTCCAGAGTGCGCCCGCGATGAAGAGACGGCCATTTTGTCAGCACACAAGCACCTAGCACTGTGTTTATTTGCATACTGGACTGTCACTGTGCTTTCGGTAACGACGTACAGCTTCGGAGACTGCACACGTTGTAAGCATATTGTGGTGCACGTACAACAGACAGCTGAGTGCATAATCAATCTATGTGAGCAAAGAACATGTTTTCATAACCCTTGCTATCCTTTCCATTTAATTGTTTTGTTCCATTATTTGATTACATTTCCTGATATTTGACAAATGATTTCCGTGTACATGCAGAGGATTAAGCAATTGCAGTGAAAGGACACGCTTATGATGCTATCGCTAATTCTGTTGTTTTATGTATGTCCTGGTGAAATTTCTGTTACACAGTGTAATCTCAGTTAATTTCTGGCATTTGCTTTACATTTGTGATGAAATCATGGCAATTACGTGATTACACCGTGACCAGATCAAGTAAAGAAGCTTCTGTTCGGGTCAATATCCCATGGCATAAACACAGGAAACAAGGTTTGCAAAGAGAACGTGTGCAGATGCTGTTCGTGCACGCGTGATTTTGCGACTTTTTCTTAGTGCAAAATATGTCCTTGTATCCAAGAATGAATGCGAGGATGTACATGGCAAAACAGCTGCCAAATGCTGGACCGATGTTTTTTTGTTATTTCGTGTACTTATTGAAGAATTCCATGTATTTTTTGCAAAAGAATTTACGCAAATATCGCACACTCCTAATATTATATTACATTTCCTATTAATTATCACACACCATTTGCACACAATTGCTAAGGTTATTCTTTCTGAAGGATTTATCTTCATGTTGGGTTTTTTGTTTTCATTATGACGGAAATGAACCTCAACTACGCAGCTAGGGCATGTTTAAAAAAAAATTATTTCTGAATGCAGTGCACATTTTGTGCCTTGCTTCTCTTGGAGCGTGGGGACGCAGAGCCTACATGGAGTGGCTGTATAAAGGACATAGCACCACTTTTTATTGAATAGAAGGTCAATATTTTATTAAGCGTAACATGAGCATACGTGCATAGAGGATGGGCTGGTGGAAGGCTGGGAGAGAATTACAGGCAGTGATGCGGAGAATTTCCCCGTGTTCGTTGATTACAGTTTCCAAGCAGCTGTGAGCACCAAGAGATTACGGTGCGTCCGCTCTTGTTCCTTGAAGACTCTTACTCTAGCGCTCTCTAGTTTGCTGTCTTGCCTGTGGGCATTTGTCCCCAGCCAGATTGCATCTTTAATCTGTGTGGTTTCTGCATGTCGTAAACTCTATCCCAATATTAATAGCTTTTTCGTTTTTTTTTCCTTTCTAATTTACATGCGCTTAATTTATTTCATGCCAGCCTTTTAAATCAGAAACGCGCTCCGATTAAGGTCCATTGAGAGCTTTACATTACTGTTGCATGTGTGAGTGCAGAGTGCGTGCAGAGTGACAGTGAGTGCAGAGTGCGTGCAGAGTAACAGTGAGTGCAGAGTGAGTGCAGAGTGAGTGCAGAGTGACAGTGAGTGCGGAGTGACAGTGAGTGCGGAGTGACAGTGAGTGCGGAGTGACAGTGAGTGCAGAGTGACAGTGAGTGCAGAGTGACAGTGAGTGCAGAGTGACAGTGAGTGCAGAGTGCGTGCAGAAACAGTGAGTGCAGAGTGTGTGCAGAGTGCAGAGTGCGTGCAGAGTGACAGTGAGTGCAGAGTGACAGTGAGTGCAGAGTGACAGTGAGTGCAGAGTGCGTTCAGAAACAGTGAGTGCAGAGTGCGTGCAGAGTGACAGTGAGTGCAGAGTGCGTGCAGAGTGACAGTGAGTGCAGGGTGAGTGCAGAGTGCGTGCAGAGTGACAGTGAATGCAGAGTGAGTGCAGAGTGACAGTGAGTGCAGAGTGAGTGCAGTGACAGTGAGTGCAGAGTGACAGTGAGTGCAGAGTGACAGTGAGTGCAGAGTGACAGTGAGTGCAGAGTGACAGTGAGTGCAGAGTGCGTGCAGAAACAGTGAGTGCAGAGTGCGTGCAGAGTGACAGTGAGTGCAGGGTGCGTGCAGAGTGACAGTGAGTGCAGGGTGAGTGCAGAGTGACAGTGAGTGCAGAGTGACAGTGAGTGCAGAGTGACAGTGAGTGCAGAGTGACAGTGAGTGCAGAGTGCGTGCAGAAACAGTGAGTGCAGAGTGCGTGCAGAGTGACAGTGAGTGCAGAGTGCGTGCAGAGTGACAGTGAGTGCAGAGTGCGTGCAGAGTGACAGTGAGTGCAGAGTGCGTGCAGAGTGACAGTGAGTGCAGGGTGAGTGCGGAGTGACAGTGTGTGCAGAGTGACAGTGAGTGCAGAGTGCGTGCAGGGTGACAGTGAGTGCAGAGTGCGTGCAGAGTGACAGTGAGTGCAGAGTGCGTGCAGAGTGACAGTGAGTGCAGAGTGACAGTGAGTGCAGAGTGACAGTGCGTGCAGAGTGACAGTGAGTGCAGAGTGACAGTGAGTGCAGAGTGACAGTGAGTGCAGAGTGACAGTGAGTGCAGAGTGCGTGCAGAGTGACAGTGAGTGCAGAGTGCGTGCAGAGTGACAGTGAGTGCGGAGTGACAGTGCGTGCAGAGTGACAGTTAGTGCAGAGTGCGTGCAGAGTGACAGTGAGTGCGGAGTGACAGTGCGTGCAGAGTGACAGTGCGTGCAGAGTGACAGTGAGTGCAGAGTGACAGTGAGTGCAGAGTGCGTGCAGAGTGACAGTGAGTGCAGAGTGTGTGCAGAGTGACAGTGAGTGCAGAGTGCGTGCAGAGTGACAGTGAGTGCAGAGTGCGTGCAGAGTGACAGTGAGTGCAGAGTGAGTGCAGAGTGACAGTGAGTGCGGAGTGACAGTGAGTGCGGAGTGACAGTGAGTGCAGAGTGACAGTGAGTGCAGAGTGACAGTGAGTGCAGAGTGAGTGCAGAGTGAGTGCAGAGTGACAGTGAGTGCGGAGTGACAGTGAGTGCGGAGTGACAGTGAGTGCAGAGTGACAGTGAGTGCAGAGTGACAGTGAGTGCAGAGTGACAGTGAGTGCAGAGTGACAGTGAGTGCAGAGTGACAGTGAGTGCAGAGTGCGTGCATAAACAGTGAGTGCAGAGTGCGTGCAGAGTGCAGAGTGCGTGCAGAGTGACAGTGAGTGCAGAGTGACAGTGAGTGCAGAGTGCGTGCAGTGACAGTGAGTGCAGAGTGCGTGCAGAGTGACAGTGAGTGCAGAGTGCGTGCAGAGTGACAGTGAGTGCAGAGTGACAGTGAGTGCAGAGTGACAGTGAGTGCAGAGTGACAGTGAGTACAGTCACTCAGCACCACCACATTATCACTCAGAACCACCACAGCACCACTCAGAACCACCACAGCACCACTCAGCACCACCACAGCATCACTCAGCACCACCACAGCACCACCACAGCACCACCATAGCACCACTCAGCACCACCACAGCATCACTCAGCATCACCACAGCCCCATTCAGCACCACCACAGCCCCATTCAGCAGCACCACAGCATCACTCAGCACCACCACAGCACAAATATGTTCTCTCAATGTTTCAAGCTTTATTACAAATGTCACAAAAAGATGTTAATATTTCACTTCTGTTCTTGGATTTCGTTACAATAAAATACACTGAACATAATCTTCACAAAAGTTATTTACAAAAGTTTAAGCTATTGCCATTATAAATTACAATCACTTTTATTAAGTATTAAAAAAAATTAAAAGCCATTGTTATTTGTAATATCAATACATCTAAGTCACGTAAATACAAATGTTGCATTACAAATGCTATAGGTGTCACATTTGCGAAAGTTATAACTATTGGCATTGTAAATGACAAAGCTATTAATTTAGCTATTTTCAAAACCAACACATAAATGAACATTTGGTGAATTACCATTAAAATATTTGACTTTTTTACTAAGATATTATTGTACTCTTTTATGCAAACAAAATTTAGATACTGCATAAATAACTTTAATAAAACATATTTTATATATAGCTTTTTATGTAAAAAAATAACTATAGCACAAAGCAAAAAACAATTGCCATTTACAATGCTAATAGCTCAAACTTAAATAATGCGAGACCTATTGCATTGCAAATGCTTGTTTTACTTATAGAATTACATTTTCATTCGAAGTCTAATTCAGGACCATTTTTAAAAAAAACAGGTTTTCACGTGCTAGTGTGTAAATTGGCCTTAATACCTGGGGCCTCATTTATGAAAAGTGACGCATCGCTGCGAGAAAACAGCGATGCGTCTCTTTTCATTGCGACCTCCTTTCGACACCAATGATGCGCCATATTTAATGTATGACGCATCATGTCGCAAGGACTTACAGATACGTCAGTATTTTTGACGCATCTGTAAGCGCAAAAGTGACGCAACTCCAGCAATGCATCCTTTCACATGGGGAAAGCCCCATGTGAAAGGGCTTGCGTCAGTCTTACGCCTGCTGTGAGGCAGGCGCAAGATTTTGACGCAACAGCATCCTAAAAGTGACGCAGTGAAATCTCATAGATTTCACTGCGTCACTATTACGAGGCTTTTCGCGGGGGAACGCCCCCTCTGCATACATTATACCTTACGCAGGTATAATGTGGCGCAGGGGTTTAAAAAGTGACGCATCTACCTAGATGCGTCACTTTTTAAATATGGCGCAATGAGGCACATTTTTTACACCGCTGGTGCGTCATAAAAAGTGACGCACCGGCGGCGCAAAACTGACGCAAGGCCTCATAAATAAGGGCCTTGGATTTTTGGCATTAGTCTTAAAAAAATGATTGATTGAAATAAGATGGTTTGTGAAATTTATTGGAAGTTACCTTGTTGAGAACCAGCAATATTCATTGTCTTGGATTTTGGCGAGTGATTGTCATCAGTCAAATTACAATTTTTACTTGAATAAGGCTAACGAAGTTGCCTTATTTTAAAAGTCTTAGTCTTCAAAAAGCATTCTTTTTTGGATGTTGGAAATTAACAAAGAATATTGCGTATTTTTTTATTTCTTGGATAAAAGGAGTTTGCATGTATGCAATGCATCAAGGCAAACCAAATTGCCTTTTGGAAATATTGTCCTGGATTTGTGAATTTGAAAAGTAAAATCAGGATATTCTGGGATATTCTTTAGTTCTTATAGAAAAATGGTTTTGGGCAAAGATTGGTGTTGATGACCAATGGTGACTCAAGGATTATTAAGCGGTCCCATTGTGTTGAAAAAAAGAAGTCAGCAAAATGTAGGAACCCCAACTTTCCTTTTTTTTAAAAAAAATGTTTTAAAAAATTCCAATCGAATTGTAGACTGAAGAAAAAATGTCAAGTAATACCATAATGTTGTTAATACTTTTAATTTTCAGTTATGTAAAACGTAAGCAATACTTTCAAGGTAGTTTGAAGCCACCATCAACGAAAATAGTAGAATTTTAGCCAATAGTCTCTCAGACATTTCTCTGCTTCTTTTGGAAATCCGTGGATTCAGACTACCTGAAAGTGCTTGCGCTAGTCTCATTTCCTGGAAACTTTGTTCCTTTTTCAAAATTTCCAGAAACTGATATATATTAGGATGATGTCTACCTACTGTTTTATTAAAAGAATTATGCCAACCCTCAATTGCATTGTTTGTTTTGGCACCACCTTCCAAGCAGGTTGAATAGCAGTTCCACCATTCAATAGGATACTTGGGTTTCCTCCTGCGACCCGACCTGCTTAGACGGCCAATCCAGGTATCCTCAAAATATTTTAAAATTGGTGCCAATTTTTCTTCATTTTGGGTATAAAAATCTGATTCAGTAATTGCAGTGTAGTACTCATCTACACTCTCAGGTGGTACAAAACACAATGCTGTTAGTTTCTTTAACTCAAATTGTAACTTGCTGCTTGACAAATATTCCTCAACCAAGGATAATTTCTGTATTTTGCGCCAATAAGCCTGCGAAAAGTGAAAGAAACATCCTTGAATTTGTGTTGCAGGGTATCATTTTGTGATTGTAATAATCATTTCCAATTCAAAATCTAATATTATTTTTGCAGGACTTTCATTCATGGTTCTGTTTTTTAATACTGACAAAAATTCAGTGTATGTTGAAGAACGTTTGTCAGGCAGCAAAGCATAGACTAGAGGGACTGTGGTGTTATTTATGCTAGCATGAACAGTGTCAATTTGAGAACATGGATGGGGTGTTGATTTGAAAGTCCCATCCATCATCCAAATTTGACTGTTCACAAGAGTTAAAATGTTATGGTTAGTGCTAAAAATCAAAATTCTTTTTAGTAAGTCTCTATTATCATATAAAAGAAAAGATTCATTGGAGAAAGTCATCAATAAATTACTAGGGATGTTAATATCTTCAAAGTTACGGGGTGTTATTGGGAGTGGATTACTTGATACTTTTTCTCTTTGAACCATCCGCCTAAGGTTGGGGATGGAGGGCATGCTACCTGCAACATGCATCGGTATGTTCTGAGCCACTTCCCTCAGTATTGTTCCACAATTTTCATTGGAGGTGTGTGCGAGAAGTTTGATCTGTTGGACATTTTCTCTTACTTCTATTTCCATTGCAGAAGTAGAGTGGTTATGCTCTGTTGTCCTAACCACGGTTTCTTCCAGAGTAACCGCTCTGCCTGTGCAATGGGAAGAGAAGTATTGCACACACCTCCAATGACATCTGGGTTCAACACTTTTATCTTTACAATAGAGGTACCCATCATACTTAAGAAGGTTATTCCCTGTCCGAGATTTTACATACGATGCACGGTTGCTGCTTGACATTGTTGGTAAATCTGTTTGAATGTAAAAAAAAAAATTTCTATCAGCTATCATTTCTACGCATGTTGCTTAATGAACATAAGTCTTTACAAGATATTTCAGAGAAGTTATCTATGCTTATTCTAGGAAATGATGGATAGAAGGGGGGGTGTGGGTGGTCTTCCTCAAAAAGACACATACTTTTATATCGTAATTATGGGTAGATGGGGGTGTGGGTGGTCTCACCCCACAAATACGCATGCTATTTAAAAGTATTAATGGGTAGATGGGGTGTAAAGGCGGTCTTCACCAATAAAGAAGCATGCCTTTACAACGTTATTATAGGTAGATGGGGGTGTGGGGGGTCTCCCCCCCCCCACAAATACTAATTTATTTATAAGGTTAACATTTGAAGACGAGGGTGTGGGGTGTATCCCCCCACAAATACGCATTTGATTATAATGTACACATTGGAAGATGTGGGGTGTGAGGGATCTCCCCCCACAAATACACAAGCTATTACCATGATATTATGGGAAGATGGGGGCGGGTGGATTTCCCCCCAACCCTCCCCCCAAATTCACTATATTGAAAAAGTAATAAATATTTGGGGGAAGGTAAGTGCTTGAAAAGCATGCATAAATCATAAAACATTCAAAAGGAAAAGCCATGGTAGTCACTTGCACGGTTTTTAAGACTAATTTCTAACTTATAGTTATACTTACTTTGTATATATGTTGGATATTTCGTAGTTTCTTGAAGGATACTGCTTGGTTGTCGTAATCAATGAGATGTAGAATAGAATAGAAATGAATCAAAAGTTTTAATATTTTTAAAACATGTGATCTGTGTTGACTTTCTGGGTGATTTGCTTGTTTTGCTTTGGTCTTTAGTCTCTATCTATTTAAAAAAAACATGGTTGTTAAGTCTTTAAGGGTCATTAGGTTGGCGGGTGGACTTTGTCTTTCCGTCTGCCTTGGTTCCTCCCTTGGCAGCTGGGGAAGTGGATGGCTGGTGGGGTCGGATCACGGGCGGATCGCCGCCGCCATGCTGGTGGTGGCGATCCGCCTGTGATACTAATGGGCCCCTTATTTTTTTCTCATTATATTCTTTTTCAATTTTTAAAAAAGCTTGAATTTTGTTTTTTCAGATTCACTGTTACGCTCTTTTTTTCATTTGTACTCACTCTTTTTTTAAATTTGTAAAAAAACGTGGTAATGGTTTTGTAACTTAAAGCATGTTTGAGTTTAAAAAATGTCTACTTATCTTGTATATCTCTTTGTGTTCTTGTAAATTCCTTTAGTCCCCTGCTTGGTTGTTTGAATCAACTCCACGTTGGTTTTTGTAAGGAATACATTTCTGAAAATAGAATAGACATTGTACAATAAGTGATTGTATTTAGAGTTGTTCTGTCGCCTTGCGGCCGGGGCGCGAAAGGAATAATATGGTGGCGATGTCTATCAGACACCGCCAGCCATATTAAGATAGGCGTTTCTCAATGCCTTTCCATGGCGGCAATGCCGCTACGGAAAGGCATGCGGTCTTCACTTTGACGGCCCCCTGCAGGCTCTCAGAGTGAAGGAGAGTACGGGGTGCACATGGGGGGTACCTGTGGTACCTCCCCTGCATTTACATAATCAAAGCGGCAGGCACCGCAATGTCGATGCCGCTTATCAATTCTGTCTTGACTAGGAATTTTGGCTAACTTTGTCTGTATTCAAGATATTTAAAAATGTAATATCTCGAAATAATTCTTTCATTTCCTAACTCATTTCACGTTGTTGGTTAATGTATTTGTAATTTAATTACCTGTTTATGCCAGTAGATGGCACTGTTGCGTTGCTTTTCTCTCTGGTGAAGCCTTTCTCTCCTCGACGCGTCCGTACTCTCTTGCTTTAACGGTTGAGATGACTGCAAAATGGTGGATGTCCGTTTTTTTTAAATGTGCTTGAAGGTTCTATACATGTATTATCGTTGAAAATATGTATCACAATGCTTTTTAAAAAAAATATTTTATTAAGAATGAATGTGTGATTGTTGACGTTTTAACAAAGTGCTTTTACTTTTACCTTTCTAATTCGTTATTCCGGCATTTTAGTGTACATTGCAGTTAGCTGTATTAAAATAGAAGAAGGACTAGAAATTAAGTGGCGCAGTGTGAATTAACACTCTTTCAAACTCTTTTTCTGTATTTTGAAGTATGACTTTTAAATTTCAAAAATGCTTAATTGCGCACATCTCAGCTTTAAAAATAATGGTATCAATGTACTTCACTCTGCTTTTTGTTTATGCAGAATAAATAACAGCTCGTAACGTATTTATTTAAAGTTACAAACTGGTATTATTTGGGAATGTGCATTTAAAGCTAATGATTTTCGTTGTTTAGGAAGTAGTTGTTTAAAAAGTAGTGGTTAAATACAGTTCGTGGTTTAGCTTTCGTTATTGAGGAAGTCGTGGTTTAGGCAGTAGTGGTTAGGTCATACATTCCTTCTTAGTGTTTTCAGGCAGTGCGGGTTTAGGGACCATCTCAAAAAGTCTCCTAATAAAACAAGGGTCAATTCTACGGGATCCCACCCTTCTGGGGCACTCATCTCTTCCTCTCCCAGGGCTACACAAGCAAGCTGGCGGGGTGGTGCACGGGTTGGTGCAGGGTGGTCCCTCAGGGGACACTGGGGATCAAAATACCGGTGGCCCGCTTGACCACAATTGAAACAAGAAAAGGGCCCCCTCTGAACAGGCCTACCTGTTGAGGGCACTGACCTCTGCTCTTGGGGAGGCTGGAATACCACTGCTTGGTTCCCATGGGAATTACTTTGGGGCCCTCTTGGAAAGTCCGTGGGTTTACCCCTGTCCCCCCACTTCCCTGCTGGGAACCCTGCCCAACTTTGGTGAAGTCTCCCACTAGGCCCTTGCGAACCCTGGTGCTCACCCAGCGGTCCGCCTCCTCAGCAAGCTACCTAGGGTTAGTTAGCTTGCAATCAATCAGGTGCCGGCGTAGCTCAGGAAAACAGTTACTAGATAAACGCCCCCATGCAATTAAATCATACAGTTGCTCAAAAGTTTCTACTTTGCTACCTTTTACCTAGCGCTCCATTGCCCTGCAAAAAAAAGACACATATTCAATCCATGTGGTACCCTCTAACTTCTTGCAGGTCCTAATCCTCTGCCTATACATTTCAGGGGTTAAACCAAAGCGGGTCATCAAAGCCTCCTTCATGTGAACATAAACCATACTACTTTCCTGGGGTAGGCCCAAAGGTACCCCCCCCCCCCTACTACCAAAGCGGCCCCACAATACTCTCCATAATCCTTCTCAGGGACCCGGTGGGACACCATAGCTGACTCATATGCTGCAAACCACTGTCCAATATCTTCACTTTTGTGGAAATCCTTAATAACTTCTTTGGGTATATACACTCTACTCTCAGTATGCACTACAGGTATGCTGCCACCAGCGGGGGAGATTTCTACACTCTTGGCCTTAATCTCCAACTCCCTCAATACTCTCTCATGTTCAAATGTCATCTTCATTCTCTCTACTTCTAACTTCTTGTTCTCTAGGTCCCTCTGACCTTCCATCTTGAGCCTAGCCATCTCCATATTATGCCGCCTATCTCTCTCCCTGTCCTCCATCTCCTCTGGGGAAAGACCCCTTGAGGACACACTCGTGCCCGGGCTAGACAGCACTTTTTCACCAACCAAATCTACTAATTCCACCTGCTGCTCTCCTACATCCTCTCCCTCCTCCCCAGGCCCTCCCATATTCTTAGGAGCATCCCTGGCTTCTAGCCAGGCTTTCAGGGCTTTGTAAAACTCCTCTCTCTTAGTGAGGCCTGCGATAGGGACTGTAAACCTTTTGCCAAAGAACTTGAGCTGCTTGGTATTGTAGGTATCTATTCTCTCTTCTTCCCAGGAGAGATCTTCCGAGGTATTGGATCTGGGCTTGCCCATTGTAGAAATAACTAGCAATATCAATCAAAAATAGTATCAAAAATCTCAAAAATGTATGTGGTTGTGTTATGGTCTGCACTCACTAGTAGTGTACACTATAATTACTGTATACGATCACAAATGCAAGTGCCGATCCTCGCCGCTGACCACCAATGTTAGAAATGGGGGTCTCTAGTTGGCAGTGGCTGGCCACAGTCCAAGTAGGGACCCTTCTTCCTACATCTGAGTAAGGGGGCTACACCCTTTGATAATCTCTGCTCAACCCTGTGGTAACGTAGCACGAGCAGTTAGGCTTATCTCAGAGGCAGTGTGTAAAGCAATTATGATCATACACAGTAACCCAGTGAAGGACACAACAAAGGGACACCACACAAGTAGTTATAAAAAATAAGTATCTTTTTATATAGACTTAACACAAGACCAATGACGGTAAAAACCACTACTGAAAAAGCGGGGTACTATTGAAAACCTGGAAAAAGAGTTCAAAGTGTTCAAATAGGGGTTCAGTTCAAAGCAGTCGTCCCTGCGACCCTTTTACTTACAAAGTACCTGGATTTCGTAGCAAACCAACAAAATGTCGCAAAGGAGCTGCAGCAATGATTTTCTCCACGCTAGCGGGTGCATGCGGGACAAAGGGACAGATTTCTTTATGCTAGGCCAGCGATGCGTTGAATCCTTGCTGCAAGGGAGGATGATGCGCTGATCCTGTTGCGTGTGTGATCTTGTTGCGATGAAAGAAAATGGCGCTCCGCGAGGGAGCAACGATCCGGGTGCGATGCGAGGAAAATGGCGGACGCTCGGCGTCCGCGCTGCGATGATCTCGATGCGATGATCCGGGATCAGCGAGCCTTCGAAAAGCCCGCAAACGTGCGATGCGATGATCTCTGAGGCTAGCGAGCACTTTGGGGCCCACAACGTGCGATGCGATGATATTTGGTTTGCGAGCGCCCGGCAGCAGTAGGTTGTGGATTTTTCTTACGCTCTTCAGCTGTGGTGGCTCGCAACCGGCATTAGCGACGATTTCAGCTCTCTTTTCTCTGTAGTAGAACTAGAGGCCCTTGAACTCACAGGGGCCTCACCTGCAGATAGAAATCCTCACTGGGAAGAATCAGGAGGCTGTTGGAAGAGTCAGATGTGCCTGTGACTCCAGCAGGAGGCTAGCTCTCTTCTAACCCTTGGGTGATTGCTTAGCAAAATAAAAAGTCTCTCAAAAGTCCTTTTCCCTCTTCTTCCACGTCCAAGGGGAACTACTGCAGGCCAGTCCATCCCCTGCAGGCCAGTCCATGAAACAGCATGCAAGCACAAGGACAGTCCTCTCCTGCACATTCCTTCAGTAACACGGACAGAGGTTCCTCTTGACATCAAGGAGCAATACAAAAATCAGGGGTTTAGGCACAGATATTTATACCCCAAAAGCCTTTGTTCTCAGAAGTCTCTGGTCACTGAACCCAGCCAGAACCAGTTCTGCCCAGGCCTTGAGCACTTTGTTTACCAGGCTGCATCCTTCCTTTCAGAAAGAGGGGGTCTGCCATCAGACGCACAGTAGGAGGTGGATCCAGCATTTACCTTGCCAGGCACAGCCCTATTCAGGTTAAGGAGCTACCCTTCCCCAGTACTCAATGCAGATTTCTCTATTCAACCCAGGTCTGACTCAGCCTGTCTTCCCCCTTAAACCCAGGCAGCCAATACACATAACAGCAGAGCACACTGGAGGATAAGCAAGAAAATACCTACTTTATAAAAGTGGTATTTTCAAACACAGAATATAAAAACCAACTTCACTAAAATATGTAGTTTATTATTTTGAGCTCAGGCATACTACACTCGAATTTCTACCAGGTTCCCTGAGTCAGATAGGACTATAAGATTTAATAGCCAGTCTGCCCATCCTAGCCTATGGGGAACAGGTAGCCTTGCAGCAGTGAAAAACAAAATGGAGGGTGATTTGACTACCAGGACATGCTACACATATCAAGCCATGTCCAACCTTACACACTTAATGCACCTACCATAGGGGTGACTGACATGATGCTTAAGGGCAGGGTCAGGGGCTGGGAAGTGTGGGCACTTCATAGACAAGATGGCAGTTCTGGACTGCACGCAGATACTGCAGTGGCAGGTCTGAGGTACACTGGAGCCCGTGATGAGTCTGGCTGATGCATTCAGAGTGGCACTAAGAGGGGCCATGCTAGCTTTAGGAAGGCCAGCGTGAGCAGGCCAGGGTCACCAAACAATATTCCAAGTGTGAGATAATTACGGATTGGATTGCTGACTGAATGTCCTCAGAAGACATGAATGGTTTGACTTTCTTTAGGGTGTTGAGCTGATGATTGGCACCCCTAATAGTGGCACAGAGGTGATCTTGCATGTTTAGATGTTTGTCCAGGGTGGTGCCTAAATATCTAGCACAGTGAACAACATGAGGGGTGCAGTTGAGTGCAGAGAGTTGTTTGATCCAGTCTTGGGTAGGAGCCGAGTGGTTGCGTTGGGAAATCAGAAGGAATTCTGTTTTGAGGGTATTTAACAACAGATGAATAAGTGTTAGCTATTGTTGCATTTTCCAAATTGCATTATTTAGCATTTTTTATGTCCTACATACATATTGTATTGAATGTTGGAGCCTTTCAGAATATTGGAAAGAGGTTCCATGAAAAGGTTGAAGAGAGTGGGCGACAGTGCAGAATCTTGACTTACTCCAGTCGTGACCCGGGTACTGGCAGCAAGTGATTGGTTACACATAGTTCAAATAGCAAATATAAGCTGAAATCGCTTTCATAATAATCATAAATAATTAAATTAAACATAGGCAGAACTGTTGTGTTACAAACGAATGCATATAATTTTGTTTAAAGTCCTATTTAGTATCACGTCCGAACCTTTATAGACTCTTAAAACAGACTCGTAAAACAACAAATGGCCGGTGTTTTTTTCCTGGGAAGGTGGCAAACCCACTCATCTCCCTCCTGGTTGTCACAGCGCCAAGAAACCTTTTGGTGTATGTGCATGCGAAATACGTTTTCGTAACATAAAATAACATATTCCTGCTAAGTGTCACACATCAGGAGTTAGACTAACGCATTTTAGTGCTGTTGTCCACATCACTGCACTAAAATGCATTTGTCATGCATTTATAGCACCCCCTGACCACCCAAAGCGTGTTCTGTATAGGGCTTCATTTATGTAGTGAGCTCGCTGCAGAGTGGGGGAGACAGCGTGCTGTGCACTGTCTGACAAATGCGCATTCTTATGACCAATTACCCAAGAGGATCAAGCCTAGGGTTTCTGTGTCTCATCTGTCCCTCTACACCTCTGGTCATAAATAAAATTATTCCAGCCAGGCAGGTACCAACGTCCCACGTGGTTCTGGGGAATGGAGGAGGCAGCCCTGCCAAGTACCATGCATCAGGGGTTAGACTTACGCATTTGAGTGCTAGTGGACGCATCATCGCACTAAATTGCATTATTCAAGCATTCAGTAATGAAAAGATGAGACACCTGTGGTGTTTGGAGTCCTAGGCTCACATGCTGTATCAATGACCACACGGCATGCTCGGGTACTGGTACTGGAACTGGCCCAGGGCACATGCACCCAGCCCCTTTTATTAACAGGATCACTTGATTGGTCATGCCTGTGATGGGTGGGTGTTAGTGTGTGTTTAACAAGAGGAAACACTAGAACGTGTCCAACCGGACACTACATTCCTCCCATACTTTAATGAAAAGAAACAAACAAAAGTCTAACCTACAAGAAAATAAACAACACATAGCAGCAAATGAGTCTCTTCAGGCTGTCAGCCAGGCAGCCCTGTAGCTTTGAACCGCATGATCAGGATGCTTTAGTCCGCCTTGGCGATGTACTTCAGACTGGTCTAGTCTCATGGTGCTGGAGTCTATTTACAAGGTTCAAGTATTGGTGCATCTGGAGGAGCGATGGTGGAGTCCACTCTGTAGATCTCGCAGGCGCTCAGGTTCCGGTGGACGACAAACCTTCAGCTGTTGGGGATGATCCCAGTGTATGAGGCCTTTCCTTGGAGGCGACATGCTTGATTGTCCTTCTGATTCCTGACAGCTGAGCATCTTCAGACTTGCCTCTCTCGCCTGGACTCCTCTCTCACTGGAGCCTCCTAGAGGGACTTCCTGCCGTGCTGCCATGGGATCGTGTGGACTGTGCGGGCTTCGTGTAGGCCGCGCAAAGGCTTCGTTGAGGAACTGCCAACAGGACCACAACCAAGTCGCTCATGTAGCCGCAGAGGGCGGTGTCTCAGTCTAGATGTTCTCAACATCAGGACTCAGGTTCTGTGCCTTCCTCTGATGGTCTTTGGGCGATCAGTCTTCGACTGTGACCTCCGTGCTTCCCATGCCTGTCGTGGAGCTGCTGCTGAGGCATCTCTCCTATTCGTATTCCCCTCTCACAGGAACTCCGTCAAGGCCCTTGCCTCTGGATTGCCACGTGACTGCGTGGGTTGTGCAGGCCTTTTGTAGGCCGTGCTATGAGGTCGCTGCAGAAGTCCCAACAGGGCCACGGCCAAGCATCGTGTAACCCCAAGAGTGGATGTTCCAATGGTCGGGTATGCTCTACTTTGGCAGGCTTCAGGTTGATGGGGGCACACAGAAGGTTCCTAGGTGAGTAGCCTCATTGAACTCCGGTTGTCTGGAGTGTTCGGATCCACTCTGGTGGTGCGATGCTCCTTGGTGATTGTTAGATTTGGGGGTCTCTAGTTGGCAGAGGTAGGTACCTTTGACCAAATAGGCACCCTTGCGTCTAGTCAGGGTAAGGGAGTAGACTCCTAAAATAACCCCTGCTCACCCCCTTCGTATCTTGGCACAAGCAGGCAGGCTTATCTCAGAGGCAGTGTGTAAAGCATTTGTGAACAGATACAGTAACCCAGTGACAATACTACAGATGGACACCAGACAAGTTGTAGTATAAAAAGAAGTATTTTTATATAGACTTAACACAAGACAACAAACGACAAAAATCCCAAATACTGTACTTTAACAATGGTATAATTAGCTTAGTTCTTTTTAGATGTAAAATGCAACACTAAGTTCAATGTACCTTTAGATGCGTCACGCTATACCACAAAAGTGTTGCAAAGAAGGTGATGCGTGGGTCCCTACTGCTGCCTAGGGGATGCGTCAGTTCTTCTCCGCGTGGTGAGGTGATGCGTCGGTCTCTTACTGCGCTTCGTGGCGATGCAGCTCGCAACGCCATGATGTGATGAAGATCCGGTGCAATGAAACAATATGACGTCTTCTTCTTGATTCGACAACGATGCATGCACGCCCGATGGCTGTGCAGAGACCCAACGATTCTTCTGAGCCTTGACAGGCCCTGCGACGTGCTTCTCCGGCAATGCGACAGCGTCTGCTGCGACGGCGACACTCTGCTCTGGTGATGCGAGGTGCTGTGGGTGATGCGACAACAAGCTTCATCATCTTGAGTCGTGC
The DNA here is from genome assembly GCF_964263255.1 of Lissotriton vulgaris. Classification (NCBI taxonomy): domain Eukaryota; kingdom Metazoa; phylum Chordata; class Amphibia; order Caudata; family Salamandridae; genus Lissotriton; species Lissotriton vulgaris. Next base: position 52,645,755 of record NC_141699.1, on the reverse strand, counting down.
TTCTAGCTTCCAGTGGCACGCAGCCTCATAGAAGAAGCCCAGTTCTAAGAGCAGGCATTTCAATTCCCAGTAAGGGAATGCAGGGGAACTGGTTGGTGAAGTCTGTTGTCCCAGAGACTTCAGCAGGAGGCAAGCTCTATTTCAAGCTCTTGGAGATCCTTTATGAGTGGATTTGAAAGTAGCACAAAGTCCTTTCTCCTCTCTTTGTCAGTCAGGCAACCACTGCAGGCCAATCCCCAAAGCAGCACTAAGCTTAGGGATAGTCTCTGATCAGTCTCTCTGGGTCCTCTCCTCAGGAAAGGTTCTTCTTGTTTCCCAAAGGTGATCTTATTCTCTGGGGTCTGGGTCCCCTCTTTTATACACCAACATCATTTGTCTCTTGGGTTAGAGAGTGTCTGTACCTAGTCCAAAGCAGTTCTGGTCAGTCCTGGAGCACTTTGTTCACAAGACTCCTTCTTTCCTTTCACATTGCAGGGCAGAGACATCAGACGCACCACAGGAGGTGGAGCCAGCATTGTGGAGGGAAGGTACAGCCCTATTCAGGTCCCAGGTGCAACTCCTCCCTCCAATCTACATGCAGATGAGTCTATTCAGCCCTGTGCTGACTCACCCTGTCTCCTGGAATCCCCCAGCCCCTGTTACTCAAACTCCAGACAAGGAATACACAACCTAGCAGAGGCAGGCTTGGATAGTTAGGCAAGAAAATACCTACTTTCTAAAAGTGGTATTTTCAAACACAGAATGCTATAACCAACTTTCCTAAAAGATGTATTTTATCATTCTGGGTTCAGGCATACTAAATTCGAATTTCTACCTGGTTCCCAAAATCAGTTAGGATTATAAGATGACTTTAGACTTCAGTCAAGCTTTATTCGGCTGCTATATTAAACAGGCATAAAAGCACATAGGTAAAAAAAATAATAGAAACATACAACATAGGGATTCCTGCACTGATTTGCTTTGCTGTTGCCGTCCAGACGCTGAGTCTTCGCTGTGCTCCTGTGAGCTTGCCTTCACTTCTACCACCGCTGCTAGCGGTACCCGCTGCGCGGGTCCCGCGTCGCTTGAGGGCACCCTTTGACAGCGCAACTCCCTGAACTGTGAATTTGGGTCTGGGACCTGCAGGGCTGCAAGTGTGTTGTGGGCGCAGGACTCAAAGTCCCAGGAGCGCCCACAACTCACAATCGTCAGCAGCTGGGTCGCTCTCCCTGCAGGCTCCTCCCCTGGCTGGTCAAACGCGGTATTAAGCCGCTTTCTCACCTGTTTCAGCGGATTCCTGCACTGATTTGCTTTGCTGTTGCCGTCCAGACGCTGAGTCTTCGCTGTGCTCCTGTGAGCTTGCCTTCACTTCTACCACCGCTGCTAGCGGTACCCGCTGTACGGGTCCCGCGTCACTTGAGGGCACCCTTTGACAGCGCAACTCCCTGAACTGTGAATTTGGGTCTGGGACCTGCAGGGCTGCGAGCGTGTTGTGGGCGCAGGACTCAAAGTCCCAGGAGCGCCCACAACTCACAATCGTCAGCAGCTGGGACGCTCTCCCTGCAGGCTCCTCCCCTTCCTCTTCAAAAAGTATATCTTCAACTACAGAGTCCCGCTGCGCGGGAGCGCGCAGGAGCGAGCCGAGCGAAGCCCGGGCAAAGGACGGGCCGTCTAAGGCCGTCCAAGGTCGCATAAGGACGGGACGGGCCACCTCTTTTTCATTTTAATTTATTTCATCGTGAATCTTATACCTGGATTAAAACGTTCCAAATCCATATAGTCTTTGTTTCCAGGAGAAACCAGCTACATCGTGGAAGTACCTGCCTGCTGACCACCGACACTGCTAAATCCCACATCTGATATCATAACGGTAACTATTAACAATATACTTTTTTTTTTTTTCTTTTTTGACTGAGACAATCTTTTATGGCATACAAAAAACTAAGATCTTGTACCATTTTTATGAAGAGAATGGGTACAGAGGAAGCTGTAAGAAAATGTTCTGTAAAAGCAGTAAAACAAGGTCAGTTAACTGGCACCCCAGCTATTAGTAAATACTTCATAGCTCTATCTCCTAAAAATCAATCTTGTTTACCTGTACGCGAATCGCCTACAATAATGGAAAAAACTCCACCTAAAGAGGCTTCTGAGTTACCTCCTACGGATGCACAGACTACCTCAATTTCAAGTGATCTAGGTTCTCATTCAAAACCTCAGATTTTACGCTCAACACAGGAGTCTCAAACATCGATACTCGATTCTTCAAATTTAATTACCATCACACCGATAAAACAAATAAATCACCTCTCGGACATCGAGGATCTCTGCCCAAACGATATAATACTGATGGAAAATATTTCTGAGATACAACCAAACCCAGTTAACCTACAAACTGAATCTCACAAACAACTCTTTGATCTCAAAATAGATCTGGATACATCATTGGATACATTTCTTCCAAACAATATGAACTCTACTAACATGGTGACACCTATCTCAAAGGCTCTTTATACTTTACAGGAATTACTTGAATCTGTCCTCTCTTTTTTAGGTAACATTTTAGATAATTCGGATCAAACTCTGGATGTTCAAATTGGCATTTTGAAATTTTTGGTAGAAGAAAAGAAAAAAAAAAGAACATATTGAATTAACAAAAAGTACACAGACTCAAGAGGAAAGAAAAGAGTTCTCCAAATCGTCCCTTTCAACCAAAACTTCAACTCCAGAATCTCAAAATAAATGTGATAATAGTACTCAAACATCTGATCAAAAATCAGTACATCAATCTAACACTAAGACCCAGAAAAACCCCAAGGAGGTCCGAATATATTCTCTAAAGAAACTATTTAGAGAGGAACCTTCATCGATAACCAAAGAGTATCCGATCTTTTCAGTAAAGAATACCAAAATGACAAAAGATACAGACGAAGGAAATGAAATAACTACTCTCGTACCTGTATCAGATGAGGCTGGAGATGAAAAGTCCTGCCAAAAGAAATGTAACAAAAGATCAAAAGGAAAAATCAGAAATAGGAAGCCACTAAGAAGAATTAATAAAAAGAAATCCAGAAAGATCAGATTTGAAAAAGCAATCGTTGACCACAACAATGAGGAAGGACCTCTGGATAAAGTAACAACCAAACAATCTTCGGTAGAGGAACAAAATGAAATAATAAACAAACTGCTCATAAAACAATTGAATCACAAAGCTCCTGAATATATACCTTTCAGAACAAAAAATAGTACTGATCAAACAAATAAAGAAAGCGGGACTAATAAGATGCTATCCCTTAGTGGCGACCAATCTTTGACCAAACATCTACAATTTGAAGAACTCTTCCCAACTGATGATTGTGAGAAGTTGGCCTGATATGTAGTGTTTCCAATTCTGGAACCACTTGGTATCAGTCCAAACAAACCCCAAAGATGTCAGGTTGTAAGTCAACCTTGTTAGACAAGCTATCCTAGTGGTAGCATGGACTAAGCAGCCTTAAAGGCTTAACTTAAGAGGTCGTGTTAAGCGAGCTGTTTTACCACATACAATCCTGTAATCAAATGAAAGGACACCACACAAGTATATATTATAAAAATATATGTATTTATTTCTAAATTACTCCCCAGTACTCTTTATGAGGAAAGGGGCACAAGCGTTAAATCAAAAGCACAGTATAACATACAAAGTTGCACAATTTTGGATAAGGGCCGGTGGCCACTTAAACCATATACTAAAAAAGTGGTATAAGAGATACCAATCGAACAGTGGTTAGGCCTAGGGCCTAGAGATTCGCTGGGAGCAGTCAGGACTAGCAATGCTGAAGTCGGGAGTAGCCCACACGAGACGGGTGCAGCACGGAAAGTGCGGCTCGCACCAATGCAATGTCAATGGTGCGTAAAAGTTACACAAAGTGAATTAAAAGATACTTCCGCTGAACCTAGATAGATGAAACTCAAGACACAGACCCTAGAGGTGTGTACCAGTGTGGGAACACCGGCGTTGCAATGTTACCTCACCCACAGGCCGTGGGTGCACAGGGTCGAAGTGGCGTCGGGTTTTGACACGCAGGCTCTTGGTGCTTGAAGCTGTTGCAGCTGCAGGCGATGTGAAGCAGAAGTGTCCGGTGCGATCCAAGGGTGGATCGAAGTAGCAAAGTACCTGAAAGCAGAGGGGACAGAGTCTGGGTCACTCAGCAGTGACCAGGGTGGAACCAGGACGGAACCAGGCAATGTCGGGCGCAATCAGGTGGTTGTCGATAGGCTTCTCTCCGCTGTCACGTGGGCTCTGGGGCATCTGCGACGTCCAGGAGCAGGTCACGATCTGTCCCACGTAGGCTCTCGCCGTCAGCACCGTCGGCTTCAAGATTGCAGCAAACAGCACTTGGCAAAAGCAATCCACGCGGAACCGGGAGATTGCTTATCACTCGAACCAGGAGGGTCAGAGTGGGGGCTCCTTTTCACAGGAGCTGGTGCAGATCTGGAGCAACCAGAAAAGCAAGTCGTATTTCAGTTTTCGTCGGCACAGGGGCCACAAGCCAGCTGGCAAGTGACCGGGCCAACGCGTCGAGCCAACACAAGCAGAAGGGCCCCACGCAGCACTCGTCGAGTGTGGATGGGTGAGCTTTGGTGCAAGTGGAGCTCGGGGCTGGGGCTTCTCAAACCCCGGTGTACAGCTTCGAGGGTCACTCGTGGGCTGCACGGTCAGCGTCTCGTGGCCTTTTCAAGATGGCGTGCCCCACGCTTCCGGTCGCCTCCACGGGTCTCAGCTCTGCAGGGACTGTGGATCGGGTAGGGAGAAGGCAGGCAAGCTTGATCTCGTCGATCTCTGTCGCTCGAGTTCCGGCGGGAACTGCAACAGAGCAAGGGTCGAGGGCTGGATGTTGCCTGTTTGCACAGGGTGGTCACTCCTTGACCACAAGGGAGATTCTTCAGTCTTCTAACGTCGAGTAGAAAGTCGAAGGGTCCAGAATTCGTTTCTTATGTTTCTTCAGGATGATCTGAGTTGCATTGGCACTGCTCCCACTCTTATTCGAATCTGGTGGGCTGGACATCCTGCTAGGTCCCCTCCTATGGGTGGGACCCAGGAAGGGGGTGGTTACACCCCTTTCCTTTGATCCAGGCCGCGCTGGGACAGGGGCTGGGAGGCCCCAGAACCGGTTTGGCCGGATTATGCAAGGGGCAGCCTTGTGCTCCCCAGGCAGTGTCTGGTTTCTTTGAAACCTCCCTACTACAATCCACTATCTCCTGTCTGGGGTGGTTTGACACCGCCCTGCGACAGGAAACTCTTTGTCCAGGCCACCATATGCTGAGTTTCGGTCAGCAGCAGGAGGCCAGACCCGTGTCTGTGGCAGAGGCATCCATTTTGTGGATCCGAGGCTCTTTTTAAATCAACCGCGTTTCAGTAAAGTAACATGTCTTATCCCTCTAGAAGGGTGGAATGCTACCCCCGTCGCCAGAACTGGCGAGGGGGTAGTATTCCAATTCGTATGACACCTTACACGACATGTTTTGATAAAGCCAAACCAAAGTTGCTATATAACCGCGAGGATTATAAGGCGCTTAAGAGTATATGGTATGGCATTATCCCGGATCAGCTTAGGGAGTTGTTCCCGACAGCTGCAGACAGGCTCAGCTCATGCCAGAGCTCCATCTCACATAAAACCACGCACTCTGCCTCTAGGATTGATGAGGCCTTCCATAGGAGTGGCTCACAGGTTATATATGTGTCCAGATATAGGTTTAGATATAGGTATACTATATCTAAGCAAGGGGTGATTACACCCACTTGCCCCAGCTGAGTGATCAGCCAGTTGTGTCAATTTAAGAACCAGCCAGGGGTGGCAAAAGCTATGCTTCAGCCCCTGGTAGGCCTTGGTGGCACCTATGCCCTGAGCACCTATAGTGCATGGTACAGGGGCTGACAAGGAGTCCATTTCCAATTGTGGTATGTACCTATAGCACATGTATTATAAATTTAGAGAGAGAACAGCAGGCTGGGGGTCTGATTAGCAGGCCCACAGCCTCAGTAAGTCGAAAACCAGTGAAGCAAAAAGCAAAAATTGGGGTGACCATAGGATAGCAGACCCTACTCTCCTACAATGATCTATCGTTAAATCGAGGAAGGATAATCAATTTGCTACAACAAATCTATACGCTACAATCCATCACTAGTAAAGAAATAGATTTAGTCACATTCCCTATAAAAGATAATCGAAAAATTGCGAAAGTAGCCTTCTGGTCATCTGTTGTTCCTGGGATCATTGTAAGGGAAAAAGAAATATTACATAAATATGGCTATGATGTCATAGAAATATTTCCATCAATGAACTATACAATCAAATCGACTGGCCCTCAAAATATTGTTACCAATACCCCAACAAATAACTGGTCTACAAACATCTCTGATCATGTCGATCTGGGGCGAATCAGCTCTAGGAAGGATATTTTAAAAATTCAGGTAAATAATGGTCAAAGGAATGTATGGACCCAATATCAAGAAGAAAAAGAGGTCAGAAAAACAACAGAATCTTGGGCTTGGATATCTGAGGCCTTAAATAGCAACAAACAAGTTCACCGACCGCAATGCACTGTTTAACAGTAACTTAAAGATTACCTCGTGGAATATAGCCGGAAAACTATCCGACAAAATGAACATAGCACTAAAAGATAACCCTGATATTCTAGACATACAGGAAACATGGGCAATAAAATCATTTAAACAGAAGGGTTACTACGTCTATGCAATCCCAGCTATAACAACAAGCAGAGGTCATGCCAAGGGAGGTCTGGCTATTCTCTTAAGCGAGGAACATCAATGGTCTCAAGAAATAATCGACTCCAAATCTGACAATTTTCAATGCATCAAGGTCATACTAAAAACAAATATTTCTGACCAAAAAAAAGCCCTTTTGTTTTTCAACATGTACATTCCTCCAGGCACCTCTCAGGATGCCTTTTTTGTAGAAACCATAGATTCAATGTCTAAGATAATTGAAGAACGAGCTAACACTCCGTATCTAATCGTGGGTGACGTGAATGCGAAAATCTCTAATACTGAAATTGGAAAATGGGCAAAAACATACGAAGATGAGACAATAGAGTTACCTATCCCAATATTTCCAAAAGGAAAAGTCGCTGACAAAAGAGGGAAAATGTTATTAGCATCACTCCCAAGTATAAATGGATCAATCTTGAATGGTTACGTAGAAGGTGATAGACCGGCATCTTATACAAGGCGTGGAAACGGATCCTCTTCTATCATTGATTATCTAATATGTAGTATAGCGATATCGGACACATTCCATCATCTGAAAATTAATTTTACAGAAGACAGCGACCACGCGCTTTTATGCCTAAACACTGGTTGGTCACTAAAATCTGCCTCGTCGAATCCAATTATGCACCTTAATGGGAATATCGAAATTAATAATAAGCAGAGACGTATCTTCTGGAATTCAGGGACCCTAGACTATATAAATGGAAAGATTCTACAAAATAATATTTTAACCAAAATACACTCGGAAGATCAAATAATAAATTTCGAATGCATTATGACAATTCTCAAAAGATCTCTTCTTAATAGGGAAAAAACACGCAAAAATAAAACCTATAAGATCTCCAATGAAAGTATAAACAGGAGGAAACTCAATAAACTTATACGAGGGCAATTCTTAAATTACTCACCCGCTATACAGCAAGAGATAAATAAGTTAAAAAAATCAACTTAGAAGAGATAAGAATAGCAAAAAAAGAATGCTACAGGACAACAATTGGGTGGACATCCACGAAGCGGCAAAACAATACAACCAAAGAAAATACTGGTCTTTGATAGCCAAAATAACTGGAACTAAAAAGAAATTATCTGCCATACCAGTACCACCCCAGGAATGGGAAGCCTATCTAATTGACTTATACAAAGCAAACTCAACTGAAATTGATAGTAATGCCGTTGAAATCTGTTTGAAAAGCGACTTAGTACCAATAGAAAAAAGTACAGCATTTTCTATTGAAAATCACATTAGAAAAGCCAGGAATACTTCTGCGTCAGGCCCTGATCTGATACCGATCAAAGTTCTGCAGTCAAACCCTAAGGAATGGAGTCAGATGTTAACATCACTTTTTAATCTTATTTTTTGTACCAGGAGAATACCAAAATCATGGCAGGGAAGTACAATAATCCCCATATACAAAAAAGGGAATCAAAATGTTGCTAGTAATTACCGCCAAATTGCATTATTGGACGCTACAGGTAAAATTTTCGCTGCGGAGGTACTGGATAGATTAAAAGACTGGTGCTTTTCGCAGGGAATAATACCGATGTATCAAGCTGGTTTTTGTCCTAATCACTCAGTAACAGATAATATCTCAATTCTTCAGACTATTCTTGATAAATACATTGGGAGGAAATCACAATCAGTGTATGCTGCATTTATAGACTATTCCACCGCGTTTGATCGCGTTGATAGACCAACGTTATGGAAAAAATTGAGAAGACTGGGGATTTCTGAAAATTTATTGCAAATCATAATCAAATTACATACGGACACCTGGTCCCAGGTACAAATGGGAAGTGAAAAAGGTCTGACGAAATCAATTAATACTTTGAATGGTCTCAAGCAAGGATGCCTTCTTGCACCAATTCTATTTTCACTATATCTGAGCGATCTACCATGTTACTTACAAAAATGCTCTAGCCTGCCTCCAAAGGTTGCCTTTCAGAGCATACACGCGCTACTATACGCAGATGATATAGTTATGTTAGACCTCACACCTTTTGGTCTCCAAAATTTACTGGACTCTCTAAACGTTTACTCGAAGGATCATTTCTTAATCCCTAATTTAACGAAAACAAAAGTGGTAGCGTTTTCTGGCCGGAAAAAAAGCGCTAAATACCACTGGAAACTTGATGGGATAAGAGTGGAGGAAGTAGATGAATATACTTACCTTGGCAGGATTTTCACTAAGAACTTACAAAACTTTAAACACATAAACAATCTAAAGAAAAAATCTGAGATCCATGCTGGGGCACTCTCCAGATTGTATACTGCTACAGGAAACAGGCATTTCTCCTCATTGCTCAAAGTGTACAAAGTAAAAATACCCTCGGTTTTGTCTTATGCAACTGAACATTTACCTACAAAACAATGGTCTTTTATGGACATTGCCGAAGGAAAGATCTTGAAAAGAATACTAAAGGTTTCTACATCAACATCTGTACAGGCTCTCAGACTGGAATTTGCATTAACAAGCTCATATGCCACAGCTGTGGCAAATGTCATTAGATGGGCCTACAACATCTTGCATGCAAAGAAAGGATCATTGAGATACTTGTTGAAGACTGAGATATTTAAAACAGATTCTCGACAACTTAACTTTTCCAAGAATATGTCTGAAGCATTTAAAATAGCGAACCTTACTGAAGATATTCTGTTATCATGGACAAAGCCCCAGTTAAAACTTTTCTTGAAATGTTTTACTCCAAGATTAAGTTATGATCTCGACTTTATGCATTGTAGTAAGTTATCTACATATAAAACTTACATAGAGTCGTTGGAATATAAGCAATTACGGCCATATCTGGGGCTTTGCCTTACACATGGAGCAAGAAGGTCCATAACTATGCTGCGCTTAGGCATCCTCCCTGTTTCCGCCTTTACATCCAAATGGTCACCAGGAGACTCTCCTACTTGTAACCTCTGTCTAGGTGGTGATCAAGACATTGTGCATATTTTATTTGTTTGTCCTCACGCAAGTGTAGTTAAAGCGCGGGCAAGATATCTTGAGCCGATATATCAGAAATGCAATATTACTACAGTAAACAACTTACTAGTATTATGTAAACAACCGACTGACGAATGGGTTTGCTATAATTTCTACAAATTTCTAAAATCTTTTTTAATACTATATTGATGGTTATGCTTATTGTTTGTAAACTGTTTTTAAATTTGTGGTCCTCAGTTGAGTACCAAAGCAAATAAAAAACTTTGACTTGACTTGACTACAACATACTATTTACAAATAGAATAAAAATGTGGAGGGCACAATACAAGCCATTTACAGGATTCTACTGATGATTTCTCACTGTTATTTTAACTGCAGATTCTCCATCTATCTTTTAGTTTCTAAGAACTGCATGCCCTCCTTTTTTAGTATTTTTCTAGTAATATTCTTCATAGTGGATGGGGTGTTAGAATACTCAAGATACACAGCGATATCGTCCAGGTAGGCGGCGCTGAACTCCTCGAGCCCCGCCAAGACCTGGTTCACCAGTCGCTGAAAAGTAGCTGGAGCATTCTTCATGCCGAACGGCATGACCTTGAAGTGGTAGTGGCCATCGGGAGTGGAAAAGGCGGATCGTTCTTGAGCCCGGGGTGTGAGACCGATCTGCCAGTAGCCCGCCGTCAGGTCGAAGATGCTGAGGTAGCGGGCAGCCCCCATGCGGTCGATCAGTTCATCTGCTCGGGGGATGGGATGAGCGTCGGTTCTGGTGACAGCGTTCAAGCCCCGATAGTCGACGCAGAATCGGAGCTCAGGGGTGGTGCCGGGGGCAGCAGCTTTGGGGACCAGCACGACCGGGCTGGCCCAGGGGCTGTCCGAAGGCTCGATGACCCCGATCGTGAGCATCTTTGACACCTCCTCTTGGATGCAGGCCCGTACCCGATCTGGTACGCGGTACGCCCGATGCCTGATAGGGGGACTGTCCCCAGTGTCCACGTCATGCAAGCACCAGGGGGTGACCCCTGGGGTGAGGGAAAACAGGGTCGCGAATTGCAGCAGGAGGTCCCGGCAGCCTTGGCGCTGTTCCGGGGTGAGGGCATCTGAGAGTCGGACCCCGTCCACGGAACCATCTTTTTCCCCGGTCCTTAGGAGATCAGGGAGAGGCTCGGAGTCTTCTTCCGCTCCGCTGTCTGTAGCCATCAGGAGGCTGAGCTCCGAGCGCACAAAGTGGGGTTTGAGTCTATTGGCGTGGAGGACCCGGAGGGGGTTCCGTGGAGATTCCATATCGATGAGATAGGTGACGGGGCTCTTGCGCTCGACCACTTTGAAGGGCCCCGTCCACTTGTCCTGCAAGGCACATGGTTCGGTGGGGGACATCACCCACACTTGTTGGCCAGGTTCGAATTCGATGGAGGAGGCATTTTGATCGTACCATTTTTTCATGTCCTCCTGACTGGCCTCCAGGTTCGCTTTCGCCATTTCTCTGAATCGCCTGGTTTGATTGCGTAGGGTCAGGAGGTACTTGAAGACATTTGGGGGGGTCTTTAGGGGGGCCATCTCCCAACCTTCTTTGACTAGGCTGAGGGGCCCTCTCACCGGGTGTCCATACAAGAGTTCGAACGGGCTGAAGCCGAGGGACTTCTGGGGGACTTCTCGATATGCGAAGAGGAGGCACGGCAGTAGCACATCCCACTGGCGACGGAGGGGCTCTTCCAACCCCCCAATCATCCCTTTGAGCGTGCGGTTGAACTGCTCGACGAGTCCGTTTCCTTGAGGGTGATAGGGGGTCGTGAATCGGTAGGTGACCCCGCACCGTTGCCAGAGGGACTTCATATATTTTGAAATAAAGTTTGTGCCTCTGTCGCTGACGACTTCTCGGGGAAAGCCCACCCGGGAGAAGATCCCCATTAAGGCCCGGCCGACCACCGGGGCTGTTACAGTTCGCAGGGGAACAGCCTCGGGGTAGCGGGTGGCGTGGTCCACCAGTACCAGGATGAACCGATGTCCTTGTGCTGTACGGGGTCCAGGGGCCCCACAATGTCTATGCCCACCCTCTCGAACGGGGTGGTGACAACTGGGAAGGGTTGCAGAGGTGCTTTAAGTTTGCGTCCGCTTTTCCCGCTGGCCTGGCACGTGGGGCAGGACCAGCAGTGGTTAAGGACGTCGTTTCTCATCTTGGGCCAGAAAAAGTGGGTCACCAGGCGACGGTAGGTTTTGTCTTGACCCAGGTGTCCAGCCAGGGGGACATCGTGGGCCAAATTTAACAAGAAGTCTCTAAAACGGAGAGGCACCACCAGCACTCGACTGGCCCCTAACTCCGCGATTCTCTGTTCACTGTACAACAGGTCGTTGTCACAATAGATCCAATGGGCTCCGGTGGTGTCCCCTGCGCTCTGGGCGAGGGCTTGCTGGCGGAGTCCCTCGAGGGAGGGACAGGTCTTCTGTTCTTGACGGAACTGTTCCTGGGTGGGCCCCCCCTCTTGACACATCTGAGCCAGGCTGGGAAGGTCCTGGGGCTGAGCGAGCCCTTCGGGAGTTTGTTCTGGGGGGTCCGTGTCCTCTACTGGAGCGATCCGGGGAGGAGGTGCTGGCCATTCGGGTTCTTCTGGTCGGGGGATGGTACGGGCGGCCATGGACCGGGTGGTTACACACGCCCAGTCCGGGAGGCCCAACATCCCCAGGTGTTCTCTTCTTTCTATGGCGGTCCACGGGGAACTCTCAAGATCATTTCCCAGGAGACAGTCCACGGGGGCGTCATCTCGGACCGTCACCTTCAACATGCCGGATACTCCTCCCCATTCGAAGGGGATGCAGGCCATCCGACATAGACTCTCCGAATTGTCGGCTGAACGGACGGGGCAGAGAATGTTCGGCAGGATCTGCTCTGGGTTCACAAGGTGACAGCGGACGGCCGTCACACTGGCCCCTGTGTCACGTAGGGCTTCGGTCCTGCGCCCATTAATGTTCACCCACTGACTATATTTTCTGGTGTTGGCGGGTAGGGGAGCCCGCGGGACCATGTCTCTTCCCCCTAGGCACGCTAGAACCATGGCGGCCGGTTCCCACTCTTGTTGTTCTTGTTCGCATTCCTCCTGTTCTTCGGAGATTTGTTCTCCCCCAGGGCGGCGGCAGCTACCTGGCGGGGTCTCGGAGTCTGGTTCTGTGGACAGTTCGGGTCATTGGCGTAGTGGCCGACTCGCTGGCATCGGTGACATGTGACATTGGCTCGGAACCCCGGGCGCACCGGGGGGTTGCCCCGGTTGGCCGGGGGCGGGGTGCTTGCAGCGGGAGCGGCCGGGACGGTGTCTCTTCCTCGTCCCTGGCCTCCTCCTCCTCCTCGGGGACGGTGCTGACCTTGGTTGTTCCGGTTCTGTTCGTGTGGCCCACTCCGGCCTACTCGAGTGCTCTCCCACCGGTCAGCCTCGGCGGCGAGCTGCCGTGGGTCAGCCAATTTACTGTCGAGGAGGTGCTGCCTGAGCTCGACGAAGCAGTTGTTAGAGAGGTGCTCCCACACCATGAGATTAAAAATTTGCTCGTAGGTTGTTACATGGCTTCCCTTGATCCAACCCTCGAAGGCTCGGCTGAAATAGTTTACATATTCCACCCAAGTTGTACCCGGGATCCGGGTGCAGTCTCGGAACCTCTGGCGGTACATTTCGGGTGTGAGCCCATATCGGGTGAGGAGGGCCGCCTTCATGTGGTCATAGGAGGTCATCAGATGGTCTGGGAGCTGTAGCAGGGCATCGCGGCCTTCATTGACGAACCTCCCCCCTAGACCGGCTCCCCAGTCACTTCGATCAATCCGGTAGGAGGTCATGGCGATCTCGTAGGCCTTGAACCACTGTTGTATGTCGTCATCTCGGAAATATTCTCGAACAACATCTTTGGGGATGTGTACTTTCTTTTCTGTCGCTCCTGGGGTGCGCGGTTGCTCGGGCATCCCCAGTTCTTTGTTCTGTTTCCGTAGGTTTATTTCTGCTAGATTGCGCTCGTGTTCGTACGCTAATCTCTTTTCTTCAAGCTCTCTCTGCCTCTGTTTTTCTTCCCGTTCTTCTCGGAGTCGCAAATGTTCTAGGTTCAGTTTCTGTTCGGCTAATTTGAGCTCACTGTCCATTTTGAGTCGGGCCATTTCTAACTCATGCAGTCTGCTTTTTTCTCTCTCTTGGATCTCTTCCTGCGAGAGACCCGTTCTTCGCTCCTCGGGAGCCGTGGTGTTCCTCTCTGATGCTGCAACGTTTTGGTCCGGGGGTCTGACGGCCCCGGTTTCTGCCCATGACTCAATGGCGTGCTTGAAATCGTCTTTAGTACTCAGACCGGTGGTAGCAATGCCTAGTTCAATGCAGAATTGTTTCAATTCACGATGGCTGTATTCTTCCAATTTCTCCATCTGGAATTTCTCGGTGGATCCGCTCTCTTTGGTTGTCATTGTGTTTCCGTCGTGGGGTGAGCTACTCTCTGTACGATTACGCGTTGATTCAGATTGCGCCGCTGGCCACCAATGTTAGACGGACCGGGAGGGTCGGCCGAGGACAATGGGAGAGGTCTCCAGGGAGAACCCCTCCAGCGATCGTACAGACAAGTAACTTCCCCCCCACAGACGTACACCACACAAAGATAAGGTTTAACGTTCTTTATAAGAGATCTTTAAGTATGGTAGAATGGTACAAGGAGGTCTGGACTCAGGGGTCCCCTCGATTCTAGTCTCTTGGATAGGAAGGGGGTAGCGGCACAGTCTTATTACCAATCTGGTAGATGCGATGATATGATGAATAGCTCACAATCCTTGAGCTCGGCGTTCTAGATGGACGGGCCGCGGCAGCGCCGGCAGGTCCCGAGATGATCGTAGGTAGCGACGGTCCGCGGCGGCGCCAGCAGGTCCCGAGGAAGGTGGTAGTTACAACGGTCCGCGGCCGTGCCAGCAGGTCCCGACGAAGATGAAGGATGCAGAGGGTTGCGGCAGCGCCAGCAGGCAGGACGATAGTTCGCAAGGCAGGACTACGGCAGCGCCCGTAGTCCGTCAAGGATGAGTTCTTCACGGTGTCTCTCGACTCCAGTATACAACTGCCTTCCTGCTCTGGAGCTGCCCCAGATATAGGTCTGGCGCCCTTTGATGTCCGGACCCTCGCACTTGGAGGTCGGGAGGTCCGGGATGAGGGAGTCCAGACACCCAGCAGGGGGGTGGAGCCAGCGCCCGGGGGAGCTGGGGGGCGATCGGCACCTGGTGGGGGAGAACCATCGACACTTCTTTCCCCCATTGGTCTGCCAAGTGGTCCGTTCACCTCCTGGGTGGATAGTGGTGCCGGGATGTCGGGGCCTGGCCAGGCCCAGGGTTAGGGTCGATCTGAGGCCACACGGCCTCGTGGTGCAGTTTCCAAGATGGCGGCCGGGCCGGGCGAGGGCCGGTAGTGGTTCGGCCCCATGATCCAGAGATGTCCGGGGGCAGGAATCCCGTAGGAGACGGGTTGCGGGGTGCTTCCGTGGGTAACACCTGGAGAGCCGGGGCTTGGGCCCTGTCATGCGGGGGGGAAGCAAGCCCTTCCTGTGGCCTGTCCAACACTCTGCCAGCTCCTGTCACCCTTAACCTGTGCCTGCTCTCCCTGACTGCACTGTCAACACTGCCAGCTCCTGTCACCCTTAACCTGCCCCTGCGCTCCCTAACTGCTCTGTCCCACTGCCAGCTCCTGTCACCCTTAACCTGCCCCTGAGTTCCCCAACTGCAATGTCCCACCGCCAGCTGCTGTCACCCTTAACCTGCCCCTGCGTTCCCTAACTGCACTGTCCCACTGCCAGCTCCTGTCACCCTTAACCTGCCCCTGTGCTCCCTAACTGCACTGTCCCACTGCCAGCTCCTGTCCCCCTTAACCTGCCTCTGCGTTCCCTAACTGCTCTGTCCCACTGCCAGCTCCTGTCACCCTTAACCTGCCCCTGCGCTCCCTAACTTCTCTGTCCCACTGCCAGCTCATGTCACCCTTAACCTGCCCCTGCGTTCCCTAACTGCAATGTCCCACTGCCAGCTGCTGTCACCCTTAACCTGCCCCTGCGTTCCCTGACTGCACTGTCCCACTGCCAGCTCCTGTCACCCTTAACCTGCCCCTGCGTTCCCTGACTGCTCTGTCCCACTGCCAGCTCCAGTCACCCTTAACCTGCCCCTGCGTTCCCTGACTGCTCTGTCCCACTGCCAGCTCCTGTCACCCTGAACCTGCCCCTGCACTCCCTGACTGCTCTGTCCCACTGCCAGCTCCTGTCACCCTGAACCTGCCCCTGCACTCCCTGACTGCTCTGTCCCACTGCCAGCTCCTGTCGCCCTGAACGTGCCCCTGCACTCCCTGACTGCTCTGTCCCACTGCCAGCTCCTGTCACCCTGAACCTGCCCCTGCCCTCCCTGACTGCTCTGTCCCACTGCCAGCTCCTGTCACCCTGAACCGCCCCTGCACTCCCTGACTGCTCTGTCCCACTGTCAGCTCCTGTCACCCTGAACCTGCCCCTGCACTCCCTGGGTGCCATGTCCCACTGCCAGCTCCTGTCACCCTTAACCTGCCCCTGAGCTCCCTGACTGCACTGTCCCATTGCCAGCTCCTGTCACCCTTAACCTGCCCCTGAGCTCCTTGACTGCACTGTCCCTCTGCCAGCTCCTGTCAACCTTAACAGGCTTCTGAGCTCCCTGACTTCTCTGTCCCACTGCCAGCTCTTGTCACCTCGAACCTGCCCCTGCACTCCCTGGGTGCACTGTCCCACTGCCAGCTCCTGTCACCCTTAAACTGCCCCTGAGCTCCCTGGGTGCACTCTCCCACTGCCAGCTCCTGTCACCCTTAACGTGCCCCTGAGCTCCCTGGGTGCACTGTCCCACTGCCAGCTCCTGTCACCCTTAACCTGCCCTAGAGCTCCCTGGGTGCACTGTCCCACTGCCAGCTCCTGTCACCCTTAACCTGCCCCTGCGCTCCCTGGGTGCACTGTCCCACTGCCAGCTCCTGTCACCCTTAACCTGCCCCTGAGCTCCCTGGGTGCACTGTCCCACTGCCAGCTCCTGTCACCCTTAACCTGCCCCTGAGCTCCCTGGGTGCACTGTCCCACTGCCAGCTCCTGTCACCCTTAACCTGCCCCTGCGCTCCCTGACTGCACTGCCTTTCTTTCAGCTCCTGTCACCCTTAACCTGCCCCTGCGCTCCCTGGGTGCACTGTCCCACTGCCAGCTCCTGTCACCCTTAACCTGCCCCTGAGCTCCCTGGGTGCACTGTTCCACTGCCAGCTCCTGTCACCCTTAACCTGCCCCTGAGTTCCCTGGGTGCACTGTCCCACTGCCAGCTCCTGTCACCCTTAACCTGCCCCTGCACTCCATGACTGCCCTGTCCCACTTCCAGCTCCTGTCACCCTGAACCTGCCCCTGCACTCCCTGACTGCTCTGTCCCACTGCCAGCTTCTGTCACCCTGAAACTGCCCCTGCACTCCCTGGGTGCACTGTCCCACTGCCAGCTCCTGTCACCCTTAACCTGCCCCTGAGCTCCCTGACTGCACTGTCCCACTGCCAGCTCCTGTCACCCTTAACCTGCTCCTGAGCTCCCTGACTGCACTGTCCCTCTGCCAGCTTCTGTCAACCTTAATCTGCCCCTGAGTTCCCTGGGTGCACTGTCCCACTGCCAGCTCCTGTCACCCTTAACCTGCCCCTGCACTCCATGACTGCCGTGTCCCACTTCCAGCTCCTGTCACCCTGAACCTGCCCCTGCACTCACTGACTGCTCTGTCCCACTGCCAGCTTCTGTCACCCTGAAACTGCCCCTGCACTCCCTGGGTGCACTGTCCCACTGCCAGCTCCTGTCACCCTTAACCTGCCCCTGAGCTCCCTGACTGCACTGTCCCACTGCCAGCTCCTGTCACCCTTAACCTGCCCCTGCACTCCCTGACTGCACTGCCTTTCTTTCAGCTCCTGTCACCCTTAACCTGCCCCTGCGCTCCCTGGGTGCACTGTCCCACTGCCAGCTCCTGTCACCCTTAACCTGCCCCTGCACTCCATGACTGCCCTGTCCCACTTCCAGCTCCTGTCACCCTGAACCTGCCCCTGCACTCCTTGACTGCTCTGTCCCACTGCCAGCTTCTGTCACCCTTAAACTGCCCCTGCACTCCCTGGGTGCACTGTCCCACTGCCAGCTCCTGTCACCCTTAACCTGCCCCTGAGCTCCCTGACTGCACTGTCCCACTGCCAGCTCCTGTCACCCTTAACCTGCCCCTGAGCTCCCTGACTGCACTGTCCCTCTGCCAGCTTCTGTCAACCTTAACATGCCCCTGAGCTCCCTGACTTCTCTGTCCCACTGCCAGCTCCTGTCACCCTGAACTTGCCCCTGCACTCCCTGGGTGCACTGTCCCACTGACAGCTCCTGTCACCCTTAACCTGCCCCTGAGCTCCCTAGGTGCACTGTCCCACTGCCAGCACCTGTCACCCTTAACCTGCCCCTGAGCTCCCTGGGTGCACTGTCCCACTGCCAGCTCCTGTCACCCTTAACCTGCCCCTGAGCTCGCTGGGTGCACTGTCCCACTGCCAGCTCCTGTCACCCTTAACCTGCCCCTGCGATCCCTGGGTCCACTGTCCCACTGCCAGCTCCTGTCACCCTTAACCTGCTCCTGAGCTCGCTGGGTGCACTGTCCCACTGCCAGCTCCTGTCACCCTTAACCTGCCCCTGAGCTCCCTGGGTGCACTGTCCCACTGCCAGCTCCTGTCACCCTTAACCTGCCCCTGCGCTCCCTGACTGCACTGCCTTTCTGCCAGCTCCTGTCACCCTTAACCTGCCCCTGCGCTCCCTGGGTGCACTGTCCCACTGCCAGCTCCTGTCACCCTTAACCTGCCCCTGAGCTCCCTGGGTGCACTTTCCCACTGCCAGCTCCTGTCACCCTTAACCTGCCCCTGAGCTCCCTGGGTGCACTGTCCCACTGCCAGCTCCTGTCACCCTTAACCTGCCCCTGCGCTCCCTGACTGCACTGCCTTTCTGCCAGCTCCTGTCACCCTTAACCTGCCGATGCGCTCCCTGAGTGCACTGTCCCACTGCCAGCTCCTGTCACCCTTAACCGGCCCCTGAGCTCCCTGAGTGCACTGTCCCACTGCCAGCTCCTGTCACCCTTAACCTGCCCCTGAGCTCCCTGGGTGTACTGTCCCACTGCCAGCTCCTGTCACCCTTAACCTGTCCCTGAGCTCCCTGGGTGCACTGTCCCACTGCCAGCTCCTGTCACCCTTAACCTGCCCCTGCGCTCCCTGACTGCACTGCCTTTCTGCCAGCTCCTGTCATCCTTAACCTGCCCCTGCGCTCCCTGGGTGCACAGTCCCACTGCCAGCTCCTGTCACCCTTAACCTGCCCCTGAGCTCCCTGGGTGCACCGTCCCACTGCCAGCTCCTGTCACCCTTAACCTGCCCCTGAGCTCCCTGGGTGCACTGTCCCCCTGCCAGCCACTGTCACCCTTAACCTGCCCCTGTGCTCCCTGACTGCTCTGTCCCACTGCCAGCTCCTGTCAACCTTAACCTGCCCCTCCGCTCCCCGACTGCACTGTCCCTCTGCCAGCTCCTGTCACACTTAACCTGTGCCTGCTCTCCCTGACTGCACTGTCAACACTGCCAGCTCCTGTTACCCTTAACCTGCCCCTGCGCTCCCTAAGTGCTCTGTCCCACTGCCAGCTCCTGTCACCCGTAACCTGCCCCTGCGTTCCCTAACTGCAATGTCCCACTGCCAGCTGCTGTCACCCTTAACCTGCCCCTGCGTTCTCTAACTGCACTGTCCCACTGCCAGCTCCTGTCACCCTTAACCTGCCCCTGCGCTCCCTAACTGCACTGTCCCACTGCCAGCTCCTGTCACCCTTAACCTGCCTCTGCCTTCCCTAACTGCTCTGTCCCACTGCCAGCTCCTGTCACCCTTAACCTGCCCCTGCGCTCCCTAACTCCTCTGTCCCACTGCCAGCTCATGTCACCCTTAACCTGCTCCTGCGTTCCCTAACTGCAATGTCCCACTATTAGCTGCTGTCACCCTTAACATGCCCCTGCGTTCCCTGACTGCACTGTCCCACTGCCAGCTCCTGTCACCCTTAACCTGCCCCTGCGTTCCCTGACTGCTCTGTCCCACTGCCAGCTCCAGTCACCCTTAACCTGCCCCTGCGTACCCTGACTGCTCTGTCCCACTGCCAGCTCCAGCCACCCTTAACCTGCCCCTGCGTTCCCTGACTGCTCTGTCCCACTGCAGCTCCTGTCACCCTTATCCTGCCCCTGAGCTCGCTGGGTACACTGTCCCACTGCCAGCTCCTGTCACCCTTAACCTGCCCCTGAGCTCCCTGGGTGCACTGTCCCACTGCCAGCTCCTGTCACCCTTAACCTGCCCCTGCGCTCCCTGACTGCACTGCCTTTCTGCCAGCTCCTGTCACCCTTAACCTGCCCCTGCGCTCCCTGGGTGCACTGTCCCACTGCCAGCTCCTGTCACCCTTAACCTGCCCCTGAGCTCCCTGGGTGCACTGTCCCACTGCCAGCTCCAGTCACCCTTAACCTGCCCCTGCGTACACTGACTGCTCTGTCCCACTGCCAGCTCCAGTCACCCTTAACCTGCCCCTGAGCTCCCTGGGTGCACTGTCCCACTGCCAGCTCCTGTCACCCTTAACCTGCCCCTGAGCTCCCTGGGTGCACTGTCCCACTGCCAGCTCCTGTCACCCTTAACCTGCCCCTGAGCTCCCTGGGTGCACTGTCCCACTGCCAGCTCCTGTCACCCTTAACCTGCCCCTGAGCTCCCTGGGTGCACTGTATCACTGCCAGCTCCTGTCACCCTTAACCTGTCAGTGAGCTCCCTGGGTGCACTGTTCCACTGCCAGCTCCTGTCACCCTAAACCTGCCCCTGCGCTCCCTGACTGCACTGCCTTTCTGCCAGCTCCTGTCACCCTTAACCTGCCCCTGCGCTCCCTGGGTGCACAGTCCCACTGCCAGCTCCTGTCACCCTTAACCTGCCCCTGAGCTCCCTGGGTGCACTGTCCCACTGCCAGCTCCTGTCACCCTTAATCTGCCCCTGCGCTCCCTGACTGCTCTGTCCCACTGCCAGCTCCTGTCAACCTTAACCTGCCCCTGCGCTCCTCGACTGCACTGTCCCTCTGCCAGCTCCTGTCACCCTTAACCTGTGCCTGCTCTCCCTGACTGCACTGTCAACACTGCCAGCTCCTGCCACCCTTAACCTGCCCCTGCGCTCCCTAACTGCTCTGTCCCACTGCCAGCTCCTGTCACCCTTAACCTGCCCCTGCGTTCCCTAACTGCAATGTCCCACTGCCAGCTCCTGTCACCCTTAACCTGCCCCTGCGTTCCCTAACTCCTCTGTCCCACTGCCAGCTCCTGTCACCCTTAACCTGCCCCTGCGCTCCCTAACTGCACTGTCCCACTGCTAGCTCCTGTCACCCTTAACCTGCCTCTGCGTTCTCTAACTGCTCTGTCCCACTGCCAGCTCCTGTCACCCTTAACCTGCCCCTGCGCTCCCTAAATCCTCTGTCCCACTGCCAGCTCATGTCACCCTTAACCTGCCCCTGCGTTCCCTAACTGCAATGTCCCACTGCCAGCTGCTGTCACCCTTAACCTGCCCCTGAGCTCCCTGGGTGCACTGTCCCACTGCCAGCTCCTGTCACCCTTAACCTGCCCCTGAGCTCCCTGGGTGCACTGTCCCACTGCCAGCTCCTGTCACCCTTAACCTGCCCCTGAGCTCCCTGGGTGCACTGTCCCACTGCCAGCTCCTGTCACCCTTAACCTGCCCCTGAGCTCCCTGGGTGCACTGTATCACTGCCAGCTCCTGTCACCCTTAACCTGTCAGTGAGCTCCCTGGGTGCACTGTTCCACTGCCAGCTCCTGTCACCCTAAACCTGCCCCTGCGCTCCCTGACTGCACTGCCTTTCTGCCAGCTCCTGTCACCCTTAACCTGCCCCTGCGCTCCCTGGGTGCACAGTCCCACTGCCAGCTCCTGTCACCCTTAACCTGCCCCTGAGCTCCCTGGGTGCACTGTCCCACTGCCAGCTCCTGTCACCCTTAATCTGCCCCTGCGCTCCCTGACTGCTCTGTCCCACTGCCAGCTCCTGTCAACCTTAACCTGCCCCTGCGCTCCTCGACTGCACTGTCCCTCTGCCAGCTCCTGTCACCCTTAACCTGTGCCTGCTCTCCCTGACTGCACTGTCAACACTGCCAGCTCCTGCCACCCTTAACCTGCCCCTGCGCTCCCTAACTGCTCTGTCCCACTGCCAGCTCCTGTCACCCTTAACCTGCCCCTGCGTTCCCTAACTGCAATGTCCCACTGCCAGCTCCTGTCACCCTTAACCTGCCCCTGCGTTCCCTAACTCCTCTGTCCCACTGCCAGCTCCTGTCACCCTTAACCTGCCCCTGCGCTCCCTAACTGCACTGTCCCACTGCTAGCTCCTGTCACCCTTAACCTGCCTCTGCGTTCTCTAACTGCTCTGTCCCACTGCCAGCTCCTGTCACCCTTAACCTGCCCCTGCGCTCCCTAAATCCTCTGTCCCACTGCCAGCTCATGTCACCCTTAACCTGCCCCTGCGTTCCCTAACTGCAATGTCCCACTGCCAGCTGCTGTCACCCTTAACCTGCCCCTGCGTTCCCTGACTGCACTGTCCCACTGCCAGCTCCTGTCACCCTTAACCTGCCCCTGCGTTCCCTGACTGCTCTGTCCCACTGCCAGCTCCAGTCACCCTTAACCTGCCCCTGCGTTCCCTGACTGCTCTGTCCCACCGCCAGCTCCTGTCACCCTGAACCGCCCCTGCAATCCCTGACTGCTCTGTCCCACTGCCAGCTCCTGTCACCCTGAACCTGCCCCTGCACTCCCTGGGTGCCATGTCCCACTGCCAGCTCCTGTCACCCTTAACCTGCCCCTGAGCTCCCTGACTGCACTGTCCCATTGCCAGCTCCTGTCACCCTTAACCTGCCCCTGAGCTCCCTGACTGCACTGTCCCTCTGCCAGCTCCTGTCACCCTTAACATGCCCCTGAGCTCCCTGACTTCTCTGTCCCACTGCCAGCTCCTGTCACCCTGAACCTGCCCCTGCACTCCCTGGGTGCACTGTCCCACTGCCAGCTCCTGTCACCCTTAACCTGCCCCTGAGCTCCCTGGGTGCACTGTCCCACTGCCAGCTCCTGTCACCCTTAACCTGCCCCTGAGCTCCCTGGGTGCACTGTCCCACTGCCAGCTCCTGTCACCTTTAACCTGCCCCTTCGCTCCCTGACTGCACTGCCTTTCTGCCAGCTCTTGTCACCCTTAACCTGCCCCTGCGCTCCCTGGGTGCACTGTCCCACTGCCAGCTCCTGTCACCCTTAACCTGCCCCTGAGCTGGGTGCACTGTCCCACTGCCAGCTCCTGTCACCCTTAACCTGCCCCTGAGCTCCCTGGGTGCACTGTCCCACTGCCAGCTCCTGTCACCCTTAACCTGCCCCTGCGCTCCCTGACTGCACTGCCTTTCTTTCAGCTCCTGTCACCCTTAACCTGCCCCTGCGCTTCCCGGGTGCACTGTCCCACTGCCAGCTCCTGTCACCCTTAACCTGCCCCTGAGCTCCCTGGGTGCACTGTCCCACTGCCAGCTCCTGTCACCCTTAGCCTGCCCCTGAGTTCCCTGGGTGCACTGTCCCACTGCCAGCTCCTGTCACCCTTAACCTGTTCCTGAGCTCCCTGGGTGCACTGTCTCACTGCCAGCTCCTGTCACCCTTAACCTGCCCCTGAGCTCCCTGGGTGCACTGTCCCACTACCAGCTCCTGTCACCCTTAACCTGCCACTGAGCTCCCTGGGTGCACTGTCCCACTGCCAGCTCCAGCCACCCTTAACCTGCCCCTGCGTTCCCTGACTGCTCTGTCCCACTGCAGCTCCTGTCACCCTTATCCTGCCCCTGAGCTCGCTGGGTACACTGTCCCACTGCCAGCTCCTGTCACCCTTAACCTGCCCCTGAGCTCCCTGGGTGCACTGTCCCACTGCCAGCTCCTGTCACCCTTAACCTGCCCCTGCGCTCCCTGACTGCACTGCCTTTCTGCCAGCTCCTGTCACCCTTAACCTGCCCCTGCGCTCCCTGGGTGCACTGTCCCACTGCCAGCTCCTGTCACCCTTAACCTGCCCCTGAGCTCCCTGGGTGCACTGTCCCACTGCCAGCTCCAGTCACCCTTAACCTGCCCCTGCGTACACTGACTGCTCTGTCCCACTGCCAGCTCCAGTCACCCTTAACCTGCCCCTGAGCTCCCTGGGTGCACTGTCCCACTGCCAGCTCCTGTCACCCTTAACCTGCCCCTGAGCTCCCTGGGTGCACTGTCCCACTGCCAGCTCCTGTCACCCTTAACCTGCCCCTGAGCTCCCTGGGTGCACTGTCCCACTGCCAGCTCCTGTCACCCTTAACCTGCCCCTGAGCTCCCTGGGTGCACTGTATCACTGCCAGCTCCTGTCACCCTTAACCTGTCAGTGAGCTCCCTGGGTGCACTGTTCCACTGCCAGCTCCTGTCACCCTAAACCTGCCCCTGCGCTCCCTGACTGCACTGCCTTTCTGCCAGCTCCTGTCACCCTTAACCTGCCCCTGCGCTCCCTGGGTGCACAGTCCCACTGCCAGCTCCTGTCACCCTTAACCTGCCCCTGAGCTCCCTGGGTGCACTGTCCCACTGCCAGCTCCTGTCACCCTTAATCTGCCCCTGCGCTCCCTGACTGCTCTGTCCCACTGCCAGCTCCTGTCAACCTTAACCTGCCCCTGCGCTCCTCGACTGCACTGTCCCTCTGCCAGCTCCTGTCACCCTTAACCTGTGCCTGCTCTCCCTGACTGCACTGTCAACACTGCCAGCTCCTGCCACCCTTAACCTGCCCCTGCGCTCCCTAACTGCTCTGTCCCACTGCCAGCTCCTGTCACCCTTAACCTGCCCCTGCGTTCCCTAACTGCAATGTCCCACTGCCAGCTCCTGTCACCCTTAACCTGCCCCTGCGTTCCCTAACTCCTCTGTCCCACTGCCAGCTCCTGTCACCCTTAACCTGCCCCTGCGCTCCCTAACTGCACTGTCCCACTGCTAGCTCCTGTCACCCTTAACCTGCCTCTGCGTTCTCTAACTGCTCTGTCCCACTGCCAGCTCCTGTCACCCTTAACCTGCCCCTGCGCTCCCTAAATCCTCTGTCCCACTGCCAGCTCATGTCACCCTTAACCTGCCCCTGCGTTCCCTAACTGCAATGTCCCACTGCCAGCTGCTGTCACCCTTAACCTGCCCCTGCGTTCCCTGACTGCACTGTCCCACTGCCAGCTCCTGTCACCCTTAACCTGCCCCTGCGTTCCCTGACTGCTCTGTCCCACTGCCAGCTCCAGTCACCCTTAACCTGCCCCTGCGTTCCCTGACTGCTCTGTCCCACTGCCAGCTCCAGTCACCCTTAACCTGCCCCTGCGTTCCCCGACTGCTCTGTCCCACTGCCAGCTCCTGTCACCCTGAACCTGCCCCTGCACTCCCTGACTGCTCTGTCCCACTGCCAGCTCCTGTCACCCTGAACCTGCCCCTGCACTCCCTGACTGCTCTGTCCCACTGCCAGGTCCTGTCACCCTAAACCTGCCCCTGCACTCCCTGACTGCTCTGTCCCACTGCCAGCTCCTGTCGCCCTGAACGTGACCCTGCACTCCCTGACTGCTCTGTCCCACTGCCAGCTCCTGTCACCCTGAACCTGCCCCTGCCCTCCCTGACTGCTCTGTCCCACCGCCAGCTCCTGTCACCCTGAACCGCCCCTGCAATCCCTGACTGCTCTGTCCCACTGCCAGCTCCTGTCACCCTGAACCTGCCCCTGCACTCCCTGGGTGCCATGTCCCACTGCCAGCTCCTGTCACCCTTAACCTGCCCCTGAGCTCCCTGACTGCACTGTCCCATTGCCAGCTCCTGTCACCCTTAACCTGCCCCTGAGCTCCCTGACTGCACTGTCCCTCTGCCAGCTCCTGTCACCCTTAACATGCCCCTGAGCTCCCTGACTTCTCTGTCCCACTGCCAGCTCCTGTCACCCTGAACCTGCCCCTGCACTCCCTGGGTGCACTGTCCCACTGCCAGCTCCTGTCACCCTTAACCTGCCCCTGAGCTCCCTGGGTGCACTGTCCCACTGCCAGCTCCTGTCACCCTTAACCTGCCCCTGAGCTCCCTGGGTGCACTGTCCCACTGCCAGCTCCTGTCACCTTTAACCTGCCCCTTCGCTCCCTGACTGCACTGCCTTTCTGCCAGCTCTTGTCACCCTTAACCTGCCCCTGCGCTCCCTGGGTGCACTGTCCCACTGCCAGCTCCTGTCACCCTTAACCTGCCCCTGAGCTGGGTGCACTGTCCCACTGCCAGCTCCTGTCACCCTTAACCTGCCCCTGAGCTCCCTGGGTGCACTGTCCCACTGCCAGCTCCTGTCACCCTTAACCTGCCCCTGCGCTCCCTGACTGCACTGCCTTTCTTTCAGCTCCTGTCACCCTTAACCTGCCCCTGCGCTTCCCGGGTGCACTGTCCCACTGCCAGCTCCTGTCACCCTTAACCTGCCCCTGAGCTCCCTGGGTGCACTGTCCCACTGCCAGCTCCTGTCACCCTTAGCCTGCCCCTGAGTTCCCTGGGTGCACTGTCCCACTGCCAGCTCCTGTCACCCTTAACCTGTTCCTGAGCTCCCTGGGTGCACTGTCTCACTGCCAGCTCCTGTCACCCTTAACCTGCCCCTGAGCTCCCTGGGTGCACTGTCCCACTACCAGCTCCTGTCACCCTTAACCTGCCACTGAGCTCCCTGGGTGCACTGTCCCACTGCCAGCTCCTGTCACCCTTAACCTGCCCCTGCGCTCCCTGACTGCACTGCCTTTCTGCCAGCTCCTGTCACCCTTAACCTGCCCCTGCGCTGCCTGACTGCACTGCCTTTCTGCCAGCTCCTGTCACCCTTAACCTGCCCCTGCGCTCCCTGGGTGCACTGTCCCACTGCCAGCTCCTGTCACCCTTAACCTGCCCCGGAGCTCCCTGGGTGCACTTTCCCACTGCCAGCTCCTGTCACCCTTAACCTGCCCCTGAGCTCCCTGGGTGCACTGTCCCACTGCCAGCTCCTGTCACCCTTAACCTGCCCCTGCGCTCCCTGACTGCACTGCCTTTCTGCCAGCTCCTGTCACCCTTAACCTGCCGATGCGCTCCCTGAGTGCACTGTCCCACTGCCAGCTCCTGTCACCCTTAACCGGCCCCTGAGCTCCCTGAGTGCACTGTCCCACTGCCAGCTCCTGTCACCCTTAACCTGCCCCTGAGCTCCCTGGGTGTACTGTCCCACTGCCAGCTCCTGTCACCCTTAACCTGTCCCTGAGCTCCCTGGGTGCACTGTCCCACTGCCAGCTCCTGTCACCCTTAACCTGCCCCTGCGCTCCCTGACTGCACTGCCTTTCTGCCAGCTCCTGTCATCCTTAACCTGCCCCTGCGCTCCCTGGGTGCACAGTCCCACTGCCAGCTCCTGTCACCCTTAACCTGCCCCTGAGCTCCCTGGGTGCACCGTCCCACTGCCAGCTCCTGTCACCCTTAACCTGCCCCTGAGCTCCCTGGGTGCACTGTCCCCCTGCCAGCCACTGTCACCCTTAACCTGCCCCTGTGCTCCCTGACTGCTCTGTCCCACTGCCAGCTCCTGTCAACCTTAACCTGCCCCTCCGCTCCCCGACTGCACTGTCCCTCTGCCAGCTCCTGTCACCCTTAACCTGTGCCTGCTCTCCCTGACTGCACTGTCAACACTGCCAGCTCCTGCCACCCTTAACCTGCCCCTGCGCTCCCTAACTGCTCTGTCCCACTGCCAGCTCCTGTCACCCTTAACCTGCCCCTGCGTTCCCTAACTGCAATGTCCCACTGCCAGCTCCTGTCACCCTTAACCTGCCCCTGCGTTCCCTAACTCCTCTGTCCCACTGCCAGCTCTTGTCACCCTTAACCTGCCCCTGCGCTCCCTAACTGCACTGTCCCACTGCCAGCTCCTGTCACCCTTAACCTGCCTCTGCCTTCCCTAACTGCTCTGTCCCACTGCCAGCTCCTGTCACCCTTAACCTGCCCCTGCGCTCCCTAACTCCTCTGTCCCACTGCCAGCTCATGTCACCCTTAACCTGCTCCTGCGTTCCCTAACTGCAATGTCCCACTATTAGCTGCTGTCACCCTTAACCTGCCCCTGCGTTCCCTGACTGCACTGTCCCACTGCCAGCTCCTGTCACCCTTAACCTGCCCCTGCGTTCCCTGACTGCTCTGTCCCACTGCCAGCTCCAGTCACCCTTAACCTGCCCCTGCGTACCCTGACTGCTCTGTCCCACTGCCAGCTCCAGTCACCCTTAACCTGCCCCTGCGTTCCCTGACTGCTCTGTCCCACTGCAGCTCCTGTCACCCTTATCCTGCCCCTGAGCTCGCTGGGTACACTGTCCCACTGCCAGCTCCTGTCACCCTTAAC
Organism: Lissotriton vulgaris; assembly: GCF_964263255.1. Classification (NCBI taxonomy): domain Eukaryota; kingdom Metazoa; phylum Chordata; class Amphibia; order Caudata; family Salamandridae; genus Lissotriton; species Lissotriton vulgaris. The sequence continues at coordinate 52,617,667 of NC_141699.1, read as the reverse complement.
CTGCCCCTGAGCTCCCTGGGTGCACTGTCCCACTGCCAGCTCCTGTCACCCTTAACCTGCCCCTGCGCTCCCTGACTGCACTGCCTTTCTGCCAGCTCCTGTCACCCTTAACCTGCCCCTGCGCTCCCTGGGTGCACTTTCCCACTGCCAGCTCCTGTCACCCTTAACCTGCCCCTGAGCTCCCTGGGTGCACTGTCCCACTGCCAGCTCCAGTCACCCTTAACCTGCCCCTGCGTACCCTGACTGCTCTGTCCCACTGCCAGCTCCAGTCACCCTTAACCTGCCCCTGAGCTCCCTGGGTGCACTGTCCCACTGCCAGCTCCTGTCACCCTTAACCTGCCCCTGAGCTCCCTGGGTGCACTGTCCCACTGCCAGCTCCTGTCACCCTTAACCTGCCCCTGAGCTCCCTGGGTGCACTGTCCCACTGCCAGCTCCTGTCACCCTTAACCTGCCCCTGAGCTCCCTGGGTGCACTGTATCACTGCCAGCTCCTGTCACCCTTAACCTGTCAGTGAGCTCCCTGGGTGCACTGTTCCACTGCCAGCTCCTGTCACCCTAAACCTGCCCCTGCGCTCCCTGACTGCACTGCCTTTCTGCCAGCTCCTGTCACCCTTAACCTGCCCCTGCGCTCCCTGGGTGCACAGTCCCACTGCCAGCTCCTGTCACCCTTAACCTGCCCCTGAGCTCCCTGGGTGCACTGTCCCACTGCCAGCTCCTGTCACCCTTAATCTGCCCCTGCGCTCCCTGACTGCTCTGTCCCACTGCCAGCTCCTGTCAACCTTAACCTGCCCCTGCGCTCCTCGACTGCACTGTCCCTCTGCCAGCTCCTGTCACCCTTAACCTGTGCCTGCTCTCCCTGACTGCACTGTCAACACTGCCAGCTCCTGCCACCCTTAACCTGCCCCTGCGCTCCCTAACTGCTCTGTCCCACTGCCAGCTCCTGTCACCCTTAACCTGCCCCTGCGTTCCCTAACTGCAATGTCCCACTGCCAGCTCCTGTCACCCTTAACCTGCCCCTGCGTTCCCTAACTCCTCTGTCCCACTGCCAGCTCCTGTCACCCTTAACCTGCCCCAGCGCTCCCTAACTGCACTGTCCCACTGCTAGCTCCTGTCACCCTTAACCTGCCTCTGCGTTCTCTAACTGCTCTGTCCCACTGCCAGCTCCTGTCACCCTTAACCTGCCCCTGCGCTCCCTAAATCCTCTGTCCCACTGCCAGCTCATGTCACCCTTAACCTGCCCCTGCGTTCCCTAACTGCAATGTCCCACTGCCAGCTGCTGTCACCCTTAACCTGCCCCTGCGTTCCCTGACTGCACTGTCCCACTGCCAGCTCCTGTCACCCTTAACCTGCCCCTGCGTTCCCTGACTGCTCTGTCCCACTGCCAGCTCCAGTCACCCTTAACCTGCCCCTGCGTTCCCTGACTGCTCTGTCCCACTGCCAGCTCCAGTCACCCTTAACCTGCCCCTGCGTTCCCCGACTGCTCTGTCCCACTGCCAGCTCCTGTCACCCTGAACCTGCCCCTGCACTCCCTGACTGCTCTGTCCCACTGCCAGCTCCTGTCACCCTGAACCTGCCCCTGCACTCCCTGACTGCTCTGTCCCACTGCCAGGTCCTGTCACCCTAAACCTGCCCCTGCACTCCCTGACTGCTCTGTCCCACTGCCAGCTCCTGTCGCCCTGAACGTGACCCTGCACTCCCTGACTGCTCTGTCCCACTGCCAGCTCCTGTCACCCTGAACCTGCCCCTGCCCTCCCTGACTGCTCTGTCCCACCGCCAGCTCCTGTCACCCTGAACCGCCCCTGCAATCCCTGACTGCTCTGTCCCACTGCCAGCTCCTGTCACCCTGAACCTGCCCCTGCACTCCCTGGGTGCCATGTCCCACTGCCAGCTCCTGTCACCCTTAACCTGCCCCTGAGCTCCCTGACTGCACTGTCCCATTGCCAGCTCCTGTCACCCTTAACCTGCCCCTGAGCTCCCTGACTGCACTGTCCCTCTGCCAGCTCCTGTCACCCTTAACATGCCCCTGAGCTCCCTGACTTCTCTGTCCCACTGCCAGCTCCTGTCACCCTGAACCTGCCCCTGCACTCCCTGGGTGCACTGTCCCACTGCCAGCTCCTGTCACCCTTAACCTGCCCCTGAGCTCCCTGGGTGCACTGTCCTACTGCCAGCTCCTGTCACCCTTAACCTGCCCCTGAGCTCCCTGCGTGCACTGTCCCACTGCCAGCTCCTGTCACCCTTAACCTGCCCCTGAGCTCCCTTGGTGCACTGTCCCACTGCCAGCTCCTGTTACCCTTAACCTGCCCCTGAGCTCCCTGGGTGCACTGTCCCACTGCCAGCTCCAGTCACCCTTAACCTGCCCCTGAGCTCCCTGGGTGCACTGTCCCACTGCCAGCTCCTGTCACCTTTAACCTGCCCCTGCGCTCCCTGACTGCACTGCCTTTCTGCCAGCTCTTGTCACCCTTAACCTGCCCCTGCGCTCCCTGGGTGCACTGTCCCACTGCCAGCTCCTGTCACCCTTAACCTGCCCCTGAGCTGGGTGCACTGTCCCACTGCCAGCTCCTGTCACCCTTAACCTGCCCCTGAGCTCCCTGGGTGCACTGTCCCACTGCCAGCTCCTGTCACCCTTAACCTGCCCCTGCGCTCCCTGACTGCACTGCCTTTCTTTCAGCTCCTGTCACCCTTAACCTGCCCCTGTGCTCCCTGGGTGCACTGTCCCACTGCCAGCTCCTGTCACCCTTAACCTGCCCCTGAGCTCCCTGGGTGCACTGTCCCACTGCCAGCTCCTGTCACCCTTAGCCTGCCCCTGAGTTCCCTGGGTGCACTGTCCCACTGCCAGCTCCTGTCACCCTTAACCTGTTCCTGAGCTCCCTGGGTGCACTGTCCCACTGCCAGCTCCTGTCACCCTTAACCTGCCCCTGAGCTCCCTGGGTGCACTGTCCCACTACCAGCTCCTGTCACCCTTAACCTGCCACTGAGCTCCCTGGGTGCACTGTCCCACTGCCAGCTCCTGTCACCCTTAACCTGCCCCTGCGCTCCCTGACTGCACTGCCTTTCTGCCAGCTCCTGTCACCCTTAACCTGCCCCTGCGCTCCCTGGATGCACTGTCCCACTGCCAGCTCCTGTCACCCTTAACCTGCCCCTGAGCTCCCTGGGTGCACTGTCCCACTGCCAGCTCCTGTCACCCTTAACCTGCCCTTGAGCTCCTTGGGTGCACTGTCCCACTGCCAGCTCCTGTCACCCTTAACCTGCCCCTGCGCTCCCTGACTGCACTGCCTTTCTGCCAGCTCCTGTCACCCTTAACCTGCCCCTGCGCTCCATGGGTGCACTGTCCGACTGCCAGCTCCTGTCACCCTTAACCTGCCCCTGAGCTCCCTGGGTGCACTGTCCCACTGCCAGCTCCTGTCACCCTTAACCTGCCCCTGAGCTCCCTGGGTGCACTGTCCCACTGCCAGCTCCTGTCACCTTTAACCTGCCCCTTCGCTCCCTGACTGCACTGCCTTTCTGCCAGCTCTTGTCACCCTTAACCTGCCCCTGCGCTCCCTGGGTGCACTGTCCCACTGCCAGCTCCTGTCACCCTTAACCTGCCCCTGAGCTGGGTGCACTGTCCCACTGCCAGCTCCTGTCACCCTTAACCTGCCCCTGAGCTCCCTGGGTGCACTGTCCCACTGCCAGCTCCTGTCACCCTTAACCTGCCCCTGCGCTCCCTGACTGCACTGCCTTTCTTTCAGCTCCTGTCACCCTTAACCTGCCCCTGCGCTTCCCGGGTGCACTGTCCCACTGCCAGCTCCTGTCACCCTTAACCTGCCCCTGAGCTCCCTGGGTGCACTGTCCCACTGCCAGCTCCTGTCACCCTTAGCCTGCCCCTGAGTTCCCTGGGTGCACTGTCCCACTGCCAGCTCCTGTCACCCTTAACCTGTTCCTGAGCTCCCTGGGTGCACTGTCTCACTGCCAGCTCCTGTCACCCTTAACCTGCCCCTGAGCTCCCTGGGTGCACTGTCCCACTACCAGCTCCTGTCACCCTTAACCTGCCACTGAGCTCCCTGGGTGCACTGTCCCACTGCCAGCTCCTGTCACCCTTAACCTGCCCCTGCGCTCCCTGACTGCACTGCCTTTCTGCCAGCTCCTGTCACCCTTAACCTGCCCCTGCGCTGCCTGACTGCACTGCCTTTCTGCCAGCTCCTGTCACCCTTAACCTGCCCCTGCGCTCCCTGGGTGCACTGTCCCACTGCCAGCTCCTGTCACCCTTAACCTGCCCCTGAGCTCCCTGGGTGCACTTTCCCACTGCCAGCTCCTGTCACCCTTAACCTGCCCCTGAGCTCCCTGGGTGCACTGTCCCACTGCCAGCTCCTGTCACCCTTAACCTGCCCCTGCGCTCCCTGACTGCACTGCCTTTCTGCCAGCTCCTGTCACCCTTAACCTGCCGATGCGCTCCCTGAGTGCACTGTCCCACTGCCAGCTCCTGTCACCCTTAACCGGCCCCTGAGCTCCCTGAGTGCACTGTCCCACTGCCAGCTCCTGTCACCCTTAACCTGCCCCTGAGCTCCCTGGGTGTACTGTCCCACTGCCAGCTCCTGTCACCCTTAACCTGTCCCTGAGCTCCGTGGGTGCACTGTCCCACTGCCAGCTCCTGTCACCCTTAACCTGCCCCTGCGCTCCCTGACTGCACTGCCTTTCTGCCAGCTCCTGTCATCCTTAACCTGCCCCTGCGCTCCCTGGGTGCACAGTCCCACTGCCAGCTCCTGTCACCCTTAACCTGCCCCCGAGCTCCCTGGGTGCACCGTCCCACTGCCAGCTCCTGTCACCCTTAACCTGCCCCTGAGCTCCCTGGGTGCACTGTCCCCCTGCCAGCCACTGTCACCCTTAACCTGCCCCTGTGCTCCCTGACTGCTCTGTCCCACTGCCAGCTCCTGTCAACCTTAACCTGCCCCTCCGCTCCCCGACTGCACTGTCCCTCTGCCAGCTCCTGTCACACTTAACCTGTGCCTGCTCTCCCTGACTGCACTGTCAACACTGCCAGCTCCTGTCACCCTTAACCTGCCCCTGCGCTCCCTAAGTGCTCTGTGCCACTGCCAGCTCCTGTCACCCGTAACCTGCCCCTGCGTTCCCTAACTGCAATGTCCCACTGCCAGCTGCTGTCACCCTTAACCTGCCCCTGCGTTCTCTAACTGCACTGTCCCACTGCCAGCTCCTGTCCCCCTTAACCTGCCCCTGCGCTCCCTAACTGCACTGTCCCACTGCCAGCTCCTGTCACCCTTAACCTGCCTCTGCCTTCCCTAACTGCTCTGTCCCACTGCCAGCTCCTGTCACCCTTAACCTGCCCCTGCGCTCCCTAACTCCTCTGTCCCACTGCCAGCTCATGTCACCCTTAACCTGCTCCTGCGTTCCCTAACTGCAATGTCCCACTATTAGCTGCTGTCACCCTTAACCTGCCCCTGCGTTCCCTGACTGCACTGTCCCACTGCCAGCTCCTGTCACCCTTAACCTGCCCCTGCGTTCCCTGACTGCTCTGTCCCACTGCCAGCTCCAGTCACCCTTAACCTGCCCCTGCGTACCCTGACTGCTCTGTCCCACTGCCAGCTCCAGTCACCCTTAACCTGCCCCTGCGTTCCCTGACTGCTCTGTCCCACTGCAGCTCCTGTCACCCTTATCCTGCCCCTGAGCTCGCTGGGTACACTGTCCCACTGCCAGCTCCTGTCACCCTTAACCTGCCCCTGAGCTCCCTGGGTGCACTGTCCCACTGCCAGCTCCTGTCACCCTTAACCTGCCCCTGCGCTCCCTGACTGCACTGCCTTTCTGCCAGCTCCTGTCACCCTTAACCTGCCCCTGCGCTCCCTGGGTGCACTGTCCCACTGCCAGCTCCTGTCACCCTTAACCTGCCCCTGAGCTCCCTGGGTGCACTGTCCCACTGCCAGCTCCAGTCACCCTTAACCTGCCCCTGCGTACCCTGACTGCTCTGTCCCACTGCCAGCTCCAGTCACCCTTAACCTGCCCCTGAGCTCCCTGGGTGCACTGTCCCACTGCCAGCTCCTGTCACCCTTAACCTGCCCCTGAGCTCCCTGGGTGCACTGTCCCACTGCCAGCTCCTGTCACCCTTAACCTGCCCCTGAGCTCCCTGGGTGCACTGTCCCACTGCCAGCTCCTGTCACCCTTAACCTGCCCCTGAGCTCCCTGGGTGCACTGTATCACTGCCAGCTCCTGTCACCCTTAACCTGTCAGTGAGCTCCCTGGGTGCACTGTCCCACTGCCAGCTCCTGTCACCCTAAACCTGCCCCTGCGCTCCCTGACTACACTGCCTTTCTGCCAGCTCCTGTCACCCTTAACCTGCCCCTGCGCTCCCTGGGTGCACAGTCCCACTGCCAGCTCCTGTCACCCTTAACCTGCCCCTGAGCTCCCTGGGTGCCCTGTCCCACTGCCAGCTCCTGTCACCCTTAATCTGCCCCTGCGCTCCCTGACTGCTCTGTCCCACTGCCAGCTCCTGTCAACCTTAACCTGCCCCTGCGCTCCCCGACTGCACTGTCCCTCTGCCAGCTCCTGTCACCCTTAACCTGTGCCTGCTCTCCCTGACTGCACTGTCAACACTGCCAGCTCCTGCCACCCTTAGCCTGCCCCTGCGCTCCCTAACTGCTCTGTCCCACTGCCAGCTCCTGTCACCCTTAACCTGCCCCTGCGTTCCCTAACTGCAATGTCCCACTGCCAGCTCCTGTCACCCTTAACCTGCCCCTGCGTTCCCTAACTCCTCTGTCCCACTGCCAGCTCCTGTCACCCTTAACCTGCCCCTGCGCTCCCTAACTGCACTGTCCCACTGCTAGCTCCTGTCACCCTTAACCTGCCTCTGCGTTCTCTAACTGCTCTGTCCCACTGCCAGCTCCTGTCACCCTTAACCTGCCCTTGCGCTCCCTAAATCCTCTGTCCCACTGCCAGCTCATGTCACCCTTAACCTGCCCCTGCGTTCCCTAACTGCAATGTCCCACTGCCAGCTGCTGTCACCCTTAACCTGCCCCTGCGTTCCCTGACTGCACTGTCCCACTGCCAGCTCCTGTCACCCTTAACCTGCCCCTGCGTTCCCTGACTGCTCTGTCCCACTGCCAGCTCCAGTCACCCTTAACCTGCCCCTGCGTTCCCTGACTGCTCTGTCCCACTGCCAGCTCCAGTCACCCTTAACCTGCCCCTGCGTTCCCCGACTGCTCTGTCCCACTGCCAGCTCCTGTCACCCTGAACCTGCCCCTGCACTCCCTGACTGCTCTGTCCCACTGCCAGCTCCTGTCACCCTGAACCTGCCCCTGCACTCCCTGACTGCTCTGTCCCACTGCCAGGTCCTGTCACCCTAAACCTGCCCCTGCACTCCCTGACTGCTCTGTCCCACTGCCAGCTCCTGTCGCCCTGAACGTGACCCTGCACTCCCTGACTGCTCTGTCCCACTGCCAGCTCCTGTCACCCTGAACCTGCCCCTGCCCTCCCTGACTGCTTTGTCCCACCGCCAGCTCCTGTCACCCTGAACCGCCCCTGCAATCCCTGACTGCTCTGTCCCACTGCCAGCTCCTGTCACCCTGAACCTGCCCCTGCACTCCCTGGGTGCCATGTCCCACTGCCAGCTCCTGTCACCCTTAACCTGCCCCTGAGCTCCCTGACTGCACTGTCCCATTGCCAGCTCCTGTCACCCTTAACCTGCCCCTGAGCTCCCTGACTGCACTGTCCCTCTGCCAGCTCCTGTCACCCTTAACATGCCCCTGAGCTCCCTGACTTCTCTGTCCCACTGCCAGCTCCTGTCACCCTGAACCTGCCCCTGCACTCCCTGGGTGCACTGTCCCACTGCCAGCTCCTGTCACCCTTAACCTGCCCCTGAGCTCCCTGGGTGCACTGTCCTACTGCCAGCTCCTGTCACCCTTAACCTGCCCCTGAGCTCCCTGCGTGCACTGTCCCACTGCCAGCTCCTGTCACCCTTAACCTGCCCCTGAGCTCCCTTGGTGCACTGTCCCACTGCCAGCTCCTGTTACCCTTAACCTGCCCCTGAGCTCCCTGGGTGCACTGTCCCACTGCCAGCTCCAGTCACCCTTAACCTGCCCCTGAGCTCCCTGGGTGCACTGTCCCACTGCCAGCTCCTGTCACCTTTAACCTGCCCCTGCGCTCCCTGACTGCACTGCCTTTCTGCCAGCTCTTGTCACCCTTAACCTACCCCTGCGCTCCCTGGGTGCACTGTCCCACTGCCAGCTCCTGTCACCCTTAACCTGCCCCTGAGCTGGGTGCACTGTCCCACTGCCAGCTCCTGTCACCCTTAACCTGCCCCTGAGCTCCCTGGGTGCACTGTCCCACTGCCAGCTCCTGTCACCCTTAACCTGCCCCTGCGCTCCCTGACTGCACTGCCTTTCTTTCAGCTCCTGTCACCCTTAACCTGCCCCTGTGCTCCCTGGGTGCACTGTCCCACTGCCAGCTCCTGTCACCCTTAACCTGCCCCTGAGCTCCCTGGGTGCACTGTCCCACTGCCAGCTCCTGTCACCCTTAGCCTGCCCCTGAGTTCCCTGGGTGCACTGTCCCACTGCCAGCTCCTGTCACCCTTAACCTGTTCCTGAGCTCCCTGGGTGCACTGTCCCACTGCCAGCTCCTGTCACCCTTAACCTGCCCCTGAGCTCCCTGGGTGCACTGTCCCACTACCAGCTCCTGTCACCCTTAACCTGCCACTGAGCTCCCTGGGTGCACTGTCCCACTGCCAGCTCCTGTCACCCTTAACCTGCCCCTGCGCTCCCTGACTGCACTGCCTTTCTGCCAGCTCCTGTCACCCTTAACCTGCCCCTGCGCTCCCTGGATGCACTGTCCCACTGCCAGCTCCTGTCACCCTTAACCTGCCCCTGAGCTCCCTGGGTGCACTGTCCCACTGCCAGCTCCTGTCACCCTTAACCTGCCCTTGAGCTCCTTGGGTGCACTGTCCCACTGCCAGCTCCTGTCACCCTTAACCTGCCCCTGCGCTCCCTGACTGCACTGCCTTTCTGCCAGCTCCTGTCACCCTTAACCTGCCCCTGCGCTCCATGGGTGCACTGTCCGACTGCCAGCTCCTGTCACCCTTAACCTGCCCCTGAGCTCCCTGGGTGCACTGTCCCACTGCCAGCTCCTGTCACCCTTAACCTGCCCCTGAGCTCCCTGGGTGCACTGTCCCACTGCCAGCTCCTGTCACCTTTAACCTGCCCCTTCGCTCCCTGACTGCACTGCCTTTCTGCCAGCTCTTGTCACCCTTAACCTGCCCCTGCGCTCCCTGGGTGCACTGTCCCACTGCCAGCTCCTGTCACCCTTAACCTGCCCCTGAGCTGGGTGCACTGTCCCACTGCCAGCTCCTGTCACCCTTAACCTGCCCCTGAGCTCCCTGGGTGCACTGGGGCAGCTCCTGTCACCCTTAACCTGCCCCTGCGCTCCCTGACTGCACTGCCTTTCTTTCAGCTCCTGTCACCCTTAACCTGCCCCTGCGCTTCCCGGGTGCACTGTCCGACTGCCAGCTCCTGTCACCCTTAACCTGCCCCTGAGCTAAGCATGAGCGGATTTTGCGGATTGGCAATCCGCGAATTTTGCGGATTTGCGGATTCGCAATCCGCAAAATCCGCGAATTCCCGCGAATTTGCGGATTTTTTTTTTTTTTGTGTTCGCCCGTGTTTCTGCCAGTTCGCGAGGGTTTTTACAATTTCGCAATTTGCGAACTTACCTGTCGGGTCGCAAGTTTTGCGAACTTGTTGTTTCTACGTGTCCAGCCTGTTTGGGACACTCTTCTTCATCACTGCCACTCTCTGTCACCACTGCCACTCTCTGACTACTCATGCCACCCTCTGGCCCACCCATGCCACCCTCTGTTTCATCACTACACCCTCTGGTTGTCCAGTGTACATTATTTTCGGCAAAGCAAAGCACACCTTCCCTGCCTCAAGTGACCTGAATTAATTTGGGGCTGATTAATGTGTCACAGAATATTTTTTTAGCTGGCACCTGCTTCCTTAGTGCGCCCTGATTAGTGATCTTTTGCACTTGCTAAGTGCTTTCATTGTTGCAAAATTAGTTACAACACCTGCCCTGCCCCAACTGACAATAATGAATTAGGGGCTGATTAATGGATTTTAACTTCCAGCCTGGCTCCTGCTTGTCTCCCTTAGCTGTAATTCAGGACCTTTGTGGCATATGTGTAACTATTCTGAGGTTCAGAGCAGGGTCACATAATAGTTTCAACTGGCAACTGAACTCTGGAGGGGCCCCTCAGGAAGCACTGCAGGAAATGGCTACTAATGATGTGCCTGAACTTTTGAACCTGGTAAGTAGTTACTTTCAGTTTTGCCAAGATCGTATTTCTGCAATTTCGCACTTATTCGCGGGGCGCGAACTCACGCTAACAGTGCGAGCAGTGCGAGCAAAATCCGCTGCTCGCGGATTTGCGGATTTTGCGGGAAATTCGCAAATCTCGCGGATTGCGGATTTCCCGAAAATCCGCAAAATCCGCGAGCGGAACGGATTTTCCGCCCACGCCTACCCTGAGCTCCCTGGGTGCACTGTCCCACTGCCAGCTCCTGTCACCCTTAGCCTGCCCCTGAGTTCCCTGGGTGCACTGTCCCACTGCCAGCTCCTGTCACCCTTAACCTGTTCCTGAGCTCCCTGGGTGCACTGTCTCACTGCCAGCTCCTGTCACCCTTAACCTGCCCCTGAGCTCCCTGGGTGCACTGTCCCACTACCAGCTCCTGTCACCCTTAACCTGCCACTGAGCTCCCTGGGTGCACTGTCCCACTGCCAGCTCCTGTCACCCTTAACCTGCCCCTGCGCTCCCTGACTGCACTGCCTTTCTGCCAGCTCCTGTCACCCTTAACCTGCCCCTGCGCTGCCTGACTGCACTGCCTTTCTGCCAGCTCCTGTCACCCTTAACCTGCCCCTGCGCTCCCTGGGTGCACTGTCCCACTGCCAGCTCCTGTCACCCTTAACCTGCCCCTGAGCTCCCTGGGTGCACTTTCCCACTGCCAGCTCCTGTCACCCTTAACCTGCCCCTGAGCTCCCTGGGTGCACTGTCCCACTGCCAGCTCCTGTCACCCTTAACCTGCCCCTGCGCTCCCTGACTGCACTGCCTTTCTGCCAGCTCCTGTCACCCTTAACCTGCCGATGCGCTCCCTGAGTGCACTGTCCCACTGCCAGCTCCTGTCACCCTTAACCGGCCCCTGAGCTCCCTGAGTGCACTGTCCCACTGCCAGCTCCTGTCACCCTTAACCTGCCCCTGAGCTCCCTGGGTGTACTGTCCCACTGCCAGCTCCTGTCACCCTTAACCTGTCCCTGAGCTCCCTGGGTGCACTGTCCCACTGCCAGCTCCTGTCACCCTTAACCTGCCCCTGCGCTCCCTGACTGCACTGCCTTTCTGCCAGCTCCTGTCATCCTTAACCTGCCCCTGCGCTCCCTGGGTGCACAGTCCCACTGCCAGCTCCTGTCACCCTTAACCTGCCCCCGAGCTCCCTGGGTGCACCGTCCCACTGCCAGCTCCTGTCACCCTTAACCTGCCCCTGAGCTCCCTGGGTGCACTGTCCCCCTGCCAGCCACTGTCACCCTTAACCTGCCCCTGTGCTCCCTGACTGCTCTGTCCCACTGCCAGCTCCTGTCAACCTTAACCTGCCCCTCCGCTCCCCGACTGCACTGTCCCTCTGCCAGCTCCTGTCACACTTAACCTGTGCCTGCTCTCCCTGACTGCACTGTCAACACTGCCAGCTCCTGTCACCCTTAACCTGCCCCTGCGCTCCCTAAGTGCTCTGTCCCACTGCCAGCTCCTGTCACCCGTAACCTGCCCCTGCGTTCCCTAACTGCAATGTCCCACTGCCAGCTGCTGTCACCCTTAACCTGCCCCTGCGTTCTCTAACTGCACTGTCCCACTGCCAGCTCCTGTCCCCCTTAACCTGCCCCTGCGCTCCCTAACTGCACTGTCCCACTGCCAGCTCCTGTCACCCTTAACCTGCCTCTGCCTTCCCTAACTGCTCTGTCCCACTGCCAGCTCCTGTCACCCTTAACCTGCCCCTGCGCTCCCTAACTCCTCTGTCCCACTGCCAGCTCATGTCACCCTTAACCTGCTCCTGCGTTCCCTAACTGCAATGTCCCACTATTAGCTGCTGTCACCCTTAACCTGCCCCTGCGTTCCCTGACTGCACTGTCCCACTGCCAGCTCCTGTCACCCTTAACCTGCCCCTGCGTTCCCTGACTGCTCTGTCCCACTGCCAGCTCCAGTCACCCTTAACCTGCCCCTGCGTACCCTGACTGCTCTGTCCCACTGCCAGCTCCAGTCACCCTTAACCTGCCCCTGCGTTCCCTGACTGCTCTGTCCCACTGCAGCTCCTGTCACCCTTATCCTGCCCCTGAGCTCGCTGGGTACACTGTCCCACTGCCAGCTCCTGTCACCCTTAACCTGCCCCTGAGCTCCCTGGGTGCACTGTCCCACTGCCAGCTCCTGTCACCCTTAACCTGCCACTGCGCTCCCTGACTGCACTGCCTTTCTGCCAGCTCCTGTCACCCTTAACCTGCCCCTGCGCTCCCTGGGTGCACTGTCCCACTGCCAGCTCCTGTCACCCTTAACCTGCCCCTGAGCTCCCTGGGTGCACTGTCCCACTGCCAGCTCCAGTCACCCTTAACCTGCCCCTGCGTACCCTGACTGCTCTGTCCCACTGCCAGCTCCAGTCACCCTTAACCTGCCCCTGAGCTCCCTGGGTGCACTGTCCCACTGCCAGCTCCTGTCACCCTTAACCTGCCCCTGAGCTCCCTGGGTGCACTGTCCCACTGCCAGCTCCTGTCACCCTTAACCTGCCCCTGAGCTCCCTGGGTGCACTGTCCCACTGCCAGCTCCTGTCACCCTTAACCTGCCCCTGAGCTCCCTGGGTGCACTGTATCACTGCCAGCTCCTGTCACCCTTAACCTGTCAGTGAGCTCCCTGGGTGCACTGTCCCACTGCCAGCTCCTGTCACCCTAAACCTGCCCCTGCGCTCCCTGACTGCACTGCCTTTCTGCCAGCTCCTGTCACCCTTAACCTGCCCCTGCGCTCCCTGGGTGCACAGTCCCACTGCCAGCTCCTGTCACCCTTAACCTGCCCCTGAGCTCCCTGGGTGCCCTGTCCCACTGCCAGCTCCTGTCACCCTTAATCTGCCCCTGCGCTCCCTGACTGCTCTGTCCCACTGCCAGCTCCTGTCAACCTTAACCTGCCCCTGCGCTCCCCGACTGCACTGTCCCTCTGCCAGCTCCTGTCACCCTTAACCTGTGCCTGCTCTCCCTGACTGCACTGTCAACACTGCCAGCTCCTGCCACCCTTAACCTGCCCCTGCGCTCCCTAACTGCTCTGTCCCACTGCCAGCTCCTGTCACCCTTAACCTGCCCCTGCGTTCCCTAACTGCAATGTCCCACTGCCAGCTCCTGTCACCCTTAACCTGCCCCTGCGTTCCCTAACTCCTCTGTCCCACTGCCAGCTCCTGTCACCCTTAACCTGCCCCTGCGCTCCCTAACTGCACTGTCCCACTGCTAGCTCCTGTCACCCTTAACCTGCCTCTGCGTTCTCTAACTGCTCTGTCCCACTGCCAGCTCCTGTCACCCTTAACCTGCCCCTGCGCTCCCTAAATCCTCTGTCCCACTGCCAGCTCATGTCACCCTTAACCTGCCCCTGCGTTCCCTAACTGCAATGTCCCACTGCCAGCTGCTGTCACCCTTAACCTGCCCCTGCGTTCCCTGACTGCACTGTCCCACTGCCAGCTCCTGTCACCCTTAACCTGCCCCTGCGTTCCCTGACTGCTCTGTCCCACTGCCAGCTCCAGTCACCCTTAACCTGCCCCTGCGTTCCCTGACTGCTCTGTCCCACTGCCAGCTCCAGTCACCCTTAACCTGCCCCTGCGTTCCCCGACTGCTCTGTCCCACTGCCAGCTCCTGTCACCCTGAACCTGCCCCTGCACTCCCTGACTGCTCTGTCCCACTGCCAGCTCCTGTCACCCTGAACCTGCCCCTGCACTCCCTGACTGCTCTGTCCCACTGCCAGGTCCTGTCACCCTAAACCTGCCCCTGCACTCCCTGACTGCTCTGTCCCACTGCCAGCTCCTGTCGCCCTGAACGTGACCCTGCACTCCCTGACTGCTCTGTCCCACTGCCAGCTCCTGTCACCCTGAACCTGCCCCTGCCCTCCCTGACTGCTCTGTCCCACCGCCAGCTCCTGTCACCCTGAACCGCCCCTGCAATCCCTGACTGCTCTGTCCCACTGCCAGCTCCTGTCACCCTGAACCTGCCCCTGCACTCCCTGGGTGCCATGTCCCACTGCCAGCTCCTGTCACCCTTAACCTGCCCCTGAGCTCCCTGACTGCACTGTCCCATTGCCAGCTCCTGTCACCCTTAACCTGCCCCTGAGCTCCCTGACTGCACTGTCCCTCTGCCAGCTCCTGTCACCCTTAACATGCCCCTGAGCTCCCTGACTTCTCTGTCCCACTGCCAGCTCCTGTCACCCTGAACCTGCCCCTGCACTCCCTGGGTGCACTGTCCCACTGCCAGCTCCTGTCACCCTTAACCTGCCCCTGAGCTCCCTGGGTGCACTGTCCCACTGCCAGCTCCTGTCACCCTTAACCTGCCCCTGAGCTCCCTGCGTGCACTGTCCCACTGCCAGCTCCTGTCACCCTTAACCTGCCCCTGAGCTCCCTTGGTGCACTGTCCCACTGCCAGCTCCTGTTACCCTTAACCTGCCCCTGAGCTCCCTGGGTGCACTGTCCCACTGCCAGCTCCTGTCACCCTTAACCTGCCCCTGAGCTCCCTGGGTGCACTGTCCCACTGCCAGCTCCTGTCACCTTTAACCTGCCCCTGCGCTCCCTGACTGCACTGCCTTTCTGCCAGCTCTTGTCACCCTTAACCTGCCCCTGCGCTCCCTGGGTGCACTGTCCCACTGCCAGCTCCTGTCACCCTTAACCTGCCCCTGAGCTGGGTGCACTGTCCCACTGCCAGCTCCTGTCACCCTTAACCTGCCCCTGAGCTCCCTGGGTGCACTGTCCCACTGCCAGCTCCTGTCACCCTTAACCTGCCCCTGCGCTCCCTGACTGCACTGCCTTTCTTTCAGCTCCTGTCACCCTTAACCTGCCCCTGTGCTCCCTGGGTGCACTGTCCCACTGCCAGCTCCTGTCACCCTTAACCTGCCCCTGAGCTCCCTGGGTGCACTGTCCCACTGCCAGCTCCTGTCACCCTTAGCCTGCCCCTGAGTTCCCTGGGTGCACTGTCCCACTGCCAGCTCCTGTCACCCTTAATCTGTTCCTGAGCTCCCTGGGTGCACTGTCCCACTGCCAGCTCCTGTCACCCTTAACCTGCCCCTGAGCTCCCTGGGTGCACTGTCCCACTACCAGCTCCTGTCACCCTTAACCTGCCACTGAGCTCCCTGGGTGCACTGTCCCACTGCCAGCTCCTGTCACCCTTAACCTGCCCCTGCGCTCCCTGACTGCACTGCCTTTCTGCCAGCTCCTGTCACCCTTAACCTGCCCCTGCGCTCCCTGGATGCACTGTCCCACTGCCAGCTCCTGTCACCCTTAACCTGCCCCTGAGCTCCCTGGGTGCACTGTCCCACTGCCAGCTCCTGTCACCCTTAACCTGCCCTTGAGCTCCTTGGGTGCACTGTCCCACTGCCAGCTCCTGTCACCCTTAACCTGCCCCTGCGCTCCCTGACTGCACTGCCTTTCTGCCAGCTCCTGTCACCCTTAACCTGCCCCTGCGCTCCATGGGTGCACTGTCCGACTGCCAGCTCCTGTCACCCTTAACCTGCCCCTGAGCTCCCTGGGTGCACTGTCCCACTGCCAGCTCCTGTCACCCTTAACCTGCCCCTGAGCTCCCTGGGTGCACTGTCCCACTGCCAGCTCCTGTCACCTTTAACCTGCCCCTGCGCTCCCTGACTGCACTGCCTTTCTGCCAGCTCTTGTCACCCTTAACCTGCCCCTGCGCTCCCTGGGTGCACTGTCCCACTGCCAGCTCCTGTCACCCTTAACCTGCCCCTGAGCTGGGTGCACTGTCCCACTGCCAGCTCCTGTCACCCTTAACCTGCCCCTGAGCTCCCTGGGTGCACTGTCCCACTGCCAGCTCCTGTCACCCTTAACCTGCCCCTGCGCTCCCTGACTGCACTGCCTTTCTTTCAGCTCCTGTCACCCTTAACCTGCCCCTGCGCTTCCCGGGTGCACTGTCCCACTGCCAGCTCCTGTCACCCTTAACCTGCCCCTGAGCTCCCTGGGTGCACTGTCCCACTGCCAGCTCCTGTCACCCTTAGCCTGCCCCTGAGTTCCCTGGGTGCACTGTCCCACTGCCAGCTCCTGTCACCCTTAACCTGTTCCTGAGCTCCCTGGGTGCACTTTCTCACTGCCAGCTCCTGTCACCCTTAACCTGCCCCTGAGCTCCCTGGGTGCACTGTCCCACTACCAGCTCCTGTCACCCTTAACCTGCCACTGAGCTCCCTGGGTGCACTGTCCCACTGCCAGCTCCTGTCACCCTTAACCTGCCCCTGCGCTCCCTGACTGCACTGCCTTTCTGCCAGCTCCTGTCACCCTTAACCTGCCCCTGCGCTGCCTGACTGCACTGCCTTTCTGCCAGCTCCTGTCACCCTTAACCTGCCCCTGCGCTCCCTGGGTGCACTGTCCCACTGCCAGCTCCTGTCACCCTTAACCTGCCCCTGAGCTCCCTGGGTGCACTTTCCCACTGCCAGCTCCTGTCACCCTTAACCTGCCCCTGAGCTCCCTGGGTGCACTGTCCCACTGCCAGCTCCTGTCACCCTTAACCTGCCCCTGCGCTCCCTGACTGCACTGCCTTTCTGCCAGCTCCTGTCACCCTTAACCTGCCGATGCGCTCCCTGAGTGCACTGTCCCACTGCCAGCTCCTGTCACCCTTAACCGGCCCCTGAGCTCCCTGAGTGCACTGTCCCACTGCCAGCTCCTGTCACCCTTAACCTGCCCCTGAGCTCCCTGGGTGTACTGTCCCACTGCCAGCTCCTGTCACCCTCAACCTGTCCCTGAGCTCCCTGGGTGCACTGTCCCACTGCCAGCTCCTGTCACCCTTAACCTGCCCCTGCGCTCCCTGACTGCACTGCCTTTCTGCCAGCTCCTGTCACCTTTAACCTGCCCCTGCGCTCCCTGACTGCACTGCCTTTCTGCCAGCTCTTGTCACCCTTAACCTGCCCCTGCGCTCCCTGGGTGCACTGTCCCACTGCCAGCTCCTGTCACCCTTAACCTGCCCCTGAGCTGGGTGCACTGTCCCACTGCCAGCTCCTGTCACCCTTAACCTGCCCCTGAGCTCCCTGGGTGCACTGTCCCACTGCCAGCTCCTGTCACCCTTAACCTGCCCCTGCGCTCCCTGACTGCACTGCCTTTCTTTCAGCTCCTGTCACCCTTAACCTGCCCCTGTGCTCCCTGGGTGCACTGTCCCACTGCCAGCTCCTGTCACCCTTAACCTGCCCCTGAGCTCCCTGGGTGCACTGTCCCACTGCCAGCTCCTGTCACCCTTAGCCTGCCCCTGAGTTCCCTGGGTGCACTGTCCCACTGCCAGCTCCTGTCACCCTTAACCTGTTCCTGAGCTCCCTGGGTGCACTGTCCCACTGCCAGCTCCTGTCACCCTTAACCTGCCCCTGAGCTCCCTGGGTGCACTGTCCCACTACCAGCTCCTGTCACCCTTAACCTGCCACTGAGCTCCCTGGGTGCACTGTCCCACTGCCAGCTCCTGTCACCCTTAACCTGCCCCTGCGCTCCCTGACTGCACTGCCTTTCTGCCAGCTCCTGTCACCCTTAACCTGCCCCTGCGCTCCCTGGATGCACTGTCCCACTGCCAGCTCCTGTCACCCTTAACCTGCCCCTGAGCTCCCTGGGTGCACTGTCCCACTGCCAGCTCCTGTCACCCTTAACCTGCCCTTGAGCTCCTTGGGTGCACTGTCCCACTGCCAGCTCCTGTCACCCTTAACCTGCCCCTGCGCTCCCTGACTGCACTGCCTTTCTGCCAGCTCCTGTCACCCTTAACCTGCCCCTGCGCTCCATGGGTGCACTGTCCGACTGCCAGCTCCTGTCACCCTTAACCTGCCCCTGAGCTCCCTGGGTGCACTGTCCCACTGCCAGCTCCTGTCACCCTTAACCTGCCCCTGAGCTCCCTGGGTGCACTGTCCCACTGCCAGCTCCTGTCACCTTTAACCTGCCCCTGCGCTCCCTGACTGCACTGCCTTTCTGCCAGCTCTTGTCACCCTTAACCTGCCCCTGCGCTCCCTGGGTGCACTGTCCCACTGCCAGCTCCTGTCACCCTTAACCTGCCCCTGAGCTGGGTGCACTGTCCCACTGCCAGCTCCTGTCACCCTTAACCTGCCCCTGAGCTCCCTGGGTGCACTGTCCCACTGCCAGCTCCTGTCACCCTTAACCTGCCCCTGCGCTCCCTGACTGCACTGCCTTTCTTTCAGCTCCTGTCACCCTTAACCTGCCCCTGCGCTTCCCGGGTGCACTGTCCCACTGCCAGCTCCTGTCACCCTTAACCTGCCCCTGAGCTCCCTGGGTGCACTGTCCCACTGCCAGCTCCTGTCACCCTTAGCCTGCCCCTGAGTTCCCTGGGTGCACTGTCCCACTGCCAGCTCCTGTCACCCTTAACCTGTTCCTGAGCTCCCTGGGTGCACTTTCTCACTGCCAGCTCCTGTCACCCTTAACCTGCCCCTGAGCTCCCTGGGTGCACTGTCCCACTACCAGCTCCTGTCACCCTTAACCTGCCACTGAGCTCCCTGGGTGCACTGTCCCACTGCCAGCTCCTGTCACCCTTAACCTGCCCCTGCGCTCCCTGACTGCACTGCCTTTCTGCCAGCTCCTGTCACCCTTAACCTGCCCCTGCGCTGCCTGACTGCACTGCCTTTCTGCCAGCTCCTGTCACCCTTAACCTGCCCCTGCGCTCCCTGGGTGCACTGTCCCACTGCCAGCTCCTGTCACCCTTAACCTGCCCCTGAGCTCCCTGGGTGCACTTTCCCACTGCCAGCTCCTGTCACCCTTAACCTGCCCCTGAGCTCCCTGGGTGCACTGTCCCACTGCCAGCTCCTGTCACCCTTAACCTGCCCCTGCGCTCCCTGACTGCACTGCCTTTCTGCCAGCTCCTGTCACCCTTAACCTGCCGATGCGCTCCCTGAGTGCACTGTCCCACTGCCAGCTCCTGTCACCCTTAACCGGCCCCTGAGCTCCCTGAGTGCACTGTCCCACTGCCAGCTCCTGTCACCCTTAACCTGCCCCTGAGCTCCCTGGGTGTACTGTCCCACTGCCAGCTCCTGTCACCCTTAACCTGTCCCTGAGCTCCCTGGGTGCACTGTCCCACTGCCAGCTCCTGTCACCCTTAACCTGCCCCTGCGCTCCCTGACTGCACTGCCTTTCTGCCAGCTCCTGTCATCCTTAACCTGCCCCTGCGCTCCCTGGGTGCACAGTCCCACTGCCAGCTCCTGTCACCCTTAACCTGCCCCTGAGCCTCCTGGGTGCACCGTCCCACTGCCAGCTCCTGTCACCCTTAACCTGCCCCTGAGCTCCCTGGGTGCACTGTCCCCCTGCCAGCCACTGTCACCCTTAACCTGCCCCTGTGCTCCCTGACTGCTCTGTCCCACTGCCAGCTCCTGTCAACCTTAACCTGCCCCTCCGCTCCCCGACTGCACTGTCCCTCTGCCAGCTCCTGTCACACTTAACCTGTGCCTGCTCTCCCTGACTGCACTGTCAACACTGCCAGCTCCTGTCACCCTTAACCTGCCCCTGCGTTCCCTAACTGCAATGTCCCACTGCCAGCTGCTGTCACCCTTAACCTGCCCCTGCGTTCTCTAACTGCACTGTCCCACTGCCAGCTCCTGTCCCCCTTAACCTGCCCCTGCGCTCCCTAACTGCACTGTCCCACTGCCAGCTCCTGTCACCCTTAACCTGCCTCTGCCTTCCCTAACTGCTCTGTCCCACTGCCAGCTCCTGTCACCCTTAACCTGCCCCTGCGCTCCCTAACTCCTCTGTCCCACTGCCAGCTCATGTCACCCTTAACCTGCTCCTGCGTTCCCTAACTGCAATGTCCCACTATTAGCTGCTGTCACCCTTAACCTGCCCCTGCGTTCCCTGACTGCACTGTCCCACTGCCAGCTCCTGTCACCCTTAACCTGCCCCTGAGCTCCCTGGGTGCACTGTCCCACTACCAGCTCCTGTCACCCTTAACCTGCCCCTGAGCTCCCTGACTGCACTGTCCCTCTGCCAGCTCCTGTCACCCTTAACATGCCCCTGTGCTCCCTGACTGCTCTGTCCCACTGCCAGCTCCAGTCACCCTTAACCTGCCCCTGCGTACCCTGACTGCTCTGTCCCACTGCCAGCTCCAGTCACCCTTAACCTGCCCCTGCGTTCCCTGACTGCTCTGTCCCACTGCAGCTCCTGTCACCCTTATCCTGCCCCTGAGCTCGCTGGGTACACTGTCCCACTGCCAGCTCCTGTCACCCTTAACCTGCCCCTGAGCTCCCTGGGTGCACTGTCCCACTGCCAGCTCCTGTCACCCTTAACCTGCCCCTGCGCTCCCTGACTGCACTGCCTTTCTGCCAGCTCCTGTCACCCTTAACCTGCCCCTGCGCTCCCTGGGTGCACTGTCCCACTGCCAGCTCCTGTCACCCTTAACCTGCCCCTGAGCTCCCTGGGTGCACTGTCCCACTGCCAGCTCCAGTCACCCTTAACCTGCCCCTGCGTACCCTGACTGCTCTGTCCCACTGCCAGCTCCAGTCACCCTTAACCTGCCCCTGAGCTCCCTGGGTGCACTGTCCCACTGCCAGCTCCTGTCACCCTTAACCTGCCCCTGAGCTCCCTGGGTGCACTGTCCCACTGCCAGCTCCTGTCACCCTTAACCTGCCCCTGAGCTCCCTGGGTGCACTGTCCCACTGCCAGCTCCTGTCACCCTTAACCTGCCCCTGAGCTCCCTGGGTGCACTGTATCACTGCCAGCTCCTGTCACCCTTAACCTGTCAGTGAGCTCCCTGGGTGCACTGTTCCACTGCCAGCTCCTGTCACCCTAAACCTGCCCCTGCGCTCCCTGACTGCACTGCCTTTCTGCCAGCTCCTGTCACCCTTAACCTGCCCCTGCGCTCCCTGGGTGCACAGTCCCACTGCCAGCTCCTGTCACCCTTAACCTGCCCCTGAGCTCCCTGGGTGCCCTGTCCCACTGCCAGCTCCTGTCACCCTTAATCTGCCCCTGCGCTCCCTGACTGCTCTGTCCCACTGCCAGCTCCTGTCAACCTTAACCTGCCCCTGCGCTCCCCGACTGCACTGTCCCTCTGCCAGCTCCTGTCACCCTTAACCTGTGCCTGCTCTCCCTGACTGCACTGTCAACACTGCCAGCTCCTGCCACCCTTAACCTGCCCCTGCGCTCCCTAACTGCTCTGTCCCACTGCCAGCTCCTGTCACCCTTAACCTGCCCCTGCGTTCCCTAACTGCAATGTCCCACTGCCAGCTCCTGTCACCCTTAACCTGCCCCTGCGTTCCCTAACTCCTCTGTCCCACTGCCAGCTCTTGTCACCCTTAACCTGCCCCTGCGCTCCCTAACTGCACTGTCCCACTGCTAGCTCCTGTCACCCTTAACCTGCCTCTGCGTTCTCTAACTGCTCTGTCCCACTGCCAGCTCCTGTCACCCTTAACCTGCCCCTGCGCTCCCTAAATCCTCTGTCCCACTGCCAGCTCATGTCACCCTTAACCTGCCCCTGCGTTCCCTAACTGCAATGTCCCACTGCCAGCTGCTGTCACCCTTAACCTGCCCCTGCGTTCCCTGACTGCACTGTCCCACTGCCAGCTCCTGTCACCCTTAACCTGCCCCTGCGTTCCCTGACTGCTCTGTCCCACTGCCAGCTCCAGTCACCCTTAACCTGCCCCTGCGTTCCCTGACTGCTCTGTCCCACTGCCAGCTCCAGTCACCCTTAACCTGCCCCTGCGTTCCCCGACTGCTCTGTCCCACTGCCAGCTCCTGTCACCCTGAACCTGCCCCTGCACTCCCTGACTGCTCTGTCCCACTGCCAGCTCCTGTCACCCTGAACCTGCCCCTGCACTCCCTGACTGCTCTGTCCCACTGCCAGGTCCTGTCACCCTAAACCTGCCCCTGCACTCCCTGACTGCTCTGTCCCACTGCCAGCTCCTGTCGCCCTGAACGTGACCCTGCACTCCCTGACTGCTCTGTCCCACTGCCAGCTCCTGTCACCCTGAACCTGCCCCTGCCCTCCCTGACTGCTCTGTCCCACCGCCAGCTCCTGTCACCCTGAACCGCCCCTGCAATCCCTGACTGCTCTGTCCCACTGCCAGCTCCTGTCACCCTGAACCTGCCCCTGCACTCCCTGGGTGCCATGTCCCACTGCCAGCTCCTGTCACCCTTAACCTGCCCCTGAGCTCCCTGACTGCACTGTCCCATTGCCAGCTCCTGTCACCCTTAACCTGCCCCTGAGCTCCCTGACTGCACTGTCCCTCTGCCAGCTCCTGTCACCCTTAACATGCTCCTGAGCTCCCTGACTTCTCTGTCCCACTGCCAGCTCCTGTCACCCTGAACCTGCCCCTGCACTCCCTGGGTGCACTGTCCCACTGCCAGCTCCTGTCACCCTTAACCTGCCCCTGAGCTCCCTGGGTGCACTGTCCCACTGCCAGCTCCTGTCACCCTTAACCTGCCCCTGAGCTCCCTGCGTGCACTGTCCCACTGCCAGCTCCTGTCACCCTTAACCTGCCCCTGAGCTCCCTTGGTGCACTGTCCCACTGCCAGCTCCTGTTACCCTTAACCTGCCCCTGAGCTCCCTGGGTGCACTGTCCCACTGCCAGCTCCTGTCACCCTTAACCTGCCCCTGAGCTCCCTGGGTGCACTGTCCCACTGCCAGCTCCTGTCACCTTTAACCTGCCCCTGCGCTCCCTGACTGCACTGCCTTTCTGCCAGCTCTTGTCACCCTTAACCTGCCCCTGCGCTCCCTGGGTGCACTGTCCCACTGCCAGCTCCTGTCACCCTTAACCTGCCCCTGAGCTGGGTGCACTGTCCCACTGCCAGCTCCTGTCACCCTTAACCTGCCCCTGAGCTCCCTGGGTGCACTGTCCCACTGCCAGCTCCTGTCACCCTTAACCTGCCCCTGCGCTCCCTGACTGCACTGCCTTTCTTTCAGCTCCTGTCACCCTTAACCTGCCCCTGTGCTCCCTAGGTGCACTGTCCCACTGCCAGCTCCTGTCACCCTTAACCTGCCCCTGAGCTCCCTGGGTGCACTGTCCCACTGCCAGCTCCTGTCACCCTTAGCCTGCCCCTGAGTTACCTGGGTGCACTGTCCCACTGCCAGCTCCTGTCACCCTTAACCTGTTCCTGAGCTCCCTGGGTGCACTGTCCCACTGCCAGCTCCTGTCACCCTTAACCTGCCCCTGAGCTCCCTGGGTGCACTGTCCCACTGCCAGCTCCTGTCACCCTTAACCTGCCCCTGAGCTCCCTGGGTGCACTGTCCCACTGCCAGCTCCTGTCACCCTTAACCTGCCCCTGCGCTCCCTGACTGCACTGCCTTTCTGCCAGCTCCTGTCACCCTTAACCTGCCCCTGCGCTCCCTGGATGCACTGTCCCACTGCCAGCTCCTGTCACCCTTAACCTGCCCCTGAGCTCCCTGGGTGCACTGTCCCACTGCCAGCTCCTGTCACCCTTAACCTGCCCTTGAGCTCCTTGGGTGCACTGTCCCACTGCCAGCTCCTGTCACCCTTAACCTGCCCCTGCGCTCCCTGACTGCACTGCCTTTCTGCCAGCTCCTGTCACCCTTAACCTGCCCCTGCGCTCCATGGGTGCACTGTCCGACTGCCAGCTCCTGTCACCCTTAACCTGCCCCTGAGCTCCCTGGGTGCACTGTCCCACTGCCAGCTCCTGTCACCCTTAACCTGCCCCTGAGCTCCCTGGGTGCACTGTCCCACTGCCAGCTCCTGTCACCTTTAACCTGCCCCTGCGCTCCCTGACTGCACTACCTTTCTGCCAGCTCTTGTCACCCTTAACCTGCCCCTGCGCTCCCTGGGTGCACTGTCCCACTGCCAGCTCCTGTCACCCTTAACCTGCCCCTGAGCTGGGTGCACTGTCCCACTGCCAGCTCCTGTCACCCTTAACCTGCCCCTGAGCTCCCTGGGTGCACTGTCCCACTGCCAGCTCCTGTCACCCTTAACCTGCCCCTGCGCTCCCTGACTGCACTGCCTTTCTTTCAGCTCCTGTCACCCTTAACCTGCCCCTGCGCTTCCCGGGTGCACTGTCCCACTGCCAGCTCCTGTCACCCTTAACCTGCCCCTGAGCTCCCTGGGTGCACTGTCCCACTGCCAGCTCCTGTCACCCTTAGCCTGCCCCTGAGTTCCCTGGGTGCACTGTCCCACTGCCAGCTCCTGTCACCCTTAACCTGTTCCTGAGCTCCCTGGGTGCACTGTCTCACTGCCAGCTCCTGTCACCCTTAACCTGCCCCTGAGCTCCCTGGGTGCACTGTCCCACTACCAGCTCCTGTCACCCTTAACCTGCCACTGAGCTCCCTGGGTGCACTGTCCCACTGCCAGCTCCTGTCACCCTTAACCTGCCCCTGCGCTCCCTGACTGCACTGCCTTTCTGCCAGCTCCTGTCACCCTTAACCTGCCCCTGCGCTGCCTGACTGCACTGCCTTTCTGCCAGCTCCTGTCACCCTTAACCTGCCCCTGAGCTCCCTGGGTGCACTGTCCCACTGCCAGCTCCTGTCACCCTTAACCTGCCCTTGAGCTCCTTGGGTGCACTGTCCCACTGCCAGCTCCTGTCACCCTTAACCTGCCCCTGCGCTCCCTGACTGCACTGCCTTTCTTTCAGCTCCTGTCACCCTTAACCTGCCCCTGCGCTTCCCGGGTGCACTGTCCCACTGCCAGCTCCTGTCACCCTTAACCTGCCCCTGAGCTCCCTGGGTGCACTGTCCCACTGCCAGCTCCTGTCACCCTTAGCCTGCCCCTGAGTTCCCTGGGTGCACTGTCCCACTGCCAGCTCCTGTCACCCTTAACCTGTTCCTGAGCTCCCTGGGTGCACTTTCTCACTGCCAGCTCCTGTCACCCTTAACCTGCCCCTGAGCTCCCTGGGTGCACTGTCCCACTACCAGCTCCTGTCACCCTTAACCTGCCACTGAGCTCCCTGGGTGCACTGTCCCACTGCCAGCTCCTGTCACCCTTAACCTGCCCCTGCGCTCCCTGACTGCACTGCCTTTCTGCCAGCTCCTGTCACCCTTAACCTGCCCCTGCGCTGCCTGACTGCACTGCCTTTCTGCCAGCTCCTGTCACCCTTAACCTGCCCCTGCGCTCCCTGGGTGCACTGTCCCACTGCCAGCTCCTGTCACCCTTAACCTGCCCCTGAGCTCCCTGGGTGCACTGTCCCACTGCCAGCTCCTGTCACCCTTAACCTGCCCCTGAGCTCCCTGGGTGCACTGTCCCACTGCCAGCTCCTGTCACCCTTAACCTGCCCCTGAGCTCCCTGGGTGCACTGTCCCACTGCCAGCTCCTGTCACCCTTAACCTGCCCCTGAGCTCCCTGGGTGCACTGTATCACTGCCAGCTCCTGTCACCCTTAACCTGTCAGTGAGCTCCCTGGGTGCACTGTTCCACTGCCAGCTCCTGTCACCCTAAACCTGCCCCTGCGCTCCCTGACTGCACTGCCTTTCTGCCAGCTCCTGTCACCCTTAACCTGCCCCTGCGCTCCCTGGGTGCACAGTCCCACTGCCAGCTCCTGTCACCCTTAACCTGCCCCTGAGCTCCCTGGGTGCCCTGTCCCACTGCCAGCTCCTGTCACCCTTAATCTGCCCCTGCGCTCCCTGACTGCTCTGTCCCACTGCCAGCTCCTGTCAACCTTAACCTGCCCCTGCGCTCCCCGACTGCACTGTCCCTCTGCCAGCTCCTGTCACCCTTAACCTGTGCCTGCTCTCCCTGACTGCACTGTCAACACTGCCAGCTCCTGCCACCCTTAACCTGCCCCTGCGCTCCCTAACTGCTCTGTCCCACTGCCAGCTCCTGTCACCCTTAACCTGCCCCTGCGTTCCCTAACTGCAATGTCCCACTGCCAGCTCCTGTCACCCTTAACCTGCCCCTGCGTTCCCTAACTCCTCTGTCCCACTGCCAGCTCTTGTCACCCTTAACCTGCCCCTGCGCTCCCTAACTGCACTGTCCCACTGCTAGCTCCTGTCACCCTTAACCTGCCTCTGCGTTCTCTAACTGCTCTGTCCCACTGCCAGCTCCTGTCACCCTTAACCTGCCCCTGCGCTCCCTAAATCCTCTGTCCCACTGCCAGCTCATGTCACCCTTAACCTGCCCCTGCGTTCCCTAACTGCAATGTCCCACTGGCAGCTGCTGTCACCCTTAACCTGCCCCTGCGTTCCCTGACTGCACTGTCCCACTGCCAGCTCCTGTCACCCTTAACCTGCCCCTGCGTTCCCTGACTGCTCTGTCCCACTGCCAGCTCCAGTCACCCTTAACCTGCCCCTGCGTTCCCTGACTGCTCTGTCCCACTGCCAGCTCCAGTCACCCTTAACCTGCCCCTGCGTTCCCCGACTGCTCTGTCCCACTGCCAGCTCCTGTCACCCTGAACCTGCCCCTGCACTCCCTGACTGCTCTGTCCCACTGCCAGCTCCTGTCACCCTGAACCTGCCCCTGCACTCCCTGACTGCTCTGTCCCACTGCCAGGTCCTGTCACCCTAAACCTGCCCCTGCACTCCCTGACTGCTCTGTCCCACTGCCAGCTCCTGTCGCCCTGAACGTGACCCTGCACTCCCTGACTGCTCTGTCCCACTGCCAGCTCCTGTCACCCTGAACCTGCCCCTGCCCTCCCTGACTGCTCTGTCCCACCGCCAGCTCCTGTCACCCTGAACCGCCCCTGCAATCCCTGACTGCTCTGTCCCACTGCCAGCTCCTGTCACCCTGAACCTGCCCCTGCACTCCCTGGGTGCCATGTCCCACTGCCAGCTCCTGTCACCCTTAACCTGCCCCTGAGCTCCCTGACTGCACTGTCCCATTGCCAGCTCCTGTCACCCTTAACCTGCCCCTGAGCTCCCTGACTGCACTGTCCCTCTGCCAGCTCCTGTCACCCTTAACATGCCCCTGAGCTCCCTGACTTCTCTGTCCCACTGCCAGCTCCTGTCACCCTGAACCTGCCCCTGCACTCCCTGGGTGCACTGTCCCACTGCCAGCTCCTGTCACCCTTAACCTGCCCCTGAGCTCCCTGGGTGCACTGTCCCACTGCCAGCTCCTGTCACCCTTAACCTGCCCCTGAGCTCCCTGCGTGCACTGTCCCACTGCCAGCTCCTGTCACCCTTAACCTGCCCCTGAGCTCCCTTGGTGCACTGTCCCACTGCCAGCTCCTGTTACCCTTAACCTGCCCCTGAGCTCCCTGGGTGCACTGTCCCACTGCCAGCTCCTGTCACCCTTAACCTGCCCCTGAGCTCCCTGGGTGCACTGTCCCACTGCCAGCTCCTGTCACCTTTAACCTGCCCCTGCGCTCCCTGACTGCACTGCCTTTCTGCCAGCTCTTGTCACCCTTAACCTGCCCCTGCGCTCCCTGGGTGCACTGTCCCACTGCCAGCTCCTGTCACCCTTAACCTGCCCCTGAGCTGGGTGCACTGTCCCACTGCCAGCTCCTGTCACCCTTAACCTGCCCCTGAGCTCCCTGGGTGCACTGTCCCACTGCCAGCTCCTGTCACCCTTAACCTGCCCCTGCGCTCCCTGACTGCACTGCCTTTCTTTCAGCTCCTGTCACCCTTAACCTGCCCCTGTGCTCCCTAGGTGCACTGTCCCACTGCCAGCTCCTGTCACCCTTAACCTGCCCCTGAGCTCCCTGGGTGCACTGTCCCACTGCCAGCTCCTGTCACCCTTAGCCTGCCCCTGAGTTACCTGGGTGCACTGTCCCACTGCCAGCTCCTGTCACCCTTAACCTGTTCCTGAGCTCCCTGGGTGCACTGTCCCACTGCCAGCTCCTGTCACCCTTAACCTGCCCCTGAGCTCCCTGGGTGCACTGTCCCACTACCAGCTCCTGTCACCCTTAACCTGCCACTGAGCTCCCTGGGTGCACTGTCCCACTGCCAGCTCCTGTCACCCTTAACCTGCCCCTGCGCTCCCTGACTGCACTGCCTTTCTGCCAGCTCCTGTCACCCTTAACCTGCCCCTGCGCTCCCTGGATGCACTGTCCCACTGCCAGCTCCTGTCACCCTTAACCTGCCCCTGAGCTCCCTGGGTGCACTGTCCCACTGCCAGCTCCTGTCACCCTTAACCTGCCCTTGAGCTCCTTGGGTGCACTGTCCCACTGCCAGCTCCTGTCACCCTTAACCTGCCCCTGCGCTCCCTGACTGCACTGCCTTTCTGCCAGCTCCTGTCACCCTTAACCTGCCCCTGCGCTCCATGGGTGCACTGTCCGACTGCCAGCTCCTGTCACCCTTAACCTGCCCCTGAGCTCCCTGGGTGCACTGTCCCACTGCCAGCTCCTGTCACCCTTAACCTGCCCCTGAGCTCCCTGGGTGCACTGTCCCACTGCCAGCTCCTGTCACCTTTAACCTGCCCCTGCGCTCCCTGACTGCACTACCTTTCTGCCAGCTCTTGTCACCCTTAACCTGCCCCTGCGCTCCCTGGGTGCACTGTCCCACTGCCAGCTCCTGTCACCCTTAACCTGCCCCTGAGCTGGGTGCACTGTCCCACTGCCAGCTCCTGTCACCCTTAACCTGCCCCTGAGCTCCCTGGGTGCACTGTCCCACTGCCAGCTCCTGTCACCCTTAACCTGCCCCTGCGCTCCCTGACTGCACTGCCTTTCTTTCAGCTCCTGTCACCCTTAACCTGCCCCTGCGCTCCCTGACTGCACTGCCTTTCTGCCAGCTCCTGTCACCCTTAACCTGCCCCTGCGCTCCCTGGATGCACTGTCCCACTGCCAGCTCCTGTCACCCTTAACCTGCCCCTGAGCTCCCTGGGTGCACTGTCCCACTGCCAGCTCCTGTCACCCTTAACCTGCCCTTGAGCTCCTTGGGTGCACTGTCCCACTGCCAGCTCCTGTCACCCTTAACCTGCCCCTGCGCTCCCTGACTGCACTGCCTTTCTGCCAGCTCCTGTCACCCTTAACCTGCCCCTGCGCTCCATGGGTGCACTGTCCGACTGCCAGCTCCTGTCACCCTTAACCTGCCCCTGAGCTCCCTGGGTGCACTGTCCCACTGCCAGCTCCTGTCACCCTTAACCTGCCCCTGAGCTCCCTGGGTGCACTGTCCCACTGCCAGCTCCTGTCACCTTTAACCTGCCCCTGCGCTCCCTGACTGCACTACCTTTCTGCCAGCTCTTGTCACCCTTAACCTGCCCCTGCGCTCCCTGGGTGCACTGTCCCACTGCCAGCTCCTGTCACCCTTAACCTGCCCCTGAGCTGGGTGCACTGTCCCACTGCCAGCTCCTGTCACCCTTAACCTGCCCCTGAGCTCCCTGGGTGCACTGTCCCACTGCCAGCTCCTGTCACCCTTAACCTGCCCCTGCGCTCCCTGACTGCACTGCCTTTCTTTCAGCTCCTGTCAACCTTAACCTGCCCCTGCGCTTCCCGGGTGCACTGTCCCACTGCCAGCTCCTGTCACCCTTAACCTGCCCCTGAGCTCCCTGGGTGCACTGTCCCACTGCCAGCTCCTGTCACCCTTAGCCTGCCCCTGAGTTCCCTGGGTGCACTGTCCCACTGCCAGCTCCTGTCACCCTTAACCTGTTCCTGAGCTCCCTGGGTGCACTGTCTCACTGCCAGCTCCTGTCACCCTTAACCTGCCCCTGAGCTCCCTGGGTGCACTGTCCCACTACCAGCTCCTGTCACCCTTAACCTGCCACTGAGCTCCCTGGGTGCACTGTCCCACTGCCAGCTCCTGTCACCCTTAACCTGCCCCTGCGCTCCCTGACTGCACTGCCTTTCTGCCAGCTCCTGTCACCCTTAACCTGCCCCTGCGCTGCCTGACTGCACTGCCTTTCTGCCAGCTCCTGTCACCCTTAACCTGCCCCTGAGCTCCCTGGGTGCACTGTCCCACTGCCAGCTCCTGTCACCCTTAACCTGCCCTTGAGCTCCTTGGGTGCACTGTCCCACTGCCAGCTCCTGTCACCCTTAACCTGCCCCTGCGCTCCCTGACTGAACTGCCTTTCTGCCAGCTCCTGTCACCCTTAACCTGCCCCTGCGCTCCCTGGGTGCACTGTCCCACTGCCAGCTCCTGTCACCCTTAACCTGCCCCTGAGCTCCCTGGGTGCACTGTCCCACTGCCAGCTCCTGTCACCCTTAACCTGCCCCTGCGCTCCCTGACTGCACTCAATCAATCAATCAATCAGTGACACTTATAAAGCGCGCTACATACCCGTAGGGTCTCAAGGCGCTGGGGGGGGGGGGGTGCCGCTACTGCTCGAACAGCCAGGTCTTCAGCTTCTTCCTGAAGGAGAGGTGGTCTTGGGTCAGGCGCAGGTCGGACGGGAGGGAGTTCCAGGTCTTGGCGGCCAGGTAGGAGAAGGACCTTCCTCCTGTGGTTGCTCTTCGGATGCGGGGGACGGCGGCGAGGGCGTGGTTGGCTGATCGGAGGTGGCGTTTGGGAGCGTAGAAGTTGACTCGGCTGTTGAGGTAGCTCGGGCCTTGGTCGTGTAGGGCTTTGTGTGCGTGGGTGAGGAGGCGGAAGGTGATTCTCTTGTTGATGGGGAGCCAGTGAAGGTCTCTCAGATGTCCGGAGATGTGGCTGGATCGTGGGATGTCGAGGATGAGTCTGGCTGAGGCGTTTTGGATCCGCTGGAGTCTCTTCTGGAGCTTGGCGGTGGTCCCGGCGTAGAGGGCGTTGCCGTAGTCCAGTCGGCTGGTGACGAGGGCCTGGGTGACGGTCTTCCTGGTCTCTGTGGGGATCCACCAGAAGATCTTCCGTAGCATGCGTAGGATGTTGAAGCACGCCGAGGAGACGCTGTTGACTTGCCTGGTCATGGAGAGGGAGGAGTCCAGGATGAAGCCCAGGTTACGTGCATGGTCTGTCGGTTTGGGTGCGGTGCCCAGGGCGGGAGGCCACCAGGAGTCGTCCCAGGCGGAGGGAGAGGAGCCCAGGATGAGGACCTCCGTCTTGTCCGAGTTCAGTTTCAGGCGGCTGGTCGTCATCCACTCGGCTACCTCTTTCATCCCTTCGTGTAGGTTGGCTCTGGCGGCGGCGGGGTTGTTGGTCAGGGAGAGGATCAGCTGGGTGTCGTCGGCGTAGGAGATGATGCTGAGGTGGTGTTTGCGTACGATGGCCGCGAGGGGGCTCATGTAGACGTTGAAGAGGGTGGGGCTCAGGGATGATCCTTGGGGGACGCCGCAGATGACTTCGGAGGCCTCTGACTTGTACGGTGGTAGGCGGACTCGCTGTGTTCTTCCGTCGAGGAAGGAGATGATCCATTCCAGCGCCTTGTCCTGGATGCCGATGTTGCTGAGGCGCCGTATTAGGGTGCGGTGGCAGACCGTGTCGAATGCCGCGGAGAGGTCTAGGAGGATGAGGGCCGCTGTTTCTCCATTGTCCATCAGGGCTCGGATGTCATCGGTGGCGGCGATGAGGGCGGTCTCGGTGCTGTGTTTGGCTCGGAAGCCGGACTGTGAGGGGTCGAGGGATCCGTTCGTCTCGAGGAAGGCGGCCATCTGCTTGTTGACGGTCTTCTCGATGACTTTGGCTGGAAACGGGAGAAGCGAGATGGGGCGGTAATTCTTGAGGTCGGTGGGGTCCGCTGTTGGTTTCTTGAGTAGAGCGCTGAGTTCGGCGTGTTTCCAGCTCTCGGGGAAGATGGCGGTGTCGAAGGATGTGTTGATGATGTCTCGCAGGTGGGGTGCGATGACTGCGTCGGCCTTGTTGAAGATGTGGTGCCTTTCTGCCAGCTCCTGTCACCCTTAACCTGCCTGTTAGAAATGGGATCCCTGGCTGGCCAGGGCTTGCGCCAAAGTCAGTCAGAGACCACCACTCCCAAGTCAGGGCAAGGGAGTTACACGCCAAGATAACCCCTGCTCACCCTCTAGGTAACGTGGCGCGAGCAGCAAGGCTAAACTTGGAGGCGATATGAGTTAAGTATTTGCCCACGCTTCCCAGCAACAACACCCAAGGCCCACCACAAAGGAAACTCCACACAAGGTTATATATAAAAAAAAAGCCTTTGTATTACACCAAAACACATTAGATAAACACACACTTTACACTGTGCCAACAGGCACGGGCATAATTTACAAGGGATATGTACAAGACAGGGCCACCTGGACCACTGTCAGTAATCAGCACTTTTAGAACTTAGAATACAATACTTGTAGGCCTAGAACTCAGAACATAGAGCCTAACGGACAGTACCTTCCGGCCTGGTTGCAGGGATAATGCGAGTGACCTCCTTAGTAAACTTGAGCGGGCGGCCGGCTAGCTACTAGCGTTTCTCTGGGGCGACCAATGTGTGCGGCTCAGGAGAGGAGGGGGAGGAAGGATGCGGGTGGCCCAGCGAAGCGGCGCGGCTCAGGGGAGAGCGGCGCGGCTCGTGGCTTGGACGGGCGGCCGGCACGAGCTGCCGAGGAGAGTGAGCGAGGCACACTTCAGCGAGGCCCCAGTGGCCCAGGGAGATCAGACAAGTCCCAGCAATTTGTCAGGGAAGGCACAATAGAGTCCACTGGTCCTGGGACTCTGGTCAGGGGGCGAGCTCAGTATCAAGCCCTTGGAATATCACTTAGAACATAACAAAAAATCATTGTAGCACAAAACAAGTAACTACTGGTAATCAGGTAAGTACCCCCTACGCAATTTACAGAGAGAGCAGATAGCCTGGGGCCCTGATTACCAGGGAACCAGGCCAACTCGAAAAACAGCTAAACACAGGCAAAAAATCTGGGGTAACCATAGTCAGGTAGCCACCTTCCTACACTGGTTGTGTGCTACATTTTGCTATTTGGTGCTACAGTTATTATATGTTCTATGTTCTAAGTGTTATTCCTACAAAGTGCTAACTCTACCAAGTGCTAGTTCTAAAAGTGCATAATCCTGACAGTGGTCCATGTGGCCCTGTCCCATGGATATAATCCCCTGTAAATTCTGCCCGTGCCTCTGGCACATTGTAAAGTGTGTGTTTCTTCTCAAATGTGTTTGATATAATACAAAGGCTATTTATATATATAACCTCGTGTGGAGTTTCCTTTGTGGTGGGCCTTGGGTGTTGTTGCTGGCTGCGTGCGCAAATACTTAACCTACATTGCCACCGGGATAAGCCTTACTGCTTGCGTCACGTTACCTAGAGGGTGAGCAGGGGTTATCTTTGGCGTTGGTCAGCTATTGAGAGGGAGGCCTTTGCTGTGGTGTGGGCCAAGAAGAAGTTGAGACCATACTTGTTTGGAACTCACTTCAAGATTCAGTCCGACCATAAGCCTCTCCTATGGCTTAATCAGATGAAGGGTGAAAACCCCAAACTACTCAGGTGGTCCATTTCCCTACAGGGGATGGACTTTACAGTGGAGCACCGCCCAGGGACTGACCATGGCAACGCAGATGGTCTCTCCAGGTACTTCCACTTGGAACATGAAGACACAACTGGTCATGGTTAGTCTAATGTCCCTGAGTTTGGGGGGAGCGGTTGTGTAGGAGAGTAGGGTCTGCTATCCTATGGTCACCCCAAATGTTTGCTTTTCGCTTCACTGGTTTATGACTTAATGTGGCTGTGGGCCTGCTAATCAGACCCACAACCTGCTGTTCTCACTCTAAATTAATGCCTCTAGGTGCATTACGAATTGGAACTGGTACACCTTATAGGCCCCTGTAACAGTGTACCTGAGGTACCCAGGGCATAGGTGTCTCCAAGGCCTACCAGGGGCTGCAGCACGTATTGTGCCACCCCTGGCCTGGCCCCCATATTTGACACAACTGGCTTATCATTCAGCTGGGGTAAGTTGGTGTAATCACCTCTTGCTTAGATATAGTATGCCTATATCTAACCTAACTGGACACATGTTAACCTATGAGCCACTCCTATGGAAGGCCTCTACAATCCTGGAGGCAGAGTGCTTGGTTTCATGTGAGATGGTGCTCTGGCACATGCTGAGCCTGTCTGCAGCTGTTGGGAACAACTCCCTTAGCTGTTCCGGGATATTACCATACCATATACTCTTAAGTGCATTATAATCCTTGCGGTTATTTGCTAACTTTGGTTTGGCTTTATCAAAACATGTCGAGTAAGGTGTCATACGATTTGGAATACTATCCCCTCGACAGTTCTGTCGATGGGGATAGCATTCCACCCTTCTAGAGGGACACGACATGTACATAACCTAAACCCCGGTTAAAGTTAACCAGAGCCTCAGCATCACAAAATGGATGCTGCCACCACAGACACAAGTCTGACCTCCTGCTGCTGGGAGTCCTTCCAGCGAGGGAGGCTTGGACAAAGGGTTTCCTGTCTTGGGAGGTGCGTGCACCACCCCAGACAGGATTTTGTGTATTGGGTAGGACAGGGCTAAATAGATTGAGACACGCCTGGGGCACACAAGGTGTCCCTGTGCATAAGCCAGTCTAAACCAGTGCTGGGGCTTTCCAGCCCCAGTCCTGGCGCGGAGCTGGACAAAGGAAAGGGGGTGTAACCGCCCCCCTGCCTGGTCCCACCCAGAGGAGGGACCTAGCAGGTGATACGGCCCCCAGATTTGGAATAGGAGTAGGAGCTGTGCCCTAAGACTTCAGATCATCCTGAACTCAACTTGAAACTAAGAAGAAAACTGGACTTCGACATTCTGCTGCACAGAAGACTCAAGAGAATCTCCCTTGTGGCCAAGGAGTGACCACCCTGTGAATACAGGCAGCAACCAGCAACTCAACGTCTGCTTTGCCACCGCCTCCCGCCGGAGCCCAAGCCCAGAGCCTGACAAGACCTGGATTCCCAGACATCTCAGAGCCCGATCCACAGTCCCTGAAAAGAAGAGACCTGTGGAAGCACCGAGAGACTTGAGACTAGACCTCTTGAAAGACCCCGAGAAGCTGACTGCGCAGCACCCGAGGTACCCTCAATGCTGTGCTTTAGGGTGTGAGAAGCCCCACTACCGAGCAGCATTTGCACCGAAGATCAGCCCCCAGCATCTCCACGATCTGTGTGGGGCCCTTTTGCACTTTGCCACTTGACGTGCCATCCCGGTCACTTGCCACGCGGCTGGTGGCCATCTTGGCGACAAAATCTACAATCTACACCACTGGTCTGGTTGCTCCAGACTGGCCCTTGCTCCCCTGAAAAGGAGCACCCGCTCTGACCTTGCTGGTCCGAGTGAGAAGCTTGCATTGATTCCTGCGTGGCTTGCATTAGCCAAGGCCTGTTTGCTCCGATCAAGAAGCCGAAACCGCCATCAGCTAGAGCCTTTGTGATACAGCTCGTGACAGACGCCTGGACGTCCTCGACCTCTTTGTGTCCACGTGGCTGCAGAGACAATCTTCACCTCATCGCCTGTTTGCACCCGACATCGCCTGGTTCCATCCTGGTTTCACGGTAGTCACTGGCTAGTAACTTTGAACATTGTCCCCTCTGCTTTCAGGTCTTCACCTCTTCAGATCCACCCTGGGATCCACCGGAACTCTCCTCGACGACCCCCCTGCAGCATCTTCATCTCCAGGCACCATCGACCTGCGTGACAAAACCCGACACTACTTCGCACCTGTGCACCCGCTTCCTGTGGGTGAGGTAACTCAGAAATGCCGGTGTTCCTACACTGGTACATACCTCTAGTGCCTAGGTCTAAAGTTTTGTCCTTGTAGGTCAATCGGAAGGTTCCTTAAAGACTAACTTTGTAACTTTTACGCACCATTGACATTGCATTGGTGCATGCGTGTGCTTTAAGCGCTGCACCCGAGTCCCGCGGGCCATTCCTGACTTCTTCACTGGTAGTCCCGAACAGCTCCAGCGATTCCCCAGGCCCTAGGCCTATTTCCTTTCCCAATAGTGACTCTTATACCACTTAATTAGTATATGGTTTAAATGGCCCCTAGGGCTCATCCATATTGTGCAACTTTTGTGTATTTAAACTGTGTTTTGTTTTATCGCATTTGCTTCTGTGCTCATAAAGAGTAAAGGGGATACTTGTAGTAATAAATATATATATATTTTCAATATATATCTGTGTGGTGTCCTTTCATTTGGTATTCAAGGGGTTATATGTGGTAAAACAGCTTGCTTCACATGCCTTTACAGAGTTTAGCCTAAGACTGCTTTGTCCACGCTACTAGGATAGCTGGTCTATAAGGTTGACTTACAACCAATCTTCATAACGGTTGCTTGGCATGGTACAAGGTGATCACTAGAACTAGAGAGCATCATATACCAGGCCAACTTCTCACATTGTTGAGCAGCGGTTGGGATTTGAGCTTGCTGTTGTTTTACCATTACAATCTTTGAGAGTATCATTTGAAAGATAATACAGGTACCTACTAAGTACATATTAAAACAAGACTAGTATACTTAAGTTCTATTGAACTTAGTTGTTGTAGAGGATAGGGAGTAGCACACCCTGACTACAACTACTAGATAGGTTTAGTAGGTAAACACACGTGTAGGTAGATTGCAACATATCCACCCACACTAGAGCAATGTCTGGAGCAGAGGGGTCCACTGGACTTACTCCTGTTGAGAGTGACCCACCAAGAGGTCTCAAGACGGGTCCATCCCCTACTACAGACCACCTTAGAGAGCTTTTAGACCAGTCTGAAGCTCTAAAGACCTCTAAACAAGACCCCACTGGGAATGGTGAAGGAGGCTCTCCGGCAGAAGATGATAATACTGACACCCCTGTCCCTGTAGTCCAGATAGATGAGGATGACCAAGTCACCGGAGATACTCATCCTGAGGAGGAGGAGGAAGAAGAGGAGACAGAAGGGGGAGCAGTGATTCTGATGATGGTAGACTTAGTCAGGTGCCAGCCAGCAGGCTTAGCCAGGCTAAATTAAGTGTATTTGGGACTGAGCTAAGGATGACCTTACCCAGATCCCCAAGTGGACTTAACCAGGAGCCAAGGAGGAGAAGGAATCACTCAGGTGAATCCAATACCTCCCAAGCTTCTAGAGGCTCTCATGGTCACTCCAGAAGGGGGATGACTAGCCCTCAGAGAAGGGAACATGAGGCCAAAATGAGAGAGGCTGAGCTTAGGATCCAGAAGCAAGAATTAGAAGTTGCTCTGGCCCAAGAGAAACTTGCTAGAGCACGAAAGCCTAGAGAGAGTGGATTAGGATCCACTGGTGGCAGCATTATCCCCAAGGATAAAGACAGGTCTTTTGATAACAGAAACCTGAGTAAGATTGTGCCCTCCTACAAAGCTGGGGATGATATCCACAAATGGATGACTGCACTTGAGAGAGCCTGCAAAGTACAGCAGATCCCTCAGGAGCAGTGGGCAGCAATCTTGTGGCTCTCCTTTGAAGGTAGAGGCCGAGACAGACTCCTCACAGTTAGTAATGGGGACTCTAGAAACTACCTGGTCCTGAAGAGTGCTCTGATTGATGGGCTAGGCTTAACCACTGAACAGTACAGGTTAATGTTCAGAGAGACCCAGAAGACACAGACTCAGGACTGGTCTGAATTTGTTGAATGTGCCACTAAGGCTCTGGAGGGATGGTTGCTGGGAAGTAAGGTTACAGACTATGAAGGATTGTACAATTTGCTTATGAGAGAACACATTTTAAATAATTGTCAGAACCAGCAGTTGCATCAACATTTGGTTGACTCAGATCTGACCTCTCACCAATAATTGGGAAAGAGGGCAGACAAATGGGTTAGAACCAGAGTTAAGCAAAAGAACCAGAACCAGAACCAGGGTGGTGACCAAAAGAAAACAGACCAGAAGGGTGGGGAGCAGAAAGCTAAAGACCAGAAGTCTTCAACAGGGCCCCAAACTAATACTGAGGGTGGGTCCCAAACTTCCGAGAAGAAGAAGAAAGAAGGTCAAAGAAACCCTGGTGTAGTATGTAGGAAGGTGGATGTCTGACTATGGTTACCCCCAAACTTTTTGCCTGGTGTTTAGCTGGTTTTTGACATAGTTGGCCTTGGATCCTGCTTTTCAGGGCCCCAGGCTGATTGCTCTCTCCTTAAAATGGACTCCATGCACCTTAGGTGCTTACACAATTGGAACTGGTTCACCTTATAGGCCCCTGTAACAGTGTACCATAGGTACCCAGGGCATAGGTGTTTCCAAGGCCTACCAGGGGCTGCAGCATGTATTGTGCCACCCCTGGCCTGGCCTCCATATTTGACACAACTGGCTGATCGCTTAGCTGGGGTAAGTTGGTGTAATCACCTCTTGCTTAGATATAGTATCTCTATATCTAACCTTAACTGGACACATGTTAACCTATAAGCCATTCCTATGGAAGGCCCCTGCAATCCTGGGGGCAGAGTGCGTGGTTTCATGTGAGATGGTGCTCTAGCATGAGCTGAGCCTGTCTGCAGCTGTCGGGAACAACTCCCTTAGCTGTTCCGGGATATTGCCATACCATATACTCTTAAGTGCATTATAATCCTCGCGGTTATATGCTAACTTTGGTTTGGCTTTATCAAAACATGTCGAATAAGGTGTCATACGATTTGGAATACTATCCCCTTGACAGTTCTGTCGACGGGGATAGCATTCCACCCTTCTAGAGGGACACGACATGTACATAGCCTTAACCCCGGTTAAAGTTAACCAGAAAACCTGGTGTAGTACATGTAAAAACACCTCTCACTGGACAAGTGAGTGTAAAAAGGGTGGAGCCCCCAACACTGCAGCCCCTAAAACACCTGCACCCACTAGTACAGCTAGCAGTGTTGGCCCACAAACTAAGGGGGTAGTGGGTATCACCTTGGGAACTGAGGGAGATTCTGTCTTAGTCAGAACCCCTACACAGGCTGTTCTGATTTGTGATGGGAAACTAGATTGGACCCCTACTGTCAGCCCCAGTAACCTGGGCAAGTACAGGCAGACGCCTTTGATTAATGAAAAAGTGGCTCAAGCATATAGGGACACATGTGCCAGTGTCACTATGGTGACAACTAGCTTTGTGGACCCTGGACAATACTTGCCAGGTGATAATTACCTGGTGACAATGCCAGCAATGTCACTACTACACATAGTGTGGCAATTGTTAACTTTTCCTGGGGAGGGGTAACTGGCCTAAAAAGAGTTGTGGTTAGTGCTGATCTCCCAGTTGAATGTTTGTTGGGCAATGACCTGGAGAACTCTCTATGGTCAGAAGTTGAGTACAGAACTCATGCAGAGATGTTAGGGATATCATTACATGTCCTTGCTGTGACTAGGTCACAGGCCAAAAAGTGCCTCTCTGAACCTCAGGTCTTGGATCCTGGAACAATGGACCAAGCACCTTCCAAGAAGAAGAACAGGAGGGTTAAGGCTGTGCCTTCCCAACTGCCTACAAGTGAGGATCAAGCTTCACAGGAAGCTGGTCTTGAGACCCCTGAAGGAACTGTCCCTGAAGAACTTGAACCTTATCAGGTATAGTTTCTGGGGACAGGGGGACCTTCTAGGGCAGCCATGGGGCAGGCTCAGTTATCCTGTTCTTCTCTTGAACCCTAAAGACAGAAGGCTGCTGGTGAGGCTGCTGGGAATGCTCAAGGTACCCATAAAGTATATTGGGATGATGGGCTCCTTTAGTCAAAGGGTAGAGACCCCAAGCCTGGTACAACCAGGAGGTTGGTTATATCTCTGCAATTTAGGGGCTTCCTCCTTACCTTGGCCCATGATATTACCTTAGCAGGACACCTAGGCCAGAACAAGACTAGGGACAGGCTTGTCCCTCACGTTCACTGGCCTCACATGTCTGAAGACACCAGGGAGTTTTGTCGCTCCTGTGCAACCTGCCAAGCCAGTGGCAAAGCAGGTGGTACCACAAAGGCCCCCCTGATACCACTACCTGTAGTGGGGTGCCCTTTGAAAGAGTTAAGGAGCCGTGAACGAATCAGCAGTGCTCAGTGGTCTTCTCGGTTGCAAGGAGTAGCGAACGAATCAGCAGGGCTTAAGAGTTCTCAGGATAGTAGGAAAGCCGCGACCAGGTCAGCAGAGCTCTCGTAGTCCAGGATACAACTGGTTTGATCGTCCCAGAGCCACCCTTGATATAGGACTTCTTGCCTTTGATGTCCGGAGTACTCGCAGGCGGAGGTCTTAGCACCTGGGGGCTGGTTGTTGGGGGTTCTGCCTCGGCGGCTCCTTTCATCCTTTCAAGTTGGGTCTGGAGGGATCCCAGACACTCAGCAGGCCTGGAGCCAGCCCTCAGGGAGGCCAGATGGGTGATCGAAACTCATCTCTCGAGGGGAGGTTGAAGGTGTGACCAAGCTACTCCTCCCTCTGTAGCTCACAGGGAGCGCTCTACCCCCTGGCTGCGGATGGCGCTGTCGGCCGAGGTCGGGCCGGGGCGGCCATCTTAGGTGCAGGGACATGGGCCTCAGTCTCGAATTTTGGGAAAATTGGGGACGAGGACGGGAAGCCCAGGGTCGGGGATGCGTATCATGGCGGGAAGGGTCGGGTGGTTCAGGGTCTTGGGAAACTATCTGGTTCAGGGGTGACCACGCCACGAGGCCGGGTCCAACACGCGTCCCTCCCAGCTGAAGGTCGGGGAGAACCACCCATCCTCTTGGGGATTCTCCTCGCTGAGGCTGAAGAACCTGGAGAGGCCGTCAGCGTTGGCGTGGTCGGTACCAGGGCGGTGTTCTACTGTGAAGTCCATCCCCTGGAGGGAGATCGACAAAAGCAGCAGTTTGGGGTTCTCCCCTCTCATCTGCATGAGCCACCGTAAGGGTTGATGATCTGTCTGCACTCGGGAGTGGGTTCCGAACAGGTAGGGCCGGAGTGTCTTGAGGGCCCAGACTACTGCGAACGCTTCTCGTTCGATGGTGCTCCATCTCTGTTCTCGGGGCAGTAACCTTCTGCTGATGAAGGCCACAACCTGATCTATACCTTCCTCATTGAGCTGGGACAGTACGGCCCCAATGCCATGTTCGGAGGCGTCGGTCTGAACAACAAACTCTTTGGAGCTCGGAGTATGGGGGCAGTACACATTGCAGTACACATTGCGGTCTTTAAGGCGTTGAATGCCTTTTGGCAGGAGGGGGTCCAGTGCATGCGTTTGGGCTGCCTCTTGGATGTCAGTTCTGTGAGGGGACCC
The DNA here is from genome assembly GCF_964263255.1 of Lissotriton vulgaris. Lineage (NCBI taxonomy): Eukaryota > Metazoa > Chordata > Amphibia > Caudata > Salamandridae > Lissotriton > Lissotriton vulgaris. Next base: position 52,576,587 of record NC_141699.1, on the reverse strand, counting down.
ACTATGCTGCCGTAGTCCTTTATGAATCTCTGGTAATAGCCGGTGAGGCCCTGGAAGGCTCGGACCTCGGTCTGAGTGGTGGGGGGTTCCCAGGCCAAGATGGCGTCGATCTTCGGCTGGAGCGGGGCGACCTGCCCGCTTCCGACCTGGTGGCCTAGGTAGGTCACTGACCCCTGCCCAATCTGGCACTTGCTGCCTTTCACCGTCAAACCCGCCTGGCGCAGGGCTAGCAACAGTCTCCGGAGGTCACTCCATTGGGAACTGAACACCGCAATATCGTCTAGTCCAGCGCCGGCGCCGGCCAGAACTCGGTTCACCAGTCTCTGAAAGGTGGCCGGGGCATTTTTCATCCCGAACGGCATCACTCGAAAGCGATAGTGCCCGTCCGGGGTGGAGAAGGCGGACCGCTCCTTGACTCCTTCTGTGAGCGCAATTTGCCAGTAGCCGCAGGTCAGGTCAAAGGTACTCAGGTAGCGAGCAGACCCCAGGCGGTCAATGAGCTCGTCCGCACGGGGAATGGGGTGGGCGTCTGCTCGGGTGACTGCGTTGAGCCCCCGGTAGTCCACGCAGAACCGAAATTCGGGGACAGCTCCAGGGGCCGCGGCTTTTGGGACCAGCACCACTGGGCTGGCCCAGGGGCTGTCGGAGGGCTCGACCACTCCTAGGGCAAGCATTTTTGAGACTTCGGCCTGGATGCAGGTCCGGACTCGATCAGGCACCCGGTAGGCCCGGTGCCGCACCGGCGGGCTGTCTCCGGTGTCCGCGTCGTGGACACACCAGTCGGTGATTCTGGGGACGAGGGAGAACAAATCTGAGAACTGCCCCAAGAGCTGGCGGCAGTCCTCCCGCTGCTGAGGAGTGAGGGAGGGAGAGAGGTTCACTCCATCCACGGAGCCATCCTTCTCTTTGGCAGACAGGAGGTCAGGAAGAGGCTCCGTTTCCTCTTCCGCTCCGTCGTCGGTGGCCAAGAGCAAGCTCAACTCCGTCCGCACGAAGTGAGGCTTGAGGTGATTTACATGGAGGACCCGAAGGGGGTTCCGAGGGGACTGGACGTCCACCAAGTAGGTCACTTGGCTCTTCCTCTCCACAACCTTAAAGGGGCCTGTCCATTTGTCTTGGAGGGCACAGGGTTGAAACTCGACCAGAGTGGCATTCTGGTCGTACCAGCGCTTCATTTCCTCCTGACTTGCTTCGAGGTTGGCTTAAGCCAACGTTGGGAATTTCCGTGTCTGGTTTCGGAGGGTGAGAATGTAGCGGAACACATCGGGGGGAGGTTCTCGGGAGGTGCTTCCCAACCCTCCTTGACCAGGCTCAGGGGCCCCCGAACGGGATGTCCATACAGCTGCTCAAATGGGCTAAACCCCAGGGACTTCTGGGGGACCTCTCGGTATGCAAACAGGAGACAGGGAAGAAGGACAACCATTTGCGCCGGAGGGGTTCTTCTAAGCCCATGATCATCCCCTTCAGGGTCCGGTTAAACCGTTCTACTAGGCCATTGCCCTGGGGATGATACGGGGTGGTGAATTTGTAGGACACTCCACATTGTTGCCACAGGGACATCACGTACTTTGAGATAAAGTTTGTGCCGCGATCACTCACGACCTCGCGGGGGAAGCCTACTCGGGAGAAAATCCCCATCAGCGCCCGGCCCACCACAGGGGCCGTCACGGTGCGGAGGGGAATGGCTTCGGGGTACCTGGTGGCGTGGTCCACCAGGACCAGGATAAATCGGTCACGTTGGGAGGTTCTGGGGTCCAGGGGTCCTACTATGTCGATCCCGACCCGCTCAAAAGGGGTGCTGACGACCGGAAAGGGCTGGAGGGGTGCTTTGCGCACGCCTCCACTCTTTCCACTAGCCTGGCACGTGGGGCAGGACTTAGTGGGTCTCTACATTCGTTCTCATTTTGGGCCAATAAAAGTGAGTGACTAGGCGATCATAGGTCTTATCTTGGCCCAAGTGTCCCGCCAGGGGTACATCATGGTTCGGACCCAGGAGGAAGTCTCGGAAGCGTAGGGGTACCACGAGCACCCGGCTTGTCCCTAGCTCCGCTGACCTCTGTTCGCTGTACAGGAGGCCATTCTCCCAGTATAAGGAATGAGTTCCAGTCTGGTCGTCCGCGGCTTGGGCCGCGGCTTGTCGTCGGAGTCCTTCCAGGGACGGGCAAGCGGCTTGCTCCCGACAGAACTCCTCTCGGGAGGGGCCTCCCTCGTGACGCCACTGCGCCAACTCGGGCAGATCATCTATCTCGGGGAGCTGGGTGGCCTCGGGGTGCAAGGCCTCGTGGTCGGGGACGGGTTCTCCTTCCAGGGAGAGGCCGTGGGGCTCAGCTCGATCTTCCCTATCTTCTTCTACCGGGAGGGGGTTGGGAGGCTCGGTGGTGACCGCCCCAAAGGGGGGTAGTCGGGCGGACATGGATCGGGTGGTGGCGCAAACCCACTCGGGTAGGCCCATCATGCCCAGGTGGGTCTTTCGTTCTACTTGTCTCCAGGGGGAACTTTCTAGGTCGTTGCCCAGGAGACAGTCTACGGGTTGGGAGGCCCTTTACAGGGACTCGTAACTCTCCTGTCACTCACCCCCATTCGAACGGTACTAGGGCCATCTTGCAAAGACTCTCAGTGTTGTCAGCGGACAATACGGGGCAAAGGACATTTGGAATAATCTGGTCCTCCCTGACTAGGTGGCTGAGGATACCTGTGATACTTGCCCCGGTGTCACGAAGAGCCTCCACCCAGTGGCCGTTCACCGTCACTAGTTGTCGGTACTTCTTGGTATTATCGGGCAAGGGGGTATCGTTGGGTTTCATTCGCATTGCCTGTTGCTCGAAATAATTGCTGCCTGCTTAAAATTCATAGCGCTCTATTGGCCGTGTTAGAAAAGGGGGTGGTGATGAACAGAGTGTCTGAATTAAGCAAGCAAGCCGGGCCGAAGACGGCTGAAATGCCAGAAACCGGTCCCCGGTAGCTTGTCTCCTTTCTGGTGAAGAATTGGCTTTGTAGTTTAGTCTGCCCTGTTCCCGTGATGCACTGGGCCAGGGACAGACTGATTTGCATATAGCCAGGTTCTGAGCTGGGATGGTGCAGTGAGATAAATAACGGTGATGGATCAAGCCCTGATCTTTGGACTGGGTAAGAGTGGTCTGCTTAATTCAGACACTCTGTTCATCACCACCCCCTTTTCTGAATCGTTTTTGGCCACTATAGGTGTGGCAGGGTATACTCAGACATGAGTCCCTTTCTCACTGCACCATCAGGATTCAAGCAAGCCGGGCCGAAGACGGCTGAAATGCCAGAAACCGGTCCCCGGTAGCTTGTCTCCTTTCTGGTGAAGAATTGGCTTGGTAGTTTAGTCTGCCCTGTTCCCATGATGCACTGGGCCAGGGACAGACTGATTTGCATATAGCCAGGTTCTGAGCTGGGATGGTGCAGTGAGATAAATAATGGTGATGGATCAAGCCCTGATCTTTGGACTGGGTAAGAGTGGTCTGCTTAATTCAGACACTCTGTTCATCACCACCCCCTTTTCTGAATCATTTTTGGCCACTATAGGTGTGGCAGGGTATACTCAGACATGAGTCCCTTTCTCACTGCACCATCAGGATTCAAGCAAGCCGGGCCGAAGACGGCTGAAATGCCAGAAACCGGTCCCCGGTAGCTTGTCTCCTTTCTGGTGAAGAATTGGCTTGGTAGTTTAGTCTGCCCTGTTCCCATGATGCACTGGGCCAGGGACAGACTGATTTGCATATAGCCAGGTTCTGAGCTGGGATGGTGCAGTGAGATAAATAACGGTGATGGATCAAGCCCTGATCTTTGGACCGAGTAAGAGTGGTCTGCTTAATTCAGACACTCTGTTCATCACCACCCCCTTTTCTGAATCGTTTTTGGCCACTATAGGTGTGGCAGGGTATACTCAGACATGAGTCCCTTTCTCACTGCACCATCAGGATTCAAGCAAGCCGGGCCGAAGACGGCTGAAATGCCAGAAACTGGTCCCCGGTAGCTTGTCTCCTTTCTGGTGAAGAATTGGCTTGGTAGTTTAGTCTGCCCTGTTCCCATGATGCACTGGGCCAGGGACAGACTGATTTGCATATAGCCAGGTTCTGAGCTGGGATGGTGCAGTGAGATAAATAACGGTGATGGATCAAGCCCTGATCTTTGGACTGGGTAAGAGTGGTCTGCTTAATTCAGACACTCTGTTCATCACCACCCCCTTTTCTGAATCTCTATTGGCCGTGTAGCGCTCAGTTGCTCATTTGTGCATTTTGTTCTGATTTGGCTTCATTCGCATTGCCTGTTGCTCGAAAGAACTGCTGCCTGCTGAAATTTCATAGCGCTCTATTGGCCGTGTAGCGCTCGATTGCTCATTTGTGCATTTAATTATTGTTGCCTTGTTGTGCCGGTGCCACTGCCCACAGCGTAATCCCACTTTGTGCCCCCAGCCTGTTTCGGTTTTGCTTTTGCTGCCATCCTTTTTGTTTGTTGTGCCTCGGAGCCCGTCCTCTCCACCCCGCTCCTGCCTCCCAGCTGCTCCTCCCTCCCACTGACTCCTAAGGCTCACCCCGTCCTCAGTAGCGCTGTGACCGTCCTGACTACATCGGAAGCAGTCGCTCCCCACGCTCCCTGGTCTTCTTGGGTATCGTTGGGTTTCATTCGCATTGCCTGTTGCTCGAAATAATTGCTGCCTGCTTAAAATTCATAGCGCTCTATTGGCCGCGTAGTGCTCGATTGCTCATTTGTGCATTTTGGTCTGATTTGGCTTCATTCGCATTGCCTGTTGCTCGAAAGAACTGCTGCCTGCTGGATTTTCATAGCGCTCTATTGGCCGTGTAGCGCTCGATTGCTCATTTGTGCATTTAATTATTGTTGCCTTGTTGTGCCGGTGCCACTGCCCACAGCGTGATCCCACTTTGTGCCCCCAGCCTGTTTCGGTTTTGCTTTTGCTGCCATCCATTTCGTTTGTTGTGCCTTGTAGCCCGTCCTCTCCACCCCGCTCCCGCCTCCCAGCTGCTCCTCCCTCACTCCGCCCCCCCTCCTATCCACTTATGTCAGAACAGCTGACGCGCAGCGTTCACGCGCAGCGGACGTGCCCCATGCGCACCGAAGGTGCGCCAAAGGTAAGCCCGTCTAAGCCCGTCCGCGCCTGGACCGCGCCCAGCGCCAGACCCCCTGGTCGCCGCAAATTCCACTCCACCCGCATAACGTACGACGCCGCATCCCTCTCAGCCCTTAACCCCGGCCGAACACCAAACTGTTACCAAGCCACCCCAGGACACACCCATGGACCCTTCACCTGCCACTCCTGCAAGTTCGACTGCATCAGGACCCACACCAAATCCACAGACTCCAAACAGAGCTCCGACACTAAGCACCTGAAGTGCATCCTACTCAACACCCGCTCGGTCCACAGTCACGCCATTGAACTTTGGAACCTACTCGACACCACACCGCCGGACATCGCCTTTCTTGCAGAAACCTGGATGAACGCCTCATCAACGCCCGACATCGCCATAGCCATCCCGGCCGGATATAAAATTATCCGAAAGGACCGCATCAACTAAACAGGGGGAGGCATCGCCATTGTCCATAAGAATACCATCCGCATCACGACCAGTTCCGATGATCACCTTGCAGCCTCCGAACACCTTCACTTCCAGATCCCCACCGACCTGAAGACCACACTCAGAGGCACCCTCATCTACAGGCCACCAGGACCCCGCACACAATTCAGCGAAAACATCACTGACTTCATCAGCCCACACGCCCTCCCCTCCGAGGACTACATTCTACTGGGAGACCTCAACTTCCACTTGGAAAAGAACAACAACAGCAACACCACCGCCCTTCTGGACAACCTCGCCAATCTCGGACTCAAACAACTAGTAAACACCCCCACCCACTACCCCGGACACACACTCGACCCAATCTTCACTTACAGCAAGCACATCTCCTTCAATCACACCACAGCTCTCCATTGGACAGACCACAGCTACGTTCAATTCAACTACAAAAAGACTACGACCCACAACCACCCACAACCAATTCCCCGCAGAAACTGGAACAAAATTACGACCGACCAACTCTTCGCATCGCTTCACCAAAACCCTCCTATAAAATCATCGGACCCAAACCTTGCAGCCACCAACCTCACACAATGGATCACCCATAGCGCTGACAAATTAGCACCCTTGAAAAAACATCAAATAATGCAAGGTAGAAAAAAAGCCCCCTGGTTCAACGATGACCTTAAGAAATCCAAGAAGTTCTGTTGCACCCTCGAGAAAGCCTGGAGAAAAAACCCAACCACTGACAACCTGGCCACCTTCAAGAACGCCACCCGCAAACACCACCAACTAATCCGATCCACCAAGAAATCAGCATTCAAGGATCGACTCGACAACAACGCCCACAACAGCAAGGAACTATTCAACATCGTCAAAGTATTTACTAACCCCACCGCCGGCACCAACAACATCACTCCCTCCCAAGACCTCTGCGACTCCCTAGCCTCATTCTTCCACAACAAAATCGCTGACATACATAACAGCTTTGAAAACCAGTCCGGAGACCAGTCCACCCCACCCACCTCCGAACTAAAACCCCCCTCCAACAACTTTTACGCCTGGAACCCAATCACCACTGAAGACACCATCCCCCTGATGAACACCATCCACTCAGGATCGCCAACCGACCCTTGTCCCCACCACATTTTCAACAAAGCAGACTCCATCATCGCACTTCATCTCCGAGACGTCATCAACTGCTCCCTCAACTCCGCTACCTTCCCGGAAAGCTGGAAACATGCTGAACTCAGCGCCCTTTTGAAGAAACCCACAGCAGACCCCACTGAACTTAAAAACTACCGTCCCATCTCGCTCCTCCCATTCCCTGCCAAAGTCATTGAGAAAGCCATCAACAGTCAGCTCGCCGCCTTCCTCGAATCCAACAAATCCCTCGACCCTTCACAGTCCAGCTTCCGAGCCAAACACAGCACCGAGACCGCCCTCATCGCAGCAACAGACGACATTCGAACACTACTGGACAACGGAGAAACAGCTGCCCTCATCCTACTTGACCTCTCCGCAGCCTTCGACACCGTCTGTCATAGCACCCTTATACAACGCCTCAGCAACGTCGGAATACAAGGAGAAGCATTGGACTGGATCATCTCGTTCCTCGACGGAAGAACCAAGAGAGTCCGCCTCCCTCCTTTTAGATCAGAGGCCACCGAAGTCATCTGCGGCGTACCACAAGGATCATCACTCAGTCCCACCCTCTTCAACGTATACATGAGTCCCCTCGCATCCATCGCGCGCCAACACAACCTCAACATCATCTCCTACGCAGACGACACCCAGCTGATCCTCTCCCTCACCAAAGACCCAAACACCGCAAGAACCAACCTACACGAAGGGTTGAAATAAGTAGCGAGTGGATAAACAACAGCCGTTTAAAACTGAACTCGGACAAAACGGAAGTCCTCATCTTAGGTTCATCCCCCTCCGCCTGGGACGACTCATGGTGGCCACCGGCCCTAGGAAACGCACCCATACCTACGGAACACGCACGTAACCTGGGCTTCATCCTGGACTCCTCCCTATCGATGTTTGCAAGGTAATTACAAACATATGTCGCCCCTGCTCGCTCCTGCCAGGGAATAGCCAGACGTGCATGCGTTGCCATTGAAGGCAATAGAACACATGCACGGTTTGGCCTGAAAGGGCGCAACATTGGCTTTAGGTCTCTCTCCTATGCAACGCGTGCGCGTTGCGTAGGCGAGACCTGAGAAGTACTTGGGTAAATGAATCTGCATGTGCACAGAGGGCACTGTGCCCCACGTGAGAAGCATGCACAATTTATGCTTTGAAAGTTGAGGTCATTGGCAGTTCCATTGCTAACCTATTCACATCCCGTTCTCACAGAGGGATGCATTTACAGATGTGCACACTCGAGCCTTGTCCTTTGGAATACCGGGTGAAACCTGATCCAACAAAAAAAAGGTGTTTTCTGGCATTTGCCAGATTTATTTCAGACATGTTCGTCAACACTCGTGCATAGGTGTTGCTATAACTACACCTTTAATGGGTTAGAAATGCAAACGCAGAATTCCAGAAGGAGAACTCTTTAAGGAATGTCCTGAGAAATCGGCCCTAGCACACACACGACTTGACAGCTGTGGGCATGATGATGTCAGCCCTTTGACTCCGACACTTCGCCCACATGATTGTGGCAAATTCAGGAATAACTATCGGCCTAATGAACCCAAGGCCTCCTACAACACGCATTCCCTCTGTGTGAAAACAGAGCCAGCATGGTGTGAGGGCTGGCCACCCACTGCTGTGCGCCGGGCCCCGTCCAGCGTGTAACACTCGCGTTTTCTGAACTCAGCGCGACTGTTTAGGAAAATAGAGCAGAGTCCGGAATTTGTGGCAGGCAAAATTGAAAACAAATGTTAGAAAATACCTTTGGTAAGTTTAGTTCCTGTCTGCATTTGAAGCAATATATGATTCTGAACGGTTGCTTCAGGCACTCATGATATAAAACAAGCATTGGGTGCTTGCTTGTGCTGTCTCTATCTCCCGTGAATTAGGAACGCCACTGTTTTGGTGCAGATGCGCATGATGTAAGGCATCGCATGCATGTGACACAAAGAGTGCGAGTAACCCTCCAATCACAACGCAAACAAGCACTGAAAATAGAATAGGTCTCTGACTTACCTGAGACCTATTGCATTTTAAATGGAAGTACCAGCATAAAAGAAGGCACGAACGGGAGGTGGTGGGGGGGTGCTTATGGTGCTATAAGTTAGGGACTGTGGGAGGGAATAGGTAGAGATAGGGGCCCAAAACGGTTTCGGAAGTAAAGGGGCTGATAGTCTCGGAAGACCACAAATGACGCCATGACAGTCAGGAGGCGGGACTAAGAAGCCCAAATCCAATCAGAATGCAGATTTTATTATTACAGCGAATCAAATTTGTGGCTCAAAAGTGAGTGGAGCTTCCCCCGCTATACTGTATACAGCAACTCTCGACGAAACAGCGTATGCGCTGCATAGCCGAGACCTAAAAATGAAACTACAGTGCGGCGCTAGCGCAGCTAAGCAGACCTCAGCCTCTGCTTGCTGGGGCTGAGGTGTAACAATGTAAGATGTTATTCGGGCTGATCGGCCCACGCTCTAGACACAACATGCACACAGCTGCGGCTGACTGAAATTCTAGCGACTGCATGCATGATTTGAACTCTTGGAGAAAATCCATTTCCAGAGAGAGAGAGCTAGCTGCAGTTCCTGATGTGATTTACTTCTGCTGATCTTTGAGGTATGGGGTTCCTTATTCAAGCCTAAGAGACCTTCTATTATTATAAAACATAGCTCCTTGCTAGGGAGGGTGGTACACTAGGCACTATAGGTCCTGTTTCCACTAGCATTATAATATGCTTTCTCCTTTTGTGTTTTATGGAATTGTAACAATGCTGATCATATTATTATTAATCATATGCCTGCTTATGTTAGCAAAAACACTGCATCTTAGAGCACGTCATTAAAATAAACATTTTAAACTTTTTCGTGTCTCTATTTACTCTGGTTGTGGACTGGTATGAGAATATAACGAAAGAGTGTTCTTGATTCCCACCATTCCTGAGAGTCGCATGTTCTAGGTTTTCAATCATTGGTACCTTTGCTATAGGAGGAAGAGCTAATGAGACACTGATGCTAGTCGGTTAGGGGTTAGGTACTTAGGTGAGTTTTTTGGTACACCACAATTCACTGAGGTCCTGGGTCTCCGTGCACAGTTCTGTGTATGAGCAGAATCACTGGAACAAGTGGATGTCTATCGCTCCCTGCAGTAGTCTCTAGGGTCTGTTTCAGGTGGTCAAACCCTCCTGGGCAATAAGCTGGTTTGCATAACCCCTGCTCAATGGCACTCTCTCTCTGCTCACCTCTCCGCAACTTGTCTCGGAACTCCACTGGGAGGCAGGCGCGTCTCCAGACAGCTCAGTGGCTCTCAGTCACAGGGTGTCTTCGCGCCATTAGGCAGGGCACTCCCGATGACCTCGCCTCTACACCCCATCCAGTCTCTTTCCTCTCATGGTGGCTTGTTGTGTCCGTACGCACCTATCTATGGGCACCATTTTGTTTTCAGCTTGGCCAAGCCGTATCCAGCCGGATCTGTATCTAGTGTGTCAGTCACTGTGATAGAGAAACAAAGCACACAGCTTATCTTCCACATCACCTTTTGCAGTGAATGCCCATGAGAAGTTCTGCTACGTTCCCCCAGGTCAGCAACTACTCCTTAGGGCCTTATGAGCTGCTAGGCCAGTGTGGGCTCTGCAATTAATGTCCATAAAGACTCAAGGCAGCGTGGCTTTTACGAGGCGCCCTTTGCAATAGGCTCTTTTAAGTGTCATATGCCACTATCTTTATGCGTTACAAAACACTAGTGGCCTCCTCCACGCAGGGCCACACGGCTCCCAGGTCAGCCTCACTTATCTCTCTCCTGCCTCTTCCTTGCTCATCCCAGGGGACACATGGCTTGCAGATCGCTTCTCTGAGTGCTCACCGGTCATTGTGTCGTAGGGCCAGTGGCTGCCTACCACTCACTTCCGTGGCACCCAGGGTCTGATTCAGGCGGTCCCCTCTTCCTGGGCAATTAACTTGTCCCCTTACCTCCAGCTCAGTGATGAACTCTCCCTGCTCGCTCCGCCACAATCCTGTCTCGGGACCCCACTGGGAGGCAGCCGCGTCTCCGGACACCACAGCGGCAATTGGCTACCTGCTCTCCTCACGCAGCCTTTATCCAGGGCTGTTCCCATGTTCTAGTCTCTTCTCACCATCGAGTCGCTCTCCTTCCTTGGCAGGCTGTTATATCTTTGCGCACCTAACTGCGAGCAGGCGCCATTTTGTTGTCTCAGCTGCGCGACTCTTATTCTGGGGTGTCAGACCCTTTGAAAGGGAAACAAGGCTCACCGCTTATCCCCCGTGTTTCAGGGGCCTTCCGATTTGCAAATCTATGATTATGTCCACGACCGGGGCTCAGGACATATGATTACAGGGGCTGTGGCGGACGCAGCTCTGTGTCCCACGTTCGCTTACATCGGCTCCAGGCCATGCCCCTTGATATGCTCTTCATTGACATGCTTTTGTCCATGGTGATACCCAGGGATTTTATGGAGTTGGAAAGTGAGGGAGAACAGCTTAGTGCGTACCGATTCTTGAGCCATTCCTAAAGCTGTAAAGGTTTAATTTTAGGGGAGAGAAGTAGTATTTCAGTCTTGTTGGGTGTCATCTTTAGTTGATTGGTGTTTAAGCAGGTTTGAACCTTATTTAGTGTAGAATTCAGATGACTGATGTCTCTGGGTGATGTTATTTTGTATTAGAGTTGAGTTGTCATCATAATATAGGTGATATTTGACCCCTGCTTGGTTGAGAATAACTGTGAAGGGTTCCATGAAGAGATTCAATAGTGCTAACAAGAGGATTTAGCCTTGATGTACACCTTGAGAAGCAGGCTTTGAGAGACAGCTGTTGATTTTGTTTTGTTGTGAGCGATGTTGCAGGTAAGATTCGAACCCTCTCAGGACTGTGCTATAGATACCAGTGTGGTTTTTGAGTGTCTCAAGTAAGGCCTGACGATTTACTTCATCTAATGCAGCCAATAAATTGAGTAGGATAAGGAGGCAGGAGTCACTTTCATCTAGTGATCTATGTATGTCATCTGATACATTGAGCATAGCAGTTTGTGTAGTATATCCTTTTCTAAATCTTGATTGGAATGTGTTGAGATTGATTTCGTCTGTGTGTTTGCTGAGTTGTAGCAGGTAAACATTGTTTACTGCGAAAACTTTTTCCTGCAGGGTATTACTACGCAGTTGTTACAGCAACCGCTTTGTAACAATGCATACCATTACTCCGCAAGTAAGAACAATGACTGGCGTAGGGGGCAGAAGGTGTTGGATTTAAAATCCAACACCTTCCCTACTGTTGCACATACTGGAGTTGGAAAAGTAAATTATACTATTCGAAAATTCAGCGCCCCTCCTCACCAAGTCGTTGCTACGACTTGCGGGGTAATGGTATGCGGTGTTAACACGCGATCGTTGTAACAACCACGTTGTAATTCCCTGCGAGGAAAAAACATGCAGCAAAAAGTGGAATATTCTACTACAGGACGCGCTTCTCAATAGTTTTAGCTTGGAAAGGAAAGTTAGTAATAAGTCTAAGTTTATTGAGGTCATTTGGATCCAAACTCGGGCTGATCCAGCGCATGTGCTGAGCTCGGCCGAGACATTTAGTAGCTCTGAGAAATGCTACTTTGCCGGCGATCAGCTTGCTAGAACACGCACAAGAGCGTGCTCGCATGTGCGTTATAGCAAGCTGATTGCCGGCAAAGTAGCACTTGCGGTGACGCGCATGCACACCACTCGCGTCACCACTCCCGTTTTTTTTTTCTCGCGTTTTTTTTTGCGATCGCTCTAGGCATTCGTTTGTTTATGTTACGTTGAAAATACATTGGTGTTTCATTTTAGTCCACTTCAAAAGCGCTATCAATATAGATTTGGAAATTTTTCATATTATTCTTGCCCTGTTTAAGATGCAGGATTTTTTTTTTTGGGAAAATAACCTACCTTTAATCCGTGTTTAGTTTCGGTTTGCGTGTGCGCAGTCAAGGAGCCCTAGCGTTGTGCATGTTTAGTGTGCACACACTTGTTGTCAGCAGTGCCACTGACTGATTTGCAGTTAGCTACCGTGAACATAGCAGTAACTCGTAATACCAAGGCTTCCATTTTACAGTGCTGTACATTAAACAGGTGCTGCGGGATGTGTCAGTGTGACGTTTAACAGCACAAGCTGCCATCCTTTAGCTTGTCAGAAATGTAAACCTAGCACCCTGCTACTGTGGGAGCCATTCTCGGATTGATGTGTTTGTCCATGAGTCGAAATTGACAAAGGTTTGGAATTGGGCTAAGGACAAACCAAGTGATTGCATTGAACTGTGTGAAGTGGAGAGGGGGTCAAGTTGAAGTTTTGGCGCTGACTAGTGACGTCATGGTTGTGTGCTACCCTATGAATCCTTTTATTGTTAATGCACCAGCATACCTTAAAATGCCAAAAGGAAAGGTAAACCTTCTGAAATTAGCCTTTTCGATGCTTAGTTACATAGCACTTGGTTCTGTATCATCTTTGAAAAACAGTTTTAACATTTACTTAGGAATTGCCGAATATAATTCCCCTCATGACATTGCATAGCCATCCATTTAATACCAGTAGATGCAAGCACAACACCTGGGAGCCTTCGGCTTGTAATCCCACACTGGATTATTGTCCACAAACCACATACTGAGTGCGCTGTAAACACTCAAACTACCGTAATTGCATACGCAAAGGCCCACACTCTGCACAAAAATAATTACTCTGCCCGATTCATGCATCCCGTCGACACTGTAACTCAATCACAGGTTGTCCAGTATTTTAAGTGCTATGATTCCACACTCTAGTTATACCATCTCCCAACCCCCGGTACAGTTCTCTGTAGCCAACAATTAACTGCACAGGCAGACCAATCAGATCGCTACATTTGCTCCCTATCAAGAAGTTACCAGTTCCTATAGCTACAGGCTATCCACTCTCATTATCCAGCACAAACTTTCCTGGCCACTCACACCCCTTGAGGTCTGTGCTACACTTAAACGCATACAAGCTACTAACTGAATTGCACTGTTCTCCAGATGTTGACACAACACAGCTGTAGGAAAGCCGCCTTTTCTGCATGACCAACCATGAGTTTTCTCCTTTTCCTGGACCCTTTATTATTGCTGGTTTTAGAATTCTATGTACCATACTCCTGCTGACCAGACTTTGAGTGCCTGTGCACACACCTTTACAACAAGCATTGGCATAGCCAATAGGTCTCACTTTTGGGACCTTATAAGTATTTAGTTATGCAGCACAATATCCCTGGTGCAACAACATCAACTGTTGCATGGCTAAACACTTATATGGTTCCAAAGGCGAGACCTATTGGCAATGCCAATGTTTGTTTGAGCATGGGTGTGACTTGGCCTAGTTGGAGGGAGTCATGTACACGGCCTGATGAGAGAGAGGAGTTGATAATTTTTGGTACAAAACTGAGAGATGATGTAGTTGAGGTTCTGTACTAGGGTGGAGAGGATCAGTAGTGTGGGGCGTGGGCGTCAGCTTTGCGATTATTTTGAAGACTTCTCCTTCTGTCATAGGTTTGAAAACTGTCCACTTTACATTGTTTTTCAGTTGTAGGAAGTCATTACAGTCTGTAATCACTTGGCGGAACACCTGCCAGATGGACTACAGGTTTGTGGATCTGTTATAAAGGACAAATCAACAAGTCCGCTTGTGGAAACTCCACCTGCTGGTCATATGCAGGTACTTCTAACAGCAGGGATCCCCCACGATCAGCTTCATAACCATTCCAGACACCTTAAAATGCCTAATTATCACCTCTAGGTGCACTCAAATACATTCTATGAGTAACGCTGTATGGATGAATTGGTCAGGTATCCTTGCTTCATCTTTTTCTGCTTCCATGCTTCTGAGTGGGGGGAGAAGATAAGACAAGTGTCCATTTTATTTATCCTGGTCGTCTCAACTTGAACCAGGCAGTGCTGGTACTCAACTGCTTGTGGAGATATCGATCGGCCCCTACAAGAAGCTACGAATCAGGCTGGTCCTCCTCACAAAACAGCACAGCCAATCAGTATTCCGGATAGCCAAACACTGCTACTTCACACTTTATGTACTAGTTTGGCTACCTTCACCTCCCTGATAGAAGTAACTATTTTACTTAAGTCTCATAGACGCACCGTACACATGTCCACACACACTACACCCCGTCAAGTCATGGGCATTGGGCAAAACCTTTTACACCTTCATAAGGCTGATCTTACATATCTTCTATACGTCTCCATGCAGCCACCGGCACACCTAAATGCAGACAGCACTCCTCATTTTACAAAATCCCTGTGATCAACACATCACTGGAGGGACTTAAAAGGCTAATACCCCCCATACCCTGCCCAGCTGCAGTACAGAACCTTAGCATTGTTCGTACAAGGCTCATGGGTCTTCTTTTGAACTGCTCCATTCTTGCCACATACAGGTTCTGTTGTGGAAGGGGAGTTCTAGGAGCCATAACCTCACTCAGGCACATGAGTCAAAAGCACTCGTCATTCACAAGGGCAATATCTGCTCTTCGGGTTGGGGTGGAGGGGATTTCCTCGACCATCCCATCTATCTACATTGAAAGGAGCTGTCATTTCAGTGGTTCCTTTAAATGTACAACAATTTTTGTGGACGGCTGCCGTCCGTTTTGATGGTCAGTCACCAAATATTTAGGGGCAGATTTACAAGCCCCTTGCGACACTTTTAAGCTGCTGTTGCATCATTTTTGTGACGCAGAGGCAGCGTAAACCATTCGCTACGGTGCGACTTATGTACAATGTGACACATCTAGGCAGCCACATAAAACATGCGTCAGGTTTCATGTGGGCGTTCTGTCACAGGCAGCTCGTTCCCTCGCAGGAAAGCCCCGTAAAACTGATACAGTGAAATCTACAATATTTCACTGAGTCAGTTTTGCGACGCTGCTGCGTCAAATCCTTACACCTGCTTCAAGCAGGCTTAAGGAGTGACGCACCACGTTAAGTAAGGGCTGCCCCTGTGCATTGCAGGAGTTACATTGCGCTTGCGACTCCAGCAATGCGGCGCCTGTACACCACAAGATGCGTCACACATCTGCCCCTCTTTGGACCATGGTGCGACGCATTGTAAATGCGATGCTTCCGTGGTGGCGCAAGGGGGGGATTGCGTGACGCATCTGTTCTGGTGCATTACTGCTGATTTACAGAGATGCGCCAGTTATTGTAAATCTGCCCATTATTTTTTTTGTTTCTCATAAACAAAGTGGGAGTTTGTTTCACGAAAAAGAAAAAAACGAATGATCCCACACCACAAGAGTTTCCTTGTGAGGGGGGTGGTCAATATTTATTTTCTGTACCTCACTGCCAGATCTTTCCTTGTGGTGACTGACGGGAAAAGATGTTATTACGCCGTCCACCTTACCTAGGGTGAGGGTGTAGTGTCCATCTGACGCTCCCTATCCTGAGGCACCATCGGTTGATGTTTCCTGTCAACGGAGAGTTGAAGGTTCACCTGCCTAACTTGTCAAAAGGAAATACTTTAACACCAAAGTGTGTCCAGTACGGATTTGTGCTTCTAAGATCTGAGCTTTCTATCATTCACTTTGAAGCAGATATTTATCTTGATAAGCTATCACTAGTTATTGTTCTAAGAGGCACATAGAACACTTTAATGATATAAGGTTACCAGTGTTCTCACTACAGTCATTCACAACATGTGAATTGTTTGAAGGATCAGTGCAGTGGCCATAGAGATGAGATGCAGTGGCCATAGTTGAGGGTAAGGGCAGCTTCAGGGATATTTATTCTAAAATGATTCCTGTGGGTAAGAAAATGAGTATCGAAGGATATTTTTACACAGTGAACATGTGGATTCATCTTCTACCTCCAGCAGTCTGTGAAAAAAACTGCATATTAATTGGAAATGCAACAGAAGACAGTCACCAGCAGCATTTAGTCTGACTTATTTCTCAGCGTTCTTGGATGTACAAGAAGTAACCTCTCTCGTGCTGTCCTCTTTTCAGGCCAGTGAGCAGCGGATATCTTTGTTGGAGACATGCAGCTGTTGTGCAGACAAGGGTAGGACACTGTTTTTTCACCTATTATTCCTGTACCTTTTTTTCAAATTACAGAATGTTTTAAGTGATCTTTTGACAAACATTTAAAGCTACTGGGGCTCAAGATGTAAGGCCTGTTCATAAACCAGTGGGTGCTAATTGAACACAGACTGGTTTGCAAACAGAGCTTCATTTTATAATGATACACGTGTATTATAATCGGTTGTGTTGCTAAATTTATATTTGCAAGAGGTCACAAAACCAACTGCCTCTTGAATAGCTGAGGCAGCAGCCATATTGTGAACCCTGTGCTAATGTCCATTCAAAATAGTTAGAGGCCTGTGAAGAACAGCAGACTGCCTTCCATACCTTTGGATTCCTCCCAAGGGGACTCTTTTAAAGCAGCCTGAGTGCCCTAAAGGGACACAGGCTGTTCACAAGAAACACATAAATAAATTAAATGTTCCAGGATGTGCCTGCACTGCTCCCTGTGCCTCTGTTTATTCTAGAACACTTATATTGTAAGGATGACTTTGTCAGTGTTGTGTGACGTCTAGTGGGCTGGCTGGGACCAGACATTGCCACATTTGTAAGGCAATAGAGGTATTGAAATCCTACAACACAAACAGACTTTTCCAATCGAATTACAGTATTTAATAAATATTTAAACCATGGTATTACCTGAGATGCAAATGTGCTTGAATTGAGTGATAAGGTCCCATGTGAAAAGAGCGCTGTCATATTGAGTTATTATGACAGGTAATGTCGGGTGTGAAGCTGACACTGGGCTTGGTATCGTTGTTAACCCCACTGGACCTTGTTAGCCCCATCTTGTCTGCTGAGACGCTTCCAGTGGCTGAACTCTGGGGCCATCAGATTCTTAGTGATGCTTCTGGCACAGGATTCTTAAAGGATGAGGTGCTGGATCAAACAATGAACTCCAGTGAATCTGCTTAGGATGGTGTAAAGTTAAACAGTGAGATTCTAGAGGCGGCCCCCATAGGTCTGCTGTTTCCTAAGCGAGGCTATGGGCCAAGGCGTCTCCTAAAGAATAACAAAACTCTGTATACCTCTTGAGCTTGGATGATGTGTTAACATTACCATGGGAATATCATGGTTAGAACATATGACCATGTATGGGTTCTAACAAAGAATGGGCAGATCCAACTAATTCCACTAAATCAAGGTGGCATTAAGTAAGGGTCAAAGTTAGGAGCAGCTACTTCTTTTTGTTGCTGTTGCAATTGTTTATTTATTTGAATCATTGCACAAGAACAATGCCAATAATACCGCGGAGTGATACAGGAAGTGGTTGGCAGCGATAACACATTTGCTCCACGGGGTGATTACAGTTACACAAACCTATAACAGCAGATTTATCTTTGGATCAGGATCAGAAGGCATAAAAAAGGGCCTCGAAGAAGAAGGAGTAGGGATGGGGATGTATTTTTTCCAGTTAAGGTGGTGGGGAGAGGATGAGAGAAGACGTGAGAGGGTAGCGGAGTACTGGGGAGGGGAAAATGGAACCAAAGGTGAGGGAGCACAGGGGAGTGGCGATTGGGGGATGGAGCTTACTGCTGAAGAGCATGGGGGCATCATTGTGAAGCCTTCGGTTAGCACTGCCCTGATTGACTATTTGGCCTAGCCTGCAGGCACACTTCACTGGACAACCCACAGCCATGTCCTGCTGACCCCTTGGACCTGGATGGTGGAATGGCGCAGGGAAGTCCTTGCTGCCAGGAACGATAATGCCACGCGGAGGGGTGTGACGCCACTGGACGATCAGGGTTGCAGCATGGTCTGTGGCTTTAGGGTCCTTGATTGCGACCCTTCCACCATGCTCAGGTAGAATCCACGGAGCGGCTGTGGCCATGGCCCAGGACACAGTACCCTGCATGGGACCCACCTGACTGCGGCGGGACAGATACCTAGGGGCCTTGGCTGTTGTACCCCGGCTGTGGGACTGCAGCAGCATCCCTTTTTTTGTATACAAGTTCTTTATTCGGGTTTATCTCACAAAGAAACCACAACAGAGGACAGGGTACAGGATATACCAGCAAAGACCAGCAGAGTAGTGCCCAGCATGGCACCTACTGCCCCCCAGAAGGGTCGACAGTGCGGCAATTATAGAGAAAGTGGACCAGGTCACAGACTACTGCCACAGTACAGGAATAGCCTGGCTGAAGTATTCAGAGGACTTCAGAATGTCTCCAGGATGATCTTCTTTTTTGACTTGGGAGTGGGAGCAGTTAGAATGGGACATCGATCCCTCTGCCTGCAAGTTCATTGGGATCCAGTGCATTTGGAAGAGGTTCTCCCATTTTACAGCTCGACTAGTAAGTCTCCGGTCGTGTACTGTAATCAGTAGGAACTGCACGTTTGCTGACGACACACTTAGGATGGTGCCAGAATCAATCCACCAACCCCTGCTGGATGTGATGTCCTTTGATCAGCTAGCTCGCAGTGCCACTGCTAGCCCCCTAAACTAAACAGGGAGCGAACAGGTATGTCAACCACTGAACAGGACCACTCTGTTCCCTCAGGAACCGTGGTGACAGACTACAAACTTTCCCTCAGTTGCTCGTGCTTTGTATTGCTCAGAGAGATATACACAGAATACACAAAGGGATGTTTTCAATATTTATTGAACCCGAGTTATTCCTGTATAGAATATATAGGCTGTGAAGATTAATAGACAAAAGCAGACCAAAGTTATGGGTGTCAACATAGAGAATAAAACAAAGAGCTCCCCATCTTGTTGAGGCAGGTTATATATGTGTAAATATACAACATTTTATTATTCAATAGTACTCCTACGATGCCAACTCTTACCTACTTGTCTAGGGTGCAAATGTATAGTTTGCCAAGAAACCCCCCGTCTGGATGATCTAACTCCTTTACCTGGTGGGTAAAGGTGTACGACCGCGTCTTGGTCTGGAACTGGACGCCCCGGACGGAGATGTCAGTCAGCTGCTAGGAAAAAGCTGCAGCATTCAGCGACCCCTCAAGATCAGTCAAGTGTCTCCTGATTATTTTAGGACACAAAAGGCTACACAAAGAAAATGGCATCCTTGCCTCGGGTCGGGATTGTAATCGGGCAACCATTATTTGTGTTCTACAGATAGCTGTGCCGCCATATGAATGTTATAATGAAACACATTTGTATTACACACATGAGAGGCTTTGCACCAAATGCCAGGGCAGTGGGATAGGATTTTCACAAAGTGTTCAGTGTCAGCAAGGCCGGTGTTTCTGTGAAACCAATCCGAGTGTCACAAATGCAAAATGTGTCAAACGTTATTGTGGCAAAGAAGACCACTTTAGGAAAAACTATTCGTGTATATGCAAGAATTATACTAGTTCCTATTGAACCTAACTCGGGCACATGACACTCCACTGTGGACAGTCTGCTGATAGATCATTTCTCTGCAATATTTAGGCTCTTTTCCTTTGTACTTGTGTATTGCTTTAGGTACCTGCTTTGTGCCAGTTTCTTTTGGCCGCATTTCTGTCCCATAAATAGTGGGGCATTTACTTTAAAGGGTGTCGTCACACTCCACAATAGTTGTAAGTGTGGCTTGCCTACATTTTTGCGTGAAGACTTGAAATTAGGCTCTATCCTTCTCACATCTTTGCTTGAGTACCTCGTCTTGGGACCAGTTTTTTGGCAGGCTTTTTATTTATTTAATTTTATTACCATTTTGTAAAGCCCACACTTTAAATGTTTGGTATCTATTTTCAGTATGTTGTTATCACCATGTAGTTTGGTTTTCCCCTCATTGGATTTTTGTTTTTATTTCTGAAACCATATATACATATAATGATCTAATTTGTTTAAACTGTTCTTCATTCCCCTTCTACTTTCCCTTTTTTCGGTCATTGGATTGTACACACGTTATTTACTAGTGTAATTTTTGCAACGTATTTGTCCTTATGATGCCCCTGGTCAATTTTACCGCTGGGATGAAACGTCGACCTGCATTTAATTAAGATTGACTGCCATAAGTGTACTCTAAACCTGCTGTGTGTATTTACTGTTTAATTCTTAGATTTAACCATTTGTTTGGCATTGTTGTTTATTCTGTGGCAGTCATTATTTCTGGATAGTTTATATCAGCTTTATATGTGTTGCTGTGTAAATCATTTTTTTATTATTATCAAATCATTTCTTCATATTCACTTTTGACTTTTGGCATGTAAAGCCTTGAGGCCAAGAATATTTAGGCGGGAAAAACTGTATAAAAAAAGCAAGCTTTAATTTAATTAATTTTCTAGTCTTTGGGAGCGTATTTCTCTTGCATTAGGCTTTATGAATTATTTTATTATTTTGTCATATGTAGGTTTAATTTATAGCTTAACTCCAATGGGTTTACGCTATCCCAAGTTAACCTCAGTCATTTGATCTAACATAATTACCCTGGTTCTTAGGATTACTGGATTGGCTCTGTAAATTGCTAGCAACTTGCTAACTACTGTTAGGTAGTGAGGTTCTGTATTTGATGGTTCATTTTGTGTTTTGTCTTATAATTAACATTTTTTCATGTGTTTATTGCTGGGTGTGACTATGTCCATCATGGATACCCTACAGTATACTGATTAGTAAATTGCTGAGATGTTGACTACATCTAATTTTGTTCCAATTGCAGCAGACCCTCAAACTTCGACTTTGCAAGAGAAGATACTAAACTAGAAAGGTCAAAAAATAAATTGATTCATACTAAGATGTATGGCCGTCTTATGACTGGCTACCTTCAAGGAAATACTATACCAATAGGTCTACAAATCAGAAATATTCCATTGATCTTTGTGTGTGAGCCAAGATACAGAGATTTCAGTCATATCTCTGATCAATGCTGTAGGCACTGGATGGTCTTGGGCATTGACACGGCCAGTAGATAAATTGATCAGCTAAACAAAGAAATTCCGGATCTAGAAAGAGACACTTTGGATGATCAAAACCTTCAGGGGGCCAAAGACGCATGGTCTAATCTTCAATGAACGATCTTGGAATTTGAGATCATCAATCTAAATAGAAAGTGCGGTAAGCTGCAAAAAGATTTTACTAACTACGACCGAAATCAGACGTAGCCATTTTTGTCTGATACCTTTAACCAATCTAAGAATACCAACTTTCACCAAAGTGGTTTCCCCACATGTAAACAGGTCACATTTCAGATTCTACTTTGTCTGGTGACTCTGAGCCTGAGATTGATCCTCAGCCTAATACCAGTTCTGTGTGGCCTGTCGCTCTTCATTTGTTTCACCACACTCAGCTACATTACCTTGCCGGCCTCCACCCCAAATCAAGCCACCCCTTATTTTTTTTAGTTGGAGGCCAATGATGACTGACATTCACCCCTCACAAGACCTCTGCAACAAACTCAGCACCTTCTTTCATCGCAAAATCAAGAACATCTACAACAACTTCGACAAAGACAACCAATACACAGAACCCCACCAGGCACCCTATACTCCCTGAAGCCAATGATTGACAGCTGGACAGCCCTCACCACCGAAGACACACTAAAGACGATGAAGTCAATCCACTCCGGGGCACCCACGGACCCCTGCCCCACCACATCTTCAAAAGAGCCACAGACACCATCGCACACAGGCTTCGCCACACAATCAATCTCTCCCTTGTGAACACCTCCTTCCTCGATGACTGGAAACATGCAAAATATACCCTCTCCCGAAGAAGCCCACCAAACTCAAAAACTACAGACCCATATCCCTGCTCCTGTTCCCAGTGAAAGTCATCAAGAAAGCCTCCAACAGCCAACTTGCCACCTTCATCAAAGAGCACAACAACCTCGACCCATCACAGTCCAGCTTCAGAAAAAACAACAGCACAGAAACCGCCCTGTTCATCGCAACAGATAACATCCTCTCAATAATGGACAAAGGAGAACGAGTAACCCTCATCCTCCTCAACCTCTCAGCAGCCTTCAACACAGTATCCCACTGCACCCTAATACGCAGACTCCATAACGCAGGTATCCAGGACAAGGCCCTCAACTGGATCCACTCTTTCCTCTCCAACAGAACGCAGCAGTTCAGACTCCCCCTTTCCTCTCGGACCCTACACCAACCACCTGCGGAGTCCCCCAGGGTTCCTCCCTAAGCTGAACACTCTTCAACATCTACATGGCTCCTCTCGCCCCCATTGTCAGAACCTACGGGCTCAACATTGTTTCATACACAGCTGACACCCGACTCATCCTCTCCCTAGCCAACGAAGCCAACACAGCCAAAAACAACTTCCAAGAAGGCATGTGTTCAAATAGATGAAAAGCAGCTGCCTACAACTCAGCACCGATAAAACAGAAGTACTCATCATGGGCCCACAACCGATACCTGGAACGACACCTGGTGTCCCCCTGCCCTCGGTAGCCCACCCACCCCCACGGACCATGCACGCAAGGTTGGAATCATCCTTGACTCTGAGCTCAAAGTTGTCTGCCAGATCAACTCCGTCACATCCTCCTGCTTCCACATCCTCTCCCTCCTACGTAAGACCTTTAAAAGGATCTCCCTCAAGCACAGAAAAACAATCACCCACGCCCTCATCACCAGCAGACTAGACTACAGCCATGCACTTTGTGCCGGAATAAACAAAAACCTCACCCGCAAGGTACAAAACATCCAGAAGGACGCCGCAAGACTGGTCCTCAACCTTTCACATCACTGCCACATCTCCCAACACCTGCACACACTCCACTGGCTCCCCATCGAGGCTAGAATCACCTTCAAGATCCTCGCCCACGCACACAAAGCCCTCCACAATACCGGACCAGCATACCTCAACAGCTGAATGAACTTCCACGCACCCCAAGGAACCCTACGATCAGCCCAGCTCTCCTATGCTGTGGTCCCCTCACCAGAAAGATCCAGATCAGGAGGCCGCTCCTTCTCCTTCCTCGCGGCCAGAGCATGGATCGCCCTACCGCTCCACCTCAGGCAGACAACATCACTCGTCATCTTCACAAGAAACCTAAAAAACCTGGCTCTTCGACAGACCTTCGACTGAACCTGCACCTCCCCTCCTCCTCAGC
Source organism: Lissotriton vulgaris (assembly GCF_964263255.1). Taxonomy (NCBI): domain Eukaryota; kingdom Metazoa; phylum Chordata; class Amphibia; order Caudata; family Salamandridae; genus Lissotriton; species Lissotriton vulgaris. The sequence goes on along the minus strand of NC_141699.1, from coordinate 52,552,811 downwards.
CCCTTGAGACCCTTACGGGTGAGTAGTTGCTCTTAAAAAACCTGTGATTGATTGATCGATTGATTGAGATGGAGAGGGAGAGGACATGGCACATTTTATTAAGAGACCCTACCAACCCGAAGAGAGGAAAGCTGGGAGCAGGTATTTCCAGTGGTAATTGCTTCGGATCTTTAATTTATCTAACCATGAACTGAGCCCTTCAGAACTGTTGATCCTTAGTCTGGGTTCAAGTTTTGCCCCTATAAATTGTCCCAATTTCTTCAAGACAGAATTTGAACTTTTTTCTTGTTTTTTTTACAAAATAAGACTTTTCTTCATTAAGAATTAATTTCCTGTGGACCTCCTTCAATTTACCCTCTTTCATATACCCTGCATGTTCTATCCTTCCATTGCTCAAAAGCAGCCGGAAGTTCAAGCCTTGGAAAACCAAATCCTAAGAGTTTGAACAAATATGAACATAGAATCCTATCAAATGTAATATTTCAAAGGAGAAGTTTTAAACTGTTATTGAAAGAAAAAGGCATTTTACATAAACACAATTGCAATCAAGGTGCTTCATACATTGATCATGTTTAAACCTCTCCCACAGCACCTAGTACAACAGCCTGACAGTGGTCCCTTTATACACCCTCCAAACCAACAACTCTGGTCCGAGGAGGTGCACAAATCTCCCCTCTATAAGAGTTCCACTGACCCCATACTCAAATCCATTTATTAGGACATCCCCTGGATTCATAGATAGATTTCTCAGTCACCATGCACCAATCCATATCATTAGACCAGTCCGCAAGGTTCGGCGGGTTTGGAGCCCTCCAAAGCCTTGCTATATTACGTTTACCGATCATAAGCCCAGGCATCACCCACAATTGTTTTGTAGAGTTCCATTCAGTTGGGTTCCAAATATTTAATAGTGCTAACTTTATATTACAACAAATCCATTGCCCAAGTGTTTCCTCCATCCAGCCCACCACCCGTTTCCAGTACCCCTGGATTAACGCACACTCCCAGATAGTATGTATACATGTACCTTCCTGCCCACATTGCCTCACACAGCTGCCCTTCGAAACATAACCCATGCGAGCCAACAGAGGTCCCGACAAGTAGGATCTGTGAAGTAGCCTAAGTTGCAACAGTCTAAGTCGGGAGGAAATGACCACCTCACTGGGAAGCCATGGCCGCCCGCCAACCCTCGTCATCCAGACCTACGACATCATGATCCGACTTAGCCCGCAAGCTGGTCAAGGGGTCCGCCATATTGTTAATGAGTTTTTTTATAAACAAGGGAGATGGCCTTCTCTGGTAGATCACCGTCGAGTACCCTATCCTCAAGCGGGGAGGAGCCAAGGAGATCACTACTTCTAGGGAGAGAAGCAAGCAGGGCATGCCTAACCTGAAGATACCAAAAGTACTCGGATGCAGCTAGGTCATATTCTTGCTGCAGACGAGCAAAGGGCACCACATCTCAGGACTTCCAGAGGTTGCCAACCTTAGATATGCCAAGTAGGTCCCACTTGTCAAAGACTTGGACCGGATCAATCTACCAAGTTTTGTGCTGTGCCATAGCAACGTGGCTTGAGTAATTTTACCCTCCCAGTCCAAGTTCCTGTTGGCCGTCTTCCATATAGCCACCGAGTGCCCCGTCGTAACAGTGAGAGCAGGCTGCAAGGGTCGAGCATAAATAGCACCGCTGAAGCTACCCCTGGAAGGAGCTATCTGTCAATTTGAAACACTGGGTGGTCATGCGACCTATATGTGCACTGATTGATCGCCGCTAAGTGTGCTTCCCAATTATATTGTTAATTGTCGGGGAGCCCTATTACTCCATCAAACCACCCAAGTGTAAGTTTATGAGTAGCAAAAACTTGTGGTCTACCCTCCCACAAGAGATTTTGCAATGCACCGTCAAGGTCTCTAAAGTATGACACCAGGACTGGAAGGGGTGTGTGTTCTGTAATGCATGTAGAAATATGGGACGGGACATCTTAAAGAGGGCTGCTGAGTGAAGCGACTTCCAGTGAAGATCATCAGCCTTGAAACTCCAGCAGTGGTTGGGGATTCCTGTCTTGGGATCCAGGGAGATCGTTCGAGACCCAGATTGCCAAGTATTTGAAGCCATCCGCTGCTGTCGCAAGCCGGCAGCCCCGGGGGATCGAGTGCTGTGCACCACTAAGGACGTAGAGTAACGACTTGGACCAATTGATGGTATACCCTGAGAATCTACCAAACACATCAAATATGTCCTAGACAACATTGAGGGAGGCTTCCGGGGAGGCCAGGCATAGCAGGATATCGTTGGCGAAATGTGGTCTTCCCATTCCTGTGCCCAACAAAGGCCGTAGATAGCGGGATCCCGACGGACCCAACATGCCAGGGTTCTCTAGGGCCAATGCGAAGAGAAGCAGCGTAAGTGGCAGCCATGCCTGGTGCCCCTCCCGAGAGCGAACACGGACTAATGGAGCACGGCAAACAGATATGACCATTTAATGGTGTCAAAAGCAGAGGCGGTGTCCGGGGACACCACAAACACATCCTCCTGAATCGTGGGCCCTCTACTCATAACCCCGTGAAGCCTGCGCAAGTTAAGTGAGGTATTCCTCACCGGCATGAATCCGACTTATCCGGATGGACCAAGCGTGGAAAGACCCTGAGTAATGGAGTGGCCAGGACCTTCGCCAGGATCTTTGCCTCACAGTTAAGCAAGGAGATGAGTCTATAAGATCAGCATTCTTAGGGTGTTTTCCCACCTTGGAGATGACGACTATATTGGCCAGCCGCTGATCCTCTGGCAGGATGCCCCTGTCCTTACTGTCACGAAACATAGCAGCCAAGTACGGCGCGCTCTTGCTCGCAGAAAACTTGAACATTTCAATGGGAATGCCATTGGGACCCAACGCCTTCCCTCCCCACAGTTGGTGGACGGCCTTCTCAACCTCCTCCACTGCAATCTCAAGATCCAAGTCCGAGTGCTCTTCCTCGGTATGAAGCGGCAGCGAGATATCACGAAGAAGAGAAGCGGTGTCTTCCTCAGAGTACGTCGTGCGGGAGAAGTAAATTGCCTGGCAGCGGTAGTCAAACGCGTCAGCTATGTCCTGGGGCATAGTCAGAAGCGGAGGGAAGTCAGTCTCCAACTCCACCACAACCCGCTGGACTCCGTCCCTGGAATGTAGCCAGATCATAGTGTTTGCTGGCTTTGTCTCCCACATCATAAATCTTACTGAGTGTAGCATGGTGATGTGCCTTAGTGGCCTCGGAGCCCAATTCAGAAAACTTCTTGATTTTTATAAGTTTCTGACCTGCTGTTGCTGAGTCATTGGTTCGAACTGCGCTTTAGAACACAAGGACTTCAGCATCTAAACGTGCCATAGTAGCTCCTCATTCCTTACGTTGTCTAGCTATATAGGACAGGACAATTCCCCGAATTACCACTTTATAGGCTTCCCACAGCACCGTTGGCGAGGCAAACAAACTGACATTTTCCTGGAAATAGAGATCCGTCTTGGTCAGGACCTTGTCTCTGTTGAAGGGATCTACGAGATACCAGGAGTTAATTGAAGCCACAATGCCTACCGTTGGTACCCCAACCTCCAAGTGGCATAAAATGGGCAAATGATCCAAGATCCCCCTGGCTAAGTGCTGAATGTCTCTAACCAGGTGGAGATGCTGGGCAAGCGTAAGGACATAATCAATCCGGGACATGCTACGGTGGGACCCCGACAAGTGTGCTTATTGGAGATCAGTTTGATGCAAGCCCCTCCATACGTCAACAAGACCCTTTGTGCCAATAAAGCTATGAATCTGTGTGAGAAGGACCCAGGAGTAGAGGAAAGTCTAACCGGACGTACGCCGGGAGGGACGCCACCAAACCAGGTCACGTATCGCTGCCATGACACTGGACTACCCCAACCATACTCCTCTGCTGTTTCTTTGCAGGGACGCGTCGGCGGGAGTAACCCGGAAGTGGTGCTTCTGGAACCCGGAAGTAATGGGGACGGCCCAATGAAAGAGCGCCTAAGTCAAGAGGCAGGGGCAGGAAAAGATGGCGCGCAAGAAGAAGCAGACGAAGGACGCCGGAGTGAGGAAAGGAGAAAAGAAGACGCGGGACCTGTGAAAGAAGACGCGGGACCCAAGAGACCAGACGCGAAGATTCCAGTGGAACAAGACGAAAACGAAGACAGCTGGTGAGAAGACTGATGGTGTCCGGAGGAGGCTGGAGAGCGGCCGCAACTCTGGAGAGTTGCGGCGGAGCCGGTGAGGGACATCGGCTCGGGGAAACGAGGAAGCGGGGAAGCGGGAGGGAGTGTAGGGTGGGACCCTTGACAAAGCAAAGGGGTCTAGTGTTGTTAATGGTTGCTGGATCATGAGGCCTGATTATTCTGACTATATTGAACCGAACCCCCCCCCCCCCCCTCCCCCGGTACTAGAAACTGTGTCCTGACCTTTGAGCACCCTTTTTTTGCCTCCCTAGGCACATAAGACTTCCACCACCTTCTTTTCCCCTTAACCTGGTTTGAACCTTCGTTATCTACTGTGTTTCAACCCCTTTTTCACAGTCCTTCTATAGTTTTGAACACCTATGGTGTGGTGACGGGAAAAACTTTACACCTTGTCCTGTGTGAACACAATTCTCACGGTTCCCTCCTTTGCCTCTCCATTCTCCTATGAGCCTGAGGGGAGACCACCTTGGACCTGAGGATACGAAGAAGTCTACCCCACTATCGTCACCCAGTTCATCGACGGAGACGTCAGAAGAGGAGTCAACCGAGGGACCATCCGCTAAACCACTCAAAACCCCATCCGTTCTCAATAAACCAACGTCTTTTAAACCACTAATCCAGCCTCTGCGCCTGTTTATACGACCTGCCCTCTCACAATCTGCTTGTGAGAGGGAGGGTTCCCTCTGGGGCCAACGATCAAGCGAGTCAGAGACAATGGAATTGAAGTCATCCCCCAATTAGCAGTCTGTCGTCCGGCAAACTGAGGAGGATATCACTAAGGTCAATAAAGGTGTGGGTATGTAAACCCGTTGGTACGTAGACCAAAACTAAGTTAAGAGTGCACCCATCCCAAGTCCTGGAGATGGCCACATATCTACCCAGGGCATCATTGTGGACCGAGGCTATAGTCAGGTGTAACGTCCTCCGGACCAAGATGCACACCCACCGAGAGCCAGAGCCAAAAGCTGAGTGGGCCACCAGTCAGAAACCCCAGTGGGAAAGGGCCTTGCAGGCACTGCCCAACAAATGCATCTCTTGCAGGAGCACCACGTCCGGAGCGTGTCGCTTTACAAACTGGAGGACCACCCCCTCTTAATTTTGTCGACCAGCCTATTAACATTCCACGACATAAATTTGAGCTTCTGGCTGTTTGTTGTACCCATAGACTAAGTCTAAAATAAGACAGAGATGTGGAGGGATCCACCGGGAGAGACTCTGGAAGGAGGACCATCCCAGGTGCTGTGAGCCATGAACAGAGTTGTATTCCCAAGATGAGGAGCACACACCCACCCACATCAATGAACCTATAGATTGTGCCATGCCTACAGAACAAAAAACATACAACATACAACAAAACAATCCCAACCCAAAATGCCAGCCCCAAAACCTCCCAACCTGCCTCCCTGCTTGGCGGTGTAAGAACCTCCCGCCCACCCACACTAGCAGAGTGCCTATCGCCCACCCCTGCCAAACTTGTGGGAGAGTGTGCCAACCGAGCACCCGTCTTAAACAACTAACAGCTAGTGCATACATCTGTTGAAGAATGAATGCATTTAAAAGCTGCAAATGAACCCCCAGAAACATGATACGGACACAACCATGGACCAAGAATCCATAAAGAAAAGTCACGAAAAGTCCATGACGAAAGATTCCCCCACCGGGCCCAGTTTCAGACCAAAGGCCTGGACAACATCACAGGAGGAGAGGGCAAAATTATGGTCAGTCCCAAGAAAGAGGAGCAACCCACCCCTTTGAAGGGAAACCCACATACAGACCGGTCACTCCGGCCCACCAGTCGCTGCCTCTTGCTCTTCAGGTGTGGTATGTCTGCCAGATGTGTTCCCACCCTCTTCCAGTCTTACTCTCTGCATACTATTACCCCACGCACCAGCTGTCCTGCAGCCATCGAGCCAATCCCAGGCCTCTTCGGGTGTGGAGAAAAACCAAGCCTTCCCCTCTGATTCCACACTCAACTTGGTGGGGAAGAGCATGGCATACTTCAATTCCTGGTCACGGAGCGCCTTCTTCACATTCAGGAAACTGCGGCTCTGACGCTGTACCTTGAGGGTGAAGTCCGGGAAGAAGGTGATGCGGCTGTTCTGGAATGCCACTGGCACCGATGAACTGGCACTTTGCCGGATGACATCATGGCCCTGAAAATTAAAGATCCTGGCCAACAAGGGCCGTGGGGGGGGGGGCGGCCACTTCCGTCAGCTCCCCAAGTATGCGAACATTATTGCCCCAGGAGCAACCCTTGTGGTAATCCAGCCGTGCCTCCAGTTTCATGGTGTGGGCCTGCATTGCCTTCATCTTGCCCTGCGTGTCAGAAGTGTCTTCAATCAGGGAGCTCCTCTTTTTCTCAACGTCTTTCAGGCGAGAGTTCATCACACGCATATCAGCCCAGATAAGGGACACCTCAGAGGAAACCGCGTCAATGCGTGATTACAGAGATGTACGCACCATCATTATTACCTCCTTAATGTCATGCAGTGTAGGTTCTTTCTTCTTCTCGCTCGGTTGCTCCTTCGCTGGCATAGCAGGACCCTCTTTCGCGCTCACACCGGGGCCATTATCCCGCTCGTACTTGGACAAATTGGCTAGCACTGCTGCCTTGTTATGTTATGTTATGTTATGCTTTCTTATTATAGCGCAGCGAATCACCGTGAGGCATCTCGGCGCTTACTAAGAACACAGCCCTAGGCAGAAACTGAGGAAGGAAGGCCTTAGTAAAGGAAAGCTTTTAAATGTTTCCTAAAGAATTGATAGGATGAAATTTCTCGCAGAGAGATGGGAAGACTGTTCCAATAAACGGGTGCTAGATGAGAAAAAGCCAGTCCTCCTGACCTTTGCCATCTGATTCGGGGAACATGTAGTAATACTTGGCATATTTGGCGGTAAGGGATGGTTTTTGGAGAGCCAGTGGCACACTTTGTTTTTTAGGGCCTGGTGGGATTCTACTTCAGAAGATGAAATTTCAGTGACTCCAGTAAGAATCACTACATAGGGCAGGCATCTGGGGGAAGATGGATATTTCTACGGGCCATTGCCTTAACTCTAGGAGTCGAGTCAGGGTTTGGGGTCGGCAAAGTAGGATCATTTGGTTTAACTTGGGGAATTGACTTGGGTTTGATTGAGTTCTCTAGTTGTTTTAGCTCGGTGGTCTTAGTTTTAGTGCCTCCCAGGTTTAGAGTATTACTAATGTTCTTAGGAACGTTATTTTTAGCCACAGTGACGCTTTTACCAGCCGAAGATGACTTATTGGCTGTGTTGGCGATGTGGGATGTCTTGGCGTTCAAAGTAAGGCTTGGGGCACTTATATCCTTATGAATGTTTTTCAAGATGTTTTCTAAACAGCGTAATCTGACCTCTATGGGTTCGAGTAGGGCTTTTAATATGTTCAAAATGTTATTATTATTAACCGTGCTTGACCCACTCCCATCCTGACTATGTTTGGCTAGGTTAGTGACTTCTCCACTAATTTCAAGGATTTCCTCCAGACTTTTGTCAACGATAGTGTCGTCTGGAAGGCTTAGAGGCAAACCAATGTTTGTCGAGTGCACCCCCCCCTATGTCGTTTGCACAGACTGCCGAGTTATTATTCACAATTGGCGGGTCTAAGATGGTGTTGTCTCGGTTGTGGGCAGTTTGTGCTTTCTTCCCTTTGAGGGTGGTGGGTTTGTTTGCCTTTTGTTTAGGGATTGCCCCTTCTTTCAAGCCCCTTTGATTTGTGACACTTGCCCGGGGTGGGTTATCTAACTCGTTTCTATCTAGGCCACTCTCTGTCAAAAGATTAAGATTGGGAGTGGCTTCCAGGTCCTGTTGTGAGCTTAAGACATCAAAATCACCAGTGTCCCCAGTGTTATGTACCATTGCGAGAGTATTGGGGCGGGACTCGGGGTTAGGCGTACATGCCTGTGCAATGAGGCCTAGAGAAGATCTCTTGGCCATAGCTAGATCTTGTGACACCCTCCTGTCCATTAATACTATCCCCTCATCAATCAATGCGTTGGTGCGAACAATAAAGTCATCCAGAGTCCCAGTTAACTTTTTGGCTCCTGCAACAGCCATGCTTCTGGTCTCCCGACAATTCATGACACTCCCCAGTACTAATTTCAAATGACCTTTTGTATTAAGAGCAGTTAGATGACAGGCCCATACATTTAATGCTTGACAATAAATGGCAACTAACAACCCAGTATCCTGTGATTGGATGTTTAGCAGACTTACAGTTTCTGTGTCCAATAGTCACTTGGGCTGATGGAAATCGGGCAGGGGTGGTGGCCCAGGCCAGGCTCCTCAGGCCTCTGAGGGCCAGAGAGGGCCCGCCCTTTGCCCGGGCTTAGCCCCGCGCTTGGTCCCGCTCGCGTCCCGCTACGCGGAGGGGGCGTTGTTGTTTTAAGCGCCTCCGGGCGCCTTCTTGCGCGTCACTGCTGCGCGCCCCCGCAAAGGCTCCTGGGTGTTGGAGTCCCCCCGCTCTACGTCCGCGTTGGTGTTGAGATGCGGCGGCAGGGGGGACTCAGCTCCTGCTCCTACAGCCGTTGCTGTCCCGCTGGCAGACTCGCTCTCTGCTTCTGGCAAGGTAGCGTTTCCTCCTCTGATTGCGTGTTTGTTTTAGATTAGGGCTCCCAGTCATCCAGGAAGGAGGTATTCACCAGGGAGCGGTTGATCATGGGGCGAAGCCTGGGTGCGATGGTGTCTGCGGCAGGGGCAGATGGGGGCCCTGGAGTGGATTGACTTCATCGTCTTTAGTGTGTCTTCGGTGCTGAGGGCTGTCCAGCTGTCAATCATTGGCTTCAGGGTGTATAGGGTGCCTGGTGGGGTTCTGTGTGTTGGCTGTCTTTCTCAAAGTTGTTGTAGATGTTCTTTATTTTGCAGTGAAAGAAGGTGCTGAGTTTGTTGCAGAGGTCTTGCGAGGGGGGAATTTCAGTCATCATCGGCCTCCAACTATAAAAGTAGGGGGTGGCTTGATTTGGGGAGGAGGCAGAGAAGGTAATGTAGCTGAGTGTGGTGAAACAAATGAAGAACGTCAGACCACACAGAGATGGTATTAGGCTGAGGATCAATCTCAGGCTCAGAGTCACCAGACAAAGTAGAATCTGAAATGTGACCTGTTTACATGTGGGGAAACCACTTTGGCAGACTCGCTCTCTGCTTCTGGCAAGGTAGCGTTTCCTCCTCTGATTGCGTGTTTGTTTTAGATTAGGGCTCCCAAGGCGCTCCGGCGGCGCCGCTGTTTTAAGCGCCTCCGGGCGCCTTCTTGCGCGTCACTGCTGCGCGCCCCTGCAAAGGCTCCTGGGTGTTGGAGTCCCCCCGCTCTACGTCCGCCTTGGTGTTGAGATGCGGCGGCAGGGGGGACTCAGCTCCTGCTCCTACAGCCGTTGCTGTCCCGCTGGCAGACTCGCTCTCTGCTTCTGGCAAGGTAGCGTTTCCTCCTCTGATTGCGTGTTTGTTTTAGATTAGGGCTCCCAGTCATCCAGGAAGGAGGTATTCACCAGGGAGCGGTTGATCGTGGGGCGAAGCCTGGGTGCGATGGTGTCTGCGGCAGGGGCAGATGGGGGCCCTGGAGTGGACTTGACTTCATCGTCTTTAGTGTGTCTTCGGTGCTGAGGGCTGTCCAGCTGTCAATCATTGGCTTCAGGGTGTATAGGGTGCCTGGTGGGGTTCTGTGTGTTGGTTGTCTTTCTCAAAGTTGTTGTAGATGTTCTTTATTTTGCAGTGAAAGAAGGTGCTGAGTTTGTTGCAGAGGTCTTGCGAGGTGGGAATTTCAGTCATCATCGGCCTCCAACTATAAAAGTAGGGGGTGGCTTGATTTGGGGAGGAGGCCGAGAAGGTAATGTAGCTGAGTGTGGTGAAACAAATGAAGAACGTCAGACCACACAGAGATGGTATTAGGCTGAGGATCAATCTCAGGCTCAGAGTCACCAGACAAAGTAGAATCTGAAATGTGACCTGTTTACATGTGGGGAAACCACTTTGGTGAAAGTTGGTATTCTTAGATTGGTTAAAGGTATCAGACAAAAATGGCTACGTCTGATTTCGGTCGTAGTTAGTAATATCTTTTTGCAGCTTACCGCACTTTCTATTTAGATTGATGATCTCAAATTCCAAGATCGTTCATTGAAGATTAGACCATGCGTCTTTGGCCCCCTGAAGGTTTTGATCATCCAAAGTGTCTCTTTCTAGATCCGGAATTTCTTTGTTTAGCTGATCAATTTATCTACTGGCCGTGTCAATGCCCAAGACCATCCAGTGCCTACAGCACTGATCAGAGATATGACTGAAATCTCTGTATCTTGGCTCACATACAAAGAACACTGGAATATTTCTGATTTGTAGACCTATCGGTATAGCATTTCCTTGAAGGTAGCCAGTCATAAGACGGCCATACATCTTAGTGGGAATCAATTTATTTTTTGACCTTTCTAGTTTAGTATCTTCTCTTGCAAAGTCGTAGTTTGAGGGTCTGCTGCAATTGGAACAAAATTAGATGTAGCCAACATCTCAGCAATTTACTAATCAGTATATTGTAGGGTATCTATGATGGACATAGTCACACCCTGCAATAAACACATGAACAAATGTTAATTATAAGACAAAACACAAAATGAACCATCAAATACTGAACCTCACTACCTAACAGTAGTTAGCAAGTTGCTAGCAATTTACAGAGCCAATCCAGTAATCCTAAGAACCAGGGTAATTATGTTAGATCAAATGACTGAGGTTAACTTGGGATAGCGTAAACCCATTGGAGTTAAGCTATAAATTAAACCTACATATGACAAAATAATAAAATAATTCATAAAGCCTAATGCAAGAGAAATACGCTCCCAAAGACTAGAAAATTAATTAAATTAAAGCTTGCTTTTTTTATACAGTTTTTCCCGCCTAAATATTCTTGGCCTCAAGGCTTTACATGCCAAAAGTCAAAAGTGAATATGAAGAAATGTTTTAATAATAATAAAAAAATGCTTTACACAGCAACACACATAAAGCTGATATAAACTATCTAGAAATAATGACTGTCACAGAATAAACAACAATGCCAAACAAATGGTTAAATCTAAGAATTAAACAGTAAATACACAAAGCTGGTATAGAGTACACTTATGGCAGTCAATCTTAATTAAATGCAGGTCGACGTTTCATCCCAGCGGTAAAATTGACCAGGGGCATCATAAGGACAAATACGTTGCAAAAATTACACTAGTAAATAACGTGTGTACAATCCAATGACCGAAAAAAGGGAAAGTAGAAGGGGAATGAAGAACAGTTTAAACAAATTAGATCATTATATGTATATATGGTTTCAGAAATAAAAACAAAAATCCAATGAGGGGAAAACCAAACTACATGGTGATAACAACAGACTGAAAATAGATACCAAACATTTAAAGTGTAGGCTTTACAAAATGGTAATAAAATTAAATAAATAAAAAGCCTGCCAAAAAACTGGTCCCAAGACGAGGTACTCAAGCAAAGATGTGAGAAGGATAGAGCCTAATTTCAAGTCTTCACGCAAAAATGTAGGCAAGCCACACTTACAACTATTGTGGAGTGTGACGACACCCTTTAAAGTAAATGCCCCACTATTTATGGGACAGAAATGCGGCCAAAAGAAACTGGCACAAAGCAGGTACCTAAAGCAATACACAAGTACAAAGGAAAAGAGCCTAAATATTGCAGAGAAATGATCTATCAGCAGACTGTCCACAGTGGAGTGTCATGTGCCCGAGTTAGGTTCAATAGGAATTAGTATAATTCTTGCATATACACAAATAGTTTTTCCTAAAGTTGCCTTCTTTGCCACAATAACGTTTGACACAGTTTTTGCATTTGTGACACTTGGATTGGTTTCACAGAAATACCGACCTTGCTGACACTGAACACTTTGTGAAAATCCTATCCCACTGCCCTGGCATTTGGTGCAAAGCCTCTCCTGTGCGTAATACAAATGTGCTTCATTATAACATTCATATGGCGGCACAGCTATCTGTAGAACACAAATAATGGTTGCCCGATTACAATCCCGAACCGAGGCAAGGATGCAATTTTCTATATGTAGCCTTTTGTTTCCTAAAATAATCAGGAGACGCTTGACTGATCTTGAGGGGTCGCTGAATGCTGCAGCTTTTGCCTAGCAGCTGACTGACATCTCCATGAGGGGTGTCCAGTTCCGGACCAAGATTGGGTCCTACACTCTTACCCACCAGGTAAAGGAGTTAGATCATCCAGACGGGGAGTTTCTTGGCAAACTATACATTTGCACCCTAGACAAGTAGGTAAGAGTTGGCATCGTAGGAGTACTATTGAATATTAAAATGTTGTATATTTACACATATATAACCCTCCTCAACAAGATGGGGGAGCTCTTTGTTTTATTCTCTATGTTAACACCCATAACTTTGGTCTTCTTTTGTCTATTAATCTTCACAGCCTATATATTCTATACAGGAATAACTCGGGTTCAATAAATATTGAAAACATCCCTTTGTGTATTCTGTGTATATCTCTCTGAGCAATACAAAGCACGAGCAACTGAGGGAAAGTTTGTAGTCTGTCACCACGGTTCCTGAGGGAACAGAGTGGTCCTGTTCAGTGGTTGACATACCTGTTCGCTCCCTGTTTAGTTTAGGGGGCTAGCAGTGGCACTGCGAGCTAGCTGATCAAAGGACATCACATCCAGCAGGGGTTGGTGGATTGATTCTGGCACCATCCTAAGTGTGTCGTCAGCAAACGTGCAGTTCCTACTGATTACAGTACACGACCGGAGACTTACTAGTCGAGCTGTAAAATGGGAGAACCTCTTCCAAATGCACTGGATCCCAATGAACTTGCAGGCAGAGGGATCGATGTCCCATTCTAACTGCTCCCACTCCCAAGTCAAAAAAGAAGATCATCCTGGAGACATTCTGAAGTCCTCTGAATACTTCAGCCAGGCTATTCCTGTACTGTGGCAGTAGTCTGTGACCTGGTCCACTTTCTCTATAATTGCCGCACTGTCGACCCTTCTGGGGGGCAGTAGGTGCCATGCTGGGCACTACTCTGCTGGTCTTTGCTGGTATATCCTGTACCCTGTCCTCTGTTGTGGTTTCTTTGTGAGATAAACCCGAATAAAGAACTTGTATACAAAAAAAGGGATGCTGCTGCAGTCCCACAGCCGGGGTACAACAGCCAAGGCCCCTAGGTATCTGTCCCGCCGCAGTCAGGTGGGTCCCATGCAGGGTACTGTGTCCTGGGCCATGGCCACAGCCGCTCCGTGGATTCTACCTGAGCATGGTGGAAGGGTCGCAATCAAGGACCCTAAAGCCACAGACCATGCTGCAACCCTGATCGTCCAGTGGCGTCACACCCCTCCGCGTGGCATTATCGTTCCTGGCAGCAAGGACTTCCCTGCGCCATTCCACCATCCAGGTCCAAGGGGTCAGCAGGACATGGCTGTGGGTTGTCCAGTGAAGTGTGCCTGCAGGCTAGGCCAAATAGTCAATCAGGGCAGTGCTAACCGAAGGCTTCACAATGATGCCCCCATGCTCTTCAGCAGCAAGCTCCATCCCCCAATCGCCACTCCCCTGTGCTCCCTCACCTTTGGTTCCATTTTCCCCTCCCCAGTACTCCGCTACCCTCTCACGTCTTCTCTCATCCTCTCCCCACCACCTTAACTGGAAAAAATACATCCCCATCCCTACTCCTTCTTCTTCGAGGCCCTTTTTTATGCCTTCTGATCCTGATCCAAAGATAAATCTGCTGTTATAGGTTTGTGTAACTGTAACCACCCCGTGGAGCAAATGTGTTATCGCTGCCAACCACTTCCTGTATCACTCCGCGGTATTATTGGCATTGTTCTTGTGCAATGATTCAAATAAATAAACAATTGCAACAGCAACAAAAAGAAGTAGCTGCTCCTAACTTTGACCCTTACTTAATGCCACCTTGATTTAGTGGAATTAGTTGGATCTGCCCATTCTTTGTTAGAACCCATACATGGTCATATGTTCTAACCATGATATTCCCATGGTAATGTTAACACATCATCCAAGCTCAAGAGGTATACAGAGTTTTGTTATTCTTTAGGAGACGCCTTGGCCCATAGCCTCGCTTAGGAAACAGCAGACCTATGGGGGCCGCCTCTAGAATCTCACTGTTTAACTTTACACCATCCTAAGCAGATTCACTGGAGTTCATTGTTTGATCCAGCACCTCATCCTTTAAGAACCCTGTGCCAGAAGCATCACTAAGAATCTGATGGCCCCAGAGTTCAGCCACTGGAAGCGTCTCAGCAGACAAGATGGGGCTAACAAGGTCCAGTGGGGTTAACAACGATACCAAGCCCAGTGTCAGCTTCACACCCGACATTACCTGTCATAATAACTCAATATGACAGCGCTCTTTTCACATGGGACCTTATCACTCAATTCAAGCACATTTGCATCTCAGGTAATACCATGGTTTAAATATTTATTAAATACTGTAATTCGATTGGAAAAGTCTGTTTGTGTTGTAGGATTTCAATACCTCTATTGCCTTACAAATGTGGCAATGTCTGGTCCCAGCCAGCCCACTAGACGTCACACAACACTGACAAAGTCATCCTTACAATATAAGTGTTCTAGAATAAACAGAGGCACAGGGAGCAGTGCAGGCACATCCTGGAACATTTAATTTATTTATGTGTTTCTTGTGAACAGCCTGTGTCCCTTTAGGGCACTCAGGCTGCTTTAAAAGAGTCCCCTTGGGAGGAATCCAAAGGTATGGAAGGCAGTCTGCTGTTCTTCACAGGCCTCTAACTATTTTGAATGGACATTAGCACAGGGTTCACAATATGGCTGCTGCCTCAGCTATTCAAGAGGCAGTTGGTTTTGTGACCTCTTGCAAATATAAATTTAGCAACACAACCGATTATAATACACGTGTATCATTATAAAATGAAGCTCTGTTTGCAAACCAGTCTGTGTTCAATTAGCACCCACTGGTTTATGAACAGGCCTTACATCTTGAGCCCCAGTAGCTTTAAATGTTTGTCAAAAGATCACTTAAAACATTCTGTAATTTGAAAAAAAGGTACAGGAATAATAGGTGAAAAAACAGTGTCCTACCCTTGTCTGCACAACAGCTGCATGTCTCCAACAAAGATATCCGCTGCTCACTGGCCTGAAAAGAGGACAGCACGAGAGAGGTTACTTCTTGTACATCCAAGAACGCTGAGAAATAAGTCAGACTAAATGCTGCTGGTGACTGTCTTCTGTTGCATTTCCAATTAATATGCAGTTTTTTTCACAGACTGCTGGAGGTAGAAGATGAATCCACATGTTCACTGTGTAAAAATATCCTTCGATACTCATTTTCTTACCCACAGGAATCATTTTAGAATAAATATCCCTGAAGCTGCCCTTACCCTCAACTATGGCCACTGCATCTCATCTCTATGGCCACTGCACTGATCCTTCAAACAATTCACATGTTGTGAATGACTGTAGTGAGAACACTGGTAACCTTATATCATTAAAGTGTTCTATGTGCCTCTTAGAACAATAACTAGTGATAGCTTATCAAGATAAATATCTGCTTCAAAGTGAATGATAGAAAGCTCAGATCTTAGAAGCACAAATCCGTACTGGACACACTTTGGTGTTAAAGTATTTCCTTTTGACAAGTTAGGCAGGTGAACCTTCAACTCTCCGTTGACAGGAAACATCAACCGATGGTGCCTCAGGATAGGGAGCGTCAGATGGACACTACACCCTCACCCTAGGTAAGGTGGACGGCGTAATAACATCTTTTCCCGTCAGTCACCACAAGGAAAGATCTGGCAGTGAGGTACAGAAAATAAATATTGACCACCCCCCTCACAAGGAAACTCTTGTGGTGTGGGATCATTCGTTTTTTTCTTTTTCGTGAAACAAACTCCCACTTTGTTTATGAGAAACAAAAAAAATAATGGGCAGATTTACAATAACTGGCGCATCTCTGTAAATCAGCAGTAATGCACCAGAACAGATGCGTCACGCAATCCCCCCCTTGCGCCACCACGGAAGCATCGCATTTACAATGCGTCGCACCATGGTCCAAGGAGGGGCAGATGCGTGAAGCATCTTGTGGAGTACAGGCGGCGCATTGCTAGAGTCGCAAGCGCGATGCAACTCCTGCAATGCACAGGGGCCGCCCATACCTAACGTGATGCGTCACTCGGATTTGACGCAGCAGCGTAGTAAAACCGACTCAGTGAAATCTTGTAAATTTCACTGCATCCGTTTTACAGGGCTTTCCTGCGAGGGAACGCCCACCCTGCGACAGAATGTCCACATGAAACCTGACACAGGTTTCATGTGGTGTCGGGCTTTACAACGTGACGCATCTGCCTAGATGCGTCACGTTGTAAATAAGTTGCATCATAGCGAATGGTTTACGCCACCGCTGCGTCACAAAAATGAAGCAACGGCGGCGTGAAAGTGTCGCACGGGGCTTGTAAATTTGCCCCTAAATATTTGGTGACTGACCATCAAAACGGACGGCAGCCGTCCAAAAAATTGTTGTACATTTAAAGGAACCACTGAAATGACAGCTCCTTTCAATGTAGATAGTCAGCGGTTATCTCTAAATTTGATCTCAGGATGGTCGAGGTAATGCCCTCCACCCCCAACCCGACAGGCAGATATTGCCCTTGTGAATGACGAGTGCTATTGACTTATGTGCCTGAGTGAGGTTATGGCTCCTAGAAACGCCCCTTCCACAACAGAACGTGGGACACGGAGCTCCGTCTGCCACAGCCCTTGTAACCATATGTCCTAAACATATGGACATAATCATAGATTTGCAAATCGGAAGGCCCCTGGAACACGGGGGGATAAGCGGTGAGCTTTGTTTCCCTGTCAAAGGGCCAGACACCCCAGAAATAGAGCCGCGCGGCCAAGACAACAAAATGGCACCTGCGCCGCAGTTAGGTGCACAAAGACATAACAGCCTGCCAAGGAAGGAGAGCTACTTGATGGCGAGAAGAGTCTAGAAAACTGGAAAAGCCCTCAAAAAGGCTGCATGAGGAGCGCAGGTAGCCGAGGGGCGCTGTGGTGTCTGGCGATGCGGTGCCTCCCAGTGGGGTCCCGAGACAGGATTGTGGAGGAGCGAGCAGGGAGAGTGCGTTACTGCGCTGGAGGTAAGCAGACAAGCTGATTGCCCAGGTGGAGGGGACTGACTGGATCTGGTCTCGGGGGCCACAGAAGTGAGTGGTAGGCAGCCACTGGCCCTACGACACGGTGACCGGTGAGCACTCAGAGAAGAGAAATGCGAGCCCTGTGTCCCCTGGGATGAGCAAGGAAGTGGTGGGAGAGAGATAAGTGAGTCTGACCTGCAAGCTGTGTGGCCCTGGCGTGGAGGAGGCCATTAGCTTTTCATAGTGCACCAAGATAGCGGAGTACAACATTTAAAAGAGCCTCTTGCGGGAGGCGTGGCCAAGATGGCGGTGAGGAAGGACGCTTAAATCAGGGCTCCTTCTCGCCGTCCACTCAAATAGCTGCAGCTAGCTTTCCCGGGAGCCTATCCGGCATTCCACGGCGCTGAGGAGCTTCTAATCCTGCCCAAGTGTACCCAGTAGCAAAAGATCGAGGTCTGCCCCGGAGACAGCAGGCTACGAGAGGCACAGCCTGCTGGTCTGGAGCTGCGCTGCGACAGCGGCCTCGCGTGAGGGGTGACCCTGGCCTGGGGTCATCGAGGCTGGGCACCACTGCTGAGGCCTGCCGTGCATGGCCCGAGTACTCGGAGGGTCACGTGCCCAACGCGGCGCCGGTGGCCGCTGCTTTCCACGTCAGGGCGGGACACGCATCGGAGGTGCCCCTCCATTGCCACAGTGGAGGACGGGAGGCCCAACCAACTGGGTTTGACATGGGAGGCCTGCACTTTCTCCCACGAGCTACACTGCCACCCTGCGGCGGCGAGGGACGGCGGCGGCTGCCTGGCAGAGGACACGGCAGGGACCAGCAAACTACTGGGTTTGAGGAGGGACCCGAGAACAACGAGAAAGGACATGGCAGGGCGGTCACAGTGCGGCAGGACTTCCTGGCTTCCATGCGTACGGGCCCAGACCACCTGGCGGCTTAAGGTACCGGGCAAGTGAGGGGAGAAGTTTGCGGTGGAGGAACACAGGTGTGTGACTAGCTTTTCCCGGCCCTCTGCGCCACATAGACTGCCCCTCCTTCCCTGCCTGTGGCGACTGAAGCGCATCACCGCGGCAAGAGCGATTCCAGCCTGGCCACGAGGAGGGGGAAGCAACACACCTTATTAGCCCCCCCAGCCACTGCAGCACTGCCCCGGTGCTTCTTGGACCCCCACAGCTGCTACTTCCCCATAGCGCTTGCACAGCGTGGAAATGGCGGGGGCCGACGGAGTACTGAAGATGAGTTGGAGTGGAGGGGCGATATTGTTGGCCTGGACCTAGTGGGCCCTCAGCGAGCCGCCAGCGGTGCGCGTGACGAGAGGCACACTCGAGCATGTCCACAGCTAGGACATGCAAGCAGAAAGCCCTCACGGACCTCTTCGCCAGAGTTCCCTCCGCCCCTAAGACGCTAGCTACAGCCCCTAAAATGGCTTCCCAGCCACAGTCCCCCGGACCACAGCGCGATCCCATCACTAAGGACTTTTTGGAATCCCTCTTCAGCATGTTGCGTGCTGATATTCAGAAGGTGAAGACAGACTTGACTGCCGAATTAAAGGAGATGCGCAGGGACGTTGACAGAGTGGGAGAACGGGTTGCTGAACTGGAGGGCAGACAAGACAACACCACGTCGGACGTGGCCGTGCTACAGCAAGAGATCATTCACCTGCAGGACCAACACCTGGACATCCAACTACACCTGGAGGACCTGGAAAAATAGTCCCGGAGGCATAGCATTCGAATTAGGGGAGTCAAGGCCACTGAGGACACTGAGGACCTCTTCACATTCACGACAGGCCTCTTCCGGCATATCTTGGGGGCCTCTGACAATATTGACATTTTCCTGGACAGGGGGCACAGCGTTGGGGCCCCATGTGCGTCTGGTGCCCCCCCGGCAAACATCCTAGTATGCCTTCAAGACTTTTAAGACCAAGGAGGCCATCCTAGCGCGGGCTCGAACTCTCAATCCTATCTCCTATAATGGGCATGCCCCAGTGCTTTACCAGGACCTGGCCCTGATTACATTACAGCACCGACGTCAATTCCGACCAGTGACTGAACATCTCCGCCAACAAGGTATTTCGTATTCATGGGGGCACCCATTCCGCCTGATATTCCGGTTCAACGACAAGTTACATCAGATGTTCTCCCTCACAGAGGCGTGCCACCTCCTGGGTCTAGCGGCCCTCACGGATGATGATGATGCCCGCAGCACAACGTCGGGACTCAAGAGCTCAACCTCAGGGTGGCAGCGCCAGAAACGACGCAGGTGACCTCGGAAGCCGGCAGCAGCAGACATTGCAAAGTGCAGCAAGCTTCCCTGACTCTGGCTTCGGAGGCTTTGGCTGGCACTGGCTAAGAAGAATCCTCGCCAATGGCACCTTCCTTGAGACCCGGATGTGGCTTCCGGACACGAGTGGGCGGCGGGAGGGGGTACATTCCCGTTGGTTGGTCACTTGTAAACCCCACTATGACGACCTCCTGGCTCCTCCAGGATGGCGGACTTTACATCTGGACCTTGTTTGTGCTCTTGGTTACCCTGTTCCTTGTTGCACTTACGAATTTGCCGAGGGCTAGACCCTATGTAGATGTTTTGTTTTGTGTATGGGGTCCCTCGTCCACCTTTTTTAGTTATGTGATAGGTTTCTTAACCCATGGGGCGTTCTCTGTTCATGCTGACGACGCCCCTCAGCTCATACTACAGCAGTATTATTCACACTTAGATCCCACCCCTACCCCTGATGTCTATAGGCCCATTTAGAAATCTTACACTTAACGTAAAGGGCTTCAGCAATCCTATTAAACGCAGAGCGATCCTTAATCACCTGGAACAATCTAAGGCTGATATATGCCTCTTGCAAGAGACACACCTTCTCTCCAAAGACCACTTAAGATTGCGGTGCCGAGCCTTTCCCATCCAATTCTTCGCCTCTAAAGTGTCTAAATCAGCCGTAGTCGCCATATTGGTCTCCAGATACTTTAAAGGTAGGGTACGCCAAAAGGAAGCCGAAATTAAGGGTCGCCTGCTTACCTACCAATTTTCCTTGGGGGGGACTACATTTGTAGTAGGTTACATATACTCGCCCAATGATAGACAGGTCACATTCCTCCTTCAAGCCCTCGGAGACGCTGCTGCAGCGGCGGACTGCCATTTGCTATTGAGAGGGTACCTTAATATTGTTTTCGACAACAACATGGACAGGTCTTGCCAGAGGACCCGTCAATAGGGGGTACTCACTTCCGCAGGGCGGTCCTGCCTCCACAATCTGGGGCTGCATGACCTCTGGCGTTTCTTTCACCCTCGCACTCGCAGCTACACCTTCTATTCTGGGGCCCACAAAACATACGCGCGGCTAGACTACTTTCTTTGCTCCTCTTCTCTTCAGGCCCTTGCGCGTGGTGCTGAAATTCTGACAGCCTCCCTCTCCGACCACTCCTCCGTCCTCTCTCCCTTCCTCCTGCCAGCCTCGGAGAGACCTCTTAAACATTGGCACCTGCGAGACACACTACTTCACCGCACCTCAGTGTTGGATCCGATCCGGAAAGCTATTGACAGTTATCATGCTCTCAACGCTAACCCTGACACCTCATTAGCTACACAATGGGGAGCATTAAAAGCGGTACTTAGGGGGGAACTCATTGCTATTTCCGCAGCGGATAACAAAGAAAGTGCGGGTAAAAGAGCGGAGCTCATGCAGAGAGTAGCGGAGCTAGAACAGAGGCACCAACGCACTGGGGCATCCCGATCATGGTGGCAACTCCGTGCTGAACGCAAACACCTTGCAGCTTTAGATAAGGACAAGGCCGAATACGCAGCGCTTAGACTCCACTATTCTTACTACACTGGTGGGGATCGCTGTGGCCGCCTTCTGGCTAACAAATTGTGGGAGGCTAGGCAACAGCAGGGGGTCCACACAATCCTCACATCACAGGGAATGCCCGTCTCTGATGATGCGACCATTGCAGAAACGTTTTGGGACTTCTATGCTGCCCTCCACATAGGAGATCCCCTCAACGTTCAAGCCAGTGCTGACTACATAGCTAGGGCTCACCTGCCCGCACTCACGCAAGCACAAGCCGACTTTTAGGCAGGCGGATACAGACTGAAGAGGGTATTTCTGCCATCTCGCTCCTTAAACTGGGCAAATTACCTGCCCCAGACGGCTACACGGCAGCCTTTTACAAGACATTCTGTAGTTAACTAGCCCACATCCTGACAGCGCTGTTTAACACTTATGAATGCATGGGAGTCATTCCTGGAGAGATGCTGGAGGCAGCGATAGTAGTCATCCCCAAACCAGGGAAGGATAGGAAGAGTTGATGTGCATATAGGCCTATTTCATTGCTAAACATTGATATCAACTGTACACTAGCATCATTGCGACCCGATTGGCCCTATATATGGCTCAACTGGTTTGGCTTGACCAAGCGGGATTCATTCCACAACGACAAACCAGTGATAACACGAAGCGCATCCTACATCTGCTGGAGGGGGACTCCTGTACACAGGGAGAGTATATGTTTTTAGCCATAGACGCTGAGAATGCCTTTGATAGGGTACACTGGCCTTACCTAGAATTGGTCCTGATCGCCACAGTCTTCGGTGAGAAACTACGGTCCCGCATCTTGAAATGCTATTGCTCTCCCTGGGCGACGGTTCAGGTTTATGGCCATACTTCCTCTAGATTCCCCATTGAGAGAGGCACCAGGCAGGGATGTCCCCTGTCTCCCCTGCTATTCGCTCTATATATGGAGCCCCTAGCCCTTAGACTCTGGCAGCATCCCCTTATATCCGGGATCAAATTCGGGGGAAAGATTCACACCGTCAGCTTATACGCCAACGATATCCTTCTCTCTCTATCAGACCCGATCACATCTATGCGCGCCCTTTTTGTTGAATTAGATTGCTTTGCACTGGGGTCTGGGTTTAGGATTAACATGGATAAATCCGTGGCCCTGAATGTTTCTCTTCCGTCGACCACCATTGCTTATGTGAAAGAGGAACATCCGGTGGTTTGGGCCTCCACAACGGTCCCTTATCTTAATCTTAATTATTATTATTAAGGCGGTCTTGTATAGCGCGTGGTTACCGTGGAGCATCCCAGCGCTTATCCAAACAGAGTAACGCCTATGTGAATTAAGGGACAGCGGTTAACAGAAAATAAATGTTTTCAGATGTTTACGAAAATGCAGGAGGCATGGCTCAGAACGCAAACTTAAAGGGAGTGAGTTCCAGAGAGTTGCAACCTTCACGGAAAATCTCCTTCCTCCTGAACGGGCCTTTTTTACCCTAGGGATCTTAAGTAGATGTTTTTGGTCTGAGCGAAGTGTTCTACTGGCCTTGTAGGGGGTCACAAGCTTTTGCAGAGCGAGGGGGCCTTTACCCTGCAAGATTTTATGTGCAAGGCAGAGAGATTTAAATTTCACCCTTTCTCGCACCGGTAACCAATGCAAAGCCCTCAGTGCGGGTTTGGCTGACCGTGACATAGGGATGTTATTGAGCATTCGTGCCGCCGCATTCTGAACTTGCTGTAATTTGTTCAGAGTGGCCTCAGGGGCGCCCAAGTAGATTGCATTACTAAAATACAATCTTGATATAATCAGCCCCTGGATCAAAAGCTTCCGCGATGGAAATGGAAGAAGAGGCAGCACTTTGCGCACAGATCTGAGAAGGCCAAAATAGACTCCTGCCATCTTAGTAGCCTGGGTCCTGAAGGAGAGATCTTGCTCCAGCCACATTCCAAGGCTCTTGATCTCAGCCTTGGGTGTGGGCGGTGATCCCAGACAGCTAGGCCAGACGGACAGGGGGAGTGAGGGACTTTTCTTCCCCATCAGCATTATTTCGGTCTTTGAACCGTTCAGCTTTAGTGATGATTCCCCCATCCAAGTGTGGACTTTGGATAAGCAGGAGTGCAGCACCTGGGAATTTTCCGTGGCCTGGGATAGGGCAAACACCAGCTGGGTGTCATCGGCATAGCTCACGATTTTGATGTTAAATGGAGCCACCACATCCTCCAAGGGGGCCATATACACATTAAATAATGTGGGGCTCAAGGAGGAGCCCTGCGGCACTCCACAATGGAGGTGGGTGGATGCCGATCGTGCGCTGCCCTCCCAGACCTGAAAAGTCCAATCGCTGAGAAATGACCGCAGCCATTTCAGTGCAGTCCCACACACTCCGACGTCTGACAGCCGTTGAAGTAACACTTGATGGTTAACAGTGTCAAAAGCCGCACTAAGGTCCAGGAGGATCACTGCCACTGATCCTCCCGAATCCAAAATGCTTCTTGCTTCTTCAACGACTGCCAGCAGGGCGGTGTCAGTGCCTTCACCCGGGCGAAAGCCCGTTTGAGAACTTCTCAATAAACCGTTGGACTCAAAGAAATTGGATAGCTGGAAATTAACCAATTTTTCCGCGATTTTACTGAGTCCCGGAAGTAGGGAAATGGGCCTGTAGTTCGCCATGTCAAGAGGATCAAGGCCAGGTTTTTTTAGGAGGGCTTTCACTACTGCTCCCTTCCAATTAGGTGGCACCACACCGGAACCCAACGAGGCATTGATAACCTCGGTTATCGGTTCCGCGATAGAAGGGGCAACTAGTTTGAGAATCCTCATGGGGACTACATCACGGGGGGAACCGCTCTTAACAGTCATCAGGACCTTAAAACCTCATCCACAGATACTGGTCCGAGAGACTCGAGGGTCTCCAGGGGTCTCCCTCCGTCCTCGTTGGACTCTACTCCTATGTTAATTTGAGGCAGGGTATTCAAAATTAGCTCCCAGAATCCCTGCTACTGCAGAGATTAATTACTCTAGCCTTCACACACGCATTCGGGCGGCACTCAATAGATGAAAAACTTGCTCAATGTCCTGGTTAGGTCGGATTGCGGCTGATAAAATGACAATCCTCCCTCAACTTCTATATTTCTTCCAGACCCTTCCCCTTTGGTCACCCCGCGGGTGGATACCACAAACGCAGACGGACCTCTCACGCTTCATACGGCATGGGCGCAAGCCGCGGTTCCGACATCAAATAGTAACATTACCACCTGAACAGGGAGGAGTGGGATTCCCCAATATCCAGCTTTATTTCCACACCACGCAACTTAGCTATCTAGTAGAGTGGAGCCGCCTAGAGTCCGAAAAGCACTGGCTTGTCCAGGATGAGGCAGCTGCGGGTAGACCATTGCAGGGGGTTCCCTTTCTTCGTAAAACCCACAGCCCCCCGAATCTGTACGCCTCATTCATCACCAGCACGATGCTGGACTCCTGGGACCATAACAACGTCTCCCATCAGCTGACTACCTTCCCGTCCCCTCTTACACCTATTTTCGACAACCCGGAATTTCACCCCAGCACGGTTGGCTCTGCCTTCAGGTTGTGATGCTCCTCCCCCTGTAGATAATTGGGCCATTTATTTGATTTGAATGGCATCATACCCTTCTCACAGCTCAGGAAGGACTACAGTCTTCCAGAACAGGAGCGCTTCTCTTATCTGCAGATTCGGCACTGGGCACTACATACGGCGATTAAACCACAAGCACAGCGTCTGCTGGCACCATACAAAAAATGACTAGTGACCCGCAGCATGTATGACGTTACAATGCATACTTTTACAACGCATACCTTTACAACACATTTTTTACAACACAACATCCATTACAACGCAATCCATTACAACGCATGCCATTACAACAAATTTTTAAAAACTACTTTTACAACGCATTCCATTACAATGCATACTGCCTTTACAACGCATACCCTTACAAAGCATATGATTACATTGCATGTATGGTAAGTGTTGGATAGTGTAGGGGTAGAAATTACTATTGTAACTCGAGGGGGTGCAACAGTAGGGTAAGTTTTAGATAGTGTAAGGGTACTATGCGTTGTGATGGTATGCGTTGTAATTGTATGCGTTGTAATGACTGCGTTGTAATGACATGCGTTGTACTGGTATGCGTTGTAGTGTCATGCGTTGTAATGGTTGCGTTGTAATGGCATGCGCTGTAATGGATCTTGCGTTGTAAAAGTTTTGTTGTAATGGTAGTGCATTGTAAAAGTTGCGTTGTAAATGTTTTTTCCCGACCAGCACTACTGATAAAAACTGATATCAGATATCTTTTGCATTCTGCTAGCCAACATCACTCACACGTACAATGCAAGCCGCTCACGGTGGGAGAGAGATCTTGGAAGAATGCTAAGCCATAAGGAGTGGGAGGGTATTTATTACAGAGCGAGGCACTCGGCTTACCACATGGGCCTTACGGAGATCCTAACCAAAGTGGCCACCTACTGGTACAACACGCCTGACCACATTCATCGCTTCCATCAGCGTCGGAGTGATCGGTGCTGGAAGGGGTGAGGGGAGACGGGTACCTTAGAACATATTCTCTGGGGCTGTCCAGCTCTACACCCATACTGGTCCCACGTCCTCGACGAGGTAGACTTACATTTGGAAACCCAACTCCCGTGCTTCCCCTCATACATTCTTCTGGACCTTCCTAATTCACTGACATACCCTCTTAAGTCACGGAAGGGCCGGCTGATTGCTATTGCTCTTGGGGCTGCGATACAGAACATCTTAATACACTGTTCAAGTTCAAGTTTATTGTATGATTAATTAAAATCGTTACAAATGTCCAAAAAATTAAATATCTTTGCATCCACAGTTAAAACCAAACTACATTAAATAATGTATCCTGTTGAATTACAAGTGTGGGTACTCTGCCAACACATAAAATGCTAAGAATAAAATGATTAAAATTTAGTCCAACATTCATGACACCTAACCAGTTAAATTCTTAATATTTTTTACTTTCAGTCCATTTATTGCACAACTGGTTCCACAGGGCCCATGTCCTGTCAGTCAGACCTCTCTGATCTCCTCCTGATCAGCTTGAAGTAATAGTTATTTTACTCTTTTACAGGCCAGAATTATGGAGGAACTGTCCAGCCAGCGTATTACGGCTTGCCTATAAGTGCAGATTTTAAGTTTGTTAAAAATAGCTCTTAAGTACTGTCTCCTCAAAGCCGTAATTGCTGGACAGACGCATAAAAGATGGATTAAGGATTCCTTTTGATAGCCACACAGTGATGTTTGTTTAGCTTGTTTCAAGGACGGCTGTGGGTCTTTCGAATCATGCAAGCCCAAGCTGTAGTCTGTGTAAGTCTTTCTTAGATGCCGGCTAAAGTGAGGTGTTAAGTATACTTGTGGTTTTAATAATTTGTAAGAAGAGATGACCGTTGTTAGAACCAGAGGTCTCTGGTTGGCACATGTATGCACTTGTGACAAGCAGGGACCCTCAGCTCCACGTCAGGGCAAGGGAACTACTCCTTCGAATAACCCCTGCTCACCCTCTAGGTAGTGTGGCTCGAGCAGACAAGGCTAACCCTCAGGGCGATAGTAAGTTAAGCATTCATGAGCACACACAGTAAACCCACTGACCCACCACAAATGGACACCAGTCGTATGATTGTATCAAAAATACATATACTTTATATAAAATATAGATTCAAGCAGGATTATCACAAGACAGAAATAACGTTTAGTAAATTGAGGTCACTAGATTACAATAGGCAAACTTAGTCTTTCAATGTTCGTTGTTCAACAAGGTACGATGACAGGGAAATAAGAATGTTGCGGACCCTGTATCCGATATGAGCTCGAGACGGAGTTCAAGTGTACCTTGCGGGTGGAAGTCCGAGGCGTTTCAGGCGTGGCTACTGGTGAGGGCGGACCCCGTACGAGGCCGGCGGTTCTCCAGAGGATCTCTCCGGCTCAATCCCCCTCGAGGAGCGAGGTAAAGGAGCTAGACTGTGGAGGGTTGCGGCAATCCGGGATCCGTACAGCTCACAAGGCGAGGTGCCGTTCAGGCCTGCGGAGCGTACTACTTCTTAGCACGCTGGGTCTGACTCGTGGATCTGTGAGGGGCGTCGGGTGCAGCACCAGGCTTCCGATACCACGGTACGGGGAGGCCTTCCTTGAGGTGCGGCACGAGCCTTGGTATGCAGGAGCGCAAAGTGAGACAGTCGGGTACGTTATGACGTACAGACCGTCCGAGGCTATGAGATGCTCTCGTGCAGATTGGGGCTGGAGAAGATGAGAGGTGCGAAGCTCGCTCCATAAGCGGCGAGGTGACAGGAGAGCAGGCGGCCCGGCACTGAAGCGGAGAGCGGCTCAGGGATGAGCAGGACTCTCTACGGCGGGGCGACCAAGCTCCGAGCTGTCACGGCCTGGGAGAGGGCGAAGGCACCCGAGTCACAACTCTGGCGAGGGAATAAGAACTGAGGCCCAGCAGCAAACGGGCACAAGCAGATAGAACCCAATGGTCCTGGGGTTCCGTTCAGGGGGCAAGCTCTCGATCAAGCCCTTGGAGATTGTTTCAGGCACATGTCTACAAAGTCCTATCTGGTCCTTTCCTCTCCGTTCTCAGCAAGGCACCAATGCAGGCCAGTCTTACAGGATACAGACTGGTTTCCGTCCTTCAGCTTCTCTTGGTCCTTCTAGTCAGGCAGAGGTTCGTCGTGGTTAAAACTGGATCTGATTTGTAAGGAGCGAAGCTCCTATATTTATACTGCATTTCTTTTGTATTGGCAGGCCAGGGGGCCTGAGCCTGGTTCAACCCGGTTCTGGAGTACTTTGTTGACAGGATGCTGCCGTCTTCTTTCAGGGTGCGGGGCAGAGACATCAGACGCTCCGCAGGAGGTGGAGCCAGCATTGTGGTGGGGGAGCACAACCTTATTCAGAGTCAAGGACTACTCCGCCCACCCATCCTGGTGTAAGCATCTCATTCACCCTCCTGAGCACCCGACTATCCCCCGGGAATCTCCCAGCCCTGTCACTCACACAAACCCAGACAGCAGATACACATCCTGCCAGAGGCAGGCTGAACAGTTAGGCGAGCAAAGGCTAACTTTCTAAAAGTAGCATTTTCAAACAAAGGATATTAAAATAAACCTTACTAAAGTAAGTATTTTATTATTCTGAGTTCAGGCATACTAAACTCGACCTGCTACCGTGTTCCCTGAGCCTGCCGGGACTATAGCGTGTAATAGCTCTGACAGCTCATCTGGCCTAAGAGAACCAGTAGCCCTTCAATAGTGAAGAACGAGAGAGGCGGTAATTCACTACTAGGACATGCCACACTCTAGTCCTGTCCTACCTACCGCTTACAATGCACCCTGCCCGTAGGCCTACCATAGGGGTGACTGATATGAAGGTGAGGGAAGGTTCGGGGACTGGCAAGTGTGGGCACTTGCACAGTCAGCGTGACAGTGCGGGACTGTACAAGGGGTCAGCGATGGCGGACCCGAGACATATCTTACGAGGCCGCTTCTGTGGGTGGCGCAACCAGCGCTGCAGGCCCACTAGCGGCATTTGTATCTACAAGCCCTGGCACGCCTCGTGCCCTTTACTGGGAACTGACAGTAAACCAAATAATCCAATAGTGGAAATCAATTACACTTACACTTTACATTGGGAGCACTTGCACTGCAGCACGGATCGGCCGTGGCGCAGTGCCCTGAGCATCGAACACCTGCAAAAACATCTGAGGCACATCAGCGAAAAGTGGAAGGGAGACTCACGCCAAGGTGCCAGGTCTAACACGTGTCCCCTCCAGCTGAAAGGTGAGGAGAACTACCCTACCCCAGGGAGTTCCTCATCACTAAGGCGGAAAAACTTTGACAGACCGTCAGCGTTGGCGTGGTCTATGCAGGGGCAGTGTTCCACCGTAAAGTCCATACACTGTAGAGAAATGGACCACCTCAACAGTTTCGGGTTCTCACCCCTCATTTGCATCAACCATCTGAGGGACCTGTGGTCCGTCTGAACTCGGAAGTGAGACCCAAACAAGTAGCGTCTTAGCTTCTTCAGGGCCCAGACCACAGCAAAAGCTTCTTGCTCATTCGCACTCCACTTCTTTTCCAGTGGTAGTAACCTTCGGCTGATGAAGGCCACAGGGTGATCCCAGCCCTCCTCAGTGGTCTGTGAAAGGACAGCCCCTATCCCATGCTCTGAAGTGTCTGTCTGCACTAAGAACTCTTTGGAGAAATCAGAAGCCAGGAGCACGGGCGCCTTGCACATGGCCTTCTTCAGGGTGTTGAATGCTTCCTGACAGGTGTCGGTCCAGATCACTGTCCGCGGCTGCTTCTTCAAAGTCAGCCCCGTCAAGGGGGCAACGATGGTGCCGCATCCCTTAACGAACCTCCTGTAATAACCCGGTGAGTCCGAGGAAGGCCCTCACCTCCGTTTGGGTCTTGGGGGCTTCCCAAGCCAGGATCGTCTGAACTTTGGGTTGAAGGGGCGGCACCTGGCCGCTCCCAACTTGGTGTCCCAAATACACCACGGAACCCTGCCCGATCTGGCACTTGCTTGCCTTGATCGTGAGGCCTGCCTTGCGCAGAGCCGCCAACACTTCCCAAAGGTGCCTCAAGTGTTCTTTCCACGTTCCGCTGAACGCTGCGATGTCGTCCAGGTAGGCGGCACTGAACGTGTCCAGTCCGACCAACACCTGGTTGACCAACCTCTGGAAGATGGCAGGGGCGTTTTTCATCCCAAAGGGCATAACCCGGAATTGGTAGTGCCCATCTGGGGTTGAAAACGCTGACCTCTCTTTGGCCCCTTCAGTTAAGGCAATCTGCTAGTACCCAGACGTTAAGTCAAACGTACTGAGGTACCGAGCAGCTCCCAACCGATCGATGAGCTCATCAGCTCTGGGGATGGGGTGCACGTCAGTCTTCGTGACCGAATTGAGTCCGCGATAGTCCACACAGAACCGGGGTTCAGGTGTGGCTCCCGGCGTTGCAGCCTTCGGGACCAAGACAACTGGGCTGGCCCAAGGACTGCTGGAGGGCTCGATCACCCCAAGAGCAAACATCTTCGAGACTTCCTCCTTGATGCAAGCTCATACCCTGTCAGTCACATGGTAAGCCTTATGCTTCACCGGTAAGCTGTCTCCCGTGTCCACATCATGAATGCACCAATCTGTGACACCAGGGACCAGGGAGAACAAGTCAGAGAATTGCCCCAGCAGCTGGCGGCAATCACTCTGCTGCTCAGGGGTCAGGGAGGGTGAGAGGTTAACTCCATCCACTGACCCACCTCACTCGGAGGCCGCCAAGAGGTCCGGAAGAGGCTCGGTCTCCTCCTCCATGCCATCATCGGTTGCCAACAGCATGCCCACTTCGGACCTCTCCAAGTGGGGCTTAAGGCGGTTAACATGTAGGACCCTCAAAGGGTTCCTTGGAGTTTGCAAGTTCACCAGGTAGGTGACAGGACTTTTGCGCTCCACAACCTCAAATGGACCCGTCCACTTATCCTGAAGTGCACAGGGCTTCACTGGGGCCAAGACCCACACCTTTTGTCCAGGCTGAAGCTCTACCAGAGTGGCATTCTGGTCGTACCACCGCTTCATCTCCTCCTGGCTGGCTTCCAGGTTTGCCTCAGCAAGTTGCCTGAATCGCCTGGTCTGGTTTCGGAAGGCCAGCATGTAGCTATATACATTCTGGGGAGGTTTCCTGGGAGATTGCTCCCAGCCTTCCCTAACCAGACTCAGAGGTCCTCGCACCGGGTGACCGTACAGAAGCTCGAAGGGACTGAACCTGAAACGACTTCTGGGACACCTCTCGGTACGCAAACAGTAGACATGGTAAGAGGAAGTCCCACTTACGCCTCATTCAAGTTCAAGTTCAAGTTCAGAGATTTGTATAGCGCACTACTCACCCAGAGGGTCTAAAGGCGCTTGAGGGAGGGGGGTGTTTTATTTATCGAATATCCAAGTTTTTAGTTGCTTTCTGAAGGCGAGGTGGTTCTGTGTAAGGCGGAGGTGGGTGGGGAGAGAATTCCAGGTTTTGGCCGCTAAATAGGAGAAGGATCTTCCCCCATGGTGGATTTATGTATGCGCGGGATAGTGTTGAGGGCTTGATTGGACGATCTTAATTGGCGGGAGGGGGTGTAGAAGGACAGTCGTGTGTTGAGGCATTCGCGTCCTTGGTCGTAGAGGGCTTTGTGTGCGTGGGTGAGGAGGCGGAACGTTATTCTCTTGTTGACGAGGAGCCAATGGAGATCTTTCAGGTGGCAAGAAATGTGATTCATTGGTCGTTGTAGGCCCATAATCATGCCTTTCAGGGTTCGGTCGAATCTCTCAACCAACCCGTTTCCTTGGGGGTGGTAAGGGGTGGTAAACCTGTACGTTATACCACACTCTTGCCAAAGGGACTTCATATATTTTGATATGAAGTTGGTGCCCCTGTCAGACACCACCTCTAGAGGGAATCCTACAATCCTACTCGAGAGAAAATTCCCATCAGTGCTCGTCCCACCACGGGGGCCGTCACTGTCCTCAGAGGGATGGTTTCAGGGTACCGGGTGGCATGGTCCACCAAGACCCGGATAAACCTGTTGCCCATGGCTGTCTTGGGGTCCAGAGGCCCCACAATGTCAATTCCCACTCGCTGGAATGGGGTACTGATGACGGGGAACGGTTGGAGGGGAGCCTTGTTCTTCCCTCCACACTTACCACTTGCCTGGAAAGTCTGGCAAGTTCTGCAGTGAGCATCTGAGCTCCGGTGCATCTGGGGCCAGTAAAAGTGGGTGACAAGCCTGTCATAGGTCTTGTCCATCCCCAGATGTCCTGCTAAAGGCACATCGTGAGCCAAACCCAGTAGGAAGGCCCTGAACTTCTGGGGTACCACCAGCACACGGGCTGACCCAGGTTCAGCAGCCTTAGGCTCTGAATACAGGAGATCGTTCTCCCAGCAGACCAAGTGTTTTCCGGGCCGAACACCATTGGCCTGGTCTGCAGCCTGCTGCCGCATACCCGCGAGAGAAGGGCACGTTTTCTGTTCCTCACAGAATTCCTCCCTGGAGTGACCCCCCTTCTTGCTGCCAATGGGTCAGCTCAGGCAAGTCTCCCAGTTCGGCGATCTGTTCCCCGGTAGGCTCCAGGGCATCCCCCTCGAGGTCTGCCTCCTCCTGGGCCGTGGGAACTTCTGGGACCGGCTGTCCGCGCCCCCGGTGCCTCCTCTCTAAGGCCGGTTCCTGGGCCTCTCCCTCAGGCTCCAGGACCTCTTCGACACCCCTACTGGCTGCCATGGACCTCGTGGTCACGCACGCCCAGTCGGGTAGACCCACCATCCACAGATGGGTCGTTTTCTCTACCTTTTCCCAATGGGAGTTCTCCAAATCGTTCCCTAGCAGACAATCTACAGGCATGGAGGTCCTCACAACAACATGAAGAGTACCTGAGACCCCCCCCCACTCAAAGGGAACCTGAGCCATCGGACACTGGCTCTCAGAATCGTCAGCATTAACAACTTTGCAGTAGGCGTGCGGTACTACCTGCTCTTGAGACACCAGGTGCTGCCTCGCTGCAGTCACGCTGGCTCCTGTATCTTGGAGAGCTTCCGCTTTCTCACCATTGATGGTCACTACCTGCCCATATTTCTTAGTGTTACTGGGTAGGTAGTTCTCTGGGACCATCTCGCTGTCTCCTAGCGAGACTAGGGTCCCCACCCATTGGGATTGCTACTTCCTCCCCAAAGTTAACATTAGTTAGTTGCCGGGGTGGAGCACCAGTGGGTGCGGGTTTTGCAAACAAGCGACACTTAGGGTCAGAGGCAACATGACCCAGGTCGCCACACTTAAAACAGTGATGGTCCCCTTAGGAACAGGTTTACCTGTCGGGCGGGTTGATTTCGAGGGTGGAGGAGGCTGAGAACCTTTCCCTTGGTTCCCTTGGGGATTACTGTGGGGGCCTTTGTGGAACCCTTTCTGTTTTCCCTTGTCCCACCCACTCTTCTGCTGGGGACCCTGCCCACCTTTGGCTGAGTCTCCCACTGGACCTTTGTGGACCCTGTTGCTGGCCCAGCGGTCCACCTCCTCAACAAGCTTCCTCGGGTTGGACAGCTTGCTATCGATCAGGTGCTGGCGTAACTCAGGAAAACATCTATCCGACAAGTGCTCCCATGCGATTAAATTAAACAGCCCTTGAAAATTATTTACCTTACTGCCCTTCATCCAACCATCCAGCGCTCTGCAGAAAAAGGTCACATACTCCACATACGTACCCCCTTGAATCTTCACACATTTTCTAAACCGTTGCCGGTACATTTCAGGCGTTAACCCAAACCGATTCATCAGGGCATCTTTCATGTGTGGGTAGGAGACTGACTATTCAGGAGGAAGATCTAACAGGGTATCGCGCCCCTCGGTCAGGAACCGTCCCCATAACCCCGCTCCCCAATCCTTCTCAGGGACCCGGTGGGAAGACATGGCTACCTCTTAGGCTCGGAACCACTGCCCTATGTCATCTCCTTTGAAATACTCTTTCACCACATCCTTCGGTACGTAGACCCTTGACTCTACCTAGGCTGGTATAACAGAGAGTGCTCTTGAGGGAAGTGAACCAGGCATGGTTTAGGAGATTGGAGATCTCTCGGCAAGAATGTAATCTAGTCGCGTTATTGGTCTGCTCTCACTACATGGTGATCAGTAATTCACTGTATATGAATCATGAATGCAAATCTGAAATCCTCACCGCTGGTACCAATGTTAGAACCGGAGGTCTCTGGTTGGCACAGGTATGCACTTGTGACAAGCAGGGACCCTCAGCTCCACGTCAGGGCAAGGGAACTACACCTTCGAATAACCCCTGCTCACCCTCTAGGTAGTGAGGGGCGAGCAGACAAGGCTAATCGTCAGGGCGATAGTAAGTTAAGCATTCATGAGCACACACAGTAAACCCACTGACCCACCACAAACGGACACCAGTCGTATGTTTGTATCAAAAATACGTATACTTTATATAAAAGATAGATTCAAGCAGGATTATCACAAGACCGAAATAACGTTTAGTAAATTGAGGTCACTAGATTACAAAGGCAAACTTAGTCTTTCAATGTTCGTTGTTCAGCAAGGTACGATGACAGGGAAATAAGAACGTTGCGGACCCTGGATCCAATATGAACTCGAGACGGAGTTCAAGTGTACCTTGCTGGTGGAAGTCCGAGGCGCGGCTACTGGTGAGGGCGGACCCCGAACGAGGCCGACGGTTCTAAAGAGGATCTCCCTGGCTCAATCCCCCTCGAGGAGCGAGGTGAAGGAGCTAGACTGTGGAGAGTTGCGGCGATCCGGGATCGGTACAGCTCACAGGGCGAGGCGCCGTTCAGGCCTGCGGGGCGTACTACTTCTTAGCGCGCCAGGTCTGACTCGTGGATCTGTGAGGGGCGGCGAGTTCTCGGGCCGACGGGTGCAGCACGAGGCTTCCGGTAACACGGTACGGGGAGGCCTTTCTTGAGGTGCGGTACGAGCCTTGGTATGCAGGAGCGCAAAGCGAGACAGTCGGGTACGTTACGACGTACGGACCGACCAAGGCTATGAGATGCTCTCCGTGCAGATTCCGGCTGGAGAAGATGAGAGGTGCGAAGCTCACTCCGTAAGTGGCGAAGTGACAGGAGAGCAGGCGGCCCGGCACTGAAGCAGAGAGCGGCTCAGGGATGAGCGGGACTCTCTACGGCGGGGCGACCAAGCTCCGAGCTGTCACGGCCTGGGAGAGGGCGAAGGCACCAGAGTCACAACTCTGGCGAGGGAATAAGAACTGAGGCCCAACAGCAAACGGGCACAAGCAGATAGAACCTAATCGTCCTGGGGTTCCGTTCAGGGGGCAAGCTCTCGATCAAGCCCTTGGAGATCGTTTCAGGCACAAGTCTACAAAGTCCTATCTGGTCCTTTCCTCTCCGTTCTCAGCAAGGCACCACTGCATGCCAGTCTTACAGGATACAGACTGGTTTCCGTCCTTCAGCTTCTCTTGGTCCTTCTAGTCAGGCAGAGGTTCGTCGTGGTCAAAACTGGATCTGATTTGTAAGGAGCGGAGCTCCTATATTTATACTGCATTTCTTTTGTCTTGGCAGGCCAGGGGGCCTGAGCCTGGTTCAACCCGGTTCTGGAGTACTTTTTTGACAGGACGCTGCCGTCTTCTTTCAGGGTGCGGGGCAGAGACATCAGACGCGAAAGTCATCGAGAAAGCCATCAACAGCCAACTCGCCACATTCATTGAAGAACACAACATCCTCGACTACTCCCAATCCGGCTTCAGAAAAAACCACAGTACGGAAACCGCCCTCCTCGCCGCAACAGACGACATCCGCACCTTACTGGACAAAGGAGAAACAGTAGCCCTCATCCTCCTCGACCAGAGGCGTTCGACACAGTCTCCCATAGCACCTTAATACGCAGACTCTACGATGCAGGAATCCAGGACAAGGCCCTCGACTGGATCTGCTCCTTCCTCTCCGGCAGGACGCAGCGGGTCAGACTCCCCCCTTTCCTCTCGGACCCCACACCTACCACCTGCGGAGTCCCCTAGGGCTCCTCCCTCAGCCCGACGCTCCTCAACGTCTACATGGCTCCACTTGCCCCCATCGTCAGAACCTACGGACTCAACATCGTGTCATACGCAGACGACACCCAGCTCATCCTCTCCCTATCCAACGAGCCCAACACCGCCAGACGCAACTTTCGAGAAGGCATGGAAGCCGTCGCCAAATGGATGAAAAACAGCTGCCTACAACTAAACATCAACAAAACAGAAGTACTCATCATGGGCCCAAACTCCGACGCCTGGAGCGACACCTGGTGGCCCACCGCCCTCGGAAACCCGCCAACCCCCACAGACGACGCACGCAACCTGGGAATCATCCTGGACTCCGAGCTCAAAATGGACCGCCAGATCAACTCTGTCTCATCTTCCTGCTTCCACACCCTCCGCCTCCTTCGTAAGACCTTCGAATGGATCCCCCTTGAACACCGAAAGACAGTCACTCACGCCCTGATCACCAGCAGACTCGACTACGGCAACGCACTCTACGCCGGAATAAACAAAAACCTCATCCGCAAGCTACAGAACATCCAGAACGCCGCCGCAAGACTGGTCCTCAACCTGCCAAAACACTGCCACATCTCCCAGCACCTGCGCACACTCCATTGGCTCCCGGTCGAGGCGAGAATCACTTTTAAGATGCTCACCCACGCACACAAGACCCTCCACGGCACCGGACCAGCATACATGAACAGCCGACTCAAATTCCACGCACCCCAAAGGACCCTACAATCAGCCCAGCTTTCCTACGCCGTGGTCCCTCGCACCAGAAAGACCAGATCGGGAGGCCGCTCCTTCTCCTTCCTCGCGGCCAAAGCGTGGAACGCCCATCCGCTCCACCTCAGACAGACAACATCGCTCCCCATCTTCGCAAGAAACCTCAAAACCTGGCTCTTCGACAGACCCCCCTCCTTGATGGAATGGAACCTGCCCCCCCCCCCCCCCCACCCCTAGTGCCTTGAGACCCTTACGGGTGAGTAGTCGCGCTTTAACAAACTCCTGATTGATTGATTGACGCTCTGCAGGAGATGGAGCCAGCATTGTGGTGGTGGAGCACAACCCTATTCAGAGTTAAGGACTACTCCGCCCACCCATTCTGGTGTAAGTATCTCATTCACCCTCCTGAGCACCCGGCTATCCCCCGGGAATTTCCCAGCCCTGTCACTCACACAAGCCCAGACAGCAGATACACATCCTGGCAGAGGCGGGCTGAACAGTTAGGCGAGCAAAGGCTAACTTTCTAAAAGTAGCATTTGCAAACACAGGATATTAAAATAAACCTTAGTAAAGGAAGTATTTTATTATTCTGAGATCAGGCATACTAAACTTGACCTGCTACCGTGTTCCCTGAGCCTGCCGGGACTATAGAGTGTAATAGCTCCGACAGCTCATCTGTGACCGGTAGTCCTTCAATAGTGAAGAACGAGAGAGGCGGTAATTCACTACTAGGACATGCCACACTCTAGGCCTGTCCTACCTTACGCTTATAATGCACCCTGCCCGTAGGCCTACCATAGGGGTGACTGATATGAAGGTGAGGGAAGGTTTGGGGACTGGCAAGTGTGGGTACTTGCACAGTCAGCGTGACAGTGCGGGACTGTACGCAGGGCCAGCGATGGCGGACCCGAGACATATCTTACAAGGCCACTTCGGTGGGTGGCGCAACCAGCGCTGTAGGCCCACTAGCGGCATTTGTATCTACAAGCACCGGCACGCCTCGTGCCCTTTACTGGGGACTGACAGTAAACCAAATAATCCAATCGTGGAAATCAATTACACATACACTTTACATTGGGAGCACTTGCACTGCGGCACAGATCGGCCGTGGCGCAGTGCCCTGAGCATTGAACACCAGCAAAAACATCTGAGGCACATCAGCGAAAAGTGGAAGGGAGGCTCACGCCAAGGTGCCAGGTCTAAAAACCGTCCACCCGTGCCTACGTTTAGAAGTTATAATTTTGTCCTCCAGAAAGGATTTCTTATTTGCTGCGTCATTATTCATTTTGCTAAGGCTTTCTTTGTCTACCCTTTTTTCCCAGTCTGTTTGTATTTCCAGGTCGGCCAAGCAAGTTCTCAAATAGCTGCCCCATAAGCTTGGTTATTCTTGGCCCATCTGGAGCTTGATTTCTTCCCAGCGTAGGCTATCCATTGAATCTGTTTCTGCGGAGCGGAATTTATTGCAAAGCTTTACAAAACCACTCATGCTCCGAAATCTTTGGTTTTGAAGGCCGAATTCAATCTGGACTTGCGATGGAGAGGCAGACTTTGGCAAGTTAAAAACGGCTTTATACATCCTTATCTGGAGATCATTTAATAACTCTGCCTCCTTGCCACACCAAGTGACTAGGCCATATGATAGAGTAGGCATAATTTGCGCTGATATCACTATTAAAAGATGGTTATAGTTTGGGCAATCCAATTTAGTTTTTAGTTGTTGATAAGCAAAGATTAATGATTGGGCTTTAGCTTTAGTGTCTAGTTTGTGCTCCTTGTGTGTTGTACCCTGCCCTATTGTAATACAAAGGTATTTATATCACCCTTGCTCTCCTAATACACTGGCGCTCCACTCAGCTCCCTACGCACACCGGCTGGCTTCAGCGACTGTGGTCCGTGCTAGGCATGGAGAAACTGACCCTGACATTGGCTGGCAGAAGTTCCGAATTTCCTGACCTGTGGCGACCCTTCCTTACACTGCTAGTGTCGGAGTTCAAAGAATTACCATGTCCTCGATATTTGCGGCTCCTCCGTCTTCCAGACACGCAAATTCCAATTGCTACCTCTAAAGGGACACGTCCCTCCAAGTGTTGAGCACTAGCCTACATTTCCTCCCCTTTCCCTTCCTTATTCCACAATCTCTTTTCCCATTTTTCCCTCTTCTTCCCCCGTCCCCTTTTTTTGAATGTTACGGTGGACGAGGGTGGGCGGAGGGTGGAGTGGGTGGTGGGGAGGGGGGGAGATTTCTTTTCTGTTTTCCCTGTTTTGGGGTATGTTTTTGTTCTCTTCTCCGTTTGAGGGCCCGCTTCATGCCTTTACCTTTGGTAATATTGATTTTTGCGACCCTGTGGTCACATATGCACAGTCTTATGAAGCTGAGAGCCTTGTTCCTTTTGCATTGTCTGTCTACAAATTAATCAATAATAAGATTTAAACCATAAAAGAGCCTCTTGCGAAAGGCGCCTCGTAAAAGCCACGATGCCTTGATGCAGAGTTTTGAGGACTTCAATTGCAGAGCCCACATAGACCCAGCAGCTCATAAGGCCCACCCAAGTAGTGGCTGACCTGGGGGAGTGCAGCAGAACTCTCATGGGCTTTCACTGTGAAAGGTGATGTGGAAGTCAGAAGGTCCCGGGAACATAAGAAGATAAGCGTGTGCTTAGTTTGTCTATCACAGGGACTGACACACTGGATTCGGAGCCGTACGGCTCAGCTGAGCTGACAACAAAATGGCGCCTGCACCGTAGAGAGGTACAGACAAAACAAGCCACCATGAGAGGAAAGAGACTGGATGGTGTGTAGAGGCTAGGTCTACGGGAGAGCCCAGACTAATGGCAACATGAAGAGAGCCTGTGACTGAGAGCCGCTGAGGTGTCTGGAGACGCGCCTGCCTCCCAATGGGGTTCTGAGACAAGTTTGCAGAGAGGCGAGCAGAGAGAGAGTGCCATCGAGCATGGGATAGGCAAACCAGCTGATTGCCCAGGAGGGGGGTGACCTCTTCAAACAGACCCTTGAGACCACTGCAGCCAGCAATAGATATCCACTGGCCTGGTGACGTGGATACCGGTAGTCACTCAGAGAAGCAAACTGAGAACCCGGTGTGCACTGGATTGAGAAAGAAAGCGGCGGGCAAGGTAATAATTGAGGCTGCCCTGTGAGGTGGGTGGCGATCGTATCAAGGAGATCACTAGCACTTCAAGGAACGCAAGGATAGCAGCGTACGAGGCATTGAAGAGTCAGCGGTAAGAGGTGTCTTCGCAAATGCCAAAAGCCACGTGGTTGCCCTGCAGAGTCTTT
Organism: Lissotriton vulgaris; assembly: GCF_964263255.1. NCBI lineage: Eukaryota > Metazoa > Chordata > Amphibia > Caudata > Salamandridae > Lissotriton > Lissotriton vulgaris. Next base: position 52,513,065 of record NC_141699.1, on the reverse strand, counting down.
GAGGACATTATTCGTGGAAGTCCCACAGGCCCAGTTGCACGAGAGGGGCACCCAAGCGGTAGCATATCTGGGCATATGCAGCGGAACTTCCTGTGAGCGCCCACTGCGAAGCTTTATGTGGACATAAGTGCAGAGGTCAGTCCCCTGTAGGGTTGCCGGGGTGACATTATTGGGGACTGTGCTGAGATCTAGGGAACCTTGATACCTTGCACAGTGCTGGCCTATGCAGCTATTGAAGTACATCCAGCACGATAAACATCCACAGTACAGCAAAATCGTCTTTTATATTAAAGGGATTACCTGGTGTCGGAAGGGGAAGACCAGACTCTGACCAGGAAGATGGGGAGAGTCCATAAAAAAGGGGTTATGCTGTCTTCAACATTGAGACACCTGGTAACCAATCTGAAGATGGCGAAGAAGGGCTGGAGGCGGAAAAGAACTTGGCTCCCTTGAGGCCTGCATTGGCTCATATCATGCATGCGATCGCGGCCCCATGGAAGTACTGTAGGACAACATTGAAGCAATAGGTACAGACTTAAGCCTCTTAAAAGATGACCACCAGAAGCTTAAGGAACGGGTCATAACCAAGGAGAAAGTGCTGGATGGCCTACCAGAGGTGGCGATCAGGCTGAAGCAAACACTCACAGAACTGGAATCTAAAGTCAAGTTGCTTGAACTGTGGGCTGAAGATAGTGAGGGAAGGTTTCGCAGGAATAGCATGCGAGTCATCGGAGTACCGGAGAAGACAGAGGTCACAAATATGGTGAGCTTTTTGGAGGACTGTCTCAGAACAAAAGTGGCCCAAGAAGGATTGTCACACTCCAACGCACTGGAAATAGCACCTAGGGTCCTGGCAAGACCACCTAGACCTAGGGCCCTTTCCAGGCTGATAGTGGAGCGCATCCTGCATTTCAGAGACACAGATTTTATACCACAACAAGCCCGCCAAAAATACGATCTGCAGATTGATAATGGTACGATACTGTGCTTTAGGGACTTACCAGGAAAATCCAACAAAACAGAGCATCCTTCTTAGCTGTTAAAATTAAACTTTGCCAACTCATACTGCCGTATCCACCTCAGAGTCCCCACAGCAACAAAAGTGGGCCTAGAGCTCAGTCTCCTAGGGAGCTCAATCTGAAACGTTGGGAATTGCTACAGGCAGTTCCGAAACATAGCCATACTGCGACCAGCCCCACCTCGAGTAAAAGTGAAATGGTCGTGGATGGGCCGGAGGGTTTGCCAGCACTCACAAGTGATACTTCGGAAACGGAGTTACCGGACATAAGACTCCAAACAGCGGACTATATTGTCTGAAGACTACACTATGGACTATAACCCCGCAAACCACTCTGGCATGATGAAAACTTGACCTGGAAGGGCAATCATTAGGAAATGCTGATTGCATCCTTGTCACGAATATTGAACCTGGGCTATGTATCTGCTTCAGGTATTGGGAGGGGGTGGTGTGTGGGGGGCCCGGGCCCAGCAACAAGAGCTGCATACCCCTGCTACTTCTAGTACACTTTTGTGAGCTCAGATAAAGTTTGGATGGAAACTAGTTCTCCAGTACCTGTCCCAAGCAGGGGGGAGTTGAGGGTTTAGTTTGGTTCATGGGGTGTTGTTCTGGGGCAGGGGTGTCTCTTCATTGCTATTTAGTGAAAGGGTGGTCTACACAATGCAATGGGACCCTCACTAGATTTAAAATATGTGTCTTGGAATGTACGGGGGATGCACTCAATGATGCGGCGTCATAAAATACATGCCTATTTTGTCAGTAGGGGGGTCAGTTTGCACTACTCCAGGAGGCCCATATTATAGCAAAAGAGGGAGCAGCACTGCAGCGTTGAAGAGGCCAAGTAGTCGATAACAATTATTTGGCATTCACTAGAGGTGTGTTTATCTGGGTGAGGGCGGGGGTGCCCTTTCAGTGCACAAAAACATTACAGATCCGGCATGAAGGTATATTGTAGTAAGTGGGTGTGAGAAGTTGGCCTGATATATAATGCTCACTAATTCTTAGTGATCACTTTGTATCATGCCAAGCAACCCTTATGATGATGGTTGTAATTCAACCTTGTAGACCAGTTATCCTAGTGGTAACGTGGACAAAGCAGTCTTAGGCTAAACTCTGAAAGGCATGTGAAGCCAGCTGTTATACCATACACAACCCCCTTGAATACCAAATGAAAGGGACACCACACAGATATATATTGAAAATATATATTGATTTATTAACTATTAAAATCCCCTGGACTCTTTATGAGCACAGAAGCACAAGCGTTAAATCACAAGACAGTTTAAAATACACAAAAGTTGCACAATATGGATGAGCCCTAGGGGCCACCTAAACCATATACTAAGAAAGTGGTATAAGAGATACCAATAGGAAAGTGAAGAGGCCTAGGGCCTTGGGAATCGCTGGAGCTATTCGAGACTGGAAATAACTAAGTCGGGAAAGGCCCACGGGACTCGGGTGCAGTGTTCAAAGTGCACGCACTTCTCAATACAAAGTCTATGGTGCGTAAAAAGCACAAAGTTAGAAAGTTAGGAACCTTCCGAGTGACCTACGGAGCTGAAACTTAAAACACAGGCCCTTGGGATGTGTACCAGTGCAGGAGCACCGGCGGAGCTGAGTTACCTCACCCACAGGAAGCGGGTGCACAGGGTCGAAGTTGTGTCGGGTTTCGTCACGCTGGTCGATGGTGCTTGGAGCTGAAGATGCTGCAGGCGGCTCGATGAGAAGAGTTCCGGTGGATCCAAGGGTGGATCTGAAGATGTGAAGACCTGAAAGCAGAGGGGACAATGTTCAAAGTCACTAGCCAGTGACTACCGTGGAACCAGATTGGAACCAGGCGATGTCGGGTGCAAGCAGGCGTTGTCGGGTAGCTTCTTTCTGCAGCCACGTGGATACCCGGGGTCGAGGACGTCCAGGAGTCGGTCACGAGCTGTCCCACGTAGGCTTCTCGCTGTTGGCGGTGTCGGCGACCTGATCGGAGCAAACAGGCCTTGGCAAATGCAAGCCACGCAGAAGTTGAAAGATGCTGTTCACTCGGACCAGCAAGGTCAGAGCGGGTGCTCCTTTTCACAGGAGCTTGGGTAGGTCTGGAGCAACCAGACCTGCTGTTTAAATCTTCGGGTTCGTCGCCAAGATGGCCGCTGACCACGTGGCTAGTGGCCGGGATGGCGCGTCGAGTGGCACAATGCAAAAGGGCCCCACGCAGATCGTGGAGATGCTGGAGGGCTGATCTTCGGTGCAAGGGCTGCTCGGTGGTGGGGGTTCTCAATCCCCAAAGCACAACGTCGAGGATGCCTCTGAAGCTGCGCAGTCAGCTTTACGAGTGTCTTCCAAGAGGTCCGGTCCCACGTCACTCGGTGCCTCCACGGGTCCCTTCTTTGCAGGGACTGTGGATCGGGCTCTGAGAAGTCTGGGAATCTGGTTCTTGTCGGGCTCTGGGCTCGGGCTCCGGCGGGAGGCGGCGGCAAAGCAGACGTCGAGTTGCTGGTTGGTACCTGTGTTCACAGGGTGGTCACTCCTTGGCCACAAGGGAGATTCTTCTTCAGTCTTCTGTGCAGCAGAATGTCGAAGTCCAGTCTTCTTCTTAGTTTTAAGTTGATTTCGGGATGATCTGCTGTGCAATGGCACTGCTCCCCCTCTTATTCCCAATCTAGGGGGTGGATCACCTACTAGGTCCCTCCTCTGGGAGGAACCAGGAAGGGGGGCGGTTACACCCCCTTTCCTTTGTCCAGCTCCGCGCCAGGACTGGGGCTGGAAGGCCCCAGAACCGGTTTGGGCTGGCCTATGCACGGGGACACCTTGTGTGCCCCGGGCATGTCTGATTCTATTCAGCCCTGTCCTACCCAATACACAAAATCCTGTCTGGGGTGGTGCTCGCACCTCCCAAGGCAGGAAACCCTTTGTCCAGGCCACCATCTGCCGAGTTTCGGTCAGCAGCAGGAGGCCAGACTTGTGTCTGTGGTGGCAGCGTCCATTTTGTGAAGCTGAGGCTCTGTTTAACTTTAACCGGGGTTAAGGCTACACACATGTCGTGTCCCTCTAGAAGGGTGGAATGCTATCCCCGTCGCCAGAATTGGCGAGGGGATAGTATTCCAATTCGTATGACACCTTACTCGACATGTTTTGATAAAGCCAAACCAAAGATAGCATTTAACCGCGAGGATTATAATGCACTTAAGAGTATATGGTATGGCCATATCCCGGAACAGCTTAGGGAGTGGTTCCCGACAGCTGCAGACAGGCTCAGCTCATGCCAGAGCACCATCTCACATATTTCCAAGCACTCTGCCTCCAGGATTGATGAGGCCTTCCATAGGAGTGGCTGATAGGAACATATGTGTCCAGTTTAGGGTTAGGCACAGACATACTGTACCTAAGTAAGAGGTGGTTACACCGACTTACCCCAGCTGAGTGATCAGCCAGTTGTGTCAAATATGGAGGCCAGGCCAGGGGTGGCACAATACGTGCTGCAGCCCCTGGTAGGCCTTGGATACACCTATGCCCTGGGCACCTAGGGTGCACTATTACAGGGGCTCATAAGGTGAACCAGTTCCAATTCGTAATGCACCTAGAGTGCATTGGCAGTAATTTAGAGAGAGAACAGCAGGCTGTGGGTCTGATTAGCAGGCCCACAGCCACATTAAGTCAGAAACCAGTGAAGCAAAAAGCAAAAATTTGGGGTGACCATAGGATAGCAGACCCTACTCTCCTACAGTGGGAGACTAGATGGCAGGGATGGATGTACGTTGTCACAACGCATGCTTTTACCACGCATTCCTTTACAACGCAGGTTTTTCAATACAAGTTGTTACAACGACTTGCGTTGCGGGGTGCTGGATATCGAATAGTTTAATTTACTATTCCAACTCCAGTCTCCGTGGATAGTAGGGAAGGTGTTGGATGGTAAATTAAACTATTACCTATCCTAGAGCGCCCCCGGTGCAAGACGTTGTAATGACTTGCGTTGAAAAACCTGTGTTGTAAAGGTACTGCGTGGTAAATGTTGTGTCGTAAAGGATGTTTCCCGGCAGGGATATAGTGCTGGAGAGTGTCTGTGCCCCTAAATTGGACCAGCCACCCTTTTTACCGCAACTTTCTGGAAGACTGGCTTCACTGTTAACAGGGTCTGTACTATTAGGAGGCGATTTCAATTGCATATCAGATGTTGATCTAGATCGCTCCCATCCTCCACTTCCTGCGGCAACTATACAGAAAGACAACGAAGTCAAGGTGAAATTGGCAGCGGCAATGGAGGTTAGTGGATTCATTGAGAGCTCAACACCCTAGATAAGGGATTACTCCTTTTTCTGTGAATTACATGCCCTACATGTACAACTAGATGCCAAACTGCGAACTCCTGATGTGCACAAGGGGGTGCAAAGCACTGAATATCTTACTAGAATGTCATAAGACCACAATCCATTACTGGTAGGGACGCAGTGGTTGCGCTTGAGGCCCAAAATACCCACCTGGCATATACGGCGTGGTACCATAGATGACCAGACTTTTCATGAAGGCTCCTTGGTATTGTCCAGGGCCAAATTCAACATTTGATAGAACAAAGATGAATGCTAGGGAATGGGGAACAGCACTGCTTATTAAGTGTCATTCCCTAAAATCCTTCAGGTATCCAAGAAAAATGGACAGGTGACCTCACCAACAGACTGGTGGCGTGCTTCATGATCGATGACCGAACCCCACCGTGGTAGTATTAGTACCACCACGGCGGACTCAACAACATGTCGGAGTATTTGAAAGACAAGGATCCAGTACTTAACACGTCTTGGGTAATCCCATATACTTTTCTTCTTTATTGATTGGTGCTTGTTGGTACACAATGACTTTCTATTCTGCCCATTTATGTGTATATTTAGACAACATATTTGGTAAGGTCCTTGTCCATATGGGTCAAACGGCCTTCGTAAGGAATATTCCCTATCTAAACGCTCTCGAACCATGCTATTAACGAGGCAAGAGCTCTCATACCTGGGTTTCTTTTCACAACTGGAAACCCTTAATATGGGTTAACGAGTTGTCATGGTTGTGATAAGAGGGCACTTCCCTGTAGTCACACTCTTGGTTTCTTTTCACGGTTGGAAAGCCCTAATATGGATTAACTGGATGTCATGGTGAGTGGGCACTTTCTGCAGTCACACACTCGTCCATGGTAAAGTGCCAGCCTTTGTATCTATGGTGCCCTCATCTCAACTTCCCCATTGTAGGGAGCTGACATTTATGCAGTGATGCCAATGTAAGGGCACACCATGCAACAAGTCCAGACAACACTTATTGGTTTACAAGATGTACTTTAATAATCCCAAGTGCTCTATTTGTGGTAGTGTGGTCGAGCAGCTTAGGCTTATCAGAGGGAAGTCTAAGCATTTGTTGTACACACACACTGAATAAATGGTCCACACACTGAATGAGATATCTGAGAGCAATTTATAAAAACAAAGTAGATTTTTATATGAATTTAGACAACAAGATCTTCAGAATAACTTTAGTACATTTGAAGATATTGATTATAGAAGAAAATCACCAAATAGTTCAATTAACGGGTTTGAGGCGAGAGCATAAAACTCTACAATGTTAACCTATGGGAGGGAAAACACATGTAGCAAAACGATACTTGCAGTGGGAGTTCAGTGGTGCCCTTTGGGGATTAAGGTGCTAGGGGGGCATGGTCCGAAGTACCACCAGAAATGCTGTGGTGCTTCATTAAACAAGCATTTGTAATGCAATAGGTCTCGTATTTATGCAAGTTTGAGCCATTGGCATTGCAAATGACAATGCCTTTGAATCATGTTTTGGTTTTTAAAACACAAATAAACAAGCATTTGCAATGCAATAGGTCTCGCATTCACATGAGTTTACGTTTTGACATTGTAAATGGCAATGCCTTAGGCTTGCAAGCAGGGATACTCTTCAGTCCAATCTGGTCACGAGGAAAGAGGGGAAGCCCTCTTTGGGTGCCAGACAATGGGCTGCTTGTGAAACTGGAAGGGCCGGGGCAGCCTCCACTCTCCCAGCCCCATTAGCTGCCATGACGGATCAACGTAACATTTTCTAATAGGCACACGTGTGATTTGCTGCTGCAGAGAAAAGGATACCTGCTGGCACACGACCAGGCTTCGAAGCGCTGGGCTTTATCAACGTTCCCCCCCTGTGGCCGCGGGACTGGAGTGGTCTGAAGAACACGCTTCCTGCCTGCACTGCGATTCCGGGGTTCTAGCACCTTAGTCTGATCCTGTGAGATTTCTTTTCAATTTTCCACCCCTGTCCCTTTTCAGCAACTTTCTAGTCATTATATGATTTAGAAACTTCTTGCAAGTAAAGGCAAGACGGAAAAAGGTCACAACGTGGAAGGCAGAAGTAAACAAGCGCTCGCCGTCTGTTTTCACTCAGCTGCTTGTTTATATTTGCATCATGCTTTCACTTTCACTTTAAATGAAGGCGTGATGCAAAAATAAACACGTGCCTCAGTGAAAACAGATGGCCCCTAACGATAAGAAAGTGCTTCACGACAGCCTTGAAGGAGACGACTCAGTCCGGATGGGCCATCCAAAAGAGTGAAAGGGCAGTAGCCCAGAAGCATTATTTTCAATGGGAAGCCAGCGTTTAGCATAAAGGCTGACGCCACCCAAAGAAAATGATGGTCGGGGCTTCAAGTCCCCTTCTGTAATCTCATCTCTTAATTTAGGTTTCGCCGAGCGTTTAGCGCATGCACTGCAACGCTAGGCGAGACTTAAAAAACACCCATCTGTGAAAAAGACTGTGCTACTTTCTGTGCTGCTGCAGGCTTCTCAGCCCAAGGCTCCTGTTGTAAGTAATTTGCTGCTGCTGTAGCTTCTTGACATCACTTGTGCCAGCAATGACGGAGGAGCGCAGGGCTCATTTGAGCAGACAGTAGGGTGAAGCAGGCCTCGCCTGACAGGCCTGGTCCTTGACGTCACTTGTGCCAGCAATGACGGTGGCGCTCAGGGCTCATTTGAGCAGACAGCAGGGTGAAGAAGGCCTTGCCTGACTGAGGCATGGTCCTTGCATCTGAGAGCACGTCTGCACGTGGTGACATCATGTCATGTGCCAATTAGTCTACCTGGGGCCCAGGACCCCCTTGTGCCAACTCCCACTCTTCTGTTTGATCAGTGGATTCCAGATTATGTGCTTTTACTGTCCTTTGTTATGTGACCATTGAAATTAGAGGTGATGTGCAGTCACAGCTGGTAATTACTCATTCACAGCCTGCGGAACACGCAGTGATGCCCACACAATGGCGTAAATTGAAAAAAATAGATAGGTGAGAAATTCTAGTTCTGCTGGTTTGTTCATGCTCAGCTTCTTAAAGTTGTATAGTGGCCATCACGTGTTACTGCATCCAAACAGAAGGTGGTGTAAACACTGCTAGAGACGTTCTGTCCCTGCCAGTGGCTCTAAGGTTCACATGTCCCTGCCGTTGGCACGAAGGATGCTCTGTCTCTAACCATCTACCAATGACATTTATAACGATAATATCTGATATGGACCTAGTAATGACAGATGAAAGCAAATAAGCAGAGTGGACTCCCCATGTCGGTGTGTACTGTGTATAAGGAACAGTGGGAACAGGACATTACTAGCGCAATGCGGTCAGGCACCCAGAAAAGTTCTGCATCGACGGGCATTGTTTTTTGTCTAAGTTCAGCGCTGTGCAGCTGGTGAACTGTCTTGGATAGGCTCTGCAAAAACAGACGTTGATGGACAGAATGCAGAACAATGTCATAAATTTACCCCAGTACAGGGATCTGGGTCTAAATCCATCTTTTTTTTGTTTACCATGCCATTCCAGTTTGAACCCAGCCATATGCACACCAGTCTTGACCCTGGGCCCCATGGGAACAGTCCAGACTGAACTGCCAAGCCAGGTCCTCCCTGGACTGGAAACAAGCATCATAGGACCGGTTTCGGGCTTTCAGCCCTCACCAGCCAGGATAGCTTGATTCTAGTGGCATAGAGAGCAAGGGACTCACGTCTGAGCATACCGGTCCCACTTGGGGTGAGAAATGCAAAACCAACAGTTGATGGGCAGAATGCAGAACAATGTCATACAGTCATACCAAGTACAGGGATATGGGCCTAAATCCATCTTTTTTTTGCTCACCATGCCATTCCAGTTTGAGCCCAGCCATATGCAAATCAGTCTTGACACTGGGCCTAGGAATGAGCTAAAGAATGATGATGGATTAAACCCAGATCAGTTGACTGGGGGTGAGTGTATGATTTGCTCAAGCGCTCCGTCCATCATCCCCTTTCGTATCGCTTGGATTGGCTCTGGGCACACAAACCCCCTGTATTGATGGAGTTGAGTTGTTAGACTTGAATAAAGCACCTGAGCATGGTATTATTACACTTGTCAATAATCAGAGTAACTTAAGGAATTGCGCAATACTCTTGTGAAGCATAAATGGTGTAATTATGTAATGAAACAAGTACGAGTATTCAATAGTTATTTGGGGCAAAAATCCTACTGCAGAAGCACAGGGACAATAATCTAAGAGTGAGCAGCAGCTGGGGACAGCTGTTCATGTCCTGTAGCATCTAGTGTTATTGTCTCAGGGTAAAATGCATCATCTGACCCATTTTGGAAGCCAGGGTGCATTTTGTATCAAGAAAACGATGCTAATTGCTGGAATATGCTTCTCATGTAATTGCCCATAATGACATGTATTTTGCTGTATTTGCAAGGAATTAAACTAGAGAGAAGGACACCACTTATGCTCATCGCTACTTATTATATGAGCTCCAGTGCCCGTACCTGTCATTAACTCTATAATTAATTATTTTACCTAGGAGTGGCTTCAGGTGGAAGCAGAAATGTTGGTCTTAAACTACACATTTCACATCCATCTTTAAGTCTGTTATTTTTATCTAAAGGGGGACTTTTCAAAGAAAACACCCATGCCCAGGTTTACATGAAATGTACACAACTCAGCAAAGCAGGTAAAGTTGCAGCGCTGCACTGCTCTGCACTGCGCTTCGTTGCATGAATGGGAGAGAGGTCAGTGCAGCACCAGATCTACTAACATGTGGCGCTGCTCTCTCTCCCTTCTCGGGCACACTTCTGGTAGCCGTGTACCTGCACAGGCACCCGCGCGACATAGTGTCTGCTTTGCGTTCAGTGTAGCGTTTTCTACTGAATGGACTTCCTTCCAGTCCAAAGACTATGCTTGAGGGTGTTTCCCACTTTTTCTGTAGACTCCAGCACAGATGCTGAGAGGGTGAATCATAGGTATAGAGGAGGTGCAGGATGTTGGTGCAAATCCATCAGCGTCTCGTTTTACATTTGCCTCAAAACTCATATGAGTTTAGATGAGAACACCCATGCACCACCCATGGGATGCCACCCATGCACCACCCATGAGACGCCACCCATGCACCACCCATGGGACGCCACCCATGCACCACCCATGGGACGCAACCCATGCACCACCCATGGGACGCCACCCATGCACCACCCATGGGACGCCACCCATGCACCACCCATGGGACGCCACCCATGCACCACCCATGGGATGCCACCCATGCACCACCCATGGGACGCCTCCCATGCACCACCCATGGGACGCCACCCATGCACCACCCATGGGACGCCACCCATGCACCACCCATGGGATGCCTCCTTGACAAAGTTAATGCAAGGCAGCGCAATGCGCAGCTTTGAGTTACTAAGGGGAATATGCACAAAGAATTGGCGCGGAGGTGCAAGCAATTCAGCTGCACTGCACGACACTGCGTCATTTAAAACAATGCAGGCTTGCACCGTATTTACAAAAATAGGGCGCACCCCTGTTGTTTCACTTGCGCTGAAAGAGCTGCCAGCACAGGCACCCTTGCACCATGGCGCGTGGGCGCCTCCGTTATAGGGATGATTGTCTATGTGCAGGAAGGGGCACCTTCCTGCACTTAAACAATCTTTCATGGCAATTTGCTCCTTCTATGTGTGCTGCAGAATGCAGCACACATAAAAGAAGCAAAAAACGAGGAGAAATAACAGTATGCTTCCTAGTTGCGCCATTGTAACGCCGCCCTTTCAATGACACTAGCTTTTGGCGTTGCCTCAGGTTGACTATTTCATGTCAATCTGGGGCCGTGTCAAAGAGACATGGGTGTTGCCCGGGTCCACCCACAGCAACACCCGCTGCAGTCTCCTTTGACACAGAAAACTGCACCAAAGTGTATGATATTTACAAGGTGGTGTTAAGCCACACAAAGTGCCTTAGTGCTGTTTTGTAAATATGGAGAAGGGCGCTGCGTCACCGGAGCATCGTGAAAAATGGGGCAATCCCCTTGTAACCTAGCCCCTATATAAAAAACAAACAAAAAAAACCTCTCACCAAATTGTTTTCAGTGTCAGTAGATACCTGTTTGATGTGGGTATAATTCGAATAAAGGTAGACTTGACATTTTTGTGACATTATGTACATGTGTGTCATGATTTCCGGCATGGAGTACACGGAAGTGCATACTTACGCACACTCCTAAGATGGCCCCTGACAGAAACGCATGCGCAGGGTTAGGCAGATCTCGTTAATGCCCGTCCTTCCCAAGGGAAAGCGATTTGCGTTCCATTCATCCTGTACCTGTTCCCGTCACGTCACTTCCGGTGCGTTGGGTTCCCTGCAATTCCGTGTCGCTCGGCGTCTCTGACTCCTCCTCGGGGCGTTTAGTTCCCGGTCCTTTCCTTCTTTGATCGCTTCTGGATCCTGATACCTGCTCATAGAAGGGAGAACCGAAAGAAGAACTATGGACCGTGGTTACAGTATTTCAGCACGTTGCGCTGCCTTATTTATTTGAACAGTTTTGTTGCTTTAAACAAGTCATGTTATTTTAATGAGCAGGCTGCTCTAACAAACCTTGTGCATATTTAGTTGCTTTCCAGTTGGGCATTCATGAGGAAGGCAAGGCGAGTGACTTAATAGAGAAAATAAAAATACACGATTGTCCTGCGGTAACTTATCACCTATAATTCATATCTTTTGTATTGCAGCAGTACTCAGCCCAGACCCTACTCACACTTACATTCCTGATTTCACAAAGGGATCCTCCAATACGGTCCTGAATAGAAGAAGAGCAGTTAGGTATATAATATACTGTTATAAATCATATTCACAGCTTATGCTATACTCTCTCTAAGGTGTGTCCCCCTTCTTTCCAGTTTTATTTTGCTTACTACTGGTCAGCTGTTTCCTGGGTGGTGACTTACTACTCCTGCAGTTCCTGGGTTATCTCAGAGGAGTGTCTTCCCTTCCTTACCTTGTTTTGTTTTCCCTTCTTCCCCTGGTTATCTGTTGTTGCCCGTTTTATGCTGGCACAATAGGTGGTTGGGGGAGGTTGCGGATCTCCCTTCAGTTCCTTGGCGTTCCTGTAGAAAAAGAGACAGGTGAGAGCTTGACATGTGTATTTGCAATTACATTGTCTATTAGGATTGCACTTGCACTTTATAATCAATGATAGACTATAAGGAATGTCCTGTTAGTTATATGTGTTGCACTTAAAGCATTTGCACTTTTTGATTAGATTCCTACCAGGAAGCTGCACTTAAAAGATGTATAGACAGGCACTTGCAGTCCTTGGTTATTTGCAATGTTATTTGATTCAAGCACTTCTCAAATGCCTTTTATGAACCCAACAATGCCTACCTTTTTTTAATCTATTAATGATATTTTAAAATTGATAAATAGATGATTGTTTTTAGATCTCGCCTAAGCAGCGCGCATGCACTGCATAGGGGGCACCTCTTGGATTCAATCACCTTTTGTCCCCAAAAACATGCACGCGTTGCATTGCTTTCAACGGCAAAGAGTGCACGTTTGGCGATTCCCTTGCGGAAGCGAGCTTTGGCAACATCAGTTTGTAATTAACTTCCAAACATATGGTGCCCAAGGCTAGCTCCCGCAAGGAAAACGCTGTGTGTTCTCTTGGCCGCACACCCCCCACCCTTCCCACTTGTTAACCCGGAATACTGTTTCATTTTCGCGGCTGCTGGGCTATGCTGCCGCGTGGCCATGCTTCAATCAATCAATCAATCAAGGTATTTATAGAGAGGTCTACTTACCCGGAGGGTCTCAAGGTGCTTGGGGGGGGGGGAGGGGGGGGGGTGCCGCTACTGCTCGAACATCCAGGTCTTGAGTTTCTTCCTGAAGGAGAGGTGGTCTTGGGTCAGGCGAAGGTCGGGAGGGAGGGTGTTCCAGGTCTTGGCGGCCAGGTAGGAGAAGGACCTTCCTCCTGTTGTCTCTCTTCGGATGCGGGGGACGGCGGCGAGGGCGCGGTTGGTCGATCGGAGGTGGCGTTTGGGAGCGTAGAAGTTGAGGCGGTTGTTGAGGTAGCCTGGGCCTTGGTCGTGTAGGGCTTTGTGTGCGTGGGTGAGGAGACAGAAGGTGATTCTCTTTTTTGACGGGTAGCCAGTGCAGGTCTCTCAGATGTCCGGAGATGTGGCTGCTCCGAGGGATGTCGAGGATGAGTCTGGCTGAGGCGTTCTGGATCCACTGGAGTCTCTTCTGGAGCTTGGCGGTGGTTCCGGCATAGAGGGCGTTGCCGTAGTCCAGTCGGCTGGTGACGAGGGCCTGGGTGAACGTCTTCCTGGTCTCGGTGGGGATCAACCGGAAGATCTTCCGTAGCATGCGCAGGATGTTGAAGCACGACGAGGAGACGGCGTTGACTTGTCTGGTCATGGAGAGGGAGGAGTCCAGGATGAAGCCCAGGTTGCGTGCGTGGTCTGTCGGTTTGGGTGCGGTGCCCAGGGCGGGGGCCACCAGGAGTCGTCCCAGGCGGAGGGCGAGGAGCCCAGGATGAGGACTTCCGTCTTGTCTGAGTTCAGTTTCAGGCGGCTGGTCGTCATCCACTCGGCTACGTCTTTCATCCCTTCGTGGAAGTTGGTTCTGGCGGCGGCGGGGTCGTTGGTCAGGGAGAGGATCAGCTGGGTGTCGTCGGCGTAGGAGATGATGTTGAGGTTGTGTTGGCGTGCGATGGCCGCAAGGGGGCTCATGTAGACGTTGAAGAGGGTGGGGCTGAGCGAGGAGCCCTGAGGAACGCCGCAGATGACTTCCGTGGCTGCAGATCTGAACGGTGGTAGGCAGAGTCTCTGTGTCCTTCCAGCGAGGAAGGAGATGATCCACTCCAGTGCCTTTTCCTGGATTCCGGTGTTGCTGAGGCGCTGCACTAGGGTGCGGTGGCAGACAGTGTCGAACGCCGCAGAGAGGTCTAGGAGGATGAGGGCCGCTGTTTCACCGTTGTCCAGCAGGGCTCGGATGTCATCGATGGCAGCGATGAGGGCGGTCTCGGTGCTGTGGTTGGCTCGGAAGCCAGACTGCGAGGGGTCGAGGGATCCATTCGTCTCGAGGAAGGCGGCTAGCTGCTTGTTGTCGGTCTTCTTGATGACTTTGGCTGGGAACGGGAGGAGCGAGATGGGGCGGTAATTCTTGAGTTCGGTGGGGTCCGCTGTTGGTTTCTTTAGTAGAGCGTTGAGTTCGGCGTGCTTCCAGCTCTCAGGGAAGGTGGCGGTGTCGAAGGAGGAGTTGATGATGTCCCGCAGGTGGGGTGCGATGACAGCGTCGGCCTTGTTGAAGACGTGGTGGGGGCACGGGTCGGTCGGGGATCCGGAGTGGATAGAGTTCATCATGAGGATGGTGTCTTCTGTGTTGATCTGGGTCCAGGCGCTGAGGGTGGTGGTGGGGGGCGTTGGTGCGGTCGTTGGGAGCGTTGTTTGTGGGCTGAAGCTGTTGTGTATGTCCGCGATCTTGTTGTGGAAGTAGGAGGCGAGGGAGTTGCAGAGGTCTTGCGACGGGGTGATGTCGTTGTTTCCGGCGTTGGGGTTGGGGCTTCTGTTTCAGCACTTGTCTAAATACACTACTGGTGCCTCCACATTAAAAAAATTACCTTTGTTATGCAGGGCCAGCATTTAATTTTTTGGGTTTAGGACAAAAAATACATATAATATGCATTGGTAAGTCCCCAGACATTAAGTTTTACTGAAAGAAATGCAAAGAAAGAAAGCATCATCAACACCAAAACAACGGTATTCAATGCCAGACCAATTATTTGCTTTTGTCAATGTTTTTTTTCTCATACTTGATCTGAGACAAACATGAGGAGTGTAAGGGGGGACCAAGGGAGAGCCGTGCGCGAGCCGGTCTCTCCCTGGGTAGGTTTGTGCGAGGGCTGGCCACAGGTGCAGGGGGTGACAAGTTAGGTGTAGCGGCAGGGCGAAAGGCATAAATAAAGCCAGAAAGGGTGGGAAGGGAACTGTGCCGGTGGGAGGCGGGTGGCGGGGTTGTTTTTTTGCGCCCGGTCTCGCTGCATTGATTCTGTGTCACATACCTGACGGTCGACTGTGGCCATGGAGGCGTCGTTGGAGGTGAAGAGGGGCATTCAGGTCCTGTCTGCGGCGTGTCGGGAGGACCTTCTTCTTCCTGGTGTCCCCGGTGAGGCGTGGGTGGGGCTAGCGCGCCCCGCCAGGAAGGCGGCCAGAGGTGTGGGTTAAGCGGTGTCTGCCTGCTTTTCTCCGCAGGCAGACGGAGAAGATGGTGCTGCCGCCATGCCAGCGGTGAATGAGGAGGACATGGCGGAGTTTTCTTCGGCGGCAGCAGACCCCCCCACCCGATGACGGGTGCTCCCATAAAGGTTTGTCCAGCTCCCTCGGGAGCGGAATGCAGGAGTGTAGTGGCTGCACGGCTGCAGGGCAGGGCCTTGGGTCGAGCGCTTCCCTGAAAGGTTTCTGGAGCGCGGGGGAGGTGGGGCAGATCTTTGACATTGGGAGCAGCCCACGCTGTGTGCAGACAGTTTTCCACAGTGCCCCTGACCCCCCTGTTGGTTTGCAGGGCTGGGCAGGATAGCGCACAGTTGCTTCAAATTAAAGGCCTGATTTATGTGTTGTGCCCTTCTCCTGTACAGAGTGTGGTCGCTGGGTAGGATGTGTCTCAGCAGGGCTTGGTGGTGGGGTCTGTGGGTGGTTTGCTGCCAAGGGTTGCTACTTAGTGTGGAGAAGTGTGGCTCAATGGTTAGAGCGGCAGATCCTGATGCAGACGTCTAGCCCGGGACCAGGGTTCAATTCCCAGCCTCGGCGGGTCTTGGGCTCAAAATTCCATGGACCTGATAATTCACGCCTCGGTGCCTATTCCAATCATGGAGTCCCACTCTGCAACTCTGGGCAATAGCTTGCTTAATCTCCACAACGGCCCCCACAACGCTAAGGATGCCTGGCCTCCACCTTGGGGGTGTCCAGGAGTGGATGCCTCACAGGGAAAGCCAGGATGGGTTCCGCAGCGGTATTCGTACAAGCGCCTTGAGACCCTTGCGGGTGAGTAGTGCGCTATACAAGTATCAATTTACATATTTACTCTGCAATTGGTGGGGAACGTAGCGGGGCCTGAGCCCAGGATTAGTACGGTGCCTTTGCCGGCTGGTGCAGTGGCCCCAAGGGACTCAGTACAGGTGCTCCACCTGCCCCACACAAGTCATATATCAGGGCCCCTGGGTACTGTTGATAGTGGGGCTCGCTCGGGGCCACAGCTGTTTCCCCCAAAGGTCCGGGTTACTGGTCCTCCCAGGGTGGGTTTGGAGGTCGTTGGGAAGCAGGCAGTCCATGCTCCTGGGAGAGGCCAGTGGATTTGGTTTGGCATGCTGAAATTATGAGGCAATTGGATGACCCCAGTTGCTACCGAAAAATAGGGAAGGATCCCACAAAAGATCTGCAAAATGAACTGTTTGCATTAATCCAAGAAGGATTCGAGCAAAGGTTTGTGGGAGTAAAAGAGTTGGAATACCTACAAATTAAACACCCTAAAATACCTATGTTCTACGTACTACCAAAGATCCATAAAAAACAAGACAATCCCCCAGGCAGACCCATCATGGCAGGATGTGGTTCACTGCTTGAGCCGATTGCCAAGTACGTAGATTGCTTTTTGAAAGAATTTATGAGTCAGGTGGTCTCGTACTTATAGGACACCACGGACTTTATTAATAGATTGGAGACAGTGAATTGTTGTGAAGGGACTGACACATTGGTCACCCTTGACATGACGTCCCTTTACACTCAGATTCCCCAGGAAGAGGCAGTGGCAGTGTTTACATTCTTTTTAGACTCCAGACCCAGACCTATGCGAGTACCTACAAAATTCCTGGTAGAACTTGCATCCTTTGCACTGAGAAAGAACTACTTCTGCTTCAACAGGGAGTTTTATTATCAAGTCAAGGGGGTGGCAATGGGCTGCCCTTTTGCACCGGAGCTAGCAGTAATATTTATGTCCATGTACGAAAACACCTATGTACACAATAATAATCCATTTGGTCATCATATTGGGACATGGCTACGCTTTATCGATGACGTCTTCATGGTGTGGACAGGAGGCAGTAACAACTTGTCCCTGTTCCACCAATGGTTAAATTCCAGAACACCGGACATCAAGTTTAGTCTTGCCCAATCAGCAACTAGAATTCCATTCCTTGATGTAGAAGTAATCCCCAAAGCAGGCATACTGGCGACTACTCTGTTTGTCAAACCTACCGACCGGAATAAAGCTCTACTGTTTGAAAGCAATCACCCTAGAAGTCTCAGGGAAAACCTCCCTTACGGCCAGTTTTTGCGTGTCCGCAGAAATTGCACGTACAATGAAGACTATCACCATTATGCAGACAATTTAGTTTCTAAACGGTGCGACCGGGAATACCCAAAAAAGCTCGTAAAAAACTGCATGAGGAGGGCCAGGCGGACGCCCAGAGAGACACTCCTGGAGCGTAAAAAGAAATCTGATTTAAAACGCCAAGTGTGCGTCACCACCTTTTGCCCAAATGCCAACCAGCTCAAACTGGTCATTGGACAAAACTGGCATCTGGTAAAAAATCTAGATGCCAGCTTAAAAGAACTCCCTCTATTCGCCTTTAAGAAAGAGAATAGTGTGGCCAACCAAGGAGTACGAGCAGCTATGCCAGTTGAAACGCAACCTACTCTGCGCCAAATGATGGGTATGCCTCCAGTGACAGGGCACTGCAAATGTGGCACATGCCTATGTTGTGAAACCACATTAGAAGGGTTGTTATTTCAACATAATGGAATTTCATGGAAGCACGATGCGTTTAGTAACTGCAAATTAAAATTTGTAGTGTATGGGATAAGATGCCCATGTGAACGCCTATACATTGGAAAAAGCAAACCAGGAAGTGCGCCAGCGTATCTCCCAACATAAATCAAGACTGAAAAGAAAGGTGGAAAATGCGCCCTTAGTCAATCATTGGGCAAGGATGCAACACCAAACCAGTGATTTGAGGTGGACAGTTATATCCAAGGTCGAAAAAGATCCCCGTGGAGGTGACTGGAACCTCAAACTATCCAAGAGAGAGGCATTTCTTATAGTAAAATTGGACTCGGCAGTGTCGGGCCTCAATGAGTTGAGTGAAATTTATAAATTATAAGGGTGCCACAGATAACCCCTGAATATCCCCGCTATTACTTCTGGTAGATCACACTTCGGTTCACTGCAAAGGTTCAGCATTTCTGTTGAAGCGTGAACCATCGTCCGTGTCCCATTCATAACTATGTACAATTAATGCTATTTGTACACTCTGTCTCTCAGACCCCAGGCTCCCGTGGAATCCTTTCCATACAAGAACCGGGTCGATAAGTCATCAACCACGCCTGTGTGCGGTCCTTGTGAAGCGTCCCTTTAAAAAGGAACACTATCTCGGCTGCGCTTTTCCACGCATGCGCGAGAGAGAAGTGCCGACTGAAACGCTAGCCTCCCGTGGTGGCGCTCGGGCGAAAAGTAAGTGTTCTTGCTCCAAAAGGTGCCAGATAACACCCCTGCCCCCACTGTTAATAACGGTGGGTTTCCCCTTTGTTGTATATTACTCCAATGCCTTTGGTAGGCGTTTGCCCTAGGCGCTTTTGATGTACGAGTATGGGTTAAGTTGGAACTGGTGAATTATGCATCATATCACCGACATGTATACAGGACCAATTGTTTGACAGGCTCTTTTTCGTGCCCTTCTAGTGCTCGTGTTTGAACGCTTCTGAAGTCTTTTTGCTAGTTGTCTCACCATACTCCGAAGCATGCCTATTGAATAGGAGAGGTAAGATCTTTTTGTCCATATAAACGCTCCCGTAATAACGATCCTCGTGAGCAGTGAACTGTTACATGCCATTTTTCTACTCCACTGCAGTGCTGATTGCTCATCCACTGTGCGGATTAGAAGAACATACCGACTCCACCATCCTGGGTTTTGAAGCTTTCAAGACCGGTACGATTCATTTAACCTGTCACTTAGATAGTACGCCAAAGAGTTGTTTTAACCTGCAGGTGTAATCGGTTCTCTTTTACATTGCAGCCGAGACCGTTCACCTAACTGGCCTTGTCGTCCACTTCCTTACCAGCCCCGAAACTAAGCAAATTAGTGGTAGGGGTAAGATAGAAGTCCGTTTCCTTGATCTGACTACGCTACTCCGCCCTGGGCGAGACACTCTAACGAGGTTTTCCCACCTCTAGGCATCCGTGTATTCTGCGCTTGAACGAACTCTTTCACCACATTAACGGGACATCTGGAATAAGAACGCACATCATGTGATGTGAAAAGGTGAGTATTAAGACACACGTAGAGCAACATCCCAATCAGTCCACGCCCAAGCCCACTCTGGAAGTGTGACCGCAACGGAATAGGCGAACAAAAAAACAATGCCAGCCAAGCCCTTATTTGAAATTTCTTTATTCCACAGGATAAGACCAGCCACAAGAGGCCCTTTCCTTAGTAAACGTCTAGGACCCCCTCCATTGGGTAAGCCATTTGCAGGACTGGCAGCAGTATCGTAAAGCAGTGCTCTTGATGTTGTCCAATGTTTAATCCTATGGTTGTTCTAAAAGTCGTATAATATTCTATACTCATTTCTTCTATTTTTCTTCTATTCTGTTTCATTTGTCATAGATATATAAAGAGGCCCTGAAGAGAATCCCCATCGATTATAGTGGGATTTGAAACGCGTAGGCCCCGCCCTAACCGGTCTGCGTGAGTATCTGGGCATCCAAATAGCTGAACCTGGAGCTCTATTATGTACATTACCTTGCAGTACGAATTTGAAATCAGTCTCAACTAATCGGCTAGAGATATAGGAATGTACTACTAAAAAATTGTTCTATTGTTCTTTGAAACCACTCGCAGACCTTGGTTGCCTTTTGCTTTTTGCTTTTTACCTTTCTCCTTTCCCCCCCCTTTTTGGGGTTTTCCTCAATTGTTTCTAAATTGTGCTACATCATTTCCCCCCTCCCCCGAGTGTGTGAATGTGATATGGTTTTTTGTGATATACTTGAAATCTTGAATGAAAGATTGAGTGTATGGTTAATGCCTAAATGTCCCACGTGTTTGTCATAAAAAAATGTTTTGTACTATGTATTAAATTTTGAAATAAATTCTTTGTAAAATTGGAAAAAAATGCTATTGAGTAGCAATCCCAATTCTTGAATTTGTTTTCTTGATTTGGATGGATATTTGTTTATTTGAATTATCTATATCAGTATTGGCATTGTTGTTTTGTTAGATAATTATCCGGCTCAGCCTTACTGATTAGAGCCAGCCCCCAGTTGTTTCTTACGTGGGAATTGGCATGCCCTTAGGTTCCTATTTGTGAGAAAAGACTAAGTCTAGAATTTGGTGGCATGATTTTGTTGATGTTTTTAAATTGCTCCATCATGATATTCAGGCCAAGGAGGGGGTCTAAGGAGAGGGAGTGGGAGTTAGCTCGGCGTCCTAGGGTCCCAAAATCGATAGAGAACTGGACCTCTGCCTTTCTTATATAAGCCAGTGTTTATTGCGAACAGCACCAAGATAGAGCGGTAGCTATGTTCAAGTATATGGACATTATCAGAAAGGCACACAGTTATTTCGGGGGCTATGCCTGGCTTTTTTATGACGAGGAATTCCATGCTAAATGAGTCTTTTTCCTGAGCGTTCTTGGGGGGATGTGGACTCAGAGTTATGGTTACAATGGATAGCTTCTTCCTAGCCGCCCGCTACTACACACACTGCTAGTCGGTTACCTGTGACATATTGGCCCTTTCAATTTCGTCCCGCCCAGTTTGGGGTGGGGGTCGTGGGCAGGGGGCAGGCAGCAGCATCTGGGGACTGTTGGCATTATAACAAAGGATTTTGCACCCAACAGTATTGTAGATATAAGCATGAGTGCTCGCAATGCGGAGGTAGGCACCCTCTCACTCAATGTTTCCCCGGACAGCGGTTTGGAGATCAAGGGAGGGGACTGGGGTGCCAAGGCCAGTCTTCTCAGTTTGTCCCAAGGGGCTCCTACACCTATTAGGGTGGAGGTTTTGGAACAGTGGTTGGCGGACTATCCAGACACTGATGCGGCAAAACGTTTGTTTTGGGACTTCCAGGTGGATTTCAAGATCGGGTATCGTGGCCCACGTCAAGGCAGGTGGTCCGACAACTTGAAGTCTGCCAAAGAATTCCCCCAGGTTGTGCAGAAGAAGTTGAGGGCTGAAGTTGAGGCGGGCAGGGTTGCTGGTTCTTTTGCGCATTGTCCGATGCCTGATTTGATTGTTTCTTCTCTGGGGGTGGTGCCTAAAAAGAAAGCTGGGAAGTTCTGCTTGATCCATCACTTGTCTTGCCCCGAGGGATCCTCAAATAATGATTTTATCGCACCAGAAGATTTTAGTGTGTCTTACGCATTGGTGGATGATGCTTTGAGGTTGGTGAGATCTGCGGGCCAGGGGGCCAAATTGGCAAAAAGTGACATCCAGTCGCCATTCCGTCTTTTGCCCCTTCATCCTTCTGATTTTGGTTTGCTGGGGATGCAATTTCAGGGGGAGTTCTATGTGGACAAGGTTTTGCCCATGGGGTGTTCGGTGTCCTGTGCTTTATTTGAAACCTTTAGCACTTTTTTACAGTGGCATTTTACTTCCATCAGTGGCCATGGGCTGGTTTGTCACTATTTGGATGATTTCTTGTTCATTGGTGTGCACAATACCGGGCAGTGTCAGTTGGCATTGCAACTTTTCAGGCTATGACTCAGGAACTTGGTGTGCCTTTGGCTCCTGACAAAACAGAGGGTCCATGTACCACCTTGACGTTTTTGGGGATCGAAATTGACACTCTGGCCATGGTAGCAAGACTGCCAGCGGACAAGGTTCAGGAAATTTCTGGCTTTTTGTTATCAGTTGTGGAAGAGCGTAAATTGGAGCTCAGAAAAGTACAGAAATTGTTAGGCTACCTGAATTTTGCATGTAGGGTGGTTTGAGCTGGCAGGTCATTTTGTAAGAGGCTTGGTATGTCTTTGTCTGGGGCCTATCTCGCACATCATCAAGTGCTCATTGCTGCAGCTGTCAGGGCGAATCTGTCCATATGGCTAACTTTTCTCAAGGATTTCAATGGCGTATCTTTGTTTTTTGCGGACGAAGATATGATTTGGCAAATACATATTTACACTGATGCTTCTGGTGCCAAAGGGGCGATGGTGTGCTCCAAGTTGGCCTTTGCAGTGGCAGCGTCAAGGCCGCAGTATTGCTTTTTTTGGAGTTGTTACCACTGCTGGTGGCTCTGTATGTCTGGGGTAAGGAATTTCGGAACAGAACTGTGCTAGTCCATGTGGATAACTTGGCGGTGGTTGATTTGATTAACAGGCAAAGGGCGAAGGATTTGTGTGTGTTGAAGATGCTGCGCTTTCATGTTGAGGTGTCTACAGCTGATTATTGTTTTCAAAGCAAGACATTCCTGGAGTTAATAATTGTATAGCAGACGCTTTGTCTCGTTTTCAGTGGAAGGAATTCCGCAGACTCAACCAGACCCAGATTCCACAGTACATATGGGAATGAGGGGATTGAAGATTGTCCAGTTGGTTGAGAATTCAGTGGCTGATTCTGCGAGATGGAGTTATCTGCAAGCATGGCAGGAACTCTTGAATTATGGTAATACGTTTCCTTTTCATGGGGGGTTGTCTGGGGAACAGTTTTGGTTGAGTTTTGTTTTGCACCTGATTGATAAAGGTCTTTCCCATACCACTATCTCTGGTAAGCTGGCTGGCATTTCTTTTTATGGACAGCTGCGGTGGGGGAGGGATCCTGTGGGGGAGGGGTTTGGTGAAAAAGGTTCTGATGGGTGTGGGCAGGCAACAGGCTGGATCTAAGCGGTTGCGGCAGCCAGTGACTTTTGATTTGCTTCAGAGGATGTTGAGTCAGTTGCCCTCTTGCTGCTACGACGCTTTTGAGTGTGCGAAATTTAGGTTGTGTTTTTTATGGTTATTTTTTGGGGCATTCAGGACTTCAGAGCTTTTGGGTTTGAGGAGCAGGGCTGGGATGACTAGTCATGAGGTTTTTGTGGAGGGCGATAAGTTGAGACTTTGGCTGAAGGCTTGCTTCTAAGACGGATCAGTTGGGCAAGGGTAAATGGGTTTTCCTGGGCAGGAGTGGTTTGGATTTTTTTTGCCCGGTTCGGTAATGGGAGGTTTTCAGGGACTCTTCTTATTTTACGCCTGGTGTCTTATTTTGTCATGCTGTCGGGAGTCCAATTTCTATTGCCCAGTTGTTGGCTGTTTTGAGGAAGGTGTTGTTGACTTTGGGGGAGAATCCTTTCAACTTTCGAATGCACTCCTTCTGTATTGAGACGGCGATTGAGGCTGCTAGGTTGGGGTGGAACTGGTCACCAATACGCAGAATTGGGAGATGGAGGTCAAAATGCTGCGAAAAGTATGTTAGGAAGTAGTCATTTTTCTTCTTTTCTTGTTAATACCTGTTTTTCTGCCTAGGTCCATTGCACAGGATTGTCAAAGGTAAAAGGACAACTTGGATTGTGGGACACTCCTTCGTTAAATGCGCTGCGGTTTATGCAAAGCAACAGATTTGTGGGAGATCACTTGGACTCAACAGTGTTAACCATGAGGTTTTATGGCATGGTAAAGGGGGAATGCGTTGGGGGGGTTTGTTTCCTTTGTTTTCTGCACTATGCGTGGGAGGGGGGCTCCAGATTTGCTGGTCCTCCACCTCGGATAAGATGATCTGGTATCTTTATCTGGCTTGACTTTGATGAAACTGATGAAGTTGGATCTGGAGGTCA
This sequence comes from Lissotriton vulgaris, assembly GCF_964263255.1. Classification (NCBI taxonomy): domain Eukaryota; kingdom Metazoa; phylum Chordata; class Amphibia; order Caudata; family Salamandridae; genus Lissotriton; species Lissotriton vulgaris. The sequence goes on along the minus strand of NC_141699.1, from coordinate 52,488,965 downwards.
TCAAGGACACCTGGGAGAGCACCATGGTGATTTGTACCGAAGCTGCAATGGAGAGGAGCACGAAATCACGCAGATATGGAAAGAGCAAGGAGGACACTTAATAGAGCTTTGAGACTTTTTTGTAAGGGAATTGGTGTTCACATTTTAGCCCACACTCATCTACAGCTTACTGAACGGCATCCTTTCCGTGAGGGTGGGTTCCACCTTTCTCAGATGGGGCAGTCTTTCTATTTACTGGAATTGCGGGATTTGATTGCTACGATATTGGATGAACATCTGTGGTGCTCTACGGGACGGGCTTGACAACTTTCTATTGGTGGGTCAGGAAAACTCTATTCGGTTTTCCTGGTTGGCGGGTTTTTCTGGGAGGTGGGCAGCCTGGAGCGTGTTGCTCCATCCGCAAAGGGCAGTTAAAGGAAAGGAGGCGGTATCAACAAGAGTCAGTTGCTCCTGAGTTTATTTGGGTTAACTTGGTGGGGGTTTCATCTTTTATAAGGATGCTAAGATAAATTGAAGAATTTTTGGTTTATTAAATAATGGATTGCAAGATGTTTGATCAGAATTTAATTTGCACCTGTCTTAATAAAGTGGCCTTTATTGCTAACCAAGAAGTTGTGGACAGTGAGTTATTGCACGACTTATAATAATGCACTGCATTACAGCTATCAGCAGGGCGTACTTTGCGTAGAAAAAGTGTGGGTTTTGATTTAGGGTCGGTATAAACGTCCCGTGTCCAAGTGGTGTTAAAGTGTCCATCGCTCCAGTAAAGTAAACCCTGGGAAGCTCTCGAGCTGGGATGAATGGGGCTGCATTTTTCGTTATGCTGATGGTTGCTAGGATCCTAAATGGAAGCGCGTGCATCTCATCCCTCCCCCGGGCCTCCCATCCTCCTCCTGAGACGGGAGCGGGGCAGGCTGCACCGTTTGCCTTGCCTTTTGGCAGCGGAGCGCAGTGCTGGGAGGAGAGACCTCTTCCATGGAGGGGTTCTCACAGCGTTCAAACTGCTTCTTGTGTCTGGCCGAGTTTGGTCCTTCCTAAACCTCAGTGAACTTGAAACTGTAGCAGCTTTCCATCGCCTGGGACCTTTGTGAAGACGGCGCAGCTGAGGATGCGGAGGGTCCAGTTCGGGCTCTTGGTGGCCGTTTGCTGTAAGTTCCCTGCTCATCTCCAGTGGTGGTCCCTCGGAAGCCCTGGCTGCTGCCGCGGTATCCAGCCCCTGAAGCCCGTTATCTCACGTTTGACAGAGCTGGAGGCAAACTCAGGAGGTGCGGGTGGGAATGTAAATATGAGATGACATTTTATAGCTGAGCAGAGATTGCAAGAGTATGTTCTCAGACAGGAAAGCTCTCCAAACGCAAAATCTTTGTTGTCATGTGGGGATGTTTACAGCTCTGTTTCTAATTCTAAATATGTTTTTCTAATCAGAGGTGAGGGAGATGGAATATTGATCCATTCATTTTCCAATAGATAACTTGTAATCAAAGGGGAAAGGATCACTTGTCCTGAACAACCTTAGGTCTGCAGGATGGTTTTCGGGGGGAATTCTGTCCCAAATAAAAAGACCCTCATGCACGTGATGGGTATGGTGTTGTCTCAGAGCGGTATATCTTGGTTCTCCGCTTCTATTTCACGTGTGTGCATAATCATCAGGTCTACTTAGGTTATGCAGCCTCCACCAGGAGGATTTTACCCAAAGGTTGGTGCAGTAGTGAGCCAGAGATAAAAAGACCAGAGATCAGAAGGGCAAAGCTTTAATAGGTCTGATTTCGGGTCTGGTAAACTCAACTTTTGTGCATCCGTTTGTACTTGTTTAGGAGTTACAGTTGCACTTTGAGTGATGAAGGAATTAAAAGGTTGGTCGACATGTTTCTGCCTCGGTTGCCTTGCTAATAGGACTTACGGGCATTCTTCAGGACCGTGAAATAACGTGCAAAATATCATACAGTGTAATAAGTGAAAAGAAAAGGTTATTGACCTGTTTCTAAGTCTTGGAGGTCTTATGGTACCTCGCGCATTGCTAATGCACACTTCCTTCAGCCGGTAAGAATATTGGAGCGGGCTGTTTCGCCTCGTCCTCAGCTCGCTATTGCGCGCGCTGCTCTGCTCTTACCGAACCGGAACCACTTCCGGTTCGGTAAGAGCAGAGCAGCGCGCGCAATAGCGAGCTGAGGACGAGGCGAAACAGCCCGCTCCAATATTCTTACCGGCTGAAGGAAGTGTGCATTAGCAATGCGCGAGGTACCATAAGACCTCCAAGACTTAGAAACAGGTCAATAACCTTTTCTTTTCACTTATTACACTGTATGATATTTTGCACGTTATTTCACGGTCCTGAAGAATGCCCGTAAGTCCTATTAGCAAGGCAACCGAGGCAGAAACATGTCGACCAACCTTTTAATTCCTTCATCACTCAAAGTGCAACTGTAACTCCTAAACAAGTACAAACGGATGCACAAAAGTTGAGTTTACCAGACCCGAAATCAGACCTATTAAAGCTTTGCCCTTCTGATCTCTGGTCTTTTTATCTCTGGCTCACTACTGCACCAACCTTTGGGTAAAATCCTCCTGGTGGAGGCTGCATAACCTAAGTAGACCTGATGATTATGCACACACGTGAAATAGAAGCGGAGAACCAAGATATACCGCTCTGAGACAACACCATACCCATCACGTGCATGAGGGTCTTTTTATTTGGGACAGAATTCCCCCCGAAAACCATCCTGCAGACCTAAGGTTGTTCAGGACAAGTGATCCTTTCCCCTTTGATTACAAGTAATTCTAAATATGAACACACTTCGTACGAAGTATATTGGTCCTTTCTTTGTTTGAAAGACTTCGGCCGCGTTATGAGCTGAAGCCCTTAAAATCCACGTCAGTGTAGCTAAAAAAAAAAAAAAATTGAAAATGAATTATTTTCAGTATATTACGCTTGATTTTCTGAAACAAAAAGTACGAAAACTTTCTAGCTCTCGCTTTTGTGCAGGAAGCACACTTTCTCCTTTCATTGAAATTATTAGGAGTGAGCAGGTGCATGTACCAGGACAAAGGCTGATGCCCGCTAACACCCAACTTGATGAAGTGCTGCAAACAGAAAGGCTGCATCAGTGGGGGCTTTGATTGGTTGTGTAACGGACGGAACCAGAACCACTCATTAATTATGGATGCTTGAACTAACCTTACACACTAGGCCCACCGTTTCTGAAATACAGAAAGCGACTCCAACCAGTATCTACAAAACCCTAATAGAGCACCACAGTGTAGAACATGCATGTTTGAAGAGTCTGCATAGGGGTTAGTTGGACCGCACAGGCTTATTGGGCGCGACATAAGTCAAACCATGGGGGATATTAGCAAGGAACCTCGTTAAAATTATCGCTGTTTTATCTGCAGGAAACTGCAGATAAAACGACGATAATGGACTTGCTAATATGCTTTAAAGAATTCCTATAGAATCCCAAGTTAGATGTGCAGGACATCTAACCTGGGATTCTATAGGAATTCTATAAGGCATATTAGCAAGTCCATTATCGCCGTTTTAGCTGCAGTTTCCCGCCAATAAAATGGCGATATTTTTAACGAGGTTCGCTAATATGCACCTATGTGTTTTCATAGAAGTTAGTGGTCAGTTGTGCGTTTCATCACTTCATGCTGCTAACACATGTGCACAATTCTCGCGTATTTATTTAGGAAAGTTAAAATATTTTATATTAGTTTGTTACATGTACACATGCATTACGTCAACTTTTTAGGTCTCTGTATACCTAACGGCTACGGCGCTCAACCTTGGGCCTGGGGAACTGGGTTTGAGTCTCGGTAATGACGCCAAAAAACATCCTGTGAATCTGGGCAAATCACTTCATCTCCCTGTGCCTAACAAAAATGAATGTGTGTCCTCATGTAACGTAACTGGTGCTATGTAAAGCACTCTGAAACCCAATTTGGGTCTAGTTCGCGCTATATAAAACTCTGCAAAAAAAAAAAGAAAAAAAAAATATTCCTGGCCGTGGCTACCAGGCATTTGTCTTTATCGATGCTCATTTTGTTTCGTCATGGTTTTCCCCTAATCTTATTGTTGGGGAAGGTTCCAGACCCTCACAAATCCCAGAAAAGTGGTCTCATGTTGCACACATTGCTATAGTAGTTCCTGGTATTGATATGAACTACTGATGTGTATGTGCTCCTTGTAAAAAGGAAATTATCGCCATCACTCATAGTGGAGGTAGCTAGCAAATGTCTGAACTGGGCTGACCCATTGTCTCTTGGTGTAGTGAATGAAAGAAAAACGCGAGCAACACAATAATAGACCAGTTGATGAAGAGGGTTGGCTGTTGGCATCTATAAGTAATTATACCATACATATACTTTTACTAAAATCAAAAGGTCTTGACTAACACCAGACCTGCCAATGTAATTAATAATAATGGGCCATATGTAGGTAATCTCCATTTACCGATTCTAAAATACTGAATTTTACCAATTCGGTTTTTCAGAATCGGTAAATGGTATGTAGGAAACAGTTCGGTAAATATTACCGAATCAGTACGATTCGGTATTTAAGAGTCGGTACTTACCGATTCGGTAATTCCCATTCATTCCTATGGGCCTAGAGCCCCATATGAATGATTGGGAAGCCATTCACTATTAACTATTCGGTAAATACCAAATTGGTAATAGGGGGCACATATTCAAGGGTGGCAGAGTGTCCCATTGACACCCTGTTGCACCCCTGAATCGTGCATGTGTGCACATGTGGCATGTTTGTGTGTCACATGGCACTTTTAAAAAAGCACAAAGTTGCTTTTACAAAGGTTTTCGATATTTACCACCAACTTGTAGTTGGTGGTAAATAACGAATCCTGAATGCAAGAAGGCACTCACTTGAGTCCCTCCTACATAGCTTTTTGGATTCGGTAATTACCGATTCCCTAAAATAAGGAATCAGTATTTTACCGATTCCTTAAGGAATCGGTAATTACCGAATCCTTATACCTGCCTTCTACATCTCAAACCCTAAATACCCGTCGGTAACAGATAAAATTCGGTAATTTTGTCTGTTACTGACCGCTATTGGGCTACCTACATATGGCCCAATGTCTTTAGATTTCTGGTGTATGTTGAGGCTTTGTGTAGTGCCGTTTTGCATTAAAAAAAAGTAGACAAAAATGTAGAAAAGTTAAAGTAGCCTATGAAAAAATTTAATGCAAGGGTTATTGGGTTAGAGAGGTACATTTAGGAGTTACAGTAAGGTATGGCTTGAGATTGCTATACGGTAAGAAATGGGTTGGGTGTCCTGATGGGTTTAGGATTGGGCTAAAAGTTAAGTAAGGCATAAGTGAGTGTTTTTGATGTAGGTCAAGGTTAGTGGTTTAGAATATGGGATGTTGTTATGGTTACTGTTGGGATTGGGTTATGGTTTTAGATGATTTATATAGTTAAGGTTAGATGAAGGGCTCAGTAGGCGTAAGAGTAATGGAAGCTGTAACTGATGGTCAGGGTTGAAGTAAGGTTCAGTATTAGGATTGGATGGAGGTTGGGTAAGGGATGGGGTAAAGGTTAGGTTAGATTAAGGGACTGGGTTAGGGTTGGAGTAGTAAAAGTATAGGTGTAAGAAGGAGGTGCAGGAGTAAGGTGGAATTTGGGTCAGGGGGTTTCCCCTTGTAAAATTGCAGAAACAAAGGGTCTGACGTATCAACAAGTTTTACCCATTCTTTGTCTTTCAGAAACATTTATAGAACATGTGGGCCATAATGCTGTAAGGGGATCATTTAGGATTGAAGAAGGGTTAACACTTGGTGAACAGGATTTGAACCCTCTCTCCCCTCATCCACCTTCTCCTTTTGCCTTGACTTCAATGTCTGATCTTCTCTGAACCATAACAGTCCTGCTGTTGTCCTAAGCTCATCCTTTCTCATGCCTCGCTCGCTTACCACCAAGTTACTGCAAGTGACTGGTGCTCCTGTCTCTTGTGTGGTAACTGTTATTGTGAGAAGCCTTGGATAGAGAAAACATATACAGAGAAAGCTCACTGGCAGCTTCCTGTAGCCATCTCTCAATAGACACAGTGGCGAGGCCCTGCACCCAGATGCACCAAGTTGCAATACTTTGCAGCTTCCTGCAGTCTCTGTCAGGGCTACTCCCTGTAGACAAGAGCAGTTCTCTGCACGTAAAGAATATCTTTATAGACTTAGCCCAGCATAGCCAGTGGCAGCACCGTCCATGTCTATTCACAGACAGCTTCCTGCTGACAGAGGTGCAACTCCCTGCCGGCAAAGGCTTCTCCATTCAGCCAACTAAATTGCAGATTTGAGAAGCCAGGCGCAGTACCCTACGGATACAGCAACAGGTAGGGCCTTATTTATAACGGGTCGGTTCCCTGCAGATAGAAAGAAACTCAGCCACCCTCACAAAAGAGCTTTACATGTACAATTACAACACAATGTAATATTGAGGTCCCATCACAGAGAGTCAGATATGGACAGCTCTGAGCATGCTCTCGCCTCCCTATAGACAAAACGCTGCAGTGGTAGAAATCAGCTGTTAATTGTCAGACCTCGGTCTCCTAGAGTCTCCTTTAAGTGGGATGAAAAAACTGGTCTCCCAAACGGGCATGGCCAATGTAATTAAGGACGTGGCTTAAAATGCGTTAGCTAAAAATCAGTGCTTAGCCCGACTTGTATTATGATTCTGTCATTGCATCCAGATATGATACAAGTATCATCAAAACACACAAGATGATGGATGGAATGTTGCACAATGGCAAAACATTCACACCCAGTCACAGATCTGGCTTTAATCCATCGTTATTTTGCTCACCAAGCCACCCCAGTACAGACATGACCATATGCAAATCAGTCTTGACCCTGTGCCTCATGCAAACAGTCCAGCCCGAACTGCCAAGCCATGTCTTCTCTGGACCAGAATCAAGCATCCTAGGACCGGTTTCTGGCTATCAGCCGTCTTCAGCCAGGATAGCTTGACTCTAGTGGCTTAGTGAGCAAGCGACCCACGTCTGGGCATTCCCTTCCCACATAGGGTGAACAGCAAAACACACAACACCTGCCTGAAGCTCAACGTGGAGGAATCAGAATTCCTCAGACTCAGCGCCACCCCTCCGCATGAATAACACCTAGTGCCCCCTGCCCTTGGAAACTCAGCTACTCCAACTGATCATGTACACACCCTGGCATCGTACTCAAATCTTCACTCACCATGAATCACAAGATCAACACTGTATCCTTTGCATGCTTTAATACCCTACTCATACTTTGGAAGACGTGCAAGTGGATCCCGCGACTCCAGGAAAACCATCACCCATGCACTCATCACCAGCAGACGGGACTACAGAAACATTCTCAATCCCGGAGTCAACAAAAAACTCTTCCACAATCTCCAAACCATCCAGAACACCACAGCCAGACTTATCCTCGACACCCCTCGACATGACCACATCACCCAACTCCTCTGCAACCTCCACTCACTCTCCGTCAAAAGAAGATTATCTTCAAACTGCTCACACACTTTACAAAGCCCTCCAAAACACCAGACCCCAATACCTCAATTACCGAATCTCCTTCAATGCCCCCAAGAGAAACCTCCGCTCAGCCGAACTTGCTTTAGCCACCGTTCCTTGTTTCTACAGAACCTCCTCACACCAAGACCTGGAATTAACTTTCCCTTCACCTCCAACTAAACCCGACACTGCACCTTACTGTGGAACACACCCCTGAGACTGCTCATGCCAATGCAGATGGACTTTCCAGGTTCTTTTACTTAGCTAATAAGGACTACCAGAAGATGGACGCCCTTAAGGTTCCCCTGCTCCCCCTCTGTTACTTGATTCTAGCCATGGGTATAGACCCCCTACTACCGCGGCTCCCTCTACTCTCCCTATGCCCCGTAGTGTTAACGATAGGCCCAGGGTGGGGGCCACTGAAGGAGTAGGGTTAAGGCCAGCAACAGGGCATAAGATTACTGCAGAGAGACCCCTTGAAAGGCCTAACAGTCCTGGTAAATCTAACGTTGATCTCAGGTGTAACCGCGACCCTTCCCTATGCATTAGGCGATTGGTATCAGGAAATCAGCCCCCTACAGGAAATGCACGTAGCGGCACTGTGCCGAGGGAAGGTCAGGGAAACAATCCAAGACCAGGTACACATATGGGAAATACCCCCCTAGAGAACTCCCTGTCTAAGATATATGACTAAGGTTCCAGAGCTAATAAGTAACCAAAATTATGAGAGTAGCGAGTCCCTTAAAAATAAAGTGATACATTGGACTAGGCACATCAGGGGCTGCAGGTTGGTGATAAAAGAGGACCTGGCAAAAGTTAGAAGGGTCAGTCTAGGGAGTTCCTTGACGGACTGTATTGAGATACAGTTATGTAGCGCTGTCATTGCTAAAATCTGGTGGAACTTAAATTTTGCAATCTCCCCCCAGGGCACTCCGCAATCCAATTTTGCTGTATCCCACAATGGTCAGTAGAGGGGGAGGGGTCTGAGTCTGGCGTAGGTTCAGTCGATTGACTAGATGAGCCTTATACTATGGATCCCCGCCAGGGAGCAGTGGATAGGTCTTGGGAGGTTGAGCCGGCTTGCCCTAGTGGTGTAGGGGTGGACAGGCTCGCGGGTGGGGGACCTGATGATCCATCCATTGGGGAAGGAAGTAACGTAAGCTTAATCCGTCTTCTTTCGTGGAACATTGCAGGGTTAGAAAAAAAAATGCTTCTCCCAGAGTGGAATGACCTTATTGAGAAACAAGACATCTACATGTTCCAAGAGACATGGAGTCTGGTCCCCTTGCACAAATCCGGGTATGCAACATATTTTATTCCAGCTATAAGTATGGGGAGGGGCCGACCTTCTGGGGGTCTCCTTATCTGGCTTAGTATTTCCCTAAATTGGGCTACCACCATGCACACTACACCATCTAAGGACATCCTTCATTTGACGGGGAAAGGTCCGCCAAACAGCCCTAATTTGGAAATATTCAACATGTATGCTAGAGGGTCACCTGCGAATGTCCAATCAACCATTCTCTCTGTTCTTGATTCTGAACTGTCCACTCTACCCCCTAACTCTGCCATTATAGTGGTGGGAGATTTTAACTGCACATTCGAACCGCTTAGCGAGCAGGATGTGCTGGGTACGGGGGAGCAGGACAGCAGATTTGACATCCCACAGCTGAGCCTCCCCACAATCAAGAAGTAGACCCGGCGAGTCATACAATTGAACGCCATATCGGTGGAGTTCAACTTGAGAGCTGCTAATGGATAAACACGTTCCAATCTGAAAGGGGCCAACACATACAACAGGCCTAGTTGCCCATCGTGGACTGATTATATCTTTTTAGATATTCGACTGTGGGGTGATCTATTGGATATGGAGGTGAAATCATCCCAGGATACTGACCACAACCCACTCTGTATGCAAGTAAGAAATAACTGGACGATCTCCAAGTCCTCAAACCTGGTGAGGATGCTGACAAAAGAAGTACGATTTAGAAAAGGGGGGTGGTGATGAACAGAGTGTCTGAGTTAAGCAGACCACTCTTACCCAGTCCAAAGATCAGGGCTTGATCCATCACCGTTATTTATCTCACTGCCCCATCCCAGCTCAGAACCTGGCTATATGCAAATCAGTCTGTCCCTGGCCCAGTGCATCATGGGAACAGGGCAGACTAAACTACCAAGCCAATTCTTCACCAGAAAGGAGACAAGCTACCGGGGACCGGTTTCTGGCATTTCAGCCTTCTTCGGCCCGGCTTGCTTGAATCCTGATGGAGCAGTGAGAAAGGGACTCATGTCTGAGTATACCCTGCCACACCTATAGTGGCCAAAAACGATTTAGAAAAGGGGGGTGGTGATGAACAGAGTGTCTGAGTTAAGCAGACCACTCTTACCCAGTCCAAAGATCAGGGCTTGATCCATCGCCGTTATTTATCTCACTGCCCCATCCCAGCTCAGAACCTGGCTATATGCAAATCAGCCTGTCCCTGGCCCAGTGCATCATGGGAACAGGGCAGACTAAACTACCAAGCCAATTCTTCACCAGAAAGGAGACAAGCTACTGGAGACCGGTTTCTGGCATTTCAGCCTTCTTCGGCCCGGCTTGCTTGAATCCTGATGGAGCAGTGAGAAAGGGACTCATGTCTGAGTATACCCTGCCACACCTATAGTGGCCAAAAACGATTTAGAAAAGGGGGGTGGTGATGAACAGAGTGTCTGAGTTAAGCAGACCACTCTTACCCAGTCCAAAGATCAGGGCTTGATCCATCGCCGTTATTTATCTCACTGCCCCATCCCAGCTCAGAACCTGGCTATATGCAAATCAGTCTGTCCCTGGCCCAGTGCATCATGGGAACAGGGCAGACTAAACTACCAAGCCAATTCTTCACCAGAAAGGAGACAAGCTACCGGGGACCGGTTTCTGGCATTTCAGCCTTCTTCGGCCCGGCTTGCTTGAATCCTGATGGAGCAGTGAGAAAAGGACTCATGTCTGAGTATACCCTGCCACACCTATAGTGGCCAAAAACGATTTAGAAAAGGGGGGTGGTGATGAACAGAGTGTCTGAGTTAAGCAGACCACTCTTACCCAGTCCAAAGATCAGGGCTTGATCCATCACCGTTATTTATCTCACAGCCCCATCCCAGCTCAGAACCTGGCTATATGCAAATCAGTCTGTCCCTGGCCCAGTGCATCATGGGAACAGGGCAGACTAAACTACCAAGCCAATTCTTCACCAGAAAGGAGACAAGCTACCGGGGACCGGTTTCTGGCATTTCAGCCTTCTTCGGCCCGGCTTGCTTGAATCCTGATGGAGCAGTGAGAAAGGGACTCATGTCTGAGTATACCCTGCCACACCTATAGTGGCCAAAGACAATTTAGAAAAGGGGGGTGGTGATGAACAGAGTGTCTGAGTTAAGCAGACCACTCTTACCCAGTCCAAAGATCAGGGCTTGATCCATCACCGCTATTTATCTCACTGCCCCATCCCAGCTCAGAACCTGGCTATATGCAAATCAGTCTGTCCCTGGCCCAGTGCATCATGGGAACAGGGCAGACTAAACTACCAAGCCAATTCTTCACCAGAAAGGAGACAAGCTACCGGGGACCGGTTTCTGGCATTTCAGCCTTCTTCGGCCCGGCTTGCTTGAATCCTGATGGAGCAGTGAGAAAGGGACTCATGTCTGAGTATACCCTGCCACACCTATATTGGCCAAAAACGATTTAGAAAAGGGGGGTGGTGATGAACAGAGTGTCTGAGTTAAGCAGACCACTCTTACCCAGTCCAAAGATCAGGGCTTGATCCATCGCCGTTATTTATCTCACTGCCCCATCCCAGCTCAGAACCTGGCTATATGCAAATCAGCCTGTCCCTGGCCCAGTGCATCATGGGAACAGGGCAGACTAAACTACCAAGCCAATTCTTCACCAGAAAGGAGACAAGCTACCGGGGACCGGTTTCTGGCATTTCAGCCTTCTTCGGCCCGGCTTGCTTGAATCCTGATGGAGCAGTGAGAAAGGGACTCATGTCTGAGTATACCCTGCCACACCTATAGTGGCCAAAAACGATTTAGAAAAGGGGGGTGGTGATGAACAGAGTGTCTGAGTTAAGCAGACCACTCTTACCCAGTCCAAAGATCAGGGCTTGATCCATCGCCGTTATTTATCTCACTGCCCCATCCCAGCTCAGAACCTGGCTATATGCAAATCAGCCTGTCCCTGGCCCAGTGCATCATGGGAACAGGGCAGACTAAACTACCAAGCCAATTCTTCACCAGAAAGGAGACAAGCTACTGGAAACCGGTTTCTGGCATTTCAGCCTTCTTCGGCCCGGCTTGCTTGAATCCTGATGGAGCAGTGAGAAAGGGACTCATGTCTGAGTATACCCTGCCACACCTATAGTGGCCAAAAAACGATTTAGAAAAGGGGGGTGGTGATGAACAGAGTGTCTGAGTTAAGCAGACCACTCTTACCCAGTCCAAAGATCAGGGCTTGATCCATCACCGTTATTTATCTCACTGCCCCATCCCAGCTCAGAACCTGGCTATATGCAAATCAGTCTGTCCCTGGCCCAGTGCATCATGGGAACAGGGCAGACTAAACTACCAAGCCAATTCTTCACCAGAAAGGAGACAAGCTACCGGGGACCGGTTTCTGGCATTTCAGCCTTCTTCGGCCCGGCTTGCTTGAATCCTGATGGAGCAGTGAGAAAGGGACTCATGTCTGAGTATACCCTGCCACACCTATAGTGGCCAAAAACGATTTAGAAAAGGGGGGTGGTGATGAACAGAGTGTCTGAGTTAAGCAGACCACTCTTACCCAGTCCAAAGATCAGGGCTTGATCCATCGCCGTTATTTATCTCACTGCCCCATCCCAGCTCAGAACCTGGCTATATGCAAATCAGCCTGTCCCTGGCCCAGTGCATCATGGGAACAGGGCAGACTAAACTACCAAGCCAATTCTTCACCAGAAAGGAGACAAGCTACTGGAGACCGGTTTCTGGCATTTCAGCCTTCTTCGGCCCGGCTTGCTTGAATCCTGATGGAGCAGTGAGAAAGGGACTCATGTCTGAGTATACCCTGCCACACCTATAGTGGCCAAAAACGATTTAGAAAAGGGGGGTGGTGATGAACAGAGTGTCTGAGTTAAGCAGACCACTCTTACCCAGTCCAAAGATCAGGGCTTGATCCATCGCCGTTATTTATCTCACTGCCCCATCCCAGCTCAGAACCTGGCTATATGCAAATCAGTCTGTCCCTGGCCCAGTGCATCATGGGAACAGGGCAGACTAAACTACCAAGCCAATTCTTCACCAGAAAGGAGACAAGCTACCGGGGACCGGTTTCTGGCATTTCAGCCTTCTTCGGCCCGGCTTGCTTGAATCCTGATGGAGCAGTGAGAAAAGGACTCATGTCTGAGTATACCCTGCCACACCTATAGTGGCCAAAAACGATTTAGAAAAGGGGGGTGGTGATGAACAGAGTGTCTGAGTTAAGCAGACCACTCTTACCCAGTCCAAAGATCAGGGCTTGATCCATCACCGTTATTTATCTCACAGCCCCATCCCAGCTCAGAACCTGGCTATATGCAAATCAGTCTGTCCCTGGCCCAGTGCATCATGGGAACAGGGCAGACTAAACTACCAAGCCAATTCTTCACCAGAAAGGAGACAAGCTACCGGGGACCGGTTTCTGGCATTTCAGCCTTCTTCGGCCCGGCTTGCTTGAATCCTGATGGAGCAGTGAGAAAGGGACTCATGTCTGAGTATACCCTGCCACACCTATAGTGGCCAAAGACAATTTAGAAAAGGGGGGTGGTGATGAACAGAGTGTCTGAGTTAAGCAGACCACTCTTACCCAGTCCAAAGATCAGGGCTTGATCCATCACCGCTATTTATCTCACTGCCCCATCCCAGCTTAGAACCTGGCTATATGCAAATCAGTCTGTCCCTGGCCCAGTGCATCATGGGAACAGGGCAGACTAAACTACCAAGCCAATTCTTCACCAGAAAGGAGACAAGCTACCGGGGACCGGTTTCTGGCATTTCAGCCTTCTTCGGCCCGGCTTGCTTGAATCCTGATGGAGCAGTGAGAAAGGGACTCATGTCTGAGTATACCCTGCCACACCTATAGTGGCCAAAAACGATTTAGAAAAGGGGGGTGGTGATGAACAGAGTGTCTGAGTTAAGCAGACCACTCTTACCCAGTCCAAAGATCAGGGCTTGATCCATCACCGTTATTTATCTCACTGCCCCATCCCAGCTCAGAACCTGGCTATATGCAAATCAGTCTGTCCCTGGCCCAGTGCATCATGGGAACAGGGCAGACTAAACTACCAAGCCAATTCTTCACCAGAAAGGAGACAAGCTACCGGGGACCGGTTTCCGGCATTTCAGCCTTCTTCGGCCCGGCTTGCTTGAATCCTGATGGAGCAGTGAGAGAGGGACTCATGTCTGAGTATACCCTGCCACACCTATAGTGGCCAAAAACGATTTAGAAAAGGGGGGTGGTGATGAACAGAGTGTCTGAGTTAAGCAGACCACTCTTACCCAGTCCAAAGATCAGGGCTTGATCCATCACCGTTATTTATCTCACTGCCCCATCCCAGCTCAGAACCTGGCTATATGCAAATCAGTCTGTCCCTGGCCCAGTGCATCATGGGAACAGGGCAGACTAAACTACCAAGCCAATTCTTCACCAGAAAGGAGACAAGCTACCGGGGACCAGTTTCTGGCATTTCAGCCTTCTTCGGCCCGGCTTGCTTGAATCCTGATGGAGCAGTGAGAAAGGGACTCATGTCTGAGTATACCCTGCCACACCTATAGTGGCCAAAAACGATTTAGAAAAGGGGGGTGGTGATGAACAGAGTGTCTGAGTTAAGCAGACCACTCTTACCCAGTCCAAAGATCAGGGCTTGATCCATCACCGTTATTTATCTCACTGCCCCATCCCAGCTCAGAACCTGGCTATATGCAAATCAGTCTGTCCCTGGCCCAGTGCATCATGGGAACAGGGCAGACTAAACTACCAAGCCAATTCTTCACCAGAAAGGAGACAAGCTACCGGGGACCGGTTTCTGGCATTTCAGCCTTCTTCGGCCCGGCTTGCTTGAATCCTGATGGAGCAGTGAGAAAGGGACTCATGTCTGAGTATACCCTGCCACACCTATAGTGGCCAAAAACGATTTAGAAAAGGGGGGGTGGTGATGAACAGAGTGTCTGAGTTAAGCAGACCACTCTTACCCAGTCCAAAGATCAGGGCTTGATCCATCACCGTTATTTATCTCACTGCCCCATCCCAGCTCAGAACCTGGCTATATGCAAATCAGTCTGTCCCTGGCCCAGTGCATCATGGGAACAGGGCAGACTAAACTACCAAGCCAATTCTTCACCAGAAAGGAGACAAGCTACCGGGGACCGGTTTCTGGCATTTCAGCCTTCTTCGGCCCGGCTTGCTTGAATCCTGATGGAGCAGTGAGAAAGGGAATCATGTCTGAGTATACCCTGCCACACCTATAGTGGCCAAAAACGATTTAGAAAAGGGGGGTGGTGATGAACAGAGTGTCTGAGTTAAGCAGACCACTCTTACCCAGTCCAAAGATCAGGGCTTGATCCATCACCGTTATTTATCTCACTGCCCCATCCCAGCTCAGAACCTGGCTATATGCAAATCAGTCTGTCCCTGGCCCAGTGCATCATGGGAACAGGGCAGACTAAACTACCAAGCCAATTCTTCACCAGAAAGGAGACAAGCTACCGGGGACCGGTTTCTGGCATTTCAGCCTTCTTCGGCCCGGCTTGCTTGAATCCTGATGGAGCAGTGAGAAAGGGACTGTTGTAAATATTTTTGTCCACCCTTAGCGTGGAAGGGTATTCTCAGATGTGAGACCCTTGCTCATTGCACCATCAGGATTCAAGCAAACCGGGCCGAAGACGGCTGTAATGCCAGAAACCGGTCCCCGGGAGCTTGTTTCCTTCCCAGTGTAAGAATTGGCTTTTGTAGTTTGGTTTGCCCTGTTCCCATCATGCACTGGGACAGGAACAGACTAATTTGCATACAGCCAGGTTCTGAAACTGGGATGGTGCAGTGAGCTAAAAAACGGTGTTGGATCTAGCCCTGATCTCTTGACTGGGTGAGAGCTTTCTGCTTAATTCAGAGACTCTGTCCCTCACCACCCCTTGTTGTAAATATTTTTGTCCACCCTTAGCGTGGAAGGGTATTCTCAGATGTGAGACCCTTGCTCATTGCACCATCAGGATTCAAGCAAACCGGGCCGAAGACGGCTGTAATGCCAGAAACCGGTCCCCGGGAGCTTGTTTCCTTCCCAGTGTAAGAATTGGCTTTTGTAGTTTGGTTTGCCCTGTTCCCATCATGCACTGGGACAGGAACAGACTAATTTGCATACAGCCAGGTTCTGAAACTGGGATGGTGCAGTGAGCTAAAAAACGGTGTTGGATCTAGCCCTGATCTCATGACTGGGTGAAAGCTTTCTGCTTAATTCAGAGACTCTGCCCCTCACCACCCCTTGTTGTAAATATTTTTGTCCACCCTTAGCGTGGAAGGGTATTCTCAGATGTGAGACTCTTGCTCATTGCACCATCAGGATTCAAGCAAACCGGGCCGAAGACGGCTGTAATGCCAGAAACCGGTCCCCGGGAGCTTGTTTCCTTCCCAGTGTAAGAATTGGCTTTTGTAGTTTGGTTTGCCCTGTTCCCATCATGCACTGGGACAGGAACAGACTAATTTGCATACAGCCAGGTTCTGAAACTGGGATGGTGCAGTGAGCTAAAAAACGGCGTTGGATCTAGCCCTGATCTCTTGACTGGGTGAGAGCTTTCTGCTTAATTCAGAGACTCTGTCCCTCACCACCCCTTGTTGTAAATATTTTTGTCCACCCTTAGCGTGGAAGGGTATTCTCAGATGTGAGACCCTTGCTCATTGCACCATCAGGATTCAAGCAAACCGGGCCGAAGACGGCTGTAATGCCAGAAACCGGTCCCCGGGAGCTTGTTTCCTTCCCAGTGTAAGAATTGGCTTTTGTAGTTTGGTTTGCCCTGTTCCCATCATGCACTGGCACAGGAACAGACTAATTTGCATACAGCCAGGTTCTGAAACTGGGATGGTGCAGTGAGCTAAAAAACGGTGTTGGATCTAGCCCTGATCTCTTGACTGGGTGAGAGCTTTCTGCTTAATTCAGAGACTCTGTCCCTCACCACCCCTTGTTGTAAATATTTTTGTCCACCCTTAGCGTGGAAGGGTATTCTCAGATGTGAGACCCTTGCTCATTGCACCATCAGGATTCAAGCAAACCGGGCCGAAGACGGCTGTAATGCCAGAAACCGGTCCCCGGGAGCTTGTTTCCTTCCCAGTGTAAGAATTGGCTTTTGTAGTTTGGTTTGCCCTGTTCCCATCATGCACTGGGACAGGAACAGACTAATTTGCATACAGCCAGGTTCTGAAACTGGGATGGTGCAGTGAGCTAAAAAACGGTGTTGGATCTAGCCCTGATCTCTTGACTGGGTGAGAGCTTTCTGCTTAATTCAGAGACTCTGTCCCTCACCAACCCTTGTTGTAGACAAAAGAAGTAGTCCCCTCCCATTGCAACCGCCGCCTTAAATGGCATAAGGTTGCTGATCAGGAGGATAAACTGGCTAATATCAGTGAGCTCATCGAGCAGAAATCAATTGAGCTCGAGGGGATCAGTGCTGACACAGAGATTTTAGAGCCCTCTCCTCCAAATTTTATCAGAGGATGATTGATAGCTTGGGAGAGTTCTTCGCCACCCCGGACCCTAGCAATCAGAGTACCTATAACAAACAGCTTCTCAGGCCTTCAAACCTGTGGTACTCAGATGTTTGCAGGGAAAAGAGGCGCAGCCTCTCCTTGGCTCTAAAAACGAACAATCCTCCCCTGGTTAGACTAGCGAGAAAAGAGTACCCTAGTGCCGTCTAGCTTGCTAAGCGTAATTGGGAAGAAGACCATTGGCAGGAACTCAAAACCGCCTCTTTTTTAAAAGATTCTGCAGTATTTTGGGAAATACTTAATAAAGGTGGCCGGAAGGGATCTGATCTGATTCCTAATCACATTACGGAACACGAATGGCACGGCCGTTTTCTTGCTCTGTATTGTGATGCTGAAACAACCTTGGCACGGTCTAACGGATCTTTCCCAATAGTAGCTGTGCATTCTAGTTCAGCCTACCTGTCAGAGGGGGTGAACTTAGAAGAGCCCTTTGAGCTCAACGAGGTTTCATCTGCCATAGCTGGGCTAGCGGCGGGTCCTGACGGCCTTCCTGGTGATTTAGTCTTGCGAGAAGCAAAAGTGTGGGCTGACCTCTTCCACCCCATGATGAACCTGATAGCTAGAGGCCATCCCGTTCCGGACTCCAGGAAAGGGGCAGAGGTGGTCACGATATACAAAAAGGGTAATAGGGAGGATCCTGCCAACTACAGGCCGATTAGCTTAATCGACGCAATACAAAAGGTGGTTGGCAGGGTCCTCCTATCAAGAATAAGGTCTTGGATGGATGAAGCTAACGTCCCATCGCACTTCCAGGCGGGATTCAGGAAGAAAGTAGGGACGATAGATCAAGTGTTCGGATTCTGCACCCTACACTGGAAAGTGGTAACCATAGGGAGGGGTAGCTTGTAGCTTGTACCTGGCCTTTATCAATCTCAAGACTGCATTCGATCTGGTCCCCCGGGACAAGCTATGGCAAGTACTGCATGACCTGGGGATTTCTCCCATGATCCTTGATTTTACTAAGCGTCTTCATGAGGGGAACTATGCAAGAATCAGGTGGGGCAATCAAGGCCAGTTAACCGGAAGGGTGGCATTTAATAGGGGGTCCACCAGGGTTGTGTTTTGGCTCCAACCTTGTTCTCTCTCTTTGTAAATGGGGTGGTAGACCATTTGAGAGAGGTTCCATCTAGTGCCTCAACCCTGGTAGGACAGAAAACCCCCACCCTTCTATTCGGAGACAATACGCTACTGGTCTCAAAAACACCCTCCGGCCTACAGAAACTGTTAGATAGGTTTAGTCACCAATTGATGGCAATCTCCCCTTCCAAACATTTTAGGAACAGTATTAACCTAAATGGCACCCCCTTGGAAACTGTAGAGTCTTGTGACTATTTGGGGATCAGGTTGAATAACCAAATGAAGTGGAATACCCATGTAGCCAAGATGCTCCTTAATCACAGAGTGGTAGCGGGAGCCATTTTAAGGGAACAACAGCTCTCAACCAGTAGACCAGTAGGCCCGGCTCTCATGGTCTATGAGGGCAAGGCACTGCCTTCGGCGTTTTACGGTTTGGAGTTATGGGGATTTGAGGATGTTTGTGACATAGAGAGATCAGAGAATACGTTTTTTAGGGGTTTGGTATCTCTCCCTCTTTCTACCCCTCTGACACCGCTCCGTAGAGACCTGGGCAGGCAGTCCTTTACAAATATTGTTAGACTACGACCTCTATTGTGCTGGGTTAGCCTAAGAAGTACTCCCGAACTGGCCAACTAGGCGGTTGCACTGACCTTGGAAGCAAGCACTACAATCTTGAACCTAGGAGAAGAGATTGATTTTTTAGTCTCAGACCGCCTGCAGACCCTACGACCACGGAAGCAACACGAACAGCAGCCGAAAAAAGATCTGAATGCAACAAAAGGAGAAATAACCGCCGCAAAAAACAAAAAATCGCCAAAAAAAACAAAGCAGCAGTATTGGCGGCAAAAGAAATAAATAACAATGTCATCATCAACTTATCTGAGACAGTACTAACTGAGGCGGAGAAACAAATCCTCAGCTTGGGACTAACATATTGTCCTGTCTCTGACTTCAATTACACTAAGACTCGGGTCGATATATTTTGCTATATTCGTAAGCTCAAGCTAATTAAATTCTTCAACATCAAAGAAGGCTTGAAGGAAAACTTGGCTAATAAACCCAATACAACTGGTGCAAAGGGGACAATAGTTGTAAAAAACCCAAATGTTCAAGCGGGAGACACGCAAACTTTTCTAACAATGCACCAATTAGCTGTGCCCACAACAACCAACGATGAGCCATCCTCTACTCTATGGCACAAATTGCACAAATTGGATTGGGTATGAGTCCCTTCAAGCCCAAATCTAACTTCATACCAAACATGCCTAAGGACGCTATATATACGTTTCACGACGTCATAGTGGAAGATCTGAAACACCTTTATCACAAGGTAAAGCACCGAAAACGCTACAAAAGTCTAAAGGAACAGGAATACATGACTTTGGTTAAAAAATTGAACAAGAATCAAGAAATGATTGTGGCAATGGCAGATAAGGGAGGCAACGTGGTGATTTGGCCCCAAACAGATTATATACAAGAGGCCTCAAGACAACTAGGCGACGGGGCGTGCTACACAAAAACAAATATGAAAATGTAAAATGAAGCAAAAGAATCATTGAAAAAACTATTATACAAATGGAAGAGAGAAGGTATGTTATCCAAATGTGAACATGAATTTCTCCATGTCGAATCACTCGTACTTCCCAAACTATACCTATTACCAAAAGTACATAAAAAGACCGTTCCTGTACCTGGTCGCCCGATTATTTCTGCCATCTCCAGTGTTGCTGAACACATTGGGGAATACATTGATTATTTCCTGCAAAATATGGTAAAAACCGTGCCTACATACATAAAAGACACTGGCCACTTCATCAGCAAAATTAGAAATGTTCCCTGGAATGATGAATTCCTTTTTATAACACTCGATATCGAGTATCGAACATGAAACTGGTTTAAGAGCGTTAGAACACTTCCTGGGAACACAAGCTATTGACTGTTATAAACATAACAAAATGCCGTTGGAACTAACTACTTGGTGTCTTCATCACAATTTCTTTATGTTTGGCGGGGAGGTCTATTTACAACAACGAGGTGTAGCGATGGGTGCCTGCTTCTCCCCCAGCTATGCGTGTTTACACGTAGGCTGGTGGGAGGAGCAGGTACTCAAGCGCACCTATGGGGCTATAATGAACAGCAACGTAGTCCACTGGATGCGTTTTATTGACGATGTGTTTGTTTTGTGGAGAGGGGACAAATTGAGTGCGGAAAACGTTATCAAAAATATTAATAGTAATGACCAGAACCTTAAATTCACATCATTCATCAGCAATGTGGAAGCTGAATTTTTAGATGTTAAGGTCTTCATTCATGAAGGATAACTGGCCACTAAACTGCACCGCAAAAGCACTGCTGGAAACAGCATTCTTCATGCCAGCAGTGCTCACCCCAAACACATTATTGACAATATCCCCTATGGGGAACTTCTGAGACTCAAGAGAATCTGTAGTACTGAGATAGATTTCAGCAGATGTATGGAGGAAGCCTTAGAAAGATTCTGATGTAGAGGATTCAAAGAAAGTGTCCTTAAACAAGCCGTTGCCAAAACTAAAGTAAGATCCCGAGAATCTCTATTGGCAACTGAAATCACATCTGATAATATAGACATTATCTCGAACACAAGCACAGAAAAAATGGCCCCAAGACTAATCATGACTTTTAACAAGCAGGAAAGGAAAATAAGATCAATTGTGAAAAAAAGATGGCCAGTCTTAAAAACAGGTTTTGTCACCAAGATTGCCATAAGGACCTAACATAACATACAGAAAAGGCCCTTGCCTTAGGACCCAAATTAGCAGAGAATTCCCTGAACTAACTATAAAAGACAATTGGATGCTTCGACCAGGGTTCACCCGCTGTCCTAACTGCAGGGCCTGTAAATTAGGGATTAACACTAAAGAGTATCTCACACCGTTTAATCCCACCCCAATCAACATCATGGGATCCTTCAATTGCAAAACCGAATTTGTGGTTTATATCCTGAGATGCACCTGTGGTCTTAGATATGTGGGTAGTACCCGACTACAGGTACATGTCAGGATACTACAACACCTCAGAGCAATAGTTAACAATGACAGCTCTTACCCCGTGGCAAGACACTTTAAGGCAGTCCACAACAATAATTTACAATGTCTCACATACTATGTGATTGCCGCAGTGTCCAGACCCCGCAGGGGAGGTGATCGTGACAAAATGCTGAGAAGACTTGAATCCCAGATTATTCTGGAACTAGATAGTCGTTTCCCTAATGGTCTGAATACTACTGAGGACCTCCATGTATTCCTCTAACATATAGACCACCTAATATTGGTTAGATGGGTTTGGAGCTTCCTGCCTTAACCGCCTTCCCTACCTATGAGTTTCTGCAAGAAATATTTTATTTCTACTTTTTAACATTATTTTAACAGCACTAATTATGAATTAATTTTCTTGATATTTTTTTCTATTTTGTTATTTCTATCTTCCTCCCTTTGGATGGTAGATAGCCACTTAGTAGAGGGCACTACATATTACAAGACATAGACAAAGGGGCATGATGATAAGTAGTCCACATGCTAGATCTATTCTACTTTATATCTTTTTGCAAATTTGTTTTTACATTATTGAGTTGCACAATGTGCGATATTATGTACATGAGCCAACCACACACATGAGCATTTATGCAGAAATAACAAAGAACATGGTTATGTAACAGAACCATTCCCATTATATAGTGAAATTATATATGGGTTCCAAGAATTGTTTACAATGCGTGATTTTGCACAGTCTTCGATTGTTTACAAATATTTGTTTACAATGCGCTATTTTGCACAGTTATTGATTGTTTCCAAAATTTGCACTTTGCACATAGCACTTTACATGCTCTATGTTGCACTAAAAAAATCTCTTGCGTAATTTGCACACTTGGATTTCAAACCATTATTTGTTTTTTTTGTTCTGCTATTTTACATGTTGGCTGTACAGCATTTATGCAGTTATACTCTTTTTTAAATCCTGTATATAGCAACATATGTACTAAATTTAAATATTCATGTATTTTTAAAACGAATTGCAATTTTAAAATATATGTAGAAAATGTCAATAGAAAAAAGACTACTTAGCCTAATGTTTGTAGTATGTCTTCCACATCTATGGTCACAAGGGGTGTTGACGTAATGGGTTTGAAAAAAACGGGAGAAAAAATACATATAAACTGTGAAAAAATACTTATCTGACGATCTGTGAGCAAGGGCGGACGCCCGAAATGCGTCGGATCTGGTGGTTTGACGAAAATAAATAAACTGCCTAATATAAACATTGGAGTCGCGTGGTCTTTTTCTATCGCTGGCGAGGTGGTGGGAGAGACTACAACGGACCTATATATATATATATTCACTGAAAAAACCATAGGTTTGACACATGGTATAGTTAGCTGGAAATTTTACTGACATAAAACCAATGAAATTCCACGTTATAGTTAGTTGGACTCACTATAACTTGCGCGTGCAATGCACTGCTGATGACGTCACATATTACATCACTCATGACATGGTCAGTGACATCACTCATGACATCACTGATGACACCATCCTTGTGACATAGTGACAGACCTCCTTTCACTGTAATGTAACCCTTGAAACAAATATTCAAAAATAGAAACTAAATTTAAAAAAAAATGCAGATACCCATATCAGTTACAACAAGTAATTCAGTAATTCCACCATCTATATACACATCCACTCATACATATACTCACTCATCATATGAAGTGATACACCTATACATCCTGTTACACACCGACAATCATCGAAAAGTTACTCACACACATACTCACACGTGCAAATAAACTATTGAACATCCATTTATTTGAATATAGAGTTATACACACACTTCCACCTTACTTCTATTGAAAATTACACATATTTATTCTCTTAAACAATCACTTATAGAAACACATACTTATTTAAACAGGAACTCTTTCAATCTCTTACTCTCACATATACTCACTTATATACATCAATATTCACATATACTAGATTAAAACATATGTCGTTACTGATAAAGACACTAGTGAGACAGTCATTCACTCACTAACAAACACATATACACACTCATCCACCCATACACTCCTGCACATATGCTGTCTTCAAAACACATACAAACAGAGAGTCAGACACTCATGCATCTATGTGCTAAGTAATACCCCCACCAAACCATATAGACACTCATACTGATACTAAGAGAAACATCTAATAACCCATATACATACGCATGTAGCTACTTACCAACACATGTAGCCACTTATACACAAAGTGAAACACTAATATATATATTTAAATATTTACACATTACTCACTAATATTTATTTTTCAGAAAGACACATATTCACTGGATGGTGTCATCAGTGATGTCATCAGTGATGTCACTGACCATGTCATGAGTGATGTAATATGTGACGTCATCAGCAGTGCATTGCACGCGCAAGTTATAGTGAGTCCAACTAACTATAACGTGGAATTTCATTGGTTTTATGTCAGTAAAATTTCCAGCTAACTATAACATGTGTCAAACCTATGGTTTTTTCAGTGAATTTCATAGGTTTTTTAAATGCTACTTCCTAACTATAACGTGTGTAAAACCTATGGTTTTTTCTGTGAATTTCATTGGTTTTTAAAAAGCTAATTCAGAAAAATGTCGTGTATGCAACCTATACTTTTGGCAATAAAGTTCTGGCAATATTTTTTTCGAAAACAAGCCGTTTTCTTCACTGTTCAAGTTGCATAGACACTCCTTGTAAAGCAATACAGAATTCGAAAGTCTGTACCTTGCCTTTTTTTAAACACATTAAAATGTGTCTGTAAATAAAAATAGCCTTACTAAACTTTCGTGCGCGACCCGGTGTGCGCACTCTCTGCAACAGTTGTCAATAAAATGGATATCGCATTTCCAGGCTTTCGTGCGCGACCGAGTGCGCGCACCAGCCTATATATTTCGTAAAAACCTTGCGATTTGCACTTATTGAATTTCTTCATACACCCCTCAAAGAACTTATAGTACGTCAAAGAGACTGTACCTAGACTTCTTTTTTATTCTTATGAAACTTTTCAGTAAATGGAGCCGAATGTCTTTTTAAACTTTCGTGCGTTACCGGATGTACACACCTTAGTATTTTTTTTAGAAATATAAAACGTTTCATACTTTAACAATTGTGTGCTTAAATCCAGCTCAGAAGATATACAAAATCAGGATGGTAGTTGGTTCAACCCGGACCGTTTATTAGAGGTAGATCGTCCGACTCCACCGGAGGACACCCCTAATAAAAAGGACATATATATAAAATGCGGACTAGCCGCTGTACCGTGCTAGCAAACTATAACATATAAATCGTTAGAAAAAACAAAAGGAATCGAGCAAAATCAGTAGGCCACTGATGAGATCTTTTTTTGACCTCGCTAAAATAGAAAAATTAGGAACAACCCCTCATGAGAAATATGAAACTAGTGAGAGGAACCGAGCTCGACGCCATGATGGCTACAAGACAGCTCGGCTCCGCCGCCCACCCCACCCAAAATAACGACAAATATTATAAAGATACAGAACACACCAGCAAATTAACAGGGTAAAACGTTTTATTAAATAACTATTTACATGGCAGCCTACTGCAACATGAAAACAACACTTTCAATTGGTTCTTAATACTTTCAATTCTGGAATTTACACGCAGCACTCCACCCACTTCCCTCACTATCTTTTCTACTCTCAAGAGAGAACAACGTCCTACATCTTTCGGAAGACTTTGGTGAAATGGCTACCGTATCTCATTCATCTTCCGAATCTGACCAAAATGATCGACTACCTTTAATAAGAAAAAATAAATCTTTCATCTGGCAATTTTTCACTTATCCTGAAGATCAAAAGAAAGTGAATGCACCAAAAGTAACCTGCACGATATGTGACTTGGTTCTCTCAAGAAGAAATCCAGCAAAAAAATATTCCTTTTCCATACATACCATGGTGCGTCATGTCAAACAAGTGCACCCTCTGCAATTTGCAGAGGCAACGACAAGAGCCCTGGCCACGCTATTACCATTAGAGGTGGCCAGCACATCTTCTGATCGACGACCTGTATCCCCATCGAGCGCAGAGATGGACTTCAGATATTTAACTATATATGGTCTATAACCTATGGTTTTTTCAGTGATTTTCTTTGGTTTTTTAATAGCAAATATCAAAAGCTTTTTTGTGGAAAATGACTAAAATTAGGTATACATAAGCGGCGTTCATTTATGTTCACCACAACCATTGTTAAAAGTAAAGTGAAAGTCGCGAAACAGTAGCCACGCCATCTAGACCCTTTTAGGCCCCATCATGCACATAAGTAACAGCCATTTTCTGTGTCATGGCCTCTCTGCCCACTACCAATAGCCTATGATTGTTCGAAATTGGTTCTCTTTGGGTCATTCTCTGTTCACAAATAAGCATAAAGTCGCAATACTCTATTTAGTTTTTGCAGATAGTGAAGGATAGGTAGTGCACACTTTTGTCCCCTTTGTAACCCATCATGCCTATCTCTGCCCCGTTTGTTGGTAGTTGTTTCAACCCGGACCGTTTATTAGAGGTAGATCGTCCGACTCCACTGGAGGACCCCCCTAATAAAAGAGAGAGGAACCGAGCTCGACGCCATGATAGCTGCAAGACAGCTCGGCTCCGCCGCCCACCCCGCCCAAAATAACGACAAACACTATGCAAATATTATAAATATATACAACACACGAGCAAAGTAACAGGATAAAACGTTTTATGAAATAACTATTTACATGGCAGCCTACTGCAACATGAAAACAACACTTCTAATTGCTTCTTAGTAGTTTCAATTCTGAAATTGAACACCCAGTACATCCAGAGGTCATGTCTGACAAGTTGTGTGGGGGGATGCCTTGCTAATGCCGCCACCCCCACCACCTTCTGTAGGAAGGACTCTGGATATGCTTGGTCCCTGAGAGGCTCCGATGTCCCCGCCTTGCACAAATGTCATAAGTTCTGGATGTTGAGAGCCATACTTCAGGGTCTGACAAGTTGTGTGGGGGGATACCTTGCTAATGCCGCCACCCCCACCACCTTCTGTAGGAAGGACGCTGGATATACTTGGTCCCTGAGAGGCTTCGATGTCCCTGCCTTGCACAAATGTCATAAGTTCTGAATGTTGAGTGCCATACTTCAGGGTCCAAGAAACGCGGACTCGGAGGGGGTGCTTGGCTCCTGCCCCCTCCCCAAGTCTTGTTCCCCTGGTATGGCCTGAGATCCCCCCGACATAGGCGGCCGGCTCCCGGGGTCAGGCGGAACTTCTTGCCTTTTGATGCCTCTTCCATTCTCGACCTTGTCCCACAATCCGTTTGACCTGAAGACACGTCATGCGGTGCCCTGGTCCGACCATCACATATACCTGCGCCAGGAGACGGCGTGGGGTGCACTGGAAGGGAGAGGCGGCGCGAACGAGCCTCTCCCACCTCACCAGGTGGAGGTTTCTTAGCTACACCCCAGCGCTTCACTCGGCCAGCTGAGTTCCGCCTGCTCCTGCGGCACAGTGCCTCGCTCGGCCAGCTGAATTACGCCTGCTCTTGCTATTACACCGTCTCACCCGCCATCCGGCTGAATTGCACCCACTCTTCCGATACAGCGACAGGCGGCTGCCACGGAGCTCAGGAAATGGCGGTCGGCTCCACAGACTTGGGCCTGGCCTGCAAGGATGGCTCTGGGCAACCCTGGAACTCGGACGCTTGACTGCTAGGGCATGAGCCCCATTCCCAAAAGCGTCCCCTCAGCCTTGAAGATTCTACAAGAGTCACCGAGGCCCCCGACTCCTGCAGACTTCCGGTGGGGAGCAACTGCCATGATTGCTCGTGGAATGGCCACGACGTAGCCACGGGGTGCTCTCATGCTGACGCCAGCTTCAGTCTGAAACATCCAGAAACACTGTAGACTACCAATTCGATCAGTTCCGGTGGAGCCCCAACGACGTATCGCGTTGTTGCGTAATCCGTCATATGACGCGCCGCGTTAACGCACCCGGAAGTGCTCCGGTGCGCGAGGCACGAAGCACAGCTTCCCAGAAGCAATGCGGAGCGCGTAACGTAAGCATTTACATTTCAGTTGGTTCTCCCTCACAATATTTTCAATGTCACATAAAAGTCACCCATCACCCACTGCCATCTCTGGCTGTTTCCATGGTAACACCTCATTCTGCACCTGGCTGAAGGCACAGGTCAAAAGTTCATATCTCAACGTTCTACAGCAAAGTAACAACACTGTTTTCCCTCCAGAAACACCTGCCAATCCACAGCTCTGGTACATGTCTTTTTTTTTCACACCCAATAGTACTTTTCGTTTAACATAAACATTAACATGCAACGTACTGTTCAATCTCCACTTCTTACAATCAACCAATCATTTTTATTTTTTAAACCACACCCAGCCTCTTCCTTTTTCTTTATTTAGAATTTCAACTTCTAACTACCATTCCACTTCCAGAACCGATCGGAGGACGACTACAAATCCCTTGAAAATGAAGGTCTGGCTAATAGGACACAGTTATATTCACTGGAGTGAAAAATATGCAGTAAGCAGACGAATTTGCAACCTCAGCTTACCAAATGTACACATAACATGGATTTCCAAAAGAGGATTGAAATGTGACCAATTGATTCCATTGGTGAAAACTTTTATGCATCTCCCAGAACCAGACCTTATAATTGTGCACTGTGGTGGGAACGATCTAGGCACAATCACTGGGGTAGGTCTGGAAATGCTTCTAAAAGACACCTTTCGGCAATTGATGACACTTTTTCCTCGATCTGCCTTGGTATATTCCAATATATGCCAAAGACAGAAATGGAATTGGTCCAATCAACATTGTGCACAATTTGAGAAAGCAAGGAGACATGTAAATAAATCTGTTTCTGCGTCCCTCAGAGATTATAGCATGGGTTCTATTTACCACAACAACTTGCGATACCACATGCAAGACGTCTATAGGAGAGACGGTGTTCATTTCACGAATGAGGGAAACAGAATCTTCCTCTGCAACATCAGGCTCTGCATCGGTACTTACTTATAAATGCAGAAAACACTCAATTAACACAAGGGCTCTTTTCAGACCCACCTTTTATCTAAGCACTCAAACTACTGATTTATCTCCATTTTCACACTCTAGTAAAAAGGTGTGCGCGACCGAGTGCGCGCACCACGCAACTTTAAAAAAAATATATATATATATTTTTGCCTTTAAGGGCCTTACTGCACACCCTGAGAAAACCTACGCAGCAAAACAATCTCTACCTTCTCCCCTTTCCATATTCCAACGCTTTGAAATCAACAATATATTTACTCGCAATGACAAAATGGCGGTCAACACTTCCTGATTTCCTTCGAATCGAACGTTAACAGACGTCACGCAGCAAAATTCCGCTCGCGCGCGCAGCCGTTTGGGTGCGCGCACGTGTGCGCGCGTATAGATATATAATTGACTTTAACTTTAATTTCCTCAGCAACTACTGAACGGATTTACACCATTCCAAAAAAAGCGTAATCTGCGAGCCGGACTGTACAGTTTTGCCAAATTTCTTATAAATCCATTCACCCGTTCGACCTGTAGCCGAGTCTAAAGGTCCTATGGAAAATAACACGGAGAAAACACGTTTTGGGACCCCCCTTTTATCTCAGCCCCCACTTGACCAATCCCCCCCAAACTTTAAGGGAAGGAGCGCAGCGGACCGAGCCATCTTCTTTGAGAAATTCGCTAAGATTCTTCAACCAGGGCCAAAGTTATTCCAAATAGAATGTTGAGGATTTCCTATGGAAACTAGGTCCTAACTATAACTACCTACTGGCGACCGCCAGTAGGTAATATATATATACACACATATATATATATATATATATATATATATTCACTGAAAAAACCATAGGTTATAGACCATATATAGTTAGGGATTTGCATTTACAAAACCTTATTTTACTCGCATAAAACCATTGAAATTCCATATATAGTTAGTTGCGCTAACTATATATCGCGCACCCGCAATCCACTGCTGATGATGTCACATATTACATCATTCATGACATGGTCAGTGACATCACTGATGACATCACTGATGACATCTCAAATGACATCACTGATGACATCTCAAATGACATCACTGATGACATCACTGATGACATCTCATTTGACATTACTGATCACATCACTGATGATATCATTCATGTGATAATACGATGAACCTCTTCAGACTCTAATATAACCTTAGATACAATCAGTGTAAACAGACACTCACAGACTGTCACTCATCCATGGAGTTACTCACACACCTAGTCAGTCATGCAAAGAATCAATCACACCTCCATTTCCTCAACTATACAGTTATACAAACTTTACTTATTCAAACATATACTAACACATATTTACTCTCTTATACAATCCCTGATACAAGTTCACAATGATCCATACAGCCACTCACACATTCACTGGCTCTTATGCACAGTTATTTATATATGTCAACTCTCACATGTACTGTGTTTTACATATGTACTTACTTTGACATGTAGCACTGAGATATCCATTCACTCACCAATACACTCATGCACACAGTCAACCGCCCATACAGCTGTTTCCACATGCACTTTTGAACCCATACATCTAGTGAATCCACTGCTCACACATCTATGCACAGAGTCATACACCTCCCAGCCACCCACACACACACTCAGTCTCCCATACAAATACCTGGGCAACCAATCAATAACCCATATAGTTACTCATATAGCTACGAATCAACATATGCAGCAGTTTGTAGAACAACAGACATAATGATGCACAAATTAAGACAGTTTAGTCACTAACCCATGCACTCAGTGAGACACATTTAATCACTCACTCATACAGTCAGTCATGCACCTACTAAATCCTTCATCCAGAAACTTATACATCCACTCATTCTTCAATATGTAAGACATATTTTAACTTTACAGAAACATACAGTCACTGGATGTTGTCATTAGTGATGTCATCAGTGATGTCACTGACCATGTCATGAATGATGTAATATGTGACATCATCAGCAGTGGATTGCGGGTGCGCGATATATAGTTAGCGCAACTAACTATATATGGAATTTCAATGGTTTTATGCGAGTAAAATAAGGTTTTGTAAATGCAAATCCCTAACTATATATGGTCTATAACCTATGGTTTTTTCAGTGAATTTTCAAGGTTTTGTAAATGCAAATTCCTAACTATATATGGTCTATAACCTATGTTTTTTTCTGTGAATTTCATTGGTTTTTTAAAAGCTAACATCTGTAGCTGTAAAATGTATTCTTCTTTAAATCTTAAAATATATTTTAGATGTTTATTAATAATTTTTTTTTTAATATTTTTTTTCTTCGCTTCTAGTTCGCGAACCGGGAAGCTTTCCGTTAGCTCATCTTGATGCCGCGACTTAGTCCGCGAACCGGTCAACGTTACGTTAGCGGAACTGTGACGCGTCGCGGAAGCGCGACGTATCACGTTGTCGCGTAATGCGTCTAATGACGCGCTGCGTTAGCGCTCCCGGAAGTGCTCCGGACCGCGAACCGGAAGCGATCCGGGACGCAGCGCGCACCGCGTAACGTAAGCGGAACAGGTCATGTGACTTGTTTATCAAACTTTTCATTGGTTCATTTCACTTTTGGTTTCCAAATGATGTATGACTAGGTCATGTGACCTAAAAATAACACTTTTCATTGGTTCAGAACTTTTGCTTTTCCCAAATCATGTAAACCCCTCCTTCTTTCCTCACTCTGACTTTCATCTTGGTGAGAGAAAGACCATTTACCTATAATTGAGCAATGGCTTCTGTACTTGCTGCAGCTGGTGGACCCCCACCACCACCTCAACCTCCTCATAAGAAGAGAGGACCACCAAGTCAATTTATCTCCAACAGAGAGGAGGAAGAGGAGGAAGAAGAAGAAGAGGATACAGATACACCACAATTTATCCCGGAGTTGCCCCGTGTTTCAAAGAGAAAAACAAGTTTCATCTGGCAGTTTTTTTCCATCCCTCCAGGGGAGAAGAAGGTGAATGCGAAATATGCCACCTGCCTCATCTGTGATTACAGATTGTCTAGAGGCACAGAGAAGAAATATAGTATGGGCAACTATACTATGCATCGACATATGACCAGGTGGCATCCCTTAAACTACAGCCGGGCTGAGTTAAGGGACCTACAAGACAATCCCCCGACAACTCCTGTGGCCAGATCTACCTCATCAATGTCTTTGACAGGAAGAGAGGCACAGGAAACTGTGCCAAACATCCAGCCAAATTTTAAACATATGAGGTTAACTTGTATATATTGTGGTGCAATGCTGTCGTATGGGAACATGAGCATCAACTTGATTAATATGGTGTTCGAAAACCATAAGTGCCCTAATGCACCCAAGCAGTCATTTTTTTTTTGCTCCTGTTGAGCCGTTTTCAATGCCTGTTTTTTTGTTGTTTCCCCTCCATAAAAAACACAAAAAAAACATAAAACTGTTCTAAAAATACAAAAAAATCAAAAAATGTTCAGAAAAAAAAAAATATATAAAACAACAAAAACAAAAAAAAAAAGTTCTTTTCAGAACTACCTCCCCTTTCAAATAAAATTGCTAGAATGTTTATCACTCTGGCAAGCTCTATTTCTTTTGGTTCGCTTCAAGTTCGCTGACCGGTTCGCGAACTGTAAGCGAACTAAAAAAATATTTTTTTTAAAAAAAGAAGAGTTAGTATAAGGGAAGTAAACAGAGAATAATGTAAAAAGAAAGACAGCTATAGAGAGTAAATGAGAGATAGTGTCAGTGACATCATCAGCAGTGCATTGCGGGTAAAAAGAGTAGAAAACATTTACCTTATAATTCTTGTTACCTTTTTAAAATATTTTTTCATACTTTCAATCTGTAAAACAGAGAACAAACATTTCCAAAAATATTAAAACATGTATTTAAAAATTAGAAAAGACAAGGGAAAAGGTTCAAGAACAAACAGTTTTTCAACAACTTTGACATTTACAGAAGTCTCTGCTTCTCTACGTCCCCTACACAATCCTAAATATATATATTTTAAAGAAACTGTATCTTGATGTTGATGAACTGAGGCCTATTTTGGAACATGGTGCTTTTTTTGCACTGCTAATGTCTCACAATAGTGATGCAATTGCAGCGCAAAAAAGATGTAAAGCCATCATAAAATTGTGTCTAACATTTTAAATGATTGTTTCAGGATGCAAATAAGATGTGTGCTTTCAACAGCTTTCTTTGAGGTGAGGCCTATTCATTTTTTTTTTTTTAAAAACAGTACCCAGAAGTACAGCACTGTAAGGATTAAAATTGACACTTACAGAAGACTCAGTTTCTCCATATCTACTTCACATTTCTAAATGTATATCATAAGTACAAAAAGCAAAACATTAATTATACATGTTAAATGGTTTATTTTTGCTGTTCTCAGAATGTATCAAATTTCACTTAAATCAGTGACTTGAAGGTATTCATCATGTAACAGCGGGGAAAAAAAAACCCAATCAAAATGATTGTGTTTAAAAAACCCATTCAACATAAGAAATCTGAATTCAAAACTCCTTAAAATTAACTTACTTTCAATGACGTCGAAGGATGTCCTATGAACAGCATCCACTGTGTTGTGCTATAAATATTGTCAGCCCGCCACTTTCTGAAAGAAAACCTCCAACGATTCGAAAAATATGCTACATACAAGAAAAGACTTCTCACATTCTACCACATGTTTCCACTTGGCCAAATCATGTTGCAGCTATTCACAAGTCTTGTAATTCTTCCAATCAAATCCCGTCATTTTCTATATTCGCAACTTTCAAAAAGAAAACATTCAAGATAATTTTCACAATCCTGGACTACTAATATCTTACCCTTCTTTGTCACTCATGTTCTCCTTTTCCTATGACACTGATACTGCTTACTATGAAGCAGACTTACTTGCATCAGGTTTATATAGTCGGATTTTACAAAATAACATTACAATTAAAAGTTTTGGACCAATAATCTAGACAGCATTGCAGACTTACATTCCCTCAACTTGATGAACCTTTTCCAATTCTTCATAGGAAATCTCGAGATTCTTTCTTTAAAATTTTGGTTTTAAAAACACCAGGTAAGAATTTTTAAGGTCAAACGGCAATTTTTTTTTGAAACTTACAACGGAATCATTGCAGAATGACCAGCCGTTTCGAGACTTTAAATAAGCTGTATAATGTCCTGAAGTAGTTGAAGGACCATCGTGATAGATAATTGCTACAGTTACAAAAGTCCTTCCTGATATTGAAAGCTGAGAAGCCACAAAATTTTTTATTAAAGTTGACAATTTTGATCCATCAGGCCTACATCGTTGCATCATTAAAATGACATACTGGCCATATCTACGTATAAGTAATGTTGACATCATTTCAGATTTACATTGGCTACACTCCATGTTGTGATCAGCTGCATTTACTAGCTTATTAAAGGAGACTGATTTACTGTCTGGCAAAGTTAAATATATAAATCTTTCTGAGTCTACACTAGTAGTACTTGATACCCTACAATTCTCGCAGTCATGCTGCCATTGATAAGAAAGCCCAAACAGTTGATCTACATCTACACCCTCATCTTGCAATATATCAAGCATATACATTAAAAACTCCTGACAATCTTGCTGACTATTTTCAGAGAAGTCTGTTTGACCTGAACATTCATCTAACAGATAACGAACTTCAGACACACTTTCTACTTTTGTTCGATCAGTGCTACATTTCTCGAAAACAGAATTCAACAAACTGCATAAAATTTGTTCTGAATTCAACAGAATCTGTTCTTTTAAACTCTCTAGTGAAAAGAGAACATTAACCACTACATTTGCATAGCAGTTGACACCAGAACTGTTTTCAAATTGAAAACCAACAACATCTTCAACAGAATCCACTTTCTTTCTGCTAACAATTTTCGGTTCATTGACTTTTAGTCTTTTTGCAACAACCTCCCTACTATTACTGCTATTTCTACGTTTCCGGCCTACCACACGTTTCTCAAACAAAGGATATTGAGGCAAATGTGGCGCATACTCTCTTCTTAACCTATTGTATTCCTTAACACAATCTAGATCCGCACAAATGTTTCTGACATCACAGTCAATTAAGTACAATCCCGATAAAGTTCTAACTCGTGACAATGCCACATATGCCATACCCTCCTTGAACACAGAACTGCCAATATTCACCAATGCACAGTCTACACTTAAACCTTGCGATTTATGGATTGTCACCGCATATGCCAAGCAAACAGGAAACTGTTTACGGCGAACATATAAGTCTTTAACAAGCAAAAACCTAGCAGAACAACGACCAATTTGCTGTACTTCCTCAATGCCATCAAATTTAATTCTTAAAAATTCTATTCCATCTCTATTTCTGTATTTCTCAAAATCAACAACATTACCCATTGATCCATTTACCAGACCTCTTTCTACATGTAAATTCCTTCTCAAAATGATTCGGCAATTTAAACACACATTCAAAGTCTTTTCAAAACCCGCTGTTTTAGATATAGTCTTCTCTAATGAATCCAATTTTGATTTCAAATTGTCTGACAAAATAATTGTTGATCCCATATGCTCTAATTTGTCGATAGCTTCAAGTTTCACAATCTCTTGCTTTTCTAAATTCAACATTTTGTTGTTGAAGATGGCACATTCTGCAAGAGTCTTTCTTCTCAGTAATTTTCTGAAAAATATTCTCAGGCACAATCTCTTGTTTGGGATATAAATTTGACAGTAATCGTGCATGTAAAGCTTCTTTCCCATGCTCAGTCACTTTTCCAATTCTAATATCTTGTAGAATATTCTTGTAATCTTCATCCTTTGCCTGACGCATATTTTGATGCAGTTCTGCATAATTGAAGTTTAACCATATATTGACGTTGCCAATGCTCCCTAGGCACTTCCTGGTATCTTCATGCGTGAGTATTTTGAACACAGGTTGACCTTTTACTGGTGTCAGCTGCAGAAGATCTCAGAAAACAATGATGTGTTTCCCACCAAATAACACATCATATTCAGTTTTAAGTACTTCTTGCATTCTCAAATGCACAAAGGCAAGCATGACATTGGAAACCATGCTTACTTCGTCAATGATAAGTAGTTTCATTTTCCTCAAGACTCTTGAAACTTCACAGCAAGCATCTCCAGATAACTTGTTGTATTGTAATTTGTTGTCATGCTCCACCGGCAGCATCAGTAGACGATGCAAAGTAATACCTTTAATGTTATGTGCCGCCAGTCCAGTAGGAGCAGTGACAACACAAGACAGCGATGACTCAGTCCTTTCCTGCAAATAACAAGAGATTGCTTTAATGAGGAAACTTTTTCCAGTTCCCGCTTCTCCACTCACGTACAGTCGGACAGGCTTCAACGATGTACATGAGCACTTGTTCTTCTCATGACTTAATCCGTGCTCAATTTCCTTGGTAACTTCATCATATATTTTCCTCTGCTCAACGTTGAGTTGTTTTTCCAAGTCTTCTAAGTTAACTGAATCCTCCTGAGCATGTGCCATGGCTCTTTCTACTTCATTCATAGCAGTGGCAGCTTCATTTTCGATAATAGGTCCTCCAAGTGGATCTTGACTCAATGAAACAGAACTCTGACTGTCCTGAGAACTGTCTCTGGCAATCTCGGCTGCAATCGTTGCTTCCTGCTCAATTTCCAAAGTTAGCATTTCTTGATATTTAGAAAAAGCAGGACATTCTATGGACTCCTTGGCTGCATTGAAAGAGTCTTCGTAACAGAGAAAATCTCCAAGCAGTTCCTCTTCTGCACGCCAAGGCTTGAAAAGTTGCAAAAGTGCTAAATAAA
The DNA here is from genome assembly GCF_964263255.1 of Lissotriton vulgaris. Taxonomy (NCBI): domain Eukaryota; kingdom Metazoa; phylum Chordata; class Amphibia; order Caudata; family Salamandridae; genus Lissotriton; species Lissotriton vulgaris. Next base: position 52,452,675 of record NC_141699.1, on the reverse strand, counting down.
AAAACTCCTTTTTTTCTGGAGATTCACCACTCAATTTTCGATGGTTTACTAATTGGCATTTTCTTTGCTTGACCAGGCATCCCTCACTTCCAATTACAGCATACACTCCTTTCTCAATATCTTCTTTGATGTTCCTCTTGAATATATAATTTTGGAGAACCTCATATAGACAAACATTCTCAAGGTGACTGCTTCGATTTGGATAATATGTATCCAACATGTTGGTCTTCAAAATGTCGGTACTGTTTGGTTCCTTTTCTGCCAAATACTCAATTTCCCGGACAGGTTTTAGAACTCGATTTCGCGTTGCAGCAAGACCAAGACTCGCCCAAACGAGACTCCTGGATTTGGCATAGAGACTTGCTGAAGACAATCGGTCAGAACATTCGTAAGCTCCGATTTCTCGATGCGACAACATCTTCAGACTGAAACTGTACAACTTCTTGCTGAGGCTCTTTTCATGGGAAATGTCCTCCCACATATCCTTCAGTTCGGTCTTTTCTTTTTTGGTGATGTAAGATGTCACATACCGAGCCACAGCCATACAGTTGTCAGCCACAAACTGTATATCCATGTTAGCATTCCACATGGACAAAATCACTGGGTTGTAGTCATTGATGTACTTGGACTCTTCGTTCCTTTTCAAATTGTATGTATTCTTGGGTGATTTCCTCGTCACATTATGTCGCAGCGAAGACATCAAACTGTTCACTCTTCCTTTAGAAATCACCGGTCGTGGAAAGTTGAAACGACATTTGGTGTAGAACTTGTCCTTGTTTCTGAATTTACGACGACAGTACTTTCCACAACGATGGCTTTGGAAACGTAGAACTTGTTCTCTTAGACTTTTCTTCTCCGTTGCGTTAGGAACAGCACACGTAGAATACTGTTCGATGAAATTCATCACTAAGTCATCCGGATCTGTTCCAAATTTAGGTGCATCCTTGATCCACAACAACATATGTATATGAGGGGCACCTCTTGCTTGGTACTCCTTTCTCCAGAAGAAATCCAACACCTCTCCAAGAGGTGGATTCTTTTTATTTGTGATGAAAGACATCATAGCTTCAAATCTATGATTGAAGTACCTGCATACATTCACTGGATCCAAAGAACACAGTTCTCCAGGTGTCTTGAATTCAATGTTTTCAATATTTCCATTTGCCTCTCGTAGAAATTCAAGTAAGTCTTCCCAGCCATACTCGGCACAGCTCAGAGTGAGGAACCATGTTGGAGTTCCTAAGTTCCTCAGCATACATTTTAAATCACCATGACGACGGTACCAGTACTCATTAGTACCACGCTGACACGCCATGAGATTAATTAAGTGAGAATCCAAAATACTGTCTTGGACATTGACTTTATGCATAAAGTCACTTGCCGAGATGTTTCGCATCTGTATACCACTTTTTAAGATGTGGTTCACTGCATATGACAGTCCAGACAGATCGCTTTCAAACAGGAGATGAAACAAATAGGGAATGCATTGCCGAAACCTAGGATCTTCTGCATACAATCGTAAAGTCCGGTATTCAGACGCAGGAATTTGATGAGGTCGCTCATCATATCTTCCTCCTTGACCTGTGGGAAATAGCTGTGGGAAACACCGATCTTCCAAACTTTCCTCCCAAACACTAATGGGACTCCCTTTGGCTTGTTTCATTTGAAACAACTCAATAGCATTCCCCATGACTTCCTTGGAATGCAAAGGATGAACACTATAATGTTCATATATTTCTTCACTTTTAGAGGCCTCTACTTTCTCAATTTGGCCAGCACACAAATCGCTATCCTCTTCATCACTTACTTCCTCTTCTGCAACATATACATTCTTATAGTACTTATTATTTTTCTTCAAATACACTGTTGCCTTTTTGACTTTCCTAACATCCACTAAATCTTGCCATATTTTCTTATTCTTAGTCGGAACCCCATTAACCAAGATAACCAGAGGTTCCTCTTCCACTTTTTCTATTCCAATTGTGTTAATGTTTTTGTTCAAATCTAGAGGCAAATAAACAACTCTTCCCTTTAATCCTCTCTGTAAATCTGCTGGAGGCAACTTCCCTGTCTTTGGCTCCATTCTTACAATAGCCTGAAAGGGATGGATACTTTGAATCAAAATAGATTCATAAGTATTTAAATCCTTCAATTCAGAAGGAATCTCAACCAATTCCAGATTATTATGAACTGCCCTAGCAGGCATCTGGTTTTGGTTTAATTTATTACAACAATAAGTACACACACGTTGATCCGATCCCAAATCAAAATAATTTTCTACCATCAAGTATGTGGCAAAATCCTTCCATTCACTATTATTTTCCCTTTCACTTTTTGCATATAAATCCACTACCTTAGTCTGATTCTTATAATAAGTGCGTCGACAACATACACAAGTGAAATTAGGCCTCTCACTTGATTTCATCTGAAACGTGGCAATTTCCTTCTGAAAATTATCTGTACTGGAAACCTGTACATTATCTTCCATATTACCCTTGACTTCAGGGTCAATTTGAACATTCTCATCTTTACTACCAAAGTAACAAAACTCAATTTCTTCACAAATATTCTTCACATCTATTTCAGAACCATGCAAAAGAGCAGCACATAATTGTTTAAGCATAATTGCTGGACTCTTAGCATAATACAACATTCTCACTAATTTTCTCACTTTATTATGATGCACTGCTAGCATCCTGAAATGATGAAAAACACTCTGGCATACTCTCCTGGAAAGACAAGCCAGTGAATGACCACGCAAACCTGTCATTTGTCTCACTCTGCAAGGATCTAAACCTTGCAACAACTTCATTTTCTGCTTCAAACTTTTCTTATTAAATGTCCGTATAAAATCACAAAGCAAATTGATGGAAACCTGTCGCACACTGCAAATAGAACTACACTTCCAAATGTACACAGGACCCTTAGGACGTCTTCCTAAAACCTCATCACTTAGCGCCTCTTCTGTCTCTGTTGTCACAAGTTGTTCTTTTTCAACTGGACAACCATCCTTCACTTCATAAGCTCGACCACTGATGTCAACTGCATGCACCAAATCATTATCCTGAAAATAAGTCTCCTCATTAAAAAATGCCTCAGAACTTGAACTATGCATCCATTCTCCGGAAAAAACTTCACAAAAGTTAGTACGATTTACTACTCTCTTCCATCTACTTTTTGTTTTGAAATCAGAAATTACCTTGCTTAGTTTCCTAATTCTATTGATTACCAAAATAAACAACTTTCGCTTAATTTCAAAAGCATGATCAATAATTTTCTCTACATTTTTCTTCTTCTTATAAAATGCCGCTTTCTGTTGGCCTTTCTTTTTAATATTTTTCAATAAATTAACTAATATCCTATTACGGAACATTCGATTTCGAATGTCCCTAAACTGTTGTTTCCTTCTACTATCATGCACAGAGTTATCTCTTCCTCTACCAGTAACATTTGTGATGGGTCTCTCCTTTCCATTTAAATTACTTTTCTTTTTGTGAACTGAAACATTTTTTTGAGCAAAACTTTTTTTACTACAAATATTTCTTAAGAATGATTTCGTGCTCTTACCCGGACCTTTCTTGGTGTTTTGACAAGTATTTGGGGAAGAGGACTGCTGCAATAAAACATCATCCTGCTGTCTTTGACGTTTTCTAGCCTTTCTTATTCTACTTTTGGAAGGCATTTTACAAACTATGAAAGAATCTGCAGTTGAATCTGTGGAAAAATATAATATAAAATGTTATTAACCACTATTACCAAACAGTAAATAAATAACAGTCATCTAAAACTTAATGCCGTACTAATTATTTAACATAGCAAATATTTTCCACCAGCACTGCATCACAAAAATGACACTCAATGGTACAAAACAGGCATACAACACTCATAAATCACTCCCTAATATTTTAAATCATTAATTCAGGATGACGATAAGATGTAGCCTATCTAAAGATTTGTTTAGGCCCAGATCTTTAGACTGGGGTGAATGTGTGTCATTGATCCACATTCAGTCCATCACCTGTTTTGTTTATTTGAGGTGAGGCCAACACATGGTTGCAGATAAGATTATCACTGAAAAAAACCAAGGTAAAAAAACATGTGAAGGCCTACCAATGAAGTAAATCATTAAATTAAAACCAATACATTTCTGGAAATATGCACTACTAGTGCTTCATAAGATGTTTTGGGTCATATTTATAAGGCATTTGAGTGTCTAGTATGCTATTTTACGTTCTTCATGGTGCAAATTTATTGTAAATACGCTCCCACCTGCGGTTGGCAAATTTAGATTTTGATTATGGGAGTTAGATAGGCATGTTAATAATTTCCCAAAAATGGTGTATAACCCCAAACAACCTTTGAAGCAAATGCTCTTAGCCATGTTATCCACCTCCCATTGGATAACATGGCTAAGAAGTGCTCGCAAATGCGAAAAAAACCGGCCGCAATGCATGAATATCGCAGAAAAGTCAGCGATATTCATGCATTTTCCAGCAAATGCTCTTAGCCATGTTATCCACTTCCTATTAAATAACATGGCTAAGAACTGCTCAGGGCCCCATGAGGAACGCTTTCCATTTAAAAAGGGAAAAATAACATCAAAAACACTAAAATGCCTTCTAAATATGACCCCAAACAACCTATGAAGCTCTAACAGTACATATCCTGAAATTTAATTGATTTCAAAATTCGTTTTTAAACACAGCATATAAATCAATTGTATACCTGCATTCATGAAGAAATGACTAAAAATGTCCTTGAGACACATGATTGTGTTTTCTGGAATGCTCTAGCACCATTTTTGAGACACTATTAACATGGCTAGGTAACTCCCATAATCAAAATCTAAATTTGCCAAGCGCAAGTGGGAGCGTATTTACAAGACACTTGCCCCAAGAGGAACGCTTTCCATTTAAAAAGGTAAACATAACATCAAAGACACTAAAATGCCTTCTAAATATGGCCCCAAACAACCTATGAAGCTCTAAAAGTACATATCAAGAAATGTAATTGTTTATCACAAATGCGATTAAAAACAGCCGCAATGCATGAATATCGCTGAAAAGTCAACGATATTCATGCATTATCCAGCAAATGCTCTTAGCCATGTTATCCACCTCCCATTGGATAACATGGCTAAGAACTGCTCGCAAATGCGAAAAAAACGGCCGCAATGCATGAATATCGCAGAAAAGTCAGCGATATTCATGCATTTTCCAGCAAATGCTCTTAGCCATGTTATCCACTTCCTATTAAATAACATGGCTAAGAACTGCTCAGGGCCCCATGAGGAACGCTTTCCATTTAAAAAGGGAAAAATAACATCAAAGACACTAAAATGCCTTCTAAATATGACCCCAAACAACCTATGAAGCTCTAACAGTACATATCCTGAAATTTAATTGATTTCAAAATTCGTTTTTAAACACAGCATATAAATCAATTGTATACCTGCATTCATGAAGAAATGACTGAAAATGTCCTTGAGACACATGAAAGTGTTTTCTGCAATTCCCTAGCACCATTTTTGGGACACTATTAACATGGCTAGGTAACTCCCATAATCAAAATCTAAATTTGCCAAGCGCAAGTGGGAGCGTATTTACAAGACACTTGCCCCAAGAGGAACGCTTTCCATTTAAAAAGGTAAACATAACATCGCAGAAAAGTCAGCGATATTCATGCATTTTCCAGCAAATGCTCTTAGCCATGTTATCCACTTCCTATTAAATAACATGGCTAAGAACTGCTCAGGGCCCCATGAGGAACGCTTTCCATTTAAAAAGGGAAAAATAACATCAAAGACACTAAAATGCCTTCCAAATATGACCCCAAACAACCTATGAAGCTCTAACAGTACATATCCTGAAATTTAATTGATTTCAAAATTCGTTTTTAAACACAGCATATAAATCAATTGTATACCTGCATTCATGAAGAAATTACTAAAAATGTCCTTGAGACACATGAAAGTGTTTTCTGCAATTCCCTAGCACCATTTTTGGGACACTATTAACATGGCTAGGTAACTCCCATAATCAAAATCTAAATTTGCCAAGCACAAGTGGGAGCGTATTTACAAGACACTTGCCCCATGAGGAACACTTTACATTTTAAAAGGAAAACATAACATCTTAGACACTCAAATACCTTATAAATATGGCTCAAAACAACCTATGAAGCTCTAGCAGTACATATCCAGAAATGTAATTGATTTCTTAAATCGTTTTTAAAAGCAACATATCTGTTTCAGCTTACATAACAGACCATGGAATGGGCTCCATGTACCACAATAACTTGTGTTACTGCATGCCAGAATGTTACACCAAATATGCAGTTACAATTTCTCTATGAAACTAATTCTATTACTATATCACTAGAGACAAAACCACATTTTAAAAACACAGCTTTCTTCATCATTTTCTCCTTAAATCATACTATTCTCTATCTAAATTAAATAAATTTTTTCTCACCTTAGCAAATATTTTTTGAGTTTTGAAAACAGTCTAAGAAATACACCAAATTGTCTTCAGCAGAAGAAAAAGGATGCACTCCAAAGGCTGCAGCTATTGAAAGCACAGAAATACAGATATTCATTTCACATATCTCTCATATTAGCCAATCATACCTCTTCCCTCACTTTTTTCAAATCAAAACCCTTCCCCCCTCTGCCCTGTCTGCCTTGTTTCCATAGCAACCACCTCCTGGAAGACCTCTCATGTTTGCAAATTCACACAACAATGTTTCAATTGAACTCTGAACTCTCAGTGCACCTGCGTATCCAGTGCAATCTTTCATTAAATGTTTCTTCCTTGACCATTCAAATTACATGTTTCAAAGAACACATCCATGCACCCTAACTTTCTGTTTTCAGAAATGGAAATGCACCAATCACTGCTAATGAATCATTAGCATTGTAAATCCACAGTTTTTTTTCTTTAGAAACTCCTACTGTTTCAACTGCCCTTTCATTACCACACTTCATCTGACTGCAGAACAACCTTCTCCCACCATGTTTAAGGTCTGGATTGTTGGACATAGTTACATCCACTGGGCTCAAAGGTATGCTGAGAACAGAAATTTACCTAACCTCAATTTACAAGATGTGGAAATTAAGTGGTTGGGCCAAAGAGGATTAAAATGTCACCAATTGATACCATTGGTGAAAACCTTTATGCATTTGCCAAAACCTGACCTGTTAATTGTGCACTGTGGAGGTAATGATTTGGGCACTTTGACAGGGGTAGGTCTGGAAATGCTTTTAAAGGACACCTTTGAGCAATTAATGGCACTTTTTCCTCAAACTGCCTTGGTATATTCCAATATATGCCAAAGACAGAAATGGAGGTGGTCCAACCAATTTTGTCCACAAATTGAGAAAGCGAGGAAGCATGTAAACAAATCTGTTTCAGCTTTCATGAGAGACCATGGAATGGGCTCTCTGTACAACAATAACTTGCGTTACTACATGCAAGATATCTACAGAGGAGATGGAGTTCACTTCTCAGATGAGGGCAACAGAATTTTCATTCTGAATTTAAGACTGTGCATTGGTACCTACTTATAAGTACCTAAATGTACCATAAACCCAAAAGCTCTTCTCAGAGCTACCCTTCATCTGATCACTCACAATTATTATTTTTTTCTAACTTTTTTCATTAATTTTCCACAAAATTCGCTCCCCGGGGCGCTACCCGGTTCGCGAACCGAAAGCTAACCTCGCGGAATTTTTAAAAAAAATGTTTTTTTCCGCACATATAAACCTCCTCAGCCACCCTCAGAAAACCTAGAGGGTCAAGATAAGTCTACCATGACCCCTTCTACCCATTCTAAACATTATTTGCCCTCCATCTTGTATCTTAATGCGACCGAAACACAAAATGGTGGACTCCCGTGACGCTTAAGGTTCGCGAACCGGGCCGCTTCCCGGAAAGCGGTCCAAAAAAAAGGTGGGAAAGTAATTTACAGAAAAACGACTAGAGTCACTCTCACCAAATATAGATTAGCTCATACTACATAACAATCCCTTTCATTTTCACAAATTTGATTGAAATTCCATTTAGCCATGAAGCCTGTAGACCTCTCTAAGTACCGTGAGGTAAATTACTTCACAAAACACATCTGAAGTGTTGGAATTGACAACCAATGAAAATGTTACTTTCATTTTCTACTTTTATTACCTGACATTTGATTGGTTATATACCTGAATATATATAAAGGAAGAGAAGGAAACACAGCCATTTTGACTACTACTTGTTGTTGTATATATCATTTAGAATATCACTAATAACATCAACTTGTTTCTAAAGGTAAGTTGTTATTTTTAAAACTGAAGTATATTGTGCACTATAAGTAAATATGGTAAACTTTTTCAGATAGTTATATACTATCCCTCTGTAAGAGTTAGACATTGAGAAAGGCTTCTTTATTATAATTATGGACTGATTTAGGTTTCTGTGGTATAATTATGAATTTACTTAGGCTTCTTCACAGGCACTTTTTAATAGTACTACTTCACGCCTGAAACCATACAGTGCCCATAGATTACTTCTCTGTTATAAACTCACAAGTGCCTGTCTGAACTTAAACCCAACAGTGCCCTATCTCTACTGATATATTTATTTTTTATGCAAATTACAGCAATAAAATGGAAGGTGAGCAAAATGTTTCCTTCGAAATTGTTCTGGAGAACAACACAGAAAAAGTTATTGAGGACAATGATGACTCAGATTTCATGGATGAATCACGGGACCATGAATTAGTTCAATGTGTAGAATCTGTGGATCATTTACTTCATTATGATGACGGTCAAATGTTGGAACTTATGTTCACTGAACAAGAACACATATCAGACAGTGAAATGCTAGACGTTGTATTAAATTTTGAAAAACAATCCGAAAAATAAAATTGTATGTAATATTAAAAAATTGTTTGAGTCTTTAATCATTTTTATATGTAATTCATAAACTAGTTAAATGTTAGAAATGTTATTAAATTTTGAAACACAATCACAATAATAAATAATTGCTTAAAAAATAAAAAAATTAAAAAATAATCAACAAAACCAACAAATAATTAACATACAGTATTAGAAAAGTCTTTCATTCTTTTATCCATAAAGTTCGCTGCCCAGAACGCTTTCCGGTTTTTTTTTGGACCCTCCTAGGCCCTTTTTAAACCTCCACATAAAACCTAGGGGGTCAACGAGGATCTACTATGCCCCCTTATGGTAATTTCCCCCTTTGTTTTGGCCTCCTCTTGTCTCTCGATCCTACCGAGAGACAAGATGGCGGCCGCTCCGGACTGTTTAGAATGTTGACAGACACCGGAGGGCCAATCAGCTTCGCATCGCAAAGTTCCGATACGCGAAAGGTTCGCTAACCGGATCGCTGCCCGGAGCGCTGTTACAGATATATATCTTGATTTAAACGTTAATTTCTCAAAATCCACTGAAGCACATATATTGAGACCTAGCAAAGGCACATCGGGCTAACAGTCCCTACAATTTTGCCAAGTTTCGTGAAAATCCATTCAGCCGTTCGGGCTAAAAGTGAGTCCAACCGCCCTATGGAAATTAACATGGGAAAAACGCGTTTTGGGACCCCCCTTTTTTCTCGGCCCCCCCTTGACGAACCCCCCCCAAATTTCCAGGAGCTGCTCAGAAACAAAATGTGCCATTTTCCTGAAAATTTCAGCCGATTCTGTCCACAAACGCCAAAGTTATTAGACATAGAATTTTCAGAAATCCCATAGGGAAAAAATCCTAACTATATATACCTACTGGCGACCGCCAGTAGGTAATATATATATATATATATATTACCTACTGGCGGTCGCCAGTAGGTATATATAGTTAGGATTTTTTCTCTATGGGATTTTTGAAAATTCTATGTCTAATAACTTTGGCGTTTGTGGACGGAATTGGCTGAAATTTTCAGGAAAATGGAACATTTTGTTTCTGAGCAGCCCCTGACAATTTGGGGGGGTTTCATCAAGGGGGGGCCGAGAAAAAAGGGGGGTCCCAAAACGCGTTTTTCCCATGTTAATTTCCATAGGGCGGTTGGCCTCACTTTTAGCTCGAACGGCTGAATGGATTTGCACGAAACTTGGCAAAATTGTAGGGACTGTTAGCCTGATGTGCCTTTGCTAGGTCTCAATATATGTGCTCCAGTGGATTTTGAGTAATTTAGGTTCAAAAAAAGATATATATCTGGGCGGAGCCTAACCACACATCTGATCTGATTGGCTGTCAGCACTTCATCCAAGATGTGTTGACAGCCATCTTGGGACCAATATACATGATAGCACCTCATTAAAAAGCATTGTAGTTAATAGAGGGTTTTAGGACTTTAGTTACATTATAAATCATTTGTTGATGGTACCATACTCGTTTCAGGAACTGTGGTGGGTTCTAAGGTGATTTTACCATGTGAAAAAACCTTCTGCTGTGATATCATGAATATTGTTTGAAAGAAAACTAATATCTCATGATTTTCCCACAGTGGTTTGGAAGGGGATCTATAAGCTAAACTGAAAGCATATTTTCTGTAAATTCACATTATCTTTCTCAGTCATTTGAAAATGAAGTCTGACATTCTCAGTAAAACATGTACATCCAACAAGGACAGAGACTGTCAGTTGATTCCTTTGTGTTCTACTGCAGCCTCCTAGAGTGTTCTAAAGAACAACTAGAGCGCTAACAGTCCTACTTATTACAAAGGTATGGCACACCTGAAGCCATCTTGATTGGAATAAAGTGGTAACTCTTAAAACATTTAATTTAAAAAGAAACAACATGAGGGGGTATATTTTGCCATAGAAAGTATGATTAGTGCTGCAGAATGAAAAATTAGGGTACATTTTGAGTGACTTCTCAAATCCTTTTCTATTTCATTAAAACATTCTGACATGCTAGGGCATCCTGGCGCTTTGAACCCTGTTCTAACAACAACTTCAGCAACTAGCCTATCCTCGGGAAGAGGTGGGTTTTCAACGCCTTTCTAAAGGCTGGAAGAGCCTCAAGGCTCCTAAGGGATAGTGGCAGAGAGTTCCAGAGTTTGGCCGCCGCTACTCTGAACGATCGGCCACCCATCCTCACTCTCTGGAAGCGCGGGACTACTAACAGCTTGGATGACGAGGAGCGTAAGGCTCGAGCTGGAAGATACCAAGCAAACATTCTCCGCAGCGGGATAGGTCCCAAGCCATGAATAGCTCTGAACACTATGCATGCGGCTTTGTAGCGGACGCGAAGGTGAATCGGCAGCCAATGGAGTTCCTGTAGTGCTGCGGTAGACGAGCTGTAGTAGGGGCGGGAAAGAGCGAGTTTGGCAGCCAGATTCTGTACCCTTTGGAGCTTGCCCAGTAGTGTTACAGGGGCATCCAATAGTAGTGCGTTGCAATAGTCGAGTCGACTTAAGATAGTGCTCCGCACTACTTTGGATCTGGCTTGCTCAGGGAGGAGAGGTAGAACCTTACGCAACATCCGGATAAGCATCATGCACGTGGACGTGGTCTTATTAACGTGCAGATCCAGCTGTAAATTAGGCCCAAAAGTGACCCCCAGATTGCGCGCCGAGTGTGTGGCTGACACCGTCTCAGAGAAGGACGGGGGCCAGAAGTCGTCTGGGAGGTCCCTGGGGATTCGGTCACCGGAACAATGCAGAACCTCAGTTTTAGTACCGTTGAACTGTAACGAGTTCAAACGGAGCCAGTCCGCTGTGGCCTGCATACATCGGTGAAAAGTCTCCAGTGGGACCGCATCCTGTCCCTCCAGCGAAAAGACCAGCTGGGTATCATCTGCATAGTTAAATGCAGAGATCCCAAAAGATTTAATAAGCTGGACTAGTGGGCGGAGGTAGATATTAAAGAGTATAGGGCTGATGGCTGAGCCCTGCGGTACTCCTTGTCCTACTCTCCGCTCCTCTGAACTGAAGGGAGGGAGCGACACACGTTGTTGACGATTATCCAAGTAGGAAATTAACCAGTCCCTAGCCTTGTCTTTAACTCCACACTCCTCCAGCCTCGCTATCAAGGTTGGATGGCTGACCGTGTCGAACGCGGCCGACATGTCGAGCAGCACTAAAAAGGCTGCCCGACCACTGTCGACTCGCGCCCGCAGATTGTCAAGCACGGTCACTAACGCGGATTCCGTCCCATGAGCTGGGCGGAAGCCAAATTGCGTCTCATCCAGCCAGGTGTTTCTTTCCAAGAAGCCGGATAGAGTGCGGGTAACCAACTTTTCCATGATTTTAACTGGAAAAGGAAGCAGAGAAATTGGCCGGTAATTGGAGAGACAGGCAGGGTCCAGCGTAGGTTTTTTTAAAAGCGGAGATACCACTGCCTTCTTCCAACAACCCGGTACAATCCCTGTTTCAAATGACTGGCAACAGATGGAATGTAAAGGCTGGAAAAGTTCCTCCTGAAACAGCCTCCAGAGTTTTGGCGGAAGAGGGTCAAGAGGCGAACCAGATGAGATCGTAAGGGCTAGGCTGCTAAACTCCTCCAAGGAAGGCAGAGGAAAGCTACTCAGTTGGGGTCGACTGGCCTCAGTCGCCGGAGCTCCCAAACTGAGAGCCTGATCCAAGGAGGGCAGGGGAAGACTACTCAGCCGGGGTCGACTGGCCTCAAACGCTGGAGCTCCCAGACTGAGGGCCCGGACCAAGGAAGACGGGGGAAAGCTACTCAGCTGGGGTCGACTGGCCTCACTTGCCGGAGCTCCCAGACTGAGAATCTGGTCGGCAGGAGGCAGAGAAGAACTACTCAGCTGGGGTCGACTGGCCTTAGTCGCCGGAGCTCCCAGACTGAGGGCCCGGACCAAGGGGGGCGAGGGAGAGCTACTCAGCTGGGGTCGACTGGCTCACTTGCCGGAGCTCCCAGGCTGAGAGTCTGGTCAGCAGGAGGCAGAGAAGAACTACTCAGCTGGGGTCGACTGGCCTTAGTCGCCGGAGCTCCCAGACTGAGGGCCCGGACCAAGGGGGGCGGGGGAGAGCTACTCAGCTGGGGTCGACTGGCCTCACTTGCCGGAGCTCCCAGACTGAGGACCTGGTCCGAGAAGGGCAAGGAGAAGCTACTCAGCTGGGGTCGACTGGCCTCCCTCGCCGGAGCTCCCAAACTGAGGGCCTGATCCACGGGGAAGAGGGGAAAGCTACTCAACTGGGGTCGACTGGCCTCGTTGCCGGAGCTCCCAAGTTGTGAGCCTGATCCTGATATATATATATATATTCACTGAAAAAAACATAGGTTATAGACCATATATAGTTAGGAATTAGCATTTACAAAACCTTGAAAATTCACTGAAAAAACCATAGGTTATAGACCATATATAGTTAGGAATTAGCATTTACAAAACCTTATTTTACTCACACAAAACCATTGGAATTCGCATATATAGTTAGTTGCACTAACTATATATCGCGCACCCGCAATTCACTGCTGATCATGTCATATATTACATCATTCATGACATGGTCAGTGACATCACTGATGACATCACTGATGACATCTCAAATGACATCACTGATGACATCACTGATGACAAAATCCAGTGACTGTATGTTTCTGTAAAGTTAAAATATGTCTTACATATTGAAGAATGAGTGGATGTATAAGTGTCTGGACGAAGGATTTAGTAGGTGCATGACTGACTGCATGAGTGAGTGATTAAATGTGTCTCACTGAGTGCATGGGTTAATGACTAAACTGTCTCAATTTGTGCATCATTATGTCTGTTGTTCTGTAAACTGCTGCATGTATTGATTAGTAGCTATATATATATATAACATTTCTATGGCAAAATGAAACTCCTCATTTTGTTCCTTTTCAAATTAAATGTATTAAGTGTTACCACTTTATTCCAATCAAGATGACTTCAGGTGTGCCATACTTTTGTCATAAGTAAGACTGTTAGAGTTCTAGTTGTTCTTTAGAACACTCTGGGACATTCTGTCATTGGGCTATAGTTGGGCTACATCTGGCTGATATTTGGGCTACATTTGGGCTCTTTTGTCTCTGGTGGCCATCTTGGGAGACTGCATATCAGAATTTTTTTAATGAAATATAAGAGGATTTGAGAAGTCACTCAAAATGTGCCCTAAGTTTTTCTTTCTTCAGCACTAATCATAATTTCTATGGCAAAATGAACCCCCTCATTTTGTTCCTTTGCAAATTAAATGTTTTAAGTGTTACCACTTTATTCCAATCAAGATGACTTCAGGTGTGCCATACTTTTGTCATAAGTAAGACTGTTAGCGCTCTAGTTGTTCTTTAGAACACTCTGGGACATTCTGTCACTGGGCTATAGTTGGGCTACATCTGGCTGATATTTGGGCTACAATTGTTTTTTTTTTGTCTCTGGTGGCCATCTTTGGGCTACATTGGGCTACATTTGGGCTCTAACATATATATAGCCCAATGTAGCCCAATATATATTTTTCAAAGTGAATTTTTGTAAAAACCACTGGAGCATATATCTTGAGACATAGCAAAGGCACATCGGGCTACCAGTCCCTACAATTTTGCCAAGTTTTGTGGAAATCCATTCAGCCGTTCGAGCTAAAAGTGAGTCCAACCGCCCTATGGAAAACTCAATGTTAAAAACACGTTTTGGGACCCCCTATTTTCTCGGCCCCTGCTTGACGAAACCCCCCCAAACTTTCAGGGGACGCTCAGAAGCAAAATGTGCCATTTTCCTGAAAATTGCAGCCAATTCCGTCCATCAACGCCAAAGTTATTCAACATAGAATTTTCAGAAATCCCTATTCAAAAAAATCCTAACTATATATACCTACTGGCGACCGCCAGTAGGTAATATATATATATATATATATATATATATATATATATATATATATATATATATATGTTCAAAAGAGTTCCAAAGTAACAGTGCTCTCAGCCCACAAATCCACGCAACACCTCTCAAAGCTCCAAGAGTGTTTATTTAAACCAACAACATGTTTCGGCTGCGGACAGCCTTGTTCACGTTAGTTTTCAAAGTGCACAGTTTCCGATAAATAAAGTTTCATTTCATCATCATAGAAACAGGACTTGGTAATACATCGCAAAAATGTAACGTTTTCACATTTAAAATAGTCATATCCATGACAATCACATACTCTATTGTGTCGGGTATGGTCCAACTCATATTGTAACGAATTAATTAATGCATTACCATCGTGCATGATTAGTTGCAAAATGTGAAATTACGTGTTGGTCTTCAAAAGTAAATACAAAGAACTATGCTGTTAATTGCACAGGAGAACAAAAGTGTGTTTAAGGTGCCCCTATGCCAAGCATGCATATCGAAGTGATTATACATCAGCACGAGATCCACCGCCATGATTGTAGTTTAAACGGCAGCGCGGAACTACACGTTGCTGTGGGAACCGAGCGTGAAACAAGTGTATCACAGACCAATAGGGCCGCCGGGGTATGTACGGCCTGGAAAGTTGGAGATACGCTTCCCAGATATGCTGGCGTAGCCCAGATGCAAGTCAGTTGTGTATATGTGTGTGATACAGGGCGTAACTGACAGGGGCATCAAACCTCGTGATTTCACCGTGTTGCTGTAACAACCAAGTGTTTCAAGATCCCAGTCCTGTGCCAAACGTGTTGACAGGGACACAATGTAACATGAGTGGCAATTTGTGCCCACTCCCACTGCATCTCGGGACTCGAAGAGAACTAACAGAGATTAGAACTGCACAGGTAGACAAGTGTGACCTTTGTTCTGTATCGAGTTACAATGCACATGAGAGTGATGCGCACTGAACGCATGCTAATCAAGGGACTATGTTTGTAAAATACAAGGGGTAATAGAACAAAAAAGTCTAATGTGTTGTATCAGACCAATGTCACAACACCTAGGACAGCAAATTCCCAATGGGAAGAAAACATGTTACCAAGTCCAAAGTGTGGTAGCCCCCACAGGTGGGGCCTACCTTGACGGAAACTGTCTAGATGCCAAGTGAAGAAAAGGAAGTGAGGTGCTCCCATAGAAGAGTGTCCATATTAGAAGGACGTGAGAAACTTAATTTGCAGTCGTGTTCTTTGTGGAACCAAATCTGTAAAGCAAAAGACATAAATTGCCAAAATTCAGTGCTCAATAAATTTGTTCAATAATTAAGAAAGACTCACTAAAAACATCATAATAAATAAACATAGCATACTCAATCATGGAAGAAGCCTGATGTTACAGATAACTTGAGGGAAGCAAACACAGGTAATAGCGCTCATGCTTTAAGGTGGACTTCTAGCTCTTCATCCTGGTTAAGGCCCCCCGGTGTCTTAGTCTGGAATTCAATAATACATTTGGACTCTTTTTGTCTAAGTTTCAGGGTCCTGTCTCCCCCCGAGGACTTCTCTCAATCTGTTCCAGTATATGGAAGCTCATTACAGCTGGGTTAGAAAAATGGGTTTCGGCAAAGTGTCTTGCCACAGGGTATTTCTCGTTTTTGTTGGCTATGGCACGGTAGTGTTCAAGCACACGATGTTTAGCTTGTTTAGTACTGCTACCGATATACCATAGCCCGCAGGGGCAGACAATGACATATATGACAAAATCTGTACTGCATGTCAGAAATTGAGTCAATTTTCTCGTTGTTCCATTGTATGTGACAGATTTTTTGTGGAAACTATGCCTGCAGGCCTTACAGTGGCCACAAGGGAAGAAACCCAGTAGGCCTAAGTTCTGGGTTTTGGGATAGACAGTGATGTCACTTTTCACCATCATATCACGCAGAGATTTACCTTTTCTGTATGTGATACGAGGCGTATTGGATAGATCCTCACCGATCACACTGTCAGCAGTGAGGATGTTCCAATTTTGAGAGACTATTTTGCGAATTTGTTTGGACTCAGTGTTGTAGGTGAGAATGAGACGTGTCTGATTGTAGTGTAGTTCCTAGTTTCCCACTAGGCCCTGCGCATTGGAATAACATAAACAGTAGTATCGACGTGGAACTGCGGATATTCCAGGCCTCCACTGACTATGCTAAACTTAATTGGGTTGTGTTACCAACTAGCTCAGAGGTCACTGGAAACTTTCTTCTCTGCATAGGAAGTGATCAGCTTCCCTGGCACAGACAAGAAGGGATTCAGTTTTCCAACAACCGTGCAACATGACAACTTTGCTCCTCAGATCAAGAGTCGATCTCTAGGGTCGTGTGAAACAATAGACATAGATTTCACTCAGTCAGTCTGGTGCAGTTTACTTTCACAATATGTAGAGAATAGAGAGACGGGCGTGTATCAATAAAGGTTGACATTTATTGAACAGTCTTTCTTCTCATACAAGAGAAATGTATTGCCACAATTGCAATAACTGTTATTATAAAAAGTACGTACAGTAAGATAAGAATTGCGAAATAGAACTGTAAAAGCATTGATATGGTTTCTTAGCCATACAATGGTTTAAAAGTAATAAAACATATATACAGTCATATATACATTAGGCTAACATACTCAACTGGTGCTTCTAACTAAGCCTACCCCGGTGTGCCTGACCTAAGCCTAACACGTGAGAGGGGAGTAAGTAAGTAGCTTAAGTTAAGTTGGTTTTGCCAAGGTTTGTTTCAAGAATTCTCTTCTAAGGGTTTAGTCAACACCATACCTCTGAATAGAATGATGGAGGATTGGTATCTCCTTCAGGGGTCTCTCTCGATATCCCAGTCACCCGCGAGGGTAAACCGGAAGCGCCGGGACTGGATTTCTCTGCACGAGAAAGGCAGCGGCTCTCTTCAGCGCGTCGGGAGGAAGGAGGGGTGACAGCGTCCGCGGGCAGCTGGGCTGGATGTCTTCGCAGAGGACGGCTGCACGGCTCCTCAAGCGTACTGAACCACAGTTCGCGCTGTAGCGGCGATAATGGTAATCAGTAGCTTCACCACCACAGGATAGCAGGCTGCAGCGACAGAGTGCTAGTTTTTACCAACACTGGTCATGCAGGCAGCTGGCATCAGCAACAGGCAACGCCCATTGCTTAAGGCAACGTTGGTAATATTTATACCTGACAGGTGCCGGGTTTGACGCAAGTTTGCTGGACATAAGACGTCAATAAAAGATGTCACTAGGAAGTGGCAGCTATCAGTTGCTCATTAGAGTTCTATTACTAATCAAAACATAGCAAGCGGGGATTTCCAGGTTTGCTAAGTTTTTATCTTGTTGAAGAACTCGGAGTGTTATCTAGGAATATCAGATAGTGACTGCTGCTCTGTCATTGCACTAATTGGTCGCAAAGGAAGTAGCAGAGAGTCATGCTGGAATGTGGCTCTGTGGCTTTGCTCGTGTGAGGCCAGAGATGACTTTTCAGAAAATCGTACTTGAACGGTTATGCCAATATAGGGAATAAAGGGCTTTATAGCCGAATAGGGGCATAAGGTCACAGTATCGATCAGGAACCTAGATAAGCACATGACACCCACTCCACGAATTCATGTCCATCAAAATTACTAAAACTAAGCAATTAGATGCATGTGTAACATTGTGTAACATAGCCCACCCCAAAATACATAAATGCATTCGAAATAGGCGTACTTGTAATACATGGAATTTAGGTACTGTACGTTTTTTAAAAAGCATAGTAATCATTCAAAAAATTATTGCATATGAAATCAATGAACGATTATGCATAAAGAATTACACATGAAGTATCTCTGACAGCAGAAATGCGAGATAAATCATCACATAAAAATGCATTGTAATAACATGTGTGCTAGAGGCTGGTGTAATGTTGTTATGTCTCTAGATGTGTTTAGAAATAGAAGTGTGAAGCTTCTGTTCTCTAAGAATAGTTTTTACGTTAAGCAAAGAATTGTTCGTGCCAAAAAAGAAAAGGGTCAATATTTGAAAAATTGTCCAATTCAAAGAAAAAAATCAGTTTACCAAAGCTCCTGGCAGTTCTTTGTTGATCAAAACTGAAGGCCGAATCCAGAGTTCATAGGAACGCTGTGTGTCGGAAAGCTTTTCAAAAGTTATTGTTTCTCTATGGGTGAGAACATCGTATCAGACAGGCTCGCAAAGAATTGGTCTACAAAATCAGGTGATAGTTCAACCAAATTAGATAGCGCTGAAACTTGGCAGGTGTGAGAATGATTGCTGTCATCATATTCGGGAGCAGCAATGCTCACAGCTCGCTGTACCTGGGTGATGTTGCTTTTGTCACTCGCTCCACTGTTACCACTTGGCTGTAGTACAGGAGTCTCCACAAATGCCGTCATCAGGATTGGTAGCCGCTGGGGACAACACAATGCGTGAGCCGTTATTGGACTTAGCAAAGTATCGACGTCCATTGGTACTGCTGATGGAAGTGAAAGACAGATGTCCAACACGCATTCATCGCCGCAAAGCATACACCGTAGCACAGGTAAAATGCAATTTTGCCATATCGGTCTGAATGAAAGGAACCAGGTCATGTTTAGATCTCTCAGCCTGGCCAATCCGAGGACGTTAGTTATCCTGTCCCTGTAGCGCATTGCTAGGATTGTTTCTTCCATTCCCATGGGAGCTATGTCTGAGCCGAGGCTTGCCATAACGTAGCAGGATGGTCAAAAATAGAATCCCTGCGATGAGTCCAAAAAATAGTGGAATACCACCAAAGATGGAGTGCACAAAATTAGGAAAAATTCCCAAAATTGCCTGGAAGGGTGTTAGCAGTCCTGTAAAGACTGTCTTAAATATGCCTGGGATGCTCGTGGCACTAGACATGTTAAGGAGCTCGTCGAGCATTTGTACGAAATGCACGGGGCAATTTGTTGATAAAAGGTCATGAACTTCAGTAGCTGTCCTTGCAACTAGAAGATCATACGTCTCTTTGGATGACGTTATAGGCACTGTTGTCTGTAAAAGCACAGATTTCATTTTGCTTAATGTATCAATTCGTATAGAATAGAGATTCAGACGAGGCCAAATGGGAGTCACTATGTCTGGAGGCCCGCTCGGAAACAATGCTTGCATACAGCATTTGACCATGGACGTTACTTCTACTAGATAACTTAGTCCGGGCGCGAGGCCACAGCACCTGTGATCCGTTCTTAGAATGTAACTCCCGTTTGCGAGTTGCATAAAGAAGGGCTCTATCTGAGTTGCAGGTGTGACTAGCTGGTGGCATGAAAGGTTGTTTGAATTTCCATCACATGCTCCGTGTAAATTAATACCCTGACACAAAAGTATACCGCTTAGTGAGTGTTTACAGTTGTCACCACTAAGAAATACATTCTTGTCGCTGTCACTATAGCAAGAATGAGTGTATGGTAATTTCCATTCGGATTTTACATATCCCTTACCCAATTGTTCATACTGGCCAGCAGGTATGTATTCAAGGCACTTATGAAATCGGAAAGTTGTAATCGGAATTGTGATAATTCCGTGTATTATCCATTCAATGACAGGACTCTCTGACATTGTCAATGGTAATCTCTCGAGTTTCTCGATGCTCAAAATTGTATAGTCTGCTCCTTTCTGTGCCAAACTGATCTGTTTATCAGTAAGGTTAAAAATGGAAAACAATGACGTTGTGTTGATTAAACGCCAAGGCACATAGCCTGAACGAAGATTTTGCAGCGTCCAGCCTAGTTCTATAATAGAGCGTAATTGAGACTGGCCATGTTGTAACATTAGCAAATCTCTGTCTATCACATCAAAGGCAGATGATACAATATTGTCCAAAGAATATATTCTGGAAGACAGAGTCATTAACCCATTGTCCACTACAGAAAGTGTTTTCTCCAAATTAATACGATCAATTTCTCGTATCTTTTCAGCAGTTTCAATTTGCTTTACTTTCCAAGCCTCGTTGTAAGCCGCATAGATGCTGGTCGCTATGAAACGCTTTTGACGCTGTTTGCGTGGTCCAAGAATGAAATCGCGCAAATCAGCACCATCTTTTAATAAAGACAAGTGTTGCTTAATTTCAGCCAGTGTGGATGTAGCTAGCCATTCTAGGCAGAGTTTACCTACACTGTATGTTGTTATTATTCCTGGATGTTGTCTCTGGGAATATCTTGAGTCTAATCTGGTCAATTTTAAACCCTGTGTTTTATTCAGGAACCTATCTTGACAGTTATTTGTGTCTGTAGGCCAGATTAACCACTTTTTCCAATCAGGATGTGTTCTGGTATCATGCAGGTTCTAAATAGTGCTTCTATGCCTTGCACCTGCCAATCTTTTGTACCCCAAATTGTTTTCGTTTCAATATTATTTTTCCAATAATCAAAACCAAATGTCATCATTTTGTCATAAAATGCTTCTGAATATATCAATTTAGAATTTGTCAGCATTGTTTTCATTCCTGTTTTATCTAACAGTTTATAATAAAACGTTTCTGCATCACTTGTGTTAAACCCTGAAAAATATTTGAATTTCTCAAAAAATGCTTTAGAACTGCTTTTAGGTGGTGTAGAACAATGTTCCCATTGATTATACATAAAAACATTTCTAGGCTGTGCAGATTTATGCAAGTAATGATCCCCATAGTGGGTGTAACAGAATAACTGCTCATAACTAGATGAACCTTGTAAATAATCATGATCTGTGAATCTAGCTGACATTACTAAATCAGACATCATGTCATTAATACTGTTAAAGTCCCAATCATCAGAGAATGTACTAGGTGTAACAAAGTCACTCAAGGAAACCTTTAGTTGATGAGGATACTTCAGGATTTCGACCGGACCATAGATCTCATAGTCTGTTTTCTCCCATACTACCCCACCAGGTATTGGAATTGCTGTGACATTTACTGTTGACAGTTCTCTTTTCTTCACGTGGGATGATCTGTGTGGTTTCAGGACTAGGTTGATGTTCTGACTTGCTGTGTCCATTGTAATATATTTTCCTTCAATGAATTTTCCCAAACACAGTACCATGATGAGCCAAAGCAGGAGGAAAAATACACCTAGACCGAACCAGAACTCTAGCCAAGGGGAAACAAGGTAGATTTTCTTCAGTTGATGGAAGAGTTCCGTTGCTTTTTCTTTAAAAGACTTTTTTGTTTCTGGCATCACTTCGGGGTCGTTAAAATCTTCAGAGAAGTTGTCGAAGTTGATGAAATAACCAGAGGCAGTTCTGTCAATTGATGGGATTGTTTTTTCAATCTGTCTTTCGGTAGCACTTTCTGATGCCACATTAGTGTAGACTGGTGTTGTTTCTTGACGAACTGTTTCAATCTGTGTTTCAAGAGGCACGAGTTCCATGGCTGTATTGCATAGTCCTTCATTGTGCACTGCAGGCTGATCGAATGTGATTAGTCTTTCAGTTTGAACCTCTTGGATTGTTGCAAGTTTGGGTATTCTGTTGTTTCTTGGGAGTCCACTGGGCCTACTGTTGATTATAGGCCACATGCTTGTGGTTTTACCAGATCGATGGATACGATTCTGTTCTCCTTTTTACCAGCAAGGGGCGGTAGCACAACTGATCTTGTTCCGGTGACTGCCAAGACAGGTACTGCTTTTCTGTAAGAAGGCCCAAATTCCTTCTTAACCGCGATCTTTTCTCTGACTAGATCCCCAATCTTTGGAATCCAGACAGGCCTTGCTGGGGTTGTTGCGGGTGGTGCCTCGTCAGTGGTATTTGGCTGTTGCTTTAACTTTATGTTGCTTAATCATTTTCTTGTTTCATTCAGTTCCTGTAAAACAGCCAAACGGTCTTTTACTTCAAACTGCTTTGTTTCTTTTTGTACCACTGACATCTGACTATCGAGGTCCTGAACGTTCATTCTAATTCCGAACAATAGTTCGTATGGGCTGAAACCTTTCAGAGAATTTCTTGGCATGTTGTTAAGACTAGTCTGGACACTTATTAAATGTTTGACCCACCCAGCGCCTGAACCTAATACCTTCGCTGTTATAGATTGCTTTATGCCCCGGTTTTTTCTTTCTACCACACTTATGCGACGGACAAGAATACCGCAACCCAATTCCCATGCTGGCCATGGCCTCCCTATAGGCTCGAGAGCTGAAAGCAGGACCCTGGTCAGAATGGAACGTGGTAATTGCGTATATGCCGATATGGACTCGCTAATCTTTTTATAACAGTTCTAGGCGTCAGCCAAGTGCTGGAGGCCTCATTTTTTAAGTGTATTTCGTCTTAAACGTTGTACACTGGGACGCGCTTCTCTTCTTTGATTGCGCAGATAGACCGCCTTATGCTGTCTAGAAGGGATCCTGAAACTACACTGGCCTGTTCATTACTGCGATCTCTGTTGCAGTCTTCACAATTTTGAGCAAAACATTGAATATCTATACTCATTCCTGGCCACCAGTACTCTGATTGTAATTCTTTCAGAGAGGCTTTGATTGTTTTGTGTTTCAGACCCAACCCCATGTGTCCTTCCAGTAAGAGGAAGCCCCTCCTGCTCCTGTTTGGAATTACTCTATCCCCCACTCCAGGGATTCGAGCAAAAGGAACGGAGTTTGCATCGATTATGTATGCATAATTGAGTGGATAGTTTACGGGTAGTGCTGCACAGTCGCCTTTTACGGTCGTTCTTACTGCCAGCATGGTTTCCCCGTCTATATACTTATCTGTACGCTTTTTTGTGGCTACGGAAGCCGGTTTAGTTGCTTCCGCTTTGGCTGTATTAGCCAATGAATTCCCTGCAACGTGAACGCCATCACGTTGAAGACTCTGTGCGTGAATCACGTGAGTCATTTGTAGTTCTTTGTGTAAAAGAGCTACCTCGTTCCAGAGCTTTTTATGCTTTATTGTGGCACCTGTGTCATCTTTGTAGTCGTTTTCGATCCAACTCTGCAGTTTATTGTTGTAAGAGTTGACGCAAAAATGAGAATCGCACACGATAAGTGTGGGGAATTCGCGTTCTGCATTTTCGAGCGCCATCTTTAAAGATCTGATTTCAGTTCTTTGAACCGAACAGTTTCTTACAGATTCAGTTTTTGTTACTTTCGGTCTGAATTTACCGCACAGCCAACGACCTTTAATGATCGCACATGCTGCATTGTAGGATTTGCTCTCTACGTTGAAATGCTGTACAAAGCTATCTGTATAGATTATACAGGCGTATTGTGGGAGAGGCAGGATTTCGATTGGCAGAGGATATTCTTCTTCATATTCTAAATCATTCAGTTCTGTGTATTGCGGGGCGAAATAGTATTTCACATCTTCCGCTCCTAGAGAATCTATGCCCTGTATCCATTTTGGATTCAGTGACACTGTAGGCAGGTTTACTGGGCTGAATAGCGCTTCGAAGGCGGATTCCGCTGTAAGGATATTAATCCGTTTGCCGTGTGCTAGTTCTCTTTCATTTACTAATGCGATTTGCACTGCGTTCACAGTTCTTTCTGTGCGACTGAATGTTTTTTCTGCTTGTGTGTACAAGTGAGACTTAATTGAAATTGGTACCTTTTCTCCCTCATTAGAGGTTAGGTATGTGAATCCGCATCTTCCTGGGATGACTCGGATTACAAGATCACGTGTGTTGTCACGTGTGTCTAATTTTGTTTTTGCTAACATGTCTGTTTGCAGTGATCTCAAAATTTCTGTGTGTTTTTGAGTCCAATTGATTTGTTTTAAATCAGGTTTTATTAGTTCGTAGAGAGGTTTAACCCTCTCTGCATAATTTAGGATGTAAGTTCTTCCGAAATTCAGAAAACCTAGTATTGATTGTAAATTCTTCAGCGTTTTTGGAGCTTGGAGTACAGCGCACTTCTCTAAGAAGTTGTCCGCTAGGCTTTTCCCTTCACTTGATAATTCGTACCCTAAAAATAGTACTGTCAGATGGGCAATTCGGGACTTTTTAAAGTTGAATTTGTAACCCTCTGCTGCGAACCCAAGTATGATGGTGTTCACTCTTTTCAAGTGAGTATCCAAGTCATCATCTGTGAGATAAATATCATCTACGTAAGATAATGCTTCATCATCATAGATTTGTAGTAACTCTGTTACCCTAGCTGAGAATAGTCCTGGGCTGTTCTTGAACCCCTGTGGGAGTCGACAGAATTTTTTCTGCGACCCAAATGCGGAGAAAGCGGTCAAGTATCTGCTTTCTGGTGCAATGTTTTGACAAAAGAAACCATTAGAAATGTCTAATGTCGTTTTGTATTTTTTCCTAACTATGTTATTCATTAGGGCTGCACTATGCGAGTTTTGTACTGCAAAAGTTTTGCAACATGTATTAAGGTGTCTGTAGTCCAAAACTAGACGATATGAATTGTCTGGCTTGGAGACAGGAAACAAAGGATTGTTCATTTGAGAGGTGCATGTTTCAATCACCCCCTGGTACTCAAGTTGATCTAAGATCTCCCTGACCTGTTTTTTAGCTTCTTGCTTTATGGGATACTGCCGTTGGGCAGTTGGTTCACTTTTTAGTTGGATTTTGTGAGGCGGAGAATCCTCATCCCATCCTACATGATTTTTATACAATGCAGGTGCCTGGGCTACTGCCCATTTCCTTGCATATGTGTATTTTTTGTGAATCGGTATGTGATTCGAGAAGGCAGGCATAATCACTTCTTCGCCACGAGGGCACTCCCTGACAAACTCCGGGGGCCAATCTTTTTCAGCTAACAGAATATCATAGCCTTTTGAGAGCTTATCCCAAAATAGACCCTTAATTTTCCTAGTCTTATCACCCTCCATACGCAATGTTATTTCGTATATTTTATGGGGCTCGCTAAGTCTGGTGTCGGCAGTTTCAACCTGAATGTATTCATTCGTGTCCACTGTCTCCAGATGACTCATCAAGTTCTTGCGCGCTATACTGATCTCTGCTGCACTGTCCAACATTGTCAATGCCCACTCCCCGTTTTTCAACTGTGTCCTCAGTATCCTCGGCATGATTGATTACTCTAATACTGGCTACCTTCTTTTTCTGAAATTGAGATTTCTTATTTTGAGCAGGTTCCTTGTCTTTGGACTTGGTGTGCTCTCCTGGGTCTGACCGTCCTCTTCTTTCCGAATTCTGTGGAAGAGATCGAGAGGGACGTGTATCAATACTTTGATATCTATCAGGTCTTTTTATATTATCCCTATTTCTAAGGTTATATCTTTTCTCAGAGGGCTCCCGTTGGGGAGACTGGCGTTCTCGAGTCGGAGTTCTTTCCCTCCGTCGAGGAGACCTTCCTCTGGACTGGAAAACTTTTTCCTTGGGAGTGGATTGTTTATTTCCATCCCAGCTCTTTTTAGGAGTATTTAAATTATTTTTAATAAATAATTTTTCAGGATTTTCGAGCAGTTGGGGTTTAACTGGTTTTCCACCCAAACTGTCTCTACCTAATTCTTCATAGCATTTTTCTATGATTTTTGCAAGCTCAACAGGATCTTTTATATCTGTTTCCCTCAACTTCTGGCGAATCGCCACAGATGCTGCTTCTCCCTTTACGTTGGCTAATAATATAGCCGTGACCTGCTTGAAGTCTTTCAGTAATTTCATACCTAGATTTAAAGCGGGCTCTGGACCGAATTCATTTTGAATCTGTTTTAGCACGTCTGGTATTACCGCCATAGACGGAACACCGTGTGTTTTTGTGTAAATGGAAGCAAAGACTGTACCCCAAGTGTCGCAGTCCTCTATGTGTGGTGCGATTCCCATAGGAAGGCAGATGGTCAAGATTCTGTGTTTCTCAATAGGGGTAGTATCAGGAAATACTGCCTCTATTTGAGTGATTTTCTGGGCTAACCAGAAAGGAATTTGTTCCCGTTTTACGGGTGTTTTACCAAGACATGACTGTATGTTCTGTGGTGTAATTTTATTTGTGTTCCCCTGATGAGGGGTCAGCTGTGGAGTATTAACAGCTGGCTGGACTGTTGCAGTCCGTATTACATATTGGACTAATTGCCTATGTATTTTTATTAATGTGTTTAGCTGTGCTAACAGCTCTTCTCTAGACATTTTTGCAATGTCAGGATGTGGTGTGTAGCTGGCTAGAACCGGCCACGTGGCTCCTGGTCTACCTAGTGGACCGAGCCTGGTTATGTGATCATTGTGTTTTAGGGCGCCATTAAACCAGAGCAGGTGCTCTTGAAATTTAAGTGGAATTTCAACCTCCTCGAAAGGGGCGTACTCATCCGGAGGTTCCTCTATTTTGTAATAGTGAAACTCTTGTGTTATTGCGTTTACCGCTGGAAAGTTTATCCATGAATAGAATACCTCTGTCTGCCGATACTCGTGAGCCTCTATCACGAAAATTACTGTACCACCTTGAGGTGGCAGTCCGTTTTCTATAAGTTTTAAAGTTATAGATCTTCTTAACTGGACCGGGATGATGATAGCATCCGGGTCTGCTTGTTCGGGACCTTGCTGAGTCGCATCTACTGCGGCCCCAGAGGTTCCGTTTTCTACTGACATTTCAAAAAATGCAGGTTTTTGCAGAGTAGGTCTCCAAGGAGACAAAGATTAGATGCACAATATTTTGGAACACTGTATCCTTCAACGTTGAATAAACCGGAGCTTTACATAGGAATCTCTTCCTACTAAGGTCGGGCGGATTTTAACCTTTCACCCACTCCAGACGTCTATTGGAGTATTTATGGGTGAAAGGGGTGTGAAATATGCACGACTGAGTTACTCTACAAGTCTTACGTTAGTTTATCGCCTTACCAAACGTTGGGCGCCATGTAGTGTAGTTCCTAGTTTCCCACTAGGCCCTGCGCATTGGAATAACATAAACAGTAGTATCGACGTGGAACTGCGGATATTCCAGGCCTCCACTGACTATGCTAAACTTAATTGGGTTGTGTTACCAACTAGCTCAGAGGTCACTGGAAACTTTCTTCTCTGCATAGGAAGTGATCAGCTTCCCTGGCACAGACAAGAAGGGATTCAGTTTTCCAACAACCGTGCAACATGACAACTTTGCTCCTCAGATCAAGAGTCGATCTCTAGGGTCGTGTGAAACAATAGACATAGATTTCACTCAGTCAGTCTGGTGCAGTTTACTTTCACAATATGTAGAGAATAGAGAGACGGGCGTGTATCAATAAAGGTTGACATTTATTGAACAGTCTTTCTTCTCATACAAGAGAAATGTATTGCCACAATTGCAATAACTGTTATTATAAAAAGTACGTACAGTAAGATAAGAATTGCGAAATAGAACTGTAAAAGCATTGATATGGTTTCTTAGCCATACAATGGTTTAAAAGTAATAAAACATATATACAGTCATATATACATTAGGCTAACATACTCAACTGGTGCTTCTAACTAAGCCTACCCCGGTGTGCCTGACCTAAGCCTAACACGTGAGAGGGGAGTAAGTAAGTAGCTTAAGTTAAGTTGGTTTTGCCAAGGTTTGTTTCAAGAATTCTCTTCTAAGGGTTTAGTCAACACCATACCTCTGAATAGAATGATGGAGGATTGGTATCTCCTTCAGGGGTCTCTCTCGATATCCCAGTCACCCGCGAGGGTAAACCGGAAGCGCCGGGACTGGATTTCTCTGCACGAGAAAGGCAGCGGCTCTCTTCAGCGCGTCGGGAGGAAGGAGGGGTGACAGCGTCCGCGGGCAGCTGGGCTGGATGTCTTCGCAGAGGACGGCTGCACGGCTCCTCAAGCGTACTGAACCACAGTTCGCGCTGTAGCGGCGATAATGGTAATCAGTAGCTTCACCACCACAGGATAGCAGGCTGCAGCGACAGAGTGCTAGTTTTTACCAACACTGGTCATGCAGGCAGCTGGCATCAGCAACAGGCAACGCCCATTGCTTAAGGCAACGTTGGTAATATTTATACCTGACAGGTGCCGGGTTTGACGCAAGTTTGCTGGACATAAGACGTCAATAAAAGATGTCACTAGGAAGTGGCAGCTATCAGTTGCTCATTAGAGTTCTATTACTAATCAAAACATAGCAAGCGGGGATTTCCAGGTTTGCTAAGTTTTTATCTTGTTGAAGAACTCGGAGTGTTATCTAGGAATATCAGATAGTGACTGCTGCTCTGTCATTGCACTAATTGGTCGCAAAGGAAGTAGCAGAGAGTCATGCTGGAATGTGGCTCTGTGGCTTTGCTCGTGTGAGGCCAGAGATGACTTTTCAGAAAATCGTACTTGAACGGTTATGCCAATATAGGGAATAAAGGGCTTTATAGCCGAATAGGGGCATAAGGTCACAGTATCGATCAGGAACCTAGATAAGCACATGACATGATCCTCCTCACTGGCAGTCTCAGTTTCATTGTCTCTATCTAGTAGCGTGTCTGCTCTAGGGATACCATCTGCCCGTGCTTTCGCTTTTTTGATCACCCAAGCAGGGTAACCTCTATCTTTAAATCTTGCCATCATTTCACGGCTGGTCTGTTCATAACCCTGATCTGTGCTGCAGTTTCTTTTTGCCCTGAGTAGTTCACCAAAGGGAATGCTCCATTTGAGCATTTCTGGATGGCTACTCAGGGCATGCAGTACGCTGTTCCCTGCAGTGGATTTTCTAAATAGGCAGGTCTGTAGTGTACCTTGGATCACCTCAACTTTAACATCCAGGTATTCTGCACTACTTTTGCTGATGTTACTTGTAAGTACAATATTGAGATCATTGATGTTGAGTTTGTTCACAAACTCGTTAGCCATTTCGGGGGAACCACTCCAGATCACAAAGAGATCGTTGATGTATCTCCACCATGTATCCACAAATGGCCAATAGGATCTGAGGTTAGGGTCTGAATTGATGCTTTGCTCCCAGTGGCCCAAAAAGAGGTTCGCAAAACTGGGAGCAAAGCATGAACCCATCGCCGTCCCAGTTGTCTGTCTGAATAGGACACCATCAAACACAAAGTAATTGTTACATAGACAATACGACATCATGTCCACCAACATTTTGCTATGTTCTCTAAACCGTAGAGGACGCCCAGCTAGAAAAGTAGCGCAGGCATGTAAACCTTGTTCGTGAGAGGTGTTGCGTGGATTTGTGGGCTGAGAGCACCGTTACTTTGGAACTCTTTTGAACATTTACTTTACCGGCGGGCTCGGCCGGCGTTGGTGCCACTTCCCGCGGGGCCGCTGTCAGCGTTTCGAGCGGACTTTGGAATTATATATATATATATATATATATATATATATATATATATATTCACTGAAAAA
This sequence comes from Lissotriton vulgaris, assembly GCF_964263255.1. NCBI lineage: Eukaryota > Metazoa > Chordata > Amphibia > Caudata > Salamandridae > Lissotriton > Lissotriton vulgaris. The sequence goes on along the minus strand of NC_141699.1, from coordinate 52,422,662 downwards.
ACCATAAGTTATAGACCATATATAGTTAGGAATTAGCATTTTCAAAACCTTAATTTACTCGCACAAAACCATAGAAATACGCATATATAGTTAGTTGCAATAACTATATATCGCGCACCCGCAATCCACTGCTGATGATGTCACATATTACATCATTCATGACATGGTCAGTTACATCACTGATGACATCACTGATGACATCTCAAATGACATCACTGATGACATCACTGATGACAACACCCAGTGACTGTATGTTTTTGTAAAGTTAAAATATGTCTTACATATTGAAGAATGAGTGGATGTATAAGTGTCTGGATGAAGGATTTAGTAGGTGCATGACTGACTGTATGAGTGAGTGATTTAATGTGTCTCACTGAGTGCATGGGTTAGTGACTAAACTGTCTTAATTTGTGCATCATTATGTCTGTTGTTCTGTAAACAGCTGCATGTGTTGATCAGTAGCTATATGAGTAACTATATGGGTTATTGATTGGTTGCCCAAGTATTTGTATGGGAGACTGAGTGTGTGTGTGGGTGGCTGGGAGGTGTGTGACTCTGTGCATAGATGTGTGAGTAGTTGATTCACTATATGTATGGGTTCAAAAGTGCATGTGGAAACAGCTGTATGGGTGGTTGACTGTCTGCATGAGTGTATTGGTGAGTGAATGGATTTCTCAGTGCTACATGTCAAAGTAAGTACATATGTAAAACACAGTACATGTGAGAGTTGACATATATAAATAACTGTGCATAAGAGCCAGTGAATGTGTGAGTGGCTGTATGGATCATTGGGAACATGTATCAGGGATTGTATAAGAGAGTAAATATGTGTTAGTATATGTTTGAATAAGTAAGGTGTGTATAACTGTATAGTTGAGAAAATGGAGGTGTGATTGATTCTTTGCATGACTGACTAGGTGTGTGAGTAACTCCATGGATAAGTGACAGTCTGTGAGTGTCTGTTTACACTGATTGTATCTAAGGTTATATTAGAGTCTGAAGAGGTTCATCGTATTAGCACAAGAATGATGTCATCAGTGATGTGATCAGTAATGTCATTTGAGATGTCATCAGTGATGTCATCAGTGATGTCACTGACCATGTCATGAATGATGTAATATGTGACATCATCAGCAGTGGATTGCGGGTGCGCGAAATATATAGTTAGTGCAACTAACTATATATGGAATTTCATTGGTTTTGTGCGAGTAAAATAAGGTTTTGTGAATGCTAATCCCTAACTATATATGGTCTATAACCTATAGTTTTTTCAGTGAATTTTCAAGGTTTTGTAAATGCTAATTTCTAACTATATATGGTCTGTAACCTATGGTTTTTTCAGTGAATTTCAATGGTTTTTTAATAGCAAATATCAAAAGCTGTAAAATGTATTCTTATTCTAATTCAAAAATATATTTTATATTTTTGTAATATTATTTTTATATTTATTTGTTAGCTTAATATGGTTCCGCTACCAGGGCCGCGAACAGGTAAACGTTCCATTAGCGCAACCACTGCGTTAGAAAACGACATCGTGACGCGTCACGTAAGCGCGATGTATCGCGTTACCGCGTAATGCGTCTTATGACGCGCCACGTTAGCGCACCCGGAAGCGTTCTGGAACGCGAACCAAGGCGCGAAGCGCAGCTACCCGGAAGCGATCCGTGGCGCGTAGTGGGACGCGTAACGTAAGCGTAGCAGGTCATGTGACTTGAAACTAACACTTTTTATTGGTTGATTTCACTTTTGGTTTCTGAATGATGTAAATCTAGGTCATGTGACCTAAAAATGACACTTTTCATTGGTTTAGAACATGTTTTTTTCCAAAATGATGAAAGCCCCCTCCTATTTTTCTCTCTCTGACTTTCAACTTTGTGAGAGGAAGAACTATTTTCATTATTGTAAGATGGCTTCAATTGTAGCTGCAGCTGGTGGACCCCCACCACCACCACAACCTCCTAGGAAGGATGGACCACCTCCCCAGTTTATTCCCAACCCTGAAGAAGAGGAGGAAGAAGAAGAACAAGATGTACATCAAATAGAATTTTTCCCTGAAGAGCCCTGGAAATCACACCGCAAGGACTTTTTTATTTGGCAGTTTTTTTAATTTCCTGCAGGTCAAAAAAAGGTGAATGCACGTTATGTTACATGCCTGATATGTAAAGAACCTCTGTCTCGAGGCACGGATAAAAAGTATAGCTTTGGTAACTATACTATGCATCGCCACATGCAAAGGTGGCATCCAATAAATTATAGTATGGCGGAGGTGCGTAACCTACGTGAAAATCCACCAACTCTTGTGGCCACCACCTCAACCCATGAAAGTCTTTCGGGACCAGAGGCGAGGGAGACGGTCCCCACTATTCAAACTAATTTTCAACATATCAAGCTGGTGTGCATTTATTGCGGGGGTTTGCTTTGTTACGGCGAGATGAGCATAACATTAATGAACAGAGCATATGAAAATCACAAGTGCTCAAAACGCCCCAGAAAGTGATTTTTTTTTTGCTCCTGTTGAGCTGTTTCTAATGCCTGTTTTTCGTTCTTCCCCCTGAAAAAAAACAAAAAAAATATAAAACCTTTCAAAAAATACAAAAAAACTATAAAAATGTTCAGAAAAATAATAAAAAAAATATAAAACAACAAAAATAATAAAAAAAAGTTATTTTCAGAACTACCTCCCCTTTATAAGAATTAGCTAGAATGTTTAGCATTCTGGCAACCTCTATTTCTTTTGATTCGCTTCCCGGTTCGCGCGCCGGTACGCGAACCGGAAGCGAACTAAAAAAAAAAATTTTTTTTTAAAGAAGAGTAAGTAAACAGAGAGTAATGTTAAAAGAAAGACAAATAGAGGGAATAACACACAGATACTGTTGAAAGAGGAACTGAGAAAAGGAGTGGAAAGAGTAGTATAAGTAAGTAATAGAAAAAGAAATAAGGAAAGTAGCAAAATCAGGAAACTGAGGGTTAAAGAAATGAAGCAGTGGAACTAATAAAAGTTAAATGTGATAGAGCTGTAACGTAAACAGTACCAAACACTTACCTTATAATCTTCGTTAATTTAGTCACTTGTTATTTTTATACTTTTAATCTGTGTAAGAAAGAACAAAAATTTTCAAATTAATAGAAGGTAGTAAAACATGAGTGAGCATGAGACAAGATGAATACATATTAAAAATCACAATTCAAAGTACAAAATTAATTAAACATATTTAATGGTTTATTTTTGCTGTTCTCAGAATATATCAAATTTCACTGAAAACAGTGAGTTGAAGGTATTCATCATATAACAGCGGGGAAAAAAACCACAATCAAAATGATTGTGTTTAAAAAACCCATAAAATATAATCAATCTAAAATCAGAACTCCTCAAAAGTAACTTACTTTCTCTGACGTCAAAGGATGTCCTATGAACAGCTTATACTCTGTTGTGCTGTTACTATTTTCTGCCCGACACTTTCTGAAAGATAAGCTCCATCGTTTAAAGAAAAATGAGACATACAAAGCAATTTAAAACAGCACACTAAATTACAGCAACACCTACAATCATTATAATCCAGTTACCTACCCTAAATTCACACTTCTGAAAACAAGTCAAAAGGCCACATTGCTTCATACTAAAATGGTAATCATTGACGAAAGACTAGCCTTTTTTATATTTCAAATAAGCTGTGTAATATCCTGATGTTGTCAAAGGACCATCATAACATATAATAGCTGCAGTTACAAATGTTCTTCCTGAAATCGATGACTATGTAGCCAAAACATTTTTAATTAGACTTGACAACTTATTTTCATCAAGTTTATGTAGTTGAAATTGTAAAAGGACATTTCACCCATAAGTTTCTATAAATAATGTGGACAGCATTGCAGACTTACATTTCCTCTACTCCTTGTTTTGATCTACTGCTTGAATTAGCTTATTAACACAAACAGTTTTCGCTCTGTGCTACAATTATCCACAAGGCCATATAGAGTAGGAGCCATTATAACCTCTTGAAATTCCTCAGAACAAATCCCGAGATTCTTTCCCTAACATTTTGGTTTTAAAAACACCAGGTAAGAATTTTTAAGGTCAAAAGGCAATTTTTTTAAAAAAATTAAAACAGAATCATTGCAGAATGACCAGCTGTTTCTAGACTTTAAATAAGCTGTGTAATGTCCTGATGTTGTTGAAGGACCGTCATGATATATAATTGCTGCAGTTACAAAAGTCCTTCCTGATATTGACAACTGCGAAGCCACAAAATCTTTAATTAAAATTGTCAATTTTGTTCCATCAGACCTACATCGTTGGAACATTAAAATGACATACTGGCCATATGTTCGTATAAATATTGTGGACAGCATTGCTGACTTACATTGGCTACACTCCATGTTGTGATCGGCTGATTTTACTAGCTTATTAAAGGACACTGATTTAATGTCTGGCAAAGTTAAATATATAAATCTTTCTGAGTCTACACTACTAGTACTTGATAGCCTACAGTTCTCGCAGTCATGCTGCCATTGATACGAAAGGCCAAACAGGTGATCTACATCTACACCTTCATCTTGTAATACATCAAGCATATACATTAAAAACTCTTGACAATCTTGCTGAATATTTTGAGAGAATTGCGTTTGACCTGAACATATGTCTAACAGATTTCGAATTTCAGACACACTTTCGATTTTTGTTCTATCAGTGCTACATTTCTCTAACACAGAATTCAGCAAGCAGCAAAAACTTTGATCCGAATTGATCACAATCTGTTCTTTTAAAGTTTCTAGAGAAAAGACAACATTAACAACTACATTAGCATAGCAGTTGACACCAGAACTGTTTTCAAATTGAAAACCAACAACATCTTCAACAGAATCCTTTTTCTTTCTGCTTATAATTTCAGGTTCATCGACTTTTTGTCTTTTTGCTACAACCTCCCGACTATTGGTCACATTTCTTCCTTTCCGGCCTACCACACGTTTCTCAAACAAAGGATATTGAGGCAAATGTCGCGCATACTCTTTTCTTAACCTATTGTATTTCTTAACACAATCTAGATCCGCACAAATGTTTGTGACATCACACTCAATCAAGTACAATCCCGATAAAGTTCTGACTCGTGACAATGCCACATAAGCCATACCCTCCTTGAACACAGAACTGCCAATATTCACCAATGCACTGTCTACACTTAAACCTTGCGATTTATGGATTGTCACCGCATATGCCAAGCAAACAGGAAACTGCTTACGGCGAACATAAAAGGCTTTTACAAGCAGAAACCTAGCTGTGCAACGACCAATTAGCTGTACTTCCTCAATGCCATCAAATTTAATTTTTAAAAATTCAATTCCATCTCTATTTCTGCATTTCTCAAAATCAACAACATTACCCATTGATCCATTTACCAGACCTCTTTCAACATGTAAATTCCTTCTTAAAATTATACGACAATTTAATCACACATTCAGAGTCTTTTCAAAACCTGCAGTTTTAGATATAGTCTTCTCTAATGAATCCAATTTAGATTTCAAATTCTCAGAAAAATAATTGTTGCTCCCATATGCTCTACTCTGTCAATAGCTTCCAGTTTCACAATCTCTTGGTTTTCTAAATGCAACATTTTGTTGTTGAAGATGACACATTCTGCAAGAGTTGGCATCAAACATATTCCAGATTTCTTCTCAGTAATTTTCCGAAAAATATTCTCAGGCACAACGTCTTCTTCTGGATACAAATTTGACAGTAATCGTGCATGTAAAGCTTCTTTCCCATGCTCGGTCACTTTTCCAATTCTAACATCTTGTAGAATATTCTTATAATCTTCATCCTTCGCTTGACGCATATTTTGACGCAGTTCAGCATAATTGAAGTTTAACCATATATTGACGTTGCCAATACTCCCTAGGCACTTCCCGGTATCTTCATCTGTGAGCATTTTGAACACAGGTTGTCCTTTCACTGGTGTCAGCTGCAGAAGATCACCGAAAACAATGATGTGTTTGCCACCAAATAACACATCGTACTCTGTTTTGAGAACTTCTTGCATTCTCAAATGCACAAAGGCAAGCATGACATTGGAAACCATGCTTACTTCATCAATGATAAGAAGTTTCATTTTCCTCAAGACTCTTGAAACTTCACAACAAGCATCTCCAGATAACTTGTGGTATTGTAATTTGTTATCATGCTCCACTGGCAGCATCATTAGACGATGCAAAGTAATACCTTTAATGTTATGTGCTGCCAGTCCAGTTGGAGCAGTGACAACACAAGACAGCAAAGACTCAGTCCTTTTCTGCAAATAACATGAAATTGCTTTAATGAGGAAACTTTTTCCAGTTCCCGCTTCTCCACTCACGTACAGTCGGACAGTCTTCAACGACGTACATGAGCACTCTTTCTTCTCATGACTTAATCCATGATGAATTTGGTTGGTAACTTCGTCATATATTTTCCTCTGCTCAACGTTGAGTTGTCTTTCCAAGTCTTCTAAGTTAACAGCATCCTCCTGAGCATGTGCCATGGCTCTTTCCACTTCAATCATAGCAGTGGCAGCTTCATTTTCGATAACTGGTCCTCCTAGTGGATCCTGACTCAATGAAACAGAACTCTGACTGTCCTGAGAACTGTCTCTAGCAATCTCGGCTTCAATCGTTGCTTCCTGCTCGATTTCCGCATTCAACATTTCTAGATATTTGGGAAAAACAGGACATTCTATGGTCTCTTTGGCTGCATTGAAAGAGTCTTCGTAACAGAGGAAATCTCCAAGCAGTTCTTCTTCTGCACGCCAAGGCTTGAAAAGTTGCAAAAGAGCTAAATAGAAAAACTCTTTTCTTTCAGGAGATTCACCACTCAATTTTCGATGATTAACCAATTGGCATTTTCTTTGCTTGACCAGACATCCCTCACTTCCAATTACAGCATACACTCCTTTATCAATATCTTCTTTGATGTTCCTTTTGAATATGTAATTTTGTAGAACCTCATACAGACAAACATTCTCGAGGTGACTGCTTCTATTTGGATAATATGTATCCAACATGTTAGTCTTCAAAATATCTGTACTGTTTGGCTCCTTTTCTGCCAAATACTCAATTTCCTGTCAGGTTTCAGAACTCGATTACGCGTTGCAGCAAGACCAAGACTCGCCCAAATGATACTCCTGGATTTGGCATAAAGACTTGCTGAAGACAACCGGTCAGAACATTCGTAAGCTCCGATTTCTCGATGCGACAACATCTTCAGACTGAAACTGTACAACTTCTTACTGAGGCTCCTTTCATGGGAAATGTCCTCCCACATATCCTTCAATTCTGTCTTTTCTTTTTTGGTGCTGTAAGATGTCACATACCGAGCCACAGCCATACAGTTATCAGCCACAAACTGTATATCCATGTTAGCATTCCACATGGACAAAATCACTGGGTTGTAGTCGTTGATGTACTTGGACTCTTCGTTCCTTTTCAAATTGTATGTTTTTTTGGGTGATTTCCTCGTCACATTATGTCACAGAGAAGACATCAAATTGTTCACTCTTCCTTTAGATATCACCGATCGTGGAAATCCAAAACGACATTTTGTATAGTACTTGTTCTTGTTTCTGAATTTACGACGACAGTACTTTCCACAACGATGGCTTTGAAACCGTAAAACTTGTTCTCTTAGACTTTTGTCTTCCTTTGTTTTTGGAACAGCACATGTAGAATACTGTTCTATGAAACTCATCACTAAGTCATCTGGATCTGTTCCAAATTTGGGAGCATCTTTGATCCACAGCAGCATATGTATATGAGGAGCACCTCTTGCTTGGTACTCCTTTCTCCAGAAGAAATCCAACAAATCTCCAAGAGGTGGATTTTTCTTGTTCATGATGAAAGACATCATAGCTTCAAATCTATGATTGAAGTACCTGCATGCATTCACTGGATCCAAAGAGCACAGTTCTCCGGGTGTCTTGAATTCGATATTTTCAATGTTTCCATTTGCCTCTCGTAGAAATTCAAGTAAGACTTCCCAGTCATACTCGGCACAGCTGAGAGTGAGGAACCATGTGGGAGTTCCTAAGTTCCTCAGCATACATTTTAAATCACCATGACGACGGTACCAGTACTCATTAGTACCACGCTGACACGCCATGAGATTAATCAGGTGAGAATCCAAAATACTATCTTGCACATTGACTTTATCCATAAAGTCACTTGCCGAGATGTTTTGCATCTGTACACCACTTTTCAAGAAGTGGATCACTGCATATGACAGTCCAGACAGATCGCTTTCAAACAGTAGATGAAACAAATAGGGAATGCATTGGCGAAACCTAGGATCTTCTGCATACAGTCGTAAAGTCCGGTATTCAGAAGCAGGAATTTGATCAGGTCGCTCATCATATCTTCCTCCTCGACTTGTTGGAAATAGCTGTGGGAAACACCGAGCTTCCAAACTTTCCTCCCAAACACTAATGGGACTCCCTTTGGCTTGTTTCATTTGAAACAACTCAATAGCATTCCCCATGACTTCCTTAGAATGCAATGGATGAACACTATAATGTTCATATATTTCTTTATTTTTAGAGGGTTCTACTTTTTCAATTTGACCAACACACAAATCGCTATCCTCTTCTTCACTTACTTCCTCTTCTGCAACATATACATTCTTGTAGTACTTATTGTTTTTCTTCAAATACAATGTTGCCTTTTTGACTTTCCTAACATCCACTAAATCTTGCCATATTTTCATACTCTTTGTCGGAACCCCATTAACTAAGATAACCAGAGGTTCCTCTTCCACTTTCTCTACTCCAATTGTATTAATATTTTTTTTAAATCTAGAGGCAAATAAACAACTCTTCCCTTTAATCCTCTCTGTAAATCTGATGGAGGAAATTTCCCTGTCTTTGTCTCCATTCTTACAATAGCCTGAAAGGGATGCACACTTTGAATCAAAATAGATTTATAAGTATTTAAATCCTTCAATTCAGAAGGAATTTCAACCAATTCCAGATTATTATGAACCGCTCTAGCAGGCATCCGGTTTTGATTTAATTTGTTACAACAATAAGTACACACACGTTGATCCAAACCCAAATCAAAACAATTTTCTACCATGAAGTATTTTGCAAAATCCTTCCATTCACTATTATTTTCCCTTTCACTTTTCGCATATAAATCCACTAACTTAGTCTGATTCTTATAATAAGTGTGTCAACAACACACACAAGTGAAATTAGGCCTCTCACTTGATTTCACCTGAAACGTGGCAATTTCCTTTTGAAAATTATCTGTACTGGAAACCTGTAAACTAGCTTCCACATTACCTTCTTCTTCTGGGACAATTTCAACATTCTCCTCTTTACTTGTAAAGTAACAAAACTCAATTTCTTCACAAATATTCTTCACATCTATTTCAGAACCATGCAAAAGAGCAGTGCATAATTGTTTAAGCATAATTGCTGGACTCTTACCATAATACAACATTCTAACTAATTTCCTCACTTTACTATGATGCACTGCTAGCATCCTGAAATGATGAAAAACACTCTGGCATACTCGCCTGGAAAGACAAGCCAGTGAATGACCATGCAAACCTGTCACTTCTCTCACTCTGCAAGGATCTAATTCTTGCAACAATTTTATTTTCTGTTTTAAACTTTTCTTATTAAATGTCCGTACAAAATCACAAAGAAAATTGATGGAATCCTGTCGCACACTGCAAATAGAACTACACTTCCAGGTATACACTGGTCCCTTAGGACGTCTCCCTAAAACTTCATTACCTAACACCTCTTCTGCCTCTGTTGACACAAGTTTTTCTTTTTCAACCAGACACCATCTTTCACCTCATAAGCTCGACCACTGGTGTCAACTGCATGCACCAATTCATTGTCCTGAAAGTAACTCTCCTCATTGAAAAATGCCTCACAACTTGAACTATGCATCCATTCTCCTGAGAAAACTTCACAAAAATTACTTCGATTAACTACTCTCTTCCATCTACTATTTGATTTGAAATCATAAATTACCTTGTTTAGTTTCCTAATTCTATTGATTACCAAAATAAATAACTTTCGCTTAATTTCAAAAGCCTGATCAATAATTTTCTCTACATTTTTCTTTCTCTTATAAAAAGCCACTTTCTTTTGATCTTTCTTTAAATTTTTTAACAAATTGCCAATTATCCTGTTGCAGAACATTCGTCTACGAATGTCCCTAAACTGATTTTTCCTTCTACTGCCATGCACAGAGTTATCTCCTGCTCTACCAGTAACATTTTTGATTGGCCTTTCCTTTCCGTATAAATTGGCTCTCTTTTTCTGGACTAAAACTTGTTCTGTAGTTATACTTTTGTTTCTACAAATGTTTCTAAGGAATGATTTTGTTCTCTTACCCGGAGCTTTCTTCGTGACTTGACGAGATTTTATTGTAGAGGACTGCTGCAAGCATTTAGTAATCTGCTGTCTTTGACGTTTTGTAGCCTTTCGGATTCTATCCTTAGACGGCATTGTCTAATTTCGAAATGATCTGCAGTTGAATCTGTGGTAAAATATAATAAAAAATGTTATTAACCACTATTACCAAAGAGTAAATCAATAACAGTAAGGATTTGATTCAGCAATGCCATAAAGATGATTCAGTGAAATCTTCTTAATTTTACTGTGTTAGTTTTACAGGGCTTTCATGCAAATGACTGCCCACCCTGCAACAAAACGCCCACATGAAACCTGACGCACGGTAAATTGTGTACTTACCTGCAATAATCCATATGCCAGTGTTTAGGTCCCTCCACCCTGCCCCTCCCCCTCCCCGCCTCCCTGCCCCACTGTAACTCCCTCCACGGCCCGCGGCTGCTATTTTGCAACATGGTACATCTTGTAAATCACTGCTGCATTATAAAAGTGACGCAACAGCAGCACAAGAGAGGCGCACAGCCATCATAAATCTGCCCCTAACATTTTATATGATTGGTTCAGGATGGCGATAAGGTGTGGCCTATCCAGAGGTTTGTTTGAGGTGAGGCCTACTCAGGGTTGCAGATGAAATGTAGGCTTGTTGAAGAGTACAGAGGTGATAATACATGTGCAGGCCTACCAATGAAGTGAATCATGTCCACTGCCCTCTTGAACAAAGGCCAGACCTCCTCTATCTCCCTGAACACGCCTAAACCTCATCTGCACAATGTGATTCGTAATGTTAGGAAACACAGGTGATATAATTGAAAAACGTGCAAATATTTTTGCACATTTAACAATCACATCACCTGTATTTCTTCAGCTTAGTTATCTCATTGTGCAGATGTAGCCTACGTCCTATGTAGAAGCACACCCTATCAATACTTAAATTAGCCAAGCACACATGGGGGCGTATTTACAAGGACCTTGCAACACGGGGACATGTCTTAAATTAAAATGGGAAAAATAACATCAAAGGGACTCAAAGGCCTTGTAAATATGCCCAAAACAACCTATGAAACACTAGCAGTACATATCAAGAAACCTAATTGATTTAAAAAAACGTTTTTAAACCTTTTATGTAAAACAATTATATACCTACAATCATGGGGAACTGACTTAAAATGCCCTAATACACATGAAAGTGTTTTTTAAGGCCCTTGCACCTTTTTTTCCATCACTTTTAACATGGCTATGTAACTCAAACAATAAAAATCAAAATTTGCCAAGCACACATGGGGCGTATTTACAAGGCCCTTGCACCAGGGGGAAGTGACTTGAAATGGCCAAACACACATGGGGACGTATTTACAAGGCCCTTGCACCAGGGGGGAGTGACTTGAAATGGCCAAGCACACATGGGAACGTATTTACAAGGACCTTGCACCAGGGGGAAGTGACTTGAAATGGCCAAGCACACATGAGAGCGTATTTACAAGGCCCTGGCCTTGCACCAGAGGGAAGTGACTTGAAATGACCAAGCACACATAACGGCGTATTTACAAAGAACTTGCACCAGAGAGAAGTGACTTAAAATTGCAAAGCACACATGAGGACATATTTAGAAGACCCTTTCCCCAGGGGGAAGTAACTTTAAAATGACTAAGCACACATAGGGGTGTATTTACAAGGCCCTTGCACCACTTATGCATCACTTTTAACATGTACACTGTGAAGCACCATGGGGCAAAAACAACACAGATGCATCATGCATCTGTTCCGCAAATGCGACGCATTGCAGGAGTCACATCGCAAGTAAATAAATTCTCATAAATTTAAAAAGCATTCCTTTTCCTTAAAAACGATTTTCTGGTCATAATTTGAAAACACAGCACAGCTGCTATGTACAACCACACCTTGTCAGTACTAATATTTCACATTATCACCAATTACAATTTGTAAAAGAAGCAAAATCTTCTTGGAAAACATAACACAAACACTTGACACAAAACATCATTTTAAATGCAGCTGGCTTCCTTATTTTCTCCAAAAAGCATACTAGTCTCTTTCTAAAGTAAAGGAACCATATCTCACCTTAGCAAATGCTTTTTGAATTTCAAAACAGTCTCAGAAACACACCAATTTTACAAAAGCAGAGCAAAAGGTATGCACTCCAGAGGCTGGAACCAACAAAGGCACAGAAATGCTGATATTCATGACACATATCTCTCATGTCACCCAATCAAAACTCTTCCCTCACTTTTTTCAAATCAACACCGTTCCCCCCTCTGCCCTTTTTCCATAGCAACTACCTCCTGACAGACCTCTCATGTTTACAAGTTCACACAACAATGTTTCAAATGAACTCTGAACTCTCACTACACCTGCTAATACACTGCAGTGTTTCTTAAAATCATTTTTTATTAACCATTCAAATTACATCTTTCAAAGAACACATCCATGCACCCTAACTTTCTGTTTTCAGCAATGGAAATCCACCAATCACTGCTAATGAATCATTAGCACTCAAACTCCACAGTTTTTTTTCTTTACAAACTCCACTGTTTCAACTGCCATTTCATTCCCACACTTCATCTGACTGCAGCAGAACCTACTCTCGCCATGTTTTCTGTCTGGATTCTTGGACATAGCTACATCCAGTGGGCTCACAGGTATGCTGATAACAGAAATTTACACAACCTCAATTTACAAAATGTGGAAATCAAATGGATTGGGCAAAGAGGATTGAGATGTCACCAATTGATACCATTGGTGAAAACCTTTTTGCATTTGCCAAACCCTGACCTCATAATAGTGCACTGTGGAGGAAATGATTTGGGCACTTTGACTGGGGTAGGTCTGGAAATGCTTTTAAAGGACACCTTTGAGCAATTGATGGCACTTTTTCCTCAAACTGCCTTGGTATATTCCAATATATGCCAAAGACAAACATGGAGGTGGTCCAGTCAATTTTGTCCACAAATTGAGAAATCGAGGAAGCATGTAAATAAGTCTGTTTCAGCTTACATGAGAGACCATGGAATGGGCTGCATTTACAACAATAACTTGCGTTACTACATGCAAGATATCTACAGAGGAGATGGTGTGCACTTCTCAGATGAGGGGAACAGAGTTTTCATACAAAATTTAAGACTGTGTATTGGTACCAACTTATAAGTACCTAGAACTTACACAGAACCCAAAAGCTCTTTTCAGAGCTACCTTAACTATAATTACTCTTTAAAAATTTCGAATGTACCTTTTTTCACTAATTTTCACTTATGTTCGCTTCCCGGTTCGCTACCCGGTTCGCGTACCGGCAGCTAACCGCGCGAAATTTTTTAAAAAAAATTCTTTTTTTCGCACATATGGGACTCCTCAGCCACCCTCAGAAAACCTAGGGGGTCAGGATACGTCTACCGTGCCCCCTTCTACTCATTCTGAACATTATTTACCCTCCATCTTGTATCTCAATTCTACCGAAACACAAAATGGAGGACTCCCGTAACGCTGCAGGTTCGCGTACCGGGGCACGCACTGAGAAGCGCTCGCTTAAAAAAGATGGGAAAGTAATTTACAGAAAAACCACTGGAAACACTTTCACCAAATATACATTAGCTCATACTACATAACAATCCCTACCATTTTCACAAATTTGGTTGGAATTCCATTTAGCCATTTAGCATGTAGACCTCTCTAAATTCCCTGAGGTAAATTACTTCACAAAACACATCTGAAGTGTTGGAATTGACAACCAATTAAAATGTTACTTTCATTTTCTATTTTTTTTACCTGACATTTGATTGATTATGTACCTGAATATATATAAAGAAAGAGAGAAAAACACAGCCATTTTGACTACTACTTCCTGAAGTACATTGCAAGAACATTTTCCCTGACAACTTAAACTTGTTTTTAAAAGGTAAGATGTTATTTTATAAATTTGACCGGAGAACTATGTTATACAATTTAAATTAATTTGGAAAACATTTTCAGATTGTTATATACTATCTCTCTGTAAGAGTTAGACATTGAGAAAGGCTTGTTTATTATAATTATGGATTGATTTACGTTTCTGTGTTATAATTATGAATTTACTTAGACTTTTTCGCAGGCACTTTTTAATAGTACTACTTCACGCCTGAAACCATACAGTGCCCATAGATACTTCTCTGTTATAAACTCACAAGTACCTGTCTGAACTTAAACCCGACATTGCCCTATCTCTACTGATATATTTATTTTTTATGCAAATTTCAGCACAAAAATGGAAGAACAGAACGTTTCCTTTGAAATTGCCCTAGAGATGAACAATGAGAAAATCATTGAACGCATTGACTTGGAATTCATGGACGAATCACGAGACCAAGAACTTCTACAATGTGTAGAATCTGTGGATTTGTTACTTCATTATGAGGACGATAAAATGTGGGAAGTTATGTTCACTCAACAAGAGGACATTTCGGACAGTCAAATGTTAGACAGTCTATTAAACTTTGAAAAAGAATCAGAAAAATAAATTTATATTTAATAATCAAGAATTGTTCGAGTCTTTAATCATTTTTATATGTAATTCATAAACTAGTACCAAATTGATTATAATGTAAAGTCAGACTTATAGTATACTGTGCAACTTTTTTATGTTACACAATAATTTTGCTCATAGTTACTTCCTTTCTCCAACTATATTATCTCCAATGTGTATTTAACATCTCTTTATCATCTTCTGCCTCCATATTGTTTCTACTTTCCTGACACACTATGGTATGAATTCCATATTCCACAATAACTTCTGAAACAACATGCAAGATATCTACAAAGGAGACGGTGTATATTAATTTTTTGACTCTGCATTGGTACCTACATATTGCTACTTAAATAAAAAAAAAAAAAACAACAAAACGAACAATCAATAAACATACAATATTTAAAAAGTTTATCATTCTTGTTTCCTCATAGTATGCTACCCGGACCGCTTTTCGGTGCGCGTACCGGGCGCACCCCACGCAAAAAAAACTATTTTTTTTATTTTTTTTGCCCGGCGGGGCCCTTTTAAAGCGTCCACATCAAACCTAGGGGGTCAGGGAGTATCTACTATGCCCCCTTCTGGTCATTTCCCCCTTTGTTTTGGCCTCCTCTTGTCTCTCAATCCTACCGAGAGACAAGATGGCGGTCGCTCCAGACTGTTTAGAATGTTGACAGACACCGGAGAGCCAATCAGCTTTGCTTCGCGAAGTTCCGTTACGCGTCAGGTTACACGAACCGGAGCGCTACCAGGAGCGCTGTCACAGATATATATATATTTTTTTAACGTTAATCTATCAAAATCCACTGGAGCACATATATTGAGACCTAGCAAAGGCACATCGGGCTAACCGTCCCTACAATTTTGCCAAGTTTTGTGCAAATCCATATGGACGCAGTTCTGAACTTTTGGAAGGCGGGAGGGAGTTACCCTCCCGGCCGTATTTATTAAAATATGAAACAAAAGTAAAACATTAAAAATAACAGTTTCATATTATGTACAATTTTATATTTATGACATTATGATGCAGACATGTTCATTGGCTAACCTTAACAAATCTCTAATACAAAGGTTCTCCTAGCCGAGTCTAAGCATCCTGCAAATGCATACTTTCTAAATAAAATTGTACATCCTAACATTACGGGCCAACGGCAAGGTCGTAACCGGTGTCAGGTCCCCACTACAAAATTCCCCCCTCACGGTGTGAGGGGCGGGCGCACACAGGACTGTACCTCTGTGCCAACTTCCAATTTCCCTTGTCTTAGCGGGGGCCCCTTCTTTAACTACCTATTGGAAAGAGAACATTAAACTTTTACGTTGCAGTATTTACGTCTTTAACTTAGAACATTCAACACATCTTCTAATTAGACTGTGATACTCTGCCTCACTGGGGAGAAAAATGTTGTGCAGCAAATCATTTTATTGCAGTACAGACATCAACATCTTTATTAACCACTACATCAGGATAAAAGGATATTACCAACGCAAAAACCAATTTTATTGCAATACTAACGTTGCCATAAGGGGCTGGTGGGTGGGTAAAAAATTGCTCCTTGTTCCGTCGAGGGCTCACGTGCAATGAGACGGTGCAGCTTCCAAGCACAGGAACAAGAGGATGCTTCTTTGGATTGTCGCTCCTTTTATTCTTCTTTGGGAGGGCGTGTACCCTCCTCAGGTACGCCTACGGGGCGTGGCCAACGGTGTAAGTGTCTAGGACAACCCTCCTTGGGCGGGAAAAGGCGCGCCCCGGCTACGCCGCTTCGGGCATACCAGCCGAGACACGCCCCCCGCCCAAAATGGTTTCCGGGGGGGATCCGGGCCCCCTACCATACGTTCGGGGGGACCGAGTGGTCGCCCCTTTCCATATGGCCGGGATGCCTGTCACCCCCTCCCAACACAATCCCCAAGGATGGGAAGACGGACGCAGTTCTGAACTTTTGGAAGGCGGGAGGAAGTTACCCTCCCGGCCGTATTTATTAAAATATGAAACAAAAGTAAAACATTAAAAATAACAGTTTCATATTATGTACAATTTTATATTTATGACATTATGATGCAGACATGTTCATTGGCTAACCATAACAAATCTCTTATACAAAGGTTCTCCTAGCCGAGTCTAAGCATCCTGCAAATGCATACTTTCTAAATAAAATTGTACATCCTAACATTACGGGCCAACGGCAAGGTCGTAACCGGTGTCAGGTCCCCACTACAAAATTCCCCCCTCACAGTGTGAGGGGCGGGCGCACACAGGACTGTACCTCTGTGCCAACTTCCAATTTCCCTTGTCTTAGCGGGGCCCCTTCTTTAACTCGACGCCATCTTAATGGTCGTCCGAGGACTCGTGTGAGGTGTCTAGAAGGTAGCGTGGACCCCCCTCCCACCTCACACTGCTTCTCACATCCGCCGTCGCGGATATCCTGGCCCCGGGAAATTCCTAGGAGGGGCATTTCGCCGCCTCCTCCCCTGGGAGGGGCCTATGACCGCCTTCCCTTCGGCGACCCCATACTTAGTGGGTGCCGCCTCCCCGTGTGAGGGGCCAATGGCCGCCTCCCCCCGGGTGCTCCCCTCCATAATGGGTGGCGCCCCCCTCTAGGGACCTTGAAATTACTGCTCACCGATCATGACCTTACCGCCACAGGCCGGATAGTTGACCGGCTATCCGGCCCCCCACACTCCTACTAAAGGTCATGTTTTTACAAACCCTTTAACCATGCTAAGAAGTCTCCTATGAGTAAGACATTCCCCTCCCGGGACAAATGGACTCCATCTTCGAGATACATGTGATCCCCCCGAATACATCCATGCGGAATACAGTGCAATTGCGCCGAGCAAAACAACCTACCAAGCTTATTATTGACTTTCTTTACAGAATGATTCAAAGCTGATATTGAGAGGGCCCCCGCCACACCTTCCTGGGAATCATGTGTGACCAGGCTATCAAGCACTCCGGGACCCTTTTTGCCAACCAGCTAACAGTGGATAGAATTCTCTCGAGTAGTACTCGCCTACCGAGTGCCAGCAGATCATTGCCCCCCAGGTGTACTATGATTACAGACGGCGGTGACCTTGTCCGCTCTAACAGTCCCTCAACAAATCGTTGAAATTGGTCAATACAGAGCCCGCCCCTTCTGTAGAAGGTCACCCTGTACCCGTATTCCCCAGCTGCGTGAATCATGTCACCTGCTTTGAATACGTCCGCGGCACGCCTCACGTATGAGTGGCCCACGACCCACACCACTCTCTCCTCAGTCGGTGATCTTTGACCGCTGGTCCCCAGGTGTCGGGTCGACTGCACAGTACGCCCTGCATCGTATGCTTGCGAAACTGTAAACCAAACAAAAGACAAGAAGCGTGAGTGCATGACATTTGCTTCACAACATGTGCAACCGCACATACCTTTTATAACAGTTCGAGGACCAACGCCCCAATTGTTTCACCTGTTCCACACTTTGACCCCTGGCTGTAGCCTCTGTAGCAGCCCCGATCCTAAAGGAATGGGTCCCAAAATCGCCCGGGTCCAGACCCGCTGCCGCGATTGCCATTGTAAGCACCCGCTGAAACTGAAACCTAGTCAGTGGGGTGGCGTCGGTGTGTCTCAGCAAGCTTCCCCCCCATGTTACAGCCCTTTGCGCTAAATATTCCTCAACGCACTTCACTGGGCACATGGGGGACCCCCGCATGCGCTGGACAACAATACTGTCCCCTATAGCACCTTGATCGGTCTTGGACATGGCTATTGTGATTACCATAGAATCTCCCTTGATCAAAATGTGTTCCCGACACAGTCCTCCCCCCACATCCTGCTTATTTTCTGCCACCAGTTCGCTCACCCTCATAGCCCCATGGAATGCTAATGCGAAAGCGGCCCGGAACAGCACTGCCTCGGACTGGGAAGAACATGTTGCGGGGAGTACTGACATCAACAAGGACAATCTTTCTAACCAAATCGGGCGCCTCTCGTCAGCTTTATGACCCTCGAGGCGTTGCCACCCACGTAGTGCCTTCTTTACCAGAAAGGACGATGTGGGGTCCTTGATGCCATGCGCCTGTGCCATGAATGCAATGGCGGCCCGGTGCCTATTGGCCGTTGCCGCAGAACGGCCTGCCTTGTGGAGTGCCACTAAAAACTTCAGGACATACTCCTCCTGGCCCCAATTATCCCCTCCCGCTGGACCCTAAAATGCACAATAGGAACGAAACGCCCCTTCGTATGCCTTCCTTGTCCTGGGGGCTAAACTTGCTCCCACGAGGTCCTGTAATCCAGGGCACCGAGTAACCAGAGAGCTTCGGGAAATGGTGCTGCCACTAGGTCCGCGGAAGGTAGATAACCCCTGAAGGCCTGCATATGGGAACGAGAGAGTGCTTCAGCCGCTTGGTTCAACACACCCGGCACGTGCCTCGCCCTAAACTGTACGTTCAGTCTCATGCAAAGTAGTACAATTTCTTTTAGTAATCTCAATATCCACTTGCAGCGTGCTGCCTGACTATTCATTCAACAACGGTCATGTTGTCGGACCAAAACACCACTGTGCGATCACGAAAATCGTCCGGCCATGCCTTCAGAGCCACAAAAATAGGGAACAGCTCAAGAAACCCAATGTTACCTGTGAGCCCACTGGTGTGCCACCACCTCGGCCATGTCTGTGCCGACCATCGATTACCGAATATGGCGCCAAATCCCACGCTCCCTGCCGAGTCGGTCCACAAACCCAGCTCGTCTGAAGACGCTGGTGCCTTGCCCCACACCACTCGACCGTTGAAGTCCGCCAGAAATGCCAACCATATGCGCATGTCCTGGCAAACCTCTGCAGACAGTCTGGTGCGATGGTGTCCTTCCTTGAGACCGACCATGGCTTGAGCAATAGAGCGGGAAAAGGGGCGGGCCATTGGTATCACTCGTAGGGCAAAGTTAAGCTGGCCCACTGCTTGTTGCAACTGATGGAGAGTAACCTTCTCTTTGCTGATGCACAGTTCCAGGGAGGCCCTGAACTTCGCTACCTTCCCCTCTGGCAAACGGAAACATCCTTCCACTGAATCAAGCTCTATTCCAAGAAACTCGAGTGAAGTGGATGGTCCGACTGTCTTTCCGGGCGCCAATGGCACCCCGAACCTCCTCATGAGAGTGCAAAATTCCTGTAACGCCCGTGCACAGCTTGTGTCGCCAGCAGCCCCCAGGAACAAAAAATCGTCTAGGTAATGCATAACCTGGGTATGGCCGGTGGCTTTGGTAAACGCCCATTCCAGAAAACAACGGAATTTTTCAAAATAGGCACAAGAGATAGAACAACCCATTGGCATACATTTATCCATGTAGTAGCGTCCCTGAAACACAAAGCCTAACAGACGCTGATCCTGTGGGTGTACCGGGAGCAACCGGAACGCTGACTCGATATCCGATTTAGCCATCAGCGCTCCTGGCCCCAGGCGATTCAACATGGCGACGGCCTCATCGAAAGATGCATACCGCACCGAACACATTCCTGGATCAATTGCATCGTTTACCGAAAGACCCCTTGGGGCCGACAGATTATGAATTAACCTAAACTCACCCGGGTCCTTCTTGGGGACTACTCCCAACGGTGAACAAACAAAATTAGGGACCGGCGGGTGCCTAAACGGGCCAGCCACCCGACCCCGGGCCACCTCTTTTGCAATCTTACTCTCCACCACTGCCGTATTCTGTTGTACCGACAGTTGGTTTTTACATAGTGTTTCCCCCCCGAAAATCCCCCGCCGGGATGTGGAAACCAAACGAGAAGCCATCCCGCAACACCCCAGCGGCGACATGATCAGGGTATTCACTTAGCCAGGGGATCATTGCCATGATATCTACGGGGGTAGGTAGCGGTACCCCTCGGTTGACATTAGACCTGTTTGGTCCCTCCTCTACCCCCTGTATCACCATTCTTGGCTCTGCACGAACTCTCAGGGCGCCAAGAGTGTCCGCACCCTGCACACTCATGCCTGAACTTACATGTTCCTTGTGGCCGCATGCACTTGCCTCTGTTAAAGTTCCAACATACCCCCTTTTTACCTCCATTCCCACCACTCCTTGGTTGGTGGTCACCATTGGCGCCTGCTCGAAAGGGCGCCGCCGAATGTTGGTGGGAGGGCGCCGACCCATTCCCGCCAAGCGAGGATGACTTGGTGGGGCCCGGCAGGAGCTGCTTCTGCCAAGAGATGGAGTCGAGACAATCCCACATCAGAGATGAATCGTGCTTCTTGGCCTTACGAAACTTACTATCATAACCCAACCATTCATTGCCTTCATATGATTCATAGAAATCCATTATACGTGTCTGATAGCAGGCCAATTCGGACAACACTTCGGGTCTACGTTCCCCCATGATAGCCGTGAACATCGCAAACGCCCTGGCCCAATTTGAGATCGTTTCATCAACCCTGAACCCCGCCATTTTTACGCGCCACACGTTCGGGTGCCACAAATCTTTCTGACTTTTTACATACTCCACCTCGTGGTGGTCGGTCAACAGAGAAAACAGATTTACATATTTATCTGCCCAAATCAACTCTTTCGTGGCCAGCGGAATATGTTGGACCACCTTTTCCCTTCTTGAGGGTATCGAGCCCTCCCTCGCCATTGGCAATGGCTGCTTACCGGAATCCGTAGCAGGTCCCGCTGTTTTTTCAACGCCAGACGCCGGTCCTTCCGAGGGAACCTGTGGGGGGATAACAGGGAGATTCGCCTTTGCAGCATCTCTCGATTGCCGCAACTGCTTCATTAGTAATCTGGCCTCTTCGGCCGTGTCTCCTGGCGCTGCTATTTTTGCCGAGCCATGCGGCTAACTGGGCGGCCAGCTCCGGAGGCATATCCTCCTCGTTAGTGGGCGTCACTACAACCGGAATCGGTTGGCCTGCCTCGGGGATCGGAACCGGGGTCTCTACAGGAGTAACCGGACTTGCCGGGGGTGACTCGGGAACTGGGGCCTCCCCCCCTGCCGCCCTATTCCTGGCCCTTTTACCTCTCCCAGCGGGTACTACTCCCGGCAATGCTGGGCCGATCACCTTCTTCGGCCTGCCCGAGTTGTTCATTGCCGCCATCTGTTTTTTCATGCTCGCCGTTTCCTTCATTAGCATGCGGAGCATCTGGTCAGTCCCTGCCTTCTTTCCGGGCTTCTTGCCAGGCATCGTTGTCGGATATTCGATCCTTGTTGCGTACGAGGTCCTGGAGGTCCGGATCCGAAAGCACGGAGTCGCTGAAAGAGAAACACAAGAATTACAAGTTCTTAAAAATTGCTCCTTGTTCCGTCGAGGGCTCACGTGCAACGAGACGGTGCAGCTTCCAAGCACAGGAACAAGAGGATGCTTCTTTGGATTGTCGCTCCTTTTATTCTTCTTTGGGAGGGCGTGTACCCTCCTCAGGTACGCCTACGGGGCGTGGCCAACGGTGTAAGTGTCTAGGACAACCCTCCTTGGGCGGGAAAAGGCGCGCCCCGGCTACGCCGCTTCGGGCATACCAGCCGAGACACGCCCCCCGCCCAAAATGGTTTCCCGGGGGGATCCGGGCCCCCTACCATACGTTCGGGGGGACCGAGTGGTCGCCCCTTTCCATTCAGCCGTTCGAGCTAAAAGTGAGGCCAACCGCCCTATGGAAATTAACATGGGAAAAACGCGTTTTGGGACCCCCCTTTTTTCTCGCCCCCCCTTGACGAAACCCCTCCAAATTTTCAGGGGCTGCTCAGAAACAAAATGTTCCATTTTCCGGACAATTTCAGCCAATTCCGTCCACAAACGCCAAAGTTATTAGACATAGAATTTTCAAAAATCCCATAGAGAAAAAATCCTAACTATATATACCTACTGGCGACCGCCAGTAGGTAATACATATATATATGTATATAGTTATAGTTAGGACATATTTTCCATAGGAAAATCGCAACATTCTATTCCCAATAACTTTGGCGCCGGTTGACGAATCTTTGCGAAATTTTTAAAACTCGTGGAGCGCTCCGGTCCGCTCCTATCTCGAACGTTTCGGGGAGATTCGGCAAGAGGTGGCAAGAAAAAAGGAGGGTCCCATAACGTGTTTTCCCCATGCAATTTCCCATAGGAAACTTTAGACACGGCTACAGCCTGAACTGCTGAACGGAATTACACCAAATTTGGCAAAAAGGTAGCCCTTGGATCAGAAAGATCCCGTTTTGTTAAATTGTGTAAATCCATTCAGTAGTTGCTGAGAAAATAAAAAAATAAAAAAGTTTCGATATCTAGGGCCATGGATCCTCCTGAGCACAAGCTTTATGCTAATTGGCTGTCAACACTTCAAAACAGGAAGTGTTGGCCATCTTGTGCCTCAGTAGAACCAAGGCACAAGAAATTAGTGAAACAAATGTGCAAAACACGAAAAGGGGGCAGGGTAAGAAACACCCTGAACCCCTAGGCCTGCTTAGGGGGTCCCACAAGGACCCCCAGGGCCCAATTACTTTTTATTATTAAAAAACTGCGAAATGAGGAACGGATCCGCAGATCCGGACGCAAAACAAAAAGGGCTACTGCCCTACATTAGGATTTAGCCCCCGGGTGGGCCAAGTCCCGAGGGCATTGGAAAAAATATTTGCGGTGGCCCACGGGGACCCCTGCAGCACCGGGGACCGCCACCCCCGGAGCTTTCAATTATTAATGTGCTGGATATGTATATGTATATCTTTTTAATATTTCCGATTGCCTAGTGAACAATCTTAAACGGAGGATCTCTACCAAATCCACCTGTGTCCTCGCATGCCCCTCCTTAGGATTCCTGAGGCACAGGCTTTTCCCATGCCAACACATGTCAGCGTCTGTGTCCTGCCAGTCTGTCGTCACCCCCACACAACCCGCTTTACCCCCTCTTTGTGGCTCCTTTTCTCTAAGAACCCACGTGAGCTTTGCAAATTCTGGCGGTCATCTTTGCAGATTAGGATAGAGACTTTAATGAACGAAGGAGTGACTCCGGCTGGGAAGAAACTCTGGGTCGGCGCCCAGCATGACACAGACGCAGCTATGCTGGTCGGAGTGACATTCACACGGTCAATGCCAGCAGCGCTGGCAGCCTGGTACGAGAGCTGCCTCAGAGACACCACTCTCCACTCAGTGCCCCCCACAGCTCCTTTCCTGGTGCATCTGACTGCTGCTTTCTATCTGCTTAAAATACATATAAAATCCAGACTGTATTCCTAATGTCCGAAAATGGTGGGAGGTTTTCTAAATCTGTCCTTACACACAAGGCAACGTAGAAGCATATAAACGCCTTCTAATTGGAAAGTTTAATCACAATTACGTATCAGCAGATTTACAATAACTTGCGCATCCCTGCATATCAGCAGGGATGCACCAGTTTATGTGCGTCCGGCCTCCGCCACCATGGATGCACCGCATTTACAGTGCGGTGCACCATGGGACAAAAATGGACAGATGCGTGACACATTTGTGCCGTAAAGGCGGCGCTTTGCTGGAGTTGGGTCCTATCGCGACGCAGCTCCAGCAAGGCTCTGGGATGCCCTATCTTTAAAATGCGTCAATCCTTATGCCTGCTTCAAGCAGGCGCAGGGTTTTGACGCAGCATGGGCTCAAAAGTGACTGAATGAAATCTTGTAGTTTTCACTCAGCCACTTTTAGGAAGCGTTCCTGCGTCAGAAAACTCCCCCCCCCTGTGCAGAAATGCGTACTTCTGGGGCAGGGCTTTACAACGTGACGCATCTCCCAGATGCGTCACCTTGTAAATACCCCGCAGCATGGCGCTGGCTTTGCGCCGCTGCTGCGTCACAAAAGTGACTCAACGTCAGCGTAAAAAAGGCACAAGGGGCTTGTAAATCTGCCCCGTAGTTTCCATGTTCCTGCATCATCAATGTAGAGTAAAAACAGGTCTTTGTGCTTTAAGGAACAGATACGTTCTGTTAATTACAATGAATAGTTGCTTAAAAATCCATCTTTTCATTTCTATTTATTCCGTGTTTTTTAGAGGAACCCACAGAATAGCAGTCCGAAGCTTTCCAAAATATATGTTGAATAATTTATTCTTTTACACACGATTTCAGCCACAGTGCTTTTATGTGCTGAGCGATGGTGTCCTGTAACGACGTCCAATTATGTATGCTAAGTTACAGAGAACGTTTAAAAGAAAGAGTGTTTTTTGTGAACCGATACACCTTTGGAATATACACACGAGAAGCACAGCAGCATATCTCTAAGTTTTTCCACTGTCAGTCTCTCTTGAAACCATTCATATTGTGATAGAATGAAACCTAACATGGAAAGGATTGTGCTATGTGCATGCTGAGTTAATGAAGTAATGGGATTGACATAAATTACATAGGATGTGAAAAGCTTCCCGTGCTACGCTTCATTTCGATTCTGTCCTGCAGAGGGCAGTAAATAGCCGTGTAAAGCAGAGACAGTGGCCCAATATCTGTATCTTCTTCTGGAAGGCAGCCTTGGAAGGCAAAAGTGCTTAATTACTGTGTACTGAAAGAAAAGATACAGTACATTATTTGAGTTGTCTTTAGGCCACATATTACAGCTAATCAGAGTTCAAATTGGTGGGCTTCTTCCGAGGAGATGATGGCAATTTCAGGATATTTTTCAAAATATTTGCGGGGGGCTCAGAGCCGCCCCACCCGTGGGCAGCCCCACCCCCGGGACTTTTAAAATGAATGGGTAAGGTGGCTCAAAGGCACCCACAAGCCCCGGAAACCGCCACCCCAGGGCTTTAAGAACATTTTTGCGGAGGCTCATGGTCCCCCCGCAGCCCCGGGCAGCGCCAACCCCTGGGCCTTGTGTTTTAAAAAAAAAAATATGAATAAATAACCTGTGTAGTGGGGGCCCCCCACATGCCCCAAGGACCGCCACCTTCCCGGGGCTCTAAATATAAAAATTGGGGGGTCTGTGATGGAACTTCAAGCCCCGGGGACCACCACCCCTGGGCTTTTCAAATGAGGGGTGGGGGAGGCATGAAGTGCCCCTCCAGGAGCCTTGTCATGGCCCTGGGGACCGCCATCCCCCAGGGCCAGCTCCTGCAGTGTCCCGGGGTGCCCACCCCCGGGACACTGCTGTTTGCTATAGCAGGGGCGGGAGCCGCGACCATTGCAAACTGCTTTGGTTTTTGGAAGAGAAACAACAGGAAACCTGCTCTCTCTTCAAGATACCATAGCAGATTGCTTTTCAACACCGGGATCTGCATCTTAGCAGCTCCCCATGCGGAAAAGCACTGCCGGCTCCCGCAAGAGTGGGGGTGGAGACGGCGGGTCCGTGGGGGAATTGGGGCTCCCCATGGTCCCCAATGGATAGGGCCGACCCTGGGAGATGGGGTCCTTGGGGCTATTAGTGGCCCCGGCGGGGGGCCACGTGTCCCACCTCCTCAAAAATTAAAAAAATTATATAAAAAAAACAAAAAAAACAAAGGCTGACCCCGGGGTATGGGGTCCCCGGGGCCATAAAGGGCCTGAGGAGGGGGGCAAAGCAGCTCCCCTCCAAATAGATATTGGAAAAAAAATGCCCATGCCCCGGGGGATTGGGTCCCCGGAGCCAATTATGGCCTATCCAAAATTTTTGTAAAACAAAAAATAGGGGGCAGGCTCCTGGGGGATGACGTCCCCAGGGTCAATAATATTAGGAAAAGAAGGGGGGCCACACAGCCCCCTTCTTAAGAAATAAAAAAATTAAAAGACTGGCATCGTGCCGGAGGCCACGCCCCCTCCTTGCAGCACTCGGCAAATACCCCCCCCTGGTGCGTTTGCAGTTGGGGAAATAATTTCCCTTGAATACTGGGGGTCCCTGGGGGCCAAGTAGCCCACCAGAAACCTCCAGCCATGCCCCTTTTTACACCTCTCTGCAACGCAGATCTGTGGTGCTTAATGGAGGTACCAGGTGGGCTAGTTGCACCCAGGGACCTTACGATTCAAGAGGAGTTAATCCCCCAACCTAAAACGCTCAACAGGGGGGCGTTTGCACGGTGATGAAGGGAGGGGTCGGGACCTGAGTTGACATGTGTGCAAACAAACCCGGTGGTGCGTTTTAAGTTGTGGAATTAATTCATCTTCAATCATAAGGGCCCCTGGGGGCCAACTAGCCCACCAGTTACCTCCAGTAAGGGCCTCGAAGCTGCGTTACAGAGTGTTGTAAAAAGGGGTGTGGCCTCCGAACACCTCTCTGCAATGCAGCTCTCTGGCCATACTTGAGGTACATGGTGGGCTAGTTGGCCCCCGGGGACCCGCAGGAATGAAGAGGAATTAATTTCCCAACTTAACACGCGCCAAAGGACATGTTTGCAGACATGTCACCTCAGGCCCCGCCCCCTTTCTTCACCATTGTGCAAACTCGCTCTCTGGTGAGTTGTAAGTTGGGGAATTAATTCCCCTTCAATAGTGAGGGTCCCCGAGGGCCAAATAGTCCTCCAGGTGCCTCCAGTTTGCGCTTCCCCTTCAATCCTGAGGGCCCCTGGAGGCTAACTAGCCCACCAGGTGCTTCCAGTAAGCGCCACTGCGCTGCGTTGCAGAGAAGTGGTCCAGGGTGTGCCCCTTTTTACACCTCTATGCAACGCAGCTCTGTGGCACTTACTGGAGGTACCTAGTGGGCTAGTTGGACCCTAGGGACCCTCAGGATTCAGGGGGGCTTAATATCACAACTTAAAATGGCCACAGGGCGCATCGCTGTGGTGGATTTTAAGTTGGGGAAATAATTCACCTTCAATCCTGAGGGCTCCTTTGGGCTAACTAGTCCACCAGATGCTTCCAGTAAGTGCCACTGTTCAGCATGGCAGAGAGGTGGTCCTTTTTACACCTCTCTGCAACACAGCTTTGTGGCGCTAGCTGGAGATACCTGTTGGGCTAGTCGGACCCAAGGGACACTTAGGATTCAAGGGGACTTTATCCCCCAAAGTAAAATGGCCTGAGGGCGTGTTTGCACACTTCAGCTAGCCCCCTCCATTCACCAGTGTGCAAACATGCCCTGTGGCGCATTTTAAGAGGTAGTTTTAATCCCCCTGCCCTATTATGTACTAGGGTCTTACAGAGGAGGCCATGGGAATCACTGGGGTACCCCAATGCATATTGGTCCCTAGTGTATGTAGGTGTTTTAACTGTATCCTAAGTGTCTTTTAGCATAGCACTGGCTCTAGGACTGGTTAGTCAGAGTTAGTTACTACCAGTACCCTTCTGAAAAATTTGTAAAAACTGCACCAAAACCCAAACACTTATAAATTCTCTGAGGTGCTCTCCTTGCAGTATTCTAATAATTCTTTCAGGACCCAAGTACTCATGCAGTGACCCAGGCCTTATTACATGCACTGCTACAAACACTTGTCCACTACGCATGCTGTCCTACAACCACCAACACACTTGTCTTTCACACCTTCAATTACCCAGGCGGTACCTATACACTCCGGCAAACACCCTGTCACTCCCCTTGCACTCCTCCAGTCGGCCATCAAGCACCATGTACTAATCCTAACACTGCACCAAAACCCAAATACATATAATATTCACCCAGGCACCCTCCTTGAAGTACTCTAATAATTATTTCAGTACCGAAGTACTCATGCAGTGACCCAGGCCTTCACACACGCACTGCTACAAACGCCTGTCCACTATGCATGCAGTCCTCTAACCAACTACACACTTCTCTTTCACGCCTTCAGTTACTCAGGTAGTACCCATACATTCCAGCAATCACCCTGTCACTCCCCATGCTTTCCTCCAGTCAGCGATCCTGCACCATGTACTAATCCCTTCACAGCGCCAAAACCCAACCACTTATAAATTCACCCAGGCACTCTCCTTGCAGTACTCTAATCATTCAATCAGTACCCAAGTACTCATGCAGTGACCCAGGCCTAAAACATGCACTGGTAGAAACCCCTGTCCAATAGGCATGCAGTCCTCCTACCACCTACAGACTTGTCTTTCACACCTTCAATTAACCACTTCAGCAATCACCCTGTCACTCCCCATGTACTCCGCCATTCAGCCATCCAGCACCATATACTAATTCAAACACGTAACCAATACCCAAATACTTATAAATTCACCCAGGCACTTTCCTTGCATTACTATATTCATTCAGTCCGTCCACAAGTAGTCATGCACGGACCCAGGCCTTAACACATGCACTGCTACAAACCCCTGCCCAATACGCATGCACTCCTCTAACCACCTACACACTTGTCTTTCACACCTTCAGTTACCCAGGCAGTACTTTTACACTCCAGCAATCACCCTATCACTCCCCATGCACTCCTCAACTCAGCCATCCAGCACCATTTACTAATCCAAACACTGCGCCATAACCCAAAATCTTTAAATTCACCCAGGCTCTCTCCTTTCAGTACTCTAATCATTCAGTCAGTACCCAAGTACTCATGCAGTGACCCACTTGCTCTTTTCAACTCTTCTACTGCTTCTTTCAGGACCCCTGTTGCTTCAGTCTGCACTTTCCATGCTACTTACTGCACCTCTCTTGCCTCTTTCTCCATCCCATTGTCTCTTTATGTACCTCTTCTGACTCTTTCTGCACTTTTCTTTCCTTTTTTCCGCATCTCTCTTCCCTCTTTCTGCATGTCTGTTGCCTCTTTCTGCACCTCATTTGCTTCTTTGTTCACCCCTATTGTCTCTTTCAGTACTCGTCTTCCCTCTTTCTGTAACTTTCATGTCTGTTTTTGCATCTCACTTGCCTCTTTCTGCACTTTTCTTGCTTCTTTCTACACCTTTGTTGCTTCTTTCAGCAGTTCTTTTGCCTCCTTCTGTACCTCTTAGTTAGAGTTAGTTTTAATCCTCTTGCCCTATTATGTACTAGGGGCATACAGGGGACGTCATGCCAATCACAGGCTAACCCCAACCCATAGTGTTCCCTAGTGTATGTCGGTGTTTTCACTGTACTCTAAGTGTCTTTCAGCAGAGCACTGGCTCTGGACCTGGTTAGTCAGACAGTTATTGCTAGTACCCAACAGCAAAAAGTTGGGGGCAAAGGATGACTTTGCAACAAGGCCTCTTTCTGCTATCTGTGGGTTCTTTGTGCACATCTCTTGCTTCTTTCTGTACCTTTTTTGTCTTTCTGGACTTCTGTTTCCGCTCTCTGCATTTCTCTTGCTTCTTTCTGCTCCTTTCTTCCTCTTTCTGAACATATCCTACCTTTGTAGTTTGAAATTAGCGTTTACAAAACCTTAGAAATTCACTGAAAAAACCACAGGTTTCAGGGATGTTATAGTTAGTTGGACATTTTACTCGTACAAAACCAAAGAAATTAGTCCGTTATAGTTATTTCAGCTAATTATAACTTGCGTCACATATTACATAATTCATGACATGGTCAGTGACATCACTGATGACATCTCAAATGATATCACTATTGACATCACTGATGACATCATCCATGTGATAATCTGATGCCCCTCCTCATACCCTAATATAACCTTTGATACACCCTCTCTAAAATACAGACTACCATTTTCGAAACAGTACACACACCAATACGAGTTAGTGCATACCCACTCAATGATTACTAGATCTACACACATATCCACTCATCCACTCATACAGTCACTCATACATGCAGTCATCCATCAATACATCACTATTATATGCCCTCACATATCTATACAGACACTCACACACCGCCACTCATCCATAGAGTTACTCACACACTTAGTCAGTCATGCAAAGATTCAATCACACTCCCATTTTTTCACCTATGCAGTTATACACACACCACCTCACTTATTCAAACATATACTAAAGCATACTTACACTCTTATACAATAATACAAGCACACAGTCATCCATACAGGCACTCTCTGTTGCGGCCGGAATCCTCAGGATCGTAGGTTGCTAGTATGGTCCACCTCTCGACACCACCACGGTCTGAATGAGTATACACAGACTCCGCTGAGTGGTCAAGCGGGAGAAGGGAAGGAAGGTGATACATATGTGATACATATATTTCAATATTTAAAAGTTACTCGCTAATATATGTATTTACTAAGATACACTTAATAAGGCAGTTAACCAATAATTTAAAAAAAAAAACATTTACACACTTATTTAACCATTTATTCTTCCATCAACCTTTACAAATACATATATAAAACATATTTATTTTTCAGAAAGACACACATTCACTGGATGGTGTCATCAGTGATGTCATGAGTGATGTCACTGACCATGTCATGAGTGATGTAATATGTGACGTCATCAGCAGTGCATTGCAGGCGCGCTTGTTATAGTGAGTCCAACTAACTATAACGTTGGAATTTCAATGGTTTTATGTCAGTAAAATTTCCAGCTAACTATAACTGGTGTGAAACCTATGGTTTTTTCAGTGAATTTATTAGGTTTTTTAAATGCTAATTCCTAACTATAACTGCTGTGAAACCTATGGTTTTTTCAGTGAATTTCATAGTTTTTTTTTAATAGCAAATTCCTAACTATATATAGGGCCTCAAACCTATGAAATGTAAAATTTTTATAATGAATCCTATATAGTATATTTATATAATACTATTTTTTTTATTTTTTATTTTTTTTGCCCTGGAGCGCTCCAGGTGCGTGCCCCGGTGTGCGCACCAAAAAGCGCACTTTTCCGGCGCGCCCCGGAGCGCGCACCGGTTAGCGTCCCGTTAGCGCTATTGCCGCGAACGAAAACAACATAGTGACGTATTACGTAGCCGCGTCCGCGTGATACGCACGGCGTAAGCGCACCCGGAAGCACTCCAGCGAATACGATCGCGCAACGTAAGCATCCGACGTGCTTACGCCTACGTAGTGTAAGCGCGTCGGGTCATGTGACCTGAAATTAACACTTTTTATTGGTGCAGAACAGTTTTGGTTTCCAAATGATGAAAGCCCGGGTCATGTGACCTGAAAATAACACTTTTCATTGGTTCAGGACAGTTTTTTTTCCAAATGATGAAAAACCCCACCTTTTTTCCTTATTCTGACTTTGTCCTTTGACTGAGAAAGACCTGTTTGATCATCTTTGAGAAATATTTTATACTTTAAAATGGCTACAGCTGGAGCATCTGCACCACCACCACCAAGAGGACCACCACAACATTACATTGGTGGTCAAGAAGATGAGGAGGAGGAGGAGGAGGAGGGGAGAAGGTGGCAGACAGAAGACAATACCCCATACAAGCCAAGGCAGCACATTGTATGGGAGTTTTTTTCTATCCCAGAGGGCAAGAAGAAAGTCAATGCGGCCAAGGTGACTTGCCAAATCTGTGGCATGGAACTTTCAAGGGGGAACCCTAACAAAAAATATTCATTTGGTAATAATACCATGATTAGACACATGCAGCGCAAGCATCCAAACAACTATTCTGCCGCAGAGGTGAGAGAACTGGCCAGTAACCCTCCCCAATCTTCACCAAGCACCTCCAAAAGAAAGCAACCCACTCCATCGGGACCAGAGGCAAGGGAGATGATCTCTTCTATTCAACCTCAGTTTGGTGATTTTAGGATCACATGTATTTATTGTGGTAAGACCATCACCTATGGTGAGCAGAGCATAAAGCTCATCCTCCTTGCTGGTGACAACCACAATTTCCCCAAAAAACCTTAATTTTTTCCTGTTTTTTTTTCTCCAGTTGAGCCGTTTACAATTCCCTGATTTTTGTTTCTCCCCATAAAAATATGAAAAAAAATATAAAATA
This sequence comes from Lissotriton vulgaris, assembly GCF_964263255.1. Lineage (NCBI taxonomy): Eukaryota > Metazoa > Chordata > Amphibia > Caudata > Salamandridae > Lissotriton > Lissotriton vulgaris. The sequence goes on along the minus strand of NC_141699.1, from coordinate 52,390,123 downwards.
GTTCATAAAAGCCAAAAAAAGTACAAAATGGTCAAAAAACATTTAAAAAATATAAAACAACAAAAAGAAGAAAAAAACAGTTCTTTTTAGACCTCCAATTTATAAAACAATTCTACATTTTTAAAAAACTCTGTCATTCTTTTTCCCCATGGTACGCTCCCCGGTCCACTCCCCGGTGCGCGTAGTGGGCGCTCCCCCCGCGGGGCCCTTTTATAGCCCCCACAGCAAACCTAGGGGGTCAGGGGGGGTCTGCTCTGCCCCCTTTTGGTCATTTCCACCTTTGTTTTTGCCACCTCTTGTGTCTTGATCCTACCGAGATACAAGATGGCGGCCGTTCCGGACTGTTTCGAATGTTTACAGACACCCGAGAGCCAATCAGCTTTCCATGCGCAGATCACGTGGCGCGCCCGGTGTGCTCCCCGGTGCGCGTACCGGGGTGCGGCCATAGATATATATATTTTTTTGAACCTAAATTACTCAAAATTCACTGGAGCACATATCTTGAGACATAGCAAAGGCACATCGGGCCACCAGTCCCTACAATTTTGACAAGTTTGGTGGAAATCCATCCAGCCGTTAGGGCTAAAAGTGAGGTTGACCGCCCTATGGAAATTAACATGGGGAAAACACGTTTTGGGACCCCCCTTTTATCTCGGCCCCGCTTGATAAATCCCCCCCCCAAACTTTCAGGGAAGGACCGGGGCGCCGCAAGGCAAATTTGAGGACATTTTCAGGCAGATTCCTCAACCGGCGCCAAAGTTATTCACAATAGAATGTTGAGATTTTGCATTGAAAATAATCCTAACTATAACTACCTACTGGCGACCGCCAGTAGGTAATATGAACCAAAACACCCAACTCCCACAGAAATTCCATGGAAAAGCAGGCACGGACACAAAGTGGCATTGGATTCAGCATTTATTTCTTAGTGCAGGACAGGACGCCCTCAATCACGAGCACAAGGAGAGATGCGTTTCAGCCTTCAAGAGGCCTTTAGCAATATATATATATATATATATATATATATATATATATATATATATATATATCTATACTACTATTATAAAGAGAAAACTTTGCACCTTTGAGCCAGGTAAACTCGAAAAGTACACCACCAATCCAGACACCCAAGACATCCTTGAAAACCTCAGGGCAAGCAGAAGGACATAGGCTATATAAAAATAAAAAATATACGTTGTTTAAAAAATTTACAAATAAAAATAAAGTAGTCCCTTGCAAGTAGCGCCGGCCGCGACGTCTGCGTCATGACATCATTCAGAAGCAACAGGAAGAGCCGACATCAGCGCGGGGAGGAGCTGGAATCTTGGCAGGTAGGAGTCTTCATCTGTTTCTACTGAACCCCTTCTACTAACACCTCTGATAGCAGAGAAGTCTCGAGCTGGAAGTTGCAGGTAAGACGTGTTTCTTTTTCAGTCTCTTCCTGTTTCAGTTCCCTTAAAGGCATATCTTTCTCAACAGCAGCACTCCCAGCTCCGTAGCACCCAGCAGCCGCCCCTCAGACCAGAGAGCTCATTAACTCAGGCAGGCAAGCGTCGGCCCTCAGGGGGGCACGGATTACCACTAATGCTACCAGGGAGACACCTCCCCGAGGGACCCGCGGCACCGCCTCGGAGCTCCATCCAGCCCGCGTAATTGAATCCTGGAATCAATGAATGATGCAATTACATATATTGTGAGGCATTTCACACAGACAGTGTTTGACAACACCCCTTCTAAATTAGGCATCTGTACCGAACGTGTCATAGCGTGCCTGCATGAGGGAGCAAAAACAGCGATTCGGAAAGTTAAAGCAGATGTGGCTGAAAAAGTCGGCAGTGAAGCACATAGCGCCCAGTCAGATCACGCACACGTAGGGGCGCTCCACTGGAAGCAAATAATATAGGGTTATCAATTGAGTCCGGCTCACCGTGACGATGGAACTAATTCACGGCAGCTTGAGTAGATGCGGCTGGAGAAATGTCTTAACAGATGAAGAGTTTCAGAAGAAACTATACCAAGCCCCTTTCTGCCCCGGTCAACTAGTGTGATAATAAGTGCAGAGTGGGACTGTGGCTAATGTGAGGAGTTGCCCTTTCACCAAGCAATCAAGACAGATACTTGATAGGCATTCGCAGTGTCCAGTCCCTGACAGTGATGTGGTCTGTGCAGGATTCCAAGAAAAATAACTTACTGATTGAAGCCAAACCTCTTCTTTACTTCTAGAAATGTGCATATGGGACTGTCCTTGCAAACACCCGATTGTAATCCCAATTTACATTTTTTTTGCACCATCCACAAGACATATTAGAACAAATGTTGCAATGAACTTCAAGATCTAGCTATGCATTGCAGGAGCAGGCTGAGGTACGTCAGGAGCAGGCTGAGGTACGTCAAGCATGGGGAGGAGCGGTGAACTAAGGCGGACTGGAGCGGGCTGACGGGTAAACTTTGGTGGACTGCAGCCCCGTGTGCAATGGGTACATACTGGCTTTGTGTAGTGGGGGTTGAGTCGCCATGACAGGTTATGAACGGGGTTTGCTTTTGCAGCGCACAGAGAAAGGTCGTTTGCAGCGTCAGATGCGTGGCAAAAGTGTTAGGGAGCATGGCGTGTGTGGCTGATTGGGGGCACTGAAGGTGGCGGTGAACTTGGGCTGAGGAGGTGGTTGGGGCCTGGGTTTGGGCGACTGCGGTGAACTAAGGCGGACTGGAGCGGGCTGAGCGGTAAACTTTGGCGGACTGCAGCGGGCGTGTGGAATGGGTACATACTGCCTTTGTGTACTGGGGGTTGAGTCGCCATGGCAGGTTATGAACGGGGTTTGGTTTTGCAGCGCACAGACAAAGGTCATTTGCGTCGCCACAGTGTTAGGGAGCAAGCCTGATTGCCCCCGGACAACGTCGGGACGGGCTGCTAGTATATATATATAATTATATATATATATATATATATATATATATATATATATATATATATATATATATATATATATATATATATTATTACCTGCTGGCGGTCGCCAGTAGGTAGTTCTAGTTAGGACCTAGCTACCATAGGAAATCTGCAACATTCTATTGGGAATATCTTTGGCGCCGGTTGTGGAATTTGCGTGCAATTTTCCGCAAATTTTGGCCATCTCTGCTCCGCTCCTTCCCTGAAAGTTTGAGGTGGATTCGTGAAGTGGGGGCTGAGAAAAAAGGGGGGTCCCAAAACGTGTTTTCCCCGTGTTAATTTCCATAGGACGGTCTGACAAGTCTACAGCCCGAACCGTCAAACGGAATTACACCAAACTTGGTAAAAAAGTAGGGACTGGTACGCAGATGTGCCTTTGGTATGTTTGGTGAAAATTGCTCAAGTTGTTTTTATGAAAATTAACTTCAAAAACAGATATATATCTATAGGCACGCTCCAAGCGCTCACTGATACGCGTACCGGGGAGCGCACTCGGCGCGCTACAGGAGTGCGCGAGCTGAAAGCGGATGTCTGTCAACAGTCCGGAGAGTCTGTCATCTTGTGTCTCGGTAGAATCGAGACACCTGAGGTGAAAATAAAAAGGGGGAAATGATTAAAAGGGGGCAGGGTAGACACCCCCTGACCCCCTAGGTTTTTTGAGGGGGGCCTAGAAGGACCCTGAAGGGCAAAAAAACTATTATTATTTTTTTTTTATTTTCGCGGGGTAAGCGCTGGGTGCGTTCCCATGTACCCTCTCCGGTACACGCACCCTGAGCTTACCACAGGGTGAAACAGAGAAATAAAATAGATAATACAGCTCTTTTTTGACAATTGGAGGTAGTTCTAAAAAGAACTGTTTTTTTTTCTTCTTTTTTTATGTTTTTTTATGAACAAAAACAAAAACAGGGAATGCAAAACTGCTCAACAGGAGCAAAAAAAGTGGGAAAATTTAGGGCTGGGGAAGGCAGTGTTGTTCTTGCCTCTTGCGTGCAATGAGCTTGATGCTCTGCTCACCATAGAAAAGCATTTCATCGCATTGTTTGCACTTTATAGTAATGTCACAAAAAACAGGTTGAATGTTCGGAATCATCTCCAATTCCGCTGCACGTCCTCTCCCTGATGTTGTGGGTCCTCCTGTAGATGTAGAGGCACCATCCCTTCGGGGATTACGTGCCAGGTCTCCGGCACTCTCCCGGGCATAGTTCTGGGGGTGCCTGCGTTGGACGTGGCGAATCATTGCTGAGTTGCCAAAACTGTACTTCCTTCTAGGGTCTCCTCGGGAAAGCACAGTTTGGCAGATTTTGCATTCAACTTTGGGAGCATTCACCTTTTTTAATCCTTCAGGTATTGAAAAAAACTTCCAAATAAAATGCTCCTTGACCTTGGGCTGAGGAGGCTCTTCATCAATGAATCCATTTGAATCATCGCTGCTGCTGGGTGTTCTGGCAGCCATTCTTTACACAAAATGGTAAGACAGACAAAAACAGATCTTGCTATCTCTAAAGTGAAAGAAGAAGTGAAGGAAAACCAACAGCTTGCCGCCTTCCTCGAGACGAACGGATCCCTTGACCCCTCGCAGTCCGGCTTCCGAGCCAACCACAGCACCGAGACCGCACTCATCGCAGCCACTGATGACATCCGAGCCCTGCTCGACAATGGGGAAACAGCTGCCCTCATCCTCCTGGACCTCTCTGCAGCGTTCGACACTGTCTGCCACCGCACTCTAGCACAACGCCTCAGCAACATCAGAATCCAAGAGAAGACTCTGGATTGGATCATCTTGTTCCTCACCGGAAGAACCCAGAGAGTCCGCCTCCCCCCGTTCAGATCTGAGGCCACCGAAGTCATCTGCAGCGTACCACAAGGATCATCACTCAGCCCCACCCTCTTCAACATCTACATGAGCCCCCTCGCAGCCATCGCACGACAACACAGCCTCAACATCATCTCATACGCCGACGACACTCAGCTGATCCTCTCCCTCACCAACGACTCTGCCACCGCCAGAACCAACCTACACGAAGGGATGAAAGAAGTAGCCGAGTTGATGAAGAACAGCCGTTTGAAACTCAACTCAGACAAGACTTAAGTCCTCATCCTGGGACCATCTTCCTCCACCTGGGATGACTCCTGGTGGCCCCCTGCCCTGGGCAGCGCACCCAAACCATCGGACCACGCACGGAACCTGGGCTTCATCCTGGACTCCTCCCTCTCGATGACCAGACAAGTCAACGCCGTCTCGTCCTCTTGCTTCAACATCCTACGCATGCTCCGGAAGATCTTCCAATGGATCCCTACCGAAACCAGGAAATCGGTCACACAAGCACTCGTCACCAGCCGACTGGACTACGGAAACACCCTCTACACCGGAACTACAGCCAAACTACAGAAGAGACTCCAATGCACCCAGAACGACTCCGCATGACTCATCCTGGACATCCCCCGTCACAGCCACATCTCGGGACACCTAAGAGACCTGCACTGGCTCCCCGTCAACAAGAGAATCACGTTCCGACTCCTCACCCACGCACACAAGGCCCTCCACGACCTGGGCCCCAGGCACCTCAACAACCGCCTGACCTTCTACACTCCAACCCGCAAGCTTCGTTCAACCAGCCACGCCCTCGCCGCCGTTTCACGCCTCTGACGAGCCACCATGGGAGGAAGATCCTTCTTCTACCTGGCAGCCAAGACATCGAACTCCCTCCCCATTCACCTTCGTTCGACCCAAGACCACCTCTCCCTCAGGAAGCAACTCAAGACCTGGCTGTTCGAGCAGTAGCAGACCCCCCCCCCCCCTAAGCGCCTTGAGACCCTTCGGGTCAGTAGCGCGCTATATACATTTCTTGATTGATTGATTGATTGAAAAGGGTGGGGCTTTCATTAGTTGTAAAAAAAACTGTTAACAACCAATGAAAAGAGTTATGTTAAGGTCACATGACTTGATGCGCTTACGCTGCGCGCACCGGAGCGCTTCCGGGGGCGCTTACCTGACACGAACGTAGGCGCTTCCGGGGGCGCTTACGTGGCATATAGGTAGGCGCTTCTGGGGGCGCTTACGTGGACGCTGACGTGGCGCGTCTCAATGACGTTTTGCTAACATTAAGGAAATACTTTTAAAGTTATAATACAGGTATTTACAATCAAAAATACTGCTTTTATAAGTATGCTACTGAATTATTTAGTTAAATACATACTTTTTTTTCCGCATGGAGACATAGCACTTACGCTACGCTCTCCGGTGAGCTTACCGGTGCACGCACCCTGAGAGCCCCAAAACAATATGATAAAAAAAATTGAAAAATACATTGAAAAAATTATTCTTGTAAAAAAAATAAAAAAAAATAATAGTTATAAAAAACAGGTAAGAAAAAAAAATTCTGTTTAAAAACCGTAGGTTACAAACTCGATATACAAAGGAATTAGGTTTTAAAAAACCTTTGAAATTCACTGAAAAAACCATAGGTTTAACACTCGTTATATTAGGAATTAGCATTTAAAAAACCTTTAAAATTCACTGAAAAAAACATAGGTTTAACACTCGATATAGTTACGAATTAGCATTTAAAAAACCTTTGCAATTCACTGAAAAAACCATAGGTTTAACACCAGTTATAGTTAGCTGGACATTTTACTCATACAAAACCATTGAAATTCCCACGTTATAGTTAGTTGGACTCACTATAACTTGCGCGCCCGCAATCCACTGCTGATGATGTCACATATTACATCATTCATGACATGGTCAGTGAGTTCACTGATGAGATCACTGATGACATCTCAAATGACATCACTGATGACATCTCAAATGACATCACTAATGACATCACTGATGACATAATTCATGTGATAATACTATGCACCTACTCACACTCTATTCTAACTTTTGATATATCCAGAGTTAAATACAGACTACCATTCTAGAAACCATTGACACACCAATACCACTTACTACATATGCACTCACTGATTCCTAAGTGTACACACACATCCACTCATTCACCCATACAATCACTCATACATACAGTCGCTCATCAATACAACACTATCATATGCACTCATACACCTATAGAGATACTCACACACTGCCACTCAACCATGGAGTTACTCACACACCTAGTCAGTCATGGCAAAATTCAATCACACTCCCATTTTCTTATCTATGCAGTTATACACACATAACCTTACTTATTCAAACATATACTAACACATACTTTCTCTCATTTACAATCACTGATACAAGTACATATTGATCTATACAGTCACTTATGCAATCACAGGCTCTCATGTATAGTCATTAATATATGCCAACTCTCACATGCACTTAGTTTTACATATGTACTTACTTGGAGATGTAGCACTGAGATATCCACTCACTCACCAACACACCCATGCACACAGTCAACCGTCCATACAGCTGTTTCCACAGGCACTCTGACGTAAATAATTAATTTACTCTCTTAATTTCTATGCAGGTAAGTACTTAATCAATAATAACTCAAGTCGGAAAGAAAGAAAACAGAGTCCGTGGTGTTAGAGTTCTTAGGGGTTTTTATTCCTTAAAAAGGAATGGTCAAGACCAGGATATCATGTTCTGACCACCACAGGGGTGTCAGAAGGGATAGAGCGTTCTTTTATTACATTACATAGCTTATATACTTAATTCATGTCATAGGAAACAGTTATAGTAGGCGTAACAGCTGAGAGAAGACAAGATAACAATAAACACGTGTTGCTAGTGCGTAATCAGAAGGCGTGGACTAGGCGTGAACTAGAAACGTCACAGATAGGTGTCATAAAAGGGGTGGCACTAACAGAAATGTTGCAATGTCAGCAGAAATTGGAAACTTGAATGCGCGCGCAGCTGCATGACGTGTGAATGGCATGAAGTCGGAGGGTGCATGGGACTTGACATTTACACTGACGGAAAGAGACAGAAGTCTGGCATGTCAGATCAACTTGTGCTTCTATCATATCTGATATCTGGTGTTTAGGAACTGAGCTATCTAGGCAGAAAGGTCTCTAGGGCAGAAGCTATTCTATACTAACTGTGAATGCGTGTATAAGCGCCTAAGTGTCTGCATGAGAAGCGTGGGGGCACGGGGCCTTCCATGGAAGCATGGCAACAGAAGCTATGAATTACTTGCACGGAGACAGGTCGGTCCTTTGGCCCTGCAGCTGAAGAGGGATGTTTACTGAAGCTAGCAGGCAGGAATGTATTTTCAGGGGAGCGGAACAGATAACTCGAAGGTTATAGTCAATCTTGGCAGGCAGCAGGCTGAGCTGAGCGCGAGGGGCCGCGCTGGAAGTAAGTCAGAGTTCACGGGTACAGAGGCAGCCTGGGCAGAGGCCCTTGGAGTCAGAAGCCAGAAAAGAGAATCGGTGGCAGAAATTCAGGGGCCTACTCAGCTAGAGCTGAAAAACGGAGAAGTACACCACAAAAAGACGTTGGCATGGCATACTTAGGAACGGACCATTCAACCCATTCAGGGTGGGTCTGATATCGGACATGTTAACGTTGGACGCAAATGTATTTGCGTCTTCATAGCTGGTACAGGAGGGAAGTTACATGCACTTTAACTCGTACATGGAGACGGTGGGGTACACGCTAGGGAACACAACTTGACCATAAAATTTATATTTCCTCATTCCCTCCTTGTTCCCTACGGACCCTTCATGATATATCGATCATCATAAATTGATCAGTTTGTTCTTGTAACATAATTTGTTCATCTCTCTTCCGTTGTCTATTTGAGAGAAAACTGGAATGTTCAATGCACGATGTGGCACACAGTCCACATATCGCCGGCCCACACTGTAGGCACAGGCAGCAGCTGAATACTATGACAAGGCCAAAACCTAGGAAGGATAGGATCTTCCATCCCCAAGCAGTTAACGTTGTCCAGAACCAACCGGACCAAGTCCAGGTGCCTGGATTCTGATGTATCTGATTTGCAATTTTATGCAGACGGGTAATAGCTTGATAGACAGATGGCGCGTTTTGTGGGATGAAAACGCAGCAACTTGACCCGATGACCTTACAGGCTCCACCTCTATCTGCCAAGATGACGTCAATAACAAGACGATTTTGAAGGACAACAACCCGCATAGCAGATTGCTCCTCTGTTAAGTTACCTAAGGCGGAGGCAGTTTCATGTACTACAGCTTCAAGTGTTCTAGTTAATCTACGTATTAATTTACTGTTTTGGACGGGCCCTAAAAAGAAAAAGAATACTTTATTAAAATCAGTGTACTGTTCCCATGCCGTTTCTGTGTAGTCGACAAGTGGGATATCTCTTCTGGATCTATTCTTTACTAGATTTGTATTTCTATGGTAATCAGGGGGAGCTAGGAAAACAGGTGGCAGAAGGAATGCAATATAACAAGTACCATCCCAATCTGGAGGTAGGCGTATGTATGCGGTATGACCACAAACAAAATAGGAATGACTGATAGCTTTAAAGGATGATTTACCATGATCACTGAATTCGACCACAGTAGTGCATTTACTATGACCTAAGTGTACTGAACCTTTCTTTCGGACACATAATTCACCAGTGACTGGTAATACTAGCATATGGGGCAGACCTGGTGCCGCCTCGGATTCAACAGTAAGGATCATAAGGCTAATTGTGTAGTTACCTAATCCATATACTTCATTTTCTAGATCAGTTCCTATTCGAGTGGGGAGTCCCTCCTTATCGGGGTAACAGACGTCGAGCAGGGCTAAGTTCAAGTTTCCCCAAACCCAGCCCCCATCGAAGACAGCAATATCAGGATCTAAGGAATTAATTATTTTAAACCATGCCCCACAGGAGCCATTGTGAGTGAACGGATACGGAAAGAGGGGAAGGGCTCCCTTGTACTTCTGGTAGGGAGGGAGGCGGCCACATATCCAGCAGTCTGTAGCATTGTTAGTCTGATGGGAGTGGTGTAACATACTAATGAACGTGTTGTTGCGCAGCGCAAGTCTGTAAGAGAGTTCGTGTGGAGGTAACTTGCTAAAAGTGTGTTCAGCAGAGACATTGTAAACAGATTGTTCATGCCTGAAAATAGGCCAGTAGATAGGTAGCAGAATGCTAGCAACAATAACTAAGATACTCAGAATAAACATGATTAATAGTGTCACTATACAGTGACTACGAAGTGATTTACAATATGCACGTTTTTTGGATCGTCTCTCTCTCTCTCTATCTCGATCTAGGGGATACATGTCAGAAACTATTTAACCGATTCACCTAGGGGAGGACTTAAACAATTAAACTGTCTGACTTGCTAGATCGGAGTTTCAACCTGTACTCCTCTTGGGGAGTTTTTTCTCGTTCGGTAACTGTAAAGTCTTTTGGCTCAACACAGTCTTTGGTGGGGGTGGACGAGTCTCGGTCTGGTTTCAGTTCATGGAATTTTTTCACATGACTCGTATGGACCCACCCCTTTCTCCCTTCGATCTTTACGGCGGTCCTCGTGGTGAGAAGGACGGTCTTCGGTGATTTCCAGCGGGGCTCCAGCGGACTCTTCCTATCAAAATTTCGGACCAAGACTAGGTCCCCAGGACGGACATCGTGTGGCTTTACATCAGTGTTGTCAGGGAAGGCAACGGCAACCTGTGAACGACATGATTGGAGTGCAGACATCAAGGAGGCAAGGTAATCTGTCAACATATTACAATCTACATCAGTGATCTTTTTAGGAATGGGCGTCCCCCACATATTCGGTGGTCTGCCAAAAACCACTTCGTACGGGGATAGCCCTGATCTCGAATGGGCAACCATTCTCATGTAGAACAGTGCCACGGGCAGGGCGACTATCCAGTCGACCCCTTTTTCCTGACATATCTTTGCAAGGCGGATCTTTAGTGTCTGGTTATGCCTTTCTACAAGGCCTGCGGCTTCAGGATGTCGGACACAATGAAATTTCCACTGGTATCCTAACAGTAAAGAAACCTGTTTCATTAGCTCGGACGAGAAGGGTTGTCCGTTATCTGAGTACACGACACGAGGCAAACCGTATCGTGGGAAGAATTCACGAACCAACTGCCGGGCAGTGGTCGGAGCAGTATAATCTGGGACTGGGTAGGCTTCGGTCCAACGGGACAGTGCACAAACAACTACAAGGACATACTTGAATCCTCGACAACTGTTCATCTGGATATAATCCATCTGGAGGACTTCAAAAGGGTGATCGGGAGGATGAAATCCACCTTGCTCTACAGGGACGCTTTTACCTGGATTGAACTGACAACAGATCATGCAAGTACGCACTTTCTGTTTTGCTGCTGCTCGTAAGTGTTTATTGTTCCAAAGATTTTGTAAACTGTCTAACATCGCTTTCTCTCCTAGATGTGCTGGGCTATGTGCTGTATTAATCATGACTTGAACCATAGAGTCAGGGAGAAACCATGTAGATTTTCCCTTCGTCATCCAACCTTGATCTGTCTGGATCCCTCCTAGTTCAATCCATCTCTTTATTTCTTCTGGAGTAGCATGTGCCTGAATATCAATTACATCTAGGGCGGGATCCTTGACTGCCATACACTTTGTCGGTACTATTGTCTTTGTCATGTCAGCTGTCTGAGTGTGAGTCAATGCTGTATGTTTCGCTGTCTGATCTGCCAGGTCATTACCCTGGGAAACAGAATCTGTGACCTTAGTATGTGCTTTACACTTCATGACTGATATGCCCGAGGGCAAATGTATTGCTTCTAACAGTGCTTGAATGAGGGGACCGTGTTGTATCTTGGCACCATGAGAGGTCAGGAAACCTCGTTCTTGCCATAACACGCCGAAGTCGTGTACGACTCCGAACGCATAACGGGAATCAGTGTATATGTTAACATTTCTGTTCTTGGCTAGTATACAAGCTCGGGTCAGAGCGATGAGCTCTGCTGCTTGAGCAGACAATGTGTCAATACGATGTGTTTCTTTAACTTCAGTTTCAGTGGTCACTGCATATGCGGCCACTAATTCTCCTGTACTTGTTCTCATGCATGAACCGTCCACATAAAGTGTCAGGTCTGGATTTGTCAGTGGGACATCTGTTAAGTCTCGTCGTGGCTTTGTTACTGCATTAATGATTTCTATACAATCATGCGGGGCTGGATCTGTCATAATTGTAGGTAACAGTGTTGCGGGGTTCAGAATGCTGCAGCGCCTGATTTCTATGTGTGGCTGGAATAACGTTAATTCATAACCTGTCAGTCGTGCTATAGTCAGGTGCTGAGTCTGGGTTCTGTTTAACAGAACCTCTACAGAGTGTGGAACTTGTACTGTTAATTGATGGCCTAAAACAATTGAATCGCTCTGTCTGATGGCTAACGCTGTTGCTGCTACTGACTTCAAGCACGCAGGGAGTGCCTGGGCTACTGAATCCAATGTACTTGAGAAATAAGCGCAAGGCTTATGTGAACCTGCTTGATCTTGGGTGAGGACAGACAACGCTGTACCATCACGTTCTGTAACAAAAAGTGTAAACGGTTTGCTGTAACATGGTGTCGCTAAAACTGGTGCTTGGCATAAGGCTTTCTTTAATTCTTCAAAAGCTTGTGTGTGTTCCTGAGTCCAAGGGAGGACAGTCGAGGTTGCTGCCTCCTGTGTCGTTAACTGGATGAGTGGTTTGGCCAGAAATGCATATTGAGGAATCCATTGTCTGCAGTATGAGGTGAGGCCTATGAAGGCCCGCACTTCCTTTTGTGTCTGGGGTTGTGGCATATTCACAATTAACTGAATGCGATCGGGAGTGAGCTGTCTCCCCACTTTGGACAGCAAGTGACCCAAGTACACAACTTGCTGAACACAGAATTGTAGCTTCGAAGGAGACACCTTGTGTCCCTTGTCGGCCAGAAAATGTAAAACTGTCAGTGATGCTTGTTCACATTCGGGCTCACTTCGTGCGGTGATCAGCAGATCATCGACGTATTGCAGTAAAGCGGTGTTAACTGGCATTTGAATACAATCTAGCTGTCTTTTCAGTGCTTGACTGTAGATGCTGGGGCTTTCTGTGAATCCTTGAGGTGCGCGCGAAAATTTGAAACTGCGTCCATTTAAACTGAATCCGAAGAGATATTGGCTCTCTGGATCAATAGGCACGCTGAAGAAGGCGTTCTTGAGGTCAATTACAGTAAAGAACGTTGCTTCTGAGTCAATAGCAGTCAATAAGGATGAGATGTCGGGAACCACAGGGTACTGTGGAATAATGCATTTATTCAGTTCTCGAAGATCAATCACCAGCCGATATAATGGCGGTGCATTGGGATCAGTACGTTTAAGAATCGGAATGATGGGTGAATTACAGATATTGGAGTCGGTCTCTACGACCACTCCTTGTGCTATAAGCTCTTCAACGATTTCCAGTAAAGCCACTACAGCATCGGGTGGTAACTTGTATTGTCTGATTCGGGGTAGCACAACCCCTGTCTTGAGTGTAACACGGTATGGTGTGATATGCATACAACCTACATCAGTTGGGCCTTTTGCCCACAAGTGATCTGGTACATTTTTCAATCTGACATCGAATTCTCGCAAAACATAATGACCCTTGAAATCCCGTAGAAAGAGTCTAACTCCCTCCGGGGAACAGCAGATTATGGCTCCTAGAGCCTTCAATGTTTTAATTCCTAACAGATTTTCTGGACATGATTTTGTAAGTAACAAGTCTGTAATACGTGATAGTGGACCCACAGCCAGGGGGACTGGTTCTGATACTTCATTTACAATGGGCTGTCCTGAAAAGCCAAGGGAAACATTCTGTGAGCCTGAGAGGGGTGCCCCTGGGACTTCATTATGACTTATTGTGGTGCGGCTTGCCCCTGTGTCAATCAAAAACTTTCTGTCTTTTCCCAATACTTGACTGTGTACATAAGGACCCTCTTGATCTACAGGAATTTCAATAAGAGGCAAGCCAAATTCCCTCTCTAGGCTGTTTCATGTATATCGTTGATAATCAGGATAAGCGGACTGGGCATACTGGTACATCTGTTGTGAAACTTGCTGGGATGCGGCAATGGGCTGTGGCTGCGATACCGCTACTGTCTGTGCTGGAGGTGAAGAAGCATGCATAGGCTGTGTATTCTGTGCATTCTGTGAAGACTGATGCTGGTTATGGTCTTGTCTAGGCGGATGCAGTCTTTCTTTAGTTTTACCTGTTGCTATGTTATGTTTCAGAACTGGGCATTCATGTACGTAATGACCTGGCTGCTTACAGTAATTGCATGTCCCTTTAACGGGAGCTGTAGTGTGACTTATCTGGGTCCCACCCTTTCTCTGACCGTCGGCTGGGACCGTCTGAGCTACTAACATTTTCATCTTCGTGTCTTTCATGCGTTTTTGTTCCTGATCTTGTTCTTCTCTAATTCTGTTCTGATGATACTGGAGCATCTGCAACATCTGGGATGGCGTATTTGCCTGCCAAGTACTTTCCACCTTGTATACACGATTCTTGACTGCTAACAGGGAATTCTCGACTAACTTTGATACAAAAAGATGCGGATATGACTCGCTACTTGGTTTGAGGCCACTATTAATAATGAAACATTTCTCGAATCTTGAATAGAAGTCACTAGTATCTTCATCATGTTTCTGTTTACAGGACGAGATTGCGTCCCAATCTTCCTTTCTCGTTGTCAATAATCTTGGCAGGACCTGTACTATTAAACCTGGTAATGCTTTAGTTTTGTCCCCAAGGCCTACCCCTGGGATACGTTTCCTTTCCTCCTCTTCTATTTCTGTCCATGCAATCTTTGTGTCTCCCACCTCCCAGTCTTTTTCCTTTAATTTCTCGTAGATGCCCGTGGGCAACAGTACCTTCAACATTTTCATGATATCCTCATACGTGTAATCCCCCATTAGTAACATGTCTTTAAGCTCTCTGTGAAAACCTGCAGGGTCTTTATCATGACACGGGACTAGTTTCTTCATTTCTAACAGCTCTAATTTAGTCAGAGGCGTGTGAACATACACGCGTTTCAAGAGATGGTCCTCACCCATAACTGGGTGTACTTCTCGTAAGGGGTTCTGACTTTCAATGCCACCCCCGCATTGCATGTGGTACATTTTCCTCTCTGGAGGTTGGGCGGGAACATATTCAGAGCTTACGAAAGAGTTATATTTATTTCGTTGTTCTAGAATTATTTGTATTAACTTGGTACTGAAACCTCTCCATCTGTCCATGAGAAGTGCTTCTAATGTTTCGTGTAAGGGACCTGGATCAGAATGTTGATTTCTGTATTTCGTGAGGAGGTGCTGAATCATGTATACACCTGCTAATTTCTGCTCGTCTGGGGAAAGGTTCAGAAACGTCTGTGCTAAGGTATCATCATTATATATGTCTGGATTTTCGGCCCATAATATGGCTGATCGGGCTAGTTCTTGTTCATCCATAGAGTTGAGTACATGGTACCCTACTCGATCTCGAAGCCTTTTATCAGTCTCCTGAAACTGATGTTCAGAAGAATTCGGATTTGTTAAAGCAGAGAGAAAAACTCTCTTGTTTTCTGGACGGATACCCTTCCTAAGGTAAGTTCCCTTACCTGCATACGCTATAATATCTGTCGTCTTTACTGGTTCTTCCTGTTCTTCTTCCTCCTCGGAGGAAGCTTTTTCTTTCTCTTTTTGGTGTACTGCTATCACTGCTTTTCTTATTTTTCTACACATACTGGCTATGCAAGTCCCCTTGTCATGTTTTCCTTCAGCTATATTTTGACCCCATTTGTTCAGTGCATCTAATTCACTCTGATCTGTTCCAGGCCTGTCTCGTTCTCTTATTAGGCAATTTATAAAAAAACGTAGTATCTGTGCTTGAATGTCAACTTTCTGTTTCTCCATGGCTTCCTTAATACTGTCAGGGTCTTTCCCTGTCTGAACAAACTCATATATTCTATCTAGACGCTCCTTCATTCCTACATAGCATAGCAAGATATCAGTAGCAGATCTTAACCGTAGTGATGCCAATATCATTAGATTGTCTTTTCCGGGTACTGGATCATATCTGCAAACTGAAAGGTTTTCTTTTAATGCGTCAAGGCGGGGTGACCTGAACGTGAGAGGACTCTGCATATCCCTGAGATTGAATCTGTGTGTTAATGGCGGGGTCCGAAGACCCGCGGTCGCACCTCCTGAAGCGGAAGCTTGTGCATTATCTCCCTGTGGAGTCTGTATCTGAACTTGAATTTGTCGTTTAGTTGCATCAGGTAAACGTTGTTTCGGCAGGTCAATTTTGGGTGCGGGAAGTGGCGGGGCTGGCGGAACGGGGGAGGTCTGTCGCGGTATTGGCGGAACATGATCTGGAGGCGGGGTGCCACCCCCGTCCCTGTCAGTAGGCAAGGCACGAACAGGCAGATTGGTATAAGCCGGTGCTACATCCTCTAGATAAGAATTTAGGAATACGTCTTTAGTAGTCTTATGCATTACTTTAGTTGGTACTAACGGTGGCGGTAAGTTTTTCGGTTCTTCTGATAGGGCCTCAGGTGTACCCTCGGCCGCGAGATACATACCGTTTACGAGATTGTTTCGTGCACGGTCTATTTGTTCTGTTTTTACTCGGATCCCCTCGGTAACTAGTTCGTTTTCTTGGGCTTTCTCTGATTCTTTAAGTCTATCTTCTCTACGTAGTTCTCTTTCAGCACGCTTATGTGCTTCCTTACGCCAAAATTCTATGGCGTCTTTCTGAGATTGTCTAGCTTTCTTTTTCCATAATGCTTCCTCTACCTTCATGATGCACTCGGCATCCCATGTTCCGTTAACGGGCCATCTGTGTCTTTCGTCTAGGTGTTTGGTATAGTCAGTCCATAAATCGAGATATAATATGGCATCTATGCCATGTTTATGGTACATAAAGTTACCTGGAGTGTCCCTAGGGGGAATAGGAATTTCTTCCTCCAGTATCCCTTTCCTAGTTCCTATCTGCTTCAACTTGTTAAAAAACAGCATTTTGCTTACTTAGTACTGAAATGCTCAATCCTTACTACTTAATACTGAATACGGCTAGTTATACAAGAAACACAATAATGCACATAAAAACGGTCACATTCATACCACGACATTAATCACATGAAAAGACATTTGAGACATAGATGACTACCCCCCTATACTGGATGTACTGCTAAACAGTACAGATATACTGGTGTAACAGTGCAGAAATTCAGAAATTCAGAATACTAGATATACTGCTAAACAGTACAGATACACTGCCTAAAAACAGTGCAGACCGGACTTGTGTACCCAAAACCGTCTAGATACGTCCCAGCAATGGTACTCACCGGGAAGCACGGAAACAGAAGGCCTCGGAAAACTCGACTGGACTCGACTCGACACTTCGGAAAACTTCGGAAAACTTCGGAAAAACTTCGGAAACCTGGGTGGGCCTCTTGACACCTCGGACCTTGCTTCTTTCGGCTAGGCTCTGGTCGGGATCCTCCGCACTCCTCACCGCCTCGTCTGGGTACTGATCGCAGTCTTCGTCACCTCCGTGGGTCAGAGGGAGATGCAGGAAATCCTGCCGGTACGCGTAGTTTCCATCTAACGGATGGCAGGGGACACAGCTTGCAACGCACCAACCGGCGCGTGAGGTGGGGGAGGGGTCCCTATTCGGGCGCCAAAATGACGTAAATAATTAATTTACTCTCTTAATTTCTATGCAGGTAAGTACTTAATCAATAATAACTCAAGTCGGAAAGAAAGAAAACAGAGTCCGTGGTGTTAGAGTTCTTAGGGGTTTTTATTCCTTAAAAAGGACTGGTCAAGACCAGGATATCATGTTCTGACCACCACAGGGGTGTCAGAAGGAATAGAGCGTTCTTTTATTACATTACATAGCTTATATACTTAATTCATGTCATAGGAAACAGTTATAGTAGGCGTAACAGCTGAGAGAAGACAAGATAACAATAAACACGTGTTGCTAGTGCGTAATCAGAAGGCGTGGACTAGGCGTGAACTAGAAACGTCACAGATAGGTGTCACAAAAGGGGTGGCACTAACAGAAATGTTGCAATGTCAGCAGAAATTGGAAACTTGAATGCACGCGCAGCTGCATGACGTGTGAATGGCATGAAGTCGGAGGGTGCATGGGACTTGACATTTACACTGACGGAAAGAGACAGAAGTCTGGCATGTCAGATCAACTTGTGCTTCTATCATATCTGATATCTGGTGTTTAGGAACTGAGCTATCTAGGCAGAAAGGTCTCTAGGGCAGAAGCTATTCTATACTAACTGTGAATGCGTGTATAAGCGCCTAAGTGTCTGCATGAGAAGCGTGGGGGCACGGGGCCTTCCATGGAAGCATGGCAACAGAAGCTATGAATTACTTGCACGGAGACAGGTCGGTCCTTTGGCCCTGCAGCTGAAGAGGGATGTTTACTGAAGCTAGCAGGCAGGAATGTATTTTCAGGGGAGCGGAACAGATAACTCGAAGGTTATAGTCAATCTTGGCAGGCAGCAGGCTGAGCTGAGCGCGAGGGGCCGCGCTGGAAGTAAGTCAGAGTTCACGGGTACAGAGGCAGCCTGGGCAGAGGCCCTTGGAGTCAGAAGCCAGAAAAGAGGCTCGTGGCAGAAATTCAGGGGCCTACTCAGCTAGAGCTGAAAAACGGAGAAGTACACCACAAAAAGACGTTGGCATGGCATACTTAGGAACGGACCATTCAACCCATTCAGGGTGGGTCTGAAAGAGGACATGTTAACGTTGGACGCAAATGTATTTGCGTCTTCATAGCTGGTACAGGAGGGAAGTTACATGCACTTTAACTCGTACATGGAGACGGTGGGGTACACGCTAGGGAACACAACTTGACCATAAAATTTATATTTCCTCAACTCTTGAACCCATATACCAAGTGAATCAACTTCTCACACATCTATGCACAGAGTCACACACTCCCCAGCCACCCCCACACACACTCACCCTCATATACAAATACTTGGGCAACCAATCAATAACTCATGTAGCCACTCATATAGCTACTAATCAACACATGCAGCAGCTTACACAACATTAGACATAATGATGCACATATTCAGACAGTTTAGTCACTAACCTATGCATTCAGTAAGACACATTTAATCACTCATTCATACAGTCAGTCACGGACCTACTAAATTCTTCATTCACACACTCATACATACACTCATTCTTCAATATGTAAAACATATTTTAACTTTACAGAAACACACATTCACTGAATGATGTCATCAGTGATGTCATCAGTGATGTCATTTGAGATGTTATCAGTGATGTCATCAGTAATGTCACTGACCATGTCATGAATGATGTAATTTGTGACATCATCAGCAGTGGATTGCGGGCGTGCAAGTTATAGTGAGTCCAACTAACTATAACGTGGGAATTTCAATGGTTTTGTATGAGTAAAATGTCCAGCTAACTATAACTGGAGTTAAACCTATGGTTTTTTCAGTGAATATATATATATATATATGTATATGTATATATATATATATATATATATATATATCCACAGATTCCTTTCGAGTCAGGAAAAGGACGACAAGCCACAACATCAGGTACCGGAAAAATCGTTTATTTTAGGGCATAAACGACGCGTTTCGAGCTCACGGGCTCTTGGTCACATGACCACCATTTTTTTCAACCTCATTTAAATAGTGAAAAAACATAATAGAAAGGGAAGAAAGTTTTCCGTGTTTACAAACATCACACGGAAACTTTATTTACAAGTGCAATTTTCTAAAGCAAAATAAAATTGTTAAAATTTACAAAGAATGCACGTTTCCCAAATGTTTGGTGTTAAATCATTTCAGCCATACAGTGATTTAACATCTCGATAAAAAAAAGGGTTTTAGCGAACAAAGCGCTTCAGGGTATAGTACCCATTTAAATATATTGAGAAGACAGGTTTAGAGAAAAAGGAGGGAACGAGAGGAGTGTACTCGAGGTAAAGAGAAGTGGAGAATGAATGACAAACTAAGTATAAGAGTGGTCGAAATTAAGTCAGAGGAGGAAGTCAGACGTAGGTTGGAAGACAAAGTCGCTTGGGTCTAGTACCCATTACGTCATGCCTCTTTATCAATCAGGATGTCAAATATTCTTTGGAAGACAAAGTCACTTGGGTCTAGTACCCATTGCATCATGCCTCCATATAATTCAGTATCAATCTCATGATTCAATATAAGACAGTGAAAGCTATAGTCTTCATCTAGTCAAAAATGCGGTGAGTTAAACTAATATCAATTTGCTATGTTCCCAAAGTATTCTATCCCGTGCTCATAGTCGTACTTTACTATTTCTCGTATATATATATATATATATATATATATATATATATATATATATATATATATATATATATATATATATATATATATATATATATATATTACAGCTACCATATTCCACCAGGCTATTCCTCCTGATGAAGAAAACAGCACTCGCAGGGGCGATTTCCAACCAACTTTATTGGAAACGTCAGCACATTAAGACGCGTTTCGGCGCTTAGCCTTCGTCAATTGTTGCACGTTAGGCGCCACAGCCGCCATTGCTTATCAATGCTCCAAATCATAATTATTATTCCGTTGACATAGAAGGAAGACAAACGATGTTGTTATCCTGATGCCGCCATCTTAGAACATGCATCAGTCTAAAGTGTTAGGTAAACAACCATACCAATATTCAAGATACAGAATACACTTTTGCATTAACTCATTGATAAATAACATTGAGTTTACATATATCAATAAAGTGTGCTATATCTAATCTCGCCATGTATGGGCAAACGCTATTAACTGTGCTAGATCTCATCCCGCCTATGAATGTGCAACCTCCCTTAATGTCAAATTACAGCTAACATTCATGAAGCACAAATTCTGCAATAAGATTTTTCCAAAAGCTTTTGATATTCTCTTTGACTTTTCGAAATAGGAATTTAGGAATTTGTAATATTTATTGATCTTTAAGAAAAGATGAAATGTGATTGATAATGCAAGCTTTTGGGAAAAAAAAAATATATATATATACGGTATGTTAAATTATTGAAACGTTCACTGCTCTACCCTACAACATCTTTTGGTTCAGTTGGAACAGGTATTTAACCACCATTTTATTCTAGAAAACCGCTTGACTCTTGTGTTCCCCATTTTCCTACTATTGACTCACACGGTTTTTATAGTATTTTACTATGTTTGTATTTCTTTGTGTCAATGTATGCAATTGTTTAAACATTGACCCGTGTAACATTTCTGGTTGATCAACATGTCAAAGTACTTTTTCCATGTTAACTCTTAGGCACAATCACGTGATGCTATTGCATTCAATTACTGGCACTTTAAATTGAGCATTTTTCACCCAGAACGTTGTCATGTGAGCAAGGCTCCTCGGAGCCGAAATGTCATGCGGCTGAATTTGCACAAATTCAATTTAGCACTTAACTGTTCCGTGTCCGTGCTGTCTTTGCCAGCTGTACGAAGTTCTACGTACTGGGTGTGAGACGCAGCAATCCGTGATATATATATCGCGGTCGCCAGTAGGTAGTGATAGTTAGGACCTAGTTTCCATAGGAAATTTGCAACATTCTATTAGGAATAAATTTGGCGCTGGTTGATGAATCTCTGCGAATTTCTCAAAGAAGATGGCCCGCTACGCTCCTCTCTTTCCCTAAAAGTTTCGGGAAGATTCGTCAAGCGGGAGCCGAGAAAAAGGGGGTCCCAAAACGTGTTTTCCCCATGGTAATTTCCATAGGACATTTAGACACGGCTACAGCCCGAACCGCTGAACGGAATTACATCAAATTTGGGAAAATGGTAGGGTCTGGTACGCAGATCACGCTTTTGTTTAAATGGTGTAAATCCCTCCAGTAGTTGCTGAGAAAATTAAAGTTGAAATCAATAATATATCTATAAGCGCGTACCGTGCCCGCACCGTGCGCGCACCTTGCCGTACACGAGGTTCATGCTGATTGGCTGCCACTGTCTGTCAACACTCTAAAACAGAAACTGTTGGCAGCCATCTTGTGCCTCGGTAGACTGAGGCACAGGAAAGCAGAAAAACAAACGTGTAGAACTCAAAAAGGGGGCAGTGTACAAGCATCCTGACCCTCTAGGCAAAACATTTTTTTAGGGGGGGGTGAAAATCGCGGGGTGCACACACCGTGGGCGCACCCCGTGATTTTCCCACCCAAAAAAAAAAATAGTTTTTGCCTTGGGGGTCACTTACCTCCCTTTTATCATCCTCAAATCTCCTTTCCTCACCATCTTTCCATTTGTTTTACCTTCACTCCCCTTACACTACTCTATGTATCTCTCTTTGTCCCATAATTTTTAATTTCCCTTAACTCACTACCCTACCTTTGGACACCTTGGGGCAGATTTACAAGCCCCTTACACCTGTTTTGCGCCGCCATTGCGTCACTTTTGGGATGCAGCAGCGGTGCAAAAGATGCCCTATGGTGCGGGCTATTTACAACGTGATGCATCTGGTTCCCTCATGGCCAGCCCGTTCTTCAGAACGTCAGCGCAGGCACGAAATCAGCACCGCGCAGGCGTGCCGGGCGGGCCATTAGGGAACTGCACCGTCACCAGCACAGCCCACCCGAGGGCTATGACAGAGCGGTTCCGTCATAAGCGTGGGAGGGGTTAAAGGATTGTTGTACATCAAAGAGCCGTCGTCCATCGTATATCAAGAGAGAGGAAACCATGCACACATTCGATCACAATTGTACAACACACGGTATAGTTAGGAATTAGCATTTAAAAAACCTTTGAAATTCACTGTAAAAACATAGGTTTAACACATGTTTTAGTTAGGAATTAGCATTTAAAAAACCTTGCAAATTCACAGAAAAAACTGTAGGTTTTACACACGTTATAGTTAGGAAGTAGCATTTACAAAACCTTTGAAATTCACTGAAAAAACTGTAGGTTTCACACATGTTATAGTTAGCTGAACATTTCACAGCTAACTATATCTCGCGCGCCCGCAATGCACTGCTGATGACGTCACATATTACATCACTCATGACATGGTCAGTGACATCACTCATGACATTACTCATGACATCTCAAATGACATCACTGATTACATCACTGGAAGACCCTCTCTCACCCTAATATAACCTTTATTATACACATTCAAAAATAGAAAATAACGTTTTCAATACAATAGACATACCAATGCCACTTACAATACACCTATTTAGTAATTCCAAGATCTATACACACATCCACTCATTCATCAACAGACATATACAGTCACTCATACATGTACTCACTCATCATATGTACTCATACACTGATACATCCTGATCATCCTGTTACACACCGACACTCATCCATAGAGTTACTCACACATAACTCATATGTACTAGTTTAAAACATATGTACTTACTCACAAATACACTATTAAGACAGTCATTCATTCACTAACACACCCATATATACACTCATCCACCCATACAGAAAAAAAAAACAAATAATAACCTATATAGCTACTCACCACACACACTCATCCACCCATACAGTCCTGCACATATGCTGCCTTCAACACATACAAGCATAAAGTCACTTATTCATGCATCTATGCACTACGAAAGACCTCCCAACGAAGCATACAGACACTCAGACACTCCTACTGATAATCAAACAAACAATAACCTTTATAGATACTCATGTATCACTCATATAGCTACTCACCAACACATGCAGCCACTTATACAGAAAGTGAGAGACTGATACAGAAATGTATATCTTTAAACATTACTCACTAACCCATGTATTCATTAAGATACACTTAATCAGTCAGTTATACAATCTATTTTTCATCAAAAAAGCAGCCATTTGTACACGTATATACCCATTTCTTCTTCCATCAACCTTCAGATATACATATATAAAACATATTTAATTTTCAGAAAAACACCCATTCACTGGATGATTTCATCAGTGATGTCATCAGTGATGTCATTTGAGATGTCATCAGTGATGTCATGAGTGATGTCACTGACCATGTCATGAGTGATGTAATATGTGATGTCATCAGCAGTGCATTGCACGCGCAAGTTATAGTGAGTCCAACTAACTATAACGTGGAATTTAAATGGTTTTATGACAGTAAAATTTCCAGTTAACTATAACTGGTGTGAAACCTATGATTTTTTCAGTGAATTTAATAGGTTTTTTTAAATGCTAATTCCTAACTATAACTGGTGTGAAACCTATGGTTTTTTCAGTGAATTTCTTAGGTTTTTTTAAATGCTAATTCCTAACTATAACTGGCGTGAAACCTATGGTTTTTTCAGTGAATTTCAAAGTTTTTTTTAATGCTAATTCCTAACTATAAGTCTCACTTTATAAGTAAGACTGTTAGCGCTCTAGTTGTTCTTTAGAACACTCTGGTACATTCTGTCATTGGGCTATAGTTGCGCTACATCTGGCTGATATTTGGGCTACATTTGTATTTTTTGTCTCTGGTGGCCATCTTTGGGCTACATTGGGCTACATTTGGGCTGCATTTGGGCTCTAACATATATATAGCCCAATGTAGCCCAATATATATTTTTTCAAAGTTAATTTTCTTAAAAACCACTGGAGCATATATCTTGAGGCATAGCAAAGGCACATTGGGCTACCAGTCCCTACAATTTTTTTTTTTGTATATTGTTTTTTTTGTTTTTTTTTGCCCTGGAGCGCTCCCGGTGCGCGCCCCGGTGAGCGCCCCAGAAAGCGTAGTATTTTGAAGCGCCCCAGTGCGCGAACCGGGAAGCGTCCCGTTGGCGCCAATGTCGCGAACGAAAACATGATCGTGACGTGCCGCGTCTGCGTGATACGCACGGCGTAAACGCACCCGGAAGCATTCAACGTGCTTACGCGACGCACCCCTGGGCGCACATCGGGGTACGTAGCGTAAGCGCGACGGGTCATGTGACCTGAAAATAACACTTTTCATTGGTTCAGGATATTTTTTTTTTCGAAATGATGAAGGCCCCCACCTTTTTTCCATTTTTCTGCCCCGGAAAGCGTAGTATTTTGAAGCGCCCCGGTGCGCGAACCGGGAAGCGTCCCGTTAGCGCCAATGTCGCGTCCGCGTGATACGCACGGCGTAAACGCACCCGGAAGCATTTGACGCACTTACTTACAAAGTTATTCACAATAGAATTTTGAGATTTTGCATTGAAAAAAATCCTAACTATAACTACCTACTGGCGACTGCCAGTAGGTGATATATATATATATATATATATATATATATATATATATATATATATATATATATATATATATATATATATATATATATATATTACCTACTGGCGGTCGCCAGTAGGTAGTTATAGTTAGGATTATTTTGTATAGGGATTTCACAACATTCTATTGGGAATAACTTTGGCGCCGGTTGAGGATCTGCCTGAATTTTACCTCAAATTTGTGTTGCGGCACTCCGCTCCTTCCCTGAAAGTTTGGGGGGGATTCGTGAAGCTGGGGCCGAGATAAAAGGGGGGTCCCAAAACGTGTTTTCCCCATGTTAATTTCCATAGGGCGGTTGGACTCACTTTTAGCCCGAATGGCTGAATGGATTTCCACCAAACTTGGAAAAATTGTAGGGACTGGTAGCCCGATGTGCCTCTGCTATGTCTCAGGATATGTGCTCCAGTGTTTTTTGAGTAATTTAGGTTAAAAAAAATATATATATCTATGGCAGCGCCCCGGTACACGCTCCGGGGAGCACACCGGGCGCGCCACGCGACTTGCGCACGGAATGCTGATTGGCTCTCGGGTGTCTGTAAACATTCTAAACAGTCCGAAACAGCCCCCATCTTGTGTCTCGGTAAAATCGAGACACAAGAGGTGGCAAAAACAAAGGGGCAAATGACCATAAGGGGGCAGAGTAGACCCCCTCTGACCCCCTAGGTTTGATGCGCCTTTGCTATGTCTCAAGATATGTGCTCCAGTGGATTTTTGAGTAATTTAGGTTCAAAAAAATATATATATCTATAAGCGCGCCCCGGTACGCGCACCGGGCGTGCTACGCGAGTTCGCGAGCGGAGCGCTGATTGGCTCTCGGGTGTCTGTCAACATTCCAAACAGTCCAGAGCGGCCGCCATCTTGTGTCTCGGTAGGATCGAGACACAAGAGGTGGCAAAAACAAAGGGGGAAATGAGCAAAAGGGGACAGGGTAGACCCCCCTGACCCCCTAGGTTTGATGTGGGGGCCATAAAAGGGCCCCACGGGGCAAATTTAAAAAAAAAAAAAGATTTTCGCGGGCGGGAGCGCCCGGAACGCGCACCAGAGAGCGTACCGGGGAGCGTAGTATGGGAAAACCCAGTTCATTCAAAAAAAATAATTCGTAAAAGTGATGCATGGCCTCATAAATGAGGCCTTCAGTCTTCTAGTAATGCCTCATATTGATATTATTTCGCAAGTACTTACAGATACGTCAGTATTTCAGACGTATCTGTAAGCGCAAAAGTGATGAATTGCTGGAGTGTGTCACAAAAATGATGCAACTCCAGCAATGCATCCTTTCACATGGGGCCAGCCCCATGTGAAAGGGCCTGCATCAGACTTACACCTGCTGTGAGGCAGGTGCAAAATAAAGATACAACAGCGTCATAAAAGTGACGCAGTGATATCTCACAGATTTCACTGTGTCACCTCTACGACCCTTTCTTGCACCAATACGTCCCTTTTGCATACATTACACCTGACGTAGGTATAATGTGGCGCAGGGGTTAACAAAGTGACGCATCTACCTAGATGCGTCTCTTTGTAAATATGACTCAATAAGGTGCATTTGTAACAGCACTGGTGCGTCACAAAAAGTGATGCACCGGTGGCGTAAAAGTGACACATGGCCTCATAAATGAGGCCTTCAGTCTTCTACTCATGCGTCATATTTAATATATGACGTATTATGTCGGAAGTACTTACAGATACATCAGTATTTCAGATATATCTGTAAGCGCAAAAGTGATGCATTGCTGGAGTGTGTCACAAAAATGATGCAACTCCAGCAATGCATCCTTTCACATGGGGCCAGGCCCCATGTGAAAGGGCCTACATCAGTCTTATGCCTGCTGTGAAACAGGCGTAAGATTTGGACGCAACAGCGTCGTCATAAAAGTGATGCAGTGATATCTCATAGATTTCACTGCGTCACCTCTACGACTATTTCTTGCGTCAATACGTCCCTTTTGCATACATTACACCTGACGTAGGTATAATGTGGCGTAATGTGGCGCAGGGGTTTACAAAGTGACGCATCTACCTAGATGCGTCACTTTGTAAATATGACTGAATAAGGTGCATTTTTTACAGCACTGGTGCGTCACAAAAAGTGACGCACCGGTATGTAAAAGTGACGCATGACCTCATAAATGAGGCCTTCAGTCTTCTAGACATTCGTCATATTAAATATATGACGTATTATGTTGCAAGTACTTACAGATACGTCAGTATTTCTGAATTTCAGTATTACCTAGAAGCGTCACTCCAGCAATGCATCTTTTCTTACCCTTCCACACCCCCGTTCCTTTTCTACATTTTCTTCGAATATCCACATTCCCCATGTTCACTCTCCTTCTCCTTACTTTCCTTCCCAACACTCACCTTCTTTCAGTCCCCCTACTTCACTTCCTTTCTCCTCTCATACCTTTATGTTCTTTGTTACTCATTTTCCTTTCCTTTATCAATGCACTCCACTTCACTTACTCGTTTTCATTTTTTTAAGAATATAGCTCTTTGATGAGAATTGGAGGTAGTTCTGAAAAGAACTTTTTTTTTTCTTCATTTTTCTTTTTTTAGAACAAAAACAAAAACAGGGAATGGAAACTGCTCAACAGGAGCAAAAATAAAAAATAAAATTAGGGCTGGGAAAGGAAAGGGGCGACCACTCGGTCCCCCCGAACGTATGGTAGGGTGCCCTGACCCCCCCGGGAAACCATTTTGGGCGGGAGGCGTGTCTCGGCTGGTATGCCCGAAGCGGCATAGCCGGGGCGCGCCCTTTCCCGCCCAAGAGGGGTTGTCCTAGACACTTACACTGCTGGCCAAGCCCCGTAGGCGGATCGGAGGAAGGTACACGCCCTCCCGAGGAAGAATAAAAGGAGCAACAATCCAAGGAAGCATACTCTTGTTCCTGTGCTTGGAAGCTGCACCTCTGCGTTGCATGTGAGCCCTAGACGGAACAAGGAGCCAATTTTAACCCACCCACCAGCCCCTTATGGCAGCGATTAGTCTTGCAATTAGGTCGATTTGCGGTGATAATATTTCTTTTTTGCAGGTTGTTAATAAAGTTTGGATGGTTATTTATGACAATAAAATGTTTGTTTTTTAGCATGTTTTGAAGTGGGGTATCACAGTCTGGTTTGAAAGATGTGTTACATGTGTAGATAAAGGTTTATATTGCGAAAATGTCCAGTATAACTGTTTTTCCGCTCCTCCTTAGGTTAAAAAATGTCGTATTTATTTGGTCGGGCGGTAAGGTCATGATCGGTGAGCAGTAATTTGAAGATCCCTAGAGGTAGGGCGCCACCCATTATGGATGGGAGCGCCCGGGGGGAGGCGGCCATTGGCCCCTCACACGGGGAGGCGGCACCCTCTAAGGATGGGGCCGCCAAAAAGGGAAGGCGGTCATAGGCCCCTCCCAGGGGAGGAGGGGCTACGGGCCCCTCCTAGGAATTTCCCGGGGCCAGGACATCCGCGACGGCGGATGTGGGAAGCAGTGTGGGGTGGGAGGGGGGTCTACGCTACCTTCTAGACACCTCACACGAGTCCTCGGACGACCACTAAGATGGCGTCGAGTAAATATGGGGCCCCCGTTAAGACAAGGGAAATTGGAAGTTGGCACAGAGGTACAGTCCTCTGTGCGCCCGCCCCGCACAAGTGAGGGGGGAGTTCTGGTATTAGGGATCTGACACCGGTTACGACCTTGCCGTTGGCCCGTAATGTTAGGATGTACAATTTTTGATTTTGAGAATATGCATTTGCAGGATGTTTTAGACTCGGCTAGGAGAACCTTTGTATTAGATATGTGTTAAGGTTAGCCAATAAACATCGGAATGTGGAAGTTAAAAATTGTACATGATATGAAACTGTTATTTTAATGTTTTAATTTTGTTTCATATTTTAATAAATACGGCCGGGAGGGTAACTCCCTCCCGCCTTCCAAAAGTTCAAGAACTGTGTCCGTCTTCCCATCCTTGGGGATTGTGTTGGGAGGGGGTGACGGGTATCCCGGCCATACTGCAGGGATGGTTCTCCAATGCTCGAACCATGAGCAGAACACTTTGCAACCCCATAGCAAAGTAGCTGATCACAGTCTCTGCATTTAAGGACGCCTTTGTTAAATGCAGGCTGAATGTTCGGAACCAGCTCTTGTGATCTCCCCCTCACCGATGTTGTTGGTCCTCCGGTTGATGTAGAGGCCCCATCACTGGGAACCTCTTGTGCCAGAGCCCTGACACTTTCCCGGGCAAGATTCTGGGGGGGCCTCCTCTCCACATGGCGAATCATTGTGGAGTTCCAAAAAGAATATTTTTTAGTGGGGTCATCACGTGACAGGACTGTGTGACAGATCCTGCACTCCACTTTTGGAGCATTTACCTTCTTCTGGTCATCAGGTATGGAAAAGAAATTCCAGATGAAATGTTCTTTGACTTTTGGCTGAGGAGGCTCTTCATCGATGAATTCATTGGAGTCATCTTCACTGCTGGATGGTCTGACAGCCATGATAATCCAAGATATCCAACAAAGAACCGAGAGCAAAAAGGCTGGTCTTTCCATCACAAAAGTGAAAGAAGAAGTGAAGGAAATGGGTAGGGATTTCATTCTTTGTAAAAAAAAAACTGTTAGCAACCAATGAAAAGTGTTATTTTAAGGTCACATGACTTGACGCGCTTACGCTGCGCGCACCAAAGCGCTTCCGGGGGCGCTTTGGCGGCGCGAACAAAGGCACTTCCGGGGCCGCATACGCGGCGCAAACGAAGTCGCTTCCGGGGGTGCTTATGCGGCGCGCCTAAGTGACGTTTTGATAGTTTCATGGAAATGCAAAATCATTTTCATTTCCTTATTAAAAAATACTGCTTTTATATGTATGGTACTAAATATCTTGCTTTATTATTTACTTTTCATTCATATGATTTTACACGAACGAAAGTAGCGCTCTGGGTGCACTTTCCGGAGAGCTTACCGGTGCGCGCACCCAGAGCGCCCCAAGAAAAAATGATTAAAAAAAAAACCATTTAAAAATATTATTATAAAAAAAATAATATTAATTAATACTTACAAAAAACAGCAAATTAAAAAAAAATCGTAGGTTTCACACCAGTTATAGTTAGGAATTAGAATTTAAAAAACCTATGAAATTCACTGAAAAAACCAGAGGTTTCACACCAGTTATAGTTAGGAATTAGCATTTAAAAAACCTTTGAAATTCACTAAAAAAACCATAGGTTTCACACTAGTTATAGTTAGCTGGAAATTTTACTCGCATAAAACCATTGAAATTCCCACGTTATAGTTAGTTGGACTCACTATAAATTGCGCGTGCAATGCACTGCTAATGACGTCACATATTACATCACTCATGACATGGTCAGTGACATCACTCATGACATCACTGATGACACCATCCTTGTGAATGTGTGTCTTTCTGAAAAATAAATATTAGTGAGGAATGATTAAATATTTAAATATCGGTATTAGTGTGTCACTTTGTATCACCTGTATTCACCCAATTGTTCGTTTGGTTCTTCGTATATACACTGGGGACACTTATTGCACTGAAATATTGTTGTAAAAATGTATATATCTTGATTTATTTGCATAAATACGATTGCATTATCAAAATCATCCTTAGGTGTAAGCTTCCTCTTTTCTCTCTTTGACATCCCATTCAACCCTTGTTGAAAATTGCTATTATGCGTTAATGTTACCATATAAATTGAGTATATCATTCCACTGGAAACACACGTCTAACAGCCGACGCGTCCCCGCCAGTTTTGTGGAAGTGGTGCACTGCCGCGAAATTGAAGCCGCGGCAAACAGGTTAAAAGGGACTGCATTTTAATTGAAGTTTATGCCAACTGCAGTTGATCAATTTCTTTTGCAAGACTGAGGGACACTTCTTTTTGGAACAAAAGCGCTTTCAGTATACTCAGCTTAATGAAATCTGTTTTCAAAGTAGGTATTGAAGGCCAAGATGCGCTTTGAGTTACTTTGTGTGGGTGGGAATAGACATTGCCACAGGAAGTTAGTCGGTTTGAAACCGTAAGGACATACGGTATGCCAGCTAGCATTCCGTAGCCATCCATGTTATTAAGAAGCAGATAACTGCCGTTAGAAAGCTGTGTGAATGCTGGTCTGATTGTGGGAGTTGGCGTGCTTTTAAGAAAGATAGGGGGCTGTAAGCTTAGAAGCATTGTGCAGTTGGACATTCTTGCATAGAAATTAATGACTGTTATTGTGGTCGCACTTTTCACCTGCAAGAAAAACTTCAGTATCCTCTTTAAGACAGCGATATGTAAATGGGAGAAACCACTGCTCGTGAATAAACATGCTACCATATATAATCACATACAACATGACAAACAACATGTACACCTATCAGACATAACGACACTATGTACTGTGGGAACCGTAGCTAGCCATGTACACAAACCAAACATGGCATGGCACCTCTGTTACACAATGCAGAATGTGGGGAGAGATGGGAGCAAAGTTTGTGCGTAGATGGCAAGTGAGTCTCGGTTATAAAAGTATACAATGCAAAGTGTTGAGGGGATATGCCGGGGAGACCTGAGTATGCAGAGCACAGACATGTACCTGTCAACATACACTGATGGTGTATTGAGTGAAGTGGAAAGTGAATGCAACTATTATAGTATATTCAAAACATAGCTTGTACATGGCCCCTCCTCCCCAAATCTTTAGCATAGGCGGCTGGCTTGGTGTGCGCAAGACTAGTTTAGGGGTATGAATGAAAGGCACATTTATCTGGGTGTGGTTCTCTTCCGGAATGGCAAACGTGTCTGCCAGGTCTGCACAGCTTACACCACCATGAGGCTGACGCTGCAAGCAAAGGTGTCTGCATGAATGATGCTCTCAGCCTGGTGGTATCCAGCAACCGCCATGGCCGCTACAATGCACATATACACCACAGTTCATATTTCCACACAGCTGTATGTGAAAGAAGGCCCACCATGTGCTGGTTTAAGCTCCTGGGCAGAGGTCTGCAAGCTGGGAAGGCTCATGAGATCAACGCTGGCTACCGCGACATAGGCACATAGCGCCCAGCCTGAGGCCCAGCACTGTGGAGTGCTCTGTATACTACTAACACAGTAGTCCAACAGGTACGAACAGTGGAACGGTGTCTTGATCCCACAATGGAAGATGCCCGATATTACCTGCTTCTTTGTTTTCACACAACTCCCTCCGTTGAGGTGCATCACACTCTGTGCTTCTGTAGCTAACTACTGCACATGATTATTGGGCTTGGCTGACTGTAGTCGCTGGACTACAAAGCGGTACAGCAGATCCGAACAGTGAAACGGGGTCTTGATTCGATGATTCAGGATGTCAGAAGTTTAAGTCTGTGATGATTTCTGTGAACCCCCTCCTATCATTTGTAACCAACTCTGTGCTTCGGAATCCAATGGCACGTGACTGTGAGGCATTAATGACCACAGCCTCTGGCCTACACTGAGGTCAGCAGGGCTCACAATTCAGATTGAGTGGTAATTGTTTATCACACAATTCAGTAGGCAAGTAACTACATTGTCTATTGAAATATACACAATATCCTTTTAGTATACTTGCTTGAAGAACTTTTTTTAGATGAGCTATAGGTTTACTACAATGACCAAAGTATTCTTAGTAGCGGAAAAGAACACTGAATAACAGTCTACACTGTGGACAGCAGAGAACGCAATTCGAATTGTTTTGATTTATTGATTGCAGACTTTTTTGTAAGTTCTGTTGTTGTATCTTGTGAAGAGGAAGTGAGAAAAATATGTCTGTGCTGACTACTGCCTTCAATTTACACTGCGGACAGCATTGTTCACAATTCAGATCGAGTCGCTATTGTAGATGACACAGTCCTGCAGGCAAAAGACGTTATTCTAGTGCGCTATGTCTTTACATCGCATACGCATCCTTGCAGGCTTAGCAAATGTTTTTTGCTGCTTTGTGTATTACAAACTGGGCAGCTCAAATCAACGCCACGTGGCTGTGGGCCCTTGCAGACCGCTCTCTCTGGCCTACACTGCAGACAGCAGTGTTCACAATTCAGATCGAGTCGCTATTGCAGATAATGCAGTCCTGTAGGTAACAGACATTGCTCCTAGTACGTCCCGCCTGTAGCACGCATCATCGCTGGCTGTGCACATGCTGAATACTTTTGATGTGGTTATCTGAGTGCACTGGA
Organism: Lissotriton vulgaris; assembly: GCF_964263255.1. Lineage (NCBI taxonomy): Eukaryota > Metazoa > Chordata > Amphibia > Caudata > Salamandridae > Lissotriton > Lissotriton vulgaris. Next base: position 52,356,805 of record NC_141699.1, on the reverse strand, counting down.
ACTGATGGACCCTTTATTAAACAATCTTTATGTGTATTATTTCAGATCTACTGTAAGTATGGGCAAAATGTGCGAATTCGCTTTCCGTGAATTCGCTCAAAATCGAATTTGCAATCCGCAACATCCGCAAATTCGTGCGAATTTGCGTTTTGGTTTTTTTGCGTGTTCGCGGGTTATTTTGTGTGTTCGCTGGGTTTATTGCGTGTTCGTGGGGCTTTTTGCGTGTTCGTGGACCGCTTGCATGGCGAAGTTACCGATGCAGTTGTGTATGGGCACAGCACCCTCTGGTTCACCACTGCCACCCTCTGGTTCATCACTGCCACCCTCTCGTTCACCACCGCCACCCTCTGGTTCACCCCTGCCACCCTCTGTTTCACCCATGCCACCCTCTGGTTCACCACTGCCACCCTCTGGTTCAGAACTGCCACTCTCTGGTTCACCCCTGCCACCCTCTGGTTCAGCACTGTCACCCTCTGGTTCACAATTGCCACCCTGTGGATCACGACTGCCACCCTTTGGTTCATCACAGCACCTCTGGGTCACCACTGCCACCCTCTGGTTAACCACTGTCACCCTCTGGTTCAGCACTGCCACCTTCTGGTTCACCACTGCCACCCTCTGGTTCACCCCTGCCACCCTCTGGTTCACCACTGCCGCCCTCTGGTTCACGACTGACACCCTCTGGTACATCACTGCACCTCTGTTTCACCACTGCCACCCTCTTATTAACCACTGTCACCCTCTGGTTCAGCACTGTCACCCTCTGGCTCACCACTGCCACCCTCTGGTTCACCCCTGCCACCCTCTGGTTCACCCCTAACACCCTCTGGTTCAGCACTGCCACCCTCTGGTTCAGCACTGTCATCCTCTGGTTCACCCCTGCCACCCTCTGGTTCATCACTGTCACCTCCTGGTTCATCACTGCCACCCTCTGGTTCACCACTGCCACCCTCTACTGTGACCTTTTGTGACGCAGCGGCAGCACAAAAGAGGCGCCATGGTGCTGGGTATTAACAACGTGACGATTCTGAGAGATGCGTCAAGTTGTAAAGCCCTGTGCCATCAGGAGGCGTTCCGGCGCAGGGCAGGGCGTTCCTGCACAGGAACGCCTCCTAAAAGTGGCTGAGTGAAATCTACAAGATCTCACTCAGTCACTTTTAGGCCAATGCTGCGTCAAAACCCTGCGCCTGCTTTAAGCAGGCGCAAGGCTTGATGCAGCATTGGGGAGATAGGGCCCCCCAGAGCATTGCTGAAGCAGCGTCGCAAGCGCGACGCAGCTCCAGCAATGCGCTGCTTTTACGACACAGATGTGTGACGCATCTGTGACGTTTTTGCCATGGGTGGCGGAGCTGCGGCGCACAATAACTGGCGCATCCCTGGGTATGCACCAGTTATTGTAAATCTGCCCCTATACATTTAGCCAACAAGGGAGCACTTACTGATTAGACAATAGAAAGTACTCCAGTTGAGTAGAGGTATTGCACAAAAAGGTGGCATCTTCGTGGACAAACAGGCGGAACGGGATTCATTCTGCCCCCTGTTATACTAGTTTTTTGTGCCCCTCTGCCCTCGGTTAGACTCGTTTTTCCCCTTGTTTTTCTGCCCTTCTCCCCTCTGTTAGACTCGTTTTCCCTTGTTTTTCTGCCCTTCTGCCCCCTGTTAGACTCGTTTTTTGTGCCCTTCTGCCCTCTGTTAGACTAATTTCTGTGCCTTTCTGCCCCATTAGTCTCATTTTTTGTGCCCTTCTGTCCTCTGTTAGACTCGTTTTTCCCTTGTTTTTCTGCCCTTCTGCCCTTTGTTAGACTGCTTTTTGTGCCTATCTGTCCTCTGCATCACCACATCATCACTCAGCGCTACCCCGGCATCACTCAGCACCACCACATTATCACTCAGCACCACCACATTATCACTCAGCACCACTCAGCATCACCACAGAATCACTCAGCAACACCACAGCACCACTCAGTGCCACCACAGCACCACTCAGCACCACCACAGCATCACTTAGCACCACTCAGCACCACCACAGCACCACTCAGCAACACCACAGCACCACTCAGTGCCACCACAGCACCACTCAGCACCACCACAGCATCACTTAGCACCACTCAGCATCACCCCAGCATCACTCAGCACCATCCCAGTATCACTCAGCACCACCACAGCACCACACAGCATCACCCCAGCACCACTCAGCACCACCACAGCACCACTCAGCGCCACCCCAGCATCAATCTGCACAACCAATTAACAACAACTGCTTCAAATATGTTCTCTCAATGTTTCAAACTTTATTACAAATGTCACAAAAAGATAATATTTCACTTCTGTTCTTGGATTTTCGTCACAATAAAATACACTGAACATAATCTTCACAAAAGTTATTTAAGAAAGTTTAAGCTATTGCCATTATAAATTAAAATCACTTTTATTTAAGTATTAATTAATTAAAAACATTAAAAGCCATTGTAATTTGTAATATGAATACAGCTAAGCCACCCTCTGGTTCAGCACTGTCACCCTCTGGTTCACCCCAGGCACCTTCTGGCTCATCACTGTCACCCTCTGGTTCATCACTGCCACCCTCTGGTTCACCACTGCCACCCTCTACCGAGACCTTTTGTGACGCAGCGGCAGCACAAAAGATGTTCCATGGTACTGGGTATTAACAACGTGACGATTCTGAGAGATGTGTCACGTTGTAAGCCCTGCGCCATCAGGAGGCGCAGGGGATGGCGTTCCTCCACAGGAACACCTCCTAAAAGTGGCTCAGTGAAATCTACAAGATTTCACTCAGTCACTTTTAGGCCAATGCTGCGTCAAAACCCTGCGCCTGCTTGAAGCAGGCGCAAGGCTTGATGCAGCATTGGGGAGATAGGGCCGTAAATACAAAACATGTTGCATCACAAATGCTATAGGTGTCACATTTGCAAAAGTTATAACTATTGGCATTGTAAATGACAAAGCTATTAATTTAGCTATTTTCAAAACCAACACATAAATAAAAAAAATTGTCATTTACAAGACCAATAGCTCAAACTTTCCGAATGCGAGACCTATTGCATTGCAAATGCTTGTTTTTATATCTGTCAGTGCTTTCTGTTGAGGTTTAATTTTCGTGACAGGCGCCTCATTGCCTACTTGTAACTATTCTCTGACCCTGCTTCAAGGGTCAGAGCAGGGTCAGAGAATAGTTGCAAGTAGGCAACGAGGCGCCAGGAAGCACTTACAGAAGCAGGTGCCCAAGTTGAAGTTAATTTCTTTGTAACCCTTTTGTAAAAGGTCCCGAAAAATTAGCTTCAACTTTTGCACCTGCTGCTGTAACCCTGTAAGTGCTTAGCTGAAAATTCGTCCTGCTGATTCGCGGATTTTACCGCAATTTCACGAGATTCACGGAACGCGAAATCGCGGAAAATCCGCAAATTCCGCAAGCGCAACAAATTTTCAGCCCATGCTTAATCTACTGCCTGTATCTCAGTATACCATAACTTATGGTTCTTTTACTACAGAATCTTGTGTGTATTATTTCACATCTACTGTCCCTACCTTACTGCAGTAGAAACTTTTGACCCTTTTATAATTGAATCTGTGTGTGTGATCCAATGATTACTGTTGTAGTTGATGCTAGCAGCAACCATTCTCTGAGGTGGTTTAAACTCACCCCACACGCATCCAGCACAGACCTCACTGGATATGTGACTTTGGTAATAAAAAAGAGTTGATTGCACGTGCCCGTAGCCACTTCCACTATCTATACATGATACTGCCCCTGGGTTGTACCACATTACATTGTGCAGTGGACAGCGTATGCAACCATGTTACCTCTGGCAGTGGGGAAAACTTTGGTTATGTAACTTTTAGGTGCATGGCTATCTCAGGTGGAAGGCTACTTTACAGACCATGAATATTGATGCAGATGATGGTTGCATGTTTTGTGTAGTGTAAGATATGTGTACATAGCAAAAAGTTTTCAAAAAAGCTTTCAAAGCAGAAGAGGTGTGTCTCATCAAATGCTGTAGAGAGAATGACTAAAGCCGGTGGCGTTCTCCAACTGCTACAATGGGAAATGTTATGAACTAATAAAAAAAAAATGTTTAAGGTCACATGACAATCGCGCACCCAGTGCACAAGGTGACCGCACCAGATGCGATTTTTAGAAAATATATTTACCATAATTTAAGTTTATTACAGTTAGAAATATATAAATGTTTAAAATATTTTAGATTATCACTTGCTCTCATATACACTTTAAAGTTATTTAGATGTAGTTTTGAGACTTAAAGAAACTAGCACACTGTCAGCATTTAGGACGTACTTCTTAAAAGAAAGGCAAAACGGAATTTCAACTTCATTAGGAGCATGTTTACAGCAATGAATAAATGGTTGACTGGCCGTGTTTGAGAATGCGTTATACTGCGCTATGAAGCGCTGCTGGGTGGAGTCGATGCTACATAAGATATTACATAAATAAATATAAGGGGACTGTTAACTATGTTAATCTGTTCAGAGGTGGGGGTCTGTCCTTTAACTGAAGACCCAATAAGAGATGGCAGCCAACACTTGTTTGAAGAGCCCACTCCTTTCACTGGACCTATTTACCTCTCTTATCACAAGAGCTGGGCGCGCTGTCCCCAAACTAACCCCTCCAGCCACCTTTTCAGATCTCTTTTCCATCACCAGCGGCCTCTGCCCATGCGAGAGACATTAAAACTCTGTTTGCACAGTCGGGCCAAGTATCTGGTGTCAAAGGATGGATGGATATACAGGGGCACATTCACAGGGCATCAGCAACCACTTTGAAGAGAAGTGAGGCAAACACACATGCATCCTGTAGCCAGCCAGCTGAGCGTGGTTCGAGTCACTGCGTGCCGAGCCGGAGGCAGCCGCTGCACTACAGAGTGACACTTTTGACGCGCACGATGTAAAGCATCACGCACATGCAAGAGTCTACACAGGTCAGGCAAAAGAAAGTGAGAATGCAGGCAGGCAATCAAATAAAAAAAGCATTTACAAATGCAATAGTACTCGTATTTATACGAGTCCTATGCATTTTAAACAAAAATGAGGGCAACCAAGAAGGCAGGAACGGGAGTGGGTGGGGCGGTGGTGGTTGTCAGAGAAGTCACAGACTTTGGGAGGGAACATGGGGGAGGTAAGGGAACAAAAGAGTTGCTGAAGTAAAGGGGTTGATAGCCATGGATGGATAAAAATAACGTTATGGCAATAAGGAGGCAGGACTAATAAGCCGGCAACCATTGAGTATGCAGCATTTCAGATTTGAGCCAATCAAAAGCATGGGCAGAAAGTGGGTGGAGGTTCTCTCACAATACTGTATACAGCATCTCTGGCTGAGACAGTGCATGCGCTGCCTAGGTGAAACCTAAAAATGAGGGAATGGCGTACCCGGCGCAATACCATACGTCTATGACGTAACGCATGGCCTAGCAGAGTGCACTTGTCGCATACGGAACGTGCAGCCGGTGGGACTCCATACGTATATGACGTAACGCACGGCTTGGTACCGCGCACCCATCGCATACCAAAACTAGCAGCTGGCGCGACATCATACGGATATGTTGTTAGCCAGGACTCGGTGCCACAAACCCATTGAATACGAAATGCACATCCTTTACGAGTTTAGCAATATGGCGGGTAGGATTCGCGTGCTGATGGAGCTTGTTACACTACCAGTACAGGACTCCAGTTTTCTCAACAAAAAAAAGATATACATATTTTTTTGAAGATATAAAGCATTACCTAATTTGTTTACTTACATTTAGGATAATAGTGTTCCAAAATATTTTTTTTTAAATTGAAAATAATATAGGTTTTATAAATATTAAATTATGAAATTAGCATTTAAAAAAACATTCGAAATATACTGAAAAAAACATAGATTTCAGGGACGTTATAGTCGGTTGGAAATTTGACTCGTATAAAACCATAGAAATTTGCCAGTTACAGTTAGTTAAGCTAACTATAACTCGCATGCCCACAATGCACTGGTGATGACGTCACATATTACATCACTCATGACATGGTCAGTGACATCATAGATGACATCACTGATGACATCTCAAATAACATCACTGATGACATCATCCACATGATAATCTGATGCACGTACTGATGCCCTAATATAAACTTTGATACATGTACTCTAAAATACAGACTACTATTTTTGAAACTAGACACACAACAATGCCAGATACTACCTACCAACCACTATTTCCTAGGTCTACACACACATCCAGTCACTTAAACATGCAGTTACTCATCAAGAAGGTACTATAATATGCACTCATACACCTATACATACAGTCACACTCCGCCACTCATCCATAGAGTTACTCACACACCTAGTCAATCAAGCAAAGAATAAATCACATACCATTTTACTCATGCATACAGTTATACACACCAACTCCGTTATTTATACACACACCACATCACGTATTTATGCAGATACTAACACATACTTACTGTCTTATACATTCACTGATACAAGCAGACAATCATTTATACAGCCACTATTCAAAAAACTTACTCTCAAATGTAGTCATTTATATAGTCCAACACTCACATACACTGCCTTAAAACATATGTAGTTACTCACACATATACCACTGAGACATTCGTTCACTCACCAACACACCCATACACACATTAACTCACCCATACAGCCTTTTCTAGATGCACATCTGAATCTATGCAACCAGTGAATCACCCACTCAGACATCTATGCACAGTCACACACCCCCCACCCACCGACACAGACACTCAGGCACCCATACAGATACTTGGACAACAAATCAATAACCCATATAGACACTCATGTAGCGACTCACCAACCCATGTAGCCGCTTACACACCAACTGAAAGACTAATACAGACTTTCACACAATTTAATAACTAACCCATGCATTCAGTAAGACACGTTCAATCACTTACTTATACAGTCAGTCACGCACCTTCTAAATAGTCTTTTCAAGCACTTGTAAATCCACTCATTCTTCAATACACTTTGGCATAGATGTATATGAAAAATATTTAGATTTTACAAAAACACACATTCACTGGATGATGTCATCAGTGATGTCATCAGTGATGTCATCAGTGATGTCATTTGAGATGTCATCAGTGATGTCACTGACCATGTCATGAGTGATGTAATATGTGACGCCATCACCAGTGCATTGTGGGCGCGCAAGTTATAGTTAGCTCAACTAACTATAATGGGCGAATTTCTATGGATTTATATGAGTCAAATGTCCAACTAACTATAACGTCCCTGAAACCTATGGAAAGGGGCGACCACTCGGTCCCCCCGAACGTATGGCGGAGTGCCTCGATCCCCCCGGGAAGCCATTTTGTGGCGGGAGGCGCGTCTCGGCTGGTATGCCCGAAGCGGCGTAGCCGGGGCGCGCTTGTTCCCGCCCTAGAGTGGGCTGGCCTAGACACCGACGTAGCCAGCCCCGCCTCCGGGACGGGCAGGGGCGGGTTTACGCCCGCCCCGAAGATGGATAAAAGGAGACGCAAGGCCTGAAGACGTCCTCTTGTTCTTGTGCTCCGAAGCTGCACCTCCTCGCCACACGTGAGCTCGGGACAGAACGAAGAGCCAATTTTGACCCACCCACCAGCCCCTGAGGACAGCAAGTTGTTGTGCATTAAAGTGAATTTTCTAAGTATGTTCTTTCTTTTCGTTTACAGGTTGTGAAAGTATCAGTTTTGTGGTTTATCATGATAAAGTATGGTGAATATCGTTAGGTTGTTACGATTAAAAGGACTTGATGTAGTGTTGTTTTTTTTTGAGCATGCTCTTTCGGTCGTAGCGACCAATGTTTTCATAAGTTCGAATTGTCGTATTTATTTTTTGGTAGGCGGTAAGGTCATGATCGGTGAGCACTAATTGGTAGATCCCTATGAGTGGGCGTCACCCAACACGGATGGGAGCGCTCGGGGGAGGTGGCCATTGGCCCCTCAATGGGGAGGCGGTCCCGTCTAAGGGCGGGTCGCCGGAAGTTAAGGAAAGGCGGTCAAGGCCCCTTCCTGTGTAGGAGGGGTTACAGCCCCCTCCTGAGGAATTTCCCGGGGCCAGGGTCATCTGCGACGGCAGATGCGGTAAGTTGTGTGGGTGGGGGGAGGTCCACGATACCTTCTAGATACCACACACAAGTATTCGAACGACCTTTAAATGGCGTCGAGTCTTAAGTGCCCCCGACAAGTCAAGGGAAATTGTTAGTAGTTGCACTTGAGGTAAGCCTCTGTGCTGTCGCCCTTCCCAAGTGGGAGGGGTAAGTCTGGTTAGGGATCTTGACACCGGTTATGACCTTGCCGTTGGCCCTTAAACGTTAGGATGTACAATTTCAGTGTTTATAGAGAATGTTTTTGTAGGATGCTAGTTCGGCTAGGAGAACCTCTGTATTAGAAAATATGTTAAGATTAGCCAAACAGCGCAATGTGATAATGAAATTGTACATAATATGAAACGTTTAATGTTTAATTTTTTGTTTTAATAAATACGGCCGCGGGAGGGTCACTCCCTCCCACATCCAAAAACTTAAAGAACTGTTTCCGGTTTCCCTCCTTGTGGGATTGTGTTGAGAGGGGGTGGCGGGTATCTCAGCCATATGGTCTTTTAGTGAATTTCAAAGGTTTTTTAAATGCTAATTCCTAACTATAACGTCTGTAAAACCTATGTTTTTCTTCAAAGAATATATATATGTTACCTACTGGCGGTTGCCAGTAGTTAGTTATAGTTCGGACCTATTATCCATAGGAAATCATCAACATTCTATTTGGAATAACTTTGGTGCCGGTTGACGAATCTTCACGAAATTTTCAAAACTGGTTGCCCGTTCCATTTTGCTCCTATCCTGAAAGTCTTGCGGTGAGTTGTTAAGTGGGGGCTGAGAAAAAGGGGGTCCAAAAACATGTTTTCCCCATGCAATTTTCCGTGGGAACCTTTAATCGCAGCTACAGCCCGAACTGCTGAACTGAATTACACCAAATTTGGCAAAGAGGTAGCCCTTGATTCAGACTCATGCGGTTTGGTTAAATAGTGTAAATCCACTCAGTAGTTGCTGAGAAAATCAAAAGTAAAATCATAGATATATATATATGGCCGCGGTGGATTCCCAATCATGCGCTGTACCGTCCCAATCATGCGCTGCATGCTAATTAGCTGTCACCTGGTTGTCAAGATTCGAAACCAGGAAGTGTTGGAAGCCATATTGTGCCTCGGTAGAAGAAATTAGTGGAACAAGTGTGCAAAATGTATAAAGGGGACAGGGTAGAAATACCCTGACCCTGTAGACCTGATTAGGGGGTCCCACAAAGACACTCAGGGCCCCCATTTCTTTTTTTTTTTTAAATGGCAATATGGTTGCAGGGTGCGCAGATCGTGTCATTGGGAAATTCCTTTCCTTGCTTGGCTTCTTCTTTTAAAGACAGCTTTGGTGGGAAAGCAGTGATGTCACTTTTGTTTGCAGAATAATGCTGGGAAATCCAGCGATGTCCCTTCATGTGCAGCTAGATGATAGGAAATCCAGTAATATCACTTCCTTGCAGTTGGATAATGGGAAATCCTGTCATGTCACTACCTGTGCAGATGACTGAAGATAAATCATTGATATATAGGATTGTGAATTGGAATTTTGAAGGGACGCTATAAACACACCCCTTCCAAATAGTAATTCGTTGTGCATTTCTAAACACATTTTGCAATTCGGTAACCAGTTACCAAATCGCTAAATGAGTTTAGTGCATTTGTAAAAACTATTTAGCAGTCACAAACCCTTTGATTTATCTAAAGGCAGGGTTTGTGACCGCTACATGGCATTGTACATCTGGCGTAAATCTCTATTTGTAATGTTTTGAAAGGATCATCATAACTATGTGATAAAATACATGACAGCTGTAATTTCATAAGCATGGCAAAGTTACCAATATTGTGCAAATACTATTCATTCAGTATGCATAACAACAGCATCATTTATATAAACAATAAGTGACAGATGAAAAACTGCATGATGGATTGTCACAAACAACATGACTGTTGGTAATCCCTTAGCAAAATAATCTGTAACATTTTACTAATGACTGAATCTCTGCTTGGTCACCTACAGAGTATCGTAGAACCAGTTTGTAAAGACCTTCAGACCCTCATCAGAGATAATAAGAGCTGTAGAAATACCCATATCATGCCATACCAGCTTCCCTATACCAGACTTCATGTTCTGCTGCTGAGGCTAAATGCAGTTCCTAGCATAACCCTTTGTTTTAACAATTTTTTAATCAGAGTAACTTTGTATTAATAATGTGTGGGTCTATACCTAGGAATTCTACAAATATGGGTGCGCAGACAACTACGTTGCATGTCTTAGCTGCAGAATGTAGGTACTTGTATAGAAATATTATTTTTGTGTTGTGTGTTTAATGTACACAGAATAGAATATGAATGTGTTCTTAAAATCTATTGGTGCTGGGGTAATGTGAAATTATGCAAACATTGTGTTTCACTATTTGACAGAAGTACCAGTGCTTATAGGGTTTGCAGACAGGCAAAATGAAACTGTATGCGGAGCATAAAAAAATATACAGCGCAAAAAATACACAAAGAGTACAGTTATGACTTAGTTTAAATGAAAAACGCTTAAGAGCTATATTATACAGAATGTGGGTGTTAAGTTCCGTTTTCCTCTCAATGTTTGTGACGAATTAATGACAAAAGCTTGTGCGTGATTATAAAAATTAGGGCTAACAATCCTGAGTGCCCATTCCTATAATTAGATTTTCACTACACGGTTATTTCACAAAGTTTGAATAAAACGATATTAAAGTAGATATATATTTTGTTTTATATTTCCAAACTTAGCCTTATACCAGAGCTCTCACTGCAGCTCACCGTTTCCTCCCAGATGCACCTGTCAGACCTGTCCCTAAAGCTCACTTTTCTCTGCTCGTGAGAAGGCAAAGACTCGTTGCTCCTGAAAGTTTCTTAACACTTGGAGGTTCAGACGAGGCCTGGGGGATGGAAGCCTTTGCTCAGCAACTATACATATGTTAATGTAATCAATTACCTGGTGTTTTGAGCTACTGCTGAAAGCAGGGCGTGCCTTGCAGCCAAGGTTAGGTGAAGATGGTATATGGCATATAGCACGGTGTTATATGTAGTTGCTTTCTACTTGGGCTTTCAGTTCTCTTCGCGTAACTTTGAAAACAATTACTATTTCCACGGAAACCGAATATTTTACAAATTCGGCAAGCTCTAAAGAAGTCCAGCTGCACGCAGAACCTACATGAAAGTGTTAAATAATTAAAACCTATTTTTTTTTCTGGCACATTTGTCACATAAGCGAGTCTCCAAATGCAAGTGCATTGACAGAATGTGCTTAGAAGGAACTTAAGGAAATACTTTAATATGCTATCTTCCTAAAAGCACAAACGGAGCAATTGCAAAATGTGTGTGCACCGTTTTTCATAAACAGGACATCCTTCCAAATTCAGACTTAGTTTCAGTTCGCAAGTGAAGCTAGAGTTACCGCCTTCATTGTCTTCCAATTATGAAAAGACTTCACATTTCAGAGGGCCCAGTGAATTACACACTTGCTACTGGCAAATGAAGCAATGTGCAGTTCATGTTGTTGAATCCCAGTAAGGCTGACTCAGACATCAATTCTTCTGAGGTTGGTAAATTGAGTTCCAGTCAGTTGGGCAAAAGTAACCACTATTATTTTTCAATTTTTATAAATAAAAGTAGCGCGTTATGAAGCATATGGTATTAATATGCTGTTTCTTTCACTATAGGTTATGAGTGAATAGCATTCATAAGTATGCAGTGTAATTTCGACTCAAGTACAAAAAATGGGCCATGCCACACTTAATATTGGGGCGTATATTTTGAACATGCTTTTGCAACCTGCTTTTTGCAGATTGTAACATCACATGGAAAAGGTGAAGTGCAAACACCTGTGTACATTACTGCCATGCTTTTTAAACAAATTGGTAAATCTAGTATAAAAAAATCACCCACATTTTACCTGCTGGATTTTTTGCACCCCATACTTACAATAGGATCTAAATGATACCTTCAGTGTCATATTACAGATTTTCTCACTTTCGATTTTGCAGAGGAGTCGTAATTTAGTTTAGCTGAAATCTTTGCAGGGCATAATAATGCATGGATTAGTCTCTTGATATCTCCATGAAATCTCATTCTGACCCCAGAGAAATTGCTGTGCGGGACTGTGCTCTAGGCAAAATAGTGCAACCCAGATTTACAAATTTATTACGCATTGCAGTGGACCAGCCACAAATGCAGCGCTGCATGAGGAGGAGAGGGCAGGAGAGCGCCATATTTAGAGAAATATGGCACGCTCCTCTCCTCTGCCTAGTGCCGGCGCAGAAAAGTGCTGCTGTGCACCACACACACCTTTACACCATAGTGCAAGGGTGCCTCTGAGAGTGTAGCATAGGTTTTGTAGTGTAAGGAAACACTTCCGTACAAAATACTATGCTTAGACTAACTTTGAAACTTTTCCCACCTTGTATGTCTGCTGTGCAGTGCAGCACACATGCAAAGTAGGAAAAGAAAGGAGAAATGAAAGCATTTCTCCGTGACAGTGCCTGGTTAAAGTGGAAGCTTTTTTATGACGCAAAACACTGTCTACTTATGTTAGTAAATACGGTTTTGCATCAGAAACCTTGGGTGGTTACATAGGAATGCTTATGCACCACACCCATGGAAGGTCCCCTTTGGTGCTAAGTTATGCAAAGCAGCAATATGTGCTGCTCTGCTCTACCTTCAAGTGATTTTCCAGTGCAAAAAAACTTTAGCGCTGGAAAGTAAACTAGCAAAACAAGATTTTGCATTGATTTCGATGACCTTTGTGATGCAAACACGACGCTACAACTTAGTAAATATACCCCCCAATCTTGTGGTTTTGCTTTGGGGCAAAATTGCTGCATAATTCTGAGTGTTTCTGCTCAGAATGAGGGATGATAATATGTGCGATCAGAGCTATCACACTAAATTTACACACTTTCTTCCTCTTTGCTAGCAGTTTCACCATGTAAATATTGGTAGGCAGTTCCTGACAAAATTTGAACATGGAAAATACACAGGCATGCTCAATTGGACATGCCTGTGAATATCAGGAACAGATGCAATGTTTTTTCAAATATGGCCACTCACTCACCCAGCCATCATCTAAAAGATCATATTCCATAATGTATTTTAATACCTGAACAAAGGCAAACCAGCATAAATATTCAGGATACCTGGCACAAGCAATAACGTGTAACAATGTGCATTGATAACTCTGGTATTTGCAAACAAATCAGGTCAGTTGATATCTTGTGGCAGTGCAATGCACCACCATTCTATAACTGCAGATACTGTCAACAGCAATAGTGAACTATTCTTGGATTTGAAACTGACCCAAATTGCATTTACCAATGTAATCAAACCACTAGCAAATTTTCAAACACAAAAGTCTTAATTCAATAGTAAATAAATTTTTTTTTTTATAAATGGAGAAAAGGTTCATGTGTATAAATCATATTTGGATAAATGAATGATTTCGCCTTTTTTCCTTTAAATGGTCTGTTTTTTTATGCTGCTATTGTGGTGAGCAAGGTGTGTTTAAATGCAAAGTGTGTTTAAGGCTGCAGTACCGGCTCCTGTGTACAGGGGCAGAGCGAGCAAAAATATAAACACACTTGATGCCACACAGGTCCCCACAAGGCAATTTTTTAAAAAGTTGTAAAAATCGACACAGATGTTTCTGAAGTCATTTTATATCATTTAGAAGACATTGCCTTGTGGGGACTTGGGTTCAGGTCCCCACAGTGCAATCAAGTCCCCACAGTGTGAGTGTGTTATCACACCCAAGTCCCCACAAGGATAGTAACACACACACACACACCCGACACACACACCCCACACACACACCCACACACACACAACCCCCCACACACACCCACACACAAACACCCCCCCCACCAAAGAGCCAAGGATCGCCGGTGAAAACCAGACATCCCATGATGCCTTTTAAAGGAATGGCTTGGACGCCTGAGATGGTGGGTTAGAGGCGGCTCCGATAGCTCACTATTGCTCCTGTTCACGTCCACAAGGCTCCGCTCTGCAGCTGCTCCGCCTTCCGTCTTGCACGTCGCGATTACCAAGTGAGGGGGTCGAGTCGCATTCTCATTTCGGCAGGCCGGCAGACGTCATCGCGTCACATCGCGTGACACACCTACGTGTGGGTCGCGACACAGTAACGTGTTGCGCCACACAGTTTGGAAAGCTGTGTACTATACAGTAAATTCCCTGTAGGGAATGGACCACCTTAACAGCTTGGGGTTCTCCTCTCTCATCTGCATGACCCATCTGAGAGTCCTGAGGTCAGTTTGAGCACAAAAGTGAGTCCCAATCAAATATCAATCAATCAATCAATCAATTAAGGCATTTGTACAGTGCGCTACTCACCCGGAGGGTCTCAAGGCGCTTGGGGGGGTCCGCGACTGCTCGAACAGCCAGGTCTTGAGTTGCTTCCTGAAGGAGAGGTGGTCTTGGGTCAGGCGGAGGTGGATGGGGAGGGAGTTCCACGTCTTGGCTGCCAGGTAGGAGAAGGATCTTCCTCCCGTTGTGGCTCTTCGGATGCGGGGAACGGCGGCGAGGGCGTGGCTGGTCGATTGTAGCTGGCGGGTTGGAGTGTAGAAGGTCAGGCGGTCGTTGAGGTATCTGGGGCCTTGGTTGTGGAGAGATTTATGTGCGTGGGTGAGGAGTCGGAACGTGATTCTCTTGCTGACGGGGAGCCAGTGCAGGTCTCTCAGGTGTCCGGAGATGTGGCTGTGTCGGGAGGATGTCCAGGATGAGTCGTGCTGAGGCGTTCTGAATGCGCTGGAGTCTAGTCGGCTGGTGATGAGCGCTTGGGTGACCGACTTCCTGGTTTCGGTGGGGATCCACCGGAAGATCTTCCGTAGCATGCGTAGGATGTTGAAGCAAGACGAGGAGACGGCGTTGACTTGTCTGGTCAACGAGAGGGAGGAGTCCAGGATGAAGCCCAGGTTGCGTGCGTGGTCCGTTGGTTTGGGTGCGCTGCCTAGGGCAGGGGGCCACCAGGATTCGCCCCAGGTGGAGGGTGATAATCCCAGGATGAGGAGTTCTGTCTTATCTGAGTTCAGTTTCAGGTGGCTGTTCATCATCTACTCGGCCACGTCTTTCATCCCTTTGTGTAGGTTGGTTCTGGTGGTTGCTGGGTTGTTGGTGAGGGAGAGGATCATCTGGGTGTCGTTGGCGTAGGAGATGATGTTGAGGTTGTGTTGGCATGCGATGGCCGCGAGGGGGCTCATGTAGATGTTGAACAGCATGGGGCTGAGCGATGATCCTTGTGGTACGCCGCAGATGACATCGGTGGCCTCTGATCTGAACGGGGGGAGGCGGACTCTCTGGGTTCTTCCAGCGAGGAAGGAGATGATCCACTCCAGTGCCTTCTCACTGATTCCGATGTTGCTGAGGCGCTGCACTAGGGTGCGGTGGCAGACCGTGTCGAACACCGTGGAGAGGTCCAGGAGGATGAGTGCCGCTGTTTCCCCGTTGTCAAGCAGGGCTCGGATGTCATCTGTGGCTGCGATGAGGGTGGTCTCGGTGCTGTGGTTGGCTCTGAAACCAGACTGCGAGTGGTCGAGGGATCCATTCGTCTCGAGGAAGGCGGCCAGCTGTCTGTTGACGGTCTTCTCGATGACTTTGGCAGGAAAAGGAAGGAGCGAGATGGGGTGGTAGTTTTTGAGGTCAGTGGGGTCCGCTGATGGTTTCTTCAGTAGGGCACTGAGTTTGGCGTGCTTCCAGCTCTCTGGGAAGGTGGCGGTGTCAAAAGAGGCATTGATGATGTCCCGGAGATGGACTGCGATGATGGAGTCGGCCTTGTTGAAGACGTGGTGAGGGCAGGGGTCGGTTGGTCGTAGGTTGCATCGGCTGTGTGCTGAGAATGTGGTGTATACCTGCGATCTTGCTGTGGAAAAACGAGGCGAGCGAGTTGCAGAGGTCTTGCGATGGGATGATGTTGTTTCCGGCTCTAGGGTTCGAGATCTTTGACGATGTTAAAGAGTTCCTTGCTGTTGTGGGCGCTGTTGTCTAGTCGTTCCTTGAATGCGGTTTTCTTGGTGGTGTGGATCAGCTGGTGGTGTTTTCGAGTGGCGAGCTTGAGGGTGGTCATGTTGTCTGTTGTCGGGTCTCTGTGCCAGGCTTTCTCGAGGGCTCGGCAGTTCTTCTTGGAGCTCTTGAGTTCGTCGGTGAACCAGGATGCTTTCTTGTTTCTGGGTCTGATGGGGGGGTCTTCAGTGGAGCGAGGTCGTCTGCGCAGTTGCTGATCCACCTTGTGAGGTTGCTGGCGGCTTGGTTGGGGTTCGCTGAGCTGGCCAGAGGGTTCTGGCTCAGGGATGTGGCAAGCTGGTTGGCTGTGATCTTGTTCCAGCTTCTGCGGGGAACCTGATGCGGGTGGTGGTGGAGCGTGGTCCTTCTGAAGCTGAAGTTGACGCAGCTGTGGTCCGGTGGCGTGGCTGAAGGAGATGTCCTTGCTGGAGGAGAAGATGGGGTCAAGCATGTGGCCAGCGTAGTGGGTGGGGGTGGTCACCAGTTGCTTGAGTACCAGGTTGGCGAGGTTGTCCAGCAAGGTGGTGGTGTTGCGGTCGCTGTTGTTCTCCAGGTGGAAGTTGAGGGCCCCTAGGAGGATATAGTCAGCGGAGGGGAGGGCGTGCGGGCTGATGAAGTTGGCGATGTCTTCGCTGAATTGTGTGTGTGGTCCCGGGGGTCTGTAGATGAGGGTGCCTCTGAGGGTGGTCTTGGGGTCGGTGTGTATCTGGAAGTGCAGGTGTTCGGCGGCGGCGAAGGTGTCGTCGGAGCTGGTCGTGATACGGATGGTGTTCTTGTGGACGATGGCGATGCCTCCTCCTGTCTAGTTGACGCGGTCCCTCCGGGTGATATTGTATCCGTACGGGATGTCGATGGCGATGTCGGGAGCTGAGGAGGCGTTCATCCAGGTTTCCATGAGGAAGGCGAGGTCTGGGGATGTGGAGTCGAGGAGGTTCCAGAGTTCGACGGCGTGTCTGTGGATGGAGCGGGTGTTGAGCAGGATGCACTTCAGGTGGTTGCTGCTGGTGCTCGGCTTGGCGGGTGCGGTGCAGGTCCAGGTGCAGGAGAACTTGCAGGATTGGCAGGTGAAGGGTCCGTGGGTGCGTCCTGGGGTGGCTCAGTGGCAGCCAGGGATCCAGCCGGTGTTGAGTACGTTGAGGGTGGCTGCATCATAGGTCCGGCGGGTGGGCTGCCATCTGCGGGGGCCAGGGGTTCTGGCGCTGGGCGCGGTCCAGGCGCAGACAGGCGCAGATGGGCTTACCTTTGGCGCACAAGCGGCGCGCCCGCTGCGCGTCAACGCTGCGCGTAAGCATGCCCTCTGCCATAAATGGAGAGTGGGGGGGGCGGGGGAGGAGCAGCTGGGAGGCGTGAGCGGGGTCGCGAGTGGGGGGGAGCGTACGGAGATGCTAGAAGGAGCGGGGGTGGGGCCGCGGGGGAGCAGCGGCAGGGAGCGGGGTGGGGCAGGGAACAACGATGGACAATGGGACAAAAACGTACAGGGCAGACATGAGAAAAACGAGAAAACGGCAGAAAATAATACAGCTTACAACGAGAAAAACAAGCAGGCACTGGGACAGTCAGGGACAGGGGCCAAACCAAGACAGGGGCAGTCTTGACTCGACAGTGGCGGTGGCAGCGGGAGGAGATCGGGCACACTTGGGGTGGCCACGCGGCAGGAGGAGCGACCGGACTGACCAGGTCAGGTCAGGTCACAGCTCCATATCACAGCAAAGCCCTCTCTCTCAATGACACTCCACCTCTGCTCTCTGGGAAGAAGCCTCCTGCTAATAAAGGCAACAGGCTGATCAAGGCCCTCTTCATTTAACTGTTATAACACTTCCTCAACTCTGAAGCACTGGCTATTTGTGATGGAAATGTGCCTGTTTCTCAGTGAAAATAGTGCTTATTGGGTGTAATTTGGGCAGCTCAGCAAAAACACCCATTGTGTTTTGAAGCAAAGTTTACTCTGCTAAGATTGGCAAACTAGGTTGAGCTTTGGGTCAATAAATAATGCTGCATTGAAAGACAAGGTAAATAAGGGAATTCTTACATTTCTCTAAGCAACCTTTGAATTGCACGTGTGCTGAAGTGATAGTTTTTTGGACAATTGGACTACGCAATTGATGGGTTTATTTTCAGTACAACTTCTGTGCTAGACAGAACATGCTAACCCCTGCACCGTGGTGTGAGTTTGTGCATCACAAAAAGCAGCCATTTCAGCGAGCCTGCTCAAGGGATGAAAAGACAGCATGCCAGTCCTTAATAAATATGACCTCATGCTGTTCTCCTCTTCACACAATGCAGTTCAGCAACTTTGCAAAGGATTATATGTGGGCTCCATTCTCTCCCCAAGCTGTTGGGGTGCAGTCTATGAGATCTTGCTCACTTTCTCAAATTCTTTGACAGAACCTGGGGGCAAATCAACCTCCCTGGCAGGACCTGAAGGGGTTGATATATTTAATGTTCCCTATGTCAGGCTCTGCCTTCTGGCCTCTTCGGGGCTGTGTTGCTAGGCCTATAACCTCCCCTATGAATGGCCTCAGAGTCTGAATAAGATAACACAGACTGCTAAGGGAGTACAACCGGGGAGGGAAAGGAAGGGGACAGCAGGGAGGGAGATCTGTAACGACAAAGAACAACTCGTTTAGAAGACCCTCCTGAGCGTGCGAGTCTAACCCACTCACTTCTCTGTATCCCTTTAGTTCAAGGAAGATTGTACAATAAACCACACTCGTACCTGTAAAGGAAAAATACATGTGACTGTTTCTTTTTAGAAGACACGAAGTGAGGTGGTACCTGGCACTCTACCCAGCTATAAAACAACAAACAGAGGGACAACTCATGAAAACCTTAACCTATGAGGGCTACGCTATGTAAAAGGAGGGCTGCCACACCTACCTAAAACATGTAATAACTTTCCTCAATGGGTGAGAGAATTCCCTCTGAAAATAGTACCCCTCTTGTGTGTCCTATGCAGGGAAAATGATAAACAAAGGTTGTGGAAAGAACACATTGAATATACCAACAGAAACGGTAAAGGGTTCTCAGCTCCGTTTCACTTTTAAGGCGTGTCTTTGCTTTTGGGTGTTCAATAACACACCCTGGACTGAGTAGCACCAAATAATAAATATTCAGACTGATTCACCGTGGTTTGTGCCTCGGTTCCCTGGATAGGTTTCAAAGTTTACTTGCACTCGAAACATACACTTATTTGCCCCCTCGGCAAAGAGGAAAGTATTAATCCAACAAGACGCCACGTTCCCAACGTGGTTTGTATGGTCTCACCCCGGTTTGCAGCAAGCAAAAGTATATCGCCGTAGTTTTCCCCCTTAGCCGAGAGGAAATCGATATAACGACAAGACTCCACGCCAACTGCGTGGCTCACACTGTTCCAACACAGTGTGCAACAAGAAACAGGAATATCGCAGGTAAGATCCGCTTTCTTACCACTAAGTCTTAGAAACAAACCGTCCTCCAGGTAGTGAAAGGAATTATCGGCGACGCCTAGTCTTCCGGGGTTCCTTTTGATTACGCGATGCGCACGCACCATGCCTCCATTACACGCTTGCCCCTCAGCCTTATGGGAAGTGTAGTCCTCAGTCTTTCCGATGCGCTAGAAGAGCGTATTTCGGTTTGTTGCTATTTCTGACAGGCTGATCTCGACAGTACATCCCCCCTCACAAAGGGTGGGCACCAGCTGCAGGACGATCCGGCCATAAACGGTGGAACCTGGCGACCAATCTGGGCGCATGCACCGACCCATCCAGCTCCCAGGAATTCTCCTCCGGACCATGGCCCTTTCAAGAAATCAGGTAGTGTATGCGTCCCCTCACCCACTTGGAATCGAGAATATTCTGCACTTCGATCTCCCTCTCCTGCTGGACCCAGATAGGCAGGGGTGCTCGGCGCACAGGACAGAGAGAGGGTTTCAAGAGCGACACATGGAAAACAGGGTGTATCCGAAAGTGCGCTGGTAATCTCAACCTCACAGCAACAGGGTTGACATGTCTCACCACTCTGTATGGTCCTATGAACCGGGAATTAAATACGCTATGTCTCTTGAACTTGATGTGCTTGGTGGATAACCACACCAAATCCCCTTTCCTGTACACTGGACTGGGCCTGCGGTGTCTTTCCACTTGTGATTTGTAACTAGCCTTGGCTTTAATCAGGTTCTTGCGTGTGGCAAGGAGCACCTTGCGAACACGCAACAATCTCTCCCTGACTTCAGGCAGCTTAGTACTAGTGGTAGGCAACAACATAGGATCGAACCGAGGATGATGCCCATAAGAACTGAAGAAAGGCGTATGCAAGGTAAAGGAGTGTTGGGAGCTGTTGTAGGTGATTTCTGCTACCCACAACCAATCCACAGATGCGCTAGAAGAGTGTATTTTGGTTTGTTGCTATTTCTGACAGGCTGATCTTGACACCCTAATTCAGCACATGTGTTAAAATCAAAGAGGCAATTGCTCTCCTGAGTTTCCAAGCTCTGCTGTCTGCACCCCATGCACTGACTGAAAGATTTTCCCAATTAATATATGTGATAAAGAGAGGAGAAATAAATGCACAGACCCTGCATGCACGAGCACGGAGCAAACAACAGGAGCTTAATTCAGTCTCTTGGCTATCACTACCGAACAAATCAAGCACATTGAAATCCGCCTGGATAATGCTGGGGTCTTCATAGGAGTCTCGGCGGTGTGTATGTGTGTTATTCCTCTCAGTGCTTGCTTTTGTAAACATCACAACACTCTAAATAAAGATTTGTAATGTAATTCCGAATATGAATTGTATCAAATATGCTGATCTCTCCGTCCATGCTTTTACATTCTATGTCTTAGTATTGTGAAAAGCAAATATTTATTTTCTAGACCCTTCTTTTTCATTCTCTCTCTACTTTTCTCTCTCATTCTCTCTGCAATATTTATTTTTCTTTCAATCTCTTATTCTCTCTCTGTCTTTTTGTTTCTCTCTCCCTCTCTCTCCATTCTTTGCTCCACTTCCCCTTCTTTCTCTCTCTTTCTTTACTGTTACTATCTCTTCTGCTACCCCCTCTCTTTTTCTATTTTGCCCTCTTTCTTTCCATCCTGCCCTCTCATTTTCTTCCTGTTCTCTCCTTCATTCTCACTCTTGCTTTCTCCCTCTTTTTCTATCACTAATTCTCTTTCTTTCTCTCCCTCTCCCCTCCCTCTTTTTCCCTTTAAATTGTTATCTCTCACTCTCTATTTCACTCTTTGGGTTCTGCCACCCTCTCTTGTTCGCTCTCTAATATCTTTCTGTCTCTTGGCCTTTCTCTCACCTTCAGTATCTACTGTTCTCACTACCTCTCTTGTGTTCTGTGATTCCCTTTCTTCCTCTCTCTCTTGATTCATCTATATCTTTCTATCTTCCCTGTCCTCTCTTTCTTCCCCCTCCCCTACCTTCTTTCTCTTATTGTCTCTCGTTCTCTCTCGTTCTCTTTTTCTTACTCACTCTCCCTTTATGTCATTCTTTCTCTGCCCCTCTTAGTCTTACACTCTGTTGCACATCTCTCTCCAGCTCTCCCTTTTTGTCTCTCTCACCCTTTCTCTATCCGTCAGGCTCTGTTTAACTTTATCTGTCTCTTCCATCCTCTCTTTCTCTCATCCTGTCTCCCTGTGATTGGGTGAAATTGAGAAGAAGACACTGTACTGGGAGATGTACATAATACATACCCTTATGGTTTGAAATGTAAGTAAACTTTTCATTTTTCTCTGTATCTTTGCAGCTGATACAGATGTTGTTCGCCTCTCTAATGCTGCGGATCCTTGTGCTGGGGTTGTGCTGGTTACTATAGATGGCAATGAAGGAACAATTTGTGACTTGTATTGGGATATGAACGATGCCGCTGTGGTCTGCAGACAGCTGGGGTGTGGAGTGCCAATCTCAGCCCCTGGAGGGTCTGTCTTTGGAGCCATCCGAAACACCTTTCCTATAATATACAATGTGGGCTGCAGAGGAGATGAGTCCAGTGTGTTAAAGTGTTCCTACAGCTCCAAACCACCAGCATCTTGTAAGCAAAGAAGGGATGCATCGGTACACTGCACAGGTAAGAAACACTTCAGATCATATCAGGTAATTTTGACAAATCGGACATTTAGTCGGAATGTGGGTGGAATTCTATGGTAGTAAATTGTGACAAACCAGGCAGCTTCCTGGTGCTTCTTTCTTCTTCCTTTCTTGTATAGTGATGATTTGTGACATTTGTGTTTCTTGGGTGTGTGCTACACAAACTCTTCACTCCCTCTCACTTCGAGAATTCTAACCTGGAAGAGAGGATTTCAGTTATGGCAATACAAATCCGGCTCTCACAGCTTTTGTTCTTCCATTTTGTGTCTTCATTGAACATGGCTTTTTACAAAAAACTGATTTGCAGAATTCAGATTTTGCAGAATAGACCATAATTACCACTGTTGAGGGGGGTATTAAATTGAAACTGCCAGAGACAGTGGCCAGTTTTATCCCAGCTTTTGTCAGTCTCCTGGGCTTCTCCCAGTCATCCATGCCTCTGTGTATCATCTCTACTCCCCTCTCATTGGAGCTGATGAAGGAGTTATATCAACACTGAGGGATCCAGGTCTGAATTTTGTTACCACCTCCCTTCCCTCTCCCTCCTTCCACCTCCAGTCATATCTTTATGGTATATCGTCTTTAACTAATGCTTGATCAACTGATAGAAATGCTATCTCTATTGAAGAACTTATTCAGGATCTTAACCTGAATATATTATCTAACACCAAAATCTGGATAATTGTACATCAGACCTTTGCAAAGACCTTTCACCAAAGGACTACTCAATGTGTCAAGATCACAGTTCTGACGAGAATGGAGGGGGTCTTACCTTTATAATGAAAAACTCTTTGAACAAATATGAATGTATTTCCATCTGCAGAGCCACATTTGAAGTAAGTAACAATGGGGGATTATTCTTTGGAGTGGGCAGTCTCCTACCACAAGGAATAATATCACTACCTCTCCGAGTAAAAACCAAAGCCACAAAACTAAACTGAGCTCAACCCCTTTGTAGCATTTGTACCGAGAATGAAGCTCAATTTAGCGCAATGTACACAGTATGTATGCAGTATCAAAACAATAATATAGTCAAAACAAAGAATAAAATGTCCAAACTTAATGTGAAAAATAGAGTAGATGTTAGTAAAAAGAATGTCATCATAACAACAGTAATCTAATACGGTCAACCATAGAAATAAGTCTAGTACACCAGAGCGTACACACACACGATCAGACACAACAAGGATATAATGCATTTCTAATTAGGAGCATGAAATATCCATCATGTTTGTGACAGAATAACTCATCCACCAAATTCAAAATTAGGATCTTAGGGGCTCATTAGGATGGTGGGTGGAGGCAAAAAAATGACCTTTTCCGCACTCCACTCGTGGTCCTCGCGTCCGTCATATTACGATGGCCAAACATAGCCCATTTCCATCTGCTACGCAGTTATGTGAACTGCCCAATTTTTGCACCCGCCACCGTGCAGAGGGTGCCAATCGAGACACAACGCCGTGCGGAATGACGTCCCGTCCGCCGTACAAATCACAATACCTCAAACAGCCCATCACACCGCAGCGGAGAATCCACCCACCCAGAGACGGCAGAAGCACAACAGCAGAGTATGAAACCAAACTCCCGGTCCCCTCCACCTTGTCCTGACCGCAATGGATCCAGCTCTTCAAGCCTTTCCGCTGCTGTACCTCATCCACTACCAGCAAATAATGCACCGTCGCGGACAACGATGCAGGAACACTAATACACAACTCAGCACACAGCCACAACACACAACTGCTGTGCTAACATACAGTTCCTGTCCACATCAGACACTCTGGTGGGGATAGGAATATATCCCCCATTGTACCCACACATTACCTACCTGCCAGAAACTTACCCCTCCACATCCGTGTCATCCATCAAATGCAAATTCACTGCAATGTCCCGGTCACGTCACCCCAGCGGTGAAGACGTGAAAAAACCTTCACGCAATGTAGTAGGCAGGGCATGTGCCATGCATGGGCAGTCAGCTAAGATTCACCGGGCTCCACATTGACCCTTCCCACACCATGCTTCCTACACCCAGTTGAGAGCATGCTGTCTGCTCCTCCTGTGCACCCCTGCACAAAAAATCTGCCAAGTGTTGCCAGACCTCCCATTTCACACATCAAAGGACAAGTGAGATTAACTAGTAAGGTAGGGTTGAAGATGGACACCCTGCACAGAAGCTCGGCAGCTGGACAGCCCTCCTCCTCACCCCAACCTTCCACTCATGGGAAGCAAACTGAGCATAAATACCAAATGAAGACTCACACTGCATATTAACATCCACTGAAGTGTTCGCACTGCCTGTCAAGTCACTCACAAACACCCAACTGACACACAGCCTCATACTCACGCCATAGTCCAGCACAAATGGAGGACAATGAATGGGCCTGCCAAAAGTGAAGTGGACAGATCTGGAAAACCATGGAGCAAACCACATAGCATCTGTACATCACATGCAAGAAAAGAAACATATCACACCACCCTCAGGCCATCAAATCAGACATTGGTTGTATAGTGAGTGACATTAAATCAAAGTGACCTCTGTGCAACAACTCAGGGAGACAGCAAGGCAAGACATGCATAGGCACAGGGATGATAGGAAGTGTCTGAAATCAAACAGTGAGAACACACATCTGTGACAACTTACTTGACATGTGTATGTCATCAGTATAACACACATGGACCATTGTCACACTTCCTGACTGTCAAACACAAGTAGGACCTTCACAGATACCCATTCTCTACCCACCTCACACCTGCAACACTCAACACCTGTGAGAAACACACATAATGGTCAAAATGATGTCCTGTGAGTTCAATGAAAACCAATCACATTCCCTGTGGGGCATCCACAAACATCACACTCACACTCAAGAATGCCTGAACCAATTCTGAAAATAGCCAAACACAAAGCTCACAAATACCATACACAGGAGTCCAACAAGCCCACACAAGTGTGGCCAAACAGTAGAAAAGCAATGTGACCCTAGGCAGAACAGGAGTACAGAAAATTGCCACTCAGAGCCAATGCCCAGACACTAAACCTCAACACAAAGAAGAAGAGCATCCTCAGAAATCAATCATGAACACTAACTGGGATCAACGGGACAATCAGCTAACACAGACAGATACACCACACCACTTATGAAGTGAACAAGGGGCCATAATGTACCACAACCATACACAAGCACAATCCTGACAAATGACAGGTCAAAAATAGGAAGACAAACCACCAATGTTTACTCAAAACAAGCCTTGTAACAAGAATCCACCTTGCTGCATGTGACAGATACACAATTAATGCACACTACACCTGTAACACACATTTGAATGTATCACACATCAACAACTACTCACACTACGTCATGCAAATAGAACATCAAGCACACATAGCATCTGTCAGTAGAAAGAGCGAACACAGGCCAACCACTGCATACATCCACAACAAAAACACAACAGATGCAAATACCAATCCATCACATTGCAAACTCAGCTGGATATCAGGGAGATGCACAACAAGCAGTTACAGGGCAACACACACTGACAACACTGCATGCACACCAAGCAGTGTGTGCACACCCTCCAAATAATTAGCACACACATCTGAGTACCACACCATGAACTCCCACAGCACAAATCATCAAAGCACACAGAGAACATTACACTCTGGAAGGGTAGGAGTACCTCAGCAAACACACATACAGTTTACCCAACACCCACAAATGTACAACTAAAGGAACCCCAGGGGCAAACAACCAGACTAGAGGACTGTGCTGCCCAAACATATGCACTGCGCATGAGCAACCATGACAGCAAATCAGTAGAAGAAAATTCCACATAACTAATTGGGAAACTGTCCTGAGTGGCACATTTGTCCTGTACACAGTTCAGCATCACAAAGCATAGTGTCATACTACAAAGTGGTATGGAGGCTTACACACTGGCAAGCCATGGGGGGGGGGGACATGAGATTGAAGTAGTGTGTATGTCAATAGTAGACAGGTGAGGAGGGTACAGTACACAAACAAATAGAGGAGTCACTCACAATGAGTATGCATCAGAAGCACCTATAGGGGATGGCATGACTCTACATACCACCTACCATACTGGAGACAAAAATATGTCAAGTGACAGCAATGCATGAGAAAACTCTGAAATAATGTCAGTGTGGCTGAGCAAGTCTGCACAGTGAGCACAAACAGAAACAAGACACATGACTGACCAACAAAACACAACACATACTTGGCAATCACACACTCTGCATAGTCACAACTGGCAGCAACAACAAGTAGGTGTCCCCCAGAGGTGCAAGGACCCACCAACACACTGCACAGTGCCCAACCTACCAACTGCTACATGTGCCCACAATCTGAAGCATATAGCAGACAATTTAAACAAACAGGCATACATTACATGGATCACACATGTGTGCAGTTGGCATTGCAGGTGCACACACACATCAACACTGCTCTCAATGACAGCCCATTCACACGGTATGACCACTCAAGTTCACATATCCTAATTAGAGGTGGGCGAAATTTGCGTAATCGTGTTACTCAAATCTCCGCAAAGCAGTAAAAACTCGTGAACAAGCAGAAATTCAACAAACGCGCGGAATTGCTTGTTGGCGATGCTTTTTTACTGTTCGCAATCGCTGTTTGCGTGCTCGGGGGGAAATATCTCGCGAACATGCATTTGAGAACGTGAACAAGCAAAAAATTTCGCAAAGTCGGGGAATGCAGAATTTTGCGACAATTTCTCGTTCTCCGCAGGACGCAACATTACCCAAATTCCGCAAGCGGAATAGAATTTACCGCCCAGGCCTAATACTAATATACCCATATGACTAGGAAGACAGGCCTACACGAGATGACCACACATAATCACTGCTGTATACACATCAAGAAAGATCAAACAGATATGATGGACCCAGGCCACCACGCAAGAAATCCCGTTGATAGAAGTCACCTCTGTTGTGGTATTGCGCCATAACATGACATGTGTACAATTTAGCAAACATGATTAAATGATGATTAGGATACCAGTAGATCATCACAAACAACCATCATTGCACCCTCAAGCCTCAGAGTCAAGAATAACTAGAGTGCCTGTCAGCTCTGGTAAACTCTGAACAAGTAAAACAATCAATTGACAATGTTAAAGTGGCATACAGATCATTTGTGACATGCAACCATACCTATACAGAAAACATTTTATTTAGCAAGGACACAGACAAAGCAGACAACAGGAGTAACTGTCTTTACTACATATCACCCAGATAGGCATCGCAAGTAGAAAACAGCAAGGCCAGTGGCCAGTCCATAGTACAAAGTATGTACATGTGTGCATGAGATCCTGCACAAGGGATGGGTAATCACCACAGCTCTAGGGATACAAATGGGCAGTCCAGGCACCACTGTGGAAGAGATGGGTTTGGGAGGGGGACTTCGCCTCTGACTTGGCTGTCAGTTGAACTGGGCGATTGTCGGGGACCGTTGGAGGATTGGACCTGGGGGAGAGAAGAACAGCTGAGGTAGAGTCATCAGTGGCCTTGGGAGGCAGAGACATGCTGCCATGAGACAGAGTGTCTGAGGGTGAATGGGGAAGGCTGCTTCTCCACTTCTTAGGGATTTGATAGGACTGGATGGGAAGCAGGTTGTTTTTTGGAGACAAGAGGACGATTTTAGTTTTTTAGGGTTAAGTTTAAGCTGGTTGAAATGGAACCAGGATTGCATCTTAATCAGGGTGTCATTGAGGTGTAAGATATCAGAACATGATTTAATCTTGCAGTTGATTTGGGTGTAAAGGTGGTAGTTGATTCCCAATTGCTTAAGAATGAGGGTAAGCGGCTCCATGAAGAGGTTGAACAAAGAGGGGGAAAGTATAGATCGTTGGGGCACACCGAGGGAGACAGGTCTAGGTGTAGAGAGGCATTCAAAACATTTTATTTGTTGGGATCTTTGTTGGACAAAGGAATAAAACCACTTAAGGACTGAACCATTAAGGCCAAAACGGTCTTTGGGAGTGCTAAGAAGGGCAGAGTGATTGACAGTATTGAACGCAGCAGAGAGGTCAAGGAGGATGAGAAGGGAGGACCGTCCTGGCTTGCCCAGAAGCGGTCGGCCCCCACGCTCCCTGACTCATCTGGGTATCGTTGCGCCATTGTGCTCTGATTAATTTGTGCATCGCTCCTATTGATCCTGCTCACTGCCGCTTTTGATTGTTTGATTGTCTAAGTTTCACTGTGATTGACTGAATTGTTTGCGCTGTATTGTTGACTGCTGCCTTCATTCAACTGCGCTGCTGCCTTTGGTCAACTACATTGCCCGCATTGCTTTTGTAATTTTCCTGTGCCTGATTGTGCCCATGCCACTGCCCCTAGCGTAGCGATATTGCAGACTGTGCCCCAATCTTGCCTAGTTTCGCTTTTCCTTCTGCTGCCATTTAGTTGTTTGTTTGCCTCCCAGCCCATCCCTCCACCCTGCTCCCGCCTCCCAGCTGCTCCTCCCTCGCCCCCCTCCACTATCCACATATGACAGCCGCATATGCGCGCAGCAGTCACGCGCAGCGGACGCGCCCCATGCGCGCCGAAGGTAAGCCCATCTACGCCCGTCCGCTCCTGGACCGCGCCCAGCGCAAGACCCCCTGGCCCCCGCAAAATCCACTCCACCCGCATAACATACGATTCCGCTACCCTCTCAGCACTCAACTGCGGCCGTCTCCCAGACTGCTACCAAGCCGTCCCAGGACACAACCATGGACCCTTCACCTGCTACTCCTGCAAGTTCGACTGCATCAGGACCCACACCAAATCCACAGACTCCAAACAGAGCTCCGACACTAACCACCTGAAGTGCATCTTACTCAACACCCGCTCGGTCCACAGACACGCCATTGAACTTTGGAACCTACTTTACACCACATCGCCGGGCGTCGCATTTCTTACAGAAACCTGGATGAACGCTTCATCAGCGCCCAACATCGCATAGCCATCCCGGACGGCTACAAGATCATCAGAAAGGATTGCATCAACCAAACAGGAGGAGGAATCGCCATCGTCCATAAGAACACCATCCGCATCAAGACCAGTTCCGATGACAACCTCACAACTGCCGAACACCTTCACTTCCAGATTCACACCGACCCTAAGACCACACTCAGAGGCACCCTCATCTATGGACCACCCGGACCCCGCACACAATTCAGCGAAGACATCACTGACTTCATCAGCCCTCACGCCCTCCCCTCCGAGGACTACATCCTACTGGGAGACCTCAACTTCCACCTAGAAAAGAACAACAACAGCAACACCACCACCCTTTTGGACAACCTCACCAATCTTGGACTCAAACAACTTGTTGACACCCCCACCCACTGTGCCGGGCACACTCTCGACCCAATCTTCACTTCCAGCAAGCACATCTCCTTTAATCACACCACAGCTCTCCATTGGACGGACCACAGCTGCATTCACTTCAACTACAAAAAGACTACGACCCACAACCACCCACAACCAATTCCCCGGAGAAACTGGAATAAAATTACCACCAACCAGCTCTTCACATCGCTTCACCAAAACCCCCCTGCAAAATCATCAGACCCAAACCAAGCAGCCACCAACCTCACACAATGGATCACCCACAGCGATGACGAAATAGCACCCTTGAAAAACCATTGAATCAAGCAAGGCAGCAAAAAAAACCCTGGTTTAATGATGACCTTAAGAAATCCAAGAAGATCTGTTGCACCCTCGAGAAAGCCTGGCGAAAAAACTCAACCACTAACAACCTGACCACCTTCAAGAACGCCACCTGCAAACACCACCAACTGATATGATCCACCAAGAAATCAGCATTCAAGGATCGACTCGACAACAACGCCACAACAGCAAAGAACTATTCAACATTGTCAAAGAGTTTACCAACCCCACCGCCGGCACCAACGACATCACTCCACTCAGGATCGCCAACCGACCCATGTCCCCACCACATTTTCAACAAAGCAGACTCCATTATCGCACCCCATCTCCAAGACGTCATCAACTGCTCCCTCAACTCCACCACCTTCCCGGAAAGCTGGAAACTCGCCACCTTCCTCGAATCCAACAAATCCCTCGACCCTTCACAGTCTGACTTCCGAGCCAAACATAGCACCGAGACCGCCCTCATTGCAGCAACAGACGACATTCGAACTCTACTGGACAACGGAGAAACTTCTGCCCTCATCCTACTCGACCTCTCCGCAGCCTTCAACACAGTCTGTCATAACACCCTAATACAGCGCCTCAGCAACGTCGGAATACAAGGAAAAGCAATGGACTGGATAATCTAGTTCCTCGCCGGAAGAACCCAGAGAGTCCGCCTCCCCCTTTTAGATCAGAGGCCACCGATGACATCTGCGGCGTACCCCAAGGATCTTCACTCAGTCCCACCTTCTTCAACGTATACATGAGTCCCCTCGCATCCATTGCGCGCCAACACAACCTCAACATTATCTCCTACGCAGACGACACTCAGCTGATCCTATCCCTCACAAAAGACCCAAACACCGCCAAAACCAACCTACACGAAGGGATGAAAGAAGTAGCCGAGTGGATGAAGAATAGCCGTTTAAAACTAAACTCTGACAAACCGGAAGTCCTCATCTTAGGATCATCCCCCTCCAACTTGGACGACTCATGGTGGCCACTGGCCCTGGGAACCGCACCCATACCAACGGACCACGCACGTAACCTGGGCTTCATCCTGGACTCCTCCCTCTCGATGACCAGACAAGTCAACGCTGTCTCATCATCATGCTTCAACATCCTACGTATGCTCAACAAAATCTTCCGTTGGATCCCCACCGAAACAAAAAAGACGGTCACCCATGCACTAGTCACAAGCCGACTAGACTACGGAAACACCCTTTACACCGGAACCACAGCCAAACTACAGAAAAACCTCCAACGCATCTAAAATGCCTCATCCAGACTCATCCTAGACATCCCCCGCCAAGCTCACATTTCCGGTCACCTGAAAGAACTCCACTGGCTCCCCGTCAACAAGAGAATAACGTTCTGCCTCCTCACCCACGCACACAAAGCCCTCTACGACCTAGGACCCGAATACTTCAACACGCGCCTGTCGTTCTACACCCCCACCCGCCAACTTCGATCGTCCAATCAAGCCCTCGCCGCAATTCCACGCATCCAAAGATCCACCATGGGAGGAAGATCCTTCTCCTACTTAGCGGCCAAGTCCTGGAATATCCTCCCCACCCACTTCCGCCTCACACAGAACCACCTCTCCTTCAGAAAACAACTAAAAACTTGAATATTTGAGTAAAGCTCCCCCCTCCCTCAAGCGCCTTGAGACCCTCTGGGTGAGTAGTGCGCTATACAAATTTAAACTTGACTTGACTTGACTTGACAAGGGATTGGTGGATGTCACCAATATGTTAATCATGGCTGTTTCAGTACTGCAGCCCTTTCTAAAGTCTGATTGAAGTGGGTCCAACAGATTAAAAGAGGAGATATGTTTGTCCAGCTGAAGCAGGACACATTCATTGATTGATTATGTTAATTATGAAAGTCATTTTTTTTTAAATGTGGATGTCGGTTGGGGGTTGTAAATTGTGTGATGTTACAGGAAATAAAAAAGTACATTTATATAATAATGAATGTTTTTGATTGTAAATAATTTCTAATTAAAAATATGCATGTTTGAAAAATATTTTTTATTTTATTTAATATAATATTTTTAGGTATTTGCCATATGCATTTAACATAATAATATTGTTTTAAACAATTGTAATATTAAAGATATTTGAAATTTATTTTTAAATATATTAATGTATGTTCTTATTTATTTAGTATTTTAAATAATTGTGTTGTTAGTATTTAGTTTTATTAACTTTTTAACTGAATGGTATATTAATTGTTACACCTTTGCAATCCAACACTTTCCCTACTTTTGCATCAAGGGAGTGGGAATAGTCAGTTTTACCCCTCTGCTATTTAACGTTTTCCCTCTGCTATTTAACGTTTTCCCTATTGTTGAGCCTACTGCAGTGGGAACAGTACGTTTTACCACTATGGTATCCAAAACTTTCCCTTCTGTTGCACTAACTGGAGTGGAAATAGTAAGTTTTACCCCTCCGCTATCCAAAACTTTCCCTACTGTTGCACTCACTCCGCTATCCAACACTTTCCTTACTGTTGCACTTACTGGAGTGGGAATAGTAATTTTTACCCCTCCGCTATCAAGTACATACCCTACTGTTGCACTCAGTGCAGTAGGAATAGTTAATTTTACCCCTCTGTTGTCCAACACTTTCCCTATTGTTGCACTCGCTATAGTTGGAATAGTAATTTTTATCCCTCAGCTATCCAACACTTTCCTTACTGTTACACTCATCGGAGTGGGAATGACAATTTTTGCCTCTTCGCTACCCAACACTTATCCTACGGTTGCATTCACTGGAGTGGGAAAGTAATTTGTGCCCCTCTGCATTCCAACACTTTCCCTACTGTTGCTCTACCTGTGGCAATAGCAAATGTTACCCCCCCCTATCCAACTCTTTCCCTACTGTTACACTCACTGGAGTGGAAATAGTTAATGTTACCCCTCTGCTGTCAAAAACTATCCCTGCAGTTGTACTCACTGGAGTGGGAATAGTAATTTTTACCCCTCCGCTAACTAGGATTTTCACTGTTTTTGCACTCATTGGAGTAGAAATAGTAACTTTTACCCCTTTGCCATCCATCACTTTCCCTACTTTTGCACTCACTGGAGTGGGAATAGTAATTTTTACCCCTCTGCTGCCCAACACTTTCCCTACTGTTGCACTTGCTGTAGATTGAATAGTAATTTTTACTCCTCCGCTATCCAACACTTTCCCTAATGTTGCACTCACTGGAGTTGGAATACTAATTTTTACCCCTCCGCTAACCAAGATTTTCCAGTTTTTGCACTCATTGGAGTGGAAATAGTAATTTTTACCCCTTTGCCATCCATCACTTTTCCTACTTTTGCACTCACTGGAGTAGGAATAGTCATTTTTACCCCCCTGCTGCCCAACACTTTCCCTACTGTTGCACTCGCTGTAGATTGGATAGTAATTTTTACTCCTCCGCTATCTAACACTTTCCCTACTGTTGCACTCCTCGGAGTGGGAATGAAAATTTTTGCCTCTTTGCTATCCAACACTTATCCTGCGGTTGAATTCACTGGAGTGGGAAAAGTCATTTTTGCCCCTCTTCTATCCAACACTTTCTTTACTGCTGCTCTACTTGGAGTGGCAATAGTAAATATTACCCCTCCGCTGTCCAACACTTTCCCTCCTGTTGCAGTCACTGGAGTTGGAATGGTAATTTTTGCCCCTCCGCTATCAAGCATTTTCCCTACGGTGGCACTCACTTGAGTGGGAAGATTAAGTGTTACCCCTGCGTTATCCAAAATGTTCCCTACTGTTGCACTCACTGGAGTGGCTATAGTAAATGTTACCCCTCCGCTATCCAACACTTTCTCTACTATTGCACCCACTGCAGTTGGAATACTAATTTTTACCCCCTCCGCTATCAAGCATTTTCCCTACGGTTCCACTCACTTGAGTGGGAAGAGTAAGAGATATTGCAGGGGCGTTATCCAAAATGTTCTCGACTGTTGCACTCACTGGAGTGGCCATAGTACATTTTCCCCCTCCACTATCCAACATTTTCCCTTCTGTTGCACCCACTGGAGTTCAAATACTAATTTTGACCCCCTGCTATCCAAGAGTTTCCCTGTTTTTGCACTCATTGGAGAGGAAATAGTAATTTTTACCCCTTCACTATCCAGCACTTTCCCCATTGTTGCACTCTTTAGAGTGGGAATAGTAAAATTTGCCCCAGGCTATATAACAATTTCCCTACAGTTGTTCTCACTGGAGAGGGAATAGTAATGTTTACCCCTCCGCTATCCAACACATTTCCTACTGTTGCACTGATTGTATTCTGAAATTAAAGCTTTTTTTTATAATGCAATGTTTTTATTTATTATAGATTTCAGTTTTTTATATCTTTTTAACTTTTAACATAATTTAAAGATAATAGTTTTGTACTTACCTGTTTAAGTATAGGAGGCGATATTTTTGTTCTCTGTATTTTTTACTCAATATTTTTAACATCAACAATTTTTATATCGATGTTGTGTCAGTCAACCATTGGAATCATACTACCAAGAAGGAATCCACATCTGGCAAATCTTTGCGTATTCCGTGGGCAGAGCAGAGTTCTCCGCCCACTGCTACTGTTAAGTCAACATGGCATTTAAAACCCTTTGACAATCCTTAACCTACTGTTCTGCCACATATATCTCATTCCTAAGATAGTCTTTAGGATACGCTCCTATGTAGAGCAAAGCTAACACATGTAGTTAGAAGTTTCGGTGAGCTAAATACTCACTTACAAAACAGTATGCTTAGTTATACATTCAGTCTTTCATTCTGATTTGAATCTTATATAAGCAATTACAAAAGGAGAAATTCACAAGTACATACTCTCAGAATGAGTCAGGAGCTCTAACAATTTCCTCACATGCATAGACATAACTCTTATGTATGTAGTACTAATGGTGGTGGGTGGCACATTCACTTCAATAATCCAATAGTTTCTAACACATCCCACAAGCAATCCATGCCCCCCCCTGCAACCATGTTTATAGAACCCGTACATTGGCTAACAGAGCCAGTAATGTAGTAACAAACTTCCTAACATATGAAAACAGACCCTCACACACCAATGTAAACACTCATTCAGATATCTAGCAAATAACTAACAATACCTAGTCACCCATCTATGAAAACAGCTGATTAATCATGGCTCAGGCCTGATACATTTCAACCTCTACATGTAGTTCTACTCCTAGTCCAACTAGAGATAAAGGGCTAGATGTACGACCAGCAAAATTGCGCCTCGCAAATTTCCGAGGTGCAATTTGCCATGTACAACAGTGTGTTTAACAATGTTTTTTGCGATTCCTAATGGGGTCGTAAATTTTGAGGCTCATTACTATTAATGAACCTCTCGTAATTTGCGAGCCCATTGGGAATGACAAGCCCTCCCTCAGCAGACCACCATGTCTGAAACTGCATTTAAAGGAAAACATGATGCATTTAAAAAAAAAGTGAAAAGTTTTTCTTTTCTTTTTAAGGGCCGGTAGTGGTCCCTGAGACCACTGCTGACCCTTAATAAATATTTTTAGAGAAAGTCTCAAAGTGGAAGCCTTCCAAATTGTGATTGCATTATCACCATCTTGAATTTGCGAGTGTTTTTCACCTCAATTGAGGTTACAAAACATTCACACATTGATTTGCGGATGCAATTAGGAAGGAATCGCCCTTCCCAATTGCGACTTGAAGTTCCTAAATAGCGAGTTGCAAATAATTTCAGGGTCCTGCATCTAGCCCTTAAAACCTTTTCCTGAGTTTTCTACCACTTATATCTAACCCTAATGTAAGCTGCAGCTAGCCAATTTGACACACACAAATGTGCTTAAAACCTAATAGAAACAGAAACCACCATGCACCAATAAATAAAATTACCTCCAGATACAAAATGAGACACTCAAACTATCAAGTGAATCATAATGAAATATAGTCCTTTAAACAAGTCTCAAGCCTGATACAAAAGAGGATGTATAACAGTTCTACTGCTAGGCCAACTTGGTATTTAAAACTCTTTCATAATGTTTACCCTGCTGTTACACTATTGAAAAATCACCCATAACGTTGCCTGGAGGTAGGGCCAGCAGTACCCTCCTATGTGCATAAAAGCTAACACATGTAGGTAGAGGTTAATCTATCAGAAGATCCTTCAACCACCAAAGCCAGCTTTTACAGATGTCTGATGAACACCATGGTTAGACCTGACATCATTGGTATGAGTCTCCCTTCCATTTTTGACAGATTGCCTCCTTTGTTTTTGATATGTTTTGCGGGTTTTATGCTTTGGGCACTGTGCCACTGCTAATCAGTGCCACCGTGCATGTGCTCCCCATGTTAAATTGATGTACTAATTGGTTATTCCATGATTGGGTCATTTGATTTACTGTCAGTCCCTAGTACAGTGCACCATGGGTGCCAAGGCTTGTAGGTCAAATGCTGCTGGTGTGCTTGCAGCACTGGTTGTGCCACCCCCAGAAGCAGCTTGTAAAATATGTCTCAGGCCTGCCATTGCAAGGCCTGTGTGCAGTCTATCACTGCCATGTCGACTTGGCCAAGTGCACCCACTTGCCAGTCCCTAAAACATCCCTTTGCTTCATGTTAGACACCCCTATGGTAGGCCCAAGGGCACAGTGCATTGTACGTATAAGGTAGGACATGATCTGATGTGTGTAGCATGTCCTAATAGTGAATTACAGCCATTTTTGTTGCTCACTATTGAAGGCTACCTGTTCTCCATAGGCTACAATGGGCAGTTAGATCATTACATTCTTATAATCCAAACTGACTCTGGGAACACAATGGAAATTTGAATTTAGTATGCCCGAACTCAGAATTATAAAATACATCTTTTAGTAAAGTTGGTTTTAATATTCTGTGTTTGAAAATATCACTTTTATAAAGTAGGTATTTTCTTGCCTAACAGTCCATGCCTGTCTCCGCTAGGTTGTGTATTCTTTGTCTGGGTTTGTGAGTGACAGGCCTGGGGGATTCCAGGAGACAGGCTGGGGCAGCCCAGTGGTGAATAGGGAGTTCTGCATCTAGATGGGAGGGACAAGTTGAACCTGGGACCTGAACAGGGCTTGGCCTTCCCTCTACAATGCTGGCTTCACCCCCTGTGGCTTGTCTGATGTATCTGCCCTGCACTGTGAAAGGAGAGAAGGAATCTTGTCAACAAAGTGCTCCAGAGCTGTATCTTTTATCCCATGTGCTGGCTCAACCTCCTGTGGGGAGACTGCTGTCTCTGCCCTTCACAGTGAAAGGAAGAAGAGAGTCATGTAAACAAAGTGTGCAGGAACTGGTTTGGACTAGGTAGAGGCCCATCTGCCTTCAGAGGACAGCAGATTTTGGGGTATAAATATTGGGAGCCTAATCCCAAGAAATCAGATCACTTCTGGAACAAGAAACCTTTCTGCCAAGGAGAAGAACCAAGGAAGCTGCAGGAGTTTGGACTGCCCCTCTGCCAGTGTCCTGTTTGCTGGGATGGCCTGCAGTGGTTGCTTCATTGCCAAGGGAAAGGAGAAGGATCTTTTTAAGGACTTTCATCATATTCCAAATATTTTCCAAGGGCTTGAACTGTGCTTGCCTCCTGATGAAGTCTCAGGGACAAAAGACTTCACCTCCAGCTCTCTCCTGAATTTCCTTACTGGGACTACTGACTCCAGCCACTTGCATGCCGCTGGGAGCTGGAAGCGCGACACATCGAGAAGAAGTATGTCACCGCCGCAGCTGAAATCGTCAGAGAAGCGAGCCTTTGCTGCTTCTCCCTGGAAGCGTGT
Organism: Lissotriton vulgaris; assembly: GCF_964263255.1. Classification (NCBI taxonomy): domain Eukaryota; kingdom Metazoa; phylum Chordata; class Amphibia; order Caudata; family Salamandridae; genus Lissotriton; species Lissotriton vulgaris. Next base: position 52,319,131 of record NC_141699.1, on the reverse strand, counting down.
GTTCATCGAAGCTGCCTGCTGTCGCATAACCAGAGAAGCATGACGCCATCGTGAGAGTCGCCATCGCATCACGGGAGAAGCATGTTGCAGGGCTTGTCGTGGCTCCAAAGTACAGAGTCGTCGCAAGGCTGCCAGGTAGTCATTGCATCGTCATCTCATCGCCGCATCAAGGGCGCCATCTTCTCGCATCATGACCGGATTGTCGCATCGCATCAAGGTGCCATCTTGCACACCACAACGGGCCCGCAGGCTGAGAATCTACGCATCACCTCTGCATCGGTAAGGATCACGACGCATCCCCTACTCTGCGCAAGCATTGAGGCACAATGCATCATCTCCCCCAGATCACGGAACCAACGCATCTCCCCTTTTGCAAACCTTTTGTTTACTTTGGGTTAAGCATCCAGGTATTTTATTGAGAACTTTGTAGCATTTGCCATCAACTTGAACTAAGCAACTTTAATCATCTTTAAGTCAACTTTAAGTATAGTATTGTGGATTTTGACGTGTGTGGTCTTGTGTTAAGTCTATATAAAGAATACTTATTTTTATAAAACCTGTGTTGTGTCCATCTGTAGTGTTTTCACTGTATTACTGTGTATATTCACAAATGCTTAACTGATTGCCTCTGAGATAAGCCTGTATGCTTGTGCCAAGTTACCAAGGGGGTGAGCAGGGGTTATTTAGGAGTGTAATCCCCTTATCCTGATTACAGTTAAGGGTCCCTTTTTGGACAAAGGTGCATACCATTGCCAACTAGAGACCCCCAGATCTAACAATCACCAACTGTATAAAAACAAGTGTTTCGACCTAAACATGGACTCATTTGAAGTTCTCATCTTTTGGAAGAATACCTGCGGAAGAATACCCTGCCATGGAATGACACATGATCGCCTGCTGAACACAATTAGTAATACTAAGACAGGGGTACAGGGTAAGACACTTGACTGCACTCTATCCACTCTATCCTGGTCTAGTTGTATTTGTGGGTGCCAGAAACCTGAAGCCACATACCCCTAAGCTTCCAAAGTCAATGCCCTAAGGCATTGTATACAATTCAACACAATGGTTCAGCACACCATACAGTATGTAGTAACAATATTGATCAAATTAATGATATCAGTAAGCCATGGAGTTTTCTTTCTTGTTTTTATTCCAAATCTTCACACAAAAGTGGCTACTAGTGTGTGAAGATTTGGAATAAAAACAAGAAGGAAAACTCCATGGCTTACTGATATCATTAATTTGATCAATATTGTTACTACATACTGTATGGTGTGCTGAACCATGGCCTGCTGAATACAATCATCTTCTGCCCCAACAGACCACGCCCCCAACCTTGGTCTAATTTTAGACAGCAAGCTACCATGAACAAGCAGGTAAACATATGCACTGACGCAACTGTTATGTATGTACCACTAACACACGTAGTGACATACTCAAATAAATACCCCCGAATGACTAAGACACCCTATGCGCAATCCATCCTACTTCTTACCCATACACAAACGGAGTGAACTAAGAAACTTTTGTGCCTATATAAAAACATCTACACATGCAAACTGACACATTTATCAAAATATTTAGAAACAGTCTGAAAAGTACCAAATGAACTGACACTCCCACTCCGACCTGACCTGGTCAGTGCCGATCGCTCCTCAGGCCCTATCGCTGCCACTGCCCTCCGGAGATAAGTGCTGAGGCTGCATTGATCTGATATTGTGGCTGCATTGTTTTAATTACTTCGTCCTCTGTGCCCCTGCCAATACTGGTGCGCCTGCTTATTGTGCTTATTTACTGAGGCTGCATTGATCTGGTATCGTGGCTGCATTGTTTTAATCTCATCGTCCTCCGCGCCCCTGCCGATACTGTTGTGCCTGCTTATTGTGCTTATTTACTTTTGTGTACATCGCCGCTGCTCCCCCGCGGCCCCACCCCCGCTCCCTCCAGCATCACCGATCCCCTCCTCCCCACTCGCCACCCGCTCCCGCCTCCCAGCTGCTCCTCCCTCGCTCTGCCCCCTCCACGCTCCACTTATGGCAGAGAGGCAAACGCGCAGCATCCATGCGCAGCGGACGGGCCCCTTGCGCGCTGAAGGCGCGCCAAAGGTAAGACCGTCTTCGCCCGTCCGTGCCTGGACCGCGCCCAGCGCCAGACCCCCTGGCCCCCGCAAAGCCCACTCCACCAGCCTAACGTACAACGCCGCAACCCTCTCTGCACTCAACACCGGCTGTCTCCCCGACTGCCACTAAGCCGCCCCAGGACGCACCCATGGACCATTCACCTGCCAATCCTGCAAGTTCGGCTGCATCAAAACCCAAACTACATCCACAAACGCCAAACAGAGCTGCAACAACAACCACCTGAAGTGCATCCTGCTCAACACCCGTTCGGTCCACAGACACGCCATTGAACTATGGAACCTACTGGAAAACACTACGCCGGATGACGCCTTTCTTACAGAAACCTGGATGAACGCCTCATCAGCGCCCGCCATAGCCATCCCAGACGGCTACGAGATCATCTGAAAGGACCGCATCAACCAGACAGGAGGAGGCATCGCCATCATCCACAAAAACACCATCCACATCACGATCAACTCCGATGACACCCTCACTACTGCCGAACACCTCCACTTCCAGATACACACCGACCCCAAGACGACACTTAGAGGCACCCTCATCTACAGACCACCAGGACCCCGCACACAATTCAGCGAAAACATCACTGACTTCATCAGCCCACACGCCCTCCCCTCCGAGGACTACATTCTCCTAGGGGACCTCAACTTCCGCCTGGAAAAGAACAACGACAGCAACACCACCACCCTTCTGGACAACCTCGCCAATCTCGGACTCAAACAACTGGTAAACACCCCCAGCCAATATGCCGGACACACACTCGACCCAATCTTCTCCTCTAGCAAGCACGTCTCTTTCAATCACGTCACAGGACTCCACTGGACGGACCACAGCTGCGTCCACTTCAACTTCAGAAAGACCACGAACCACCACCACCCACAACAAGTCCCCTGTAGAAACTGGAACAAACTTACGACCGACCAGCTCACCACATCGCTAAACCAAAACCCTCCCGCCAAATCCTCGGGCCCAAATCAAGCAGCCATCAATCTCACAAAATGGATCACCCACTGCGCTGATGAATTAGCACCCTTGAAAAAGCACCACAACAAGCCAGGTAACAAAAAAGCCTCCTGGTTCAATGACGACCTCAAGAACTCCAAAAAGAACTGCTGCACCCTCGAGAAAGCCTGGCGAAGAAACCCAACCACAGACAACATGACCGCCCTCAAGGACGCCACCCGCAAACACCATCAACTGATCTGATCCACCAAGAAATCAGCATTCAAGGATTGACTCGACAACAACGCCCAAAACAGCAAGGAACTCTTCAGCATCGTCAAAGAGCTCACCAATCCCAGCGCCGGCCCAACGACATCACTCCCTCTCAAGACCTCTGTGAATCTCTAGCCTCGTTCTTCCACATAAAAGTCGCTGACATACATAACAGCTTTGGCAACCAGTCCACCCCCCTTAACACCGAACTGAAGCACCCCACCACCACCCTTTGCGCCTGGAACATGATCAGCACCGAAGACACCACCCGCTTGATGAACTCCATTCACTCCGGATCACCAACCGACCCCTGCCCCCACCACATCTTCAACAAGGCCGACTCTACCATCGCACCCCATCGCCGGGATATCATCAACTGCTCCCTCAACACCGCTACCTTCCTGGAAAGCTAGAAACATGCCGAACTCAGTGCCCTCCTGAAGAAACCTACAGCAGACCCCACTGAACTTAAGAACTACCGCCCCATCTCGCTCCTCCCTTTCCCTGCCAAAGTCATAGAGAAGGCAGTCAACAGTCAGCTCGCCGCCTTCCTCGAATCAAACGGCTCCCTCGACCCCTGACAGTCCGGCTTCTGAGCCAAACACAGCACTGAGACCGCCCTCATCGCAGCCACAGAAGACATCCGAACACTACTCGACAACGGGGAAACAGCCGCCCTCATCCTCCTGGACCTCTCCGCAGCGTTTGACACGGTCTGCCATAGCACCCTTATACAATGCCTCAGCAACGTCGGGATAAAAGGAAAAGCATTGGATTGGATCATATCGTTCCTCGCCAGAAGAACACAGAGAGTCCGCCTCCCCCCTTTCAGATCAGAGGCCACCGAAGTCATCTGCGGAGTACCACAAGGATCATCGCTCAGCCCCACCCTCTTCAACGTCTACATGAGCCCCCTTGCATCCATCGCACGCCAACACAACCTCAACATCATCTCCTACGCTGACGACACACAGCTGATCCTCTCCCTCACCAAAGACCCAAACACCGCAAAACCAACCTACACGAAGGGATGAAAGACGTAGCCGAGTGGATGAAGAACAGCCGCTTAAAACTGAATTCAGACAAGACGGGTCATCCCCCTCCGCATGGGATGACTCATGGTGGCCATCGGCCTAAGGCAGGGGGCCCAAACCAATGGACCATGCTCGCAACCTGGGATTCATTCTAGACTCCTCTCTCTCGATGACCAGACAAGTCAACGCCATCTCATCATCATGCTTTAACATCTTACGCATGCTCAAAAAGATCTTCCGATGGATCCCCACCGAAACAAGAAAGACGGTCACCCAAGCACTTGTCACAAGCCGTCTGGACTATGGAAACACCCTCTATGCCGGAACCACAGCCAAATTACAGAAAAAACTCCAACGCATTCAGAACGCCTCCGCCAGACTCATCCTAGACATACCCCGCCACAATCACATATCCGGTCACCTGAGAGACTTTCATTGGCTCCCCGTCAACAAGAGAATAACATTCCACCTCCTCACCCACGCACACAAAGACCTAGGACCCGAATACCTCAACATGAGCCTGACCTTCTACACCTCCACCCGCCAACTACGATCTTCCAATCAAGCCCTTGCCGCGATTCCACGCATCCGAAGAACCACCATGGGAGGAAGATCTTTCTCCTAATTAGCAGCCAAAACCTGGAACTCTCTCCCCACCCACCTTGGCCTTACACAGAACCACCTCTCATTCAGAAAACAACTCAAAACTTGGCTATTTGATAAGTAACGACCCCCCCCCCCCTCAAGCGCCTTGAGACCCTCCGGGTGAGTAGTGCGCTATACAAATCTTGACTTGACTTGACTTGATGACACAATCAATTCCACCCCTTACACATGAATTACCAAAGCGAAACACTCACAAACAAATACAATTATCAAGATATGTAGTGAAGAAATAACACTACCAAGTAAAACATCCAGAGAAGTAGACCTTTCCACATGCTTCAGGCCTAGTGCACTTACCCTTGTGCATGTAGATCCACAGCTAAGTCGACTCGGTATTTAAAACTAATTCATATGTGTTAACCTGCCATCTAACCACTTTAAGTCACCTCTAAAGTAGCCTGAACCTATGTAATATAGTAAACAAATATATATAAAATGAAACATATATTTAGAAGTTTCAGTGTAGTGAATGCAGTTACATGCATATTTACTCATTTATGCATCCTGTTTTCCACCCTAGTTTGAATTTCATATACACACAGCAAAGGGAGACTCACTAACACACCCAAAAGCCTATCAAATGCTGCCCGTTACATTTGCATTTACAGAGTGATACATTCAAAAAGAGAGCCAGCGATATACCATACAACTTTCTTACACATCCACTAAATGACCTCCTCAAACACTGTCACTCACATACACAAACTAACTCTTATGCATTTGGCACTAATGAAGGCAATGGCACACTCACTTGAGTAACCCAATAGTAACACACCCAAGAAGCAATCATGCCACTCCTAACATATACATTTACAGAGCCATACACTTACAAAGGGAGCCACCAATATACCAATACACATTCCTAAATATAGAAACAGACCCCTACATAGGGACTGAGATACTCATTCATATATCTAGTAAAAAATTATACTAACTAACCCCATGCAGAGAAGTATCCCTTTTTACAAGTTTCAGACCTGATATCATTCTTTAATCGGTTCTACTGCTAGGCCTTTGCAATAATTTAGTGGCTCTTCTCCCACATATAAGGCATCCCTAAATAAGACAGTAGCTACCCCATAAGGCAAAGTCCTATGTGTTTAAAGTGTAATTTAGTATATAGATAGAATGTAAAATGTTCTCCTTTCTGTATAAAACCTACAATATCCAGTTAGTAACTTCAATTACCTACATCTACTCTTTCAGGGACAAATGCTCAGTTATACATGCATTCCTGCATAGTACATCACTTATGACATTGTCATCTCAAAATACATATTTAATGACATCACTAATGACATTGTCCATAGAGCCATTCACAAACCTACTCACACCCATATACAACCTGTTGCACACCAAGTTACACACCAACACAATCACTCACATACTAATTGACAGATACATACAACTGCGTATAAATGTTGTTACTCATCCATAGACCAACTTATGCACCCACTCACTCACTCAGACCACCAGTCACACAATCAGTTACTCACCCATATAGTTAATCATGCAACCAGTCAGTCACAAAAATAGTCACACACACAGTCATGTACTCACACATACAGGTACTGACACACCCATTCACTCACCCATGCAGCCTCTCAAAACACCTACTCACTCACTCATTCAATCATTCACACATTTGCTTACATTCCCACATAACTAATAACATACCCATTCACACTTCTATGCAAGTTTTCACATATCTACTCACTCGCCTATACACCCATTTGACATAGTCTCCAGTACAACCATTCACAAACCAACTCACTTAACCAAACTTTCACTTGAACACTTAGTATTTACATGTTCCCTGGCCTTTTGAGGGCCTCTTGAGGACATGAGGACTAAAGTGGACTTATTTCCCGAAGCAGCAGTGTGCCAGGAGGCATGTTTGCAGAGTGGTGGGGAAAGAGGGTTTGGCCTCCGACCACCTCTCTGCAATTCAGTGGTGTGGGTCATACTGAATGTAAAAGGGGGGCGAGTTGGACCCCAAGGAACCTCAAGAGCCATTGGGACTTCATCTCCCAACTAGTAGAACATAAGAAGGCACATTTCCATAGTGTTTAGAGAAAGGGGCATGGCGTCTACCAGGTCTTAGCAATCATGCTGTGTAGGTCTTACTGGAGGTAGCAAGAGGTATGGTTGGCCCCCAACTACCCCACCGTCAATAAGTCCCAAACAGCTGGGTTGCTAAGAGGTCTTTGCAGGCCACATCCCCTTTCTCCACCACTCTACAAATGTGGCTAATGGAACACTACTGGTTGAGTCGTGAAGTCCACTTACCTGCTAAGAGACCTTGGGGGCCAAAGAGCCATTCTTATACCTCCTGTAAGTCCTAAACAGCAGGATTCTTGATAGTTGGTCAGAGGCCCAGACCCTTTTCTACACCTCTCTGCAAATACGACTACCAGTTAAAAAACCCTAGAAATTCTTTGAAAAAAACAAAGATCACACGGGCTCTATAGTTAACAAATAGTATTTAAAAAACTTAGAAACTCACTGAAAAAACTAAGGTTACAGGGACATTATAGTAAGGGTTGGATTTGTCTCACACAAAACCAGTAAAATTCAGTGGTTATAGTTAGCAGAGCTAACTTAACTATAACTTGCACCTCGCAATTCTCTGCTTATGACCTCACATATTACATCACTCCTTACCTGGTCAGTGACATCACCTATGCAATCTCAAATTACATAACTGATGACATCATCTATGGAATAACTAATGCACAATCTCACACCTCAATATAACCTTTTATACACGCACTCCAAATTCCACACTAGCATTCTCAAAACCATTTACACACTTATACAAGTACTTACACACATACTCAGTGATCCATAGGTCTACACACACCTATTCTCAGTACCCAGACAGCCACTCATAAACTGTCAGTCACTTATTGAGCTACTCACTCACCTATTGAGTCAATCACACAGCCATTTGCTCACCTATAAGGTTAAAACCACTCCCACGTACTTATTCATACAGATACTAATACATATTCACTCACCCATGTAGCCCCCCACCCATGCACTCACTAACCTATACAAACACTATCACAATCCCTCAGCCACACATATATTTACTCATATACTCCAACACTCATATATACTGCCTTTCACGTATCCAGTTATTGACCCATATACCACCGACACAGCCATTCCTTCACTGACACATCCATACATACACTCAGTCAACCAGACAGCCCGTCACAGATGCAAACACTAACCCATACAGCCACTCACCCACCCACCCACTCACTCATCCATAGTACAGACACACACATCCTCACCCACCTACATAGGCACTCATTCAGGTACTCAGACAACCAATCAATCACCCATACAACCACTCTCGTAACCACTCACCAACCCATTCAGCCACTTAGACACCAACTTGCAGACTGATACAGACATTCACACAACCTATTCACTCACTCATACATTTACTGAGATACCTAATCATTCATATTTAGTCAGTCACACAACCACTGAATCATCAATATAGGCACTTATACTCACCATTACACCTGGTTATACATATTCAACACATAACGCTGAGGAAAAATAAATGTTATGGTCAAGTTGTGTTCCCTAGCGTGTACCCCACCGTCTCCATGTACGAGTTAAAGTGCATGTAACTTCCCTCCTGTACCAGCTATGAAGACGCAAATACATTTGCGTCCAACGTTAACATGTCCTCTTTCAGACCCACCCTGAATGGGTTGAATGGTCCGTTCCTAAGTATGCCATGCCAACGTCTTTTTGTGGTGTACTTCTCCGTTTTTCAGCTCTAGCTGAGTAGGCCCCTGAATTTCTGCCACCGAGCCTCTTTTCTGGCTTCTGACTCCAAGGGCCTCTGCCCAGGCTGCCTCTGTACCCGTGAACTCTGACTTACTTCCAGCGCGGCCCCTCGCGCTCAGCTCAGCCTGCTGCCTGCCAAGATTGACTATAACCTTCGAGTTATCTGTTCCGCTCCCCGAAAATACATTCCTGCCTGCTAGCTTCAGTAAACATCCCTCTTCAGCTGCAGGGCCAAAGGGCCAAAGGGCCGACCTGTCTCTGTGCAAGTAATTCATAGCTTCTGTTGCCATGCTTCCATGGAAGGCCCCGTGCCCCCACGCTTCTCATGCAGACACTTAGGCGCTTATACACGCACTCACAGTTAGTATAGAATAGCTTCTGCCCTAGAGACCTTTCTGCCCAGATAGCTTAGTTCCTAAACACCAGATATCAGATATGATAGAAGCACAAGTTGATCTGACATGCCAGACTTCTGTCTCTTTCCGTCAGTGTAAATGTCAAGTCCCCTGCACCCTCCGACTCCATGTCATTCACACGTCATGCAGCTGCGCGCGCATCCAAGCTTCCGATTACTGCTGACATTGCAACATTTCTGTTAGTGCCACCCTTTTGTGACACCTACCTGTGACGATTCTAGCACACACCTCCAGTTCACGCCTAGTCCACGCCTTTTGATTACGTACTAGCAACACGTGTATACTGTTATCTTGTCTTCTCTCAGCTGTTACGCCCATTATGACTGTTTCGTATGACATGAATTAAGTATATAAGCTATGTATTGTCAATAAATTGTAGCGCGCTCACTCTATCCCTTCTGACACCCCTGGGGTGGTCAGAACATGATATCCTGGTCTAGACCATTCCTTTTTGAGGAATAAAACCCCTAAGAACTCTAACACCACGGACTCTGTTTTCTTTCTTTCCGACTTGAGTTATTATTGATTAAGTACTTACCTGCATAGAAATTAAGAGAGTAAATTAATTATTTACGTCATTTTGGCGCCCGAACAGGGACCCCTCCCCCACCTCACGCGCCGGTTGGTGCATTGCAAGCTGTGTCCCCTGCCATCAGTTAGATGGAAACTACGCGTACCGGCAGGATTTCCTGCATCTCCCTCTGACCCACGGAGGTGACGAAGACTGCGATCAGTACCCAGACGAGGCGGTGAGGAGTGCGGAGGATCCCGACCAGAGCCTAGCCGAAAGAAGCAAGGTCCGAGGTGTCAAGAGACCCACCCAGGTTTCCGAAGTTTTTCCGAAGTTTTCCGAAGTTTTCCGAAGTGTCGAGTCGAGTCCAGTCGAGTTTTCCGAGGCCTTCTGTTTCCGTGCTTCCCGGTGAGTACCATTGCTGGGACGTATCTAGACGGGTTTGGGTACACAAGTCCGGTCTGCACTGTTTTTAGGCAGTGTATCTGTACTGTTTAGCAGTATATCTAGTCTGAATTTCTGCACTGTTACACCAGTGTATCTGTACTGTTTAGCAGTACATCCAGTATAGGGGGTAGTCATCTATGTCTAAAAATGTCTTTTTCATGTGATTAATGTCGTGGTATGAATGTGACCGTTTTTATGTGCATTATTGTGTTTCTTGTATAACTAGCCGTATTCAGTATTAAGTACTAAGGATTGAGCATTCAGTACTAAGTAACAAGATGCCGTTTTTTAACAAGTTAAAGCAGATAGGAACTAGGAAAGGGATACTGGAGGAAGAAATTCCTATTCCCCCTAGGGACACTCCAGGTAACTTTATGTACCATAAGCATGGCATAGATGCCATATTGTATCTAGATTTATGGGCCGACTATACGAAACATCTAGACGAAAGACACAGATGGCCCGTTAACGGAACATGGGATGCCGAGTGCATCATAAGGAAGAAGAAGCATTATGGAAAAAGAAAGCTAGACAATCTCAGAAAGACGCCATAGAATTTTGGCGTAAGGAAGCACATAAGCGTGCTGAAAGAGAACTACGTAGAGAAGATAGACTTAAAGAATCAGAGAAAGCCCAAGAAAACGAACTAGTTACCGAGGGGATCCGAGTAAAAACTGAACAGATAGACCGCGCACGACACAATCTCGTAAACGGTATGTATCTCGCGGCCGAGGGTACACCTGAGGCCCTATCAGAAATACCGAAAAACTTACCGTCACCATTGATCCCAACTAAAGTAATGCATAAGACTACTAAAGACATATTCCTAAATTCTCATCTAGAGGATGTAGCACCGGCTTACACCAATCTGCCTGTTCGCACCCCGCCTCCAGATCATGTTCCGCCAATACCGCAACAGACCTCCCCCGTTCCGCCAGCCCCGCCACTTCCCGCACCCAAAATAGACCTACCGAAACCACGTTTACCTGATGCAACTAAACGACAAATTCAAGTTCAGATACCGACTCCACAGGAAGATACTGCACAAGCCTCCGCTTCAGGAGGTGCGACCGCGGGTCCTCGGACCCCGCCATTAACACACAGATTAAATCTCAGGGATATGCAGTGTCCTCTCACGTTCAGGTCACCCCGCTTTGACGCATTTAAAGAAAACATTTCAGTTTGCAGATACGATCCAGTACCCCGAAAAGACGATCTAATGATATTGGCATCACTACGGTTAAGATCTGCTACTGATATCTTGCTATGCTATGTAGGAATGAAGGAGCGCCTAGATAGAATATATGAGTTTGTTCAGACAGGGAAAGACCCTGACAGTATTAAGGAAGCCATGGGGAAACAGAAAGTTGACATTCAAGCACAGATACTACGATTTTTCATAAATTGCCTAATAAGAGAACGAGACAGGCCTGGAACAGATCAGAGTGAATTAGATGCACTGAACAAGTGGGGTCAAAATATAGCTGAAGGAAAACATGACAAGGGGACTTGCATAGTCAGTATGTGTGGAAAAATTAGAAAAGCAGTGATAGCAGTACATCAAAAAGAAAAAGAAAAAGCAGGAAGAACCAGTAAAGACGACAGATATTATAGCATATGCAGGTAAGGGAACTTACCTTAGGAAGGGTATCCGTCCGGAAAGCAAGAGAGTTTTTTTCTCTGCCTTGACAAACCCGAATTCTGCTGAACATCAGTTCCAGGAAACTGATAGAAGGCTTCGAGATCGAGTAGGGTACCACGTGCTCAATTCTATGGATGAACAAGAACTAGCCCGATCAGCCGTATCATGGGCCGAAAATACAGACATATATAATGATGACACAGTAGCACAGACATTTCTGAACCTTTCCCCAGACGAGCAGAAATTAGCAGGTGTATACATGATTCAGCACCTCCTTATCAAATACAGAAACCATCATTCTGATCCAGGTCCCCTACACGAAACACTAGAAGCACTACTCATGGATAGATGGAGAGGCTTAAGTACCAAAATAATTCAAATAATTCTAGAACAACGCCGTAGATATGACACTTTTATAAGCTCCGAATATGTTCCCGCCCCGCCTCCAGAAAGAAAAACATATCACATGCAATGCGAGGGTGGCATTGAAAGTCAGAACCCCTTACGAGAAGTGCACCCTGTTATGGGTACGGATCACCTTTTGAAACGTGTATATGTACACACGCCTCTGACCAAGTTAGAACTGTTAGAAATGAAGAAACTAGTACCGTGTCATGATAAAGATCCCGCAGGTTTTCACAGAGAGCTTAAAGACATGTTACTGATGGGGGATTACACATATGATGATATCATGAAAATGTTAAAAGTACTGTTGCCCACGGGCATCTACGAGAAACTAAAGGAAAAGGAATGGGAGGTGGGAGACACAAAGATTGCATGGGCAGAGATAGAAGACGAAGAAAGCAAACGTATCCCAGGGGTAGGCCTTGGGGACAAAACTAAAGCATTACCAGGTTTAATAGTACAGGTCCTGCCAAGATTATTGACAACGAGAAAGGAAGATTGGGACGCAATCTCGTCCTGTAAACAGAAACATGATGAAGATACTAGTGACTTCTATTCAAGATTCGAGAAATGTTTCATTATTAATAGTGGCCTCAAACCAAGTAGCGAGTCATATCCGCATCTTTTTGTATCAAAATTAGTTGAGAATTCCCTACCATTAGTTAAAAACCGAGTTTACAAAGTTGAAAGTACTTGGCAGGCAAATACACCATCCCAGATGTTACAGATGCTCCAATATCATCAGAACAGAATTAGAGAAGAGCAGGATCAGGAACAAAAACGCATGAAAGACACGAAGATGAAAATGTTAGTAGCTCAGACGGTCCCAGCCGATGGTCAGAGGAAGGGTGGGACCCAGACAAGTCACACTACAGCTCCCGTTAAAGGGACATGCAATTACTGTAAGCAGCCAGGTCATTACGTACATGAATGCCCAGTCCTGAAACATAATATAGCCACAGGTAAAACTAAAGAAAGACCGCATCCGCCTAGACAAGACCATAACCAGCATCAGTCCTCACAGAATACACAGAATACACAGCCTATGCATGCTTCTTCACCTCCAGCACAGACAGTAGCGGTATCACAGCCACAGCCCATTGCCGCATCACAGCAAGTTTCACAACAGATGTACCAGTATGCCCAGTCCGCTTACCCTGATTATCAACGATATACATGAAACAGCCTAGAGAGGGAATTTGGCTTGCCTCTTATTGAAATTCCTGTAGATCAAGAAGGTCCTTATGTCCACAGTCACGTATTGGGAAAAGACAGAAAGTTTTTAATTGACACAGGGGCAAGTCGCACTACGATCAGCCATGATGAAGTCCCAGGGGCACCCCTCTCAGGCTCACAGAATGTTTCCCTTGGTTTTTCAGGACAGCCCATTGTAAATGAAGTATCAGAACCAGTCCCCCTGGCTGTGGGTCCATTATCACGCGTTACAGACTTGTTACTTACAAAATCATGTCCAGAAAATCTGTTAGGAATTAAAACATTGAAGGCTTTAGGAGCCATAATCTGCTGTTCCCCGGAGGGAGTTAGACTCTTTCTACGGGATTTCAAGGGTCATTATGTTTTGCGAGAATTCGATGTCAGATTGAAAAATGTACCAGATTACTTGTGGGCAAAAGGCCCAACTGATGTAGGTTGTATGCACATTACACCATACCGTGTTACACTCAAGACAGGAGTTGTATTACCCCGAATCAGACAATACAAGTTACCACCCGATGCTGTAGTGGCTTTACTGAAAATAATTGAAGAGCTCATAGCCCAAGGAGTGGTCGTAGAGACCGACTCCAATATCTGTAATTCACCCATCATTCCGATTCTTAAACGTCAGTATATCGGCTGGTGATTGATCTTCGAGAACTGAATAAATGCATTATTCCACAGTACCCTGTGGTCCCCGATATCTCATCCCTATTGACTGCTATTGATTCAGAAGCGACGTTCTTTACTGTAATTGACCTCAAGAACGCCTTCTTCAGCGTGCCTATTGATCCAGAGAGCCAATATCTCTTCGGATTCAGTTTAAATGGACGCAGTTTCAAATTTTCGCGCGCACCTCAAGGATTCACAGAAAGCCCCAGCATCTACAGTCAAGCACTGAAAAGACAGCTAGATTGTATTCAAATGCCAGTTAACACCGCTTTACTGCAATACGTCGATGATCTACTGATCACCGCACGAAGTGAGCCCGAATGTGAACAAGCATTACTGACCGTTTTACATTTTCTGGCCGACAAGGGACACAAGGTGTCTCCTTCGAAGCTACAATTCTGTGTTCAGCAAGTTGTGTACTTGGGTCACTTGCTGTCCAAAGTGGGGAGACAGCTCACTCCCGATCGCATTCAGTTAATTGTAAATATGCCACAACCCCAGACACAAAAGGAAGTGCGGGCCTTCATAGGCCTCACCTCGTACTGCAGACAATGGATTCCGCAATATGCATTTCTAGCTAAACCACTCATCCAGTTAACGACACAGGAGGCAGCGACCTCGACTGTCCTCCCTTGGACTCAGGAACACACGCAAGCTTTTGAAGAATTAAAGAAAGCATTATGCCAAGCACCAGTTTTAGCGACACCATGTTACAACAAACCGTTTACACTTTTTGTTACAGAACGTGATGGTACAGCGTTGTCTGTCCTCACCCAAGATCAAGCAGGTTCACATAAGCCTTGCGCTTATTTCTCAAGTACATTGGATTCAGTAGCCCAGGCACTCCCTGCGTGCTTGAAGTCAGTAGCAGCAACAGTGTTAGCCATCAGACAGAGCGATTCAATTGTTTTAGGCCATCAATTAACAGTACAAGTTCCACACTCTGTAGAGGTTCTGTTAAACAGAACCCAGACTCAGCACCTGACTATAGCACGACTGACAGGTTATGAATTAACGTTATTCCAGCCACATATAGAAATCAGGCGCTGCAGTATTCTGAACCCCGCAACACTGTTACCTACAATTATGACAGATCCAGCCCCGCATGATTGTATAGAAATCATTAATGCAGTAACAAAGCCACGACGAGATTTAACAGATGTTCCACTGACAAATCCAGACCTGACACTTTATGTGGACGGTTCATGCCTGAGAACAAATACAGGAGAATTAGTGGCCGCGTATGCAGTGACCACTGAAACCGAAGTTAAAGAAACACATCGTATTGACACACTGTCTGCTCAAGCAGCAGAGCTCATCGCTCTGACCCGAGCTTGTATACTAGCCAAGAACAGAAATGTTAACATATACACTGATTCCCGTTATGCGTTCGGAGTCGTACACGACTTCGGCATGTTATGGCAAGAACGAGGTTTCCTGACCTCTCATGGTGCCAAGATACAACACGGTCCCCTCATTCAAGCACTGTTAGAAGCAATACATTTGCCCTCGGGCATATCAGTCATGAAGTGTAAAGCACATACTAAAGTCACAGATTCTGTTTCCCAGGGTAATGACCTGGCAGATCAGACAGCGAAACATACAGCATTAACTCACACTCAGACAGCTGACATGACAAAGACAATAGTACCGACAAAGTGTATGGCAGTCAAGGATCCCGCCCTAGATGTAATTGATATTCAGGCACATGCTACCCCAGATGAAATAAAGAAATGGATTGAACTAGGAGGGATCCAGACAGATCAAGGTTGGATGACGAAGGGAAAATCTACATGGTTTCTCCCTGACTCTATGGTTCAAGTCATGATTAACACAGCACATAGCCCAGCACATCTAGGAGAGAAAGCGATGTTAGACAGTTTACAAAATCTCTGGAACAATAAACACTTACGGGCAGCCGCAAAACAGAAAGTGCGTACTTGCATGATCTGTTGTCAGTTCAATCCAGGTAAAAGCGTCCCTGTAGAGCAAGGTGGATTTCATCCTCCCGATCACCCTTTTGAAGTCCTCCAGATGGATTATATCCAGATGAACCGTTGTCGAGGATTCAAGTATGTCCTTGTAGTTGTTTGTGCTCTGTCCCGTTGGACCGAAGCATACCCAGTCCCAGACTACACTGCTCCGACCACTGCCCGGCAGTTGGTTCGTGAATTCTTCCCACGATACGGTTTGCCTCGTGTTGTGTACTCAGATAACGGACAACCCTTCTCGTCCGAGTTAATGAAGCAGGTTTCTTTACTGTTAGGATACCAGTGGAAATTTCATTGTGTCCGACATCCTGAAGCCGCAGGCCTTGTAGAAAGGCATAACCAGACACTAAAGATTCGCCTTGCAAAGATATGTCAGGAGAAAGGGGTCGACTGGATAGTCGCCCTGCCCGTGGCACTATTCTACATGAGAATGGTTGCCCATTCGAGATCAGGGCTATCCCCGTACGAAGTGGTTTTTGGCAGACCACCGAATATGTGGGGGACGCCCATTCCGAAAAAGATCACTGATGTTGATTGTAACATGTTGACAGATTACCTTGCCTCCTTGATGTCTGCACTCCAATCATGTCGTTCACAGGTTGCCGCAGCCTTCCCTGACAACACTGATGTAAAACCGCACGAGGTCCGTCCTGGGGACCTGGTACTGGTGCGAAATTTCGACAGGAAGAGTCCGCTGGAGCCCCGCTGGAAAGCACCGAAGACCGTCCTTCTCACCACGAGGACCGCCGTCAAGATCGAAGGGAGAAAGGGGTGGGTCCATACGAGTCATGTGAAAAAATTTCATGAACTGAAGCCAGACCGAGACTCGTCCACCCCCACCAAAGACTGTGTTGAGCCAAAAGACTTTACAGTTACCGAACGAGAAAAAACTCCCCAAGAGGAGTATAGGTTGAAACTCCGATCTAGCAAGTCAGACAGTTTAATTGTTTAAGTCCTCCCCTAGGTGAATCGGTTAAATAGTTTCTGACATGTATCCCCTAGATCGAGATAGAGAGAGAGAGAGAGACAAGTTAAGAAAAGTGCATATTGTAAATCACTTCGTAGTCACTGTATAGTGACACTATTAATCATGTTTATTCTGAGTATCTTAGTTATTGTTGCTAGCATTCTGCTACCTATCTACTGGCCTATTTTCAGGCGTGAACAATCTGTTTACAATGTCTCTGCTGAACACACTTTTAGCAAGTTACCTCTACACGAACTCTCTTACAGACTTGCGCTGCGCAACAACACATTCATTAGTATGTTACACCACTCCCATCAGACTAACAATGCTACAGACTGCTGGATATGTGGCCGACTCCCTCCCTACCAGAATTACAAGGGAGCTCTGCCCCTCTTTCCGTATCCGTTCACTCACAATGGCTCCTGTGGGGCATGGTTTAAAATAATTAATTCTTTAGATCCCGATATTGCTGTCTTCGATGGGGGCTGGGTTTGGGGAAACTTGAACTTAGTCCTGCTCGACGTCTGTTACCCTGATAAGGAGGGACTCCCCACTCGAATAGGAACTGATCTAGAAAATGAAGTATATGGATTAGGTAACTACACAATTAGCCTTATGATCCTTACTGTAGAATCCGGGGCTGCACCAGGTCTGCCCCATATGCTAGTATTACCAGTCACTGGTGAATTATGTGTCCGAAAGAAAGGTTCAGTACACTTAGGTCATAGTAAATGCACTATTGTGGTCGAATTCAGTGATCATGGTAAATCATCCTTTAAAGCTATCAGTCATTCCTATTTTGTTTGTGGGCATACCGCATACATACGTCTACCTCCAGATTGGGATGGTACCTGTTACATTGCATTCCTTCTGCCACCTGTTTTCCTAGCTCCCCCTGATTACCATAGAAATACAAATCTAGTAAAGAATAGACCCAGAAGAGATATCCCACTTGTCGACTACACAGAAACGGCATGGGAACAGTACACTGATTTTAATAAAGGATTCTTTTTCTTTTTAGGACCTGTCCAAAACAGTAAATTAATACGTAGATTAACTAGAACACTTGAAGCAGTAGTACATGAAACTGCCTCCGCCTTAGGTAACCTAACAGAGGAGCAATCTGCTATGCGGGTTGTTGTCCTTCAAAATCGTCTTGTTATTGACGTCATCTTGGCAGATAGAGGTGGAGCCTGTAAGGTCATCGGGTCAAGTTGCTGCGTTTTCATCCCACAAAACGCGCCATCTGTTTATCAAGCTATTACCCGTCTGCATAAAATTGCAAATCAGATACATCAGAATCCAGGCACCTGGACTTGGTCCGGTTGGTTCTGGACAACGTTAACCGCTTGGGGATGGAAGATCCTATCCTTCCTAGGTTTTGGCCTTGTCATAGTATTCAGCTGCTGCCTGTGCCTACAGTGCGGGCCGGCGATATGTGGACTGTGTGCCACATCGTGCATTGAACATTCCAGTTTTCTCTCAAATAGACAACGGAAGAGAGATGAACAAATTATGTTACAAGAACAAACTGATCAATTTATGATGATCGATATATCATGAAGGGCCCGTAGGGAACAAGGAGGGAATGAGGAAAAATAAATGTTATGGTCAAGTTGTGTTCCCTAGCGTGTACCCCACCGTCTCCATGTACGAGTTAAAGTGCATGTAACTTCCCTCCTGTACCAGCTATGAAGACGCAAATACATTTGCGTCCAACGTTAACATGTCCTCTTTCAGACCCACCCTGAATGGGTTGAATGGTCCGTTCCTAAGTATGCCATGCCAACGTCTTTTTGTGGTGTACTTCTCCGTTTTTCAGCTCTAGCTGAGTAGGCCCCTGAATTTCTGCCACCGAGCCTCTTTTCTGGCTTCTGACTCCAAGGGCCTCTGCCCAGGCTGCCTCTGTACCCGTGAACTCTGACTTACTTCCAGCGCGGCCCCTCGCGCTCAGCTCAGCCTGCTGCCTGCCAAGATTGACTATAACCTTCGAGTTATCTGTTCCGCTCCCCGAAAATACATTCCTGCCTGCTAGCTTCAGTAAACATCCCTCTTCAGCTGCAGGGCCAAAGGGCCAAAGGGCCGACCTGTCTCTGTGCAAGTAATTCATAGCTTCTGTTGCCATGCTTCCATGGAAGGCCCCGTGCCCCCACGCTTCTCATGCAGACACTTAGGCGCTTATACACGCACTCACAGTTAGTATAGAATAGCTTCTGCCCTAGAGACCTTTCTGCCCAGATAGCTTAGTTCCTAAACACCAGATATCAGATATGATAGAAGCACAAGTTGATCTGACATGCCAGACTTCTGTCTCTTTCCGTCAGTGTAAATGTCAAGTCCCCTGCACCCTCCGACTCCATGTCATTCACACGTCATGCAGCTGCGCGCGCATCCAAGCTTCCGATTACTGCTGACATTGCAACATTTCTGTTAGTGCCACCCTTTTGTGACACCTACCTGTGACGATTCTAGCACACACCTCCAGTTCACGCCTAGTCCACGCCTTTTGATTACGTACTAGCAACACGTGTATACTGTTATCTTGTCTTCTCTCAGCTGTTACGCCCATTATGACTGTTTCGTATGACATGAATTAAGTATATAAGCTATGTATTGTCAATAAATTGTAGCGTGCTCACTCTATCCCTTCTGACACCCCTGGGGTGGTCAGAACATGATATCCTGGTCTAGACCATTCCTTTTTGAGGAATAAAACCCCTAAGAACTCTAACACCACGGACTCTGTTTTCTTTCTTTCCGACTTGAGTTATTATTGATTAAGTACTTACCTGCATAGAAATTAAGAGAGTAAATTAATTATTTACGTCAACGCTTTTAAAAACCCTCACAGTGACTGGTTGGTGTTATCAGTGCTGTCATTTGAGATGTCTTGAGTGATCTTACTGACCATGACATGAGTGATGTAAGATGTGAGGTCATAAGCAGTGCAATCCGGCAGCGCAAGTTATAGTTAGCTCAACTAACTGTAACTGCTGAATTTCTCTGGTTTTGTACGAGGGACATATCAGCTTAACTATAACGTCCCTGTAACCTTTGGTATTTTAGTGAATATTTAAGGTTTCTTTTTGCTAATTCCTAACTATAACATCCCTGTAACCTTTGGTATTTTGGCAAATTTCTAAGGTTGTTTTAAATTCTAGTTCATAGTTGTATTGTCCATTAGTGACCTCTAAGATTTTCGTATTTTCTTTCAATTATTTGATATTGTATATTATATTTATATTAGGAGGAAAAAGAAACAAATGACAGTGCACCCTTTAAAGCCCTAGCACCTGACCCACTATTACTAGTTATTATATATCGAATGGGGATTTCCCTTACAACTTGTGTGCACATTGTTAATGCACCCACTGCAACAATACGATCCAATACAAGATTATAATACTTTAAAACAAAATGCAAAGGGGCAACACTTGACAACAAGACAAGAAATCACTGTTCCATGTCCATAGTGTTTTTCTTAAAGTATCTTCTTTTATTTGAATGATTCCTTCTCTAAAAAAAGCACACCACAGCTGACGCGTTTTGTCCAGAGATGGACTTCTTCAGGTCACAAAATCAAGGAGTCGGGAACTCCCAAACTTTATCAATGGAAAAGTATTCACAGTAAGTAGAATTCACAAGTTGAATTCATGCAAAGCACATATCCGCAGGATCATGTAATCAATTAACCGAAAACTCAGAAGGCGTATCAATGACAGAGTATTCACAGTAAGTAGACTTCACAAATCGAATATATGCAAAGCTCGTATCAGCAGGAGTTTGTGTAACGAAGATAAACACTTCTCTTAAATAAATAGGGATAGTCCAAGGTGTGATATCACCTTTCTAAGCCAGTTCTGAGACCGCACCAAGATAAGGTGGGCCAGCAATAGTGGGACGGTCACCCAATATAGCCTAAATCTAACAATCAGGAAAGATGAGCAAAGATTGAAAGCCAATATAGAGGCAGGACAGCAAACATTTACATTTAGGTAAAGCCCACTAGACTCCACATTCAAAGTCAATCAGAAAGGTTTATTCTCATGAACATATGGACACATGTTAGATTCTCACAGTTTAGATAATGCTTAGAAGTGTGAGGGTGTAGTGGGAAGAATCTTTGACCAAGGACCAATGTACCCATCACAAGGGTTGTATTACTGCAGCTACTGATGAAGCTGATGAGTGGAGCTGTGTCCAGAGAGGTGCCCAATGTATCAACCAGGGACTCTGTTCCCTTGCATTAGATCCCATTGGAGTGTTCCATTCATATGAGGAATGCATAGTTGCAAAATAGAGGATGCTGTCAACTCATCTTCCGGGAGATTGAAAAAAGAATATTAACATTTTTAGAGGATTTATTCCCACATCAAGTTCTTTGTCACTGAACAGTACCTTTTTTATTGATAAAAAAAACGTTATGTTTTATTGGTTCATTTTGTTTGCATTCCTTTCCAATGCCTTTTTAATCTCTTCCCAGGTCCTGATCAGGTCCAGTTGGTGAACAGCCCCTCTCTCTGTGCTGGAAGAGTGGAGGTCAGGCACAATGGGGTGTGGGGTAAAGTCTGTGATGACGCCTGGGATCAGAAGGACGCGTTGGTGGCCTGCAGACAGCTTGGATGTGGAGCTGTACAAAGCTATCAGTATAATTCATCATTTGGGATCAGCCCTTTGCCAGTTCTGATGAGTGATGTCCAATGCCAAGGAAATGAGTCTGCCCTGTGGAAATGTGCACAGCGAGGCTGGAATGTTAATACCTGTCCAACAGGGAGGAATGCTGGAGTGACCTGTGCAGGTAAGAAGTGTAACCTGTGTGTAACAACAAGCTTCCTTGCATAATGAAGACATAGGTTGCATGAGTTCAAAATAAAAAGTGACCTCTGGTGGCAAGCATTTAATCAAGTAGGGCAGGATGAACCATTACTGCCCTTCATTAGACATAACTCTACTCTGGAGCCAGGGGCGAAGTTACAAACCCCTGTGGGCTTGCTGCTGCTCTTTTTTTCTTCCCAACACTTATGACTTCTTAAGGGGAAGGAGGGTCACACTAGTCGATCCACGTATACGCTTTCTTGCCCCAGTCTAGTCTGCATCATCTACTGAAGCTTTGTTCAATTTGAAGCACCTTTTGCCCATACTATGACTTATCAATAGTCTTCAATACCCTGAGCCCAAGTCTTCCCGAGCACAGTCCACTACTCTCAGTCCCTCACTTTGACAATAGTACCTTAAATCTATCCTTCCCTCCCAATTTCCTTCCCTCTACTCTTCCATCCCTCCATTCTTCCCTCCGTTCAATACTTCCCTTATCTCCCTCTGTCCTTCCCTCCCTCTGTCCATCATGCTCTCCCTCCACACTACCCTCC
The DNA here is from genome assembly GCF_964263255.1 of Lissotriton vulgaris. NCBI lineage: Eukaryota > Metazoa > Chordata > Amphibia > Caudata > Salamandridae > Lissotriton > Lissotriton vulgaris. The sequence continues at coordinate 52,296,627 of NC_141699.1, read as the reverse complement.
CACCCTTCTTCCCTCTGCCCTTCCTTCTTCTGTTTTCCCTCCCTCTGTCCATTCTACCTTGCCTCCTTCTCTCCTCCCTCTATCCCTTTGTCCTTCCCTACCTTCATTCCACATGTTACCTTTTTACCACCCTCCTTCCATCTATCCACCCTCGTTCCTTCTCTCTCTCTGCCCTGTACTGCCTCCTTCTCTCCTCCCTCTCTCCCTTTGTCCTTCCCTCCCTCCATTCTTCCCTCCCTCAATTCTTCCCTCATCTCCCTCTGTCCTTCCCTCCCTCTGTCCATCATGCCCTCCCTCCACACTACCCTCCCACCCTTCTTCCCTCTGCCCTTCCCTTCTTCTGTTTTTCCCTCCCTCTGTCCATTCTACCTTGCCTCCTTCTCTCCTCCCTCTATCCCTTTGTCCTTCCCTACCTTCATTCCACATGTTACCTTTTTACCACCCTCCTTCCATCTATCCACCCTCGTTCCTTCTCTCCCTCTGCCCTGTCCTGCCTCCTTCTCTCCTCCCTCTCTCCCTTTGTCCTTCCCTCCCTCCATTCTTCCCTCCCTCAATTCTTCCCTCATCTTCCTCTGTCCTTCCCTCCCTCTGTCCATCATGCCCTCCCTCCACACTACCATCCCACCCTTCTTCCCTCTGCCCTTCCCTTCCCTTCTTCTGTTCTTCCCTCCCTCTGTCCATTCTACCTTGCCTCCTTCTCTCCTCCCTCTCTCCCTTTGTCCTTCCCTCCCTCCATTCTTCCCTCCCTCAATTCTTCCCCCATCTCCCTCTGTCCTTCCCTCCCTCTGTCCATCATGCCCTCCCTCCACACTACCCTCCCACCCTTCTTCCCTCTGCCCTTCCCTTCCCTTCATCTGTTCTTCCCTCCCTCTGTCCATTCTACCTTGCCTCCTTCTCTCCTCCCTCTCTCCCTTTGTCCTTCCCTACCTTCATTCCACATGTTACCTTCCTACCACCCTCCTTCCATCTATCCACCCTCGTTCCTTCTCTCTCTCCGCCCTGTCCTGCCTCCTTCTCTCCCTGGTTCGCTGCTACCCTCCCGATATCTTTCTATCCCTTTGTCCATCCCACCTTCCCTTCACCCTTCCCTCTCACCCTCTCTCCGTCCTTCATTCTCCCTACTTCCCTCTCTCTCTCTGTCCTTCCCTTCTTATCTCCCTCCTTCCATCTGCCCCATCCTCCTTCCTTCCCTCTCTTTGTCCTGCCTCCTACCCTCCCTCCTTTCGTCCCTCTTTCCCACTATCATTCCCTCTCTCTTTCCATCCCACCTTCCCTCCACATTTCCGTCCCTCTGTTTTTCCTCCCTTCCCTCCCACCTCCTTTTTCTTTGGCAAGTATAAGCTTGGCACTTGCAGGGTGTGGGTAGAGGAAAGCGGGGAGGATATATTGAAGAGGGGGAGAATCTTTTTTGAGAAAGAAAATAAATCCTCTCGAAAGTGTTTGAGTTTGTTGGTATGTTGCAGAGGGTTGCTGCCTTGAAGGGGCGGACCCATCTCATGTTGTTATACCTAGGAAGAAGTAGAAGGACCTAGGGCCTCATTTATGAGGCCTTGCGTCAGTTTTGCGCTGCTGATGCGTTACTTTTTGTGACGCATCGGCGGCGTAAAACATGCGCCTTGTTGCGCCATATTTAAAAAGTGACGCATCTAGGAAGATGCCTCACTTTTTAAACCCCTGCGCCACATTATACCTGCGTCAGGTATAATGTATGCAGAGGGGGCGTTCCCCCGCAAAAAGCCTCGTAATAGTGACGCAGTGAAATCTATGAGATTTCACTGCGTCACTTTTAGGACGCTGTTGCGTTAAAATCTTGCGCCTGCCTCACAGCAGGGATAAGACTGACGCAAGCCCTTTCACATGGGGCTTTCCCCATGTGAAAGGACGCATTGCTGGAGTTGCGTCACTTTTATGACACACTCCAGCAATGCGTCACTTTTGCGCTTCCAGATACGTCAGAAATACTGACGTATCTGTAACTCCTTGCGACATGATGCGTCATACATTAAATATGACGCATCATTGGTGTCGCAAGGAGTGCGCAGTGAAAAGTGACGCATCGCTGTTTTCACGCAGCGATGCGTCACTTTTCATAAATGAGGCCCCAAGGAGTAATTAAAATTATTAAAGTTTTGTAAGATTGTTATCAACACTTGTCATCCATGAAAATGTTGTATTAAAATTAAATTAAATTATACTCCTTTTTTGGCTATTTAAAATCGACACTGAGTGCCAGACACTTCTGCACTTTTGCACGGTCCAATGGTATTGGAGCACTCACGCCATCCTCTGTATTGCCAGAGCTCGAATACGAGCCGATGGCATTGGAGCGCTTTAAATGCTCACCAGTTACATTACACAATGACACATTCATGGGAAGCCTAAACCATTGCCCAGAATTACAAGCTCTTCAGATGACTGAGATGCGAACTTCGTTCCCAAGTTCCCCTGTCGGCACCTCTGGCCATTACGCCACATCATCCTTTCACTTCAAGGCTCCTCAACAGTTTTTTCCTATCGCTTCCACATTTGTTTAGCAAGACCATTCCAACACCAAAAAAGCATTGGCAAAGCCAATAGATCTCGGTATTGCCCGAGCTATTGGCCTTGTCAGTGTGAATGCCCTTTAGCTATGTTGTCTAGCAGCACATCTGCTGTCTGTTCAGCATGCTTAGCACAGCTTAAAGGCACTGGAAAGGTTTATTGATGAGGCCAGCGCAGGCCACGTCATAGTGCTTTTTGTGTTAGGAGGGGTGGGACAATAAACTCAACATGGCTCAAAATGATATGATTCTGGGATTTCAGTGCCTTCAGCCTTGCCCCCCTTGCCTCCTTCCCCTGCTCATGGCGTTGTGAAATCTGACGAAACTGATGTACATAGACAGCATTCATTTCCCTTCTTCTCCCACTCCTCTCCCTGTGGGCACCATGGATACTGTAAATTATTGACCGTATCACCCTGCCAGTAAGAACCCGTACCCCTATGCATATGTACAGCCATTCTAAGCACCATGGCCTTTTTACCCATTGGAATCCCCAGCTTCCCTCCTGCGCGTATCTTGTACCCCCTCTCTCATGTATAGACCATGAAACCCTTTCCCTTTGCGCGATCCTGATGTGAAAAGGTAACCCTCCTGCTTGACCCAGGCCTTCCTCATTTCCCTCTCGAAGAAGCATCCTTCGCCTCAGCTGACATAGCCCCCCAGTTGTATCTGACTGCCCCTGTTCTCTCATGTACAGGTCATAAGATCTCTCTCTCTCTCTCTCTCTCTCTCTCTCTCTCTGCGCGACTCTGGCCCTGCACGCACCCTGACCCCCTCCTTCTCCTCATATGAGCAAGTCATAAACCTTCTTCTTCCGCAAAGCCCTGTCCTTGAGAGTCACGGCCGCGCCTGACCAGCACCTCCTTCCCTTCCCTGAATGCCCCTCTATTGACAAGCCCTCCCTCCACGCTCGATTGTCCACGCAGGCATGAATACCACTCCTTTGATGACCCCTTCCCCCGAGTTCAGCTGACCACACATGTCCGAGGCCATCGCCTAAGCCAGGAGATGCCATTTACCGCCCTTATTGTATGCCTAGCCACCCCACCCCCTGGGCCATGATCAGGCGCACACATCCTACGAAACACTCAGCTGCATGATTACCCTCCCCTCTTATCAGCAGGTCAAGGGTCCCCATTGTGAACGTATGTGGAGTAGGATCATCACGAGGATTATAGGGATGTCTTCCTTTTGCAACATACTGACCTGATTGTACCATCAAATGTTTTGCAAGGTATAAAAGCAAGAGTCTCAAGCTCACTTGTTAGAGCACCTCCCGAAAGACACTGTGTTTCGTGTCCGAAATGACTGGCTCTCCTCATGAGAAATAAACTCTGTTCTTGATTCCTGCTCCCAGCGCCCGTCTCTTTAGTTGGTAATTATTCAGCATGGGAACTAAGAGGCGGTTTGCGTCAGCAGCCTGGGCATCGATAGAATTATGGGCTCGCTTTCCACAATTGGCGCCCAACGTGGGGGCCATCAGTGACATAGGGTTCGGTAAGAGAGATCCAGACGAAGAAGTGAACGTCTAAAATGATCGGAGTATACCTGCCTTGAGAGGGCCCTAGCCCGGCTGCCGATCGACAGAACTTCACCAATTCTGAACGGACCTCTCTTGAGTGACCTATTGTCCTGACTGGAATCCCACAGGAATGCTACATGGAGTAAGAGAACGATCAGGCGCTGGAGGAGGGAGTCGAAGAACTGTCCGCATGGTCCGGTCCGGGTAAGATTAAGTAGGGTGTTTTTACGCCTGATTGGTAGGGTGGTTCTATCCACCTGATTGATTGATTGATTGTATTGAAATCGGTATTTGTATACTGATATTGTATTGGTTGGTATTGGTTCATTTAGCTTTGAGGGCTACTTGACATATTGGTTCTCTTTTGAGAACGAGACATTCTCTGTTTGCAAACAGCGGCGAATAGGAACGTCGTCCCTCTTTGCAGATAGAGAAGGGTAGGTAATGCAGACTTTTGTCCCCGTTGTAATCCGTCATGCCTACTTTTCTCCCCACTGAATTGTTTGAAGTCGATTAATAATCGATTGTTGCTCTTTGAGATCTTCCCTGTCCACAAACAGAGACGAATAGGAATATTCTGTTCCCTTTATGGATAGCGAAGGGCAGGTAATGCAGACATTTGTCCCCGTTGTAATCCGTCATGCCTGTTTTTCTCCCCATTGATTGGTTGGTTGCCTGGACATTGTTGTCTCAGGAATTGTTTCGTTTGAGGTATTTTCTATTTGCAAACAACGTGAAATAGAAATATTCTGTCTTTGCAAGTAGAAAAGGGTAGGTTATGCCCCTTTGTGAATTCGTCAGTCCTACCCACTCCCCACTGGTTGGTTATTGTGGGGTAGCTCGCATGGTCCGCCCAGGAGACTACCCTTATGGAGGACATATGCTCTCTACTCATGGGCCATTTAATAGAAATAGACCGACTGGTCCGTCCAGGAGGCTACCCTAGTAAGTGGAAGTACATCGTTCGGTCTGTCCAGGATGATACCCTAATGAAGGAATATATGTTCCCCTTTTGATCGATAATCTCGTTCCACCCCGGACCATTTATTGGAGGGGACTCGTCTGGTCCGTCCAGATGTACCCCCCTAGTGAAAAGGACACATAAAAATATGAAGTGATCACCGTTCCCTACTAACAGAAAGCTTTAGCTCGAAACACGCTAAGGAAGAGAAAGAAAAATAAAAAGAAATCAGGCTAAGACAGTAACCCCCTGATGAGCTTTTGACTTCACCAAAAATAAGAAACATTAGAAATAGTTCGTAATAAGAAATGTAAAATGGCGAAAAGATTTGATAGCAGAACATAGCCGCGAGGTAACTAGGCTTCACTGCCTGTTCCTGCTCGCAACATGTCAGCCTCATTGCCCGCCCCGCCCAAATAACGGTCACATGAAATAGAAACAACTCAATAGGTACCTACCCCCATTCTGGAAGCTCCCGAAGTGCAACAGGTCCGCGGTTACGCCCATCCGGAAGGCGAGGCCTCGAGGCACGAGGGACTCGCCTGGCCACGGTCAGGAGGAGATGATGTTGGGCAGGCGGTCCAAAGGATGACAAGGACCTCTCCATCTTTTCTCTTCTGCCGCCCTGCAGGCCGCGGGGAGAGAGGGGGCTGTCTTGCCTCGGCCACCGACCACCCCTCTTTCTCACCCGATCCGGCTTTTGTCGAAGGCCGAAGCCAAGGCGAGATCGGCGGCGAATCAAGTAGTCCCGCCACATGCCAAATTCGCCGCATGCCATCGCCTGCATAGGTACAGGCAGTCCCGCCACCTTTCGGGCTCCCTGGAGAGTTGAAGGTAGTCCCGCCACATGTCAAAAAGGGAGGGGGGGGGCTGTCTTGCCTCAGCCGCCGACCACCCCCCCCCATCATCAATGGCTGGCACGGCCAATGTTGAAACGATGGAGCCGAAGAACGGCGCGGGGTCGCTGGAAGGGGGAGGTGGCGCGAACGACCCTCCCCCACCTCCCTCCAGGTGGAGGCTTCCAGCGACACCCCAACACTCTTTGCTTAAAGAGGGTCAACATCAAAAAGCGGTCTTCTGCCCAGGACGGGCACTCGCTCCATATCGCCTCTCCTCGACCTTGAAGATTCTATCAGAGCCGGGGGGCCCCCGACCCCCTGCATGGGTGCCCCCGTCCCCTTCACTGGGAACCACGACAGCGGTGCTGCTCCTGCCGGCACCAGACTCGGATCGGAAATGGCTAAAATGCCGCCACGGCACAGGCTTGTTCAGTTCCGGAGGAACACCAGAATGACCCGGTAGGAAAATTGTTGCCGCCCTTCCCATTCTTTGACTCATGGTCCATATTGATTAGACTGTTAACCACATTGCACGAGACTTTCTGAACTGCCAATGGAAAGTTCTGGGCCAACCTTGCGAGACTAGAGACACTCTGACTGTGCTAGAACTTGCCTGACCCCACCCAAAATGGCGCCGACACGAAATGAGACGTTTTTAATGAACTTTGTTGCACCCTGATTGCGCAAGCTTTTTACCCCGAGATATATATAACGTTTTGGATAATGAAAGTAGATATGAAGGATATTGAGTATGTGCTTGGACGATGAATTGACTTAGGGTGGGTACCGATTATGAGTTGGAAAATGAATTAGTGTAATTTAAGGTAATGAATGAACATTGGATAATGTATTTATGAATTTGTTAAAGATGAATTACTGACATGCATCATGCTTGCTCTGTAGGGGAGTTTAATACGATTTTATTGCACTGCCGCACTTTATGCAACGAACTGCCACCAGCCTTGTTCTCCTTATGTACAGTTCCAATCTGCTCCGTGGCTAGTCCACCGGGTTGTAGGCCTGTATTTATGTGTCAACACTTTTTATTAAAAGTATTTTGAAAACGAAAGCATAGTTGTAGCGGTTGCATTAATGAGTTTTGAATGTATTACTACTGTGAACAACGAGAAAGTATGATGAAGGTTAAAGGTTAAAAAGGACCCGATATTCAGCAGCCACACTATGTGTCACAGGCAGCCGGAAAAGTGCTTTAGAAGCCCTAAAACGACACCACAGAAATGCCACCTGACCGCCACCCTTGTACCCGATCGAAAGGGGTTACGACCAAGTAGCTCATGTTACGCAGATCGTCAATGATTATCTGTCTGACCTTTCTGGTCCATCTGGGCTTAAAACGCCGTGATGGTAGGGAAATGCACTACGTGGAGATAGGTCGAGTATGTGGTAGGTAAAACATTTCCGGATTACTGCACGTTGATGAGGTTTTGAATATTGCCCCCCCCACCCCTTCTTTCTCCTCCCTTCTGCAGGTCACGTCGGAATACTGGCTGATGTATGGATGGACGACGACCGAACCGCCGATGAGAGGGGGAAGAAGGGAATATGAGCATGGTCCTTATGACAAATAAAGGTTTTTTTAAGACGTAAGACTTAAACATGACTGTCCCTCCTTAGAGCATAGCAACGGGAGGATGGACTGACATAGAGACTGGACAGGTACTGAATGACAAAGAAGAATTAACTAGAAACGACGCGTTAAATAATGTAACTGGACGTTTTGACTAGGTAGGGAAAGGACAAAGAAAAATTGTACGGGTAAGGGTTGCCACGGCACCACCCGCCTAGGAAGTTAGAAATGTTGCCGATGTTCAAAATGCACTGCCCCCTTTCTCACACTCTTACAGATATAGCCAAGCTGTCCGACTGTTTTCCCGATCAATATTTGCCGTTGCCTCGGCCTGGAGAACTTCCCACCACAGGAGGGAACAGAAAAATGGTTTAAGATCCAACCATGGGTAACTAGCGCAACCAGGTTAATTTCTGATCGACCAACCGAGGTGTGAGTATTGGTAATTGGAACGCTCGCAGGCATGACAAGCGAGAAGGGAAAGGGGGGAAGGGCAGAAAGAGCTAAGCACGTAGATAAATAGGATAGTAACGATATGTAGAAAATATAAAAACAGATCTTGTAGACTAACAATTGTTTCCTGTCTTGTCGTGAATGCCTTGTATATGTGTAATATATGTGCCGTCTTCCCTGTCTGAGTTTGTGTGTGTGTAACGTACGAATTTATGTCTCCCCTCTGTCTGTATCTGCGGGTCGCCTGACCTTTGCTGTTCTGTGTTGTGAGCGCACTAAATGACCTATTTTCGTACACGTCTCTCTCTCTCTCTCTCTCCACTCCTTTTTATCTCTCTCTCTCTTTCTCTCTCTCTCTCTCTCTCTCCTTACATGTCATACGTGTACCGAATGGCTCGTTTAGATTGCGGACGACTCTCACTCTCTATGAGAGCCTCCCTATTTGTTCCTCCCCCTTTTGGTAAAATTGTGCCCCACCGGCACCAGTCTGATTTGATACATATTTGAACGCGAAGGTGTTCAACGAAATTGACCAAAACTAAAATGACTGTATTTTCGCCATGTTACTGCCTCTCCTTTCTGCAAAATGAATGAACTTGAATTGGCTGAGAAGGAAAGGACAGGTAAGACGACTAAAGTCCCCCAAATCAGGCCATTTATAGGCGAACTGTATGTCAATGGCATCCTATGTCTGTTCTTCAGAGACGAACACCAACGTCTAGATTGACACCCAATACCCAGATTGCCCCACCCCTTTGCACCCAAGCGCAAGCGCCCGAAGCACCCCCGCCCCATTTTTGATAGAACCACTTCTGTTGTCCCGGGTATAAACATAATGACCATGGGTAGCTGCTGACCCTTGAGGAAATCTTGTTTTGCCCGATTCTCGACAATAGCACCCCCGCCCTGTCCGAAAATATGATTGTTCTGAAGGGAAATGCTATGTAATATTGAATATGATGTAACGCACAGTTGATGGAAATGTCATTTATCCTCATGAGAGTTATGAATAGGACGATGAATAAACCTGCCATAGACTCAGTAGGAATGCTGACACATGCACTGCTTGGTAATAGACCCCTGACTGTGACCGATGAGCATAAAATCTCAAATGCGGAGAATTGAGGGAGGAATTCATATGCGTAGATGTCTTCTTCTGCCATTTCTCTAAAACGTTGTCTTGTACCTATTCAAAGATTCACGATCACCGGAGGAGATGGGTCAGATGTGACGTTCAGCCTGACTGCAGACCTTGGGACACGTATGACATCGACCAGAGGTGGAGCTGCAGAGCAACGAGGCACGGGACGAGACCGCAATTTCAACGTGGAAAATGAAAAAATGACGGGCCGCCTCGAAGCCCTCCGACTGCTAACCCACGTGTGCCTGGAGTCTCCGTCTGCCTTCTTAGGGCCCGATTGATGGGCCTGCCTGCTTGTTATCCTTTGCTCCCTTGGTCCCTTTTTGTGTGTCCCAGGAACTCTGACCCAACTCCGCTCACTCTTTCTCCTATCGACTATTTGAACAACATCCACCCACCTTCCCACGTGACTTTCTGCCAAAGGAAAGAGCTGCAATTATATGGGAAGAGGGTGTTGCCACAGAACTATAGGTGCCGAGCATAAGGCGCCGCCAAACGGACTGTTTAGGGAACAGGACTGTGGTCTAACAGCAGAGGACTGACCGCACCCTGCAACGCGTAAGGATCGAACCGAGCTGGACCTATAGCTCCACCGCCGGTGCTCAACAGTGCCAACGAAAGTACCCGGATTAGAGCCTACCAGTGATGGCTCGCTGATAAAAGACACTGTGACGAAGAGATCTTGTGTATTGAACTGAATTCCGCTCTCAACTATCTGGTCAAAACTGTTCATTGGTCACATTTTTTAAGTCAGAAAGATTTATGCTATGTAGTGCGTTTAATTGCCCGGAACACAACGAAAAAGTAATTTCCTATGTACTGCGTTCTTCCCATCGCCTTGACTGTCTATGATTGTACGCCACATGTTAGTATCGACAAAGTGCTAATTCGTCAACGATGCTTGTCTACCTGTAATGCCATCAGCTGCAAAAATGATTGCTGCTATGTAAAAAGGGGCGACTGTGAAATCTGACGAAACTGATGTACATAGACAGCATTCATTTCCCTTCTTCTCCCACTCCTCTCCCTGTGGGCACCATGGATACTGTAAATTATTGACCGTATCACCCTGCCAGTAAGAACCCGTACCCCTATGCATATGTACAGCCATTCTAAGCACCATGGCCTTTTTACCCATTGGAATCCCCAGCTTCCCTCCTGCGCGTATCTTGTACCCCCTCTCTCATGTATAGACCATGAAACCCTTTCCCTTTGCGCGATCCTGATGTGAAAAGGTAACCCTCCTGCTTGACCCAGGCCTTCCTCATTTCCCTCTCGAAGAAGCATCCTTCGCCTCAGCTGACATAGCCCCCCAGTTGTATCTGACTGCCCCTGTTCTCTCATGTACAGGTCATAAGATCTCTCTCTCTCTCTCTCTCTCTCTCTCTCTCTCTCTGCGGGACTCTGGCCCTGCACGCACCCTGACCCCCTCCTTCTCCTCATATGAGCAAGTCATAAACCTTCTTCTTCCGCAAAGCCCTGTCCTTGAGAGTCACGGCCGCGCCTGACCAGCACCTCCTTCCCTTCCCTGAATGCCCCTCTATTGACAAGCCCTCCCTCCACGCTCGATTGTCCACGCAGGCATGAATACCACTCCTTTGATGACCCCTTCCCCCGAGTTCAGCTGACCACACATGTCCGAGGCCATCGCCTAAGCCAGGAGATGCCATTTACCGCCCTTATTGTATGCCTAGCCACCCCACCCCCTGGGCCATGATCAGGCGCACACATCCTACGAAACACTCAGCTGCATGATTACCCTCCCCTCTTATCAGCAGGTCAAGGGTCCCCATTGTGAACGTATGTGGAGTAGGATCATCACGAGGATTATAGGGATGTCTTCCTTTTGCAACATACTGACCTGATTGTACCATCAAATGTTTTGCAAGGTATAAAAGCAAGAGTCTCAAGCTCACTTGTTAGAGCACCTCCCGAAAGACACTGTGTTTCGTGTCCGAAATGACTGGCTCTCCTCATGAGAAATAAACTCTGTTCTTGATTCCTGCTCCCAGCGCCCGTCTCTTTAGTTGGTAATTATTCAGCATGGGAACTAAGAGGCGGTTTGCGTCAGCAGCCTGGGCATCGATAGAATTATGGGCTCGCTTTCCACAGGCGTAGGGTGTCTGGTGTTCAATATCCTTAAATCACTGCCTGTTCCCTGGAGCTCTCCTGTCTCTCTTTGCGTCCCTTTATGGATGCTAGGATCCTGCACTTCCTGTTTCAGGGGATCATCTCCTTGAATCAGGAAACAACTTTACTATTATTTGAATGGTGATGCTATTTGCGACTAAATTTGATATTTGCTTTTTGCAACTGAATTGGTAATCACACTCAGAGAATTCTTTTTTCATGAGGTGACTTGTTTCTGAGTCACAACTTGAGGCTGGCCAGCTTCTGTACATGCTGGTTTGTGATTTCCTAAGTGTGAGTCACTAAAAGTCGAAATTAATAAATTGCAAACAAATTTTTCATACATCTGCCCCTCGGAGTGCACCATGGATTCAATAGAGGTTTCCAATTGCAACATTAGGGTCAAATTTATTTCAATTTGCAAAGTTAACTAAACCGTTTCACTTTCACCCAGTAAAACACTGAAAGATAAGAATATACAGCTCAAGTCTAAGGAGCAGATTTATGTTAACTGGCGCATCCCCAGGGATGCGCCAGTTAACGTACGCCACAGTGCGCCACAGCTCCGCCACCCATGGTGCGCCGCATTTATAATGCAGCACACCATGGTGCAAAAACGGCACAGATGCATGACGCATCTGTGCCGGAAATGTGGCGCATTGCTGGAGTTGCGTCGCAAGAGCGACGCAGCTCCAGCAAGGCTCGGGGGTACACCATCTGCACAATGCTGCGTCAAGACCTACGCCTGCTTCAAGCAGGCGCAGGGTTTTGACGCAGCATTGCCCTGAAAGTGGCTGAGTGAAATCTCATAGATTTCACTCAGCCACTTTCAGGAGACGTTCCTGCGCAGGAACGCCCCCCCCTGCGCAGGAACGCCTCCTTATGGCGCAGTGCTTTACAACGTGACGCATCTCCTAGATGTATCACATTGTAAATAGGGCACATTGTTTGCGCGCAGTTGCGTCAAATAAAGTGACGCAATTGCGGCGCAAAGAGGCGAAACGGCCTCATAAATCTGCCCCTATGACTGCATCCAAGGGCATAGGATGAACTATTTTTTAAGAACCATCCACTAAAGTGTCAGAACTCGCATTGTAGCATTATGAGTGACTTATGGGTGGGAGCCTGGCTGCCTGCTTGCTGTTCCGACCTGGAGTCGGACACAGGCAAGTAGGAGAGAAGACACGGCTCCTGGCAGGAAGGTATGTTTTATTTCTTTTTTTTTAAAAGCAGCAGTGGTCCCCACTACACCCTCCCCCACACCTCCTCCAACCGTGAGCCGTGCCAGTCACCCCAGCGGCCATATTGATCTTTGCTGGACCATTGAGCTCCAATTCCCATACTACAGATATGCACCATTTTCTACTACAGAATTAATGATCATAACTGCTGCTATGTAGAAATTATTAACATGGCAATGCCCGGCCATGCTGTTCTTTAATGGTGGGCAATGTCCTGCTGTATGTCAGGGCCCTTATAAAGCCTTGTGCATTTTTTAATCTACAGTTGTTTAATCGCGGTCACCACTTCATCCGTAGTGAGTAGTAGCTGATCACTAGCCCACGTTGGTCTTTGTTCTAGCTTTGAATATTCTTAGGAACTTCATCCTCTGGTTCAAATACCTCAGATACAGTGAAAATAATCACAAGGTAACAAAGTTACTACAAAGCTACTGTACGATCCTAGAAAACCGTTAGCGTCGTCCTAAACGAAGACACATGAACTTAAGCATTGCATGAGATGGGGAAATAGAGCTTAGGTTTTATGGTCTTCTTGCATGGAGAGGAGACTGGAACTTGTTTGAAGAATGTATTTCAATTCCCTGCTTGACGCCTAGATGTACAATAGATTGGTGACTTGTAGTAACTGCAAGGTGTCTTCTACGAAATGACAGAATGTTTTTTTTATTTTGTTTAGAGTGCTTTATTAAGGGTATGTTGAGAAACAAATAGAAAAGATTCACCTAAAATTCAAACAACTTGAATAAAAGAAAGAAATATGAACGCTTATCAGTAACATAGACCAGAACCTGAATTGAAAAATATAGAAAATCTAGAAAGACATATTTTTTTATTTTTTATTTTTACAGAGATAAGAAAAAGAGAGAAGGAAAATAAAGAAAAGGAAGAGAAAGGAAAATAGAAAAAGGAATAACAGCATTGCAGTAATAACTGTATTATTTTTTTTTTTTTTTTTTTTTGTGTTTCAATGGACTTTATTGCGTGATTTAAAAAAACCATTGCAAATACAAAACATTTAGAAAGGTTTCAAAATTACATTTAAAATATCATATTCATAAAAAGATCAATATGGGTAGCAAAATCAAGTAAGGCTTTCATATAAAATGTCATATTCATTAATAGCCAAAAGGGCTGGAAAGAACAAGTGAAACTTGACAACTTTGTTACAATGGGGAGTCACAAACTGTGGGCACCTCGCTAAGTTTTTTTGCAGCGTGCTCCATAAATCTTACTAGGGCACAATTTAATTTAGTGTTCCTAGGATCAAAACAGGCCAAAACTGCTGCTCTACAGCTTCTAATCATGTTCCTATTCCAATGGTGCTTAAGTAGGCCCCGTCTCTCTGTCAGGAGTTTTGGACACAGACAGGTGATATGTATGATGTCTTCTTTATAGGTCCCGCAGAGTCGGCATAAGTCTCTTCCATGTTCTCTTTTCCATTTTGGCCAATGAATCAACAGGTTAATAACTCCCAGTCTCAATTTTAAAAAACTTAGTTTCGTTCGAGCACTAAAAGGTATAATAAGATACGGCTGTGGAATTAACAGGGCATAAGATTGGAGGGTCATCCACCCATGGCTTCTTTTTGCAAGGGTGGCCTTATCCTCCACTATTGACAGTTTTTTGGTACTGATTTTCGCTAGCCTTTTGAATTCCTTTTGACTAGCGTGTAAGTTCCAGAGGTCATTTAGGCATAGGGTTGTTAAACCTTTTGACCAATAGTCATGTCCTGCTCGCCATGTGTTGTTGTCAATACTGGCCCACAAGTGGTGCCCTAGGCTTCCCTCCTTTGATAACCTCAGTTTGTGACAGCACACAAGAAAATACATGGCTCTAGCCAATGGTTGTTTGCAGATGCCTAGTTCCAATCTAATTTGTGCCGGTGATGTATGGTTTGGTAACTTGAACACTGATCTGTAGATCTTGGTGATGATTGAGTCCAGCTGGTTACTGTCCAATCCTTTTAAAGCTTCACTACCGTAGGTTAAGGTAGGAATGATTTTTGCCTGAGCCACCTGTAGTGTGGGGGCCAGAGTTGGACCTTGTAGCTTCTTTTGGATTAGTAACTGTATTAACATATTAAAGATTTCTAAAATTAGGTGTGGAGAGAACAGATTGCGTGGATAAGAATGATGTAAGCTGTAACCATAATACATCTTCTTTAAACATTAAAGAAATAGAAGTAGCATGTGCACCGTCCAATTTATGATGATGACTTCAAAGACTCCACCAAGCAGTAAAATGTATTTTAGTGATGCCTTTTAGATTTGTGGTGATAATCTGTGGGGCAATAGCTATTATCAAATCAACAAACGTTTGTACACTCCCTTGAGAGCACGATAAAGGGGAGAAACCTCCTAAAAAAATATCAAAAGAAAAAGTAATGGACACAATTTTGTTCAGCTTTTTCCAAACAAGCAGTCAAAGCTTTTTAACCAAAGGGCAAAGAAAAAACATGTATAAAAATCACTTTTTTATGAGAACAGAACCAGCATTTTGCGTTATTAGTCAGCTGGAACTTATGAAGGTTCTCAGGGGCCAGAAAAAGCCTATCATTAAAATATTATAACATTTGTGTTGTGCTTGCTGAGTGAGAGAAAGTATGTAACTCAGCCCATATGGTGCCCCAGGTCTGGAAAGAGAACAACTGGTGAAGATGTGTCTGCCACAAAAGCTCCATCTTGGATTTTGTTCTCAAATCGAAGGATGAGACAAAATCTTATAAATACCAGATGCAGTCCATAAGAGAGTCTTAAGTTAGTATATGGCCAATGGTCACAATACCTTTGTTAATCCGTCCATTCTTTCCAAGAAAGAACTCTATTATATAGTTTTAAGTACTTATTGTAGCAAATAAGAGTTTGTGAAATAATATATATATGGGATTTAGAGGAGGCAATTAAATGTTTAGCAACAGCTACGGAGTAAGTTGGGCCTCCTCCAATTGACCCCAGGTAGTTAATTGTGTGTGGCTTAGCCAAAAAAGAAGTCCAAATCTGTTTTATTGTAAAGGACGAATGATCATTTCTACTGACTTTTTCAGGGCTAATAAGTCTAAAAGCAGAGATACCATGAGGAGCACTATCCCCATTGTTTGCAGATATATGAATTGTCGACTGTTGGATTGAAAGATAATGAGGCAGAACACACGTGACGGCGGCGTACCGGAGAGGTCAGTGGCCACCACAGGGGCGCTAAACAGTGCTACCCCTCGGCGGACCAGACGAGGAGCGACCACCCATAAGGCTCTGGCCTGGGATGTGGAAACAGGGCTGCAAGAGGACCTAGTGACGATCACATCGGTCCATGCCCTAGAGAGCCTGGCCGGTAGAAGAGGGAGGTGTTGACGACCGGGAGCTCTGTATCCAATAATGGCGTTAAAGACCACGAGGCACCCAGGGGAAGAGTCGTATGGAGCTGTCTCCACTGCAGATACACAACGGTGAGCGAACGGCGTCGCTGTAACGAGGCACAGAAAGCAGCGCCAACACCATCTGAGGCCGGAAACCACGGCCGGACCCACCTGGCCAGAGGAAACCGAGGGAGTGCAACACGCACAAAATTGTGTAGCCTGCGTCCTGACCTGACCGAGGTCAGTGCACTGGGCACCTGCCTACCAAACCATCTCGCAAGCACAGGGACACTGTAACCTGTAACCTGCACTGAACTATCATCCAACAGTGGGAGGACACATGCGTCCCGCCGGACCATTCTACCCCAAGCTCCCGACTGGTGAACTCTCCCTAGACTGTGTTTGCACAACTTGGAACACTGCCAAATAGTGAGACCGGAGGTTACTCCTACAAAGGCACTAGCAAGCAAGGCCCTGCCATGTCTGGAGGAGCTGGGAAACGCGTGGGAGCAGGGGGTACTAACACAAAAGGCAAGATGGATAAGACGCCGAAACCGGGCGAGGCAGACCCAGTGACGGCCAGACTGGACTCAGTCCTGGCAGCCATGGAACGACTAGAGAATTCAATACAATCCACGCGAACCTTCGCTGGAGGCGAAAACTGATGGAATCGCCATAGATCTGACGCACCTGAGGGCGGATCACAAAAACCTTGCCGAACGCACTGCGGTCCTGGAACACACAGTATCGGACCGGGAACCACGAGTCACGCAATCAGATAAACAAATGAGGGATCTCCTCAACAGGGTCGAGTTCTTAGAAGACAGGGCGGAGGATGCAGAAGGGCGGGCAAGACGAAATAATGTACGAATAGTGGGAATGCCAGAAAAATGGGAAGGGAGAGACCCTACGACACATGTGGAGGACTGGCTACGCGCCCTGCTGCCGGACGGTATTCTATCGCCTCACTTCGTGGTTGAGCGTGCGCACCGGGTCCCGTCCAGACCACTCCCAACGGGCTCTACCCCGCGTCCACTGCTCATCCGCATCCTAAACTACAGAGACCGAGACTCCATTTTGAGGGAAACCCGCAAACTTGCCAACATCCAGGTGGACAACGCCAGCATCATGTTTTTCCCGGACTACACGGTCCAAGTGCAGCGCCAGAGACACTCATTCCTAGGAGTGAAACGGCGACTGCGCCAGCTCGGGCTTACATATTCCCTCCTCTTCCCGGCAAAACTGCGGGTGGTAGCGCACGAACAGACTCACTTCTTTAACACCTCGGAAGAGGTCGAAACCTGGCTGGACAACGGGACGGAATAAAACACCGCAAGGCCGGCAGACCAGCCCCGAGCAAGAAGACAAAGAGGCCCTAAGCGGAGACGCAGAAACAGATCACCCTCGCCACCAGCGGATGGAACACAACAAAATGCGGGCCCACCCGAGGAAGAAATGCTCCGGGAGCAACAGGAAGCACTACGAATAGCCACGGAACTCAACAACTCACCGGCCCAGCGCTCTTTAACGGCTACCAGCCCCAGGGCATTATTGAGCGATGACGAGGCAATATACGGAATACATGATTCACAAGTGTCACTCTGACTGACCGGAAGGGGTAGCGTGCTGGAAGGAACACGACATCCGATGCTGATGGGCAACACGAGAGGAGGCCGAAGGAGCAGGTCGCCTCTCCTGGTGCGCCCACCTGAGACGCAGTGAGTAGATGCCGTGACAGGTTGAGCGCTGGCAGTCAGCCGGTGGACAACCACAGGTAACTTTTTCTAACTGGGCTCACTGAACTGGGACCTTACAGTCCTGCATGGCCCGGCGGGCTCGTGCCGCTGGCGAACTCTGCAGACGGGTGCCTGAGGTGCCATGCCGACTGATGGACGCACTGCCGTGTCTGATATGCGGCCTGCCAAGTGGTCAGCATGGGGCAAAACACGCACCCGCGCTTTGTTTATTGATAGTGACTCCCTCGCCCCGCGTGATGGGCAGCGACCCCCCTGACTTGAATGTTAACTATCTCAGTAGAGTGTTTGGACTACTGCACGTTCAGCAGCCGACCTTTTGGTATTATTCCCTGTTTACGCCCCCCCCCCCCCGTTTTTAAGCTCTGCTGCATCCACAATTTGGTAACGGACTCATTGTATTCAACTCTGCGTCCCACAGGTACACGTGGAAATGTTGTTGTGATGGGGGATGGGAGGCTCTGTGGAAAGGCCGACGAGGCTGGAGGGGTGGGAGGAGGAGCTCCACTGATGACCTGTGATCACTACGGTTAAGATTTGCACATGGAATAAGCGTGTCATACACACACCCTCGCGTAGGTACATGATCTACTCATACCTGAAGAGACACAAGGTCCAAATCGCACTCTTGCAGGAGACACATCTAACCACACCCGAGGTACACACACTGCGCAGACGATGGCGCGGACAACTTTACGCGACAGGGTTTTCTTCCTATGCACGGGGTGTGTTGATATGGGTAAAACCAGGGATCCCGTTTGACGTTGAGGACTTCTATATAGACGGAGAGGGGAGGCTGGTGGTAGTGAAGGGGCGGTTAGACGGACGCCCGATGGTTTTGGCATGGATCTATGCTCCCAACACAGATCAACACGGGTTTCTTACAAGAGTCTCGGCAGCTCTATCACCCTGGCACTGGACCCCCTGGATACTAGGGGGGGACTACAATTGCGTGCTGGACACTACGTTAGACCGCTCCTTCCCGCCATTACCCAATGCACCAGTAGTGGGCGCCATGAAGGCCCTTACGGCCTGGGCCACCCACTGGAACCTACAAGATGTATGGCGACACCGCAACCCAGGCACCCGAACATACTCATACTACTCAGGTGCCCATGACCTACACACCCGACTAGATAGGTACATGCTTACTGAAGATTTACTCCCATTAGCGACTGATGCATATTACCTGGGCCGGACGCATTCGGACCACAACGCCCACATGCTCGATGTCACATGGGCAAATGCACACCCCCCTATCCCCACCTGGAGGCTGCAACTGGATCTCCTGTTGGACGCACCTTTCCGAGGCTCGCTGTTCACGCACATAGTACACTACTTTGAGGAAAAACACGGGCACAGAATCTACTCCCCAGATAGAATGGGACATGTTCAAAGTGATGATAAGGGGACAATGCCTGGGCACACAGGTAAACCTTAGGCGGTGAGTAGAGAAAGACCTTAAAAGAGTGGATGCGGGGCTAATACAACACGAGCAAGACATGATGAGGGATGACGGAGCGGAGCTGCGGGCCGCACAGGCGGAAAATGAGAAACTGATAGAGAGGCTGCGTTGCCTGAACTATGCAGCCCATTTGGCATGCACCCATGATAGGGGAGATAAAGCCGGCAAGCTGCTGACCTGGTTAATTAGCAGAGAGGAAAAGACAAAACCAGTAACGGAAATACTGGGAGATGAGGGGGTACTCCTACACACACAACAGGAGATACATCGAGCGTTCACTGGTCACTATGACAAACTGTACCATTCTTGCTTACCAGCCCCCGCTCCGAACACCAAAGAGTACCTGTTACCGATACCACTACCGACTCTTAGAGACGCTCAACGTGATGAATTGGCGGCGCCTATCATGTCTGAGGAACTCCGGGTAGTCATTGCGGCGCTGTCCAATGAAAAATCCCCGGGCCCCGATGGACTCCCTGCGGAGTTTTACAAGGCATATCCGGATCTCCTGATCCCAGAACTGATCAAAATGTACGAGGCGGCACTGGAAGACTCCTCATTACCACCCACCCTAAATGAAGCCACCTTGGTCTCCCTCTTAAAGCCCGGAAGGGACAGGACACAGTTGGGTTCATACCGGCCACTCACCCTTCTGAACACCGACTACAAAATATTAGCATCCACATTAGCCCGGAGACTAGCCCCAAACACGCCCACACTAGTCCACGCGGACCAGAACGGCTTTGTACCCACACGCAGCACGTCGCAAAACATCCGCCGGCTATTCAGGGTACAGGAATATGCGAGGGCGCCCTGGCCGCATTCGGGGGGTCTTGTACTAGATTTGGAAAAGGCATTTGATTCAGTGAATGGCCGTACCCCCGAGCAGTAATGCAGAAGAATGAACTAGGAGAGGCGTTCATAGATATGGTCAGCCTGCTCAATCAGACGCCCAGTGTATGGGTCCGGATTGGGGGCCTCCTGTCCAATACCATACCAGTAGGGGTTGCCCCTTGTCGCCGCTGCTCTTCTCCTTAGCGATGGAACCGCTGACGGAACTGCTGAGGAGACAGGGCGCGGATTGGGGTATTCCACTAATAGATAGCATGCACGCGGTCTGGCTGTATGCAGATGACCTGCTCCTTTATGTCAGGGATCTTACACAGATACCGCAAGAACTCACAGACACCCTGCGAGAGCTCACGACCCATTCAGGACTGAAAGTTAATTGGGGGAAATCTGGGGTCTACCCCTTTCACCCCGACATGCAGGAGTGTGAGGTGCGACTGGGTGGCATGACACTGACCTGGCACGCAGGCACCTTCAAATACCTGGGCATCCACATCTACCGGTCCCCAGCGGATGTGCTGGAAGGCAACCTGGTCAGGGCCATCTCCTCTCTACGAGCCCAAATGGCTTTCTGGAGCACGCTCCCACTGAATGTCCCAGCCCGAGTCACCCTGACGAAGATGATAGCACTCCCGAGGCTACTTTACCATTACTCTAACATACTGGTGTATGTTCCCAATGGGATCTTCAGAGCACTAGAAACCATGATCCGGGCGCTCATATGGAACACCGGGAGACCCAGAGTGGCGCTGAAAAAGCTATACGCCCCAGTGACCATGGGAGGATTGGCGGTTCCTAACCAGGAGCTTTACTATCTTGCGGCGCAACTGCAGTGGGTGGTGGGCTGGCTCGCGGGGAGGAACCTGGCTGATACGGCCTCGGAGACACCGGCCCTGACTCACATTTGTGCGCTTGCGCTGTTCTATCCCCTAGCTAAACCAACCAGCGTAACACAGCGACGGTGGCACTCAAATGCTACAAACGTGCACTCAGAGTCACGCGGGCGGCCGCACCTTACGCTCCTGCGCTCCCGTTGCAGGGTATGCCCAGAGACGAGGGCGTGATTACTGCGACCATGCTGGAGAGATGGGAGCTAGCTGGGATAGAAACGATGACGGATCTATACAGAGATGGCGCCCTGATCCCGTTTGAGAGCCTGGTTGCGGATAGCAACTTACCGGCGGGGCAGTTCCTACTGCACGCCTCCATGATTCGGGAATGCACGAAACAATGGGGAGACATGACGGAGGAACCACAAACACACCTACTGATGCAGTACCTCCATATCATGGGAAATGGGTCCCACGTGATACATTGGCTGGCGCAGGCACTACAATCACACACGGCATGCACGCTCCAGCCACTGAGGGACAAATGGGCAGTTGACAGAGGGAGGGACTGGACAGACAAGGAATGGGTGCGGATCCTGGAAGGACCACGCAACATACCACGCAACTCGAGATTCAAAATCATACAATTCTACATCATGCATAGAGCTTACCTGTCCCCTGACAAAATTAACCGTTACTTTGCGCTGGATACATCCGGCTGTCCGCGCTGTTCGTTGCTGAATGCTGATCTTCTGCACATGCTGTGGGCATGCCTCAGGCTGCAGACGTATTGGCAGGACGTGACAACACTTCTAACGAAAGGTGTAGGGGCAGAGCTACGACATGCATGGGAGACTTGTGTGCTGGGGCTGTTCAAGAGGTCGAAACAGAATAAAGCTCATGCCAGGTTCTGGGATCTGGGATTGGTAGCCGCCAAAAGACTCATAACACGACATTGGAAGGACGCAAATCCTCCACAAATGAAACATTGGCGTGCCTCGTTCACCTATTGGGCAATAGCAGAAGGCACGATACTCCGCAGGGAGGAGACAGTGGGACTGCGAGCCACACCGATCGCGCAGATCTGGGACGACCTCCTCCAGGCCTTCGGCAGAGCAGGGAATAACATAGACATGGGAATCGCCCTGACACGTACACACAGTAGAAATATAGAGAGGCGACCCACCTGGGAAATAGAGAGACGCAGATGGGCAGAGACACGCAGAAAACATATAGCGAGAAGCACACACAAGACGCAAGGACGTCGCAAGACGCAAGGACATTGCCTGGCCCTGCCCTCCTCCCCCCCAGCCCCCCTCCCCACGGGAATGATCGCTCTCGCACCTAGCCGATGCGGGAATATGACTTCCCGACAACAGCCACACCCCACCACTCACCCACCAAGCAACGCACTCCAGTCCACAATTGCGAAACACCCACGGCACGCATAGACACGGTACCTGACTACGGGACTCTGATGACCAGAGTCGCAACGCAGTGCTCCCTTTCATTTGCGTTAGTTTTTGCCCCCTCCCTGATATTATTTACTTCCTCCCTTTGTTCGGAGGTTGGTTTTACAGACTGTTGCCCCCCAGTTGACAGCGCTGTAGTTTCAAGATTCGCGGGCACACTAATAGGAACATAGCGCACGGCAACACATACCAAACTACTCCGCTGACGTAAAAGAACTGACATGATACACTCTCAGATCGCAGCATCACCACATCGAACGAAGAGACTGGCCCACCCAAAGAGGTCTCCCGTTAGGAAAACATAAATCCGTGATACTGAGTGTGGAACCGAGGGGTGCACAGTGGGTAGCGAGCTACAGATTGCGCCCCGAACACCATGATAAACCGGGTACTCTGGTGAGATAGAAGACGCCATATGCAGTGATATGTTACGAGGAAATGCTAATTGATATAAATGTTGGTTTCTCACATTAATGCTAACGGCTCAGTTATGTGGCGATTGAAATCTTCAGAATGATTGCTGTTAATGTTCACACCTGTAATTCACATGCTAAACTGATTTATGTTTCCTCATTAAGAAATGCCTAAGTGATGTGACAATATATTGAACGATTAATAAACATATTTAAAAAAAAAAAATTATCCAAGCTTCATTGTAGGCTGCGTATATACCGGCGTATATGAAACGTTTTTGACGCTGTTTGCGAGGTCCCATTATGAAATCTCGCAAGTCAGCACCTTCTTTAAGTAAAGGTAAGAGTTGCTTAATTTCGGGTAGTGTGGATTTCTGTAGCCAATTGAGGCATAGTTTTCCTACACTGTATGTTGTCATTATCCCAGGATGTTGTCTCTGGGAATATCTTGGGTCTGGACTGTTCTGTTTGATCCCCTGTGTTTTGTTCAGGAATCTATCATGAAAGTTATTAGTGTCTGTGGGCCAGATCAACCATTTGTTCCAATCAGGAATAGTTCTGTTTTGTTGTAAAATATTGGACACGTCCGACCCCTCATCTGTAGTTTTATCAGGCATAGGCTTTGGTATAGAGGGTTGTTTAAATCTTTTATCTTGACTAGGCCAAGACAGGTTGTCTGTTGAATGGTGTCATTCAGGAACACTATTTGTTCTGAGATCATACAGGCTCTAAATAATGATTCTAAACCTTGTACCTGCCACTCTTTTGTACCCCAGATGGTTTTTGTCTCAATGTTATTTTTCCAAAATTCATAACCAAATGTAGACATTTTTTCATAAAATTTTTCAGAATAAATCAGTTTAGTATTTGTCAACATGTTTTTCATTCCTGTCTTATTTAACATTGTGAAATAAAACGTTTCTGGATTAGTGATATTAAACCCTGAGAAGTATGGGAATTTTTGATAAAATGTTTTTGAACTGCCTTTTGGTGGAGTTGGACAATGTTCCCACTGATTATAACTAAAAACATTTTTAGGATTAGCAGATTTATGCAGATAATGATGCCCAAAGTGATTGAAGCAATACATTTCTTCATAATTTTAAGAACCCTGTAAATAATCATGTTCTGTAAATTTTGCTGACATTTCTAAATCTGACATCATAATATTAATATTTTCAAAGTCCCAATCATCAGAGAAAGTACTAGGTTTTACAAAGTAACTTGAGGAGATCTTGAATTGATGTGGATATTTCAAGAGTTCAACCGGGCCATAGATTTTGTATTCAGTTTTGTCCCATGCTATACCTCCAGGTATAGAATTTGCTGTGATATTCACTGATGATAGTTCTCGTTTTTCGATGTGAGAAGATCTGTGTGGTTTCAGGACCAAGTTGATGTTCTGACTTGCTGTGTTCATTGTACTATATTTTCCATCAATAAATCTACCCAAACTTAAAACCAAGATGAGCCACAGAAGGAGGAAAAGTACGCCTAACACAATCCATAATTCAATCCATGGTGAAATCAGATATGTTTCTCCGAGTTGATGAAAGAGCTCTGTAATTTTCTTTTTGAAAGTTTTGTTTGCTGGCTTGTCTCCATGTTCAGTTGGAACATCAGAAAAATCATCGAAGTTGATAAAGTAGCCAGATGCAGTTTTGTCAATTGGTGGAAATGCTTCCGGATTTGTATTAATCTTTGTAGTTGCTTCTTCCTTTTTCATATTAGCATAGTCCGAGGCGACATCATTGTAGACAGGTGTTTCTAGATAAACTTTTGCAATTTGGGTTTCAAGAGGCACAAGTTCCATGGCTTTGTTGCATTGTCCCTTTTTATTCACTGCAGGTTTATCAAATGTGATTAGTCTCTCAGATTGAACCTCTTGGATTGTAGCAAGATTTGGTCTTCTGCTATTTCTTAGGAGTCCAATGGGCCTACTACTTATTATTGGTCACATGATTGTGGTTTTACCAGGTCGATTGATACAACTCAATTCTCCTTTTTACCAGCAAGTGGCGGTAGTACTACTGATCTTGTCCCGCTGACAGCTAAGACAGGTACTGCTTCTCTGTAAGAAGGCCCAAATTCTTTCTTCACCGCGATCTTTTCTCTGACCAGATCCCCTATCTTTGGAATCCAGACCGGTCTTGCTGGGACAGGTGGTTTTTCTTCAGTGGTCTTTGGCTTTAGATTTGTGTTACTTAGACTCCTTCTTGTTTCATTCAAGTCCTGTAAAACAGCCAAACGATCTTTGATATCAAAGGTTTTTTGTTTCACCACTGAAGTGTAACAATCAAGATCATGAATGATCATTCTTCTACCAAACAAAAGTTCGTAGAGAGTGATACCTCCTAGAGAATCTCTTGGTAGATTAAGAAGACTACGTTGGACACTAATTAGATGTTTGACCCACCCGTCACCCGAACCTAATACCCTTGCCGTTATAGATTACTTTATGTCACGGTTTTTTCTCTCCACTACCGCATTTCTCTCGGGATGGAATGGACTAGAATACCGCAATGCAATGCCCATACTGGCCATGGCCTCCTTGTAAGCCTGAGAGCTAAACGCAGGACCCTGGTCAGAATGTAGCATGATAAAGACTCGCAAATCTTTTATAACAGTTCTGGCGTCAGCCAAGCGTTGGGGCCACATCCAAATGAATCTCGTCTTAATATTTATGGGATCGCAATTGTCCGGTCGGACGCCTGCATGTAGATAGTCTGATGCTGTCTAACAGGGGTATCTGGGCTGGTATTAATGTGTTTGAGTCAGATATCTGGTCCGGTTCATAACTGCGATCTCTATTGCAGTCCTGACACTCCATTGCAAAGTTAAAAACTTGCACGCTCATTCCCGGCCACCAGTATCGTGATTGTAATTCTGTTAGAAATGTTAGGATCTCTTGGTGCCTCAGACCCAATCCCATGTGTGCTTCTTGAATCAAGAAGACTCTACGGTTCATGTTTGGAATGACTCTATTCCCCTCTCTAGGGATTTGAGCAAAAGGAACGGAGTTCGCATCAATTATGTAAGTATTGCCGAGTGGATAGTTTAGAGGTAACGCCTCATAATTGCCTTACATTGAGGCTTTTACTGCAAGCAGCGTTTCACCATCTATTTGTTTTGTAGAACGCTTTTTTGTAGCTACGGAAGCCGAGTGATCAGCTGCCGCTGTGGCTCTGTCAGCCAATGAATTCCCTGCAACATGAACGCTATCACGTTGAAGACTCTGCGTATGTATCTCTTGAGTCTTTTGTAGTTCTTTCTGCAAAATAACTACTTGTTTCCCACAGTTTTTTATGCTTTATTGTGGCACCTGTCTCAACTTTGTAAACTTTTTTTATCCAGGTCTGCATGGAATTATTGTAAGACTGGATGCACTAATGCGAATCGCACACTATCAGTGTGGGGAATTCGCGATCGCCATTTTCAAGCGCCATCTTTAGAGATCTTATTTCAGCTCGCTGACCTGTACAGTTTCTGAGTGATTCAGTTTTAGTGACCATCGGTCTAAATTTACCCAAGCGCCAGCGACCTTTAACCATCTCGCATGCTGCATTTTAATTTGTTTTTCCACAACGTAGTGTTGTGCAAATGTGTCTGTGTAGATAACACAGGTGTACTGTTCGAGAGGCAGAATTTCGATTGACAGAGGAAATTAATTTTCATATTCCAGATATTCTACTTATTTCATTTTCGAATCAAATGCGTGTTTCACGTCGTCTGTTGCTAGAGAATTTCCCCATTGTATCCATTTTGGATCTAGAGCTTTAGCATTTAGAATGCCTGGTCTTGTTACTGCCTCAAGGGCTGATACTTCTGTTAGTACAGAGATGCTCTTCCCTTGGGCCAGTGCTCTTTCTTTTGCTACAGCAGTTTGAACCGCAGTTAGAATTTTTTCTGTAGAACTGAATTTCATTTCAGCTTGTGTGTACAAGTCTGATTTGTAAGCTATTGGTATCGTTTCTCCTTCATTAGAGGTCAGGTATGTGAATCTGCATCTTCCTGGGATGACTCGGATTTCAAGGTTGCGTTCATTTGAGCATGTTTGCAGTTTTGTTTTAGTTAACATGTCTGTTTGTAATGATCGTAAAATTACTGTGTGTTTCTGAGTCCAATTAATTGGTTTAAAATCAAGTTTTATTAGTTTGTAGAGAGGTTTAACCCTCTCTGCATAATTTAGAATGTATGTTCTTCTGAAATTCAGAAAACCTAGAATTGATTGTAAGTTTTTCAGCGTTTTTGGTATCTTGGAGTACTGCAAACTTTTCTAAGAAGTTGTCTGCTAGGCTTTTGCCCTCACTTGATAATTCATATCCTAAAAATAGGACAGTGTGGTGGGCAATTCGTGACTTTTTAAAGTTACATTTGTACCCTTCAGATGCGAACCCAAGTATTATGGTGTTCACTCTTTTCAAGTGTGTCTCCAGGTCATCGTCTGTAAGATAGATGTCGTCGAAAGATAATGCCTCATCATCATATATCTGTAGTAACTCTGTTACCCTGGCTGAAAACAATCCTGGGCTGTTCTTGAATCCTGGTGGGAGACGACAAAATTGTTTTTAGGTCCCCATGCTGGTGAAAGCGGTCAAATATCTACTTTCAGGTGCTATGTTTTGACAGAAGAAACCATTTGAAATATCTAATGTCCTTTTATATTTTTTACGAACTATATTATTCATTAGTGCTGCACTGTGTGAGTTTTGTACTGCAAAAGTTTCACAGCAAGAGTTTAGGTGTCTGCAGTCCAAAACAAGACGATATGAATCATCTGGCTTGGAGACAGGAAACAAAGGATTGTTCATTTGTGAGGTGCATGTTTCAATCACCCCCTGATATTCAAGTTGATCTAAGATTTCTCTGACTCGTTTTTAGCTTCTTGCTTTACAGGATACTGCCTCTGTGCAGTAGGTTGATTTTCTAACTGGATTTTATGGTGAGGAGAATCCTCATCCCATCCTACATGATTTTTATATAATGCAGGGGCTTGGGCCACTGCCCATTTTCTAGCAAATGAGTATTTATTATGAACTGGAATGTGATTTGAGAAGGCAGGCATAATCATTTATTCACCATGTGGGCACTCCCTGACAAACTCTGGTGGCCAGTCTTTCTCTGCTAGAAGGATATCATAACCTTTAGATAGATTCTCCCAGAAGAGACCTTTTATTTTCCTAGTTCTATCTCCCTCTATACATAATGTTATTTCATATAGTTTATGGGGCACGCTAACTCTGGTATCTTCAGTTTCCACTTGAATATATTCATTTGTGTCCACTGTCTCCAGAATATTCATCAGGATCTTGCGAGCTATGGTCACTTCTGCTGCGCTGTCTAGCATTGTCTGGACCCACTCTCCGTTTTTCATTTGTGTCCTCAGAATTCTCTGCTTGTTTTTACTTTAATACTGGCTACCTTCTTTCTGGGAAATTGTAATTTTTTACTTTGATGAGCAGTTTGCTTGTCTTTGGACTTGAGGTGCTCTTCATTATGTTCTGACCATCCTCTTCTTTCCAATTTCTGTGAGGAAGTCTGAAAAGATCGAGAGGGACGTGAATCAATATCTTGATATCTGTCAGGTTTTCTCAAATTGTCCCTATTTCTAAGGTTGTATCTCTTTTCAGAGGGCTCCCTTTGGGGAGACTTGCCTCCTCCTTCTAGAGATCTATCCCTTCGTTGAGGAGACCTTCCTCTGGACTGAAACTGTTTTTCTCTGGGAGTGGTTTGTTTATTACCCTGCCACTTCTTCTTTTGAGAGATGAGATTATTTTTAATGAAAGTTTTTTCAGGATTTTCAGTTAGTTGGGGTTTTAGTGGTTTCCCACCCAAACTATCTCTACCTAGTTCTTCATAGGATTTTTCAATTATTCTGGCAAATTAAAGGTTGGTCTGCTATATCTGTTTCTTTCAATTTTTGGCGAATCGCCACAGATGCTGCTTCTCCTTTTATGTTGGCTAGTAATATAGCCGAGACCTGCTTAAAGTCTTTTATTCATTTTGAATCTATCTTAGTACGTCTGGTATAACCGCCATAGACAGAACACCATGTGTTTTTGTGTGGATAGAAGCAAAGACTGTGCCCCAAGTGTCACAGTCCTCCACATGTGGTGTGATCCCCATTGGGAGACAGATAAACAGAATTCTGTGTTTGTCATGAGGGGTAGTATCGGGAAATACTGCCTCTATTTGAGTAATTTTTTGAGCTAACCAGAATGGAATTTGTTCCCGTTTTGCGGGTACTTTACCAATACATGATTGTATATTCTGTGGTGTAATTTTATTTGTGTTCCCCTGTTGAGGGGTATTTTGTGGAATTCTAATTGCAGGTTGGACTGTTGAAGTCTGCATGACATATTGGACCGATTGTCTATTTATTTTAATTAGCTGTTTAAGTTGAACTAAAAGTTCTCTGTCTGACATTGTTTCAATGTCCGGATGTGGTGTGTAGCTGGCTAGAACCGGCCATGTGGCTCCTGGTCTACCTAGTGGACCGAGCCTGGTAATGTGATTTTGATGTTTTAGGGCGCCATTGAACCAGAGCAGGTGCTCTTGGTATGTTAGTGGAATTTCAACGTCCTCGAAAGGGGCGTATTCCGCTGGAGATTCCTCTATTTTGTAGTAGTGGAACTCGCGTGTCACAGCGTGTGCTGCTGGAAAATGTATCCAGGAATAGAATACCTCTGTCTGCCGATATTCATGGGCTTCTACCACAAATATGACTGTACCACCTCTTGCTGATACTCCATTTTCTATAAGTTTCATAGTTATAGTTTTTCTTATATTGGCCGGGATGATTATAGCATTCGGGTCGTCATTTTGGATAATTGTGTCATCCGCTAAGAGTTGAGCTGCCATAGCATCTCTTTCTTTGTCACTTTCCGGCATTTTTGCTGATAGAAAATTTGCAGAGCAAGTATCAAGGAAACAAAGATTACGTGCACAATATTTTGGAACACTGTATCCTTCAACGTTGACTAAACCAAAAACTAATACATAGGAATCTCTTCCTACTAAGTTCTGGTGGATATTAACTTTTCACCCACTCCAGGCGTCTATTGGAGTTTTTACAGGAAAAAGGGGTCTGTGTGAAAAGCACAACTGAGTTACTCTACTATCTTGCGTTAGATTATCGCCTTACCAAACGTTCGGCGCCATGTAGTGTAGTTCCTATATTCCCAATATGCTCTGCGCATTGGAATAACATAAACGATAGTTTAGACGTAGGACTAAGGTCGACTAGGTCTCTATTGAATATGTTAGACTTAATTATGAATGCCAGCAAGCTCAGAGGTCACTAGAAACTTTCTCGAGTGAACAGGAATGAGTTAACTTTCCTGAATAGACAAGAAGGGTGCCATGTAGTGTAGTTCCTATATGTAGTGTTGTTCCTATGTTCCAAATAGGCTCTGCACATTGGAATAACATAAACAATAGTTTAGACGTAGGACTGAGGTCGACTAGGTCTCTATTGAATATGTTAGACTTAAATATGAATGCCAGCTAGCTCAGAGGTCACTAGAAACTTTCTCGAGTGAACAGGAATGAGTTAACTTTTCTGAATAGACAAGAAGGGATTAGCTTCTGACAACCGCATAAACATGACAACTTTGCTCCCTCCAGAATAAGGAGTATATCTCCAGAGTCATATGAAAACAATAGATAGCTATTTCACTCAGTCAATCGTGCATGCTTAGTTTCACCAGAGTGCAGAGAAATAGAGAGACAGGCGTTTTCAATAAAAGTTGTTATTTATTGAGCAGTGTTCTTTCTCATGCAAGAGAAGTGAATTGCCACAATTATAATACTTGTCATAAAGTAAAGTGCGTACAATAAAAGGAGTATTATGAAATAATACTGTGAAAGCATTTATATGGTTTCTGAGACATATGATACTTAAAACGGATAAAATATATACAATACATACAATGATAAAAGATGACTAAACGTACTCAACTGGTGCTTCTAAAATACGCCTACCCCGGTGTACCTAACCTAAGTCTAGTATGAGGGAAAGAGTAAGTGAGCTGCAGTTAAGTTAATTTTGCCAAGAATCTTGAATCAAGAATTCTTTAAGGATCTAATCAGCTCCGTACCTTGGTTTTAGAACGAAGGAGGTCTTGTATCTCTTTCTCAGGACTCGATCTCCCAGCAACCCGCAAGGGTGACTGGAAACACTGGAGCTGGTTTTCTTGGCAGGAGAAAAGACAGCGTCTCTCTCAGTGCATCAAATGGGAGGGTCGGCTTCCTTTGGCACTCGCATCAGCTGGGCTTTGGGTAAGTAGATAGCCGCTCTGCTCCAAACCACTGTGTGTTGCTTAACCCCTTCGATGCTGATGACGAGCTCAGCTCGTCATCAGCCACGGTGGCCGTGTGCGGATGACGAGCTGAGCACGTCATCTAACGCGGCTTTTAGAAAAAAGACGCATAGCGGAAAAATAACCGCCGCAGCGATGCGGTTAAGGCAAATGCTGGTATATTTATACCTGGAAGTTGCCGAGTTTGACGTAAGGTTGGACATAAGACGTCACTAAGAACGGTCACTAAGAACTGGCAGTTCTTTCAGGACTCTCAAAAGTTCTAGGACAAATCAAAACACAAGCAGGGGGAATTCCCGGGCTGCTGGAGGCTTGGTTTGTTTAAAGAATGCGTTGTACTTTCTAGGAGTCTAGGGAAGTAGCCTTGCCGTATTTCGACTGCATTGGCTATGACTAAATATGGATATGATTCTTATGCCTCTATAAGGATATGATTTGTTATAACCACAAAAGGGCATGAATCGGGAATATTTAATTAGGGTGCTAGATACGTTCACAACATTACACTTCCTTAATTTTCCAAGAAAGCACAAGAATATATCTTCACATTACCGTACATTGAAAATGTCTTAAAGTATGTGCTTGCAACAAAGTGTAAACTGATCAGTGGCCTGTTCGCTCACACTACAGATTTTACCTTTATTCTCCTTGCCTGTGACCAGAGGATGTCTGTTATAAGAAGGTGTTTGATAAAGCCTTGCAGCTTGCCTCTAGAGCATGCACCCTGCCTACACTTGAACTCATATAGAAACACTTTGGCAGCTACCCCTTAGTAACTCTACCCCAAACCCCAAAGCTGACCCTGGTGGAAAGTGCCTTATTTCGAGGATAGATCCCCTCAAGATTCTGAACACTGAAAAAGACAATCTTGTTATGAGACAATCTTGTCATGATGGCTTCAAACTCAAATCTTTATTTTTTAGGTCACCTGCACTAACTTGAGAGACTCTTTTTTGCCAAGGAACTGCTGTAAAGAATATTTCAACAGACAAGAGATCAGCCAATTACCCACAGGATCTGCATACAGACGATTGCTTACAAAGGGCATGTCCTGATAATTAACATGCAGCAAAAAGTCTAATGTCGTCAAAACGGGGACAGCCTTTGGAATTCCGTTTAGACAGCACTAGGACCAGCTAATTTATTTTGTTAATCATCGCTTTCAACAGTGTAAATATATTTTTAGCTCAGGCAGAATATTAACTTTTATTTAGTGCTATTTTGTGGTGTTACAATGCCTATAGGCTCCTCATCTATAATGAGCAACTAGATAAAACCTTTACTGTCCAATCTCATCACCTCCAAAACAATCAAGACACAAATAGGATGTTTTGACACTTAAAACAATGCATCATTTTTCAGGGCATTGAACAATGTTGATAAACCTGCTGTTATTCAATTAAGAATTGCCAAGTAACCACTGACTCCATCACGACATAAAAAAACAGTAATGGGAGGTTATTATAAAGACAGTGTGTGGTGATCTCAACAAAAACAGTCTAGGGCCATCTCAGAATCACTTTTCCTGAATATCTTAGTTCTTTGGCAATGGGCAGTAGATAGTGGCTAGTTAGATTCCTATTTGATGCTTGGGAAAAGTCTGCGTCAGACCAATGGACTCTTTAGAGAGTAGATCTACATGATTCAAACTAGCCCTCTTCCAAGTTCCGGGGGTACATTTTATGTTTTTTTCCAAGCATATTGTGGCAATTTTAACTGGTATACATTTTCTTCTAAAGGAGAAGATTTTACAAGTCCCCACAAGGGATAAACGCTTGAGTGTTTATCTGGAGAAAGAATGTGTCCGAAAAGACCACTCAAGCCATGTAAACACCCTCCCAAAAATATCTGCCAAGTCCAGAAAATCTTCAACCAAACTAGTCATCATATAAAAAGTCATTGGGTTAGACGTATTGGATTATTAATCTATGGTCTTCCAAATATCTGCTCTATTTCATTAGGCTGTGCAGGTGAAATGCAGGACGCTGTTAGGAGTTGCACCAGGAGTCGGTCCAGTTATAACTGCCCTTAGAGACTAAGTTCCTCAAGCACGTCCAAGTTTTGTGAAGTGCTTAATGTAAGTTTTTCTTCGGGGACTGGAATAGATAGCCGTCAAAAGTATCCTCTGCTTAGCTTCAAAGAGCAGCAACACAAAGCAGTGGAACGTGCAAACCCAAGAAAAGACGGTCCGTCTTCAGATAATCGGTTCACAAAATTCAAGAAAGGAGGACAGGGAAATGTAAAGGCCGCTATTCAAAAGATTCATGGAGGATGTGAAAATTATGTGTTCGCGTTATATTCGTTCATGTGTTAGTAACTGATGTTTGTCCTCTGGTCTATGTAAGTTCATGACTGATGACGGCGTTCCTCACGCCATGATGTAATGGGTCATGTGACCCCTGGTTAATAAAAGTTATGGGAAGTGCTCACGTCGGAATTCGGCGACAGAAGCGGAGACCATTAAACACACCATCTGGCTACTGTGTTTTTTGCCCTGCACGTAGGCCCCAAATATAACAGCCAGTGTTGAGTACCTGTTTTGTGGGGGCTGACCAGTCACCCAACACAACATTTTGCGCCGAGGGTGGAGTGCCCTCGCCTCCCGGAGTAGCGGCCGCGAGTGTATTGCGCTACTTGCAGCGCTCGTGCCCCAGAAACCTGTGCCGATGCCCATCTGATGCCTGGAGGAGTGTTCCCAGCCAGAGCACCGTAACATGTGGGACCCAGCGTGGCCCGTTGATGTGAGGCTGCCCGCCGCGTTTGCCTGGGCCGCGGCTCATGTGGGGCCCGAAGAGACCTGTCTCGCCACCTGGCACTGCCCCGCCTGCCTGCTGGTGTGCATGCGGCAGAGAGGAGTCGTGGAGGTGTGCCGCTGAACGCCTGGGTGAAGTGAGTGTGTGGCGCGCTCCCGATTTTAGCCGGCGTTTCGGCCGGTGCATGCGGCACGGTGCACCCGCAGTTGGGGAGCATGTGGCCCGCTCCAGTCCCTGGCTGGCGGGGAGATTGCGGGAAAGGGAGAGGAGGCCTGAACACGACGGTGAGTACGGCAAATACATCCGCCGAGCTGCGGAAGCCACCGGGTGTGAAGCCCCGCCCATCAGAATACCTTCAGCTAGCAACATCTGTGATCGGGGAACTATCCACAGTGGGGCACCTCACAGATGACATCACTGCACGTTCGCAGGAAGACGCCTGTCATGAAGGGAAGCACACCATTCCTCGGTAGGACACAAAGTGGGGAAACACACAAAACAGGACAGGCTACCTCAAAGCACCTGACAAGTAGTTCATGGCGGAAGGCCGAATGCAAACAAAAAGGGAGAGAAAAAGCTCATCAGTGCCACCCCTGCGCATAGTTGCTAAGAAGAAAGTTCACCAAGTAGCCGCACTGCTCCACCAAAGCATAGGGTGAAGACATAATCAGGGTGCCCTGATTGCAAACCATGTCGCAAATACCTCCCATTGAGCCGTTTGTAGTATAAGGATCGCCATCTTCCCTTGCCCCCAAATGGAAAGATTGGGTAGACCATGTACAGACCTTCTTCAAAGCCACCAAAGCGCACAAAGAACAGAAGAGAGAAATTATATTGCACCTATGGGGGAAGGACATACATAATATAAGACACTAGTGAAAGCTACTCCCAAGAACCACCATGCCTTAATCGATGCACTCAATGGGTACTTCAAGCCCATGGTCAACCAGGACTATGGGAGATTCATCTTCAGACAAGCCCGACAACTTCCAGAGGAATTGCTAGACACATACCATGCACGGCTGAAGAACCTAGTCTCAACGTGTGGCTTCCAGGACGTGACAGAATAGATATGAGGGCAGATAATACACCGGTGTGCCTCTGCAAAACTTCGGGAATGCATCCTAGAGTAGTCTGGCAAACCTCTCGCTGAGATCCTAGCACTAGGACACACCAAGAAGCTGTCCAAAGCCTGCGCAGTTCATATGGAGGTGGCCCTCCAAGTCCCTGTGAAAATGAAGCCAGTCAAGGCCGTAACCACCAAGCCCGCAACATGATGGAACAAGAAAGGAACCCGGACGGCCATGGGAGCAATGAACAGAACATGCAGATACTGTGGCGGACCACCACATCAGCCAGCAGAATGTCCAGCCAAAGGGAAAAGGTCCTCAGGGTGTGGACATTTTAATCACTTTGAGAAGGTGTGCAGGGCCAAGAAATACTGCAAACCACAGCAGATGGTCAACGGGGTGCCTGAGGGAGACAAAACACCAAGCGACATGGACGATGATGAGGAGGAAGAGCGGGTAGTCCACAAGGTGCACATGATTGGCACTGCATCCCGCAAAGCGCGACACCTGCCCCAATGCAACATCGGGGTAGGGAGTCAAGAAGTTATGGGGGTGGTTGATACTGGGGCCACCATCAACGTTATGGCTGCTGCCCTGTACCAAACAATGCTCCCACACCCCTGCTACAGACGTCAGCTATCACACTATTTGCTATGGGCAGGATACCCCTCTGAAAGTCCTGGGACGTTTTAAAACATCAGTAACTCATGGAGAACGGACTGTCAACACTAATATATAAATCACCGAAGATGGTCAAGGCATGCTTCTGGGGTGTCGCGTTGCAGAAGACATTGGGATAGTGACCTTTGCTTTCACTGTACATCATGAGTCAATATAACATCTACTCGAGGAATTCACTGAAGAATTTGAAGGTATTGGAAAGTTTAAAGGGAAGGAGGTCCATCGACACATTGACCCCATGGTCCATACCGTTGCGCTACGACATTGATGCATAGCATTCCACTTGAGACCATAGCATGAGCAAGATCTGAAGAAACTGGAGGCCGCTGGGATTATAGAGAAGGTCACCGGTCCCACGCCATGGGTGTCACCCATAGTGGTCACACGGAAACTGAAGCAGCCTAGTGCAGTGAGAATATGTGTTGACATGCACCTACCAAATGCTACCATCAAGCGCCAGCGTCACATTACCCCTACTATCGATGATCTAATAAGAGAGATGGCTGGAGCCTGCTAGTTCTCCAAACTCGACTTACAGTCAGGATACCACCAACTGGTCCTGGATGAGACGTCACGAAACATAACCACATTCTCAACTCATGGGGGTTGTGACGTTACAAGCTTCTGAGTTTTGGAGTATCCAGCGCTGCGGAGGTGCTCCAGAACGTCATACAAGAACTGATCACAGATATCTGGGGGGTAATTAATGTAAGTGACAACATCATGGTTCACGCCAAATCGTTACAGGAACACACTGCTCATCTCATGCAGGTATTGCGACGGCTGCGAGACGCTGGCCTCATGCTGCATAGGGAGAAATGCGAATTCCTAAAGAAGAAGCTTCAGTTTTTCAGTTACACCTTCTCCAAGGAGGGTGTCAACCAGGATCCCAAAAAAATGCGGGACATCAAAAATGCCATTGCCCCTGCCAGCGTGACAGAAGTCCGCAGTTTTTTGGGCATGATCAACTATTGCGGCAGGATCATCAAGGACCTTACCACCCTCACACTACCATTGCGAGAATTGACCAAGGACTCCATTCCATGGAAGTCAGGTCTGCTTCAAGAGAAGGCCTTCCACGACATCAAGAACGACCTCTTGGAGGCAACTACTCTGGTGTTCTTTGACCCCGAGCGAATGACCCAAATTGCTGTTGTTGCAGGCCCGCTAGGTCTAGGAACTGTGCTCTTACAGAAACAACATCAGGAGGAAGATTGGGCCCCGGTGGCGTTTGCAAGCAGGTCACTCAAGGAGACTGAACAGCGTTATTCTCAGATAGAGAAGGAGGTTATTGCCATCCATTGGGGATGTCACCATTTCCACTTATATGTTTATGGGAAACCGTTTGTGATCATGATCGATCACAAACCTCTGGCAGCTCTGTTCGCAGGTACATCCACGAAACCTCCAACAAGAATTGAAAAAGTGGATGCTCCAACTCCAAAACTATATTTGCAGAGTGGAATACCAACCAGGTTCCCGCAATCCGGCGCACTACCTGTCCCGGCATCCCAGAGCAGCTACTGAGAAGGAAATGGAGGACGCTGCTGACACCGAAGAATATGAAAAATGCATTACAACTTGGTCCTGTCCACTTCCCCGTCCATGAAAGATCTGGCTGAAGCTACAGCCAAAGATGAGGGCCTCCAGGGGGCAAAGCGGATTTTAAAAAATGGAAATTGGCACAAGGCCAAAGAAGAATGGAAAATTCTGACAATTTCTGCTCAACGGATCATGGAAAACTTACAGCACGTGAAGGATGAACTCACTAAAGACCCAACAGGTTGTTTGCTAAGGGGGCATCTTTTAGTGATCCCCACGTCATTAATGGACCGATGCGTACAATTGGGCCATGTGTGGCACTAAGGCATGGTAAAGACAAAGGCACGACTCCGCACCAAGGTGTGGTTCCCCCTCAAGGACCATTTGGTGGAGAATGCTGTTCGCTCCTGTTCAGCATGTCAAGTAACTGGAGATTTGCCTCATCCTGCCCCTGTTATCACTGAGCCTAGACCACAGTCTGGTCATGTGCCAGCATGGATTTTGGCAGTCTGCCTGACGGCCGGCACACATTGGTGGTAATCGTTGACTATTCCAAATATCCGCAAGTGGAAATCGTAACATCGCCCAATGCTGTTGAGATAAAACCCAAGATAGAAGAGAACATGGCCACCCATGGATTGATACATGAGTTGCGCACTGACAATGGGCCCCCGTTCCAGGGACCAGAGCTGGCCACTTACCTCACTGCACTTGGCATACAACACCGCCGAATCACGTCTCATTGGCCTCAAGCCAATGGTGAGGTGGAACGTTTCATGAGGACTCTCAACAAGGTCATCCGTATTGCACATGACAAGAAACAATTGATAGAACTGGCAATCTATATGTTCCTTTGCTGCTACCGGCAAACACCCCACACAACCACTGGGGTAGCTCCCGCACACTTACTGACTGATGGGGCGAGTGGTTACTGATTCAATCCCTCACCATCCCGAATGGCAGCCAAAAGGCCCTGATAATTCGCTGATTGATACTCGTCGGAGGAAGGCCCATGAACAGGCAAGCCATTGACGGAAAGCGCAGGAGAGTCGGTCAAGGAAGGGGACTTAATGCTGCTGAAGAATCGCTATTATACCGGCAAGTTCCAACTGCCGTATGAAAAGACACCATGGACTGTGGTGAACATCAAAGGGACCAGAATCATCGTCACCAGAGGACGGGAGACAGTGACCTGTAACGTGTCTCATTTCAAGAAATTTCACCCGGAAGCGTCAACATCACTCTCCCCCACATCAGAAACTGAAGTCAGTGACTGTGAGGCCATGGACCACCGCCCAGCGGCGAAAGCGTGTGGCCCCGGGAATCTGGATGACTCCCGGGTTGAAGACACCTGCGGCGCGGAGAGTGCGAGCTCTTCGGCTCAGTTGGAGGACAGCCGCTGTGAGATGGATCCGGAAAGTAGCCCCGTCCCTTCCTCTGGGCGAGGTCTATCTCAGTACCAGCTGCGAAGAAATCCTGAACCGTCGTCCAGGCTGTGGGACTATATCAAGTAAGACTGTTCTATGTATGTAATGATAT
This sequence comes from Lissotriton vulgaris, assembly GCF_964263255.1. NCBI lineage: Eukaryota > Metazoa > Chordata > Amphibia > Caudata > Salamandridae > Lissotriton > Lissotriton vulgaris. The sequence goes on along the minus strand of NC_141699.1, from coordinate 52,258,171 downwards.
TGTCATATACTGATCAGAATGTAACTAACCTCCGAAAGCCGGATACAGCAGGAGCGATGTATGATGCTTGTTTCCTTTCTCCCTTGATATGATACACTTCTTGCGAGAATTGCATAAAACCCAACAAGTGTAACACAGACAAGGGAAGGGGGAAAAGTGGAGAAATAAACCATAAAGTAGATGCAGTGGAAATCAGCAGGTCTGAGGGTATGGACAGCAAGAAGCCTCTTATCTACCCAGGAACCCTGCAAGAACAAGAAAACAGATCACACACACTCTTGCTTTCAATCGTTATATACTAATCATTATGTGTGGATAACAGCACTTACTTTCCAACACTGCAGCTGTTGCTCATAAGATAAATCCACCAAATGAAAAAAAAAATAAAGAATACTAATTCTACCTCCAGAAGTAGTTCATGATTACTGAAAGAAGAGATTATGGCCACAATGTCTTACGAAGTACTTATCTGAGCCCCATGGGTCAAGCTGTATGGCAGCAGCAAGTAACGTCCTGAATATAATTGACCTTTTCTCTTCTTCTTGTTGAACAAACAGTGTTCTCCGTGAACACTCGTAAAAGAGGCTCCACACTCCTAACTAATCCCGCGTGGCATGCGCGATTCTAGCTACTAATTACGGGTCCCGTTTTGGCGTCTCCGTATTCCACAGTTCAAGTAACCAATTTAAGTTTAAATGATCCCGCGCGGCATGCGTGTTTCAAAAAGTTACTTTCCAAGTACCAAAAGGCACCCCTTATGCCTCTAAACCACTGCGGTCTGCGTGTTTTCAAACACACCCGTAACAAACAACAAATGTCTCCTGTGCTCGGAGGGCTTCTGTCTTCCTACTCGGGAAACGTGACCAAATCCAGCGCGGCAAGCGCTCCAAAAACAGAAGGAGAGTTGTCTCCAATTATCCAAGGTTTCATGTAATCAAGTCTCTGCCAAAGTCCGTAAAGTATCAGGTGACAAGCACCCGTTGAAAAGCAGACAGCGTTTTTAAAGGATAGAAGGAGAAGACAGAGTGTCTGTACTGGCCCTAGGTGTTCTGGGACATGTAGTCAATCATGCATACCCCACACATACAAGGCAGAACGTGACAGATATGTTGCTAAATCATTGGGTCCCCAGTGGCTCAGAGTTGCTTCCTGGAAGGTTGTTGACTTGTTATTATTGAGGTTTTATCGCTATACTCTTTTGATCCTTGTTAGGGAGGAATGTAATGTCGTGACTGATGACGGCGTTCGTCACGCCATGACGTAATGGGTCATGTGACCCCTGGTTAATAAAAGTTATGGGACGTGCTCAGATCGGCAGTCGGCGATAGAGGCAGAGACCCTTAAACACACCATCTGGCTACTGTGTTCATTGCCCTGCACGTAGGCCCAAAATATAAGAGCCAGTTTTGAGTACCTGTCATGTCGGGGCTGACCAGCCACCCGACACAACAGTCTACACAGTTACCATCTTCATGAAAAGTAACAGACCTGCCTACCAATAACGATCATACCCCAACTGGCTGTGGAGACCTCGTCGATATGTAAACACTGACCTAGACAGTGTGTGTGTGCCCAAATTTGACACCGTTCAGAACGGGCATAATGGACCTGGCAGTAAAATGTGTGCAGCTGGAAGCGTCACATGAGGCCCCGCAGATGCCACCCGGTTCTTAGTGGGATAAGGATGGAGATGAGAAGAGGAGGGCGGTGAAAGGGAGAATTACAACAAGCATTGGCCGTGCGGCTATAAAAGTAAAGGTGCGCGGCCACGAAATAAAAAAAACAAAAAAACACAAGTGATGATGCGCGTGGTGTGCACGCGCGTCACCCCAAATGCTCCTTTGTGGTGATCAGCTTGCAATAACGCGCATGCGGGCGTGTGCTCTTGTGCGCATTCTAGCAAGCTGATCACCGCAAAGTAGCATTTCTAAAAGCCCTACTAAAGATCTCGGCCGAGGACAGCGCATGTGCTGGATCAGGCCGAGACCTAAAAACAGATGAGGAGGTGAAAAAGTGTCTGTGATGCGACGTTGTGGTATTTGAAAGGAATAGAGCATTTTGGCATAGTCTCCTCTGCGCTATGAGTGTTGGTACGCATATGAGTTTCAGCTGATGTCTGTCTTGGCAGCGTTTATGTTTCAGCTGATGCAATGTTTACTAGCATCACCGCGCATGGTCACGCAAAGGAGCCATCTTAATACATTGAGAAACTGCAAGTTTGATTTCAAGAAGCTCCCTATTATGCATCGTAACGCACTTGCGCCATCTTGTGGTATTGTGAAATATTGTTTTTATTTATTTATTTATTTATTTATGGAATTTTTAATGCGCACTACTACCCTGAGGTGTCTAGGCGCAATGAGCTACTCCAAGATACAGTGGTCAGGACACGATATTATAAGAAAGAAGCTATAAGCTCTTTTTGCCAGATGGTTAATATTAATAATATTATTGATTGAAGAGCCAGGTCTTCAGAGCCTTGCGGAAGCTAATCAGGGTTGGCGCAGTTTTAATGTCTAAGGGGAGTGAGTTCCACAAGAATGGAGTTGCTACCAAAAATCGTCTGTCACCCCATGTTGCCGTTCTTGTGCGGGGTACAGACAGTTGATAGCTTGCTGCTGATCGTAGGTTTTTTTTTAGGAATGTACACCTGAAATGCCTCCTTTAGGAACTTCGGTCCAGTCTGATGGATGGCCTTATAGGCAATGCACAAAGCTTTGAATTTGATCCTGCTCTCCACTCTTAGCCAGTGGAGCTGACGTATGGCTGCCGAAGTGGAGTGGCGTCTGGGTATGTTGAGCAGTATCCGTGCTGCCATATTTTGGACAGATTGAAGCTTGTTCAGGATGCATTTATGCGTGTTGAAAAAGAGAGCATTTCCATAATCAAGCTTGGAAAACACTAAGGTAGTAATCAGTGTTTTTCCTGCTGATGCTGGTAAATACGGCAGAAGTTTTTTTATCTTTTTCAGCATGAAGAACGCCGCAGAGACCACCTTGTTAACATGATATCCAAAGGATAACTTGCTATCAAAAATCACTCCTAAATTCCTGACCTTGGTGGCTGGAACCGGAGGAGGGCCCATCTGACTGGGCCACCATGTCGGGGACCACTCTGGAGAGATATTACCAAAGGTCATCACCTCCGTTTTCTCCGCATTAAGCTTCAAACAGTTCCTGTGCATCCATGATTGTATGTCCAGTAACCCCTCCTGAAGCTTAGCTGCTACCACTGGGCCGTTCTTATGCACCGCCAGCACAAGCTGGGTGTCATCTGCGTAGGTGGTTAAACGCATCCCATAAGATTTGATGACCCTCGCCAAGTCCGCGACATAAATGTTGAAAAGCGTCGGACTTAACGAGGATCCTTGAGGGACCCCGCAAGGCAGTTCAGACGTCGGTGAGTAATGATTACCCAGTTTGACTGCCTGCTTACGGTCAGCTAAGAAAGAAACTATGAGTTCTTTTGCCAGATGGTTAATCCCGAGGGCTGCGACACGGTCGACCAAGATGACATGGTCGACCGTGTCAAAGGCCGCCGATAGGTCCAACAAAATAAGCACTGCCGCTCCTCCCGAGTCCATAATATGTCTGATTTCATCGGAGGCCTTTATCAGCGCTGTCTCGGTTCCGTGTCCTTTCCGGAACCCGAACTGAGTGTCATCCAAGAGTCCATTTTGCTCAATAAACTCTGACAGCTGTTGGTTCATAATGGCCTCTACGATTTTAGCCGGGAAGGGAAGGCAGGCAATAGGCTGGCCATAACGGTGGGGTCTAGGGAAGGCTTCTTGAGCAGAGGTTTGACGATAGCCTTCTTCCAAATCTCAGGGTAGACACCAGTTTTGAAGATGGAGTTACAGATATCGGTGAGTGGCTGGGTGATGGTGTTATGTAGTTGGTTCATTATGAGAGGAGGACATGGATCAAGCGGAGATCCGGATTTGATCTTAGCAACAAGCATGCAGACCTGATCTTCAGTGACTGACCGAAACTGAGCGAAGAGAGGGTGAGTGGGCGCAGGATGGATGGATAGGTCCATGGATCCTCCCACTGGTTCTTTGGAGAATGCAGAGTAGATATCCATCACCTTAGAGGTGAAGAATGTAGCCAGTGAGCTACAGAATTCCTGCGAATTCTCAGTTGTAGGTCCAGTTGGAGGATTAGAAAGAGAGCTCACCACTTGAAAAAGCATTCTGGCTGAGTTCTGTGCTTGCTCAATTTGGCCAGTGAAAAAAATATTCTTTTGCGTAATGAGAGCTTTCTTATATATTGCCAGTGCAGTTTTATAGACTTGCGTAGCGGGGGGGCTGTAATGCTTTCTCCAGCGCCTTTCTAAGTTTCTGCAATACTGACGTTGGAGTCGCAGCTCCTCTGTATTCCACTGGGCAGATGGAGTGGCTCTATTTGGACGATAACATTTTTCAGGTGCAACTTGATTAGCTGCCTTCAGGATCCAATCTTGAAAATTAGTGGACATGGTTTCAGGATCACATGATCTTTCTGGGGCTGATGTCATAAGGAGATTAGTGAGGTGTGGAATGTCTGCATTTTTCCACCTCCGCGTCCCCACTGACGACCGGATTTTGGTCTGAGAGGGTTTGGAGGGTGACAGTCTAATCCTAAAAATAATAGCTTGGTGGTCAGACCAAACCAGAGGTAGCACCGCTGACAGATCAATGGCCGGGTTATTTGTGAACAGGCCATCCAGTGTGTGCCCGGCCTCATGCGTGGGGCCCCTCACCAATTGCTGCAGCCCTATTGCCTGCATATCAGTGATGAGTTGGGCTGTGTCTTTATTGGCAAGGTTTTCAAGCGGGAAGTTAAAATCCCCTAGAATCGTATAGTCCGAGGATCCTATTACTAGTTCGGTTATTTCTGTAAGTTCAGCTAAGAATTTGGTGCGGGAACCCGGTGGCCTGTACAGAAGTATCCCTTTGAAAGCTTGCCTCTGCGTAAGATTGATAACAAACGCAAAAGCTTCGCAGGTGGTGCTTTGAATGGGAAACATCCTTAACAACGAAGTATTAATTACGACTTACCTGAGCAACGAAGTCCGAACCACGACAAATCCTGAACAACGAAGTTCTAAACCACGAAGTCCTAAACCACGACTTTTCCTGGACTGCAATGTAAAACTATGCTTGGCATCTCTCCGCCTGCTCACGTCACTTATCTCCGCCCCCACCCCTTAAATAAACTTGGAAACAGAAGAGAGGCAAACTGGATGGCTGCCAATCACCACTGAAGAGCCAAAATGCAACGCAATGAGCACAATGTTAAAGAAAACAGCTGTAGAATGACAAAAACAAGTGAACACCACTGTTCCGGAAGATGTTTCCTCCAATAATCTTTGCTGCGACTACATCCAATCAGCTTTGAGGAGTGATAGTCATCCAATGTGCACAACAATTAGCCGTTTCCTATTGGTCACAATTTTTTTCTCAGGGGCTAGATCACAGTGAGACGCCTACTCAAAATATTAAGAAAATGTTTTAATCGGTTCCTGGGTACATGCTGTGTGCCCAGCTGGCATGCTCTGTTGTTAGTTCACGGCACACTAGGGTGCGTGATTCTCCATGCCTCAGATTTTGACGAGATAGCGTGCAATTCTTCTTGAATTAGGCTATGCACGTCCCCCACCCCCAACATGACACTTGAATGGAAGTATCAGGCTGACGGGCTCAGAGGAAGGTTGGGAAATAGCCAGCCTTAATAATGCAAGCATGCAAACACCACGAGTCTCTCTCCTTCCCATCCATGTTGTCAGGTAGGTGATTTACATTTTACATAGAAGTGATTTAATTATTATTTATTTTATTCTTTTGTAAAATAATTAAATCAGAGTCAACATTTTGTAAAAAAAATATTTCCAATAATGAAATGATATGAAATTATTATCAAAAATATGCTTAATCGATATTGTTTAATGTTTCTTTTTTCTATACATTCACATTTTTAAGCATAATATCAATTTTAACAATTTACAATCATTTGTAATTCGTCAGGTTTTATAAAATATAACTATAAATCAAAATATAAGCTGAATAAATTAAAAATAAAATAGGTAATGAGCAATGTTAAAATAGAAGAAGTATTGTTATTACAATAGTGCCATCTAATGGCCAGTCACAAAGTGTTTTTTTTTCGTGGTTTAGGAAGTCGTTCTAAAAAACAGTAGTGGTTTAGCATAGCTCGTTGTTCAGCTTTCGTGGTTTAGAAAGTCGTGGTTTAGGAAGTAGTTATTTAGTCATACATTCGCTTTGAATAGGCTCGAATTTTGCACGATAAGTGTCCTTATGAATTACGGCTAAACCTCCGCCTCGCCCAGAAATTCTGTCTTGTCTGGCCACACAGTAGCCTTCAGGGGTGGCCAGAACAAAGTCAGGGCCCGAAGCCTCATCTCCCCAGGATTCCGTAACAAAGAGAATATCTAGATTCTGGTTGAGAATACACTCCCTAATATCCAAGCTGTGTTGGGGGAGGGAACGTGCGTTAATCAGTGCTGCTCTATAATACTGATCAACTGTGAGCAGGGCACTGGTAATTTCTGGTGAGTACAATGTGGTAGTGGTTGCGGACATAGGAGGTGGAAGGGTATAAGCGCAGCCTACACATGAAATGGGCGTAGATGGCAAATGCTGAAAAGGTGGTAATATTTGGCATGACCTATCCAAACCTGGGTTCAGCTCTCTCAGCTGTGCGGAGGTGTAGCGTAGGGTAGGTGTGGAGTCGTGGATGGCTACCAGGGCAGGGGTGGTGGCCCTGGGCCCGGATCTGGCTCGGACGGGCACAGACGGGCTTGTCTTAGGCGCGTCTTCGGCGCGCGCCCGCTGCGCTCGTCCGCTGCGCATCCTAGCCTAGCCTAACCTTTTGGGTTTTTTCATTTTCTTTTCTCAACATTGTTTGGCAAAACAGACTTTGACATCTGTTTGCTACTTCATCAAGCTTATTGAACGAAATTGGCACATCAGGGCTTGAGGGACAGTTTTGACAGTTAGTTATATTTAAAAAAAACTATATATGTGACAACATATCAGGTCACAGTTTAAACAGTTATTAACACACTTTTAATTTGCATTGTAACCTCTTCTTTGTTGATATTATAAGTGGCAGAGTTTTTCATATCTATATGGTGATGTGAGTAATGCAAGATTTATTTACTGTGATATTTACTGCAGGAAATAGTGATTTCACTGACTATGGTACTGACCTTTAATAATTTTGAGGGCGATTCACTCAAAATAAAGGGGCTTACTCCATTAAAAAAAATATAATAATAATAGTAATTATATTAGTGATTTAATTCTTATAGGGCATTACAATTTCCTTAGAGTCATTTTGTTAATATTGTTGTGATACGTAAAAAGAAAATGCAGAATGTGACACAGCCAGAGCCTACTATTAAGTGGCAAAAGTGGAAAACAAATGTGTGAACTATGCAAGAGTATGTGGGACAAACTTAATTGCAGAGCGAAAACATTCATTACTTCTTCACTGTCTTGGAGGAGAAAATCAGGAAGTTCTTGAACATTTACCAGAGATTAGTGATTCCTATAAGAGGACTTTGAGCGAATGTGAGTTTTGTTTTCTTCAACTGGATCGACACTATCTACCTTGTTTAAGGACTATTATGGAGAGGTATCATTTTGGTTTGCGTGAACAAAAAAGGATGAGTCTGTAGAAGAATCTGTCACAAGATTAAGAACGCTTGCTGCCTCATGCAATTTCAGTGGTGCAGTGAAGGGAAGAATTAGAGATCAGTTTGTATAAAAATATGCTCATGATAAAATTATGGAAGAACTGTGGTTGAAGAATGAGCCTTCCTTATATGAGGTTTTGACTACTGCTAAGATGAAATGTGTTGGTGAGTTAAGCTCTGTAAGAAACAAATCTAATTTTATGAGTAATAGTGTTGAAGAAGTAGTGTGTCAAGTTAAACATTAACCCTCAAATGAGGGAGACAGGGATGGAGAGAAATCTTCTTGTGTTGCTAAAGGTGTCTCTTCACTAGACAACAGATCTGTCTGTTTTAGATGTGGGAGAACAGTTAACAGAGCGAATGCTTCATTCTGCCCAGCTTTGCATTTCAGTTGCATTGCATGTTGAAGAAAGGGTTATTTTGCCAAGTTTTGCAAAAGGAAGGTAAAAAGGAAGGAACAGTCTCAAAACAAGGTACAACCACAGGTAAAAGAGATTATGCATCAGGTAGATGATAATGAAACAAAACATCCCTCCCATGTTGTCACCATTGAAGGTGTTGAACTAGAAAGGAAGTTTTATTCCTGCTCGCTTCTCATTGTGATTTCCAAAGACATTCATGATGCACATTTTAGAGGAAAAGATACACTTCTAAAAAATGATGTTTCTCCTGTTGGTTACGGTGGTCTACCAATAAACATACTAGGGTATTTTTTAGCATGTATCTAAGTAAGTGGGCGTTTGACTGCTGGTAAAGTATATGTGGCCAAGATAGGGGATGCACTTTGAGGATGGCCTCTTCAACGTATGCTAGGTGTTTCCCTCAACCCGAATGCTATCCCCCAAGTCCAAGTTCAGGTGTTGGATGATTCCATTTCAAATTTGGCATAACAGTTACGGTGATGATTTTGAAGACAAATTAAGGTGTCTGCAAGGGTATAAACATCACATAAAATTGAGAGAGAGTGCTGTCCCAGTTGCTGCTAAGGTCAGGAGAGTGCCTTTGAATGAGCAAGCTGGTGTACAGAAAGATATTGAACATTTGGTCAACATGGGAGTCATTGTGCCTGTTGAGGCAACAGAGTGGTTGGCTCCAATAGTTGTTGCTAAGAAGGCCGGTGATGCAGTAAGTCTCCTCATTGACTTACGCTCACTCAATACAGAGGTAGTTGTTGATAGATGAGTTGGTTGGCACTTTGGTGAAGGCAAATACCTTCAACGCCCTTGATCTTGCATCAGCATATCATCAGATGGAATTAGGTGAGTCTTTACAGGATTTGACGGCCTTTTGTCACTCCAATGGGAACTTTAACATTTTTAAGGATGTCTTTTGGGCTTGTTTCGGCGGTGGCTGCTTTTCAACGGATAATGTGAAATGTTCTAAAAGGTATTTCTGGTGTGAAGTTCTATGAAGATGATTTGTTGATTTACGGTTGCACTAAGGCAAAGCATTGCTCAAGGGTTTGTGCAGATTTTGAATGTTTGAAAAAGGCTGGTTTGACCACCAAAAAATCAATCAATCAATTGAAGCATTTATATAGCGCACTACTCACCCAGAGGGTCTCAAGGCGCTGGGGGAGGGGGGTCCGCTACTGCTCAAACAGCCAGGTCTTGAGTTGCTTCCTGAAGGCGAGGTGGTCCTGGGTCAGGTGGAGGTGGGTCGGGAGGGAGTTCCATGTCTTGACGGCGAGGTAGGAGAAGGACCGTCCCCCTGTTGTGGCTCTTCGGATGCGGGGGACGGCGGCGAGGGCGTGGCCGGTCGATCGAAGCTGGCGTTTGGGAGCGTAGAAGTTGAGGCGGCTGTTGGGGTATCCTGGGCCTTGGTTGTGTAGGGCTTTGTGTGCGTGGGTGAGGAGTCTGAAAGTGATTCTCTTGTTGAGCGGGAGCCAGTGCAGGTCTCTCAGGTGTCCGGAGATGTGGCTGCGAAGGGGGATGTCCAGGATGAGTCGTGCTGAGGTGTTCTGGATCCGCTGGAGTCTCTTCTGGAGTTTGGCGGTGGTTCCGGCGTAGAGGGAGTTGCCGTAGTCCAGACGGCTGGTGACGAGGGCCTGGGTGACCGTCTTCCTGGTCTCGGTGGGGATCCACCGGAAGATCTTACGTAGCATGCCCAGGATGTTGAAGCACGACAAGGAGACGCTGTTGACTTGTCTGGTCATGGAGAGGGAGGAGTCCAGGATGAAGCCCAGGTTGCGTGCGTGGTCTGTTGGTTTGGGTGCGCTGCCTAGGGCGGGGGCCACCAGGAGTCGTCCCAGGCGGAGGGTGAGGATCCCAGGATGAGGACTTCCGTCTTGTCTGAGTTCAGTTTCAGGCGGCTGTTCTTCATCCATTCGGCTACCTCTTTCATTCCCTTCGTGAAGGTTGGCTCTGGCGGTGGCGGGGTCGTTGGTGAGGGAGAGAATCAGCTGGGTTTCGTCGGCGTAGGAGATGATGTTGAGGTTGTGCTGGCGTGCGATGTCTGCGAGGGGGCTCATGTAGACGTTGAAGAGGGTTGGACTGAGCGAGGAGCCTTGAGGAACGCCGCAGATGACTTCGGTGGCTTCAGATCTGAACGGGGGGAGGCGGACTCTCTGTGTCCTTCCGGCGAGGAAGGAGATGATCCACTCCAGTGCCTTCTCCTGGATTCCGACGTTGCTGAGTCGCTGCACTAGTGTACGGTGGCAGACAGTGTCGAAGGCCGCGGAGAGGTCTAGGAGGATGAGGGCTGCTGTTTCTCCGTTGTCAAGCGGTGCTCGGATGTCATCGGTGGCTGCGATCAGGGTGGTCTCGGTGCTGTGGTTGGCCTGGAAGCCAGACTGCGAGAGGTTGAGGGATCCGTTCGTCTCGAGGAAGGCGGCCAGCTGCTTGTTGACGGTCTTCTCGATGACTTTTGCAGGAAACGGGAGCAGCGAGATGAGGCGGTAGTTCTTGAGGTCGGTGGGGTCGGCTGATGGCTTCTTTAGTAGAGCGCTGAGTTTGGCGTGCTTCTAGCTCTCCGGGAAGGTAGCGGTGTTGATGATGTCCCACAGGTGGGGTGCGATGACAGCGTCGGCCTTGTTGAAGACGTGGTGAGGGCAGGGGTCGGTAGGAGATCCGGAGTGGATGGAGTTGATTGTGCGGACAGTGTCTTCGGTGCTGATCGGGGTCCAGGCGCGGAGGGTGGTGGTGGGGGGCGGTAGTTCGGTGGTGGCGTGCGTCGGTTGAGTGCTGAAGCTGTTTTGTATGTCCGCGATCTTGCTGTGGAAGTAGGAGGCGAGGGAGTTGCAGAGGTCTTGCGAAGGGGTGATGTCGTTGTTTCCGGCGTTGGGGTTGGAGAGCTCTTTAACGATGTTGAAGAGTTCCTTGCTGTTGTGTGCGTTGTTGTCCAGTCGTTCCTTGAGTGTGGTTTTATTGGTGGCGTGGATGAGTTGGTGGTGTTTTCGGGTGGCGAGCTTGAGGGCAGTCATGTTGTCCGGTGTTGGGTCTCTGCGCCATGTTCTCTCGAGGGCTCGGCAGTTCTTCTTGGAGCTCTTGAGTTCATCGGTGAACCATGGGGCTTTCTTGCTACCGGGTCTGCTAGGCGGGGTCTTCAGGGGGGCGAGATCGTCTGCACAGTTGCTGATCCACTTCACGAGGTTGGTGGCCGCCTGGCTTGGGTTAGTTGCGCTGGTGAGAGGGTTCATGCTCAGGGAGGTCGCGAGCTGGTCGGCTGTGATCTTGTTCCAGCTTCTGCGTGCAACCCGTTGCTGGTGGTGGTGGATCGTGGTCCTTCTGAAGTTGAAGTGGACGCAGCTGTGGTTCATCCAGTGGAGTCCAGTGGCCTTGCTGGATGAGAAGACGGGGTCGAGTGCGTGTCCAGCGTAGTGGGTGTGGGTGGTGACCAGCTGCTTGAGTCCCAGGTTTGCGAGGTTGTCCAACAGGGTGGTGGTGTTGCGGTCGTTGTTGTTCTCCAGGTGGAAGTTGAGGTCCCCGAGGAGGATGTAGTCAGCGGAGAGGAGGGCGTGCGGGCTGATGAAGTTGGCGATGTCTTCGCTGAATTGTGTGCGTGGTCCCGGTGGTCTGTAGATGAGGGTGCCTCTGAGGGTAGTCTTGGGGTTGATGTGGACCTGGAAGTGCAGGTGCTCGGCGGGTGCAAGGGTGTCGTCGGTGTTGGTCGTGATGCGGATGGTGTTCCTGTGGATGATGGCGATGCCTCCTCCGGTCTGGTTGATGCGGTCCCTTCGGATGATCTTGTAGCCGTCTGGGATGGCGATAGCGATGTCGGGTGCTGAAGAGGCGTTCATCCAGGTTTCCGTGAGGAAGGCGACGTCTGGTGAGGTTGTGTCGAGCAGGTTCCAGAGCTCGATGGCGTGTCTGTGGATGGAGCGGGTGTTGAGCAGGATGCATTTCAGGTGGCTGCTGCTGTTGCTCGTCTTGGTCTTGGTTGGTGCTGGAGTAGTGCTGGTCCGGATGCAGGTGAACTTGCAGGCGTTGCAGCAGAAGGGTCCGTGGGTGCGTCTCGTGCAGTTGAGGAAGTAAACTATCTAGGTGTAGGTCATTGTATCTCTGGACAGGGTGTTTTCTCTAAAAATAGAGCGTGTTGACTCCATAGTGAACATTAGTGAGTTGTTGCCTTTTCTAGGAATTGTAGAATTTTACTCTAAGTTCGTTCCAGGGTATGCAGATAAGACACAAAACCTTGGAAGGTTGACAGATGAGAGTTTGGATGACGGTTTATATGAGTACTAAGTGTGCAAGTGAGTTTGTCCTTATCAAGGAGGATTCAAAAGAAGTCCCTGCTTGCAAGCTGTTGTGCCAGTTTGACTGATGCTTGTGCCAAAGGTTTAGGAGAAGTGTTATTTCAAAAGAAATGTGGCGATAAACATTTGATTACTTGTGCTTCGAGATGTTTGAGAGGCTCGGAGATTAATTATTCTGTAATAGAGAAAGAATCTTTGGCCATATTTTGGGTATTAAGGAAGTTTAGAAATGTGGTTTGGGGTACCAAAGTGAAGGTCCTAGCAGACCATAAACCTTTAAAAGAGGTGTTTTCAAAATAGGGTCTGGATTCTATTTCTTCATGGATTAAGAAGTGGATTCTTTCACTTCAAGAGTTTGATTTCAATGTTGATTTTATTCCAGAGGTAATCATCAAATCTTCCAATTGTCTTTCACGTTTAGTAGATGAATAGAATTCTGATTTTGATGAAGAAAATGGTTGATGTGATAAATGTCTGTGAAATCACTTTGGGTGCAATATATGAGTCTGGGTGGAAAAATGAAATTGGTAATTATCTTGAAATCACAAAAGTTATTGAGTTGCTTCTATTGGGAAAGAACAGACATCTTGAGAAGCCATGGTCCTTAGTTGGTGAGGAACTATCTGTTGTGGATGGTGTGCTTGTTCTGGGTAAAAAGCTTGTTTCACCATTGGGTGTGTGTAGTAGGCTTCTCAATCTTACACATGTTGGACTATTGTGAAAACAAAAGAGTATTTGAGAATGCAATTCTGGTGGCCAGGGATGGATAATGAGGTTGAGAGAATGGTTTGTGATAGTCATGAGTGTTGTACTAGTGATAAAATATTGAAAAACAAACAAATGCCCATGGTCTGTAGGAGTTTACCTGATCATCCTTGGGATGAGATAGCCATTGATATTGTTGGACCTTTGCATGGTGTTAATGAAACTCTTTTCAGTTCTATCTGAAATATTGTTTTATTAACCATAAGAAAAGTTCCCTTTACCATCCAGAAACTAATGAGGCTTTGGAAAGGGTTAACAAGACTTTAAAAGAAAGCATATAATTGGCAAGGGCAAATAACTTGAACTGGAAATCTGTCTTGCAAGACAAGATCACTATTTATTGCACGTCTCCTCATATGACCACAGGAATATCTCCCTTTAAGTTATTCAAGGGTAGAGCTTCGAACTTTAAATTATGTCCAGGATGGAAGAGTTTGTATAAGGGGTTGAAAGCATTGGAGACAAAGAGAACTTGATAAATTGTTGACAAGGAAACTGTATTTTGATGTTAAGAAATGGGCCCAATCTAATTATATGAATGTTGGTGAGCATGTGAAGATTAGGGCACCTGTAGGTTGTCAACCCTGGTCAAAGTACACTAAAGTCAGAAAAGTTGTCAACATTTTCAAGAATGCTGTGAAGACTGATGATGGCAGAATTTGGAATAGGAGCCGGGTGGTTTTGGTCAATTCTAATTTGGTTTCATTCTCTAGTCCTAGGTATCTCACTTGCTCTTCTTCCTTGCCAAATAATGCTGATTTGATTCCTCTCTGATGTTTTCAGATACTTTGCCCTTTAATGTCAGAGAGAGGAGTCAGAGGATCAGTAGGTTACCTTTGTATATGAAGGACTATGTTTGTTTATTACTCTTACATATTAAGGACTGTGTTGGTTTTTTCTTGTGTTATCTTCTCCTTTTTTTGTTAAACATATTATTTATTGTAAAGAGGGAAGCTGTGTGACGTCATGCTCAGTTCCATGCAGCATGTTACCTTTAAGTTCCATGTAGAATTCTACTGTGCACATTCTTTGGTTGTCAGTTACTGGGAAGCTCCTGATAGCTGAGGTGAATAAACCGGACCTGACTTCAACTCCGTGTATGACTTTCATCTATATGTGCAGAAGACAACACACACAGTAATCACTAAGAGTTGACAATGGGGAACATGGATGTTCGAACTACTTTATGACAATTGTTCTCAAACATTAGATTCCTTTGCAAACAATTTTCTGACCTGTTCCTTCTTGTCCTTTGTTCACAGGAGGAGCTGATACTGTCCGGTTGGTGAATTCCGGGGACGCCTGCAGTGGGAGGGTGGAGATCAAACACGAGAATCGCTGGGGGACAGTCTGTGATAGCGACTGGAATCTGAAGGATGCTGAGGTGGTCTGTAGACAACTGAACTGTGGATCGGCATCCAGAGCAGAACAAGGAAATATTTTATTTAGAAACGGTGCCTTTCCCGTGTGGATGAGTGACGTCCGGTGCACTGGAGCAGAAAAGTCTATTTTCGATTGTCCACGTGCTTCATGGGGATTCAACAGCTGCAACAACAAGATGGATATTGGGGTGCAGTGCAGAGGTAAGAGAAACCAACAGCAATCCTTCAACAAAAAAGTACAGTTGGATTAAACAAAAAATGTCGTAACAACATCACATTGCTATTGAAATCATAAGAAAGAAAATTAATGAAACAAGACAATGTTAATCCTAATAGATGCATACAAGTAATTTGACAAATTGAATAGATTTTATTAGGAAATAGAGATTCTAGTGATATCCTTCAGAGATTGTAAAGTCTTTGAAGGCAACAAATGAAGAAGGATGTGTAGTGCAACAACCCTACATGCTGATGACTTACATCAAGAACCTGACCCTGTCACTTCTGCCCCTTCAAAATACGCAGGTTATAAGGTGAAGAAGTGTCCATCTCAAGGCAAAACCAAGACTAGTTTTCCATTCAAACTTTTATTTTTTGTATTTTATACATCAGATTCTATGCTTGTTTTTGATACAATCACTCAATCAACTTCATGTGAAAATATATATAAAGATGATGCTGAAGACATCAATGAAGAAAGAAGCATGACGTCAAAAGTAAGTAATCAATATATTTGGTAACCAATTCCAACAATTAAGAAGCCATGCAATATCTCAACCTACCATTTTAATATTATGTAAGCGAAATTACTGTCAGGGGCTAGCCACGCTATATGTGTTATTTCAACGGTACTCTGCGCCAAGGAGGCATTCCACGGGTATTATTTTGTTTTTCCCAAGGATCACCCAAGGATTTTTACGCTGCCCCAGATTTACTTAATCATTTAAACCTGGTGCAGCGCCAAAGTTTAAGCCTCCCCAGAGCAGGCCCAATGAGGACATTTTTGTTTTGCATTCGGCAGCACATTTTGAATTAGGAAAATGCATCTCAGGATTGTTTTTGCGCAATAAAGTGTTCCTTCTGGCACAAAACCAACCCTGTCTGCAAAGGAGGAACATTTGCACCATGGTGAAAGGGTGCCTACATTGTCACTAGGCAGCAAAATGTGCATTAGCGCAGGTGGAAGGACAGGAATGCACCGTATTTCATTAATAAGGTGGATTCTTGCACTTTCACATTAGTGTAGGGTAGCACAGCAAGAACACTTGCGACACTACCCTACACCAATTTCTCATTAATTAGGGCCCTTAAATGTTTCATCAGCAGAGCCCGCATGTGCTCCTTTGACTGAAAACAATCTCCGATGGCTCGACAGAGCAGAAGTTGTTGAAGAAAGGACATTACACCCTCTGCTCAAGAAAGGATGAAGGTGACATTTGTTTTTTATTCTGTTCATAAATAAAGAAAATGAATGAATAATAAACAAATGTTACTTATTAAAAAATACAGGCATCATTACGATGCTGGTGAAATTCTTGTCCAACCAGCATTGAGGCGGCAGCGGGACAGTCCGACAATGAGTTGGCGATCTTGCTGCCCTTATTACAATGCAGCCACCTTCACACCAGTTGCAAAGTGTATATTTTCCATTGCTGCTTGTGCAGCGGGCTGCAGCATCCCCCCAACAGAAAATGTACACTTTATAAACATCCTGCACCATATTGCAGGCACAATGCAATGCATGACACTAGGTGCAGGAATGTTTAGGGGGGCACCTTAGGTGCCCCTCAGCCCCATAGCAGAGGACCAGGGTGAGCCGCTGCTATAGGCCCCCAAAGTCACTTTCCACCTGGCTTTTCGAAGTGGGTGAAGTGCCATGAAAGAGTAGGCAGAAAAGTGACATTGTAATCCCTAAGCTGCTGCCTGAGCATGCGCTGCCCCTATTGTATGGATTACTGACCCTCAAACAGTTTGACAGGTTTATTGGCTCCATTGTAATGCATTGGTCGAACCGCAGCAAGAAACAACAGTCGACCACATCCAATGAGCCGTCAGAAGCGGTCGAACCGCCATCAGAATAAACCTCTAAATATAAATTCATTAACATTAATGACATTTCCACCCTTTACCCGTATAAGCCCCAAAAACCTACACCTAAAATGAAACTTAAAAAAAATATTTACACAAACACAATAAAACATTCTCAATCATATATTAACTAGAAGTTAACAACTAATTATTAATTAGTTAAAATGTATTTACCCCCCTCCCTTTACTCCTATAATCCCACAACCCAAACCTAACAAAGTAATTAAACAATTAACATAATGAATTATCAATTAATTAAGTAATTAATATCAATAAT
The DNA here is from genome assembly GCF_964263255.1 of Lissotriton vulgaris. Taxonomy (NCBI): domain Eukaryota; kingdom Metazoa; phylum Chordata; class Amphibia; order Caudata; family Salamandridae; genus Lissotriton; species Lissotriton vulgaris. The sequence continues at coordinate 52,241,268 of NC_141699.1, read as the reverse complement.
CATCTAATTAATAATGAACTTAAAAAACAATCATTGAACCCTTTAACACTATCAACCTCACAACCCACATCTACAAAAAATGTATATCACAATTAACATAATTAATTATCAATTAATTACTTGATATTAATTACAACTAATAAATAATTACAAATACATTACTTTTAACCCTTAACGCCTAAAAGCCCATAACGTGCACCTAAAAAAAGAAAATTATACAATTAACATAATGAATTAGCAATTAAGACATTAATTAATATTAATTAACAACTAATTATTAATGAATTAAAAATAAATTACTTCCCAAGATTCACCCCTGTAAACCCCACAACCTGCCCACAAAATTTACATTAAAAATAATTATTGGCAAACTACTGAGAATTTACCGAATGTATTAGAAAGCATTAGCAATAATTTACTAGAAAATTACATCAGATACATTTAAAATATATACCAACAAACATAACAATAATTAAAAAACTATATTTTAATAATCGATGAGCCTGATTACGATGTATGGTTTACAAATTCTTTCACAGGTTAACATAAATATTTCTGTTCAAAAACCATAATAAATTGAAATCCCTGCTGAAATAAAAGCTAATTAAATAAAGTGAATTTTATCATAGATGGGTCCTTAATTACTAATTAATGATCCCAATGTGTAAGCTGTATTTTTGCAACTAGTAAATATTTTGCAAACTGACACATGCATGATAAGGTTGGTTAAAAAAACTGTTTCAGAGAGAGTAGCAATTCAACCTAACTAATTAATGTTGATTAGGTTGGCTATAAATTGTGACTCAGTCTCCTTTGGAGCAATCACAAGGACACATTACTTATAGACAAAGCAAAACTGACTAAACAAACTCTCCACTTTTGCTTTGTGGACTTCAAAGCCGCTTTTAACAACGTCAATCGAGCCATTCTTTGGAAAAAATTAGCCCTCTGCGGGATTCCCACTCATCTCCTAAACCATTTGATCGAACTGCACTCCAACACGTGGGTTCAGGTGAAGCTCGGGAATGGAACCCACCTCTCTAGGCGCATACCAACTACAAAAGGCCTTAAGCAGGGGTGCGTTTTAGCACCAACCCTTTTCAATTTATTTACAGCTGATCTGCCACCTGCTCTAGAAGCCTGCAATGCGAACGCCCCGACTAGGGGGTCAAGCCTTGCCCAGCATATCCTACGCAGATGACGTGGTCCTGGTTAGTCACATTAAAGTAGGACTACAGCATCTCATTAATACATTGCATGGATACGCTGAAGAGAATTTACTTGAAGTAAATATCGATAAAACTAAAGTACTGTCAATAACTGGGAACAAAAAGTCCCACTCCTGGCTCCTTGAAAAACAAGTCATCGCGATCTGCTCTGAATATAAATATCTTGGCATCACAGTCGACAAAGGAGGCCACTTCTTAAACCACCTTGAGGCCACAAAGAGAAAAGGTATGCTGATTGCGACAACACTGAAACAACTCAAAACTAAGCTGAGCGGCCCCACTCTCCTCCCGTTGCTTCGTGTTGCCCAAGTTAAAATACAGTGATCTATTACCTATGGCAGCGAAGCATTAGGAGGTACAGATGTGATACTGCTGGACACAATCATTTCAAAAGCGTACAGACTCCTCTTAAATCTGCCACCTTATACCTCACAAGCCCAGATCCGGCTAGAACTTGGACTAACGAAACAACTGTTAGCAAGGAGAGGATCGTACATTAAGTGTTGATAAAAAATAAAGAATTCACCGGTCAACACACTGAACCATCAGCTTTGGCAAGATTTGTGCAGTTGCTCCAAAATGCCGGGGAAAAGGTACTTAGAGGAGTCCCTGGCCATTACAGGACTAAAAGAACTATGGGAAACATCATTACTGCATGCACAATTTAAGCATGTAGTAAATAAGAGCATAAAGAGACTCTCTTTTATAGAGGATAAAGCCACATTTGCCCATAGGCGCCACGCCTGGATGACTCTGAGCACATACAAATCACCCGGTTTACAGGCTTATTTTGGACTGCGGTATTGCAGGAAATCAAAAGCCTTTTTAAAACATAGGCTAGGAATCCTACCAGCCATACCACATCTACAACCATGGCTGAAAAGGAATTGTGGGACAACATGCAGGTTATGCGGTGCAGGGAAAGAAGACATCGAACATTTGCTATGCTCCTGCTCGAAGGTTAAAGAGGAAGAGTAGCTCTCCTAAAAACAACTTTTAACGAACGTAGAATACGCACAGAGACAAGCAGTCCTTGCATGCTTCGACCCACGACTTCTGTCACTAAGTGGGAAGTTGTTGAAATTCTTGACACTAGTGGTGCTTAAACTAACAAACCAAGACATCGGCGGCCCAGACAAAACATAAGGAACTATGGACACTCCTTAAACCCTTATTTTATAACTGTTATATCTTCTAATAATTAAGATCTCTCTCTTAAGACTTTTTATTGATGAAACGTGCATTCAATTGTATTTTTGTAATGGTTTTAATAATTCGGAAACAATACATTTTTTACTTACTTACTTACAAGGACGCAGGGGTCAGGGCCTGTGACTGGGAAGAGCCTAAAACATAGGGAATAAGCGTATAGCACCGAGAATTCTAAGTGCTACATTTAAAAAGAAATACTTGTTTAGCTAATTCTGCATTGGATAACCCACCCAAGTGAGCTATCATTTTACTCTGGAAACTAAGGAAAACGCTGTGGGGTAGGACATTTGTGCCGGCACAGTGATTCCACACAAAAATATGTGAAGAATGTGTTTTTTTCCAGCTGAATTTGAGGTTTGCATGGCATTCTGGGTAGGAAAACATTGGGGGATCCATCAAGCCATACCTCATTGGACTCCTCCGGGTGTCTAGTTTTCATAAATGTGTGGGTTTGGTACTTTCCGAAGATGGCCACCGAGCCCAGGGCCAAACCACAAGTGTCCCCCCAAAACCAGGTAGTTTTGTTATAGGTAATTTTGAAGTCTCCACAGTACGATTTGGGACATTTCCTGTTGCAGCCACTATGCCTACCCACACAAGTGAGGTACCATTTTTATCGGGAGACCTGGGGGAGTGGGAGGAAATTTGTGGATCCTCACAGATTTCAGAACTTTCCCACACAGATATTTGAGAAAACAAGTGATTTTTTTCAGCTAAATTTGACGTTTGCAGGGGATTCTGGATAGGAGAATGTTGGGGGACCCAGGCAAGCTATACCTCGCTGGACTCCCCCGAGTGTCTTGTTTTCAGAAATGTGTGGGTTTGGTAGGTTTCCCTAGATGGTCGTTGAGTCCGGGGCAAAATATTCTTGGGACCACCCGTGCGAAACCAGGTTGGTTTGTGATAGGTAATTTTGATGTCGCCTCGCTATGTTTTGCCTGTCGTGGGTCCTTGACCAACCCACGCAAGTGAGGTACCATTTTTATAGGGAGAGCTGTGGGAATGTTGAGTTGGAGGAAATTTGTGGAACCACACAGATTCCAGAATTTTCCCACACAGACATTTGAGAAAAAAGTAATTTTTTTCTGCTAAATTTGAGGTTTATCGGGGATTCTGGGTTGGAGAATGTTGGGGAACCCAGGCAATCCATACCTCTCTGGACTCCCTTGGGTGTCTAGTGTTTAGAAATGTGTGGGTTTGGTAGGTTTCCCTAGATGGCCGCCAAGCCGGGGGCCAAAAACTCATGGGACCCCCTTGAAAAACCAGGTTGGTTTGTAATAGGTGATTTTGATGTTGCCTCACTAAGTTTTGGGCCCTTCCCTACCACGGGTACTTGGCCCACCCAGACAAGTGAGGTACCATTTCTATTGGGATACTTGGAGAAATGCTGGGGGGTAGGAAATATGTTGTTTCTTTCTGCAGCGGGAACATTTTGGCACAATAATGCAAAGAAAATGTGACCGTCACATTTTGAGGTTTGCAGGACATAAGATGACATGTTGGGATCCACAAGAGAGAAATCACCATGTACTCCCTTGGGTGTTTAGTTTACGACAATATATATAATTGGTAGGTTATTCTTAGATGGAATGTACACCTTGGCATAGAGACACAAAAGCAAACATTACTGCACAGCCATCTATTACGCAAGCACACACACATACTGGTTGGATTTGGCACGAGGGCGAGTGATGGTTGAGTACATATACAATTTAATTAACAAGAGATTTCACAAAAATGAAATGCATTGTCAATATTTGAAAGGACAAAAAACTGAACCAGTGACGTCAAGCCACGTCAAGGCCCAAACCGCTTTACAGGCCATTTACACACCTTTCATATGCAATACACACAAGACCATTCACACCACCAGGCAAAAAACCAACACATTACAACATTCGCTGAAAGGGACAAGGTACACCCTTCTTGAGAAAGATAGAAAAGGCAACTATTTCTACACAACCACCTATTCCTCAAGAACACATACATACTGGTTGGATTTGGCACGAGAGTGAGTGATGGTTCGGTATACACAGCTGTGTTAACCAGAAATGTTACAAAAATGAAATGCATTGTTAATAATTTAACGGATGAGAAACTGAACCATTGACTCACAGCTCGTGAGCTGTAAAGCCACAACAAGGCACCAACCTCTTTAGAGACTATTGATACACCTTTTATACCTGTGACACATACAAAAGCATACACATCGCCAGTCTGGGGCCCAGCACATTACAACACTCATACCAGCAGACAGGGCTGTTCAAGGGCCCATCACTTTCACACGCCCACATTCCTGACACAGCAATCAAACCACCTCACAGATTGCGTGGAGTGGCATTTAGCTTGCAGTGTGTGTAGTGACCAGCTGCAAGTCACTACACACACACCGCCAGCCAAGCGCCAGTCAACGCACACTGCCAGCAAAGTGCCAGTCCACGCACACTGGCAGCCAAGCGCCAATCCATGCACACCGCCAGCCAAGCACCAGTCCACTCACCGCAGTCAAGCACCAGTCTGCTCACACTGCCAGCCTAGTGCCAGTCCATGCACACCACCAGCCAAGCACCAATCCATGCACACTGCCAGCCAAGAGCCAATCCACGCACACCACCAGCAAACCACCAGCCAAGCGCCAGTCCATGCACACCACCAGCCAAGCACCAATCCACGCACACCGCCAGCCAAGAGCCAATACACGGACTCCGCCAGCCAAGCGATAGTCCACGCACACTGCCAGCCAAGATCCATTCCAAGCACACTGCCAGCCAAGAGCCAATACACTCACACCACCAGCCAAGTGCCAATCCACACACACCACCAGCCAAGCACCACTCCACTCACAGACAGCCAAGCGCCAGTCCACGCACATCACCGGCCAAGCGCCAATCCATGCACACCACCAGCCAAGCACCAATCCACGCTCACCGCCAGCCATGCGCCAGTCCACTCACCACCAGCCAAGCGCCAGTTCACGCACACCGCCAGCCAAGCACCAGTCCACGCACACTGTCATAAACTTGTTTTTAAGAAATAAAACACAAACTAATTGCAATTAGATACAAAACTATAACTACAAACACGGGAGGCGCAAGAGGGCGTCAAGCAAGATCGCCACACCTGTTTGAGGCTCCTGCTTCCCGGGTGTTTATCCATCATCCATCCTGTCCATTGTTCGAATACTGTGCTACTGAAAGGCCCCACTCTATCACCCTGATCGTGGAGCATCTGAGGGGGCCAGCTGCGGGACGATACACTGCCCCGATTCTGAATTGCTTGCTTTCCGATCCCCGCCTCCCTCATCCATAAAATGGCAGCTGCGGCGCTCGAGTGACCGGAGGGGGACACTGGTGAGCTGTCCACTATGACACTGGCACACAGAGAAGAAATCGGCGCACTAAGCGGCTTGCCCTTGCTGGCGGGTAAATCCTGGAGAGTTGAGCGAGTATCCCCGCAGCCCGCTGACGGAGTTGAAGACCCAGGGGGAGACTGCGACGGATCATCGTGGTGAGTGCTTTGTGCCGCGCTGGGGCCCATGCCGCTCCTGCTGACGAACCTGTGACTTTCCAGGGTCGGCCCGGTGTGACATGCAGCCCTATTGTTCCTTACCTCGCGGCATGCAGCGGCCGGACAGGCCTGTAAGGGGGGCCCCTCCAGAGTGAGGCTTAGCATGCGCGGCCCCTGCCGGGCTGCTTTGCATGGAAGAGAGGAACCATGAGCTGCCTGATTGAAGTCCTGGGGAGGAAGCTGCCCTGCATATGCTGCTGAGACCGGTGCTACCATTGCAGCCTTTCTTCACTTGAACCCTGTTGCAATGTGAAGGTGGATAAGGGGCTCCGAGAGACCGCTGTCTTCCGGACGCCCCACTGTGATGGATGTGATGGATGCATGGCCTAGAACCTGCTAAATCACTGTTGGGACTTGACTATTCCCTTCTGGGCACCGAAGGAGATATAGAGGTACCCCCCTCACCGCCAAAGTTGCCAGAGGGGCCTTAAAGACGATAAAAAGGGAACAACCATAGCTTCACATGCGAGGCCATTGATTGCTATGAGCCGGGCCTGTGGAATCTCTCCTGCACCTGCTACATCTGTTGCTGAGGACAGTGTGCTGTGGGCTACCCACTCTTCCTGCTGCCGTCGTGTATTGCACTACTTGCCCCACCGCAATATGCTGAACGCACATCTCCGAAGTGAGAGACGTATCCCACCGGGACCCAGCCGATTTGCAGGACCACCATGGGGAAGCCAGGACGGCAAGCAGCCGAAACATCTACAGCAGACCTGAAAGAACTATTGCTAGTAATGCAGTCTAGCCTGACATCAATAGAATCTAAAATGGACTCCATGTCTGCTAGAATAAATGACCCTACTCACAGAGTGGAGACGCATGATGACAGGTGAACCGAGGCAGAGAGGCGAATATCTGACTTGGAAGACACATCGAGTGCCACCAGTACACGCAAGCCCAAAATGGACAGAGTATTAAAGGTGATAGCTGCTAAAAATGAGGAATTGGAATCATGCTCAAGAAGGAATAACCTCCGAATCCTAGGTGTATCGGGGTTGACAGCCACTGGGAAAATGGAGGAGTATGTAGAAAGCCTGTTCATAGCACTATTCGGCATAGAGGAATTCTCATCGGTCCTTGTGGTGGAGAGAACGCACCGCTCGTTGGCGAGCCGTCCTGCTCCCGGAACCCCACTGTGCCCCATCATAGCAAAACTGCTGAACTATCGCGACAGGGACACGGCACACCGACTCTCCCGAGAGAAAGGTTGCCTCAAACATGAAGGAATTGATATATCAATTTACCACGATTTTACCATGGCTGTCCAAGAGCAGAGATGAAAATTCCTCCAAGTCAAGAAAAAACTTCTACAACTTAATATTCTGTATGCCATGCTTTTCCCGGCCCGCCTTAAAGTGACGCACTAAAGCAAACAGCACTCTTTCACCAACCCGCAAAATGCCTAGGACTTCATCAAAACCATACCTGGGTGGCCGGGGGGCCTGGCGTCTCCTGAACGCTGGTTGGAAGACAACAGAGGAGCCTCGGACATTGAGTAGCACCCTCCTCAGAAGACAACGCACTCACTCTCATCCTCTCATCGCTGGTGTGCTGAGTGGTCGCTCCCCAGTCTCCCTGGCGAGATCTGGTATCGTTGTGCTGCGATTTGATTGTAAACCTACTTTAAATAATTGCCGGTAGACTGCCTTGGCTGCCACTTCGCTTTGTTAGCGTTTATTATTGCCACAGTGACTTTCACTTTTATAGCGCGATAACTCCCGGCGCTCTGCATTGCTCACCCCTCCGCTGCCATTTTGTTTGTATTTGTTGTTGTGCTTGTTGTAGAAACCCGTCCTCTGTAGCCCGCCCCGCCTCCCAGCTGAGCCGCCCTCGCCCCTCCCCCTCCACTACCCATATATGACAGATGTACTTTCGCGCAGCGGTCGCGCCCCATTCGGGCCGAAGGTGCGCCAAAGGTAAGCCCGTCTACGCCCGTCCGCGCCTGGACCGCGCCCAGCGCCAGACCCCCTGCCCCTCGTACCACCCACCCACCCCGCATTACATACAATGCCACCTCCCTCCTAGCCCTTAACTCCGGCCGCTCCCTCTACTGCGTCCAAGCCGCTCCTGGACACACCCATGGACCCTTCTCATGCAACTCCTGCAAGTTCGACGGCACCAAAACCTACTCCTCATCCACCAACGCGACACAGAGACCCGACACCAACCACCTAAAATGCATCCTGCTCAACACCCGCTCAATCCACAGACATGCCATCGACCTTTGGAATCTACTAGACACCATCTCACCAGACGTCGCCTTCCTAACAGAAACATGGATGAACGCATCATCAGCCCCAGACATCACCATTGCCATCCCAGAAGGATACAAGATCATCCGTAAGGACCGCGTCAAGAATACAGGAGGAGGCATCGCCATCGTCCACAAGAATTCCATTCACATCTCAACCAGCTCAGATGACAACCTTGCCAGCGCCGAGCACCTCCACTTCCAGATCCACACCGACCCCAAAACCACACTTAGAGGCACCCTTCTCTACCGGCCCCCGGGCGCAATTCAATGACGATATCACTGACTTCATCACCCCACACGCCCTCCCCTCCGAGGACTACATCCTATTGGGAGACCTCAATTTTCACCTGGAAAAGAGCAATGACAACAGCGCCACCACCCTTCTGGACAACCTCGCAAACCTCGGACTTAAACAACTTGTCACTTCCCCCACCCACATTGCAGGTCACACACTCGACCCTATCTTCACCTCCAGCAAATACGTCTCCTTCAGCCACACCACAGCTCTTCATTGGACGGACCACAGCTGCGTTCACTTTCTCTACAATAAGCCCACAATCCACTACCACCCTCAACCCACCCTGCGTAGAAATTGGAACAAACTCACCATCGACCAGATCTCTTCATCGCTCCTCCAAATCCCTCCTGTCCACTCCTCAAACCCCGACCAAGCAGCCATTAACTTCACCCAATGGCTATCCAAAAGCGCCGACATCCTAGCACCGTTGAAAAAACATCAAAACAAACTAAGCAGCAAGAAGGCCTCCTGGTTCAATGATGATCTTAAGAAATCCAAGAAACTCTGCCGCTCCCTCGAGAAAGCATGGAAAAAAGACCCAAACTCCAACACCAGAAACGCCTTCAAAAACGCCACCCGCATACACCACCAACTAATCCGGTCTGCCAAGAAAGCCGCCTTCAAAGACCGACTAGATAACAACGCCCACCATAGCAAGGAGTTATTCAACATCGTCAAAGAATTTACCAACCCATCAGCCAACTCCAACGACATCACCCCCTCTCAAGCCCTCTGCGACTCCCTAGCCTCCTTCTTCCACAACAAAATTGCAGACATCCACAACAGCTTCGACAACCGACCCGAAGACCTACGCACCCTACCTTCTGCAGGACCTTCTCCCCCCTTGAACATCCTTAACGACTGGAACCCAATCTCCACTGAGGACACCATCCGCCTGATGAACTCCATCCACTCAGGATCCCCAACTGACCCATGCCCTCACCACATCTTCAACAAAGCAGACTCCATCATAGCACCACGCCTCCGAGACGTCATCAACTGCTCCCTCAACTCCGCCACCTTCCCGGAAAGCTGGAAACACGCAGAACTCAGCGCCCTTCTAAAGAAACCCACAGCTGACCCCACCGAACTCCAAAACTACTGCCACATCTCGCTCCTTCCTTTCCCGGCCAAAGTCATCGAGAAAGCTGTCAACAACCAGCTTGCCGCCTTTCTCGAAAGCAACAAATTTCTCGACACATCACAGTCCGGATTCTGAGCCAAACACAGTACTGAGACCGCACTCATCGCAGCAACAGATGACATTCGAACCCTACTGGATAATGGAGAAACAGTCGCCCTCATCCTTCTTGACCTCTCCGCAGCCTTCGACACAGTCTGCCATAGCACCTTATTACAGCGCCTCTGCAACATCGGAATCCAAGGAAAACCTCTGGAATGGATCACCTCTTTCCTCACCGGAAGAACTCAGAGAGTCCGACTCCTTCCATTCAAATCAGAGGCCTCTGAAGTCATCTGCGGCGTGCCGCAAGGATCATCACTCAGCCCCACCCTCTTCAACGTATACATGAGCCCCCTCGCAGCCATCGTTCGCCAACACAATCTCAACATCATCTCCTACGCTGACGACACCCAACTGATCCTCTCACTCACCAAGAACCCCAACACCGCCAAAAACAACTTACACGAAGGAATGAAAGAAGTAGCCGATTGGATGAAGCACAGCCGTCTGAAACTGAATTCAGACAAAACAGAAGTCCTAATCTTAGGTACATCCCCCTCCGCCTGGGACGACTCTTGGTGGCCAGAGGCCCTTGGAAAAGCACCCACCCCAACGGACCACGCACGAAACCTGGGCGTCATCCTGGACTCCTCACTCTCAATGACCAGACAAGTCAACGCTGTCTCATCATCCTGCTTCAACATTCTTCACATGCTCAAAAAAACTTTTCGCTGGATCCCCACCGAAACTAGAAAAACGGTCACTCACGCACTTGTCACGAGTCGCCTGGACTACGGAAACACCATACACGCCGGTACCACCGCAAAACTCCAGAAAAAACTTCAACGCATCCAGAACGCCTCAGCCAGGCTCATACTTGATATCCCGCGTAAAGAACACATCTCTGGTCACCTGAAAAACTTCCACTGGCTCCCCGTAAATAATAGAATTACCTTCCGCCTATTAACCCACGCACACAAAGCACTTTACGAACTTGGACCCGAATGCCTCAACACACGCTTGTCCTTCTACACCCCCTCCCGTCATCTACGATCCTCCAACCAAGCCCTGGCCACTGTTCCCCGCATCAACAAAGCCACCATGGGAGGTAGATCCTTCTCCTACCTGGCAGCCAAAACCTGGAACTCTCTCCCCACTCACCTTCGGCTTACTCAGAACCACCTAGCATTCAGAAAGCAACTTAAAACTTGGATATTCGACAAGTAATTTCCCCCCTTCCTCAAGCGCCTTGAGACCCTATGGGTATGTAGCGCGCTATATAAATTTCTGACTTGACTGGACATGACTCTGCGTCAGCTTTGTGGAGTACCTACGACCATTGTGGACTGTGACAAATACTCTAAGGCCCCCACTCATGTACCGAAGACCTAACGTGGCCTGGGCCTCGCTTGCTGCGGAGTGACACTTACGGTTGCAAAACTTGGCCCCGCTCATACCAAACTCAACTGTGGCCCCATATGTACACTGAGCACGCTGCCCTCCTTTGCCAACACCTGACCTACTCTTGACGTAGTGTGATGTTCTCAGATTAGGCGGAGCCTCTCCGCTTCGAGCCCAGGCCTCGCAGATATGTGACAGACCCTACATGTCTGCCACAAAATGTGCGCTCCTCTATCAACTAATGGAAGGACCTCGACAGGGGTGGCGCCGCAACAGACAATAAGACACAATGGACCTATACCTCTTCACCTGAGCACCCTCACCCTCGCAAGGTGCATTTGGCAGCCCTTTAACTGCCGTCCACTAGGTGAACCCTACATCTTGAACTCAGTAAAATGTTCGGCTTACCTCACCGTCCCCAGTTGGGACTGGGGTATATGGGATTGTTGGGGAGGGGGGAGGTACAAGGCACAGCAAGTTGGGGCAACCGTTGTGGGTGGAGGGAGGGGATGGAGTTTGTTTTTGATGTTCTCTTCCTGCACTGTAGCAATTTGACTACTTCTGGTGACGTTGTCCTCCACCATCACACTCTCCAACATCAATATCCACACACACTATGGAGTCCCGTCCCAGAACCCTTCAGTTCAACTTTCTGACGTGGAATGTGAGAGGTCTGGGAAACACCCGCCAGCGTCAGCAAATCCTCGCTTATCTAGAGCACCACAGCGTACACTGTGCTATGCTCTAGGAAACGCACTTGCCTCCCAGTTCACTTCCCACTTTTGCTACCCGTTGGGCTAGGCACAAAGGCTTATCATGTTACTCCTCATACACCCTAATTCTGATGAAGCACATGCTCCCCTACCCCCCCATCGGCTCCTATGCAGACCCGCAGGGCCGATACAATATTGTATGGGGAAGGATCTCAGCACAATCTGTAACAATGGTATCCTGCTATGGGCTGAATTTTTTCAGGTATTATGGGGAAAGATACAAGATGTGGGATCCACACATTTACTATGGGGGGAGATTTTATTGCAACCATTTACCCAAGTCTGGACAGGTCGATCCCGGAACCCCACCACTCCACTAATGTGCAACTGACCCTCAAAAACATAGTCGAAGATCATGATCTAGTAGACCCCTGGAGAACTCTCCACCCGTTAACTCGACAGGGCTCCTGCTATTCCACCGTCCATTCCACCTGGTTGTGCATAGACTAATGGCTGGTCGACAAAGGACTAGCAACCTGGGCGCACACGCATTCTATCTCCCTTGCACATACTCCACCATTCCCCCGTGCTATTAACTCTAATGCCACCAGATGAAGACACCCCTTTCCTCTCATGGCACCTCAACCCACAGTCGCTGCTAGACCCCATTATGAAGGATGAACTTAAGCAGTAGGTGTCAGACTTCTTCCTCTGTAACAATGGCTCGGTCACACACTACGCTACAATATGGAGGCCTTTAAGGTCACCATTCGAGGAGTCTGCATTGCCAAAAGTGGGGGAGTGGTAAAAGACATCCGCAATACACTCTGAAAATTGGAATTAGACATTAAACAAACTGAGTCGACCGTACAGTCCGCATCTTCCCCAGAATTACAAACACACTTACGCACCCTGCTCATAGAGTACCAGGAAACAGCGGGACGAGAATGCAAGTTTAGGGGGAAGGGAGCACAGCTATGGAGAGGGTGAGAGACCGGGACGGGCATCCTCCATCCGACCCCCTTGTTTTACAAACACTGTGCTAGAGATTGAGGATAAGGACGGCCTAACACACAGAAATACTTCGGATATACCTGCCGCGTTTAGAAGGTTCTATAAAACACTGTATGCTACCCACCGACAGGCCCCCTGTAGACTTCAATTCATTCTTTAAGGACACTGCTATTGCCTGGCTGGGGAAGAGCCAGAGAGAGTTACTTCTTATGCACCATGAAGACTTGGAGAATATCCCAGCAATTATGCAATTACAATCAGGCAAGGCGCCGGGGCCAGATGGCCTCCCGGCAGAATTTGACAAAATATTTTGTCATTTACTAATCCCGATATTGCGGCACGTTTTTGAGGAGGCCCGTGAATCCGGAATTTTGCCCCAAATAATGCAAGAGGTGCTAATTATTTCCCTACCTAAGCCAGGCAAACTGACCACGCAACTAGACTCATACATGCCCCTATCCCTCATGAACGTAGATGCCAAGGTCCTAGCCAAACTCATCGCAAACTGCATTAGTCCCCTTTTGCCAGTGCTGGTCCTTCCGGACCAAACGGGATTTGTCCCAACTAGGAGCACAGCCCATAATCTGTGTACTCTCTTCGCATTACTCCAAGATATTGACCCTGTAGTGGACGCCATAGCTGTTTTCCTCGACGCCACTAAGGCGTTTGATTCCCTGGAGTGGGACTACCTATCCTTTGTATTAGTGCGCAAAGGTTTCCCATCCCCATTTCTAGCCTGGATTAATTTACTGTATACGGAACTCCGAGCCACAGTGATGGTCAATGGCGGTCCTTCTCTTTTGTGCTGGCCAGAGGCACCAGGCAGGGATGCCCGCTGTCCCCCCTCCTTTTTGACCTGGCTATAGAGCCACTTGCCACTAAGATCCGACTGCCCTATCGGGAGTATGCCATGTCTATCCAGAAAGACAAATACTTATTTCACTATACGCGGTTAGCCTCACCCTTTATGTACGCACCCTGAGGTCAATTTGAACCCTATCCTCCGACTCTTCATTCTCTTCGGGCAGTTATCAGGAGTTAACATTAACTGGGGTAAATCCCAGATATATTCTCTTATTGAATCCACTCTAAAGTTCACACCAGACTTTCTCCTCAAATGGTGCGACAATACGCTCACCTATCTTGGAATAATCATCTCTTGTAGTCGAGAAGAGCTGATGACAGCTAATTGTGGCCGGGCATTAGACTCAATAACTGATAAAATCATGAGATGGATTGCGATGCCTGTGTCAATGGCCAGCAGGGCGGCCCTCATAAAAATGGTTATATTACCCAAGCTTCTGTATCTATTTGGAAATATTCCCTTTGCCCCAGCTGCCATTTCTTCTCAGCCATTAAGACTCAGCTCATACGACTCACTTGGGGAGGGAAACAGGCCAGTATACAATGGGATACCCTCATGCCCCCTTTTAGTGCAGGCGTATTCGCCATAACAGATGTGGAGTTATACTTTAATTGCGCACAGGCTCACTGTGCTGCATATTGGATAAAGCTACCCCCCCTACATGCCCCACCTCACAATAGAGGATGGATATATGACCTCCCATCCCCTGCACTGCCTACCTCAGTGCCCCTTCAGTCCTGAGACGACTTGCAGCCACCACTGTCCAATGCACCAACAGCACCTGGCACGAATTAGCAAAGGCCACACAATACATACTCATGTACTCCCCGCTACTGCCCCTCATCGGGCGACTGGATGTCCCGGTTACATGGGAGGGCGGATGCTGCCAATTATTCCGTAAGCTATCAATACAAACCTGGGGACAACTCTAGAAAGGAGGGAAATTCCGCACTAGTGACACATTTTTTAAAGACATAAACCCTACCCCCCTAGAGCGATTTTATTTCATTAGACTGCGCCAGGATGTGAAAGCTATTACACCTGAGTTCCCACTTGAGCCCTCTGTTATGCCCCAATACACGTACTATTGCAGCAGGATACCTCCTCGCATGTGCTTTCACTTTTATACCGCACAGTACAATTACACAGAGAATATGACCTCCCTCTGCCCGCGGCAGATGGGGGGAGGAATTAGGACACACCCTCACTGAGGACCAGTGGATTTTCTGCTGCAAGCAAACAGGAGATATATCCGCCAGCAGCAGATTTAGTTTAATACAGAACAAGTATGTACATTTCCTCTATTGCAAGTCGGTGTGGCTGTTCCGCCTGCGTCTTAGGGATAACGACAGCTGCAATCACTGCGCAAGGGAAGGCGCTGATTTAACACATGTAGGGCCTGATTCACAGAACTAACTTTAGACAACATCCTAAACTTACTACTTTTGGTATTCACAGAAGTTAGGATTTTGTCTTAAGTTTGTCTTAAGACAGACTTAAGACAAAATCCGAACTTAAGTCTGTCTTAAGTCTGTCTTAAGTTTGTCTTAAGTTTGTCTTAAGACAAACTTAAGACAAAATACTAACTTCTGTGAATACCAAAAGTATTAAGTTTAGGATTTTGTCTTAAGTTAGTTCTGTGAATCGGGCCCGTAGTCTGGGACTGTCCGCCCATCCATCGCTACTGGTTGGAGATTCTTACAGCAATAGATCGTAGATCGTATGACAGACCTATCCATTCCTGAAGACCCCTTGACTACACTGTTAGGGTACACTGAACCTATTGCTGCCAAAGTTTGTGAATATACCTCTCTTGCACTCCTTCGCGCTAAAAGGAGGATTGCCTGTAGGCGGGGAAGAGGGAGAGCACCCAAGTTTAAGGACTGGCTCTAAGACCTAATTTACTGTCAGGAGCAATTACATACATTTGCAGATATCCAACCCCCTACATCACGGCCAAAAGACATCTGGGCCCCCTTACAAGCCTATTTATTGGAGCAATCTTCTGATTTAGATGCCACAACACCCTAGTGACAACTGACATGATGCTGAGGGACTCCCACCCTCACACACACGTATCACCTACTGCGGAGCATGGGACACTAAGGGACACCACCCTATACCCCATTAACTGGAGCGTGACATTACCCAAGATATACACGATCTGATTGAAATGCACCAGTGGAAACTTCGCCTTCTTCTTTTTGTTATTGCTCATGTTTGATATTACATGTCTGCAAAGATGCCACAGCCCTTCAAGCGAAATGTTCCACCTGACGCGGCCGACCAGGCTTGTTTGTAGGTGGCTTGCTGTGTATTCCCCCACCCCTCAGATATAACATCTTCATAATTGTCGTAGCACACCACCGGCCCACCAAGGGGAGGCAGGCAGTCTTCTGTGATTTATATTTCTGTACCCTTTTCCAAACAAAACTACAAAAACAACAGCAGTGACTAAAGTCCTGATTCTATTTCCAAACGTGAAACTGAACAGCTGTATAAAACCATACAGACCAGGCAGTACAGTATTAGACTCACTGTTGCTTCCAAACACTCTTTTCAGTGTGATATAATCTGAAACATGTTGGCACACACAGCCCAGGATTAGAGGGACAATCGGCACGGTGCATAAGGCTCTCCTTCCGCATGCCTCTTCACAAGCAGACTCTACATCTCTTACTGGGATTATTTTTTTGGGGCGTGGGAGGAATTAAATCAGGAAAGTGGTGATCTTCAATCTAGCCACATCCTCCACCACTCTAACTCTAGGAACACTTGCCTGTTTCACAACAACAATGCTGCCTATCACAGCCTCCTGAAACTTAACAAAAGTAATCTCTGATGCAGGAGAACACTCCTTGTACACACCAAAAGTATTGAAAGTTGCTAAATTGAAGAGATGGATGGCCAACTTCTTATTCCAAATGTAAGCCTTACGAGCAAAAGTGTAAAGTTCCAAACTCTGGTCTACTTTATCTACAAAGCCCAAGTGCTTATCGTAGTCTACAATGCACACAGGTTTGCGCACTTCAGCAACCTGACCCCAAACAGTCACAGGTGAAGTACTCTCATCATGAATGGAAGTCAGCATTTACACATCCCCCCTGTCCACAAATGTCACGGCTAGCAGTTCCTCACTACCCAAAACACTACACTGTCCCCTCCGAAGCTTTTTGCAAAAAAGTTATTTTTCAGTAACCTTTACGGTTAGAGAAGATTGTGCCACAAGCAAAAATGTCCACTTTGAACAATTCCTTAAACAATTGCACAGTGTAGAAGTTATTAAGGTGCAAATGATGGCCTATGTTAAACAGTCCTCTAGCAAGATCCCTACAATTTTCTCTGAACTCCAAAAGTGGAAGGACAACCAGGGGGATCAATAGAGTAATCCCTACCAGTGTACACCCGGAAATTATAGATATATTCTGTCCTACGCTCAGACAACATATATATCTTAATTCCATAACATGCCCTCTTGCTATGAATGTACTGCCTAAAAACCAAACGGCCCTTGAACAGGACCAAAGAGTCATCACCAGATATTTCTTTGCCTTGAGTATAGATCTCTGAAAATTAATCTACAAAGTGATCAAGAACAAGCTGAATCTTAAAAAGATGGTCACAGTCAGGGTTATCTAATGGCAACGCCAAAGCACTATCAACAAAATGCAGCATCCAAAGCCAAAGTAAATTCCAATCACCACTCATAATTGCAGGAAATATGGTCTTTGCCATCAAGGGACTAGTAGACCAATATGAAGCAAGGGACGGCTTCCTTATCAAGCCCATTAAAAAGTCAAACCCAAAAACTTCTTCATCTCATCCAAATTTGTGCACTTCTCTTACCTGTTTCTGTACTTCTCTTGCCTCTTTCTGCACCCCTGTTGCTTCATTCGTCACTTTCCATGCTTCTTTCTGCACCTCTCTTCCCTCTTTCTGCACGTCTATTGACTATTTCTGCACCTCATGTGCTTCTTTCTGCACTTCTGTTGTACCGTTTCTGCCTGTTTTTCTATCTCACTTGCCTCGTTCTACACTTTCCATGCTTCTTTCTGCACATGTCTTGCTTCTTTATGAACCCAAGTTGTCTCTTTATGTACCTCTTCTGCCTCTTTCTGTGCTTTTCTTGCCTTTTTCTGTACTTCCCTTGCCTGTTTCTGTACTTCTCTTGCCTCTTTCTGCACCCCTGTTGCTTCATTCTGTACTTTCCATGCTTCTTTATGCTCCTGTCTTGCTTCTTTCTGCACACCTGTTGTCTCTTTATGTACCTCTTCTGCCTCTTTCTGCATTTTCTTGGCTTTTTCTGTACTTCTCTACCTTCTTTCTGCACCCCTCTTGCCTTTTTCTGTATCTCTCTTGCCTCTTTGTGTACCCATCCTACCTTTTTCTGCTCCCCTCTTGCCTCTCTCTCCACCCCTTTTCCCTCTTTCTGCACCTCTGTTGGTTCTTACTGCACTGCTGTGCTTCTATGCACCTTACTTGCCTCTTTCTGCTCTTCTCTTGCTTCTTTCTACACCTCTGTTGCTTCTTTCAGCAATTTTCTTGCCTCTTTCTGCACTTATCCTCCTTCTTTCTGTACCCCTCCTACCTCTTTCTGTAACTATCTTGTCTCTTTGTGCATATCTACTACCCCTTTCTGCACTCCTTTGCCTCTTTTTACACCTCTGTATGTTCTTTCTGCACTGCTCTTCCTTATTTCTCTACCTCACTTGCCTTTTTCTTCACTTCACATGCTTTTTTCAGCACCTCCCTTGCCTCTTTCGGCACCTGTGTTGCTTCTTTCAGCACTTCTCTTGCCTCCTTCTGCACCTCTTAGTTACAGGTAGTTTTAACCCCCTGCACTTTTATATACTGGGGCCATACAGGGGAGGTCATGCCAATCCCAGGGGTACCCCAACCCATAGTGCCCTATTGTATGTAGGTGTTTTCACTGTATTCTAAGTGTCTTTCATCATAGCACTGGCTCCAGGCCTGTTAAGTCAGAGTCAGTTACTAGCAGTACCCATTCGGCAAAAAGTTGGGGGCACAGGATGACTTTGCAATAAGGCCTCTTTCTGCTCCTCTGTTGTTTCATTGTGCACATTTCTTTCTTCTTTCTGCACCTTTCTTTGTCTTTCTGGACTTCTGTTGCCTATTTCTGCATTTCTCTTTCATCTTTCTGCGCCTTTCTTCCTCTTTCTGCACATGTCCTGCCTTTGTAGGCATAGTTAGAAATTAGCATTTCAAAAAACCTTTGAAATTCACTGAAAAAAATAGGTTTCAGGGACGTTATACTTAGTTGGACATTTTACTCGAACAAAACCAGAGAAATTTGGCCGTTATAGTTAGTTCAGCTAACTATAACTCACGCCCCGCAATACACTGCTGATGATGTCACATAATTCATGACATGGTCAGTGACATCACTGATAACATCACTGATGACATCTCAAATTACATCACTGATGAAATCATCAACATGATAATCTGATGCACCTCCTAATACCCTAATATAACCTTTGATACACCCACTCTAAAATACAGACTACCGTTTTCAAAACCATAGACACACCAATACCAGTCAGTACATACCCACTCACTGATTCCTAGGTCTACAAACACATCCACTCATTCATCCATACAGTCACTCATACATGCAGTCAACCATCAATACAGCACTATCATTTTCACTCACATATCTATACAGACACTCACACACTGCCACTCATCCATAAAGTTACTCACATACCTAGTCAGTCATGCAAATAATCAATCACCCTTCTATTTACTCATACAATACAGTTATACACACTCCACCTCACCTATTAAAACATATACTAACAAATACTTATACTCGTATACAATAACTAATACCAGCACACTCTCATCCATACAGCCACTCTCACAATCACTCACTCTCACATATAGTCATTTATATACTCCTACACTCACTTATACTTCCTTTCAGATATGTAGTTACTCACACATGTACCACTGAGGCATCCATTCACTCACCAACACACCCATACACACACTCACCCACCTACACAGCCCTTCACAGATGCATGCTTGAACCCATACACCCAGTGAATCAACCACTCACACATCTATGCAAACCCCCCACCCACCCACACAGACACTCAGGCACCCTTACAGATACTCGGACAACCAATCAATAACCCATATAGACCCTCATTTAGCTACTCACATCCCATTCAACTGCTTATATACCAACCGACCAACTAAGGTGTGTGAATGTCTCCATCAGTCAGTAAGACACATTTATTCATTCACTTATACAATCAGTCACGTACCTACTAAATAATCCATTCAGACACTTATACACCCACAAATTCTTCAATACACCTTGGTCTATATATATATATATATATATATATATATATATATATATATATATATATATATATATATATATATATATATAACCTACTGGCGGTAGCCAGTAGGTATATATAGTTAGGACCTAGTTTCCATAGGAAATCCCCAACATTCTATTGGGAATAACTTTGGCGCTGGTTGATGAATCTTCGCAAATTTCTCAAAGAAGATGGCTCGCTCCGCTCAGCTCCTTCTCTGAAAGTTTGGGGGGGATTCGTCAAGTGGGGGCTGAGAAAAAAGGGGGGTCCCAAAACGTGTTTTCCCCATGTTAATTTCCATAGGACCTTTAGACACGGCTACAGCTTGAACCGCTGAAGGGAATTACACCAAACTTGTCAAAATTGTAGTGTCTGGGACGCAGATCACGCTTCTGGTAAAATAGTGTAAATCCCTCCAGTGGTTCCTGAGAAAAATAAAAGAGAATCAAATTATATATCTATAAGCGCGCACCCGCACCCCCGCGAATTTTCGGATTTTTTTTTTGGGGGGGGCTTGGGGGGGCTTCTCTCTTTTATTTTAATGTTTTATTTTAATTTCGAGGGTGCTCACCCCTCGTTTTACACCAGAGATCACCGCCGCGGCCCGAGCCGCCTTAAGATGGCCGTCGCCTGGTTGTGGGCGGGGCCGGGAGGGAAGGAGACCCAGCAGCGCTGCAGACGGAAACGATGTCTATTGTTTTAATTCACTGTCTGGACTCTGTTCTGCTCCATTGATAAATGTGCACGTTTAATTCTCGACGACTTGGCCTCCTCTCTCTGGAGCGAGCCTGACACCTGCAGCTCGGCGCGCACCCCCTCCTCTGGGTCCCCTCCCTGTCCTCTGGAGCAGGGAAACCACAGGCCTCCACGCTGGCGCCATCCCCGGCTATGTCCAATCAATAAGGACTTGGTGTTTAAATAAATACTTGGGAACAAAAGCTGACACATTTTGCAGTCTGTTGAAATCAAAGCAAGGCTCAAAAGGCTTAGAAGAAAATAATATCTTCCTGAGGAGAAAACAACGGTTTGGGGGAAATCATCTGACAAGAAAGTATATCAAAGCAAGTTTCAAAAGACTTACAAGAAATAAACATCTTATGAGGAGTAAGCAAAGGTTTGAGGAAAATAATATGACTAGAATCTATTTGTGATACCGTAAAGCAGGTGGGAGAGGTGTGGCGCCGCGGCCAGGGCGACTGACGCTGGAATCTGGAGATCAGGGTTCGATCCCCGGCTCCGGCGGCAGGTTAGCCCAGCACCATGCAAAAAAAGCATTGTTGGAAAAAATATTTATTTCCTCTGCAAAGAGGTGAATTGATATATTTGTCCCATCACACATTTATTGTTTTTTTTAAATAATCATTTGGATTTCCAACACATCTAGTCCAAAAGCGAATTAGAGGTTCATTTATAGGCATTACTGTTTTTTTAACCAGCGTAAGGAGACCCAGCAGCTCTGCAGACGGAAACGATGTCTATTGTTTTAATTCACTGTCTGGACTCTGTTCTGCTCCATTGATAAATGTGCACGTTTAATTCTCGACGACTTGGCCTCCTCTCTCTGGAGCGCGCCTGACACCTGCAGCTCGGCGCGCACCCCCTCCTCTGGGTCCCCTCCCTGTTCCCTGGAGCAGGGAAACCACAGGCCTCCACGCTGGCGCTATCCCCGGCTATGTCCAATCAATAAGGACTTGGTGTCCTTGAGAGTAAATATTGAAGTGAACCTACCTTGCTCTGAATAGACCTTATTTGTAGTGGGCCAACATTTCTAATCAATCAAAGAACTGTATTTTACTCCATTATGGTTGAAAATATAACGCCAGTAACTAGTGACTATGATATCTTCACCCCTTTTAGTGAAACTTTAGTGTGGAACTTTCCCCAGGAGAGCATATTCAGCAATATATATGTATCTTCCCCAACAGAGGTTACAGGGGACACCCCATGCCTGACACACACATGCAGAGTGAGGTGTGTCATCACTTTTGATTCAAGCGCGCTCTTCACCCTTACTACCAGAGGGATTAAACCTGTCGCCTTTGCTTTTATAGAATCGTGCTCCCTTCACAACGGCTTTCAGGGCAATGTCTTTTGCCACCTGTGCTTGCAGAGGGAGGTGCATACCAACTGAGCTGTCCACATAAAATATAAATCTGTGACCTGCACTTGTTCATTGTGTATAAATAAATAAGCCACAACAGAATTAATATCGCATTTGGCCTGGCAGTTCCTCGTGATGGATGAATGCATAACTGTGGGTTAATGAATGTATAGTGTGTTATTCTGGATGTGGCTATAGTGGATGTCTGGATACATTCTCAGGTAAGGTTGGATGGCTTGATAGATGAGTGCATGGATGTGGGTGTATTTATGAATGAATGTTTAATGCATGGTGGATTATTGAATCAGTGTGTTAATGAATAAGTGGATGTGAATGGCTGAGTGCGAGTGTGTAGATAGGTGGAAGCATGGTTGTGGACGTACAGACACATGCATGGCTGGATGGATAAGTGATTGCCAGCCTCTGCTGAATTGTTGAAACAAAATTTGCTTCCTTAGTGATATATACATACACACACATAAACCATTTGTTTTACTTTGAGAGAGGAAAACAAACCCACTACTCCGTTTTTTGGGTTAGGCACATACATTTTTGTGTTTTTATGTAGTGTGGACGTGTTCCTAGGGAATGTCAGACTGTTGTATAGAGGTTGCAGTAGGTTAAGAAAACACTTGGAAAATAGCAGGAACCAAATATATATTATATATATATATATTAGCTTTTAAAAAACCAATGAAATTCACTGAAAAAAACCATAGGTTATAGACTATATATAGTTAGGAATTAGCCTTTAAAAAACCTTGGAAATTCACTGAAAAAACCATAGGTTTTAGGCCTTATATAGTTAGGAATTAACATATAAAAAACCATTGAAATTCCTCCTATATAGTTAGCTGGACATTTTATTGATATAAAACCAATGAAATTCCACATATAGTTAGTTGCACTAACTATATATTTCGCGCATCCTCAATCCAATGCTGATGATGTCACATATTACACCTTTCATGACATGGTCAGTGACATCACTGATGACATCACTTATGACAGCTCATTTAACATCAATGATCACACCACTGATGATATACTTCATGTGATAATACAATGCACCTCCTTACACTCTAATATAACCTCTGTTACACCTAGTGTAAAATACAGAGTATCATTTTTGAAACTATTGACACACCAATACCATTTACTACATACGCACTCACTGATTCCTACGTCTACATGCACATTCATTCATTCACCCATAAGGTCACTCGTACATACAGTCACTCATCATTACAACACTATCATATGCGCTCATACACCTATGCAGACACTCACACACTGCCACTCATCCATGGAGTTACTCACACACCTAGTCAGTCCTGTAAAGAATCAATCACACTTTGATTTCTTCATCTATACAGTTAAACACAAAACAGCTTACATTTTCACAGATATACTAACACATACTTACTCACTTATACAATCAAATCCTTCATCCATACTCTTATACATCCTCTCATTCTTCAATATGTAAAACATATTTAAACTTTACAAAAACACACAGACACTGGATGATGTCATCAGTGATGTCATTTGAGATGTCATCAGTGATGTCATCAGTGATGTCACTGACCATGTCATGAATGATGTAATATGTGACATCATCAGCATTGGATTGCGGATGCGCGAAATATATAGTTAGTGCAACTAACTATATGTGGAATTTCATTGGTTTTATATCAATAAAATGACCAGATAACTATATAGGAGGAATTTCAATGGTTTTTTATATGTTAATTCTTAACTATATAAGGCCTAAAACCTATGGTTTTTTCAGTGAATTTATATATATATATATAAAACATACTTAAACTTTACAGAAACACACAGTCACTCGAGCGCATTGCATAGCGGCAAATTCCAGGACATCTGCCCGCCTCGACGGACTTGTTGCTCATCAACTGCCTGATTCTGACTCCCTTCTACATCAGACTCCCGGTTGTCATCCTAAAAATCACCAATTACGCCCATTGCGGGATGCTGTATCTGGATATCGCAACACGCCGGATCCTTGATCTGGTCGGATTTCCACATTATCGCCCACCTTCTACTTCCGATACATGGTTATCTTCATCTAGCCGCCGGCCGCCCGTATCCCATTAATTCATATTGACCTCAGCAAGCATGCTCCTTCAAACCGTGAGCTACTTCCCAGGCATCTGTTCTATATTTCAGTCCTGATGATGATCCCAGAATTGCTCTTGTAATCGAAACATCGTCAATACCTGCATCTTAACTCTATACTATAATTCATTATTTATGTGGAGTACAAGATGTATTTCTTATTGTGACTTTTGCATATTTACATTTTCTTCCTAAAAGTCACTTTTAAAGTCACTTGCCTGTGGTAAGGAAATCGTCTGATTTCCCATTACCCGCAACGTCTAGCTAACTCACTTTGTATATTTTGTTGTGTGTTTCATTATATGTGATTAAATATCTTGATATTATCAATTAAGACATAAACAGAGCCAATCTCTATTGTGATAATTTGGCTACAATTTGTTTTGATTATCACACTCAAAGGGACCGCTGTGTCTTACAATTACTATTACACTTGGCCCCTTTCTGACCCTAGGGGTTTCCTTGTTTCTATTTTTGTCATCAGTGATGTAATTTGAGATGTCATCAGTGATGGATATTTAAAACACCATTAGGACCTTGCTCTATACCCCTCATATAGCAATAGAAAGAGCCTAATCGGAGTAAACGTACATCAGCTGGTTCAATAAAAGAGGCGTCAATGTGTTTAAAAATACCTCCAGCAATTCTGGGATTCCTAAAATTTATCATTTCAGGGGCCCAACCCACCCTACTCTCATGTGAGCAAGATCTCATGAGTTCTACTGGGAGAAAATATTGGAACATTGGCCAGGACAGCCACATATGGACAGCTAGCGGGTGGTAGATTGATAGTGACTTGATCTTGTGGGGATGAATTGTTCTCACTATTAAAACATTTTTGGTTTAGGCCTTGATGATGTGTTACCATGCGTTCACTCCCAAAGCTTTGCTTCTAGGCTTAGATATATCACTATGCAGCATCACTTCGGATCTAGGGCCAGTAGTGCCCTCTAAGTTAGGGGGCTGGTCACTTACTTTTTGCTTGGGAATCTCAACCTGTTCAACTTGGGACCCTTATTTATTTCTTTTCACTTCTGCCTCCACCCTACACAGCCTTGAATGAGTGGACTCATTATCTTACTCATAACAGCAGATTATGTGTCTCAAAATCGAGTCCAGGTATGGGAATCCATTTGTTTATAATCTCCTGTGCCCCTTCCTAATAGAATGAGGTTGTCATGAATTTGGGGGACAACAGGAGACTTCCTCTTCTGTTTTGCAGCAGGTTTTTTAACTATATTCATGGCTTTTCCTGCCCCTGACGTTATTGGCTCAGTAGTAGTAACTATTGACCTCTGCTCAGGTTCTGCCAGTATAGGAGTTTGGCCGACGAAGACACTTTTGTCACCCGTTTGTTCGTATTAGTCAAATTGCTCATTGCCGGGTCCCGTACATAAGTTTATGGTGCTTGGGCTTTAGGCACACCCGCTTGCACCCTTCCCCTTATCCGGTCCCAATGCAGGAGACCGACAAGCACTATTTCCCGTTACATGTTTTCCATTAATAAACAGCACACATACAACAATCAATAATAAAGGATCCTATGGCAAATCCTGTGTCACAGTTAGTTGTTTCTAAACGAATCAAAGGACAATCCAGCAGGTCTCCATATGTGAATGACCAGGTGTCATGTGGGGCGGGATGCCTCCTTCAAATTTAAGCGCCTCCGGGCACAAAGTAGTGTGGCGGTGGCAGGGAGAGCCTGGGAAGTGGAGTCAGCTATGCCTCCTGTGCGTTGCTCTCACCCCCGGTATCAGCGGCAGCTGCAACGAGGTATCCATAGACTACTTAAAAGGACTGATAGTGAAATAAACTAACCCAGTGAGGGGAATGAACTGACAAAGGGGTCAATTGCATCAATCAGCAGAGCTAGTGAATGGGTGTGTCGAATTTCTGACTCAAAAAGGACACAATAATCCGTGTGATTCGTGTTGGTCCCTAGTAAATGTCACCCCGGGTACCTAGGGCATCGGGACTGAAGAGGGTTGTGCCACCTCTTATCAAGATCGCATTGCAGTCTGCGTGTCTTGGTGCAGAGTATGGTATTCAAATACAATATGGCGGCTTACAGTACCAATCTCCAGGAGTTAAGGTGAGTGTTGGGCAAGGTCCAAGGGAGTATCAGCAGTACACCACCAACGTCACTATTAAGGTTTCCTGATTTCCTTACCGGGAGCAGTCGCAGTAGAGGGGGCCAGACTGCAGAGGATGCAGGTGTCGTGGTAAATTTCACGAGGAGTGAAACCACAGTGGATTCTGTAACAGGAGTGTTGAGGGACTATGCTGACCCCTTCGGCCCAGCATAGTCAGGCATAGAGCAGTGGTGTCTTTAGGTGTCAGGTTTTTGCGATCTAGTGGTCCTCTCAGATCTTTCTGGCTGTCAGCAGGATGCAGAGAAAGGTTTGCTGCTTCACAGGGGGTCTTGGTTCCTGGATGAAGTACTGGCAGGTCTTACAGGTTTTGGAGACACAGCAGCTGCAGGACAGGTCATGTTTTAGCACAGTTCTCCAAGTCAGCAAGCAGGTCAGCAGGGTTGTCATCAAGTCAGACAGATCTTCAGCTCTTCCTCTTTGCAACTCTTGACATCCATCTTATTGTTTCAGGTTGGCAGGATATGATCTTTTGGTGCCCTAGGCTCCCCTAAATACTGAACTTCAGAGTTTTAGGGGAGTGTAGGGAAGTAGTCAATGGGCTAGCGATCATTGTGGAAGCTATGCCCGTTTATTACCACTTCTTGTGAGACGTGAGCAGAACCCTGTCCCAGAGTTCCTAGGTTTGCCAACACATAGATGGCTGTCTCTGAAAAGTCATGTCCACCTCATATTTATTTATTTATTTAACGATTTGTAGAGCGCCTGGTGAGCCGGAGGCATCCCCGCGCTGTAAGAACTTGAGTTGGTCAGAGGGAAGGGGAAGGAGTTTATTTGGGGAACAGCAGAGTTTTAAGCTGTTTGCGGAAGAGTAGGTAGACAGGTTCCAACCGCAGGTAGCGAGGGAGCGAGTTCCAGCATGAGGATGCTTTTACTGAAAAGCGACAGCCTCCGGTGCGTGCCCTCCTGAACTTAGGGACATTAGCAAGTCGCTCATTGTCCGAGCGCAGGGATCTCGAGGCTTTGTACGAGGTCACCATATCTCCCAGAATGGATGGACCTTGTCCATTTAGGAGTTTGTGAGCAGTGCACAATGCCTTGAACTTGATCCTTTCTCGCACTGGCAGCCAGTGGAGAGCCTTGAGGGCTGGCCTGGCTGAGGCCCCAGAGGGAAGATTCATTAGCATCCGGGCAGCCGCATTTTGGGTTCGTTGTAGCTTGCCCAAGGTAGATTTGGGGGCTCCTAAATAGACAGAGTTACTGTAGTCTAGTCGGGCAAGGATAAGTCCTTGCACCAGGAGTTTCCTAGATTGAGGAGGGAGCATCGGCAGGATCTTGCGGACTGATCGCATGAGTCCAAAGCAGGTTCCCGCTGTTTTAGATGCCTGAGTTTTCATAGACAGATCAGGTTCGAGCCAGACCCCTAGACTCTTGATTTCCTTCTTAGGGGCGGGCACCTCACCCATGACATCGGGCCAAACTGATGGTGGAATAGCTGACCATTTCTTGCCCTTCAGCATAACTTCAGTTTTGGACCCGTTGAGTTTAAGTGAGGACTCGCACATCCAGAGATGGATTTCCTGGAGGCAGGGCAGGAGATTGTCTGGGCATTGGTCAAGATGTGGGAGCGAGACGACCAGCTGCGTGTCGTCCGCGTAGCTCACAATCTTGATGCCAAAGGGGGCCACAACGTCCTCAAGAGGAGCCATATACGCGTTAAAAAGAGTTGGGCTAAATGAGGAGCCCTGGGGCACCCCACTGGTCAAAGGCATAGAGTCTGAGCGGGAGTTGCCATTCCAGACCTGGAACGAACGGCCCGATAGAAAGGATTCTATCCAAGCCAATGCTGTGTCCCCAAGTCCCGCCCTGGCCAACCGATGAAGCAGGACAAGGTGATTCACTGTGTCAAAGGCAGCACTGAGGTCCAGGAGGATCACTGCCACTGACCCCCCTGAATCTAGGATACACCTTGCCTCCTCGATGACGGCGAGGAGGGCGGTATCCGTGCCTTGGCCAGGACGGAACCCAGTTTGGGAACGACGCAGCAGGTTATTGGATTCTAGGAACTGGGAGAGCTGGACGTTAACTAGTTTTTCGGCAATTTTGCTGATGCCCGGGAGGAGCGAGATCGGTCTATAGTTGGCCAAATCAGTGGGGTCCAATTGGGGCTTTTTAAGAAGGGCTTTGACTACCGCCCCCTTCCAGCTGGGAGGGACGGAGCCTTGGGACAACGAGGTGTTGATTAGCTCCAGGATAGGGGGCACTATCACAGGGGCGACTGTTTTCAGAAACCTCATGGGAGCAGGGTCACATGGAGAGCCACTTTTCATTTTAGCCAGGGTCTTTCCAACCTCTTCCGAAGAGACCGCCCTAAAAGCGGTTCGCTGAGGGCGGGGGGCGCCTCCTGGGCAGGTATCAGGCGCAGCCTTGTCCCTGTGTAATGACTTGCTAGGTAGCTGTGGAAGTGAGGCTAGGATGTGGGAGACTTTGGAGTCGAAGTATTTTGCGAGTTCATTGCCCCTGTCCGGTGGGGTCCTGGTTAGTGGAGGGGGTTGTGGTATTTTCAGAAGTTCTTTGGCAATGAGGAAGGATTCTCTAGCGGAATTAGTGGAATTTTTAATTCTGTCGTCATAATAGGAGGCTTTAGTGAGTTTCAGAGCAGATTTGTATGCCTGTACCGTCCTCCGGTAGGAATCTTTGCTAGAGTGAAGCCAGTCCTTCCTCCACAGTCGCTCCGCTTTTTTGCATTCCTTGCGGAGGGTTCTAAGTTCCGGACTGAACCAGGGGGCTGACCCTGTCTTTCCGCTTTTATCTTCGCAGGTTTTTATAGGGAGGATAGAGTCGAGTGAGTTGGAAATCCACTTCCTGAAATTGCTATCCGCTATGACAGGATCCCCTGAGGGAGCGGATGTCGTTGATTGCAGGGCTCTGGCCCAGTCCTCTGTGGAGAGTCTGGACCAAGTCCTGTCCCGAGTATACGTGGCAGGCTTACGTGGCTTCTTGAATTCTCCTGGCAAGAAGAGAGGAACTAAAAAGTGGTCCATCCAGGGGAGGGGGCAGGGTGGGTTGGCCTGGAGGGTATGGACATTTGTGAAGACTGGGTCTAACAGATGGCCCTTGATATGGGTGGCTCCCGTGTTGACCAGTTGGAGATCGTAGGCGGCCCAATCTAGATACAGATCAGTAGCCCTTGTGTCTGCAGGATCGTCAAAGTAAATATTGAGGTCCCCTAGCACAGTG
Organism: Lissotriton vulgaris; assembly: GCF_964263255.1. NCBI lineage: Eukaryota > Metazoa > Chordata > Amphibia > Caudata > Salamandridae > Lissotriton > Lissotriton vulgaris. The sequence continues at coordinate 52,211,603 of NC_141699.1, read as the reverse complement.
AAGTTGGGTGTAGAGTGGTCCAAGGTTGATATGGATTCTAGTAGGGCGTTAGCAAAGGGACCAAAGTGTCCGGGGGGCGGTACACTAGGAGGCCTGCCAGTGAGGTAGTCGGGGCCATCTGGATGGTAAACAGGCAGCTCTCTGACTCCAGGATGTGGGCATCGCTGATTCTACATGCGAAGTGATCTTTATGCAGAATAGCCAGTCCACCCCCTCTGCCAGAGGGGCGAGGTTGGGACTGTATGAGGAAACCCGGGGCAGGGCCGCAACCACGTCCGAGTCTGAGTGTGTTGTGAGCCACGTTTCTGTGAGGAACAGGATGTCTAGCTCATGGTCCCCAAGAAGGTGGTTAATAAGCTTGGCATGCATGGGGAGCGACCTACAGTTCAATACTGCTAGTTTCAGGCCCGTGAGTGGAGTATGTGCCTGGGGGAGTTGTAGGTGGATTGGGGGCAGAGTGCGCAATTGGTAAAAGGTCCATCAGAATCGTGTACATATTTACACTGTGTGTTCTTTGTTGGTCTGAGGCTGAGTAGGGCACATTATTGGTGGTACTAGCCTGAGGGTGAGAACTCCTACCTGTGTAGCCCATTTTTCTACCTGTCCAGTTGGCAAAGGGATCTGGACAAATGCGGCAGGCTTCATCTCCTGTGAAGGATGCCAAATTTCACATTTCAAAGGTGGTACCTTCTTTGAAGTTCATCTGCCTGGGGAGGATAATCAGCAGGTCATCCTGTGGTAGGGGGTGTAAATGCCCTTTATTTATTTATTTATTTATTTATTTATTTATTTTTATTCTTCTATAGCGCAGGAATCGTCCCAAGGATATCTCCGCGCTTATGATCTTCCAAGATGCCAGAGCAGAAACATAGTCATAGGGAGCCCATGATCTTATACAGCCGGAAACAGATGAGTTTTTAGGGATTTCTTGAACGCATGTATGTTAGTGATTTGTCTTAGGACAAGGGGCAGATTGTTCCACAAAGTGGGGCCCTTATAGGACAAGGCACGACCCCCTTGTCTTGCCTTCTTGATCCGAGGGACTTGTAACAATAATAGGTTGCTAGAGCGCAATGAACGGGTTGGGATATACAGCTGAAATAGTTCAGCCATATATTTAGGGCCGGATCCCTGAAGGCATCTGTGAATTATACAGCACACTTTAAACTCGATTCGCTGCCGGATAAGCAGCCAGTGGAGTTTATGCAAAAGAGGGCGTGAAGAAGACCTAGTAGGAACGTCCAGAATTAATCTGGCCGCAGTGTTCTGGAAAACCTGCAGACGACTAAGTTGCTCCTCGTTGGCAGAAAGGAGTAGTCCGTTGCAGTAGTCCAATCTACTGACGACCAGTGTCTGGACCAGTGTTTTCCTGTAGCAGTCACCCAGGAACAGAAACACACGCCTCAGGAGCCCAATGATCCTGAAACAGGTTCCCACCACCAGACTCACATGTTCCTTTGGTAATAGCGCCTGATCTAGCCGCACCCCCAGATTTTTTACTATCTGCTTAGGGAGAGGAGCAGATCCTAAACCCGGGGGCCACCACTCAGGTGACCACAAGAGGGAGGCTTCTACAAAAAGCACGACCTCCGTCTTGCTTACATTGCATTGCAAGCAATTGGAGGCCATCCAATCAGATACTGCTGTCATACCGGTGGCAAATGCCTGTTTGATTGCCGGTGTCAGGGTATGGAAGGGGAACAGAAGCTGACTATCGTCAGCATACGATATTGGAGTGAACCCATATTCTCTCACAATATCCACCAAGGGGGCCACATTAACCTTAAAAAGTGTAGGGCTTAGGCATGAGCCCTGTGGAACCCCCTTGGTGAGCTACCTAAAGATCAATTGATGGGAGCTCAACCTGTTTGTGATCGACCCGAAAGAAAGCTTTTTATCCAGGCCAGAGCTGAGCCGCCTATTCCCACCTTTCGCAGACGACCGAGAAGAATATCATGAGAAACCGTATCAAAGGCAGCGGACAAATCCAACAGCACCAGGATCATGGAGCCTCCTCTATCCTGTGCCTTCCTGATGGTATTGGTCACGGAGAGGAGGGCCGACTTGGTGCAGTGGTTGGATCTGAACCCAGATTGAGAATGGTCCAGACCACCCTCTGCCTTGATAAACTTGGATAGATGGGTATTCACATGTTTCTCGGTCATCTTGCTGATATGAGGAAGTAGAGAGATAGGACGGAGATTGGAGAGGTCTGACCATGGCAGGGCTGCATTCTTTCAAATAGGGTTCACTACCGCTCTCTTCCATTCACCTGGCACATGTCCTTCTCTAAGGGAGAGATTGATCACTGTTTGAATTCCAGGTAGGAGCAGATTCCCTAGAGAGCCCACCATCTTTGCTGGCAAGAAATCTGAGGGAGATCCTGTTTTAATGTGACTGGACAGAGAAGTAGCATCAGGAAGATTAATCTCTGGAAATGTGGTGAGTGAGATACTGTCACACACAAATGGCGGAGATGAAATAGGTGAAATAGGTGATGTCAGGGAGGAACTGATGATATTACTCCCAACAATCCCTGACTGCCTGATTTTCTCATAGATAAGCTCTATTTTGTTCTCGAAGAATAACGATATTTCATCACACAGGGTTTGAGAGAAGTCATCTGGACTCTCGCAGGCCACAGGTTTTGTAAAGGACTGTAAGATCTTATAAAGTTCTCTGGAAGAGTTGCCTGCTTCAGCCAATTGTGATGTAAGACAGCTCCTCCTGGCCATCTTTAAGTTTTTATGGTAGGAGGCCAGGGCATCAGTATACTCTTTCTTACTATCATCCATGTGTGATTTCCTCCAAGCCTTTTCGACCTTTCTACACTTCTGTTTCTTGCCCCTAAGTTCTTCAGTGTGCCATATCTCTTGTTTGGATACTGGATGCTGTTTATGAAGCTTCAGTGGCGCCAATAGGTCCACTGCTTCTAGAAGGGCTTTATTGTACTTGGCTAAGCTGGACTCAACATCATCTATCTCTGTGAAGATGGGTTCCTTCCAGACCCTCAATAGTTCATCTGGAGTTACTTTGTGCCATGATCTCCGCAAAATAGCAGGGAGACACTTTTGATGTAAAGTGGCCAGACCACAGAAGAAGAATTCAACCATATAATGGTCAGACCAGCTCACTTGGGACGTTGACCAATATTTAATTTTAGAACAATTGGTGAAGATTAGATCCAAAGTATGTCCACCAATATGTGTAGGACCCTTATTTTGGATCTCTAACCCTAAAATTGTAAGATCGGAAAGTAATAGTGCAATATCGGGGTGACTAGGGAGATCTAGATGAACATTAAAATCTCCAAGGATAATAAAATCTTCTTCGGCTTTTAAATATGGAGCCAGGAATTCCACTAGGGAAAGTGAAAAGCCCGCGCTTGACACTGGGGGACGGTACACTAATGCCCCCTTCCAGTGAGTTCTGGGGCTGAGATTGATCTTAAAGACCATAATTTCCATCATGGGACAGCTTCTTTGTTTTAACAGGGAGATCTTAAAACCCTCTTCTCTATACACTATAGCAATACCTTCCCCGGTTTTGACAGGACGATCTAATTTAAGGACCTTATATCCCCTCGGAACTCCTAACGTAATAGCAGGAACTGTGTGGGGCTTTAACCACATTTCTGTGATGAAACAGATGTCTGGCTTTACAGTAGTGACCAGATCCCAAAATTCAAGATGGTGCTTTGGTAAGGAGCGAATGTTTAAAAGAAAACTTTTTAGACTGTTCGCTGGCGCAGTTTCCTCAATATTAGGGCAGATGGAAGAATTAGGTGGAGATGGTTGAAAACAGGGCCTAACGGGTAGCTTGTATTCCTTAGCAATACCGTCAGTTTCCAGACTAGTAGTAGATGCCTAAAACAACAATGTCGACATGAAAACGGACCTTCGGGGCATAATAGAGAGCGCACAACACAACCTACCAGAGGTACTGGCTGCAGATCTTTAAGCGCTTTTGGCAAGCAAGTTTTATTTTTAAGCTACTGAGAACAAAGGGTCTCACCCTTGGTGGTCAGATACTCATCTCTGGTGGCAGAAACCAGTCATCCAACACATGAGGGGCTGGTAGGTTTTCAGGGGGCACCTCTAAGGTGACCTCTGGGTGCAAAAATGAATAAATCCAACAATGGAATCAGAGCAGGTTTATAAATTCAAATTGTTAGATATCAAACATCCCTATTGCTAGGGAATTCAGTTTCACCATTGTCCAGCACATTCTAAAATGGTTTCCTGATCACTCTGCACTTTCAATAAAGGAACTGTACAGCACAGGGGCATATCTGCTCATGCATGTATTTTCTCACATGTAATTAAAAAACACCCTGCCTTAGGGTTGTAAGGTCTGTTGTAGGAGTGATTTACAAAACCTGTATGAAGTGTTAGGGGACATGGCACACAGGGATGTGTGTCATGTTATGTTTTTACTTTTGTCTGCTCCAAAACACGCAGCCTGCAATGCCAGTCTTCAATTCATTGTGCATCGCCGAGAAACCCTTCTTTAATACCTCATGCCCTAGGTGTCTGGGGTTCTATTAACTAGGGACTTACAGAGGGGCTTTACGGTATTGCCAATCGGTGGAACATAACTGTACAGTTTGGGAAAGAGATCTGGCACTGAGGACCTAATTAGCAGGGACTCAGTTCACGTCCAGTCAAAATCACATCAAATACCAGGCAAAGAGTGGGGGTGACCATGTAAAAAAGGGGCACTTTTCTACCGGGACAGGACTCAAGCTTTTGGATAAAGAGCAATGATGGCTAAGAATCATACAGGAATTATTGTCATTTGGCAGCTGTGCACATTTATTTTGTCAAACTGCACATGTATCACCTGTTTTCACATTTGAGCTTACTCTGCTTACTTACATGTTTTGGTGAGAGGTGCTCTCAAAGATAACCCCTGTGCTCTTCCTCTCTTGGAAGGTGGATATCATTGCTGCCTGTTCTACATAGAAGTTCCCTGTTGTGAAGGATGTTTACAATGCTCCTTCTGCTCTGAGTCTGTTAAGTCGAATACTTGTAAAGGTGCTGTTCATAGTTTCTATGTTCTGTGTGACGGAAGCTTCCAGCTGCTGCTCAGCGTTTTATTTCTTGCTGAGAGAAGATTGTACAGCTACTGTTCATTGTTCTCATGTTTTGAGTGAGATATGCTGTCAGCTGCTGCTCATAGTTTTCATGTTTTGTGAGGAAGAAGCTTGGAGCTGCTGCATATATTTCACTTGCGTTGTGTGAGAAAAGCTTGAACAGCTGCTGCTCATAGTTTTCATGATCTGCGTGATTGAAGCTTGAAGATTCTGCTCATAGTTTGCATGATCTGCATGATTGAAGCTTGCAGATTCTGCTCATAGTTTTCATGACCTGCGCGATTGAAGCTTGCAGATGCATGCTCGTAGTTTGCATATTGTATGTGAGAGAAACTTGCACCGTTGCTGTTCAATGTCCTCATATTCTGTGTGGGAGAAGCTTACAACTGCTGCTCATAGTTATTATGTTTTGTATGAGTGGGCTGCACAGCTGCTGCTGAAAGTTGTCATGTTTTGTGTCACAGAAACATTTAGCTGTTGCTCATAGTTCTCATGTTCTGTGTGAGAAGTGTGTAGCTGCTGCTCATACTTCTCATGTTTTGTGTGAGAGAAGCTTGCAGCTGGTTCTCAACGTTCTCATGTTCTGTGCAAGAAATGCTTACACAGCTGTTGCTGATATTTCTCATGTTTTGTGTGAGAGAAGCTTGCAAGTGTGGCTCAAAGTTCTCATGTTTTGTGTGAGAGAAGCTTGCATGTGCTGCTCAAAGTTCTCATGTTCTGTGTCAGATTCGCAGAACTGCTGCTTAGGGTTCTCATGTTTTGTGATAGAAGCTTGCAGCTGGGTCTCAAAGTTCTCATGTCCTGTGTCAGAGAAGCTTGCACAGCTGCTGCTTATGATTTTCATGTTTTGTGCGAGAGAAGCTTGCACAGCTGCTGCCCATACTGGACCTGCTTTGCAAGGGTGGCTTCCACAGCTGCTCACTGTACTGCACAATTTGCATAAGTTGTTTTCAAATCTGCACCTTTCCTCTGTAAGTAACGCTGTCAATGCTGCTGCTTGTGTTGTGCCTCTTCTGAGCTGTGAATGATGCTTGTATAGTTGTTCATTCCTCAAGTCTCCTTCTTTACCTCCATTTCCTTTCCTCTTGTGCATGAAGGGACTTTAAACTGGAGTTAAATTAAAAACAGCCAACTTTAGGTTTCCATAAAGCATGCCTTTGTTTTGAGTAGCACGGTATGCAGGAAGAATAGGTTGGAATGCTACCTAGAGTGCTAGTCAGTGGTTTAAACCATGTGCACTCGTTTTTCACATCACTTTTTGTGTGTTCTTTAAAAATCGTGCTGTATGCACATTTTTACAAACGTTTTCTTACAAATGTTGAAAGGGCGTTAGGATTGAGTATGGTGGCAAAGTCTAAGAAAATTGAAAAACAAGGGAGAGTGAAGCAAAGAAAAAGCAAAGAAGACATAACAATTGCATAGAGGCAGAATGACAGAGTATGAAACAGGATAATGTTAGAGGGGTGATTAGGCAAAGATGGGAAAAAAACAAAGAGATAGTCAGTGAAAGGGTTAGTAATAACCAGACTGGAGAAGAAAATAAATCAGGTGATGGATCAAAAATAAGATTTTGTTCCATAAATCAAAGAGATATAAGGAAACAAGAAAATAAAATAGAAAGAACATACAAATAAATTGTAGGAGGGAACTGACAGGAAAAGAAAAAAAGACGGGTGAAGCTGGAAAGCTAGAAAGAGTAAGATGAAAGGCTTAAGAGAGGCAAAGAGAGCATGAGCAGGAGAATGTGCAGGAGTGGGAGGCAGAAAGAAGTGGAGAGAGACATCCATTGCCTATTGGCTAAGGAGTTTAAAAGGGCTGGACATGGATGTAACAGGGTGAGCGGTGTGAAGGAACGGGAAAAGAGATGACATGTAAAACATGGAACTTAAAAGTGAGTGAAGTGAGAGGAGAATCAAGTAGATGAAAGGATATGAACAGTGGTAAAGATGAAAAGTATATGGATAAAGCAAAGCTGGAAGATGCATGAAAGGGAATGAGTGAGGTAGGAGTGAAGGAAACCAATGTGATAGGATTTTACAAATGAGAAAGAGAGGTACAGAAGGAGGTAGCTGCACTCTCTGGAGCCACGAGCAAGATGATTACAGTGGTAGAGATGTTGTTGTAAGTGATAATGACTTATGACATTGAGAGAGATAAAGCTGTAAGTAACAGACAATTGTAGAGTTAAAGTTGTTTAGTTCTGTGGGGTAAGACTGAAAGTGAAAGGCAGAGATATTAAAGGGTTCATTACAATGTCAATCTGTAAGCATTCCGATGGACTCCTGTCGGAATCAGTTCCGAACAACTCGGGTCAGGAGAGTCCTAGCGACCGATTAAGATGTTTTCAAACACCGTTCAGAAAGTCTCCGTTTGACTTCAATGTGTGGCTGTGCTCCGACCGCCAACACAGGTTCCCATTGAAAAATGGGTGGTAGGCGGAAAACCAGTTTTGCTCCCTTTTACATACTTGCTGTAACCAGGGGGCGAGGTAGACCCTCAGGCGGGCTCTGTATGTGGGTTGGGTGTCATTTAGGATGTACGATTACTCCTGTGGCATCCAACTCCCCAGACATATTGTGCCTCCCATTGACTTTTACATCAGAGTTTAAAATCGCCCTAATCAAATTCTATTCGAGGCTAGTGAAGACTGGTCAAGAATCAACAACCCTAGATCATCTTGATAACCTGCTATCCTGTAGTGTAGTTCCTATATTCCCAATAGGCTCTGCGCATTGGAATAACATAAACGATAGTTTAGACATAGGACTAAAGTCGACTAGGTCTCTATTGAATATGTTAGACTTAATTGTGAATGTCAGCTAGCTCAGAGGTCACTAGAAACTTTCTCGAGTACACAAGAAGGGATTAGTTTCTGACAACCATATAACATGACAACTTTGCTCCCCAAGAATAAAGAGTATATCTCCAGAGTCGCGGAAACAATAGATGGCTATTTCACTCAGTCAATCGTGCATGCTTCATTTCACCAGGGTTTTTGCAGAGAAATAGAGAGACGGGCGTTTTCAATAAAAGAGGTTATTTATTGAGCAGTCTTCTTTCTCATGCAAGAGAAGTGAATTGCTACAATCGTAATACTTGCTTTGAAGTAAAGTGCATACAGTAAAAAGAGTATTATGAAATAATACTGTAAAAGCATGTATATGGTTTCTAAGCCATAAGATACATAAAATAGATAAAATACATACAATGATAAATAATGACTAAAAGTACTCAACTGGTGCATCTAAAATACGCCTACCCCGGTTTACCTAACCTAAGCTTAGTACAAGGGAAGAAGTAAGTGAGGTGTAGCTGGACTTAAATAGTTTCTGCCAAGAATCTATCCAAGAATTATTTAACGGTCAAATCAGCTCCGTACCTTGTTTATAGATATGAAGGAGGTCTTGTATCTCTCTCTCAGGACTCGATCTCCCAGTAACCCGCAAGGGTAGCAGGGAAACACTGGAGCTAGATTTCTCGGCAGGAGAAAAGACAGCATCTCTCTCAGTGCGTCAGTTTGAGGTTCGGCTTCCTTCTGCACTCGCTACAGCAGGGCGTCGGGCAAGTAGTTTAGTCGATCTGCTCCAAAACCACTGTTTGCTAGGGCAGATGTGGGCATATTTATACCTGGAAGGTGCAGAGTTTGACGTAAGGGTGGACATAATAACGTCACTTAGAACTCGCAGTTCTTTACACGCTCCAGGAGTTCTGGGACACATCAATACTGAAGCAGGGGGAAGTCCCATACTGCTGATGGCTGGTTGTCTTCAAGAACTCGTTGTACTCTAGGAGCTTAGTGGAAGTAGCCATCCATAATTTGGACTGCATTGGCTGTGTCTAAATATGGTTGTGTTTCATATGCCTATATAAGGATATGATAAGTTATACCTATATAAGGGCATGAATCGGGAAAATTACACAAGAGCCCTAGATACGTTTACAACACCCACTCCACGTATAATGTCCATCTTTACTAAATACTAAGCAGTTATAACATTTCTAAGCATGTGTTCACAATCCCACCCTAAAAATACATAAAATGCATGTTAAATGGTTTGTACACGAAAAATGAGTATTGTACTGTACCTTTCTAAGCAGTGGTATCATTCAAACAATGCATATTTGAAATGTTGGCTGAATGAATCACGAAATTACATTAATGAAATGGCTCTTAATACAGAAGAAACGGTTGAGACCATTTCATCACAGGTTTATATAATACTGTACATGTGCTAGAGGCTAAGTTTAAATATTGTCTCAAGGTTTCAAAAATAAAAATCTTGTTCTTTAAGAATAGTTCTACATTGAGCAGATTACTCTGTGCCAAAAAAAGCTAAATATTTTGGTAAATGAGAAAAAAATAATTTTGTTGTAGTAAAAAATAGTTTCAAATTTTTTAGAGTTCTGTTTATCAAAAACTGAAGGCCGAAATCAAAGTTCAGAGAACGCTGTTTGATTGTTTCTCAAGAGTTATTCTCGTTGTTAGGAGAAAACATTAACTCAGATAGGCTGGCAAAGAATGTGTCTACCACAGTAGCTGAAAGTTGGGCCATTTCCGAAAAAGTGGAAATAGTGCATATGTGAGATGCATTACTGTCAGCGTTATCAGGATCAGTAATGTTCACAGAAGGTTGTACCTGTGTGCCACTTTCATCTCGTACCTCACCGCCACCTAGTTGTAATGGTGAGGTCTCAATGAATGCCGTCATCAGAATTGGTAGCCGCTGGGGACAACACGTTGCATGAGCCGTTACCGAACCAAGCAAAGTATCGACATCCATAGGTACTGCTGATGGAAGTGAGAGACAGATGTCTAACACGCATTCTTCTCTGCAGAGCAGGCATCGTAGAACAGGTAAGATGGTCTAAATGATAGAAATCATGGCGTATTCAAATCTCTTAGACGATCCAAGCCGAGGACCTGTGTTATCCTATTTCGGTACCGCAGTGCCTGGATCGCTTGTTCCATGGTAACCTGGGTATCGCTGGTGACTGGACTTGCCATATCGGAGCAGAAGGAACAAAAATAGAATTCCTGCTAAGAGTCCCAAAATGAGAGGCAGGCCGACGAACACAGAGTGCACGAAATTCGGGAAAATGCTCAGGACTGCTTCAAAGGGTGCCAAAAGTCCCCAAAAAATTGTCTTAAATACATGTGCGATGCCACTGGTATCTGACATGTTTAAAATTTGACCTAACATTTCTACGAAATGTACGGGGCAGTTTGTTGATAAGAATGTATGTATCTCTGCTGCGGTCCTTGCAACTTGCAGATCATACGTTTCTCTAGACGAGGTCAAAGGCACAGTTTTTTGTAAAAGAATGGCTTTCATTCTGCTTAATGTATCAATTCGAATAGAAGAGATATTCAATGAAGGCCAAATTGTTGCCTCCTTGTCTGGCTTGCTGTTTGTATATAATACTTGCCTACAACAAGAGACCCTGGATGTAACACTCACGAGGCAACATGCCACAACAGCTGTGGTCACTTAATATAACGTAGATACCGTTGGAAAGCTGCCTGAAAACAGGTTCTATTTGTGTGGCTGGGTGCCGTGTAAGTGTCAAGAAAGGTCATTAGATGAACCCTCACAGGCTCCATGTAAATTTATTTCTTGACACAGAAGTATACCACTTAGCAAGATTTCACAATTTTTCCCACTAAGAAATTCTTCTTTGTTACGCCTACTCCAACATCTATGTGTGTAAGGTAAATTCCAAGTCAACTTGATGTACCCTTTTACCCAACCTTTCATACAGGCCCACTGGTATATACTATAGGCAGTATTGAAACTGGAATGTCGTTATTGGTATTGTTATGCTACCATGTATTATCCATTCAATGACAGGTTTCTCGGAAAACTGTTAATTGTAATCTTTCTAGTTTTTCAATGCTCAGCACCGTATAGTCTGCTCCTTTTTGTGCCAAAGAGATTTGTTTATCTGTAAGGTTAAAGATAGAAAATAATGACGTTGTGTTGATTAGACGCCAAGGCACGTATCCTGAACACAGATTTTGTAACGTCCAGCCTAACTGTACAATAGAACATAATTGGGACTGGCCATGTTGTAACATTAGCATATCCTGTTCTATTATATCAATAGCAGATGATACAATGATTTCCAATGAATAAATTCTAGAGGACAGAGTCGTTAACCCATTGTCCACTACAGACAGTGTTTTTTCCAAATTAATACGATACAATTTCTCGTATTTTTTCAGCAATTTCAGTTTGCGTCATTTTCCAGGCTTTGTTGTAAGCAGCATATATACCAGAGTATATGAAACATTTTTGACGCTGTTTGCGAGGTCCCAATAAGTAATCCCGCAAGTCAGCACCTTCTTTAAGTAAGGTCAAGTGTTGCTTAATTTCAGCTAGTGTGGATTTCTGTAGCCATTCGAGGCATAGTTTTCCAACACTGTATGTTGTTATTATCCCTGGATGTTGTCTCTGGGAATATCTTAGGTCTGGCCTGTTCTGTTTGAACCCCTGTGTTTTGTCCAGGAATCTATTTTGACAGTTATTAGTGTCTGTGGGCCAGATCAACCATTTTTTCCAATCCGGATTTGTTCTGTTTTGGTGTAAAATATGGGACACGTCTAACCCCTCATCTGTAGTGTTATTTCTATCAGGCATAGGCTTTGGTATAGGTTGTTGGTTAAATCATGTCATTCAGGAACATTATTTGTTCTGGGATCATGCAGGCTCTGAATAATGATTCTAATCCCTGTATTTGCCAATCTTTTGAACCCCAGATTGTTTTTGTTTCAATTTTATCTTTCCAGAATTCAAAACCAAATGTAGACGACTGTTCATAAAATTTTGCAGAATAAATCACTTTTGTTTTGGTTTTGTATTGGTCAACATATTTTTCATTCCTGTCTTATTCACATTTTTTAAATAAAACATTTCTGGATCTGTGATATTAAACCCTGAGAAGTATTGACATTTCTCATAAAATGTTTTTGAGCTGCCTTTTGGCGGTGTTGGACAATGTTCCCATATATTATAAGTAAAACCATTTCTAGGTTTTGCAGATTTATGCAAATAGTGGTGTCCAAAATGATTAAAGAAATACATTTCTTCATAATCAGATGAACCTTCTAAATAATCATGATCGGTAAATTTTGCTGACATTTCTAAATCAGACATCATATTATTAATAGTCTCAAAGTCCCAATCATCAGATAAAGTGATCGGTGAGACAAAGTCCCTTAAAGAAACCTTGAACTGATGTGAATGTTTCAGGAGTTCAACCGGGCCATAGATGTCGTAATCAGTAGTGTCCCATGCTCCACCACCCGGTATAGGAATGGCTGTGATGTTTACTGATGACAGGTCTCTTTTTTCAACATGAGATGACTTGTGAGGTTTCAGGACCAAGTTGATGTTCTGACTTCCTGTGTCCATTGTACTGTATTTTCCATCAATCATTCTTCCCAAGCTTAAAACCAAAATGAGCCATAGCAGGAGGAAAAATACACCTAACATAATCCACAATTCAATCCATGGTGAAATCAGATATATTTCTCCAAGTCGATGAAAGAGTTCTGTAATTTTTTCTTTGAAAGTTTTGTTTGCTAGCTTTTCTTCATGTTCACTAGGATCTTCAGAAAAGTCATCGAAATTGATGAAATAGCCAGAGGCAGTTCTGTCAATTGTTTGAATCGCATCAGGATTGTTATTAGTCTTTGTAGTTGCTTCTTCCTTTGTCATTTCAGTATAGTCAGATGCTACATCATTGTAGACAGGTGTTTCTTGACGAACTGTTGGAATTTGGCTTTCAAGAGGCACTAGTTCCATGGCTTTGTTGCATAGTCCTTTTTTATTCACTGCATGTTTATCAAATGTGATTAGTCTTTCAGTTTGAACCTTCTGAATTGTAGCAAGGTTTGGTCTTCTGCTACATCTTGGGAGCCCACTGGGCCTACTACTTATTATTGGCCACATGGTTGTGGTTTTACCAGGTCGATTGATACAACTCTGTTCTCCTTTTTGCCAGCAAGGGGCAATAGTACTACTGATCTTGTTCCGTTGATTGCTAAGACAGGTACTGCTTTTCTGTAAGAAGGCCCAAATTCCTTCTTCGCCACAATCTTTTCTCTGACCAGATCCCCAATCTTTGGAACCCCAGACAGGTCTTGCTGGGACAGGTGGTTTTCTTCAGTGGCTGTTGGCTTTTGCTTTGTGTTACTTAGACTTCTTCTTGTTTCATTTAAGTTCTGTAAAACAGCCAAACGATCTTTGATATCTAAGGTTTTTTTTTCCACCACAGAAGTCTGACTATCGAGGTCTTCGATTATCATTCTAGCACCAAACCAAAGTTCATACAGAGTGATTCCACCCAGAGCATTTCTTGGCAGATTATTAAGACTACGTTGGACATTTATTAGATGTTTGACCCACCCACCACCCGAACCTAACACCCTCGCTGTTATAGATTGCTTTATGTCACGTTTTTTCTTTCCAATACCGCATTACCCTCGGGATGGAAGGGACTAGAGTACCGCAATGCAGCGCCCAAGCTGGCCATGGCCTCCTTTTAAGCTCGAGACCTAAACGCAGGACCCTAGTCAGAATGTAGCGTGCTGATTGCGTATGTGCCGATAAAGACTCACAAATCTTTTATAACAGTTATGGCGGCAGCCGAGCGCTGGGGACACATCCAAATTAATCTTTTGCAGGAATCCAATGCGACCATGATGTATTTATAGTTACCATCCCTTTGTAAGGGACCACAGTGGTCCAGGTAAACACACGCTAATGGTTTATCTGAGATCAGAAGAGGCGTTTGCGCAGGACGTTTCACCGTTGATACTTTCTTTTTTTGGCATATGTCGCACTCTAGTCTGTTTCCTCATGCGTGGCCACCAATATCTCTGTTTTAATAAAGATACTGTGGCAGAAACACCTGCGTGTGCAGAGGCGAGCCCTTCATGCGCTGCTAAGATTAGTCCTAACCTATGTTCCATGTTTGGGATTGCCCTATCCCCACTCCAGGGATTTGAGCAAAAGGAACAATGTTTGAATCAGTTTTGTATGAGTAATTTTCTGGAAAGCCTATCGGGAGTGTCTTACCACTGTTTTTTACTGAAGCAGTGACAGCTTGTATTATTTCGCTGTCTATTTTCGTTTTTGAACGAGTGATTACAGCTACGTAAGCTGTGTGGACGGCTGCCTTTGCGGCTTCATCAGCCAATGAATTTCCCGCAACGTGAACACCATCACACTGATGACTCGGTGTATGTACCACGTGAGTCTTTTGTAGTTATTTCTTTAAAGAACTACTTGTTCCCAAAGCATTTTATGCTTTATTGTGCCACCTTTCGCATCTTTGAAACCGTTTTGAACCCAGTTCTGCAAGTATTCATTGTAAGACTGGTCGCAGTAATACGAATCGCACACTATTAGTGCGGGGAATTCGCGATCGGTATTCTAAAGCGCCATCTTGAAAGCCTGTAGTTCAGCTCGCTGAGCTGTACAAAATCCTAGTGATTGAGTTTTTGTGACCATAGGTCTGAATTTACCTTCGCGCCAGCGACTTTTAACAATCGCGCACGTGGCACTATTTGCTTGTTTAGCCCCAATTGCGGGCTGTGCTGAACCGTCTGTATATATTATACAGCTGTAATGTTCCAGAGGCAGAATTTTGGTCGGCAGAGGACATTCATACTCGTATTGGAGAAATTCTTGTGTTTTCAAGCTAGGGTCAAAAACGTATTCAACGTCTTTTGCAGCAAGAGAATTAATCCATTGTATCCATCTTGGATGTAAAGCTTTAGCATTTGGAATGCTTGCTCTTGTTACTGCCTCCAGGGCAGGTACAGGTGTAACGACTGATATGCGTTTTCCCTGTGCCAGGGCTCTTTCTTTTGCTATAGCAGTTTGAACCTCTGTCAGAATTTTCTCAGTTGAAGTGAATTTTATTTCAGCTTGTGTGTACAAGTGTGATTTGTAAGCTATTGGTACCGTTTCACCTTTGTTATTGGTCAGGTAAGTGAATCCGCATCTTCCTGGGATGACTCGGATTACAAGAATGCGTACATTTACGCGTGTTTGCAGTTTTGTTTTTGCTAACATGTCTGTTTGTACTGAACGTAAAATTTCTCTGTGTGTTTGAGTACAAGGTTTTATTAATTCGTAGACAGGTTTAACCCTCTCTGCATCATTCAGAACGTAATTTCTTCCAAAATTCAGGAAACCTAGAATTGATTGTAAGTTTTTCAGCGTTTTTGGAGCTTGGAGCAGCGTAAATTTCGCTAAGAAATTGGCTGCCAGGCTTTTCCCTTCACTTGATAAATCATATCCTAGAAATAGGACAGTGAGATGGGCAATCCGCGATTTTTTAAAGTTGAATTTGTACCCTTCAGATGCGAACCCAAGTATAATGGTGTTCACTCTTTTCAAGTGCCAGTCGAAATAATCGTCTGTTAGATAGATGTCATCGACATATCATAATGCCTCATCATCATACATTTGTAGTAACTCTGTTACTCTGGCTGAAAATAATCCTGGGCTATTCTTGAATCCCTGGGGTAGACAGCAAAATCGCCTCTGGGCCCCCATACTTGAGAAAGCGGTCAAATACCTGCTTTCTGGTGCAATGTTTTGACAGAAGAAACCGTTTGAAATATCTAATGTTGTTTTATATTTTTTGCGCACAATGTTATTCATCAATGCTGCACTGTGTGAATTTTGTACTGCAAATGTTTTGCAACAAGAGTTTCAGGGGCCCATTAGGATGTCGGGCGGATTGCCCCCGCCAGGCTGGAGGTAGCCACCACCAGCCTGGTGGGGGCAATCCACCCGACATCCTTCCCTGAATTCCCCCCGCCATATTACAATGGAGAAAAACACCGCCCGCCACTTTTCCGCCCCGGTAGCCTTGCGGCCGGGGCGGAAAATGTTTAATATGGTGGTGGTGTCTCTTAGACACCGCCAGCCATATTACAATGGGCTTTGGTAGATGCCTTTCCGTGGCGGCGATGCCGCCACGTAAAAGCATGCGATCTTCACTCTGGGGGCCCCCTGCGGGCCCCGAGAGTGAAAGAGAGTACGGGGTGCACACGGGGGCTACCTGTGGTACCCCCCTGCATTTGCATAATCAAAGCAGCAGGCACCGCGCAGTGACTGCTGCTTTGATTATGCAAATGCTGAAATGCTTTTTTAGCATTGTGGCGGGCAGTGCAGAGAGCACCGCCCGCCATAATGCTAAAAACACAGGATGTGCCCGCCATTGTGGAAGGCACATCCTAATACTCCCCACGGCACCCCGGCCCTTATGGCGGGTGGTCCCGAATACCACGAGGATGGCGGGCGGGCAAAGTCGGCACGCCATCCTAATGACCCCCTCAGTGTCTGTAGTCCAATACTAGACGATATGAATTGTCTGGTTTGGAGACAGGAAACAAAGGATTGTTCATTTGTGAGGTGAATGTTTCAATCACCCCCTGGTACTCAAGGTGATCTAAGATCTCCCTTACTTGTGTTTTAGCTTCTTGCTTAACAGGATACTGCCTTTGTGCAGCAGGTTGTTTTTTTAACTGGATCTTATGGTGAGGAGAATCCTCATTCCATCCTACATGATTTTTATATAATGCAGGGGCTTGGGCCACTGCCCATTTTCTTGCATATGAGCATTTTTTATGAATTGGAATATGATTTGAGAAGGCAGGCTTAATCATTTCTTCGCCATGTGGGCACTCCCTAACAAATTCTGGTAGCCACTCTTTCTCAGCTAGAAGGAAATCATAGCCTTTCGATAGATTGTCCCAAAAGAGACCTCTTATTTTCCTAGTTATGTCCCCTTCTATACACAATGTTATTTCATATAATTTATGGGGTACACTCACTCTGGTGTCTGCAGTTTCCACCTGAATGTGCTCATTTGTGTCCACTGTCTCCAGAAGATTCATCAGGATCTTGCGAGCTATGGTCACTTCTGCTGCGCTGTCTAGCATTGTTTGGGCCCACTCTCCGTTCTTGAATTGTGTCCTCAGGATCCTCGGCATGTTTTATCTTTATGCTTGCTACCTTCTTTTTGGAAAATTTATATTTTTTACTTTGGTGAGCGGGTTCCTTGTCTTTAGACTTGACACGGTCTTCTTTATGTTCTGACCGTCCTCTTCTTTCCGATTTCTGTGAGGAAGTCTGAAAAGATCGAGAGGGACGTGCATCATTATCTTGATATCTGTCAGGTTTTTTAAAATTATCCCTATTTCTGAGGTTATATCTTTTCTCAGAGGGCTCTCGATGTGGAGACCTAACCCCTCATTCTGGAGATCTATCCCTCCGTTGGGGAGACCTTCCTCTGGACTGAAACTGTTTCTCTTTAGGAAGAGACTGTCTTGTAGTTTCAACTATTTTTATTGAAGGTTTTTTTCAGGATTTTCTGTTAGTTGTGGTTTTAATGGTTTCCCAACCAAACTATCTCTACCTAATTCTTCATAGGATTTTTCAATTATTCTGGCAAGTTCAAAAGGTTGTTCTGCTATATCTGTTTCTTTTAATTTTTGTCGTATCGCCACTGATGCTGCTTCTCCTTTTATATTGGATAGTAGTATAGCCGAGACTTGCTTAAAGTCTTTTAGTAATTTCATACCCAGAGTTAAAGCAGGTTCTGGACCGTATTCATTTTGAATCTGTCTTAGTACGTCTGGTATTACCGCCAAGGACGGAAAACCATGTGTTTTTGTGTAGATTGAAGCAAAGACTGTTCCCCAAGTGTCACAGTCCTCCACATGTGGTGCGATCCCCATTGGTAAACAGATTGTCAGAATTGTGTGTTTTTCATGAGGTGTACTATCAGGGAATACTGCCTCAATTTGGGTAATCTTTTGAGCTAACCAGAACGGAATTTGTTCCCGTTTTGCAGGTAATTTATCAATGACTGATTGTATAGTCTGTGGTGTAATTTTATTTGTGTTCCCCTGGTGAGGGGTGTGCTGTGGAATTTTTATTGCTGGTTGGACTGTTAGAGTCCGCATGACATATTGGAACAATTGTCTATGTATTTTAATTAATTGTTTTAGTTGAACTAAAAGTTCACTGTCTGACATTTCTTCAATGTCAGGGTGTGATGTATAGCTGGCTAGAACCGGCCATGTGGCTCCTGGTCTACCTAGTGGACCGAGCTTGGTAATGTGATTTTGATGTTTTAGGGCACCATTAAACCAGAGCTGATGCTCCTGGTAAGTTAGTGGAATTTCAATGTCCTCGAAAGGAACGTATTCCGCTGGGTGTTCCTCTGCTTTGTAGTAGTGGAATTCGTGTGTTATAGCATTTGCTGCTGGAAAATTTATCCATGAATAGAATACCTCTGTTTGCCGATACTCTTGTGCCTCGCCCACAAATATGACTGTACCACCTCTCGATGATACACGACTATTTATCAGTTTGTAAGTTACACTCTTTCTTACATTTACCTGGATGATTATTGCACCCGGTTTGTTTTGCTGAAGACTTGTGTCTTCGTCTAATAGTTGAGTTGCTATTCTAGCTCTCTCCCTTTCGTCGTCACTGTTGGACAGGCCACGTGAAGGGCTTGCTCCCTCCCCGCACGACCGGGCCCGAGCCCGGCTCCTCAGGTGTGACCCGCAACGACCACCCGTTTCCCGTCTCATATGGGACCCCTTCCCCTGGACATCTCCACATCATGGACCCGAATCACTACCGGCCCCCTCGCCCGGCTTGGGTGCCATCTTGGACACAGCACCACGAGGCCGCGTGGCCTCCGATCGACCCTAACCCTGGGCCCGGCCAGGCCCCGACATCCCGGCACCACCATCCACCCAGGAGGTGAGCGGCCCACTTGGCAGGTCAATGGGAGAAAGAGGTGTCGATGGCTCTCCCCCGCCAGGTGCCGATCGCCCCCGGCTCCCCCGGGCACTGGCTCCACCCCCCTGCTGGGTGTCTGGACTCCCTCATCCCGGACCTCCCGACCTCCAAGTGCGAGGGTCCGGACATCAAAGGGGACCAGACCTATAACTGGGGCAGCTCCAGAGCAGGAAGGCAGTTGTATCCTGGAGTCGAGAGACGCAGTGAAGAACTCATCCTTGACGGACTACTGGCGCTGCCGTAGTCCTGCCTTGTGAACTATCGTCCTGCCTGCTGGCGCTGCCGCAAACTTCTGAAACCTTCATCGTCGTTGGGACCTGCTGGCGTGGCCGCGGACCGTTTGTAACCACCACCTTCATCGGGACCTGCTGGCTCCGCCGCGGACCGTCGCTACCTTCAACCATCCCGGGACCTGCTGGCTCCGCCGCGGCCCGATCATCTAGAACGCCGAGCTCGAGGATTGTGAGCTATTTCATCTACCAGATTGGTAACAAGACTGTCCCGCTACCCTTTTCCCAATCAAGAGACTAGAACCGAGGGGACCCCTGAGTCCAGACCTCCTTGTACCATTTCACCGTACTTAAAGAATTGCTTATAAAGAACGTTAAACCTTATCCTTGTGTGGTGTACATCTGTGGGGGGGAAGTTACTCGTCTGTACGATCGCTGGAGACGGCTCTCCCCGGAGACCTCTCCCCTTATTCTCGGCCGACCCTCCCAGTCCGTCTAACATTGGTGGCCAGCGGCGCGATCCGAATCAACGCGTAATCGTACAGAGAGTAGCTCACCCCACGACGAAACCACAATGACAACCAAAGAGAGCGGATCCACCGAGAAATTCCAGATGGAGAAATTGGAAGAGTACAGCCATCGTGAGTTGAAACAATTCTGCATTGAACTAGGTATCGCTACCACCGGTCTGAGTACTAAGGACGATTTCAAGCACGCCATTGAGTCATGGGCGGAAACCGGGGCCGTCAAACCCCCGGACCAAAATGTCGCAGCAGCAGAGAAAAACACCACGGCTCCCGAGGAGCGAAGAACGGGTCTTTCGCAAAACGAAATCCAAGAACGAGAGAGAAACAGACTACATGAACTAGAAATGGCCCGGCTCAAAATGGATGGCGAACTCAAATTAGCCGAACAAAAACTGAACCTAGAACATCTACGGCTCCGAGAAGAAAGGGAAGAAAAACAGAGACAAAGAGAGCTCGAAGAGAAGAGACTGGCGTATGAACACGAGCGCAAACTAGCAGAGATAGAATTACGTAAGCAGAACAAAGAATTAGGGGTGCCCGAGCAACCGCGCACCCCGGGAGCAACAGAAAAGAAAGTACACATCCCCAAGGATGTCGTTCGAGAATATTTCCAAGATGACGACATACAGCAGTGGTTCAAGGCCTACGAGATCGCTATGACCTCCCACCGGATCCATCGAAGCGACTGGGGAGCCAGTCTATGGGGGAGGTTCGTCAATGAGGGCCGCGATGCCCTGTTATAGCTCCCAGACCATCTGATGACCTCCTATGACCACATGAAAGCTACCCTCCTCACCCGCTATGGGCTCACACCCGAAATGTACCGCCAGAGGTTCCGAGACTGCACCCGGATCCCGGGTACAACTTGGGTGGAGTACGTGAACTAACGAGGGTTGGATCAAGGGGAGCAATGTAACGACCTACGAGCAACTCTTCAATCTCATGGTATGGGAGCATCTATCTAACAACTGCTTCGTCGAGCTCAGGCAGCACATCCTCGACAGTAAATTGACTGATCCACGACAGCTCGCCGCCGAGGCTGACCGGTGGGAAATCACCCGAGTGGGCTGAAATGGGTCGCAGGAACAGAACCGGAACCACCCAGGTCAACACCGTCCCCGAGGAGGAGGAGGGGGCCAGGGACGAGGAAGAGACAACGCCCCGGCCGCTTCCGCTGCCAACACACCACCCCCGGCCAACCGGGGCAACACCCCGGCGCGCCCGGGGTACAGAGCCAATGTCACGTGTCACCGATGCCAGCGAGTCGGCCACTACGCAAATGACCCGAATTGTCCACAGAGCCAGACTCCGAGACCCCGCCAGATGGCTGCCGCCACCCTGGGGGAAGAACAAATCTCCGAAGAACACGAGGAACGTGAGCAAGAACACCAAGAATGGGAACCAGCCGCCATGGTTCTAGCGTGCCTAGGGGGAAAAGACATAGTCCCGCGGGCCCCCCTACCCGCCAACACCCGGAAGTACAGTCAGTGGGTGAACATTAATGGACGCAGGGCCGAAGCCCTACGTGACACCGGGGCCAGTGTGACAGCCGTCCGCTGTCACCTGGTGACCCCAGAACAGATCCTGCTGAACGTTCTCTGCCCTGTCCGTTCAGCCGACAATTCAGAGAGTCTATGTCGGATGGCCTGCGTCCCCTTCGAGTGGGGAGGAGTCTCCGGCATGTTGAAGGTGACGATCCGAGATAATGCCCCCGTAGACTGTCTCCTGGGAAATGATCTGGAGAGTTCCCCGTGGGCCGCCGTAGAGAGAAGACAGCACCTGGGGATGTTGGGCCTCCCGGACTGGGCGTGCGTAACCACCCGGTCCATGGCCGCCCGTGCCATCCCCCGACCCGAAGAACCTGAATGGCCGGCACCTCCTCCCCCGGTCGCTCCAGTAGAAGACACCGACCGTGCCGACCCCCCAGAGCAAACCCCCGAAGGGCTCGCCCAGCTTCAGGACCTTCCCGACCTGGCTCAGTGGCGTCAGGAAGGGGGGCCCACCCAAGAACAGTTTCGTCAAGAGCAGAAGACCTGTCCCTCCCTCGAGGGACTCCGCCAACAAGCCCTCGCCCAGAGCGCAGGGGATACCTCCGGAACCCATTGGGTCTATTGGGACAATGACCTGTTGTACAGCGAACAGAGAATCGCGGAGTTAGGGGCCAGTCGAGTGCTAGTGGTGCCCCTCCGCTTTAGAGACTTTTTGCTAAACCTGGCCCACGATGTCCCCCTGGCTGGTCACCTGGGTCAGGACAAAACCTACAGTCGCCTGGTGACCCACTTTTTCTGGCCCAAGATGAGGAACGACGTACTCCAGCACTGCCGGTCTTGCCCCACGTGCCAGGCCAGCGGGAAGAGCGGCCGCAAGCTTAAAGCACCTCTGCAACCTTTCCCAGTGGTCACCACCCCGTTCGAGAGGGTGGGAATAGACATTGTGGGGCCCCTGGACCCCCGTACAGCACAAGGACATCGGTTCATCCTGGTACTGGTGGACCACGCCACCCGCTACCCTGAGGCTGTTCCCCTGCGAACTGTGACAGCCCCGGTGGTTGGCCGGGCCTTGATGGGGATCTTCTCCCGGGTGGGCTTCCCCCGAGAAGTCATCAGCGACAGAGGCACAAACTTTATTTCAAAATACATGAAATCCCTCTGGCAACAGTGTGGGGTCACCTACCGATTCACGACCCCCTATCACCCTCAAGGAAATGGACTAGTTGAGCGGTTCAACCGCACGCTCAAAGGGATGATTGGGGGGTTGGAAGAGCCCCTCCGTCGCCAGTGGGATGTGCTACTGCCGTGCCTCCTCTTTGCCTATCGAGAAGTCCCCCAGAAGTCCCTCGGCTTCAGCCCGTTCGAACTCTTATATGGACACCCGGTGCGAGGGCCGCTCAGCCTAGTCAAAGAAGGTTGGGAAATGCCCCCTCTGAAGAACCCTCCAGATGTCTTCAAGTACCTCCTGACCCTACGCAACCAGACCAGACGGTTCAGAGAAATGGCTAAAGCAAACTTGGAGGCCAGTCAGGAAGACATGAAAAGGTGGTACGATCAAAATGCCTCCTCCATCGAATTTGAACCCGGCCAACAGGTATGGGTGATGTCTCCCACCGAACCATGCGCCCTGCAAGACAAATGGACAGGGCCCTTCAAAGTGGTCGAGCGCAAGAGCCCTGTCACCTATCTCATCGATATGGAATCTTCACGGAACCCCCTCCGGGTCCTCCACGCCAATAGACTAAAGCCCCACTTTGTGCGCTCGGAGCTCAGCCTCCTGATGGCAACAGACAGCGGAGCCGAAGAGGATTCCGAGCCACTCCCTGATCTCCTACGGGCTCGAGAGAAGGACGGCTCCGTGGACGGGGTCCGACTCTCGGAGGCCCTCACCCTGGAACAGCGTCAAGGCTGCCGAGACCTCCTACTGCAGTTCGCCGCTCTGTTCTCCCTCACCCCAGGGGTCACCCCCTGGTGCTCACACGATGTAGACACTGGAGACAGTCCCCCTATCCGACATCGGGCCTACCGCGTACCAGATCGGGTACGGGCCTGCATCCAAGAGGAGGCGTCCAAGATGCTCACGCTCGGGGTCATCGAGCCCTCAGACAGCCCCTGGGCCAGCCCAGTGGTACTGGTCCCCAAAGCGGCCGCCCCCGGCACCACTCCTGAGCTCCGGTTCTGCGGCGACTACCAGGGCCTGAATGCGGTCACCAGAACCGACGCACATCCCATTCCCCGAGCAGATGAACTAATCGACCGCATGGGAGCTGCCCGCTACCTCAGCATCTTCGACCTGACAGCGGGCTACTGGCAGATCGGTCTCACACCCCGGGCCCAAGAACGATCTGCCTTCTCCACCCCTGATGGCCACTACCACTTCAAGGTCATGCCATTCGGCATGAAGAATGCTCCAGCAACATTCCAGCGGCTAGTAAATCAGGTCCTGGCGGGACTCGAAGAATTCAGCGACGCCTATCTGGACGATATCGCTGTGTACAGCCGCCACTGGTCCGACCACCTCAACCACCTCCGAGAGGTTCTGCAGGCCCTACAACGAGCCGGCCTCACGATCAAGGCCAGCAAATGTCAAATTGGCCAGGGGTCCGTGACCTACCTCGGGCATCAGGTGGGAAGCGGTCTGGTGGCCCCGCTGCAACTCAAAATCGCTGCCATCCAGTCGTGGCAGCCCCCCATCACCCAGACCGAGGTCCGCGCCTTCTTGGGACTCACAGGCTACTACCGGCGGTTCGTGAGGGACTATGGCAGCATTGTGTGGCCCCGCACGGAACTCACCTCCAAAAACCAACCAAAGAAGGTCAACTGGACCCCAGACTGTCAAGCGGCCTTCGAGAAGCTGAAGGCCGCCATGTGCTCCGCCCCTGTGCTCCAGGCCCCCGACTACAGTCGGGAATTTATCGTCCAAACGGACGCCTCCGACCATGGCATTGGGGCAATCCTGTCCCAGCTGAACCCCGAAGGACTTGACCAACCCGTGGCCTTCATCAGCAGACGTCTCCTGGCCCGAGAGCAACGCTGGAGCACCATCGAGAGGGAGGCCTTCGCATTGGTGTGGGCCCTCAAAAAGCTCCGGCCTTATCTCTTCGGTACCCACTTCCGGGTACAGACCGATCATCGGCCCCTGCAATGGCTAATGCAGATGCGGGGGGAAAACCCAAAACTATTGCGTTGGTCCAACTCCCTGCAGGGGATGGACTTCACCGTGGAACATCGGCCCGGACAGGATCACGCCAACGCAGATGGCCTGTCCCGCTTTTTCCGCCTCGACGAGGAGAGTCCCCAAGAGGATGGGTGACTCTCCCCGCCTTCAGCTGGGGGGGATGCATGTTGGACAGGCCACGTGAAGGGCTTGCTCCCTCCCCGCACGATCGGGCCCGAGCCCGGCTCCTCAGGTGTGACCCGCAACGACCACCCGTTTCCCGTCTCATATGGGACCCCTGCCCCTGGACATCTCCACATCATGGACCCGAATCACTACCGGCCCCCTCGCCCGGCTTGGGTGCCATCTTGGACACAGCACCACAAGGCCGCGTGGCCTCCGATCGACCCTAACCCTGGGCCTGGCCAGGCCCCGACATCCCGGCACCACCATCCACCCAGGAGGTGAGCGGCCCACTTGGCAGGTCAATGGGAGAAAGAGGTGTCAATGGCTCTCCCCCGCCAGGTGCCGATCGCCCCTGGCTCCCCCGGGCACTGGCTCCACCCCCCTGCTGGGTGTCTGGACTCCCTCATCCCGGACCTCCCGACCTCCAAGTGCGAGGGTCCGGACATCAAAGGGGACCAGACCTATAACTGGGGCAGCTCCAGAGCAGAAAGGCAGTTGTATCCTGGAGTCGAGAGACGCAGTGAAGAACTCATCCTTGACGGACTACTGGCGCTGCCGTAGTCCTGCCTTGCGAACTATCGTCCTGCCTGCTGGCGCTGCGCAACCTTCTGAAACCTTCATCGTCGTCGGGACCTGCTGGCGTGGCCGCGGACCGTTTGTAACCACCACCTTCATCGGGACCTGCTGGCTCCGCCGCGGACCGTCGCTACCTTCAACCATCCCGGGACCTGCTGGCTCCGCCGCGGCCCGATCATCTAGAACGCCGAGCTCGAGGATTGTGAGCTATTTCATCTACCAGATTGGTAACAAGACTGTCCCGCTACCCTTTTCCCAATCAAGAGACTAGAACCGAGGGGACCCCTGAGTCCAGACCTCCTTGTACCATTTCACCGTACTTAAAGAATTGCTTATAAAGAACGTTAAACCTTATCCTTGTGTGGTGTACATCTGTGGGGGGGAAGTTACTCGTCTGTACGATCGCTGGAGACGGCTCTCCCCGGAGACCTCTCCCCTTATTCTCGGCCGACCCTCCCGGTCCGTCTAACAGTCACTCTCTGTCATTTTGCTGACAGAAGGTTTGCAGAGCAAGTTTCAAGGAAACAAAGATTAGGTGCACAATATTTTGGAACACTGTATCCTGCAACACTGAACAAACCAAAAAACTAATACATAGGATTCTCGTCCTATTAATTCTGGCGGATACTAACCTTTTACCCACTCCAGACGTCTAATGGAGTTTTTATGGCAAAAGGGGTCTGTGTGAAAAGCATGACTGAGTTACTCTAGTATCTAGCATTAAATTATCGCCTTACCAAACATTAGGCACCATGTAGTGTAGTTCCTCTATTCCCAATAGGCTTTACGCATTGGAATAACATAAACGATAGTTTAGACGTAGGACTGAAGTCAACTAGGTCTCTATTGAATATGTTAGACTTAATTGTGAATGCCAGCTAGCTCAGAGGTCACTAGAAACTTTCTCGAGTACACAAGAAGAGATTAGTTTCTGACAACCATATAGCATGACAACTTTTCTCCCCAAGAATAAGGAGTGTATCTCCAGAGTCGCGGAAACAATAGATGGCTATTTCACTCTGTCAATTGTGCATGCTTCATTTCACCAGAAATGCAGAGAAATAGAGAGACAGGCGTTTTCAATAAAAGAGGTTATTTATTGAGCAGTCTTCTTTCTCATGCAAGTGAAGTGAATTGCTACAATCGTAATACTTGCTATGAAGTAAAGTGCGTACAGTAAAAAGAGTAATATTAAATAACACTGTAAAAGCATTTATATGGTTTCTAAGCCATAAGATACATAAAATAGATAAAATACATACAATGATAAATAATGACTAAAAGTACTCAACTGGTGCATCTAAGATACGCCTACCCTGGTGTACCTATCCTAAGCCTAGTATAAGGGAAGAAGTAAGTGAGGTGTAGCTGGAGTTAAATAGTTTCGGCCAAGAATTTATCCAAGAATTCTCTTTTTGTCTAATCAGCTCCGTACCTTGTTTATAGAATGAAGGAGGTCTTGTATTTCTCTCTCAGGACTCGGTCTCCCAGTAACCCGCAAGGGTAGCAGGGAAACACTGGAGCTGGATTTCTCGGCAGGAGAAAAGACAGCGTCTCTCTCAGTGCGTCAGTTGGAGGGTCGGCTTCCTTCGGCACTCGCTACAGCAGGGCGTCGGGCAGGTAGTTTAGTCGATCTGCTCCAAAACCACTATGTGTTTGC
Source organism: Lissotriton vulgaris (assembly GCF_964263255.1). Taxonomy (NCBI): domain Eukaryota; kingdom Metazoa; phylum Chordata; class Amphibia; order Caudata; family Salamandridae; genus Lissotriton; species Lissotriton vulgaris. Next base: position 52,184,844 of record NC_141699.1, on the reverse strand, counting down.
TAGGGCAGCTATGGGCATGTTTATACCTGGAAGGTGCCGAGTTTGACGTAAGGGTGGACATAATAATGTCACTAAGAACTCGCAGTTCTTTACACGCTCCAGGAGTTCAGGGACAAATCAATACTGAAGCAGGGGGAAGTCCCGTACTGCTGAAGGCTGGTTGTCTTCAAGAACTTGTTGTACTCTAGGAGCTTAGTGGAAGTAGCCATGCTGTATTTGGACTGCATTGGCTGTGTCAAAATATGGTTATGATTATCTATACTACTATTATAAAGAGAGAACTTGCACCTTTGAGCCAGGTAAACTCGGGAACCACAGCGCCAATCTACACACCCGATACACCGTTGAAATCTGCAGGGTGTGTAGATGGTCATAGGCTTAACATTTTTTAAAAATAAACATTATATAAAAAGTTAAATTTTTACAAAAAGTAGTTCCCCCAAAGTAGCGCCGGCCTCGACGTGCGTCGTCACGTCAGGAGCAGGGGAGGAGCAGCGTCCCAGGAGCGGTGGACATGGCGGCGCAGGGGAGGAGCGGTGAAGTGAGGCCAGCGGCGCGTGGAGGAGTGGTGGCGGACAGGTGGTGAGTGGCAGAGCATGAGAACCGGTGCAGAGTTTTATATGCATCAAGGCCACGCGCGCACCTGTAGACTAGAGATTCGCTCAGCGTCTGCATGCAGCAGAGTCCTGATGTCCATAGAACGCCCACCAGGATTCTACTGCACGAGATGTCACACACAGCCGAGTCTGGTAAGCAAGCACCATGCAAAGTAAAAAGCACGTAATGAATAAATAGTCTAGCACACTATTCAAGCAGTGCAATAAAGGTAATGCAAAGTAACGGAATTTCACATTCCATAAATTGTGACAGAATATAAACAATCCCCTGGCTCCGCCTGTCGCACCACCTTTTGGAGAAATGTTTTAGAACACCAAATAGAATATCTAAAAGAATTGACATATGCAATACGGGTATCCTGGCGCTTTGTGACCGCATGATCGGGTTCTCTGTTTTACTGTTTTATTTCGGTGAACTCTTGAGCGATGAACGGCTTTCAAGTGACAATTTTGTGCTGAAAAACAAAGATGACTATTCAACAGCATCTGCCCTCGTGCGGGATGACTCGGGGCTAAATAAAATCCAACAACTTAGCAAAACCAAGGGAGAAGAAGGATTTGTCTAATATGCCGCTGGAAACAGTATTCCCTCACCCCCACGGACGCCAATAATGCACTCTAACAATAATACACAGGTTAGCACATCTAGGTCCACTACTTGTCAGTTCATTTAAAAACATTTTTATTTTATTTAATGCAATTTTATATAGCGCAAACTTTACCCGAGGGTGTCAGAGCGCTTTACATAAGAACCAGTTGCAAAACATAAGGATTTAGGATTACATGCGGTACTTAAAAGATACAAACTGAAAAAATTCCAAATTTACAAGATGTAAAGTCACACAAGGAAGAGATACAAACAGAAAGAAAAATTGCAAATGTACAAATAGTAAGGTCACTCAAGGAAGAGATACAAATGGAAATGTAAAGTCACTCAAGGAAGAAATACAAATGGAAATAGTAAAGTCACTCAAGGAAGAGATACAAATGTATATACTCGAAGTGTCTCATAGGAATGGTAGAGAGTACAAAGGTCTACTGCATATACTAGTGATTAGAGTTATCTTTATATACATAAGGATTCCATACATCTGATTCCAAACTGTTTTCCTTACGTGCATTTGTAATGTAAACACATTTGATGATAAAACGTTGGCACTGCGCATTACAATTTCAGACAAACCCATTGAGAGGAAATGTAAGGAACTCCACGGGGACCCGACCTGGTATTAAAGTATAGCGGGTCCGCGCGCACACCATTTTTTATTCCGTTTCATCTATACTACTATTATAAAGAGAGAACTTGCACCTTTGAGCCAGGTAAACTCGGGAACCACAGCGCCAATCTACACCCCCGATACACCGTTGAAATCGGCAGGGTGTGTAGATGGTCATAGGCTTTAAATTTTTTTCAAATAAACGTTATATAAAAAGATCATTTTTACAATAAGTACTTCCCCCAAAGTAGCGCCGGCCGTGACGTGCGTCGTCACGACAGGAGCAGGGGAGGAGCAGCGTCCCAGGAGCGGCGGACATGGCGCGCAGGGGAGGAGCGGTGAAGTGAGGCCAGCGGCGGAGCGGAGAGGCAGACATGGCGCGGGGAGGAGTGGCGGCGGACAGGTGGTGAGTGGCAGAGTGGAGAAATATGGACCGGTGGTGTGAGCAGCAGAGGCAAGGTAAGAATCCGGGGCAGCCAGGGTCGGGGCGGCCGGGGGCACGGGCTGCTGGGGAATGTCAGGGCAGGCGGGGGTAGGGGAAGCCAGCATTTCAGGCTTGCGTGCTCTCCCGCCCCGGCCCCCGCCCGCCACAACATTGTCCGGGACACAGACAATGTTGTGGTGGGCAGGGTCCTGGGCGGTAGAGCACGCAAACCTGAAATGCAGCCCCCAGCCCCCTTCTACCCCAGGCAACGCTGGGGCGGGCTGCTAGTTATGCCTATATAAGGATATGATAAGTAATACATATATAAGGGCATAAATCGGGAAAATTCCACTTGAGCCCTAGATACGTTTGCAACAATCCGGCCTCCCAAACAACGCTCTAGTTTTGCTGCATGGTGACCTAAACTGTCAATTTGAACCATTGAAAGATCTAACAGGTGCACCTGTCACTGAGGAGGACTAGCTGTGGGTTATTCCTGAGACTAACATCTCTCCCATCAGGGCGTGGACACCTCTGGCACTCCAAATTAAAGCGCTAACTTTAAAGCATTCCTTGCAAGCTTGTAATGGTCACTTTAGTTCTGACTCCCCCGGGAACCACACCTTCAACAGAGTTGGTCACACATCCATCTTGGATTACATCTTAATAGAAACAAGGTTATGGGCCCTGGCCAAGGACTTCACTGTCAGGCCATGCCTTGACAGTGATCATAATGCCTTAATACTTGCACTCACTCTGCCATTGAATGGTGAATAATCAGCAGAATTATCTGCTGCTAATCAAAGACCAACCCTAACAAACAATAGGTGGAAAGTCAGGTGGGCATCACTAGAAAATGGCATGAAAAAATGGCTCTCTTGTTTGAAGCAATTATCCCAAATTTTGAGGCCATGTTACAGATTGTGAAGCTTGGAGAACTCGCTGCTTCCAATGTAGAGGTTGCAAAGCTTTACGAGTCCACTACCTACAAGCTGGAGGAGGTGTTTTGGACTGTATGTACAAGGGGTCACGGGAGGATGCCGAATCAATCCTGGTTTAATGATAGTTGCCGGGCGACCAAAAAGCCATTCATAGAATCCATAAAAACAAAGTGTAACATCACAGTAAAATAAACCAGGTCCCTACATAATACCACCATTGCATCTGCCAAAACCACATGGGAAATGGAACAGTGGGCTAGTCTGAAAAAGGCTCTGGAGGCCAAAAATATGAAAACCTTCTGGAGCATTATATCTTCAGGCAGCAATAAAGGACATGGGGCCTTCGATCCAACTATAGCGTCTGATAGCTGAAGAGAGCATTTTCTAGTACTTTATGCTTCGCATGATGATGTGGCTGGTAGCCAGACACTTGTAAATCTGACTCCCTCGGTGCCTGTGATATCTCTTTCAGAGATCAACAGTTGACCAGATTTTCAGGCTCCAGCTTCTCTATTGGAAAATCGTCCATCTACGAGGGGGAAGCCTGTACCTGGTCTTTGTTGATCTTAAGAGTCCATTCGACCTGGTACCCAGAGATGCTTTGTTGAGGGTTTCGAGTGAATTAGGAATACCCCTTACCTTTTAGACATACTGAGAAGGTTACATAATGGAAACTACGCCCAAATCAGATATGGGAAAAACGTGGAACTTACGCAGCCCATCTCTGTAAACAGGGGAGTAAGATAGGGTTGTGTACTCGCCCCTACTTTGTTCTGCATTTACATAAATGGTCTGGTAAGAGCGCTGAAAGCCTGTAAGGATATAGATGCTCCAAAAATAGTGCAAAAGCAAATCCCGGCCATGATGTTCACAGACAATACCCTTCTCTTCTCTAAGTCTCCTATCGGTATTCAGAACATTTTTGATGGGTTCTGTCAGTTTTGAAAGACTAGGGGATTGGAGATCAAGATCCAAAAAATAAAATTCATGGTCTTCAACCACAGTGAAACAAACCCCAACCCATGTATGAATGGCACCCTCCCTAGAGCGGGTATCTGAATTTGTCTATTTGGGCTTGACACTCACAGAAAACATGACCTGGGGGCCACAAATAGACAGGCCATACTTTAAATTGATCCAGATTACAGTTGACTTGGACATGTTTTTTAGAAAGTCGTTTCCCAAACCAGTGAGCCCCATCCTGGAGTTATATAAAACACAGGCTAGGAGTGCTGCCCTATATGGGGCTAAACTATGGGGGCATTCAAACCCCAGGCCTATTGTTAAAACTGAGACTAAATGTCTCAGGCAACTACTTGGACTACCTGCAAGTTCCCCTTTGGTTCCACTGTGTATGGACCTAGGGGTGAGATCCATCGCAGTGAAAATTGGCTTCAGGCCTTTACTCTTTTGACACCCGAACTTGCATTGTATAGATCTGAGCTCTTAGACATTTTGGGACTCCCCGGCTCAGGAAACCTGGCAGGGCTCACACACATTAGGGAAGGCCTTTGTGCAATGGGCTAAATGACCTCCAGAACAATCCCGACACAGCATGCTTAAGAACTTCGCGTAAACAGCTAGGTTCTAGTTATTTGGGTGTGAAATTAGCTATACTCCATGAAGCATCAACCCTTGGTTCTCTCTCAACGCATTTTCTGGACATAAAAGACACATACAAGCTGGAGCCATGCCTCGACAAAATTTGTCCGATACTAGGCAGAAAACTGTATGTGGAGTTTCGGCACAATTGCCTTCCTTTACCCACAAATGGACTAGTGGTACTCCAGTGGGGTGCCCAGCTTGTAACATGGGCAATGAGACCAAACTACGTTGTTAGACGGGAAACCTGAGGGTCGGCCGAGCAAGGGGGAGAGACCTCCTGGCGAGGGTCCTCTCCTCGGATCATACGGACGAGCAACCACCCCCCCTACAGATGGACGCCACACAAAGATAGGTTCTTAACACTTTTATTGGTATTATTTGGCAGGTTATTGCAACTGTACAGAAGCAACGGGATACGGGGATCCCTCTAAACTTAGTCTCTGTGGGAAGGGGGTAGCGGGACAGTCTTGGTACTGGTCTAGTACAGGGGTGCCTGACGCAAAGCTCCCAATCCTCGAGCTGGAGGGTTCTCTGGTATGGGCCGTGGCAGCACCAGCAGGGCTCCAAAGATGGTTCAAGAAGATGAGTCGCGGCAGCGCCAGCAGGACTCCAAGGATGGTTCACGAAGATGGGCCGCGGCAGCGCCAGCAGGACTCCAAGGATGGTTCACGAAGATGAACCGCGGCAGGGCCAGCAGGACTCCAAGGATGGTTCATGAAGCTGAGCCGCGGCAGCGCCAGCAGGACTCCAAGGATAGTTCACGAAGATGAGCCACGGCAGCGCCAGCAGGACTCCAAGGATGGTTCACGAAGATGAGCCACGACAGCGCCAGCAGGACTCCAAGGATGGTTCACGAAGATGAGCCACGGCAGTCCCAGCAGGACTCCAAGGATGGTTCACGAAGATGAGTTTGTCTCGGTGTCTCTCGACTCCAGGATACAACTGACTTCCTGCTCTGGAGCGGCCCCAGTTATAGGGCTGGTCCCATTTGATGTCTGGACCCTCGGACTTGGAGGTCGGAGGGTCCGGGATCTGCGAGACCAGACACCCAGCAGGGGGGTGGAGCCAGCGCCCAGGGAGGCCAGGGGCGATCAAAACCAGGCGGATGGGGGACCATCGTCACTCCTTCCCCCATTGACTCGTCAAGTGATCTCTTTACCCCCTGGTTGGATTGTGGTGCCCCGATGTCGGGCATTGCTGGGTCTGTGGCTGGGTCCGGACCAGCCGAGAGGGTTGAGGAGATGAGGTCGCGTTCCGTCGGGGGAAAGCTGGGGGCGGCCCGGAGGGGCGGCACTCGTGGAAGGTGGAAGGTGCCGTTCTTGGCCGGGGAACAGGGATCGAGGTAGTCCGGGACCCGCCATGCGGGAGGAGTGGGGCCACGCCACGAGGCCAGGTCCAACACGCGTCCCCCCCAGCTGAAGGCAGAGTCACCCATCTTCTTGGGTATTCTCCTCGCCGAGGCGGAAGAAGCGGGACAGGCCGTCTGCATTGGCGTGGTCGTTGCGGGGGCGATGCTCCACAGTGAAGTCCATCCCCTGCAGGGAGATGGACCAACGTAATAGTTTCGGATTCTCTCCTCGCATCTGCATCAGCCATTGCAGAGGTCGGTGGTCAGTTTGTACCCGGAAGAGGGTGCCGAAGAGTTAGGGTCGGAGCTTCTTGAGGGCCCACACCACGTCGAAGGCCTTCCGCTCAATGGTGCTCCAGCACTGTTCTCGGGCCAGCAGACGTCGGCTAATGAAGGCTACTGGCTGGTCAATTCCCTCTGCATTGATTTGGGAAAGGACTGCTCCGACGCCGTGATCGGAGGCATCAGTCTGTACTATGAACGCCCGGCTGTAGTCGGGGGCTTGGAGCACGGGGGCGGTGCACATCGCTGTCTTGAGGGTCTCAAAGGCGGCCTGACACTCCGGTGTCCAGTGTACCTTCGGTGGGTGTTTCTTCGACGTGAGTTCTGTGAGGGGGCCCACAATGCTGCCGTAGTCTTTCACGAAGCCCTGGTAATATCCTGTGAGCCCCAGGAAGGCTCAGACCTCTGTTTGGGTGATTGGGGGTTCCCAGGCCCGGATGGCGGCGATCTTGGGTTGGAGGGGGGCCACCTGGCCATTTCCCACCTGGTGCCCCAGGTAGGTCACGGACCCTTGGCCGATTTGGCACTTGCTTGCTTTTATTGTTATTTACAACAAGGGGTGGTGAGGGACAGAGTCTCTGAATTAAGCAGAAAACTCCCACCCAGTCAAGAGATCAGGGCTAGATCCAACACCGTTTTTTAGCTCACTGCACCATCCCAGTTTCAGAACCTGGCTGTATGCAAATTAGTCTGTTCCTGTCCCAGTGCATGATGGGAACAGGGCAAACCAAACTACAAAAGCCAATTCTTACACTGGGAAGGAAACAAGCTCCCGGGGACCGGTTTCTGGCATTACAGCCGTCTTCGGCCCGGTTTGCTTGAATCCTGATGGTGCAATGAGCAAGGGACTCACATCTGAGTATACCCTTCCACGCTTAGGGTGGACCAAAATATTTACAACAAGGGGTGGTGAGGGACAGAGTCTCTGAATTAAGCAGAAAACTCTCACCCAGTCGAGAGATCAGGGCTAGATCCAACACCGTTTTTTAGCTCACTGCACCATCCCAGTTTCAGAACCTGGCTGTATGCAAATTAGTCGGTTCCTGTCCCAGTGCATGATGGGAACAGGGCAAACCAAACTACAAAAGCCAATTCTTACACTGGGAAGGAAACAAGCTCCCGGGGACCGGTTTCTGGCATTACAGCCGTCTTCGGCCCGGTTTGCTTGAATCCTGATGGTGCAATGAGCAAGGGACTCACATCTGAGTATACCCTTCCACGCTTAGGGTGGACCAAAATATTTACAACAAGGGGTGGTGAGGGACAGAGTCTCTGAATTAAGCAGAAAACTCTCACCCAGTCAAGAGATAAGGGCTAGATCCAACACCGTTTTTTAGCTCACTGCACCATCCCAGTTTCAGAACCTGGCTGTATGCAAATTAGTCTGTTCCTGTCCCAGTGCATGATGGGAACAGGGCAAACCAAACTACAAAAGCCAATTCTTACACTGGGAAGGAAACAAGCTCCCGGGGACCGGTTTCTGGCATTACAGCCGTCTTCGGCCCGGTTTGCTTGAATCCTGATGGTGCAATGAGCAAGGGACTCACATCTGAGTATACCCTTCCACGCTTAGGGTGGACCAAAATATTTACAACAAGGGGTGGTGAGGGACAGAGTCTCTGAATTAAGCAGAAAACTCTCACCCAGTCAAGAGATCAGGGCTAGATCCAACACCGTTTTTTAGCTCACTGCACCATCCCAGTTTCAGAACCTGGCTGTATGCAAATTAGTCTGTTCCTGTCCCAGTGCATGATGGGAACAGGGCAAACCAAACTACAAAAGCCAATTCTTACACTGGGAAGGAAACAAGCTCCCGGGGACCGGTTTCTGGCATTACAGCCGTCTTCGGACCGGTTTGCTTGAATCCTGATGGTGCAATGAGCAAGGGACTCACATCTGAGTATACCCTTCCACGCTTAGGGTGGACCAAAATATTTACAACAAGGGGTGGTGAGGGACAGAGTCTCTGAATTAAGCAGAAAACTCTCACCCAGTCAAGAGATCAGGGCTAGATCCAACACCGTTTTTTAGCTCACTGCACCATCCCAGTTTCAGAACCTGGCTGTATGCAAATTAGTCTGTTCCTGTCCCAGTGCATGATGGGAACAGGGCAAACCAAACTACAAAAGCCAATTCTTACACTGGGAAGGAAACAAGCTCCCGGGGACCGGTTTCTGGCATTACAGCCGTCTTCGGCCCGGTTTGCTTGAATCCTGATGGTGCAATGAGCAAGGGACTCACATCTGAGTATACCCTTCCACGCTTAGGGTGGACCAAAATATTTACAACAAGGGGTGGTGAGGGACAGAGTCTCTGAATTAAGCAGAAAACTCTCACCCAGTCAAGAGATCAGGGCTAGATCCAACACCGTTTTTTAGCTCACTGCACCATCCCAGTTTCAGAACCTGGCTGTATGCAAATTAGTCTGTTCCTGTCCCAGTGCATGATGGGAACAGGGCAAACCAAACTACAAAAGCCAATTCTTACACTGGGAAGGAAACAAGCTCCCGGGGACCGGTTTCTGGCATTACAGCCGTCTTCGGCCCGGTTTGCTTGAATCCTGATGGTGCAATGAGCAAGGGACTCACATCTGAGTATACCCTTCCACGCTTAGGGTGGACCAAAATATTTACAACAAGGGGTGGTGAGGGACAGAGTCTCTGAATTAAGCAGAAAACTCTCACCCAGTCAAGAGATCAGGGCTAGATCCAACACCGTTTTTTAGCTCACTGCACCATCCCAGTTTCAGAACCTGGCTGTATGCAAATTAGTCTGTTCCTGTCCCAGTGCATGATGGGAACAGGGCAAACCAAACTACAAAAGCCAATTCTTACACTGGGAAGGAAACAAGCTCCCGGGGACCGGTTTCTGGCATTACAGCCGTCTTCGGCCCGGTTTGCTTGAATCCTGATGGTGCAATGAGCAAGGGACTCACATCTGAGTATACCCTTCCACGCTTAGGGTGGACCAAAATATTTACAACAAGGGGTGGTGAGGGACAGAGTCTCTGAATTAAGCAGAAAACTCTCACCCAGTCAAGAGATCAGGGCTAGATCCAACACCGTTTTTTAGCTCACTGCACCATCCCAGTTTCAGAACCTGGCTGTATGCAAATTAGTCTGTTCCTGTCCCAGTGCATGATGGGAACAGGGCAGACCAAACTACAAAAGCCAATTCTTACACTGGGAAGGAAACAAGCTCCCGGGGACCGGTTTCTGGCATTACAGCCGTCTTCGGCCCGGTTTGCTTGAATCCTGATGGTGCAATGAGCAAGGGACTCACATCTGAGTATACCCTTCCACGCTTAGGGTGGACCAAAATATTTACAACAAGGGGTGGTGAGGGACAGAGTCTCTGAATTAAGCAGAAAACTCTCACCCAGTCAAGAGATCAGGGCTAGATCCAACACCGTTTTTTAGCTCACTGCACCATCCCAGTTTCAGAACCTGGCTGTATGCAAATTAGTCTGTTCCTGTCCCAGTGCATGATGGGAACAGGGCAAACCAAACTACAAAAGCCAATTCTTACACTGGGAAGGAAACAAGCTCCCGGGGACCGGTTTCTGGCATTACAGCCGTCTTCGGCCCGGTTTGCTTGAATCCTGATGGTGCAATGAGCAAGGGACTCACATCTGAGTATACCCTTCCACGCTTAGGGTGGACCAAAATATTTACAACAAGGGGTGGTGAGGGACAGAGTCTCTGAATTAAGCAGAAAACTCTCACCCAGTCAAGAGATCAGGGCTAGATCCAACACCGTTTTTTAGCTCACTGCACCATCCCAGTTTCAGAACCTGGCTGTATGCAAATTAGTCTGTTCCTGTCCCAGTGCATGATGGGAACAGGGCAAACCAAACTACAAAAGCCAATTCTTACACCGGGAAGGAAACAAGCTCCCGGGGACCGGTTTCTGGCATTACAGCCGTCTTCGGCCCGGTTTGCTTGAATCCTGATGGTGCAATGAGCAAGGGACTCACATCTGAGTATACCCTTCCACGCTTAGGGTGGACCAAAATATTTACAACAAGGGGTGGTGAGGGACAGAGTCTCTGAATTAAGCAGAAAACTCTCACCCAGTCAAGAGATCAGGGCTAGATCCAACACCGTTTTTTAGCTCACTGCACCATCCCAGTTTCAGAACCTGGCTGTATGCAAATTAGTCTGTTCCTGTCCCAGTGCATGATGGGAACAGGGCAAACCAAACTACAAAAGCCAATTCTTACACTGGGAAGGAAACAAGCTCCCGGGACCGGTTTCTGGCATTACAGCCGTCTTCGGCCCGGTTTGCTTGAATCCTGATGGTGCAATGAGCAAGGGACTCACATCTGAGTATACCCTTCCACGCTTAGGGTGGACCAAAATATTTACAACAAGGGGTGGTGAGGGACAGAGTCTCTGAATTAAGCAGAAAACTCTCACCCAGTCAAGAGATCAGGGCTAGATCCAACACCGTTTTTTAGCTCACTGCACCATCCCAGTTTCAGAACCTGGCTGTATGCAAATTAGTCTGTTCCTGTCCCAGTGCATGATGGGAACAGGGCAAACCAAACTACAAAAGCCAATTCTTACACTGGGAAGGAAACAAGCTCCCGGGGACCGGTTTCTGGCATTACAGCCGTCTTCGGCCCGGTTTGCTTGAATCCTGATGGTGCAATGAGCAAGGGACTCACATCTGAGTATACCCTTCCACGCTTAGGGTGGACCAAAATATTTACAACAAGGGGTGGTGAGGGACAGAGTCTCTGAATTAAGCAGAAAACTCTCACCCAGTCAAGAGATCAGGGCTAGATCCAACACCGTTTTTTAGCTCACTGCACCATCCCAGTTTCAGAACCTGGCTGTATGCAAATTAGTCTGTTCCTGTCCCAGTGCATGATGGGAACAGGGCAAACCAAACTACAAAAGCCAATTCTTACACTGGGAAGGAAACAAGCTCCCGGGGACCGGTTTCTGGCATTACAGCCGTCTTCGGCCCGGTTTGCTTGAATCCTGATGGTGCAATGAGCAAGGGACTCACATCTGAGTATACCCTTCCACGCTTAGGGTGGAACAAAATATTTACAACAAGGGGTGGTGAGGGACAGAGTCTCTGAATTAAGCAGAAAACTCTCACCCAGTCAAGAGATCAGGGCTAGATCCAACACCGTTTTTTAGCTCACTGCACCATCCCAGTTTCAGAACCTGGCTGTATGCAAATTAGTCTGTTCCTGTCCCAGTGCATGATGGGAACAGGGCAAACCAAACTACAAAAGCCAATTCTTACACTGGGAAGGAAACAAGCTCCCGGGGACCGGTTTCTGGCATTACAGCCGTCTTCGGCCCGGTTTGCTTGAATCCTGATGGTGCAATGAGCAAGGGACTCACATCTGAGTATACCCTTCCACGCTTAGGGTGGACCAAAATATTTACAACAAGGGGTGGTGAGGGACAGAGTCTCTGAATTAAGCAGAAAACTCTCACCCAGTCAAGAGATCAGGGCTAGATCCAACACCGTTTTTTAGCTCACTGCACCATCCCAGTTTCAGAACCTGGCTGTATGCAAATTAGTCTGTTCCTGTCCCAGTGCATGATGGGAACAGGGCAAACCAAACTACAAAAGCCAATTCTTACACTGGGAAGGAAACAAGCTCCCGGGGACCGGTTTCTGGCATTACAGCCGTCTTCGGCCCGGTTTGCTTGAATCCTGATGGTGCAATGAGCAAGGGACTCACATCTGAGTATACCCTTCCACGCTTAGGGTGGACCAAAATATTTACAACAAGGGGTGGTGAGGGACAGAGTCTCTGAATTAAGCAGAAAACTCTCACCCAGTCAAGAGATCAGGGCTAGATCCAACACCGTTTTTTAGCTCACTGCACCATCCCCGGGCCAAAGAAGGCTGAAATGCCAGAAACCGGTCCCCGGTAGCTTGTCTCCTTTCTGGTGAAGAATTGGCTGGGTAGTTTAGTCTGCTCTGTTCCCATGATGCACTGGGCCAGGGACAGACTGATTTGCATATAGCCAGGTTCTGAGCTGGGATGGTGCAGTGAGATAAATAACGGTGATGGATCAAGCCCTGATCTTTGGACTGGGTAAGAGTGGTCTGCTTAATTCAGACACTCTGTTCATCACCACCCCCTTTTCTGAATCGTTTTTGGCCACTATAGGTGTGGCAGGGTATACTCAGACATGAGTCCCTTTCTCACTGCACCATCAGGATTCAAGCAAGCCGGGCCGAAGAAGGCTGAAATGCCAGAAACCGGTCCCCGGTAGCTTGTCTCCTTTCTGGTGAAGAATTGGCTTGGTAGTTTAGTCTGCTCTGTTCCCATGATGCACTGGGCCAGGGACAGACTGATTTGCATATAGCCAGGTTCTGAGCTGGGATGGTGCAGTGAGATAAATAACGGTGATGGATCAAGCCCTGATCTTTGGACTGGGTAAGAGTGGTCTGCTTAATTCAGACACTCTGTTCATCACCACCCCCTTTTCTGAATCGTTTTTGGCCACTATAGGTGTGGCAGGGTATACTCAGACATGAGTCCCTTTCTCACTGCACCATCAGGATTCAAGCAAGCCGGGCCGAAGAAGGCAGAAATGCCAGAAACCGGTCCCCGGTAGCTTGTCTCCTTTCTGGTGAAGAATTGGCTTGGTAGTTTAGTCTGCTCTGTTCCCATGATGCACTGGGCCAGGGACAGACTGATTTGCATATAGCCAGGTTCTGAGCTGGGATGGTGCAGTGAGATAAATAACGGTGATGGATCAAGCCCTGATCTTTGGACTGGGTAAGAGTGGTCTGCTTAATTCAGACACTCTGTTCATCACCACCCCCTTTTCTGAATCGTTTTTGGCCACTATAGGTGTGGCAGGGTATACTCAGACATGAGTCCCTTTCTCACTGCACCATCAGGATTCAAGCAAGCCGGGCCGAAGAAGGCTGAAATGCCAGAAACCGGTCCCCGGTAGCTTGTCTCCTTTCTGGTGAAGAATTGGCTTGGTAGTTTAGTCTGCTCTGTTCCCATGATGCACTGGGCCAAGGACAGACTGATTTGCATATAGCCAGGTTCTGAGCTGGGATGGTGCAGTGAGATAAATAACGGTGCTGGATCAAGCCCTGATCTTTGGACTGGGTAAGAGTGGTCTGCTTAATTCAGACACTCTGTTCATCACCACCCCCTTTTCTGAATTGCTTTTATTATTAGTCCTGCCCGTCGGAGGGCGGCCAAGACCTCATGGAGGTGGTGGAGGTGTTCGGCCCAGTGGAGACTGTACACCGCAATATCGTCTAAGTAGGCAGCGCTGAACTCCTTGAACCCCACCAGCACCTTATTAACTAGTCTCTGGAACGTGGCGGGGCGTTTTTCATCCCGAAGGGCATCACCTTGAAATGCTACTGGCCATCCGTGGTGGAGAAGGGGGATCGCTCCTGGGCGCCCGGGGTGAGGCCGATCTGCCAGTAGCCTGCAGTTAGGTCGAAGGTGCTCAGGTAGCGGGCGGCCCCCAGGCGGTCGATCACCTCATCAGCCCGAGGGATGGGGTGAGCGTCTGTTCGGGTGACGGCGTTCAAGCCCCGGTAGTCCACACAAAATCTGAGTTCGGGGGCGACGCCAGGGGCGGTGGCCTTGGGGACCAGCACGACCGGGCTGGCAAATGGGCTGTCGGAGGGCTCGATCACTCCCAGAGCCAACATCTTGGATACTTCCGACTGGATGCCGGCGCGTACCCGATCGGGAACTTGGTAGGCCCGGTGCCGGATAGGTGGGCTATCCCTGGTGTCGACATCGTGGAGGCACCATGGGGTGACCCCGGGGGTGAGAGAGAATAGATCGGCAAATTGCTGTAATAAGTCTTGGCAGCCATGGCGTTGGGCTGGGGTCAGGGTGGAAGAGAGGTGGACTCCTTCCACGGAGCCGTCTTTTTCAAGGGTCTTCAGGAGGTCGGGTAGGGGCTCGGAGTTCTCTTCAGCCCCACTGTCGGTAGCCATCAGGAGGCTAAGTTCTGAGCGGACAAAGTGAGGCTTAAGTCGGTTGGCATGGAGGACCCGGAGGGGGTTCCTGGGGGACTCCAGGTCCACCAGGTAGCTGACAGGGCCCTTGCGCTTCACCACTTTAAAGGGCCCCGTCCATTTGTCCTGGAGGGTGCAGGGTTCGACCGGGGACATGACCCAGACCTGTTGTCCCGGCTCAAACTCGATGGATGAGGCGTTTTGATCATACCACAGTTTCATGTCGTCTTGGCTGGCTTCGAGGTTGGCCTTGGCAAGCTCCCTGAACCGCCGAGTCTGGTTCCGGAGGGTCAGGAGGTACCGGTACACATCAGGAGGAGCATTCTGGGTGGTCACCTCCCATCCTTCTTTGACCAGACTTAGGGGACCCCGAACGGGGTGCCCATACAATAGTTCGAAGGGGCTGAATCACAGGGACTTCTGTGGGACCTCCTGGTATGCAAATAGGAGGCAGGGTAGCAACACGTCCCATTGGCCTCGTAAGGGCTCTGCCAGGCCCATGATCATACCCTTGAGGGTGCGGTTGAAGCGTTCTACTTGTCCGTTCCCTTGCGAGTGGTAGGGGGTCGTGAACTTGTATGTGACCCCGCACTGTTGCCAGAGGGACTTCATGTATCGGGAGATGAAGTTCGTGCCCCAATCACTGACGACTTCTCGGGGGAAGCCCACCCGTGAGAAGATCCCCATCACCATGGTCGCTGTCACGGTCCGGAGAGGTAAGGCCTCGGGGTAGCGGGTGGCATGGTCCAACAGGACGAGTATGAACCGGTGACCTTGCGCCGTTCGGGGCTCCAGGGGCCCCACGATGTCAATCCCTACCCGCTCAAAGGGAGTGTTGACAACCGGGAAGGGTTGCAGGGGGACTTTTATTTTCCTGCCGCTCTTCCCGCTGGCCTGGCAGGTGGGGCAGGCTTGGCAGTGGTTGATCACGTCATTCCTCATCTTGGGCCAGTAGAAATGGGTCACCAGGCGGCTGTAAGTTTTGTCCTACCCCAGGTGCCCGGCGAGAGGTACATCATGAGCCAGGTTCAGGAGGAAGTCTCTGAATCGGAGGGGGACTTCCAGCACCCGGCTGGCCCCGAGCTTGGCAATCTTCTGTTCGCTGTAGAGAAGCTCATTGTCCCAATAGACCCAGTGAGCCCCCGAGGCATCCCCTGTGCTCTGGGCTGCGGCTTGCTGTTGGATCCCCTCGAGGGAGGGACACGTTTTTTGTTCTTGGCGGAACTGTTCTTGAGTGGGGCCACCTTCTTGGCGCCACTGGGCCAGCTCCGGGAGGTCGCGGAGTGGGTCAGGTTCTTGGTCGTCGGGCCCCGGTGGACCGGGTGCGGGGGTGGTGTCTTCAGTGGTTACGGGCGGTGGAGGTTCGGGCCACTCGGGTTCTTCCGTGGAGGGGATGGTGCGGGCGGCCATGGATCGGGTCGTCGCACAGACCCATTCCGGGAGGCCAAGCATTCCCAGGTGCTCCCTCCGCTCAACTGCAGCCCAGGGGGAGCTCTCGAGGTTGTTCCCGAGGAGGCAGTCTACCGGGGCATCGTCTCGGACAGTCACTTTCAGCATGCCCGACACTCCCCCCCATTCAAAAGGGGACGCGGGCCATCTGGCACAGGCTTTCGGAGTTATCTGCAGACCGTACTGGGCATAGCACATTGGTCAGGATTTGATCCGGGGTCACCAGGTAGCAACGGACGGCCGTCACGCTGGCTCCCGTATCGCGGAGGGCTTCGGCCCGGTGTCCATTAATGGTGACCCACTGGCTGTACTTCTGGGTGTTGGCCGGGATGGGGGCCCGTGGGACCATGTCTCTCTCGCCTAGACATACCAGGGACATGGCTGCGGGTTCCCACTCGGGCTGGTATTGTTCACAGTCTTCGACTTCTTCTTCGCCTTGTTCCTCCCCTAGGGAGACGGCGTGGATCTGTCGGTTTAGCGGTCCCGTGGGGTTGGCTGGTTGGTTTCTCGGACAGTTGGGGTCCTTGGCGTAATGACCGGGTCGCTGGCATTTGTGGCAGGTAACGTTGGAGCGGAATCCCGGCCGTGCTGGGGGGCTTCCTCTCCCGGCCAGGGACGGAGGAGTGCTGGGGAGAGGCACCGTTGTGGTGTCCCGACCCCGGCCCTGGCCTCCTCCTCCTCCTCCTCCTCGCGGACGGTGGGACCCCTGGGAGCCTCGGCCTTGTTCTCCCGCCCAGTTCCGGGGACCCGGGTGCTCTCCCATCAATCCGCTTCAATGGCGAGTTTCCGGGGCTCGGTCAGTTTGCTGTCGAGGAGATGCTGCCTTAGTTCGACGAAACAGTTATTGGAGAGGTGCTCCCTCACGATGAGATCGAACAATTGTTCGTAGGTGGTGACCTGGCTGCCCCTGATCCACCCTTCTAGGGCTCTGCTAAAAAAGTTCACATATTCTACCCAGGTGGTACCGGGGATCCTTTTACAGTCTCGGAATTGCTGCCGGTACCTCTCGGGGGTGAGCCCATAGCGAGTGAGGAGGGCTTCTTTCATATGCTCGTAGGAGGTCATCTCAGCGTCGGGGAGCTGTAGCAGGGCATCTCTCCCTTCGTTGATGAATCTCCCCCACAACCCGGCCCCCCAGTCTGTTCGCGGAACCCGGTGGGAGGTCATAGCTACCTCGTAGGCCTTGAACCATTGCTAGATGTCGTCGTTCTTGTGGTACTCTCGGACGACATCTTTGGGGATGTGGACCTTGGTGTCCATAGAGGGAGTGGAGCTCTGGTTCTCGGAGACGCCGAGGTCCCTGTTCTGTTTCCTAATTTCTAGTTCCTTCAAACCGCGCTCGTGTTCGTAGGCGAGCTTCTTCTCCTCCAGCTCCCTCTGTTTTTTTTTCTCTTCCCGTTCTCCCTGTAGTCGTAGGTGTTCAAGGGCTATCTTTTTTTCCGCTAGTTTCAGTTCCCCATCTAGGCGGAGTCTAGCCAGTTCCAACTCGTGGAGCCGGTTCCTCTCTCGTTCTTGGGCCTCCTCGTGAGAGAGGCCTGTGTTCCTTTCTTCCTCGGGGGTTGCAAGATTCTCAGTGATTGCAATGTTTTTGTTTTGGGGAGGCAACGCTCCCGTCTCCACCCAAGTCTGCAGGGCCTGCTTGAGGTCGTCTTTGGTATTTAGTCCTGTGGTAGCGATACCCAAGTCTATGCAGAATTGCTTCAATTCCTTGTGACTGTACTCTTCCAGCCGTTCCATCTGGAATTTCGCGGTGGTTCCGGTTTCTTTCGTCGTCATGGTCGCTGTGTGTTTTTCGTTTGTAGTGGGGCGAGCTACTCTCCGTACGATTTGCGTCGGCTCGAATCCCACCGCTGCCACCAATGTTAGACGGGAAACCTGAGGGTCGGCCGAGCAAGGGGGAGAGACCTCTTAGGGAGGGTCCTCTCCTCGGATCGTACGGACGAGCAACCACCCCCCCTACAGATGGACGCCACACAAAGATAGGTTCTTAACACTTTTATCGGTATTCTTTGGCAGGTTATTGCAAAAAGTACAGAAGGAACGGGATACGGGCATCCCTCTAAACTTAGTCTCTGTGGGAAGGGGGTAGCGGGACAGTCTTGGTACTGGTCTAGTACAGGGGTGCCTGACGCACAGCTCTCAATCCTCGAGCTGGAGGGTTCTCTGGTATGGGCCGCGGCAGTGCCAGCAGGGCTCCAAAGATGGTTCACGAAGATGAGCCGCGGCAGCGCCAGCAGGACTCCAAGGATGGTTCACGAAGATGGGCCGCGGCAGCGCCAGCAGGACTCCAAGGATGGTTCATGAAGATGAGCCGCGGCAGCGCCAGCAGGACTCCAAGGATGGTTCACGAAGATGAGCCGCGGCAGCGCCAGCAGGACTCCAAGGATAGTTCACGAAGATGAGCCGCGGCAGCGCCAGCAGGACTCCAAGGAAGGTTCACAAAGATGAGCCGCGGCAGTACCAGCAGGACTCCAAGGATGGTTCACGAAGATGAGCTGCAACAGTGCCAGCAGGACTCCAAGGATGGTTCACGAAGATGAGTTTGTCTCGGTGTCTCTCGACTCCAGGATACAACTGACTTCCTGCTCTGAAGCGGCCCCAGTTATAGGGTTGGTCCCCTTTGATGTCCGGACCCTCGCACTTGGAGGTCGGAGGGTCCGGGTTCTGCGAGACCAGACACCCAGCAGGGGGGTGGAGCCAGTGCCCCGGGAGGCCGGGGGCGATCGAAACCAGGCGGATGGGAGACCATCGTCACTCCTTCCCCCATTGACTCGTCAAGTGATCTCTTTACCCCCTGGTTGGATTGTGGTGCCTCGATGTCGGGGCTTTGCTGGGTCTGTGGCTGGGGTCGGGCTGAGGCCACGAGGCCTGGTCGTGGAGGGTCCAAGATGGCGGCTGGGTCGGAGACGAGGATCCGGGAATGGGTCCGGACCAGCCGAGAGGGTTGAGGAGATGAGGTCGCGTTCCATCTGGGGAAAGCTGGGGGCGGCCCAGAGGGGCGGCACTCGTGGAAGGTGGAAGGTGCCATTCTTGGCTGGGGAACAGGGATCGAGGTATCCCGGGACCCGCCATGCGGGAGGAGTGGGGCCACGCCACGAGGCCAGGTCCAACATACGTTTTCTTTTTTTGCCAAGGTTACCGCTTGATAAGACGCAGATGGTTGGTCCAGTTGTGTAGAAATCTAAGCACTACACACTGCATGGAAGTACATAGACTCTTAAAATGTAACACCGAAACTCATATTGTCTATGCCTTCTCACGTTTTCTAAGTTCAATGTAGTGGGAAAGGGCGAATTTTCTCAAGGTACAAAGCTAGCGACCTGGTAATGTGACTGACCCCCTCCTGATTATTTTTTTCTCTAGCATTTAAAAAAAACACACAAAAAATTGATTTTATCTGTGTCTGTCCTTTTATGGTTAATAACTGTTATTAGTTAGTTAGTTAATAACTAACTATACTAACTTACTAACTATAACTATACCAACTAACTAGTTATAACTGTAACTATACTAACTAACTAGTTATTAACTAACTAACTGTCTAGCAACCACATTTTGCAACATTTGGAGTTTATTCAGTGGTTACAGCACTTGTCCTGTCAAGGATAAATGACTGTAAGTCTCTACCTTAACATTCAAGATTGTTGTCTGAATAAACTCCAAATGTTGCAAAATGTGGCCGCTAGACTGCCTAATGGCACTTCCAAATTTGCATCAAATCAAATCATATGTTTCATTATTTTGGTCAGGGTGTACTGTCAGCACTTTGCCTCCAAGCGAGCGAAGAGTTCTTTGGGGTATATACCATTGAAACTGTTGTTTCAGCTAGTCAGGTCCGGTTCCTTGAAGGGCATTGTAAACGGTGCAAAGGGATTTAAAACACACCCGATTCCTAACAGGTAACCAGTGCAGTCTTTTCCTTTACCTGGAAGTTGATGCAAATTTGGAAGTGCGGTTAGGCAGTCTAGCGGCCGCATTTTGCAACATTAGGAGTTTATTCAGATAACGATCTTGAATGTTTAGGTAGAGACTTACAGTAATTCAGCCTTGACAGGACAAGTGCTGTAACCACTGTTGCCGGCTATCAGGCGGCAGAACCAGCAGTATTTTCCTAATCGTTCTGAAAGCGTGTGTGGTGGCCGATGCCACTGCATTAACTTGGTCAACAAAATTAATCATATAGTCCACTATTACTCCTAAGTTTTTACCTTTTCTGGTGAGAGTAGGAAGAGTGCCCATAGTGTCCGGCCACCAGTTCGGGGTCCAGAAATTGGAATCGTTTCCAAATAGGATGAGCCCAGTTTTGCCTGATTTGAGCTTCAGGCAGTTTTGCGACATCCACCTCACGATTGCTTCCACACAGTCTTGGAACCGATTGGCTATATGTCACCTGCATACGAGGTAAGGCCAAAGCCAAAGGAGCTGATCGGGGGGGCAACAACAATACATACGCATTAAAAAGTGTAGGGCTCAGAGATGACCCCTATGGAACTCCACAAGGCAGAGAAAAAGGTTTGGAAGAGTATTCACCCAGAGACACAATTTGTAATCTATCAGTTAAAAAGGACTTCAAAAGCTCCCACGCTTTAGCCTGGACCCTGCATGCCTTCAAACGATCCATCAACAGGTCATGATGGACCTGTTCTGTGGCAGGCAGGATTATTTTTGTGTAGGAAGGGGCACCTTCCTGCACAAAAAAACAACTACAAGAGGGATTTTTCTCTTTCTAAATGTGCTACAGAATGCAGCACTAATCCAAAAAGAAAACAATGTGAAGAAATATTAATTTTTCTCCTTGTAACACCTGTTCTGAGTAGACATTAGGCTTTAGCAGTGCTGCAGGTTTACATGATTCAGTAAACTTGGAGCAGCATCAAAATCCATGGGTGTTGTGTGGGAATGTCCATCGCAACAGCCATGGAACCCCTCCTTGGTGCAGAGTAAGGCAAGGGAGCGGCCGGCTCATCTTACTCCATATCTATGAGGCCTCGTAAACCCTGCAGAATCTTTGCATCGCCTCATAGATATGATTGAGAGGCCGGCTCTGCTTCGTCTTACTCCATATCTATGAGGCCTCGTAAACCATGCAGAATCTTTGCATCGCCTCATAGATAAGATTGAGAGGCCGGCTCTGCTTCGTCTTACTCCATATCTATGAGGCTACGTAAACCGTGCAGAATCTTTGCATCGCCTCATAGATATGATTGAGAGGCCGGCTCTGCTTCGTCTTACTCCATATCTACGAGGCCTCGTAAACCATGCAGAATCTTTGCATCGCCTCATAGATATGATTGAGAGGCCGGCTCTGCTTCGTCTTACTCCATATCTATGAGGCCTCGTAAACCCTGCAGAATCTTTGCATCGCCTCATAGATATGAGTGAGAGGCCGGCTCTGCTTCGTCTTACTCCATATCTATGAGGCCACGTAAACCCTGCAGAGTCTTTGCATCGCCTCATAGATATGATTGAGAGGCCGGCTCTGCTTCATCTTACTCCATATCTATGAGGCCACGTAAACCATGCAGAATCTTTGCATCGCCTCATAGATATGATTGAGAGGCCGGCTCTGCTTCGTCTTACTCCATATCTATGAGGCCACGTAAACCCTGCAGAATCTGTGCATCGCCTCATAGATACGATTGAGAGGCCGGCTCTGCTTCGTCTTACTCCATATCTATGAGGCCACGTAAACCCTGCAGAGTCTTTGCATCGCCTCATAGATATGATTGAGAGGCCGGCTCTGCTTCGTCTTACTCCATATCTATGAGGCCACGTAAACCGTGCAGAATCTTGGCATCGCCTCATAGATATGATTGAGAGGCCGGCTCTGCTTCGTCTTACTCCATATCTATGAGGCCACGTAAACCGTGCAGAATCTTTGCATCGCCTCATAGATATGATTGAGAGGCCGGCTCTGCTTCGTCTTACTCCATATCTATGAGGCCACGTAAACCATGCAGAATCTTTGCATCGCCTCATAGATATGATTGAGAGGCCGGCTCTGCTTCGTCTTACTCCATATCTATGAGGCCACGTAAACCCTGCAGAGTCTTTGCATCGCCTCATAGATATGATTGAGAGGCCGGCTCTGCTTCATCTTACTCCATATCTATGAGGCCTCGTAAACCATGCAGAATCTTTGCATCGCCTCATAGATATGATTGAGAGGCCGGCTCTGCTTCGTCTTACTCCATATCTATGAGGCCACGTAAACCCTGCAGAATCTTTGCATCGCCTCATAGATACGATTGAGAGGCCGGCTCTGCTTCGTCTTACTCCATATCTATGAGGCCACGTAAACCCTGCAGAGACTTTGCATCGCCTCATAGATATGATTGAGAGGCCGGCTCTGCTTCGTCTTACTCCATATCTATGAGGCCACGTAAACCGTGCAGAATCTTGGCATCGCCTCATAGATATGATTGAGAGGCCGGCTCTGCTTCGTCTTACTCCATATCTATGAGGCCACGTAAACCGTGCAGAATCTTTGCATCGCCTCATAGATATGATTGAGAGGCCGGCTCTGCTTCGTCTTACTCCATATCTATGAGGCCACGTAAACCCTGCAGAATCTTGGCATCGCCTAATAGATATGATTGAGAGGCCGGCTCTGCTTCGTCTTACTCCATATCTATGAGGCCACGTAAACCGTGCAGAATCTTTGCATCGCCTCATAGATACGATTGAGAGGCCGGCTCTGCTTCGTCTTACTCCATATCTATGAGGCCACGTAAACCCTGCAGAATCTTTGCATCGCCTCATAGATATGATTGAGAGGCCGGCGTCACAGGAGCGTCAGAAAAAGGTGGTGTTAGCCTGTCCTAAATAAACCCCTTAGTATGAAGGACATCTCTAAATAATTAATAAATAACTTTGAAGCGTGCTTGCTTTTCATTGTTGAAGTTATGAGAGGTAGACCTGGGAGGTAAACACGGTAAATATGGTAATGCCTCCCTGGAAGGGTGGGGCACAGACGGGTGACTGAGTTATTATACGTGGGGCCCTACAGAAGACGTTGCAGGAGGGCCCATGGTTTAATTACACCACTGGCTGCTTATTTTTCCCTTTCAGTCTTGGGGTGCTTCCTGGATGCCTCCATAGAAAGGTGATGGTGCAGGCGACCACAAGTATACCGCTGAATAATGTTTATAATACCAGTGCATTACCAAGGAACATCATATACAAATAATATCTTGTTATGTTTCTCTTTTATCTTTGCAGGAAGTCGTGTTTTTGACCCAACAGTCTTCAGAGGTACTTCTATAAGTTGTTTTTCATCCTTGAATATAAATCTTTAGTCCCCTCCCTGACAGGTACAGTTTGCACAAACATATGTAACAAGTGAGACTTGTTACACAGAAGAAATATATTCATAACTCTCCATGTCTAGAGAGATCTGACCAGAGGCCAGAAGGGGGGGGGCTACTTTTTCACAACAGTAACCTTAAAAAGTGTTACTTACATTAAAACTAGTTATTTTGGCCTTTCTGTGCAATGAAGAAAGAACGGTGGATGGGCACCATACCAGAATATGAGATCAGGTGAAACTATATCTGCAGTAGCTCGAGGGGGCTCCTAGCTGTTCCTAGCTGCTAAACACTCAATACCCTGACATGAGGCATTAGGCACAACTGCCCACTCATTACCACCCGTCACACTAATCTGCTGCACATATAACCATGGGTAGAAACCTCCTGGTAGAGGCTGCATAACCAAACTGACAATATGATTATGCACACTCGTGAATGAAGAGCGGAGAACCAACACATATACCGCTACTACCACTTTCCCATCACGTGCTTGAGGGTTTTCTATTGTGAGACACCCCACATAGCTCCTGTATACCCTGGCTGTGCAGGACAAGTGGAGCAGACTGTCACCATGCTCCAAAAGGGAGCTCCCCATGTCATGTTGGTATCACTGCACGTTCCTCACTGGTGATTGATGCCCCTCTTTTCCCACTGCACTAGTGCAAGAGAGCATCTGAGTGGGACCGGTGCTTCTGCACTGGCTGCACCATTGAGACCTACACCTTTGCTCAAACTGCACAAGCGTGGCCAGCTGGGCCCGGTGCCACTCAACCTGTTGAATCAATGATAGGTTTACTGTCACTCAGACTGTACTAGTACAGGTGCGGCATCAACGGTCTGGCCGGTGCTGGTGCCACTGCTCCTGCTGAATCATTGATAGGGACGCCTCTGCTCACACTGCACTAGTACAGGGAAGGCATCGCCAGTCCAGCCTGGTGCCACTGCACCTGCTGATTCATTGTTAGGTGCGCTGCTGGTCAAACTGCACTGGTGCAGGTTCGGTATCGCTGGTCGGGCCCGGTGCCACTGCACCTGCTGCAGCAGTGCTCTGGGCTTATCTGAAGAGGCCTGCCCCTCTCTGACACTCCAGATGTTGAAGACATCAGTTACTGTGGATTTCTCCAGTGAGAGACACGTCATTATCAGGCGCTTTTAGAGGCTTGATTAGAAGCCCCCTGCCCCATTGGATATTAAAAGTGACACACCTCAGGCTCGCATTTATGGAAAGTGTCACATCGCTGAGTAAAAACACGACTCTGCTTTGTCACAAGGATTTACAAATGCAACTCCAGCAATAAGAAAAGCCCTGCCTCATCCTTATGCCTTCTCAAGCAGGTGTAAGGATTTTACGTAGTGACGCCCTAGAAGAGTCGCAGTGAAGCCTCATAGATTTCACTGGAACACTTCTACCTGGCTTCCTGTGTCAGACGCCCACCCTGATACATTGTACCTATCGCAGGCATAATGTAGTGCAGCAGTTTGCAAGCTGGTACATCTGCCTAGACGCATCCCTTTGTAAATATGGCGCAGCGTCGCAAAAAGTGATGTAATAGCAGTGTAAGGCCTTCATAAATAGTGCCCTTATTTTTTTATATATTTTTCTCTGTCTGTAAATTCTGCACATTATTGGAAATGTTGACAAGTTGTGTGAGTGGCCTGATGATGTTCTCTGTCTCCGCAGCGCCCCTGTCGGTGGATCCGAAGGCTGCAGACGGGGCCCTCCTCATCAGCAGTAACGGGAAGGAACTCCGCAACCACGGCCCGAGAATCTGTGTCCGGGGGTCCACAGGGGTCACCTCTGGGAGGTGGTACTGGGTGGTGACCATGGACCGGGCATTGAGTGCCGGGGATTACAATATAGTAGATGACACCTGGAGGCTGGGGGTGGCCAGCGCATCAGCAAACCCAGGGGTGAAAATGATGTTTACCCCCAGTAGAGGGTTCTGGCTCCTCGCCCAGTTGCTTGCAATGTATAGTGTTATCGATGAAACTGACGGAGAACACCTTTTTCCTGGCTCGCTTTACAAAGTAGGGATTTTCATGGACTATGAGGAGGGGCTGGTGTCTTACTACGACGCCGACGCAAAGGAGCACCTCTTCACCCACACCGCCACTTTTAAAGAGAAAATATATCCTTACATCTGCCTTGGGTATGGAAGACGCGCTACTCTGCAGTAATCACACAAAAGTTAAAAATATGTGTCTGATAAATTGTTTTCTTTTCATGATGTTTTGAAATCACAGTTATGTCAAAATACTTAAAGCTGCTGAAAAGGGCAATTCTATTAAAAAAACAGCTTTATCTAAAAGCAAGTTAAACAAATGTGTCTGTGCATCTTTCAAAAAGCCAGAGTGATGTAATTTGAACTAGAACATGTCAGTGAGAGAGAAAAATGAAAGTCGGATTCAGAGGTCAGAGTGTTGTGCGAGTAAACTCGAGGGTGTTGCATTCTTGCTTTTCCACTGCTTGTTTTTACTGTGATTACCTCATTGTGCTGGAACCTGGAATGTGTGATGCGTGCCTGCATCTTACATCCTTGGTTCCAGATTCTGTCCCAACTGTGATTATTACCTTGTACCTGTTACCTAACGGATGTGCTGTGCTTCCCTCTATTTAACTTGGAATAAATTACTATTTTTATACAAAGAGGCTTCCTACTTTTTTACACTGGCGACGACGGACCTTCATCTATTTTCTGCCACATCTCTTCGAAGCACAGGAGCAGAAATTCAAAGAATCCACGTCATCAACCTCATAAAGCTCTTCACCTACTTCAGAAGTGAAGCGGAACTCTCTACACGGATTTTCCTTCAAATCCGGTCAAGCTGCGCTAAGTATTTTACTTTTTAAAGATTTCTTCGTGTTTTCTCATTTCCTTCGTCAAAAAAACGGCATCTGCTCTACGTCAGCAAAGTGCCTGCCGTCACCTATTGGCTACTGGTAACCGGCCTTTATGCACTTATCCAATCGACTTTGGCCAACCTTCGCCATATCTCATTGGCTGCTGACAACCTGCCTTTGTGTGTCATCGCGCGTCATCGTGAATGATTGCACATTGCTTCACGCAGGCTTACTGTGTTTCCTTGACAACGTCATTTCAGAGTGCGAAGGCTTTCCGTGTTGGTTTCCTTAACGGCAGAGTCACTGTGTTTGTATTACACGAAGGATTTCCTCGTTTTCTGTGAGAAAACGCTTGTACATCGACTGAAAACTGAAAACATTAAGGTACTGCTTGATAACATTGATGACATTAAGGTACTGTTTGAAAAACATAAAGGCACTGGTTTTTTACTCTCAGTGACTTACATTATTTGCTTCAAGACTGTTTTCATGTTCTAATACATTTATATATTTGATCAAAACGACTGTTTTCATGTTCTTACTCTTGGTGGAAATCTTCAGTGGATGTTTATGCTCCTTTATTAGACTGCCATCTACTGGATATTTTTGATATTTTTTTTTTATTATTTTTGCTTCTTGTATTATTCTCTGGCAATTATTTGACTATTATTTTTAACATGCAATTTGATCCACCATCTAAGTTTTTACAGTCGAAGGGTGATCCACCCATCCCATGGGCAAGATGGAAGGAGGAATTTTTTACATATCTAAAAGCCATGGATGGAGAACGCATGTCTGCAGAGAGAAAAAAGAACATATTTCTGCACTGTCTTGGCTCAGAAGGGCAATTAGTCTTCAGAACACTACCACCTGTAAGATCTGAGGGTGACACTAGTGTTTATGATGAAGCTGTGGCTAGAATTGAAGGCAGGTTCAAGCCTGTTACTAGTGTCGCTTTGAATAGATTTAAGTTTTATACCAGAGTCCAAGAGGAAAAAGAATGTTTTGATGATTTCCTTACAGCTCTACGTGCGTTGTCATTACATTGTAATTTTGGTCTTATGACAGACGAAATGATCAGAGATCAGATCATTGTGCATGTAAAGAATAAGAAGGTTCAGGAGCAATTATGGATCTTAGGTGATCCTAGTTTGGAAATAGCAATTAGTACTGCTAAGGCTCTTGAACAGTCCGATAAGTGGATAAAAACATTAGACAAAGCTTCTACTTCTTCCACCTCTTCAAGTAGTTCTACTTCTACTAGCGAAGTCAGTGTTGTCAAACCTCAGGAACAAAGAAATGTTGCACCTTCCAACAAAAATGATGGGAAGACTAGACAATTCTTTTGTTTTAGATGTGGAAATCCTGACCACATTGCTTCCTTTCCACAACGTCCTGCTATTTCTAGGCAATGCAATAAGTGTGGACGCTCTGGTCATTTTTCCAAAATGTGTAAAACTCCCGCAAGACCCTTCCAAGACACAAAGAAGTCTTCCTTTTCTTCATCTAAACGTCCTTCTGGTAATGTGTCTTATATCAATGATGATGCATGTAATGATCCTGATATTAAGGAGTTTGGTATTGTCATTGCTATACAGGAGTCATTTGACTTATCCCAAGCTGATACCCTTTCCTCCCCAAAAAGCCCTGTAACCATTTTGGGTAAAGTGTTAGAACTAATGGTGGACGCCTGTTCTCCTTGGACCATTATCACACACGAGTATTGTGTTAAGTCTTTTGGAGATTTAATTGATGTTAATGCTTTATCGAAACCTGATATACGTGGTTACAACTTTGATGGGTCCAAGATCAACATCATTGGCTTTAAGGAAGTTATGCTCACTATCAAAAATAGTTCTGCTAATGTAAAGCTTTATATTGCATGGAAAGGTGTGAATGTTTTGGGGTGGAGGGACCAAGCGAGACTTGGTGTCTCTCTAAATCCTAGACTTAAAGATCCTGTGTTAGTTTTAGCTATATCTGGTGGTGATTCAGTGGAATCTGAGTTCACTGAAATTTCTCGTGACTCCACAGAATCATCTGAATTCACTGAAATCTCTCATACTTTTCCAAAAGTGTTTTCTGACAAGTTAGGCAAATTGAATGGATTTAGCCATAAGATCAAAATTAAACCTAACTCTGTCCCTGTGAAACAGAAGTTAAGAGGAGTGCCTATTAGCATTAGGGACGAACTTAGAGATATGCTGGACACCATGGTGAAAGATGGCATAATTGAGGAAGTGGAATCATCCGAATGGGTTTCCCCCATTGTTTTAGCCATTAAACCTGATAAAAGTATTAGGCTATGTGTAGATCTAAGGGCGCTCAACAAGAGCTTAGTTACAGACTGCCATCCACTTCCTAATATTAACGAAATGCTTTGCATGTTGGATGGGGCTAGCGTATTTTCAACACTAGACCTGAGATCTGCGTATCACCAGATCGAGCTCACTGAGGACTCCAAACAATTTACTGCATTTATTACCCCTCATGGGTTATTTCAATTCAAAAGAATGCCATTCGGTCTAGCTTCAGCGGCTTCAGTGTTTCAGAGAGCCATGTATCATATTTTTAAAGACCTGTCATTCGTTAAATGTTTTCAGGATGATATACTTGTGTTTTCAAAGAATAACGATGAGCATCATATTCATCTTAAAGAGGTTTGTTCTAAGTTAGAACAATTTGGCTTGACCATTAAAGCCAGTAAGTGTAAGTTCTTCTGCAAATCTGTTGAGTATTTGGGACTTACTCTCTCTGGGGAGGGGGTGGTACCGAAGAAGAATCTTGTTGACGCCATTATGAAGGCACCAGCCCCGGATAGTAAAGAGAAGTTACTTTCCTTCGCGGGGTTGTGCGAATATTATAGTAAATTCATTCAAAATTTCGCCAACAAGATGGAACCTTTAAGAGAGTTGACCAGAAGTTCAGCCAAGTTTGTCTGGACTGACAAGCAAGATATTGCTTTAAAGCAGATTAAGAGTGAGATTGTTAATGCCCCTACTCTTAAATCTTTCTGTATTAGTAAGAAATGTGTTATCACTGTTGATGCTAGTTTGTACGGCATTGGTGCTGTGTTGAGTCAAACTGCGGGTAAGGATGAATGGTGTGTAGCCTTTGCTTCCAGAACCTTGTCCCCCACTGAAAGGAGATACTCCGTTATTGAAAAGGAGCTACTAGCGTGTATTTGGGCTGTAGAACATTTTAGAAACTATGTCTGGGGAAACAGGTTTGTTTTGAGAACGGACCACAAACCGTTGGTTGGAATCCTATCCCCTGGTGGTGGTTGGAACTCGACAGCAAGGATTGCTCGTTTGTCTTCACGTCTTCAGGAATATGACTTCGAGATCATGTATGTTCCTGGGAAAAGCAATGTGACTGCAGATTTTTTGTCCAGGTTACCATGCAGTGTTGATAAGGTTTCGACCATTGACCAGGATGTTGATGTAGTTGCTTCTATTGATGATTGTATATCTCAGGAGTTTTCCACTTTATCCGAGGAGGAATGGTTTAAAGAAATGGGAAAGGATTCTGTTTGTCAACAAATCTTAGACTTTGTGAAGGGTGGATGGCCCAATGTCAAATCCGTTCCCTCTGATTTGGCTTCCTTTTCCCAAGTTGCTGCGGAAATAGAGGAATTTGGTGGCTTTCTGTTCAAGACTGGCAAGTTAATTCCCCCTGCTTCTTTGCAAGAGAAGATTTTGTTGTTAGCTCACCAAGGCCACATTGGTATGTCATCCATGAAACGCCTGGTTAGAGAAAACTTTTGGTGGCCTGGCATTGACAAAATGGTTGATAGGATGGTTAGGGAATGTCCTCAGTGTATCAGCAGTGACAAAATGCTTCATTTGTCTTCGGCTCCTCTTAAACCTGTGGCTTGGCCCAAATTTCCTTGGCAAAAGGTGGCTTTTGACATCTCAGGCCCCTTTAAACAGTTACCTTCCAACGCCCGCTTTGCCCTCATTTTGGTTGATTACCATTCTAAATGGCCTGAAGTTAAGTTTGTAAATAGCATTTCTTCTCAAGTTGTTTTATTTTTTTTGAAAGAGACCTTTGCCAGGGAAGGTTTTCCTGAGACCTTTGTCACTGATAACGGTACACAACTAATCTCCTCTGAGGTTAAACAGTTTCTTGACTGCTGTGGTATTAAACATCATACTGTCTCTTTGTACGAGCCTAGGGAGAATGGTCAAGTGGAACGTTTTAATCGTGTCCTCAAAGATTGTATTTCTGGGATTGGTTCTTCTGACGATTCTTGGTTGGATGTTGTCAGGAAAAGACTTTGGGTCTACCGCATCACGCCTCATTCTGTCACTGGTGTGAGCCCTTTCAAACTCTTGAAGGGTAGAGAACCATCGTCTGTCATTTGCCCTTGGTGGGTCAAAAAGCTTAACAGGAATGACCCTAAGGTTGATATTGAAAGTGTTGCCAAACGTGTTGAAGATAAACAACAGTGTATGAAAGTGGCATTTGATTCTAAAATGAATGTTAAACTTCATGATTTTGTGGTTGGTGAGTGGGTGAGAGTAAAGAAACCTGGTTTTTTGGTTAAAGGCTTCTCCAAGTTTTTTCCTCCTATTAAAGTGGTCAAGGTATTTAAAAACTGTGTTGCCACACAAGATGGGAGGGTTTGGAATGTTCGTAGGGTTGCTAGATGTCCTGTTTCTTCTACCTCTCTTCCACCACCATCACAAGCGCAGATCAATATGCCTTCTCCCGCACATGTCAATGTTTCTCCGCATGTGCAAGTTAATGTACCACTCCAGAATTTTACTCGTAATGATTTGTCTGTTGCTTCTAGGGTTAAATCTGATGTTAGACCCAAGAAAACTCCTAGCAGGTATCTGTGTTAATTTTCTTCTTTATTGGGGTAAGATGTGTTGCATTCTTGCTTTTCCACTGCTTGTTTTTACTGTGATTACCTCATTGTGCTGGAACCTGGAATGTGTGATGCGTGCCTGCATCTTACATCCTTGGTTCCAGATTCTGTCCCAACTGTGAATATTACCTTGTACCTGTTACCTAACGGCTGTGCTGTGCTTCCCTCTATTTAACTTGGAATAAATTACTATTTTTATACAAAGAGGCTTCCTACTTTTTTACAGAGGGCTCCTCTGAAATAATCACCATAGACATAGAGAGTGTGTCTGGGCCCAGGAGCAAGGAGGGAAATGGGCCCCTGACCACTGTTTGACCTCTGAAATACAACATCAATCCGAGGCTCTGTGGCCAGTGCCACTGCACCTGCTGCACCAATGGAAGCTACAGTGTGTCCTGGGCCCAGGAGAAAGGAAGGAAATGGTTCCCTTCACCACTGTTTGAAAGGTAAAATAGAGCAATAAACAGGGCCTCTGGGCCCCGGTGCCACTGCACCTGCTACACCAATGGAAGCTCAGACTCTGCCAGAGGTACACCCCGAGTCTTGACATGCTTCAGTTTGTGAAAAAGGCGACTTTATTCTTCGGTAAAGTCTGCAGGAAGAGGCCTCACAGCAACGCAGTCAAGTGTGTCATGCACTACTCGGAACCCGACGCGAAAGAAGTAGAAGGAGACAAAGATTGCATCTTGTGCATGGAGGACCAAGTGACAGGCGTCGACTGCACCTCTAGGAGGACACCATCCTGTCTCATGTCCAGAGGAGGGATCCAGATCTCCATGGTGGCAGACTCAGGATCCCCATTCACAATCATAAAAAGAGACATATGGGACAAGGACTTTGCAGGCACACTAGGGTGTCACCTACATCCTACGGACGTACATCATGTCACCTTCACAGGTGAAAAGATTCCTATGGTAGGATTCCAATGACCACACTTTGAGTTCAAGGGGTGGGAGTCCACGGACAAGTTGTAAGTGGCAGGAACAGGACCCTCGGTCCTAGGATTGATCGACCAAGGAGTGCTGGCCATCCAGCTTAACCACGGCGGAAAAACGCAAGTACTGATGACCGGCAAAAGCCCCGGCCCCAACGTGGACAAACTTTGTGAAGAGTTCCCCAATGTTTTCGGCGGGACCATCGGACAATTGTCTAAGTTCACTCATAAAATCCAACTTAAAAATGGGGCGGTCCCCATCAGTCACAATGTGTAAAACACCCCCTTTAACTGCAGGGAAGCTGTGCAACTCGAATTACAACGCCTGGAAGACAATGGAGACATTGAACCCATCGAAAGCGCAGAGTGGCTGATGCCCTTGTTAGTGGCACGCAAACCAAACGGAAAAGTGCACCTGTGCATTGACCTTCGACAACTAAACAAAAATATACTAATCAACAAGTTCCCGCTTCCATGCATCAATGACATGCTAGCGCAAACGAGCGAAATCAAGTGGTTTTCGACCATTGATCTTACTGCCACGTACCATCAGATCTTACTCTACCCTTCGTCCAGGAGGCTGTCCTCGTTCATCACCCCATTCAGATGCTACCGGTTCAGGCGCCTGCCTTTTGGACTAGCGTCTGCAGCATCAGTATTCCAAAAACTAATGTACAAGTTTCTCAAAGACTGCTGTAATGTCCTGTACTTCCAGGATGACATCCTAGTAATGGGGAGAACCAAGCCAGAACACGATGAGACCCTTAGAACTGGTCTGCACACCCTGTCCACCAATGGCCTTACCGCTGAACTGGAAAGGTGCAGATTCGGCCTGCGCAAGGTCACATACCTGAGGCATGAAATCGGGTAACGCAGAATTTCTCCAAAGACAGCCAATGTAGAAGCCAACAGATCGGCACCCAAACCAAGCTCCAAGGACGAAGTACGATCATTCCTCGGGTTGGCAGAATTCTATAGCAAGTTCATCAAGAACTCTCAACCAAGACCCACAACCTACACCAGTTGCTGAAGGACAAATCCAGGTTCCACTGGTCGGCGGAATCAGATGCAGAATTTGAGCCCATCAAAACCGACATCTGCAAAGCCATTCCACTCCAAGGGTTCAACAGCTCCGCCCACAGCATCCTGACAACCGACACCCCAGCCCCCAGCATCCTGAAAACCGATGCAAGTGAGAAGGGATTAGGAGCGGTCCTGTCGCAACGAGCCATTGAAGGCACAGAAGTCACTATCGGCTTCGCATCCAGCTCCCTTGCGCCCAACGAAGAGAAGTTTAGTGTCATAGAAAAAGAGATGCTGGCTGCTATCTGGGCAATGGAGAAATTCAGACAAAACCTCTGTGGATACAAGTTCACACTCTGCACAGACCACAAGTCGCTGATCAAAGTCCTCACGTCCAGCGGGAACGCCAAAGCCACCCCATGCATACCCAAAATGACACTCCTGCTCTTGGATTTCATCTACGATGTGGAATTCCTGCCAGGCCTCAAGAACAAAGTAGCCAACTTTCTCAGCCAGTCGATCACAATGGAGGATGCCCCACACTCCGTCCGTTGGGAGGAATACCAAGTGGCTCTCAATGCAGACCAGGAGATAACCATAGGGGCGCAAGATTGGAAGACAGCATACGACCAGGACCAGGATCTCTACAAAGTGAAGACCTATGTCACTCACTGCTGGCCCGAGAAGAAACACTTGAAAGGCGATCTCAGGAAGTACTGGGAGGTACGCGAGGAGTTATCCCTCAGCGACAAAGTCATTCCCCCAAAGGATTGATGGACAGCCTCCTCACCATTCTGCATGAAGGCCATCTCGGCATCTTCAAATCCAAACCAAGAGTGAAACAGTCAAACTGGTGGCCAGCAGTGGAAAACTATGTGAAAAGGTTTGTACGAGCATGCCAAATTGTGCTAATGCCTACAAAGCACACACAAGGCTGATACCCCCGATGGGGGAATTCAACACGCCCATGAACCCGTGGGAAGCATTGTCACTGGACATCCTGGGCCCCATTCTGGACCTGTGGGGAGTACCCAATTACGTGATCGTCCTCATTGACAGATACTCCAAGTGGCCAGAGGTGGAGACCAATGCCGTCATCACTTTCTTGACAATCACATTCTTGAGGGAGGGTATTCCAAGAGTCCTCATGAGCGACAACAGCCCCCAGTTCACCTCGGAAAGGTGGACAACATTCCTCCAAAGAAACGGCATCCGAAACAAACACACACCAGTATACCATCCTGCTGGCAACGGCTAAGCAGAATGGTTCAACCGAGTTCTCATGTGGTCAGTACAGGAACGGGCAAGAACTGGGAGATGGAAATCATGAACACAGTGTGGGCCTATCGCATCACTCCCACCCTTACAGTGTGCAGCCCGTTCTGGATCCTGCGCTCCAGGGAGCCGTTCACAAAGGACAACCTTGCGTAGATGGACTTGAAACTTCAAAGCCACCAGCAGCGCTGAGAAGCAACATACAGAAAGCCCAAAAGATATCCAAGGACAATTACGACAAGACTCACAGAGTGCGGGCGATCTCCTTAGGCCAAGGGGGCTGGGTAAGTGTGAAATTGGGCCACTTCGGCGAGAAATGTGACAGGAAATTCAGCCCGCCCTTCAAGTCCAAGAACTGTACACCCGCTCAGCACTACTAAGCGATGGTATAGTATGGTCATACAGCAGGATGACAAAGTGCAACAAGGTCCTACAGTGGCAATCTAATGGATCCTCCTCCATGACATGCCCTCAAGGGAAGCCGATGGATCTGGACGATAACATTACCACCAACAATTCTGAGTCTAGCGGTCTGGAAGGTCGGACAGGCTGACAATACCGAATCGGCTGGTGAAAGAAACAACGCTGACCCAGCACAACATACACCTCCCCAAACGCCCGGTCAGGCAGATACACCAGGAACAAGGCAAGGGAGGTCCACTCCACACGACAACTGCCAGGGAAGAGATCCACAAGTGGAGCAGGCCTCCTACACACACACCCACACAGGTAGAAGAGTGGTGCGACCAAGATGATACGATGACTTTACCACATGGAGCTCCAAGGGGTCAATACCATCCACACACTGAGCTGACAACAGAGATACCCGGGACTCCTCTGGTGAGGGGCCACCACGCACAAAATGGGTGCACAAATGCTCATGCACAAGCCACCTATAAGACGTTTATGTAGTTGGGACAATTGTTCATATGCCTGTTGTATTGTTATTAAAGGAGGGAGATATGTGGTGTTACTGTCTAGTGCTCTGCACCCATGTGATCTGTGCTGTGCCCCAAGGTATTGCAAGAGGCAGTGCAGAACGTGGGGCAGAGAAGAAAGTATGGACGTTTGCCTCCCTCTGCGAATAAAGTAACCTAAGCAGCATATTCAGTGCGCGTCATCTTTCCCTCCGGGGCACACAATTTATACTACCACACTGATGAACGGGATGGAGCCGATAACAGCGGTGCTTTGACTTGGAGGCCCTGGGATGCCAAGGGCCCTATGCAAGCCTGAGGGCGGGGCCTCAGAGATGTGGAGCTATGACAGCAGCAATCACTGATGCCCAGTGAATCCCAGCGGGGACGCCGGGGTGGAGACCCTGCCACACAAGAGCTGCCGGTGCTGACCTGTGGCTGTGGGTGGTGATGCGACAAACTGAGCAGCGCCCGGGTGGCGGCCACACTTATAGGCCCCGGGGGTGATCTGAGGAAACACTGTGCTTTCCCCCCGACAGCGAATGCAGGCACAAATAGAGACCAATCGCGGATGCTAATGGGGCTGCCCCTTATGGAGTTCTTGCAATTTCTCGTGAGGGTGGGCCCACAATCATACGCTGCTCAGCAGATCTGCCTGCTCTGTGAAGTGAGGTCCTCTATGCCAAAAGCTGCCAGGTTCTATGGCTGTTGAAAATGTAGAGTGACGTCTGCACAGCTGTATGCTGGCACAATGGACATGTGCTTCTGAATGAGATGCACAATGGCAAGACACATGAGAAATGAAATGTCTCCCGACCTAACACATTGTCCGACAACTTTGAGCCATGAACGCAACTGTGTATCCCTAGGGTGTGAGCAAGACACTGACATAGCCTGGGGCGAGCTGAGGACTGGGCTAAACGTGTGTGGGTCTGCCTCCCTGGACTCGGACACTATTTCAAAAGTTTAATACAACGTGCCTATGGATCTGGGGAACCAGGTGGCTCTGTGACAATTCCCGAACTGAACGTACATCACCAACATCAATCTGAGTGGTGATCTGGTTCTGCACCGAACACATTATACAAGGCTATACCTCACTATGGGGCAGAGGGACCTCAAGCAATGCCAGTTGTCTTTTGACGGCGCAAAGACCCCAGGCGAGAAGAGGCAGAGGGTCCATCGATTCCAGAGAATCATGTGATGGAGAGTGAGGCTGCCATCATGGCGGAACTGCGTGCCAGGTTGAAAGCAATAGACAACCGTCTAGACACCCTGAAGACTCGGGTAGATAACATACATGGGCAGATTGACCAACATAGTACCAGCATTGGTGATGCAGAGCAGCGAATATCTAGCCTGGAGGATTTGCAACCTAACTTCAACAAGAGACTAGAAAGAGCAGAGCGGCTACTAAAGACAATGGCATCCAAGGCCGAAGATTTGAAGCCCCGAACGTGCCGAAATAATGTTCGTATTGCAGGTGTGGCCGAGTCCACAAACACAGGTTCCATGGCCAAAATTGTAGAAACAGTTTTGCTGGAAATCTTCTGCAGGGAATCCTTTACTGGCAAGTTTTCGGTGGAGCGGGCACATAGAACACTGGGGCCAAACCAGTGCCATGGCCGCCTCCAAGGTTGATATTAGCATGGCTACTTAACTACCAAGATCGTGCTGTGGTGCTCCAGCTGATCTGAGACCGAGGGACTGTTACCTACCAGGGCGCGGAGCTAGCATTTTCCCCGGAATTCACGTCAATAGTACAGGAGGCCTGATGCAAATATACAGACAATAAACGAACACTACAGGAGGCCAATGTGCATTCCACTATGCTCTACCCAGCTCGCCTTTGCATCCAAATAGCTGGGAAAGTGCATATTTTCAAGACCCCTTAGGAGGCTGCACATTTTTGGAAGCAAAAAGCAACAACAGCACACTCATGGTGATTGGTCCCAGGGGGAAGTTGAACCATCGCAGTTGGTACAGAGGCTATCTGCTGCATAACCCCGATCTCAAGCTGCACTTTCTTGTTTGCACTACTGGTTGCTGGAACAGGCTTAAAGACGCCGACAATACCAAGGGTAATATACATGGACAGGCTCTTGGTGATCATGCTGTTAGAAACCATGTGAATAGATCATAGACAAAGACATTTAAAGATCTGGCACAGCAGTACAGTAACACTTTCAGGTATCCACAATCTGAGTGGCAGTCTCCACAGAGTATTGCCTACCACTCTTGGAAGATTTTTTCCTGTTTGTCTCTTTAGGGGACTGTTTCTCTTTTTATAATTATTATATGAGATTCATAGGGGTGCTGTTTTTTTGTGTATTTGATGGGTTACGAGGCGAGAAAGCTGAGATACTCCTGCAAAGAGGAGACAAGCTCCCTGAGCCCTTCTGCGAGCTACGGCGAGGGGCAGCGTTCTGCCGTACATAGTGGTGGTGGAAAAGGAGCATCGGACCACCAATAGCTGGGGTGGTATGGCCGACCTCTACTGGTCAGAGGAGTGTGCAGTCAGGCTGGGAGCTCTGACCGCCGTCCCTTATCCATACAGATGACCAGGTGGGCCTGCAACTGGGAGTGGCTGTGCCCAGCAACCAAGACCTGAAGGCCCTGATCAGTGTGGTCGTTTGCAGCTGGGAGGACCGCAAGTCCCCTGGGAGATACCCCGATGACAGCAACTCGGAGGCCCAGCTCTGAGGTGCGGGGAGGAGCTCAGAGGTCTGTGTGCCCCCTGGAAGATTGTCTACGGACTTGGCCATTAGCAGAAGAGGCGTAGCTGGGCCCCCCTGAGTTGGCTGAAGAAAATAAGCTAAGCCCTGCGGGTGTGACATTCTTCACAGGGGTACTGTGCCCAGTGTACACGCAGAGCGTCGGACACTGAAAAATTAAACAACAGTTTAAGCCTAGAGGTTGGTGTCTCAACATAGCTGCTTCAAATAAAGGATTACCTCAGGGATGGGGAGAGCCAAAGTGATCTTAGTGAGCTCCACAGGGCTGGGCCTGTGAGGGGACCCCCCCTCCGCCCCCTCTTTGGATCTCTGTCTACACCCTGCGTTGTCTTGGTAACCTGATAGGGGGACATGTGCCTGGGCGACTCCCAGCACCTGAGATTCCATGACTATAAGTGTCATAGGTGTTTCCCCTTGGGGCGCTACCTGCGACTCGGGAACCCGGCAATACCCCACCCCTCAGAACAGGGAGATATAGGAGAGGTGATCCCCTGCAGATTTCCACCAAATCCTGTCCACAATAGAATCTAGTCTCAGTGCCATAGGTGGCAAAATAGACTTGGTCTACCCTGTGGACCATATGTCTCAACTCCTTGAAAAACATACCGAGAGAGTTGATATGGCAGAGAGGCTAGTGACTGAGATTGAGGAGGCACACATGGAAACTGATGCAACGCAAAAGCATATGGGCAAGGCCCTAGCGTAACTGCAAGACAAAGCAGAAGACCTTAAAGCTAGGTCTAGGAGGAGCAATATACGACTTAGTGGCCTTCCTGAGTTCACACCCACGGGGAATATGGACCTATTCACCGAAACCTTGCTAGTCTCACTTCTAGGCTCCAAAACTTTTTCTGCGATGTTTGTAATTGAGCGGGCGCATTGCTCATTGGGCCCATGACCCCTTCCTGGTGCTCCCCCACACCCGATCATCACGAAATTCCTAAATTATAGGGATAGCCAGAGACTTAGGGATTGCGATATGAGAGCTCCACAATATTGCTGTTCCTTTACAGCTAAAGTTCAGGAGGCGCGGAGACAGTTTGCCCCATTAAAGCATGCACTACGTGCCCAAGAACTAGACAACGCTATGCTCTACAGTGCACGTCTGCGAGTGACCATGAATGGCATTTCAAATACTTTTCTGGATCCAAAATTCCTGCATAAAGCTCTTAGGGACTACACCAATGTGCAACAATGCACATCTGCTGTGGAACAGTTGCAGGGAGCTGAGGAGGGCACCATGAATGAAAACAATTAGATCTGCACAGTACGCTTAGCTATCAATAGGACCTATTTATGTTGCGGGTTGGGGGATGGGGTGGAATGTTGAAGTTTCTATAGATGCGCAGGTCACTTTGACGCCCGATAATTAGATTGGGTGACCTTACACTTTACTTACCCTTATCAGATTCACATAATTTCCCCCCTCTCCTGGTTTTTTATGTAGTTCCCTATTTTTCTCCTCTGTGACACGCTATGACTAGCGCCAAGATGCTCCATGGAGTGTAAGTCGCGCTCTATAAAAGCCAATCATAAAATATCATATCATTGAATCGATCCTAGCTGTCCACCACTTAACCTGTCAGCATGAGTTGGTGCATTGTGCTTGCTCACCCCCTCATTCATGTGCACAGTTCATTGGGTTGTATGGATGCTGGGCCTGCTCATTTAGTGGATTTGCGACTTCATTGGGGATGTGATGGAAACAGTCCTTGGAGGAGACCCTGTTAATTTATTGGCAACAGGGATGTTAGAACTGGCACCAGAGGCGTGGGTCTCTGTTAGACCTGGCACGAGTGGCGTGGGGCTCCCTTCCATTTTTCGCTGTTGCCTCATGTGTTTTGCTGGTGTTGGATGCTTTGGGCACTGTGCCACTGCCATTCAGTGCCACAGTGCAAGTGCTCCCTATTGTAAATTAATGTACTGATTAGTGGTTCCATGATTGGATGTTTGGTTTACTGTCAGACCCTAGTACAGTGCACTGAGTGTTTCCAGGGCGTGTAATCCAAATGCTGTTAGTGGGCTTGCAGTTCGAGCTGGACTGTTCCCATGAGGCAAAGAGTCAAGACTGATTTGCATATGGCCATGTCTGAACTGGGGTGGTATGGTGAGCAAAATAACGATGGATTAAACTCAGATCTGTGACTGGGGGTGAATGTTTTGCCATTGTGCAATATTCCCTCTATCAATTGTTGTTTTTGCTAGTGGGCTTGCAGCACTGGTTGTGCCACCCACAGAAGCAGCCTTGTAAAACATGTCTAAGGTCTGCCATTGCAGAGCCGGCGTGCAGTCTGGTACTGTCATGCTGACTGGGCAAGTGCACCCACTTGCCGGTCCCTAAACCTTCTCCTGACTTCATATTAGTCACCCCTTTGGTAGGTCCCAGGGTGCATTGTAAGTATAAGGTAGGACAAGCCGTGATATGTGTGACATGTCCTAATAGTGAATTACAGCCATTTTCGTTTTTCACTATTGCAAGGATACCTGTTCTCCATAGGCCAGTATTGGCTGTTAGAATTATTACATTTTAATATAACAGACTCAGAGAACATGGTAGAAATTCAAAGTGCTCCACTACTGTACTTGCCTAGCACAATGCTGGTTCCACCTCCTGTGGGGCGTCTGATGTTCCTGCCCTGCATGGTGAAATGAAAGGAGAGGTCTGGTAAACAGAGTACTTCAGAACTGGCTTGGACTGGGCACAGGCCCCTCTCCCCTCAGAGAACAAAGGATTTTGGGGTATAGGCATTGGGACCCTGATCCCATGAAATTAGATCACTTTTGGACTTACAAGATGAAACCTCTGCTGAGGAGAAGGAACCTGAAGAAACTGTAGAGAGACTATTCCCAAGCTCTAGTGCTGCTTGGGGGATTGGCCTGCAGTGGTTACCTGACTGCCAAAGAGAGGAGAAAGGACTTTATGGACTTTACTTTCAAGTTGTGCAAAGATCTCCAAGGTCTTGGAAGAGAGCTTGCCCCCTGACCGAAGTCCCAGGACCATTGGACGTCACCAGCCTTTGTGAATTGCTACTGGAAACGCTGTTTCAGTGGCTAGAGAGGCAGGGAGCTGTGACCGACTCTCACGACCGGCCTGGTGTCCTGTAGGCACTGCATTGAGCAACGTCCACCTCAAACAACTTAAGCTCTGCGCTCACCGACTCCGTCTTGACGCCGTCAACGAGTTGTAGCCTGCATCGTGACTGGAAGGATACTGCGACGTGCTACGCCTCGCTAAACCGACTCGTTCTGGTCTGACTGACGCAGTCACTGCTGCTGACTACGAGTCCTGTGATCGCACTGGAATTTGGCACCGCCTCGCACGCTTCACAACGCACCACCCGACTCGCACCGCTATCCGGATTGATCGACGCCAGCTCCCAAACTCCGGCTCTGTCGTCCGCCTCGAACAATGCAAACTCTGTGCTCACCGACTCTCACTTGACGCAGTCAATGAGCCGTAGCCTGCACCGCGACGGGAAGGACACCGTGACCCGTCACGCTTTCTTTTCTACACCGCGACTAACCCTGGAACCGGCTCCCCTCAAGGAAAAGGTACTGTGACTGAGTCTGTCGACATTTGAGTGGGCCCGGACCACCGAGGTCGGCTGGATTTGTTAGACTCTGTTTTCTTTCAGCAACGCTGTAGCCGGAAAAGGCTACCGACTCGCACATAACGTCGAATTAAGCCTTTTAACCAGAACCCTTGAAATCTAATAGTACTGTGGATTCTTTTTGTCGTTTATTGGTCTTGTGGTAACTCTATATAAAGTATACTTATTTTTTATATAAAACCTTGTGTGGTGTCCATTTGTAGTGTTGTCACTGGGTTACTGTATGTGTTCACAAATGCTTCACTTACAACGCCTCTGAAATAAGCCTTGACTGCTCACGCCACGCCTCCTAGAGGGTGAGCAGGGGTTATTTTGAGAGAGTAATCCCCTTGTCCTGACCTTGTCAGTACCTACCTGTGCCAACTAGAGACCCCCAATTCTAACATAGGAAGCAGCGGAAGGATTCCGAATTTGCGTTTGTGACTTATGTACAGTGATTGGTGAACACTACTTACTGAGTGCAAACCATAATGCAGCCACGTACTTCTGATACTTGCTTTTTCCAGGAATCCACATTTTGTTTGCAAAGTAATGCCTGGTTCAGTCAGAATGGAAAA
Source organism: Lissotriton vulgaris (assembly GCF_964263255.1). Taxonomy (NCBI): domain Eukaryota; kingdom Metazoa; phylum Chordata; class Amphibia; order Caudata; family Salamandridae; genus Lissotriton; species Lissotriton vulgaris. The sequence continues at coordinate 52,142,901 of NC_141699.1, read as the reverse complement.
GGCAGCATCCATTGCACCTGTTGACTGTGATTTGGAGGAAGAGAAACTAGAAATCTACACCAACAACCAGCTCAAGAACTTCTGCAGAAAGTTCACAATTTCCACATCAGGAATCTCCAAGAAGGAGCAGTACCACAAGGCGCTGAGGTCCTGGATTGAGGCAAGGAATGCCACTGATGATTTAGGGGATTATGAGGATGCAAAGCAGCAGCTTGGGGGGCCATTGGGTCCTGAGAAGAGGGGTGCGCCCTCCCCAGTGGGTAGCAGTGTTTCTGCCCGAGGTCTGTCCCCAGAGGAGGTGGCAGACAGAAAAGACAACAGGATGCATGAAATGGAGATGACCAAGCTCAAATTGAATGGGCAACTGGAGCTAGAAAGCAAGAAGATGGGTCTAGTGGTAAAGAGATTTTAATTGGAGCATGACCAAGTTTTGTGGGAGTTGGATCTGAAAGCTAGTAGCCTAGAGAGTACTCCCTCTGGAAGCAGCACACCTCCAGCATCAGGGGAAAGTAGAGTGTATATCCCCAAAGATGTGGTGAAGGAGTTTTTTAGGAATGGTGATATTGGGCAGTGGTTCAGAGCCTATGAGGTAGCCATGTCTTCCCACCGGGTCCCTGAGTGAGATTGGGGAGTGGGGTTGTTGGGAAGGTTCCTTATTGAGGGGCGGGACACACTGTTGGACTTGCCTTCTGAAGTCCATAATTCATATAGCCACATGAAAGAGGCACTCTTGACTAGGTATGGTTTGACCCCTGAACTCTACAGGCAGAAGTTCAGGAAGTGCAAGAAGATAGAAAACAGTACCTGGGTAGAGTATGTCACTTTCTTTTGCAGAGCATTGGATGGTTGGGTGAAGGGCAGCAAAGTTAATGATTTTCAAGGTCTCTTGGATTTGATGGCATGTGAGCACTTGTCTGATCATTGTTTTCCAGAGCTGCGCCAGCACCTGATTGATAGCAAGCTGACTAACCCTACGAAGCTAGCTGAGGAGGCGGACCGCTGGGTCAGTACCAGGGTCCACAAGGGTCACGTGGGAGACTTAGCCAAAGGTTTGCAGGGTCCCCATCAGAAGAGTGGGGGGACAAGGTTAAACAGAGGGAGTTCTGCAGAGGGCCCCAAAGTAATTCTCAAGGGAACCATGGGAAAGGTTCCCAGCCTCTCCCTGAGATAAAACCAGTGGTCCCAAGAGGTAATCCTGTTCCACAGGGACCCCTGAGATTTACAAATGTGGGGACCCGGGTCACAAGGCGAGTGATCCCAGGTGCCGCCTATTTGTCAAACCAGCACCCACTGGTGCTCCGCCCCGGCAGATGGCTAGTGTAGCCTTTGGGGAGGAGGTGGAAGTCCAAGGTGGTTGGGGTCCGCAGAGATGTCCCTTGTCTCTTTAGGAGACTCTGAGGTGGTCCAAGAAAACCTCCTGCCCAGGAACACTAAGAAATATGGGCAGTGGGTGACCATCAATGGCCAAAATGTGGAGGCTCTTAGAGACACAGGAGCCAGTGTGACAGCTGTCAGGTGTCACCTGGTTACTCATGAGCAGATAGTCCCTCATGCATTTTGCCGAGTTGTTAATGCCGACAACACAGGGAGTCATTGTCCAATGGCTCAGGTTCCCTTTGAGTGGGGGGGTCTCTGGTACTCTTCAGGTAGCGGTGAGGCCCGTCATGCCTGTTGATAGTTTGTTGGGAAATGATTTGGAGTGCTCTCCTTGGGAAAAGGTGGAGAAATCAACTCACTTGAAGATAGTTGGACTGCCTGACTGGGCGTGCGTGAGCAACCGGTCAATGACAGCCAGTAGGGGTGCTCAAAAGGACCTGGAGCCTGAGAGGGAGGCCCAGGAATCTGCCTTAGAGAGGAGAGGCAGGGGGTGTGGGAAACCGGCACCCGAAGTTCCCAAGGCCCAGGAGGAGGTAGACCCTGAGGGGGATGCCCTGGAGCCTACCGGGGAACAGGTAGCTGAACTGGGGTACCTGCCTGAGCTGACCCATTGGCAGCAAGAAGGAGGCCCCTCTAGAGAAGAATTCTGCAGGGAGCAGAGAGAATGCCCTTCACTTGAGGGCTTGCGACATCAGGCTGCAAGTCAGGCAACAGGTGATCAGTCTGGGTCACATTGGATCTACTGGGAGAATGGTCTCCTGTATAGTGAGCCTAAGGTTGCTGAACCTGGGTCAGCCTGTGTGCTGGTGGTACCCCAGAGCTTCAGAGTATTCCTACTGGGGCCGGCTCACAATGTGCCATTGGCAGGACATTTGGGGCAGGACAATCCATTTGAAAGGTTTGTCACCCACTTTCATAGGCCCCAAATGCGCATGAGTTCAGACACTCACTGCAGGACCTGTCAGACTTGCCAGGCAAGTGGAAAGAGTGGGAGGAAGCAAAAGGCTCTCTCCAGCCATTCCATGTGGTCAGTACCCCCTTTGAACGATTGGAGATTGACATTGTGGGGCCACTGTATCCCAAGACATCCATGGGCAACAGGTTTATCCTGGTCTTGGTGGACCATGCATACCGGTATACCTGGAAGCCATACCTTTGAAGAGAGTTACGGCCCCCGTGGTGAGACGGGCACTGATGGGAATTTTCTCACAAGTAGTATTCCCTCCAGAGGTTGTGTCTGACTGGGGCACCAACTTCATTTCCAAGTAGATGAAGTCCCTGTGGCAGGAGTGTGGGGTAACATACAAGTTCATCACTCTTACTACCCCCAAGGAAATGGGTTGGTTGAAATGTTCAACCGGTCCCTAAAGGGCATGATTATGGGTCTTGAGGAACCCATGCGGCGTAAGTGGGACGTCCTCTTACCATGCCTACTGTTTGCATACCGTGAAGTACCACAGAAATCTCTAGGGTACAGTCCCTTTGAGCTTCTCTATGGACACCCGGTCAGACGACCTCTGAGTCTGGTCAAGGAAGGCTGGGAGCAATCTCCCAGGAAACCTCCCCAGGATGTATATAGCTACATGCTGACCTTCAGGAACCAGACTAGGCATTTCAGCCAACTCACTGAGGCGAATCTGGATGCCAGCCAGGAGGAGGTGAAGCGCTGGTATGACCAGAACACCACTCTGGTAGAGCTTCAACCTAGTCAGAAAGTGTGGCATGGTGCAAGTAGAGCCCTGTGCGCGCCAAGATAAGTGGACCGGACCATTTGAGGTTGTGGAGCACAAGAGTCCAGTAATCTACTTGTTGAACTTGGGGTCTACCAGGAACCCCTTGAGGGTCCTGTATTTTAACCGCCTTAAGCCCCACTTAAAGAGGTCTGAAGTGGGCATGCCCTTGGTGACAGATGCTGGAATGGAAGAGGAGACTGAGCCTCTTGGTGGCCAAAGAGCAAGATGGGTCAGTGGATGGTGTTAGCCTCTCTTCCACCCTGACCCCTGAGCAATAGAATGACTGCCTCCAGTTGCTGTGACAGTTTTCTGATCTGTTCTCTCTGGTTCTTAGTATCACAGATTGGTGCATCCATGATGTGGATACAGGAGACAGCTTATGTCTGAAGTACAAGTCTTACAGGGTAACTGACAGGGTAAGAGCTTGCATCAAAGAGGAGGTCTCAAATATGCTTGCACTAGGGGTGATTGAGTCCTCCAGCAGTCCTTGGGCTAGCCCAGTGGTCTTGGTCCCAAAGCCTGCAGCGCCGGGTGCCACACTCGAACTCCGGTTCTGTGTGGACTACCGAAGGCTCAATTTGGTCACAAAGACCGACGCGCACCCCATCCCCAGGGCTGATGAGCTCATTGATTGGCTAGGGGCTGCACTGTACCTCAGCACGTTTGACTTGAAGTCTGGGTACTAGCAGATCGCCTTGACTGATGGGGCAAAGGAGAGGTCAGCATTCTCCACACCATATGGGCATTTCCAGTTCCAGGTTATGCCCTTTGTGATGAAGAATGCCCTTGCCACATTTCAGAGTTTGGTCAACCAGGTGTTGGATGGGCTGGATGAGTTCTGTGCCACCTACCTGGATGTTCAGCACCAGAAGGGAAGAACACCTGCGCCACCTCTGGGAAGTGTTGTTGGCACTGCGGGAAGCAGGCCTCATGATTAAGGTGAGTAAAAGCCAGATCGGGCAGGGTTCTGTAGTGTACTTGGGACACCAAGTTGGGAGCAGCCAGGTGGCGCCCCTACAATCCAAGATTAAAATCATCCTGGCTTGGGAGCCCCCCCCCCCCCGAAACCCAGACAGAGGGGAGAGCCTTTTTAGGACTAACAGTGTACTACAGGAAGTTTGTCAAGGGGTATGAGTTGCACCCTTGACAGAGCTGACCTCCAAGAAGCAGCCCAAGAAAGTGATTTGGACAGACACCTGTCAGAAAGCTTTTAAGGCCCTGAAAGCTGCCATGTGCACAGTGCCCGTGTTCCTGGCACCCAACTTCTCCAGAGAGTTTATTGTTCAGACAGACGCTTTAGAGCATGGTGTGGGGGCTGTTTTGTCACAGATGAATGAGGAGGGCCTAGATCAACCTGTAGCATTCATCAGTAGGAGGTTACTTCCACGGTAACAGAAGTGGAGTACTATTGAACGTGAGGCATTTGCTGTGGTCCATACCTGTTTGGGACTCACTTCTGGGTTCAGACAGACCACATGCACCTCAGATGATTAATGCAGATGAGGGGTGAGAATCCAAAGCTTTTGAGATGGTCTTTTTCTCTACAGGTATGGACTTTACGGTGGAACACCGCCCTAGTACAGAACACGCCAACGCTGATGGTCTGTCCAGATTTTTCCGCCTTAGGGATGAGAACTCCCAGGAGGTAGGGTAGTTCTCCCCACATTTCAGTTGGAGGGGACATGTGTTAGACCTGTCACCATTGGCGTGGGTCTCCCTTCCATTTTTGCTGTTGCCTCATGTATTTTTGCTGGTGTTAGAGGCTTTGGGCACTGTGCCACTGCTCTCCAGTGCCACAGTGCAAGTGCTCCCTATTGTAATTAATGTATTCATTTGTGATTCCATGATTGGCTGATTTGGTTTACTTGTGAGACCCTAAACTTACAAGTCCCTAAACTTTCCCCTTTCTTCATATCAGACACCCCTATGGTATGCCCAAGGGCAGGGTGCATTGTAAGTATAAGGGGGGCCATGCCCTGGTGTGTGTGGCATGTCCTAATAGTGAATTACAGCCATTTTCTTTTTTCACTATTACAAGGCTACCTGTTCTCCACAGGCCAGAATGGGCAGTTAGATTATTACATCTTATAATCCTAACTGACTCAGGGAACATGGTAGAAATTCAAGTTAAGTATGCCTGAATTCATAATGATAAAGTACACCTTTTAGTGACGTTGGTTTTAACATTCTCTGTTTGAAAATACCACTTTTAGAAAGTAGGTATTTTCTTTGCTAACCTTTCCAAGCCTGCCTCTGCTAGGTTGTGTATACCTTGTCTGGAGTTTGTGAGTGACAGGGCTGGGAGATTCCAGGAGACAGAATGATTCAGCCCATTGGTGAATAGAGAGATCTGTATATGGATAAGTGGGAGAAGTTGCACCTGGGGGGGGGCTGTTCCTGCTATCCACAAAGCCGGCTCCACGCCCTGTGGTGCGTCTGATGTCACTGCCCTGCACTGTGAAAGAAGAGAAGGAATCATGTCAACATAGTGCTCCAGGGCTGTGCTTTCCCTCCACAATGCTGGCTCCACCTCCTGTGGGGCATCTGATGTTTTAGCCCTGCACTGTGAAAGGAAAGGAGTCATGTAAACAGAGTGGTCCAGAACTGGTTTTGACTAGGCAAAGGCCCCTCTGCCCTCAGAGGGCAAAGGATTTTGGGGTATAAATATTGGGACCCTGATCCCAAAAAATAAGATCACTTTTAGACTACAAGAAGAAACCTTTCCTGGGGAGACCAACCTGAAGAAACTGAGGAGAGACTATCCCTATGCTGGAGTGCTGCTTGGGGGATTGGCCTACAGTGGTTGCCTGACTGCCAAAGAAAGGAGAAAGAACTTTGTGTACTTTATTTTCAACTTGCGAAGGATCTCCAAGGGCTTGGAAGAGAGCTTTCCCCCTCACCGAAGTCTCAGGACCAGTAGACTTCACCAGCCTTTGTGGATTGCTGCTGGAAATGCTGTTTCAGTGGCTACAGAGGCAGGGAGCAGTACTGTATAATTTGGCTACTGCTTGAATACACTGTGGTGATATGGGTACCGACCCAGTAAAAATCTTGAGGGGCACCAAGCAAGAATGCCAGCTATCACCTCTTCTATACGCTATAGTAGCAGAACCTCTTGTATGCACTTTGATGGAATATCATGGGTTTCGAGGGCTCCGGTTTTGTGCCTATAACTTGATAGTCTCCTTGTACGCGGACAACACATTGCTTTATATTAAAAACCCGGAATTCAACCTGTCCCCGCTGCTTAGGGAAGTTGTTCGATTTGGTGAACTTTCAGGATTAAAAATGAACCGGGCCAAGTCCATAATCTTCCCTCTGATGGCATCCGCCACTCCTATTGAGCACGACTTCCTTTTAACTTGGACCATGGCTCCGGTCCGCTATCTGGGCATAAAAATCCATACTGACCCGGAGAAAACTATTGGAGGGCAGTCATTAAACAAGAGGAAGATATTGATCGATGGTTACGACTGCCTATTTTGCTCTTCGGGCGGATATCGTTGCTGAAAATGGTGATAATATTGAGATTTCTATTTTTATTTTAAATATTCCCATGGTCCTCCCAGTGCACTTTTTTAAAACTATTCACTTAATATACTATACCCCGGAGTGGATTTTTAGGTATGGGCTGCATGAGATGTGAAAGGTGCAGGCTGTGTCCTGCGGACTTCCTACATATAGCCTGGCTAGGCCCAACAATCGCTTAGTACTTGGAAAAGGTATTTCAGACACTAAGTGACATCACTCAGGTGCCAATGCTCCCTGACCTGATAATCACCCTGATGGGCAACACTAAGAAAATAAAGAAGGGCATTAGAAGATTGGTCAAAATGGGAGTGTTAACTGCAAAATGTAGATTAGCAATGCGCTGGGGGTGAGGCCCTTCACCCACAATACAGGAGTGGTCATGAGATATGTTGAACTGTAACACACAGAAGGAACTATATAGTGAGCTACTTCCCCCCGAAGGCGTCCCAAAAACTTCTGGGGATTGTATCAAAAATATCTCGCTGGAGAGGTTCTCCCAACTGCAGACCCATTCCCTGATACGGTGGACATCTCAACGTAATTGTAAATGCTATTTTCCAACATGTCACTGGCATAAGAGACCAACCTGTGTAACTAATCTGGCAATCGAATTGTAATATAAGAGATATGGATGTGCGCCTGTTCTGTACACTGAATGACATCACTGTGGCTCTTGTTTGTTAGAAAATGGTTTGCATTATTTCTTTTAATGTATTTACTCATGTGAATGCTTCAATTATGCATAATATGTGAAGGTTTATCCTTGTTGCCTAAATGTAGAAGCAAGACATGTCTTTCTTTTAATGTATAACCCAATAAATACAATATTAAATAAATAAAGACATCATAATGGTTGTAACAGTTTCCAAGCCCTGCAGGAACCAATGAAGCAAAATCTGCTGGTTAATATATCTTCTATGTTGTAAAGGTGTTGGTTATTTCTCAAAATTGGATCACCTATCCAAATTTAAAAGTGATTGTTAGAATTGGGGGTCTCTGGTTGGCACAGGTATGCACTTGGGGGGCCATTGGGTCCTGAGAAGAGGGGTGCGCCCTCCCCAGTGGGTAGCAGTGTTTCTGCCCGAGGTCTGTCCCCAGAGGAGGTGGCAGACAGAAAAGACAACAGGATGCATGAAATGGAGATGACCAAGCTCAAATTGAATGGGCAACTGGAGCTAGAAAGCAAGAAGATGGGTCTAGTGGTAAAGAGATTTTAATTGGAGCATGACCAAGTTTTGTGGGAGTTGGATCTGAAAGCTAGTAGCCTAGAGAGTACTCCCTCTGGAAGCAGCACACCTCCAGCATCAGGGGAAAGTAGAGTGTATATCCCCAAAGATGTAGTGAAGGAGTTTTTTAAGAATGGTGATATTGGGCAGTGGTTCAGAGCCTATGAGGTAGCCATGTCTTCCCACCGGGTCCCTGAGTGAGATTGGGGAGTGGGGTTGTTGGGAAGGTTCCTTAGTGAGGGGCGGGACACACTGTTGGACTTGCCTTCTGAAGTCCATAATTCATATAGCCACATGAAAGAGGCACTCTTGACTGGGTATGGTTTGACCCCTGAACTCTACAGGCAGAAGTTCAGGAAGTACAAGAACATAGAAAACAGTACCTGGGTAGAGTATGTCACTTTCTTTTGCAGAGCATTGGATGGTTGGGTGAAGGGCAGCAAAGTTAATGATTTTCAAGGTCTCTTGGATTTGATGGCATGTGAGCACTTGTCTGATCATTGTTTTCCAGAGCTGCGCCAGCACCTGATTGATAGCAAGCTGACTAACCCTACGAAGCTAGCTGAGGAGGCGGACCGCTGGGTTAGTACCAGGGTCCACAAGGGTCACGTGGGAGACTTAGCCAAAGGTGTGCAGGGTCCCCATCAGAAGAGTGGGGGGACAAGGTTAAACAGAGGGAGTTCTGCAGAGGGCCCCAAAGTAATTCCCAAGGGAACCATGGGAAAGGTTCCCAGCCTCTCCCTGAGATAAAACCAGTGGTCCCAAGAGGTAATCCTGTTCCACAGGGACCCCTGAGATTTACAAATGTGGGGACCCGGGTCACAAGGCGAGTGATCCCAGGTGCCGCCTATTTGTCAAACCAGCACCCACTGGTGCTCCGCCCCGGCAGATGGCTAGTGTAGCCTTTGGGGAGGAGGTGGAAGTCCAAGGTGGTTGGGGTCCGCAGAGATGTCCCTTGTCTCTTTAGGAGACTCTGAGGTTTTCCAAGGAAACCTCCTGCCCAGGAACACTAAGAAATATGGGCAGTGGCTGACCATCAATGGCCAAAATGTGGAGGCTCTTAGAGACACAGGAGCCAGTGTGACAGCTGTCAGGTGTCACCTGGTTACTCATGAGCAGATAGTCCCTCATGCATTTTGCCGAGTTGTTAATGCCGACAACACAGGGAGTCATTGTCCAATGGCTCAGGTTCCCTTTGAGTGGGGGGGTCTCTGGTACTCTTCAGGTAGCGGTGAGGCCCGTCATGCCTGTTGATAGTTTGTTGGGAAATGATTTGGAGTGCTCTCCTTGGGAAAAGGTGGAGAAAGCAACTCACTTGAAGATAGTTGGACTGCCTGACTGGGCGTGCGTGAGCAACCGGTCAATGACAGCCAGTAGGGGTGCTCAAAAGGACCTGGAGCCTGAGAGGGAGGCCCAGGAATCTGCCTTAGAGAGGAGAGGCAGGGGGTGCGGGAAACCGGCACCCGAAGTTCCCAAGGCCCAGGAGGAGGTAGACCTTGAGGGGGATGCCCTGGAGCCTACTGGGGAACAGGTAGCTTAACTGGGGTACCTGCCTGAGCTGACCCATTGGCAGCAAGAAGGAGGCCCCTCTAGAGAAGAATTCTGCAGAGAGCAGGGAGAATGCCCTTCTCTTGAGGGCTTGCGACATCAGGCTGCAAGTCAGGCAACAGGTGATCAGTCTGGGTCACATTGGATCTACTGGGAGAATGGTCTCCTGTATAGTGAGCCTAAGGTTGCTGAGCCTGGGTCAGCCTGTGTGCTGGTGGTACCCCAGAGCTTCAGAGTATTCCTACTGGGGCCGGCTCACAATGTGCCATTGGCAGGACATTTGGGGCAGGACAATCCATTTGAGAGGTTTGTCACCCACTTTCATAGGCCCCAAATGCGCATGAGTTCAGACACTCACTGCAGGACCTGTCAGACTTGCCAGGTAAGTGGAAAGAGTGGGAGGAAGCAAAAGGCTCCTCTCCAGCCATTCCATGTGGTCAGTACCCCCTTTGAACGATTGGAGATTGACATTGTGGGGCCACTGGATCCCCAGACATCCATGGGCAACAGGTTTATCCTGGTCTTGGTGGACCATGCATACCGGTATACCTGGAAGCCATACCTTTGAAGAGAGTTACGGCCCCCGTGGTGAGACGGGCACTGATGGGAATTTTCTCACAAGTAGTATTCCCTCCAGAGGTTGTGTCTGACTGGGGCACCAACTTCATTTCCAAGTAGATGAAGTCCCTGTGGCAGGAGAGTGGGGTAACATACAAGTTCGTCACTCTTACTACCCCCAAGGAAATTGGTTGGTTGAAATGTTCAACCGGTCCCTAAAGGGCATGATTATGGGTCTTGAGGAACCCATGAGGCGTACCTACTGTTTGCATACCGTGAAGTGCCACAGAAATCTCTAGGGTACAGTACCTTTGAGCTTCTCTATGGACACCCGGTCAGAGGACCTCTGAGTCTGGTCAAGGAAGGCTGGGAGCAATCTCCCAGGAACCCTCCCCAGGATGTATATAGCTACATGCTGACCTTCAGGAACCAGACTAGGCATTTCAGCCAACTCACTGAGGCGAATCTGGATGCCAGCCAGGAGGAGATGAAGCGCTGGTATGACCAGAACACCACTCTGGTAGAGCTTCAACCTAGTCAGAAAGTGTGGCATGGTGCAAGTAGAGACCTGTGCGTGCCAAGATAAGTGGACCGGACCATTTGAGGTTGTGGAGTGCAAGAGTCCAGTAATCTACTTGTTGGACTTGGGGTCTACCAGGAACCCCTTGAGGGTCCTGTATTTTAACCGCCTTAAGCCCCACTTAAAGAGGTCTGAAGTGGGCATGCTCTTGGTGACAGATGCTGGAATGGAAGAGGAGACTGAGCCTCTTGGTGGCCAAAGAGCAAGATGGGTCACTGGATGGTGTTAGCCTCTCTTCCACCCTGACCCCTGAGCGATAGAATGACTGCCTCCAGTTGCTGTGACAGTTTTCTGATCTGTTCTCTCTGGTTCTTAGTATCACAGATTGGTGCATCCATGATGTGGATACAGGAGACAGCTTATGTCTGAAGTACAAGTCTTACAGGGTAACTGACAGGGTAAGAGCTTGCATCAAAGAGGAGGTCTCAAATATGCTTGCACTAGGGGTGATTGAGTCCTCCAGCAGTCCTTGGGCTAGCCCAGTGGTCTTGGTCCCAAAGCCTGCAGCGCCGGGTGCCACACTCGAACTCCGGTTCTGTGTGGACTACCAAAGGCTCAATTTGGTCACAAAGACCGACGCGCACCCCATCCCCAGAGCTGATGAGCTCATTGATTGGCTAGGGGCTGCACTGTACCTCAACACGTTTGACTTGACGTCTGGGTACTGGCAGATCGCCTTGACTGATGGGGCAAAGGAGAGGTCAGCATTCTCCACACCATATGGGCATTTCCAGTTCCAGGTTATGCCCTTTGTGATGAAGAATACCCTTGCCACATTTCAGAGTTTGGTCAACCAGGTGTTGGATGGGCTGGATGAGTTCAGTGCCACCTACCTGGATGTTCAGCACCAGAAGGGAAGAACACCTGCGCCACCTCTGGGAAGTGTTGTTGGCACTGCGGAAAGCAGGCCTCATGATCAAGGTGATTAAAAGCCAGATCGGGCAGGGTTCTGTAGTGTACTTGGGACACCAAGTTGGGAGCAGCCAGGTGGCGCCCCTACAATCCAAGATTAAAATCATCCTGGCTTGGGAGCCCCCCCCGAAACCCAGACAGAGGGGAGAGCCTTTTTAGGACTAACAGTGTACTACAGGAAGTTTGTCAAGGGGTATGAGTTGCACCCTTGACAGAGCTGACTTCCAAGAAGCAGCCCAAGAAAGTGATTTGGACAGACACCTGTCAGAAAGCTTTTAAGGCCCTGAAAGCTGCCATGTGCACAGTGCCCGTGTTCCTGGCACCCAACTTCTCCAGAAAGTTTATTGTTCAGACAGACGCTTTAGAGCATGGTGTGGGGGCTGTTTTGTCACAGATGAATGAGGAGGGCCTAGATCAACCTGTAGCATTCATCAGTAGGAGGTTACTTCCACGGTAACAGAAGTGGAGTGCTATTGAACGTGAGGCATTTGCTGTGGTCCATACCTGTTTGGGACTCACTTCCGGGTTCAGACAGACCACATGCACCTCAGATGATTAATGCAGATGAGGGGTGAGAATCCTAAGCTTTTGAGATGGTCTTTTTCTCTACAGGTATGGACTTTACGGTGGAACACCGCCCTAGTACAGAACACGCCAACGCTGATGGTCTGTCCAGATTTTTCCGCCTTAGGGATGAGAACTCCCAGGAGGTAGGGTAGTTCTCCCCACATTTCAGCTGGAGGGGACACGTGTTAGACCTGTCACCATTGGTGTGGGCCTCCCTTCCATTTTTGCTGTTGCCTCATGTATTTTTGCTGGTGTTAGAGGCTTTGGGCACTGTGCCACTGCTCTCCAGTGCCACAGTGCAAGTGCTCCCTATTGTAATTAATGTATTCATTTGTGATTCCATGATTGGCTGATTTGGTTTACTTGTGAGACCCTAAACTTGCAAGTCCCTAAACTTTCCCCTTTCTTCATATCAGACACCCCTATGGTATGCCCAAGGGCAGGGTGCATTGTAAGTATAAGGGGGGCCATGCCCTGGTGTGTGTGGCATGTCCTAATAGTGAATTACAGCCATTTTCTTTTTTCACTATTACAAGGCTACCTGTTCTCCACAGGCCAGAATGGGCAGTTAGATTATTACATCTTATAATCCTAACTGACTCAGGGAACATGGTAGAAATTCAAGTTAAGTATGCCTGAATTCATAATGATAAAGTACACCTTTTAGTGACGTTGGTTTTAACATTCTCTGTTTGAAAATACCACTTTTAGAAAGTAGGTATTTTCTTTGCTAACCTTTCCAAGCCTGCCTCTGCTAGGTTGTGTATACCTTGTCTGGAGTTTGTGAGTGACAGGGCTGGGAGATTCCAGGAGACAGAATGATTCAGCCCATTGGTGAATAGAGAGATCTGTATATAGATAAGTGGGAGAAGTTGCACCTGGGGGGGGCTGTTCCTGCTATCCACAAAGCCGGCTCCACGCCCTGTGGTGCGTCTGATGTCACTGCCCTGCACTGTGAAAGAAGAGAAGGAATCATGTCAACATAGTGCTCCAGGGCTGTGCTTTCCCTCCAAAATGCTGGCTCCACCTCCTGCGGGGCATCTGATGTTTTAGCCCTGCACTGTAAAAGGAAAGGAGTCATGTAAACAGAGTGGTCCAGAACTGGTTTTGACTAGGCAAAGGCCCCTCTGCCCTCAGAGGGCAAAGGATTTTGGGGTATAAATATTGGGACCCTGATCCCAAGAAAAAATATCACTTTTAGACTACAAGAAGAAACCTTCGCTGGGGAGAGCAACCTGAAGAAACTGAGGAGAGACTATCCCTATGCTGGAGTGCTGCTTGGGGGATTGGCCTACAGTGGTTGCCTGACTGCCAAAGAAAGGAGAAAGAACTTTGTGTACTTTATTTTCAACTTGCGAAGGATCTCCAAGGGCTTGGAAGAGAGTTTGCCCCCTCACGAAGTCTCAGGACCAGTGGACTTCACCAGCCTTTGTGGATTGCTGCTGGAAATGCTGTTTCAGTGGCTACAGAGGCAGGGAGCAGTACTGTATAATTTGGCTACTGCTTGAATACACTGTGGTGATATGGGTACCGACCCAGTAAAAATCTTGAGGGGCACCAAGCAAGAATCCCAGCTATCACCTCTTCTATACGCTATAGTAGCAGAACCTCTTGTATGCACTTTGATGGAATATCATGGGTTTTGAGGGCTCCGGTTTCATGCCTATAACTTGATAGTGTCCTTGTACGCGGACAACACATTGCTTTATATTAAAAACCCGGAATTCAACCTGTCCCGCTGCTTAGGGAATTTGTTCGATTTGGTGAACTTTCAGGATTAAAAATGTCCCGGGCCAAGTCCATAATCTTCCCTCTGATGGCATCCGCCACTCCTATTGAGCACGACTTCCTTTTAACTTGGACCATGGCTCCGGTCCGCTATCTGGGCCTAAAAATCCATACTGACCCGGAGAAAACTATTGGAGGGCAGTCATTAAACAAAAGGAAGACATTGATCGATGGTTACGACTGCCTATTTTGCTCTTCGGGCGGATATCGTTGCTGAAAATGGTGATAATATTGAGATTTCTATTTTTATTTTAAATATTCCCATGGTCCTCCCAGTGCACTTTTTTAAAACTATTCACTTAATATACTATACCCCGGAGTGGATTTTTAGGTATGGGCTGCATGAGATGTGAAAGGTGCAGGCTGTGTCCTGCGGACTTCCTACATATAGCCTGGCTAGGCCCAACAATCGCTTAGTACTTGGAAAAGGTATTTCAGACACTAAGTGACATCACTCAGGTGCCAATGCTCCCTGACCTGATAATCACCCTGATGGGCAACACTAAGAAAATAAAGAAGGGCATTAGAAGATTGGTCAAAATGGGAGTGTTAACTGCAAAATGTAGATTAGCAATGCGCTGGGGGTGAGGCCCTTCACCCACAATACAGGAGTGGTCATGAGATATGTTGAACTGTAACACACAGAAGGAACTATATAGTGAGCTACTTCCCCCCGAAGGCGTCCCAAAAACTTCTGGGGATTGTATCAAAAATATCTCGCTGGAGAGGTTCTCCCAACTGCAGACCCATTCCCTGATACGGTGGACATCTCAACGTAATTGTAAATGCTATTTTCCAACATGTCACTGGCATAAGAGACCAACCTGTGTAACTAATCTGGCAATCGAATTGTAATATAAGAGATATGGATGTGCGCCTGTTCTGTACACTGAATGACATCACTGTGGCTCTTGTTTGTTAGAAAATGGTTTGCATTATTTCTTTTAATGTATTTACTCATGTGAATGCTTCAATTATGCATAATATGTGAAGGTTTATCCTTGTTGCCTAAATGTAGAAGCAAGACATGTCTTTCTTTTAATGTATAACCCAATAAATACAATATTAAATAAATAAAGACATCATAATGGTTGTAACAGTTTCCAAGCCCTGCAGGAACCAATGAAGCAAAATCTGCTGGTTAATATATCTTCTATGTTGTAAAGGTGTTGGTTATTTCTCAAAATTGGATCACCTATCCAAATTTAAAAGTGATTGTTAGAATTGGGGGTCTCTGTTTGGAACAGGTATGCACTTGTGACAAACAGGGACCCTCTCCTCTAGTCAGGGCAAGGGACTTACTCCTAAAAATAACCCCTTCTCACCCTCTAGGTAGTGTGGCGCGAGCAGAGAAGGCTAAACATCAGGGCATCAGTAGTTAAGCATTTATGACCACATACAGTAATATAGAAATACACCACAAATGGACACCAGTCTAGGAGATGTATATAAATAAGATATTTTATATAAGGATGTAAGCAGGCTTAAGACAAGACCATTTCACATTTCAAATGAGGCCACAATACTGTTTTAGGCGAAGTGTTCTTTAAATAAATGCGTAGTTCTGTGGTTCAGTGCGCCAATGCGCTGGCTATGCGGCGCGTTCGTGGATGATCGTACCTAACAAACGGGTTACCTAAACGTTGCTGACTCTGCGGTCGAGGCACACACAGACTCAGTTTGAGTCACACAGTACCTTTAAGTTGCCAGGTTCGTGCCTCACAGTTCGGAAAAGTGAAGGTGGAGCAAGCGGCTTCGGTTGGCCTGGATCGGTGCGAGCTCCGGCTCTGGGGTGTCAGTAGTCTGAGGCGTAGATCAGGGTACTGGCATTGATGTATGCGAACAGGGCGGTTTGCGGGAGGTTTGCTTCTTTGTGCGGTGCACGAGCCGTACCTTTCGTTAGGGCTCGGGACGTGCTGTGGGCCGGGCGGCACGGAGCGGCCAGTACGGTGCGTACGGGCAGGCAACTTGGTGCGGCGCGGGCCTGAGCTCAGAAGCGTGATGCCATGCGCTTCGGGCGTACGGTCCTTACGTGCCTCGCGCTGTACTCCGGAGCTCACTTATGGCGGTGGGGGCTGCGAGGGACCAGTGCGGCTCGGTGGGGGAAGGAGGAGGCAGGGTGCGGGCAGCCCAAGCAGGACGGGACAGACACGGCTCAGCAGAGCGGAGTCACCCGTGGTGGGGCGGTCAGGCACGAGCTGCACACTCAAGGGGATATGAGGTGCAAATAGGGTCACAGCGTGCAGCGGCCCAGAAGAGTGGTTGAGCACATGTCCAGGAGCTCGTCAGGAAAGGAGGCAAGAGTACAATGATCCCGGGACTCTGATCAGGGGGCAAGCTCGCTTCCAAGCCCTTGGTGATCATTTTAAAGCACAAGTACTTTTTAAAAAAACATAGCAAGTCTTTGGAAAGGGACAAGTCTTTGTAGGTTTCTTCCTCTCCTTTGGCAGCAAGACAATCACTGCAGGCCAATCCCCCAGGATAGGGACAGCTTCCTCCTTCAGCTTTACCGGTTCCTTCTCCTCAAGCAGAGGTCTCTTCATGGTTCAAAAGCAGGATCTGATTTCTTAGGAGCAGGGCTCCTACTTTTATACGCAAAATCTTTTGTTCTTTCAGGGTAGGGGGGCCTTTGCCTAATCCAGTCCAGTACCTGAGCACTTCGTTTTGCAGACTCTGGCTTTTCCTTTCAGTGAGCAGGGCAGGGACATCAGACGCTCTGCAGGAGGTGGAGCCAGCATTGTGGTGACAAGTACAGTCCAGGAGCACTCTGTTGACAGTCTTCCCATCTCTATTCACAAGGTGCAGGGCAGAGACATCAGCCGCTCCCCAGGGGGTGGAGCCAGCATTGAGGTGGCAGAGCACAGCCCTATTCAGATTCAAGGGGAACTCCCCCCACCCATCCTGGTGTAATCTTTCTATTCACCACCTGTCAGCCCCAGCCTGTCTCCTGGAATTCCCCAGCCCTGTCACACACAGAAACCAGACAGCAGATACACATCAGAGCAGAGGCGGGCTGAAATGGTTAGGCAAGCAAATACTAACTTTCTAAAAGTAGTATTTGCAAACACTGGATATTAAAATAAACTTTACTAAAATAACTATTTTATTATTCTGAGTTCAGGCATACTAAACTTGACTTTCTACCATGCTCTCTGAGTCTGTTAGGATTATAGAGTGTAATAATTCCAGCAGACCGTTCTGGCCTATGGAGAGCAGGTAGCCTTACAATAGTGAAAAAGGAAAATTGCTGTAATTCACTATTAGGACATGCCACACACATCAGGGCTTGTCCTACCTTATGCTTACAATGCACCCTGCCCTTGGGCCTACCATAGGGGTGACTAATATGAAGTTAAGGGAAGGTTTAGGGACTGGCAATTAGGTGTACTTGCGCAGTCAGCATGACAGTACCAGCCTGCACGCAGGTTCTGCAATGGCAGACCTTAGACACATTTTAAAGGGCTGCTTCTGTGTGTGGCACAACCAGTGCTGCAGGCCCACTAGCAGCATTTGTATTTACAAGCCCTGGCACTCCTGGTGCACTTTACTGGGGTCTAACAGTAAACCAAATAAGCCAAACATGGAATCCAATCACTGTATACATTTTTCATAGGGAGCACTTGCACTGTGGCACTGATTGGCAGTGGCAATTCACCTGTGAAGCACAAGGCTTACAGGGTGACTGACAGGGTCAGCGCCTGCATCAAAGAGGAGGTCTCAAAGATGCTTGCTCTTGGGGTGATTGAGTCCTCCAGCAGTCCTAGGGCCAGCCCAGTGGTCTTGGTCCCGAAGGCTGCAGCGCCGGGTGCCATACACGAACTCCAGTTCTGGGTGGACTACAGAGGACTCAATTTAGTCACCAAGACTGACGTGCACCCCATCCCCAGAGCTGATGAGCTCATTGACCGGTTAAGGGCTGCCCGGTACCTCAGCGCGTTTGATTTAACGTCTGGGTACTGGCAGATCGCCTTGACTGATGGGGCCAAAGGGAGGTCAGAATTCTTCACACCAGATGGCCATTTCCAGTTCCATGTTATGCCATTTGGGATGAAGAATGCCCCTGCCACCTTTCAGAGGTTGGTCAGCAAGGTGTTGGTTGGGCTGGAGGAATTCAGTGCTGCCTACTTGCATGACATAGCAGTGTTCAGTGTCACATGGGCAGAACATCTGTGCCACCTCTGGGAAGTGTTGTTGGCACTGCGCAAGGCAGGCCACACGATCAAGGCCACTAAGTGCCAGATCGGGTAGGGTTCTGTGGTGTACCTGGGACAACAAGTGGGGAGTGGCCAGGTGGCACCCCTACAAACCAAGATTGAAACAATCCTGGCTTGGAAACCCCCCAAAACCCAGACAGAGGCGAGGGCCTTTCTAGGACTCACTGGGTACTACAGGAGGTTTGTCAAGGGGTATGGCAACATTGTTGCACCCTTGACGGAGCTGACTTCCAAGAAGCAGCCCAAGAAAGTGATCTGGACTGACACCTGTCAGAAAGCTTTTGACTCCCTGAAGACTGCCATGTGCACGGCGCCTGTGCTCCTGGCCCCTGACTTCTCCAAAGAATTCCTAGTGCAAACAGACGCTTCAGAGCATGGTGTAGGGGCTGTTCTCTCACAGATGACTAAGGAGGGCTGAGACCAACCTGTAGCATTCATCAGTAGGAGGTTACTTCCAGTGGAACAAAGGTCACGGCTGATTTGCATATGGCCATGTCTGAACAGGGGTGGTGTGGAGTGTAAAAAAACGATGGATTTAGGCCCAGATCTCTGTACTTGGGTGAATGTATGACATTATTCTGCATTCTGTCCATCAATTGTTGTTTTTGCATTTGTCACCCCGAGTGGGATTGGTATGCTCAGACGTGAGTCCCATGCTCTCCACACCACTGGAGTCAAGCTATCCTGGCTGAAGACGGCTGATAGCAGAAACCAGTCCGAGGATGCTTGATTCCGGTCCAGGAAAGACATGGCTTGGCAGTTCGGGCTGGACTGTTCCCATGAGGCACAGGGTCAAGGCTGATTTGCATTTGGCCATATCTGAACTGGGGTGGTGTGGAGTGCAAATAAACTATGGATTTAGGCTCAGATCTCTGTACTGTGGTGAATGTATGACATTGTTCTGCTTTCTGTCCATCAATTGTTGTTTTTGCATTTGTCACACCGAGTGGGATGGGTATGCTCAGATGTGAGTCCCATGCTCTCCACACCACTGGAGTCAAGCTATCCTGCCTGAAGATGGCTGATAGCCAGAAACCGGTCCTAGGATGCTTGATTCCGGTCCAGGAAAGACATGGCTTGGCAGTTTGGGCTGGACTGTTCCCATGAGGCACAGGGTCAAGGCTGATTTGCATATGGCCATGTCTGAACTGGGGTGGTGTGGAGTGCAAAAAAACGATGGATTTAGGCCCAGATTTCTGTACTGGGGTGAATGTATGACATTGTTCTGCATTCTGTCCATCAATTGTTGTTTTTGCATTTGTCACCCCGAGTGGGATTGGTATGCTCAGACGTAAGTCCCATGCTCTCCACACCACTGGGGTCAAGCTATCCTGGCTGAAGACGGCTGATAGCCAGAAACCTATCCTAGGATGCTTGATTTCGGTCCAGAAAAGACATGGCTTGGCAGTTCAGGCTGGAATGTTCCCATGAGGCACAGGGTCAAGGCTGATTTGCATATGGCCATGTCTCAACTGGGGTGGTGTGGAGTGCAAAAAAACAATTGATTTAGGCCCAGATCTCTGTACTGGGGTTAATGTAAGACATTGTTCTGCATTCCATCTATCAATTGTTGTTTTTGCATTTGTCATCCCGAGTGGGATGGGTATGCTCAGAAGTGAGTCCCATGCTCTCCACACCACTGGAATCAAGCTATCCTGGCTGAAGATGGCTGATAGCCAGAAACCGGTCCTAGGATGCTTGATTCCGGTCCAGGAAATACATGGCTTGGTAGTTTGGGCTTGACTATTCCCATGAGGCACAGGGTCAAGGTGTCAGGACCCCTAATTTACAAGCTGCGGCAACCACCTAGGCCAGGAATCACCGGGCAGGGGTGGAGTCAAAGTCTGGAACCTGGTCCGAGATGTGGAAGAAATGGAACTTCAAGATGGCCGCTGGCTTTCGCCGCGGTCAGCAGTCCAGTGTTTAATGCCTCTAACGACCGATTCCAGGTGAAGCGCGAGATGATTAAGAACTGCGCACTTCACCGACGGTGTGTCCCGAAGAGGAAGCGCATTCGAAGTCTTGTAGAAATTTAGTTTAGGGAAAGCTTAGTTTAGGGAGAAACGGATTCATTAAGTCCTTCCAAGTACGTTTCCCAAGTAAGGTACAACCTGAGTGAATCTGGAGGCTCGAGAATAGATATAAAAATATCGGAGTTAATTCTGTGAAGAAAAGCGAAAGGTAAACAGCGCTTCCCGGCAGCAGGAAGAGGAGTTCGGCGGCACACTTACTGAAGTAGCCACATCACGTCAGGACGTCTGTCAGGAGAAAGCAGAAAACAGAGATAGGTGACCATAACGTATATGAATAGAGTATAAGCAAACAAATTAGAGTCTGGTGTATTCATACCTTGTTTAACGTGGATATAAACTGCACGGCAGCCTATGCTAGAAACTGGAACAACAGAAAGAAAACCCTAGGAGGAAATACATAAAGAACAGAGTTAGTTTAAAGACAGGAGAAGGAACATAGAGAGAATAAATAAAGACAATAAGTATGTCAGGTATTCTTATATAAAATATTAACAGAGTGGCACTAGAGGTGGAGATTTTTCAGTTAAAACATTGCATTCAATGTGTTACAGTTAACAGAGAGAATCACGAGAAGACAGGAAAAGGCATCCAGGATAGCTGAGTAGGAGTACAGATAGAAAGTGAGTAACGAGAACAGGAATTAGGTAAAGACAGGAAGGAGATGAGAACAGGTTAATATATGGTGTCATTGTGAATTACAGGATGAAATCATAAAGAAAGGTCAGCCGAATCCGGAGCCTTACCTGATAGAAGAGTGGGCAGGACTCTTGGCAGAAATGGTAGGTGAGAAACAGGGAGAGAGATAGGAAAAGAGTAGAAAGGGGGGTATAGAAACATAGTTCAGATTTACTGTAATATTTCCCCAAAGGTTTTCCAAGACAGAGAAGGTCTGCAGGTCGGACTGACGAGCGGAGCCATCCAAGAGGATCTCCTCTTGTTGTTTGTTATTTTATCCGATTTCCCCTTCCCCCTGAGGTAAGAGTCTGGAGTCTCATATATATATCTATTGAGCTCTGGGTTGTTGCCTTGGGTGGATTCGGAAGCCAGCATCTCTGTTCCCGTGCTGCTACCAAGAGTATCCTTTTGTAAGATCTGACAGAGTGAAGTGCCCAAGTTGCACCTAGCACCTGAACAGAGATGGCAGAGGGGATACACCTGCAAAGTTTAGGAGTTATCTTAGACACGATCCAGAAGGAGTTAAGTGCAGTTAGAGAGGAGAACCAAAATCTAAGGTTGGAGATAGTGAATAATAGAAAAGAAACAGCGGAGCTAGCACATAGATTTAGAAAGCCCCTTAGTGCAGGATCAGAGACTCAGAACCCCTTGTCAGATAGTACAAATAAAATGACTACCCAAGTGATCCATTCCTTGTGCCCAGTAATACCCCTGGCTGCCCCAGAGCCATTTGGTGGGGACCCACAAAAGGCGCAAATATTTATAACTCAGTGTTCTCTACATTACATGTGCCGCCCTTCAATTTTCCCTGACGCGCAATCCAAGGTCACATTTGCTTTATCTTATCTGAGTGGGGATGCAGCAGCCTGGTCCATGCCACTTATCACCAGAAACTATCCAATCTTGAGAAATTATGAGGAATTTAAAGATGAGTTTTTACGAATATTCGACCGGAGAAGAATATCACAGGTCGTCGACAATGAGCTGCTCGATTTGAAACAAGGAAACTGAGATCTGGTGGGCTATCTGGCCCAATTCACCAAGTTAGTGGTAGAGATAAACTGGCCGGAGAGTAAACGAGCAGCAGTGTTTTACCGCGGCTTAAGGGACGAACTCAAGACGCCTTGGCCGGAATTCCAAATAGACCCACCGAGATATCTGCATTGGTGGACCTAGTATTAGAGATAGACTTCCGGCAAGATGAACGAAAGGGTGAAAAAAGAAGAGAGTTTCGACCGACGGTTCCAAGATTTGATCGGGCTGGGTCAGAAACTAGTCGAAGTAACGAAGGTTCCTCAGGAGTCGAACCAATGCAAATCTGAACAATCCGTGGACCTCTGTCGAAAGAAGAGAAAGAGAAGAGAAGGACAGGTATGTACTGTGGGACAGGGGGCCATTTTGTCAGGAAATGCCCTAATGAACCCAAGAATAACTATAAGCCGGAGGAAAACTAGCTGCACTACCTGTTAGAGGAGTCGAACAGGTGGGTGCGATTCCAGAGAAGACTCCAGAAGAACACCGAGTGGCCAATACTCTACAGTCGGCAGCCCCTCACTTAAATCAGACAATGGAAGTTACATTTAGACAAATAACCTTGTCAGGAGTGTCGGTAATGATAGACTCTGGCGCCACTGGGAACTTTTGTGATTTGAGATTTGCTCGTAAGGTGGGAATACAGGCGATTATGAAGAGTAAAAGTGAACCAGAAAGAGCAGTGGATGGAACTAATCTGTCATCTGGTCCCATAATTAGCCACACTGAGGTAATCCATCTTGTCTCCGATAGTGGCCATGAAGAAAGGATCCAGTTCAATTTGATAGATGCTCCCCAGTTTGAATTAATCCTGAGCCTTCCTTGGCTCACAGAGCATAACCCCACAATTGATTGGAGTAACCGAACGATCAAAATGGATTCAAAATACTGTTTGGAAAACTGTTTTGAACATAAGGAAGGAGAATTTGAGATCAAAGTCAGCCCGTCTCATTCCGTATGTCAACTGGAAGGATCAATATGCGTAATCAACGCTCAAGTAATTCCAGAAGAATACTCAGAGTTCCATGAGGTGTTCAACGAGGTGGAAGCAGAACAATTGCCCCCACACATGGACTATGACTGTAAGATAGAGATCGAACCTGGATCCAATTTACCCTGTAGTCGGGTGTATTCCTTGACTGAGAAGGAACATCGTCACTTCAAGGAGTATCTAGACAAATATCTAGCTAACGGATTCATTCGGCCCTCCCAATCTCCGGTATCGTCGCCCTTATTCTTCGTGCCGAAGAAAGAGGGAGACTTGAGAACCTGTATTGACTATAGGGCCATCAATAGGATCACCAAGAAAAACAGGTATCCATTACCCCTAATACCGGTCGTATTAGACCAAGTGAAAGGAGCTTAAGTATATAAAAGCTCGACCTGAGGGGAGCCTACCACTTGGTCAGGATGAGAGAGGGCGACAAGTGGAAGACTGCCTTCCGGACCCGTTTCGGACTGTTCGAAAACCAAGTCATGCCTTAAGGGCTCTGTAATGCCCCGGCGGTGTTTCAACATTTCATTAACGATGTGCTGAAGGAATTCATAGACCAATGAGCCATCGTGTACATTGACGACATTTTGATTTAATCTGCAGACCAAAAAAAAACACAAGGAGCAGGTCAAGGGTGTTTTGAGAAAGCTGAAAGAAAACAGACTATTTGTAAAATTAGAAAAACGCGCCTTTAATGTGACTCAAGTGGAATTTTTGGGTTTTGTTATTTCGCCAACAGGAATACTAATGGACCAACTAAAGATTGAAGCGGTTGTCAAGTAGAAGTCTCCAGAAAGCGTCAAGGAGGTCCAAAGTTTTATTGAATTCGCCAATTTTTATCGCAGATTCATCAGCGAGTTTTCTCACAAAATCTTGCCACTAACCAAGTTGCTGAGGAAAGGTATTCAATTCAATTGGACCCAAGAAGCTGAGAAGGCATTTAATTCCTTGAAGCAAGACTTCACTACGGCTCCAATTCTTCAGCATGCTGATCCCAACGAACGTTTTTACGTAGAAACAGATGCTTCAGACCAAGCAGTAGGAGGAGTCCTATCGCAGCGAAATAAGGTAACTGGACAATTGCACCAGGTGGCATACAGGTCAAGGAAGTTATCTCCGGCTGAGTGTAACTATGCCATCACAGAAAAGGAGTTGTTGGCGATTAAGGACGCCTTTAAGGAATGGAGGCATCACCTCATGGGGGCCCAACACCAAGTGACAGTCTCTACTGATCATCGCAATTTAAAATTTCTGAAGACGGCTCGGACATTGACTCCTCTGCAGTTGAGGTGGTCGCTGTATTTTGCTGACTACGATTTCATAATTACCTTCCGACCAGGAGCACAAAACAGAAAGGTGGATGCCTTGTCCAGAATTGACACAGAGAATCAGAAAACGCCTTTGGAAATTCAATCCATCATACTAAGAGAGAAGATTATTGGTGCCGCCACTTCAGTAGGTTTGGAAACCAGTATCTTGGAGGTAATGACGCCAGATGCGATGGAAGCATGGACAAGAGAGGAAGAAGGAAGAAGGGTGGTTGGTCAACTCCCCTACTTTCATGAAAGTCTGTATATCCCTACAAAAGAGCTGCAGTTACAGGTCATGCAAGAAAATCATGATGCGAAATTGACTGGTCATAAGGGAGAGGCAAAAACCAAGGAACTAATTTAGCGGCATTACTGGTGGCTAGAAATGAACAAAGATATAGAGAACTATGTTAAGACTTGCGAGGTCTGTGCGCAGGGAAAATCTGAACGGCAAGCTCCAAAAGGTTTACTGCAACCCCTGCCAACACCACCTTACCCCTGGCACACTGTAACCTTGGACCTCATCACTGAATTACCACTTAGTAGGGGCTACGACACAATATTGGTAGTGGTAGACACCTTTACAAAAATGGCACATTTCACAGCCCTGAAGGGAATACCATCGCCAAACAGTTAGCTTCACATTTTAGCACAGACATTGTAAAAATACATGGAATACCTAAGATTGTAATCTCTGATAGGGGAGCACAATTCATTTCCCATTTTTGGAAATCCTTTAAGGTGAATTTAGGGACTGAAGTAAGATACTCCACTAATTACCATCCCCAGACCGATGGCCAAACAGAACGAGTGAACCAAGAGTTGGAATAGTTCTTACGACTGTTTCTTCTGAAACAGGAGGGGGACTGGGTAGATTATTTGTGGGCAGCAGAGTTCGCCCACAATAATGCCAAAAATGTGTCCACAGGTTTTTCTCCCTTCTATATGCACTATGGAAGACATACGAATTCAACCCTTAGACAGGTAGATTTAACAGTCCCAGCAGTTCAGGATATGGTGTCCCATTTAGAACAGATACACCAAGATGCCATATAAAGTCTCCACAAAGCAAAATAGAAGTATAAAGGTTATGCAGATAAGAAGAGGCGAGAGGGTCCAAAACTAGTGAAAGGAGATAATGTGTGGTTAAGTACCAAGAATTTAAGGTTGAAAGGAAATCGGAAGTTCCAGCCTCGCTTTATTGGCCCTTACCCAGTGGAGAAACAGATAAATCAAGTATCTTATAGGCTAACCTTACCGTCAAGACTTAAAATTCATCCAGTTTTTCATGTTTCATTGTTGAAGAAGGCTCCAAACAATTTACGGAAGACACTACCACCAAAACCCATCAATCTAGAGACAGGAACCGAGTACGTAGTCAAAGGAAATCTTGGACTCAAAGAATTCAAAAGGGAAATTGTTTTACCTCATAGATTGGAAGGGGTATGGTCCAGAAGAGCGATCTTGGGAATGTGAAGAGGATGTTCATGCTCCCAGATTGGTTAAATCATTTCATCAGCGCTTCCCCACTAAACCAAGGAGGAACAATTCAGCCTTGTTGGGGGGTACTGTCAGGACCCCTAATTTACAAGCTGCAGCAACCACCTACACCAGGAATCACTAGGCAGGGGGAAGTCAAAGTCTGGAACCTGGTCAGAGATGTGGAAGAAATGGTACCTAAAGATGGCCGCTGGCTTTCGCCGCGGTCAACAGTCCAGTGTTTAATGCCTCTAACGACCGATTCCAGGTGAAGCGCGAGATGATTAAGAACTGCACACTTTACCGACGGCGTGTCCCGAAGAGGAAGCGCATTCGAAGTCTTGTAGAAATTTAGTTTAGGGAAAGCTTAGTTTAGGGAGAAACGGATTCATTAAGTCCTTCCAAGTACGTTTCCCGAGTAAGGTACAACCCGAGTGAATCTGGAGGCTCGAGAATACATATAAATATATCAGAGTTAATTCTGTGAAGAAAAGCGAAAGGTAAACAGCGCTGCCCGGCGGCAGGAAGAGGAGTTCGACGGTGCACTTAACGTAATAGCCACATCACGTCAGGACGTCTGTCAGGAGAAAGCAGAAAACAGAGATAAATGACCATAACATATATGAATAGAGTATAAGCAAACAAATTAGAGTCTGGTGTATTCATACATTCTTTAACGTGGATATACACTGCATGGCAGCCTATGCTAGAAACTGGAACAACAGAAATAAAACCCTAGGAGGAAATACATAAAAAACAGAGTTAGTTTAAAGAAAGCAGAAGGAACATAGAGAGAATAAATAAAGACAATAAGTAAGTCAGGTATTCTTATATAAAATATTAACAGAGTGGCACTAGAGGTGGAGATGTTTCAGTTAAAACATTGCATTCAATGTGTTACAGTTAACAGGGAGAATCACGAGAAGACAGGAAAAGGCATCCAGGATAGCTGAGTAGGAGTACAGATAGAAAGTGAGTAGTGAGAACAGGAATTAGGTAAAGACAGGAAGGAGATGTGAACAGGTTAATATATGGTGTCATTGTGAATTACAGGATGCAATCATAAAGAAAGGTCAGCCGAATCCGGAGCCTTACCTGATAGAAGAGTGGACAGGACTCTTGGCAGAAATGGTAGGTGAGAACCAGGGAGAGAGATAGGAAAAGAGTAGAGAGGGACGTATAGAAACATAGTTAAGATTTACTGTAATATTTCCCCAAAGGTTTTCCAAGACAGAGAAGGTCTGCAGGTCAGACTGAAGAGCGGAGCCATCCAAGAGGATCTCCTCTTGTTGTTTGTTATGTTATCCAATTTCCCCTTCCCCCTGAGGTAAGAGTCTGGAGTCTCATATATATATCTATTGAGCTCTGGGTTGTTGCTTTGGGTGGATTCGGAAGCCAGCATCTCTGTTCCCGTGCTGCTACCAAGAGTATCCTTTTGTAAGATCTGACACTAGGCTGATTTGCTTATGGCCATGTCTGAACTGGGGTGGTGTGGAGTGCAAAAAACCAATGGATTTAGGCCCAGATCTCTGTACTGGGGTGAATGTATGACATTGTTCTGCATTCGGTCCATCAATTGTTGTTTTTGCATTTGTCTCCCCGAGTGGGATGGTTATGTTCAGACGTGAGTCCCATGTTCTCCACACCACTGGAGTCAAGCTAACCTGGCTGAAGACGGCTGATAGCCGGTCTTAGGATGCTTGATTCTGGTCCAGGAAAGACATGGCTTGGCAGTTTGGGCTGGACTGTTCCCATGAGGCACAGGGTCAAGGCTGATTTCCATATGGCAATGTCTGAACTGGGGTGGTGTGGAGTGCAAAATAACAATGGATTTAGGCCCAGATCTCTGTACTGGAGTTATGTTATGTTATGTTATGTTATAAAGTGTTTTGTCGTGTGCTCTATTACTTGCGAGTATTCTGGCACGTGAAGGTACGTGAGGAGAGCAGAAGCAGAAGGTGGTGGGAGCAGTTAGGTAGTCAAGTTAAACAAATGAGTTTTTAGGCATTTCTTGAATTGGGCAATATTTTGAGATGCGCGGAGGTGAAAGGGGAGTGCATTCCAGGCTCTGGCTCCAGTAAGGGATATAGACTGGCCCCCCAGCCTAGCATACTTGAATCTAGGAAGGACCATCCTACACTGATTGGCTGATCTGAGGCAGCGATTAGGGACATACATAGAGAAGCGTTTTTTCAGGTACAGTGGCCCTAGCTCATGTGTCGCTCTGAAAGAGAGGACCAGCGATTTAAACAAAATACCCTGTGCCACCGGGAGCCAGTGAAGACTACACAGGTGGGAGCGGACGCTAGACCTCCTAGGAATATTAAAGAGGAGTCTAGCTACCGCATTGTGAACCACCTGGAGTCATTTGATCAGATAGGATGGAAGGCCACTGAACAAAGCATTGGCGTAATCGAGCCTAGATAGAATGAGGGCACGCGCCACTTTCTCTTTAGCTTCCCTAGGAAGTAGAGGAAAAAATTAGTTTTCAGGGTGCCAAAACAGATACCTGTAAGTTTTTTAATATGGTCCTCAAATTTGGAGTGAATGTATGACATTGTTCTGCATTATGTCCATCAATTGTTGTTTTTGCACTTGTCACCCCGAGTGGGATGGGTATGCTCAGATGAGAGTCTCATGCTCTCCACACCACTGGAGTCAAAGTATCCTGGCTGAAGACGGCTGATAGCCAGAAACTGGTCCTAGGATGCTTCATTCCGGTCCAGGAAAGATATGGCTTGGCAGTTCGGGCTGGACTGTTCCCATGAGGCACGGGGTCAAGGCTGATTTGCATATGGCCATGTCTGAACTGGGGTGGTGTGGAGTTGGAGTGCAAAAAAAGATGGAATTAGGCCCAGACCTCTGTACTGGGGTGAATGTATGACATTGTTCTGCATTCTGCACATCAATTGTTGTTTTTGCAGTTGTACTGACCCCACCAAATATCTAGGCATTTTCTTGCATGTTAGTGCCCCTGAAGTGATACACCTTAACTACGGGCTGGCAAATGATAACTTTATCTCGCAGGTTGAGTGCTGGCTCAAACTTCCTCTCTTGATCACAGGTGGAATAAGCACCATATAAATGGTGGTTCTTTGAAAGCTTTTATGCATTTTTTCGAATATTCCTATCGCACTTACTTCATAAAATTCTTTGATACCCTGTGTAGTTTGCTTACTCAACTGATATGGGCTGGCAAAAAACCACGGATTGGACGGAACAGGCTAGTTATGCCTTATCAAATAGGGGTCTTTGTAGTTCCTGATTTTTATTTGATCACCCAAATTCACTTCACGTACTACTCGTACCACATGATGCCAGATTGCAATAGCTGAAACCAGAAATATCACAGGTCCTACCAAACTTGCTTTCAGTTATACTATCACATGGGCTGCCACAGAATCATGCTGAGATCCAGACATTGCCTACAGCCTACTGGGCATGGTCCAAACTGCTGAGATACCTGCAAGCACAATTCCTGTACTCCCCTCACACACCATTAATCCGCAATTCTTGGCTACCCGGACAACGGAAACACTTATCAAGCACGCTCTGGCCTGTCATGGTGTCGCTGGAATTCCGTTCTCCTACAGAACTGTGCATAGAGATTCGGAACCTCAGTGAATTAGGATGACCCAAAACTCACCTCAGTACCCAAAATCCCCTTACCGAGCTAGCTACAGTGTCTCATTGGTCATAACAAACTCCCAATGCTTAGCCAAACCAGAACATGAACTTAGATTACCTCAAGTATCGTGGAACACATGAACACTCTTTCGCTATGTAATCATTTCAAACCAGAACGTGGATTAAATGAGGACACTTGCATATTTGAAATATTTATTTACTAATCCAGGGTTCTCAAACGCAGTATCTTATATAATACAAGCAAACATATTATAAGCAACAAAGTTATCAGCATAGTTACTAGTCCATAAAAGGCGAATGGTGACAGCATACTAAGGTGCTGTAATGAATAGGAATTAACAACACCTAATTCTCACCCTCCCTTTTTTAGCATAGTATATTTATATCTATGAAGGTCTCATTCGGGTTTTAGCAGGGCGGGCCCATGCCTCAAAATCTCAGTGGCAGAGGATCAAATCATCCTCCACCAGCTCTCTGCATGCGAAGCACCATCAAGTGTGTTTTACATGTGGTTTCGGCAAAGCAATATAAAACCCGCTTCGAGCCAGATTCTGGCAGCAGCTGCATTTGTGTTATGTCTAGAAAGGTGCGAAGATCAGACTTCCCAACAACACTGTGTGGAGTTATTCGTGGAAGCTTCAGCACTCACTGTGCAGACAGTGTACCAATCAAAGTTGATATCAGAGCAATACCATATTACTTCCCAAGTAAATCACAACGCTCTTCTAGGTTGAAAGCTAAAATAACAATTATGTGTTGTGTGCAAAAATGAAGCAAAAGGAAAAATAGCGTTTAAACATTTAATAAGCTCATGCCAACTTAACACAGTATATGTAGAAAAGAAGTAGCTATATGGCACCCCCCCAATGATCCGAGCACGGTCACAAATAAGGGAAAGTAAAGTTCAATAATAATGAGCTAAGGTAATATCCAAAAGCAACTGCGAAGTCCTTACAGCAGCCAAACTAAAAAGTCCTAAACTTATTAAATCAAGGCCCACATTTAACAAAGTCACTAGGCCTGGGGCTTGAAAAAAATGTTTGCACGCAAAAAGTACTTCCAAAAAAAAATGCAATCTGGGGCGTGCAAGTAGCAAAAGTTTTGAAGGTTTCTCAGGACAGGACTGAATATGCAAAATATGCAACAACAGCCTCCAGCATGAAATCACTGTCATCATCCGAAAACAGTTCAGCCATCCAATTATGTAGCGTGAAAGAACATACGTGCTCCTCCAGCATTGGATCCTCTAGCACCATCAGAGGACAACTCAGTGGTTTCTCAAGAAAGCTCTGTGCCAAGAATTCATGTGCTGCCGCGAGTATGTCCCAATGACCCATTAGTCAATGCTTCGCTGCCAAGGCCATAATCCTTTTGCCAGAACAAACCAACTCGAGAGCAACTACGGGGCTCATCAGATGATTAAAATCGACGTCAGGAGACACCGTCTTGCAGAGACACAAATTAAGGGCCCAGTCGAAAATTGCAGCTCAGGCAATGAAACACAGCTGGACACATGTGAAATAGGAAAACCGAAATGATAATCCAAATGCTGTGCTTAAAGTCGCAAGCGGCAGTGTGCCATAGTAATCAAGCATCCGGTTGCGAAACACTGACAGGAGGGGCTGTGCGGCCACTAATGCAGGACGAATGCCAATGCTGCCAGTTAAACACAATTTCACTAACTTGGCGTCTCACAATCGATTTAAACACAAAGTGAGGGGATCAGTGTCTCTTGAATAAATCTACAATTTTATTTCATTGATTATTTTTCTTTTTTTCTTGATTATTCATACTCATTTACAGTTTAGAAAAACATTTATGACAAACCAACATTATAACACATTAATGTACAAGATAAGGTCTACGGGTTTCAAACTCCTCCTATTTGTAGAGTTCTCATCAGGACCACACTTTCACATAGTGTATCTTAATCAATGAGATGAAATCTCCTTTGTAACCGGCGTTGAACACACCAGTGTGTTGTTTGTTGTGACGCTTCTCTTGATGTATTCTATTGTTGGTGGGGGATAACGAAAAGATCAATTCCTCCTGTTCGAGGGGTCTGTCATACGAGCCGGATTTTTCCGCGGTTCGTTGCTAGGGACTTCAAGTATCCATTTTCCGGCTCGAAGGGGGTTCTGGCGTTCTTCCGTGTTGGCGCCAACACGGAAGAACGCCAGAACCCCCTTCGAGCCGGAACTCTACAAATAGGAGGAGTTTGAAACGCGTAGACCTTATCTTGTAGGATGCCATAAGAAGTATAAAACAGTTTCTCAGTGTTGACAAAAGAACTTATAAATGATTTGAACAATTGTCTATGGCACCATATTGAATTTAGACTGAACTGTATTTAAGTGCAAGGAAGATTTCTGTGTTCTAGAAAGTGTGTGAGTGTGATTGACTGTGAGTGGTTGTGATTCACAATGTCTGAGAGGGTGGGGAATGTTTGAAATGTACATTAATGTGTTATAATGTTGGTTTGTCATAAATGTTTTTCTAAACTGTAAATGAGTATGAATAATCAAGAAAAAAAGAAAAATAACTTATCAATGAAATAAAATTGTAGATTTATTCAAGAGACACTGATCCCCTCACTTTGTGTTTAAATCGATTGTGAGACGCCAAGTTAGTGAAATTGTGTTTAACTGGCAGCATTGGCATTTGTTTTTTTGATATATTAGGCTGTGGCTTGGCCTTGCTGCTTGGGAGCCCATACCCAGTGGTTTTGAAATTATACTAATGCAGGACGGGCATCCATATTTAATGAAACAAAATATCACCAAAACGCCTGCAGCTAATGCTAGCAAAACTGGGAAGCCACCAAACAGGCTTGAAAATATAGAATGAAAGAAAGCAGGGATGAATCCAAATATTTTCTCGAAGGAAGTCACAAGACCACTGCTAACTATTTTAAAAAAATGAGCGAGACAGACGTGGAGGAGGCATTAAAGATTTGATGTACCAGCTCACTGAAATGTAACAGCAAATCAGTATTTAAAAGCGCCTGCACCTCTGTGTGTGTGTTAGCTATGTGAAGGACAAATGTTTCTCGGGCCGAACTTAGGGCCACCTCTTTTTGAGACAAAAGGGCTCTTATTCTACTCATACCATTGAACTCTGCTTTCAAGGTTGGGATGCGCGGCCAGATGGAAACATTTGAATTCCCATGTGTAGGAGGATACAGAACGTTTTTGCAACAGACCACATGTTCTGATACTGTTACCACATAAGCGATACCATTAATTAACCAACGATTCAGAAAAGGGGGTGGTGATGAACAGAGTGTCTGAATTAAGCAGACCACTCTTACCCAGTCCAAAGATCAGGGCTTGATCCATCACCGTTATTTATCTCACTGCACCATCCCAGCTCTGAACCTGGCTCTTTGCAAATCAGTCTGTCCCTGGCCCAGTGCATCATGGGAACAGGGCAGACTAAACTACCAAGCCAATTCTTCACCAGAAAGGAGACAAGCTACCGGGGACCGGTTTCTGGCATTTCAGCAGTCTTCGGCCCGGCTTGCTTGAATCCTGATGGTGCAGTGAGAAAGGGACTCATGTCTGAGTATACCCTGCCACACCTATAGTGGCGAAAAATGATTCAGAAAAGGGGGTGGTGATGAACAGAGTGTCTGAATTAAGCAGACCACTCTTACCCAGTCCAAAGATCAGGGCTTGATCCATCACCGTTATTTATCTCACTGCACCATCCCAGCTCAGAACCTGGCTATATGCAAATCAGTCTGTCCCTGGCCCAGTGCATCATGGGAACAGGGCAGACTAAACTACCAAGCCAATTCTTCACCAGAAAGGAGACAAGCTACCGGGGGACCGGTTTCTGGCATTTCAGCCGTCTTCGGCCCGGCTTGCTTGAATCCTGATGGTGCAGTGAGAAAGGGACTCATGTCTGAGTATACCCTGCCACACCTATAGTGGCCAAAAACGATTCAGAAAAGGGGGTGGTGATGAACAGAGTGTCTGAATTAAGCAGACCACTCTTACTCAGTCCAAAGATCAGGGCTTGATCCATCACCATTATTTATCTCACTGCACCATCCCAGCTCAGAACCTAGCTATATGCAAATCAGTCTGTCCCTGGCCCAGTGTATCATGGGAACAGGGCAGACTAAACTACCAAGCCAATTGTTCACCAGAAAGGAGAAAAGCTACCGGGGACCGGTTTCTGGCATTTCAGTCAAAAAAAAAATGCCAGAAACCGGTCCCCGGAAGCTTGTTTCCTTCCCAATAAAGTATAAGAATTGGCTTGGTAGTTTGTTCTGCCCTGTTCCCATGATGCACTGGGCCAGGGTCAGACTAATTTACATATAGCCAAGTTCTGAGCTGGGATGGTGCAGTGAGCTAAAAAACGGTGATGGATCAAGCCCTGATCTTTTGACTGGGTAAGAGTGGTCTGCTTAATTCGGACACTCTGTTCATCACCACCCCCTTTTCTGAATCATTTAATTAACCCACAACATTCTTCGTTATTCAACAGTAAATAACTACCGTTCGCCAGTAAAGTGAAAGTGGAAACTATTGCGGGAACCGGAGTGCCTTTAAAAACACAGGCTAAATTAGGCCGGTCCTGAATACAAGAACCATGCAACTGGATGTGCCTTCATATCAATGAATGATCAGGTGACTCTGTGCATTCCTCCCCATTAAGATATACTTCTCTTTCGTCTTTCCGGCACATATAAGTGAATGGAAGCGACCATGCCTCATGGAGGAATGAGCTACCTAATGGTTCATATCTCCCTATCGCAATATATTGCATACAATTAGTGAACTTGTGCATGGCAAATGGTAATGTGATTAACCCGTGGATAAGCCACGTTGCAGCAGTGGCTTCAGCTACAGAGAACGGTAAAGATTCCAACCTCTCAATGTGCAACATGGAAAAGGATGCACCACGCATTGAAAGCATGCGCTGTTTGTCTGTCAAATTAAATGGGGCAAAGATGGAGGACACGTTCATGTAATTCCAAAGCACTCTACCAGCCTTAAGCGTCTGCAGGGTCCATGCAAATTGCATAATAGAACGCAATTGATTTTGACCATGGTTTAACACAGACACTTCATCATGTATAATATCAACAACAGAAGATACAATAATATTCAATGTATAAATTCGGGAAGAAAGCATATTAATACTGTTATCGACAACTGCAAGCACCTTTTCCAAATAAGCTTGATCAATTGCCCTTAGGCACTTAGCAGCCTTAACCTGTGAAGTTTTCCAGATTTCATTGTAAATCGCATAAATCTATCTTTTAGATCTACCACTAGCCGGGCCCTTTATGAAATCATTTAAATCCACATCATCAGTCAGCTTGGATAGATGTAATTTAACCACAGCCAAAGTAGAATGCTGTAGCCAATTCTGACACAACTTGCCTACTGAGTAAGTGGTGACAGTATGGTCAGTATCAAAGCGTGGATCAGGCCTGACTTGTGTAAAACCTTCAGCTAAACCCAGAAAGCGATGTTGGCAAGAATCAGAACTTCTGTGCCACATAAGCCAACCCTTCGAATCCAAACTGGATATATCAAAGGATGAATTGTGTAACAGTGTTTGCAATTCTCGAATGGAAAACTGTGTAAAATTATTCCAACCGGAATATTCTTCCAAACCAGGGATAGTAGGGTTAGAAGTAGCCAATCCAAAGCATGTTTTCTGGAAAATGGTAGAATTTAAAAACAACATATGATTTGGGATGAGACATGCACGGTGCAAAGCCTCAACGCCTTGTACCTGCCAACTTTTGGAAACCCGAAACGATTTTAAGTCAATGGTTTCCTTCCATAACTCGTAGCCTTCTACAGCTAATTTGTCTAGAAAGGACTTCGAATACAATAACTTAGTATCGGTAAGTCTAACTTTGGACACAGACTTCTGTGTCATTTTAAAATAAAATGACTCAGGACTTGATTGATTAAAGTCGGTAAAATAACTGTACTTTTTCAAAAATGTACTAGAGCTGCCTTGCAATGGTGTTGGGCAATGTTCCCACTGTGTGTGATTTACAGCACCCCTTCTGGAACTTGTTTTATGAAGAAAATGGTTACCAAAATGTTGAAAGCAAAATAATTTACCATAATTAGCAGACTCTAAATATAAATCTTCAGCATCAAAGGCAGCATAATATTTAAAATCAGAAAAGTATGATTCTACGGCCTGAACATCCTAATCATCAGAACGTATGTTTTGTTTCACTACATCCCCCATGTTCACTCTGAGCACATTAGGGACATTAACCACTTCAGTAGGGCCATGGATTTGAAATGTAACCGCATCCCACACAATTCCATCAAGAACAGGCCAAGCAGTGATGTTAACAAAATTCAAGTCTCTCTTCAGTCTGTGTGCTGAATGTGACGAGGAAAGTGGGGCCAAAGTTCCATTAAGATGCCGAATGCATGTTCTCTCCTCGACATAGTGTCCATCGATGAGACGGAAAAAATAAAACACAAAACCAATTGACATAAAAAGGTAAACTGAAAAAAGTACCAGCCAAATATATGTCCAAGGGGGAATCAAAAAATGTTTTTTAAATAAAGAGGCATAAATTGCACAACGTGAGGGATTCTTTAAATTCACTGAAACAGAGTCAAAGGAGAACCTGGATTCTGTGGCCAAACGTGTTTGTAAATCAGGCATCGATAAATCAGCCTGATAGGTGTAATCAAGGTCATCAATGTTATTAACGGGAAAAGTACTTAATAAAGGATTGGAAACAGCAGGCATCTCAAGGGCCACTTCTGGCTCAGTATTAGAAGTTGTGGCCAAAACAGAATTTCTCACCATCAAAGGGCATGAGACAGCCGGTGTCATACAATGAAGAATCAGCCACCCTGTGTATCTTGACATTGTCAATTGAGATAAACCTGTTTTCCTTACGACCTGGAAGTGGTGGTAAAATGACTGTTCTCGTGCCCTTCACTCCAAGAACGGGAACCGGAGCTCGGTAGGTAGGACCAAATTCTTTCTTGTTATCGATCTTCTCTCGAACCAGTTATCCAACTTGGGGTAGCCAGCCAACTACCGGGATCTGCAACGCATCATCCGATGTGGAGGGCAAATGTTCCTTTGCAAGACTGTCTCTGGTCTTTTGTAGATCCTGTAAAACATTGCAATGTTGATCTACATCAAAGGCCGTGGCTTGGGCCACCCAGTCTTGACCGTCGAGGTCAGGGTCATACATCTTGATACCAAAGAGCATTTCGTACGGGGTCCGCCCACCCAGAGACCTTCTAGGGAGATTATTAAGAGCACGCTGCACGCCATTGAGATGGGCCAACCAGTTTCTGCCAGTGCCTATAACTCGAGCTGTCAAAGATTGCTTTAAGTCACGGTTCATTCGTTCCACTACACTATTACCCTCAAGTCTGTATGGAGACAAAAACTTGAGTTGGACCCCCAACAAAATCATAGCATCCTTATACGCCTTAGAGGCGAAAGCCGGACCCTGATCCGAATGGAAGGTACCAGGGGCAAAAATCCCTACAAAGACACGCAAATCTCTTATGACAGTCCATGAATCAGCGCTGCGATGGGGCCATACCCACACAAAGCGTGTGCATGAATCAACTGCTACTAAGACGTACTTATACGCAGTATCAGAAGAAAAAGGACAGCAGTGATCTAAATAAACGCAACCCAGTGGATTATTAGATATGTACAACTGTGTCTGAGGCGGACCCGCAGCAGTCGAAGGCTTAATCTGCTGGCAAATGTCACATTGAAGGACATAATCGCGCGTCTGTTTGTACAGTCCCCGCCACAAGAAACCTTGGTGTAGCTGAGTTACAGTGGCCGAGACGCCCGCATGTGCAGACGCTACACCTTCATGCGCCGCTGTAATCAACGTAGCCCTGCGATCCAGTTGGGAATCAACCGTTCTCCAACTTCAGGAATTTTCACATAAGGAACCTTATCGGGACTTAAGTGGTATGCGTACTTCGAAGTGAACCCCATAGGATATTTACCTCCCTTCTCAGTGGCAGGTACATCCACCAAGATGTCATCATCTATTTTAATTTTGGACCGTGTAACTGCTGCAACAAAATATTTTGATACTGCAGATTTCGCCGCTTCATCAGCAAGCGAGTTACCGACAGCTTGAACCCCAACACGCTGATGGCCGAGAGTATGAATCCCAAACACAAGTGGCAACTGCTCTTTAAACTAAGCCACTCGGACACAGATCATCTTATGTTTTATTGTGCTATCCTTGGAATCACGAAAGTCATTCTGAATCCAAAAGAACAAGTTCTCATTGTAAGACTGGACACAGTAGTAAGAATCACTTACGTTGTCACACTAGGATCAGCGTACTCCAATGCAAGCATCAGAGCACGAAGCTCTGCTAATTGTGCGGTGCAGTCCCCTAGTGTCTGCGTGTGCACGACACTGGACTTGAACTCATCGTTCACCATGGCACCGACCACAATGGCGCATGCGGAAACGTAGGCATGTTTAGAGCCATGCACAACCTGCGCCGAACCATCAGTGTAAATAATGCAATGGAAATCCTCCAAGGGTCGCATTGCTAAAGGAGCCGGATGAACGAATTCATACTGTAAGTACTCCTGCGACCGTAATGAGGCGTCAAAAATAAACGTGACATCCTGGGATGTCAAGGATGCAGCCCATTGAATCCACCGAGAGTGCAAAGCTTTGGAATTTGGTACACGGGCTTTTGTGACTGCCTCCAAGGCAGGACACGGGGTAACAATCAACATGCGCTTTCCCTGTGACAGGGCACGTTCCTTAAGAATTGCCATCTGTACAGCCGTCAAAACTTTCTCCACAGTGGAAAATCACAGTTCAGCCGAAGTGTACAAGTGTAAGCAATAGGTACTGTGTCTCCTTCATTAAAAGTCAGGTACGTGAAACCTACCGTCCCAGGGCTAATTCTTATCACCAGGTTGGTCTGGTTATCACGAGCCAGTAAGAATTTAGAAGCGAGAAGATCAGCTTGCAAAGACTGCAGAATAGCAGAATGCTCAGGCAGCCAGCATGATTTGGAAAAAGATGGTTGTATCAAAGAATACAAAAGCTTCATACGCTGGGCATATTGCGGAATGTATGTTCTCCCGAAATTCAAGAAGCCCAGTAAAGATTGTAATTTGTTCAGTGTTGTCGGAGATCGCAGTTGTGCGCACTTCTCCAGGAAATGAGGAGCCAAACCTTTACCTTCATTGTTGAGCTGGTAGCCCAGAAACAACACTGTGTACTCTGCAATGTGTGATTTTGCAAAGTTGAATTTGTAACCCATATTTGCAAAGGTACAAATTATTCCGTTTACTCGACACAGATTCTCCCAAAGTTCGTCGTCTGTGAGATATATGTCATCCACATATGAACAAGCATCCGGGTCGATTCTCTCCAAAAGAGAGACTATGCGGGCAGTAAAAATCCCAGGACTATTCTTATAGCCCATAGGCAAAGTCTAAACTGTTTTTTGACACAGCCGCAAGTAAAGGAGGTCCATTGGGAATGAAGTACTGGGTTTTTCAGAACCCAGCGGTGCCAGGGAACACACCCTAAGACTTCGAGTCCTTCCTGTTTCAGACTACAGAAACACAGAGTCTTCTTGGTGAAGTCAAAGATCGTATTTATTGGCTGCAGCCAGTAACAGGTATCCTAGAAGTACAACACGGTGTATATTCTCAGGAGACTGCTCAGCCTTACAAAGCCAGCCTTCTCTTTTTAAACAAAATATTATGCTTTAGGCAAACATTCCTTATTTTACAGTTGACCATTCACATATTTCCACTACAAAGGAAAAGCAGAGTCATGATGACAAGCCCATATATCAGTTTGTCCAGCCCACAATCAATTACCCGGCAAGGCCCAGTATTTTCATCAGATATCCACAGACCCCCAATAAAAACGGGCACCTCCTCCTCGTAAAGCAAGTCATAAAGAAAGAAACAGGGACAGGTGTGTGAAAGATTAGGCATGGTTTGTGTGCGATGAAAGGATTATGATATGTTGTGCCTTGATACTAATCTCATTCGGCCACTGGGAAAGGAACTGGCTGAACAGGTTTGGCTTCAGGCAGCATAGTCAGCTTGCCCAGGTCGCTGAGGAGTCAGCAAAGGTGTACGTGTCCTTCAGACTCGTTTTTGGCTTTAGTCATCGGGCCTATGTGAGGGCAATCACAAAATGGCTGCCGTTCACAAAATGGAACCCGAGGGTTTAGGACGGAAACTCTGATTTCAGGGTGATTTCGTCACCCGAATGTGACGGAAATGCTTGTGCATAGTATTCTAACCATTACCGGTCTGCTGATACCAAAACCTTTATGATACGACAATGTTCATAACACAGGTCCAGGATTTTCAGTACCACAGGAACGTAGACCATCCACTCTATGGCCATAAAAACTATTGGAAATGTCAAGCATGATTTTAAAACGCTTACGCACAAGACTATTCACTAGGGCGAGCCGTGAGTATTCTGTACTGCACAATTACGGCAATGCGAGTTTAAATGCTGGTAATCCAATACCAAACGATACGAACCGTCTGGCTTGTTTACAGTAAAAAGAGGGTTATTCATCGGTGACACACATGTTTCATTTACACCTTGGTATTCCAATTGTTCAAGGATTGCCGTGACGGAAGCCTTGGCTTCACGTCGTATGGGATATTGAGGTTGAGGCTGCGGCTGAGACCGTAAAGGAATCTCGTGGCATGGGGACAATTTATTCCGACCACATTGATTGTGGTACACAGCCGGCGCAAGAGCCAGAGCCCACTCTTCTGCAAAATGCAGCGCATCCTCTTTCGAAACTGTGTTCGCGAAACTGGGGAGGATTATCTCCTCCCCTCGCGGAGCTGCGAGAACAAAAGGTGGGGGCCAGTCAGCCTCTGAAAGCAAAATGTCATATGTAGATGAAAGATTTTCCCAAAATACCCCTTTTATGGTTCGCTGTATGTCACCCTCAATCAACAGGACAATTTCAAAAAGTCTATCAGGGGGAGCAACTCTTATATCAGCTGTTTCGATCACAACATAAGTATCAGCTGCTGTCACCTTCAGTAGTGGACGCAGGGCCTCTCATCTCCGCAGCACTGTCCAGCAAGGTCAGAACCCACGTTATGAAGCCGCGTTCTCACTATCTGTGGCATAGCGATGCGCTCTTAAGGCTGCGACTCTCTTCTTGGCAAACTGCGGTCTCTTCGGTGTCGAGCCTTCCGGCCTTTCTGCACCATTTTTCGGGCGGGGCTGGTCACGTCCTTGCTGGCCACCCCGACCCCTGCCGCCCCCTCCACCACCGGTTGACGGGTCCTGAAAGG
The DNA here is from genome assembly GCF_964263255.1 of Lissotriton vulgaris. NCBI lineage: Eukaryota > Metazoa > Chordata > Amphibia > Caudata > Salamandridae > Lissotriton > Lissotriton vulgaris. Next base: position 52,102,387 of record NC_141699.1, on the reverse strand, counting down.
AACGAGGAGAGCGTTGTTTCAAAAGCCTGAAATCGATCAGGAGATTTAATCATTGCGCGATTGCGCAAGTCATAAACACGTTCCGACTGCGCAGGCAACGGAGACGCAGGACGAGAAACCTGTGTTTGTTGATGTTGCTGTTGCTTTCCCTGTTTCTGTTTTTTAGGCCAATTCTGTTTCTTGGACTTGGGCTGAACTTCTGTTTCCGAAACTTGTCCCTGGGGTTGCTTTTTCTCCTTAACAGAAAAAGGCTTAAGACCCTTACTATTGCGACCCACGGTCTTATAAGCCGCCACAATAATTTTCGCTAACTGTTGGGGTTTCTCGGCCTCGGGAAGCGCCACCTGAAAGTTCACTGCATCCCCCTTGACATTAGCAAGGATCAGATCACAAACTACATCAAAGGTGCCACACAGGCGCATACCCAATTCAACCGCGGACTCCGGTCCGTGATCATCTTGAACACGTATAAGTACCGTAGGCAGCACTGCCATAGACGGAGTGCCGTAGCACCTCGCATGGACCGCTGCGAAAATCTTACCCCAGGTCTCACAGTCAACAAGTTCAGGGGCTAAATCTTTCGGCAAACTAAGCATTAGAATCCGGTGCTTTTCACCAGGAGTCGTATTAGGAAATACAGCTTCCAGCTGGTCAAATTTCTCAGCAAGCCAGAAAGGAAAATCATCCTTATCCTGGGGCTTCTTGCCCATTACAGCATTGACCATGACGGGACTGAGTTTCAAACCACCCTGTCCGGCCAGAAGCGCCGCACCACCCGGAGTTCAACCCGGAAGATTACGGCCCATGTAATGCACTAAGGCTCTAATCACAGCAATTGCGACTACATGTAGTCTCTGAAGTTCAGCCATGTTACAATTGCTGTGTAGAGGATGAGGAGTAAATCCAGCCAAAACAGGCCCATTTGCGCCTGGAATGGACTAAGGACCTAACCTCAGAGAGATTAACGTATGGGGTAGGACGCCACCAAACCAAACTCGATGCTGCCATACATCAATAGGAACTTCCTGTGCCCTGAACGGAGTATATTCATTCGGTACAGCCTTGGGAGTGTACGTGTGGAACACACCAGAATTCGCATCCACCTCCAGAAATGTCACCCACGAATAAAACAGTTCGTAAGGGTAAGCAGCATCCGCACTCACCACCATGATCACAGCCAAGCCTTCCAAAGGCACATTGTACATCCGCAAATGATCTCGCACCGCAATGCGACTATGCTGCGGAATGTCCACGGCAGCCATGACAGCACAGGAAATACGAAAAACAAAGTAAACATTGTAGTTCAACTGGGTAGTAATTCAAGGAAACCGTTTTAGTAAGAATCAAGCTTGAAAAGACGTATTTCAAAAATAGGTAGGTTTGTTTCGACACCGCCGTTTTCCGGAAACAACAGTGAAGGGGTTAAGGATTGAATTATATACTACTCGAGTGTCATGATATAAGGCCAACAACGTATGGGCGCCATGTAGCGGGAATTCCATTCTCCTACAGAACTGTGCATAGAGATTTAGAACCTCAGTGAATTAGGATGATCCAAAACTCACCTCAGTACCGAAAATCCCCTTACCGAGCTAGCTGCAGTGTCTCATTGGTCATAACAAACTCCCAATGCTTAGACAAACCAGAACATGAACTTAGATTACCTCAGGTATCGTGGAACACATGAACACTCTTTCTCTATATAATAATTTCAAACCAGAACATGGAGTAAATGAGGACACGTGCATATTTGAAATATTTATTTACTAATGCAGGGTTCTCAAACGCAATATCTTATATAATACAAGCAAACATATTATAAGCAACAAAGTTATCAGCATAGTTACTAGTCCATAAAAGGCGAGTGGTGACAGCATACTAACATGCTGTAATGAATAGGAATTAACAACACCTAATTCTCACCCTCCCTATTTAGCATAGTATATTTATATCTATGAAGGTCTCATTTGGGTTTTAGCAGGACGGGCCCATACCTCAAAATCTCAGTGGCAGAGGATCACATCATCTTCCACCAGCTCTCTGCATGTGAAGCACCATCAAGTGTGTTTTACATGTGTTTTCGGCAAATCAATATAAAACCCGCTTTGAGACAGATTCTGGCAGCATCTGCATTTGTGTTATGTCTAGAAAGGTGCGAAGATCAGACTTCACAACAACACTGTGTCAAGTTATCCGTGGAAGCTTCAGCACTCACTGCGCAGACAGTGTACCGAGCAAAGTTGATATCAGAGCAATAACATATTATTTCCCAAGTAAATCACAACGCTCTTCTAGGTTGAAAGCTAAAATAACAATTATGTGTTGTGTGCAAAAATGAAGCAAAAGGAAAAATGGCGTTTAAACATTTAATAAGCTCATGCTAACTTAACACAGTATATAGAAAAGAAGTAGTTATATGACAATGGGTTACGGTCTGTAGGCGACTTGTTTAGGGACTCCCAGTTGCATACTGTGGAGGATTTAACTTCCAACAGGTATTTGACATACATGGATAGGTTTGTCCTGCACAGGGTGCATAGCTTCTTAAACGAGGCACTCCCAGCTGTGGCAACGGAGCTGGCAGACTTCATACAGCTTACCTTGATTATTACAGCATCGGGCGGGGCGTGTTTGGTGTTATGTCTTCACCTTACAGCACTAGTGCTCCGACCTGCTGTTGGGGGCAAGGTATGGCAGGCCTGGGAACAGGATTTAGGATTCCCTCTGACAGATCAAGTATAGTCATACTGCTCTGAACAAACAAGATTTTAAGTACCTGCACTGGGCGTTCATTACACTGCGACTTCTGGCCAAGATGGATTCCAGCATACCACACCCCTGTACCAGATGTGCTGCTGACCAGGTGGGGTTCTCGCACATATCGTGGCGCTGCAGCCCCAAATTGACATATTGGGTGGAGGTGTTTTGACTACTGCCCCTGATGGTGGAAGACACCATATAGACTGCACCATTGATGGCATTGTGGGCCATGTTGAACCTCTGAAAAAAGGAGTGCATCAATTTGCTATCATCTCCCTGCTGGTGGCCAAGCGACAGGTCTCATTGCATTGGAGTAGTACCTGTGTCCCGACTGTTAAAGCCTGGCCACGTGATCTGATGCACTGCAAACATCACAAGCGATTCATATGCCACACTCCAACCCCTGCCCGCTGCGTGCCCGAAACACATCTGTCAACCATTGAGGACTTACTTACAGGCATATCCATTTGAGATTGATTCAGATCATCATGAAAGAAAAGGCCTGCTGGGAGCACCCTTGGGGGCGGTGCCATATAATTCTTGCTATCCCCTGGCATGGTTGACATACATACCCACCAAACAGAGGGGATACTTCCTGTGCATTTAAAATACAATGTGGTCTTCAACTTGCGAAGTGGCTGTTGGAGATAGGGTGGCTATAACGTGGGTTATACTATTTTGAATTATACTAAAGGTGAGTTAAAAAAGAGATTACTGAAATCTAGAGAATCTGTAAGAGAGGTGGAAGCAAGGAAAAAATCACTTGTTAGTTCTTGCAGAGAAAGCCCGATTTTAGCAGGCATACAGCCATATCTAACAGCAATAAGAAATCTGCAACATAGATTTTTTCTAACTAGGTTAAGGTTGAGCACATTGCACTTTCAGGTTGCCTTCCCCAAGATGGGCAAGTGGAGTGCTAACTTACCGAAATGCCTGTGTGATGGCAAAACGCTTCAGTCCACCCTGCACTTTCTACTCTTTTGCAAATTTTATAGGATATCAGAAATGCAATTTAACGGCCTTTGTTCATGGTCAATAGATTGTTTATGTATAAATTTGCTTATTATTATACATGTAATTTGGAAAATGTTACACTATGTAATACCGTTACCCTCTTTGTACAATTGGCTATAAAGAGAAGAAAGGCCCTTTCATATCTGGAATTGTTGAGTTATGAAAATTAATAGCTACTCATCTTGATGAAATTGTTTACATTTTCAGATTATTTTTATCCTTGGATAGCTTTGTGATGCCAAGTAATATTAATTCTCTTGTCTGGTCTGAATTTATATCTAAATGTTTTGTATATGGAATGCTCTATTTTTTATACGTTATAGACAAAATGATTTTTATGAAATGTTTATTCTGATTAATTCTTTTTAGGTAGTATGCTTTTATGGAAATATTGTGTATATTCCAAATAAATTTGATTTGATTTGAACATGGGATAAGCCTCTGTGCTGATCTTCCTGTAATGATTGATGCTCACAGTCATAGTGTATACTGTGGCAAATGATTGCGATAGCTGTGCTTGAAATTGGAAAATGAACTCTGTATTGAGTTGATGGTGCATTTATGTTTCTTTCTGTTATTATTGTCTGAGATGTTCAGAGTATATCTTGATGTATACTGTCATTATAGATGTGTCCAAATATGAAAATCCCAATAAAAGAAAGTGGCACAACTAAACACATTACCGCTGCATGCAGTGCTGCGGGCTACAAACAAATCGAAAGGGACGAGCAGCGCAATAAAATGCAGAGTACAGAACAGATGCAAACGGTCAAGTGCCTGTAAGAAGCAATGGGCCAGCCATGCGGGAATAGGCCTCGCATACACAAAGTGGTTTACAATATAAACATAAAGTGACCGTGCAGAAGACAGATCATGTGAAACTTCCCTTTCTCTGTGTCAAGGATGTGTTCCATTCGTGTCGTGGAGGGTGTTCCCATGCAACACTCATGGATTTTGACGCTGTCCCAGATTTTCAAAATCGCATAAACCTGAGGCAGAGACAAAACCATCCACCTTCCCAGAGGAGGCATGGCGAGGGTTAATGCTTTCATTCCTCCTAATGTTTCCCTCAGTCCATGTGTGCTGAGTTCTGCAGCACTCATAGAAAGAGGAAATGCCTCCAGGGATTGCACCTTCCTGCACAAAAACAATCCTGCCTACAATGCAGAAACCCTTGAGCTATATTTCAAGGATGTCTGCATTGATGGTGGACACCATATTGTGCGCAGGTGCTGGCAGAAAGGATGGGAGTGTGCTGTACATCATAAACACAGTGCATTTGTGCCCTTTCCTTTTGATGCAGGGCTGCACAGCAAAGTGACCTGCCTCGCTCGCCTCAGTCAAAAGCTCATGAATGAGGCCCATTGAAGGCCAAGCAGAATGATACCCACTGAGGGGCAAATTTACAAGCACTGAGGCATCTCTGCATATTAGCAGGGATGTGTCGGTTCAAGTGCATCATGTAAAACAACCCTTGTGCCCCCATGTATGAGTCGCATTTACAATGGGGCGCACCATGGCTCAAGGAATGACAGATGTATCACGCATCTGTTGGCGTACCGGTAACGCATTGCTTCAATTGAGTCGCAAGCACAACTCAACTTCGGAAATGCTCAGGAATGCCTAGTTCTAATGTTCTGCGTCGAACTCTAAGCCTGCTTCAAGCAGACGCAAGGTTTTGACGGAGTGGCGTTGTATAAGGGACTCAGTGAAATCTTGTTGATTTCACTGCCTCACTTTTGCGAGGATTTCTTGCGTGGGAACGCCCACCCTGCAAACATTATACCTGATGCAGGTATAATGTGATGCAGGGCTTCACAACATGACGCATCTCCCTAGATACGTCACGTTGTAAATGTGTTGCAACGTGGTGCATTGTTTACACCACCACTGCATCACAAAAGTGATGCAACAGCAGCATAATAGTGTCGCAGGGGGCTTATAAATCTGCCCCTGAGTGCTTAACCTCACATCTACTCTCAAGAGAAATATGTTAACAAATCTGTGACCACAATTCAGAGATGGCCATACGTGTCATAAACATCTATCTCCAATCTCCCACTATCTTACATCTTGAGCATGTTCTGTTAGGAGTGAAGAACATTTTGTAAGCCTTTCTGGGGTGTGATAGAGCATCCATGCATTAAAAAACATCATTCTATAAAAGGTTACCACCTCCCAGCAATGTAAATCCATACTCAAAGTACTTTGGCCAAGTATAGTCATTAATCCCCGTCCTTTTCCCTGAATATTTGAGGTAACAAAAGAACTGTCAGGCCAAAATATCCTGTACCAAAAACTCAGTGAATAATTCACGTTATCAGGCACGAACTGTTTCCCGACCAACTCAGCTGAACTGTAAATCTTATCTGGAGAGAGACTTTTAGGAACAGAGATCATCTGTGCTGGGAAGTGGATTATTATAGTAGTGGTAAATGTGCATCGATCAATAAAACAAGGCCACTAACACGTCACAGTCTAGGGCTCAGTACAAGCCACAATAAATTATTCCCATGCTCAACTCTTGGTGGCTTGGCTGCAAGCAGGCAGGTTTAACTTAGGAGATAAGTATGTAAAGCAATTAAAAACACCAATTCCGGTAAATAATTAGGACACAACACACAATAAAAATCCAACACTGATTTAAAAAGAATAGAAAAATATTAGTATCTTTAAAATGACACCAAAACAAAAATAATCCATTGTAGGTAACCTGAGATAATAATTTGTAAATATTTAGTACTATATGGCACTTAGAAACCTATAGCTCCACATTGGGACATATGGTTGTGCTTAACCAGTAAAAAGTCCAAGTATAAGTCCAACCGTAATGGAGTTCTACTCAGATACCCCTCGCAGTAGTCCTAGGGTGAGATTTTACCTTCTGTCTTAAAAACGTTTGAGGAACATTTTCTACCTGGGTCCCTGGATGCTCTTCACCAGTCCAAGTTCAGTGAGGGTTCGCCAGCTTGCTTTCCAGGGAATTTCCGGCCAAAATATGGAAGTCGGAGCTCTGGAGTTTTCAGCGGGATGGACAAGCAGGGCAGGCAGGCTAGGTGTTGAAGGTCACCTGAATGGCTCTCGCAGTAGAGTCGGTCCTCTTTTGGAGCTTTTTTCTAAAGTTGCGCCAAAAATGTCCAAGCTTCTAGAACTTCTTTATAAAGTTCCTATTGAGGGTCCAAAGTGTCCAAAACACAATCCAAGGGTCTGGAATCTCCAAGATGGTCCATAAATTGTTGGGACCACAATTCCCACAATACACCTGGACAAAACTCTTACAAATCCACTGGATGCACTCCAGACAGAGGATTCTTGGTGGTGATGGTCCAGGTGAGCTCTGTCAACCTGTAACTTGCCGGGAGTCCACTTTTCATTCCTCTCGAAGCAAGGTACATCCAAAGGGCTGTAGTTCCAGATAATGCAGCAGGCGCAGTCAGTCAGTCAGAACTCAGGGCCTGATGGTGCAAATCAATTTTACTGCTTGGCAAGATTTTTTTCTTTCTATAGTTTCCAGCAGCAGAATTGAGAGGTTCTGCACCTCTCACATATTTATTCAGTGTTCTTTGGGGTCAAGTAGGAGAGCACTACTGTCTATTGGGGTACAGGGAAACACCCCAGAGCATGACTACTTACTCCAAAGTGTGGCATAATCATCTCCCAGAAACCACAATTCCCCCAAAATTCAGGATGGCTGAAATCGCAGCAGAGGAGCAAGAACAGATTAAACCAACCTCCAGTATGACTAATTTCTATAGCTCTCCTCCCCTAACATCTGGAAATTCCTGAATTAAGAGAGCCATCTGGCTTGGTCAGAGGGCTGGTGGGTAGATGGGCCTGGCCTTACCTGTCTGTCCTATCCCACTTTAAAGCTTCATGGTTTATAATCCCCCCCTGCTCTGACATTCCCGTGTAGCAGAGCTCTATCTACCAGATTGCCTCACCTAGGGTGGCCCACTTATTACTTCATCAAAGCATCCTGGCTAATCCTGCCAACTCTGACCATTCAGGGGAGACCACAGACAAGTCTTCTAACTTCTTTTCTGCATACTATAGGATCACTCCAACAATAGCATATTGTTAGATTTATCAATACCATTCTCCTGAGTCCTTGAACCAGTTCTTTTATTCCTAGTGATAGTTCTGCATTCATAAACTGCTGCCATGTTATCTTATGGGGCTGGGTGCCTGCAATGGGGGAGACTGCAATGTGGGACATCTCCATCATTAGGGCATATACAACATGTTTTAGAAGGCCCTGCTGATAGATACATGGCCCCTCACCTCTAGGGCACCTAGGGGAGACTTTAGTGGTGCTAAACATGACCCCATATGTGAGAAGTTGGCCTGGTATATTATGTTCACTAGTTCTAGTGATCACCGTGTACCATGCCAAGCAACCCTTATGATGATTGGTTGTAAGTCAACCTTATAGACCAGTTATCCTAGTGGTAACGTGGACAAAGCAGTCTTAGGCTAAACTCTGAAAGGCATGTGAAGCAAACTGTATTACCATACACAATCCCCTTGAATACCAAATGAAAGGACACCACACAGATATATATTGAAATTATATATATATATTTATTTACTACAAGTATCCCCTATACTCTTTATGAGCACAGAAGCAAATGCGATAAAACAAAACACAGTTTAAATATACAAAAGTTGCACAATATGGATAAGCCCTACGGGCCACCTAAACCACATACTAAAATAGTGGTATAAGAACCATCAATCGGAAAGGAAGTAGGCCTAGGGCCTGGGGAATTGCTGGAGCTGTTTGGGACTAACAGTGAAGAAGTCGGGAAAGGCCCGCGGGACTCGGGTGCAGCGCTTAAAGCACTCGCATACACCAATGCAATGTCAATGGTGCGTAAAAGTTATACAGTTACTGTTTAAGGAACCTTCCGATTGACCTAGAAGGACAAAACTTTAGACCTAGACACTAGAGGTGTGTACCAGTGTAGGAACACCGGCGTTGCTGAGTTACCTCACCCACAGGAAGCGGTTGCACAGGTGCGAAGTAGTGTCAGGTTTCATCACGCAGGTCGATGGTGCCTGAAGGTGAAGATGTTGCAGGCGGGTCGTCGAGGAGGGTTCCGGTGGATCCAAGGGTGGATCTGAAAAGGTGAAGACCTGAAAGCAGAGGGGACAATGTTCAAAGTCACTAGTCAGTGACTACCGTGGAACCAGGATGGAACCAGGCGATGTTGGGTGCAAACAGGCGAAGAGGTGTAGCTTGTCTCTGCAGTCACGTGGACACAAAGAGGTTGAGGACCTCCACGAGTTGGTCACCAGCTGTCCCACAAAAGGTCTAGTTGATGGCGGTGTCGGCAACTTGATTGGAGCGAACAGGCCTTAGCTAATGCAAGCCACGCAGGAAGGGAAGAAAGCATATCACTCGGACCAGCAAGGTCAGAGCGGGTGTTCCTTTTCAGGGTAGCGAGGGCCAGTCTGGAGCAACCAGACCAGTGGTGTTATTTGTAGGTTTCGGCGCCAAGATGGCCGCTAGCCACAGGGCAAGTGGCTGGGATGGCGCGTCGAGTGGCAAAGTGCAAAAGGGCCCCACGCAGATCGTGGAGATGCTTGGGGGCTGATCTTCAGTGCAGATGCTGCTCGGTAGTGGGGCTTCTCAAACCCCAAAGCACAGCATTGAGGGTGCCACGGGTGCTGCGCAGTCAGCTTCTCGGGGGTCTTTTGAGATGGCCAGCCCCACGTCTCTCGGTGCCTCCACGGGTCTCTTCTTTTCAGGGACTGTGGATCGAGCTCTGAGATGTCTGGGTCTTGTCAGGCTCTGGGCTCAGGCTCCGGCAGGAGGCAGTGGTAAAGCAGACATCGAGTTGCTAGATGGTGCCTGTATTCACAGGGTGGTCACTCCTTGGCCACAAGGGAGATGCTCTTCAGTCTTCTGTGCAGCAGAATGTCGAATTCCAGTTTTCTTCTTAGTTTCAAGTTGAGTTCAGGATGATCTAAAGTCTTGGGACACAGCTCCTACTCTTATTCCAAATCTGGGGGCCGGATCACCTGCTAGGTCCCTCCTCTGGGTGGGACCAGGAAGGGGGGTGGATACACTCCCTTTCCTTTGTCCAGCTCCGCACCAAGACTGGGGCTGGAAAGCCCCAGCACCGGTTTGGACTGGCTTATGCACAGGGACACCTTGTGTGCCCCAGGCATGTCTCTTTCTATTCAGCCCTGTCCTACTCAATACACAAAATCCTGTCTGGGGTGGTGTTAGCACCTCCCAAGGCAGGAAACCCTTTGTCCAAGCCTCCCTCGCTGGAAGGACTCCCAGCAGCAGAAGGTCAGACTTGTGTCTGTGGTGGCAGCATCCATTTTGTGATGCTGAGGCTCTAGTTTAACTTTAACCGGGTTTCAGGTTATGTACATGTCATGTCCCTCTAGAAGGGGGAAATGCTACCCCCATCACCAGAACTGGCGAGGGGGTAGTATCCCAATTCGTATGACACCTTACTTGACATCTTTTGATGAAGCCAAACCAAAGTTGGCAAGTAACCACGAGGATTATAATGCACTTAAGAGTATATGGTATGGCAATATCCCGGAACAGCTAAGGGAGTTGTTCCCAACAGCTGCAGATGGGCTCAGCTCGTGCCAGAGCACCATCTCACATGAAACCAAGCACTCTGCCTCCAGGATTGTCGAGGCCTTCCATAGGAGTGGCTTATAGGTTAACATGTATCCAGTTAGGTTAGATATAGGTATACTATATCTAAGTAAGAGGAGATTACACCAACTTACCCCAGCTGAGTGATCAGCCAGTTGTGTCAAATATGGAGGCCAGGCCAGGGGTGGCATAATACATGCTGCAGCCCCAGGTAGGCCTTGGACACACCTGTGCCCTGGGTACCTGGGGTACACTGTTACAGGGGCCTATAAGGTGAACCAGTTCCAATTCGTAATGCACCTAGAGTGCATTGGCATTACTTTAGAGAGAGAACAGCAGGCTGTGGGTCTGATTAGCATGCCCACAGCCACATTAAGTCATAAACCAGTGAAGCAAAAAGCAAAAATTTGGGGGTGACCATAGGATAGCAGACCCTACTCTCCTGCACAACCACCCCCCACAAACGCAGGGACATTAGACTAACCTTGACCAGTTGTGTCTTCATGTTCTAAGTGGAAGTACCTGGAGAGACCATCTGCATTACCATGGTCAGTCCCTGGGTGGTGCTCCACCGTAAAGTCCATCCCCTGTAGGGAAATGGACCACCTGAGCAGTTTGGGGTTTTCACCCTTCATCTGATTAAGCCATAAGAGGGGCTTATGGTCGGTCTGAATCTTGAAGTGAGTGCCTAACAAGTATGGTCTCAACTTCTTCATGGCCCACACCACAGCAAAGGCCTCCCTCTCAATGGCTGACCAACGTTTCTCTCTGGGGGTCAGCCTTCTGCTAAAAAAAGCAATGGGCTGGTCTTGACCATCTACATTAAGTTGTGAAAGCACAGCTCCCACTCCCAACTCAGAAGCATCTGTTTAGACAATGAACTCTCTTGAGTAGTCAGGACTCTTCAGGATAGGTGCAGAGCTCATGGCCTTCTTCAGGTCATCAAATGCCTTTTGACAGTTTACTGTCCACTGAACCTTTTTGGGCATCTTCTTGGATGTCAGATCATTAAGAGGAGTCACAATGGACCCATAGTTCTTAACAAACTTCCTGTAGTACCCAGTCAGGCCCAAGAAAGCTCTGACCTGAGTCTGGGTAGTTGGAGGGGCCCAGTCCTTTATGGTATGGATCTTACTCTCCAGTGGTTGAACTTGGCCTCCACCTACAAGGTGGCCCAAGTACACAACCTATCTGGCACTTTGTGGCCTTGATAGTGAGGCATGCCTTCTGCAGAGCCTCTAGCACTTCCTTCAGGTGGACAAGGTAATCCTCCCAGGTGGAGCTGAAGACAGCAATTTCATCCAGATATGCTGCGCAAAAGTCATCCAACCCAGTAAGGACTTGATTCACCAACCTTTGGAAGGTGGGAGGTGCATTTTTCAAACCAAAGGGCATCACCACAAATTGGTAATGACCTCCTTGGCTAAAAAATGCAGTTTTGGCTTTGAATTCCTCAGCTAACCTGATTTGCCAATAGCCAGCTGTCAGATCAAATGTGCTCAAATATTTGGCAGAAGCCAACTTGTCAATGAGCTCATCTGCCCTTGGACTAGGGTGTGCATCTGTCCTGGTGACAGCATTGAGTCCTCTGTAATCCACACAGAACCTCATCTCTCTCTTGCCATCTTTGGTGTGAGGTTTGGGGACCAGAACCACTGGGCTAGCCCAGGGGCTCTCTGAAGGCTCAATAACACCTAATGCATTACAAAAGGGGGTGGTGATGGACGGAGCATCTGAATCAATCAAACACTCACACCCAGTCAAAAGATCTGGGTTTAAACCATCACAGTTCTTTAGCCCACTCTGCCACCCCAGTTCAGACATGGCTATATGCAAATCAGTCTGACCCTGTGCCTCATAGGAACAGTCCAGCCCAAACTGCCAAGCCATGTCTTCCCTGGACCGGAAACAAGCTTCTGAGGACCGGTCTCTGGCATTCCAGCCATCTTCAGCCCGGCTCGCTTGAATCCAGTGGCAAAGTGAGCAAGGGACTCACGTCTGAGAATACCCTGCCACACTTATGGCGGCCAAAAGTGGTACAAAAGGGGGTGGTGATGGACTGCCTCGCATTTCTAACCACATTTATAATGCTCTGGTTGGTTTAAAGACACTGTTGTGACGGAGACGAATTTCATCGAGAGTCAGTATACCCGCCTGGAGGGTATGTTTATCGTTTTCTTTTCTGTAGTTTTTTATCATTTTTGGTAACAGTCTACGTATGCACACGTTGGAAGCACAATACCAATCTTAATGGCATGTATAGGGTCTCACCACGAAATAGTAGCATAGGAACACCAATTGGTGTACTGGTTAGCCTGGACACTTTTAAGTATAATTGCATGATCACACTTGAGATATGTTCGCTTATCACGTGGAGTATGAGTTTAAAAAAAATGTGGAGATGCAAATGAAAGAGATGTATATATAGTATGGTCTGATCTCATGAAAAATTTTTTTTTTGATAGAGCGTGTCCCCTGACGAAGATGCTGAGGCATCGAAATGCATTGGGAGTCGTCGCAATATACAATATATATGTGTTACATCTATATTAGTTGGGTGTGCGACAAGAGAAAATGAACAGTATTTGCAATGAATTCAAATTGTGAATATGCATGCAGATATGCTAAAATGAAACACTTTTGAAAAATCATCAGTAAATGATTTATGAATTGGTACAAAGGCTTTTTTGTTATCTTACTCATGTTATTCCATTTATGTGCTTGTGATAAATACTGGTGGTGAAGGTACAATTGACATAGTGTTTACATTACCTTTTAAATGTTGAACAGAGTTGAAATACACATGAATATAAAAAGAAAGAACTGAAGTAAACAATTGCACTTGGGTAAGGTCGAACAGTGCATCCCTGCACAAGACACAGTTGTGTCCGGGTGTTCAGTTATGATACTCAGTCTAGACAGCCTATGGTCATGCCAAGCTTTCTGTAATTCCTGGCTAGCCTCAAGGTTTTTGGATGCCTTCTCCATATACTCAGCCATCCTGGAGCGGAGACCAAGTATATAGTCCACTATGTCTTGTTTAGGCTTTTTGAGAGGTAACTCCCATCCTTCCTTCACTAGACATAGGGGTCCTCTTACAGGGTGCCCAAACAACAATTCAGAGGGGCTGAAGCCAACCCCCTTTTGTGGGACCTCTCTGTAAGCAAACAGAAGGCAGGGTAGAAGGATGTCCCATCTTCGCCTGAGCTTTTCTGGCAATCCTTTGATCATACCATTTAGGGTCTTGTTGAACCTTTCAACAAGCCCATTGCATTCTGGATGATAATGAGTGGTGAACTTGTAGTTGACACCACATTCCTTCCACATAGCTGTTAAGTATCCTGACATGAATTTGGCACCTCTATCAGATACTACCTCCTTAGCAAACCCCACTCTGGAGAAAACTCCAAGTAGGGCCCTGGCCACAACAGGAGCTGTTGTGGTCCTAAGGGGAATTGCCTCTGGGTACCTGGTGGCATGGTCCACCACCACCAGTATGAATCTGTGCCCAGATACTGTAGGGGGATCCATTCGACCTACAATATCAATCCCCACTCTTTCAAAGTGAACCCCCGCCACAGGTAGCACTATCAGGGGGGCCGTTGTTGTGCCACCTGCTTTACCACTGGCTTGGCAGGTTACACAGGAGCGACAAAACTCCTTGGTGTCTTCAGACATCTGAGGCCAGTGAAAGTGAGGGACAAGCCTGTCCCAAGTCTTATTCTGGCCTAGGTGTCCTGCTAAAGGAATATCATGGGCTTAGGTTAGAAGGAAGCCCCTAAATTGCAGAGGTATAACAACCCCCTGGTTGTACCAGGCTTGGGGTCTCTACCCTCTGAATAAAGGAGCCCATCATCCCAATATACTTTATGGGTACCTTGAGCATTCCCAGCAGCCTCAGCAGTAGCCTGCTGTCTGAGGGGTTCAAGAGAAGGACAGGTCTCCTGAGCCTGCCCCAAGGCTGCCCTAGAAGGTCCCCCCTGTCCCCAGAAGCTCAACCTGATCAGGTTCAAGTTCTTCTGGGACAGTTCCTTCAGGGGTCTCAAGATCATCTTCCTGTGAAGGCTGATCCTCACTTGTAGGCAGTTGGGAAGGCACAGCTTTTACCCTCCTGTTCTTCTTCTTGGAAGGTGCTTGGTCCATTGTTCCAGGATCCAAGACCTGAGGTTCAGAGAGGCACTTTTTGGCCTGTGACCTGGTCACAGCAAGGACATGTGGTTATATCCCTAACATCTCTGCATGAGTCCTATACTCAACTTCTGACCATAGAGAGCTCTCCAGGTCATTGCCCAACAAATATTCAACTGGGAGATCTGCACTAACCACAACTCTTTTTAGGCCAGTTACCCCTCCCCAGGAGAAATTAACAATTGCCACACTATGTGTAGTAGTGACATTGCTGGAATTGGTCACCATGTAACTGTCACCTGGTATGTATTGTCCAGGGTCCACAAAGCTAGGTGTCACCATAGTGACACTGGCACATGTGTCCCTGTATGATTGAGCCACTTTTTCATTAATCAAAGGTGTCTGTCTGTACTTGCCCAGATTACTGGGACTTATAGTAGGGGGCAAATCTATGTCCCCATCACAAATCAGAACAGCCTGTGCAGGGGTTCTGACTAGCCCAGAATCTCCATCAGTTCCCAAGGTGATACCCACTACCCACTTAGTTTGTGGACCAACACTGCTGACTGTACTAGTGGGTGCAGGTGCCTTAGGGGCTGCAGTGTTGGGGGCTCCACCCTTTTTACACTCACTTGTCCAGTGAGAGGTGTTTTTACAGGTACTACACCAGGGTTTTCTTTGACCTTCTTTCTTCTTCTTCTTGGAAGTTTGGGACCCACCCTCTGTACTAGTTTGGGGCCCTGTTGAAGACTTCTGGTCTTTAGCTTTCTGCTCCCCACCCTTCTGGTCTGTTTTCTTTTGGTCTCCACCCTGGTTCTGGTTCTTTTGCTTAACTCTGGTTCTAAGCCATTTGTCTGCCCTCTTTCCCACTTCTTGGGGAGAGGTCAGATCTGAGTCAACCAAATGTTGATGCAACTGCTGGTTCTGACAATTATTTAAAATGTGTTCTCTCATAAGCAAATTGTATTATTATTATTATTATTATGTTTCTTCTATAGCGCCAGAATTGACCCCCGAAGGAGTATCTCCGCGCTTGCCTTGGGAACCCGTCCTGGCTTTTCCCTGTGAGATAGCCCCTACAGGGCATCCCCAAGGTAAAAGCCAGGCATCCCGCCGTGGGGGGGCCGTTGTGGAGATTAAGCAAGCTTAATGCCCAGAGTTGCAGAGTGTGAACCCATGATTAGGTCAGGCACCGAAGCGAGAATTATCGAGTCCATGGACATTTGAGTTCAAGACCCTGCTGCGTCCGGAATTGAACCCTGGTCCCGGGTCTGACCTCTGCTTCAGGGTCTGCCTGCTCTAACCGGTGAGCCACACTTCTTCATAGTCTGTAACACAATCCTTCATAGTCTGTAACCTTACTTCCCAGCAACCATCCCTCCAGAGCCTTAGTGGCACATTCAACAAATTCAGACCAGTCCTGAGTCTGTGTCTTCTGGGTCTCTCTTAACATTAACCTGTACTGTTCAGTGGTTAAGCCTAAACCATCAATCAGAGCACTCTTCAGGACCAGGTAGTTTCTAGAATCCCCATCACTAACTGTGAGGAGTCTGTCTCGGCCTCTACCTTCAAAGGAGAGCCACAAGATTGCTGCCCACTGCTCCTGAGGGATCTGCTGTACTCTGCAGGCTCTCTCAAGTGCAGTCATCCATTTGTGGATATCATCCCCAGCTTTGTAGGGGAGCACAATCTTACTCAGGTTTCTATTGTCATAGGACCTGTCTTTATCCTTAGGGATAATGCTGCCACCAGTGGATCCTAATCCACTCCCTCTAGGCTCTAGCAAGTTTCTCTTGGGCCAGGGCAACTTCTAATTCACGCTTCTGGATCCAAAGCTCAGCCTCTCTCATGTTGGCCTCATGTTTCCTTCTCTGAGGGCTAGTCATCCCCCTTCTGGAGTGACCATGAGAACCTCTAGAAGCTTGGGAAGTATTGGATTCACCTGAGTGATTCCTCCTCCTCCTTTGCTCCTGGTTAAGTCCACTTGGGGGTCTGAATGGGTTTTACCTGACTCAGTCCCAAATAGGCTTAAGTTAGCCTGGCTAAGCCCTGTGGCTGGCACCTGACTATTTCTGCCATCATCAGAATCACTGCTCTCCCCTTCTGTCTCCTCTTCTTCCTCCTCCTCCTCAGGCTGAGTATCTCCAGTGACTTGGGCATTCTCATCTATCTGGACTACAGGGACAGGGGTATCAGTATTATCATCTTCAGTGGGAGAGCCTCCTTCACCATTCCCTGTGGGGTCTGGTTTAGAGGTCTTTAGAGCTTCAGACTGGTCTAAAAGCTCTCTGAAGTGGTCTGTGGTAGGGATTGGACCCGTCTTGAGACCTCTTAAGGTACAGAGCTACCTCAGTTCTTTAAAATTTAACATAGCAAATTTGGATGGTGCCTTTGGAGGGTCACTCTCAACTGGGGCAGGTCCAGTGGACCCCTCTGCTACAGACATTGCTCTAGTGTGGGTAGATATATTGCAATCTACCTACACTGGTGTTTACCTACTAAACCTATCTGGTAGTTGTAGTCAGGTGGTGCTACTCCCTATCCTCTACAACAACTAAGTTCAGTAGAACTTAAGTATACTAGTCTTGTTTAAATATGTACCTAGCAGGTACCTACCTGTATGATCTTTCAAATTATATTTTTCTAAGATTGTAGTGGTAAAACAACAGCAAGCTCAAATCCCAACCGCTGCTCACCAATGTGAGAAGTTGGCCAGGTATATGATGCTCACTAGTTCTAGTGATCACCTTGTACCATGCCAAGCAACCCCTATGATGATTGGTGTTAAGTCAACCTTATAGACCAGTTATCCTAGTAGCGTGGACAAAGCAGTCTTAGGCTAAACTCTGTAAAGGCATGTGAAGCAAGCTGTTTTACCATACACAATCCCCTTGAATACCAAATGAAAGGACACCACATAGATATATATTGAAATTATATATATATATATTTATTTACTACAAGTATCCCCTATACTCTTTATGAGCACAGAAGCAAATGCGATAAAACAAAACACAGTTGTAATATACAAAAGTTGCACAATATTGATGAGCCCTAGGGGCCACCTAAACCATATACTAAAGTAGTGGTATAAGAACCACCAATCAGAAAGGAAGTAGGCCCAGGGCCTGGGGAATCGCTGGAGCTGTTCGGGACTAACAGTGAAGAAGTCGGGAAAGGCCCGCGGGACTTGGGTGCAGCGCTTAAAGCACACCCATGCACCAATGCAATGTCAATGGTGCGTAAAAGTTATACAGTTACTTTTTAAGGAACCTTCCGATTGACCTAGAAGGACAAAACTTTAGACCTAGACACTAGAGGTGTGTACCAGTGTAGGAACACCGGCGTTGCTGAGTTACCTCACCCACAGGAAGCGGGTGCACAGGTGTGAATTAGTGTCGGGTTTCGTCAAGCAGGTCGATGGTGCCTGAAGATGAAGATGCTGCAGGCGGGTCGTCGAGGAGGGTTCAGTGGATCCAAGGGTGGATCTGAAGAGGTGAAGACCTGAAAGCAGAGGGGACAATGTTCAAAGTCACTAGCCAGTGACTACCGTGGAATCAGGATGGAACCAGGCGATGTTGGGTGCAAACAGGCGAAGAGGTGTAGCTTGTCTCCACAGCCACGTGGACACGAAGAGGTTGAGGACGTCCACGAGTCGGTCACAAGCTGTCCCACAAAGGCTCTAGCTGATGGCGGTGTCGGCAACTTGATTGGAGCAAACAGGCCTTGGATAATGAAACCATGCAGGAAGTGAAGAAAGCTTGTCACTCGGACCAGCAAGGTCAAAGCGGGTGCTCCTTTTCAGGGGAGCGAGGGCCAGTCTGGAGCAACCAGACCAGTGGTGTTGTTTGTAGGTTTCTGCGCCAAGATAGCCGCTAGCCACGTGGCTAGTGGCCGGGATGGCGCGTCAAGTGGCAAAGTGTAAAAGGGCCCCACGCAGATCGTGGAGATGCTGGGGGGCTGATCTTCGGTGCAGATTAAGCATGGGCGAATTTTGCGGATCTTGCGTTTGCGAATTTTGCGGATTTGCGAACTCGCAATCCGCAAAATCCGCGAATTCCCGCGAATTTGCGGATTTTTTTTTTTGTGTTCGCCCGTGTTTCTGCCAGTTCGCGAGGGTTTTTACAATTTCGCAATTTGCGAACTTACCTGTCGGGTCGCAAGTTTTGCGAACTTGTTGTTTCTAAGTGTCCAGCCTGTTTGGGACACTCTTCTTCATCACTGCCACTCTCTGTCACCACTGCCACTCTCTGACTACTCATGCCACCCTCTGGCCCACCCATGCCACCCTCTGTTTCATCACCACACCCTCTGGTTGTCCAGTGTACATTATTTTCGGCAAAGCAAAGCACACCTTCCCTGCCTCAAGTGACCTGAATTAATTTGGGGCTGATTAATGTGTCACAGAATATTTTTTTAGCTGGCACCTGCTTCCTTAGTGCGCCCTGATTAGTGATCTTTTGCACTTGCTAAGTGCTTTCATTGTTGCAAAATTAGTTACAACACCTGCCCTGCCCCAACTGACAATAATGAATTAGGGGCTGATTAATGGATTTTAACTTCCAGCCTGGCTCCTGCTTGTCTCCCTTAGCTGTAATTCAGGACCTTTGTGGCATATGTGTAACTATTCTGAGGTTCAGAGCAGGGTCACATAATAGTTGCAACTGGCAACTGAACTCTGGAGGGGCCCCTCAGGAAGCACTACAGGAAATGGCTACTAATGATGAGCCTGAACTTTTGAACCTGGTAAGTAGTTTCAGTTTTGCTAAGATCGTATTTCTGCAATTTAGCACTTATTCGCGGGGCGCGAAGTTGTACTGGGAAGCCGCGAACTCATGCGAACAGTGCGAGCAGTGCGAGCAAAATCCGCTGCTCGCGGATTTGCGGATTTTGCGGGAGATTCGCGAATCTCGCGGATTGCGAATTTCCCGAAAATCCGCAAAATCCGCGAGCGGAACGGATTTTCCGCCCATACCTAGTGCAGATGCTGCTCGGTGGTGGGGCTTCTCAAACCCCAAAGCACAGCATCAAAGGTGCCTCGGGTGCTGCACAGTCAGCTTCTCGGGGTCTTTCGAGATGGCCGGTCCCACGTCTCTCAGTGCCTCCACGGGTCTCTTCTTTTCAGGGACTGTGGATCGGGCTCTGAAATGTCTGGGAGTCTGGGTCTCGTCGGGCTTTGGGCTCGGGCTCCGGCAGGAGGCGGTGGCAAATCAGACGTTGAGTTGCTGGATGGTGCTTGTATTCACAGGGTGGTCACTCCTTGGCCACAAGGGAGATGCTCTTCAGTCTTCTGTGCAGCAGAATGTCGAAGTCCAGTTTTCTTCTTAGTTTCAAGTCGAGTTCAGGATGATCTGAAGTCTTGGGACACAGCTCCTACTCTTATTCCAAATCTGGGGGCCGGATCACCTGCTAGGTCCCTCCTCTGGGTGGGACCAGGAAGGGGGGTGGTTACACCCCCTTTCCTTTGTCCAGCTCCATGCCAGGACTGGGGCTGGAAAGCCCCAGCACCGGTTTGGACTGGCTTATGCACAGGGACACCTTGTGTGCCCCAGGCATGTCCCTTTCTATTCAGCCCTGTCCTACCCAATACACAAAATCCTGTCTGGGGTGGTGCTCACACCTCCCAAAGCAGGAAACCCTTTGTCCAAGCCTCCCTCACTGGAAGGACTCCCAGCAGCAGGAGGTCAGACTTGCGTCTGTGATGGCAGCATCCATTTTGTGATGCTGAGGCTCAAGTTTAACTTTTAGCGGGGTTAAGGTTATGTACATGTTGTGTACCTCTAGAAGGGTGGAATGCTACCGCCGTCGCCAGAACTGGCAAGGGGGTAGTATCCTAAATCGTATGGCACCTTACTCGACATGTTTTGATAAAGCCAAACCAAAGTTAGCAAGTAACCGAGAGGATTATAATGCTCTTAAGAGTATATGGTATGGCAATATCCGGGAACAGCTAAGGGAGTTGTTCCCGACAGCTGCAGACGGGCTCAGCTCGTGCCAGAGCACCATCTCACATGAAACCAAGCACTCCGCCTCCAGGATTGTCGAGGCCTTCCATAGGAGTGGCTTATAAGTTAACATGTGTCCAGTAAGGTTAGATATAGGTATACTATATCTAAGTAAGAGGTGATTACACCAACTTACCCCAGCTGATTGATCAGCCAGTTTTGTCAAATATGGAGGCCAGGCCAGGGGTGGCATAATACATGCTGCAGCCCCTGGTAGGCCTTGGACACACCTATGCCGTGGGTACCTGGGGTACACTGTTACAGGGGCCTATAAGGTGAACCAGTTCCAATTCATAATGCACCTAGAGTGCATTGGCATTCATTTAGAGAGAGAACAGCAGGCTGTGGGTCTGATTAGCAGGCCCACAGCCACATTAAGTCATAAACCAGTGAAGCAAAAAGCAAAAATTTGGGGTGACCATAGGATAGCAGACCCTATTCTCCTACTCCATATGTCCCCTAACTTGTAGAACACATAGGAGAGACTTTGGGGGCTCTAAATATGATCCTACATGATCCCCTACCCCAGGGACACCTAGAGGAGAGTTTAGGGGCTCTGAAATTGGCCCTATAGGACCCCCTCACTTTGGGGACACCAAGGGGAGACTTTAGGGGTTCTGAATATGCAACAATAATGTTTATCCTCATTCCACAGTGTCCCTAGCACAAAAATCTATTTTTGGAAGCACTTTACTACAATGGTGAAGGTGAAAGACACAATTTCTCTATACCCAGGGCATATAAAACATATTTTACAATGGCCCTGATTCTATTTACATGACCCACCAACCCTAGGGACACATAGGGGAGATTTTAGGAGTCCTAACTATACAAACATAATGTAGATTCTCACTCCACAGTGTCCTAGCACAAAATTCCATTTTGGAAAGCACTTCACTACAATGGGGAAGGTGTAAGACGCAATTTGTCTTTCCCCGGGGCTTATAAAACATATTTTATAATGGCCCTGCTTCTAGTAGATTTTAGGCTTCTGGACTATACAAACATAGTGTAGATCCTCACCCCACAGTGCCCTAGAACAAAATTGATTTTGGGAAGCATTTTAGTACAATGAAGGAATATGAAATGTGCAACTTCTCTGTCCCCAGGACATATACATCCTCTTTTATAAGGGTCCTCCTTATAATAACATGTCCTCCACCCCTAGGGAATCTAGGGGAGACCCTGGGGATACCTAATATGCCAAACTGTTGTAGTGTTTCACTTTTTATGTGCCCCTAACACTAAAGTCACGTTTAGACACAATTTACACTTAAAAGCAGTCCTTCAACACACGGCCGCAAGTGTACTCTAGTATATAGTGTACCCTCCTGTATATGTGTGTTTTCAACAGAGCACTCATCCAGTGTGTGGTTAGGCAGATCCCAGGGACAGTCAGAGGCAGCTACCATCTGTAGCAGTCAGCAAGAAATGTGGGTGCCCAGGGCACAAAGGTTTACTTTGCAACACTCCGTCTAGGAGAGAAGTTAAAAGATACTTTTCCAGAGGTATTTTTAGGGCAAATCTCTACTAACAAATTTACTCTATCCTGTTCCAAAAAGTCTCTAATCTTAAAAATATGAATCTTTTCACACTTCTAAATGGCGGATGGTGAAATACAGGGAGAGAGATTGAATCGCAGGTATTTTAAACTTGGGATAAAATTGTTGCTTTAAAGCAATAATGTTTGACAATGTCTTATACCTCACTTTCTTCTCTATTTTGGTTCATTTATGGCTCTTGACAAACTGGCTATACCACAAGGGCCAAGCATATATATAATCAAAATTTTTCAAACTGAAACCCCTGCATAGCAAAGCGGCATAAATGTACAGCAATAGACACAGAGAAATAGGTCTGGAGGCAGAGGAGTATCATTAAACTAACCCTGGGAGATTTATTACTCTATATGAATGTTGACAAACTGAGGAAATATACATTTTATGGTCAAGAAATGTTCCCTAACGTGTACCCCACCGTCTCCATATACGAGTTTAAAGTGCATGTAACTTCCCTCCTGTGCCAACTATGAAGACGCAAATACATTTGCGTCCAACGTTAACATGTCCTCTTTCAGACCCGCCATGAACGGGTTGAATATTCAGTTCCTAAATATGCTATGCCAACGTATTTTCGTGGTGTACTTTTCTGGCGAAGCAGGCCCCGAATTCTGCCATCGAGCCTTTTTCTGTCTTCTGACTCTGAACGCCTCAGCCTGGGCTGCCTCTGTACCCATGACCTCTGCCTTACTCCCTGCGCGGCCCACGGCGCTTAGCTCAGCCTGCTGCCTGCCAAGACCAAATTCAACCTTCGCATTATCTATTCCGCTCCTCGAAAATGCATTCCTACCTACTAGTTTAAGTAAACATCCCCCCAGCTGCAGAGCAAAAGGGCACGGCCTCACTGTCTCCGTGCAAGTAATTCATAGCCTCTGTTACCATGGTAGGCCAATGCCCCCTCGCATCTCATGTAGACACTTAGACGCTTATACACGCACTCACAGTCAGTATAGAATAGCTTCTGCCCCAGAGACCTTTCTCTTCTAGATAATATGGTTCCCAAAACATCAGATATCAGATATGATAGTGGTACAAGTTGATCTGACATGCCAGACTTCTGTCTCTTTCCGCTAAGTGTAAATGTCAAGTCCCCTGCACCCTCCAGTCACATATCAGTCACACGTCATGCAGCTGCGCGCGCATCCAGGCCTCAGATTTCTGCTGACATTGCAAGATTCTGCTTTTGTTGCCACCCACTTCTGACACTTACATGTGACGTTTCTAGAAACACACCTCTGTACACGCCTAGTTCACGCCTTCTGATTACGTATTGCTAACACGTGTATGACCTTATCTTGTCTCTCTCAGCTGTTACGCCTTCTGTATTGACTTCTATTGTGTATATTAAGTATAAAAGTAATGTAATGCCAATAAATTATGCTCTATCCCTTCCTGCACCCCTGTGGTGGCAGGAATACGATATCCGGTCTGGTACCATTCCTTTTTAAGGAATAAAAACCCCCAAGAACTCTAACACCACGGACCCTGTCTCTTTCTTTCCGATTGAGTTATTTTTGTTTAAGTATTTACCTGCATAGAAATTAAGACGGTAAATCAAATATTTACCACATTATTCTGGCGCCCGAATAGGGACCCCTCCCCCACCTCACGCGCCGGTTGGTGCATTGCAAGCTTTGCCCCCTGCCATCAGTCAAGACGGAACTACGCGTACCCGCAGGATTTCCTGTATCTCCCTCTGGCCCACGGAGGTGACGGAGACTGCGATCAGCACCCAGACGAGGCGGTGAGGAGTGCGGAGGATCCCGACCAGAGCCTAGCCGAAAGAAGCAAGGTCCGAGGTGTCAAGAGGCCCACCAGTTTTCCGAAGTATCCACGTATCGAGTCGAGTCGAGTCCGGTCCAGTCCAGTCGAGTTTTCCGAGGCCTTCTGTTTCCGTGCTTCCCGGTGAGTACCATTGCTGGGACGTATCTAGACGGGTGCATTATTATGTATCCGGTAAAGACGGGTTTGGGTACACAAACGCGGTCTGCACTGTTTTAGACAGTGTATCTGTACTGTTTTAGCAGTATATCAGTTATTCAAGTTCTTGCACTGTCTTCGACAGTGTATCTGTGCTGTTTAGCAGTACATCTGGTTCCGAGGGTAGAGATATATGTTCAAATTGTTTTTTTTTGTTGTGTGATTAATGTCGTGGTATGAGTGATTGTTTAATGTGCATTATTGTGTTTTATGTAACTAATTGTGTTCAGAGTTCAGTAGCGAGGATTGAGTATCCAGTATTAAGTAGACAAGATGCCGTTTTTCAATAAGTTAAAGCAGATAGGAACTAGGAAAGGGATACTAGAGGAAGAAATTCCTATCCCCCCTAGGGACACGCCTGGAAATTACATGTACCACAAGCATGGCATAGATGCCATACTGTATCTAGATTTATGGGCCGATTATACTAAGCACCTAGAAGAAAGACACAGATGGCCCGCTATAGGAACATGGGATGCCGAGTGCATCCTGAAAATAGAAGAAGCATTATGGAGAAAGAAAGCCAGACAATCACAGAAAGATGCCATAGAGTTATGGCGTAAAGAATCACATAAACGAGCCGAAAAAGAACTCCGAAGAGAAGATAGACTTAGAGAAGCGCCGGATAGAGTCCGAGAAAACAAATTAGTTAATGAAGGGATCCGAGTAAAAGCCGAACAAGTAGACCGTGCACGAAACAATCTTGTAAATAGCATGTACTTAGTGGCCGAGGGTTCGCCTGAAGCCAATTCAGAAATACCGAAAAATCTGCCGCCACCATTGATTCCAACTAAAGTAAACCACAGGACTACTAAAGACATATTCCTGGCTTCATATCTAGATGATGTAGCGCCCGCTTACACCAATTCACGCGCCCCGCCTACTGACGGGGACGGTGATGGAGGCGGCAACCCGCCTCCAGACCATATTCCACCATTACCGCAACAGAGTTCCCCCGTTCGACAGCCTGCTCCTCCACCCCCACCACTTCCCCCACCTCAGGTCAAGATACCAAATCCATCGTTGCCTGATCCTACTAGGAGACAAGTTCAAGTACATATACAGACTCCACAGAGGGATAATGCCCAAGCCTCCGCCCCAGGAGGTGCAACCGGGGGTTACCAGACCCCGCCAGCAACACACAGATTACACCTTAGGGACATGCAGAAGCACCCTATGCTCCAATCACCCCGTCTCGACATACTCAAAGAACCGCTCCCAGTTTGCAGATATGACCCAGTACCCAGTAAAGACGACAGAATGTTGATAGCATCACTACATTTGCGACAAGCCACAGATTATCTAGTGTTATTCCCAGATATGCCTGATCACCTAGATAGAATATATCATTTTGTCCAGACTGGGGAAAATCCTGACAGTATTAAGGAGGCCCTGGCACATCAGAAAGTGGACACTCAAGCATATATACTACGTTTTTTCATAAATTGCTTAATAAGAGACCGAGACAGGCCAGAGACAGACCAGGGTGAAATGGAAGCCCTAAACAAGTGGGGTCAAAATATAGCCGAAGGAAAGCATGATAAACAGAATTGCATAGCTAGCATGTACAAGAAAATAAGAAAAACAGTAATAGAAATACACGAAAAAGAAAAAGAAAATGGCTCCTCCCAGGAGGAGGAAGGACCTGAAGAACCAGGAAAAACTACAGACACGATAGCGTATGTAGGTAAAGGAACTTACCTTAGGAAAGGCATTCGCCCAGAAAGCAAGAGAGTTTTTCTCTCTGGCATATCAAAACCGAACTCTCCTGAATATCTGTTTCAAGACACTGATAAAATGCTTCGAGAACGAATGGGGTACCATGTACTCAATTCTATGGATGAACAAGAACTAGCCCGGTCAGCAGTACTATGGGCTGACAATCCTAATATATACAATGATGACACAGTAGCACATACATTTCTGGACCTTTCCCCAGACGAGCAGAAATTAGCAGGTATATACATGATTCAGCACCTCCTCACGTTATACCGAAATCAACATTCAGACCCAGGTCCTTTACCTGATACATTAGAAGCACTACTTATGGATAGATGGAGAGGCCTAAGTACCAAGTTAATTCAAATAATTCTAGAACAACGGCACAGATATAACACTTTCTTAGGCCCACAATATGTTCCCGCCCCGCCCCTAGAAAGAAAAATGTATCATATGGAGCGTCTTCATGGCATTGAAAGGCAGAACCCATTACGAGAAGTACACCCAGTCATGGGTACCGATAATACTTTGAAACGTGTGTATGTATACACACCTCTGACCAAGTTAGAATTATTGGAGATGAAGAAACTAGTACCCTGTCATGATAAAGACCCCGCAGGTTTTCACAGAGAACTTAAGGATATGTTACTCATGGGAGATTACACCTATACTGATATTATGAAATTGTTAAAGGTTCTGTTGCCTACCGGCATCTACGAGAAGCTCAAGGAAAGAGAATGGGAGGTGGGAGAGAAAAAGATTATATGGACTGAAATAGAAGACGAGGAAAGGATTCGTACTCCTGGGCTAGGCCTTTGGGAAAAAGCTAAAGCACTACCAGGTCTGATAGTACAGGTCCTGCCAAGATTATTGACAACTAAAAAGGAAGACTGGGATGCAATCTCAGCCTGTAAACAGAAACATGATGAAGATACTAGTGACTTCTATTCAAGATTCGAGAAATGTTTCATTATAAATAGTGGCCTGAAACCAAGTAGCGAGTCATACCCACACCTTTTTGTAAGTAAATTAGTAGAGAACTCCCTAACGCAAGTTAAGAATAGAGTATATAAAGTCGAAAGCACATGGCAGGCAAATACGCCATCCCAGATGTTACAAATGTTACAATATCATCAGAACAGAATTAGAGAGGAATAGGAACATGAACAAAGACGTATGAAAGACACAAAAATGAAAATACTGGTTGCCCAGACAGCCCCGGCTGACGGTCAGAAAAAGGGTGGGACACAGACAAATAATTCAGCAGCTCCCGTTAAAGGGACATGCAACTATTGCAAGCAGCCAGGTCACTACGTACATGAATGTCCAGTCCTGAAACACAATATAGCAACAGGTAAAACTAAAGAAAGACCGCATCCGCCTATACAAGACCAGGGCCAACAACAGACGTCGCAGAATTCACAACCGATGCATGCTTCATCACATACAGGACAGGCCGCAGCGGCATCACAGCCACAGTCCATTGCCGCGACACAGCAAGTTTCACGGCAGATGTGCCAGTATGCCCAATCAGATTACCCCGATTATCAGCGATACACATGAAACAGCCTAGAGAGGGAGGTTGGCTTGCCTCTTATTGAGATTCCTGTAGATCAAGAGGGTCCTTATGTACATAGTCAAGTATTGGGAAAAGACAGAAAGTTTTTAATTGACACAGGGGCAAGCCGCACAACAATTAGCCATGATGAAGTCCCAGGGGCACCCCTCTCAGGCTCACAGAATGTTTCCCTTGGTTTTTCAGGACAGCCTATTGTAAATGAAGTATCAGAACCTGTCCCCTTAGCGGTAGGTCCATTATCACGTGTTACAGACTTGTTACTCACGAAATCATGCCCAGAAAACTTGTTAGGTATCAAAACACTGAAGGCTCTAGGAGCTGTGATATGCTGCTCTCCGGAAGGAGTTAGACTTTTCCTGCGAGACTTCAAGGGTCACTATGTAGTACGAGAGTTTGATGTTAGATTGAAAAATGTACCAGAACACCTGTGGGCCCAAGGCCCAACCGATGTAGGCTGCATGCACATTACACCATATCGTGTTACACTCAAGCCAGGTGTTGTTTTACCCCGAATCAGACAATACAAGTTACCACCCGATGCTGTAGTGGCTTTACTGGAAATCATTGAAGAGCTCATTGCCCAAGGAGTGGTCGTAGAGACCGACTCCAATATCTGTAATTCCCCTATCATTCCGATTCTTAAACGTACTGATCCCAATGCACCACCAGTATATCGGCTGGTGATTGATTTACGAGAACTGAATAAATGCATTGTTCCACAGTACCCTGTGGTTCCTGACATCTCATCCTTATTGACTGCTATTGATTCAGAAGCGACGTTCTTTACTGTAGTTGATCTCAAGAACGCCTTCTTCAGTTTGCCCATTGATCCAGAGAGACAATATCTCTTCGGATTCAGTTTAAATGGACGAAGTTTCAAATTTTCACGCGCACCTCAAGGATTCACAGAAAGCCCCAGCATCTATAGCCAAGCACTGAAAAGACAACTTGATTGTATCCAAATGCCAGTTAACACAGCCTTACTGCAATACGTCGATGACCTGCTGATCACCCCACGAAGTGAGCCCGAATGTGAGCAAGCATCACTGACGGTTTTACATTTTCTGGCCGACAAGGGACACAAGGTGTCTCCTTCGAAGCTACAATTCTGTGTTCAGCAAGTTGTGTACTTGGGTCACTTGCTGTCCAAAGTGGGGAGACAGCTCACTCCTGATCGCATTCAGTTAATTGTAAATATGCCACAACCCCAGACACAAAAGGAAGTGCGGGCCTTTATAGGCCTCACCTCGTACTGCAGACAATGGATTCCTCAGTATGCATTTCTAGCTAAACCACTCATTCAGTTAACAACACAGGAGGCAGCGACTTCGACTGCCCTCCCTAGGACTCAGGAACATACACAGGCTTTTGAGGAATTAAAGAAAGCTTTATGTCAAGCACCAGTTCTAGCGACACCATGTTACAGCAAACCGTTTACACTTTTTGTTACAGAACGTGATGGTACAGCATTATCTGTCCTCACTCAAGATCAAGCATGGTTCACATAAGCCTTGCGCTTATTTTTCAAGTACATTGGATTCAGTAGCCCAGGCACTCCCTGCGTGCTTAAAGTCAGTTGCCGCAACAGCCCTAGCTATCAGACAGAGCGACTCAATTGTATTAGGACATCCATTGACAGTACAAGTTCCACATTCTGTGGAGGTCCTTCTAAACAGAACCCAGACTCAACACTTAACTATAGCGCGACTGACAGGTTATGAATTTACGCTATTCCAGCCACACATAGAAATCAGACGCTGTAGCATTCTAAACCCCGCAACATTGTTACCTTCAATTATGACAGATCCAGCCCCGCATGATTGTATAGAGATCATTAATGCAGTAACAAAGCCCCGACGAGACTTAACAGATGTTCCACTGACAAATCCAGACCTGACACTTTACGTGGACGGTTCATGTATGAGAACAAGTACAGGAGAGTTAGTGGCCGCGTATGCAGTGACCACTGAAACTGAAGTTAAGGAAACACATCGTATTGACACACTGTCTGCTCAAGCGGCGGAGCTCATCGCTCTGACCCGAGCCTGCATACTAGCCAAGAACAGAAATGTTAACATATACACAGATTCCCGTTATGCTTTCGGAGTCGTACACGACTTCGGAGTGTTATGGCAAGAACGAGGTTTTCTGACCTCTCACGGTGCCAAGATCCAACACGGTTCCCTCATTCAAGCCCTGTTAGACGCAATACATCTGCCTTCAGGCATATCCATCATGAAGTGTAAAGCACACACTAAAGTTACAGATTCTGTTTCCCAGGGTAATGACCTGGCAGACCAAACAGCAAAACATACAGCATTGACTCACACCCAGACAACTGAAGTGACAAAGACAATAGTACCGACACAGTGTATGTCAGTTAGGGATCCCACACTAGATGTAATCGATATTCAGACACATGCCACTCCAGATGAAATCAAGAAATGGACTGAACTAGGAGGGATTCAGACAGACCAAGGATGGATGACGAAGGGAAAATCTACATGGTTTCTCCCTGACTCTATGGTTCAAGTCATAATAAATACAGCACATAGTCCAGCACACCTAGGAGAAAAAGCTATGTTAGATAGTTTACAGAATCTCTGGTACAACAAACACTTACGAGCAGCAGCAAAACAGAAAGTGCGTACTTGCATGATCTGTTGTCAGTTCAATCCAGGTAAAAGCGTCCCTGTAGAGCAAGGTGGATTTCATCCTCCCGATCACCCTTTTGAAGTCCTCCAGATGGATTATATCCAGATGGACCGTTGTCGAGGATTTAAGTACGTCCTCGTAGTTGTTTGTGCACTTTCCCGTTGGACCGAAGCATATCCAGTCCCAGATTACACTGCCCCGACCACTGCCAGGCAGCTGGTCCGAGAATTCTTCCCACGGTACGGCTTGCCTCGTATCGTGTACTCAGATAACGGACAGCCATTCTCATCCGAACTCATGAAACAGGTTTCCCTTCTGCTAGGCTATCAGTGGAGGTTCCATTGTATCCGACATCCCGAGGCCGCTGGCCTTGTAGAAAGGCATAACCAGACATTGAAAACACGCCTTGCCAAGATCTGTAAAGAGAAAGGGGTCGACTGGATAGTCGCCCTGCCAGTTGCACTGTTCTACATGAGAATGGTCCCCCATTCGAGATCAGGGCTATCCCCGTATGAAGTGGTTTTTGGCAGACCACCGAATATGTGGGGGACGCCCATGCCTAAGAAAATCAACGATGTTGATTGTAATATGCTGACAGATTACCTTGCCTCCTTGATGTCTGCACTCCAATCATGTCGTTCACAGGTTGCCGCAGCTTTTCCCGATAACACTGATGTAAAGCCACATGATGTCCGTCCTGGCGATGCTGTATTGATTCGCAACTTCGACAGGAAAAGTCCGCTGGAGCCCCGCTGGAAAGAGCCGAAGATCGTCCTTCTTACCACGAGGACCGCGATCAAGGTGGAAGGCCGAAAGGGGTGGATCCACACGAGTCATATTAAAAAATGCAACGAACTGCTGCCAGAAACTGACTCGTCCACCCCCTCAAAGGACTGCCTCGAATCTAGTGACTGTAAAATTCCTAAGCGAGAGAAAACTCCCCAAGAGGAGTATCGAACAAAACTTCGATCTAGCAAGTCAGAGAGTGTAATTGTTTAAGTCCTCCCCTAGGTGAATCGGTTAAATAGTTTCTGACATGTATCCCCTAGATCGAGATAGAGAGAGAGAGAGACAACTCAAGAAACGTACATACTGTAAATCACTCCGCAGTCACTGTATAGTGACATTATTGGTTATGTTTTTTCTAAGTCTTTTGATTATTGTTACTAGTACACTACTGTCAATATATTTCCCTATCTTTAAGCGTGAACAATCTGCTTACAATGTAACTGCCGAACATTCTTTTAGTGAATTACCGCCTCACGAACTCTCCTACAGGCTTGCGCTGCGCAACAACACATTCATTAGTATGTTACATCACTCCCATCTGACCAACAATGCTACAAACTGTTGGATATGTGGCCGACTCCCTCCCTATCAGAAATATAAGGGAGTTCTGCCTCTTTTCCCGTACCCGTTCACTCACAATGGCTCCTGTGGTGCATGGTTTAGATTAATTAATTCTTTAGACTCTGATATTGCTGTTTTCGAGGGGAATTGGATTTGGGGAAACCTGAACCTAGTTCTGCTCAATGTCTGCTACCCTGACAAGAAGGGACTTCCCATTAGGACAGGAACTGATCTAGAAAATGAAGTATATGGATTAGGTAATTATACAATTAACCTCATGATTCTTACTGTTGAATCCGAAGCGGCACCAGTTCTCCCTGCTATGTCTGTATTCCCAGTCGCAGGTGTCTTATGTGTCAGAAAGAAGGGTTCAGTACACTTAGGTCATAGTAAATGTACTACCGTGGTCGAATTCAGTGATCATGGCAAGTCTTCCTTTAGAGCTACTCGTCATTCCTATTTTGTTTGTGGCCATACCGCCTACATACGCTTACCTCCAGATTGGGATGGTACCTGTTATATTGCCTTCCTTCTGCCACCTGTTTTCCTAGCCCCTCCTGATTATCACAGAAATACAAATCTAGTAAAGAGTAGACTCAGAAGAGATCTCCCGATTGTCGACTACACTGAAACGGCATGGGAGCAATACACAGATTTCGATAAAGGATTCTTTTTCTTCACAGGCCCCGTCCAAAACAGTAAACTAATACGAAGATTAACTAGAACACTCGAAGCAGTAGTGAATGAAACTGCCTCCGCTCTAGGCAACTTAACAGAGGAGCAGTCCGCCATGCGGGTTGTTGTTCTTCAAAACCGTCTCGTTATTGACGTCATCTTGGCAGATAGAGGCGGAGCTTGTAAGGTCATCGGGTCAAGTTGCTGTGTTTTCATTCCAGAAAACGCGCCAACGGTATATCAAGCTATTACACGTCTTCATAAAATTGCAAGTTTGATACATCAGAATCCAGGCACCTGGACTTGGTCCGGTTGGTTCTGGACAACATTGACTGCTTGGGGATGGAAGATCCTATCCTTCCTAGGCATTGCCCTTGTCATAGTATTCAGTTGCTGCCTGTGCCTACAATGTGGGCCAGCGATTTGTGGACTGTGTGCCACATCATGCATTGCACATTCCAGTTTTCACTCAAAACGTAAAAAGAAGAAAGAAGAGCAAATGATGTTACAAGAACAGACTGATCGATTCATGAGGATCGATATATCATGAAGGGTCCGTAGGGAACAAGGAGGGAATGAGGAAATATAAATTTTATGGTCAAGAAATGTTCCCTAACGTGTACCCCACCGTCTCCATGTACAAGTTTAAAGTGCATGTAACTTCCCTCCTGTGCCAACTATGAAGACGCAAATACATTTGCGTCCAACGTTAACATGTCCTCTTTCAGACCCGCCATGAACGGGTTGAATATTCAGTTCCTAAATATGCTATGCCAACGTCTTTTCGTGGTGTACTTTACACGTTTTTCAGCTCTGGCGAAGCAGGCCCCGAATTCTGCCATCGAGCCTTTTTCTGTCTTCTGACTCTGAACGCCTCAGCCTGGGCTGCCTCTGTACCCATGACCTCTGCCTTACTCCCTGCGCGGCCCACGGCGCTTAGCTCAGCCTGCTGCCTGCCAAGACCAAATTCAACCTTCGCATTATCTATTCCGCTCCTCGAAAATGCATTCCTACCTACTAGTTTAAGTAAACATCCCCCCAGCTGCAGAGCAAAAGGGCCCGGCCTCACTGTCTCCGTGCAAGTAATTCATAGCCTCTGTTACCATGGTAGGCCAATGCCCCCTCGCATCTCATGTAGACACTTAGACGCTTATACACGCACTCACAGTCAGTATAGAATAGCTTCTGCCCCAGAGACCTTTCTCTTCTAGATAATATGGTTCCCAAAACATCAGATATCAGATATGATAGTGGTACAAGTTGATCTGACATGCCAGACTTCTGTCTCTTTCCGCTAAGTGTAAATGTCAAGTCCCCTGCACCCTCCAGTCACACGTCAGTCACACGTCATGCAGCTGCGCGCGCATCCAGGCCTCAGATTTCTGCTGACATTGCAAGATTCTGCTTTTGTTGCCACCCACTTCTGACACTTACATGTGACGTTTCTAGAAACACACCTCTGTACACGCCTAGTTCACGCCTTCTGATTACGTATTGCTAACACGTGTATGACCTTATCTTGTCTCTCTCAGCTGTTACGCCTTCTGTATTGACTTCTATTGTGTATATTAAGTATAAAAGTAATGTAATGTCAATAAATTATGCTCTATCCCTTCCTGCACCCCTGTGGTGGCAGGAATACGATATCCGGTCTGGTACCATTCCTTTTTAAGGAATAAAAACCCCCAAGAACTCTAACACCATGGACCCTGTCTCTTTCTTTCCGATTGAGTTATTTTTGTTTAAGTATTTACCTGCATAGAAATTAAGACGGTAAATCAAATATTTACCACATGGTTTCTACCTGGCGCCCGAATAGGGACCCCTCCCCCACCTCACGCGCCGGTTGGTGCATTGCAAGATTTGCCCCCTGCCATCAGTCAAGACAGAACTACGCGTACCCGCAGGATTTCCTGTATCTCCCTCTGGCCCACGGAGGTGACGGAGACTGCGATCAGCACCCAGACGAGGCGGTGAGGAGTGCGGAGGATCCCGACCAGAGCCTAGCCGAAAGAAGCAAGGTCCGAGGTGTCAAGAGGCCCACCAGTTTTCCGAAGTATCCACGTATCGAGTCGAGTCGAGTCCGGTCCAGTCTAGTCGAGTTTTCCGAGGCCTTCTGTTTCCGTGCTTCCCGGTGAGTACCATTGCTGGGACGTATCTAGACGGGTGCATTATTATGTATCCGGTAAAGACGGGTTTGGGTACACAAACGCGGTCTGCACTGTTTTAGACAGTGTATCTGTACTGTTTTAGCAGTATATCAGTTATTCAAGTTCTTGCACTGTCTTCGACAGTGTATCTGTGCTGTTTAGCAGTACATCTGGTTCCGAGGGTAGAGATATATGTTCAAATAGTTTTTTTTTGTTGTGTGATTAATGTCGTGGTATGAGTGATTGTTTAATGTGCATTATTGTGTTTTATGTAACTAATTGTGTTCAGAGTTCAGTAGCGAGGATTGAGTATCCAGTATTAAGTAGACAAGATGCCGTTTTTCAATAAGTTAAAGCAGATAGGAACTAGGAAAGGGATACTAGAGGAAGAAATTCCTATCCCCCCTAGGGACACGCCTGGAAATTACATGTACCACAAGCATGGCATAGATGCCATACTGTATCTAGATTTATGGGCCGATTATACTAAGCACCTAGAAGAAAGACACAGATGGCCCGCTATAGGAACATGGGATGCCGAGTGCATCCTGAAAATAGAAGAAGCATTATGGAGAAAGAAAGCCAGACAATAACAGAAAGATGCCATAGAGTTATGGCGTAAAGAATCACATAAACGAGCCGAAAAAGAACTCCGAAGAGAAGATAGACTTAGAGAAGCGCCGGATAGAGTCCGAGAAAACGAATTAGTTAATGAAGGGATCCGAGTAAAAGCCGAACAAGTAGACCGTGCACGAAACAATCTTGTAAATAGCATGTACTTAGTGGCCGAGGGTTCGCCTGAAGCCAATTCAGAAATACCGAAAAATCTGCCGCCACCATTGATTCCAACTAAAGTAAACAACAGGACTACTAAAGACATATTCCTGGCTTCATATCTAGATGATGTAGCGCCCGCTTACACCAATTCACGCGCCCCGCCTACTGACGGGGACGGTGATGGAGGCGGCAACCCGCCTCCAGACCATATTCCACCATTACCGCAACAGAGTTCCCCCGTTCGACAGCCTGCTCCTCCACCCCCACCACTTCCCCCACCTCAGGTCAAGATACCAAATCCATCGTTGCCTGATCCTACTAGGAGACAAGTTCAAGTACATATACAGATTCCACAGAGGGATAATGCCCAAGCCTCCGCCCCAGGAGGTGCAACCGGGGGTTACCAGACCCCGCCAGCAACACACAGATTACACCTTAGGGACATGCAGAAGCACCCTATGCTCCAATCACCCCGTCTCGACATACTCAAAGAACCGCTCCCAGTTTGCAGATATGACCCAGTACCCGGTAAAGACGACAGAATGTTGATAGCATCACTACGTTTGCGACAAGCCACAGATTATCTAGTGTTATTCCCAGATATGCCTGATCACCTAGATAGAATATATCATTTTGGCCAGACTGGGGAAAATCCTGAAAGTATTAAGGAGGCCCTGGCACATCAGAAAGTGGACACTCAAGCATATATACTACGTTTTTTCATAAATTGCTTAATAAGAGACCGAGACAGGCCAGAGACAGACCAGGGTGAAATGGAAGCCCTAAACAAGTGGGGTCAAAATATAGCCGAAGGAAAGCATGATAAACAGAATTGCATAGCTAGCATGTACAAGAAAATAAGAAAAACAGTAATAGAAATACACGAAAAAGAAAAAGAAAATGGCTCCTCCCAGGAGGAGGAAGGACCTGAAGAACCAGGAAAAACTACAGACACGATAGCGTATGTAGGTAAAGGAACTTACCTTAGGAAAGGCATTCGCCCAGAAAGCAAGAGAGTTTTTCTCTCTGGCATATCAAAACCGAACTCTCCTGAATATCTGTTTCAAGACACTGATAAAATGCTTCGAGAACGAATGGGGTACCATGTACTCAATTCTATGGATGAACAAGAACTAGCCCGGTCAGCAGTACTATGGGCTGACAATCCTAATATATACAATGATGACACAGTAGCACATACATTTCTGGACCTTTCCCCAGACGAGCAGAAATTAGCAGGTATATACATGATTCAGCACCTCCTCACGTTATACCGAAATCAACATTCAGACCCAGGTCCTTTACCTGATACATTAGAAGCACTACTTATGGATAGATGGAGAGGCCTAAGTACCAAGTTAATTCAAATAATTCTAGAACAACGGCACAGATATAACACTTTCTTAGGCCCACAATATGTTCCCGCCCCGCCCCTAGAAAGAAAAATGTATCATATGGAGCGTCTTCATGGCATTGAAAGGCAGAACCCATTACGAGAAGTACACCCAGTCATGGGTACCGATAATACTTTGAAACGTGTGTATGTATACACACCTCTGACCAAGTTAGAATTATTGGAGATGAAGAAACTAGTACCCTGTCATGATAAAGACCCCGCAGGTTTTCACAGAGAACTTAAGGATATGTTACTCATGGGAGATTACACCTATACTGATATTATGAAATTGTTAAAGGTTCTGTTGCCTACCGGCATCTACGAGAAGCTCAAGGAAAGAGAATGGGAGGTGGGAGAGAAAAAGATTATATGGACTGAAATAGAAGACGAGGAAAGGATTCGTACTCCAGGGCTAGGCCTTGGGGAAAAAGCTAAAGCACTACCAGGTCTGATAGTACAGGTCCTGCCAAGATTATTGACAACTAAAAAGGAAGACTGGGATGCAATCTCAGCCTGTAAACAGAAACATGATGAAGATACTAGTGACTTCTATTCAAGATTCGAGAAATGTTTCATTATAAATAGTGGCCTGAAACCAAGTAGCGAGTCATACCCACACCTTTTTGTAAGTAAATTAGTAGAGAACTCCCTAACGCAAGTTAAGAATAGAGTATATAAAGTCGAAAGCACATGGCAAGCAAATACGCCATCCCAGATGTTAAAAATGTTACAATATCATCAGAACAGAATTAGAGAGGAACAGGAACATGAACAAAGACGTATGAAAGACACAAAAATGAAAATACTGGTTGCCCAGACAGCCCCGGCTGACGGTCAGAAAAAGGGTGGGACACAGACAAATAATTCAGCAGCTCCCGTTAAAGGGACATGCAACTATTGCAAGCAGCCAGGTCACTACGTACATGAATGTCCAGTCCTGAAACACAATATAGCAACAGGTAAAACTAAAGAAAGACCGCATCCGCCTAGACAAGACCAGGGCCAACAACAGACGTCGCAGAATTCAGAACCGATGCATGCTTCATCACATACAGGACAGGCCGCAGCGGCATCACAGCCACAGTCCATTGCCGCGACACAGCAAGTTTCACGGCAGATGTGCCAGTATGCCCAATCAGATTACCCCGATTATCAGCGATACACATGAAACAGCCTAGAGAGGGAGGTTGGCTTGCCTCTTATTGAGATTCCTGTAGATCAAGAGGGTCCTTATGTACATAGTCAAGTATTGGGAAAAGACAGAAAGTTTTTAATTGACACAGGGGCAAGCCGCACAACAATTAGCCATGATGAAGTCCCAGGGGCACCCCTCTCAGGCTCACAGAATGTTTCCCTTGGTTTTTCAGGACAGCCTATTGTAAATGAAGTATCAGAACCTGTCCCCTTAGCGGTAGGTCCATTATCACGTGTTACAGACTTGTTACTCACGAAATCATGCCCAGAAAACTTGTTAGGTATCAAAACACTGAAGGCTCTAGGAGCTGTGATATGCTGCTCTCCGGAAGGAGTTAGACTTTTCCTGCGAGACTTCAAGGGTCACTATGTAGTACGAGAGTTTGATGTTAGATTGAAAAATGTACCAGAACACCTGTGGGCCCAAGGCCCAACCGATGTAGGCTGTATGCACATTACACCATATCGTGTTACACTCAAGCCAGGTGTTGTTTTACCCCGAATCAGACAATACAAGTTACCACCCGATGCTGTAGTGGCTTTACTGGAAATTATTGAAGAGCTCATTGCCCAAGGAGTGGTCGTAGAGACCGACTCCAATATCTGTAATTCCCCTATCATTCCGATTCTTAAACGTACTGATCCCAATGCACCACCAGTATATCGGCTGGTGATTGATTTACGAGAACTGAATAAATGCATTGTTCCACAGTACCCTGTGGTTCCTGACATCTCATCCTTATTGACTGCTATTGATTCAGAAGCGACGTTCTTTACTGTAGTTGATCTCAAGAACGCCTTCTTCAGTGTGCCCATTGATCCAGAGAGCCAATATCTCTTCGGATTCAGTTTAAATGGACGAAGTTTCAAATTTTCACGCGCACCTCAAGGATTCACAGAAAGCCCCAGCATCTATAGCCAAGCACTGAAAAGACAACTTGATTGTATCCAAATGCCAGTTAACACAGCCTTACTGCAATACGTCGATGACCTGCTGATCACCGCACGAAGTGAGCCCGAATGTGAGCAAGCATCACTGACGGTTTTACATTTTCTGGCCGACAAGGGACACAAGGTGTCTCCTTCGAAGCTACAATTCTGTGTTCAGCAAGTTGTGTACTTGGGTCACTTGCTGTCCAAAGTGGGGAGACAGCTCACTCCTGATCGCATTCAGTTAATTGTAAATATGCCACAACCCCAGACACAAAAGGAAGTGCGGGCCTTTATAGGCCTCACCTCGTACTGCAGACAATGGATTCCTCAGTATGCATTTCTAGCTAAACCACTCATTCAGTTAACAACACAGGAGGCAGCGACTTCGACTGCCCTCCCTTGGACTCAGGAACATACACAGGCTTTTGAGGAATTAAAGAAAGCTTTATGTCAAGCACCAGTTCTAGCGACACCATGTTACAGCAAACCGTTTACACTTTTTGTTACAGAACGTGATGGTACAGCATTATCTGTCCTCACTCAAGATCAAGCAGGTTCACATAAGCCTTGCGCTTATTTTTCAAGTACATTGGATTCAGTAGCCCAGGCACTCCCTGCGTGCTTAAAGTCAGTTGCCGCAACAGCCCTAGCTATCAGACAGAGCGACTCAATTGTATTAGGACATCCATTGACAGTACAAGTTCCACATTCTGTGGAGGTCCTTCTAAACAGAACCCAGACTCAACACTTAACTATAGCGCGACTGACAGGTTATGAATTGACGCTATTCCAGCCACACATAGAAATTAGACGCTGTAGCATTCTAAACCCCGCAACATTGTTACCTTCAATTATGACAGATCCAGCCCCGCATGATTGTATAGAGATAATTAATGCAGTAACAAAGCCCCGACGAGACTTAACAGATGTTCCACTGACAAATCCAGACCTGACACTTTACGTGGACGGTTCATGTATCAGAACAAGTACAGGAGAGTTAGTGGCCGCGTATGCAGTGACCACTGAAACTGAAGTTAAGGAAACACATCGTATTGACACACTGTCTGCTCAAGCGGCGGAGCTCATCGCTCTGACCCGAGCCTGCATACTAGCCAAGAACAGAAATGTTAACATATACACAGATTCCCGCTATGCTTTCGGAGTCGTACACGACTTCGGAGTGTTATGGCAAGAACGAGGTTTTCTGACCTCTCACGGTGCCAAGATCCAACACGGTTCCCTCATTCAAGCCCTGTTAGACGCAATACATCTGCCTTCAGGCATATCCATCATGAAGTGTAAAGCACACACTAAAGTTACATATTCTGTTTCCCAGGGTAATGACCTGGCAGACCAAACAGCAAAACATACAGCATTGACTCACACCCAGACAACTGAAGTGACAAAGACAATAGTACCGACACAGTGTATGTCAGTTAGGGATCCCACACTAGATGTAATCGATATTCAGACACATGCCACTCCAGATGAAATCAAGAAATGGACTGAAATAGGAGGGATTCAGACAGACCAAGGATGGATGACGAAGGGAAAATCTACATGGTTTCTCCCTGACTCTATGGTTCAAGTCATAATAAATACAGCACATAGTCCAGCACACCTAGGAGAAAAAGCTATGTTAGATAGTTTACAGAATCTCTGGTACAACAAACACTTACGAGCAGCAGCAAAACAGAAAGTGCGTACTTGCATGATCTGTTGTCAGTTCAATCCAGGTAAAAGCGTCCCTGTAGAGCAAGGTGGATTTCATCCTCCCGATCACCCTTTTGAAGTCCTCCAGATGGATTATATCCAGATGGACCGTTGTCGAGGATTTAAGTACGTCCTCGTAGTTGTTTGTGCACTTTCCCGTTGGACCGAAGCATATCCAGTCCCAGATTACACTGCCCCGACCACTGCCAGGCAGCTGGTCCGAGAATTCTTCCCACGGTACGGCTTGCCTCGTTTCGTGTACTCAGATAACGGACAGCCATTCTCATCCGAACTCATGAAACAGGTTTCCCTTCTGCTAGGATATCAGTGGAGGTTCCATTGTATCCGACATCCCGAGGCCGCTGGCCTTGTAGAAAGGCATAACCAGACATTGAAAACACGCCTTGCCAAGATCTGTAAAGAGAAAGGGGTCGACTGGATAGTCGCCCTGCCAGTTGCACTGTTCTACTTGAGAATGGTCCCCCATTCGAGATCAGGGCTATCCCCGTATGAAGTGGTTTTTGGCAGACCACCGAATATGTGGGGGACGCCCATGCCTAAGAAAATCACCGATGTTGATTGTAATATGCTGACAGATTACCTTGCCTCCTTGATGTCTGCACTCCAATCATGTCGTTCACAGGTTGCCGCAGCTTTTCCCGATAACACTGATGTAAAGCCACATGATGTCCGTCCTGGCGATGCTGTATTGATTCGCAACTTCGACAGGAAAAGTCCGCTGGAGCCCCGCTGGAAAGAGCCGAAGATCGTCCTTCTTACCACGAGGACCGCGATCAAGGTGGAAGGCCGAAAGGGGTGGATCCACACGAGTCATATTAAAAAATGCAACGAACTGCTGCCAGAAACTGACTCGTCCACCCCCTCAAAGGACTGCCTCGAATCTAGTGACTGTAAAATTCCTAAGCGAGAGAAAACTCCCCAAGAGGAGTATCGAACAAAACTTCGATCTAGCAAGTCAGACAGTTTAATTGTTTAAGTCCTCCCCTAGGTGAATCGGTTAAATAGTTTCTGACATGTATCCCCTAGATCGAGATAGAGAGAGAGAGAGACAACTCAAGAAACGTACATACTGTAAATCACTCCGCAGTCACTGTATAGTGACATTATTGGTTATGTTTTTTCTAAGTCTTTTGATTATTGTTACTAGTATACTACTGTCAATATATTTCCTTATCTTTAAGTGTGAACAATCTGCTTACAATGTAACTGCCGAACATTCTTTTAGTGAATTACCGCCTCACGAACTCTCCTACAGGCTTGCGCTGCGCAACAACACATTCATTAGTATGTTACATCACTCCCATCTGACCAACAATGCTACAAACTGTTGGATATGTGGCCGACTCCCTCCCTATCAGAAATATAAGGGAGTTCTGCCTCTTTTCCCGTACCCGTTCACTCACAATGGCTCCTGTGGTGCATGGTTTAGATTAATTAATTCTTTAGACTCTGATATTGCTGTTTTCGAGGGGAATTGGATTTGGGGAAACCTGAACCTAGTTCTGCTCAATGTCTGCTACCCTGACAAGAAGGGACTTCCCATTAGGACAGGAACTGATCTAGAAAATGAAGTATATGGATTAGGTAATTATACAATTAACCTCATGATTCTTACTGTTGAATCCGAAGCGGCACCAGTTCTCCCTGCTATGTCTGTATTACCAGTCGCAGGTGTCTTATGTGTCAGAAAGAAGGGTTCAGTACACTTAGGTCATAGTAAATGTACTACCGTGGTCGAATTCAGTGATCATGGCAAGTCTTCCTTTAGAGCTACTCGTCATTCCTATTTTGTTTGTGGCCATACCGCATACATACGCTTACCTCCAGATTGGGATGGTACCTATTATATTGCCTTCCTTCTGCCACCTGTTTTCCTAGCCCCTCCTGATTATCACAGAAATACAAATCTAGTAAAGAGTAGACTCAGAAGAGATCTCCCGATTGTCGACTACACTGAAACGGCATGGGAGCAATACACAGATTTCAATAAAGGATTCTTTTTCTTCACAGGCCCCGTCCAAAACAGTAAACTAATACGAAGATTAACTAGAACACTCGAAGCAGTAGTGAATGAAACTGCCTCCGCTCTAGGCAACTTAACAGAGGAGCAGTCCGCCATGCGG
This sequence comes from Lissotriton vulgaris, assembly GCF_964263255.1. Lineage (NCBI taxonomy): Eukaryota > Metazoa > Chordata > Amphibia > Caudata > Salamandridae > Lissotriton > Lissotriton vulgaris. The sequence continues at coordinate 52,060,031 of NC_141699.1, read as the reverse complement.
GTTGTTGTTCTTCAAAACCGTCTCGTTATTGACGTCATCTTGGCAGATAGAGGCGGAGCTTGTAAGGTCATCGGGTCAAGTTGCTGTGTTTTCATTCCAGAAAACACGCCAACGGTATATCAAGCTATTACACGTCTTCATAAAATTGCAAGTTTGATACATCAGAATCCAGGCACCTGGACTTGGTCCGGTTAGTTCTGGACAACATTGACTGCTTGGGGATGGAAGATCCTATCCTTCCTAGGCATTGCCCTTGTCATAGTATTCAGTTGCTGCCTGTGCCTACAATGTGGGCCAGCGATTTGTGGACTGTGTGCCACATCATGTTATGTTATGGTATTGGTTTTTATACCGCGCACAGCTGCCCCAGCAAAGGGGCGTCCTGGCGCCAGGAAAGGTAAACACAACATCACAAAGCGCATTCAGCAAAGTCAGGAAAATTAGTTGAAAAGAAAAGTTTTGATGGCACGTCTGAATAACAGTAAATCCTCCATAGCTCGGATTTCACTGGGAAGAGAGTTCCACAATTTGGCCGCCACTACCCGGAAGGAGCGGCCACCCATCCTGCTCAGCAGAAATCGTGGAACAACAGACAAATTCTGACCCATCGATCTCAAGGATCGAGAAGGAACATATGGGGTCAGTAAATTCGTCAAAATCGGTGGAGCCATACCTTTCAAAATTTTAAAAGCTAGGCAGAGCACCTTAAACTCGATCCGACGAGCGACAGGCAGCCAGTGGAGCGATTGCAATGCTCTAGATGTCGAGCAACGACGGGGCAATCCCAGTACCACTCTTGCGGCCGCGTTCTGCACACGTTGCAGCCGCATGAGTTCTGCCTTGTTCGCACCTGCAAGTAAGACACTGGCATAGTCTATCCTGGATAGGATCGAAGCCTGAACTACAAGCTGTCTAGTGGGGGCATCAAAGAATTTGAGCACCGGCCTGATGCCCCTGAGTATGCAAAAACAGGAGGCAGCCACCCTCTTAGTTTGGCAGATGAAGCTCAATGTAGGGTCCAGCCATACCCCGAGGTTTTTTATCTCTATGGCAGGAGAAGGTATCGTTCCTAACTCAGGGGGCCACCAGTTGTCGTTCCACCATCCAGGTTGCTTTCCTACCACCATCACCTCAGTCTTCTTTGTGTTCAATTGGAGACAGTTTAGGTTCATCCAATTGGCCACCGCACGTAGCCCCTCACAGAAGTTGCGGGCGTCCACAGCTGAGTCCCCACTTAGTGTGACCGCCAGCTGCGTGTCATCCGCATAGGACACCATTGTCAGGCCCCAGCGTTTGACTACCGCAGCCAGCGGACTCACGTATAGGTTAAAAAGAGTGGGGCTCAAAGATGAACCCTGTGGGACTCCCAAGGTGAGCGGGTGGGAGGTGGATTTACCAGGTGGTATCGCAACCTGAAAGGATCTGTTGGTAAGGAAGGAGCGGAACCACCCTAGCGCCGTGCCCCTAACCCCAGCTTCCGCTAGCCTCCGCAATAGGATCTCGTGGGACACCGTATCGAAGGCGGCACTCAGGTCTAACAACAGGAGTGCCGCTGTTCGTCCGGTGTCCAGCACGGAGCGCAGATGTTCAACCATGTATAACAAGGCAGTCTCCGTGCTGTGGCCTGCACGAAATCCATTTTGCGTGGGATCCAAGATGTTAGCTTTGGCAAGATGGTCGGCCAGGATCCTATTCACGTGGGCTTCGGTGATTTTAGCAGGCCACGGCAGCAGTGAAATGGGGCGATAGTTTTCGGGTTTTACAGGATCTAGGGTAGGCTTTTTTAGGATGGGAGTGACTACCGCTTGCTTCCACTTGGTGGGCACCACCCCTGAGGTCAAAGACGTGTTGATAAGGGCCAGCAAGGGAGCACGACATATCGCCTGCATGTTTTTGAACTGAGTCGGTATGAGAGGGTCTGCTGGAGAGCCAGATTTGATTTTTTGGCTCAATAGATCGAAACCCTCCTCAGAAAGGGGGGCCAGCAAATCCAAAGTCGGAGTATTGCCCTTTAAACCGACATCCAGGACCAATTGATGCACGGCAGATGGGAAGGTGCGATAGATTGTATGCACCTTTTGGACAAAGAAAGAGGCCAGACTCTCGCAATGAGAGTCTGTACAAATTTCTGCAGCAGAGGCCCTCTTAGTCGTCAGCTCTTTTAGAACCTTAAAGATAAGTTTAGAGGGGTTAGGGCTGTCCCGGAACTCCTGCGCATAATATGCAGCACGTGTTCGGCAGACCGCTCTATGGTATGCCTTGGACAAAGTAAGATAGCAGGATTTGCGCACGGGATCATAGGCTTTCCTCCATTGCCTTTCCGCTTGCCTGCACTCTCTCTTGAGAGACGCCAGGGTCTCATCATACCACGGGCTATGAGCCTTAGTACGGCACTTGGAGCGCACCAAGGGGATAAGGGAATCTAGGGCCGTTTCAATCCAAGCACAGAAAGAATCGTACCCTCCGTCAACATCCGAGAAGGTAGGTAAGGGAGTCATTCCAAGTAGAGAGTGAAAATCTTCAAGTTTTAATTTGCTCCACTGGCGAGAAAAAGAGGTTTTGTTCTGTGCCACAAATATAGGGTCTGCCACAGGAATGACTGCCTTCACCAGCATATGATCAGTCCATGTCAGCGGGACGGATGGATACATGATTATATCCTCTAAGGTGGTGAAGAACGGATCCAGTGTATGACCACCTGAATGGGTAGGGGATAACACTTTTTGTAGGAGCTGCAAGGCTTCTAAATCGGCTAGGCAGCTCTTAATAGCAGGTTGGGATGTGCAATCAAAATGCAGATTGAGATCGCCAACCACATTGAAATTAGCACAGCCAAGCGCTTCTATGCTAATGACATCCGGGAGAGCAGCTCTAAAGGCCGCATCGCAGCCCGGAGGCCGGTATATTAGAAGACCTGAGAAGCTGTAGCAATGGGAAAGAGAAATTCTAAAGCGGGCACATTCGCAGCCCAGGAGTTTTAATTCTTTCCATTCGCAGGGAAAACAAAGTTTCACTGCCATCGCAATGCCACCCCCTCTAGAGCCGCGGTTAAGAGTGGCCACTGTATATTCTGGGGGGAAAACAAGATTTAGAATCGCGATGTCAGCGTCCTGAAGCCAGGTCTCGGTGATAAAGAACACATCTGGGGAGTCGTTAGTCACAATATCAAAGATCTCCGCCTGGTGTTTGACCAGAGATCTGACATTTAAACTGTATATACTCACAGTGTTCACCCCAGACACGTTATTCAGCCGGGCGGAGGCTTCTAAGGAGCGGCTTCGAGAAGAGGGGGGCAGACACCAACAACAGTGGGTGCACCGGTAAGGACCCCTAAGCGGCGAAACAAGCGGAAGAGGACAGATGGAAACTTGATTCCGTAACGCCAATAGATCTGATCTACCATACCTGACAGGAGGGAAAGCCATGGCGAAGGAAAGATTTCTGCAGCACGCCGCACTTCCTTAGCGCTGACGGGCGCAGACGGGCAGACTCTGGCTCGACTCAGGCGCGAGTCAGGCGCTACCGCTGCGCGTCACCGCTGCGCGAGGGAAGTGAGCTTTAAATGCCGCCTCACCTGGGCTCCCAACGGAGCACTAGAGCGCTGCAACAAGTGGCGCGCTGAGAACCAGCACCCCCATCATGCATTGCACATTCCAGTTTTCACTCAAAACGTAAAAAGAAGAAAGAAGAGCAAATGATGTTACAAGAACAGACTGATCGATTCATGAGGATCGATATATCATGAAGGGTCCGTAGGGAACAAGGAGGGAATGAGGAAATATAAATGTTATGGTCAAGAAATGTTCCCTAACGTGTACCCCACCGTCTCCATGTACGAGTTTAAAGTGCATGTAACTTCCCTCCTGTGCCAACTATGAAGACGCAAATACATTTGCGTCCAACGTTAACATGTCCTCTTTCAGACCCGCCATGAACGGGTTGAATATTCAGTTCCTAAATATGCTATGCCAACGTCTTTTCGTGGTGTACTTTACACGTTTTTCAGCTCTGGCGAAGCAGGCCCCGAATTCTGCCATCGAGCCTTTTTCTGTCTTCTGACTCTGAACGCCTCAGCCTGGGCTGCCTCTGTACCCATGACCTCTGCCTTACTCCCTGCGCGGCCCACGGCGCTTAGCTCAGCCTGCTGCCTGCCAAGACCAAATTCAACGTTCGCATTATCTATTCCGCTCCTCGAAAATGCATTCCTACCTACTAGTTTAAGTAATGAACTACTGTTCAACTTGCATACAAACCCTTCTTCTAATCTGCAGGAGGTATTTATTAAGAGAATTTATCTGTCGAAAAGCCTAGACTTCAGTCTCTTTCTGAAGTCTGCCAGTGAGGAGCGGTATGGAGCTGGATGTGAAGGTGAAGGTCGTTCTAGGTCTTGGCAGAGATGTATGAGAAGCAGCAGTCACTGCTGCAGCTGCAGCAGATGCAGTGGGAGTGCAAGGGCAAGTGAAGAGGAGTGCAGGTATTTTGTGAGTTGGTGGAAGTTCAGTAGATGTTGAGGTAGGCAAGTCCTGAGTCGTGGAGGGTTTAGTTGGCGTGCATGAGGAGCTTGAATTGGCATCTTTTCTGGATTGGAGCCAGTGGTCATCTCTCAGGCGGGGGCAACTTGGATTCATTTGGTGACATCCAGGGTGAGGCTGGCTGAACAATCTTGTATTGTAAATAGTTGTCTGAGGAGCTGGGTAGAGATGCTGGCATAGAGGGTGTTGCTGTAATCAAGGTGGCTGGTGATGAGGGCCAGACTCTACAAGATCTGACTACACTCATTAGCAAAATGAAGACCAGCTCCCCCACTGATTTGATTCCTGCTAAAATGATTTCCCCCCTGACGGAATCTCTAGGCCCCACTATTCAAAAACTATTGAATCTCTCTTTTGCCGAAGGACAACTCCCACAACCCTGGAAAGAAGCGGTAGTGAACCCTATACGCAAAAATACCACCCTACCTTGGTCAGAACTCTCCAACCTCCGCCCTATTTCCCTCCTCCCTTTTATTAGCAAACTGGCTGAGAAACACGTCAATACCATCATTTCCAGCTTTATCGAGGCAACAGGGGGCCTGGACCAATCACAATCTGGGTTCAGGCCCAACCACAGCACTGAATCGGCCCTCCTCTCGGTGACTGATAAGATCAAAATGTCACAGGATCGAGGGGGATCCATGATTCTAGTGCTGTTGGACCTGTCTGAGGCCTTTGATACCGTGTCTCATAACATCCTTCTCAGCCGTTTGCAGGGAGTGGGGATCGGAGGCTTAGCACTATCCTGGCTGGAGAGCTTCCTTTCCGGGAGGTCGCAATCTATCAGCCTGGGCCCCTACCGCTCCATCTCGAGGGAGCTCACGAAGGGGGTGCCACAGGGCTCATGCCTTAGCCCTACATTGTTTAATGTATATGTGGCCCCCCTTGCTGAGATTGTGCGGAAGTATGGGTTCACTCCAGTTTCCTACGCTGATGACACCCAGCTCCTCTACCCTTTCAGCTCCCTTGGCCCTAAAGTCAAGGAAAACTTTGCTGAGGGTATGAGGGCAGTGTCACATTGGATGGCCGCAAATTGCCTCCAATGTAACGTTGCAAAAACAGAGGTTATGCTCTTCGGCAAAGCAAGTCTCTTGTGGTCTCCAGATTGGTGGCTGCTGGATTTGGGTCCAGTTCCAACATCAAAGCAACACGTTAAAAACCTAGGGGTAAAAATTGATCAAAAATTGACCCTTAAGGAACATACCAACCATATCGCAGGACTGTGCTTCCACACCATTGGCCTTCTAAGACGAGTCTTCCCGTATCTTCCTGACACCTACAGGAAGACACTTGTGCAGGCTCTGGTTACTAGCCGCCTGGACTACTGCAACGGCCTGCTGACATTAGCAAATGCAGATGCAGTAGGCCGTTTGCAGGTAGTTCAGAATATTGCGGCCAGATTGGTCATGAGTGCACCGGCTAGGACTCCCTCTAAGCCCTTGTTGGATGAGCTGCATTGGCTCCCTATACGGCAGCGCATCAGTTTTAAGATATGCTGTACGGTCCACAAATGCTTATATGGGGATAGTCCTAAATACCTTTCTCAATCACTGGAGCTGTATCAACCCAGCCGGTCACTCCGCTCAAGTAACCAAGCTCTTCTGAAACCCCCTGCAACAAAAAAATCCAGACAAGGAGACCGACCATTCTCTTCAGTCGGCCTTGCCTTATGGAATAAACTTCCAACAGACCTGAGAATGACCACCAACCATCTGTCCTTTAGAAAGGCATTAAAAACTCTCCTCTTTCAGGAAGCATCTCAGACCCATTAATCTATCCTATTGACTCTGTTAATGTTCTGGCCGGCAAAGCGCGGAGATACCCTTACGGGATTGAGTCCAGCGCGATATAAGAAATTAAAATAAAAAAATTTAAAAAAAGAGTGATGGTCTTTCTGGTGTTGGTTGGGATCCATCTGAATATTCAGCAGAACATGCAAAGTGTTTGGAAGCAGAAGGAGGCAAATAAGTTAACTTGTCGTTTTATGGTCAGTTGGCTGACAAGGATGATGCTGGGGTTGCGATTGTGGTCACTTGTTGTAGGTGCAGGCCACCAGCTGTAGTCCCATGCGTAGGTGTTCTTCCTGAAGATCAGTACTTCAATTTTGTGGGAGTTGAGTTGGAGGCAGTTTGGAGGCGTTCTCGGTAAATGAGAAGATCAGTTGAGTGTCATCTGTGTAGAAGAATATTTTTGGGATCTAACAACGTCAGCGAGGGGTAAGCATGGGCGGAAAATCCGTTACGCTCGCGGATTTTGCGGATTTTCGGGAAATCCGCAATCCGCGAGATTTGCGAATTTCCCGCAAAATCCGCAAATCCGCGAGCAGCGGATTTTGCTCGCGCTGCTCGCACTGTTCGCGTGAGTTCGCGCCCCGCGAATAAGTGCAAAATTGCAGAAATACGATCTTAGCAAAACTGAAAGTAACTACTTACCAGGTTCAAAAGTTCAGGCACATCATTAGTAGCCATTTCCTGTAGTGCTTCCTGAGGGGCCCCTCCAGAGTTCAGTTGCCAGTTGAAACTATTATGTGACCCTGCTCTGAACCTCAGAATAGTTACACATATGCCACAAAGGTCCTGAATTACAGCTAAGGGAGACAAGCAGGAGCCAGGCTGGAAGTTAAAATCCATTAATCAGCCCCTAATTCATTATTGTCAGTTGGGGCAGGGCAGGTGTTGTAACTAATTTTGCAACAATGAAAGCACTTAGCAAGTGCAAAAGATCACTAATCAGGGCGCACTAAGGAAGCAGGTGCCAGCTAAAAAAATATTCTGTGACACATTAATCAGCCCCAAATTAATTCAGGTCACTTGAGGCAGGGAAGGTGTGCTTTGCTTTGCCGAAAATAATGTACACTGGACAACCAGAGGGTGTGGTGATGAAACAGAGGGTGGCATGGGTGGGCCAGAGGGTGGCATGAGTAGTCAGAGAGTGGCAGTGGTGACAGAGAGTGGCAGTGATGAAAAAGAGTGTCCCAAACAGGCTGGACACGTAGAAACAACAAGTTCGCAAAACTTGCGACCCGACAGGTAAGTTCGCAAATTGCGAAATTGTAAAAACCCTCGCGAACTGGCAGAAACACGGGCGAGCACAAAAAAAAAAACCTCAAATTCGCGGGAATTCGCGGATTTTGCGGATTGCGAATCCGCAAATCCGCAAAATTCGCGGATTGCCAATCCGCAAAATCCGCTCATGCTTAGCGAGGGGGTCATGTAGATGTTAAACAGATTGGGGCTGAGGGAGGATCCTTGTGGTACACCACATATGATATCTTTAGGTGTGGAGGTAAAGGTAGGCAATCAAATGTTCTGTGAATGTCCTGTGAGAAAGAAGGAGGTCCACTTGAGGGTGTCTAGCTGTATGCCTATGTTATAAAGTTTGTTAAAGAGGGTGTTTTGGGAGACCGTGTAAACCATGGCAGAGAAGTTTCTAAAGATCTGGGCCACGATATCTCCATGGTTGAGGAGTGCTCTGATGTAATCTTTGGTGGCAGTGAGTGGAGTCTCAGTGCTACCATTGGCACAGAATCCCTATTGAAAGGTGTCTAGAGGGTGGTTTGTTCCAGGAAAATGATGAGCTGCTGGTTGATGGCTATCTCATCTATGCCCTTCATCAGTGCTTGTTCAAATGTCTGAATTTCAATTGGGACCGAACTGTTAGAAGGATTAAAGGTCGATTTCCTTCTCAAATTAGTATCTCCTTTATTCTCCATTATTCTCCATCGGTTTAGGATCATAACCGATGGAGAATAAAGGAGATACTAATTTGAGAAGGAAATCGACCTTTAATCCACCTAAAAGTTCGGCCCCAATTGAAATTGAAGTGAAACAACCATTTCAACATCTAACAAAGAAGGACCGAAGAGCCCTAGAAGAATTGCAAAAAAATTACCAAATCATCATTAAGCCTGCGGATAAGGGCGGGGTGTAGTGATCTTAAATAAGGAAGGATATAAACAACAGTGCCTAGATCTCCTTGCTGATGATAAGTTTTACAAAAGAATTATCTCTGATCCTACACCAAGACTACAGAATTCCATAGCCATGATGGTTTACGAAGCAGAAACAAATGCTTGGATTTCAAAAAAGGAAGCAGAGTACCTGATCACAAGAGAACCAAAGACTCTGTGTTTCTATTCCTTACCAAAAACACATAAGAACACATCCCTACCACCGGGATGCCCAATAGTCTTGGGTATAGGTTCAATTTTAGAACCTTTGTCAAAGCTTGCAGATCAGTTCTTAAAACCTTTGGTTCAAAAAAACACCAACTTATTTGAAGGACACCCGTGATCTCCTTAACCAAATATCGGAGATGCCTTTTGATCAAGAGACAATGTTACCGGTCGGTTTAGATGTAGAGTCACTCTACACCAGCTTACCACAAAAAGAAACATTACAAATGCTAGAGGATGTATTATTCATGGAAGAATGGAAGTACCGGACACCACGACATTTCATACTTGAGTGTTGTTGGCTAGCTCTGACTGAAATTTTTTTCTAATTTGATGGGAGCCTCTTCTTGCAAAGCCATGGCACTTCCATGGGGAGTGCTTTTGCCCCTTCAGTAGCAGGCCTCTATGTCAGCAATTTTTAAACCAACAATGTGCTCACTGACACAAATCCCTTCGTTTCCAGTATATTATACTGGAAGCAATATATAGATGATATCCTGATGATTTGGAAGAATGACAATGATCTAAACCTATTTATTGACTGGTTGAACACAAGCGATAAATGGCTGAAATTTACCTTCACCATGGACAACATCAGTATAGATTTTTTGGACCTGACGATTTTTATAAAAAATGGACAGGTCGAAACAAAAACGTTCTATAAACCGATGTCAAAAAACAGCCTCTTGTCATATAAGAGCTTTCATCCTAAACCTCCTAGGGACAATCTGCCCTACAGCCAATTTTTGAGGCTGAAAAGAAACTGCAGCCAGGAAAGTGATTACAGAAAACAATCACAAGAGCTAAGTAAAAAACTTCAAAGTCGGGATTACAAGCAGTCTACAATATCAAAATGTCGAAAGAGGGCAAAAAATCAACCGAGGGAATGCCTCCTTGAGACAAATGTGAAAGAACCCATAGTAGATTTAGTGACATGTGTCACAGCAACATACAATTTACAGAAGCTAATTAATAAGAATTGGCGAATATTAGCAGCTGGCAATTTCAACTGGCAAAAACCCAGATTCGCAAACAGACGAACGAAGAATCTGAAAGATATCATTGTGCATACACGCCCGAAAAAACATCATATAAGTGGACAAGTAAGGGATATTGAGATGGCCCCAGTGACAGGACACTATCCATGTGGAACTTGCCTTGTTTGTAAATTAACAACTATGATCAAGACTCTACAACTGACAGAATCATTAACCTGGACCCAAAGGCAGCATACGAACTGCAATTCGACGCACATTATCAACATGATAACATGTACCTGTGAGAAAAAATATATAGGAATGACCTGTAGAAAAGTAAAATTAAGAATAGGGGAACACAAAAGCAATATAAAACTGAAGAAGAATACAACAAAACTTTGTAACCATTTTGGTCCACAATGCAGAAGAACTCAAGTGGACTGTGATAGAAATGTTGAAAGACAAAACCAGTAATGCAGAAAAAAATTTGTATGAGAAGGAACAAAGATGGGTGGACAGACTAAAAACACATCAATTTGGTCTTAACGACAATATTCAGTGGCATCAGTTTTCATAAATGACCACCAACGATGACATTGGTAAAGAACGCTATATGCTTACCACTCAAAGTCTGTGTATATGGAGACATTGAATACCCCTAGTCCTATCTTGATGTCTATGAATCTATGTTTTGCAAAAACGTTAATCACACAGAAAATTCGGATTAACGATGAAATGTGCTTTTAAAACACTATGGAGCGCTCTGCAATATAACAAACAGCTCATGAAGTAAAATATAAATTTATGAAATGTTCGCCATCATGACAGAAATATACAAGAAAATATCGGGAATACCATCAATAAGAGCAATGTTTGTTCAGAGTACATTTAAATTAAAGACACACTTGAAAAAGTAATAGGATCGACATTTATATCTAAAAATAGAAACATACATAATCTGTCCTCTTTCTACCTCTAACATCAAGCAGATTGAAAAGCAGGATTATGACGATGATTCCGCGTACAGGGGCAGAGCCAGCACTAAACGCGGAATTCGCCTTTCCTTGCGGGTGAGAATGGCGGCATAAAGACCACACGGCCAACGTGGTGTCTATGCGGTAACATTAATAGGAACCTCTTCCCTCTCCTTCTCCCACAGCCTGGGACCTTGAGTCCAGCTCCCCTGAGGACGAGAATAATTCACGCAATTAAGGTAAAAAATCAAACGGGTGTGTTGGGAGATCAAAGTAAAATATACGCTTTCTTAACAAACATTGTACTAACTGATATCTATCTATAAATATATCTGTGCGCAAAACGATAGGAGTAATTTACATGCTTAAGAACAATAGTAGGGGACTTCTTTTTTTCATAAAAATAATCTAGTAATACAGACTTTTGTACCCTAACAATCACGTTGTATTAATACTAACTTCATTGTCGCACTAAAAGAGGTAAATGATACACACACCTAAAGTGAGTAGCGACTATACATGGGATAACGTGATTATAATACATAATGAAGAAAATTTGATATACGATAAAAACCAATTTGATGATAATAAAAGGGGATGACAATATTAAACTATTTGTCTCTCCACTTCTTTGTCTTCCTAATAAAAGGAATTGATCTTGCTCATTTGAAATCTCCCTTTGTGACTCGCCATGATGGTCTACATAGTGACTTAGAATTTGAATAATATAGGCATAAATGAATGCGTTGCCTTCTAAAGCGGATGTTAGATAAAATATGCCAAGGTATACCCCCCGATAACAAGAAATGTTTTATATCTGATTTGTATTACAGGTGAATCGAACTTTTTGAAACTAAGTGGGTAACAAAATAATACCACTGAATACTGCACAAAAGGTGTGAGTAGTAATTTTATTGTGTTGTGTTTTGTCCTGACGAATGCTCCATACACCCGACTGGGCAAAAAGGAGCAGAAACATGTTAACTGTGTGAGTAAAGTGATATGCAAAGATCCAGTAACTTGTTCTAAGAACATACCCATCTTTTTTTAATAACAAACCGCACCCTGTTATAATTAAAAGAGTTTTTTGGATGTAGGTTTTTTTTTATCTAAACCTTCACTTTGGGGGTATCTGTGCACATCTCTGGACACTACTACGCTACACCAGAGGTTGCCTCAGGCTTGAGGCTGGCATATAGATGACCCAATGATAAATGCCACAACGCTTATGTGGGGCGGAAAACGATATAAACCGAGACAAAAACTAACATAGCGTTTATGCGGGTTATCTATAAAACCTAGTGTAATGGAGTTACAAGTGTCCTGTCCTACATTTGATTTGGATACTGGAGTTTATTGCCTTCCATCCCATGTACAAGAATTATTATTATTATTATTATTAATTGTGTTTTGTTAAGCGCAAACAACCCGGAGGCCTCAAAGCGCTGAGTATAGTCTGACTAGTGTGAGCTGAAAAAACCAAAGATTAGATAAAAAGAAGAGTTTTCAGTTCCTTCTGGAATTTCAGAAGGTTAGATTCACTGCGAAGGGTAGTAGGCAAGGAGTTCCAAGCCTTAGCGGTGTTCCAGGAGAAAGAGCGCCTGCCCCATCTGGTACGTTTGATTTTGTTCATGGTGGCCAGGAATGCTGTGCGAGATCGCAGTGATCTGTGCGGGAGGTAAGGGGTCGCTAAAGAGCAGATCATTGCTGGTGCGGTCTTCCACATGGCATAATGCACATAGATTTGAACAATACTCTGGCCTTAATGGGAAGCCAGTGAAGTTTCTTCAGCGCCGCTGTGCCTGATTCTCGCCGGTTAAGGCCCAGCAAAAGGCGGGCTGCCGCATTTTGAGTAACCTGGAGCTTCCTTGTTGTAGAGGCAGGAGCCCCCAGGTATAAGGAATTCCCGTAGTCCAGGCGGGACAAGATAATGGCTTGCACCATAATTCTACAGGCTTGAGAAGGAAGGAGTGGCAGCACTTTCCTAAGCTTGCGCATAAGGCCAAAGCAGGTGGCGGACAAAATGGTTGCTTGCTGTGTGAAGTTTAAATTTGCGTCCAACCAAATGCCCAAGCTCTTTATTTGGGTTTTAGGTTGGGGCGGGATGCCCATGCATGGGGGCCAGTCCGGCAGAGGGCTAGAAATAATTGAATTGCCCAAAATCATGAGCCCTGTTTTCTCGCCGTTGAGCCTCAGGTGCGAGGTGGCCATCCACTGGGTGACCGCTACCAAGCAGTTACTGAGATTGGGGGATGGGGTATTGGACTGGTTCATGGATACAACCAATTGTGTGTCATCAGCATAGGTCACTATGTCTAGGCCGAACTAATGCACTATGTCAGCAAGAGGTTGCATGTAAATATTAAAAAGGGTAGGGCTCAGGGCAGAGCCCTGGGGCACACCTTGATCGAGGGGCCAGATTTTTGAGTGGGTGGTGCCCTCTACGACCTTAAAGGAACGATTCTCTAGAAAGGACTGAAGCCAGTGCATGGCCTTCCCTGAAATTCCTATTTGCGTAGGAGATGGAGAAGGATGCTGGTGTTGACAGTGTCGAAAGCGGCACTGAGGTCAAGCAACATAATTGCTGTGGTGCCGCCTTGGTCCATCTGTTTCCTAGCCAACTCAGTCACCGTCAGAAGGGCAGCCTCAGTTCCTAACTTAGGACGGAAACCTGCTTGGGAGTCATGGAGCAGATGATTGTTTTCCAGAAATTGTGTAATGGAGGCATTGATATGTTTTTCTAATAGTTTGCTAACCCAAGGGAGTAATGAAATTGGTCGATAATTGGCCATGTTATCTGGGTCCAAGGTGGGTTTTTTCAATAGCGCTCTAACTTGGGCACATTTCCACGCAGAAGGGGACTAATCCTGTGGTGATATAGGTGTTTAAGATATTGAGAATGACAGGTCTAATAGTATCTGTAATCTTTGCTAGGTGGCAAGGAGGGGGCGGGATCAGTGGGTGACCCAGATTTGACTTTCCGCATGAGGAGATCAAGAGAATCCTCTTTTAGCAAAGGGAACTCATCCAATTTGTGGGGCGTGATGTGCGGTGAAGTGGTTCCTTCATCATAGGCCAAATTGGGTGAGTCAAATGCAGAAGAAATATTCTGTATTTTCTTATAAAAATATTCAGCCTGGTTATCACAACGAGTCTGAGCTTTGCTGGGAATAGGAGGAGTGTCAATAAGAAATTTTGCTATTTTAAAAATTTCTCTAAGTGAGTTGAAGGCAGTAGTGATTTTTTCTTCAAAATAAGAAGATTTTGTACAACTAATCTCAGCTTTATATTTTTTGATTGCTTCATGATGGTTAATTTTATCTAAATTGCTGCGGGATTCCCTCCAAGTTCTTTCAAGCTTCCTGCATACTCTTTTCAATTCTTTAAGTTTGGGGGTGCACCAGGGTGAGTCCCTTGATTTGGTCTTCTCTTTAAGGGCTTTCTGGGGTGCAATAGAGTCCAGGGCCGTACGCATCCAGTTGGTATAATTATCATAAAGAGACGTAGGGTCAGCCTCAGCTTGGGAAGCGGCGGGGGACAGAGACTTGATCCACCGGTCAATGGAAAGTTTTGTCCATTCTCTCCCTTGTAGGAAGGTACGAGGGAGTGCCAGGGCTGAGGTGACTGACAGCCACTGTATGGGAATCAGATGGTGGTCTGTCCATGTGAGGGGCAGAGGAGTCCCTACCTCGAGTCTGTGATCGTTGCTGAATACCCCGTCTAGGAGGTGACCTTTTTCATGTGTGGGTTCAAAGCCCTTCTGTGTGATCTGGAGTGCCGCCAGATTGTCCAGCAGAGATTTGGCCGCTGGGTTGTTTGAGTCATCCAGATGGATGTTAATATCTCCTAATAAGGAGAAGTGAGGTCTGGTGACTACTAATTCTGCAACTTTAGATTGAAGCAAGTCAAGAAACTCTCCCATTTGGTTAGGGGGACGATAAATGAGAATACCTGAGAAGGTGGCGGTGGGTGAAAAGGCCAGAGCAAAGTGCATGCTCTCACAATTAGATATTGTGGCCGGGCTGGTCCTGCAATGGTAGTGGTTTTTAAAAAGAATGCCTAGGCCTCCTCCTCTATCCTCCGGTCTGTCCACCCTCTGAAGTATGTATCCCAGTTGCATAAGGGAAGTAATGTCCGGGTCAGACGCGTCTTTAAGCCAAGTCTCTGTCAGAAATATAGCATCAGGGCTGGTGTCTTCTAAGAGGAGTGACATTTGATCAGCATGTTTTGTGAGAGAGCGACAGTTTAAAAGAAACATTTTATAAGGTTTGGCAGTATGTGATTTACCCCTATAACTAGTAAGTAGGAACTTGCAATGAGAACAGGTACCGGTGGTTGTGCTAGGGTGAACAGAATGCCGAAAGAGATCTTTTGTGGGTGGCATTAGGTTTTTTAGGGAAAGGGAATCATACCGTATAGGCGTACCGCCATCTGCTCTGCGTTGATCAGGGGGGGTAGCCCCTGGTCCCGTCTGGTCGCGGACGGGCGCAGACGGGCTTGCCTTTGGCGTGCCTTCCGCGCACCGTCGGCGCGCCCGCTGCGCCCGACCGCGCTGCGGTCGGGCAGGTCTGTTGTTTTTATCCATAGTTGTGGTGGGCGGGAGGAGGGTGGGAGGGACGATAATCTGGACCGTCAACCTTCCCTACCCAAGATGGTGGCTCCGGTGGGTGGGGTGAGTGACCAGCGTCTAGCACGAGCGGCGCTGTGTGAGGCCGGTCGTGACGCTACCTAGGGCGAAGCAGTCTCGCACCAGGTGGGGAACAAGCGTTTTTGACAGAATGACAGAAGGTTCATCCTGCAGCAAGCTCAAAAAGTTTGCATCCCTCTTCTGCCTAATATTTAACCCATTTGCATTATGACATTCTATAATAAACTCTGTTCTCTAATGTATCAGAATCCCGTAGAGGGATATCATATTATTGTTGGAGGATTTGATGGAAGTACATTCCCCATGGACTACAGATATTTTGGAGTTTCACCAAGCAACACTGTATTATTGATACCAATATATTTAAGAGCCCTGAAGAAGTTCAGAAAATGTATTTTTCCTGAACGAAACATGATGTCTGGAAATTCTTTTTCTGTAACTATATGCTTCAAGAGATAAATTAAATGATTGAATTGGTTCCAATGAAGATACCTTGTCTTGAATCTTATTGAACAAAATATATAAATATTACCCTGGAACATCATTCCATCCAAAGTATCAATATATATGGAGACTTGTATGGTTACATTTAAGGTTAGAGTTTCCCGGAGATAGTAAAGAAACTTATACATTTATAAATAGAAATTATTAAAAAGGTTATTCTATATTATTTTAAGGAGTCACAACACGCCTGCATACATCAGTTTCACGTATTCCCGAGTTCACTTATGGGACACAACTCTAAAGATTTTTTGACATTAATAATAAATGTATATATGATTTACTTCTTTTAGTTTGAATTTTAGTTTAAATGTAAAATATAAATATGTGGCGGAATCACGTTGGATACGCGATACTACCGCATATGAGTCGCGCCCTCCATGTGACACAAAAAAAAGAGATATGATTAATTAAACATATTTCTCATCGTAAACTAAGATAGATACAACCCTCTTTATTCTACATCAGGGTGTGGCTGGCAACAGTCACAGTTATTGGAGCAGAAGCTATTTGGAAGAGTTTTGATGTTTTTTTAAAAAGAAGATTGCAACTTCTACAGAGTTTGGGGAGCATGATGAAGAACATTTGTTTGAGGAGGATGAAGAACCACCAAAAAAGGAAAAGAAAAAGTGTAGTATGGCTGTTTTTATGATTACTGAGGGGCAAAAGAAAGTTAATGACCAAAAAGTCACTTGTGTGGTCTGCAAGAAATGTATGTCATGTTGGTCAGGGAAAAAGTAGTTGTGTGGAACATTCTCAATGTACAAACACCTGAAGACTATACACAGTACCTCTACTGCAAGAGCAGAGCTTATAAGGATGAAGAAGTAAGAAGGATTACACTGTTCTGGAGACGTGCAGCCTGGAACACCCACTTACCTGATGCTGCAAAGGCTGGATTGCATGGTCATACAGCTTTAAGTGTGGAAGAACACGTTGTAGCTACACTATTGAAGACAATTAATAGTCATCTGTGTTGATTTGTTTTTGCAAAAAAAACGAAAAATGTTGTGCTTGTTTTTTTCTGAAGGAAAACAAACAAAAAATCACAATAAAAAAAGTTTAAAAAATGTTCTTCTGGAACCGCCTACTTTTGTTTAAATAAAAAACATTATGTGTTGTGTATGTGATTGAATTAATTAGTGGATTTATGTGTAAGCAATATGTGAAATAGTGCATGCATGTGCGAGTTAATAGGTATATCACTGTATTAGTATGTATCAGTGAATGATTCAAGGAATGCATTTTTAGATAAATGATTGTGTGTAGCAGAACATGTATATAAGTGCACATGTGGATTTCTCAATGGGTAGTGCCAGGGTGATTGGATGAGTGCATGGGAAGTGTCTGAGTAATTTCTTGAGTGCATGGGTAATGCCTGAGTATATGGATGAGTGCAAGGGTAGTGCCTGGATGGATGGATGGATGAGTTCATAGGCAGCGCCTGGGGGATTGGATGGGTGCATGGGTACTGTCTAGGTGATTGGATGAGTGCATAGGTACTGCCTAGGTGATTGGATGAGTGCATAGGTACTGCCTGGGTGATTGGATGAGTGCATGGGTACTACTGGGTGATTGTATGAGTGCATGGGTAGTGCCTGAGTGATTGTATGAGTGCAAAGGTAATGCCTAGGTGATTAGATAAGTGCATGGGTAGTGCTTGGATGATTGGATGAGTGCACAGGTAGTTCTTGAGTGATTGCTTGACCACACAGGTAGTGCATGGGAAGTACCTACGTGATTAGATGAGTGCAAGGGTAGTACCTGTGTGATTAAATGTATAAATGCATAGTGCCTTGTTAGTTGGATGAGTGCATGAGAACTGTCTTGGTGATTGTATGAGTGCATGGGTAGCGCCTGGTTATTGAACAGTTTCAATAGAGAGACAGACCTATAGTGCTAGATCTGACACAAAATTAAAAAGGTTGACTCCTATCATACCACTCCTATTAGTGTTAGCATATGTCCAGAGACCTCAATGAGTGTGTCAGTACCCTTTTGATGTGAGATGACACATGTAAAGTATACTATAAGCTCTAGACTACCACTGATTCAGACCGTATGCTTTGAAAATCTCTGTTTACTAAGCTGCTTGGATGACTTGGTAGCATGGTCTGAAGCATTGAGTTCAAGTTCTTTCATGAGGCTTCCTTAAAAGAGAGATGTATGGGGGCATGGCCAAGATGGCGACCTGAGTGGATGCGGACCTCAGAGGCTCCTCGCTGCGGCCCCTCGACCCTAGTCCCTCCATGAGTAAAGCCCCCAACTGTGCGCTGAAATCAGTGGTATAACTTGTGGGTACTCGGTGGCATCAGCGTGAGAGGCTTCGTGAGCCAAAAGACCCACGGACCAACTCTGCAGGCGACCTGGCACTTTCCGAGGGAAATGGTGCCCAGGCTTGAACACCAGAGAAGGAGCCAAGCACCTGCAACCGGCTCCTGAGCCATGAGCAAGAAGCAAAACCTGTTGCGGACTCCCGTGGTGGCCCCCCAACGAGCCATGAGTGAAGCCTGCAGCATGGGGGGGAGCAACAGCCTCCAAGAGCGATGCAATCGTTAGCCAAGAGGGCCATTGGCGCCAAAATAGAGAGCGCTGCTTCGCGCCCACTCGGGACTCCGAAAAGCTCCCGGGGGCCCTCACCTGAAGCACAAGTAGGGCTGTCCTCCATCGAGTCCCAGGGCATGTCAAGCCCGGTAATTGCCCAGCACAGAGGCAGTGCACATCAACCTCCCCCCGACATGTGAGAGAAGTCTGCAGCACAGGGCAGGAGTGGCAGACTCCTGGAGCGATGTAGTTGGGAGCCGGGAGGTCCAGCGGTGCAGAAACTGAGGGCATTGCTTCTGGGCCTACTCACGACTTCGCCAGGCCCCTGGTGACCCTTGCTGAAGCACCTGTGGAGCTGCTCCCCTTCGAATCTCAGGGCAGGAGATGCCCGGTTTCGCCCAGCACAGCAGCAGCACTCATCAGACCCCCGAGAAATGTGAGTGAAGCCTGCAGCACGGGTGGCAGCAGCTACCCGGAGTGACGCAATCGGGAGCCGGGAGGCCCAACAGCATGGAAATTGAGAGCGCTGCTTCTGGACCTACTCAAGCCTATGCCACCTGAAGCACCAATACAGCTGTCCTCCATAGAGAACCAGGGCAGGTGGTGCCCAGTGAAGGAGAGTAGGGTCTGCTTTCTATGTCCACCCCCACTTTTTGCTTTTGCTTTACTGGTTTTCGACTTTAATGTGGCTGTGGGCCTGCTAATCAGACCCACAGCCCAGCTTTTCTCTCTCTAAATTCATACCATGTACTTTAGGTACACATCCAATTGGGAATTGGGTCACCTTTGTGAGCCCCTGTACAGTGTACCTTATGTACCCAGGGCATAGGTGCATCCAAGGCCTACCAGGGGCTGCAGCAGGTATTATGCCACCCCTGGCTGGCCATCCACATTGACACAACTGGCAGATCACTCAGCTGGGGCAAGGTTGTGTAATCACCCCTTGCTTAGATATAGTATTCCTTTATCTAAACATTATATATAGACACACATGCACCTATAAGTCACTCCTATCGCAGGCCTTAACAATCCTGAAGGCAGAGTGCTTGGTTTTATGTGAGATGAGGCTCTTGCATGAGCTGAGCCTGTCTGCAGCTTTCGGAACCATGTCCTTATTGCTGTTCCATGATATAGCCATACCATATACTCTTAAGTGCATTATCATCCTCGCGGTTGAATGCTAACTTTGGTTTGGCTTTATCAAAACATTTTGTGTAAGGTTTCATACACTTTGGAATACTACGCCCTCGCCAGTTCTGGCGACGGGAGTAGCATTCCACCCTTCTAGAGGGAGAAGACATGTTGTTCCTGTTAATCCCGGTTAAAGTTAACCAGAGCTTCAGCATCACAAAATGGATGCTGCTGCCACAGACACAAGTCTGACCTCCTGCTGCTGGGAGTCCTTCCAGTGAGGGAGGCTTGGACAATAGGTTTCCTGTCTTGGGAGGTGCTAGCACCACCCCAGACAGGCAATAGTGTATTGAGGCAGGCAGGGCTGAATGAAATGAGACACTGCCTGGGGCACACAAGGTGCTCCATGGATATTCCGGTTGAAACCAGTTGCTGGGGCACTCCAGCCCCAGCTCTGGTGAGGAACTGGACAAAGAGAAAGGGGTGTAACCACCCCCTTCCCTGGTCCCACCCATAGGAGGGACCTAGCAGGTAATCCAGCCCCTTAGATTAGTATATAGCTAGGAGCTAAGTCAAGAGAATTTAGATTTATCTTGAACTGAAACTTGAAACAAAACTCTGGACCTTTTACATTTTATTGCAACTAGAAGACTGAAGAATCTCCCTTGTGGTCAAGGAGTGACCACCCTGTGCAAACAGGCACCGTCCGTCGATCTGCAGTTTGCTTTGTTGATGCTCCAGCTGGAGCCGGAGCACGGAGCCTGACAAGAACCAGACTTCCAGACTTCCTTGAGCCCGATCCACAGCCACAGCAAAGCTGAGACCCGTGGAGGTGACGAAAGACGTGAAACCGGCCATCTTGAAAAACCTGCACCTTACCACTTGTGCAGCTTCCGAGGCACCCTCGAAGGGCCTGCTTGTGTTTTTGTGCTCGGCGCGTCTGTCCGGTCACTTGCCCGTTGGCTAGTGGCCTCTGTGATGATGAACATTTAAATCTACACTGCTGGCCTGGTTGCTCTAGGCTGGCCCTTTCTTCCCTGAAATCCCTCAGACCTTGCTGGCCTGCAACAGAAGCCATCTTCGATTCCTGTGTGGGTTGCCTTTGCCAAGGCTTGTTGACTCCAATCCGGAAGCCTACACCGCCAACAGTGAGATCCTTTGTGGGACAGTCTGAGCCCAGCTCCTGGTCATCGTCGACACCTCCTGGTCCACGTGGCTGCAGAGACAAGCTTCACAACATCACCTGAATGCTTCACGACATCGCCTGGTTCCTTCCTGGTCACTGGCTAGTGACCCAGACTCTGTCCCATCTGCTTTCAGGTACTCTTCATCCTCTATCCGCTCTTGGATCCAACCAGACACTTCTCTCCTGGTCGCCTGCAGCATCTTTTCACAGGTCTCCATAGGATTCAGCGACGAAACCCGACACACTTTGACATCTATGCACCCGGCTCCTGTGGGTGCGGTAACGCGAGTACTCCGGTGCTCCTGTGGGTACTGACTATTCTAGTGTCCAAGTTTTCAGTAGCTTTCTCCTAGTCCATCCGGAAGTGTCCTAAAAGAACTAGTTTCCAATTCTTTCGCTCCCATTGTATCCCTATGGTAACTCGCGTGTGTGTTAAGACACTGCACACGCTTCCCCTTGGCCTCCTGGATAGTACATCACCACTTCTTTAATAATAATAATAATAATAAAGGCATTTCTAAAGCGCCTGGTGACGCCATCACGGCGTGTCCCCGCGCTGTGGAGAGAGAGTCAGAGAGGAGGTGAGAGCATCTATCCCTTCATAGCAAACAGATGTGTTTTCAGCAGTTTTCGGAACATGGTTTCATTGCTGGCTATTCTGATCCCAAGTGGAAGGCTGTTCCACTGGGTAGTGGCCAGCACCCGAAAAGAGCGACCTCCCATCCTAGCTTTTCTAATACGAGGAACTTTCAGGAGACCTTTGCCCGCCGAGCGAAGTGCTCTTTGGGGACAGTAGGGGATGGCCAGATCCTTCAGATACCCAGGCGCTTCTGCAGAGGTTATTCTGTAACAGATGAGGAGAGCTTTAAACAGGATTCTTTTCCTTACAGGGAGCCAATGGAGGGCAGCCAAAGTAGGCTTGGAAGCTGTCCTCTTAGGGAGTCTGAGGGCTAGCCGGGCCGCCGTATTTTGCAGCACTTGAAGTCTCCTCAGGTTCTTCTCCGTAGTCCCTAATAGCAGCACGTTCGCATAGTCCATGCGAGAGGTGACCAAGGCTTGGATCATAATACGTCTGGCCTCCAGAGGCAGTAGGTCCAGAGTGCGATTCAGGGTCTTCATGACCCCAAAGCATTTTCCCACCACCTTGTCCACGTGGCTCTCAAACGAGAGTTTAGAGTCCACCCAGACCCCCAGGTTCTTAGCCTCATTGCATGGGATGGGCAGAGAGCCAAGGCAGGGTGGCCACCATTCATGAGACCAGCTCGCCCCATCTCCCCCTATCACCAACACCTCCGTTTTAGCCCCATTAAGCTTAAGGCAGTGCTGATTCATCCATCCAGCAAGCTCCTGCATGCAGGTTTTAAAGTTCGCCGCTGCTAATTTTGGAGACTGAGACAGGGAGATGATCAGCTGCGTGTCATCGGCATAAGATACAAGATCTATGCCGTATGACTGAACAACTGCTGCCAGTGGAGCCATATACAGGTTAAACAGGGTGGGGCTCAGGGCAGAGCCCTGAGGCACCCCCTGTTCCAAGGCCACACTGTCGGAGAGGAACATACCTCTCTGAACTTGGAAACTGCGGCCCAAGAGAAAATCCTTGAGCCATCTCCAGGCAGCCTTTGTAACCCCGGCGCTGCTCAGACACCGCAGCAAGGTGGAGTGTGCTACGGTGTCGAACGCGGCGCTGAGGTCTAGCATGATCAGTGCCATGGTGTTCCCTTCATCAGCACCCATCCGTAAAGTTTCGGTTGCTCTCAGCAGGGCAGTCTCAGTGGAATAGTTCTTGCGAAAGCCAGACTGAGAGCCATGAAACCTGTTGTTCAACTCTAGATATTCCATGAGCTGAGTGTTTACCAGTTTTTCCGTCACTTTAGCTAAGTATGGAAGAAGGGATATTGGGCGGAGATTTTCCATTATATCCTGACTTACATTAGGTTTTTTTTTTATAGGTAAGACTATGGCTTTCTTCCAGTCGCCCGGCAGAGTGGCCGAAGAGAAAGAGAGCTGGATAACATATCTAAACAGCGGCTCTAGCGCATCCAGACTGGCATTAAGTATTTTAGGGGGGGCCGGATCGCGAGGGGAGCCTGATTTAACTTTCTTGCATATAGTAGCAAGTGTTTCCGCAGCAGGAACATAGAAAGTGGGTAATTCCGAATCAGATGATTCTGCCACCCAATTGCAGGCAAGATCAGGGTCATAAGTCAAATTCCCCGTAAAGCTGGCATAGATGTTCGAAATTTTGCCTGCAAAGTAGTGAGCAATATTGTTGCAGGTTTCCACCGAGTCTGCGGACGGCCCACTATTGTTCGAGACTACCGAGATCTCTTTAAAAATTTTAAAAAGTTCCTTCGAGGAATTTTCGGCTTCCACAATGCGCTTTTTATAATGTGTGGCTTTGGAGACCCTAATAGCCTTATAATATTCTTTTTGCTTTTTCTTGTAATCAGTTTTAATCTTTGGGCAGAATCTGACTCGCCACTCACGTTCCAACTGCTTGCAGACAGATTTCGCAAGCTGAAGTTCCGGAGTAAACCAAGGGGCCGTTTTCCTCACCTTCTTCGTGTTTGTCTCAGTACGCATAGGGGCCGTTTTATCCAGTACACCTAAAATGCGGTTATGAAGCTCGTAATGGGCTGTTTCACAATCCATCCCTCCTAAAGGGCCGCCTGCAGTGATAAGATTGCTGAAGGAGGACTGCGAGAAGCTTTTCCATTTCCGTCGCTGGTACCTCTGCTCAGAATCTCTCTTAGACTCCGCCTCTGGAATTTCAATCCGGAACGGAATCACAAAGTGATCAGACCAGGGGACTGGAATCGGAGTTAAAGGTTGTACCTCCGAGCGATGACCAAAAATGGGGTCTAAAAGGTTACCTAATCTATGCGTGGGGTCCTGATTGATAAGCTCAAGCTGAAGGGAATGGAGATTGGAGCAGATGTCTTTAGCATCCATATCCGTAGGGTCATTAAAATGAGCATTCAAGTCACCGAGCACGAGGAAGCTCCTTTTCCTGATGGCTAGGTGAGTAGAAGCCTCCATGAGGCTGGAGCTAAACTCAAACATCCTACCAGGCGGTCTATAAACCAAAATGCCTGAGAGCGAGGTTTGGGGTCCCAAGGTGATATTAAAAGCACCAGCTTCAGCATTGTTGATGGTGAGGGGTGTTAGGGAGCATTGAAAAGGCAGTCTAGTAGCGATAGCAATCCCACCTCCCCTGCCATTCCTATCCAATCTAGCCAAAGAAAAGCCAGTGGGCAGGGATTCTATGACATCAGGGTCAGATGAGCCCCCAAGCCATGTCTCAGTGAAGAACATGATGTCATAATCTTCATCCTCAAGTAGATGGTAAATTTGAGTGCTATGCTTACTGAGCGAGCGACAGTTGACCAAACCCGCCTTAATCTGCCGGTTGCCCTGCGCCTTCCTAGCCGTGGAATAGGGCTTGAAAGGGCACCATGAGCAGTCCCGAAGGGATAGAACATCCGAGGTGTGTAAACACTGCGGGGTAGCCTCGGGACAGAGAGCTAACAACTCCCTACTATCATATTGTATCCTGGGGGGAGTTAAGTGGCCAGAGTCCCTAGCCCCTCGCCCCGTCCTGTCGCGGACGGGCTGGACTTTGGCTCGACTTCGGCGCGCTTCCGGCGCGCCCGCTGCACGCGTCCGCTGCGCGGACGCGGGCCAACACACATTTATAGACGACCTAGGGGAAGCTAGAGCGCTGAACTCTCCGACCTAGCCCGGAAGTGCTGGGCTCCTCCTCCACCCTCCGCAGCAAACGCCCACAGAGGACGCGGCGGACCGGGGCGGGAGTGATCAGGTAAACAGAGGGAGTTACAGTCCAAGTTATTTTAAAAATACAGTATTACATCACTGATTAAAAGTCCAAAGGACGCCAAAGTTTAAAATTAACACACACGCTGTTCAGTCAGCGCTCGCTCGCAGTGTCACACACACACCAGTTTCCCGGCGTGAGCGGAGAGAGTCGACCACTGCCACCGGCCAGACTCTTCTCCACCACGCGAGTGTGCAAGATAGCGGTATTTATGCTCACCAGTACAGCGGAGCTAGAGCGCTGAACTCTCCGACCTAGCCCGGAAGTGCTGGGCTCCTCCTCCACCCTCCGCAGCAAACGCCCACAGAGGACGCGGCGGACCGGGGCGGGAGTGATCAGGTAAACAGAGGGAGTTACAGTCCAAGTTATTTTAAAAATACAGTATTACATCACTGATTAAAAGTCCAAAGGACGCCAAAGTTTAAAATTAACACACACGCTGTTCAGTCAGCGCTCGCTCGCAGTGTCACACACACACCAGTTTCCCGGCGTGAGCGGAGAGAGTCGACCACTGCCACCGGCCAGACTCTTCTCCACCACGCGAGTGTGCAAGATAGCGGTATTTATGCTCACCAGTACAGCGGAGCTAGAGCGCTGAACTCTCCGACCTAGCCCGGAAGTGCTGGGCTCCTCCTCCACCCTCCGCAGCAAACGCCCACAGAGGACGCGGCGGACCGGGGCGGGAGTGATCAGGTAAACAGAGGGAGTTACAGTCCAAGTTATTTTAAAAATACAGTATTACATCACTGATTAAAAGTCCAAAGGACGCCAAAGTTTAAAATTAACACACACGCTGTTCAGTCAGCGCTCGCTCGCAGTGTCACACACACACCAGTTTCCCGGCGTGAGCGGAGAGAGTCGACCACTGCCACCGGCCAGACTCTTCTCCACCTTTAAGGTGCGGTTGCTCAGATTCCGATATGGCACACCGGTTCCCGGGAGGGAGGGGTTGGGGGTTGAATCGCGGGAAGTAGGGGGGTGGCGATTGGTTGTTTCGGTTACATTGGGACTTACATATTGCCTACTGGAAAGAGACTACCGCCCTGTGCGTCAGAGCTGTACACTTATTTTAGACATGCATTTCTTTATTAGCCTGCACAACGCTGAGATTGTAGAGCTGGATCAGAGGAGGGGAAGGGATCTGATTGAACGCAAACAGGTGGATATGGGATCTATTACGTGTAATTCTTACTGCTTGTAAATCAATGAATCAAAGTTAAACAAACAAAAAAGAGAGATGTGTGGTTCTTTGACTGAAAGCTGAAGTACCTATGTCAAGATTTGCTCAGGGATACAACAGACCATTTAATTCTCAAGTTAAGTTAGTCAGCTGCACCACATATCTCAGACATACACAAGTACAGATATGGCTGAGACACTAAGAGTTTAGATATTCAAACTTGACAGAACAGGCTTTCAATTTCAAGCACACACATCAATATCTACAGCCTACTTGCAGTGTACGTTTGTAGATAGTTATTTTTAATAGGATAGAGGTTAATGCGTTTGGGAACATGTTTTAAATTTCCCATTTCTGGATCAGTTTCATCAGACAGACAGAGCCGGCAGTACCAGGCCTAACCAAAACAGGAAATGTTGACTCCTATCCTGCCAGTCCTATTACTTTCAACATATCTCCAGAGATCTCAATGTGTCTCTCAGTGCCTTTTACAGGCACATGCCACTTGTAAAGTAGTTTATAGGCACTAGAGTACCTCTGTTTTAGAGCGCAGGCTCCCTAAATGTGTATAGATTAACCTGTATGGATCACTTTGTGGGTATCATAGAATATAGCGGGTAATGAACACTTTTGTTCAAGTGCTTCCACAAGGATTCTTCTTAGAAAAGAGATTTGCGGTATTGAGACTGAAAGTTGAAATAACTCTGTCAACATAAGACAAGGGTAATAATAGAGTGTATAGTTTTCAAATTAAGATCATCAGCTACACCACACATAACAGAGTACAGGTGCACGTTCAGACCTAGCTAAAATGTGGAAGACGTCATACATTGAAACTTGATAAAATATGTTTTTCTGTGTCAAGCACTGACAAAGGGGTCTATTAGGATGGCGTGCGAATCGCCATGCCCTACAGGCGGTGGCAATCCGGACACCAAAACACCACGCCAGTCGGCCTCTTAACCTCTGCCACATTACCATGGTGGGGGGTACCACGGCGGACAGAAAGACAGTCCGCCGCTTTTACGCCAGAAGGAAATCGTCACGATTGCCTACCTGGTTGAAAAGGCGAGCAATATGGTGGCGGTGCCTTGCAGGCACCGCCATCCATATTAGTATTTGCCATTTTCAAAGCCTTTCCATGAAGGAGACTCTGCTGTGGAAAGACATGCAGTGTTCTCTTTGGGGGACCGTTCTGGGGCCCCACGGGTTGTGGAGTTGAGGGACTGCACTTGGGGGGTACCCATGATACCCCCAACATTGGCATGCACAAGGTGGCAGGCGCCACGCGGTTCCTGCCACGTTGTGCATGCCAATGCACATCAAGCATATATGTCATTGTGGCGGGTGCTGCTTACAGCACCGCCCGCCATAATGCAATATATGCGGGATGCCACCGCCATCCGGGTGGTGGAATCCTTATTGCAGGTGCGGGACCGCCACACGGCGAGCAGACTTCAGTCCTCCCGCCATCCTAAAGAACCCCATAGTGTCAATTACCTTATTTGGATGCACCTTTGCACACAGTTAAATAGAGAAGGCTAGAAGTTAATACACTGGGTAACATGTGTTAAACCTCACATTTCTCTACCAGTTTCATGAGACAGGTACAGTTTGGCATGCTAGTTGTACTCTAAAATGAGAGGCCATCTGCTCTAACGCTACTATTATTAGTGTCAGCATCTATGTAGACATTGCAATCTCTGTGTATGTGACTTTCAGGGGTGAAAAGAGCCATATATACTACATATGTACACTAGACTACCTCTATTTCACACTGCATGCTCTGTAAACCTGCGCAGAAAAAAGTGCATGAATTACTTTCTGCTTATTATACACAGCAGTGTGGTTTGAAGGTTTGTGTTTAACGCTTTTCGCAAGATCTGCTTACAATAGAGGTGTGTGGTTCTGAGAATGAAATGTGAAGTACCTTTCTCAGTATCTGGTGAAAGGTATGACATATTGTTTAATTTTCAAGTTATGATTATCAGGTAAACCATACATCTAACACTACATATATAAGTATAAATATGGCTGAGACACAGAAGAGGTTAGAGATTGAAACTTGACACAATATGTTTTCAGTTTAAAGTACATACATCAGTTCCTACAAACTACTTGTAGTGAACCTTTCCAGACAGTTATATGGGATAAGATAGTGCTTAGTACATACGAGAACATATTTTAAACCTCACATTTGTCGACCAGTTTCATTACTGAGACAGATTTCCAGATGATAGCAGGGTTAGAAACTTTGCATTTAAAAGCTTTCACTAGGATTGCTTAGGAAACAGAAGTTTGGTTCCTGGAAAGGTACAATTGTTCCATCAGTATTTGCACAGGGGTATGATACATGGTTCTGTTTGTAACTAAGAATCATCAGTTACACTACACATCTGAGACTACATGTACAAGTACAGACATGACTTGGAAATGGTAGAAGTTAATAATTGAAACTTGACAAAGTGCACTTTCAGTTTGAGGCACACTTTTCAATATTGTGGCCTACTTTCAATATACATTTGTAGAGAGTTTTATGGTCCTCGATACTGGATAATGTACTTTGGAACATGTTTAAAACCTCACATTTGTAGACTAGTTTGATTTTTTTTAAAGATCTGACAGCGGCAGGTACATCTAAAATTAAAGTTGGCTGTAATTAGTGTCAGCATCTCTCTAGAGAGCTCAAAGAGTATGTCAGTCCCTTTTAGGAGTGATATAACACATGTAAAGTATCTTAGGCACTAGACTACCTGTGTTTTAGAGTTGTGCATGCTTCATAAATGTGTGTATGATAAACATCCTGGATCACTTTATGGTTATTATAGAAGACAGTGGGGTATGAACATATATCTTCAAATTGTTCCATGTAGGCAACCTAAAAAATAAATGTGTGGTTCTGGGACAGACAGATGAAGTAGCTCTGTCAAAATTTAATAAGGGTTATGATAGACAGTATAGTTTTCTATATAAGATAATCACTGTGTTGAGCTGACTCAGGGGGTAAACGCTGCTCCCTTACCTGCCGCCTTGTTCCTGGCCTGTGTGGTTCTCCCTCCCGCCGCAGCTGCATACCTCTACACTAGCGCGGCCGCTGGGAGGGGGGGGACTACACCTCCCGAGTGCCCTTGCGGCCGGAAGCCGCCTCCTAATATCCTGCGCCCGGAGGCGGTAAAAGAAGACAGGAGTCCCCGCGTCGCAGGACCGCGCAACCGGGACAAGGTCGGGCCGTCTTAGGCCGCCCGAGGCCGAAAGAGGCCGGGCTGGGCCCATTCTCTTTAGGTTATCATTATAATATTTGTTGGGCTAATTAGGATTTGCCAGGACATTAGCTAAAACAGACTTTGCTGTAAGCTTGCTGCCTGGTGTTCTGTTCTTTGTTTTGTGCACATTTGCATCGTGTTATACTAGAGTCAGAGTCAGAGTCAAAATCACTTTATTCGATTATTTTAAAATCATAAAAGTATGCTATACCTATACATGATGACTTTTAGAATTATATAATATATACAAACGATTTGATAAAAACAATACAGTACATAGATATAAAATCAACGGCCTATACACATGGTTCTAAGATTTTTTTTATACAAAAGTATTCATTATCTAATAACAAATATTTTCCAAATTTGTAGCGTTATTAATTCATTATATACATGGGAGTTCATTTATGATAGCTGTGGCAGTTAAACATTTTTCGGTTCCAATGATGTAATATCCCTTAGTCTGTTCCGTCTAGCACGGATAGATGCTATCAAAAAGTTTGCAACCCCAAACATCACTACTGGGGACTCCATAAGTTGTAAATAAGCAGTGCAGGTTTTAACTGTATAAACCCCTTATCCCTTAGCAATGGTACAATATACTTTTTCCATCCTTCCACAAAAAAGGGAAAAAACCATAAAATGTATAAAATCTTGGTCAGAGAAAATATCGCATTTACATGGTTCATTCTCCATTGGTCTACACCACTTCACGTAATAGCCCAGCAAAAAATGTGCCTGATTAAAATGAAATTTTGTTAAGGACCACCGATGGTAGGGTCTAGTGACAATAGTCAAGTAAGGTTGTATGGACATTGTCGTAATCAGTGAATAATGTACCCTTACTGTTGGCTTAACAATTTCTCGGGCTTCACGATCTGATTCTCTTTTACCAACAAAATGTTTCTTTACCCAAGGAATATCATCCTTGCTTAGGTTTTCAGGGTTAAGGTATAATTCAGGCCGACCCAGTTGCATTGCTGTGGCTTCGATAAATGACAACCACTGGATATCCTTTGCTCTATCCCGTCCCATACAGTCCTTAATGATCTTGTGGTTTAGTGTAAGGTTTGGATTCAACCATGTTTGGATCCAAAACAAGAGTGGTGCCATGTTAAGGGTATCCTCAATGTAACCCAGCCCCAGTTCCATGTGTACTGCAAAAGATGATGTGGAGTGGGGCAGCCCTAAGAGTGAACGCAGGAATTTATTTTCCTCTCTCTGTATTTGGGCAGAGTCTTTATAGCCCCATATCGCTGCTCCATACCTTGCTATGGCTATAGTTTTAGCTCTATATATAGCCAGTATGGCCTCTGCTGGTTTCCCACCCAGTCTTTTTGCGAAGCCTAACATAGCAGCCGACGATCTTCTCACGGCAGCTACTTTATTAGAGACTTGGGGTGCCCAGGAGCCCATGTCATCAAACACCACTCCAAGGTAGGTGAAGACTTTCACTCTTGATAATACTACGCCATTACAGGAGAGTGTTTTAGTATTATTCTTCCCTTTCCCCAGGGACATACCATGGGATTTCTCCATATTTACCACAAGGTCTATATTGTGCATAAAAGCCCCAAACGAGTTAAGAAGATGTTGTAAGCCGATGGAGGTCCTTGATATCAGGACCGTATCATCAGCATACAATAAAACAGGTAATGCCCCCCCACCCCCATGTGTGGGACATCTACGGTAGCTGTAGCCAAGGTATTTTCTAGTGAGTTGATATAAATAGAAAATAGCACTGGGGACAAAATGCACCCCTGGCGCACACCTCTTGTGTCATGTGTATTGACGCTTTCAGGTCTCTATGGAGTTCTGCCAGGAAGTTCACAAGGGCCCGATCCAAACCCAGATCCAATAGCATTGTCCACTACACAGTTGTCACTTATTAGTCCATCTGCACACAATGGGGAAGAAGAGAGTACAGCCAATTCCTGTAGATACTTGTAACACTATAGATAACTATCTAGTTAAAGCTGTGAGAGCTCTGGCCAAGGAAATTGATCGTACGGATATGGCGTCTCTCACTGGGGTTAAGTGTAATAACGGGCCAGCAAGCAGAGTTAAGTTCCCATTTGATAGTAAGCCCTGCGGTTTCCCCAGGTCCTGGCCAGGAAGTGGGTGCAGTCAGGATAGAAGACGATAGCTCGCGTACTTCGGGAACCCCTAACTTATCACAAGTAGTTATTCCTGTCACCCCTGTTAATACGATTGAGCCAGTTGTTGTAAGGAAATCAAAGAAGCTAAAAAGAGGGGCCAGAAAAGTATGAAAGCAAACATGGTCATTAGCAACTCACCTCAAAGCAAAATGGTTACAACAAGGTCAAAATTTACTAGACCAGTACCTTCAAATACTATTGACCTTGAGGCTATCTATTGCAAATTAATTGAGCTAATGAAACTCATACATGACAACATTGACAATATGGCCTTGGAGGTACATAAACTTAGAAATCAGATGGAGAAACCCAGCACTGCAGCTCATCTTGATGCACTTAAGCTAACTCAAAATATGGATAACACATTAGTTAATGCGTGCCAGAACAGCATGAGTGCACCTAGACAGGTAATCGTCCAGCAAACTGCCCCCAAGGAAAGATCAACAAATGACCCGGTCTGTAGGGACACTGGAGTAACCAGCTGCCAAGGGTCAACCACTATAGACACTATTTCGGAAAGACTATCCCCTAATGGTTCTATCATCACCACAGGGCAGACAGCATTGACAGAACGTAGCAAGCAAGGTAACCCAGAACTCAATAAGTTAGGCAGGTCAGAGCCCGTGCGCAAAAACCAGAATGTGATTCCAGCTGTGATAAATTTGCCACCTGAATGTGGTGCCTATGTAGCAGCCCTTGCGAATGTCCTAAAACTAAAACCCACCCAAACTGAAAATCATGAAATGTTAAAAAATAAAACCTTGCAGTGGCTTTCTAGGTATTGTGGCTTTCCTATGTATGGGGATAACCAGATAATTATGACCCAAAGAGTAGGCTGGTTGGGCCCCCTTGAGAAGAAAATCGAGGGTGACTGCGTATTTATTAATTTCAGAACACCAGACTGGGCTAGGGATTCCATTATGAATGCACCCCTCCCCCTCCAAATGGGAGTATATTACAACCTTACTCTCACTAGTTTTTTTTCTATAGGGATCAGACAGGTAACCAGAACAAAGTGCATACAAACGATTGTTTTGGAGTTAACCATTATTCCAAAGCCCACAATTTGTTCCCCTTATCTAAAATTCAGGATCGTTTCTCCATCCCAACTTTTAATAGATTTCAGGCATTTGAACCAATTGAGGACATTGTTTGACTCATCGGCCATTATGCTCAGAAGCACCTTGTTGACGCAACATGCCGCCAAACGGGAACTGATGTTCAGGCCTGTATAGTTAACCCTAGGGAGATATTGCCTAGATCTGAAAATAATCCTAAAGTGGTCAGATTGAACAGCACAGCTAGCAAACCCAAGGAGGTGGTTTTAAATAAAGATATACAGACGGTTGTAGCTACGGTACAATATAATACTACACCGCCAGCAGTTACTAGTATACTTGATAGTCTAGTAATATCCAGAACCCATACTATTTTACATGACACCTCCATAGAAGGCCTTAATATTATCTCCTGGAACATAGCGGGCATTGGTGGGAAATTAACCACCCCATTTTAGAAGTAATTTACCACACAAGGGTATGACATAATCTGTCTCCAAGAGACATGGCATAGAGAGTCAATTCATGTCGAGGGCTACACATCTTATTGTGTAGAATCAGCAACTAGAACTGTAGGTGGGGCAAAAGGTGGTCTCTTAACTTTGATATCAACTGAGTTAACTGAGTTCAAACTTGGGAGTTGTTCCGAGGTTGCCCCATATGCACAGTTATTACGCTTGAAGCATCATACAGGTCGGGATTTGGTCATAATTATTTTTATAACAATATCTTTGACGCCAGCAGGGGATCGATAGTTCAGGACATAGGGAGGGTGATAGATGAAATCCTAGCCCTGTCTAAAGATTTACTGGTTATTCTCTGGGACAGAGATTTCAATATACAGGCTTGTAGATATGCATAAAAGGGGATCTGTGGAATTCTAGGCAATCAGGACCTCAGAGGCAGTGCCCCATATAATACCTTTCCCCATAACAACTATGGAACCACGCTGAATAACCTAGTCGCTAAATTGGATTTAGAACTACAAGATTGCACTAAGAAAAAGGGTAACATCAAGTGCCCAACTTTTAAAGGAAGGGATGCCCACTCTAACATTGATCATATCCTTGCGTCTTGTGGTTTGGCGTACTCTAATTTATGGATAGTTGAGCAGGCAGTGAGCGATCACAATAGTATTTCTCTGACATTACTGGGTTGGGGGCTTAAAACTCATATTCATGGCAGTGCCATTCAGGATATCATGGTGGTAAGACCAAATGGCATGAGAATTAGGTAGGCGAACATTAATCCTGATCGACTCTTGGCGGATGTTCAAGCCAAATGTAGAGCAGAAATAAGCTACTGCTTAAGTAACGAGGTGACCCCTGCTACCCTGATTTCTAAGTTCTGTAAAAATAAATACGGTAATTGAGGGCTTACTGACTGCTAGGAGTTGGAAATTGAGGACTACACAGGTCGTCCGGTTCGACAATAACTGTGCCCAAGCCTTAGTTAAACTAAAATTAGCTCAAGATGGCAAACGAAGAGACATATTACAAATCAGGGATGAGCGCCACAATTATAAGATTTCTTTGAAGGCGCGAAAAAAAGAATTACAAAATGAGGCCTGGTCTAACCTGGATTTGGCGGCGGCCACAAAAAAAAAAATTATTCTGGGAGACTATTAACTGCCCCTTTTTAAAGAATGAAAATATTCCTGAAATAACTTCCCATGTAAATTTTAATTCAGATGGGTTGATTTTAGATTTTATGATGGAAAATAAATCCAAATGGCAGATTATGCCGATATCTATTAGCTTGACTGAGGTACATGAGGGTTTAGTAAAGAGCAATTATCCTTCTCGACCTAAGTGCCGCCTTCGACGCAGTGAATCACAACATCTTATTGCACAGACTGAGCAGCAGGGGAATCACGGGCTTGGCACTAACCTGGCTCAAATCCTTCCTGTCTAACTGCTCCTTTCGGGTTTTTGAGGGCAACAACACTTCATCCAGCAAACCCCTTGACTGTGGTGTACCGCAGGGCTCTTCCCTGAGCCATACGCTGTTTAATATTTATATGAGCCCCTAGCTGAGATCGTCCGTCCTTTTGCCGTAAAAATCATCACTTACGCAGACGATACTCAGCCAGTGGTGGCTCCCCCCACAAGGGACACATAACCAACTCAAGGAATGCCTAGAAGCAGTACATAGTTGGATGACCTCCTCCTGCCTCAAACTGAATGGGGAAAAAACAGAGCTGATGCTCCTGGGTACCCCCACGAATAACACCATTGACTCACTTTGGCCCCCTTGTCTAGGAGCTCCTCCCATACCGAAGGATAAAATCAAAAGCCTAGGAATATGGGTTGAGTGTATGAAAAGTTGTAGCACTCCGCACATCATCAACTTGCCTTTGCTTTGTTCGCCCTAAGTTTGCAGGGGATGCCCAGACGTGGGTCCCTTGCTCACATTGCCATTGGATTCAAGCAGGCCTGCCTGATGAGGGCAGTCCCAGGATGCTTGTTTTCGGTCCAGGGAAGACATGGCTTAGCAGTTCAGGCTGGACTAATCCCATGAGGCACAGGGTGAAGACTGATTTGCATATAGTTGTGTATGAACTGGAGTGGCAAAGTGGGCTGAAGAATGAGGATGGATTCAACCCAGATCTGTGACTGGGGGAGAGTGTTTGAACAGTTTCAGCACTCCATGCATCATCTCCTTGTGTTTGCTTTGTTCACCCTAAGTTGGCAGGGTATGCCCAGACGTGGGTCCATTGCTCACTTTGCCACTGGATTCAAGCTAGCCTGGCTCATGAGGGTTTTTTGCCCAAAACCGGTCCCGGGATGCTTCTTTCCG
This sequence comes from Lissotriton vulgaris, assembly GCF_964263255.1. Classification (NCBI taxonomy): domain Eukaryota; kingdom Metazoa; phylum Chordata; class Amphibia; order Caudata; family Salamandridae; genus Lissotriton; species Lissotriton vulgaris. The sequence continues at coordinate 52,025,067 of NC_141699.1, read as the reverse complement.
GTCCAGTAAAGACATGGCTTGGCAGTTCGGGCTGGACTGTTCCCATGAGGCACAGGGTCATGACTGATTTGCATATAGCTGTGTCTGAACTGGGATGATAAAGTGAGCTAAAGAATGATGAAGGATTCAACCCTGATCTGTAACTGGGGGTGTCATATGGTTACTGCGTTTCTATATATTGTGTTAAGTTAGCATGAGTTTATTAAATGTTTAAATGACATACTTTCCTTCGGCTTCAGTTTGCACATGACACCTACTTGTTATTGTAGCTTTCAACCTAGACGAAAGATGTGATTTATTTGAGAATAATATGTTATTGCTCTGATATCAGTCGTGCCTGGTACAACTGTCTGCACACTGAGAACTGCACCCTCTAAGAATAACCTAACCCAAGGTTGCTGAAAGCCTGATCCTCGCACTACATTAGACATAACACAAATAATGTTGCTGCCAACATTTGGGCTCTACGCGGGTTTAAGATAGAGTTACAGGGAATGAATCAACACACTTGATGCTTCGCATGCAGAGAGCTGGTAGCTGTTGATGTGATCTCCTCCTACTGAGAATTAGAGGTATGGGCCCGCCCTGCTAGAACCCAAATGAGACCTTCTTAGATATAATTTAATATGCTAAATAGGGTGCGCGAAATATAGGTGATACAGATTTCTATAGATTTTGCATTTTAATATGCCATCCCCGTTCGCTTATTATGGACTAGTGACTATGCTGCTAACTCTGGTTTTTATAATATGTATGTTGATATTATATAAGATACTGCGTTTGAGAACTTTGCATTGAAAAATAAACATTTCAAACTTGCACGTGTGTTCTTTGCCTCCCAGTTTCGGTTTGTAATGATTATATAACGAAAGAGTGTTCATGTGTTCCACGATACCTGAGGTACCCTAAGTTCATGTTCTGGATTGTCTAAGTCATTGGTAAGTTATTACTACCGATGAGACACTGTAGCTAGCTTGGTAAGGGGATTTCTGAAACTAAGGTGAGTTTTGGGTCACCCTAACTCACCCAGGTTCTAGATCTCTGTGCACAGTTCTGTGGGAGAACGGAAACCCTGCTACAGGGGTGAATGTTTAAAAAGTTTCAGCACTCTGTCCATAATCATCATGTGTTTGCTCTGTTCGGCCTTAGTTGGCAGGGTATGCCCAGACGTAGGTCCCTTGCTCACTTTGGCACTGGATTATAGGGAGCCTGGCTGATGAAGGATGTTAGTCTGAAACTGATCCCAGGATGCTTGGTTCCAGTCCAGGGAAGACATGGCTTGGTAGTTCGGGCTGGACTGTTCCCATGAGGCACAGGGTCAAGACTGATTGGCATATAGCTGTGTTTGAAATGGGGTGGCAAAGTGAGCTAAAGAATGATGATGGATTCAACTCAGATCTATGACTGGGGGTTAGTGTTTGAAAAAATTCAGCTCTCCGTAAATCATGTCCTTGTGTTTACTTTGCTTGCTCTAAGTTGGAAGGGTATGCCCATACGTGGGCCCCTTGCTCACTTTGCCACTGGATTCAAGCTAGCCTGGCTGATTAGGGATATTAGCCCAAAACCGGTCCCAGGATGCTTGTTTCTGGTCCGAGGAGTATGTGCCTTGGCAGTTCGGGCTGGACTGTTCCCAGAAAACTCAGAGTCAAGAACGATTTGTGTATAGCTGTGTCTGAGATGGGGTGGCAAAATGAGCTAAAGAGTGATGATGGATTCAACCCAGATCTGTGACTGGGGGGAGTGTTTAAAATGTTCAGCACTCAGTCCTTCATCACCTTGTGTATGCTTTGTTCGCCCTAAATTGGTCGGGTATGCCCAGACCTGGGCCCCTTGCTCACTTTGCCACTGGATTCAAAATAGCCTGTCTGATGAGGGTTTTTAGCCCGAAACCGGTCCCAGGAAAGTTGTTTCTGGTCCAGGGAAGATGTGGCTTGGCAGTTTGGGCTGGACTGTTCCCATGAGAGACAGAGTCAATAATGACTTGCATATAGCTGTGTCTGAACTGGGGTGGCAAATTGAGCTAAAGAATTATGAGGGATTCAACAAAGATCTGTGACTGGGGGTGAGTGTTTGAAAAGTTTCAACACTCCGTCCATCATTTCCTTGTGTCTGCTTTGTTCGCCCTAAATTGGCAAGGTATGCCCAGACGTGGGTCCCTTGCTCATATTGCCACTAGATTCAAGCAGGCCTGGCTGATGAGGGCTGTTAGCCCCAAACCAGTCCCAGGATGCTTGCTTCCAGTCCAGAGAACACATGGCTTGGCAGTTCGGGCTGGACTTACCCATGAGGCACAGGGTCAAGACTGATTTGCATATAGTTCTGTATGAACTGGAGAGGCCAAGAGAGCTGAAGAATGATGATGGATTCAACCCAGATCTGTGACTGGGGGTCCGTGTTTAAAAAATGTTAGCACTCCGTCCATCATCACCTTGTGTTTGCTTTATTCACCCAAAGTTTGCAGTGTATGCCCAGAGTGGGTTCCATGCTCACATTGCTGCTGGATTCAAGCAGGCCTGGCTGATGAGGGCTGTTAGCCTGACACCAGTCCCAGGATGCTTGTTTTTGGTCCAGGGAAGACATGGCTTGGCAGTTCGGGCTTGACTAATCCCATGAGGCACAGGGTGAAGACTGATTCGCATGTAGCATTATCTGAACTGGGGTGGCAAAGTGATCTGAAGAAGTATGATGGATTCAACCCAGATCTGTGACTGGGGGAGAATGTTTGAAAAGTTTGAGCACTCCGTGCATCATCTTCTTTGCTTTGTTCATCCTAAGTTGGCAGGGTATGCCCAGATGTGGGTCCATTGCTCACTTTGCCACTGGATTCAAGCTATCCTGGCTCATGGTTTTTTTTTGCCCAAAACTGGTCCCAGGATGCTTCTTTCCGGTCCAGTAAAGACATAGCTTGGCAGTTCGGGCTGGACTATTCCCATGAGGCACAGGGTCATGACTGATTTGCATACAGCTGTGTCTGAACTGGGATGGTAAAATAAGCTAAAGAATGATGAAGGATTCAACCCTGATCTGTAGCGGGGGTGAGTGTTTAAAAAGTTTCAGCACTCTGTCCATCATCATCTTGTGTTTGCTCTGTTCGGCCTAAGTTGGCAGGGTATGCCCAGACGTGGGTCCCTTGCTCACTTTGCCACTGGATTCTAGCGAGCCTTGCTGATTAAGGCTGTTAGACTGAAATTGATCTTAGGATGCTTGGTTCCAGTCCATGAAAGACATGGCTTGGCAGTTCGGGCTGGACTGTTCCCATGAGGGACAGGGTTGAGGTTCTGTGATTTCAGACTTCGTCCCGTATCTAGCCGCCATTTTGTGTCCTGTCGCCATTTTGTGTTGCCCTCACTCAGGCGGCATGGGGAACGTGATGCTTTTGCTTTTCCAGCTGCTACGTGTCCTTCCAGTTAAAAAGTAACTCTATTGTCCTTGTTCATGAAACCCGATGTCGGGGTCTGGCCGAGTTCGCTAATCTATGTCTGGTTCGATTGATCCCTGTCTCAGTCGACAATTAGCCCTCTCCTATTCTTCCCTTATATTATCTTATCCGACTGGCCTTCGCTATTCTCTCCTTATATGCTCCTATTACACAACTATCCTTTGAGACACACCAGCATGTCCTGCCACCTGCGAGAGGGGATATTTAACACCATCACTGATTAATTTGTTGGGAGGGGTGAGACACGGGGTCCGAGAAAGAGGCGTATATTGGGATACCTGAGCCTGTTTTCCTGCTTTTCCTATTGGTTCGTTTTGTGTGTGCGGGGAGTGGGATATTGTAAATGTGTTTAGTATAAGAGATCGTACGCCACAGATTGAAGTGGCAGTCTCCTTAGAACTTACACTCTGCATGTACCTCTAGGACAACTGTGCTTAGCTGCAGCTAATAAACCTGGCTTCCACGCTCAACGGAGTGTCTCATGTCTTTGTTAGTAACAAGGCAGGTGAACTCGAGAATTAAGGTGTGCCCTGCGCCGCCCGGCCCATAAGGCCCGGTTCTCCAACTGGTTCCGGAGGATTCGCGAGCCACACCAAGCGACCCCTGTATGTCGAAGTGGAGCGAAGGTCTTTTGCAGCATGGCTACTCCTTTCCAACGGCTGCTGATGACTGCTGCCCTGACTACCGCCCTGCCTTGGACCCTCTGGTGATGATTGGTTTTGCGAGACGTTAGACGGACCTCCGTTGGCGTGAGAAGACCATCTAGTTAAGTATTCGTGGGTAGCGCCCACTTCTTTGTTTATTTTTTATTTTTGTTATTCGCCTGTTGCAATAGTCGAAGATGAGGGGTGAGTACTTTTGTTTGTGTTCTTTGCTTTCACTCCTCGAAGTTAGTGAATGGATCAGTGTGCTTGAAATGCCTGGTCTGAACGGACTTAGGAAACTTTGTTGTTTTTGCAGTTCTAGGGATTCCCGGCTTGAGGAATCATGTCCGATTCCTCCGGTTGGAACTCCCATTTATGAGCTCTATTGTAAGCATGGTGTTGGTCCTATTGCTTTTAACGATGCATGGATCCGATACACAAAGAAAGATGGTGTCTTACGGTGGCCACAAAATGGTAGCTTTCAGCCTGACATATTAGTTAATTTGGAGTTGAATCTGTTTAAAAGAAAAGCCCGGCCGGCGATGTTTGACTCTTTCCTCCTTTGGCGTAAGGAAGCCAAACAGAGAGAAATTAAAAGAGCAAAAAGAGATAAGAAAATGAAAGATATGATGGTTATACAGGCTGTCCAGCAATTTAAAGACGATGAGACTGATCGAGCGATTGAGGTCTTGGATGGCAATAGATAGGTGCTATCCTGTGTTACCCCAACAACGTAAAGATCTTGAAGAAGATCCTTTAATGTCTCATTTACTGAAATTGCCTCCGCCTTATGCGCCAGGCACTAATGCACCTGTATTATTGCCACCTGAGCAGCAACCTGTTGTTCAGCCAGGAGCTCCAGCTCTTGCACCCTTGGCTCTTCCAGTAATACCACCAGCACCTCCTTTGCCACAACTTTCTGTACCTCTGTCTCCTTTGCCTTTTGTATCTCTTGTAACAGGTAGCCCTTCTCTGCCTTTGCTTAATACTTCATCTCCAGTTTTACTCCCCACTTCTTCTCCGATTCGTAATAGGTTAGTAGATACTGTTTCTGGTCTTTTCTCCGCCCTCTTTGGTTCATTTAATAGGATACCTGCTTTTTCTCGAAGACAATCCCGTAGTCAACTCCCAGATTCTGAAGAACGGGTTGTATTTGACTCCCTTGCTCATAGGTGGATGATGAATGGTCCATTATATAGTGCACCCGATATGTTGAGTACCTTTCTCCAATGGAATGCGCCTACACAAAGATACGTTTTTAATGTTATGTGTGACACGCTTATTAAAGGATGGGAGGATATGGAATTGGATCTAACTCCTCAGGGTTTATTGGAGATACAGGATAAGTTCGATAAGGGACTTATAGTGGGTCCTAATGTTCAGGATGCCATACAGACACTTGTTACTGTTAGGACCTTATATTCTTCCTGGACTATTCCTGAACCTGATCCTGCAGTTAGACAGAAAACAAAGAATTATCCTATGAGGGAAGTTTCTCCAGTTTGGAGGAAAGAGGTTCCCCAAGCAGGTAATGTTCAAGCTATCCCTGCTCATTTTCAGCGTGTATGGGTACAAGTTCCTTGGAAGCGAACTGAAGTTTTAGCACCTAAGCAGTCTTTGTCCGACCCTCATAAAAATCCTGCTGGTTGTTATAAAGAGTTGTCCCAGACTGTTGATGCATGTCTTATGAATTTGGCCGATATTGATATGCTGATGGGTAATGTAGTTCCACAAGCATTATGGGCTTGGATTCGTAGGGAGGACCACGACCGAGCTTTAGGTGGTACTTGGAATGCTATAGTTGCCGCAGATGCAGCACAAGTGGGTGGTGCTAAGCCAGATGATTTGATTACACAGTTGCCTGTCAGAATTATAACTTTAATGAAGATGATGATGCCTGCCTTACGCGTCAACTGGGATAAGTTGGCTGCGTGCAAGCAGAAGAAAGATGAGAGTGTTTTTGATTTCTTCACTCGGTTTGAAGATACGTTTATTGACCATAGTGATCAGGACTTGAGTACTGAAGGGGGACAGCGATTATTTGTGGATACATTTGTTTTCAATTTGCTTCCTGAATTGTCTCATAAGTTAAAAGATTTGGAAAGTTCTTGGGCTGTTTCTTCATCTGCTCAAATATTTGCTACTGCTCAATATTATGAGAATAGAGACAAGGAGGAAAAAGATAAAGCTGAGAAGAAGACTAAGGATTTAAAAATGAAAGTTCTTCTTCAGAAGGGTTATCCTCCTCGTTCCGGTCAGCGTCAGTTCCAGCAACCTATTCTGTCCCAGAGGTTGCTGCAGAAAAATGAGCCTTTTGTTCCGCGAACTTTCCTGGGGCTTAATCAGTGCGCCTATTGTAAAGAGGAAGGCCATTTTAAGAATAGCTGTCCGGTTTTATTGCAGCGTAATGGTGGATTTCAAGGCCAGCGAGGCCGTGGTGGTTTTCAATCAGCACCTGGGGTAGAGGGCGAGGTGCATTGCCTCAAGGACAGCGTTCCTTTCCCCCACAGAATTCTTCAAATTATTTTGATCAGCGGAATACTCAGTCTGCGCAATATTACAATGATGATTATTGTGTTTAAGGTGAGGCTCAGGATTCTCATTCTAGTTAGGACAGCCATGGACAAAGAAAGGGAGTCATATCAGTTCCAGTGGATCAGAGTGGGCCTTATTTTGAAGTAGTTGCTTTGGGTGTTGCAGAGCCATTTCTTTTGGATACTGGTGCAATGAGAAGTTCTATGATCCATTCAAAACTCCCTGGGGCACCTTTGTCTGGCGTAACAAAAGTTTCTGTAGAATTTTCTGGCGCCCCAGTTGCTAACCCAGTTTCTTGTCCTTTGCCTCTTTCGATTGGTCCTTACGATCTGGAAGCTCCAATTATTTTAACGACTGGTTGCAGAGAAAATTTGTTGGGTTTGGATCTGTTGAAACGTCTTCATGCAACGTTGTACTGTTCCCCCTCTGGTGTGCATCTTACTTTGGGTAAGAAATTGTTTTCTCCCATATATCTATCGAAGGATAGTTTTCCACCCGAGTTGCAGTCTCTTCCTGCTACGCTTTGGGCTACAGGTCCGAACGATGTTGGTTTGTTGCAGATTCCTCCTTATGTGGTTACTATCAAGCCTAATGTTAAACTGCCACGTATTCCACAATACAAGATCTCTAATGATGGTGAGAGAGCCTTGATGGCCATTATCTATGATCTGGTTCAGAAGGGCGTGGTTGAGGAAACAAGTGGTTTTGTTTGTAACAGTCCTGTTCTCCCCGTTCTTAAACGTAGTGATCCTTCTCAACCACCTGTGTATCGTTTTGTGATTGATCTTCGAGAGGTCAACAAGATTGTTGTCCCCCAGTTTCCTGTTGTTCCAGATATCACTGCTTTGCTTACTATGATACCCGCCTCGGTGGCATGGTTTTCTGTTATTGATCTAAAGAATGCTTTCTTTAGTATTGCCATTGCTGAGGAAAGCAGAGATAGCTTTGGATTCTCTCTTGGAGGCCGAAGCTTCCGGTTCAAGCATGCTCCTCAAGGTTATTGCGAAAGTCCCTCTATCTACAGTCAAGCTTTGAAATCTCAGCTTGACGTGTTCACTTTGCCTTCAGGTGCTACTTTGATCCAATACGTTGATGATTTACTGATTGCTGCTGAATCAGAGGATGTTTGTAAAGATGTGACAGTTTCTTTGTTGTGTCATTTGTCTGATTTATATCATAAAGTGTCCCCTTCTAAGTTGCAATATTGTCGCCAAGAGGTTACCTACTTAGGTCATCTCTTGTCGAAGGATGGAAGACGATTGACCCCAGAACGAATTCAAGCGATTGCACAAATGTCTGAGCCAACCACACAGAGGGTGGTACGTGCCTTTCTGGGCATTACCACATATTGTAGGCAATGGATTCCGAATTTTTCATTGTTAGCTAAGCCTTTGCTGGCGCTTACGTTGAAAGATACGCCACAACCTCTCCCTTGGACCGCTGAATGCCAAAAGAGTTTTCCTGATTTACATAATGCTTTGTGTTCTGCACTTGTGTTAGGTACTCCGGATTACAGCAAGCCTTTTACACTCTATGTGCATGAAAGAGAAGGTTGTGCATTGTCAGTTTTAATACAACAATTTAGAGACAAACAACGGCCATGTGCATATTTTTCGGCTGCGTTGGATCTAGTAGCCAAGGAATTGCCTAGTTGTCCTAGAGCTACAGCAGCGGCAGCAATTTCTATTCGTCAGTCTGCTGGATTGGTATCTGACAACACCCTTGTTGTTATGGTACCACATACAGTAGATACTCTTTTGAATAGGACTAAGACACAACACCTTACGAGTAAGTATGGGCGAATTTTGCGAATCTCGCGTCAGCGAATTTTGCGGATTTGCAAACTTGCAATCCGCAAAATCCGCGAATTCAAGCGAATTTGCGGATTTTTTTTTTGTGTTCGCAAGGATTTCTGCCAGTTCGCGAGGGTTTCGTACCAGTTCGCAATTGCGAACTTACATTTCGGCACGCAACGGTTGCGATTATGTTGTTTCTACGTCTGGTTCATCATCACAGGTTCCCAGCACCCTCTGTTTCACCACTGCAACCCTCTGTTACATCAATGCCACCCTCTGGTTCATCATCACTGTAGATTATGGGGGGGAGAAGCAAGCACACCAGCCCTGCTTCAACTGACATGAATTAATTTGGGGTTAGTTTATTAATGTGTCACTGTTTTAAAATTCCAGTCTGGCACCTGCTTCCTTATCTGTAATTTGCTTTCTGTTGCAGTGCATTTTTTTTCCCAGGACCTTTGTGGCCTACTTGTAGCTATTCTATGAGCCTGCTGTGAGGGTCAGAGCAGGGTCATACAATTGTTGCAACTAGCAACTGAATTCTGGAGGGGCCCCAGTCAAGAAGCACTACAGGGAATTGTTACTAATGATGAGTTTGAACTCTTGCACCTGCCGAGTGCTTTCAGTTTTGCAAAACACGTTTTACTGCAATTTCGCGGGATTTGCGGGGAGCGAACACTCGCGAGATCGGATTCGGAAGCAGCAAATTCGTGCGAATATGCAATTTGTTTTTTTGCGGCGTGTTAGTTGGCAAGGTTTTGTGCGTTTTTGCGAGCCGCTCGTAGCGCAAGGCGCGAAGTTACCCTCGCGGTCGTTCAAGGGCGCGGCCATCTTGTTTGCCTGACGTATTTCCATTTCCGGGCGCGAAGTGTAATCTCGCAAAGTCTGCGGCTTGCCAGTACAGTTTCGCGCGTGATCGCAAGGAAAATCTCGCGCGAACTTACCCGCGCGGTCGTGAACGGGCACGGCCATCTTGTTTCTCATTCATTGCTATGGTTCTGGGCATGGTCTTTGTATCCTCTCTAAATCTCTGCCATCCTTTGCTTGTTTGTAGTTTTTTTTGATCTATTTTACTTATTATCTATCCCTCTATTTTTCTAGCCCTATATTTTTGTGTTTACTGCTACTTTTGGTTAATTTTAAACTACTTTTTTAAACTCTTTTCTTTTCTTCTCTTCCCTATTCTATTTTCTTTATTCCTTTCCGCCCAGACCATGGTGAAGGGAGCCGGGAAGCATCCCGAGAAGGGGAAGGGTCCCGCACCCTGTGTCCGGCTCCCGTGCGGGCGTTTGAGGGGGGAGGAGGTCGTACCCAGAGAGATCTTTACCCCGGAGGAGGTGGGCCAACTAATTTTTTATGTTCAGCGCCGCCTCCCCAGGGCCATCATGGGAGGCGGCAAGATCAGTGCCGGGTACGGGGTCCGGGAGCGCCGGAAGCGGTGGGAGAAGGTGTGCCAGGCCATTTACCACCACTCTCGGGTCTGGCGCACCTACAACCAGGCCACCCACCACTGGACGGATGTCCTGACCCGTGAGCGAGATCTGCTCGACCTCCTTGGCCTTGAGATCCTCGGGCTTGGTGAGTAGTAGTAGCTATTTCTTTACTACTATGTTTTCTCCTGCTGTGTTATTATATTGCAAATTTTTGTTTTTTACCAAGAGCAATAATGCTGCTCATTACATTGTAGGTAAATTATATTTCAAAATCTTCTGTGCATTTCAGGTATACTGCTCTCCTTCTTCTCAGTAGTGTTGCTACTATGCTTATTTGTTTTAGATTTTGTGTTCATTTCATTGGCCTGTGAAATTATGTATGAGTGTAGTTTAAAGAACTGCGTAATGCTACACACTAAGGTTCAGATTTTTAATTACCGGCGCATCCCTGCAAAGTAGCAGGGATGCGCCAGTAATTGTGCGTCACGCCACCATCACCCATGGTGCGCCGTATTTACAATGCGGCGCACCATGGGCCCAAAACGTCACCAAAGCGTTACGCATCTGTGCCGTAAAGGCGGCGCATTGCTGGAGTTGCGTCGCAACGATGGTGCAGCTCCATCAATGCTCTGGGGTGCCCTATCTCCCAAATGCTGCGTCAAGCCGTACGTCTGCTTCAAGCAGGCGCAGGGTTTGAGTCACGCATCATTGTCCTCAAAGTGACTGATTGAAATCTTGTAGATTTCCCTCAGCCACTTTTAGGATGCGTTCCTGCGCAGGAACGCCCTCCCTTGCGCCCCCTTATTGGTGCAGGGCTTTACAACGTGATGCATCTCCCATATGCGTCACGTTGTTAACATACGCTGCACCATTGCGCCTCTTTTGTGCTGTCGCTGCGTCACAAAAGTCACGCAACAATGGAGCAAAAGAGCCGCAAGGGGCTTCTAAATCAGCCCCTACAGACTCAAGTCCAGTCCTTCCTTTGTACACATGGCGATAAGAAGAAATAGTGGTGGTGGATTGATAGTTTGAGTTTTTTAATGACTGGTTAATGTAGTAGGAAACTTTAGTGTTGTCGCTGATCTTCAATCACGATGGACTTTGGCTGTCACTTCGCGTGCTGCGGACTGCTGCCTGCCAATCCTAGGCAAACCTTTTTAGTACTTTGTTTAGTGAGTTACATAAGGTAATTTCCAATTCGACGGTCCGCAAATCAAGCAATACTAAAGTAATAACGTAGTCGACCACATGAGATTGGTCAATAATATATCCAGTGGAGTAGTTGTCTATTTTCTATTTCGCAAAATATTTTTTTAGCTCTTTTGAAATGTTTGATTTGGTTGACAAATATCATCCATGTTTTCTGTTTTTCTTTCTTTCATGTTGTACATCAGCTTCCCCCAGGGGCAAGAGGAGGACACAGGAGGAGGAGGAGGGTGCTGTTGACGATGCAGGGCAGGACCGGGCAGGCGAGGGCTCCTTTGCTGGCCCCAGTAAGTTTTAATTTTAATATAGAGTACTTATTTTTTCCTAGCGTTCCTCATTCGATTTTTTCTAAATCGTCTTTGATCTTCTTGTAGACAGGATCTAAATTCTTATCCTGCCTCGACTATGACTCCATGTAGTATTACTAGATTATTCTTATTAGTTTGTCTGTGTAGCTAACTAAGATTGCACATTTGGCATTTCCATTGGACTCCCATTCTAGTCAGCAATAGCTCTATGCACTGAGTGCAGTCCTCTGGGATTGTCCATAATGTCTTTTCAAGTATTCTAAATGTTTATGCTTTGACAATTGCCAACAATAAAAAGGTGAATGACCACCAAGAAAGAATAAGATACTACTTTACTTTTGGTTTGGATAGGAGGACAATCCATTCTACTACTGTTGCAGGGACAAATCTGCACAAACAGAACTATGGACACTAAATAATGCATTGCTTAGCTTATCAATTATAATAGGTGCTGTTAGACTTTCCACATACCTCAGTGATAACAGACTTTGTAGTTGAACCCCCAATCTCCTTACTGACTAGATAGTGTGGCAGAGTCATTTAGCTCCCAAAGTCACCGATGGCAGAGGCACGGACTTATGCTTGCAAAAATTCCAAAACCTTTAGCTCATCCACTCTAGTCAGGAGGACCAAAAACCACAGAGTCTATTTGAGTTTAAAAGCTTTATTAAAAGTAAACACATTTATTGAAATCAAGTTTGTCATAAAAGTAAACGTTTAACTGGAAATGGAAAAGTGCTTAGTGCTGACGATTAATTGGACACATTTCTTGGTGGTCGAGCCGAGCTCTCACCTGGTTTGAACTTGATCCTGCTCGTGTTCTTAGAAGTCAAGCTTCTGTCTGTTAGGAGAAAAAGTGGTGCGTGTTAAAAATAAAAAGCAAGCATTCATCAGTTGTGCCAAAAAGTGCAGCAAGACAACAGCCTTCCATGGAAAAAGGGACATTTTTACTTTACAGTAGACAGTCACAAATTATTACATTGTATACAGTTTTTTTCACATTTCTTTCTTCCTCCTAGACCAAATATTATATAGTAGTGAGTGGTGTATTCTAACATTATTAAATGTAAATGTACTTTGTAGGTGGAACATCTGGAGGCGGGGCCAGCGTCGAGGTGGTGGTGGCATTGGACGAGGAGGACAACCCTGGGGAGGAGGCGGTGCAAGTGCCGAGCAAATCTGTGGGGGATGACACGGTGGTGGCGGGCAGAGGTAAGCTATACATTCCTTACTCGTTTGAGATTGAAGACTGCAGAGTGTGCTTTCTGCACGGGTGTATTATAAATAAACCAGGTAGTAGGCTCCTCTAAATGTACTTCGACTTAGCTGTGAAGTTTTTGGCGAGAAGAATCCCAATCAGATCTGAGGTGAACTTGATGGAAGGGCTGAACGAAAAGCGAAAGAAGGGTGTAAGTAAGTGTGGAAGGACGAGAAATGTAATGATGACTGGCAAAGAAGAATGATATGTGTTTGCTTGGTCCCCGAGGTGGCTGGGAAGGAAAGAATATGGTATGGTGCATGGCTGGGTGAATGATGAAGCAAGGATGGGTGTAAGGAGAACAGCCTGGGTGGGTGAAACAGAAACTGTATGTGTGCATATACTTTGAATGGATGGATGCCTGGATCATTCATGGTACTATCTGACTCTTAGATAGCATATGTGTATCTAGAGAGAGTAGACGGTCACTGGATGAACTAAGTGTTACTTTGAAGAGCATGTAACACCGCACCCGCACGTCCGTTCCAGTGTAGGAAAGGGAAGGAAAAGAAGTTGTAATTTTGTCCAAATACTACCATGAATAGTAGCAGTAGTTTGTATTGCAACTGCAAGCACAGCATATATCCGGTTATTACGGTGGACACTCCCTACCTCTCTTAATAACTTTAGTTTAGTAGTAGTACGTCATTCATGTGTGGGGGTATCACTGTTCACTCCATAATAAGCAAAGCACCTAAAGTCATCCCATATGTCATCAAATACATCCCATGTGAAGTGATAGATAATCAGATTATTTAGCTTCTTTATTTTCCTTTTCTAATACTCATTTGCACTGTTGGGTGAAAGCTAAATTAATTAAGCAGTAGCCCTTTTAACAGTGTATTCTCAGTGCCACCCGTAATAGAAAAGTAAGAGCTTCACCACCTGCATGTACTGGACCGGTACAGTAACGCAAGTCTGTCTCACTCACCATGGTGTGCGTCTGTTTTTCTTGGGTGCAAGTTCACTGCGCTGGCATTATGCCGGCTTGCATAAGATAATGTACCAATGTTCCTAAACAAGAGAGAAGAAGAAGAATAAGACTGGTGTACTGTCATAGTCGACTGTAATGGAAGTCCATAGTGCTTGTAGAATTTGTCCCTTAAACTCCCACTAATGTTAGAGCAAGGATGAAGAAGTCGGAGGTTACATAGATACTGTCCTCAATAGTTATGTACTGTGCTTTCAATTTGCTACTTGTACTGTGACAACTTTCTGCTCAATCATTTTGTGTTAATCTTAAGGAGCATTGGTTACAGACTATGTCTTTCTTTCTTCATGTAGTTGCTCCTTCCAAATCCAAGACACCATCAAGGAGGAAGGAGCTGGCTCGAATGGCCCGGCAACGGAGGCTGGATGCCACTGTTGCTGAATATCGGCGGCTGGTGGCCCTGGAGGAGGAGGAGACGCTGTCTGGTACAACAACAACGTCCGCGGGGACAGCTGCATCCTCCTCAGTGCGGGCTGCCAGCCAGCGCAGTGCTCCAGCGGTAGGGAGCCGGGCTACCAAAGCCCAACGCCAACGCCGAGCAGCAAAGACAGCAGCTGCCCCCCACAGGATTTGCAAGGCACACCGGCGCCGCTTATCCCTCAGACTGTCCTACCTGGAGCAGGAGGTCCTGAACTATAAGAACTTGGTGGAGGGCCTCCGCTTCGAATTTGCCACCCTCCGCAAGGAGCATGATGCCCTGGCTGCTAAAGGCAACAGCACCCTGCCATAGTGTCCCTTGCCCCTTTTTTAGAGACTTTTGGGGGGTGGGAATTGGGAGTTGGGTTTTTTGGGGACTTTTGAAGGACAATCGTTGGGGTTAGGGAGGGTCTTGCGGGAGATTATTTTGTTAGGGCTATAAAAATATAATTTTTGAAACTTTATCTGATCATACCTGTTTTTTACAGCTTTTGAGTCTGGTGGGTGGGGGTTTAACAGTAAGTTTGTTTTCCTGAATAGTCCTGTGACTTTAGTAGTACTACCGTCAATCTCTCGTCTCTCCTAATACTCCATTATACTACCTCCAACCAAAAGCCTATCTTACCTGTAATTTCTGTTTGCAAGTAGGGCTAGGCCCAGGGCTAGCTCCACGGGAAACAGCGAATAAGGTTGGCAATCCTGGGCGGATAACATTTCCTCATAGCGGTGGTACTAGTGGTGTGACACAGTGGCAGTTGCATGCCTATGAAAAAAAAGAAAATGAAATCTGGTTTGTCCTCCTGAGCAATACAACGGTACAATAGAGAATATAGCAGGTAACAGTACACTAGAACAGTGCCACATTGTAGCCTAACAAATGGTAAAGTATACCTACTAATTCGGTTGAAGTTCTTTGACATTAGCCATGGGTCTTTGTCAAGCAGAGTAAGAATATATCCTCGGATTTCTTCACCAGCCTGTTGGTATCACCTTATCCTCCCCAGCAAGTGTGTGGATTTATTGCTGTAATTTAGTCACACATCAATCAAAACCACACAGCCCGGGGGAAGAGGGTTAGGGTTTGAAAAATGGATGGGTACGGGGGTTTTTGGGAAAGGTTTTGTGAGACAAGAAAAAAAAGCACAGCATGGACAAACAATTGTGAACATAAACAAATCTTTGGGTACAAACCTATCCATCAATCTTTGAAAGTGCATGCACTACTGCATGCATGTCAGTGAAAAGTCAGTAGTACTTTCGACAACTGTGGAAGAAAGAATGCTACAGTACAGGGCGTGTGTGGAAATATTGATAACTATATTCAACATAAGGTCTCTGTTGCCAGATACCTGAGAGCCGTGCTGGTCACTATAAATCCATTCACAACACTCAATGGGGTTGGTCTGGAAGGGATAGTAGATAGAAAAGGAGAAATTGCTCTTTTTCTAGGTGTCCCCTCACTCACCAGGGTTGCCCCTTGGTGACATGCTTCATCATTGGGGCCATCCCAGTCCTCTACGGGCTGGGGCGTGCTGCGACTTGCGAATTACGTAGGAGCACTTACAAATGACTATGTGTGGTGCAGATGTGATGGTGGAGTGGACTAATTGATGTGTTAAAGGATCAATTTAGAAGCAGAGAGAGATCCAAGAAATGCAGTCACAGTCCTAGAAAAACACAATGGATACTGTATCTGTATGTTGTTGTAGTTGTCCTGTTGAATTTGGTAAGTAAGTTGCATGCAGAAAAAAAATCCTCTTATTAGCGGCACTCCTCCATTGCAGCTGACGCTTCGTCCATCGATGTTGGTCACCACCAGAAGACACCCTGTAAAAAAAGCACAACATGGACAAACAATTGAACATAAACAAATCTTTGGGTACAAACCTATCCATCAATCTTTGAAAGTGCATGCACTACTGCATGCATGTCAGTGAAAAATCAGTAGTACTTTCGACAACTGTGGAAGAAAGAATGCGACAGTACAGGGCGTGTGTGGAATTATTGATAACTATATTCAACATAAGGTCTCTGTTGCCAGATACCTGAGAGCCTTGCTGGTCACTATAAATCCATTCACAACACTCAATGGGGTTGGTCTGGAAGGTGTAGTAGATAGAAAAGGAGAAATTGTTCTTTTTCTAGGTGTCCCCTCACTCACCAGGGTTGCCCCTTGGTGACATGCTTCATCATTGGGGCCATCCCAGTCCTCTACGGGCTGGGGCGTGCTGCGACTTGCGAATTACGTAGGAGCACTTACAAATGACTATGTGTGGTGCAGATGTGATAGTGGAGTGGACTAAGTGATGTGTTAAGGGATCAATTTAGAAGCAGAGAGAGATCCAAGAAATGCAGTCACAGTCCTAGAAAAACACAATGGATACTGTATCTGTATGTTGTTGTAGTTGTCCTGTTGAATTTGGTAAGTAAGTTGCATGCAGAAAAAAAATCCTCTTATTAGCGGCACTCCTCCATTCCATCTGACGCTTCGTCCATCAATGTTGGTGACCAGAAGACACCCTGTCCACTGCCTGCCTGGTGGATGCTGAATTGCGGCTCGCTAATGTGAAGCCTGACTCCATCCTTTTTTCCCCATTGCACAGACTGAAACCCGGCCTGTAATTATTCAACGAAAAACAGGAATTGATATAATATTACAACACCACTGATAAATAAATATAAGGTATGTAGGCTGTGGAGTGCAAAAAGTCACACTTTGCTTTTCCTAATAGACAGTACAATATTTTTGACAGTGCGTACTCTGTCTGAGTCACCTTTTGAAGGATAAATAAGTATGGGCAAATTAATGTAGCGGATCTTTCCCCTCAAGCTAGGTGTACTGTAAACTGTGTTTTAGAACAAAATTAGATCTTCCCAGCAGTGCTCCCACCAATACCCTTACTAAAGCCAGTCGCAAAAATGTAGAAGACCCCCAATCAAATCTGAAAAAAACGAGGCCTAGCAGAAAACTGGTGACAAAACGTACTTTGAAAGTAAAAGTAGGCCCAAATACCCCCTTACCCGTGGATTGCATTCAAACCCCTTGCAAGCAACCAAGCAAAAGTATCCATCGCCAGCATCGCTCCAAGACTCAAAAACCCCCCCACCCAAACACATGCAATAGAAATACTGCTAACCCTAACGAACCCTAAGTTAAGAATAGTGGCAAAGGCTTTCTTTAACTATGCCAAATCCCCCCTTTCCCACCCAGGATTTTCTTCAAATGACTTGCAACCAAAATTACACATTCTCACGAGTGTTCTAAGACCCCAGAACTCAGTTGCAAAAATGTAGAACACCCCGAAACACATGCAATCCTGCTGTTAGGGCTAACGAACCCTAAGTTACAAAAAGTGCCAAAAGGCTTTTCGGCGTGGATTTTGTGCCAACCACTTCCACCCGGTATTAGACCTTCCCAGGAATGGCCCAAGACCCGCCAACCCACCCGCCAAAAAGCATAACACCCCCAAACAGGCCAAAAGCAACATCTCCTACTTACAATATTTCTCGACCCTCGGTCCAAACGCGCTTCGTAGCTAGGCCATAAGTCCATTTTGCCACCACGGATTTCCTGAAAAGCAAATGCAATCAAGATTAGAGTGTCCCAGCAGTATTGACAGACCCCGAAACTCACCCACAAACAGACGGAACCCCCCCTAAGAGCACCTCAAAGGCATGCAAGTCAGCAAAAACACTAAAAAATGTGCGCCTCGGATTTGGTCCAAACCACTTTTATCCGGTATTAGAGCTTCCCAACAATGGCCTCAGAGCCGTCAACCCAAGAGAGTACGAGTAGAAGACCCCCAAACAGCCAAAGGGCAAAAGTACAAAAATGAGGACTTAGTCATTATTTCCCAAATCACTCCGCGCGCGCTCTGCAGCTAGTCCCTAACTCCCCTCTGCCACCATGGATTTGCTTCAAACCTCTTGCAAAGTAAAGTAATCATAGCCAGCAGTGCTCCCAGACCCCGAAACCCACCCACAAACACCAGGAAGCCCCCAAACCGGCCCCCGAAAACGCTACATTGAGCAAAATGTCAGAAATAGCAAAAAAAAATCGGCCTGGATTTTGTCCCAACCACTTCTACCCGGTATTAGACCTTCCCAGGAATGGCCTAAGACCCGCCAACCCACCCGCCAAAAAGCATAACACCCCCAAACAGGCCAAAAGCAACATCTCCTACTTACAATATTTCTCGGCCTTCGGTCCAAACGCGCTGCGTAGCTAGGCCATAAGTCCGTTTTGCCACCACGGATTTCCTGAAAAGCAAATGCAATCAAGATTAGAGTGTCCCAGCAGTGCTGACAGACCCCGAAACTCACCCACAAACAGACGGAACCCCCCCTAAGAGCACCTCAAAGGCAAGCAAGTCAGCAAAAACACTAAAAAATTTGCGCCTCGGATTTGGTCCAAACCACTTTTATCCGGTATTAGAGCTTCCCAACAATGGCCCCAGAGCCGTCAACCCAAGAGAAAACGAGTAGAAGACCCCCAAACAGCCAAAGAGCAAAAGTACAAAAATGGGGACTTAGTCATTTTTCCCCAAATTTCCCAAATCACTCCGCGCGCGCTCTGCAGCTAGGCCCTAACTCCCCTCTGCCACCATGGATTTGCTTCAAACCTCTTGCAAAGTAAAGTATCCATAGCCAGCAGTGCTCCCAGACCCCGAAACCCACCTACAAACACCAGGAAGCCCCCCAAACCGGCCCCCGAAAACGCTACATTAAGCAAAATGTCAGAAATAGCAAAAAAAAAATCGGCCTGGATTTTGTCCCAACCACTTCTACCCGGTATTAGACCTTCCCAGGAATGGCCCAAGACTCGCCAACCCACCCGCCAAAAAGCATAACACCCCCAAACAGGCCAAAAGCAACATCTCCAACTTACAATATTTCTCGTCCTTCGGTCCAAAAGCGCTGCGTAGCTAGGGCATAAGTCTGTTTTGCCACCACGGATTTCCTGAAAAGCAAATGCAATCAAGATTAGAGTGTCCCAGCAGTGCTGACAGACCCCGAAACTCACCCACAAACAGACGGAACCCCCCCTAAGAGCACCTCAAAGGCAAGCAAGTCAGCAAAAACACTAAAAAATGTGCGCCTCGGATTTGGTCCAAACCACTTTTATCCGGTATTAGAGCTTCCCAACAATGGCCTCAGAGCCGTCAACCCAAGAGAAAATGAGTAGAAGACCCCCAAACAGCCAAAGAGCAAAAGTACAAAAATGGGGACTTAGTCATTTTTTCCCAAATTTCCCAAATCACTCCGCGCGCGCTCTGCAGCTAGGCCCTAACTCCCCTCTGCCACCATGGATTTGCTTCAAACCTCTTGCAAAGTAAAGTATCCATAGCCAGCAGTGCTCCCAGACCCCGAAACCCACCCACAAACACCAGGAAGCCCCCCAAACCGGCCCCCGAAAACGCTACATTGAGCAAAATGTCAGAAATAGCAAAAAAAAATCGGCCTGGATTTTGTCCCAACCACTTCTACCCGGTATTAGGCCTTCCCAGGAATGGCCCAAGACCCGCCAACCCACCCGCCAAAAAGCATAACACCCCCAAACAGGCCAAAAGCAACATCTCCTACTTACAATATGTCTCGTCCTTCGGTCAAAACGCGCTGCGTAGCTTGGCCATAAGTCTGTTTTGCCACCACGGATTTCCTGAAAAGCAAATGCAATCAAGATTAGAGTGTCCCAGCAGTGCTGACAGACCCCGAAACTCACCCACAAAGAGACCGAACCCCCCCTAAGAGCACCTCAAAGGCAAGCAAGTCAGCAAAAACACTAAAAAATTTGCGCCTCGGATTTGGTCCAAACCACTTTTAGAGTTTCCCAGCAATGGCCCCAGAGCCGTCAACTCACCTGCAAAGAGGTAGAACAACACCCCACAAGTGCTGAGTCTTTCTTCATTGGGCGTAAACCAGCCCTCTGCTTTGATGGAAATAGGAGTCTGGAGGAGGAGGATAGAGGAGCATGTTCTTCTGAACTTGTGAACCTGAGGAATGCAGACTGCGGCACCTTCAAATCAATTAGCAAACAAGTAAAGACAGTTCTGCTGATGGGCTTGTTTATGTGATTATCTGATTAAAGTTTGAATTATATTAACTGTGCACAACAAAGAAAGACAGACACACAGGAATAAAAGTGAATAAGGACGAAAAAGAAAGTTATTGATTCGTTGTCTCATTTTCAGGGCTCGGTATCACGGTCCAGGAATGAGAATAAGGCTTCGTCATCATACTCTGCGAATTCAGGCAGGGTGAGCTCAGTGTCACCTGACAGAGTAGAAATTCCCTCATCTATGTTGCTGGCCACCTCGTCTTCATCCGGCGCGCTTTCTCGTACTCTGAAATCTGGTGGTATGAGGTGCTGATTCATCTTGATCATTGTTAACCTCTCCACATTTTTGGGCGAGAGGCGGCTCCGTTTGGAAGTTACAATGCCACCAGCAGCACATAAAACACGTTCAGAAGACACGCTTGCGAGTGGGCAAGACAAGTAGTTTAAAGCCAGGTTGGTGAGCTGTGGCCACAATTCTTTTTTCCCATGCCAATACGCCAATGGGTCAGCATTAACATAGACCTCTGTTGAGTCATTCAGATAGTCCTTGACCATCGAATCAAGGTTCTCCTCCAAGTTTCCTCCTCTTTGCTTAGCTGTTGCTGTGACCTATTGAGAACCAAACCCAAGCCGAGCTAGCCAATCCTCTTCAGCCTCCAATGTTACTGTTGCGTCTGGTGGTGCAGATGATCCGGTTGCCGGTCTCTTTAATGGCTGAGAGGTCACTTGTGCCGCAGCCACAGGTGCAGAAGAGGATTGTTGTGACTGGGGATGGCCTGCTGATGCTGATGTACTGCCTTCTCCTTCAATTTGCTGCCGTTCTCGTTCAAACCTCTTGGCTGAGGAGGCTATCCACTGTTTGTAACTTGTAAAATCTTCATCAGCAAAAGGAAAGAATGCTTGGCCTGCCAGCGCCTTTTTGTAGCGTGGATCCAGAATAGTAGCATAAATGTAATGCTGGTCTGAGTGGATCATTTTAAGACGTTCATCACCTTGTAGATGCTCTAATAATTTCTCAGCCAGAACAAAAGAGTCTTGTTTTTTTTCATCTTTTTCAAACACAGAACACACCTCCTTCAGTTGGTGCTCCAGCATGTACAACAATGGGATAGCTTTTCCCAAATTACAGTCCTCCTTGCTGACTGCACGCGTGAAGAACTCAAAAGGACGAAGCATGCGTGTCAGGCTTTTAACTATGTTCCATTGCGCCGCACCCATCCTCAGGTCCTCCTTCTGAGCTGTACCCTGTGTTAAGAAATAGTGATCGAGTACCGTATACTGCTCATACAGACGCTCAAGCATGTAGAAGGTTGAGTTCCAATGTGTTACCACCTCCTGTATGAGTGCTTTCACTGGCATTTGACGTTGATATAGCAGGCTCCTCAGCTGCTTCCGGGCCTTAAAAGAATGGCTGAAATGGTTGCACATTTTTCGGCAGGTGTCCAATACTCTGTACGCTGCACTGTCTTTATTACCCAAGAATTTTTGGACAACCAGGTTTATACAGTGCGCCAAACACGGCACTCTGAAATAGTCACCCAGCTTCATGGCCTTAACTATATTGGCGCCATTGTCCGTGGCAACATAACCAACCTGGCGTTTTTTGGGGGACAGCCAGTTAAGGACCTTTGTGTTAAAGACATCCAAAATGTTTTCTGCTGTGTGACGTTTCTCCAAACCAAACATGGCTAGTGTTGCATGTTTCCGAGCAGCTTTAAAAACAATGTCCGGGTCAACACCTGCGTTTAGCTTTGCTTTAGCCCCTGAAAAAGAGACCCAGTGTGCAGTGATGCACATGTAATCAGCGCCTGCGCCACTGGTCCACATGTCTTTTGTCAGATGTATAGTGTGAACAGCACTCTTCTGCAAAGCTGCCCCAATCACCTTCAGAATATCTTCATGTAGTGCTGGAACCGCAACTCGGGCAAAATAGAACCGGCTAGGAACCTTCCATTTAGGGCAGATCACTGCCACTAATTCTAGAAAACCAACCCCTTCTACAAAAGAAAAAGGGAGAAGGTCCAGAGCTAGCATTTTAGCCAGCTTAGTGTTATACAGACGCGTCAGTGGGTGGTTGCGTTCATATTGCGCTTCTGTAAACAACCTCTTTTTAATGTTGCCCTGGACCAAGGATTTACGGGATGATGATGATATCTTCGACCCAGTTACGCTCGCTGATGAACTTTTTCGCATTGATGTCTCACTCTCTCCCACACTCTTAGTGTGGCTCACATGGGGTGTGCTGCTGACAGGGGTACTGGGTGTAAGTGAAGTGTTTGAATCATCTTCTTCCTCCTCGTCATCATCAGATGAAAAATCAACGTTTTCATTACGTGCAATTCGGGCTTCCTTGACCGCCTCTAGTTGCGCAAACCATTGGACAGGGTGCGCTCTCCTAAGATGACCTCTCTGGCCTCCGGTACCATAGTTGGTACCAAACTTACCACGACTAACTCGAAGCTTACAAATGCTACAAATGGCTACGTTTTCCTTTTTTGGGCAAACACTAAAGAAGTCCCAAACTGGAGACTTGAAATGTCTTTGGGGGCCAGAGGAGGCGGCGATACTGGTGGTGGTGGTCCTGTTGCTAATGCCAGATGAAGTGGAGGATGTAGATTGCCGAACTTCAGTACGTTTTGCACTTTTACCACCACTAATTGAGGTCGAGGTGGATGGAGGTCCCTTCTTGCGAGTAAGAAATATGGAAGCAGTAGGTGTTGGTGTACTAGTTAACTCCAAATCTAATGATTGTTGTTTTTCCATTTCCATTGCCTCCTCGTCGACATCATCATCACGCTCAGCAGCTTCTCGGGATAGGGTCAAAATGTCTCTTTGCTGCATGCCCGCTGGGGCTGCAGTGACCTTTATGATGACTGCCTCATCGTCGTCATCGTGAGAGGCTTCACCAGCAGCAGTATCCGTCACTTCTTGTTGAGCCTCATCACACTCCATAGCTATGAGTTTTTCGACGACCTTCCTTGTACGCTTAGGTACCTTTGTCAGATCATGGTGTGCCTCACTCTCAGATGGCAGTGGTGCTGGTTCCCAATTGGGATCCGTTTCATCAGAAGGAGGTGGGCTTGAAGAAGATGTAGACACCAACCTTGATCTTTTCCTTGATAGGGATGTGGAAGACAATGAATGATCATCAGGAGGAGTGGCTTCCAATGATACCTCGGCTTGATTGTCGATTTCCTGATGTGCCCCTACTTCGGGAGGAACAACTATTGTGGGCACTTGTGACCCTCCATGCACCTCTGCTTGCGCATCTCCTTGCGCTGCCTCTCCTTCCACATGTACTTGGGCTTGTACTTGCACATGGTGTTGTTGTTGCGGCTGTGGTTGTTCAACACTTGTCAGATGAGTTACAACAACCTGTGTTGATTCAGGGACATTGCTGCTACTGTCTTGTGATGAGCCAACATCACTGGTCGATGGTGATTGGAGAAGTACACTGACTGCCTCTGAAGCACTCAAGGGCTTTGACTTAAGTTGGCGTGGTGGTGGAGGCACTGAACCCAATGGAGCGGGGGTGTTGCTCCCAGCTTGGTCCCCAGCAGATCCTGCTGCTGCTGCAGGCGTACTTTTTTTTTTGCTACCAAAAAACGCGGCGGCCGGCACACCAGCCTCCTTGGTAACTTGCTTCTTCTGCTCCTTACTAGCAACTTTCTTGCTAGAGGAGCTAAGGAGACCTTTTGTTGGGGCCATCTTCTTCAGAGCAGGTCAGACAGCAGGCCGCAGTTGCACGAATTGTAGAGTTGTCTGAGGCCAGACGTGACGTCGCGTGACGTTATGCTGCACACACACACCGCTGCAGGACTTCTTCCTGGCACTGGTGGTTCTCAGAAGTCTTGTGCACCTAAAAACAATGGAAGACAGAGGAACATCAGTTCAGTTATACACCCCAAAAAAATCGGAAAAAAAACTGAAAAATCAGCACAATCCCATTCCATCCATGCCCTCCATGATGTTTAAGTTCAAGACACCCCACAGAAAGACTAGGCCCATGCTAGACTCAATACCCCTGGTGAAAAGGCCACAAGTACAGCCCCCAAAAACGAAAATCACTGAAAAATCAGCACAATCCCATTCCATCCATGCCCTCCATGATGTTTAAATTCAAGACACCCCACAGAAAGACTAGGCCCATGCAAGACTCACTACCCCTGGGCATAAAGGTTGAAAAGTAGGCAAAATGGTTTCAGGCCTAACAACAATGCCTGCATTCAAAATGGCCACTTGCCTCCCAGCACATGGCCAGGGCCTGTAGCAGCACTCAAAATGGCCCCCAGCCACATGGCCTGTCCCTCCCCATGAACACCCCCAAAAAACGAAAATCACTGAAAAATCAGCACAATCCCATTCCATCCATGCCCTCCATGATGTTTAAGTTCAAGACACCCCACAGAAAGACTAGGCCCATGCTAGACTCAATACCCCAGGTGAAAAGGCCACAAGTACAGCCCCCAAAAACGAAAATCACTGAAAAATCAGCACAATCCCATTCCATCCATGCCCTCCATGATGTTTAAATTCAAGACACCCCACAGAAAGACTAGGCCCATGCAAGACTCACTACCCCTGGGCATAAAGGTTGAAAAGTAGGTAAAATGGTTGCAGGCCTAACAACAATGCCTGCATTCAAAATGGCCACTTGCCTCCCAGCACATGGCCAGGGCCTTTAGCAGCACTCAAAATGGCCCCCAGCCACATGGCCTGTCCCTCCCCATGAACACCCCCAAAAATCGAAAAACACTGCAAAATCAGCACAATCCCATTCCATCCATGCCCTCCATGATGTTTAAGTTCAAGACACCCCACAGAAAGACTAGGCCCATGCAAGACTCAATACCCCTGGTGAAAAGGCCACAAGTACAACCCAAAAAATGAAAATCACTGAAAAATCAGCACAATCCCATTCCATCAATGCCCTCCATGATGTTTAAGTTCAAGATACCCCACAGAAAGACTAGGCCCATGCAAGACTCACTACCCCTGGGCATAAAGGTTGAAAAGTAGGCAAAATGGTTGCAGGCCTAACAACAATGCCTGCATTCAAAATGGCCACTTGCCTCCCAGCACATGGCCAGGGCCTGTAGCAGCACTCAAAATGGCCCCCAGCCACATTGCCTGTCCCTCTCCATGAACACCCTCAAAAATCAAAAAACACTGCAAAATCAGCACAATCCCATTCCATCCATGCCCTCCATGATGTTTAAGTTCAAGACACCCCACAGAAAGACTAGGCCCATGCAAGACTCAATACCCCTGGTGAAAAGGCCACAAGTACAGCCCCAAAAAACGAAAATCACTGAAAAATCAGCACAATCCCATTCCATCCATGCCCTCAATGATGTTTAAGTTCAAGACACCCCACAGAAAGACTAGGCCCATGCAAGACTCAATACCCCTGGTGAAAAGGCCACAAGTACAGCCCCAAAAAACGAAAATCACTGAAAAATCAGCACAATCCCATTCCATCCATGCCCTCCATGATGTTTAAATTCAAGACACCCCACAGAAAGACTAGGCCCATGCAAGACTCACTACCCCTGGGCATAAAGGTTGAAAAGTAGGCAAAATGGTTGCAGGCCTAACAACAATGCCTGCATTCAAAATGGCCACTTGCCTCCAAGCACATGGTCAGGGCCTGTAGCAGCACTCAAAATGGCCCCCAGCCACATGGCCTGTCCCTCCCCATGAACACCCCCAAAAATCGAAAAACACTGAAAAATCAGCACAATCCCATTCCATCCATGCCCTCCATGATGTTTAAGTTCAAGACACCCCACAGAAAGATTAGGCCCATGCTAGACTCAATACCCCTGGTGAAAAGGCCACAAGTACAGCCCCCAAAAACGAAAATCACTGAAAAATCAGCACAATCCCATTCCATCCATGCCCTCCATGATGTTTAAATTCATGACACCCCACAGAAAGACTAGGCCCATGCAAGACTCACTACCCCTGGGCATAAAGGTTGAAAAGTAGGCAAAATGGTTGCAGGCCTAACAACAATGCCTACATTCAAAATGGCCACTTGCCTCCCAGCACATGGCCAGGGCCTGTAGCAGCACTCAAAATGGCCCCCAGCCACATGGCCTGTCCCTCCCCGTGAACACCCCCAAAAATCGAAAAACACTGCAAAATCAGCACAATCCCATTCCATCCATGCCCTCCATGATGTTTAAGTTCAAGACACCCCACAGAAAGACTAGGCCCATGCAAGACTCAATACCCCTCTTGAAAAGTCCACAAGTACAGCCCCAAAAAATGAAAATCACTGACAAATCAGCACAATCCCATTCCATCCATGCCCTCCATGATGTTTAAGTTCAAGACACCCCACAGAAAGACTAGGCCCATGCAAGACTCACTACCCCTGGGCATAAAGGTTGAAAAGTAGGCAAAATGGTTGCAGGCCTAACAACAATGCCTGCATTCAAAATGGCCACTTGCCTCCCAGCACATGGCCAGGGCCTGTAGCAGCACTCAAAATGGCCCCCAGCCACATGGTCTGTCCCTCCCCATGAACACCCCCAAAAATCAAAAAACACTGCAAAATCAGCACAATCCCATTCCATCCATGCCCTCCATGATGTTTAAGTTCAAGACACCCCACAGAAAGACTAGGCCCATGCTAGACTCAAATACCCCTGGTGAAAAGGCCACAAGTACAGCCCCAAAAAACGAAAATCACTGAAAAATCAGCACAATCCCAATCCATCCATGCCCTCCATGATGTTTAAGTACAAGACACCCCACAGAAAGACTCGGTCCACCCACCAGTGAGTACCCCTGGCCAAAAGGCCCCAAAACAGCCCAAAAAATCGAAAATTCCAAAATTGTAGTTGCAGCAACTGTAATGCCCCCAAACAAACTTACTTGTAAAATTTCTAATCCAAAAGTGATCCAAAGAAAGTCAAAAAGGCCTCAAATCCAAATATCCAGCAGCATCCACAAAAAGTAATCCTTCCAGTTCCAGATCCAAATGAAAAGTGACCAGGAGATGGACAAAGCACTGGGAGGAGCCTGCTGGACAGGAACAGGAAGTTGAAGACTGTGGGGCACTTCCTTCCTCCCACCCCCCTCCCCAAAATGGACTCCTCGCAAAAAAAGTGCAGGCAAATGTCAACCTAAGGAGTTATTCAGATAAAAATCATCATTTCAAGAAGGTTTATGCTGCTTGCTGGTGGATTTCTTGTGCAGAATTGCAAATTTTATATTTTCGCGTGTGCGAGATTGTTGCTGCTCGCCGCATCTCAAAGCTCGCAATTGCGAAGTACCGCGAGACGTGATCACGGCGTACTCGCGTTGACAAACGCTCGCTGTAAAAGTTGGCAAGCCGCGATTACGTAATCGCGCTTGACAAATTCCCACGGGATCCCGCAGCAAGATCCAAAATGGCGCAGCACTCGCAAAATATCGAGAAAAACAACTCAGCAAACGATGATAAACGCCGCGCGCCGCAAAATTGTATCACCAAGAAAAAAAAAATCCGCTGCGTGCGAATTTGAGGATTTTGCGGGAAATTCGCAAATCTCGCGGATTGCGAATTTACCGAAAATCCGCAAAATCCGCGAGCGTAACGGATTTTCCGCCCATACTTACTTACGAGTGCTCGCTTGTCTGGATATGAGCTAACGCTTTTGGCTAGTCATATACATATCAAGCGGTGTAATACTCTGAACCCAGCGACATTGTTGCCCATACCAGATGAGAAAGGCATTCAGGAACAACATGATTGCTTTCTTCGAACAGAGGAGGAAACAAAGGGCAGAATAGATCTGAAAGATACACCACTTGTGGATCCGGATGGGATCCTATGGGTGGATGGATCTTGTTTCAAGCTTCTGAATGGAGAGACAACTGCAGCCTATGCTGTCACTACCTTGCATACTGTAGTGGAGACATCACGTATTGCCCAGAATTCAGCCCAAGCAGCTGAGTTAATTGCTTTAACAAGAGCATGTGTTTTGGCGAAAGGAAGGAGAGTAAACATCTACACCGATAGCCAATATGCTTTCGGTGTAGCTCATAGTTTCGGTCGCTTGTGGAAGGAAAGAGGATTCTTTACTTCCCATGGGACTAAAATACAACATGGCCAGTTGGTGACTCATCTTCTTGACTCACTTGCTTTGCCTAAACAAATAGCAATAATCAAGTCTAGCGCTCACAAAAAGATTATCGATGATGTGGGTCTTGGGAATGCTTTTGCAGATGAGGTAGCAAAAGAGACAGCAAAAGATGTTACGAGTCGAATGTATGTTGCGGGCCCTGCAAGATGGATCAGAGAAGGAGGAATTTGTGAGGACACAGTATAAAGTGTAAGAATGATTCAAGAAGAGGCTACTGAGAAAGAGTTGAGTAAGTGGAGAGAAAGCATGAGAATGTTGGATGCGACTGGGTGTTGGACGGAGTTGTCGGAGCATCAACGATGGCTGTTACCAGACGCCTTTGTGCTACCTGTAGTTACTATGGCGCACCGTCCAGCCCATATTAGTGCGAAGGGTATATGTAAAGTTTTGGCTCCAGTATGGCAGAATGAGGGAATTCCAAAATGTGCAGAAAACGTAGTGAAACATTGCATTGTTTGCCTAATGCATAATCCAGGAAAGGGAACCCCGACTCCAGCAGGTCACTTTGTTCCCCCTACGTATCCTTTTGAGGTACTGAAAATCGATTTTATTCATATGGATCATTGCAATAACCTCAAATGTTCTGGTGGTGGTTTGTGCCTTTTCCAGATGGATAGAGGCCTACCCCCTAAAGGACAATACTGCCTTATCTACTGCTAAAGTTCTTCTAAAGGAGTTTTTCCTGAGGTTTGGTTTGCCGCGCATTGTCTGGTCTGACAATGGAAGTGAATTCGTGGGCGAGATTATGCAAAAAGTATGTGCAGGTCTTGGTATTAAACAGAAATTCCATGCGGCAAACCACCCTCAGTCAGCGGGATTGGTAGCGTGTTATAATGGTACTCTCAAGCACAAGCTGGCAAAGATTCAGGCGAGCACAGGTCTCACCTGGCCTGATGCCTTACCATTAGCACTCCTGTCTACAAGAACTACTGCTCATTCCCGTTTAGGTCTAAGTCCGTATGAGGTTGTCTTTGGGCGACCAGCAAATGTCTGGTGAGTGCCTCGACCTAAGAAATATTCTGATATTCCATACCCAATGCTGATTGATTATTTGCATGACCTCACCACTAAATTACGTGTTCTTCACCAACAGGTTCAAAACCCTCTGCAGACCCAGGTCATTCCATCCAACCTGGGGACTGGGACTGCGTGAAGAATTTTCAGCGGAAACGGAATCTGGAACCTCGTTGGGGCCCACCACGTCAAGTGCTACTAACCACAAGGACGGCAGTAAAGGTTTTAGGGAAAAAGAACTGGGTCTACGGCGTGCACTGTAAAAAGATACCCCTGCCCTTGCCTTTTGACCAATGGGTTCGAGAGGGTATAGCGGACAACGAAAGTGAGACAGTGCCTAGATTTGTACCATTTAGTAGTGCACGCCTGGGCCACACAAACTGTGAGAAAGAAGACGCCGACGTGTTACAGGAGGCCGTCCCAACACATCTGCGTTTGAACACTGTAAATCCAGAAACTTTGTTTAAGGACCAGACGATCCCCAATAAGACTCAATATAATTTGCGACCAAGAAGGGTCAAGGATAATTGAATTTTTATGATTTTTCTGGTCATATCTTTATGTTTTGAAAAGACATTTTGTGTATGTATTTTCTTCCACCATCCATCAAGTTGCAGGGTCATGGTATGAGTCTTAAGCTGTGACCTGAGTAGTGACCTATCTTCCACAGGACTTGCAGTGTCATAGGACGGCTAACAACCACAGCTAAGTTATCTAGGAAGATTATCATGAGCAACGCCTTTAGAGTAATGGATGTAAAAGTGGAAATTAATGATCAGACCGTAAATATTAAACAGAGTTTTAAGAAACTTATGGTTAGTCCATGTGGGATAACCTTATGTATTCTGATATGTTTATGTACTCTATTAGCTTGTGGAAGCTGGATTGGTTATGTCCTACAGCCGTTACCTGTTCCTACTTCTGTCCCCGTATCTCTTTCTGCTACTGCCTTCCCACACCGGTTCTATACACTCTCAGCACACGAACGGATTAGGAGGACCGAATACTTCATCAATTCGTTCATTCAGCTATTACACCAACACCAGTTAGTAATGAATACTAGTGAATGTTGGGTCTGTGGGCTCATGCCTCATAATACAGAGAGAGGCATGCCATATTTAGTTTTTCCATTCTCCTATGAAGGTTCCGCCTGGGCTTATCTGGCTATGTTTTCTAATCTTTACCAAAATCAGTTGCGATATCCTCCTGGCAGTCCATATAGTGGTGGAGCAGACTTTTGTCATAGTACTTTGATTAAGGGAATTGTGACTATGGCTAAGATTGCTCAGATTAGCAAGATTCCTGTAGATGAGAAGAGAGCATATGATGGATGGAATATAACACGATATGTCACTAGCCTTACAGAAAAGGCTAAACGAAGGAGCTCTCTGCCAATTTGGACTGTACCTCATCGAGCTAATTTTTGCTTACAAATTAATGGTCAGAATGTCAAGAATCAGCCAGAGAGGAGTATCTGTTCTTATACCTATGTCTATACACCTCAGATTCCCTCACCGCTAGTGCCATCACAAGGGACATATTTCATCTGTCATGATGTAAATGTAAATGTATTGGCATTTATATAGCGCACTACTTACCCGTAGGGTCCCAAGGCGCTTCGACCGCTGCGAGACCCTTCCTGGCTTCCCTGAGAGATGGTCCCTTAATGGGTATCTCCAGGGTGAGACCAGGCATCCCCGGCGGTCTGGTGGGGCCGTTAGTGAAGATGAGGCAAGCTAATGCTCAGAGTTGCCGAGTGTGATCGCTGATCAGAGTGGGCACCGAGGCGAGAGAATTATCGAGTCCGCTGACCCTGGTCCAGAAACCTGCCGCGCCGGGAATCGAACCCTGGTCCCGGGCCGTCCTCTGCTCTCGGGTCTGCCGCCTCTAACCAGTGAGCCACACTACTTAGCCTAGTCCAGTAAAGAAATGTCTTGGCAATTCGGGCTGGTGTCAGGAATTGCATAGCGAGTTGCGATCAGCAAAAGGTAAAAAGAAAAAGAAAGATTAAGTTGTCCCCTTTTAGGAAGCGTCCTTCCCACAAGAACAAGTTGCCAATGACCAAACTCTTTGTAAGACAATGTCTACTGACGTTACAGAAGTCAGGCATGCCCGTTGTTAACTCCGCGCAATAATGGAGTCAGCGGTCTAGTCTTTTTGGGCTCGCGGTGAGCCAGGTGCCTAATGCTCGTGTTCTAGAATAGAACGTTGCACTTCAACCATCGTTGTGATGAAGACTGTTGCAATTTTCGTCTTATCATGCTCTAATTCTGTTTTTGGTAAATATTCAGTTTAGTCAGAGTTCCAGTTACCATTCGGAGTTAGCAGTTACCTTTTTGATACACCTCAGAGAAAAAACTTCAACGGATGCACAACTAGGGATTCTTGAACTCAACACTCTTCTTCGACAGAAGAACGACCAATCAAGCCACTGACAATGAGCTATTGGACTTAAAGCAAGGGAATTGAGACCTTGTGGCTTACATTGCGCAATTCAATAACTTGATTGTTGAGACTGACTGGCCGGACGGTAAACGATCTGCAATTTTTTATCGCGGTCTAAAAGACAAGCTAAAGGTTGCATTAGCTCAAATATCCACAAGGCCACAAGAAATCTCCGAATTAATTGATTTGGTGCTTCAGATAGAACATCAACTTGTTGAAAGAAAATCTGAGAGGAAAAAGGACTATTGTGCCTTTGTTCTTCGATTTGAATGAGTAAAAGCTGAAAATAGTAAGTCAGAAGTAACATCCAGAGAAGAACCGATGCAAATTGGCTCCGTTAGAGGCCCTCTCACCCAGGAAGAGAAAGAAACCAGACAATCAAAAAATCTATGCATGTATTGAGGAGCCTCCGGACACTTCGTGAAGGATTGCTCTAAAAAAACCAAAATTAATCAGGGGTTAAAAGACAAATCCCATCAGTAGGGGGAGTTGCCCTGGTGGGAGATGTCAAGGAGCCAACTCCAGAATCACAACAATTAGCGAACACTTTACAGTCAGCTTCACCTCATTTGACAGTATCTTTCACAGTAAAATTCAGAGTGTTGGAAGTTAAGAGTGTGCCAGTGATAATAGATTCGGGAGCCACAGGGAACTTTGTGATCTAAGTTATGCCAAGGAGATCGGAATGCATGCCATAAAGAAGAATCATATAGAGGTAGTGAAGGTTGTGGACGGTTCCGAACTCACCTCTGGCCCAATTTCAGAAGAGACCAAGACCCTGGAGCTGATTGGATTGCAAGGTAATCACAAGTTTATTTGCTCCAATTTGATTGATGGTCCACAGTTCCAATTGATATTGGGACTCCCGTGCGTGTCCGAACACAATCCAAAAAATTGATTGGGAAAAAAGAACTGTTGAGATGACTTCAGAGTATTGTAAAACAAACTGTTTTTCCAAAGAAAAAAAGGTTGTGGTGTAGTCGCCTGCTACAGAATTGACTAAACTTCCTAAACAATTGTGTGCTGTTGACTCGAAGGAAGTTCCTAAGGAATATCGAGATTTGATCAGTATGTTTGATGAGAAACTTCCACCACATCAAGACTATGACTACAAGATAGAGTTGGAGCCTGGAGCCAATCTACCGTGTAGCCGCATATACACTCTTACAGAAGCAGAAAATTAGTATTTACAGAAATATCTAGAGGAATACTTGAGCATTGGATTTATAAGACCGTCCCAGTCTCCGGTTTCGTCCCCACTATTTTTTCGTCCTAAGAAGGATGGAACCTTACGCTCATGTATTGACTACAGAGCATTAAATTTGGTGACAAATCAAAAATCGGTATCCTCTACCTTTAATATCCCACTTTTGGACCAAGTGAAAGGAGCTAAGGTGTATACTAAACTTGACCTTAGGGGGGCTTATCATCTTGTATGAGTGGCCGAAGGCGACGAGTTGCAGACCGCTTTTCATACCAAGTATGCTCTCTATGAGTACCAGGTAATGCCCTACGGGTTGAGCAACACCCCAGCTGCTTTTCAACATCCAGTCAACATCTAGTCAAACCCCTAGGCAATAGCCTAGGGGTTTACTGGTAATTACAAATGCGATATTTTAAAATAGTAAAGTGAGAATAAAAGTAGAGTTGTTTGCTAAAGGTTATTTCCCACTGCAGGTACAGCACACTAGACCACGAAGAGCCTAGCTGATCCAAAGCAGCGTGCTGCACATAGATACCAACACCAGGCTGTCTCTCTTGTTTCTCCACTTCTCCTTTGCCCCCTGCTAGTATGTTGCCCCGAAGAGTTATAACATTTGGGTGACGGTCTGGTGGAGGGGCGTGGGGACCATCTTCGGCTCCTGTGGAACAAGTTCAGATTTGTGACAGCTGGACTGTTCCCATGAGCCATAGGGTCAGGACTCACTTGCATATAGCTGTGTCTAACCTGGGGTGGCAAAGTGAGCTAAAGAATGATGATGGATTCAACTCAGATCTGTGACTGGGGGTAAGTGTTTGAAAAGTTTCAGCACTCCGGTAATCCTAACCCTGTGTTCGCTTTGTTTGCCTTAAGTTGGCAGGGTATTGCCAGACTTGTGTCCCTTGATCACTTTGCCACTTGATTCAAGCTAGCAGGGCAGATGAGGGATGTTAGTTGTTTCTGGTACAGGGAAGACATGGCTTGGCAGTTTGGGCTGGAGTATTCTCACAAGGTACAGGGTCAAGACCCTTTTGCATATAGCTGTATCTGAACTCGGGTGGCAAAGTGAGATAAATAGGGATGATGGATTCAACCCAGATCTGTGACTGATGAGTGTTTGAAAATGTTTTAGCACTCCGTACATCATCTCCTTGTGTTTGCTTTGTTCGTCCTAAGTTGGCAGAGTATGCCCAGACGTGGCTCCATTGCTCACTTTGCCACTGGACTCAAGCTAGCCTGGCTGATGGGGGTTGCTAGCCCAAAACCAGTCCCGCGATGCTGATTATCAGTCAAGTAAAGACATGGCCTGTCAGTTCAGGCTGGACTGTTCCCATGGGGCACAGGGTCATAACTGATTTGCATATAGCTGTGTCTGAGCTGGTGTGGCAATTTGAACTAACGAATGATGACGGATTCAACGCTGATGTGTGACTGATGAGTGTTTGAAAAGTTTCAGCACTCCGTCCATCATCTCCTTTCGTTTGCTTTGTTCGCCCTAATTTGGCATTGTATGCCAAGACGTGGGTCCCTTGCTCACTTTGCCACTGGATTCAAGCTAGCCTGGTGGATGAGGGCTGTTAGCCTGAAACCCGGCCCAGGATGCTTGTTTCCGGTCCAGGGAAGACATGGCTTGGCATGTCTGGCTGCAGCACCCAGAGAACTCAACTAAACCAATACATATTTGACAAAATAGAGACCTTGGAGAATCCAGAGTGCTGTAGCTTCTGTGGAGTGCTGCATGGATTCTGCAAATGACAATGTATTAGTAAAAAGACATAATTTCCGACCTATTTATGTGACAAAAATCTTGAGCCTGGTCAGTCAATGTCAAAAGTTCAGCCATCTTGCATTATCATATCTTCCAAAAATAACACTGCCCCGCAGATGTGGGTGTGCCCAAAGCACATGTTAGAAATTGACCAAAACTGTAACTATGTGAAGAGCACATTGATGCTCCATTAACCTCACACGTTCCAAAGTATCTATACATTATGATAGACCCACCCAAAATTCTGTATTGTGACTGCAAGGTCTGGAATATGCTGACAAAGAAATATGAGAAAATTGGGTATATTAAAAAATATGAAATATTCTAGATAAGGAAGTAGTGGGTTCCACAGTGTGGTATTGGGTTCTCCAGGCTTACATACTCCGCAGAATACCCTCTACACCATAAGAACTGTTGGCACGGAAACTAGAAAATGTAAAATACAAGTTTATTAAGACCCCATGGGGTGGTGGTATATTCCTACAGCACCCTTCGGCAATGCAAGAAGTATCACACCGAACATCGGTGTAAGTCCTTCTTTTATACAGTTTTACAGACATTAAAAGGTAGGCGGTACACAGATACAGAGTTTTAGGTACATATATGGTCAATTTTTGGAACACAGCCAACTCATGGGAGGGGTTACAATACCACTGGTCAGTTTGGCGGAACATTCCCGAGTGATGACTGGTCAGTCGGAACTACGCATGTGCAGGCTTGACCATTACTAAAAATAGCCTGTTGCTGGGCAAACTCAAGTGGTCAGTGGTACGGAGAAAGGACAAAAGGGCATGCTGACCACAAGGTGACGCATTCTCTAAAATGGCCGCCGTAACATACAAAATGGCGTTTGACAACTGAGGCCAAGATAAGAAAAATAACGTGTAGCAAAGCTTAACGCTAACCCAGTCATTGTCAAATTACGACAGACGACCCTTTTAGCGTTTAGCTGAAGCTACCTCATAATGGACATAATCAGGATATTCATCTTCTATATCAATAGACATAATTTGGGCCACTTCTTTATGAATTATTTGTTCATTTTGGGCAAAAGCTCGTCTGGAAGGAATGCAGGCTGATAGACACATAGAACATAATGCAGGGCCACACTGGATACATAAGCATAAGAAGAATAATATCCCAATTAATATACATAAGATCGTCAATAACTTCCAGCCCCATGTACTAAGCATTGACCAGAACCACCCCGAAAAGGTCCATGTACCACTGTCCGGATGTATCTCAGCAGCAATTTTATGTAATTTGGATATGGCATCATATACAGATGGTGAATTATCTGGCACGTAAACACAGCAACTACTTCCGATAATGCGGCATGCCCCCCCCCCCCGATCGGCTAGAACTACATCTAGAACCATTCGGTTCTGGAGCGTTACAATTCTTGAGATCTGAAGCTCCTCAGTTATATTCCCCAAGGCAAAAGCAGTATCATTGGCAACAGCTTCAACAACACAAGTTAGTCGCCGTATTTTCCGACTATTCAGAGCAGCTCCCACAAAAGAAAACAAATTCAAATTGAAATCTACATATTGTTGCAGTGCGGTATCTGTCTGATCAATACCGTCGAGAACTACTGCTCTTTTAACTCTATTCAATACAAAATCATGATATAACACATAATCATTATGGTACATGGGCGGAGCAATGAATGCAGGGGGCAATACAAAAGAGATGTAACATTTGCCTAACCATCCTAAAGGGAGATGATGATAACCTTTATTACCACATATGAAGTACGTATTTCGAGAGGCCACAAATGAGATGCCATTCGGGGT
Organism: Lissotriton vulgaris; assembly: GCF_964263255.1. Lineage (NCBI taxonomy): Eukaryota > Metazoa > Chordata > Amphibia > Caudata > Salamandridae > Lissotriton > Lissotriton vulgaris. Next base: position 51,988,620 of record NC_141699.1, on the reverse strand, counting down.
ATCAAATGTAAGAGTGGTGTTACATTCGCTTCTGCCAACTGGGATTGTACCTTTATTACGTATACAAAGATCGGCCTTTGTATCAATGTCATTAATAACATGAGAATTGGACATGTTAACATTTCGTTGATTACTGTAAACTCGTGGTGCAGATACATTGTCCAGGGGGTACTCTTCCCATTCGAACTTAGTACCTTCAGCTTGTGGATAGCCGTCTCGATCATTAAAACAAATCTTATTTAAACGGAAAAGCAGTCCCCCTTTTGTTGGCCACCGCAGAGTAAACAGGAGAGTGTACCAGGCATTGCAAGACCCATTGTGAGAAAACGGGAGTGGGATAAGCGGTGTGCCTCCTTTCTTCTGATGCCCAGGCAACATCCCACATACCCAACAGTTAGAAGTGTTCGTCATATTTTGGGTGTGATGCAAGATTTGAATGAAGCTTTTATTCAAGTAAGTCTGTCGGTGCCGTTCTTCATGATATGGTAGGGTGAAATGAAAATGTTCAGCTGGAGCTGGGGTAGTCGGCAGCAAATGTTCTCGCACAGGTACCACAAGTTCTACTACCCAGGCTATTACAGCTATTACCACAATTGTCAACACAAATAATACAGCACCAAGAATTCTTTTGTCTCGTGCTGCAGAAGATGCCATATTTCAAAAGTTCACAATGTCTCAAATGTACAACTAAAAAAATAAAAATGTGAGTGCTGAGCTCCGAGGTAGCCGTTGTTTTCTTCTCCGGGGTAAAGACGGGTGTCGCTACTCTTGGCAGAACTGATCCCCCCCCCTTGAGATTCCTGGTATCCGTTTCACAAACCCCAGAGCGGTAACTCAACCAGTCTCGCACCAAAAAAAAATCTTCTTATCGTGGTCGCAGATTGTATCTTTGTCGTCCAGATACAGTGTGGTCCGGGAAGGCTCCCTCCGATTCGGCAGACGTTACAGCTGGGCTCTTTTCCTCGTCCAAGATGTCTCTGTAGTCAGACAGCACAGTAGGATTCACCAGATCCGGAGAGACACGGCGGCAGTGAGTAGAGTGCACCCACCGCTTCCTGTTGGTAACTCGCACAGCCGTTCGAGTTGCGAGCAATACTTGCTCGGGGCCACACCACCTCGGTTCCAAGCTGTTCGTTCTCTCAAACGAGCGGACCATAACATAGTCACCAGGACGAAGATTGTGAGTCTCTCCAATGGAGTTATCAGGGAGCGCTTCTCGAACCTGTTGATGAATAGAAAGTAAATAATTTGTTAATCGTGCCAAATAATCGTTCATCATTATACAGGGCACATCATGTAACAATCAAGGCTTAGTCAATCAATCAATCAGTGACACTTATAAAGCGCGCTACATACCCGTAGGGTCTCAAGGCGCTGGGGAGGGGGGGTGCCGCTACTGCTCGAACAGCCAGGTCTTCAGCTTCTTCCTGAAGGAGAGGTGGTCTTGGGTCAGGCGCAGGTCGGACGGGAGGGAGTTCCAGGTCTTGGCGGCCAGGTAGGAGAAGGACCTTCCTCCTGTAGTCGCTCTTCGGATGCGGGGGACGGCGGCGAGGGCGTGGTTGGCAGATCGGAGGTGGCGTTTGGGAGCGTAGAAGTTGACTCGGCTGTTGAGGTAGCTCGGGCCTTGGTCGTGTAGGGCTTTGTGTGCGTGGGTGAGGAGGCGGAAGGTGATTCTCTTGTTAGGAACTCCCCATATGTTCATCGGCCTTCCTAACACCACTTCATAAGGTTTGAGGCCAGTTCGAGAATGGGGCACTGATCTAATAGAGAGTAATGCTAAAGGCAAGGCATCCAGCTGTAGGAGAGTAGGGTCTGCTATCCTATGGTCACCCCAAATTTTTGCTTTTTGCTTCACTGGTTTCTGACTTAATGTGGCTGTGGGCCTGCTAATCAGACCCACAGCCTGCTGTTCTCTCTCTAAATTACTGCCAATGCACTTTAGGTGCATTACGAATTGGAACTGGTTCACCTTATGAGCCCCAGTAGTAGTGTACCCTAGGTACCCAGGGCATAGGTGTATCCAAGGCCTACCAGGGGCTGCAGCATGTATTATGCCACCCCTGGCCTGGCCTTCATATTTGACACAACTGGCTGATCACTCAGCTGGGGTAAGTTGGTGTAATCACCTCTTACTTAGGTACAGTATGCCTGTGCCTAACCCTAAACTGGACACATATGTTCCTATCAGCCACTCCTATGGAAGGCCTCATCAATCCTGGAGGCAGAGTGCTTGGAAATATGTGAGATGGTGCTCTAGCAGGAGCTGAGCCTGTCTGCAGCTGTCGGGAACCACTCCCTAAGCTGTTACGGGATATATCCATACCATATACTCTTAAGTGCATTATAATCCTCGCGGTTAAATGCTATCTTTGGTTTGGCTTTATCAAAACATGTCGAGTAAGGTGTCATACGAATTGGAATACTATCCCCTCGCCAGTTCTGGCGACGGGAATAGCATTCCACCCTTCTAGAGGGACACGACATGTGTGTAACCTTAAACCCCGGTTAAAGTTAACCAGAGCCTCAGCATCACAAAATGGATGCTGCCACCACAGACACGAGTCTGGCCTCCTGCTGCTGACCGAAACTCGGCAGATGGTGGCCTGGACAAAGGGTTTCCTGCCTTGGGAGGTGCGAGCACCACCCCAGACAGGGTTTTGTGTATTGGGTAGGACAGGGCTGAATAGAATCAGACATGCCCGGGGCACACAAGGTGTCCCCGTGCATAGGCCAGTCCAAACCGGTCCTGGGACTTTCCAGACCCAGGCTTGGCACGGAACTGGACAAAGGAAAGGGGGTGTAACCGCCCCCCTTCCTGGTTCCTCCCAGAGGAGGGACCTAGTAGGTGATCCACCCCTCAGATTGGGAATAAGAGTGGGAGCAGTGCCATTGCACAGCAGATCATCCTGAATCAACTTTACACGAAGAAGAAGACTGGACTTCGACATTCTGCTGCTCAGAAGACTGAAGAGAATCTCCCTTGTGGCCTAGGAGTGGCCACCCTGTGAACACAGGTACCAACCAGCAACTCAACGTCTGCTTTGCCGCCGCCTCCCGCTGGAGCCCGAGCCCAAAGCCCAACAAGAACCAGACTCCCAGACCTGTCAGAGCCCGATCCACAGTCCCTGCAAAGAAGGGACCCGTGGAGGCACCGAGTGACGTGGGACCGGACCTCTTGAAAGACACTCGAAAAGCTGACTGCGCAGCTTCTGAGGCATCCTCAACATTGTGCTTTGGGGACTGAGAACCCCCACCACCGAGCAGCCCTTGCACCGAAGATCAGCCCTCCAGCATCTCCACGATCTGTGTGGGGCCCTTTTGCATTGTGCCACTCGACGCGCCATCCCGGCCACTAGCCACGTGGTCAGCGGCCATCTTGGCGACGAAACCGACAATTTACACAGCAGGTCTGATTGCTCCAGACCTACCCAAGCTCCTGTAAAAAGGAGCACCCGCTCTGACCTTGCTGGTCCGAGTGTTAAGCATCTTTCAACTTCTGCATGGCTTGCATTTGCCAAGGCCTGTTTGCTCCGATCAAGTTGCCAACACCGCAAACAGCGAGAAGCCTCCGTGGGACAACTCGTGACCGACTCCTGGACGTCCTCGACCCCGGGTACCCGCATGGCTGCAGAAAGAAGCTACCCGACAACGCCTGTTTGCACCCGACATCGCCTGGTTCCAATCTGGTTCCACGGTAGTCACTGGCTAGTGACTTTGAACATTGTCCCCTCTGCTTTCAGGTCTTCACATCTTCAGATCCACCCTTGGATCCACCGGAACTCTTCACATCGAGCCGCCTGCAGCATCTTCAGCTCCAAGCACCATCGACCAGCGTGACGAAACCCGACACTACTTCGACCCTGTGCACCCGCTTCCTGTGGGTGAGGTAACTCAGCTCCACCAGTGCTCCTGCACTGGTACACATCTCAAGGGCCTGTGTCTTAAGTTTCAGCTCCGTAGGTCACTCGGAAGGTTCCTAACTTTCTAACTTTGTACTTTTTACGCACCATAGACTTTGCATTGGAAAGTGCGTGCACTTTGAACACTGCACCCGAGTCCCGCGGGCCTTTCCCGACTTAGTCACTGCTAGTCTCGAATAGCTCCAGCGATTCCCAAGGCCCTAGGCCTGTTCCCTTTCCTATTGGTATCTCTTATACCACTTTCTTAGTATATGGTTTAGGTGGCCCCTAGGGCTCATCCATATTGTGCAACTTTTGTGTATTTTAAACTGTCTTGTGATTAACGCTTGTGCTTCTGTGCTCATAAAGAGTCCAGGGGATTTTATAGTTAATAAGTCAATATATATTTTCAATATATATCTGTGTGGTGTCCCTTTCATTTGGTATTCAAGGGGGTTGTGTATGGTATTACAGCTGGCTTCACATGCCTTTCAGAGTTTAGCCTAAGACTGCTTTGTCCACGTTACCACTAGGATAACTGGTCTACAAGGTTGAATTACAACCATCATCATAAGGGTTGCTTGGCATGGTACAAAGTGATCACTAAGAATTAGTGAGCATTATATACCAGGCCAACTTCTCACATTGGTGAGCAGCGGATTGGGATCTGAGCTTGCTGTTGTTTTACCATTACAATCTTTGAGATTATCATTTGAAAGATCATACAGGTACCTGCTAGGTACATATAAAACAAGACTAGTATACTTAAGTTCTACTGAACTTAGTTGTTGTAGAGCAAAGGTAGTAGCACACCCTAGCTACAACTACTAGATAGGTTTAGTATGTAAACACCAGTGTAGGTAGATTGCAACACATCCACCCACACTAGAGCAATGTCTGGAGCACAGGGTTCCACTGGGAATGTCTCTGTTGAGAGTGATAAGCAACAGCAATTGTACAGAGTTCCCAAGAGTAAGCCAACTAAATGGCTCAAACTAACCTTTCTCTCATTGAGTTTGACAGGAAAAGTGAATGATGTGAACCCTTTACGGAATTAAGGATACCTCACACAAGTCACCGGTTGAACGACTATTGTCATCCCACCCGATGACCGTCCAGCGGCATCATTGGTTTCCTGCTCCTGCGACAGGCTGGCGGTGCAATGCCCGTCGGGCAGCACAGAGTGCTGCACTTTGGCGGAGTTCTTTTATTCCTTTGCCAATGGGTGTGTGAGTGTGAGGGGCCTAAAAAAGTGCAATAGTGAGCGTGAGTGTAGTCTAAAAAAGTCAGTAGAGTCCATTACACGAAGTTTTAATAGCATGGCTCACTGCTTTATTAAAAGGAAAATTAAGGGGTATTGAGGCGTGACGGGTAAGGTAGTCAAGCCTCATTCAAACCTTAGTGAGAGTGTGGTCAACATGTTTCTTGCCTCTAAGGCAATTCATCAGGACCAAAAGTGCTCATATAATTGCTTGCGATCCCTCAAAAATTAGAGGAATCGAATATACGACCTGGATGGTGTCGTAGAATCACCCTTTCTTTATGGACCTCCTGGAGACTAGGAAGGAAACAAAAGGAGGGTATAGTCAATGATATGTCTGTGGCCCGAGTACAGCATAATGTGCAAAAGGAGCGTGCTAGTGATGTATAACGGGATGTAGAGGGGATTGCACAGACCCCGTCAAATTGTGGCACTCGTGTGAGAGAGTAGGTTAGAGGATGGAGACAGAACGAGGAAGAACCGCGTCCTGTATGTGGCAGGCATGCTCTAAAGGTGGCATGCATCATAATCATTGCAAATGTCGCGTCACAGAGCATGCCGTGTGTTGTGTATATATCACACAAGTATCAGTGGGTGTATGCTTCCACACATGGTAAGGTGACGTGAAAAATTGAAAAACATTGAGAAACAACAAAAAAGAAGAACCATTTGACACTCTGTTTAATGATAATGGCAAAAAGTGACTAGCACCAGTGTGGGAAACGTCTTTAGTATTAATCACCAGGCTCACAGGGAGGTAGTAAACATTAGGAATCTTACCCGCCGTCCCCGTATGAAGATCCCACAGGCTGACCTGGTGGGGCCAGAACCAGGTGTGGAGCACCTAAAACGAGTAAGATTCACCGCAGGGTCAGGGAGTGATTAAGCGGCGAGGCTTACCGTTTGGTGTAGTGCCGCTTGGAGTCCAGCCACGGCGATCAAGATGAAGCGCACGCGGAGGTCCTCAATTGGGATCAGGGCACCTTACCTCATTAGTTGCTGGCAGCAGGCTTCTAGTCACCTACCCCACCCACGTCAAGTTGGTAGCAGGACAGCCGGTGCACTCGCGAAGCTCCAAACGTCTCATATGAGAGCGAGTTGCGCGGGCGCCATGGAGGCGTGTCCGGTACGTGTTGCTAAGCAACGTAATGCGAGTGTGGAGAGCGAAGATTCCCCCGCTTGGCTGGAGAGGTAAACGTGGGCGCCATCTTGGACAGGGAAAATAGTCACCTAAATCGCATTGGTGATTACTGGGAACAGGACAATAAAGTCCGAATCATGAACTATCTGGCTAACGTCGTCCAAGGCACCGCATCATTGAGACTAAGTTCATCGGTGTGTAAACGATGTACCCATCTTTGCTCTAGTCTGAAGAGGGCTTGTTGGCTTATTGCTGGTTGACACTCAAGGACAGTCCACCGCATACTCTCTGTAGAGTGGTTGTGCTCTTTGCAGTGTTCATAAAGTCTAGTGTGTGTCTTGAGGCAACGAATATTGCTATTGTGCTCCATAATGCGCTGTTTCACAGAGCGCATCGTCATCCCAATGTAGAGCATCCTACAAGGGCAAATGAGAACATAGATACACCTTGAACTGTTACAATTGGTGTGTCTATTAATTGTCCAGGTGAAGTCTCTTTGGAGTTCGATGGTTTTTTCCTGGATGGTTTGGGGGCATACTGCGCAGGAGCCACAGCGGTAATGCCCAGTGACCGGAGGGAGGTCCCATAGGGTCTTGACTGGTTGAGTGCTCGTTTTCTTGGGGCGGGTGTGGATCAGCGTGTCTTTCAGGTTCGCTGTCCTTTTGAATGCAAAACGTGGGCGCGATAGTTCCATCCCTGCGGAATTTAGAATACCCCAGTCTTTTTTATGAACGTTGAGTGCTTGGTGTAAGAAGTCACGCATGTAATGGTGTCATCTTGCTCTTTGGGATGAACTTCAAGTAAGGACTCTCTGTTGTTATTTAGGGCTCTTTTGAATGATGTCTTCAACAGTCGTGTAGGGTATCCCCTATCCTGGAGCTTGTGTTGCAGAATCTTAGCTTCTTGTTTAAAGTTTTGGATGGAGCTGCAGTTTCTCCGCAAGCGGAGGAGTTGCCCGAAGGGTAAATTATCCCTCAGGGCTATTGTGTGATGGCTGTTATAGGGGAGTAAACTGTTCCTGTCAGTATCCTTTTTGAAGAGGGTGGTACTGATCGTTGTCGGATCTAAGCGGATGGTTAGATCTAAAAATGGTATAGATGTTTCAGAAATTGTGCCCGTGAATTTTAAGAATGGGTCTTGTTGGTTGATCCAAACGCAAAAAGCCTCGCAACTTAGTCGGTCACCCTTCCAGAACACCAAAATGTCATCGATATATCGACGCCAACAGGTAAGATTTTCTCAAAACGGGTTGTGTTCTGGAGGGTAGATGTGGTTCTTCTCAAACGAGGCCATGTAAATGCATGCTAGGCTCGGCGCAAACGTTGAACCCATCGAGGTTCCACGGACCTGATGATATAGATTGGATTCGTATCTGAAAAAATTCTCAGTAAGGGCAATGTGTGCTAACTCCATAATGAAGGCTATAGGTGTAGGGGACACCCATTCTTCTTGTCGCATCAGTGAGTCGACCGCTTCTAACGTGGCTTGTTGTGGAATATTAGTATACAACGCCTCTACGTCTAGGGTCAGGAGAAGGTCGATGTCTTCTCTTCCATCCATGTCAGCGATCAGACGAAGGACGTCTCTGGTATCTTGTAAATAAGATGGGATTAGTTTCACCAAAGGTTGAAAAAAGGCGTCACAGAATTGGGACAGAGGCTCCAACACCGAGCCGATGCCGGAGACGATAGGTCTCCCCGGGACTGGAGTGGTACCCTTGTGTATTTTGGGGAGGGTGTAAAAATAAGGTGTGACCGGGTCCAGTGTCACCAGGAATTCTGCTTCCTTCTTACTTATCCACTCATTTGTCTCAGCTTCAATGACAAGAGCCATGATGGTCGTAGTGAGTCGTTTGGTAGGGTCCTCCATGAGTGGTCTGTAATGTGTCGTATTTGCCAATTGTTGTCTACATTCACGGTCATAATCGTCATACTTTTGTATGACCGTGGCTCCCCCTTTATCTGCCTGCTTAATGACAATGGAGTCATCCCTGCCCAAGGAAATGGATGCTAGTCTTTCCGCAGTTGATAAATTATGGAAGGGTTTGATGGTGGGTTTGTTCCGCATGCTGTTGAGAGTGACCCTCCAAGGGCACCATCCAAATTTGCTATTTTTTCCTTTAAGGAATTAAGACAGCTTTGTGTCTTAAGGGTCTGAAGACAGGGCCTTCCCCTACTACAGACCACCTAAGAGAGCTCTTAGACCAGTCTGAGACTCTAAAGCCCTCTAAGGCAAACCCCACAGGGAATGCTGAAGGAGGCCATCCTTCAGAGGATGACACTGTAGACACCCCTGGTCCTATCATCCTAGTAGATGAGGAAGCCTCCACCACTGGAGCTCCTCAAGTAGATGAAGAGGAAGAGGAAGAGGAAGAAGAGGAGGAGGTGGAAAGCAGTGAGTCAGATGATGACAGAAATAGTCAGGTGCTGGTCAGTAGACTGAACCAGGCTAACTTAAGTGTGTTTGGGACTGAAGCAAGGCTGACCTTGCCCAGCCACCCAAATGGACTTAACCAGGGGCATATGAGGAGGAGGAATCACTCAGGTGAATCCAATACCTCCCATGTCTCTAGAGGCTCTCATGGTCACTCCAGGAAGGAGATGACTAGCCCTCAGAGAAGGGAACATGAGGCCAAGATGAGAGAGGCTGAGCTTAGGATTCAGAGGCAAGAACTAGAGGTTGCCCTGGCCCAAGAGAAACTTGCTAGAGCAAGACAGCCTAGAGAGAGTGGGGTAATAGAACCCACTGGTGGCAGCAATATCCACAAGGATAAAGACAGGTCTTTTGATAACAGAAACCTGAGTAAGATTGTGCCCCCCTACAAAGCTGGGGATGACATCCATAAATGGATTACTGCAATGGAGAGAGCCTGCAGAGTACAGCAGATCCCTCAGGAGCAGTGGGCAGCAATCTTGTGGCTCTCCTTTGAAGGTAGAGGCCGAGACAGACTCCTCACAGTTAGTGATGGGGATTCTAGAAACTACCTGGTCCTGAAGAGTGCTCTGATTGATGGGTTAGGCTTAATCACTGAACAGTACAGGTTAATGTTCAGAGATACCCAGAAGACACAGACTCAGGACTGGTCTGAATTTGTTGAGTGTGCCACTAAGGCTCTGGAGGGATGGTTGCTGGGAAGCAAGGTTACAGACTATGAAGGATTGTATAATTTGCTGATGAGAGAACACATTTTAAATAATTGTCAGAACCAGCAGTTGCATCAACATTTGGTTGACTCAGATTTGACCTCTCCCCAAGAATTGGGAAAGAGGGCAGATAAATGGGTAAGAACCAGAGTTAAGCAAAAGAACCAGAACCAGAACCAGGGTGGTGACCAGAAGAAAACAGACCAGAAGGGTGGGGAGCAGAAAGCTAAAGACCAGAAGTCTTCAACAGGGCCCCAAACTGAGACAGAGGGTGGGTCCCAAACTTCCAAGAAAAAGAAGAAAGAAGGTCAGAAGAAACCCTGGTGTAAAACTTGTAAGAACACCTCTCACTGGACAAGTGAGTGTAAAAAGGGTGGAGCCCCCAGCACTGCAGCCCCTAAGGCAACTGCACCCACTAGTACAGCTAGCAGTGCTGGTCCTCAAACCAAGGGGGTAGTGGGTATCACTTTGGGAACTGAAGGAGATTCTGACCTAGTCAGAACCCTTACACAGGCTGTTCTGATTTGTGAAGGGGACATAGATTTGACCCCTGACATAAGTCCCAGTAATCTGGGCAAATACAGACAGACGCCTTTGATCAACAATAAAGTGGCTCAAGCTTACAGGGACACATGTGCCAGTGTCACTATGGTGACACCTAACTTTGTGGACCCTGGACAATACATGCCAGGTGATAATTACCTGGTGACCAATGCCAGCAATGTCACTACTACACATAGTGTGGCACTTGTTAACTTTTCCTGGGGAGGGGTAACTGGCCTAAAAAGAGTTGTGGTTAGTGCTGATCTCCCAGTAGAATGTTTGTTGGGCAATGACCTGGAGAACTCTCTATGGTCAGCAGTTGAGTACAGGACTCATGCAGAGATGTTAGGGATATCATCACATGTCCTTGCTGTGACCAGGTCACAGGCCAAAAAGTGCCTCTCTGAACCTCAGGTCTTGGATCCTGGAACAATGGACCAAGCACCTTCCAAGAAGAAGAACAGGAGGGTTAAGGCTGCGCCTTCCCAACTGCCTACAAGTGAGGATCAGGCTTCACAGGAAACTGATCTTGAGACCCCTGAAGGAACTGTCTCTGAAGAACTTGAACCTGATCAGGTTCAGTTTCTGGGGACAGGGGGACCTTCTAGGGCAGACTTGGGGCAGGCTCAGTTAACCTGTCCTTCTCTTGAACCCCTCAGACAGCAGGCTGCTGCTGAGGCTGCTGGGAACGCTCAAGGTGCCCATAAAGTTTATTGGGATGAAGGACTCCTTTACACAGCGGGTAGAGACCCCAAGCCTGGTACAACCAGGAGGTTGGTTATACCTCTGCAATTTAGGGGTTTCCTTCTCACATTGGCCCATGATATTCCTTTAGCAGGACACATAGGCCAGAACAAGACCTGGGACAGGCTTGTCCCTCACTTTCACTGGCCTCACATGTCTGAAGACACCAAGGAGTTTTGTCGCTCCTGTGAAACCTGCCAAGTCAGTGGTAAAGCAGGTGGAACAACAAAGGCCCCCCTGATACCACTACCTGTGGTGGGGGTTCCCTTTGAAAGAGTGGGGATTGATATTGTTGGTCCAATGGATCCCCCTACAGCATCTGGGCACAGATTCATACTGGTGGTAGTGGATCATGCCACCAGGTACCCAGAGGCAATTCCACTTAGGACCACAACAGCTCCTGTTGTGGCCAGGGCCTTACTTGGAGTTTTCTCCAGAGTGGGGTTTCCTAAGGAGGTAATATCTGATAGAGGTGCCAACTTCATGTCAGGATATTTGACAGCTATGTGGAAGGAATGTGGTGTCAACTACAAGTTCACCACTCCTTATCACCCACAATGCAATGGGATTGTTGAGAGATTTAACAAGACCCTAAAGGGCATGATTAAAGGATTACCTGAAAAGCTCAGGCGAAGATGGGACATCCTACTGCCCTGCCTTTTGTTTGCTTACAGAGAGGTCCCTCAAAAGGGGGTTGGCTTCAGCCCCTTTGAATTGTTGTTTGGGCACCCTGTAAGAGGACCCCTGTGTCTAGTGAAGGAAGGATGGGAGTTACCTCTCAAAAAGCCTAAGCAAGACATAGTGGACTATGTACTTGGTCTCCGCTCCAGGATGGCAGAGTACATGGAAAAGGCATCCAAAAACCTTGAGGCTAGCCAAGAATTACAGAAAGCTTAGCATGACCAAAAGGCTGTCCTTGTCGAATTTCAGCCTGGACAGAAGGTATGGGTGTTGGAGCCAGTGGCCCCAGCAGCACTCCAAGACAAGTGGTCTGGACCCCATACAATTCTGGAGAAGAAGGGAGAGGTTACCTACTTGGTGGACCTAGGAACTCCCAGGAGCCCCCACAGGGTGCTCCATGTAAACAGATTGAAGGCATATGTCAGCAGGGCAGACATGGGCTTGCTCATGGCTACAGATGAGGGACAGGAGGAAGAGAGTGACCCTCTTCCAGACCTGCTCACTCAGAACCCTGAGGATGGTTCAGTTGATGGTGTGGCCTTAGGTGGCAGCCTCACTGAGCATCAGCAACATGACTGCAGACAAGTTCTGCAGGCATACAGACATATGTTCTCCTTGACACCCAGTCAGACTAACTGGTGTACCCATGTGGTGGACACTGGTGACAGTCTTCCTGTAAAGAGCAAGATTTACAGGAAACCTGACCACGTCAGGGACTGTATAAAGACTGAGGTGCAAAAGATGCTGGAATTAGGTGTTATTGAGACTTCAGAGAGCCCCTGGGCTAGCCAGGTGGTTCTGGTCCCCAAACCTCACACCAAAGATGGCAAGAGAGAGATGAGGTTTTTTGTGGATTACAGAGGACTCAATGCTGTCACCAGGACAGATGCACACCCTATTCCAAGGGCAGATGAGCTCATTGACAAGTTGGCTTCTGCCAAATATTTGAGCACATTTGACTTGACAGCTGGCTACTGGCAAATCAGGTTAGCTGAGGAGTCTAAAGCCAAAACAGCATTTTCTACCCCTAGTGGGCATTATCAGTTCGTGGTGATGCCCTTTGGTTTGAAAAATGCACCTGCCACCTTCCAAAGGTTGGTGAATCAAGTCCTTACTGGGTTGGATGACTTTTGTGCAGCTTATCTGGATGATATTGCTGTCTTTAGCTCCACCTGGGAGGATCACCTGGTCCACCTGAAGGAAGTGCTTGAGGCTCTGCAGAAGGCAGGCCTCACTATCAAGGCAACAAAGTGCCAGATAGGGCAGAGTAAGGTTGTATACCTGGGCCACCTTGTAGGTGGAGGCCAAGTTCAACCACTAGAGAGTAAGATCCAGACCATCAAGGACTGGTCCCCTCCAACCACCCAGACTCAGGTCAGAGCTTTCTTGGGCCTGACTGGGTACTACAGGAAGTTTGTTAAGAACTATGGGTCCATTGTGACTCCTCTTAATGATCTGACATCCAAGAAGATGCCCAAAAAGGTTCAGTGGACAGAAATCTGTCAAAAGGCATTTGATGACCTGAAGAAGGCCATGTGCTCTGCACCTATCCTGAAGAGTCCTGACTACTCAAGAGAGTTCATTGTCCAAACAGATGCTTCTGAGTTGGGAGTGGGAGCAGTGCTTTCACAGCTTAATGTAGATGGCCAGGACCAGCCCATTGCTTTCATTAGCAGAAGGCTGACCCCCAGAGAGAAACGTTGGTCAGCTATAGAGAGGGAGGCCTTTGCTGTGGTGTGGGCCCTGAAGAAGTTGAGACCATACTTGTTTGGCACTCACTTCAAGATTCAGACCGACCATAAGCCCCTCCTATGGCTTAATCAGATGAAGGGTGAAAACCCCAAACTACTCAGTTGGTCCATTTCCCTACAGGGGATGGACTTTACAGTGGAGCACCGCCCAGGGACTGACCATGGCAACGCCGATGGTCTCTCCAGGTACTTCCACTTAGAACAAGAAGACACAACTGGTCAAGGTTAGTCTAATGTCCCTGCGTTTGGGGGGGGGGTTATGTAGGAGAGTAGGGTCTGCTATCCTATGGTCACCCCAAATTTTTGCTTTTTGCTTCACTGGTTTCTGACTTAATGTGGCTGTGGGCCTGCTAATCAGACCCACAGCCTGCTGTTCTCTCTCTAAATTACTGCCAATGCACTTTAGGTGCATTACGAATTGGAACTGGTTCACCTTATGAGCCCCTGTAGTAGTGTACCCTAGGTACCCAGGGCATAGGGTTACTCCGTTGTCCTGGTGCTTCTGGATTTGTCAGCAGCGTTTGACACTGTGTCACATGAAACCATGACCTCCAGACTAGTTGACATCGGTCTGGAAGGCAAGGCTCTGGCCTGGCTACGGAGTTTTTTCAGTGAACGCACCCAGAGAGTCATCTTGGGACCTTACCAATCTGAGGAGGTGGTGATCTCAAAGGGGGTGCCACAGGGCTCGTGTTTGAGCCCCACGTTATTTAATATCTATGTGGCACCCCTAGCTAACATCATGAGATCCCACGGGTTCATTCCAGTATCATATGCGGATGATACACAACTCCTCTTCCCTTTTAAAATCATGACTCCTGAGGTGCGTGACTCCTTTTCACGGGGGATGAAGGAGGTAGCACGCTGGATGGCAGCCAATTTTTTGCAGTGCAACGTCTCCAAGACCGAGGTGATGCTCTTCGGAGAGGCCAAACGTCTATGGACTCCTGACTGGTGGCCTCAAGATCTGGGCCCCGTCCCTGAACCCAAAACGGCGGTTAAAGATCTAGGAGTGAAACTGGATCATGAGCTCACCTTAGTACAACAAACCAATCAAGTAGTGGGTTCATGTTTCCATGTAATTGGTCTTCTCAGGAAAGTATTCCCTCTGCTACCAGATTTCACCAGGAGAACGTTGGTCCAGTCACTAGTGTTAAGTAGGCTGGAGTACTGCAATGGTCTGTTGTTGGGTGCTAATGAGGGTATTTTGGATAGATTACAAGTTGTGCAAAATACTGCCGCACAACTAGTTCTAAATGCCCCGCCTCGTACTCCCTCAAAACCATTGTTGGCCAAACTACATTGGCTTCCGGTGAGGCAGAGGGTGATGTTTAAGATCTGTTGCGTCATCCATAAATGCCTTATGGGCAATGGTCCTGGTTACCTCACTGAAAAGTTCATCCCTTATGTTCCATCGAGATCTTTGAGATCAGGAGATCAGGAATTGTTATGTGTTCCTAGGGCATTGAAAGCTAGAAAGGGGGGTAGGGCCCTTTCTGTAGCCGGCCCGAAGTTGTGGAATCAACTCCCTAGGGAAATCAGGGTATGCAGGGAACATCTCCCTTTTAGGAAGAAACTTAAAACTTTCCTTTTTCAAACATTAGCTGGCTAAGGGCTCTGAAGTTGGATCATGACGAGTTGCTGCTCTTTAGTTGCTGCCAAAGGCGCGGAGATACTCCTCCGGGAGTCGATTCGCAGCGCCATAAAAACTTGCAAATAAATAAATAAATAAATAAATAGGTGTATCCAAGGCCTACCAGGGGCTGCAGCATGTATTATGCCACCCCTGGCCTGGCCTTCATATTTGACACAACTGGCTGATCACTCAGCTGGGGTAAGTTGGTGTAATCACCTCTTACTTAGGTACAGTATGCCTGTGCCTAACCCTAAACTGGACACATATGTTCCTATCAGCCACTCCTATGGAAGGCCTAGTCAATCCTGGAGGCAGAGTGCTTGGAAATATGTGAGATGGTGCTCTAGCAGGAGCTGAGCCTGTCTGCAGCTGTCGGGAACCACTCCCTAAGCTGTTCCGGGATATTGCCATATCATATACTCTTATAATCCTCGCGGTTAAATGCTATCTTTGGTTTGGCTTTATCAAAACATGTCGAGTAAGGTGTCATACGAATTAGAATACTATCCCCTCGCCAGTTCTGGCGACGGGGATAGCATTCCACCCTTCTAGAGGGACACGACATGTGTGTAACCTTAAACCCCGGTTAAAGTTAACCAGAGCCTCAGCATCACAAAATGGATGCTACCACCACAGACACGAGTCTGGCCTCCTGCTGCTGACCGAAACTCGGCAGATGGTGGCCTGGACAAAGGGTTTCCTGCCTTGGGAGGTACGAGCACCACCCCAGACAGGGTTTTGTGTATTGGGTAGGACAGGGCTGAATAGAATCAGACATGCCCGGGGCACACAAGGTGTCCCCGTGCATAGGCCAGTCCAAACCGGTCCTGGGACTTTCCAGACCCAGGCTTGGCGCGGAACTGGACAAAGGAAAGGGGGTGTAACCGCCCCCCTTCCTGGTTCCTCCCAGAGGAGGGACCTAGTAGGTGATCCACCCCTCAGATTGGGAATAAGAGTGGGAGCAGTGCCATTGCACAGCAGATCATCCTGAATCAACTTTACACGAAGAAGAAGACTGGACTTCGACATGCTGCTGCTCAGAAGACTGAAGAGAATCTCCCTTGTGGCCTAGGAGTGGCCACCCTGTGAACACAGGTTCCAACCAGCAACTCGACATCTGCTTTGCCGCCGCCTCCCGCCGGAGCCCGAGCCCAGAGCCCGACAAGAACCAGACTCCCAGACCTCTCAGAGCCCGATCCACAGTCCCTGCAAAGAAGGGACCCGTGGAGGCACCGAGTGACGTGGGACCGGACCTCTTGAAAGACACTCGAAAAGCTGACTGCGCAGCTTCTGAGGCATCCTCGATGTTGTGCTTTGGGGACTGAGAACCCCCACCACTGAGCAGCCCTTGCACCGAAGATCAGCCCTCCAGCACCTCCACGATCTGCGTGGGGCCCTTTTGCATTGTGCCACTCGACGCGCCATCCCGGCCACTAGCCACGTGGTCAGCGGCCATCTTGGCGACGAAACTGACAATTTACACAGCAGGTCTGGTTGCTCCAGACCTACCCAAGCTCCTGTAAAAAGGAGCACCCGCTCTGACCTTGCTGGTCCGAGTGTTAAGCATCTTTCAACTTCTGCGTGGCTTGCATTTGCCAAGGCCTGTTTGCTCCGATCAAGTTGCCGACACCGCCAACAGCGAGAAGCCTGTGTGGGACAGCTCGTGACCGACTCCTGGACGTCCTCGACCCCGGGTACCCACGTGGCTGCAGAAAGAAGCTACCCGACAACGCCTGCTTGAACCCGACATCGCCTGGTTCCAATCTGGTTCCACGGTAGTCACTGGCTAGTGATTTTGAACATTGTCCCCTCTGCTTTCAGGTCTTCACATCTTCAGATCCACCCTTGGATCCACCGGAACTCTTCACATCGAGCCGCCTGCAGCATCTTCAGCTCCAAGCACCATCGACCAGCGTGACGAAACCCGACACTACTTCGACCCTGTGCACCCGCTTCCTGTGGGTGAGGTAACTCAGCTCCGCCAGTGCTCCTGCACTGGTACACATCTCAAGGGCCTGTGTCTTAAGTTTCAGCTCCGTAGGTCACTCGGAAGGTTCCTAACTTTCTAACTTTGTACTTTTTACGCACCATAGACTTTGCATTGGAAAGTGCGTGCACTTTGAACACTGCACCCGAGTCCCGCGGGCCTTTCCCGACTTAGTCACTGCTAGTCTCGAATAGCTCCAGCGATTCCCAAGGCCCTAGGCCTGTTCCCTTTCCTATTGGTATCTCTTATACCACTTTCTTAGTATATGGTTTAGGTGGCCCCTAGGGCTCATCCATATTGTGCAACTTTTGTGTATTTTAAACTGTCTTGTGATTAACGCTTGTGCTTCTGTGCTCATAAAGAGTCCAGGGGATTTTATAGTTAATAAATCAATATATATTTTCAATATATATCTGTGTGGTGTCCCTTTCATTTGGTATTCAAGGGGGTTGTGTATGGTATTACAGCTGGCTTCACATGCCTTTCAGAGTTTAGCCTAAGACTGCTTTGTCCATGTTACCACTAGGATAACTGGTCTACAAGGTTGAATTACAACCATCATCATAAGGGTTGCTTGGCATGGTACAAAGTGATCACTAAGAATTAGTGAGCATTATATACCAGGCCAACTTCTCACACCGGCCACTTCAAAGACGTGGATGCCACAATCTTAGCCAACTTTAGTTTTAAAGTAGCATTGTACCGTTCAACAAGACCTGCTGACTGAGGATGGAACACAGCATGAAACTTCTGCTGGATTCCAAATCCCTTCAACACGTACTCCACAATTTTCCCAATAAAATGGGGACCATTGTCGCTCCACAAAAATTTGCAAACGCCATATCGAGGGAAGTACTCTTTGAGCAAAACCTTAGCTGTTGTCAAAGCTGTATTATCCTTCGTGGGGAAGGCCTCAACCCATTTGCTAAAAGACACACACCACCACTAAGACATACTTAAGGTTATTGCAACGCTCAAGCTGGATGTAATCCATTTGTAATACCTCAAACGGTGCAGAAGGTGGAACGAACCCCCCTTTCGGAGTATGCGTCCCTTTTGCAGGATTGTGCTGTAAACATATCAAACATGTCTGCACTACTCTCTTGGCCGTATTGGCAATCTCAGGATGCTCCCAAACTCGCATTAGCAATCGAGTAATTGCAAGAGCTCCAACATGTGCCAACCCATGTGTCATCTGGACCATCACTTGCAAGTAAGCAGCAGGCAATTTCCATCGTTCCATATCTTTGCTCCTCCAACAACCCTCATCATCCAGTACTCCCTCTACTGTCCAAGTTGCAAGTTCTGCTTCAGTCGCTGATTTTTGAATATCTAATATCTCCGCTCTAGCATCATGCCATCGCTCGGCCTGCGACTTCACTACATACATTGGGGAGTCATTTCGTGACATAGCCGTTTGTCTTGCTATACTGTCTGCAAAAGCATTACCTTGTCCGACTTTGTCAGTGACCTTTTTATGTGCACTGCATTTAATTATCGCCACTTTCTTTGGACAAAGTAACGCATTTAGGAGATCACGCACTAGCTCTCCGTGCATAATGTGTACTCCATGCGAAGTCAAAAACCCACGTTCTTTCCAGAGTAGGCCAAAGTCATGCGCTACTCCGAAGGCGTACCGGCTGTCTATGTAGATATTCACACATAGGCCAGCACTCAATTCGCAGGCTCTTGTCAAAGCTATCAGTTCCGCTGCTTGGGCCGATTTCTGTGGTATTCGTGCTGTTTCTACCACTGTCTTAAGTGTCGTGATCGCATATGCTGCAGAAGTTGTGCCATCTGGCAGCCTCAAACACGATCCATCAACCCACATATCCCCATCCACATCTGGAAGTGGCGTATCCTGTAAGTCAACACGACCCTTTATTTGTTCTTCAGTCAGGAAAACACAATCATGGTGCTCTTCCTCCTGGCCCTCAGCAACCGGATACGGCAATAAAGTGGCAGGGTTCAGGGTAGCACATCTTTTTAATGTGATATGTGGCGCCAGAAGTGTAAGCTCATATCCTGTTAAAAGTGCTCTCGTAAGATACTGAGTTTTCGTTTGATTTAGCAGAGCGTCCACTGCATGGGGAACTAACACCAACAGATTATGCGACAAAACTATTCCCTCACTCAGCCGTATAGCTACTGCTGTTGCTGCAACTGCTCGGAAACACCCGGGTAACCCTCGTGCTACAGGATCAAGAATGGCTGAAAAGTAGGCACATGGTCTCTGCTTATCCCCGTGTGTCTGCACTAACACTGATAATGCGCACCCATCTTTCTCGTGCACATACAACGTGAACATCTTTGTGTAATCTGGTGTACCTAACACGGGTGCAGAACAAAGGGCCTGTCTCAATTGTTCAAAAGCATTTTGACATTCATCTGTCCATTCAAGGGGCATTGGTGTCGTTTTGGACAGTAACGCTAACAAAGGTTTTATAATGTGCGAAAACCCCATTATCCACTGTCTACAAGAGGACGTTAGTCCTATGAAAGCGCGTACATCTCTCTGAGTGCGGGGGACTGGTGTATCTAAAATTGCTTGAATTCGATAAGATGTTAATGCACGTCCCTCCTTAGACAAAAGATGACCGAGGTAGGTCACCTTTGGTCTACAATATTGTAACTTTTTCCTAGAGACTTTGTGATTATTCTGAGCCAAAAAGGAGAGCAAGGCAAGAGTACTCTCCTCACATTGTGCATAGGTGTCTGCTGCCAATAGGAGGTCATCAACATATTGAATAAGAGCTACTCCAGATCGCAATTCAAATGAATCGAGCTGTCTTTTTAAAGCCTGGCTGTACATGCTAGGGCTTTCCGTGTAACCTTGAGGAACACGACAAAATCTATACGATTTATTATTTAACATGAAGCCAAATAGGTATCTGCTGTCGGGATGGATGGGAATGGAGAAGAACGCATTTTTAAGATCAATAACAGAGAAAATCGTAGCTGTGGGGGGGACCAAAGTAAGTAGGGTGGTGATGTCAGACACCACCGGGTACTGGGGAATGACATTTTTGTTTATTTCTCTCAAGTCAATAATAAATCGATAGACCTTGTCATCAGTGTCTTTCTTAAGGATCGGAAGAATAGGGCTGTTACAGACATTTTAAGGAACTTCTTCCACTACTCCTGCTAGAATCAAATCTTGAACGATATGCGTCAGGGCAATTTCACCTTCCCTGGATATCTTATTCTGCGGTACACGTGGCAAAGATACCCCCTCCTTGACAGTAATTCGAACAGGCGGAATAAGCATCTGTCCCACATCCGTATCTGATGTTGCCCATAACGTGTGTGGGAGAGAGGCTAACGCTTCAATTTCTTGCATAGTACACAGTCTGTCTGCATCTGGGTAATTATCATTCAAAATAACCCGCACTCCTTCAGGAGCGCAGCGTATCGTTGCTCGAAAATATTTAAGCAAATTCATGCCCATAATATTGTCTGGAGTATGAGGCGACAACAAAAATGGACAAAAACCAAAAAATGTATCAATGCAAAATGCAAGAGGTTGTGATAATGGGCTTGGAGAGGGTGTGCCATCAAACCCTATACATGTTATCATTTCGCCAGACAGGGGAGCCCTTGGAACCAAGTTTTTAGACAAAGCACTACGAGTAGCTCCTGTGTCAACTAAAAACTGATCAGTAGAACCCAAAATGCCCGCTGATACATATGGACCTCTTTGATCTACTGGCACTTCAACCGATTCCACACCCCATCCTACGCAATCCTATGCATGCACATAATCCTGACTCTCCACGTTCTCACCCTCCGATATCTGATACTGATTTCGCAGATCAAAAGTATTTCGTCCATTCTGACCACGACCCCTCGCCTCAAACCTACCACGATCACCTCCGCCACCTCTCGCTCCCGAATAACTATTCCAAACCTTCCACCGCCTCGACCACGCTGACTACGTTGCTCACGGAGCACCGGACAGTCCTCGGCCCCATGTCCAAACTCTTTACAATATGCACATTGGTCCTCAGCAATATCAGTACAACCATACGACGCATTACCCCCTCCTCGCCTACCTCTGTCATTCCCTCTAGATTGCGCACCGCGAACCTGTGCCAACATCACCTTCGTCTTCAACTCCTTCGCTTTCTTATCAAAACTTTCTTTAGCCTCTAATTCCTGCCGCTCATAATACTGAGCCATAGTTAACAAAGACGCAGGGGTCGCCGTGGTCCAGGAACTTTCACTAGTTTTCAACCGCTTTGCAATCTCCGGTAGGAGATTAGCCACATACTTGTCGACAAACAGATGCCTACCCGTATCATCTGTTAACGATTGTCCACTGTAATCATGAAACGCTTTTTCGAAACGCGTGAAGAAGTCAGATACTGACTCGTCTTGTTTCTGTTTGCACGATGCTAACATAGTTCAATCAATCTTTTTAGGGGGAACAAGCGTTTTTAATTTATTCAAAATAGCTGTTGGAAGGTCTAAAATCAACTGACAAGGTTTGCATGCAGGCTCCCTATCTAAATCAGCTTGGCTTATATCTTTCCAAGTTGCTCCAAACATTGTTTGATCATCGAACTTACGAAATGCTCTCCACATATCAGGGGGAAGTATTAATCCAAAGAAAAGATCTATATCAACAAGCGTCATAACACAGGAAGAAATAGCCCCCTCCACTCCTTCATAGAAAGCTGCCGGATTTTTACAGGGATCAGGTAAAGCATTTTTCAATGCCATAACATCAGCTCTATTCCAAGGCGTATATACCCAATTATAGATAAAATACCCTTTTGCATCCCCGGATGTTTTATCATCACTAGTACCCTGCCCTTTAGGAGGAACATACAAAGGTGCAGCTTCACGCATAGGCATAACATGTACTTTAGAACTCTTATCTGCTCCAAAGATAGAACACTCTTTGGTAAACTCCGTCGACCCCGGCAAGGACTTCTCTGATCCTTTTCGTTTTTCCAGCAAGCCGGACGCCTCATCCCGTAGCTGGACCAATCGTAAGAAAAAGGCATCCGCATCTGAAAGAACAAATAAACCTTTACGCATATTCTCATGATGGACTGATACCTCCTTAGGTTCTAAATCCTCTGAATTCTTACGAAATCGCTCAATAACTTAGTCTGCAAAAGTATTTAAAAAACACAACTGTTCCCGTTCCGACCACTTATTCCTTTCAGCATTAATTTCTGACATAGTTATTCTATTCAAATTCAGTTTTCTGGCGAGGCCACGTAATTCCGCGGCTCTTTCAGCAGTTAACCTCGTACTCGCATTAGTTCGATCTTCATCACCGAAGTCCTCGTCCGGCGCCATAGGATGAACATACGGAGGCGGAGACCGATCTAATAACGAAAAATCATCAACTTCATTAGTAAGGACAGGATAAAGCGGACGTCGAATAGGAAATTGACTGGTCGTTTGCAAATTACGTTCCCGTGCCTCCCTCTCTTTCTTCTCCTGCAACTCCTTCTCCTCCAGCTGTAAAGCTTTATCTCTAGCAGCCTTGCGCTGCTCTTTTTCCGCCAAGGCAATCTCACGCTTCATACTTTCACGCACAGCTTTCTCCCACATTCGCACACAATCAAACATATCCTGTCTAGACCTACGTTGAAACAAACATTGCTCCACAAACTGAACCTTTCGTAAATCAAACGACCCATGTAGTGGCCATTGCAACTCGGGATCAGACTTGGTATATTTATTCCATAATTTACTGTACAATATAGGGGGGAGGCCAAATTTTATGTACATTTCACGGTTAGGGGTCCCCTCTGGGGGAGCCGGCTGAGATTCGTTTAATCTCTATGTGGTACCATTCCAAAGACAGCACATCCCTCGGAGTGTGCTTAAAACAGGCATGTTCAAAAAGTACCACGAAAACGTGATACTGTAAAAATGGCACTTGCTATACTTCACACAAATGTGCCGCTCAAAGTACAAATAAAGTTAGAGAAACATCTCTACATGCCTGCCTATGTGAAGTGCACTACACATATGTGTTCAAATTCACAAACTCAAATGTTAGCTAACTCAAAACATATTCATATTCATAGAACCACGGTAAGCGTCCGCAGACTACCTTACCAATCACAATTCTTACCCAAAACTCAAGTATCCAGGTTCCAACTGCCAAACCGGCACTGTACAGCAACGCAGACGAGCAGGATCTCAGTCGGGGACCGGCGCCACCTGGAAGGTCAGATCAGAAGGAAAGGAAGAAAACACCATGGGTGCCAAGACTCGGGTCACTCAGTGGCAGCGTACGTGTCCATGGCGAGTTTCCAATCCTTCGTCACGACCTCTCCTTCGGGCATCCGAGTCACCGATGAGTCCCTTCGTGGTCGCCAATTTGTGGTATTGGGTTCTCCAGGCCTACATACTCCGCAGAATACCCTCTACACCATGAGAACTGTTGGCACGGAAACTAGAAAATGTAAAAGACAAGTTTATTAAGACCCCATGGGGTGGTGGTACATTCCTACAGCACCCTTCGGCAATGCAAGAAGTTTCACACCGAACATCGGTGTAAGTCCTTCTTTTATACAGTTTTACAGACATTAAAAGGTAGGTGGTACACAGATACAGAGTTTTAGGTACATATATGGCCATTTTTGGAACACAGCCAACTCATGGGAGGGGTTACAATACCACTGGTCAGTTTGGCGGAACATTCCTGAGTGATGACTGGTCAGTCGGAACTACGCATGTGCAGGCTTGACCGTTACTAAAAATAGCCTGTTGCTGGGCAAACTCAAGTGGTCAGTGGTACGGAGAAAGGACAAAAGGGCATGCTGACCACGAGGCGATGCATTCTCTAAAATGGCCGCCGTAACATACAAAATGGCGTTTGACCACTAAGGCCAAGATAAGGAAAATAACGTGTAGCAAAGCTTAACGCTGACCCAGTCATTGTCAAATTACGACAACAGAAGCCACAACATCTTAGTCCTCCCCATTTGTGTAGTTAATAGAATTATCTTGGACTGGTAGATTTCTATGAACACTGGCAAACCATAGGCCTACAGAGAGTAGGAAAACCTATTTAGGCATAGTTATGACATTTGCAAGGCATTAGAAATAAGAAAATATAATGTGATCCACGCAAACAATACAACTATTTTGAAAAAGAAAACAAAAGTTTGACACATTTGACCAATTTTCTTGGTCGGTTTCCTCCAAGGACAACCAAAAACCCTGAATTCCTTTGGAATCCCCAAAACACCGGAAAAAAGTATACACATTTGGCTTGCATAATTTCATTAAGGTTTAAGCTCAAATTGTTACAAAGACATAAAAAAGAGTTAACAATGGTGTCTTTTTTATCAAGAAAGATACACACGCACCAAGGCCTAAAGCAGGGGTGTGTGCTAGCACCAGCCTTTTTAATCTTTGTATGACTGACCTCTCCCCTATGCTTAATGGAATTAACAGCCAGATTAGGCAAGTGTGTTTTGATCCATCCTCTATACACTAACAATATGGGGGCATATTATCAAGCAGGACGTTAAAATCATTGCTGTTTTAGTGGCAGAAAACTGCTGCTAAAGCGGCGATAATGAGCTTGATAATATGCCCTGGAGAATATAAATAGAAGCCCATGTTCACAGCAGAACATGGGTTTCTACTGGAATTCACAAGGCCATTTTATCAAGCCCATTATAGCAGCTTTAGCCATGCTATAATATATGTCTTGGCTGTTCAATATATATGATTTTAGAAAATCGTTTAATGTGATGAAGCTTTGGAAATAAAGACTGAGGGGCATATTACCAAGGGGGCGATAGGCAATTATCGCTGATTTAGCGGCCGTTTTCAGTTGCTAAGCGGTGATAATTCCATCGCCCTATTAGCAAGCTGTGGATAACTGATATTAGTGACAGCTTTTAGGCAATAGCGAGCGGTTTGGGGCTGCTTTGCATGTCAGCGTTGTTTATCGCTAATGACATGCAAAGTGGGCGTACCCAACCAGTTAGCGACTGAAAGCAGTTGGAGAAAAGCATTGCTAACAGGATATTTTCTCCGCTAACATATCCAGCGATAGGCAGCGATAAAAAAATCGTCTTTAAGCCTATTTAGCGATAAATATCGCTACTTGTTAGTAATATGCCCCTCTATTTGTACTTTTATAGTGCTACATGTGTCCTTCTGATAACATTAACCAAAGTGGACGATATGGACTCTTCCTTGTAGGGGTAAATAGTGCTGTGCTAATGTTCTATTTTCCCTTGTGAAACATCAATATATATAAATATACAGACCCCTGACCCTCGGTCAGAGATCAGCTCTTCCCCAGCAGCTCCGCCTGACTGCGCTCAGTCTATAGTCCCCCCCCAGGCAGGGTTCAAGACCTCTCCCTGCTGGGTCCCATGCATGTAATTCTTGTTGGGTTATTTTTCCTCATTTTCCCTCCATTTTCCATGTAGCCCTTAACGCTGCGTTTCTTTTCCTGCTGCAACGTACCCTGCTCCCGCCTCCAGCTGCACATCCCTCCCCCTCCCCTGCTTAAATGGCAACAGCTGCGCAGTCGCGCCGCTGGTGCGCCAAAGCCAAGCCTCAGGCAAGCCTGTCTGAGCCTATCTGCGCCTGGACCACAATCAGCGCCAGACCCCCTGGTCCTTGCGAGAGCCATGACACCCGATGATATTATAAGGCCACCTTCCACCACGGACTCAACACTGGCCAATCATCAAACTGCTTCCAGGCCACCCCGAAACTCACCCACGGACCCTTCACCTGCCGAAGTTGCAGCTTCACCAGCCGCTGAACACCTGCACGTCCTACCCCACCCATCAGAGCAGAACGCAACCACCTCTGATGCATACTACTCAACACCCGCTCTGTCCGCAAGCACGCCATCGAACTCTGGGACCTACTCGACTCAGCCTCCCCGGATGTCACCTTCCTAACAGAGACCTGGATGAATCCCTCCTCGGCACCCGACATTGCCACAGCCATCCCAGATGGCTACAATATCAACAGACCAGGAGGAGGAATTGCCATCGTATACAGGAATACCCGCAGAGTCTCGACCCACACAGCAGACATCTAGAGCGCAATCGAACACCTGCACTCCAGATCCACATCGGCCCCAACACCACCCTCAGAGGAATACTCGTTTACAGACCACCGGACCCTGGTCACAGTTTATTTGATGACATCTCCGACATCGTCAGCACGCACGCTCTTGCTTCCACAGACTACACCCTCCTCGGAGACCTGAATTTTCACCTCGAGAACGCACCTGATAGCAACTCCATTGCTCTGCTTGATGACCTCGTCAACCTTGGACTCAAACACCTCATCACTACCCCACCCACCCTGCCGGACACACGCTTGATCTCATCCTATCTGCCAGCAACCACGTTACCCTCAGCCAATCCACCGAACTCCACTGGACGGACCACAGCTGCGTCCATTTCACCTTCAAGAAACCCACCACACACCACCACCTGCAACGGATCTACTACCGCAGCTGGAACAAGGTCACTGAAGACCAGCTCATCACCACCCTCGTCCGAGACTCACCAACTGACACCACCGACACTGACACAGCTGCCCGCAACCTCAGGCAATGGATCCACTACTGTGCCAACACTCTCACCTTGATCAAAAAACCCTCAAACAGATGCACCAACAGAAAGGCCAGCTGGTTCTCTACCGACCTCCAGGAATCCAAGCGGACTTGCTGAAGACTCAAGAAAAAGTGGCACAGCGAACAGACACCGGACAACCAGGCAGCCCTAGTTGTAAGCACCACCAAATCATTAGAGCCACCAAAAGGACCTCCTTCAAGGAACGCATTAACAACAATGCACACAAGAGGAGGGATCTCTTCAACATCGTGAAGGAACGCTCCAACCCCCGTTCCAGCTCCAACGACATCCCGCCGTCGCAAGACCTATGCGACTACCTAGCCACCTTCTTTCACCGCAAGATCGCAGACATCCACAGAAGTCTTCAACACCCGGACCCTCCCTACAGCTTCCTACACCACAGACTCACCACCCCCCCTGGCCCACCAACCGACTGCTCTCCTGGACCCACATCAATGACTACGACACCATCAAAACCATGAACACCATCCACTCCGGCTCACCATCTGACCCTGCCCTCATTACATCTTCAACAAAGCAAACCGCATCATCGCACCCCAATGCCGGAAGAACATCAACAGCTCCTTCAACAACTCCTTCAAGACCGCCACCTTCCCAGGAAGCTGGAAGCACGCCGAGATCAACGCCCTACTTAAGAAACCCACAGCGGACCCAAAGGACCTCAAGAACTTCCCTCCCCAATCTGGTTTCCACAGCGATGACTGCACCAAAACCGCACTCATCATTGCCACATACGACATCAGGACCCTGCTGGTCAACGGAGAAACCGCAGCCCTCATCCTTCTGGACCTCTCGGCCGTCTTCCACACTCTCTGCCACCACACCCTATGCACACGCCTCCACGATGCAGGAATCCGTGACAAAGCCCTGGACTGGACCACCTTGTTCCTCAATGACAGAACCCAGAGGGTCCGCCATCAGGGATGTCATTTGAGATGTTATCAGTGATGTCATGAGTGATGTCACTGACCATGTCATAAGTGATGTAATAAGTGACGTCATCAGCAGTGCATTACGGGCTGAGCTAACTATAACGGAGGAATTTCAAAGATTTTGTATGAGATAAATGTTCAGCTAACTATAACATGGGAAACTTAGGGTTGTTTCAATGGATTTGCAAAGTGTTTTAAATGCTATTTCCTAACTATAACGTGTGTGAAACCTATGTTTTTTTCAATGAATTTCATAGGTTTTGTAAATGATAATTTATACATGTAATAATTATTATGTCTTTCTTTTTATACTAATTTCTTATATTTTTAATATAAATAATTGTATTTATTTTATTTTTTAGATTATATTTCATATTCTTATTATATAATAATAACAAAACTAAATTGCAAAGTAATTTTTGAATGAATTATTGCTTGACGTCGGTTGCAAGTATAACACAGCTCCAGCAATCCTCTTGCAGCCCTATGCTCACAATGCTGTATCAATCCTTACACCTGCTTCAAACACGTGCAAGGTTGTGACGCAGCATAACCTCAAAAGTCACTGAATAAAATGTTATACATTTCACTCAGTCACTTTTAGGAGGCCTTGCTGCACCGCCTTCTGCACAAGAAAGCCTATACTAGCGCAGCGCTTTACAATGTAATACACCCTCCAGATGAGTCACATTGTTAATAGCACACACCATGGCACATCTTTTGCACCACTGCTGCGTCACAAAAGTGATGCAACGGCTGTGTAAAAGAGGCACAAGGGGATTGTATATCCGCCCCAAACATATACAAATTCACCCAGGCACTTGCACTAGCAGCGCAAATTGAAAGATAGACTAGTAACATATTTATGTACATATTATACATCCAAGTGCTTTGGACATACTACAGTATACTATAGATAAGCATCTTATAGATTTATGCTGTAGCAGCTCCTTATAGTTCTGCACTTTCACATTCTCCATACACTAGTAACATATTCATTCATTCCTTTATGAACTACACATTCATTCTGACAAACTTTTACACACTAACATAGAAATATAGTTCTTTCTTTGCCCAGTGAAGGAAGTTCTAAAAAGAACATTTTTTTTTGTTATGTATTTTTTTAGTGTTTTCTCAACAAATCCAAGCGGAACAAAAGGAGGAAAAAAAGAACAACTAATGTCGAGGACAGCAATAATCCTGCATCCTGTGTTTCATCAAGTCTATAGACTGTTCCCCATAACACAAAAGTTTATCGCAATAAATGCATAGAATTTTAACTTTAGCAAAGTCAGAATCAATATGTGGGTGTGGACTTCTTGCTGAAAATTCTGCTGCCACAGTTGATGTGCTTGGTGTAGCAGCAGGTGGGTTCTCGTGCAACCTCCATCTTGCAGCTCGAGCAAAGTTCTTGGGGTGTCGCACCATATTTGCTGTGCCTAAGGAGTATTTTTTACATTGATCACCCCTTGAAAGAGTTGTTTCACAAATTTTACAGGTTACTTTTGGAGCATTGACCTTTTTTTGACCTTCTGGAAAAGTGAAAAACTTCCAAATTAGAACTTCTTTTCTCTTCTTTGGAGGTTCTTCAGGAATGAAATCTCCCTCTGAAGAACTGCTGGAAGATGACTCCATTGCTCTTATTATTGTGATAGGAAAAGTTATGAACCAATCTAATCTCCACTTTTTAAGTCACATGGCGTTGCGTACGCTTATGATGCGCTTGCGCAACTCTTTCAATACGAGTACGCATGATGTTCTACCGCAATTTGTGTGATTATTTTTAAAAGTAATAAATGATTATTACAAGTATTAAAAAAAAATCATAGTTATCCCAAATGTCTGCCCTTAGTATGTACATTAAATACATCAATTTTTAAAAAAAAGTAGAAACATTGCCCCCTTTCGCATACAGAACGCTGTTCGTCACACTGAAGCTTTAATGCGACGCGTAACGTCAAAGCATATTCGTACTGTATGCGCGGGTACACACTGACTATGATAAGCAGTAAAAACTATGGTGCGATCACTTTCAGTGACCAATCAGAGCTCAGGGCGCGCTAAGGAGAATGATTAGAAGTGCTGACTCATTGCAGATCCGATTCTGGGCCTTCCTCTGCGTACATTAGAACACCGCACCCATCTCTCTCTGTTGTTAATTGTTAGTGCACACACTCATACTTGCACATGCGCGGTGCACGCCAGCCCACACTACACACATGCCACCACCAAGCTTGCTTGCTATCATTTAGCCTGGAAACCAATACATTAGCCAATGGGATGTCCCCCAGGGCCATCATTCATGCATACAGCGAAAATGCTACCAATAACGGCCCAGGGCTTGGTTTGGGCAGCCCCCGCGGTTCCCATATAATGCGGGCACTGACGTGAGCACGCCCTCTTTTGGCTGCCTCTGCTGCGATGACACACACACTCTCGAAAACACCCCAGACTCAGCGAAACCACAGCCTTTCAAGACACAACAAGAGATGACAAAAACAAAGGTAAGAGAAGACGTCACAATATCAGCCTCCGCTGTAAATTGTATATACATACAACATGCACTCTGTTGTCGCCTAGCCTAGCCTAGCCTGCCAGACTTGCCAGACCAAACAGTCGAGCGCAGATTGCAGATCGGAGGGAGAGACTGCCGGATCGCCAAGGACGCCGAGGACACCGACACTGGGGAACTCATACCAGCAAACAACGGTGAGACCTTGCGAGACCCCCCCCCCGAGACTCTCCGCACCCCTACAACCAAGCGGTTCGCGCCGAACACGAAGCACGAAGCGTGGGGCGGTGCAGGACTGCAGATCAGCAGAACACCGCAGGATGCCGCATCAAGCAAATAATAAACCCGAAAGTGAAGATACCGGCACCCGGCATACAGGACGTAAAGTGCGGGGTGAGGGGCGGTGCAGGGCAGCCGGTCGGCAAAACGCCATAGGACGCAGGGCACAAGCCGGCTCTCGGGAGCCTGTACCCGCGCAACGCCCCGAGTCACTCCCCAGCCGTGTAGAACGCGCAGAGCTCGGCGCACGCGTTCGTCAGCCTGAAGGCTTGAAGTAAACACCACCTTGCTGCTCCCTAATCCCCCACCCCCATAGAAATATATTAAGAGGGGGTGCCCGCTCTGAAATCGGCACTGCCAGGATTCAGCAGAGGCAAGCCGAGGTGCAGTAGGGAGGGGCCCAGCGGAAATTATATCTCTTCACAGAAGGGGAAACCAGACTAAAATAAGTAATCACCTGAGGCACCAGAATGAGGAAGGAGTTAAGAACTGAAGGTGTATCTCTAGTATTACGGACACATTTCTCTGCATAGTATAAGGAGAACAAGCTTAGGAAAAGCCCTGAAGGCACCGAAGAGAGGACAACAAATTGCGGCAAAGGCAGGCTGGTGGGTACAGGCACAACAGAGGTAAGTGTAAGAATTTACGTACTTTTTAAAAATAAAAAGTTACTATTTTTTACTTACAACTGAGAAACGAATAACAGCAGTACTACAGTTTAAGCAACAAAAAAAAGGAAATGGGACCGAAAAGAGGGCAAAATCAGCGTAAAGAAGATAGCCCAGAGAAGAGAAAAACAATGGAGGGCTCATTATCACTGGTAGAGAGCCAGGAAAGCCAGGCTTCAATCACGGACATTAACAAGGGGCGACCTAAGAAAAGAAAAGTTAAAAGGGCAACTAAAAATGCCCAGCAGGCTAAAAGGGACTGTATTCAAACATCGTCCAAACAGAAAGATAACCTGGCAGCGCCCAAATCTATAAAGGACTTTGTAAGGGAAACACTACAAATCTATAGAGCCAGTAATAAGCCAGGACCACGAGGAAGACGTGGAGGAATACGGCGCGGAGGCAGGAGAAAAGGCAGGGGCAGCAGCTGTGACTCAGAAAAGGAAAGAACCTGAAGAATACCCCGAAGAAGAACCTCCCGATATAGAGGCAGGAAGGGAGGATCCCTTATCAATAAACCTGACGCTCCTGAGCCAAAATCTCCACATATCAGCGCCTCGTCTCACATCATCTCCTAAAATGTTCTCGTTACAGTCGGGGGGAAATGAAGGGCTAAGGGGAAATGAAAGACAGAGCCAGAGCATCATCTGGGGAGGCGAGCCAGACCAAACCCCACAACACCAAACCGCCCAAAATTCCCTACCGCAGCAAGACTCCATAAGAACTGGCCTCCATACAAACCCAGACAGAAACCACACACAGGATTTGGAGCTCTCTGTAACGCCTACTTCATCATTTGTGGACTTAATATTGATGTTAGAGAAGACACTACAAGGAATCCTAGAAGTAACAATTTCAAATAATGGAGTGATGAAAGCTCAGAAACTACACCTAAAAAAGATCGAAGAGGAATTAGCAGGGATAAAGATTCAAATGCCAAAGATGTTAAGCCCAATAGTTACTGCATCACCCATTAATGAAAGTGTAGAAAATGAACCGGAAAAGGCAGCTGTGGCAAACCCATCAGGGTCTCCACAACCCATAGATCAAAGTATAACAAATGAATCTGTTGAGGTACTGGATAATGTATATATCTCCAGACGCCCAATGCTGATAAAAAGGCGTCAGGTGTATACAGTGGCCCCCTCCAAGAATAGGGTTGGAAGGAAGCGAGCCCTAAATCTAACAGCAAAGAGAAAAGGGAAGAAACTAGAGAGGGAGGAACAGTCAGGCCTAAACGCATCTGCCCCGATCTATGTACCAAATAGACCAATGCAATCGGAGCCTAATATAACTAAGACTCCGATAGACCAAAGAAAAAACTGGAGAACCAAGGTCGTAAAAGAGAAACCAATAACATCTCGTACTGTTAAGCATAACGTAAGGATAGCTACAGATCAATCTAATAGAGGTCATAGAGTTGAAAGCACTCAGGCCCAGGTAATATCCGGTACAGGATGTAAAGGGTCGCAGATAGAGCGATCAAAGGTCAGACAGCAAAAATATGAAACTCCAAAGAAAGTACAAGAGGGGGAGAACAATAAATGGGTATACTTGGATCACATGCTGGTGGGGAAAAAGGGGAAATACTATTAGAAAAATGAACCCCCTAAATAGGGCACAGATTCTGACCGCCTTCGCCAAATGTAGTAGCCTGTGTGGGATCAGCACAAATGACCTTCGGCAAATTGGTTTTGTAAAGAACAGAAATGGTAAAGAAATATCAAAAGTGTCTCTTCACTCAGACATGGTAAAAATGGCAATCATGAAAGCCACTAGTGAGATAAATCACCTGGGAATAAGGATAATCCCGGAGAGGGAAGTAAAAGCCCTCATAGATAATACCTTCCTAAAATACCACGCAGGTCTGGGGAGGAGACAAGTGAACCTATATAGAGATGAGGAAGGAAACCAGAGCTGCCTGAACATAGTTATAGATAACACAGGAAACGAAGCCTCATGGGATAACTGGTCTCAATGTAATAGTCCGAGGGGGGATCCAAATGAGAGTTATACGGAGGCAGAGGTGGAAGAGGATGGCATGAGTGAGGTAGAATAGGATGAGGGGGTGCCGCAAAGTCTAGGTCTCATAACATGGAATGTGAATGGGTTAGGCAACGAGCAAAAGCGAGAAAGTATAAAGGACATAGTAAATAAAGTGGACATTGCCTGCCTACAAGACACCTGGACATGCGACGAAACCCCAATCATCGAGGGTTATCTTCAATTAAGTTGCCAGGCTACGAAGAAAAGCTTTGGTTGCCCGTCGAGAGGCCTAATGACACTGGTTTCAACAAAAGTGCTTAGAGATGTAACATCGTTAAGAATGAATTGTAAATGGGTCCAGGCCAGTAGATTAGAACTATTGACGGTGGAAAAGAAATATAAAATGTTGACAGTGATGAATGTATACATGCAGTGGGATAATGGTGTAGAGTATGAGAATGAGAGGAGAATTTTTAAAGAGGATGTCGACATTATACTAGAAAAATATGCATCGGATATTGTGATAATAATGGGGGATTTTAATCATAAATTAAACCCAAAAAAGGCTGACCTCTGGAATAGAGAACTGTTCGAGGTGTATGGAATAAACCCCGCTAGCTTCCTGGCAGGGGAGATATCGAAACAGGATTCAGAACTCATACACTTCTTAGGAGGTAGGGGCTTCCAATGCTTGAATGGTAGAATGAAGACAGATTGCCCAGCAGGGAAGGCTTTAAAATAGGCTCACAGAATTGCCCAATCGACTACATGTTTATACAAGCCTGGAATTTCCCCCTATTACGAGACTTTAAGTTAGAACAAAAAGAGATCAGTGACCATAACTTACTGTACCTAACAATAATCGGGGGAAGAAATAGTCCCAGAGATAAAGTGATCCCCCAGGAGGTCGAGCACCCCAAACGTGTGACGACACGACTCACGGAGGAATATCAGGCAAAACTGACAGCAAAATTGAGCCAGAAAATCTAGAGAACAAAAACCTAAAATGGTTCATAGAAAAGCTAGAGGAAGTAGTCCGGTGTTTGAGAATAGAACTAAAAAGGGATAAAAAAACTAGTGGGAAACCACCCAGCTGAGTAAAATGGTTATCTGTTGAGTGCCAATCTAAAAAAAGGGAGATACGGGCAGCACAAAGAAGACAAAAAAAGAGCTTCACCCATGAGAGACAGGATCACAAAAGTAAGCTAAAAAAAGACTATAAAAAAATGGTAAATGACGCTAAAAGGTCATTTAAAGAGAAATGTTGGTCAAATCTGTTGGAAGCAATTGAAGAGAAAAACCTTAGACAATTCTGGAAATTGGTAAAGGCAGCAATTGGCCCAACAGATGGCGAACTAAAATGTGTAGTTAGTGAGGCAGCATGGGAGAAGTATATAAGGGAACTGTATGGGGTAAGAGTCCCTAGAATCCATGTAGAGACCCAAAAATGGCAAGAAATATCAGAATAACTTAAATCTAAATTTAATGCAAAGCAAGTAGAACAAACAATAAGAGAACTGAAGCTAACCCGTGTGGCAGGACCAGACAACCTTCCTGCAATAATATTGAAGTCAGAGGTAAAGTGGTGGGCAAGATTTTTTGCGCAGATGTTCCATATAATATTAACAAAAGGCTTAATGCCACCTAATTGGAAGGGCGCAATAATCAGGCCAATCCATAAGAAAGGAAGCATAGAGACACCACAAAATTACCGTCTGATTAACCTCCTAGACATAGGAGGGAAAGTTTTTTCAAAAATTGTATTGAAACATCTTAACGCATGGTTAAAGGTGTTCCAAATTGTCCCCATAGAACAGGGTGGATTTAGTGAGGGACACTCCACAATAGATCATGGATTTGCATTGTGGGCTATGGCAAAGAAGTCAACGGAACAAAATGGCAAGTTATGCTGTTGTTTCGTTGACTTCCGAGAAGCCTTCAATTCAGTCGATCATGTATGCCTATGGGAAACACTATTGAAGGTAAATATCCCCAGAGATCTTCTGACCATAATAATGGAACTACACAGTCGGAATTGGGCGCAAGTTATCAAGGATACGGTGGGATCATTGACACAAAAAATACCCATAGATAATGGTTTAAGACAGGGCTGTGTTCTAGCCCCACAGTTATTCTCAATATTCCTATCAGACCTCCCGGCCGTTTTAGAGGTTGAGGGTAGTGCAAGCCCCAGAATGGATGGAAACAAGGTGCCCTGCCTACTATATGCTGACGATCTGGTAATAGTATACCAGACCGAGAGAGGCCTCCAAAGAAAGCTTAACGCCTTCAACGCATAATGTGCCAGCAAATTTCTAACTGTCAACCTAGACAAAACAAAAATCCTATGTTTTGGGAAAAAATAAGCAGATTTAACTGTTACCTAGGTGAGCTTAAACTGGAGATGGTTAATGAATATCGTTACCTAGGTATATGGTTTGACAAGAGACTAAACTGGTACACGCATCTGGAAACACAAAAACCAAAAGCACACACTTCAATATGTGGCCTAAAATTTTTTATTAGGGACTATGGAGAGATGTCACACCGACCAATGCTAAGAGCCTTTGAGGCAATGATCCCCCCCAAGTCCTGTATGGAGCAGAAATCCTTTATTTGAGTGGTAAGGGAGCCTGGGACATGGTGGAGGGGAAATGCCTTAAAGGTCTCCTTTTGCTCCCTCAATCATCTATGGTACAAGCTATAAGAAGAGAAATAGGCACAAAGTCCTTGGAGATACAAATACAAATGGCAATAATTAGACTTTGGAGATGGTTTGAAGATCCAGATGGGCAAAAAGTAGCACAATGGTGCAGGAATGAAATCCGAAAGAGTGACCTAAAATCGGCAAAAGCATGTAGGGAAAGATTGACCGAAATTTGTAAAAGATTGAAGGTAGAGGTGACCCAGGAAACACAACAATTACTTTGTACTAGGAGTGAGTTGAAACTAAAGGGGAAGGAAACATCTGGAATGATTGATATGGGTTACTTAGCAAAAAAGAAATCAGTAACACACATGATGAGCTCTTGGGCAAACGAAAATTGGTTTCCTTACCTAGACATCCTGCCCAACCGTGGCTTTAGGCAGGAGATTTTAAGGCTGCAGATTGGACTCAACCCATGGTTAACAAATAACAAATAAAGACCTGAAACCGAAAATTTTAGATCAGAAAGGGTGCTGCAGGTGTAACATGGGATGCAAAGGAGACCTGTTACATATCCTACTCGACTGCTTGACACTATTGGAACAGCGGAAACGGTGGCTGTGCCCCGTGTTCCTAAAATATGATATAAGAACTAGTTTTATTTTAAATGCAACTTTATTGGTGTTGGTACCAGCATAAGGGTATGTAAGAGTCTAAATTAATATCGGATCAATTTTATAATGTTTTATCGTTTTTATGTGAATATTTTAAACTTGTGATACTGTCCCTTGTATCTGTTTAAAGACTATGGTCATAATAAACTTACCTTTGACTAGACTTGTATATGCATAATACTATGTTTTTATCCTTCATATGGCTTTCCTACCCCTCAATGGTTTTAAATTGTACTTACATAATTGAAATATATCTTTATAAGTCACGAGGTCCTGTACACCTCTAATCTTAAAAATTGTGCGTGCATACATTTCTGTGTCGTATTTCTGTACTACGCCACGTGCTTACGCCTCTATTATTATAAATTGGGCGTCCATGATTTTTTTTCTGCGTCACTAGGCCGTCCCAGGCCTCTATTAACTTATTGATCTTCCTTTGTTCGCTGGAGCTGCAACAGTCTTAAATAAGGAATATTAGGAACCCACATTAAAATTCACTTTTGATAGTGGTTACGCAGCTCAGTTTATGATGACTAATCAACATGTCATTTTGTTTCCTTCAGCAAACATCGTTCAGAAGCAACCACAGCCTATCAAGCAACAGCAATGGAATTCTCTGCAACTTATTGAATATACTTTGACGTATAGAAGCAGAGTTCAAGTGGAGTGGTGAACTCCGGTGACCGCACTCTTTATACAAGGTAAGCAGAGCAGCCTAGATCTCCAAAGCCTTCATAGGAATGCATTAGAAATAAGTCGGCATAACGGGCGTTGGTAACGCAGTAGGCACTTCCATATAGACACCACTTGAACGCGGCACTATAACACCTGAAATATACCAGGTAAACTGCACTCGTAAAACTGTAGTATTAGCTTTATTTGTGAAACGAGAAAGGGCCATATTATGAAGCCTGGGTGACAAAATGATCGCCACTTTATCGGCGGAACAGTGGCGATAATGGGTTTGAGAATATGATCTATGGAATTCCAATCGAAGCTCATGTTAGATGTGAAGAACATCAGACATGAGCTTCGATTGGAATTCCATAGAGCATATTATCAAACCCATTATTGCCACTTTAGCGACGCTTTCCTGCCGATAAAGTGGCAATAATTTTGTCGCCCAGGCTTGATATTATGGCCCATAGTGCGTACTGTACAGCAGCTTCTTTTTAAATTCTATAATTACCTCTGTGCAGTAACAACAGATAGGTTACAACAGTCTGACAAACAGATCTACAACCTTACTACACCACTTTTGAGTCACTTTTAACATGGTTAAAGTGATGCAAGGAAAAAATCTCAACTCCAGACTCTGCGACACAGTTTTAATGTTGTTTTCTCTCTCTTTCTCTCTCTCTCACTCTCTGTGACATCATTTCTCTTTCTCTCTTAAACTTAGACACTGCTCTCTGCTTAAGCATGTAGAAGAATTGTTGAAATCAAGTTGTCAATCCAAGAAGTGTTTCGCCGCAAGGTTTATACAACGGTAAGCACAGAGGCCTAGATCTACAAATCCTTCATAGGAATACATTAGAAATAATTCGGCATACCGGGCGTTAATAACGCAGTAGGCACTTCCATATATACACCACTTGAAAGCGGCACTATAACAAGTAAAATGTACCAGGTACACTGCACTCGTAAAACTGTAGTGTAACTTTTATTTATGAAAGGAGAGAGGGCCATATTATCAAACCTTGGTACCAAAATTACCGCCACTTTATCGGCAGCAAACTGCCGCTAAAGTGACCATAATAGGTTTGATAATATGCTCTATGGAATTCCAATCGAAGTTCATGTTAAATGTGAAGGACATCTAACATGAGCTTCGATTGGAATTCCATAGAGCGTATTATCAAGCCCATTATTGCGAGTTTAGCTACAGTTTCCTGCCGATAAAGTGGCGATAATTTTGTCACCCAGGCTTGATATTATGGCACAGAGTCTTAATGTTTTCTCTCTCTCTCACTCTCTGTGACATCATTTCTCTTTCTCTTAGACACTGCTGTCTTCAACATGTAAACGTGTAGAAAAATTGTTAAGAATAAGTTGTGACACCAACTACCTGAAATGTTTACCCGCAAGGTTTATATAACGGTAAGCACAGAGGCCTAGATCTACAAAGCCTTCACAGGAATGCATTAGAAATAAGTCGCCATAACGGGCGTCAGTAATGCACTAGGCACTTCCATATAGACACCACTTGAACGCAGCACTATAACAGAACTGGAATGTACGAGTCACACTGCACACGTAAAACCATAGAGTTACCAAAACTTGTAGGGGCATAGTATCAAGAACGGCGATAAAATGATCGCCATTTCAGTGACAAGAAACTGCTGCTAAAGCGACGATAATGGGCTTCATAATATGCCCTTGTAAATTCCCATATTAGCCCAGGTTAACACCAGAACCTGCACTGCTATGGGAATTCACAACAGCATATTATCAAGCCATTATCGCCTTTTTAGCTGCAGTTTCCTGCCTCTGAAACGGCAATAATTTTATTGCCGTTGTTGATAATAAGCCTCGTTATGCTTCAGCTCATTTTCTCACATCTACATAATTCTCAACTCTAATTTTCTTTTTTCTTCTGCAGATTACCAATCGGACACGATTTTGGAATCCATTTCACAATTTGTTTATAGCATTGTTTAAGTTATTTTTCCAGTTCTAATATGGTTATAATTGACACCAGTTCTTGCACCTTCGGAGGCTTCTCTGACCAGGCGGTTCTGCTCAACGTGATTTCGCCCACATCTCGCCGCACCCGCTTTGCGGGTGCCGCATCGCACAGGAGTGCATGGGGCTCCGACACCCAGCGCAGAGGAACAGCAAGGCGGCTTGGGCGTGAGGCTCGGCGGGGCTGCGAGCGTGCAGGGGACTCCAACTACCAGGAGTCCCTGCTAGACCGGGAACCAGCATCCGGTCCGCTCTCCCTGCTGGCCCGCCCCCGCCCACCTGAGGGCTGTAAAGGCACCCTGCACCTTTCCTCGGCGGGACACCAGTTCTTGCACCTTCGGAGGCTTCTCTGACCAGGCGGTTCTGCTCAACGTGATTTCGCCCACATCTCGCCGCACCCGCTTCGCGGGTGCCGCATCGCACAGGAGTGAGTGAGGCTCCGACACCCAGCGCAGAGGAACATCAAGGCGGCTTGGGCGTGAGGCTCGGCGGGGCTGCGAGCGTGCGGGGGACTCCAACTACCAGGAGTCCCTGCTAGACCGGGAACCAGCATCTGGTCCGCTCTCCCTGCTGGCCCGCCCCCCGCCCACCTGAGGGCTGTAAAGGCGCCCTGCACCTTCCCTCGGCGGGACACCAGTTCTTGCACCTTCGGAGGCTTCTCTGACCAGGCGGTTCTGCTCAACGTGATTTCGCCCACATCTCGCCGCACCCGCTTCGCGGGTGCCGCATCGCACAGGAGTGAGTGAGGCTCCGACACCCAGCGCAGAGGAACATCAAGGCGGCTTGGGCGTGAGGCTCGGCGGGGCTGCGAGCGTGCGGGGGACTCCAACTACCAGGAGTCCCTGCTAGACCGGGAACCAGCATCCGGTCCGCTCTCCCTGCTGGCCCGCCCCCGCCCACCTGAGGGCTGTAAAGGCACCCTGCACCTTTCCTCTGCGGGACACCAGTTCTTGCACCTTCGGAGGCTTCTCTGACCAGGCGGTTCTGCTCAACGTGATTTCGCCCACATCTCGCCGCACCCGCTTCGCGGGTGCCGCATCGCACAGGAGTGAGTGAGGCTCCGACACCCAGCGCAGAGGAACATCAAGGCGGCTTGGGCGTGAGGCTCGGCGGGGCTGCGAGCGTGCGGGGGACTCCAACTACCAGGAGTCCCTGCTAGACCGGGAACCAGCATCTGGTCCGCTCTCCCTGCTGGCCCGCCCCCCGCCCACCTGAGGGCTGTAAAGGCGCCCTGCACCTTCCCTCGGCGGGACACCAGTTCTTGCTCCTTCGGAGGCTTCTCTGACCAGGCGGTTCTGCTCAACGTGATTTCGCCCACATCTCGCCGCACCCGCTTCGCGGGTGCTGCATTGCACAGGAGTGCGTGGGGCTCCGACACCCAGCGCAGAGGAACAGCAAGGCGGCTTGGGCGTGAGGCTCGGCGGGGCTGTGACCGTGCGGGGGACTCCAACTACCAGGAGTCCCAGCTAGACCGGGAACCAGCATCCGGTCCGCTCTCCCTGCTGGCCCGCCCCCCGCCCAACACGCCCCCCTATATCACATTCCCAAACTCCTGCAGCGCGGGAGGCAGCCCGGGGAGAAGACCGGGCAAAGAGCGGGCCGTTTGAGGCCGTTCGAGTACGGCAGAGTCCGGCCCGGGCCCAACCCCCCTGGCCGTTTTGATGTACCAAAGGTAGGCGGTCTACCTTTCTTTACAATCTCTTGATACTTGGTACTGTGGGGACGGACATAAGTAACATTAATCGACAGTGTGGTTTTGCTTTTAACCTACATCCCACCATGCCCTTAAGGTCAGGTAAAGAACGCACAGTCCAAATCCAAACCACCAAGGGAGTCCTATCAGGCCCACTGGACGCTTTCATCACACGGGCCACGGGGATATTGGAGAAGGAAATTGCGATGGTGGAAAAAAGACTCTCGCTTGACCTTATTAGCGGAAAGCGCTCATCGCTGGGCGGACTAGCTACCACCACCAGCCCCGTAGCACATGCTGGTTTCAATTGTGTACAATCTATTACCACAGATGCTATTGTTCATCTAGATAGCGTGGGGGAGAGCTCAACTGTTCGCATTCTGGAGGAAGATGCGTACAGCCTAGATGACTCACAAGCTAGCCAGGGGGATGATTCACAGGCTAGTGTGGGACCCGAACCTAGTCAGATATCTGGTTATTTACCCCTTAATGTCTCTAACACCGTTGTTGCCACAGATCCCCCAAGTACAGACATTACTTCTAGAAAGAGAAAACAAGACTCAAGACCCTCGGGGGGGAGAGAACGTAAGATTCCAAAAACAAAAGATACAACAGACAATGGGAGCCAGGGCTCTGGGCATCCTTCAGACACCCAAATTCCTTCTGTATTTCCTAATGTGTTGTGCCCCTCCCTTACCACCTTGGGCTCCTCGAACCCCTGTCCAATGTGCCTTAACAGTGATGAAATCTTGTTAGTAAAAATGGAGGCCAGGTTTAAAACCCTACTACTACCCGTCCTGGAACGGACCAGGTTAATGACCTCGAAAATAGACAGCATGGAGGCTGTAGTGAACTCAAACCAGGCCATGTTACAAAAATTAACTGGCACCAGTCCTATAGGAGTCATTAAAACACAAATAGCCCCGAAGACCTCAAACACAAATAATAATATTTCTACTGGAAACCCTGCCCATAACAAAACATCAGGGGTAGACACCAATATGACCATAGGGGGGGAAGCCAAAAGCTACATATTCTAAGCCATCTGCGAGTACCCTAACACAGGCATCTAAGACGAAGGTCACTGAAAAACCCAATTTTTGTAAGCCTCAAAGCACTAGGCCACCCCCACAAGTAAAACCCAATCATGCCCCCCCCCGTCTTCCACCACACGGAGATATAGCTGGCCAGCGCAGTAACACCAACCAAAGGGTGGAGAGGCATAGAAGGTTTACCACCCCACCCGCTGATCTACCTGTGGAGGCAACACGCCACACAATAGTATTAACAGGTGTTGCTCCATTAAAACCTGGTAGTAAGGAGTCGTATGGGGACCTTCGCAACAAAGTGATCTTCTGGTTAAATAAAAACCGACCTTTACCCCCATCCTCACCTACTGAAATACTATTTGTAAGGAGAGTGGACTGGGTGGGCCATGGTACTAAGGATCTGGAGGGAGATTGCATTTTAATCTCGTTTAAGGACCCATGGGTGGTAGATACCATTCGAAGAGAAGCCAGGTTTGCTAGACAGGGGGACGTCCAAACACTGGGCCTATCGTATTTCTATCCCCATAGGCAAAGTCTCATTCAATCATATTCCAACTTTGGTCAACCCCCAGCTAGAAGATACCCCTTGGTAATAACACCCCTTGCCCAGCAACGCCCACTTCTCTTCAACCACTTTGGTCCCCTTTACGACCTTGAGGCCATAGATTGACATCATATAACACCCTGTTTGACTCCCCCTGCTGAAGTAGTTCATCACGAGCCGACGAGGTGGAATAGGAAGACCCCACATTCATTTGATAATCTAGATGCAGTTATGGGAGGCTTACCCACAAGGGAGACTACTTCACCAGCATCCAAAGACGATTCAGAGGCCACGATGAGTGGGGATTCTATGGATAACCTTAGGTTCATGGAGAACAGGAGGGTTAGAGGGAGCAACCAGGTACTTCCTGCAGTCTCGGCCCTGCCACCACCCCCTGCGGCCTCTGTCCTAGATAATCTGAAAATACTATCCTGGAATATCGCAGGGATTAAGGCCCGTATGCTCTCTGAAGATTGGATGGAGTTTGTGGATAAATTTGACATCATCCTACTCCAAGAAACTTGGGCACCTGAACCAGTCTTCAGGTTGGGCTATGTTAATTTCTTTAAACCTGCGATTAGAGGGGGCAAAGGGCGTGCTTCAGGTGGCTTATTGATATGGATAAAGCAGTCATTGGGACTTCATCCCATAGAGCTACCTGTTCAGAACCCGGATCTCCTTATAATTAAGTTGAGCAAGGCCAGCCATCGGGACCTGATTATGTTCAACATATACGCCAGAGGCATGCCTGGTGGCCGCAGTCCCCCGTTGTTGAATGTTTTAGACCATAAGCTTGTTGAAATGGGTAGTGGGAATGTTACCCTCTTAGCAGGAGACTTAAATTGTACCATTGAGCCATTGTATGACATAGGGGACAGTTGGGGTTCAGCCGAGGACGCCGCTTGGGACATTCCTGATTTGATGGTCGATAAAACTGTTAAAGCGACCGAGGCGGCAGTGAACTGGATGGCTCTTTGCCTAAACAGGGAACTCCAGGCTTGCAATGGCCACACAAGATCGGATAAAGGAGCCAACTGTACCTTTGACAACGGTCTAAGGCGGAGCCGTATTGATTATGTTCTGTTAAAACTGGAATATTGGCCCCTATTAGTGGACATGGAAGTAATACCGCGCCCAGAAAGTGATCATTACCCCTTGTCGCTCCTACTGAAACTGCCGGGTATAAATAGTCTGGTGGAGCCTACCACTTCACAGACAGGGGATGTTTTGATAATTAACGATAGGAGGAGGCTGAAATGGTCCAGGGTTGTGGAGGACGAAACCTTATGGGCCAATGTTAATACAGTGGTTAAAAATGTGTGTAATGAAATGTTAAAAATTGATCTGTTGGGGTTGTAGCGCGGAATTGGCAAATAATGTTATTAACCTCCATATTAGCTGTTTCGACCATTTAAAGTCCGTACTCTCTCTCCCCTGTCGGAGTGCTCCCACCAAAGCCAACTCCCACCACCAGAAATGGTATAACAAAAAATGTAGGGAGGCCCATACAGATCTTATTAAAACTATCAAATCTCGTGATATGGGAGCAGTTAAAGCAGCTAGGTTACGTTATAGAAAAACCCAGTGGGAAGCAAAACGGGAGTGGGAGGAGAGGTTCTGGTCGGATCTCTTGGATGCCTCCACTTCGAACAATCCGAAAAAGTTCTGGGATTTAGTCAAGTGGGGGAAGGATCCTGACTCGTGTACGCCGGCAAATCACGTACCTTCAGAAGAGTGGGTAATCTTTTATTCTGCCCAATTCGGCATTGAAAATCCCAAACCCCTACCAATCTTGGG
This sequence comes from Lissotriton vulgaris, assembly GCF_964263255.1. NCBI lineage: Eukaryota > Metazoa > Chordata > Amphibia > Caudata > Salamandridae > Lissotriton > Lissotriton vulgaris. Next base: position 51,944,757 of record NC_141699.1, on the reverse strand, counting down.
AAAGGCACCCCCGTTACACACTTATGGGGAGAAACTCATTTTTTCAGAATCAGAGGTCGAGCTTGCTCTAGGTTTGACCCTGCTAGGGAAAGCTCCCGGTATGGATCTCATCCCAGCGGATCTGTTTAAATCAAATCCTGCCTTGTGGCTTCCCTATATAACCATGATTGCCAACTCATTAGCTAAAGGAGCCAGTATTCCAAAATCATGGAAGGGAGCCGAGATAATACCAATATTTAAAAAAGGCGACAGGTCCAATCCAGGGAACTACCGCCCGATCAGTCTTATTGACTCCATACAAAAAATTATCGCACGTATGGTCTTGGGACGGGTCCAGGGCTGGATTGAATCTGAGGACATATTATCTCCCATGCAGGCGGGCTTCAGATCGGGTATAAGTACCATCAACCAGGTGTTCAGACTCTGTCTGATCTACTGGAAAGTGGTCTTGCTCGGTGGCGGTACCATCTTCGCAGCATTCATTGATCTGAAGTCCGCCTTCGACCTTGTGCCAAGGGACAAACTGTGGGGAGTTATGAGAAACCTGGGTTTACCATCAGAACTACTTGACCTCATAATTAAATTCCATGAGGATAATTATGCGAGGGTGAGGTGGGGAGGCCAGGGACAAGTGACGGAAACATTCCCCGTAACTAGAGGTGTCTGTCAGGGGTGCGTCCTGGCACCAACACTCTTCCTCCTGTTCATCGATCAAGTGGTGAAATTTTTTTCGGATACCCCCACTGATGCCCCAATGTTGGCTGGGACAAGATTCCCATTGCTCATCTTCGCCGATGACACCCTACTCCTCTCCAGAACACGCGGCGGTCTACAGCGGGCGCTGGACCGCTTTGAGGAGTTCTGTGCCATTAACAATCTTGCGGTGAACGTGGGCAAAACAAAGTTTATGGTTTTCTCGAGAAACCATCCTGTCCGGAGCTCCGTGAGCTTAAGTGGAGTCTACCTTGAGCAAGTTGAGAGCATGACTTATCTGGGGGTCACCCTAGACAGCCGCTTGAGATGGAAAGATCAAGTTGGTGTACAACAACTTAAGTTAGCACGGCTAACTGGCTGTCTAATAAAGGAGCAAAAGAGATCCATCACTAAGCGGGTCACCCCAGCTCTCAAGATCTATGACGCTAAAATCAGCACTGCAATCTTATATGGCGCAGATCTCTGGGGCTACATGGACCTCTCAAATCTCTTTAAAACCCAATGCAAGTTCCTACGGAACCTGGTAGGTCTCCATCTATTCCCCTCTGCTTGGATCTGGGGTCCCTTCCGATCAATGAGATGGCCAGATTTAGATTGGTGGCCCTGTGGAGGCGAATATGGACCTCCCCTGACCTGACTTTATTTGCGAAAGAACTAGCAGAAGTCAGGTCAATTGGTGGCTCTGGAAAAATCCCATGGCTTCAAGCTGTAAAAAACATCCTGGTAGATATGGGTTTAGAACAACTCTGGACAGCTCCCTCCACTAATGCCTTTCCCTCCAAACAAGAGTTTAAAGCATTGTATTGGGCGTCTCTTCGTCAAAATCGAGTTTCGATCTCCAGCCTTACCAGCCTCACGGGCAGGTTCCTTACTTTTAAGTTAGACCTGTCCCGTGAGCCCTACTGGGATGTCATTAATAAACGGCTGGACAAGAAACTCTACCACCAGTTCAGGGTAGGTGCTTTGCCATTGAACACCTTTGTAAATAAATGGTCCACTGGTGTCTCAGATCTTTGTAAAGGCTGCTCGGGGCAGAAGGAATCAGAGGGCCACTTTCTTTTTGCCTGCCCTAGCTACTTGGCGCCGCGAAACAAATGGTTAAAACCACTGTTTCAGCGTTTACCATTTTGAAAATCTGCAGAGGCCATTTGGGCGCTAAAGACTATCACCTCTGAGGTCTTCGTAGTGAGCCTAGCCAAATATCTGGGGTGGGCCTGGATCATCAGGTCAAAACATATGTCAAAGTCATTAGAGCCCTCCAATACTACTTCATAAGGTGGCATACTCTGTCTACTGCATAAACATACGATTGCACTGATCGCACTTCCTGCACTTTATGTATGAAATGGTGTCCCATTGATTGTTATGGTTTGCTATGTAACTGTAAACCTTTATGCTCTTCTCAGGTTTCTTACTTAAGATGTTTAATACTCTTCTTAAATTTCCTTATAATCAACTTATTTGAGGTTTATTATCATATGGTTTACTTGGCTTACTTTATTTGTATGTAGTCTTTGTCTACTAATGTATTGTTGTTTTTTATACTCGAACCTAGTTGTTGTTGTAGTGAGAGTTTAATTAACAGCAAACACATCTGCATATGTTTTTCCCTTGTAAAAAGTTTTCTAAGTTATAGTTTTTATAAATGTACCACAATGTGTCTTTTATGATTCATCAAATCTAAATAAAGACTTGAGTTTCGTAAAAATAATGTTGAAATACTATAGTACGATATTCAAGACTAGGATTAAAACTACTGAGTTCTAACTAACAGATATAATAAAAGCAATGGTGAGAAACTACGAAAATGGCGATGGACGGAGTTCGTAATCTACGTTTGGCGCCTCTGCACTACCTTTCGAATAAATATATAAAAAATATGACTATTAATACTGTACAAAAGTACAGCAGCAGACGACACACACAAACCAGGAAAAGAAAGCGCCAGATTTACTAACTGATACAAAGAAAGGTTTGCTTGTTGAACTTGAAGAAAAAGAAAACGTGGGCTTCGAAACGACGCTGAGCATGCAAAGAGAGTGCAACTGCTACACCAAAAAAAAAAGGAAAGCTTTACATACTATCATAGAAATGAAAATTGTAACACCGGTCTTTGATAATATTCACCTAAGTTTACTGGTCGAAAAAAGAGCAATGAGTCATATTATCCACAAAAGGCGATACATTATCGCCGCTTTTATCGACAGGAAACTGCCGATAAAGCGGTGATAATAGGCTTGAAAATAGGCCCTTGTAACTTCCCATAGCAGCCCAGGTGCTGGTATTAACCTGGGCTCCTATGGTTATTCACAAGAGCATATTATCAAGCCCATTATCACCGCTTTATCAGCAGTTTCCTGCCGATAAAAACGATGATAATGTATCGCCTTTTGTGGACAATGTGACTCATTGCTCTTTTTTTTGACCAGTAAACTTAGGTGCATATTATCAAAGACCGGTGTTAAAATTGTCGCTGTTTTATTGGCAGGAAACTGCCGATAAAATGGCGATTATGAGCTTCATAATATGGCCTTGTTATTTCCCATAGAACCCCATGTTAACACCAGAACATTGGCTTCTATGGGAATTTACAAGGACGTATTATCAAGCCCACCCTCTCAAAATTAATAAAAAACTCCAGACAATGCAGGTACCCAGAGCTCGAAGGTCATTTTACATATCACTGCCCCAGAAATGTGGAAATGTGGCGTTGCCTGCGACATGTACGGGGAGAGAGAGAGAGAGCTTTTTTTTAAAAAGACCGAGGGGTGCCGCTCACGGAGACTGCGGGGAGTAGGACCATAACCCCCCCACATACTTCAAAATAAAACCAGAGGAGTGCCGTTCCCCAGTGCTCGGGGCACCTTACATGCCCCCATTATGCAGAAAAATTGCCACCGTAATTTGCCCTCCGGGACCTAATGAATAAAACTGACTTCTACTTTTTTTTCACCTTTTCCACCGCGTACAAGTACTACACGAGTACCCCGCCATTTTTTATTTAAAACAAAATAAAAATTGAGCCTAAAGATCCATTTACCACCCCCTGACCAAGACTATAGCCTCAGAATCTTTCCTCCCTGCCCCGTTTCCTTATTTCTCAACGTTGTTTTACTCTTTTCTTGTGACTCTCCCCTCCCGACAAACAACATGGCGGCCAACACTTCCTGCTTTGGAGTATTGACAGCCAATCAGCATGCAGCTCCTGCTCGTAATTGTATGTATTTGCATACACGTATGCCGTGATTTTTCTTTAAAAATAAAATAAAAAAATAGAGCCTAAACATCCATATACGACCCCCTGAGCAAGCCTAGAGGGTCAGAATGTCTCTAGCCTACCCCGTTCCCTTATTCCTCATTTTTGTTTTACTGTTTTCTTGTGACTCGGTTCTAGCGTGGCACAAGATGGCCGCCAACACTTCCTGGTTTTGAGTGTTGACAGATAGTTCACAGCCAATCAGCATGCAGCTCGCGCTCGTAATTGAACAGATTTCAGTACGCGTGCTGAACTCCGTCTCTAGATATCGCTATGATTTTACTTGCAATTTTCTCAGAAACTACTGAACAGATTGACACCATTTAAAAAACAGCACAATCTGAGAACAGAACTGTACCTCTCTGCCAAATTTCGTGTAATTCTGTTCAGCCGTTCGGGCTGTAGCCCTGGCTAAAGATACCTATGGAAAATTGCATGGGGAAAACACATTTAGGACCCCCCTTTTTTCTTGGCCCCCACTTGACGAATCACACCCAAACTTTCTTTGAGAAATTCGCGAAGATTCATCCACCAGTGCTAAAGTTATTCCCAATAGAATGTTGCGGATTTCGTGTGGAAACTAGGTCCTAACTATACCTACCTACTGGCGACCGCCAGTAGGTAATATATATATATTTATATATATATATATATATATATGTATATATATATTTATATGTGTTTGAGTTTGATTTTAACACGTAATAGGCATGTAGTGTTGAGACTGCTGCCTTCTTCCTTGCCCAAACATAGTTCTTCTTATGAAGATTAAAGGGTTCCCGGCTGGGAACTATTTTTTGCACTTTTTCTAGCACTTTACACTTGAGCACTTTCAGATTGTCTGTGAAATGGACATGGCGTAAATGATATATGAACAAAAAATTATTGATTGTGGTAGAGGTTCTTATGATAGGATGCCAGGGAGCATATTCAGGCATTTCATGTTGTCAGATATATGTTAAGGTAGATACATTCAATTTTTTATTAGACAGGCATAAACAACGTTTAACCTTTTTTCTATTTTCTTAATATCAGGTTTTGCCTGGTTTTAAATGTCAATCTATGCAAATTACGATATCTGTAAGGCTTGATCTGCGCATTGGACTATTTTTCTATTGTAATTGTACATTAATATGAACCTCTTCACTAATTGTTATAATTGTTATTGTCGTTGTATTATATACAGCAAAGGAAACATATATGGTTACAACTTTTTCCTTTCAAATGTAAACGCCAGTCTGTTTTCCTAGGCGTGACCCTGGGTTAAAGTCTTTCATCTATGGACACTAGGGGTCAGATGACAGTCTTGTAATCTTTTCATTGGTGGTTAGTATTTTAAAATGTGCTTGGCTCTAATCACTTTCATCTGGTGAGGAAGGCGATTGAGTTCGAAGAAACACGTTGGATCGTGGCACTCTTGATTCACTTGAAAATAGAAAAAAAAACATTTCTTCAAACGTATACCGGAGTTAAGTGTCAATTTCTCCTGGAAGGTGCTGTGCAGCATGTTTTTGGAGCTTTGATATATATATATATATATATATATATATATATATATATATATATATATATATATATATTACCTACTGGTGGTCGCCAGTAGGTAGTTATAGTTAGGACCTAGTTTTCATATGAAATCCGCAAGATTCTATTGCAAATTTCTCAAAGAAGATGGCCCGCTCTGCTCCACTCCTTCCCTGAAAGTGTGGGGGGAATTTGTCAAGTGGGGGCTGAGAAAAAAGAGGGGTCCCAAAACGTGTTTTCCCCATGTTATTTTCCATAGGACAATTGGACACGGCTACAGCCCGAACTGCTGAATGGAATTACAAGAAATTTGGCAAAATGGTAGAGTCTGATTCGCAGATCACACTTTTGGTTAAATTGTGTAAATCCCTCCAGTCGTTCCTGAGAAAATAAAAAGAAAAAAATATATATATCTAGGAGATGACGCGCATGGTGCCCATATCGGGTGTGCGCGAGAGGAATTCTGATTTGCTGTTAGACGTCTGTCAACATTCCAATCGGTTGAAACCAGGAAGTGTTGGCCGCCATTTTGTGTCTCAAGGGCAGAAGAGAGCCAAAAATAAAAGTGGAGAACATGAAAAGGGCTCAGGGTAGAGACTCCCTTACCCCCTAGGCCTTCGCAGGGGGTCAAGGCCCAAAAAACCTTTTTTGTTTTAAATCGTGGGGTACGCGCACGGTGCGCATACGTCGGCAAAAAAAGACAAAAAATACAGTTAAATAACAAGTTTGAGTGTTTAGATCTTGGTTGGCTCTAAAAAGAGCCGTTGTGTTCATTGAGTGTTTTTTGTACCTACAAGTAAGTACCGACGCAGAGTCTAAAGTTCAAGAGGAAGACTCTGTTCCCCTCATCTGTGAAATGTACACCGTCTCCTCTATAAATGCCTTGCATGTTGTAACGCAAGTTGTTGTTGTACATAGAACCCATACTATAGTCTCTGAGGAAAGCAGAAACAGACTTATTCACATATTTCCTTGCTTTCTCAATCTGCGGACAATATTGGTTGGACTAGTTCCATTTTATGCCTTTGGCATATATTAGAATATACAAAGGCAGTTCGTGGAAAAAGTGACATCAATTGCCCAAAGGTGTCCTTTAAAAGCATTTACAGATCTACCCCAGTCAAAGTGCCTAGGTCATTGCCACCACAGTGCACAATTATGAGGTCAGGGTGTGGGAGATGCAAAACAGATTTTACCAATGGCATCAAATGGTGACATCTCAATCCTCTCTAGCCATTCCACATAATATCCACATTTGGTAAATCAAGGTTGAGAAAGCATCTATTTGCTGCATACCTTTCACTCCAGAAAATATAGCTGTGTCCCACAATCTACACTCTAAGCATCTTGAAGGGAGATCTGGTTGTACTCAGATGGGCTCTGGAAATGAAATGGCAGTTTGAAAAGTAGGAGTTTAGAAAAAAATGTGGATTAGATTCAGTGCACTTGAAAAAAAGAAATGATTGGTGGTTTCTGAAAATTCAACATTGAAAACTAGGGTGCATGCTACTGTTTTTTAAAAAGGAGTAATGCTAATGGTTGAGAAAAAGTCATTGAAAGGAAGATTGCAGAGAATAAGCTAGTATATTGAGAAGTAAAACACCCTTGCTGGTTTGGTTTGCAACATTGTGTGATGAACTTTTCACCTGTGTGTTCAGTTAGGTGTTCTATGGAGTGTTACCATGGTAACAGGCAGAGAGAGCAGTGGGGAAGGTTGAACATTATGTGAGTTTGAAAGTGTTGAAATGTACAACCAATTAAAATGTTAGTTTAGTTTTGAATGTATGTGGGAAGAAATTTCATTGGTTATCTACTTGAATATGTTGGAAAAATGAGAGGGAAGCAATGCCATTTTATGGTTCCAGTGAGTGGTGCACAATTCAGAGATTCTGCTTAAGAAAATCTGGTGTGTGATTGACACTGTTCCAATCTACAAAAGCATTTTTAAAGGTGAGTTGTTAATTTGTAAGGGGATCTATGTTGAAACATGTGTTCTAATGAGGAAGCAGGAGTTTATTTGTATAGAGTCTGATTCTGAATTTGTCTGGTTTAGGAAAAACATTAACTCATGAAATGATTACTACATGCAACAGAGAGAGTTGCTATGGCATTTCTACAGTACACCCAGGATCTTTATTACACAGCATGGACACTATCTGAAAATTAAGAGGCCTGACATACATACTGCATAGGACTTTCTAGCATTACATGTCCTAAAACCTGACTCACTTCATGAGTACATGTAAACAACTGATGCATGTGTTTGCAGACATGGGAATGCATGTTCTCATGGAGTGAGTTAGGCTTTAGGACATGCAGTGCTCTATAATCCTAGCCCTTGCATGATACCATACACTGCCCAAACACAACTGTATTGTGCTAAACTTGGAAATATAAATCCCACCATGACCCCCTACACTGCTTGAACACCACTGCGCTGCTCTAAACCCTGAAACACCATTCTCAGCGAATGCCCCTATAATGTTGAAACACCACTGCTCTGCCCTAAACACTGAAACAGCACTCCTTGCATGATCTCCTACACTGCCCGAACACTGCTGCTGTGCCTTAAACTCTGAAAAAACACCCCCTGCTATACCCCCTACACTGGGTGGATACTACTGTAGTTTTCTACACCCTGAAACAGCACTCCCAGCAAGACCCCCTTTCACTATAGTAATCATTTTACTGAATTGCAAGGGATACTGTCATTTGTCTAAAATCACAGTGTGAGTTGGTATTCATTTCTGAAAATTGTGGCAGAATAATTTGCTTAGTTGATGTGTTTAAAAATATGGGAATACATGTACTCATGAAGTGAGTCAGGCTTTAGGACATGTAGTGCTAAGTAGCGACCCCCCCCCCCTGAAGTGCCTTGAGACCCTCTGGGTGAGTAATGCGCTATACAAATTCTTGACTTGACGTGACTTGACTTGACTAGTGCTAGAAAGTCCTATGCAGTATGTTTGTCAGGCCTTCTAATTCCCAGATAGTCTCCATGCTGTGTAGTAAAGATCATGAGTGTGCTGTAGAAATGCCATAGCAACTCTCTTTGTAGCATGTAGTAATCATTTCAGTGAATTTCAAGGGATATTTTTATTTGTCTAGAATCACAATGTGAGTCAGTGTGTTTTGGGGAATATTTTGACACAATCACTTGCTCGGTGTATGTGTTTGCAGACATGGGAATACATGTACTCATGGAGTGAGTTAGGCTTTAGGACATGCAGTGCTTTATACTCCTAGCCCTTGCATGATACCTTACAAAACTGTTTGCTCTAAACTCAGACATATCAATCCCACCATGACCCCCTACACTGTCTGAACACAACTGCACTGTCCTAAACCCTGAAACACCATCCCTAGCAAAACCTGCTAAACTCTGTCAACACTACTGTACTGCTCTAAAACCTGGAACACCATTCTCAGTGAATGCCCCTATAATGTTGAAACACCACTGCACTGCCCTAAACCCTGAAACAGCACTCCCTGCATGATCTCCTACACTGTCCGAACACTGCTGCTGTGCCTTAAACTCTGAAAAAACACCCCCTGCTATACCCTCTACACTGGGTGAATACTACTGTAGTTTTCTAAACCCTGAAAAAGCACTCCCAGCAAGACCCTCTTTCACTGTAGTAATCATTTTACTGAATTGCAAGGGATACTGTCATTTGTCTAAAATCACAGTGTGAGTCAGTATTCATTCCAGATAATTGTTGCAGAATAATTTGCTTAGTTGATGTGTTTAAAAATATGGGAATACATGTACTCATGAAGTGAGTCAGGCTTTAGGACATATAGTCCTATGCAGTATGTGTGTAAGGCCTCTGAATTCCCAAATAGTCTCCATGCTGTGTAATACAGATCCTGGGTGTGCTGTAGAAATACCATAGCAATTATCCCTGTAGCATGTAGTAATCATTTCAGTGAATTGCAAAGGATTTTTTAATTTGTCTAGTATCACAATGTGAGTCAGTGTGTTTTGGGGAATATTGTGACAGAATCACTTGCTCGGTGCATGTGTTTGCAGACATGGAAATACATGTACTCATGGAGTGAGTTAGGCTTTAGGACATGCAGTGCTTTATATTCATAGCCCCTGCATGATACCATACACTGCCCAAACATACCTACACTGCTCTAAACTCAGAAATACCAGTCTCACCATGACCCCTACACTGCCCTAAGACCACTGCACTGTCCTAACCCCTAAAATACCATATGTAGGAAATCCTGCTAAACTGCTTGAACACTACTGCACTGCTCCAAACCCTGAAACACCATCCTCTACAAATGCTGTATAATGTTGAAACACCACTGCACTGCCCTAAACCCTAAAACAGCACTCCCTGCATGATCTCCTACACTGCCCGAACACTGCTGCTGTGCCTTAAACTTACAAATGGAGTGAACCTCACTTTACAACATATAGTGCTTCTAATTGCTATATAGTATGCTAGTAGTGGTCTATAATTGTAAAAAAAAATTGTAACATGTTTTTTTCTTCACAACATATTTTAATTATCTACAGAAAGAAAAAAAGATCATGCCTTCAAAGAGTGAGAAAAGAAAAACATAAAGCAGACTTACTTTTCCAAGAAAAAACAAGTACAAGATTTATCTAAACAACAACGTGTGGAAAAAAAGAAGAAAGCTCCTGGTAAGACAACAAAGGATTTTATAAGGAAAATAACACAAACTAAAAAAACTGTGGAGAATCTGGAATTTTTTTTATCAGTAACTACAAAGAAAAACGAGACAAAAAAGAAAAATGATGAAAAACTATGTGGTAAAGAAATTGTGTATAGTAAAAGACGAACAAATCAGTTTGTTGAAATTCGCAAGTAAATGTTTTATAACAGAGTTGTTTTAAATTTATTAAACATATAAAGAATTGTAAAAGAAAAACAGCTTTTTATAAGAAAAAGAAACATATTCAAAGTATTGTTGAGAAGGCTTTTGAAATAAAAAAGAAGTTGTTTATTTTAGTGATCAATAGAATTCGAACACTAGATAAGCCAATCAATGTTATGATGGCCAAAAGTAAGTGGAAAGGACTAATTAAAAAAACTAATTTTTTTTAATGTTTTTCTGGAGAATGGAAACATAGTTCAAGTTGTGAGCCATTTTTTAATGAAGAGAGTTACCTTCAGAGTAATGATTTGTTGAATGCAGTTGACACCAGTGGTCGAGCTTATGAGGTTAAGCATGGTTGCCCGATTGAAAAAGAGAAAATTGTCCCTAGAAATGCAGAAGAGGTGTTAGCTGATGAAGTTTTAGGGAGACGTCCTAAGGCTCCAGTGTACACTTGGAATTGTAATAGTATTTGTAGTGTACAATAGGATTTAATTGATTTTGTTCCCAATTTCTTACGTAAGTATACTCAGAAAAGTGTTAAACAAAAGATTAAGATGTTGCAAGAATTAGACCCCTGAAGAATGAGAGAAAAAAACGGTTTGCAAGGTCATTCTCTGGCTTGTCTTTATAAAAAGTATGTCAGAGTGTTTTTCACCATTTCAGGATGTTAGCAGTACATCATACTGAAATGAGGAAATTAGTGAGAAGGTTGTATTATGCAAAAAGTCCAGCACTAATGCTAAAAAAGTTAAACAGTGCTCTTTTGCATGGATCTGTATTAGATGTAATCAACATTTGTAAAGAAATTGAGGTTAGTTACTTTGGTCCTGAAGAAGACAGTGCAGAAACTGATACATTAATAGAAGGAAATGTGGAAGAAAATGTACAGAATTTTAGTACAGAACATTTTGAGCAAGACATTACAAGACTTAAGGTCATTTCAGGTGAAAGGCCAAACTTTTCTTGTATTTGTTGTAGACAAATTCATTATAAAAATCAGACCAGGTTAATTGATCTATATTTAAAAATTGAAAAGGAGAATAATAATCAGTGGAAGGCATTTGCAACTTATTTGTTGGTAGAGAATTGTTTTGATTTGGGTTCTGATCAACGTATTTGTAAATACTGTTATAATAAATTAAATTAAAAGAAAATGCCTGCTAGAGCTGTACATAATAATCTTGAGTTGGTAAATATTCCTTCTGAACTGATGGATTAAAATACTTATGAGTCTATTCTTATTCAAAGTGGGCATCCATTTCAGGCTATTGTTCGTATGGAGCCTAAGACAGTGAAATTGCCTCCTTCAGATTTACAGAGAGGATTATCAGGAAGAGTTGCATATTTGCCTCTAGATTTAAAGAAAAATATTGAATCAATTGGTGTAGAAAATGTGGAAGAGGAACCTCTAGTTGTTCTAGTTAATGGTGTTCCTACGAAGAGTAAGAAAATCTGACAAGAATTAGTGGATGTTAGGAAAGTGAAAAAGGCAACGTTGTATTTGGTAAACAGTAAGTAGGAGAAGAGGAAACAACTGTAGAAGAGGACAGTGATTTGTCAACTGGACAAATTGAAAAAGTGGATGTGTCCAAAACTGAAGAAATTTATGAACATTATAGTGTGCATCCACTTCACTCTAAAGAAGTGATGGGGAAAACTATTGAGTTATTCCAAATGAAAGAAGCGAAAGGAAGTCCCATTAGTGTATGGGAAAAAAGCTTGGAAGCTCGTTGTTTCCCTCAGTTATTTCCAACATGCAAAGGTGGACAATATGATGAAAGACCTGTGCAGATTCCTGCATCTGAATACCGGGCATCACGATTATATGCAGAAGATCCAAGGTTTTGCCAATGAATTCCGTATTTGTTTCATCTTCTGTTTGAGAGTGACTTGTCTGGACTTTCTTATGCAGTGAACCATATACTAAAAAGTGGAGTACATCTGCAAAATGTTTCGGCAAAGGACTTTATGGATAAAGTCCAACAGAAAGATACTGTTTTGGAATCTCAGCTAATTAATCTCATGGCAAGTCAGCGTGGTACTAATGAGTATTGCTACCGTCGTCATGGGGAATTGAAATGTATGCTAAGAAACTTAGAAACTCCTACATGGTTCCTTACTCTAAGCTGTGCTGAGTATGCTTGGGAAGATTTACTTCAATTACTTCGAGAGACAAATGCAAACATAGAAAATATAGAATACAAGACACCTGGAGAACTGCGCTCTTTTGATCTGGTTAATGTATGCAGGTATTTCAATCACAGATTTGAAGCTATGATGTCTTTTATCACAAACAAAAAAAATCCTCCTCTTGGGGAGGTTCTGGATTACTTTTGGAGAAAGGAGTATCAAGCAAGAGGTGCTCCTCACATACATATGCTGCTATGGATCAAAGATGCTCCCAAATTTGGAACAGATTCAGATGACACAGTGATGCGTTTTATTGAACAATATTCTACATGTGCTGTACCAAAAAGTACAGAACAAAAGAATTTAAGACATCAAGTCTTACGGTTTCAAACCAATTGTTGTGGAAAATACTGTTGTCGAAAGTACAAATCTAAGGATAAGTTCTACACAAAATGTCGTTTTGGATTTCCACGTCCAGTAATATCAAAAGGAAGAGTGAACAATTTATTGTCATCTTTGTGACATACTGTCACAAGTAAATCACCGAAAAATACCTACAACTTAAGAAGAAATAAAGAGTCAAAATACATAAATGAATATAACCCAGTCATTTTGTCCATGTGGAATGCTAATATGGATATTCTATAGTTTGCAGACAACTCCATTGCTGTGGCTCGATATGTAACGTCTTACATTACAAAATCTGAAAAGACGGAACTATAGGAAATGTGAGAAGAAATTTATTATGAAAAGACCCTAAGTAAGAAATTGTACAGCTACAGTTTGAAGATTTTGTCTCATCGAGAAATCGGAGCATATGAATATTCAGATCGCTTATCATCTGCAAGTCTATACTCCAAATCTAGAACAATCATTTGGGTGAGTTTAGGTCTTGCAAGAACACGCGAAACCGAGTTTTGAAATCTGTATAAGAAATTGAGTATTTAGTAGAGAGAGAACCAGACAGTTCAGATATTTTGAAGACAAATTTGTTGGATACATACTATCCAAATAGAAATATTCATCTTGAGAACATTTGTCTCTATGAAGTTCTGCAAAGCTATACTTTTAAGAGGAATATTACAGAAGATATCAATAATGGAGTATATGCTGTGATTGGATCTGAAGGATGTTTAGTGAAACAAAGAAAAGGACATTTGATTAATCACCAAAAACTGAGTTGCGAAACTCCTGACAAAAGGGAATTTTACTATTTAGCTCTTTTGCAACTCTTTAAGCCATGCCGTACAGAACTGGAACTACTTGGAGATTTTCACAGTTATGAAGATTCATTCAACGCAACTAAAAATACTATAGAATTTCCTGTTTTTACTAATTATTAGGCTTGAGCGGGAAATCCGTTACGCCCGCGGATTTTGCGGATTTTTGGGAAATCCGCAAATTTTGGGGGATTTCCCGCAAAATCCGCCAAAAAAATCCGCGGATGTAACGGGTTCAAAAGTTGAACCCCCACTCATGTAACTATTTTACAATGGCACCAGCAAGCTGCCAGCACCGTTGTAAAATAGTTACAAAGTTAGCTTGCACAGGAACCACTAGATAAAACGAAGCAGGTGCTGCTTTATTTTATCTAAGTGCTTCCTGTGCAAGCTAACTTTGTAACTATTTTACAACGGCGCTGGCAGCTTGCTGGCGCCATTGTAAAATAGTTACATGAGTACGTAGGCTGGGCACAGGTCTGTTTTCTTCCCAAATCTACTGTGGAAAATCAGCTGTGATGCTGGATAGAAACCTTTGCATCCTTGACTTTCACGAGCGCAATACCCGTGCTGTTCCTGTGACCAGGAGCTTCTTTCTCTTCATCTGCTGAACTGATCTTTCTCTGACCTTTTATACACACAAGAGGCACATGAACTTGCACAGAAGACCCCCCACCACAAAATCCGCAAATCCGCGGATTCGCAAAATCCGCGGATTTTGTGAATTCGCAAATCCGCAAATTCGCAAATCCGCGGATTGCGAATCCGCAAAATCCGCCCATGCCTACTAATTTTCTAAAAATGTTGAACGACGAAATACATCAAGAAGCTACAATTGCAGCAGAGATTGGTAGAGGCAGTTCTCAAGACACTCAAAGTTCTGCTTCCTTGAGTTAGGATCCAATAGGAAAACCAATTATCGAAAATGAAGCAGCAACTGCCATGGATGACGTGGAAAGAGCAATGCAATAAGCTCAAGAGGATGTAATAAACTTAGAAGAATTGGAAAAACAACTAAATGTTGAGCAAAAACAAATATATGATCAAGTGACAGAACAGATTGAGCACGGTTTATATCATGAGAAAAAAGAGTGCTCATGTACGTCAATTAAAACTGTCCGACTGTACGTGACTGGAGAAGCAGGAACTGGAAAAAGTTTTTTAATTAAAGGAATTGTAACGTATCTACAGAAAATATCTGAGTCGTCACTCTCTTGTGTTGTTACTGCTCCAACTGGTTTCGCAGCACATAACATTAAAGGGATTACTTTACATCATTTATTGATGCTGCCAGTACAGCATGAAAATAAATTAGAATACCACAAGCCATCTGGAGAAGCTTGTTGTAAAGTTTCTAGAGTCTTGAATAAAATGAAACTTCTCAATATTGATGAGGTAAGCATGGTACCAAATGTAATGCTTGCCTTTGTGCATTTAAGAATGCAACAAATCCTTAAAACAGAGTATGATGTGTTATTTGGAGGCAAACACGTCATAGTTTTTGGAGATCTACTACAACTAACATCTGTGAAAGGACAACCAGTATTTAAAACAGTTGCACATGAAGACACCAGAAAGTGCCTGGGAAGAATTCGAAATGTTAATATTTGGTCATATTTCGAATATACAGAACTCATTACAAATATGCGAAAGGCAAAGGATACTGATTATAAAAGTATTCTAGAAGATATAAGAATTGGAAAAGTGAGTGAACATGGCAAAGAAGCTTTACAGGCACGAATACTTTCAAATTTGTTTCCAAATGAAAATATTGTTTCAGAGAATATATATAGAAAAATTGAAGAAAAAAAATCGGTGATATGCTTGATGCCAACTCTGCAAGAATGTTCAATATTCAATGAAAAAATATTAAAGTTAGAAAATCAAGAAATTATAAAACTGGAAGCTATTGATAGAATGGAGCACGAAGGAGCTACTATTATTTTGTAAGAAAAGTTGTAGTCAAAATTTGATTCTTTAGAGAAATCAATATCTAAAACTGCTGGTTTAGAAAAGAATCTATATGCATGTATAAATTGTCAGATAATTTTACAACATAATTTGCATATGGAAAGAGGTTTAGTAAATGGAGCAATGGGTAATGTTGTTGATTTTGTGAATTCCCCAAATAGAGATGACATTGAATTTTTGAAAATCAAATTTGATGAAATTGAAGAAGTACAACAATTGAGTCGTTGTTCCGCTCGATTTCTGCTTGTAAAAGATGTACATGTCCGCCGTAAACAGTTTCCTGTTTGTTTGGCATATGCGGTGACTATTCATAAATCTCAAGGTTTAAGTGTAGATAGTGCTTTGGTGAATATTGGAAGTACTGTGTTTAAAGGGGGTATAGCATATGTTGCTTTATCTCGAGTCAGAACTTTATCTGGATTATACTTGATTGATTTTGATGAGACAAAGATTAGTGCAGATGTAAATTGTCTAAAAGAGTATAATAGGTTAAGAAGAGAACATGCTCCCAATTTACCTCAATATCCTTTATTAGAAAAGCGTGTGGTAAGTCGAAAAGGAAGATATGAGAAAAATTGTAGCGAGGTTGCAGAGAAAAGAAAAAAAACTAGATGAACCAGTGATGAAAGCAAAAAGAAAATGGATACTATTGAAGAGGTTGTTGGTTTTCAGTTTGAAAACAGTTCTGGTGTCAACTGCAATGCTAATGTAGTGGTTAACCACATGGCTGCTAGGCGTTTTCCCGTCCTGCGCTGGGAATTGCTGTTTTACTTTATTTCATGACGAGCTGGCCTTGTCATCCGCGCACGGCAGGTAAGCGCCATGACGAGCCCAGCTCGTCATTAGCCTCGAAGGGGTTAATGTTGTTTTTTTTCTTGCAACTTTACAACAACAAATTGTTGAAAATCGGGACAAGAAATGTTGTTGTTTGTTGAATTCTGTGTTTGAGAAATGTATTAGTTATTAAAACTAAAATAGAAAGTGTTTCTGATATTCAAAATGTTTTAGATATATGTTCTGGTTTAAATCAATTTTCACAGAATTTTCAGCAAGATTGTCAGGAATTTCTAATGTATATGCTTGTTGTATTGCAAGATGAAGCTATAGATATTGAAAATCTTTTTGGCTTTGTTATAAATGGAAATATGACTGTGACAATTGTTCATTTTCAAGTAATACTAAAATAGACACTCAAAGATTTATATATTTGACTTTACCAGACTGCAAATCAGTGTCTTTTAATAATCTAGTTAGAGAAGCAAATCAAAACATGGTCTGTACCCAATGTAACTCACAAATGTTATCAACATTATTTATACAAAGATATTGACAGTATGTAATTTTAATGCTGCAACGATGCAGACCTGATGGAAGAAAACTGACAACTGTAATAAAAAAACGTTGTGGCTTGACAACTATCAATATCAGGAATAACTTTTGTAACTGTAGCAATTATTTTCCATGATGGTCCTTCTACAACATCAGGACATTACACAGCTTATTTAAAATGTACAAAAGGCTGGACATATTGTAAAGATACTCAATTGATTTTTAAACAACATTTGCCTTATGACTTACCAAATTCCTAGTGTTTTTACAACCCACATTTTAGGGAAAATAATTGGCCTGGGAAAATTACTGCTGTTAAGAAAGGGTAGTCTGGTGTTAAAAAATAATTTGTGAGTGAGGGTGATCAGGTTAAAAAAATTCTTGTAGTTGATTTAGAGGTAGTATAAGTGTATCAGATAGTGGGTGATGTGGCTATCACAGGAGATGTTGATCATCAGTGAGGCAGAGGTGTTTTAGATTTGTTATAGTTGTTGTAGATGTTGGTGACATTTGTTATTCCCTTGTAGAGGTTTCTTTTAATAGTATACAGCTCCTTGCTAAGCTAAAGGATAAGCAGAGTGTCATTGGCATACCAGATGATGTTGAGATTCTGATAGCATGCTAGTTGTTTAAGGTTCTATGTACATGATAAATAGCATTGGGTGGAGGTATAACCATTGCTAGATGGTACAAAAGATGTTGGTGCTTTTGATTCAGAAGGTAGGGAAACTGACGCTTAAGATTACTATTATGTAACTTCCAAACTAAGGATTTTACACATACTTTTTGGCCATTAAGAAAAATATCTGAAACAAAAAATGACTATTTCAGGTAAATGTTGTTAGTATATAATTGTACATAACTTTATTTAGAGTGTATAAAAAAGAAGTAATTATGTTTTGTTGGAGATGTCCCATATTTACGTAAGAAATTGCTGCCTGAAAAAAACATTTAAGATATGTTTTTTTCAAATTTTTACATTATTAATGAAAATGTTGAATGGGTTTTTTAAAGACATCTTATTGATTGTCTTTTTTTTGCCCGCTGTTATATGATGAATACTATTGAACTCAATGATTTCCGTGAAATTCAATGTATTCTGAGAACAGCAAAATAAGATACATAACATATTGTACAAATTATTTAGTATTGTGAAATATATATTATAACTCAATTTGTTCTTCTCTTCCACAGATACTATATTTATAAATACATTATTATTAATTTGTCATTACTTATAAGGTAAGTATGACAAACAAAAAATACTTTTTCATCACTCTCTTACTTCTCTTTCCCTCTTTCCCTTTCTTCACTCTATCCCTTACTCCCCTTCCTGTACTCATCATACTCCCCTTCCCTCACTCTCCTTAGTCACCTTCATTCACCTTTACACTCCTTCCCTCACCATCAGTACCCTTACCTCACCCTCACTCACCTTCTCCTGCTCCCTCTTTCCCCTTTCTGTCCCTCACTTCTCTTTCTTTTCTTCCTCCATCACTACCCTTGTCTTGCTCTATCCCTCACTCTCTTCTAACTCTCCCTCACTCTCTTTTCTTCACACCATCCCTCACTCACCTTCACTAACTCCCCTTCTATCACTCCCTCACTCCCTTTCACTCATTCCCCTTCCTTTATTCCCTCCCTCACTCCCCTTTCCTCCATCCGTCTCTAAGTCTGTTCCTCTGTCTCAGTCACTATAACTGCCTCACTCCCTCACAGTTCCTCACTCTCCCTCTCTTTCTCTCTCCCACTGTCTCCCTCTCCACCACTCTTCCTTTTCTTTCCTCTCTCTTTCCACAAATACTTCTCTCTCACTCACTCATTTTTCCTCTCTCTTAAAATGCTTCTTTTCCCCTCACTCCCCTTCCCTCACCCTCATATCCATCCCTTCCCTCACTGTCACTGCCCTTCACTCAATCTCACTCCTCTTCCCCCACTTCATGTTCTCCTGTTTGTGCCTCACTTCCATTCCCTCTCTCCTGCTCCCATTCCCTCACTCCACTTCAATCTTTTTCCCTCACTCCATCCATCAGTCCCCTTCCCTCACTCCCCTTTCCTCACTCCCTTTTGCTTGCTCCCCTTCCTTTATTCCCTCACTCCCCTTCACTCCATTTCTCTTTCACTCTGTCTCACTCAGTCTAACCGCCTCATTCCCTCTCAGTTCCTCGCTCTCCCTCTCTTTTTCTCTCCCAGTCTTTTCCTCTCTCTCTCTCACCCTTCCTGTCTTTCCCTTTCTGTTTCTATCACTCCTCCTTTATCCCTTAGTCCCCTTTCCTCTCTCTCTCCTTGTCTCCCTCTCACTCCCTCTCAGTCCCTCACTCTCCCTCTCTTTCACTCTCTCCCTCTCTCTCTCTTACCCTTAATCTCTGTTCCTCTCTCTTTCTACAACTCCTCTCTCCCTCACTCACCTTCCCTCTCTTTTAATTTTCTTCCTTCTCCCCATTCCCTTTCCCTCACCCTAATACTCCTTTGCGAACTGTAATTGCCATTCACTCATCCTCACTCCTTTTTCCCCACTCCATCTCATTCCCTTTCCCTTTCTCACTTCCTTTCCCTCAATACCTATCACTCTCCTTCCCTCACTCCATCCCTTACTCCTCTTCCCTTACTCCCTTTTCCTAACTCAATCCTTCCCCTCACTCCCCTTCTCTCACCCTCACTTCCATTCCCTTACTTTGCCTTACCCCCTTTTTCTCATACACATACCCCTACCTTCACCATCACTCTACTTCCCTTACCTTCACTCCCCTTACCCTGTTCTACCTCGTCCTGTCCGTCACTTACTCCACTTCCCTAACTCCCTCCTTCCCCTCACCCCCTTCTCTCACCCTCACTCCCAGTCCCTCACTTTCCCTTACCACCTTTTTCTCATCCTCATACCCCTTCCCTCACCATCACTCCACTTCCCTTAACTTCACTCCCCTTACCCTACTCTACCTTCCCCTCTCCGTCCCTTATTCCCCTTCCCTGTCTCCCTCCCCTTCTCTCAATTCCCCTCCCTCACTCTATTTTCTTTACTGCCCTCTCCTTACTCTTTCACTCCCCTTACCTCACTCACCTACCAATAGTCCCCTTCTTTCACTCATTCTTTGACTCCCCTTCTCTCACTCAATATACTCCCCTTTCCTCACTCCTTCACTCAGTCCCTTCCTCCACCTTCATTCACTCTTTTCAGTCATTCATTTATACACTACACATTCATTCAAATAAAGTATGACACAGTATATAAGAAATATAGCTCTTCTTGGAGAAGTGAATTTAGTTCTTACAAGAACTGTTTTTTTTGTCCTTTTTTTGTTTTACATTTTTTTGTGTTTTTTGAAAATTTTTTATATTTTTGGGGATTTTTTGAAGAAAAAAATAAACAGGTAGCCAAAAACTGCTCAACAGGGACAAACAAAATAAAAGAAAAAAATAGTTACGGGAGCATCTATGTTGTCTCTGCTTTTGGAGAATCAAATTGATGCTGTGTTCCCCATAGCACAATAGTTCATTGCAATATTTACAATGTATCTTCAGGTCTCCAAATTCTGGCCGGATGTCCGGGCCAGCTGATGATGGTGTTGAGCCTGGTCCAGATGAAGTGGTGCTGGGGACAGCAGCTGCAGGGTTGTCCCTCATATGTTGGGTGAGGCTCGTGCATACTTATTAGGATGACGTTTTTGCACGTGGCGAGTCATGCTCGCTATTCCAAAGGAATAAAGTTTGCTTGCATCACCTCTAGAAAGGGTGGTATCACATATTTTGCAAGTTATCTTAGAGGCATTAACCTTCTTCTGTCCCTCTGGATATGTGAAAAACTTTCAAATGAAAGATTCCTTGGTTTTCTTTGGAGGTGGCTGTTCAGGAACAAACTCCACATCTGAATCAGAGGAAGAGTGCTGTGGCTCCTGCTGTTATGCCATTTTCAGAAGGGAAAAAGCACAAACAATTCCTTGTAGATGTTTCTCCCTTGAAAGTGAAACAGCTTGTGAAGGAAGTGGGTGAAGTGTTTGAAGATTTGGAAAAGAAACTACTATGAACCAATCAAAAGTGTTGTTTTCAAGTCACATTACTTTACGCACGCACGGAGCAAAGACGGAGCTCACACGCAGTGCGACCGGGGCGCGCACGAGTCGCATATGAATGACGTTTTACCCGATTTTCGTAAATGCTTTTAAAGCTAATATACGGTTCTTAAAAGTCAAAAATACTATTTTTATAGTTATGTCACAGAATGTCTTGGGTTACTATGTACATTACATTTACAGAAATGACTTTTTGGAATGAACACATTTTCGTGGAGTGCGTGCAGCGTGCGCGCATGCGTGCGAACACCATGAGCGCATGCATGTGAGCACCGTGCGCGCACCTTTAAAAACCACAAAAAAATGCCAGAATTATTTAAAAAATCAAAAATTAGTAAATAATAATACATAAATCAAATTTAAAATTTAAATATTGTAAAAAATATAGAACATTTGTATAACAACAAATAAATATAATAATTGATACATTTTAAAATTAGCATTTACCTTTGAAATTCACTAAAAAAAACTATAGGTTTCACACCAGTTATAGTTACCTGGACATTTTACTCATACAAATTGATGAACTACTCCCATTTCAGAAAGCCATTAAGACCTATCTTTTCCCTCTGATCTAAGATTTCTTTCTTCTCAGTCTCACCATTTCCTGTACAATTAAACGGTCAGCACCGGGACGCCGCCTTAGCTGAGGCAGCTGCGCGCTCTATCAAAACCTTAACATAACATAACAAAACCATTGAAATTCCCCCGTTATAGTTACTTGTACTCCCTATAACTCGAGTTCCTGCAATCCACTGCTGATGATGTCACATATTACATCATTCATGACATGGTCAGTGACATCACTGATGACATCACTGATGACATCTCAAATGAAGGGGGCAGTTTAGAAAGACCCTGACCCCCTAGGCCTTGTCAGGGGTTCCCACAAGGACCCCCAAGCCCCCCCAAAAATATGATTTTTTTTTCAAACGCGGTTTGCGCGTAGGATATGCGTATGGTGTGGAAAATAAATAAGAAAACCTGAAGCCCGCTTTAGTACTAATTAGCCCCCAGGGGCACCAAGTCCCGGGGCAATGTAGTTTATTATAATGGGTGTCCAGAGGGGCCCCCCAGCCCCAGGGACCGCTACTCCCGGGGCTTTTTTTAAAATATATGTGCGGCGGGGGCTCATGGCCCCCGCAGTAAATGTAACTGTATATGTTTGTGGGGGCTCTTAGGTCCTCCCAGCCCTGGGGACCACCACTCCCCGGGGCTTTAAAACATTAATTGAGGGGGGCTCTGAGGCCCCCAGTCCTGGGGAGCGACACCCCCAGGGATTTAAAAATATTAATTGAGGGGTGGCTTTGAGGCCCCCCCAGCTCCGTGGACCGCCACCCCGGGGCTTCTTGAAAGTGTTGGAGGGGAGCCGCGTGGCCCCCCTCCTGGAGCCCAAGATAGACCTGGGGACCGCCACCCCCCCGGGCCAGCTCCTGCAGTATCCTGGGGTGCACAGCCCCGGGGCACTGCTGTTTGCAATGACAGGGCAGGAGCCTTGCGGCTCCCACCCAGTCATTGGAAACTGCTTTCCTATTAGGAAGAGAGAGCTGGTTAAACTGCTCTCTCTTCCAAATAGGAAAGCAGATTGCTTTTTCTCAGGGGGAGCAGCATGTTAGTTGTTCTCCCTGAGGAAAAGCAATGCCGGCGCCCGAAGGACGCGGGGAGCTGGCTAGTACCATGGGGGCATTGGGGCTCCCTCTACGGTCCCTAACATTTCATGTAAGCCCTGGAGGATGGGTCCCCGGGGATAAAAAATATTAGTGATAGGTGCTATGTTTTTTTTACGGTTAAATGGTACGCTCTTCAAAACCCCGGAGACTACCACTGCCCGGGGCTTTATGTATTGTGGGAGGGCCGGATTTTGCAGTGTCCCGGGGTGCCAATATCGCCCTCCCATAGCAAGGAAATATGTTTTCTCTTTCAAAATCTAAATCAGATTGCTTTTCTACATGGGGAGCTGCATGTTAGTAGTTACTGCTGTGGAAAACTAATGCTGGCTCCCAAATGCGTAGAAGTTGTGCACCAAAGGTGTTGTAGTTGCGCACCCTACAGATTATGAGTCATGCATCCAGGGTGTGCACAACAGGTGCCGCACTGAGCTGGGTGCACAACTTTTACTTTTTCTGTTAAAAAACAGCTCCTATCAGAACTTTCTAATATTCCTGGGGAACGTACACCCCAGGTCTTATAAAAAAAATGTTGGGGACAATGAGGGAAGCAACTATGACCCCACGGTCCGGACGGCTTTCCGCATTCTTTGGGAGCCGACATTGCTTTTACACATGGGGAGATGTTAACTTGCATGTGGAAATGCAATCTTGTTTGGATTTTCAAAGTGAGAACAGATTTCATTGCTCTGTCTTTCAAAATTCAACCTAAGTTTGTTATGGGAGGGCGGGAGCCGCAAGACTTCCGCCCTCTCATAGCAAACAGCAGTGTCCCAGGGGTAGGCACCCCGGGACACTGCGGGAACCGGCTCTGGGCGTGGCAGTCTCCAGGGCTCTTGAGGGCACCAGGCAGAGGGCCACGCAGCCCCCCTCACACAAGACAGAAATCTCCAGGGGGTGGTTGTTCCCGGGGTTTGAGGGGCGTCATTGAGGCCCACACATTTTTAATTTTGTAGGGGGCGGGGGCCTTGGACAAGAAAGTTGCGTAAGGGGGTTGTAAATCTGGTACAGTGTTTTGTTTTACTTTGATTTCCTTTCTGTCTTGTGGAGGATCCAGGGTAAATATAACGGTTTTTTACAGCTAGTACCTTTCAACTCTACCCCCAAACGGCTTTCTGCCTGTTACCATAGTAACAGTTCATGGAACACTTACGTGAGCACAGAGGTTAGAAGTTCACCACACTATATTGCTAATGGTGTCGTATTTTTAAAACTTTTGAATTGGAAGCGTTAGTTGTAGGTATAGAGTCTGGTACGCTCTGGTAAAGAGTCAGTCTCAGAATTATACTTCAAATTATAAATATAATTTCCGTTGGGGACTGCTACCCTCCCCCCTAAAAAAGACGTATATTTTTTTAAAATTAACTTTTATTAAAACAATAATAAATAACTGGAAATGTAAGTTAAAGATAACAATACAATAAAGAACTAGAAACATAACTTTAATAAAACAATATAATAAACAAAATGTGATGTGGAGTTTAATAGTCGTATGGTAGGTATTCTGCAAAACAAAAAAGAAAATTATTGGTTAAAATTATATCGATGTGACTAAATTAGGTCAAACATTAGAATTCAAGGTAACACTTGACGATATTTTTTTACGTGTGTATTGTGTCTGGTACATTTCACTTGTGTCATAGGCCCGCGTTCAAGCGGTGCCTGTATGGAAGTGCCTACTGCGTCAGGTTTGCATTACAGGTCAATAGGTCTTTATAATGATTCAGAGATAATACTGAATTAGGTGAGAGATTAAGTCCTTATGCAGGACAATATTCTTTAGGGCTTCTTTATAAGACTCTTGCAACAGTTTTGTGTTACTTTTCTCATGTTGAAAGTGACACAAAAGTGGCGCAAGGGGCTTGCAAATAAGCTCTTTTATTTCTAATGCATTTATTTGGAGGCATTGTATATCTAGGCCGCTCTGCATTCCTTGTGTAAACACTGTGACCATCAGAATTCA
Organism: Lissotriton vulgaris; assembly: GCF_964263255.1. NCBI lineage: Eukaryota > Metazoa > Chordata > Amphibia > Caudata > Salamandridae > Lissotriton > Lissotriton vulgaris. The sequence continues at coordinate 51,920,056 of NC_141699.1, read as the reverse complement.
CAACTTCAATTTAGCTTTGGTTCTACATGTAATAGTAGACAGCAGAGTCTGGAGGTGAGTGTTTTTATTCAGAAGTCATAGGCAGATTTAGAAGCTCTTTGCGTCACTTTTCTTATGTTAAAAGTGACAGAAAAGTGGCGCAAGGAGCTTTTAGATGTGTTCCTTAGCCTGTTGTAACCTATCTATTCTTACTGCTCGGAGGTAATTGTATATTTCTACACAGTGAAGCTGCTGCACACTAGGCGGGCAACTAGAACCAAATTTCGGGGGGGCTGAAAAATATTTGGGGGGGCTAATTCTTCCAACCATAGGCAGGGTGGCTGCAGGAAGGAGTGAACACAAAACAAAAGCCTAATTTAGAAGTAAATAGTCTTTTAAAGACCTGTTAAGTAGTCGGGTGTGGCTGCAATTAGATGGTCGCCAGCCCGAGAAGCTGTCTCCGCCCGGGCTGACACACACAACGGGGGGCTAAAGCCCGATCAGCCCAATGGGAGTTGCTCGCCTGCTGCACACTACCCACTCTCTCCTTTCATAGATAACTTGTCGTTGTTTCTAAAACTAGCTTTTTTGCTCACCTTGTGAGATTGCCGTGATTCAAAGAGGGTGCACTACGTGTCGGAGCAGGCTTCTCAGCCGTTGTTACAATGGCAACGCATCATTGCAGAATGCACAAACGTAAAGCTATGGAGGTTTTATTGGGGGGTGACGCCTTTTTGTGAAACACAATCTGTAAGATGAAAAGGAGATTATCAAAGAAGAGAGGATGTGAGAAAGTGAGTGCAAAGAATATTCGCAGCTCAACTTTGTCACCAGTGTATTTTTCACTACGTGCCAAAACATAATGCACCCTGAAGCTCTACATCTAAAAGATAGTAAAAGAAAGATGTTATGATTGGTAATTGTTACTATCTTAATGTGGAGTTGTATAACATCGCTCTTTCGTACATGTTTCTTCTGATATTTAAAATAACTATTTGTGTAGTTTATATTCCGGACGTTTGAGCGATTATAAAAACTTTCCTGTTATTGGCAAAAAAATATATACATGTATTTTGATACACTATACATATAGGACTGTGTTTGTTTAAATCGCTGCGTCACCTTTTTGTATTCAGTCTGCTGCAGTCCATCGATTCCCTCCGATACGCACCCAGGCTCACTGCGCACCTTTTCATGGACAGGACACCTTCTGCATCATGTAGTTCCGATCTGCCACAAAGAAGTCTGACATATGGTGCAGAGTCTTGATATCTCTATGGCTAATGACATACTCGTGCCCCCATCATCATTATCGCAGGTTCTTTACCCGCTCAGTGCTTTGGGTACCACTAACTCAGTGACCAAAGAGGCCATGCACGTGGTAGTGGGCCCTCTTGTTCTGTAGTTCGGATGCATATGAGGCGTCCGGACCACTAGAACGGACCATCACAGCGGTTGAGATGGGAGCAACTCTAAAATGGTGTAGAGCACGTGCACCCCGTCTTTTTTATAGGTAGAGCCACGTGTGTAGTGATGGATGCGCTAGATGGGTGTGGTTTGGGTGTATACCAGCCATGAGGGAGTTTTTGTGCTGTTCTGACAACTAGACCTGCAACTAAGAAATCACTACAATGGAAATCTGGGCCATGTAGTGTTGTTGTGTTGTCCTGGTAGCGTAAACGGAGTGGGCTGTACTAACATATTCAGCCTCGATTAATTTTCCCCGGGCAATGTACTTATTTATAATGGGGACCCGGAGGGGCCCCCCTGCCCCGGGGACCGCCACCCCCGGGGCTTCTTTTTTTTAATAATAATGGGGGGTCAGAGGGGCCCCCCAGCCCCAGGGACCGTCACCCCTCGGGGCTTTGACATTATGTATGCAGGGGGGCTCACGGCCCCCCGCTGCCCCGGGGAACACCACCCCCCGGAGCTTCTTTTAAAAAAATAAAAAATATCTGTGTGGGGGGCTCAAGCCCCCACACACGCCCCGGGGACCGCCAACTCCCTGGGGCAGTACATTTTCAAATTGGGGGGGTCTGTGAAGGACCGCCCAGCCCCGGGGACCACCACACCCCGGGTCTTTTAAATATTGTGAGGGGGCCATGTGATCCCCCTCCTGGACCTTTGTGGTGGGCCTGGGGACCTCTGGTGTGCACGCATTTGGTATGTGTACCCTACCCCATTTGCAACCTGGTTTATAAGGCGATCCATACGGGTATGCAAGCAAGAAATAGAAAAATATTTTTCAGATACTTATCAAGCTTATTTGTTTAGATGTTGGGTGGCTCTAAAAAGAGCCCTTGTGTTTATTGGGAGATTTTAGTACCTACAAGCAACTACAGATGCAAAGTCTAAAGTTCAAGAGGAAGACTCTGTTCCCTGCATCTGTAAAATGTATACCATCTCTCCTATAGATGCCATGCATATTGAAACACAGATTGTTGTGGTCAATGGACCCCATTTTATAGTCTCGGAGAAAAGCAGAAACAGATTTATTCACATGTTTTCTAGCTTTCTCAATCTGTGGACAATATTGGTTGGGCCAGTTCCATTTGTGCCTTTGGTATATATTAGAATAGACAAAGGCATTTTTGGGGAAAAGTGCCATCAATTCTCCAAAGGTATCCTTCATGAGCATTTCCAGACCTACCCCGGTCAAAGTGCCTAGGTCATTGCCACCTCCGTGCACAATTATGAGGTTAGGGTGTTGGAGATGTAAAAAGGATTTAACCAATGGCATCAATTGCTGCCATTTTAACCCTCTCTGTCTAATACATTTAATGTCTATATTTGTTAAACCTAGGTCTTTGTGAATTCTTTTCTATTCTGCGTATCTTCGGCTTCAGAAAATATAGCTGTGTCCCACAATCCACATTTTAAGCATGTTGAAGAGAGGTCTGGATGCACTCAGATGGTCTCTGAAAATGAAATGGCAGTTCGAAAACCAAGATTTTTCTAAAATGGTGGATAAGATGCAGTTTAGAAAATGATTGGTTGTTTGGGAACATTCTACACTGAAAATTAGGGTGCATGTTTCTGATTTTTAAAAGCATGTTTCTTATTGGTTAACAAAAACTGATTGAAAGGTACATTATATAAGATAAAATTATATGTTGAAAAGTCAAGCACACTTGCTGTTTTGATTAGTAACATTGTGTGATGAACCTTTGACCTGTGTGCTCAGTTAAGTATTTCTATGGTGCTAACCAGAAGGCTGAATGGGGTAGCATTGAAAGTTATGTCGGTTGGATAGGGTTCAAAGGTTCAACCAATAGAAAGGTGTATGCTTTTTATATGTATATGTGAGTAGATTGCGAGGGAAAGTGTGCCATTTTCTGGTTTTGCTAAGAACAGTGAAGTACACATATTCTGTAAAAGAATATCTGCTGTGTGACTGACATTTTTCCTAATCTACAAATCAATTTGAAAGGTGAGTTGTTAACTTGTAAGGGGATGTATGTGGTGCATTTTGTTTTTAATAAGAGTAATGTGTTTATACTTCTAAATTGCAAGGAGTAGTTTAGTTGTGTAGAATCATATTCTGAGTTTGTCGGCATTTGGATAACAATTGTGATAAAAGCATTTGGTAAGTTAATGTGTTTGGTGAGTCAGCTTTGTACAGTAAAGTGCAGTACTAAAAATGTAGAATGTGTGCAGTTACTTTTCCAGTTCAAGAGCCTTTCAGCACCCTGCATCTTCTGGTTGGGCTATACCCATGTGCTTTGCTATGCATAGTGTTTCTAACTTACATGGGTCGTTCAGCACCCTGCATCTTCTGGCTCAATCTGGTTTGAATGCTCTGATTTGTTTTTGTTCGCCTAAGATCTTTGTTAGGGGTATACGGTTATATTTCCTAAGTATTTTGAGCTATGCACCCATGTGCTTTGCTGGGCATAGCGTTTAATTGATGTTGTTACAGATCCGTTGTGTAGTGGCCCGGTTGGCAGCAGTTGAAGCAGAGCCTAGTCTATGAATGATGGATGGATGGATGGATGGATGTGTGAAAAGGTGGCTGAATGAAGGATTGATGTATGGATGGAAGGATGAAAGGGTGGATGGATGGATGGATGTGTGAAAGGGTGGGTGGATGAATGATAGATGGATGGATGGATGAAAGGGTGGATGGATGAAGGATGGATGGAAGGATGCAAGGGTGGGTGGATGAAGGATGGATGGATAGATGAGGCATTGGATGGATGTAGGGAGGACACTTTGGCTATCTTAATGAACATTCAAATATTTGCACTGTGCGGGATAAGTCCCTCTTTATCAGTTTATAAGAAAAGTTAAGTATTCATATAATCATATGCACTGCGATCTTTTTGCTTTTGTGTGCCTATCCTCAAGACGCTGTTTCTGAGTTGGGAAATATTATTTGTTGGAATCAAATCGTTGACTGCAAGAACTGCAACTGATATTACATAGAGATGCTGCATGACAGTGACAGATTGCCGCACACATTTCATCTCTAGCGATTGCGCTGAGGAAGAGTTTAGTCTAGGACACTTTGCTGAAAGAGGCTGAAAATATCCATAAACTGTCACATGGAAATTATGGTAGCAAATGTATTTGCACACTTTCCTTCTGTAGATGTTCGCGTGTATATAATGACTACACCGAACCAATAAGTGTTTAAGTAATGGATTTATTTTTCCGAGTGCCGGGAGCTCAACCGATTCCTCACAGTAAGAGCGGCGATCTCAAGAAGGCCGCCCACACATTACCCGCATGCCTTGCATCACGGTCTGAAGAACTAGAGCGCAACACCACACCTTCCTCACAAATCTCTTCAGTTCGCCAAACTGAACAAATTACTTAACCTTTGCTCTCCTTCGCTTGCTGTAAAAGCCTTTGAAGAATTGAGCTTGCATTATGGACATTAAATTAATTTATGTTTATGCTGCTGTAGCCTATACCAGTGTCCCAACCTAACCTGCACAAGATCAAACTTACATCGATGCTAGCATGAGAGATGCGTGTACAAGATGTTTCATTCAGGCACTCTTCTTGCAGAACTGTAGTCATTCAGTCAGAACCCCAATACTAATGCAGCAAAGTAGGCCTTAGGGCATGGACTGCTTCAAAACCCCTATGCAGTATGCATGCAGTCTTGTATCTACCTGCACACTTGTCTTTTACACCTTTAATTCCCCAGTCTGTATCGTTATACTATTGAGTTATTCCAAATGAAAGAAGCAAAGGGGTCTCATGAGTGTATGGGAAGAAAGCTTGGAAGCTCATAGTTTCCCTTTAGTTGTTTCCAACAGAAAAAGGAGGACGATATGATGAACGACCTGTGCAGATTCCTGCATCTGAATACCAGACATCACGATTGCATGCAGAAGATCCAAAATAATTTTTGACAATGTATTCCGTATTTGTTTCATCTTTTGTTTGAGAGTGACTTGTCTGGACTTTCTTATGCAGTCAGCCATATATTGAAAACAGGTGTACATCTGCAAAATGTTTCGGCAAAGGAATTTATGGATAAAGTACACAAGAAAGATAATGTTTTGGAATCTCAGCTGATTAATCTCATGGCATGTCAGCCTGGTACTAATGAGTACTGGTACCGTTGTCATGGAGAACTTAAATGTATGCTAAGGAATTTAGGAACTCCTACATGGTTCCTTACTCTAAGCTGTGCTGAATATGCTTGGGATGATTTACTTCAATTTCTTCGAGAGGCAAATCCAAATATAGTAAATATTGAATACACGACACCTGGAGAATTGTTCTCTTTGGATCCAGTTAATATATGCAGATATTTTAATCATAGATTTGAAGCTATGATGTCTTTTATCACCAATAAAATAAATCCTCCTACAGTAATATATCAAGCTCAATAAGATGTAACAAACTTAGGAAAGTTAGGAGAACAACTAAATGTTGAGCAAAAACAAAAATATATAAGCAAATGAGAGAACATATTGACCATGGATTAGTTCATGAAAAGAAAGAGTGCTCATGCACGTCATTTCAACCTATCCGAATGTACGTCAGTGAACAAGCAGGAACAGGAAAAAGTTTTTTAATTAAAGTAATTACAAGTTATCTACAGAAAACAACTGAGTCGCATTTGTCTTGTGTTGTCACTGCTCTAACTGGGTTGGCAGCACACAATATTTAAGGAATTACTTTACATTGTTTACTAATGCTACCAGAAGAGCATGAAAACAAATTAGAATACCACAAGCTATCTGGTGAAGCTTGTTGTGAAGTTTCAAGAGTCTTGAAGAAAATGAAACTTCTCATTATTGATGAGGTAAGCATGGTATCAAACTTAATGCTTGCCTTTGTGCATTTAAGAATGCAACAAAGTCTTAAAACAGAGTACGACGTGTTATTTGGAGGAAAACACGTCATAGTTTTTGGAGATCTACTACAACTTACCCCTCTAAAAGGACAACCAGTATTTAAAACACTTGCACATCTAGGGCCCGATTCACAGAACTAACTTAAGACAAAATCTTAAACTTACTACCATTTTCATATTCACAGAAGGCACTTACTCATTTTGCTATTCACAGAAGACACATACTCATTTCAGTATTCACAGAAGTTAGGAGTTCTAACTTTAGGACTCCTAAATGCCTTCTGTGAATACCGAAAGTCTTAAATTTAGGATTTTTCTAATTTTAGTAGTAGTAAAGTTAGGACGCCTAATTTTAGGATTCCTAAATGCCTTCTTTGAATACCGAAAGTCTTAAAATTAGTTTTTTTCTCAGGTTAGTAGTAGTAAAGTTGAGAAAAATCCTAATTGTAAGACTTTCAATATTCACAGAAGGCATTTAGGAGTCCTAACGTTACTCCTACTACATTGAGAAAAATCCTAATTTTAAGACTTTCGGTATTCACACAAGTCATTTAGGAGTCCTAAAGGTTGGAGTCCTAACTTTACTACTACTAAATTGAGAAAAATCCTAATTTTAAGACTTTTGGTATTCACAGAAGGAATTTAGGAGCCTTAAAGTTAGGAGTCCTAACTTCTGTGAATACCAAAATGAGTAAGTGCCTTCTGTGTAAGTATCGGCGAAATGTGCGAATTTGCGTTCTGCGAATTTGCGCGTAATCAAATTTGCTAACCGCAAAATCCATGAATTTGTGCGAATTTGCACATTTTTGTTTTTTGTGGGTTCGTGGGGTTTTTTGCATGTTTGCGGGGCTTTTTGCATGTCTGCGGGCATCTTGCATGGTGAAGTTATCCATGCGGTCGTGTATGGGCACAGCACCCTCTGGTTCACCAATGCCACCCTATGGTTCATCACTGCCACCCTCTGGTTCACCACTGCCACCCTCTGGTTCACTGCTGCCACCCTCTGGTTCTCCCCTGCCACCCTCTGGTTCTCCACTGCCACCCTCTGGTTCAGCACTGCCACTCTCTGGCTCACCCCTGCCACCTTCTCGTTCAGCACTGTCACCCTCTGGTTCACCACTGCCACCCTCTGGTTCACAACTGCCACCTTCTGGTTCATCACAGCACCTCTGGTTCACCACTTTCACCCTCTGGTTAACCACTGTCACCCTCTGGTTCAGCACTGCCACCCTCTGGTTCACCACTGCCACCCTCTGGTTCACCCCTGCCACCCTCAGGTTCACCACTGCCACCCTATGGTTCATCACAGCAGCCTCTGGTTCACCCCTGCCACAATCTGGTACAGCACTGTCACCCTCTGGTTCACCACTGCCACCAGCTAGTTCACGAATGCCACCCTTTGGTTCATCACAGCACCTCTTGTTCCCCCTGCCACCCTCTGGTACAGCATTGTTACCCTCTGGTTCACCACTGCCACTCTCTAGTTCACGACTGCAACCCTCTGATTCATCACAGTACCTCTGGTTCACCACTGCCTCCCTCTAGTTAACCACTGTCACCCTCTGGTTCAGTACTGCCACCCTCTGGTTCACAACTGCGACTCTCTGGTTCACCACTGCCACCCTCTGGTTCACCCATGCCACCCTCTGGTTCACCGCTGCCACCATCTGGTTCATCACTGCCACCCTCTGGTTCACCCCTGCTACCCTCTGGTGCAGCACTGCCACCAGCTGGTTCAGCACTGTCACTCTCTGGTTCACCCCTGCCACCCTCTGGTTCATCACTGTCACCCTCTGGTTCATCACTGCCACCCTCTGGTTCACCACTCCCACCCTCTACCAAGACCTTTTGTGTTGCAGCGGCAGCACAAAAGTTGCGCCATGGTGCTGGGTATTAACAACGTGACGCATCTGAGAGATGCATCACGTTGTAAAGCCCTGCGCCATCTGGAGGCGTTCCGGCGCAGGGGAGGGCGTTCCTGCACAGAAACGCCTCCTAAAAGTGGCCGAGAGAAATCTACAAGAATTCACTTAGTCACTTTTAGGCCAATGCTGCATCAAAATTCTGCACCTGCTTGAAGCAGGCGCAAGGCTTGATGCAGCATTGGGGGGATAGGGCCCCCCAGAGCATTGCTGGAGCTGCGCCGCAAGATCGACGCAGCTCCAGCAATGTGCTGCTTTTACGGCACAGATGCGTGACGCATCTGCGCCGTTTTTGCCACATTGTGCGCCGCATTGTAAATGCGGCGCACCATGGGTGGCGGAGCTGCGGCGCACAAAAACTGGCGCATCCTTGGGGATGCACCAGTTATTGTAAATCTGCCCCTATACATTTAGCCAATGAGGGAGCACTTACTGATTAGACAGTATAAAGTACTCCAGTTGAGAAGAGGTATTGCACAAAAAGGTGGCATCTTCGTGGACAAACACGCAGGGCGGGATTCATTCTGCCCCCTGTTAGACTAATTTTTTGTGCCCTTCTGCCCTCCTTTAGACTCGTTTTTCCCTTGTTTTCCTGCCTTTCTGCCCTCTGTTAGACTCGTTTTTCCCTTGTTTTTATGCCCTTCTGCCCCCTGTTAGACTAGTTTTTTGTGCCCTTCTGCCCTCTGTTAGACTCGTTTTTTGTGCCCTTCTGCCCACTGTTATTCTATGTTTTTTTCAGTGAATATATATATTACCTACTGGCGGTCGCCAGTAGGTATATATAGTTAGGATTTTTTTCCTATGGGATTTCTGAAAATTCTATGTCTAATAACTTTGGCGTTTGTGGACGGAATTGGCTGAAATTTTCAGGAAAATGGCACATTCTGTTTCTGAGCTGCCCTTGAAAATTTGGGGGGTGTTCGTCAAGGGGGGGCTGAGATAAAAGGGGGGTCCCAAAACGCGTTTTTCCCATGTTAATTTCCATAGGGCGGTTGGCCTCACTTTTAGCTCGAACGGCTGAATGGATTTGCATGAAACTTGGCAAAATTGTAGGGACTGTTAGCCCGATGTGCCTTTGCTAGGTCTCAATATATGTGCTCCAGTGGATTTTGAGAAATTAACGTTCAAAAAAAGATATATATCTGTGACAGCGCTCCGGGCAGCGCTCCGGTTCGCGTACTTTTCGCGTTACGGAGTTTTGCGAAGCGAAGCTGATTGGCTCTCTGGTGTCTGTAAACATTCTAAACAGTCCGTAGCGGCCGCCATCTTGTCTCTCGGTAGGATCGAGAGACAAGAGGAGGCTAAAACAAAGGGGGAAATGACCATAAGGGGGCATAGTAGATCCTCCCTGACCCCCTAGGTTTGATGAGGAGGTTTTAAAAGGGCCCCGCGGGGCAAAAAAAACAATTTTTGCATGGGAAGCTCCCGGTTCGCGAACCGGTAAGCAGCCCGGGGAGTGTACTATGAGGGGAAAAGAATTATAGACTTTTCAAATATTGTATGTTAATTGATTGTTCGTTTTGTTGTTTATTGGTCAGAATTTTCATAGTTCAATAAAACTTCCAGCATTACATCATCTGGAATCTCCTCAAACATGGATGTTTCTATGTCTTGTAAGCTTTCAATAAATTGTTCATCAAAAGACTCATCCATAAAATCTTCATCCAAAATTTTTTCAGTTGAAATTTCTTCTGTTGTAATGTCGAAGGAAACATTGATTTTTTCGTGCTCCCCTTCCATTTTTTTGCTGTAAATTGCATAAAAAAATAATTATATTAGAAGAGTTAGGGCACTGTTGGGTTTAAGTTCAGACAGGTAGTTCTGTTTTTTTAACAGTGAAGTTAAAGTAAGTAAATTCATAATTATAGCGGAGAAGTGTAAGTCAATCAATAAATATAACAGAGGAGCCTATCTGCATCTATAACTATAGCAGGGGGACAGTAAATAATTATCAAAAAACGTTTTTACAAATTAATTTAAAGTGCCACTTACCAATTATCAATTTACTTTACAGGGAGGTGAAAAGGCTCTTGAAATGTTGTTCAGGAAGTAGTAGTGAAAATGACTGTGTTTCCTTCTCTTCTTATATATATATTCAGGTACATAACCAATGAAATGTCAGGAAAAAAAAAATTGAAAATGAAAGTAACATTTTCATTGGTTGTCAATTCCAACACTTCAGATGTGTTTTGTGAAGTAATTTACCTCAGGGTATTTAGATAGGTCTACAGGCTAAATGGCTAAATGGAATTCCAAACAAATGTATGAAAATGGCAGGGAATGGTATGTAGTATGAGCTAATCTATATTTGGTGAAAGTGTTTCCAGTCGTTTTTCTGTAAATTACTTTCCCACCTTTTTTGATGGACCGCTTCCCAGGGAGCTCCCCGGTACGCGAACCAGCAGCGTTACGGGAGTCCACCATTTTGTGTTTCAGACGAATTAAGATACAAGATGGTGGGCAAATAATGTTCAGAATGGGTAGAAGGGGGCACGGTAGACGTATCTTGACCCCCTAGGTTTTCTGAGGGTGGCTGAGGAGGCCCATATGTGCGGGAAAAAAAACATTTTTTTAAAAAATTTTGCGCAGTTAGCTTCCGGTTCGCGAACCGGGTAGCGCACCGGGGAGCGTAGTTTGTTGAAAATTAGAGAAAAAAGTTAGAGTAAAATAATAATTGTGAGTGATCAGATGTAGGGTAGCTCTGAGAAGAGCTTTTGGGTTTATGGTATATTTAGGTACTTATAAGTAGGTACCAATGCAGTCTTAAATTCAAAATGAAAATTTTGTTGCCCTCATCTACCTCTGTAGATATCTTGCATGTAGTAACGCAAGTTATTGTTGTACATGGAGCCCATTCCATGGTCTCTCATGTAAGATGAAACAGATTTGTTTACATGCTTCCTCGACTTCTCAATTTGTGGACAAAATTGGTTCGACCACCTCCATTTCTGTCTTTGGCATATATCTGAATATACCAAGGCAGTTTGAGGAAAAAGTGCCATTAATTGCTCAAAGGTGTCCTTTAAAAGCATTTCCAGACCTACCCCAGTCAAAGTGCCCAAATCATTACCTCCACAGTGCACAATTAACAGTTCAGGTTTTGGCAAATGCATAAAGGTTTTCACCAATGGTATCAATTGGTGACATTTTAATCCTCTTTGGCCCAACCACTTAATTTCCACATCTTGTAAATTGAGGTTAGGTAAATTTCTGTTCTCAGCATACCTTTGAGCCCAGTAGATGTAACTATGTCCAACAATCCAGATGAAGTGTGGTAATGAAAGGGCAGTTGAAACAGTAGGAGTTTGTAAAGAAAAAAAACTTGGAGTGTCAGTGCTAATGATTCATTAGCAGTGATTGGTGGATTTCCATTTCTGAAAACAGAAAGTTAGGGTGCATGGATGTGTTCTTTGAAAGATGTAATTTGAATGGTCAAGAAAAAATCATTTAATGAAAGATTGCACTGGATACGCAGGTGCACTGAGAGTTCAGAGTTCAATTGAAACATTGTTGTGTGAACTTGCAAACATCAGAGGTCTTTCAGGAGGTGGTTGCTATGGAAAAAAGGCAGAGAGGGCAGAGGGGGGAAGGGTTTTGATTTGAAAAAAGTGAGGGAAGAGTTTTGATTGGCTAACATGAGAGATATGTGTGATGAATATCAGCATTTCTGTGCTTTCTATAGCTGCAGCCTCTGGAGTGCATACTCTTTGTTCTGCTGAAGACAATTTGGTGTATTTCTGAGACTATTTTGAAACTCATGAAGAATTTGCTAAGGTGAGAAAAGATTTATTTAATTTAGATAGACTATAGTATGCTTTAAGGACAAAATTATGAAGAAAGCTGTGTTTTTAAAATGTTGCTTTGTCTAAAGTGTTTTACAAATAGATTTTGTTTCTTTGAGAAATTGTAATTGAAAATAATGTGAAGTATTAGCACTGTCAGGGTGTTTTTGTACATAGGAGCTGTGCAGTGTTTTCAAATTATTACTTGAAAATCGTTTTTGAGAAAAAGGAATGCTTTTAAAATTTATCACAAGGAAAAAATGGTATCTGCTTCTTTATAAGGCATTTGAGTATCTCTGATGTTATTTTTCCCATTTTAATTTAAGAGCTTTCACCGTGGGGCTTGTTCCTTGTAAATATGCTCCCACCTGTGCTTGGCAAATTTAGTTTTTGATTCTCTGAGTTACATAGCCATGTTAAAAGTGACCCAAAAATGGTGCAAGGGCAATCAAACAATGCTTTCATGTGTCTTAAGGACATTTTAAGTCATTTCCTCTTGAATGTAGGTATACAATTGATTTATATGTTGTGTTTAAAAACGTTTTTTGAAATCAATTACTTTTCTGGATATGTACTGCTAGAGCTTCATAGGTTGTTTGGGGCATATTTATAAGGCATTTGAGTGTGTAAGATGTTATTTTTTCCGATTTAAATTGAAGAGCTTTCTCCGTGGGGCAAGTTTCTTGTAAATATGCTCCCACCTGTGCTTGGCAAATTTAGATTTTGATTTTTGGAGTTACATAGCCATGTTAATAGTGACCCAAAAATGGTGCAAGGGCAATCAAAAAACGCTTTCATGTGTCTTAAGGACATTTTAAGTCATTTCCTCTTGAATGTAGGTATACAATTGATTTATATGTTGTGTTTAAAAACGTTTTTTGAAATCAATTACATTTCTGGATATGTACTGCTAGAGCTTCATAGGTTGTTTGGGACATATTTATAAGGCATTTGAGTGTGTATGATGTTATTTTTTCCGATTTAAATTGAAGAGCTTTCTCCGTGGGGCAAGTTTCTTGTAAATATGCTCCCACCTGTGCTTGGCAAATTTAGATTTTGATTTTTGGAGTTACATAGCCATGTTAATAGTGACCCAAAAATGGTGCAAGGTCAATCGAAAAACGCTTTCATGTGTCTTAAGGACATTTTAAGTCACTGAGGAAACACAGGTGATGTAATTGTGAATTGAGGAAAAGAAACTCTACATTTTTCAATTACATCATCTGTGTTTCCTAAGTTTCTGAATAACATTGTGCAGATGAAGTTTAGGTCTGTCCACGGACACAAAAAAGATATCTGGCCTTTGTTCAAGAGTGAAGTGGACATGACTTACTTCATTGGTAGGCCTTCACATGTATTATCTCCTCTGTATTCTTCAACAAGCGTAAATCTCATCTGCAATCGTGAGTAGGCCTCACCTCAAACAAACCTCTGTATAGGCCACACCTTATCGTCATCCTGAATCAATCATTTAAAATGTTAGGGACAGATTTATGATAGCTGTATGCCTGTTTTGTACCACTGTGCGTCACTTTTGTGACGCAGTGGTGGTGCAAAAGATTTGCTATGTTAAATAATAAGTAGGGTGTTAAGTTTTTGATGACTGTTATTCATTTACTGTTTGGTAATAGTGGTTAATACATTTTTTTATTATATTTTACCACAGATTCAACTGCAGATCATTTCAAAATTTGAAAATGCCAACTAAGAATCGAATTAGAAAGGCTACAAAACGTCAAAGACAGCAGGTTCATCTATTACTGCAGCAGTCCTCTACAAAAAAAACTTGTCAAGTCACCAAGAAAGCTCCGGGTAAGACCACGAAATCATTCATAAGAAATATTTGTAGTAAAAAAAGTATTTCTACAGAAAATGTTTCAGTCCAGAAAAAAAGAAGCAATTTAAACGGAAAGGAAAGACCAATCAAAAATGTTACTGCTAGAGCAAGAGATAACTCTGTGCATGATAGTAGAAGGAAACAACAGTTTAGGGACATTCGAAAACGAATGATCCGCAACAGGATAATAGTTAATTTGTTAAAAAATATTAAGAAAGGCCAACAGAAAGTGGCATTTTATAAGAAAAAGAAAAATGTAGAGAAAATTATTGATCAGGCTTTTGAAATTAAGCGAAAGTTATTTATTTTGGTAATCAATAGAATTAGGAAACTAAACAAGGTAATTTCTGATTTCAAATCAAATAGTACATGGAAGAGAGTAGTTAATCGAAGTAATTTTTGTGAAGTTTTTTCCGGAGAATGGATGCATAGTTCAAGTTGTGAGGCATTTTTTAATGAGGAGAGTTATTTCCAGGATAATGATTTGGTGCTTGCAGTTGACACCAGTGGTCGAGCTTATGAAGTGAAAGATGGTTGTCCAGTTGAAAAAGAAAAACTTGTGACTACAGAGATAGAAGAGGTGTTAGGTAATCAGGTTTTAGGAAGACGTCCTAAGGGTCCTGTGTACATTTGGAAGTGTAGTAGTATTTGCAGTGTGCGACAGGATTCCATCAATTTGCTTTGTGATTTTGTACGGACATTTAATAAGAAAAGTTTGAAGCAGAAAATGAAGTTGTTGCATGAATTAGTTCCTTGTAGAGTGAGAGAAGCGACAGGTTTGCATGGTCATTCACTGGCTTGTCTTTCCAGGAGAGTATGCCAGAGTGTTTTTCATCATTTCAGGATGCTAGCAGTGCATCATAATAAAGTGAGGAAATTAGTGAGAATGTTGTATTATGTTAAGAGTCCAGCAATTATGCTTAAACAATTATGCGCTGCTCTTTTGCATGGTTCTGAAATAGATGTGAAGAATATTTGTGAAGAAATTGAGTTTTGTTACTTTGGAAGTAAAGATGAGAATGTTCAAATTGACCCAGAAGTAGAGGGTAATGTTGAAGATAATGTACAGGTTTCCAGTACAGAAAGTTTTCAGAAGGAAATTGCCACGTTTCAGGTGAAATCAAGTGAGAGGCCTAATTTCACTTGTGTGTGTTGTCGACGCACTTATTATAAGAATCAGATTAAGTTAGTGGATTTATATGCAAAAAGTGAAAGGGAAAATAATAGTGAATGGAAGGATTTCGCAACATACTTGATGGTAGAAAATTGTTTTGATTTGGGATCGGATCAACGTGTGTGTACTTATTGTTGTAACAAATTAAACCAAAACCAGATGCCTGCTAGGGCGGTTCATAATAATCTGGAATTGGTTGAGATTCCTTCTGAATTGAAGGATTTAAATACTTATGAATCTATTTTGATTCAAAGTATCCATCCCTTTCAGGCTATTGTAAGAATGGAGCCAAAGACAGGGAAGTTGCCTCCATCAGATTTACAGAGAGGATTAAAGGGAAGAGTTGTTTATTTGCCTCAAAAACATTAACACAATTGGAGTAGAAAAAGTGGAAGAGGAACCTCTGGTTATCTTAGTTAATGGGGTTCCGACAAAGAATAAGAAAATATGGCAAGATTTAGTGGATGTTAGGAAAGTCAAAAAGGCAACATTGTATTTGAAAAAAAATAATAAGTACTATAAGAATGTATATGTTGCAGAAGAGGAAGTAAGTGATGAAGAGGATAGCGATTTGTGTGCTGGCCAAATTGAGAAAGTAGAAGCCTCTAAAAGTGAAGAAATATATGAACATTATAGTGTTCATCCTTTGCATTCCAAGGAAGTCATGGGGAATGCTATTGAGTTGTTTCAAATGAAACAAGCCAAAGGGAGTCCCATTAGTGTTTGGGAGGAAAGTTTGGAAGCTCAGTGTTTCCCACAGCTATTTCCAACAGGTCAAGGAGGAAGATATGATGATCGACCTCATCAAATTCCTGCTTCTGAATACCGGACTTTACGATTGTATGCAGAAGATCCTAGGTTTCGTCAATGCATTCCCTATTTGTTTCATCTCCTCTTTGAAAGCGATCTGTCTGGACTGTCATATGCAGTGAACCACATCTTGAAAAGTGGTATACAGATGCGAAACATCTCGGCAAGTGACTTTATGCATAAAGTCAATGTCCAAGACAGTATTTTGGATTCTCACCTAATTAATCTCATGGCGTGTCAGCGTGGTACTAATGAGTACTGGTACCGTCGTCATGGTGATTTAAAATGTATGCTGAGGAACTTAGGAACTCCAACATGGTTCCTCACTCTGAGCTGTGCCGAGTATGGCTGGGAAGACTTACTTGAATTTCTACGAGAGGCAAATGGAAACATTGAAAACATTGAATTCAAGACACCCGGAGAACTGTGTTCTTTGGATCCAGTGAATGTATGCAGGTACTTCGATCATAGATTTGAAGCTATGATGTCTTTCATCATGAATAAGAAGAATCCACCTCTTGGAGAGGTGTTGGATTTCTTCTGGAGAAAGGAGTACCAAGCAAGAGGTGCTCCTCATATACATATGCTGCTGTGGATCAAGGATGCACCTAAATTTGGAACAGATCCGGATGACTTAGTGATGAGTTTCATAGAACAGTATTCTACGTGTGCTGTTCCAAACACAACGGAGAAGAAAAGCCTAAGAGAACAAGTTCTACGTTTCCAAAGCCATCGTTGTGAAAAGTACTGTCGTCGTAAATTCAGAAACAAGGACAAGTTCTACACCAAATGTTGTTTGAACTTTCCACGACCGGTGATTTCTAAAGGAAGAGTGAACAGTTTGATGTCTTCTCTGCGACATAATGTGACGAGGAAATCACCCAAAAATACATACAATTTGAAAAGGAACGAAGAGTCCAAGTACATCAACGACTACAACCCAGTGATTTTGTCCATGTGGAATGCTAACATGGATATACAGTTTGTGGCTGACAACTGTATGGCTGTGGCTCGGTATGTGACATCTTACATCACTAAAAAAGAAAAGACAGAATTGAAGGATATGTGGGAGGACATTTCCCATGAAAAGAGCCTCAGCAAGAAGTTGTACAGTTTCAGTCTGAAGATGTTGTCGCATCGAGAAATCGGAGCTTACGAATGTTCTGACCGGTTGTCTTCAGCAAGTCTTTATGCCAAATCCAGGAGTATCGTTTGGGCGAGTCTTGGTCTTGCTGCAACGCGTAATCGAGTTCTGAAACCTGTGCGGGAAATTGAGTATTTGGCGGAAAAGGAGCCAAACAGTACCGACATTTTGAAGACCAACATGTTGGATACATATTATCCAAATCGAAGCAGTCACCTTGAGAATGTTTGTTTGTATGAGGTTCTACAAAATTACATATTCAAGAGGAACATCAAAGAAGATATTGAGAAAGGAGTGTATGCTGTAATTGGAAGTGAGGGATGTCTGGTCAAGCAAAGAAAATGCCACTTGGTAAACCATCGAAAATTGAGTGGCGAATCTCCAGAAAAAAAGGAGTTTTTCTATTTAGCCCTTTTGCAACTTTTCAAGCCTTGGCGTACAGAAGAGGAACTGCTTGGAGATTTCCTCTGTTACGAAGACTCTTTCACTGCCGCCAAGGAAACCATAGAATGTCCTGCTTTTCCCAAATATCAAGAAATGTTGACTTTGGAAATTGAGCAGGAAGCAACGATTGCAGCCGAGATTGCCAGAGACAGTTCTCAGGACAGTCAGAGTTCTGTTTCATTGAGTCAGGATCCACTAGGAGGACCTGTTATTGAAAATGAAGCTGCCATTGCTATGAATGAAGTGGAAAGAGCCATGGCACATGCTCAGGAGGATGCGGTTAACTTAGAAGACTTGGAAAAACAACTCAATGTTGAGCAGAGGAAAATATATGACGAAGTTACCAAGCAAATTGATCATGGATTAAGTCATGAGAAGAAAGAGTGCTCATGTACGTCGTTGAAGCCTGTCCGACTGTACGTGAGTGGAGAAGCGGGAACTGGAAAAAGTTTCCTCATTAAAGCAATTTCTTGTTATTTGCAGGAAAGGACTGCGTCATCGCTGTCTTGTGTTGTTACCGCTCCAACAGGACTGGCAGCATATAACTTCAAAGGTATTACTTTGCATCGTTTACTGATGCTGCCAGTGGAGCAAGACAATCAATTACAATACCACAAGTTATCTGGAGATGCTTGTTGTGAAGTTTCAAGAGTCTTGAGGAAAATGAAACTTCTTATCATTGATGAAGTAAGCATGGTTTCCAATGTCATGCTTGCCTTTGTGCATTTGAGAATGCAAGAAGTTCTTAAAACTGAGTATGATGTGTTATTTGGTGGTAAACACATCATTGTTTTCGGAGATCTTCTGCAGCTGACACCAGTGAAAGGACAACCTGTGTTCAAAATGCTCACGCATGAAGATACCAGGAAGTGCCTAGGGAGCATTGGCAACGTCAATATATGGTTAAACTTCAATTATGCTGAACTGCATGAAAATATGCGTCAGGCGAAGGATGAAGATTACAAGAATATTCTACAAGATGTTAGAATTGGAAAAGTGACTGAGCATGGGAAAGAAGCTTTACATGCACGATTACTGTCAAATTTATATCCAGAACAAGACGTTGTGCCTGAGAATATTTTTCAGAAAATTACTGAGAAGAAATCCGGAATATGTTTGATGCCAACTCTTGCAGAATGTGCCATCTTCAACAACAAAATGTTGCATTTAGAAAAGCAAGAGATTGTGAAACTGGAAGCTATTGACAGAATAGAGCATATGGGATCAACAATTATTTTGTCTGAGAATTTGAAATCAAAATTGGATTCATTAGAGAAGACTATATCTAAAACTGCGGGTTTTGAAAAGACTTTGAATGTGTGTTTAAATTGCCGAATCATTTTGAGAAGGAATTTACATGTTGAAAGAGGTCTGGTAAATGGATCAATAGGTAATGTTGTTGATTTTGAGAAGTACAGAAGTAGAGTCAAGTCAAAAACCACTTTATTCGATTTTGTTAAAAATCATAAAAGCATACTACAGCAATTAAGAATCATTCCAAATACATATTTTAAAATTTCATATAATGCAATACAATTAAAAACACATTTAAAAATTTTCATATGGTGCTGAGATGGAATTGAATTTTTAAAAATTAAATTTGATGGCATTGAGGAAGTACAGCTAATTGGTCGTTGTTCTGCTAGGTTTTTGCTTGTTAAAGACTTATATGTTCGCCGTAAGCAGTTTCCTGTTTGCTTGGCATATGCGGTGACAATCCATAAATCGCAAGGTTTAAGTGTAGATAGTGCATTGGTGAATATTGGCAGTTCTGTGTTCAAGGAAGGTATGGCATATGTGGCATTGTCACGAGTTAGAACTTTATCGGGATTGTACTTGATTGACTGTGATGTCACAAACATTTGTGCGGATCTAGATTGTGTTAAGGAATACAATAGGTTAAGAAGAGAGTATGCGCCACATTTGCCTCAATATCCTTTGTTTGAGAAACGTGTGGTAGGCCGGAAACGAAGAAATATCAGTAATAGTAGGGAGGTTGTAGCAAAAAGCCCAAAAGTCGATGAACCGAAAATTGTAAGCAGAAAGAAAATGGATTCTGTTGAAGATGTTGTCGGTTTTCAATTTGAAAACAGTTCTGGTGTCAACTGCTATGCTAATGTAGTTGTTAATGTTCTGTTTTCACTAGAGACTTTAAAAGAACAGATTGTGATCAATTCGGAACAAAGTTTATGCTGTTTGTTGAATTCTGTGTTAGAGAAATGTAGCACTGATAGAACAAAAGTAGAAAGTGTGTCTGAAGTTCGTTATCTATTAGACGAATGTTCAGGTCAAACAGAATTCTCTGAAAATATTCAGCAGGATTGTCAGGAGTTTTTAATGTATATGCTTGATGTATTGCAAGATGAGGGTGTAGATGTAGATCACCTATTTGGGCTTTCTTATCAATGGCAGCATGATTGTAAGAACTATAGGGTATCAAGTACTACTAGTGTAGACTCAGAAAGATTTATATATTTAACTTTGCCAGACAGTAAATCAGTGTTCTTTAATAAGCTAGTAAAAGCAGCTGATCACAACATGGAGTGTAGCCAATGTAAATCTGAAATGATGTCAACATTATTTATACGAAGATATGGCCAGTATGTCATTTTAATGTTCCAACGATGTAGGCCTGATGGAACAAAATTGACAACTTTAATTAAAAATGTTGTGGCTTCTCAGTTGTCAATATCAGGAAGGACTTTTCTAACTGCAGCAATTATATATCATGAGGGTCCTTCAACAACATCAGGACATTACACAACTTATTTGAAGTCTGGAAATGGCTGATCATTCTGCAATGATTCTGTTTTAACTTTCAAAAAAAGATTGCCTTTTCACCTTCAAAATTCTTACCTGGTGTTCTTACAACCAAAATTTTAGGAAAGGAATCTCGGGATTTGTTCTGAGGAATTTCAAGAGGTTCTAATAGCTCCTACACTATATAGCCTTGTGGATAAGTGTAGCACAGAGCAAATTTTTTTTTTTAATAAGCTAATTCAAGCAGCAGATCAAAAGAAGGAGTAGAGGTGATGTAAGTCTGTAATGCTGTCTACGTTATTTATAGAAACTTATCGGTGAAATGTCATTTTACAATTCCAACTATATAAACCGGATGTAAATAAGTTGTCAAGTCTAATTAAAAATGTTTTGGCTGCACAGTCGTCGATTTCAGGAAGAACATTTGTAACTGCAGCTATTATATGACATGATGGTCAACTTCAAGATATTACACAGTTTATTCGAAATTTAAAAAAGGCTGGTCTTTCGGCATTGATTAGAATTTGACTATGAAGCAATGTTGCCTTTTGACTTGTTTTCAGAAGTGAGAATTTAGGGTAGGTAACTGGATTATAATGATTCTAGGTGTTGTTGTAATTTAGTGTGCTGTTTTAAATTGCTTTGTATGTCTCATTTTTCTTAAAACGATAGAGCTTATCTTTCAGAAAGTGGCGGGCAGAAAATAATAACAGCACAACAGAGAATAAGCTGTTCATAGGACATCCTTTGACGTCATGGACGTCATGGAAAGTAAGTTACTTTTGAGGAGTTTCTGATTGATTATATTATATGGGGTTTTTTTTCCCGCTGTTATATGATGAATACCTTCAACTCACTGTTTTCAGTGAAATTTGATATATTCTGAGAACTGCAAAAATAAACCATTTAATATGTATAATTAATTCTGTACTTTGAATTGTGATTTTTAATATGTACTCATCTTGTCTCATGCTCACTCATCTTTTACTACTTTCTATCAATTTTGTTCTCTCATTCACAGATTGAAAGTATAAAAATAACACGTGACTAAGTTAACGATAATTATAAGGTAAGTGTTTAGTACTCATTCTGTTACATCTCTTTTACATTTAACTTTTATTAGTTCCACTGCTTCATTTCTTTAACCCTCAGTTTCCTGCCTTTGCTACTTCCCTCATTCCTTTTTGTATTACTTTTTTTACTCTACTCTTTCCACTCCTGTTCTCAGTCCCTCTTTAAACAGTATCTCTGTGTTACTCCCTCTAACTGTCTTTCTTTTAACATTACTCTCAGTTTACTTACTCTTCTTTTTAAAAAAAAAAAAAAAAAATTGGGTGCCACCTTTCCATATGGCGATGCATGGTATAATTACCATAACTGTATTTCTTTTCTGTTCCTCTGGACAGTTCATCTTTACAAATCAGGCAGGTAACATACCGGCCATTTACCTTTTTTTGTTCCGGGGGAAATGAAAAAAATTGCCAAATATAACTTTCTTTAACATGGGACCTCCTTGGCTGTTCAGGTAAAAACCTCCCTGTCCCTTGCTCCTCTTCCTCTTCTTCCTCTTCTTCCTCCTCTTGTTGTAGGATGACCTGAGGAGGTGGTCCTCTCTTCCTAGGAGGTTGTGGTGGTGGTGGGGGTCCACCAGCTGCAGCAATCAATGAAGCCATTTCTATGGTATTCAAAAAAGGTCTTTCTCTCATAAAAATGAAAGTCAGAGTGAGGAAAAAAGGTGGGGCTTTCATCATTTGAGAAAAAAAAATGTTCTAAACCAATGAAAAGTGTTATTTTTAGGTCATATGACCAAGCCTTCCATCATTAGGAAACCAAAAGTAAAATGAACCAATGAAAAGTTTTATAAACAAGTCACATGACCTGTTATGCTTACTTTACGCGCTCTGCGCCGCGCCCCGGATCGCTTCCGGGGCGCTGCGCTTCGCGCCTCGGTTCACGTTCCGGAGCGCTTCCGGGTGCGCTAACGCGGCGCATCATAAGACGCATTACGCAGTAACGCGATACGTCGCGCTTACGCGAGGCGTCACGATGTTGCTTTCTAACGCGGTAGTTGCGCTAACGGAACGTTTACCGGTTCGCGAACCGGGTCGCGGAACAAAATGAAGCTAACGGGAAGCTGCCCGGTTCGCGGACCGGCAGCGAAACAAAAAAAAATCATTAAAAAAAATATAAATAAAAAAATTATATTACAAAAATATAAAA
Source organism: Lissotriton vulgaris (assembly GCF_964263255.1). Classification (NCBI taxonomy): domain Eukaryota; kingdom Metazoa; phylum Chordata; class Amphibia; order Caudata; family Salamandridae; genus Lissotriton; species Lissotriton vulgaris. The sequence continues at coordinate 51,897,668 of NC_141699.1, read as the reverse complement.
TATAGTTTGGAATTAGAATAAGAATACATTTTACAGCTTTTGATATTTGCTATTAAAAAACCATTGAAATTCACTGAAAAAACCATAGGTTATAGACCATATATAGTTAGGAATTAGCATTTACAAAACCTTAAAAATTCACTGAAAAAACCATAGGTTATAGACCATATATAGTTAGGGATTAGCATTTACAAAACCTTATTTTACTCGCACAAAACCATTGAAATTCGCATATATAGTTAGTTGCACTAACTATATATCGCGCACCCGCAATCCACTGCTGATCATGTCATATATTACATCATTCATGACATGGTCAGTGACATCACTGATGACATCACTGATGACAACATCCAGTGACTGTATGTTTCTGTAAAGTTAAAATATGTGTTACATATTGAAGAATGAGTGGATGTATAAGTGTCTGGATAAAGGATTTAGTAGGTGCATGACTGACTGTATGAGTGAGTGATTAAATGTGTCTCACTGAGTGCATGGGTTAGTGACTAAACTGTCTTAATTTGTGCATCATTATGTCTGTTGTTCTGTAAACTGCTGCATGTGTTGATCAGTAGCTATATGAGTAACTATATGGGTTATTGATTGGTTGCCCAAGTATTTGTATGGGAGACTGAGTGTGTGTGTGGGTGGCTGGGAGGTGTATGTCTCTGTGCATAGATGTGTGAGCAGTTGATTCACTAGATGTATGGGTTCAAAAGGGCATGTGGAAACAGCTGTATGGGCGGTTAACTGTGTGCATGAGTGTATTGGTGAGTGAATGGATTTCTCAGTGCTACATGTCAAAGTAAGTACATATGTAAAACACAGTACATGTGAGAGTTGACATATATAAATAACTGTGCATAAGAGCCAGTGAATGTGTGAGTGGCTGTATGGATCATTGGGAACATGTATCAGGGATTGTATAAGAGAGTAAATATGTGTTAGTATATGTTTGAATAAGTAAGGTGTGTATAACTGTATAGTTGAGGAAATGGAGGTGTGATTGATTCTTTGCATGACTGACTAGGTGTGTGAGTAACTCCATGGATGAGTGACAGTCTGTGAGTGTCTGTTTACACTGTGTATCTAAGGTTATATTAGAGTCTGAAGAGGTTCATCGTATAATCACATGAATGATGTCATCAGTGATGTGATCAGTAATGTCAAATGAGATGTCATCAGTGATGTCATCAGTGATGTCATTTGAGATGTCATCAGAGATGTGATCAGTGATGTCATTTGAGATGTCATCAGTGATGTCGTCAGTGATGTCATTTGAGATGTCATCAGTGATGTCATGAGTGATGTCATTTGAGATGTCATCAGTGATGTCATCAGTGATGTCACTGACCATGTCATGAATGATGTAATATGTGACATGATCAGCAGTGGATTGCAGGTGTGCGATATATAGTTAGTGCAACTAACTATATATGCGAATTTCAATGGGTTTGTGCGAGTAAAATAAGGTTTTCTAAATGCTAATCCCTAACTATATATGGTCTATAACCTATGGTTTTTTCAGTGAATATATATATATATATATGTATATTACCTACTGGCGGTTGCCAGTAGGTAGTTATATTAGGACCTAGTTTCCATAGGAAATCCGCAACATTCTATTGGGAATAACTTTGGCGCTGGTTGATGAATCTTCGCAAATTTCTAAAAGAAGATGGCCCGCTCCTTCCCTGAAAGTCTCGGGAAGATTCGTCAAGCGGGGGCCGAGAAAAAAGGGGGGTCTCAAAACGTGTTTTCCCCATGTTAATTTCCATAGGACGTTTAGACACGGCTACAGCCCGAACCGCTGAACGAAATTACACCAAATTTGGAAAAATGGTAGGTTCTGGTACGCAGATCATGTTTTTGTTTAAATGGTGTAAATCCCTCCAGTAGTTGCTGAGAAAATTAAAGTTGAAATCAATTATATATCTATCTGCACGAGCTTCATGCTAATTGGCTGCCACTGTCTGTCAACACTCTAAAACAGAAATTGTTGGCAGCCATCTTGTGCCTCGGTAGACTGAGGCACAGGAAAGCAGAAAAACAAACGAGTAGAACTCAAAAAGGGGGCAAGGTAGAAGCACCCTGACCCCCTAGGTCTGCTCAGGGGGTTCCACAGGGACCCCCAAAGCAAACAAAAAAAATTGGCGGGGGGGAATTGCGGGGTGCACGCACCATGCGTGCACCCCATGATTTCCCCCCCAAATTTATTTTTTCTGCCTTGGGGGTCACTTACCTCCCTTTTATCATCCTCAAAACCCCTTTCCTCACCATCTTTCCATTTCTTTTACCTTCACTCCCCTTACCCTATTCTATGTTTCTCTCTTTGTCCCTTACTCTCCTTCCATATGTCCATCCTCACTCCCCTTCTGTCACTTCTCCTCCTTTACTTTCTTTTCAATACTGCTCTTCCCATAATTTTTAATTTCCCTTAACTCACTACCCTACCTTTAGACACCGTGGGGCAGATTTACAAGCCCCTTACACCTGTTTTGCACCTCTGTTGCGTCACTTTTGTGACGCAGCAGCGGTGCAAAAAATGCCCCATGGTGGAAGCTATTTACAACGTGACGCATGTGGTTCCGTCATGGCCCCGCCTGTTCTTCAGAACGGCAGCGCAGGCGCGAAATCAGCACCGCGCAGGCGTGCAGGGCGGGCCCTTACGGAACCGCTCCGTCACCAGGGCAGCCGACCCGAGGGCTCTGACAGAGCGGTTCCGTCAATCGAGTGATGTCACTGACCATGTCATGAGTGATGTAATATGTGACATCATCAGCAGTGCATTGCGGGCGCGCGAGTTATAGTTAGCTGAACTAACTATAACGGGGGAATTTCAATGGTTTTATATGAGTGAAATGTTCAGCTAACTATAACATGTGTGAAACCTACGTTTTTTTCAGTGAATTTCAAAGGTTTTGTAAATGCTACTTCCTAACTATAACGTGTGTAAAACCTACATTTTTTTCAGTGAATATATATATATATTACCTACTTGCGGTCGCCAGTAGGTAGTTATAGTTATTTCCATAGGAATAACATTTTTTGTTTTGGCGTTGTTTGATGAATCTTAATGAAATTTTACAAAGTAATTCTTTGTTCATATCAGCTCCTATATTGAAAGTGTGGGGGTGATTTGTCAAGGGGGGGAGAAAATGGGGGGTCCTAGAACGTGTTTTCTCCATGTTAATTTCCTTAGGAAACTTTAGACAAGGCTACAGGTCAAACGGGTGAACGGAATAACCCCAGATTTGGCAGAGAGAAGGGTCTTGGTCTGTAAAGCACGCTTTTGTTTATTTGGTGTAAATCCATTAATTAGTTTTGGAGAAATATTAGACTTTACAGACAACATATAGGGGAATTCTGCAATCTGCTTGGCTGAGGCGTTATGAGCGCGAGCTTGCTGTTTATTGGCTGCGAGGGGTTGCAACTAGGAAGTGTTGGCAGCCATTTTGTGATTCCATTGAAATGAGTAAGGGGAAAAAGGGCAAAAAGAGTAGGAAACAGGAGGATAGGAGCACTGTAACCTCTGTGGGGGAGTGCGAAATTAAGTAGTCGCTCCTACCAGTCTGAAAGTGCGATGTTGCTTAAAGTGACATGGTGCTAAGATGAGATGCTGCTCCACTCGGGTGTGATACCGGGATCCTAAACCGTGAGCTCATTGCTGTAAAGTGATGTGCTCTGGTGTTTGTAGCATAAGTGTGCAAGTAGTGTTAGTAAGTGTTTATACCAAACAGGGAGTGGGAAGCGAACTACTGACCCCTACCGTGCGTTTATACTATACCGGAAGTGGGAAGCGCAGTACTCACGCCTACTGGTGTGAAGACTCAGGGATCAAACTGAGCTGATTGCTGTAAAGTGATGGGCTCTGTGCGCTGTAGCATACTGGCCGCTGTAGTAGAACAGTGAAAGTAGTGTTAGCATGTGTTTATACTATACAGGGAGTGGGAAGCAAACTACTCACCCCTACTGGTCTGAAGACTCAGGGATTAAACTGTGAGCCTAAACCGTGAGCTTATTGCTGTAAAGTGATGTGCTCTGGTGGTAGAGCATACTTGTCGAAGTAGTGTTAGTTTGCGTTTATACAATACAGGGAGTGGGAAGCGAACTACTTACCCCTACCGGTGTCAAGACTCGTGGATGAAACTATGAACTCATTGCTGTAAAGTCATGTGCTATGTGTAGTATTCCACTGTAAGTCATAGTAGAATGTTAGTATGTAATGCTACTAGAATGTAAGTATGTAATGTTAGAATGTAGGGCTGTCATGAGGGGAATCTTGGGGAGTTTGTACACAGTGCTGGAGAAGACGGTTGCCTTGCTGTCTGCTCCTGTTGGTGGCTGTTTAAGGTGTCTTGTTTTCCTGCAATAAATCTACTTATCAGATCCACTGCTGTCTGCCTTTTCACTACATAAATTTGGGAACGAGCGGGAGAAGGTAAAAAGTAGGAAGCACTCACCAATATTTTGAGATTGCTTGCGTTCGGCTGAAGACCCGTTTTCTTTGTGAAGCTGTGTCTACTCATCCCAGGATCGTTGGCTCCTTGAACTATGTAATCCGACCTCTGGTAGGATTTACTGGGCATCGTATCAAGCACGTCCTTAACATTATCGCCGCTTGAGAATTCAGATTGAAGCCCATGTTCACAACAGAACATGGGCTTCTCTGGGAATGGGCCTTATAGGTTCCATAATCACAAGGGCAGTACTCATGGTGTTATAAAGTAATGCACTCATAGAACCCTTGCAGTTGCAGAATAACCCAGGCTTCATTTATCTAATAGTCTGTTGGTTTATATTTGGTAGGTCCACCGCAAAATTACAAATGTTTTCTCTCATAACCTCCTATAAACTGCTGATTTTCACAATAAAATACAGACAAGTGTTGTCAGAAAAAGAAGAACCATACATTCACTTATATATTGGTAAAAAAAACCTTTATCAAAACAAAACAAATCAATGGAATCACAACTTTATTCGAACAAACAACAGTATAACATGAAATAAGTGGGCGGGGCTCCTCCGGAAGCAGAGTACAAAACCTGCAAGACAAAAAAGAAACATATGAATGTGTGGCATGTTCAAGAGAAAAAGAAAGGCAGTCAGAATGAAAAGAAGTTAGTGAGAATGGGACAGAGAGGGAGTGGGTGGAAGGGAGAAGGAGAGGGAGAGTCAAAAGAACAGAGGGAGGAGGAGACAGAGCGTTGGCCTACTTCACCCAGCCCTCACTGTTCACCTTCCATCACCCATGTGTCTGGGATGCTGGGGTCCATGAGAAAGAGTGCGGTCCAGCAAGTCCTTAAAATTAAAGAGATATGAATGAGGCCAGAGATTACATAATTATCTATGGCAACATCACTTTCATGCACCTGTGCACCCAGGCTGCTGCACCCCATCCCCTTCCCCCGCACTGTGCTCAATTGCAGCTCCTGTGCACCGAGGCTTCACTGCTCACCTGCCACCAACGGTGTGTCCAACTACATGCTGGTGCAAGCTCCGACTCTAGGGTACCTCTCTAGAGTGGCACAGCAGGTCTCCGGTCAGGGACGGTGTCTTGATACCACAATGGAAGGCGCCAGAATGCCCAGGGCATCATGATGGGGTGAACACCTGCTCTGCCCATTTTGGCGCAACCAACTCAGTGTCTGAAACGTGAGAAATAATATAATGGTGGAACCGTCTTGAGGTAAATGAAGATTTATTTCAAGCTTAATAGAGAACAACAGTTGAGTGCATCCTTCCTTCTTACAGTACGATCTACCAACTGTTAGTGGTAATCGTGGTTCAAAGAGGAGTTGAAGTGCACGAGAATACACAAGATTAAATAATAAAATGTTATGCCAATGTTCACATCCAAAGGAACAGGGCACATTCTAGAAGCATAATGTGCTCGTGTAATGCAGTGGCGCAAGCCTGTGTGCATGTACACTTAGTAATTAGCTCACTAAAGTGTTCCAAAAGCCACGCCACTTGTCTGTAGGGCAGCGCTGTCCACTGGCTCAGGCCTACAGTATGGTCCAGCAGGTCCTGAAAATGAGACAGATATGTGACTGAATAAGGTCAGAGATCACATCATTATGCACAACAACATCGCTTGTTCGTACCTGCGCACCCAGGCTGATGCCCCCCACCCCTCCTGCAGCACTGGGATCAATTGCAGCCCCTGTGCACCCAGGCCCCAATGCTCATCTGCTGTCATTGTTGTTTGTCCAAACAGGACAGGCAGCAGTGTTCACAATTCATATCCAGTGTTGAATGCCAGAATGGTGTACACCTTATAGATTCCTTTCCAAACACGACGGCCGTTAGGGTTCACAATTCATATCCAGTGTTGATTGCCAGGATGGTGTATACCTCATGGATCCCTCTTTTTATTGTGCATTGTGATATGAGAGGTGGTTGCGGTGATATCACCTGAGGCAGTGTGGAAAAACTGGGACATATGTATTGTCGTTATCCTATTAATACGTACGCAAAGTGGGCTGGGCTTGCGTACGCCAGGCCATGTAGGGGTGTGAATAATTATTTTGGGGACCTGGGAGTTGTTCAGTTCCTGCCTGGCCAGGAAGTGTACTTATGTGTGAGTCCCTGTTGCAGTTTTGATGTCGCAGAATGCGCAATTTACATTAATGTAGCATGTACCGGGAGGGCGGCAACGATCGCTAATGAGATTCTGTTAAAAAATATTGAATGGCCAACATCACATGTTGTTGTCAAGCTGTGGTAAATAAATATTTACCGTCGGAATTTCTATGCAGTAAAGTTCAATAAAATAACTCAATCGGAAATGAGAGGCAGAGTCCGTGGTGTCTGAGTCATAAGGGTTTTATTCCATAAAATGGAATGGTTTGAACCATGGTATCATGTTCCTTTCACCGCTAAGGTTCAGGAAGGGATAGACAATACTTTATTAACAGAGTGCAATATATATAGTCAATGCATATAGCGGTGATGGATACAGAAGGCGTAACAGCTGAGAGAAACGAGATAAGAACACATGTGCGTAACAGAAGGCGTGCACGAGGGTGTACACAGAGGTGTGTGCTAGAAACGTCTCATGAAAGTGTCACAAGTGGGTGGATAGATAGTGGAATCTTGCAATGTCAGCAGAAATCTGTAGCAAGGATGCGCGCGCAGCGGCATGACGTGTGACTGATGTGAGGCTGGAGGGTGCAGGGGACTTGACATTTAGCACTAGAGGTAGAGGCAGAAGTCTGGCATGTCAGGTCGACTCGTTCCTAAATCATATCTGATATCTTGTGTTTGGGGAACTATAATATCTAGACGGAAAGGTCTCTTGGGCAGAGGCTACTCTATACTGACTATTAATGCGTGCATATGTGACTACGTGTCTGCGTGTAATGCGAGGGGCCATGGGCCTACCATGGTAACGGGAGCAATGAATTACTTGCATGGAGACAGAAAGGCCGGGCCCTTTGCTCTGCAGCCGGGGATTGTTTATCTATTCTGCTAGACTGGAATGTGTTTTCGAGGAGCTGAGCTCGGCTATACTGATAACTTGAAGGCAAAATACTGTCTTTGGCAGGCAAGCAGGCCGAGCCGGGCACCGCTCGCCACGCAGGGAGTAGGACAGAGGTCAGGGATGTATCCCACGTTGCAGCTTTCAGGAGGCAGAGAGCAGAAAGGGCTCGATGGCAGAAATCAGGGCCTAGCTCTGCAAGGCTAGGAAAACATGAAAGTACACCATGAAAAGACGTTGGCAAGGCATACTTAGGAACTGAATTATTAATCCATTCATGGTGGATCTGAAAGAGGACATGTTAACGTTGGACGCAAATGTATTTGCGTCTTCATAGCTGTTCGAGGAGGGAAGTTACATGCACTTTAAGAACGTACATGGAGACGGTGGGGTACACGTTAGGGGACATTTCTGGACCATAAAAATTCAAATTACCTCATTCCCTCCTTGTCCCCTACGGACCCTTCATGATATATCGATCTTCATTAATCCATCTATCTGTTCATATAACATCAGTTGCTCATCCTTTCTCAGGCGGGATGTAGAGCGTGAACTTGAACGGGGAATGCAGGCGGTGGCACACAAGCCACATATCGCTGGCCCACATTGAATGCAGAGACAACAACTGAATACTATGGCCAATATAATCCCTAGGAAAGAAAGTAGCTTCCATCCCCAGGCTGTTATCATACTCCAGAACCAACCGGAACAAGTCCAGGTGCCTGGATTCTGATGAATCTGATTAGCGATCTTATGAAGACGGGATATGGCTTTATATACTGACGGTGCATTTTCTGGAATGAAAACACAGCAACTCGATCCGATGACTTTACAAGCCCCGCCCCTATCGGCCAGGATGACGTCAAGGACGAGACGATTTTGAAGAACAACAAGTCTTATAGCAGACTGTTCCTCCGTTAAGTTACCTAAGGCGGAAGTAGTTTCGTTCACTACTGCTTCAAGGGTTCTGGTCAATTTTCGTATCAATTTACTATTCGAGACAGGTCCTAAAAAGAAAAAGAAGCCTCTATTGAAATCTGTATCTTGTTCCCATGCTGTTTCAGTCTGATCGACAATTGGGAGTTCTCTCTTGTGTCTAGTATGTATAAGCTGAGGAATTCTATGGTAATCAGGAGGAGCTAGAAAAACAGGGGGCAGTAGGAATGCAATGTAACAAGTACCATCCCAATCTAGAGGTAAACGTATGTATGCGGTATGACCACAAATAAAATAGGAATGACGGGAAGCTTTGAATGTGGACTTGCACTTATCACTGAATTCGATCACAGTAGTACATTCACTATGACCTAAGTGTATTGAACCATTCTTTCTGACACATAATTCGCCTTTAACGGGTAATACTGACATAGAGGGCAAGTCTGGTTCGGTTTCAGACTGGACATTCAGAATCATGAGGTTAAGTGTATAATTACCTAATCCATATACTTCGTTTTCTAGATCGGTCCCTGTCCTTTGTGGGAGACCCTTCTTGTCTGGGAAACATGCTTGATGCATGACTGTGTTCAGATTTCCCCATACCCAATTGCCTTGGTAAACTATGGAATCAGTGTCTACAGAATTAATTAAGCTGAACCAGGCACCACAGGAACCATTATGCGTAAACGGATACGGGAAGAGGGGCAGAGCTCCCTTGTATTTCTGATAGGGAGGGAGTCGGCCACATATCCAACAATTTGTAGCATTGCTGGTCTGATGGGGATGGTGTAACATACTGATGAAAGTATTGTTGCGCAGCGCAAGTCTGTAAGACACTTCATGGGGAGGCAGTTCACTGAACGTGTGCTCTGCAGTGTTATTAAGAGTAGAGTGTGCAATAGGAAAGAACATATGCAATAATACACTTATACCAATAACCATAAGACTCAGAAAAAACATAATCAATAACGTGATGATGAAATAGCTCCGGAGAGATTTACAATGTTTCTGTTTCTTGATCTGTTTCTGTCTATCTCTCTCTCTATTGGGGTCTAACTTGTACATGTCAGGAACCTGTCTAACCGTTTCACCTAGGGGAGGACTTAAACAATTAAACTGTCTGACTTGCTAGACCTTAATTTCAGTTTATACTCCTGCTGAGGAGTTTTCTCTACCAGGGGGAGTTTAGTATCAGTCTCTGGAATGGGGCAGGGCTGAGAGTCAGTATTTGGCGGCAGTCCATAGTGTTTCTTGATGTGGCTGGAGTGGAGCCAGCCCTTGCGGCCCTCCACCTTCACTGCTGTCCTTGTGGTCAGTAGAACAAGCTTCGGCTCCTGCCAGCGGGGCTCCAGCGGACTCCTCCTGTCGAAATTCCGGATAAACACGTGGTCTCCGGGAACGATCTCGTGTGGCTTCACCTCGCCGTTGTCGGGAAAGGCTGCAGCTACCTGTGAACGACATGATTGTAGTGCAGACATCAAGGAAGCAAGGTAATCTGTCAGCATATTACAGTCAACATCTGTGATCTTACGAGGCAGAGGCGTCCCCCACATATTCGGTGGCCTACCAAAGACCACCTTGTACGGGGATAGCCCTGTTCTGGAGTGTGCGACCATTCTCATGTAAAACAATGCAACTGGTAAGGCGACTATCCAGTCTACCCCTTTCTCGGCACAAATCTTGGCAAGACGTGTTTTCAGTGTCTGATTGTGTCTCTCTACGAGACCTGCTGCCTCGGGATGTCGGACACAATGGAACTTCCACTGATATCCTAGCAGGAGTGATACCTGCTTCATTAGCTCGGACGAGAATGGCTGACCATTATCTGAGTACTAAGCATGGGCGGAAAATCCGTTCCGCTCGCAGATTTTGCGGATTTTCGGGAAATTCGCAATCCGCGAGATTCGCGAATCTCCCGCAAAATCCGCAAATCCGCGAGCAGCGGATTTTGCTCGCACTGCTCGCACTGTTTGCGTGAGTTCGCGCCCCGCGAATAAGTGCAAAATTGCAGAAATACGATCTTAGCAAAACTGAAAGTAACTACTTACCAGGTTCAAAAGTTCAGGCTCATCATTAGTAGCCATTTCCTGTAGTGCTTCCTGAGGGGCCCCTCCAGAGTTCAGTTGCCAGTTGAAACTATTATGTGACCCTGCTCTGAACCTCAGAATAGTTACACATATGCCACAAAGGTCCTGAATTACAGCTAAGGGAGACAAGCAGGAGCCAGGCTGGAAGTTAAAATCCATTAATCAGCCCCTAATTCATTATTGTCAGTTGGGGCAGGGCAGGTGTTGTAACTAATTTTGCAACAATGAAAGCACTTAGCAAGTGCAAAAGATCACTAATCAGGGCGCACTAAGGAAGCAGGTGCCAGCTAAAAAAATATTCTGTGACACATTAATCAGCCCCAAATTAATTCAGGTCACTTGAGGCAGGGAAGGTGTGCTTTGCTTTGCCGAAAATAATGTACACTGGACAACCAGAGGGTGTGGTGATGAAACAGAGGGTGGCATGGGTGGGCCAGAGGGTGGCATGAGTAGTCAGAGAGTGGCAGTGGTGACAGAGAGTGGCAGTGATGAAGAAGAGTGTCCCAAACAGGCTGGACACGTAGAAACAACAAGTTCGCAAAACTTGCGACCCGACAGGTAAGTTCGCAAATTGCAAAATTGTAAAAACCCTCGCGAACTGGCAGAAACACGGGCGAACACAAAAAAAAAAAATCCGCAAATTCGCGGGAATTCGCGGATTTTGCGGATTGCGAGTTCGCAAATCCGCAAAATTCGCGAACGCGAGATCCGCAAAATTCGCCCATGCTTACTGAGTACACAACATGAGGTAAACCGTACCGTGGGAAGAATTCACGAACCAACTGTTTGGCAGTGGTCGGAGCAGTGTAATCTGGGACTGGATATGCTTCTGTCCAACGGGAAAGTGCACATACAACTACGAGGACATATTTGAATCCTCGACATCGTTCCATCTGGATATAATCCATCTGGAGGACTTCAAAAGGGTGATCGGGAGGATGAAATCCACCTTGCTCTACAGGAATGCTTTTGCCTGGGTTGAACTGACAACAGATCATGCAAGTACGCACTTTCTGTTTTGCTGCTGCTCGTAAATGTTTATTGTACCAGAGATTCTGTAAACTGTCTAACATGGCTTTTTCTCCTAAGTGTGCTGGACTGTGTGCGGTGTTAATCATAACTTGAACCATAGAGTCGGGGGAAAAACCATGTGGCTTTCCCCTTCGTCATCCATCCCTGGTCTGTCTGGATCCCTCCTAGTTCAGTCCATTTCTTTATTTCGTCTGGAGTAGCATGTGTCTGTATGTCAATTACATCTAGTGCGGGATCCTTAACTGTCATGCAAAGTGTCGGTGTCGGAACTATTGTCTTTGTCATATCAGCTGCATGCGTGTGAGTCAGAGCTGTGTGTTTCGCGGTTCGATCGGCCAGGTCGTTACCCTGGGAAATAATATCTGTAACTTTAGTATGTGCCTTGCACTTCATGATAGCTATGGCTGATGGCAAATGTATTGCTTCTAACAATGCTTGAATGAGGGGACCATGCTGGATCTTGGCTCCGTGAGAGGTCAAGAAACCTCTTTCTTGCCAGAGTACACCGAAGTCGTGTACGACTCCAAATGCATAACGTGAATCTGTGTATATGTTAACGTTCCTGTTCTTGGCTACTATACAGGCTCGAGTCAGAGCAATGAGCTCTGCAGCTTGAGCAGACAGTGTATCAATACGGTGTGTTTCTTTGACTTCAGTGTCAGTGGTCACTGCATATGCGGCCACTAATTCTCCTGTGCTTGTTCTCATACAGGAACCATCCACGTAAAGTGTCAGGTCTGGATTAGTCAGTGCAACATCTGTCAAGTCTCGTCGGGGTTTTGCTACTGCATTAATGATCTCTATACAGTCATGTGGAGCTGGATCTGTTGTGTTCGAGGGTAACAATGTGGCAGGATTGAGTATATTGCAGCGTCTGATTTCTATGTGGGGCTGGAACAATGTCAATTCATAACCTGTCAATCGTGCTATAGTCAAGTGTTGAGTCTGTGTTCTGTTTAAAAGAACTTCTACAGAGTGTGGAACTTGTACTGTCAATTGGTGTCCTAGCACTATGGAATCACTTTGCCGGATTGCTAGGGCTGTCGCTGCAACTGATTTTAAGCACGCAGGCAAAGCCTGGGCTACTGGGTCTAATGTACTCGAAAAATAAGCACACGGCTTATGTGAGCCTGCTTGGTCTTGTGTGAGGACAGATAATGCTGTGCCATCACGTTCTGTAACGAAAAGTGTAAAAGGTTTGCTGTAACATGGTGTTGCTAAAACTGGTGCTTGACATAATGCTTTCTTTAATTCATCAAAAGCCTGTGTGTGTTCCTGAGTCCAAGGGAGGACAGTCAAAGTCGCTGCCTCCTGTGTTGTCAACTGTATAAGTGGCTTGGCTAGAAATGCGTACTGGGGAATCCATTGTCTGCAGTAAGAGGTGAGGCCAATGAAGGCCCGCACTTCCTTTTGTGTCTTGGGTTGCGGTAAGTGTGCAATTAACTGAATACGGTCAGGTGTTAGCTGTCTCCCCCTCTTGGACAGCAAGTGCCCAAGGTACACCACTTGCTGAACACAGAATTGTAACTTTGAAGGGGACACCTTGTGTCCTTTGTCAGCCAGAAAATACAAAACTGTCAGTGATGCTTGCACACATTCTTGTTCACTCCGGGCGGTGATCAACAGATCATCGATGTACTGGAGTAGGGCAGTGTTAACTGGCATGTTAATACTGTCAAGTTGTCTTTTCAAAGCTTGGCTGTAGATGCTGGGGCTTTCTGTGAATCCTTGAGGTGCGCGTGCAAATTTGAAGCTACGGCCATTTAAACCGAATCCGAAAAGATATTGGCTTTCCGGATCAATGGGGACACTAAAGAAGGCGTTCTTGAGATCAATTACAGTAAAGAACGTCGCCTCTGGATCAATAGCAGTCAATAATGATGAGATGTCTGGGACCACAGGATACTGTGGTACGATGCATTTATTTAATTCTCGTAAATCAATCACCAACCGATAAACTGGAGGTGCATTCGGGTCAGTACGTTTAAGAATCGGGATGATAGGGGAATTACAGACATTTGAGTCGGTTTCTACAACCACTCCTTGTGCAATTAGCTCTTCAATGATTTTCAGTAAAGCCACTACAGCATCGGGTGGTAACTTGTATTGTCGGATTCGGGGTAATACAACTCCTGGCTTGAGTGTAACTCGGTATGGCGTAATGTGCATACAACCTACATCAGTTGGGCCTTGTGCCCACAAATGTTCTGGTACAGTTTTCAATCTGACATCAAAACCTCGTAATACATAGTGACCCTTAAAGTCACGCAAAAAACAGTCTAACTCCTTCCGGAGAACAACATATCACTGCTCCTAGAGCTTTTAGTGTCTTGATACCCAGCAAGTTTTCTGGACATGATTTCGTGAGCAATAAGTCTGTAGTACGTGACAATGGACCAACTGCTAGGGGAACAGGTTTCGATACTTCATTAACAATAGGCTGTCCTGAAAATCCAAGGGAAACATTCTGTGAGCCTGAGAGGGGTGCCCCTGGAACCTCGTCGTGGCTTATTGTTGTTCGACTTGCCCCTGTGTCAATCAAAAACTTTCTATCTTTTCCTAATACTTGACTATGTACATAAGGACCCTCTTGATCTACAGGAACTTCAATGAGAGGTAAGCCAACCTCCCTCTCTAGGCTGTTTCTTGAGTATCGCTGATAATCGGGGTAATCAGACTGTGCATACTGGTACATCTGCTGTGAAACTTGCTGTGTCGCGGCAATGGGCTGTGGATGTGGTACCGCTACTGTCTGTACTGTCTGTTGTGGAGCAGGCATAGGCTGCACGTTCTGTGGAATATGTTGTTGGACCTGATGTTGGACCTGATCCTGTCTAGGCTGACGTGGTCTCTCTTTAGTTTTACCTGTTGCTATATTGTGTTTCAGAACTGTACATTCATTCACATAGTGACCTGGCTGTTTACAATAGTTGCATGTCCCTTTAACGGGAGCCGCTGTATTATTAGACTGTGTCATACCCCTTTTCTGACCGTCAGCTGGAACTGACTGAGCAACTAACATTTTCATTTTCGTATCTTTCATACGTCTCTGTTCGTGAACTTGTTCTTCCCTAATTCTATTCTGGTGATACTGTAACATTTGTAACATTTGGGAAGGCGTATTTGCTTGCCATGTGCTTTCGACTTTCAAAACACGGTTCTTAACTTGAGGCAGGGAATTCTCGACTAATTTTGATACAAAAAGGTGTGGGTATGACTTGCTACTTGTTTTCAGGCCACTGTTAATAATAAAGCATTTCTCGAATCTAGAATAAAAATCACTAGTGTCTTCATCGTGTTTCTGCTTACAGGCTGAGATTGCGTCCCAGTCTTCCTTTTTAGTCGCTAACAGTCTAGGCAAAACCTGTACTAATAAACCTGGTAATGCTTTAGCTTTATCCCCAAGGCCTAACCCTGGGGTACGACCTTTTTCTTCGACTTCTAATGCAGCCCAATCAATCTTTGTGTCTCCCACCTCCCATTCTTTCTCCTTTAGTTTCTCGTAAATTCCTGCAGGCAACAGTACTTTTAACATTTTCATAATATCCGCATACGTGTAATCGCCCATGAGTAACATATCTTTAATTTCTCGGTGAAAACCTGCAGGGTCTTTATCATGACTGGGCACTATTTTCTTCATTTCCGACAATTCCATTTTAGTGATAGGCGTGTATACATACACGCGTGTAAGGGTATCATCAGCATTCCTGACTGGATGTACTTCTCGTAAGGGATTCTGTCTGTCGAAGTAAAACATTTTTCTTTCTGGGGGTGGTGGAGCTGAAATAAACTGTGGTTTCAGGAAGGCACTATATTTGTGTCGATGTTCTAGAATTTCTTTAATTAAATCAGTACCTAGGCCTCTCCATCTATTCGAGAGTAGTTCTATCAATATATCCGGTAAGGGACCTGAATCAGAGTGTTGGCTTTTGAATAACGTAATGAGATGCTGAATCATGTATATACCAGCTAATTTCTGTTCATCAGGGGAGAGGTTCAAAAACGTCTGTGCTACTGCATCATCATTATATGTACTAGAATTGTCAGCCCATTGTACTGCGGACCGGGCTAGTTCTTGTTCATCCATGGAATTGAGTACATGGTACCCCATTCGATCTTGAAGTATTTTATCGGTAGCCTGAAACATATGTTCAGGAGAATTCGGATTTGATATAGCAGAGAGAAAAAGTCTTTTGCTCTCTGGACGTACTGTTTTCTTAAGGTATCTTCCCTTACCTACATATGCTATCATGTCTCTAGTTGGTAATTGCGACGTTTCTGCTGTGGTCTCTGGTTGTTCTTCCTCCTCTGACGTTTTTCCGTCATCTGACTCTAGTTGCTCTTCAGGTTCTCTGCGGGCATGTATTTCTATTATTTCTTTACGGATCTTTCTAACCATAGTATGTACACTGTTCTCCTTATCATGTTTACCTTCCGCCATATTCTGGCTCCATCTATTCAATCTATTAATCTCACTTTGTGGAAAACCTGCCTGATCTTGTTCTCTTATTAAACAATTAACCAGAAATCGCATTATTAAACCTTTGTTCTCAACTTTCTGACGTGACATGGCTGCAGCAACACACTCCGGTCCTTCTCCTGTTCTCATAAAATAATACAATTTGTCTAGATGTTCTGGCATTTCTGGTAGTAGCATCAAATAGTCTGTAACGCGTCTCAAACGTAGGGACGCTAACAACATGGGTCCTGTCGTACCAGGCACTGGGTCATATCTGCAGTCTGTAAGTTCTCTTCTAAGTTGTTCGGCCGGTGCACCTTTAGGGGTCCGAGCCTTTGCTAACTCTCTCATTGTCACTCGGTGTAACGGTGGGGGTGTTTGATAACCTCCTGTAGCACCTCCTGTAGCGGAGGCTTGAGCGTAACCTGGCTGTAGGGTCGGTATCTGCTGTAGCTGGGTTAGATCCTGGACCACGCCAGTCCCAAAAGGGTTAGATGGATGCAGTTGTTGAATACCAGGGGGAACAACGGGAGCGGGTGGAGGGATCTGCTGTTGCGGACCTGGGGGCTGATGATCATGGGGTAGGTGGACGTCAGCAGGTGCAGGTGGTGCAGGTACATGGGCAGGTGCAGTAGTATATGTAGGAGCTACATCGTCTAAATAGGAAGAAATAAAAATGTCTGCTGCGGTCTTGTGACGTAATTTAGTCGGAACCAATGGAGCGGGCAGATCTTTTGGTATTTCCGGAGTGGCCTTAGGTAAACCCTCGGCCAAAAGAGGATACATACCATTCACAAGAGTGTTTAGTTGTCGGTCTACTTGTTCTGCTTTAACTCGTATTCCTTCTTCAACTAGTACATTTTATCGGGCTTTATCTGAATCTTCTCTATGTTTTTCTGTTTTTCTGAATTCTTTCTCTGTACGTCTATGCGATTCTTTACGCCACAATTCTATGGCGTCTTTCTGAGATTGTCTGGCCTTCTTTTTCCATAATGCTTCTTCTACTCTCATGATGCAATCTGCATCCCATGTCCCTGTAACGGGCCATCTATATTTCTCGTCTAGGTTCTTAGTATAATCGACCCATAAATCTAGATATAATATGGCATCTAAGCCGTGTTTGTGATACATAAAATTTCCCGGAGTGTCCCTAGGTGGGACAGGAATCGCTTCCTCTAGTATCCCTTTCCTAGTTCCTAACTGTCTTAACTTTGAGAACAATGGCATCTTGATACTTTGGCACTTGACACTTACTCGAACTTGAACACAATTTTTACACAGAAACACAGTAATGTAGATCAAACAGTCACTCATACCACGACATTAATCACATAGAAACATTTTGAACACATATTGACTATACATGAATTCTATAACGAAAACAAAAATCGAACCGTTGAAGACACGAATTACTTGATATACTGCTAAACAGTACAGATACACTGCTAAAACAGTGCAGACCGGGTCTGTGTACCCAAACCCGTCTTGACCGGATACATAGTAATGCACCCGTCTAGATGCATCCCCAGCAACGGTACTCACCGGGAAGCACGGAACGGAAGGCCTCGGAAACTCGTCTGGACTGGACCGGACTGGACTCGACTCGACTCGTGACGTCACAGGCACGTCGGAACTGGTGGGCCTCTAGACACCTCGGACCTTGCTCTCTCGGCTGGGCTCTGGTCGGGATCCTCCGCACTCCTCACCGCCTCGTCTGGATGCTGATCGCAGTCTCCGTCACCTCCGTAGGCCTGAGGGAGATACAGGAAATCCTGCGGGTACGCGTAATTGTCCGTCACGGCTGTGGCAGGGGGCGAAAGCCTGCGACGCACCTACCGGCGCGTGGGGTGGGGGAGGGGTCCCCATTCGGGCGCCAAATTAATGTGGTAAATAAATATTTACCGTCGGAATTTCTATGCAGTAAAGTTCAATAAAATAACTCAATCGGAAATGAGAGGCAGAGTCCGTGGTGTCTGAGTCATAAGGGTTTTATTCCATAAAATGGAATGGTTCGAACCATGGTATCATGTTCCTTTCACCGCTAAGGTTCAGGAAGGGATAGACAATACTTTATTAACAGAGTGCAATATATATAGTCAATGCATATAGCGGTGATGGATACAGAAGGCGTAACAGCTGAGAGAAACGAGATAAGAACACATGTGCGTAACAGAAGGCGTGCACGAGGGTGTACACAGAGGTGTGTGCTAGAAACGTCACATGAAAGTGTCACAAGTGGGTGGATACATAGTGGAATCTTTCAATGTCAGCAGAAATCTGTAGCAAGGATGCGCGCGCAGCGGCATGACGTGTGACTGACGTGAGGCTGGAGGGTGCAGGGGACTTGACATTTAGCACTAGAGGTAGAGACAGAAGTCTGGCATGTCAGGTCGACTCGTTCCTAAATCATATCTGATATCTTGTGTTTGGGGAACTATATTATCTAGACGGAAAGGTCTCTTGGGCAGAGGCTACTCTATACTGACTATTAATGCGTGCATATGTGACTACGTGTCTGCGTGTAATGCGAGGGGCCATGGGCCTACCATGGTAACGGGAGCAATGAATTACTTGCATGGAGACAGAAAGGCCGGGCCCTTTGCTCTGCAGCCGGGGATTGTTTATCTATTCTGCTAGACTAGAATGTGTTTTCGAGGAGCTGAGCTCGGCTATACTGATAACTTGAAGGCAAAATACTGTCTTTGGCAGGCAAGCAGGCCGAGCCGGGCACCACTCGCCACGCAGGGAGTAGGACAGAGGTCAGGGATGTATCCCACGTTGCAGCTTTCAGGAGGCAGAGAGCAGAAAGGGCTTGATGGCAGAAATCAAGGCCTAGCTCTGCAAGGCTAGGAAAACATGAAAGTACACCATGAAAAGACGTTGGCAAGGCATACTTAGGAACTGAATTATTAATCCATTCATGGTGGATCTGAAAGAGGACATGTTAACGTTGGACGCAAATGTATTTGCGTCTTCATAGCTGTTCGAGGAGGGAAGTTACATGCACTTTAAGCACGTACATGGAGACGGTGGGGTACACGTTAGGGGACATTTCTGGACCATAAAAATTCAAATTACCTCAAAGCTTGTGGATATGCGCAGAGACGCATGTCAATGATGTGTGGTATTATTGAAAGTGTTGCAATCGTGAAGCGCACACGTGAATGTGCTTGGATGGAGGGAGGATCAGCAGTGAGGCTACATCACACAAAGTGATAAAGCTCATTACAGTCGAGCAATGCATGTCAAACGTGAATCTGAAAGTCTCACATATGACACACTACTATACTGATAATGCCTGACAACAGAGCATACTGCAACACAAATCTACACGTTACTCTTTACTGTTTGTCACATGTAATCTAGGATGTGCACTCTGCCTGTGACTGATGATACCCTTTCGAGCCACCAATACGCAGGCCGAAAGGCAGCACAATAATGCGCACACACACCAGGGGAATCGTGTAACACATATTTGTTTTTTGATGCAATGTTTCAGATACATGGCCATCACACGTGACAGGCTAATGTTCAGATCATGAATATTGATCAAGATGATCGTTGTGTGTAGTATAAGACATGTGTACACAGCAAAAAAATATCAAAACAGCTCTCTTAGCAGAAGAGGTGTCTCTCTTCAAACGCAGTAGAGATAATGACTAAAATTGGTGGTGTCCTCCAACTGTTACAATGGGAAATGTTATGAACCAATCAAATGCTTTTTTTTAAGGTCACATGGTAATTGCGCATCGAGCGTGCAAGGAGGCCGCACCCGACGCAATTTTGAGAAAATATATTTATCATAAGGTAAGTTTATTACAGCTCTTATATACACTTTAAACCTATTTAGATATAGTTTTGAGACAAAAAAAGTGAATGGCGTACCCGGCTTGACACCATATGTCTATGATGTGACACAGGGCCTGGCAGCATGCACTTGTCGCATACGCAACACGCAGTGGGCGCGACCCCATATGTACATGATGTTACGCGGGACGCGGTGCCACAAAACCGTCAGATAGGAAATGCACATCATTTATGAGTTTAGCAATATGGCGGAAATGGATTCGCGTGGTTAAGGAGCTTGGTACACTACCAGTATGGGACTGCAGTTTTCTCAACAAAAAAAAAGTTATACATATTTTGGGGGGAAGATATAAAACATTACATAATTTTTAAAGTTAAAAAAAGGATAATAGAGTTCCAAAATATTACAAAAAAATAGAAAATATATGGGTTTCATAAATATTAAATTATGAAATTAACATTTAAAAAACCTTCGAAATTCACTGAAAAAACCAAAGGTTTCACTGGCGTTACAGTTAGGAATTAGCATTTAAAAAAGCTTTGAAATTAACTAAAAAAACATAGGTTTCAGGGGCGTTATAGTTAGTTGGATATTTGACTGTCATCACTGATGTCATCAGTGATGTCATTTGAGATGTCATCAGTGATATTCATCAGTGATGTCACTGACCATGTCATGAGTGATGTAATATATGACTTCATCAGCAGTGCATTGCGGGCGCGTGAGTTACAGTTAGCTCAACTAACTATAACGGGTCGATTTATCTTGTTTTAAATGAGTCAAATATCCAGGTGTGGGCCAAAAATACGTCCGCTTGTGAAATTTGCAGATTTGCGGCAATTTCGCGATCCGTGAATCTCGCAAAATTGTCTCAAAATTCTCAAATTCGCTCTTGGGCGGATTTTTCTTTTTTTTTATGGCCAGCTCATTTAAGAGACCAAAGTTACAGGCACACACGGTCACTGGAGGAAAATCTTCTGTCCCTTTACGCAGCTGCTGTGTAGGAAAATCACCATACTTTTACCCAACGAGGTAGCACTTACTGATTAGCCAGTAGAAAGTACTCCAGTTGAGTAAAGGTATTGCACAAAACGTGGCATCTTCGTGGATAACTATGCAGGGCAGGATTCATTCTGGCACGAGGCTCCTGTCACAAAAACTAAACCTCAACAGGAAGCACTTACAAATATAGCAGGTGTCCGAGTTGAAGCTAACTTTGTAACCATTTTAGAATTGCGCAGGCAAGCTGCCAGAGTTAAAGTTGCTTAGTTGCAACTTCAAATCTGGCAGCTTGCTGGCGCCATTCTAAAATGGTTACAAAAGTTAGCTTCAACACGGGCACCTGCCTTAACTCTGTAAGTGCTTCCTGTGGGCCAAAAATTAAACCTCAACAGGAAGCACTTACAGATATAAATAAAGCAGGTGCCTCAGTTGAAGCTCAAATTCAGTAACGTTTTAATCAGCCCAAAACATTAGTGAGCACGGTTGAGGCTGGGCTAGTGTGCTTTAACCCCATATCTGCAGTCGAAAATTAGCTGTAATGCCCGAGGGAGGTCTTTGTATCCCTGAGTTTCTCGAGCACAATTCCTGTGTAGTTCCTGTGACCAGGAGGCTGCTTTCTCCTCACCTGCTGCCCTGCTCGCTCTCTGACCCTTTATACACAAGAGGCACCATTGACACGCATAGAAGCCCCGCACCATACACTAGCGGTATCAAACGTCTTCCCGCCCTTTCCCAACTATGATGGACAGCTCACTCAAGGGACCTCGGCGCCTTTTGGCACGGTGGCAAAGTTACAGGCACACATGGTCAGTGGAGACAAAACTTCTGGCCCTTTACGCAGCTGCAGTGTAGGAAAATCACTTTACATTTACCCAATGAGGTAGCACTTACTGATTAGCCAGTAGAAAGTACTCCAGTTGAGTAGATGCAAATCGCCAAAAAATCAGCAAGTTCATGGGAAAATCCGCAAATTCGCAAATTTTTTGGCGATTTCGCACAAATTCATGGACCGCATATCCACAAAATTCACCTATGGATTTTTTATGAATTTCAAAGGTTTTTTAAATACTAATTTCTAACTATAATGTCTGTAAAACCTACTGGTGGTCGCCAGTGGGTAGTTATAGTTAGGAGGGACCTATTTCCCATGGGAAATCCGCAACATTCTATTTGGAATAACTTTGGCGCCGGTTGACGAATCTTTGCAAAATGTTCAAAACTGGTGTGGCGCTCAGGTCTTCTCCTATCCCGGAAGTCTTGGGGTGATTCGTGAAGTGGGGGCCGAGAAAAAAGGGGGGTTCCCAAAATGTTTTTACCCAATGCAATATTCCATAGGTACCGTTCATCGTACACCCCAATCGGCTGAACGGAATTACACCAAATTAGGCAAAGTTGTAGTCCTTGGTTCAGACTTGTGCCTTTTGCTTATATGGTGTAAATCTGTTCAGTAGTTCCTGAGAAAATTACAATTAAAAGTACATATATATCTAATGCCTCGGTGGATCTTGCGCGGATTATAAGCGCACCATCCTGATCACGCGCAGAATGCTGATTGGCTGTCAAGTGGTTGGTAACATTCGAAACCAGGAAGTGTTGGCAGCCATTTTGTGCCTCCGTAGAAGCAAGGATCTAGAAATTAGTGGAACAAGTGTTCAAAAGTTATAAAGGGGGCAGGCAAGAAATATTTTGACCCTCTAGACCTGCTTAGGGGGTCCCACAAGGATCCCTAGGGCCCTCAAAAAGTTTTTTTTTTTTTAAAGTGAGAAATGTGAGCTGGGTGCATGGATCCGCGTAAAAAAATAAAAACGAAGCGCGGGCATATACCTTCCTCGGAGATTCCTCCCGGTGGCGGAACCTGGGGGCGGGTCCCTCTCGCTTCCTTCTGCCACACCGGGGCTCACATGCAGCGAGGCCGGGTGCACGCGGTGAAGCCCGGGGTTCTAGATTGGAGCTGCCCCACGGTGGACATTAAGCAGTGGTTCCAGTGGAGAGTGATCGGGGGGTAACTCGCCCCCCGGGAGCAACAATCGGAGAGTGAGGGAGGTGAGACCTGACCAGAGTGGAACCTCCCATTGCTGGATTTGTCTTCACCGTGGGCCGTGGACCTGGGGGTGTGCCCAAACTGACTAGGAGTGCATCGCCATATTGGGCCTCGGACCTGGGGAGTAGAGTGAGACACTTGTGGAGGGGAGCAGACCCTTGGCATTGCTAGTGGACACGTGGATCAGAAGCCAGCGCCTCATTTTGTAGGGATCGGCCGGCAGTGGATACGGCCACCCTTCCAGCCTAGGACCTGGTGAGAAGGACGTGGGACACGTGACAGGGCAGTGGATCCTGCTGTGGGGTGCTTGATTGGTGGCCGAGAGTGGTCTGAACATTCGCTAGTAGTACCAGTGGTGCCTGAGTGGGATAGTCTGTGGACACAACGACTGGGCCCCCGTCGGTGAACCCCTATAATTAGCAGCCATGACGAGAGATAAAGGTGGTGGAGGGGCGACGAGACACGGCCCATCGACAAGTTCACAGGACCAGGTGGAAGTGCAGGGGAGATGAGTGGCCATCAAGACGCTGGACCAGATAACGCGGCGTTGATGGCAGCAATTACCCAGTCCCGGGATATGTTGGATGCAAAAATAGGCGCTGTGGGGTCAGATGTCACCCTTTTGCACCAGGATCTGCGAAACGCTGTGTCCCGCATCATAGAGGCGGAAACCTGAATCTCGGGAGTAGAGGACGACGTTGCGGCCCTAAAGCGCAAGGTAGCCAGCATGGAGAGCATACAGAAGGACCTGGCTCTCAGGGCTGAGGATGCGGAAGGGCAGGCCCGGCGGAACAACCTGCACTTCGTTGGGCTCCCGGAGGGCTGGGAGAAGGGTAATAATGAATGTTTCTTCACGCGGTGGCTGGAGGGCTGGCTTCCCCCTGACTCCTTATCAAGATGCTTTGTGATAGAGCGGGCACACAGGGCTCTCACGCAAAAGCCGCCGGTTGGGGCTCGCCCCCGGCCTGTGATAGCTAAACTACTGAACTATCATGATCGTTACACTATCCTGCAGCAGGCCAGGGCGAAGGAACCCCTACTTTATAAAAACCAGTGTATCCAGATTTTCCCAGACTACATGCGATTGGTGCAATAACAGCGGCAATCTTTTATGGCGGCGAAGGCACGTATTAGAGACATTAAGCTTCCTTATGCCTTACTTTCCCTGGCCCACCTACGGGTGATCTTCCAGTCCAACACCCACATCTTTGACAAAACAGAGGAAGTATTCAAATGGACAGATGAGACGGTAAAAGTAAGGGTGCATACTCGCCGGGCATGGACTCGGACTCATCATTGAGTGGGGCACAATGGCAGATCTCTCAGGAGTCGCGAAGGAGGGGGAACTGGCGGTCCAGATCCAGGCGGCGATCTACATCCGGCGGGGTCTCAGAGGGGGGAAAGGAGGCTCCTGAACATCAAACAGTAGATCCCTGATTTTCCAGCCGGCGGGCAAATGGAACTTGGGCTTTCACTCAACTTTACACTGATCTGCATTGCTATGCGTCATTGGCTTACTTGCCTATGGATGAGTGGGAACTGATGGGTAGATATGTGTACAGTAAAAGTGTTTATGTAATGCAGCGGGTGGAGGGAGACGAATTGTGGGTGGACTTTTCCCCCTAGCTTTGGGTGGTTGGGGGTGGGGGTGTTGGGTACTTAGGTTGTTGGATGGGGGTCCACTCGTGTAGACCGCCTCAGATCCTGCATTGGGGGCCGAGAGCCAGGTATGCCGCGACAGGTACTTCAATGTTCTTGAGGTATGGGGTGGGGGGTTAGGGGCTGAGGAGGGGGGAGTTATGTGTTCTAGGGGGGTTAGTCCTGGTTGGGCATGAGTCGCATGGTTGTAAAGGGGTCTCAAAGGTTTATTGTGTGCTCACCCACATGGCCCAGCAGTTGGGCGTTTGCTCTGATCGTTCCCTGATGGGGATTCCTGCGAATAAGGCTCTAGGGCCCAAAGGATCTCTCAGCGTCCTTATCTGGAATGTACAGGGAATGTTGAATAAGATTAAGAAGGGGCCATGATACGGCAAGCAAAAAGGGCGGGAGATGATGTCTTGACGTTACAGGAAACTCATTTACTAGGCACTAAGGCACTATGTCTACAGCACTATGGCTAAAAGCAGGTCTTTCATGCAGGCTTTACTAGGGGATCTAGGGGGTGGCCATTAAGCATGGGCGAAAATTGCGAATTCGCGTTCCGAGAAATTTGCATATTTCCCTGCGAGATTGCAAAAAAATCGGTGAATTCATGAATTTTGCCGCGAAATCACAGATATTTTTGCGATTTGCCCTGGAGTACTTTCTGCTGGCTAATCCAGTTAGTGCTCCCTCATTGGGTGATTGTATAGTGCTTTTACTACACTGCAGCTGCGTAAAGGGCAAGAAGATGTGTCTCCAGTGACCATGTGTGCCTGTGACACAGGCACAGGCACACATGGTCACTGGAGACACATCTTCTGGCCCTTTACGCATCTACAGTGTAGTAAAAGTACTATGGGGCAGATTTACAAGCCGCTTGCACCTCTTTTGCGCCGCAGTTGCGTCACTTTTGTGACGCAGCAGCAGCTGAAAAGATTCGCCATGGTGCTGGGTATTAACAACGTGACGCATCTGAGAGATGCGTCACGTTGTAAAGCCCTGCTCCATCAGGAGGCGTTCCGGCGCAGGGGAGGGCGTTCCTGCACACAATTTCTCTCGGTCACTTTTAGGCCAATGCTGCGTCAAAACCCTGCGCCTGCTTGAAGCAGGCGCAAGGCTTGACGCTGCAAAAACAACAGGTGATGGACCGAATGTGGATCAATGTCACACACTCAACCCAGTCCAAAGATCTGGGCCCAAATCCATCGTTTTTTTGCACTCCACACCACCCCGGGTTAGACAATGGCGATATGCAAATCAGCTCTGACCCTGTGCCCCATGGGAACAGTCCAGTCCAAACTACAAAAGCCATGTCCTTCCCAGAACGGAATCAAGCATCCGAGGACCGGACCGGTTTCGAGGTAACACCTCTCATCAGCCCGGCTAGCTTGACTCCAGTGGTGTGGAGTGCCTGGGACCCACGTCTGGGCATCCCCAGCGCACTTAGGGCAAAATTTGCAAAAACAACAGGTGATGGACCGAATGTGGATCAATGTCACACACTCAACCCAGTCCAAAGATCTGGGCCCAAATCCATCGTTTTTTTGCACTCCACACCACCCCGGGTTAGACAATGGCGATATGCAAATCAGCTCTGACCCTGTGCCCCATGGGAACAGTCCAGTCCGAACTACAAAAGCCATGTCCTTCCCAGAACGGAATCAAGCATCCGAGGACCGGACCGGTTTCGAGGTAACACCTCTCATCAGCCCGGCTAGCTTGACTCCAGTGGTGTGGAGTGCCTGGGACCCACGTCTGGGCATCCCCAGCGCACTTAGGGCGAAATTTGCAAAAACAACAGGTGATGGACCGAATGTGGATCAATGTCACACACTCAACCCAGTCCAAAGATCTGGGCCCAAATCCATAGTTTTTTTGCACTCCACACCACCCCGGGTTAGACAATGGCGATATGCAAATCAGCTCTGACCCTGTGCCCCATGGGAACAGTCCAGTCCGAACTACAAAAGCCATGTCCTTCCCAGAACGGAATCAAGCATCCGAGGACCGGACCGGTTTCAAGGTAACACCTCTCATCAGCCCGGCTAGCTTGACTCCAGTGGTGTGGAGTGCCTGGGACCCACATCTGGGCATCCCCAGTGCACTTAGGGCGGAATTTGCAAAAACAACAGGTGATGGACCGAATGTGGATCAATGTCACACACTCAACCCAGTCCAAAGATCTGGGCCCAAATCCATTGTTTTTTTGCACTCCACACCACCCCGGGTTAGACAATGGCGATATGCAAATCAGCTCTGACCCTGTGCCCCATGGGAACAGTCCAGTCCGAACTACAAAAGCCATGTCCTTCCCAGAACGGAATCAAGCATCCGAGGACCGGACCGGTTTCGAGGTAACACCTCTCATCAGCCCGGCTAGCTTGACTCCAGTGGTGTGGAGTGCCTGGGACCCACGTCTGGGCATCCCCAGTGCTCTTAGGGCGGAATTTGCAAAAACAACAGGTGATGGACCGAATGTGGATCAATGTCACACACTCAACCCAGTCCAAAGATCTGGGCCCAAATCCATTGTTTTTTTGCACTCCACACCACCCCGGGTTAGACAATGGCGATATGCAAATCAGCTCTGACCCTGTGCCCCATGGGAACAGTCCAGTCCGAACTACAAAAGCCATGTCCTTCCCAGAACGGAATCAAGCATCCGAGGACCGGACCGGTTTCGAGGTAACACCTCTCATTAGCCCGGCTAGCTTGACGCAGCATTGGGGAGATAGGGCCCCCAGAGCATTGCTGGAGCTGCGTTGCGCTTCCGACTCAGCTCCAGCAATGTGCTGCTATTACGGCACAGATGTGTGACGCATCTGTGCAGTTTTTGCCACATGGTGCGCCGCATTGTAAATGCGGCGCACCATGGGTGGGGGAGCTGCGGCGCACAATAACTGGCGCATCCCTGGGGATGCGCCAGTATTGTAAATCTGCCCCTATACATTTAGCCAACGAGGGAGCACTTATTGATTAGACAGTAGAAAGTACTCCAGTTGAGTAGAGGTATTGCACAAAACAGTGGCCTCTTTGTTGACAAACACGCAGGGCGGGATTCATT
Organism: Lissotriton vulgaris; assembly: GCF_964263255.1. Classification (NCBI taxonomy): domain Eukaryota; kingdom Metazoa; phylum Chordata; class Amphibia; order Caudata; family Salamandridae; genus Lissotriton; species Lissotriton vulgaris. The sequence continues at coordinate 51,870,115 of NC_141699.1, read as the reverse complement.
CTGCCCCCTGTTAGACTCGTTTTTTGTGCCCTTCTGCCCTCTGTTCGACTCGTTTTTCCCTTGTTTTTCTGCCCTTCTGCCCTCTGTTAGACTCGTTTTTCCCTTGTTAATCTGCCCTTCTCCCCCCTGTTAGACTCGTTTTATGTGCCCTTCTGCCCCCTGTTAGACTTGTTTTGTGCCCTTCTGCCCTATGTTATTCCCTTGTTTTTCTGCCCTTCTGCCCTCTGTTAGACTCGTTTTTTGTGCCTTTCTGCCCCCTGTTAGACTCGTTTTTTGTGCCCTTCTGCCCTCTGTTAGACTCGCTTTTCCATTGTTTTTCTGCCCTTCTGTCCTCTGTTAGACTGGTTTTTTGTGCTTTGGAAAAAGGGGACCCCTATATACTACTATTGCACTTGCTATACATAGGGAAAGAATGAGTTTAGAAAAGGTCTATAGCCAAGTGACAAAATTAACAAGCAATTTTGTGGTTATATAAAATTCATAGTTACCATAACCCAGATATAAAGTCCAACTGTATTCGAAAACATCAAACATTAAATATTTCAGAATTGATTTTATTAGTATATAATATATGTATTCATTATTTCTTTAAAGGTACAATTATTTATAATTTTTTCTCCATTTTTTCTTTTCCTCTTCTTTTTTGTTTTCTTTTCTTATGATTATTTTTCGATATGACAACATTCAATTAAAATCGTGCTAGAAAATGTGCATAATCAATAGACATAAAACTATAGAAATTGTTGAAGGCAAAGCGGTAGGTTAATTTTGTCACTTGGCTATAGACCTTTTCTAAACTCAGACTGGTGTTTTGTGCCCTTCTGCCCTCGGTTAGACTTGTTTTTCCCTTGTTTTCTGCCCTTCTGCCCTTTGTTAGACTGCTTTTTGTGCCTTTTTGCCCTCTGCATCACCACATCATCACTCAGCGCTACCCCAGCATCACTCAGCACTACCACATTATCACTCAGCACCACCACAGCACCACTCAGCACCACCACAGCATCACAGCATCACTCAGCACCACCACAGCATCACTCAGCACCACTACAGCACCACTCAGCACCACCACAGCACCACTCAGTGGTGGAGAAGTGTGGCTCACTGGTTAGAGGAGGCATACCCAGAAGCAGAGGTCAGACCCGGGACCAGGGTTCAAATCCCGACGCGCAGGGTCTTGAGCCCAATTGTCCACGGGCTCGATAATTCGTGCTTCGGTGCCCACTCTAATCACGGGTTCACACTCTGCAACTCTGGGCATTAGCTTGCTTAATCTCCACAATGGCCCCCTCGCAGCGGGATGCCTAGCTTTCACCTTGGGGATGCCCAGTACGGGCTTTATTACAAATGTCACAAAAAGATGTTAATATTTCACTTCTGTTCTTGGATTTTGGTCACAATAAAATACACTGAACATAATCTTCACAAAAGTTATTTACAAAAGTTTAAGCTATTGCCATTATAAATTAAAATCACTTTTATTTAAGTATTAATTATTTAAAAAAAATTAAAAGCCATTGTAATTTGTAATATCAATACATCTAAGTCACGTAAATACAAAACATGTTGCATTACACATGATATAGGTGTCACATTTGCGAAAGTTATAACTATTGGCATTGTAAATGACAAAGTTATTAATTTAGCTATTTTCAAAACCAACAGTGGTCGATGGTGGAGAAATTACTTGCGGTGTGGGCTGATATTCCTGATGCTTTAGCGGTGGTAGGGGGATTGGAACGACACCATGGATGGCCTCAGAGATCGGTATCGGCCAGGGGGAGGTCAAGTCGCAGAATGTCCCACCAAATTGAGTGACATGGTAAGGGGCTTAGACTGGGTAGACACTTGGCGACACCTATACGGTAACAAGAGGGAGTACACGTTTCTTAGAGCGGTCCACAAATCCTTCTCTATGTTAAATTATATTTTTGTTCCCAGAGCGGTGATTGGTACGGTGGAGTCGGCTGATATACAACAGCGTGGGCTCTCGGATCACTCCCCCATCACCATTGATCTTTGTTTAGACAGGTGGCGGCAGCCGTTTCGATGGCACCTCCCCACATGGCATCTCCAGCTAGAAGACTACCAGAAACACATGGGTAAGGCTATAGCTCACTTCCTGGTTGAGAATGTAGGGTCAGTGGCGGGCACTGGGACAGTGTGGGAGGCACTGAAACCTATGCTGCGGGGAGTTGATATTGCCTGGTGCGCGGATGCCCAAAGGAGGCGCAGGGCGGAATTAGTCCGAGCTGCGGCTGAGATTGAGGTGTTGGAGCACAAGAGCAGCATCGAAGGCGAGGGCCGGGCAGTGGGCAACTACTTCAGGCGCAGCAGTCCTATGCATCCCTACTAATAGACGAGGCACGACAGGTATGGCTTGCAACGTGCAGTGGGATATATGAGTGGGGGGATAAATCAGGAACAATGCTACACAGGTTATGCCAGGGCACATTCCAAGCACAGACCTTACCAGGGATACTTGATGATGCTGGTGCCCTAGTCACGAACCCAAGAGAGCTAGCGGAGAGTTTTGCGACATACTATGCAGATCAATATGCCCCGAAAGAATGCCTTTCAGCAGAAATGGTGGACAAATTTATCGCTGATTTACCGCCACGTGCGGTATCAGATCAATTATGAGAGCGCCTTGAACTCCCGCTAACGGAGGAAGAGCTGGGTTTAGCCCTGGGTGAACTCAATACAGGAAAGGCTCCAGGCCCCAATGGGTTCCCTAGCGAATTTTACAAGAAATACCACTTACAGCTGGGTGCACATTATAGAGCGGCTTTGGAAGAGACAAGGGAGCGGGGCAGCATCCCTCCTGACTGGAGGCACGCCGAGGTGGTGGTATTCCACAAGCCTGGACGGCCTCCGGAACAACACGTATCTTACCGACCTATCTCCCTCCTGAATGTGGATGCCAAGATCTTGGCGAAAACGCTAGCTAATCGACTCTTGCCTTACATTGCGCAGCTAGTCCATCCGGACCTGTGGGCTTCATGCACCAGAGGGCGACTAGGCATAATATTCGGCAAGCACATTGTTAGAACTGGGTGTCTCTAATTGGCGCAGGTATGTACTTGCGACAAGCAGGGACCCTCTCCTCTAAGTCAGGGCGAAGGATTACCCTCTAAAAATAACCCCTGCTTACCCTCTAGGTAGTGTGGCGCAAGCAGTCAAGGCTAATCTCCAGAGTACATAGGGTTAAACATTTGCAGTATCATACACAATAACCTCCAACCCACCACACAATGACACCAGACTGTATTCTTGTAAAAATATATCTCTTTAATATAGATTCAAAGCAGGCTTGTAAATATGGTCTTTGTACAGTTCAAAATGGTTCCAGTTACTTGCTCAGGTTGTACATATACTCTTCAATTAGTGCCTTGTAAATACAGTCTTTCAGATTGCAAGAAGTGGTTCCAGTTACTCTCTAAATATGTCACAGGTTCCAAAGCAATTGTAGTTCTTATTCAGCTTTAAAAATAGTTCTTAATGAGCTTGTTATTATTCTTGGACCAATGTCACTGGGTGCAAAATGACCTTTCCCAGCTTAACTTAGACCCACAATGGTCCAGGCACCGTGTGCTGCGTGTGGGCCCCTTTCGCTGCCCCTGGTACGCTTCACAGAGCTTTAGTTCGTCTCGTACGCGAAATCCAGCGCGGCCCCGCTAAACCTCACGCATCTCGTGTGAGAAGAATACGGCGCTGAGGAAGGGGGTGCGAGGTGTACTGGGCGCTGCAGCGGTGCGGCTCGTACCGAAGCCGGGAGACAGGATGGGGACATGTCACAGGTACGGCTGCACAGCGTAGGAGTCTCAGGGGGCTTGAGGGAGTGCGCGCCTCATGGACTTCGGGTCCTGAGCGCCGCGCACTTGGCACAGAGTCATAGTACCTACTTGTGGGTGGATTTGAAGGGCACAGCAGCGGGGGTCAGTTCTGGTCACGTCGCGGTGCTTCTTGAGGCCAAGGTGAGCTACGGCTCGACAGACGTAGGCGCAGGGCTCTCCAAGGACGGTGTGGTGTGGGGCAAACAGACGTACCCGCAGCGTACGCTTCGACCCTGGAGAGGGAGCGGCTGCAGGCGGGGCTGATGGGGGTACAATCCACAGAACCAGACGTACCAGCCAGGCGCGGCCCGCAGCACTTCACTTCACAGCTGCGGGGAGCGGGTCTCAGCGCACGGGTCACGGAGGGCATAATTCCAGGCAGAGTCCGTCTTTGCTGGGCAGCCTGCAACACGGGGATCAGCAGGCGGCGATGCTCGGACCAGACAAGTCCTCCTTCACGATGTGAGCTACGGCTCAGGACGGGAGCAGTAACGGTGCTTGTACCAGCGAGGGGCTGGTCTTCACTTTGTAGCTGGCGCACGATCAGGCCGCAGTCACGGTGCTCAGGGGACACAGATGCTCAAATTGGTAGAGAGCGCGGCATAGAAGCACGACGCTCTCAGCTCTCCTTCACTCGGCGCTGCAGGGACAGACAGCACACGCCAGCAGCAGCTTCCTTCAGGGGGGGGTAGCGCCCACTGTTCCTGGGGCGCTGTTCAGGGGGCAAGTTCCACAGCAAGCCCTTGGAGATCTTTGTAGGAGTTTGGCACAAGTTGAAAAGAAGCAAAGTCTTTCAGTCTTTCTCTCCTGCTCTCCTTCAGCAGCAAGGCACCCACCAGAGGCCAGTCTCTTGGGATCAGAGTCAGTACTTCTCCATGCAGCTTCCTGGGTCCTCCTCTTCAGGCAGAGCTTCTTCTTAGCGCAAACAGGATCTAATTTACAAGGAGCAGGGCTCCTACTTTTATACAGAGTTTTCTTTGTTCTCCCAGGCCAGGGGCGCCTTTGCATAACTCCTTTCAGTCTCTGAGCATTATGTTGGTGTGTTCTGGCTTCTTCTCTCAGTGTGAGGGGCAGGCACATCACACGCTCCATAGGAGGTGGAGCCAGCATTGTGTGAACAGGGGCAGCCAGGAGTACCTTGATGACAGTGCTTCGCCCTTCCTGGGCCAGGTGCCGGCTGAGTTATCAGTTGCTCATCAGGGGGCGGAGCCAGCATTGTGGTGGCAGAGCACTGCCCTAATAAGAGTCCAGGGGCACTCCTACCTCCCACTAAGGTGTAATCCTTGCATTCACCACCTGTCATCCCCCAGCCCTGTCACTCACACATCCCAGACAGTCAAATACACATTCTAGCAGAGGCGGGCTGAAATGGTTAGGCAAGCAAATGCTAACTTTCTAAAAGTAGCATTTGCAAACACAGGATTTTAAAATAAAGTTTACTAAAATGGGTATTTTATTATTCTGAGTCCATGCATACTAAACTTTATTTTCTACCATGTTCCCTGGGCCTGCTGGGATTATAGAGTGTAATAATTCCAGCAGCCCATCTGGCCTAAAGGGAACAGGTAGCCTTACAATAGTGAAAAACGGATTTGGCAGTAATTCACTATTAGGACATGCCACACTCACCAGAGCATGTCCTACCTTACACTTACAATACCCCCTGCCCTTGAGCCTACCATAGGGGTGACTAATATGAAGTTAAGGGAAGGTTTAGAGGCTAGCAAGTGTGTGCACTTGCCCAGCCAGCATGACAGTACCAGCCTGCACGCAAGTTCTGCAATGGCAGACCCTAGTCACATTTTAAAGGGCTGCTTCTGTGGGTGGCGCAACCGGCCCTGCAGGCCCACTAGCAGTATTGGCATTCACAAGCCCTGGCATTCCTTGTGCGGTTTACTGGGGACTGACAGTGAATCCAATAAACCAATCATGGACATCAATTACAGGTACGCTTTGTACAGGGAGAGCATATGCACTTTAGCACTGATCAGCAGTGGTAAAGTGCCCAGAGTCCTAAACCAACAAAAACAGGTCAGAGTAAATATAGGAGGAAAAAGGCAAAAAGTTTAGGGATGACCCAGCAGGAAGGGCCAAGTCCAACACAACCCCCTTCCAGCCAAAACGCAGGGTAGACAAATCACTACCTTGATGGTCTTCACTGCTTTGGGCGATAGAACAATGACCTGGCCCACAACTGCAGGGGCAGACTTCAGTTCTACGCCACACTGAACCTTTTTCAATTCCTCTGGGTATGCTCTCATGGTCCACAAAGCCTGCCCACATTGAACCCTTCTCTTCACCCGTGTACATCACCTGGGCAGCACCTAGCCTTAATTCGCTCACAGGTGTGTCCCAACAGGTAGACAGGAAAATGTCACAGTGGCCACTGACAGTAGTCAGGAATGATACCCAGGCCTTATGCCTCTCAGGGCTCCCAAACCTCTGTGGCCTTAAATAGTGGGGGCAGTATCCCCAGGTGCTTGGCACCCTTTGTCCACTCTCTCTCCTGTCAGGTCAGGTATGACATCCTGGCACTGACCCACCAGCTCCAGGCCTGTACCTGGCGGCTGGACCAAAGACTGGGGTGGGCTCTCCCACACCCAGTCCTTCTCCTTGGGGCTCTGTACCCTCCCACCTGGAGTGGTACCCCCTTCCAGAATTGTCAGGGCACCTGTGGCAGGTGACCTGCACAATTCGCCCACCAGTTCAGGGGTGCTATCCTGCAACTGGGGCACCAGGTCAGGGAGGACATCCTGCACCTGGCCCTCTATCCTAGGGTCTAAACCCTCAAACCGCACCGGGGTCATAGGCAAGGACTCCCTCCCTCTGCACCCCCTTCCAGAGTACTGCCCGCTCCCCACTGGAGTGGTACCCCTAGAAGTGACATGGGTCAGGACACTGATTACAGTGGTCCCACCGTCCAGGTCAGACAACACCTGAACCTTGCTCTCAAACTCAGGGACCCAACCCTGCAGTTGAACACTTGCCTGGCGCACCAGGACTTCCCAGGGAGCACGCATGTCCCCCTAGGGTGGAACATAGTTCATGTGCCGTGCGACAGTCTGCCTGGTGCAGATCTCCCAAACCCTGTCCCTCTGACAGTGTGGGAAGATCCCCCAGGACAGAAGTGGTGTCCCCCTGGTCATTCACTGGGGACCCAGCCCTGCTGGCTGGCCCTTGACCCACTGGTTCTTCCACTGGGGACTTTTTCCCCCTCTCGCCCCTCTTTCTGGACTTCTGCACCCTCCCAACCGGAGGTGTACTGCCAGACACCAGAACTACTGGAGCTCTGTTAACCGAGCCTCCACGTTCTCTATCCACTGGAGGATCTCCCTCAGAGAGTGACTCATCCGGGCAGCCTAGGCTCCCCACCTGGTGTTCCCTTAAAGAACCATCCAGACTCTGAGACTGCGGTTGGGCACTACCGGGACAAAACCAATTCTCACTCCTTCCCCTTAAGGACAGAACGTGAGGCCCTACACCCCTCTCACTACTACATTACCTAGCTGGGCTACTCTGTGCCACTTCCACCACTCTGGGCTGGAAGATACCTGAGCCACTCCTCACAGGATCACACCCCAATGCCTCTCCAGACCCTCTGGAATCCACCACAAGGTCTGCCTCCATTGTGAGTGAGCTCCCTGGGGTCAGAGAACTCACTCTCAAACAGGTGTTGGCATAGCTCTGTAAAACTGGGACTTAAAGTATGCTCTCCCACAATTGGATTACACAGCCCCCTAGCAGGGTTAACCAAACTATCCTCCACCTCTCCATCCAGCTCCTCACACACATACTCCACACCATCCTTCTGAGACTGGCCAGACAGTAGGGGACTGTCTCTGTCACACAACCCACACTCTTCTGGGCGGTCTTTACACTCACCCACCTGGACCTCAACCATGGGGGAATCCCTCCCGCCACTAGGACCATGAACTCCTACGCCAGCTACCCTATTCCCTTCAGGGACGCTGCGCACTACTGGAGCTACCTCATGCCCTTGAACCTCCTGGTGTGTGTTAACCCCCTCCAAGTCAGGTGCCATATCTCTAGGTGGGTGCACTATGCTCTCAGCACTGGTTACCTTAATGTTGCTGCCACCATCTGAGCTGGACTCCACCTCCAACTCAGCAAAGCTCAATCTCTGAGCTACACATATTTCTTGTTGCTGGGCTGAAGCCCTCCTGGCCTCAAGCCCCTCGAGCTCCAAGTCAAGTTTCCTCATTCTTAAGTCATGCGCAAGCTCCATTTTCATTTCTTCCAGTGCTAACTTCCTAGATTCTAGCTCCAGTTGGCAATTAAATTTCAGCTCCGCCAACTTCATTTCATGTATTCTGGCCTCCTTCCTGTCCGTCAACTCCTCTGGCGACAGGCCTCTACCAAAATCCATGATGCTTCTTTCTGGTTCAACTTCCATTCTGACTGATCCAGGCATGATTTCACAACAAATGGGGATTCTCTCAGTAACATATAAATCCAAAAAGAGTATGTGGCTTACGTTACTGGACTGTCATCACTATGCAATGGTCAATAATCACTGTATGGACAATGCAAATGTAAATTCGTGATCCTCATTGCTGCGTCCAATGTTAGAATTGGGGGTCTCTGGTTGGCGCAGGTATGTACTTGCGACAAGCAGGGACCCTCTCCTCTAAGTCAGGGCGAAGGATTACCCTCTAAAAATAACCCCTGCTTACCCTCGAGGTAGTGTGGCGCAAGCAGTCAAGGCTAATCTCCAGAGTACATAGGGTTAAACATTTGCAGTATCACACACAATAACCATCAACCCACCACACAATGACACCGGATTGTATTCTTGTAAAAATATATCTCTTTTATATAGATTCAAAGCAGGCTTGTAAATATGGTCTTTGTACAGTTCAAAATGGTTCCAGTTACTTGTTCAGGTTGTACATATACTCTTCAAGTAGTGCCTTGTAAATACAGTCTTTCAGATTGCAAGAAGCGGTTCCAGTTACTCTCTAAATATGTCACAGGTTCCAAAGCAATTGTAGTTCTTATTCAGCTTTAAAAATAGTTCCTAATGAGCTTGTTATTATTCTCGGACCATTGTCACTGGGGGCAAAATGACCTTTCCCAGCTTAACTTAGACCCACAATGGTCCAGGCACCGTGTGCTGCGTGTGGGCCCCTTTCGCTGCCTCTGGTAAACTTCACAGAGCTGTAGTTCATCTCGTACGGGAAATCCAGTGCGGCCCCGCTAAACCTCACGCATCTCGCGTAAGAAGCATACGGCGCTGAGGAAGGGGGTGTGAGGCGTACTGGGCGCTGCAGAGGTGCGGCTCGTACCGAAGCCGGGAGACAGGATGGGGACGTCTCGCAGGTACGGCTGCACAGCGTATGGACTTCAGGGGGCTCGAGGGAGTGCGCGCCTCACGGACTTCGGGTCCTGAGCGCCGCGCACTTGGCAAAGAATCACAGTACCTTCTTGTGGGTGGATTTGAAGGGCACAGCAGCGGGGTCAGTTCTGGTCACATCGCGGTGCTCCTTGGGGCCAAGGCGAGCTACGGCTCCACAGACGTAGGTGCAGGGCTCTCTAAGGATGGTGCCGTGTGGGGCAAACAGACATACCCGCAGCGTACGCTTCGACCCTGGAGGCGGAGCGGCTGCAGGCGGGGCTGATGGGGGTACGATCCACAGAACCAGACGTACCAGCCAGGCGCAGCCAGCAGCACTTCACTTCACAGCTGCGGGGAGTGGGTCTCAGCGCACGGGTCACGGAGGGCACAATTCGAGGCAGAGTCCGTCTTTGCTGGGCAGCCTGTGACACGGGGATCAGCAAGCGGCGATGCTCGGACCAGACAAGTCCCCCTTCACGATGTGAGCTACGGCTCAGGACGGGGGCAGTCACGGTGCTCGTACCAGCGAGGGGCTGGTCTTCACTTTGTAGCTGGTGCACGATCAGGCCACAGTCACGGTGCTCAGGGAACACAGATGCTCAGATTGGTAGAGAGCGCGGCGTAGAAGCACGACGCTCTCATCTCTCCTTCACTCGGCGCTGTAGGGACAGACAGCACACGCCAGCAGCAGCTTCCTTCATGGGGGGTAGCGCCCACTGTTCCTGGGGCACAGTTCAGGGGATAAGTTCCACAGCAAGCCCTTGGAGATCTTTGTAGCGGTTTGGCACAAGTTGAAAGGAAGCAAAGTCTTTCAGTCTTTCTCACCTGCTCTCCTTCAGCAGCAAGGCACCCACCAAAGGCCAGTCTCTTGGGATCAGAGTCAGTACTTCTCCATGCAGTTTCCTGGGTCCTCCTCTTCAGGCAGAGCTTCTTCTTAGCGCAAACAGGGGGGCCTTTGCATAACTCCTTTCAGTCTCTGAGCACTATGTTGGTGTGTTCTGGCTTCTTCTCTCAGTGTGAGGGGCCGGCACATCAGACGCTCCACAGGAGGTGGAGCCAGCATTGTGTGAACAGGGGCAGCCAGGAGTACCTTGATGACAGTGCTTCACCCTTCCTGGGCCAGGTGCCGGCTGAGTCATCAGTTGCTCATCAGGGGGCGGAGCCAGCATTGTGGTGGCAGAGCACTGCCCTATTAAGAGTCCAGGGGCACTCCTACCTCCCACTAAGGTGTAATCCTTGCATTCACCACCTGTCATCCCCCAGCCCTGTCACTCACACATCCCAGACAGTCAAATACACATCCTAGCAGAGGTGGGCTGAAATGGTTAGGCAAGCAAATGCTAACTTTCTAAAAGTAGCATTTGCAAACACAGGATATTAAAATAAACTTTACTAAAAGAAGTATTTTATTATTCTGAGTCCAGGCATACTAAACTGTATTTTCTACCATGTTCCCTGGGCCTGCTGGGATTATAGAGTGTAATAATTCCAAAAGCCCATCTGGCCTAAAGGGAACAGGTAGCCTTACAATAGTGAAAAACGAATTTGGCAGTAATTCACTATTAGGACATGCCACACTCACAAGAGCATGTCCTTCCTTACACTTACAATGCACATGCCCTTGAGCCTACCATAGGGGTGACTAATATGAAGTTAAGGGAAGGCTTAGAGGCTGGCAAGTGTGTGCACTTGCCCAGCCAGCATGACAGTACCAGACTGCACGCAGGTTCTGCAATGGCAGACCCTAGACACATTTTAAAGGGCTGCTTCTGTGGGTGGTGCAACCGGTGCTGCAGGCCCTCTAGCAGTATTGGCATTCACAAGCCCTGGCACTCCTTGTGCGCTTTACTGGGGACTGACAGTGAATCCAATAAACCAATCATGGACATCAATTACAGGTACGCTTTGTACAGGGAGAGCATATGCACTTTAGCACTGATCAGCAGTGGTAAAGTGCCCAGAGCCCTAAACCAACAAAAACAGGTCAGAGGAAATATAGGAGGAAAAAGGCAAAAAGATTAGGGATGACCCAGCAGGAAGGGCCAAGTCCAACACACATGTAGTAGTAGCTGCGGTTCAGGACAGGGTGGAGCAGGCGGCGCTTCTCTTAGCAGACATGGACAGAGCCTTTGACTCACTGAGTTGGGTTTACTTATTATCACTCCTGCCCCGGCTTAACTTCGGACCCTGCTTCCTGTCATATCTGCAAATATTGTATACGGATTTGACGGCCTCGGTTCGGGTCGCGGGGCCATATCCTCCAAATTTTCCATGGGGCGCAGCACCAGACAGGGTTGCCCCCTCTCACCGTACTTGTTTGACCTGGCCATGGAGCCGCTGGTGACGTGGGTGTGCATTGATGCGCAGCTGCGAGGATTCGAATGGGAGCGAGGTCTATCTTATAGGATCACACTATACGCAGACAATGTCCTGTTTTTCCTCACAAATCTTAATAGGTCGGGGCCTTGCTAATTGCGGATCATGCAAATCTTTGTAGAAACCTCAGGGCTATATATGAACCCTTACAAGTCAACTCTATGGGTACTGGGGGAGCGCTCAGGTGTAGGAGACTGGCCGTCAACACTTCAGGTAGCGGTGTGGGGCATTAAGTATCTGGGGGTGTTCTTGTCTGAGGTTCCCAAGGTCTCCTGGGAGCAGAACCTAGTGCCAGTTTGGGACCGAGTTCAGGCTGACATTAAGATATGGTCCCGCATGCCACTCACTATCTATGGTAGGTCAGCCATTTTTAAAATGGTGGCCCTCCCTAGGCTGCTATACCATCTACAGAACCACCCTTACCCTGTCTCGCCTCACTGGTTCCAAAAGGTGGACTAGGACAATTCCTCTGGGCGGGAGGTGCTGTGCGGGTGGTGCTGCTTCTTATCAATGTACTGTGGTGGCTTGGCGACGTCTGATATTCTTTTATATTACCAAGCCTCCCATCTTCTGGTCTTGAATGAGTGGTGGTATTGAGACAGGGGGGACCCGGCATACGCCCTGGAGCGCTACCTTATGGGGTCCAACACTCTGCACATTATTTTATACTCGGAGCAGCTGAGGAAGTTGCTACCACCAGCCACTCAGGTGGTATTCCAGATTTGGACACAGGCCCTGTGCTACATGAGATGGTTGAACTTGTTAACTAGGGAAACCCCCCTGTGGCGTAATGAATGCTTGCCTCGACTGGCGACACTACAGGGCTTCCGGGGATGGGATAACATCAGAATCTCAACACTTGGAATCGTGCTGTCAGGAGTGACACTTGGGTCTTTTCAGGATCTGAGCCAGGAATATGGCATGCCTCGGTCACAATTTTTTAGATACCTCCAGTTCCGTCATGCCCTTGCCCCGAGCTTGGAGGGCCTCGACTCACTTCCTGAGTTCAGCCCTCTGGAGGCGAAGGTGTTTATGGGAGAACTGGAGACAAAAAAAAATCTCGCATTTACCAGTCTTTAATTACACACTGTTCCTCATTGCTGCAGAAATTACGGGAGTCTTGGGAAAGGGACGTAGGAGAATTGGAGGAGGAAGATTGGAGGGAAGCGTTGGCAGCCCCAGCGGCGCAGCAATAGCGATGCGCCTGCAGCTCAACCAGTTCAAGTACCTGCATAGGGTGTACTTTACCAGGGAGAGATTGTGCCGGGCAGGTCTGATTGCATCCCCTGACTGTCTCTGATGTGCCCAGGAAGTTAGGACTTTTTTACACATAGTATGGAGTTGTAGCTCTCTGGATAGGTTCTGGAATGGGTTGTGGGATTGTATGTCCGAGATCCTGGGTTGGGAACTCCCATGTACACCGCAACTGGGTTTACATGTGATGGAAGGGGTGGGGGGTGATATTTATAAGAGACATTTATTGTTGCTTGGTCTCACACTGGCCAAGAGAGACGTGGCCAAAGCATGGAAGGATACATAGGCCCCGTCAGTGATTACGTGGAAGAGAGGGCTAGATTTTTTTATGGGAATGGAGCAACCAATCTTTGTGGCCCGAGGATGCCCACACAAGCACTATGAATTTCGGGGTCTGTGGCTGGAGTCCCCTGCGGAACAGGAGGACTACTCTGAGGTGACATAAAGAGGCCAGGATGGAGAGTGCATACATGTTGTCAGTTCAACATATAATGTATTTGAGACAAGTGACGGAATTGTGCGACTGGTGTGGGTGGGATCCTGGGAGGGGGGAGTTTGGGGTGAGAAGGGTTAGAGGGGGGCTAGAATTGTTATGTTTGATGCTTATATATAATCTAATGGAAAAGTAAATTGCCAACCAATTGATGATGTTTATTGGACCTGCAGTTATCTCTGGTATGCATAGCACTGCGAAATGTGTGTAATCTGTTAAGAAAATTTGTTTTCAACAAAACAAAAATTAGCTACCTGGGATGGTCAAATCCCGGGGTCTAAAATATTACATTTGATTGTGGTTCAGAGGGACCCTGTAGCCCAGGGACTGCCATTCTTCGGAGCTACAAAATAAATGGGCGAAGAAGCTCAAAGGTCCATCTAAGTCCCGGGATTACCACCCTCCAGGTCTTTTTATATTTTGGGAGGGTGGCCGCGTGGTCTCCATTCTCGAGTAGTCGAAAGCCATAGGGAACCCCACCCCTCAGTAGTGGCTACTGATGTGTCTTGGGGTGCCTACCCCTGGTACACTGCTGTTTGCTATGGTAGGGCGGGAGTCAAGGTTCCCGCTGTGTCATAGCAAACTTGAGGGCATTTTAACAAGTGCCATTTTGATGCAATTTTTTAAAAAAAGCCAAAAATCCGGTGAAAAATATATCGCTCTATTTACTAGGCGATGCTAAGATGCATTAACGCATGTTAGCAGACGGTTTTGCTAACGGCTCGCCTTATTGTGTTTTTATCTAGGAACCTAAATCAATATTACCATTTTAGGCCCTTACACGGCTATAATCAAGAAACATCCCTAGAATGGCATAAGAATCAGATCCATATTTCAGTAAATCGCCCTTGCAGCCCAAGGCATGGCAAAAGCTACTTCCTTAGATTCCTAGAAAGCACAACAAGTTCTTTCAACACACCAAACCTCCAGCAACCTGGGAAATCCCCGCTTGCTTTGTTTTGATTTGTAATAGAACTCCTGTGAGCACTGTAAGAACGGCCAGTTCTTGCAGACATCTTTATTGACGTCTTATGTCAAACTCGGCACCTTTTAGGTATAAATATACCAACGTTGCCTTAAGCAAACACACGGTGGTGGTTTTGGAGCAGAGCAGCTAATCTACTTGCCAAGAGCCCAGCAGACGCGGAGAGCCCACGGACGCTGCCCCTCCTCTTTGACGCGCTGAGAAGGACGCTGTCTTTTCTCCTGCCGAGAAAATCCAGCTCCGGCGTTTCCAGCCTACCCTTGCGGGTGACTGGGATATCGAGTCCTGAGAGAGAGATACCAGACCTCCTACATTCTATTCCCAAGGTACAGTGCTGACTAAACCCTTAGAGATAATTCTTGAGTCAGATTCTTGGCATAAACCTACTTAACCTAAACTGCTACTTACTTACTCCTTCCCACGTATTAGGCTTAGGTCAGGTACACCGGGGTAGGCGTATTTTAGAAGCACCAGTTGAGCACATTAGCCTATGTATATATGTATATATATTTTATCCATTTTAAAGTGTCTTATGGCTAAGAAACCATATCAATGCTTTTAAAGTATTATTTCATAATACTCCTTTTACTGTACGTACTTTACTTTACATTAATTATTGTGATTGTGGCAATTCATTTCTCTTGCATGAGAAGGAAGACTGCTCAATAAATAATACCTTTTATTGAAAACTCCAGTCTCTCTGTTCTCTGCACTCTGGTGAAACTAAGAATGCACATCTGACTGAGTGAAATAGCTGTCTATTGTTTTCACACGACTCTAGAGATTGACTCTTATTCTGAGGGAGCAAAGTTGTCATGTGTATGCGGTTGTCAGAAGCTGAATCCCTTCTTGTCTGAGCCAGGGAAGCTGATCCCTTCCTATACAGTCAAGAAACTTTCCAGTGACCTCTGAGCTAGCTGGCGCAAACCTAAATTAAGTCTAACATAGTCAGTAGAGACCTAGATGACCTCAGTCCTACGTCTACACTGCTGTTTATGTTATTTCAATGTGCAGGGCCTATAGGGAAAATAGGAACTACACTGCATGGCACCCAACATTTGGTAAGGCGATAAAACTAACGCAAGAAGTTAGAGTAACTCAGTCGTGCTTTTTCACGCAGACCCTTTTTCCCTTAAATACTCCAATAGACGTCTGGAGTGGGTGAAAGGTTAAAATCAGCAGGAACTTAGTAGGAAGAGATTCCTATGTAGAGTTTTAGTTTAGTCAACGTTGAAGGATACAGTGTTCCAAAATATTGTGCACCTAATCTTTTGTCTCCTTGAAACTTGATCTGCAACAAAAAAAAAACTTTGTGCCAGTAAAAATGCCAGAGGGTGAAGACGAAAGGGAAGCAGCTAGATTAGCAGCCCGACTAATGGCGGATGACACGAGTCTCCTACAGAATGACCAGAATGCCATCCTCATTCCGATCAACGTAAGAAAAACTATAACTTTAAAACTTATAGAAAACGGACTGACATCACAAGGTGGTACAGTCATTTTCGTGATAGAGGCACAGGAATATCGGCAGGCAGAGGTATTCTATTCATGGATCAACTTTACAGCGGCAAACGCTACAACACACGAATTCCACTATTACAAAATAGAGGAACGTCCGGATGAATACAATCCTTTCGAGGATTTTGAAATTCCAATAAATTACCAAGAGCACCTGCTCTGGTTTAAAGGCGCCCTAAAACATAATGATCACATCACCAGGCTCGGTCCACTAGGTAGACCAGGAGCAATGTGGCCGTTTCTAGCCAGCTACACACCACATCCTGACATTGATAAAATGTCAGACAAGGAACTTTGAGCCCAGCTAAAATTACTAATTAAAATTCACAGACAGTTAGTCCAATATGTAATGCAGACTGCAACAGTCCAACCAGCTGTTAACATTCCACAGCTGACCCCTCATCAGGGGAACACAAATAAAATTACACCAGAGAACATATAATCATGTTTTGGTAAAACACCCGCAAAACGGGAACAAATTCCATTCTGGCTAGCACAAAAAATAACTCAAATAGAGGCAGTATTCCCGAATACTACCCCTAATGAGAAACACAGAATTCTGACTATCTGCCTTCCAATGGGGGTCGCATCACATGTGGAGGATTGTGACACTTGGGGCACAGTCTTTGCTTCCATTTACACAAAAACACATGGTGTTCCGTCTCTGGCGGTAATATCAGATGTAATAAGACAGATTCAAAATGAATACGGTCCAGAACCTGCTTTAACTCTTGGTATGAAATTACTGAAAGACTTCAAGCAGGTCTCGGCTATATTATTAGCCAACATAAAGGGAGAAGCAGCATCTTTGGCGATCCGCCAAAAATTGAAAGAAACAGATAAAGCAGACCAACCAATTGAACTTGCCAGAATCATAGAAAAATCCAATGAAGAACTAGGTAGAGATAGGTTGGGTGGGAAACCGGTAAAACCCCAACTACTTGAAAATCCTGAAAAGATATTTATTAAAAATAATCTAAACACTCCAAAAAAAGAGTTGGGATGGAAATAAACAATCCACTCCCAAAGAAAAAAGTTTCCAGTCCAGAGGAAGGTCTCCTCAGCGTAGGGAAAGAGCTCCGAGCTGAGAACACCAGTCTCCCCAAAGGGAGCCCTCCGAGAAAAGATACAACCTTAGAAATAGAGATAATTTGAAAAAACCTGATAGATATCAAGATATTGATACACATCCCTCTCGATCTTTTTCGCAGAAATCGGAAAGAAGAGGACGGTCAGAACACAGGGAAGAGCACGTCAAGTCCAAAGACAAGGAACCTGCTCAAAGTAAAAAATTACAATTTCCAAGAAAGAAGGTAGCCAGTATTAAAATAATCAAACATGCCAAGGATACTGAGGACACAGCTGAAAAACAGAGAGTGGGCACAGACAATGCTAGACAGCGCAGCAGAAATCACCATAGCTCGCAAGATCCTGATGAATCATCTGGAGACAGTGGACACGAATGAATACATTCAGGTGGAAACTGCAGACACCAGAGTTAGCGAACCTCATAAAATATACGAAATAACATTGCGTATAGAGGGAGATAAGACTAGGAAGGTAAGGGGTCTGTTTTGGGATAACCTCTCAAAAGGCTACAACATCCTATTAGCTGAAAAAGACTGGCCACCAGAGTTTGTCAGGGACCGCCCTCATGGCAAAGAAATGATTATGCCTGCCTTCTCAAATCATATTCCAATACATAGAAAATATATATATGCCAGAAAATGGGCAGTAGCTCAAGCACCTGCATTATATAAGAATCATGTAGGATGGGATGAGGACTCACCTCCTCACAAAATCCAGTTAAAAAGTCAACCAACGGCACAAAGACAGTACCCAATTAAGCAAGAAGCTAAAAAACAGGTCTTGGAGATCTTAGATCAACTTGAATACCAAGAGGTGATTGAAACATGCACCTCTCGAATGAATAATCCTTTGTTTCCTGTCTCCAAACCGGACGATTCATATCATCTAGTCTTGGACTACAGACACCTTAACTCATGTTGCAAGACATTTGCGGTACAAAATTCGCACAGTGCGGCACTAATGAATAACATAGTTCGCAAAAAAAACAAAACAACATTAGACATCTCTAATGGATTTTTTTGTCAAAATATCGCACCGGAAAGCAGGTATTTAACCGCTTTCTCAATAATGGAGTCACAGAAAAATTTCTGTCGACTCACACAGGGATTCAAGAATAGCCCAGGATTATTCTCAGCAAGAGTAACAGAGTTACTACAAATGTATGATGATGAGGCATTATCTTATGTCGATGACATCTATCTCACAGACGACGACTTGGATACTCACTTGAAAAGAATGAACACCATAATACTTGGGTTCAAAGCAGAGGGTTACAAATTCAACTTTAAAAAGTCACGAATTGCCCATCTAACTGTCCTATTTCTAGGATATGACTTATCAAGTGAAAGCAAAAGCCTAGCAGACAACTTCTTAGAGAAGTGCGCTGTACTCCAAGCACCAAAAACGCTGAAGAACTTACAATCGATACTAGGCTTCCTGAATTTCGGAAGAACTTACATTCTAAATTACGCGGAGAGGGTTAAACCTCTCTACGAATTAATAAAACCTGATTTCAAACCAATAAATTGGACTCAAAAACACACAGACATTTTGAGATCACTTCAAACAGACATGTTAGCTAAAACAAAATTAGAAACACGCGACAATACACGCAACCTTGTAATCCGAGTCATCCCAAGAAGATGCGGATTCACGTACCTGACCTCTAATGAGGGAGAAACGGTACCAATAGCATACAAATCCCATTTGTACACAAAAGCTGAAATTAAATTCAGTTCAACTGAAAAAATTCTAACTGCGGTTCAGACTGCCGTAGCAAAAGAAAGGGCCCTAGCACAAGGTAAACGAATAATAATCGTTACACCGATACCAGCCCTCGAAGTGGTAACAAAAGTGAGCAATCCAAATGCTAAAGCTCTGCATCCGCGATGGGTCCAATGGGTTAATTCTCTTGCTGCAACAGATGTAGTATATGAATTTGATCCTAATCTAAAAACACACACATTTTTACAATATTAATATGAATGTCCTCTGCCAACCGAAATCCTGCCTCTAGAACACTACGGATGCATAATATATACAGATGGATCAGCACAACCCGCAGTTGGGGGTAAACAAGCTTACAGTGCTGCATGCGCGATTGTTAAAGGCCGTTGGCACAAAGGAAAATTTAGACCACTGGTCACTAAAACGCAATCTCTAGGAGATTGTGCAGCTCAGCAAGCTGAACTACTAGCATTTAAGATGGCGCTTGAAAATACCGATCGCAAATTCCCCACACTTATAGTGTGCGATTCTTATTACTGCGTTCAGTCTTATAATGAATACTTGCAGAATTGGGTTGAAAACGTGTTCAAAGATGCAAAAGGTGGCACAATCAAGCATAAAATGCTTTGGGAACAAGTAGTTCTTTTATAGAAAGAACTACAAAAGACTCACGTGATACACACATTGAGTCATCAACGTGATGGCGTTCAAGTTGCGGGGAATTCATTGGCTGATGAAGCCGTGAAGGCAGCTGTGCAAACGGCTTCTGTAGCTGCTATCACCCGGTCAAAAACAAAAATAGACAGCTACATACTACAAGCTGTCAGTGCGTCAGTAAAAAATGACAGAAAAACACGCCCGAAAGGCTTTCCAGTAAAGTACTCATACATAACCGATGCGAATAATGTTCCATTTGCTCGAAACCCTGGAGTGGGGGATAGAGTAATTCCAAACATGGAACACAGGTTAGGACTAATTACAGCTGCACACAAAGGGCTTGCTTCTGCACATGCTGGTGTTTCCGCCACAATATCATTATTAAAACAGAGATATTGGTGGCCGCGCATGAGAATACAAACTAAGAAATATGTGCTAGAATGCGAAATATGCCAAAGAATGAAAGTATCAACAGTGAAACGACCGGCACAGACACCCCTTCTAATCTCAGATAAACCATTAGCATGTGTTTACCTGGACCACTGTGGTCCCTTACAAAGGGATGGTAACTATAAATATATCATGGTCGCAGTGGATTCCTGTACGAGATTCATTAGGATGTGGCCCCCGCGCTCGGCTGATGCCAGAACTGTTATAAAACATTTGCGAGTCTTTATCGACACATACGCAATTGCCAGGCTTCATTCTGACCAGGGTCCTGCTTTTAGCTCTCGAGCTTATAAGGAGGCCATGACCAGCATGGGCATTGGGTTGCGGTGCTCTTGTCCCTTCCATCCTGAGGGAAACAGGATTGTGGAAAGAAAAAACCGAGACATAAAGCAATCTATAACGGCAAAGGTACTAGGTTCGGGTGATGGGTGGGTCAACATTTAATAAGTGTCCAACGTAGTCTTAACAATCTGCCAAGAAATTCTCTAAAAGGTTTCAGCCCGTACGAACTATTGTCCGGAACTAGAATGTATATTCAGGATTTAGATAGTCAGACTTCAGTGGTAGAAGATAAGAAAAAATGCTTTGACATCAAAGATCGTTTGGCTGTTTTACAGGACATAAATGAAACAAGAAAAGCCCTGAGCAACATAAAGTTAAAACAACAGCCAACAACCACTGAAGATACACCACCTGTCTCAGCAAGACCTGTCTGGATTCCAAAGATTGGGGATCTGGTCAGAGAGAAAATAGCGGTGAAGAAGGAATTTGGGCCTTCTTACAGAAAAGCAGTACCTGTCTTATCTGTCAACGGAACGATATCAGTTGTACTACCTCCCCTTGCTGGTAAAAAGGAGAACCGAGTTGTATCCATCGACCTGGTAAAACATCAATCATGTGGCCAATAATAAGTAGTAGGCCCAGTGGACTCCCAAGAAATAGAGAATACCAAAATTTGCTTCAATCCAAGAGGTTCAGAACGAGAAACTAATCACATTTGATAAACCTGCAGTGAATACAAAAGGACTATGCAACAATGCCATGGAACTTGTGCCTCTTGAAACCCAAATTGAAACAGTTTGTCAAGAAACACCAGTCTACAACGATGTAGCCTCAGACTGTGCTAATGAAAGACAAATTGAAAAAGCAATCCCAACAATTGACAGATCTGCATCTGGCTACTTCATCAATTTCGATAACTTTTCTGAAAATCAAAGCGACCCTGAAGTAACGCCAGCAACAAAAACTTTTAAAGACAAAGCAACAGAACTCTTTCATCAACTCAAAGAAACCTATCTTATTTCTCCATGGATAGAATTTTGGATTGTGTTAGGTGTACTTTTCCTCCTGCTTTGGCTCATCATGGTACTTTGTTTGGGAAAATTCATTGAGGGAAAATACAGTACAATGGACACAGCAAGTCAGAACATCAACTTGGTCCTAAAGCCACACAAGTCATCTCACATCGAGAAAAGAGAACTGTCCTCAGTGAATGTCACAGCCATTCCAATACCCGGCGGGGTAGTTTGGGATAAAACGGATTACGAAATATATGGACCGGTCGAACACTTGACATATCCTCATCAGTTTCATTAAGTGACTTTGTAAAACCAAGTACATTCTCTGATGATTGGGACTTTGAAAGCATAAATAATATGATGTCAGATTTAGTAATGTCAGCAAAATTTACAGAACATGATTATTTACAGGGTTCATCGAACTATGAATAGATGTATTGCTATAACCACTATGCACACCACTACTTGCATAAATCTGCTCAACCTAGAAATGTTTTTAAATATAATCAATGGGAACATTGTGCTACTCCACCTAAAAGCAGTTCCAAAACATTATATGAGAAATTCCCATACTTCTCAGGGTTTAACACAAGTGATGCAGAAACATTTTATTACAAACTGTTAGATAAAACAGGGACAAAAAACATGCTGCCAAATACTAAATGTATTTATTCAGAAACATTTTATGAAAAAATGATTGCATTTGGTTTTGACTTCTGGAAAAACAACATTGAAACAAAAACCATCTGGGGTACAAAAGAATGGCAGGTACAAGGCCTTGAAGCATTATTTCGAGCCTGCATGATCCCAGAACAAATAATGTTCTTGAATGACACCACTCAACAAACTACCTGTCTTGGCCTAGCCAAGATCAAAGACTTAAACAAACCGTCTATTCCAAAGCCAATACCTGATAATACAACCACAGATATTGAGATAGACGTATCCCAAATTTTACATCAAAACAGAACACATCCTGAATGGAAAAAGTGGTTAATCTGGCCAACAGACACAAATAACTGTCAAGATAGATTCCTGAACAAAATATAGGGGTTAAAAATGACCAGACCAGACCCTAGATACTCCCAGAGACAACATCCAGGGATAGTAACAACATATAGTGTAGGGAAACAATGCCTTGAATGGCTACAAACATCCACACTGGCAGAAATTAAGCAACACTTGACTTTACTTAAAGACGGTGCTGACTTGCGCAATTTCATAATGGGACCACGCAAACAGCGTCAAAAACGTTTCATAGCGGCCAGGATATACGCTGCGTACAACGAAGCATGGAAAGTGACTCAAATTGGGACAGCTGAGAAAATACGAGAAATTGATCGTATTAATTTGGAAAAATCAATTTCTGTTGTGGACAATGGGTTAATGACTCTGTCCTCCAGAATATATTCACTGGACAGTATTGTATCATCTGCTATAGATATAATAGATCAGGACTTGCTAATGTTACAACATGGTCAGTCCCAATTACGTTCTATTGTATAGCTAGGCTGGACGTTGCAAAATCTCAGTTCAGGCTATATGCCTTGGCGTTTAATCAACACAACGTCATTGTTCTCTATCTTTAACCTTACTGATAAACAAATCAGTTTGGAACAAAAAGGAGCAGACTATACGATTCTGAGCATTGAAAAACTTGAGGGATTACCGTTGACAATGTCAGAAAGACCTGTCATTGAATGGATAATACACTGAATAATCACAATTCCGATAACAACTTTCCAATTTAAAAAATGCCAAGAGTATATACCAGCAGGCCTGTATGAAAGGTTGGGTAAAGGCTACATTAAGTCATCATGGAAATTACCTTATACACATACATGTTATAGTGTCAAAAACCAGAATGTATTTCTTAGTGGTAATAATTGAAAAAGATCACTAAGCGGTATACTTCTGTGCCAAGGTATTAATTTACATGGGGCCTGTGAAGGTACTTCAAATAACCTTTCATGCCACCAGCACGGCACACCTGCAGCACAAATAGAGCCATTCTTTAGACAACTTTCTAACTGGAGTTACGTTCTAATAACGAACCACAGCTGTTGTGGCATGGATCCAGGGAAAGCCTATCTCGTAAGCGTTAGTTCCATGGTCACTTGCTGTATGCAAGCATTGTATCCAAACGTCCCTACTGATACCGAGGCGATGATTTGGCCTCCCTTGAATATCTCTTCTATACGAATTGATAGTTTAAGCCGAATGAAGTCTGTGCTTTTACAGACAACAGTGCCTATTACGTCATCAAAAGAAACGTATGATCTTCAAGTTGCAAGGACAACGGCAGAGATACATACACTTTTATCAACTAATTGCCCGTGCATTTTGTAGAAATGCTAAGCCAAATCCTAAATATGTCAGATGCCAGTGGTATCGCACATGTATTTAAGACAATTTTTTCGGGACTGTTAACACCCTTAGAAGCAGTCCTGGGCATCTTTCCCAATTTTGTCCATTCGGTCTTTGGCGGCCTACCACTACTTTTGGGACTCGTAGCAGGAATTTAATTTTTGACCCTTCTGCTCCGATATGGCAAGCCAAAATGCAGACATGACTCCAGCAACAATGGAAGAAATGATCCTAGCAATACGCTACCGGGACCGCATACCTAAAGTCCTTGGATTAGCCCGGCTAAGAGATCGGAATATGACCTGGTTTCTTTCATTCAGACCTATATGGCAGAACTGCATCTTACCTGTGCTTCGATGTATGCTATGCAGAGAAGAATGTGTGTTGGACACCTGCCGTACACTACAATCAGCAGTACCAATGGATATCGATACTTTGCTAAGTCCTGTAACGGCTCATGCATCGTGTTGTCCCCAGCGGTTACCAATCCTGATGACGGCATTTGTTGAAACTTCACCACTACAATTAGGTGGGAGTGAAGCAAGAAATGAGAGCAACATCACCCAGGTATGAACTTCTGTGAGCATTGCTGATCCAGACACCGATGATAGCAAACATTCTCACAACTGCCCGGTTACAGCATTATTATCCTTGGTTGAACTTTCACCTGAAGATGTAGGCTGTTTTTTTGCACATCTGTCTGAAGTAATGTTCTCCTCTGAACCGAAAGAATAACTTTTAAGCAACCCAGCACACAGCGTTCCCCTGAACTCTGAATTCGGCCTTCAGCTTTGATAAACAAAAGCTACTGAAAACATTTGGAACTATTTTTTCCCCTGAAAACAAAATTATTTCTTTCAAATTCCAAAATATTTACCTTTTTTTTGGCACATGTACTCTGCTTACAGTAGAACTATTCATAAAGAACTGAGCTTCTATTTTTAGCAATTCTAGAGACAAAATATTTCCTCAGCCTCTAGCACACTTACAAGTAATTTCATTTATATGTGATGAAATAGTCTCGACCTTCTTTTCTGTAATTAAGAGACATTTCATGTGTAATTTTCGCAAATCATTCAGCTAAGTATATATGCATTTTTTTAATGATTACACTGCTTAAAAACGTACAGTACCTATAATCTTTCGTGTATTTCGCATACACCATTTCGAATGCAAAATGTATTTTGGGGTGGGTTGGAAAACACATGCACCTTTATTGCTTAGTTTTTAGTAATAGATGGACATGAGATCGTGGTTTGGGTATTGTGTTTTTATCTAGGAACCTGAATCAATATTACCATTTTATGCCCTTACACGGCTATAATCAATAAATATCCCTATAATGGCATAAGAATCAGATCCATATTTCAGTAAATCGCCCTTGCAGCCCTAGGCATGGCAAAAGCTACTTCCTTAGATTCCTAGAAAGCACAACAAGTTCTTTCAACACACCAAACCTCCAGCAACTAGGGAAATCCCCGCTTGCTTTGTTTTGATTTGTAATAGAACTCCTGCGAGCACTGTAAGAACGTCCAGTTCTTAGTGACATCGTTATTGACGACTTATGTCCAAACCTTACGTCAAACTCGGCATCTTTCAGGTATAAATATACCAACGTTGCCTTAAGCAAACACACAGTGGTGGTTTTGGAGCAGAGCAGCTAATCTACTTGCCGAGAGCAGAGCAGACGCGGAGAGCCCAAGGACGCTGCCCCTCCTCTTTGACGCGCTGAGAAAGGCGCTGTCTTTTCTCCTGCCGAGAAAATCCAGCTCCGGCGTTTCCAGCCTACCCTTGCGGGTGACTGGGATATAGAGTCCTGAGAGAGAGATACCAGACCTCCTACATTCTATTCCCAAGGTACAGTGCTGACTAAACCCTTAGACAGAATTATTGAGTCATATTCTTGGCAAAAACCTACTTAACTTAAACTGCTACTTACTTACTCCTTCCCACGTATTAGGCTTAGGTCAGGTACACCGGGGTAGGCGTATTTTAGAAGCACCAGTTGAGCACATTAGCCTATGTATATATGTATATATATTTTATCCATTTTAAAGTGTCTTATGGCTAAGAAACCATATCAATGCTTTTACAGTATTATTTCGTAATACTCCTTTTACTGTACGTACTTTACTTTATATTAAGTATTGCGATTGTGGCAATTCATTTCTCTTGCATGAGAAGGAAGACTGCTCAATAAATAATACCTTTTATTGAAAACGCCTGCCTCTCTATTCTCTACACTCTGGTGAAACTAAGAATGCACATCTGACTGAGTGAAATAGCTGTCTATTGTTTTCACACAACTCTAGAGATTGACTCTTATTCTGAGGGAGCAACGTTTTCATGTTTATGCGGTTTTCGGAAGCTGAATTCCTTCTTGTCTGAGCCAGGGAAGCTGATCCCTTCCTATTCAGTCAAGAAAGTTTCCAGTGACCTCTGAGCTAGCTGGTGCAAACCTAAATTAAGTCTAACATAGTCAGGAGAAACCTAGATGACCTCAGTCCTACGTCAACACTGCTGTTTATGTTATTTCAATGTGCAGGGCCTATAGGGAAAATAGGAACTACACTACAGCCTCATATCTCCAATGAGTTGCAATGTAGGCATTCCCAGTGGCTAGGTAGGTGTTCCTATGACAATATAACATGGAAGAGACCTCCATAAAGAGAGAGTAGGTCTTCGTGTTCCATCTTTCAAAATGCAAACCAAGTTTGCTTTGGCAAGACATGAGCCTCTGCTCTCACCCTGCCATAGGAAACAGCAGTGTAGAAAAAATCTTCCAGTAAGATAAAAAAGGATTTTGATGTCCATTATCGCCGTTTTAGTTGTAGTTTGATGCCGTTAAAGCAGCGATAATTTTAACTCTGTCCTTGTAAATATGCCCCTAAGTTTAGTGAAGTGCACTCTGTGAATCGTGAAGCAACACTGTCTAATTGTCATCAATAAAGAATTGCTCATTCTTGACTACAGAATAGGTAAATTGGACATGGGGTTTTGTAACATCAGTGGCTATTCCTCCAGCCCTGTCTTGAGGTTAATTCGAAGAGTGGTGTACTTCTTTTGCTTGTAATGTACATAGGGGCAGATTTACAAGTCCCTTGTGCTACTATAGAGTCACTTTTAACATGGGAAAAGTGACATGAAAGTGACTCAAGGGGCTTGTAAATCTGCTCCACAATGTTCTGTCGTCTTAGTTTGCTTTCCCCAGTCATGTAGAGGATCTTGGGTAAATATAACGGTTTCTGTCCAGCCAGTACCTTTCAACTCTACCCCCAAACTGCTTATTGTCTGTTACCATAGTAACAGTTCATGGAACACTTAAATAAGCACACAGGTCACAAGTTCACCACACAATGTTGCTAATCCAAACAGTAACTGTGCTGGACTTTTTAAAAATTTCCATAGTGGAGTTCTGGACTTTTATTAAGGTCCAGAGGTGTCAGGGACAACACCCGAAGACCCCTGAGTTCTACCTGTCTCGGTGCACAAATAAACAGAAACACGGGCTTCTCGATGGTGGCGTCAAAGACCAAAGGTTTATTACTGCAGGGACACAGAAGTCACAGAAACTACACACGGGCAGATTCTAGGAGCCTGTTCGATTTGCACTAAGTGGGTTGCTCCTTAAATACAAATTATTTAGCTGGGGGCAACATTCTCCACATACTAGTACGTTTCTTAGCCTTTATGTCCTAAACAATAAATATTTGGCGTACACAGGAATCGTCAACAATATCTGATGTCAAAACATTACGAATGAGAGGTTCCCACTGTTCGATCATAATCCCATGTCATCTTTTCATTCAAGAGCCGGACCGCCTCATCGTAAATTTCGTTACCTCCCCCTAATAAAGGCCCAGAAGGAAAGGAGCAGAGCCAGGTGCAGAAGATAGAAAAACAGGATAAGAGATGTTTGTGGGTCGTAAATGGGCAAGGCTACCAGCTTCGGCCGCCTAATCATGATCAGGCCAACGAACACGAGAACCAGTATAGCAGGACTGGCCTCAGGCAGAGGAGGCAGCTTTTGCCGAGTCATGCGGCCACAGCGTTTCTGTCCTAAGGTGCACGTGTCACTGGCAAGGTGAATCTCCGGCTAAAGCCTACGTGTCCTTAAGTGCAATGAATTGATCAGAGGTCACTGTGTGTCCATTGACTATGTGAGGGCAAGAATACAAGATGGATGCCATAATCTAAAATGGATGCCATCGGTGTATCGGAAATGTGGTTATTACAGGAGTGCTCTTGCTCGTAGCATAGCGAAAACTCCAGGATATACTAAATGGATCATTTGCGGTTCACCGGTACCAAAATTATGAGTTTACGACGATGTCGAAAACACGGGTTCGAATCGTCACGGAACCTCAGACCCTCCTTTTGCCCTTACATAGGCAATTACTCAGTCTATGTCAGAGTCTATCTCGATGTTCATTAGGTCAGTGATATGTTGTTGCAGCATCATCCTTTCTCGCACCTTGTCTCCAAACACAGGCTGTTTTCTAAAACAGGATGCAGCACAGAGGCTACACAAAGCAGGACCACATTGGATAATAAGGCAGCACGAGAATAGGAATACTAAGATAATACCAACGACCATCTGAACCTTCCATCCCCACGCTGATAGTAGAGTCCAAAGCCATTCCATTAATGACCAACTTCCCTTGTCTACATGAATAGAGTCGGAAATCTTGTGTAACTTAGAGATCGCTTCGTATACGGTCGGAGCATTATAGGGGATAAAAACACAGCAGCTCGATTGGATCATTCTGCATACCCCACCTCGATCTGCAAGTATTACGTCAAGAACCATACGATTCTGTAACGTCATGAGTCGATCCGCCTGGAGCTCAGCTGTTAAATTACTAAGGGCACCAGCAGTTTCTGTAATAGTAGATTCAACTACCCGTGTTAGCTGACGTAGATTTCTACTATTGGCCATAGGCCCCCAGAACGCAAGGAAATCTTTGAAAAAGTCTCCGGCTTCCTGACCAGCGGTATCTTCTTTGCTGAAAACACCTCTTGCTACTCTGGTCTTGTGATAATCTGGGGGAGTAGTGTATGTCGGAGGCAACAGTCGAGCAATATAGCATGAACCTGAAAAGTCAGCAGGCAACCATGTATACGCCCTATCTCGACAAATGAAGTAGGTACCCTTAGCAGTTAGGAAGGCAGGGGAAGAGTTTGACGGGTACATGTAAGTCTCAACACAGTCACTCTTCCCTAGCCGAGCTCTTGGATTTCTCCCATTACCCTGCAAGCAGAATTGACCTCGGTGAGGTACGACCCAAACTGGAGTGGAGCTTTTACGCTTGCTTTCACCCAAACTAATGCTATACTCCGTAGAATTCCAACTCAGATAAACTCGAAGCTCATCTCTAGGGACAATTGGGGAGTTATTGACGTCTTTAATCATGTCAGTTATTCCCTTTATCAAGGCTTTATTAATGGAGTTATATTTAGCGGAACGTGGAGGACGCGGGGGATAGGTCTCGAGAGCATAGACAAATACAGTCTGGAAGGCCCAACATGGTCCATTATAGCTAAAAGGCAAGACCAGATAGGGAATGCCTTTATCCATAGTGTGTGGTATCAAACCGCACACCCAGCAATCTGTTGTGTTAACTACCAGTTGGTGTTGATGCAAGAGCTGTACAAAGGTGTTATTTATGAAATCTGAGCGTCGTGCTTGTTCATGTTCAGGAAACGAATGAAAGGAATGAGGAGAATCAATAGTAGGAGAAACAAGAACAGGGGGAGGTACTGTAGTCGTGATCGGTGCAAAAATTAAATTGATACCAAAGACTATTCCACCCACAAACGTTATTAAAACAATCAAAAACGTAATTGCACATTGCATCAGAAAACATTTGTTATGAAGAATTTTGTATAATCTATTTCTGCGAACATAAATTACATTCTCTCGGTGCAGCCCAGGAAGCTCCATCTTCTACAACCGCTCGCGACCACTGATGATATGTACGTAGTTGAAAATGCCTCTATCAGCCCTGGGAGTTCCCAGAACTAACAGAAAGACTGACCTTGTGTCTGGCCCCCGCAGATTCAACTAGGCACAAAGCCACGACCCTACGGCGACCCAGACGGCAAGGTAATAAGAACAACAGAAATACACAGGGAAATACAAAATATTAGCAAACTTCCTGGCTGGAGGCAATGTATCAGATCAAAAATTAAAAATAGGCAGTTTCCTGCTTTATTTGTCCTTTGTATGAGAACGTAGGTTGTATCTCAGTTTTCCTGGCGTAGTTTGATCCGGAAATAGTCTGTTTTCAGCAGGAGTAACAATGTTCGAGTTCGCAGAGGACAAATGTTCGTTTGATGCAGTGTTCTGGTCAGTGATCAAAGGAGCAGCTTCAGAAGGAGAGTCAGAGTTTGGTGAATCAGTTATCAATTCTGCATCACTGAAAGGAACATACCTAGGAACCGGTTCTGTGTCAGAGGCACCAATTCCTTGTCTAACCCAATTATCATAAGGGAGTGGAAGGGGTACAAGCTTAGTATGTGTCGCGTGGACCCAGTTTTTCCTTCCAGCCACACATACAGCAGTTCTTGTTGCCAACAGCACTCGAAACGGGCCGACGAACTTGGGTTGAAGATTCCTGGTCCGTCCAAAATTCCGGATAACAATGTAATCGCCGGGTTTCAGCTGATGACCTGGACTTTCCGGAGGCTTTGGCAATGCATCGAAAACCTTTTGGTGAATGAGACTCAATTTAGCAGTCAAGTCAAAAAGGTAATCAATTAGCATTGGGTATTCCAGTTGTTTGAACTCCCTAGGTCTTGGTACCCCCCAAACATTAGCAGGGCGACTGAACACAATCTCATAGGGGCTAAACCCTACTCGGGAATGCACAGTCGCTCTTGTGGATAACAGGGCCAAAGGTAATGCGTCAGGCCAGGACAAGCCCGTGGAGGCTTGTATCTTGGCTAGTTTCAGCTTGAGGGTACCATTGTACCCTTCAACTAAACCTGCTGACTGGGGGTGGTTCGCACTGTGAAACTTTTGCTTGATACCCTAGCCTGCACACACACTCTGCATAACTTTCCCTACGAATTCACTTCCATTATCCGACCATACAATCCGTGGCATACCGTACCTGGGGAAGTACTCCTTTAGGAGGATTTTGGCAGTGGACAGGGCAGTATTGTCTTTTAGTGGATATGCTTCGATCCACCTTGAAAAAGAACAGACTACCACTAGGATGTATTTAAGGTTGTTACATCGATCCATGTGAATGAAATCTAACTGAATCACTTCAAAGGGGCAAGAAGGAGGAGCGAAGTGACCAGTGGGTGTGGGGGTTCCCTTGCCAGGATTATGCATCAGGCATATCATGCAGTTTTTCACCACTCTCTCTGCACACTTACTAATTCCATCATTCTTCCAGACTGGAGCCAACATCTTACAAATCCCTTTAGAACTGATGTGCGCTACTCCATGCGCCATCATTACCACTGCAAGCACATACGCATCAGGCAACATCCAACGCTGCTGTTCCGACAAATCAATCCAACACCCACTCGAGTCCAATTTACCCGTATTCTCTTTCCATGCAAGTTTTTCCTCTTCAGTCGCTTCTTCCTGAATCGCTTTCACACTTTCCACTGTGTCCTCACACATTCCTGATTCGGTAACCCATCTTGCAGACGTTGCAACATACATCCCACTCATCGTATTCCTAGCTGTCTGTTTAGCTCTCTCATCAGAAAAGGCATTTCCACGACCAACATCATCCGTGATTGCTCGATGAGCACTGCACTTCACAATCGCAACTTCCATTGGTAAGGTTAGAGATTCCAACAAGTCATTGACTAGCTGACCATGCTGGATCTTAGTCCCATGGGACGTAATAAAACCTCTTTCCTTCCACAATCGGCCAAAACTATGGGCTACGCCGAACGCGTACTGACTATCTGTGAACACATTCACTCTCTTTCCCTTAGCTAAAACACACGCTCTAGTCAAGGCAATTAATTCCGCAGCTTGGGCAGAATTCTGACTCACTCTTGCAGTCTCCACAATCGTACTCAAAGTCGTTACTGCGTATGCAGCTGTTACATCACCATTCTCCAATTTAAAACAAGACCCGTAGACATACAACGAGCCATCTGGGTCTGATAACGGAGTGTCTTTAAGATCAATCCGTCCTTTTGTCTCCTCTTCAGTTCTGAAACAACAGTCATGTGGTTCAGAATCACTCGACTCCTGACTAGTCGGCAACAATGTTGCTGGATTCAATACATTGCATCTTTTAATCTGAATATGACTTGCTAGCAGTGTCAGCTCATAGCCTGATAATCTAGTACTGGTAAGGTGCTGTGTCTTTGTTCGGTTCATGAGCGTGTCCACGGCATGTGGAACCATGACCACTAGCATGCTGTTCATGACCAAACCAGCAGATTGTCGAATGGACGCTGCAGCTGCTGCTGTAGCTCTTAAGCAACTTGGCAACGCTCTGGCTACCGGATCTAATGTTGATGAAAAATACGCACAAGGGCGTTGTTTATCACCAAATCGTTGCGTCAAGACACTCAACGCGCAACCTTCTCTCTCGTGAACATAGAGTGTAAATGGCTTACTGTAGTCGGGTGTACCCAACACAGGAGCTGAACACAGTGCATTTCGTAACTCAGAGAAACTTTGCTGACATTCGGCAGACCATGGCACCGGACTCGGAACACCTTTTCCAGTCAGGGCCACCAATGGTTTTGCCAAAAGAGAAAAATTTGGGATCCATTGCCTGCAGTATGAAGTAATTCCTAAAAACGCACGCACTTCGCTCTGTGTGCTAGGAAAATTCATCTGCGTTATTGCTTTTATTCTCTCTGGGGTCAACCTTCTTCCCTGCTTTGACAAGAGATGACCTAGGTAGGTCACTTCTTGACAACAATATTGCATTTTGGAAGGTGACACCTTGTGATTTAAATCAGACAAATGATTCAATAGTGAAATTGTAGCTGCTTTGCAAGTTTCCTTGTCATCGGCAGCCACTAGAAGATCGTCGACATATTGCACCAAAGCAGAACCAGGAGGAAGTACAAAAGAATCTAACTGACTTTTTAATGCCTGACTGTAAATGGACGGGCTTACACAATAGCCTTGTGGAGCACATTTAAACCTGAAGCTTCGGCCTCCTAGAGAGAAGCCGAAAATATCTCTGCTTTCTTCGGCTATCGGAATGCTGAAAAAAGCATTCTTTAAGTCGATCACTGAGAACCATGTGGCTGTAGCCGGAATCAACGTTAACAATGCAGTAATGTCTGGAACCACAGGAAACTGTGGGATCACAATTTTATTAACCTCTCTAAGGTCAATTACAAATCTATAGACTGGAGGTTTTGAAGGATCAGTGCGTTTTAGAATTGGCAGTACAGGGCTGTTACAGACATTTCCTCTAGTTTCCTCTATTACGTCTTTCTTGATCAAATCTCAATAAGAGCGCACGTTCACCTTCACTAGAGATCTTATATTGAGGAATTCGTGGAAATTTGACATTTGCTTTCAAGGTTACTACATAGGGTGGAATTTCCAAAAGACCTACATCGTTAGGACCAGTCGCCCAAAGAGTTTCAGGGAGAGAACGCAGCTCCAGTGGGAGCGCATCCATTGACAAGTACATCGGGGAGATTATTCTTTTACCCAATGTAAGCTGTACTCCTGACGGAGAACAGTACAAAGTCGCGTATAGGCGTTTTAACAAGTCTAAACCAAGCAGATTTTCATTACAACCAGTCGTCAAAATCAGGGGTGCTTTCAATTGACGAGGCCCAACAGAAATAGACAAAGGACCAGAAACGGGGTTGTGAACAGGGGTGCCTGAAAAACCTACTGAAACATTTGTTAAGCCAGACAAAGGTGCGCCAGGGAGTTTCGCATGTATGATAGAACTTTTTGCTGCACCAGTATCCAACAGAAATGGTTCGACTACACCTGATGTGGCTACTGCGACATAAGGCCCACTCTGATCTACTGGAACTGATACTACTCCCTCTCTTTGTCCATGGCTGTCCTAGTACTCATTTTGCTGAAATTCCTCACTAACTTCACAGTAATCCTCAACGTGATACTGTTGGGATCAAGTTGGTTGTGCAGATTGTCCGTTTCGTTGATCAAAATAATTAGAAGGGCGATCATTCGTTTGTGGAGGCATAGCACCTCTTCCTCGACCTCTAGAATTTTGTGTAGAACCACCACGACCTCTCTGAGCTTCAGCAGCATTATTTTGTGCTAGTACTGGACACTCATTCTTATAATGACCTTCCTTTTTGCAGTACGCACACTGATTCCATTGGTATTGCGGTCTGTGGGAACCATAGTCGGTCCTCTGGTATGGCCCTTGCTGTGTGTTTGTCTGATTCGTACGAGGCGGATATGCTTGCTGCAAAAGGACTTTAGTTTTTAAATCTTTTGTTTTCTTATCTGATTTTTCTTTCTCTTCCTTATCCCTATTTTCATAGTACTGGGCAGTTGCAAGTATTTGCGCAGTCGTAGAGACAGCCCACGCACTTTCAGAATCCTTCAATTTATTACTGAGCTCTGGCAACAGATTGTGCACAAATTTATCAACAAATAATCTCTGGCCTCCCTCCGTGCTCATATCCCGACCACTGTGATCTACGAAAGTTTCTTCAAACCTAGTGAAAAAGTCGGAGACGCTTTCGTCCTTCTTCTGCCTACATGCGGACAATTTGTCCCAGTTAACACGCAATGCTGGCATCAGAGTTTTCATTAAATCGATTATTCTACCGATTAAAATTAGCAATCAGAGGTTTGGGTTTAGAACCACCAATTTGTTGACCATCAGCCGCTATTATAGCCTGCCAATCACCACCTAGGGCAACTGGATGATTTTCTTTACGAATTTTAGCCCAAATTGGTTGCGGTACTACATTGCCAAATAGCATATCTATGTCCGCTAAATTCATTACGCAAGCTTCAACCGTCTGGGCCAGCTCTTTGTAATATCCAGCGGGATTTTTACGCGGATCTGGCAAGGCCTGTTTTACTGCTAACACTTCAGCTCGTTTCCACGGAATGTGTATCCACACTCTCTGGAATTGGGCTGGAGCCGCTGCAATACCATTCACTGCATCAGCTTGAATAGCCTCGCGCCATATTGGCGGAACTTCTCTCATAGGATATTGATGACCTTGCTTTGTGCTACATTTCTCTAAATCTCTTGGTGAACGGAGGGAAGGATCAAATCTAAAACCTAAAATCAGTTCCATTGCTTCTTTTATCTCCTGACCAACTATCATACCTGCAGCAAATTTTTGTTGAACATGAATTAATTCATCCGGAATTTGTTCAGAATCGTTCCCCTCACACTCCTCACGTAAAAGGGAACACATAACATCAAACACATAGCGTTGCGTCGGTTCATTCCATTGCATAAATGCATCTAATACGTCTCGTACACTATACCGTCCAACTTTCGAAATCCACCTAAGGGCAGTGGAATCTAATATTCCTCGTTCTTCAACACTAGGAAGCTGACTACGTCTCTGAACAGATTCAGAGGCAGGACTCCTATTCAGAGTTTTGTAAAAGGGAGATAGAATATTAGAGACAGAGTCAGTGATTCTCCGACGGACAGAAAGCGGAGTCATGTAACTTGCAGAAGTTTGAAGTAGAGTAGTAGTTGGGACAGAAGAAACAGCAACAGTAGGGGTAGCAGGCAAAGTAGCTTGGGAAACAACACGTATAAGCGGAGCAGGCAGAGGCAAAGGAGCGGGCAACCCTGGAAGAGAGGGTGCCGGAGGAATATTGTTAACCACAGGAAGTGCAGGAGCTTGATTCAGGGGAGCAGGAGCAGGTATACCAGGCTGTCCAGCAGCCGGTAACAAAACATTTGGCAAAGGTGGAGCTGTAGCACCCTGTGCATATGGTGGAGGTGACCTCAACAAGTAAGACAACAGGGGATCCTTTTCAGGGCCCTCTACTGTCTTAGTAGTACTCGATGGCAAGGCAGGGTAGCACTTGTCTATCGCTAAATTACGCTCTCTATTGGCTACCTCTATCGCTTTCTCAGATTCATTGAGTTGCAGCTGCTTGGCAGACTGTTCTAAAGTCAACTCTTGCTCTTTTTGCTCTTTCTTCAATTTTTTAGTCTCTCTCTGTTTGGATTCTTTTCGCCAACAATGGAAAGAATCAAACATTGCCGGCCGGGCTTTCTTCTTAAAAAACTTCATTTCTAAATTATCGAGAATTTCAGGTTCAAAACTACCATGTAGTGGCCAACTAAGGACACCATCTTTCTCCGTGTAACGGATCCATACCTCATTATAAGATATAGGGCCCACACCATGCTTGCAGTAAAGATCATAAAGAGGAGTTCCAATCGGAGGAACCAGACACGAGTCCTCCAACCGGGAATCCCTGTTGCAACCGAAACATGAAAACATACAGTTTTTCCGACTTACCATTTTATAAACCGGAACACAGAACAAACACAAACAAAGGTGCGCACTCGAACTTAGAACTTAGGCCTACCAAATGAACGAATGTATCGATACCCAAACCAAACCCAAAGATTATCGTAACTAGAACAACCAGTGATAATCTTACGAAACCAAACCAAACCAAGGAACTAAAAGGATTATCCAAACAGGAGCAAACCCTTACGAAGTAGCCAAACAACTAGCAACCACTTAATACTTAACTGAGGCACTGAAGACGTCACCAAGGAGAAACCCGTCACGTCTCGCCGTACTAAGGTCTGCACCTCGGGTCCAAGACAGGGCGACAGTCAAGGCAGCGGACCACTGCAGCCGTCCGAACGGGAACCCTCGTGGAAGAGAACGTCGGGCCACTTTTGCGATATGCCGGGATCGATGAAGTGGGGCGCCTCCCTCTGGAATCTTCACACGAAGCTTCTCAAACTCTTCAGGCTTTTGGACCAGTACCGAATGACGTCGCCCCACGTTGGGCGCCAATTGGAGTTCTGGACTTTTATTAAGGTCCAGAGGTGTCAGGGACAACACCCGAAGACCCCTGAGTTCTACCTGTCTCGGTGCACAAATAAACAGAAACACGGGCTTCTCGATGGTGGCGTCAAAGACCAAAGGTTTATTACTGCAGGGACACAGAAGTCACAGAAACTACACACGGGCAGATTCTAGGAGCCTGTTCGATTTGCACTAAGTGGGTTGCTCCTTAAATACAAATTATTTAGCTGGGGGCAACATTCTCCACATACTAGTAGGTTTCTTAGCCTTTATGTCCTAAACAATAAATATTTGGCGTACACAGGAATCGTCAACAATATCTGATGTCAAAACATTACGAATGAGAGGTTCCCACTGTTCGATCATAATCCCATGTCATCTTTTCATTCAAGAGCCGGACCGCCTCATCGTAAATTTCGTTACCTCCCCCTAATAAAGGCCCAGAAGGAAAGGAGCAGAGCCAGGTGCAGAAGATAGAAAAACAGGATAAGAGATGTTTGTGGGTCGTAAATGGGCAAGGCTACCAGCTTCGGCCGCCTAATCATGATCAGGCCAATGAACACGAGAACCAGTATAGCAGGACTGGCCTCAGGCTGGGAAAGCAGCTTCTGCCGAGTCATGCGGCCACAGCGTATCTGTCCTAAAGTGCACGTGTCACTAGCAAGGTGAATCGCCGGCTAAAGCCTACGTGTCCTTAAGTGTGTAGTGATGCATGTGCTGGATGGGTGTGGTGTTGGTGTACACCAGCCATGAGGGAGTGTGTGTGTGTGCCGTTCTGACAAGTAGACCTGGAACTAAGAAATCACTACAATGGAAATCTGGGGCATGTAGCGTTGTAGTGTTTTTCTGGAAGCATAAGCGGAGTGGGCTGGACTAATGTATGCCAGTGCTGCGCGAGGCAGTAAACGATGATTCCAAAGCTATGGATGTGGTTCCCTCAAGAGCTATATGAGAAATCAAGTGATTCGGGTGATCGTGTTGTAGTGCTGACGTCACCCGGGTCTTAAACGCAAAAGTGTCATTATATCTGTAAAGTACCACAACATGGCCAACATGGAAGTTAAGGGGTATCACTGAACCTATATTCATTCATAGTTGTACACATAAAAGGTGGACATGACGCATTTCTGCGATTATGAATGTTTCTTGTACATTCAGTAGAGTGTTGTAGCTGTAGTAATACAGGGCTATGAAAGCTTTAGGATGTCGTTTTTGACACATGATGGGCTGCTAATATATATACGTATGTGGTTATTCGAGTACACTGTTGAACTTGGTGTTGGAAATCAATGTTCGAGGCTCGGTGTCGCGTCCACATTTTGTTATTGTAGAGAAATGACGTAATCTACGCATGTCTGAAAATGTACAGTAAATGCGGTTCTCATGTAAATTGCTAATATAGTTTTGAGTAGACTTCACGCTATATAAATATGCTAAAAAACAAAAAAGGAGGAATAGCCCTCACTTAGTGTCAGAGGTAAGATGGTTGTATACGCAATTTATAACACAATATAATGTGGTAGGGCGCAGGAGCAGCATTTTACAAACATAATAAATACACAGACATAGATAAATAGTTGAAGTGGGTACGGGCATGTGTGCTCGACTCCATTTTATTACGTTGCTGTTGTTAACAAGTAGAATAGTAATCATGATATCATACACAGATATTCGATCGTAAACGGTTTATGACTTTTGCTGTACAAAGGTAGGAGCACTGTATGTGAAATATTACACAGAAGATTGTATCGTAAAGGGTTCATGAGTTGTGGTGCACTGAGGTCGGGGCGGTTTGTGCGGAGCCTGCGATGATGCGTGGTTCAGACTGACCGCACTGGTAAAAATGTGTTTTGACTATTGAATTTTGCCTTAACACGAGCACGTGGCAATTATTTACGGTGTACTGAGTTAGTGGTATGTCTTGCCTTTAGAGTGTACACACCCTGCGCTTATGCGTGGTCTGAACGGGCTGAACTCAAGCCATACTGGACTGAATGAACTTTGAGGGGAAAAACAAACTAGCATCAATAGTTATCATCTGCTATGCAAACTAGGTCTACTGATTGCTCCCCATAACAAATTAAACGATTGCACTTCCTACAGTACATTCTAACTTTCTCAAATTGGGGACGTATGTCTGGTGGCGGTGTTGAAGGTGATATCCCAGAGGTACTTGGTATTGCCTGGGGTGGAGGTACATTTTGGCACAGTCTTCTACATTCTTTGTGAGCATAGTTCACAGGATGCAGCAATTGAAGGTCCTTGCGCATACTAGCAGTGCAACATCACTCTTTTTTGTCTCTGCCTTATGTAAATCGAGGCTGAATTTAATGCTGTCTGTAGTGTAGATCTATAGCTGAATTCAAGTTTTGAACCCTACAGTCCGCAATGTACATTGAAGCCACTAGTCAGCACAGTTATTGCAGAATGCTTTTTTTCACTTATTTTACCACAATCTGAATACATACAGTATAATTGTCTCTGTATTAAGTAAATCAAGGCTGAATTTCCTAATGTCTATAGTGTAGATGCAAAGCTGAATTCAAGTTGTAAACCCTGCTGTCCGCAGTGTAGATATTTTGGTGGACTGCATCATCTGTAATCATGATTGAAATGAAAGATAGAACATGTATGGAATACATTGTCGAAATATGTATGTTTCAGGGACATTATTGTTCAAATTGTGACCTGTGCGGTCCGCAGTGTAGACTGACATTAAGTGTATCTTTGCACTTGCAGCGTGAATTTTATTATTCAACTAAATCTATAAGTGATATAAAAGAAGTTTTTGAAGGAAGCATACTGAAGGGATATTGTATAGGTTTTATCGGTGTTATACTTAGTTTGGTTTGCACTGAGTTTGTGGTACCTGAAACAACAAGGTTCTGTGAAGCCTGCAATGATGCATGTTCTGGGTAGGCTGTACTGATAGTAATGTTTTTTGTCTTGTGAATTCACTCTTAGTAACGCCACGTGACAATGATTTTTGGTGCACTGAGTTACTAGTATCTTTGGCTCTTAGCGTGTACGTATCCTGTGATGATGCGTGGATGGGGGGGCACAGTAATTGGAGTAATGTGTTTTGTCAATTGGATTTTGCATGAATTCCATTTCAGAAGGACAGTATGTCTCCCTGTGACATAAAACTGTTCACTCTTCTTTGGGATGATTTATGGTGCACTGAGTTAGTAGTATCTTTGGTGCTGAGCTTGTACATATCCTGCGATAATGCGTAGTGCAGGGGGGCAGCACTGGGAGCAATGTTTTTTGCCTAGTGAATTCTGCCTTAATAAGGCCACAGGAGATGTCTTGTGGTGCAGTGACCTAGTGGTACCGAAAGAACTCAGCTTGTGCCCACCCTGCAATGATTCGTGTTTCGGAGGGGTTGCAGTGGTATAATGTCTCTTGCCTACTGGAATGAGCATGTGCAATTGCCATTCTACCTGAATCATGAGCCCTCACAATGTAGATCGAAGGCAGTAGTCATCACTGACATCAAGAAATTCTTTTTGTCATATCCTTTAACAAAATCTGAGGACATAAACTACAATTATCTCTACCTTAAAAAAATCAAGGCTCAATTTCATGCTGTTCGTAGTATAGATTCAAAGCTGAATTCAAGTTGTGAACCCTGCTGTCCGCACTGTAGATCGAAGGCAATAGTCAGCAGACATATCGACAAATGATTTTTGTCAGTCTTTTTATCAAAATCAGAACACATACAGTACAATTGTCTCTGCATTAAATAAATCGAGGTTGAATTCCCTACTGTCTGTAGTGTACATGCAAAGCTGAATTCAAGTTGTGAACCGCTGTCCACACACTATATTGAAAGCAGTAGTCAGCACAGATAGCGACAAATTATTATTGTCACTCATTTTAACAAAATTTAAATAGATACAGTACAATTGTCTCTGCCTTAAATAATTCAAGGTTAAATTTCCTACTGTCCGTAGTGTAGATGCAAAGCTGAATTCAAGTTGTGAACCGCTGTCCGCACATTAAATGGAAAACAGTAGTCTGCACAGATAGCGAAAAATGATTATTGTCACTTATTTTAACAAAATTTAAATAGATACAGAACAATTGTCTCTGCCTTAAATAAATCAAGGTTGAATTTCCTACTGTCCGTAGAGTAGATGCAAAGCTGAATTCAAGTTGTGAACCCTGCTGTCCGCAGTGTAGATCGAAGGCAGTAGTTGACACAGACATCAAGGAATGCTTTTTTGTGACATACATTAACAAAATCTGAGGACTTAGTACAATTGTCTCTGCCTTAATTAAATCGAGACTGAATTCAATATTGTCTGTAGTGCTAATGCGCAACTGGTATCAAGTTGTAAACTC
Organism: Lissotriton vulgaris; assembly: GCF_964263255.1. NCBI lineage: Eukaryota > Metazoa > Chordata > Amphibia > Caudata > Salamandridae > Lissotriton > Lissotriton vulgaris. Next base: position 51,829,398 of record NC_141699.1, on the reverse strand, counting down.
TACTGACCGCACTGTAGATCAAAAGCTGTAGTCAGCACAGATATCGACAAAGAATGTTATCACTTATTTTAACAAAGTCTGAGGACATAGAGTAGAATTGTCTCTGCCTTACATAAATCAAGGCTAAAATCAATGCTGTCTGTAGTGTAGATTCGAAGCTGAATTCAAGGTGTGAACCCTGCTGTCCGAAGTGTAGATCAAAGGCAGTAGTTGATACAGACAAATGTCTGCTGTGCTCTTGCGCTGAGATCACAACGGGCCTGTATCAAGGAGACACGTGGTCATGGCAGCAGCCACGTGGTAGGGTGAGGTCCTTCACTGTGACGGAGTCTCTTTTCTTTGCAGAGGTGAACTACGCCAAAGGCGTAGCCTAATTATTTATATTCTTACGCTGACTTTGCGTACATTGAACTGGCCCACTCCGCTTCTGCTTCAAAGGGGAGGAGCACAGCTACATGACCAAAATATTCCCTAGTGTCCGAGATAATATGGTTGCGTCAACTATGCAGTACACCACTCGTATCAATAGTATATCTACACACTGAAAAGTTTTTGGTTTGTATAATGAATTGTGTATAGCATATCACCAGTAGTCTTGGGATTGTGTAAATTATTGTTGATGTGTGAGTTCCATCCCTTATACATAGTTGGTTGCCACATCTCTGAACATTGAGGTAGCGTGCTGTTGTGGGGATATATAATTTTAGGATGGTCCGTTGTCCTGTTTTGCGCTGCCTCTGAGGTAGTAGAGGGGGAGGGTTTAGGAGGGGTGTTGTACTAGTGGTGGCCCTGGGTATTGTGATTTTGTTGGGTGTCGGAAGTGTATAATTAGTACCTCTATCATAAATTCCTCTTTAAATATGGGTGTGAGTTGGATGTAATTCACGCAGTACATAGTCGACGTCCTTACACTAGTTAAATGTTGATGTTAATTTGTTAGTGGTAAGTGGAACTATTGCCTTTTTTTAGGTAGCATTGCAGATTTGGCTTCTTTTGAAAATATGGTGAAGTGGTGAACATTATAATTAGGATATGTCATTTAAAAAAGCTTTGAAGTTCATTGAAAAAAACATAGGTTTCAGGCAGGTTATAATTAGTAATTATCATTTAAAACACCTTGGAAATTCACTGAAAAAACATAGGTTTCAAGCAGATTATAGTTAGGAAGTATCCTTTAAAAGGCCTTAGAAATTAATTGAAAAAACATAGGTTTCAGGGGTGTTATAGTTAGCTGGACATTTCAGTCATACAAAACCATTGAAATGTCTGTGTTACAGTTAGTTGTACTAACTGTAACTCTCGCACCCGCAATTCACTGGTGATGATGTCACATATTACATCATTCCTGACATGGTCAGAGACATCACTGATGACATCTCAAATTACATCACTGATGACATCACTGATGACATCATCCACGTGACAACCAGATACACCTCATCATAAACTAGTATAACCTTTCATCACTCACTGTAAAATACAGAGCATCATATTTGAATCCATTGACACAGCAATACAAGTATCTAAAAATTCACTCAGTGATTCCTAGATCTACACACACATCTAATCAATTATCTATAGATTTGCTCATACACGTTGTCAATTATCAATAGAACACTATCAAATGCACTTATACACTTATATTAACATTACACAACAGCACACATCCTATTCAGTTATGCAGTCATCCTACTCACTTTTAAAAACAATGTATCCTATTTACTTTTACTCAGCTACACACTTATACAAATAGCACTTAATTTATTCATAGAGATAGTAAGTCATACGTAGTGTGTTATGAAATCACTATTACAATTATACAGTTAACTATACAGTTACTCATGCAATCAATGTGTTTATGTACATTTATTTTTATAAAACAACGGTCACATACTCTGTCTTTTATTTTTTCTACTTTGTTGGACAAGTACCATTGAGAAAAGTTTTTTCTCATCACCACGACCCTAAAGATATTCAGTCACCTAAACAAGTAATATAACACGTAATCTTAACCTAATATACATACTGAATTAACTCTTCACATATTTTTGGGCAGTCACAGATACCCCACCGAAGCACACACACATTCACTCTCCATTACAAATAATCAGTTAACTACGTAATAACTAATATAGTCTTTCACATAGCCAGTAACCAACTGGTACAGCACTTTACACAACAACTGAAAAAGTAATACAGATATTCTCACAGTTTAGTCACTATCTAATATATTTAGTGAGACACTCTAAATTAGTCAAGCAAACAGTCAATCACACTGCTACTAAATCCTCTATCCAGATAATTGTATATGCACTCATTCTTCAACACAGATTGCTATATATATATAATACATATTTAAATAACAAACAAAACCACGTTCACTGGATGATGTCATCAGTGATGTCATTTGGGATGTCATTAGTGATGTCACTGATCATGGCATGAATGATGCAATATGTGACATCATCATCAGGGGAATGCGGGCGCGAGAGTTATACTTAGTACAAATAACTATAACGGAGGAATTTCAATGGTTTTGTATGAGTGAAATGTCCGGCTAACTATAACACCCCTGAAACCTATGTTTTTTTCAATGAATTTCTAAGTGTTTTTTTAACCCCTTGCATGCGGCAGGAATTCCCCACCCATGCTAACTCCGCCTTGCGCGGGCGGAGTCATGACGGAACGGTTCCGTCATCAGCACAGCTCACCCGTAGCTGATGTCGGAACCGCTCCGTCATCAGCATGCAAGGGGTTAAAGGATAATTCCTAATTATAAACTGCTTGAAACCTATGGTTTATATATATATATATATTACCTACTGGCGGTCGCCAGTAGGTTTTTATAGTTAGGACCTATTTTTCATAGGAAATCCGCTACATTCTATTTGGAATAACTTTGGCGCCGGTTGACAAATCTTTGTTAAATTCTCAAAACTGCTCGGGCGTTCCGGTCCGTTCCTATCCTGAAAGTCTCGGGTGGTTCATCAAGCGGGAGCCGAGAAAAAAGGGGGGTCCCAATACGTGTTTTCCCCATGCAATTTTCCATAGGAACCTTTAGTTGCAGCTTCAGCTCCAACTGCTGAACGCAATTACTCAAAATTTGGCAAAGAGGTAGCCCTTGGTTAAGACTCGTGCCTTTTGGTTAAATGGTTTAAATCTATTTAGTAGTTTTTTAGATATTAAAGGAAACAAATTCATATATATCTGGGTGGAGCCTAACAACACATCTCATTGTGAGATCTTATTGGCTGTCAGCACTTCATCCAAGAATTGTTGGCAGCCATCTTGGTACCAATATACATGATAGCACCTTAATAAAAAGCATTGCGGTTAATAGAAGGTTTTAAGACTTTATTTACCTTATAAATAATTTGTTGATGGTACCATACTCATTTTAGGAATTGTGGTGTGCTCTAAGGTGATTTTGCCATGTGAAAAAGCCTTCTGCTGGGATATCATGAATCATGTTTGAGAGAAAATTATTTCCTCTTGCTTTTCCCACAGAGGTTTGGAAGGTGATCTATAAGCTAAACTGAGAGCATATTTTCTGTAAATTCACAATATCTTTCTCAGTCATGTGAGAATGAAGTCTGACATTCTCAGTAAAACGTACATTCAACATCTACTTTCAGTACCCGCAGCAGACTTCCCTAGTGAGCAGTAGCTTTACTTCAGTGATCTAATGAGCAACCAGAGTGCAAAACACTGAAAGTATTTCCTATTGAGAAGTCTGTAATTCTGAGTAAAGCGTACATCCAACAAGGGCAGAGACTGTCAGCTGATTCCTTTGTGTTCTACTGCAGCTTTCCAGAGTGTTCTAAAGAACAACAAGAGCGCTAACAGTCCTACTTATTACAAAGGTATTGCACACCTGAAGCCATCTTGATTGGAATAAAGTGGTAACACTTAAAACATTTAATTTGTAAAGGAACAAAATGAAGGGCTTCATTTAGCCATAGAAATTATGATTAGTGCTGCAGAAAGTAAAATTAGGGCACATTTTGACTTCTCAAATCCTCTTCTATTTCATTAAATAAGTATTACATTCAGACTGTAACATGCTCTTTGAATACCAGCTGCAGACTTCCCTGGTGAGCAGTAGCTTTACTACAGTGATCTAATAAGCAACTAGAGTGCTAACATACAGAATTCATCTGAATGCCCTCTTGATGGAACCAAAGTAAACATGCATTGAAAATGCAATTGGTCTCGCCCTCGTTTAAGTTAAAGCATTTCTGTTTGTAATTATGTGGATTTTTAACTTTGTGTTTTTCAAAATGTCATGTACATAACATGCATATGTATGCATCTATGTATATGTATGTGTATGCATGCATTTATATTTGTATTTATATTGATATGCAGATTATATATATGTTTATATATGTATGTATATATATGCACTCATACATATATATAAATCAATCAATCAATCATGACATTTATATAGCGCACTACTCACCCGGAGGGTCTCAAGGCGCTTGGGGAGGGGGGTCCGCTACTGCTCGAATATATATGCATGTATATATGTGCATATGTGTATGTGTAGAGAGAGGTAGAGAGGCTAGAGGTGTAGCGGTAGAGGTAGAGAGGTAGAGGTAGAGAGGTAGAGGGAGAGAGTTAGAGAGTATTAGAGAGAGAAGTAGAGAGTAGAGAGTGAGTAATAGAGAGTATACAGTAGAGAGTGAGTAGTAGAGAGAGTAGCAGAGAGTGAGTTGTAAAGAGTAGTAGAGTGAGTAGTAGAGAGTGGTAGAGAGTGAGTAGTAGAGAGTAGTAGACAGTGAGTAGTAGAGTGAGTAGTAGAAAGTAGTAAAGAGTGAGTAGTAGAGAGTAGTAGAGAGTGAGTAGTAGGGAGAGATTAGAAGAGAGTGAGTAGTAGAGAGTGAGTAGCAGAGAGAGTAGTATAGAGTGAGTAGTAGAGAAGAGTAGAGAGAGAGTAGTAGAGAGAGAGTAGTAGAGAATGAGTAGTAGAGAGTGACTAGTAGAGAGTGAGTAGTAGAGTGAGTAGTAGAGAGTGAGTAGTAGCAAGTACTAGAGAGTAGTAGAGAGAGAGTAGTAGAGAGTGAGTAGTAGAGAGAAGTAGATAGTGAGTTGTAGAGAGTGAGTAGTAGAGAGAGAGTAGTAGATAGTGAGTAGTAGAGAGTAGTCGAGAGTAAGTAGTAGAGAGTAGTAGAGAGTAAGTAGTAGAGAGTGAGTAGTAAAGAGAGTAGTAGAGTAGTAGAGAGTGAGTAATAGAGTGTGAGTAGTAGAGAGTAGTGGAGTAGTAGAGAGTGAGTAGTAAAGCGTAGTAGAGAGAGAGTAGTAGAGAGAGTAATACAGTAGTAGAGAGTGAGTAGTAGAGAGAGTAATACAGTAGTAGAGAGTGAGTAATAGAGTGTGAGTAGAAGAGAGTAGTGGAGTAGTAGAGAGTGAGTAGTAAAGAGTAGTAGAGAGTGAGTAGTAGAGAGAGTAGTGGAGAGTGAGTAGTAGAGTGAGTAGTAGAGAGTAGTAGAGAGTGAGTAGTAGAGAGAGTAGTAGAGATTGAGTAGTAGATAGAGTAGTAGAGAGTAGTAGAGAGTGAGTTGTAAAGAGTGAGCAGTACAGAGAGAGTTGTAGAGAGTGAGTAGTAGAGAGTAAGTAGTAGAGAGTAGTAGAGAGTGAGTAGTAGAGAGAGTAGTAGAGATTGAGTAGTAGATAGAGTAGTAGAGAGTGAGTAGTAGCGAGTGAGTAGTAGAGAGAGAGTTGTAGAGTAGTAGAGAGTGAGTCATAGAGAGTGAGTAGTAGAGAGTAGTGGAGTAGTAGATAGTAAGCAGTAAAGAGTAGTAGAGAGTGAGTAGTAGAGTGAGTAGTAGAGAGTGAACAGTAGAGTGAGTAGTAGAGAGTAGTAGAGAGCAAGTAGTTGAGAGCAAGTATTCGAGAGTGTGTAGCAGAGAGTGAGTAGTAGAGAGTAGTAGGGAGTAAGTAGCAGAGAGAGTACTAGAGAGTGAGTAGTAGAGAGAGTAGTAGAGAGTGAGTAGTAGAGAGTGAGTAGTGGAGAGTGAGTAGTAGAGAGTAGTAGAGAGCAAGTAGTAGAGAGTGAGTAGGAGAGAGAGAGTGGTAGAGAGTTGTAGAGAGTAGTAGAGTGAGTAGTACCGAATAGTAGAGAATGGGTATTAGAGAGAGTAGTAGAGAGTAGTAGAGAAGAAGAGAGTGAGTAGTACAGAGTGAGTAGTACAGAGTGAGAAATAGAGAGAGTAGTAGAGAGTAGTAGAGTAGTAGAGAGTGAGTAGTAGAGAGTGAGTAGAAGAGAGCAGTAGAGCGAAAATAGTAGAGAGTGAGCAGTGGAGAGTAAGTAGTTGAGAGCATTAGAGAGCGAGTAGGAGAGAGTGAGTAGTAGACAGTGAATAGTAGTGACTGAATATAAGAGATTGAGTAGTAGAGAGAGAGTGGTAGAGAGTGAGTAGTAGAGAATAGTAGAGTGAGTAGTAGAGAGAGAGTAGTAGAGACTAGTAGAGTGTATTAGAGAGTAGTAGAGTGAGTAGAAGAGAGTATTAGAGAGTGAGTAGTAGAGAGTAGTAGAGAGAAGTAAAGAGTGAGAAGTAGTGAGTGAGTAGTAGAGAGTAGTAGCGAGTGAGTAGTAGAGAGTGAGTAGTAGAGAGAGAAGCAGAGAGTAGTAGTAGAGAGTGAGTAGTAGAGAAGTAGAGAGTGAGTAGTAGAGAGTAGTAGAGTCGTAGAGAGTGAGTAGTAGAGAGTAGTAGAGAGTGAGTAGTAGAGAGTAGTAGAGTAGTAGAGAGTGAGTAGTGGAGAGTTAGTTGTAGAGAGATAGTAGTAGAGAGTAGTAGTAGAGATTGAGTACTAGAGAGTGAGTAGTAGAGAGTGAGTAGTAGAGAGTAGTAGAGTAGTAGAGAGTGAGTAGTGGAGAGTTAGTTGTAGAGAGATAGTAGTAGAGAGTAGTAGTAGAGATTGAGTACTAGAGAGTGAGTAGTAGAGAGTGAGTAGTAAAGAGTGAGTAGTAAAGAGAGAGTAGAAGAGAGTGAGCAGTAGAGTAGTAGAGAGTAGTCAGTCCGTGTCAGTCAGTCAGTGTCAGTCAGTCAGTCAGTATCAGTCAATCAGTGTTTGTCAGTGTCAGTCAGTCTGTGTCAGTCAATCAGTGTCAGTCAGTGTCAATCAGTCAGTGTCAGTCAGTCAGTCAGTCAGTGTCAGTCAGTCAGTGTCAGCTAGAGCAGCTATGCTGACCTGGTTCTCTGACTCTAAAGCAGCTCTGCTGACCTGGTTCTCTCCCTCTAAAGCAGCTCCACCTACCTGGTTTCTCTGGCTCTACAGCAGCTCTGCTGACCTGGTTCTTAGGCTCTAGAGCAGCTCTGCTGACCTGGTTCTCTGGCTCTAAAACAGCTCTGCTGACCTGGTTCTCTTCCTCTAAAGCAGTGCTGCTGACCTGGTTTCTCTGGCTCTACAGCTGGTCTGCTGACCTGGTTCTCTCTCTCCAAAGCAGCTCTACTGATCTGGTTTCTCTGGCTCTACAGCAGTCCTGCTGACCTGGTTCTCTGGCTCTAAAGCAGCTCTGCTGACCCGGGTCTATCGCTCTAAAGAAGCTGTGCTGACCTGGTTCTCTGGCTCTTCGACAGCTCTGCTGACCAGTTCTCTGGCTCTAGAGCAGCTCTGCTGACCCAGTTCAATGGCTCTAAAGCAGTTCTGCTGACCTGGTTCTCTGGCTCTAGAGCAGCTCTGTTGGCCTGGTCTCTTCGCTTTAAAGCAGCTCTGCTGGCCTGGTTCTTTCCCTCTAAAGCAGCCTTGCTGACCTAGTTCTCTCCCTCAAGAGCAGCTCTACTGACCTGGTTCTCTCCCTCTAAAGCAGCTCTACTGATCTGGTTTCTCTGTCTCTCCAGCAGCCCTTCTGACCTGGTTCTCTGGCTCTAAAGCAGCTCTGCTGACCCTGGTCCACGGCTCTAAGGAAGCTCTGCTGACCTGGTTCTCTGGCTCTACAACAGCTCTGCTGACCGGTTCTCTGGCTCTAAAGCAGCTCTGCTGACCCGGTTCAATAGCTCTAAAGCATTTCTGCTGACCTGGTTCTCTGGCTCAAATTCATATCTACTGACCTGGTTTCCCTTGTTCTATGGCAGCTCTGCTGACCTGGTTCTCTGGTTCTAGAGCAGCTCTGCTGACCTGGTTCACAGGCTCTAGAGCAGCTCTGCTGACCTGGATCTCTGGCTCTAAAGCAGCTCTGCTGACCTGGTTCTCTGGCTCAAAGCAGCTCTGCTGACCTGGTTCTCTCCCTCTAAAGCAGCTCTACTGACCTGGTTTCTCTGGCTCTACAGCAGCTCTGCTGACCTGGTTCTTAGTCTCTAGAGCAGCTCTGCTGACCTGGTTCTCTGGCTCTAAAACAGCTCTGCTGACCTGGTTCTCTTCCTCTAAAGCAGTTCTGCTGACCTTGTTTCTCTGGCTCTACATCTGGTCTGCTGACCTGGTTTCTCTGCCTCTACAGCAGCTCTGCCAACCTGGGTCTTAGGCTCTTAGCAACTCTGCTGACCTGGTTCTCTGGCTCTAAAACAGCTCTGCTGACCTGGTTCTCTCCCTGTAAAGCAGTTCTGCTGACCTAGTTTCTCTGGCTCTACAGCTGGTCTGCTGACCTGTTTCACTGGCTCTAGAGCAGCTCTGCTGACCTACTTCTTAGGCTATAGAACAGCTCTGTTGATCTGGTTCTCTGGCTCTACAGCAGCTCTACTGCTGGCTCTAAAGCAGCTCTGCTGACCCGGTTCTATGGCTCTAAAGCAGTTCTGCTGACATGGTTCTCTGGCTCTAGAGAAGCTCTGCTGACCTAGTTCTCTCCCTCTGGAGCAGCTCTGCTGACCTGGTTCTCTCACTGTAAAGCAGCTCTACTGACCTGGTTTCTCTGGCTCTACAGCAGCTCTGCTGACCTGGTTCTCTGGCTCTAAAGCAGCTCTGATGACCTGGTTCTCTGGCTCTACAACAGCTCTGTTGACCGGTTCTCTGGCTCTAAAGCAGCTCTGCTGACCTGTTCAATGGCTCTAAAGCAGTTCTGCTGACCTGGTTCTCTGGCTCTAGAGCAGCTCTATTGGCCTTGTCCGTTGGCTCTAAAGCAGCTCTGCTTGCCTGGTTCTCTCCCTCTAGAGCAGCTCTGCTGACCTGGTTCTCTCACTCTAAATTAGCTCTACTGACCTGGTTTCTCTGGCTCTATGGCAGCTCTGCTGACCTGATTCTCTGGTTCTAGAGCAGCCCTGCTGACCTGGTTCTATGGCTCTAAAGCAGCTCTGCTGACATGGTACTCTGGCTCTAGAGCTGCTCTGCTGACCTGGTTCTCTGGCTCTAAAGCAGCTTTGTTGACCTGGTTCTCTCCCTCTATTGAAGCTCTGCTGACCTGGTTTCTCTGGCTATAGAGCAGCTCTGCTGACCTGGTTCTCTCCCTCTAAAGCAGCTCTGCTGGCCTGGTTCTCTGGCTCTACAACAGCTCTGCTGACCTGGTTCTCTGGCTCTAGAGCAGCTCTGTTGGCCTGGTCCGTTGGCTCTAAAGCAGCTCTGCTTGCCTGGTTCTCTCCCTCTAGAGCAGCTCTGCTGACCTGGTTCTCTCACTCTAAATCAGCTCTACTGACCTGGTTTCTCTGGCTCTATGGCAGCTCTGCTGACCTGGTTCTCTGGTTTTAGAGCAGCTCTGCTCGCCTGGTTATATGGCTCTAAAGCAGCTCTGCTGACATGGTACTCTGGCTCTAGAGCAGCTCTGCTGACATTGGTTCTCTGGCTCTAAAGCAGCTCTGTTGACCTGGTTCTCTCCCTCTATTGAAGCTCTGCTGACCTGGTTTCTCTGGCTCTAAAGCAGCTCTGCTGACCTGGTTCTCTCCCTCTAAAGCAGCTCTGCTGGCCTGGTTCTTTGCCTCCAGAGCATCTCTGCTGACCTGGTTCTCTGTCTCTAGAGCAGCTTTGCTGACCTGGTTTCTCTGGCTCTAAAGCAGCTCTGCTTACCTGGTTCTCTCCCTCTAAATCAGCTCTGCTGACCTGGTATCTGCCTCTACAGCAGCTCTGCTGACCTGGTTCTATGGCTCTAGGAAGCTCTGCTGACCTGGTTCTCTGGCTCTAAATCAGCTCTGCTGACCTGGTTCTCTGCCTCTACAGCAGCTCTGCTAACCTGGTTCTATGGCTCTAGAGCAGCTCTGCTAACCTGGTTCTCTGGCTCTAGAGCAGCTCTGCTGACCTGGATCTCAGGCTCATAAGCAGCTCTGCTGACCTGGTTCTCTCCCTCTAAAGCAGTTCTGCTGACCTGGTTCTCTGGCTCTAGAGCATCTCTGTTGGCCTGGTCCCTTGGCTCTAAAGCAGCTCTGCTGACCTGGTTCTCGCACTCTAAATCAGCTCTACAGACCTGGTTTCTCTGGCTCTATGGCAGCTGTGCTGACCTGGTTTTCTGGCTCTAAAGCAGCTCTGCTGACCTGGTTCTCTCCCTCTAAAGCTGTTCTGCTGACCTGGTTCTCTGCCTCTAGAGCAGCTCTGCTGACCTGGTTCTCTGGCTTTAAGGAAGCTCTGCAGACCTGGTTTCTCTGGCTCTACAGCAGCTCTGCTGACCTGGTTCTCGGCATCTAGAGCAGCTCTGCTGACCTGGGTCTCCGGAGCAGTTCTACTGACCTGTGTCTCTGGTTCTGGAGCAGCTCTGCTGACCTGCTTCGTAGGCTCAAGAGCAGCTCTGCTGACCTGTTTCTCTGGCTCTACAATGGCTCTGCTGACCTAGTTGTCTGGCTCTAAAGCAGCTCTGCTGACTGTTTTTCTGACTTTACAGCAGCTCTTCTGACCTGGTTCAATGGCTCTAAAGCAGCTCTGCTGACCTGGTTCTTTGGATCTACAGCAGCTCTGCTGACATGGGTCTCTGGCTCTACAACGACGGCTCTGCTGACCTGGTTCTCTGGCTCTAAAGTAGCTCTGCTGACCTGTTCAATGGCTCTGTCCACTCCTACAATCATCCTGACAGAAGCATGTCCTTATTTAATCACTCTTCTGAAACATAAGTGCCTTTGAACTTATCCTGTTGTCAATTACTAGCACTCTAGGAACCCAGTCACTGTCTATTCACTTGCAGAATGACTCAGGCATTGAGACAAGCAGTGGTACAGTCAAATGTGCACAATATATGCGGTCCCTGAACCCCCTGCAGACTACTGAGTCAGTCCTGCAAAAGTCCAGGTAATAGTCATGCTTGCAATGAATCACACCACAAGTCTGTGTCTACTCCTACAATCATCCTGACAGAAGCATGTCCTTATCTAATCCCTCTGCTGAAACATAAGTGCTTATAAAATTACCCTGCTGTCAACTACTAGCAGTCTAGGAACCCATTTACTGTCTATGCACTTGCAGAATGACTCAGGCATTAAGACAATACCTAAGCACTTATAAACCAACAGAGCACTCTGTTTGCAGCACTTTCATCATTCTAGTTACTAGTGATGTTCTTATAGAATGACCTAGGCACCAACACAAGTACACGTACAATATTCTGTGCACAATCCCTACAAACCTCTAAGCAGATACATACTATTGGTACACTAAGATACTAAGCCTAAGATACCTCCTGTCAGTCTCATGCAGTCCGTCAATCAGCCATACAGCACTATGTTCTTTTTGTATCACTCTTCCAATACCTAGGCAATTATGGGGCAGATTTACAAGCCCCCTGCGCCACCAGTACATCACTTCTTGTAACATAGTGATGGCGCTGGGGACTCCTCCATATTTACAACGAGAGGAAACGCCACCCTGCATGGCTTTTTCTCTCCTTGAAAATACAGCGCATTTAAACGCAGCACTTGCATTGAAGGGGCGTTCCATGGGTGCTGCTGTGTCTGTTCCCATACAACACCCATGGAATAACACATCTCAAGGCTTACGAGAAAGTGTAAATCTGTAGATACGTGTTAATGGTGACCCACCCTAGAGGTGGTGTAGCGAGGCACAACAAGGAGAAATGTTTTCATTTCTCCTCGTTTTTTCCTCTTTCAATGCATGCTGCATTCCACAGCACACATTGGAGGAGGAAAATGCCTATAGTGATTGTTTTTGTGCAGCAAGTAGTCCCTTCCTACACAAAAACAATCTCCCCACAACACAGATATCCTTGCACCATGGTGCAAGGGTGCCTGTGTCATTGCATGGCTGCAGCATGTGTGTTAGTGCAGAGGGAGCACAGAATTGCGACATATTCATGTAAATATGTAACATCCCTGTGCTTCAGAAGTGCCACAGCGCGGTGCAGCTAAAGGGCTTGCAGTGTCTTTTTTTCTTTGTCCTCATTTGCCATAACCTCCATCCACAGAGACTAGCCAACCACTATGCTTGTCAACCTTAAGAAACATGGAGATTTTTCATCTTTCATGTCCTTTCCCTGGCACGATTATTTATTTAGCGGGAGACCAAGCCTCAAAAGTGGAAGCGGAGAAATGCTCCAGCCAACGGTGTTCAACCTGACGGACCCGAGATATTTTTTCGAATGGGGCCACGTCCCAAGGTCCCTAGAGCATAGTCGGCATAATCATAGGACCCGGGGGAAAAAAAGAAAAACGGAAATCCTTTCTCCAGTTAATTAACAAATCCCAAAAGACAGATTTCTTTTACTACACGATCTGGCCAAATCCGTCTTTGAGGTTTCATACAACAACGTTAACCAGCCTGCATGCGATGGAGCATTAGAGTCCACCCAATGTTTACATATTTGTTGTCTCGCCAGAATGATAGAATAAAAACGGGAAGTCTTTGCCTGGCCGGTTACACTTTCTTCCAATCCAAATATAATTAGTGGAAGAGTGATATTCAAAGATATGCTTAAGATCGATTCCAGGGTATCCTTTACTTCTTCCCAAAAGAGCGTAATAGCAGGACAATCCTTAAACATGTGAATGTCTGAAGCTGCCACAAGATTACACTTATTACACTTCTTTCCTGGGAGAAATTTAGACAGTCTTAGGGGTGATAGATAAGCACGGTGCAAAGTGAACAAAGGGTTACTCCTTAACCAGGCTGGTTTCACTATTCTATGAAGGAAAGTGAAGGATCTCGTCCATAGATTCTCACACTGAATGGCCAACTCTTTCCCCCATAGCTCATCTGGAAAAGTTAAGTCCCCATCCGCCTCTTCCACTATACTCCAGTACTAGATTGCCACCTCTTTACCTCCCTCTCGCTTTTCCACCAATTGTTGTTCAAGGTAGCTATGTTTCCCAAATTGGGGGCCCCTCCTACTTACTGCTCGTGCCCAACTATCCAGCTGTATAATTTTGACCCTAAAAGGTGCCGGACCCACCCTGTCCCTCAACCCCTCCCAGTCCTGAACCTTCCCTTCAAACAGTAGCTCTCCTCATCTAAGTATCCCAGCCTCTTTTAGCGGGATTGCCAGACTGTCCTGCATACATGGTGGCTACCCTGGAGAATCCCACAACGGAGCAAAATTAGAATAGTAGTGTATCCCGACTTTCTTTTTTATCAGAACCCAATTTTTTATGGCAGACTGTAAGGTCTTTAGTCTCACTTTCTTAAAGTATTTCATGTTTCCGAACTTGAATAGAAATCCTTCCGGTGGAATATCCACTCCACACCATACACTACCATAATCCACACTCCAGAAGCACTCACGAGGCGGACCACCCCCCACCAGATCCAGCGGAGAAGACGACCAACCCCAAGCCCTCCCACATCCAACCCCTACTCTCCCTCAAGACAAACCACCCTCCACCCCCTAAACTCCACTGACCACCTCACCAAACCACAACCCAAGTAGTCGCCCAAACCCTATCAAACACCCTAATTAACCCAAGCACACACCACAACCAAAACATCCCCCAAACGCAACAACCCCTACACTCAAGAGGGGCCACACTGCCACCTCACCCGCATCGAAAACCAAATAGACACCATAATACAAGGCTTAAACCTTACCGTCACCAACCTCTCGACTGGACACAACCCCAGCCCCAAGACCAAGCCCTCACCCCCCTACACCCATACCCCCCCAGCCAAACTAACTCTCCTCTCCACTCCAACACACAGCCCCCCACCCCGCCCTTGGCCTGGAGACCCAACAGAGCGGCGAAAGCCATGACCTGGGAAGAGGCGCTTGAACTGGCCGCCTCTTACACCAGCCCCACCACCCTCCCTCCCCAGTCCTCTATTCAGGTAATTACCAGTCTTAGAAACGATAATCTCCCCCGCAAACCTCCGAGACCCCCGATCTCCCTCATCTCAATCCCTACCGTACCTATAAAAAAAGACTCTCCCGGGACCAACTGCCTGCTCATAAATTGCAGATCGGCCTCCAAACACTCCACAGAGCTAGCAGAGACCATCCTCAACCATAACATAGACATAGCATTCATCACGGAGACATGGCTCAACGACTCTTCACCACCTACTCTGGATATGCTTGTCCTACCAGGCTACTCCATCATCAATAAAGACAGGAAGAACCAAAAAAAAGGCGGAGGCGTGGCAATCATCCACAAATACGACCTCTCATCGGCCGAAACAGACGCTTTTGACTACAACTCCTTTGAATGCCTTACAACTAACATCAAAACCAGCGACAATGACTTAACGCAATGCCACCTACTATATCACCCCCCAGGTAACAACACCACTTTCACGGAACAACTTTCAAGCCTGATTGCCAACTGCTCTCTCAAAGAGTCCAACACTCTCATTCTAGGGGATCTTAATCTGCACTGGAATAACGAGAACAATGTCGCAATAAAATCCCTAAACGATCTTCTGCACTCCAACAACCTCTCCCAACACTGCACAGAAGAGACCCACTACAAAGAGGCGATCCTAGACACCATCATCGCCCGCCATGATGCAATCTCCATCGATCACATCCTCCCGGTAGATTGGTCTGACCACCACCTAATCCTATTCCAACTCTCCCCAGGGATCCAGTCTCGTCCCCTCATCGCAGCCCCCCCACATGGTCCAGGAACCTATCACAAATCAACACATTTGAACGAGAAGAAAGAATAGCCTCCTCCCTGCCAATCTCCACAGAAGGAGTCTCAGCCACTGAACTCACCTCACATTACAACACGACCACGTCCGACATCCTAAACCAACTGGCACCCCTAAAACAAAGAAAACAAAGGAACATCCCATCAAGAACATGGTTTAACAAGGACATCAACAAGGAAAGGAGACTTCTCAGAGCCACAGAGCGACTCTGGAGAAAGAACCCCTCCGCCATCCATCACAGGGAACTCAGGGAAGTTCGAAGCAGGTACAAAAATCATATCAACAGCGAAAAAACAAACTTCTTCTGCAATGTGCTTGACAAGGCAAAAAACAGACCCAGAGAACTCTTCGACATCATCAAAAAACAAACATCCAAGCCAACCACTGCCCTTGTACAACCCTCCAAAACTCTATGTGACAACTTCGTCAACTTCTTCAACGATAAAATAGCCAAGATCAAACTATCCCTAGACTTCAGCCCTCCCGCGTCGACCAACATCGATCCAACATCAACAGACACCACCTCCACAGACCCCACCGCTACCGCATGGTCCTCCTTCGACCTCGTCCATGAAGCCGAGAACCTCAATCTAATCTCATCCTCCAAACCCTCCTCCCACAACCTCGACCCCATTCCCTCCCAAATGGCCAAAGACCTCAAACTCACCCTTGCCCCACTCTGGTGTGAAATCATCAACAGCTCCCTAAAGACTGGCACTATCCTGGACTGTCTCAAAGTCGGCCAGGTGACTCCCCTCCTGAAGAAACCAGGCTTAGACCCCAATGACCTCAACATCTTCAGACCAGTCTCAAGTCTGCCTTTTCTAGCCAAAATCCTAGAAAAATGTGTATTACGCCAACTCAACAACCAGCTTGACAACATCAACCTTCTTGACCACAATCAATCAGGCTTCAGAAAAGGATACAGCACTGAAACCGCAATCCTGAACATAGTAGATGACATCCGCAAATCCCTTGACATGGATCAGTGCTGCCTACTCATCCTCCTAGACCTGTCAGCGGCCTTCGACACGGTTGACCACAAGCTCCTCTTCAAGGCCCTCAAGGAAAGAGTTGGTGCAAACGATGTAGTCCTGCAATGGTTTGACTCCTTCTTTCAGAACCGCTTCCAAAGAGTCAAAATAAAATCCTTCACATCCGACCCTCTCCCCGTGACCAGAGGGATTCCCCAAGGATCCGTTCTCTCTCCTCAACTGTTTAACATATACATGGTACCCCTCACCATCATACTGAAGAAAGCCAACATCCCCTTCCATCTCTACGCAGATGACACACAGATATACATAGAAACCACCTCATTCAACGACATTCTAAGGCTCAACAACAGTCTCAAAGAAATCCAAGCCTGGCTTGGGACGAACCACCTCAAACTCAATCAAGAAAAAAACGAATTCCTCCTCATCTCCAACAAGGACGACAACCCCCAAATCACGGAATGGGTGAAAGCTATTGACGCTCTCAATGGAAATCTCACTCTGACTAACTTAGTAAAATCTCTGGGAATCACCCTTGACCAAAAACTTTCAATGACAAATCACATTAAGAACTCTGCAAAGAGCGCCTTCCTCAATCTGAAGCTCCTCAACAAAATCAAACCTCACATCCTGCAGAGGGATCTCCAACTAGCCACCCAATCTCTGGTGCTGTCCAGACTGGACAATCGAATCGCAACTTTATCAGGCACATCCCTATCACACCTAGCACCAATGAAAACCACCCTCAATGCAGCTGCCAGAATGGTCTCAGGGGCAAAGAAATTTGACCACATATCCCCCGCACTCAAAGACTTAAAATGTCTCCCAATGGAAATGCGCGCCAGCTTCAGAACAGCCTGTCTTACACACAAAGCCTTGAACACAGGGAAACCGGAATACCTAGCCTCCAAGCTCAAGAAAGCAGGCCAATCCAAAAACCGCAGAAGTTCAAACTCCCTACTACTGATCCCCCTGAAAACTCGGAAACAAAAAACCGCAACTCGCTCGTTTGCCGGCAACACCCCAAAAATGTGGAACTCCATCCCAGTGGACATCAAGACTACCCCTTCCTTTCCAGATTTCAAGAGGCACCTGAAAATCCTCTACCTCAACCGTGCATTCCCGAACTCTACCTCAGCAGCCCACCCTGCAACTATGACTACCTCAAAGTCACTACCTCAAACACGCCCCTCAGGCGCCAAATAACAATGTTAATCCTTGAACTTGCATGAATCTTTTTCTTGATATACTGTTCTACACTTGTTCCCTCCAGTTCGATTGTAAAGCGCTCCGATACCCTTCGGGTCTGGCCAGCGCTATAGAAAACTCCAAAAATAAATTAAAAAAATTAAATAAATTAGTTATGCAAACCCTTAGAAAGGCCTTCATGGCGTCCCAGACTGTATTGATCTCTGCCGAGTCCAGATTTAATTCCCAAAAAAACTTCGCCTCTGATAACAAAAAGTTGGTTTCCTCCACCTCCAAAAGAATCGTGCGGTCAAAAGACCAAGAGGAGTCTTTTTTATATTTACCCATTTGAAGATCAAATTCACTTGCCGAATGGTCCGACATATGGGAGGGAAGGTAAGCCAACCCCTTTAACAAGTCTCTTAACCGCATGCGCGCTAGCGGTTTTCCCGCTGAGTGCTGAGATTTCAAAAATCCCGCGTTACATGACAAGGCCAACTCGTCACACGCACAGCGCAGGTAACGCCCATGATGAGTTGACCTTGTCACACGCATCGAAGGGGTTAAAGAATAACTAAAAAGGGTGTAGTCAATTCTTGACTTGTGTTTGTACTTGAGGTTTTGGAAGGAAACCCCCAATTTGTTTCCTGCCCTTTCCCTCCATATGTTAGCTAACCCTAGATGTTCCATTATATCTAACAGGGCCAACCTTGATTTAGATGGTATAAGCGCTCTTGATTTGGAAGACTTATCTAACAGAGGAGTAAGTACTATGTTAAAATCTCCGACCCTTATAACTGGATCCTGAGACAGTATAAGGTGGTTCTGAATTGTTTTCAAGTAGGAGGGGTCATCCTGGTTTTGCCATAATACTCCACATGTGTCAAAAACATGCCCTCCACTAAAATTCTCGAAATTCGCCATCTCCCGCTGCCGTCCTCCTTACATTCCAGAACTTGAGCTTTTTCAGATTTTTAAAAAAAAATCAGAATCCCTATTATATTTGCTGTTTGGTCTGTACATATAAACTTATCTACCCATTTCTGTTTCCTTAGCATCTCACAGACCTCCGCTTTAGTTGAATGCATCTCCTGAATGACAATGGCCTGCGCGGAGAGTCTCTCAAATATTGTAAAATGTTGTACCTTCTACTCCTTACTCGCAGGCCATTGACATTGCAGGATAAAAATTTTAGAGGGATCATCTATTTTTTACCTTTTCCCCCTGACATAAGGACATCTTTACAGAGAGTTGGAATTTAACCCTCATTTGGCAATAAGGGTTTGCGAAACAAACCAACCATCTAACTTTTATGAGGTCTGACTCCTGAGGAATTTTATTGTTTTTCCCGCTACCCTACTGCCCCCCCTTCTCCCCTCCCACCCCTAGAAAACCCCTCCTTCCTTACACTAGCCAGATGTGCGGCCAGTTTTACGTCCCCCTCCCATCCCACACACCTCCTACCCTACTGTGCTACCTGTTTTCTAATAGTGAATAATATTGCATAATAGATGCCGGTTTATCCCTTACTAAACAAACTGCAAAAAGAGAGAAAAAATGAAAAATAAACACTAACTCTCTTACCTGTAGATATCAATATACACCTATTAAGTCAGCTAGAGCAGTATTCCATATCTGGTATCTCTTTATCTCTCCATCTCTCCCCCCCCTATACACCTATACACTCTGCTATCCATGAAAATAGGTACTAGGATTACTATGATAATCAATACAGGGTTCCTATCTTGAACCGATTTAATGCCTTCCACTCTCAGGGAGACCTTGAGGGAGTGGATTGACTTTGTGTCTCTGTTAGTTACAACCCGTCTGTATTACAAAGTGGGATAGTACACAGGGAACAGATGAAGGTAGCTCCTGTTTTGTAACCGCTGCACGGGATATATCAAATTCATTTACAGCTGATATAGCTAGGGTAACTGATGTGGCTGAGCCTTATTTAGGGCAACAAGTGGTAGATAATGTTCCCCTGAAATACAGTGGCCCAGATAAAGTTTACCCCATAACAACCTGCGAACCTACCCAAGGGCCAAAAATTACCCCGAGAGATGACACTAAATCAAATTCAGTTGCACTGAAGCCAGTCCTGTGGCTCTCCCAGAAAAAGCCTTAGCTGCACGTGTGATGGCCCCCACTGAATTGATGACCTCTAAATTCAATGTAATCTCTTGGAACATCGCTGGGTTAGCAGGCAAAATTAGCGACCCGACCTGTGTAGCCTTTATAAGATCTTTGTCAGTAGTATGTTTTCAAGAGACATGGTTTGTTGTGATATGGCCGGGATGCCCGCCACCCCCTCTCAACACAATCCCCAAGGATGGGTGAAGTCGGACACAAGTTTGAACTTTTGGAAGGCGGGAGGGAGTCACCCTCCCGGCCGTATTTATTAAAATATGAAACAAAATTTAAAACATTAAATAAAAGTTTCATAATTATGTACAATTTTACATTTATTACATTTCGATGAAGACATGTTCTTTGGCTAACCTTAACAGATCTCTAATACAAAGGTTTCCTAGCTGAGTCTAACATCCTGCAAATGCAAACATTCTAAATTAAAATTGTACATCCTAGCATTAAGGGCCAACGGCAAGGTCTTAACCGGTGTCAGATCCCTACTACCAAAACTCTCGCCCTCACCGTGTGAGTGGCGCATACGCAGAGGACTCTACCCTCGTTGCCAACGGTAACTTCACTTGTCGTGGTGGGGGCCCCTTTTCCACTCGACGCCATCTTAAAGGTCGTCCGAGTTCCCGTGTGAGGTATCTGTAGGAAGGACAGCGTGGACTCCCCCCATCCCCACACTCTCTATCCGCCGTCGCGGATATCCGGCCCCCGGGAAATTAGTAGGAGGGGCATCTAGCCGCCTCCCCCCCTTGGAGGGGCCTATGGCCGTCTCCCCCTAGGCGACCCATCCTTAGTGGGTGCCGCCTCCCCTCGGGCGCTCCCATCCATTGTGGGTGGCGCCCCCCTCTAGGGACCTTGAAATTACTGCTCACCGATCATGACCTTACCGCCCGACCAAAATAAATACGACAGTTGTTTACCTACTAAAGGGAAAAAATTCTGACATCCTCGATGCATCATCGACTGCTCACTCCTACCAAGAAAAACATTATCCTACAGGCAGAAGCACATACTTATCATAAACATTCCTTTACTTTTCTACAATGGAAAAAAGGCCTACTCAGCAAAACTTTATTTAAAACAAACATTGCCATAAGGGGCTGGTGGGTGGGTCAAAATTGCTGCTTGTTCCGTCGAGGGCTCACAAGCAATGAGTGGGTGCAGCCTTCAGAGCACAGGAACAAGAGGACGCTTCTTCGGATTCCTGCTCTATTTATTCTTCTGCGGGAGGGCGTGTACCCTCCTCCGGTACGCCCACTGGGCGTGGTCTTCGGTGTAGGTGTCTAGGACAACCCCTCTTGGGCGGGAAAAGGCGTGCCCCGGCTACGCCGCTTCGGGCATACCAGCCGGGCCACGCCCCCCGCCCAAAATGGTTTCCCCGGGGGATCGGGGCACCCAACCATACGTTCGGGGGGACCGAGTGGTCGCCCCTTTCCATATGGCCGGGATGCCCGCCACCCCCTCTCAACACAATCTCCAAAGATGGGTGAAGTCGGACACAAGTTTGAACTTTTGGAAGGCGGGAGGGAGTCACCCTCCCAGCCGTATTTATTAAAATATGATACAAAATTTAAAACATTAAATAAAAGTTTCATAATTATGTACAATTTTACATTTATTACATTTCGATGAAGACATGTTCTTTGGCTAACCTTAACAGATCTCTAATACAAAGGTTTCCTAGCCGAGTCTAACATCCTGCAAATGCAAACATTCTAAATTAAAATTGTACATCCTAGCATTAAGGGCCAACAGCAAGGTCTTAACCGGTGTAAAATCCCTACTACCAAAACTCTCGCCCTCACCGTGTGAGTGGCGCATGCGCAGAGGACTCTACCCTCGTTGCCAACTGTAACTTCCCTTGTCGTGGTGGGGGCCCCTTTTCCACTCGACGCCATCTTAAAGGTCGTCCGAGTTCCCGTGTGAGGTATCTGTAGGAAGGACAGCGTGGACTCCCCCCATCGCCACACTCTCTATCCGCCGTCGCGGAAATCCGGCCCCCGGGAAATTAGTAGGAGGGGCATCTAGCCACCTCCCCCCCTAGGAGGGGCCTATGGCCGTCTCTCCCTAGGCGACCCATCCTTAGTGGGTGTCGCCTCCCCGTGGGAGGGGCCAATGGCCGCCTCCCCTCGGGCGCTCCCATCCATTGTGGGTGGCGCCCCCCTCTAGGGATCTTGAAATTACTGCTCACCGATCATGACCTTACCGCCACAGGCTGGATAGTTGACCGACTATCCGGCCCCCCAACTCCTCCTAAAGGTCATGCTTCCTCAAACCCCTTAGCCATGCTATGAAGTCTCCTATGAGTAAATCATTCCCCTCCCTGGACAGGTGAACCCCATCATTCAGATTCATGAGATCACCCCGAATACACCCGTGAGGAATGCTATGCAACTGCGAAGAGCGAAACAATTTACCAATTTTATTATTAACCCTTTTCACCGAATGGTTCAGTGCTGACACTGAAAGGCCCCCCCGCCATACCTTCCTGGGAATCATGTGGGACCAGGCAATCGTGCACCCCGGGATTCTTTTAGCCAACCAGCTAACAGCAGACAAAATTCGTTCGAACAATACTCGTCTACCCAGTGTCACCAAGTCATTGCCCCCCAGGTGTACTATGACTACAGATGGCGGTGACCTTTTCCGCCCTATGAGACCCTCAACAAATGATTCGAATTGGTCAAAACAGAGCCCGCCCTTCCCATGGAAGGCCACTCTGTACCCGTATTCCCCAGCTGCGTGAGTCGTGTCACCTGCTTTGAATACATCCCCGGCGCGCCTCACATATGAGTGGCCCACGACCCATACCACTCTCTCTCCAGACGGTGATCCTTGACCGCTGGTCTCCTGGTGCTGGGTCGACTGCACATTCCGCCCCGCGTGACAGGCTCGCGAAACTGTAATTCAAACAAAAGACAAGAAGCGTGAGTGCATGTCAATTGATCTTTTCAACATGTGCAATCGCACATACCTTTTGAAGCAATTCGAGGACCATCGTCCCAACTGTTTCACTTCCTCCGCACTCTGACCCCTGGCTGTAGCCTCAGTCGCAGCCCCTATCCTAAAGGAGTGGGTCCCAAAATCGCACGGGTCCATGCCCGCAGCAGCGATTGTCAGTGCTATCACCCTCTGGAACTGAAACCTCGTCAGTGGGGTGCCATCCTTGTGCCTCAGCAAACCCCCCCCCCCATGTAGCCGCCCTTAGTGCCAAGTATTCCTGAATACACTTTATTGGGCACGTGGGGGACCCTCGCGCGCGCTGCACGACAACACTATTCCCCATAGCCCCCTGGTCGGTCTTGGACCTGGCTATCGAGACCACCATCGAATCACCCCTAATTTGGACGTGATCCCTGCACAAGCCTCCCTCAACGTCTTTCTTATTCCTTGCAACCAGTTCGCTCACCCGCATAGCCCCATGGAATGCCAATGCGAAAGCTGCCCGGAACAGAACTGCTTCGAAATGGGAGGAGCACGTCTCGTCTAGCTTCGCTACCAGTAGAGACAACCTGTGTAAGCCAATCGGGCGTCTCACATCTTGCTTGCGACCCTCGAGGCACTGCCAGCCGCGAAGGGCCTTCTTAACCAGAAAGGAACCCGTTGGGTCTCTTATGCCATGCACCTGTGCCATGAATGAAATGGCTGCCCTATGCCTACTGGCTGTTGCCGCTGATCGGCCTTCTCTGTGCAGCGCTACCAGGAACCCCAGGAAGGATTCCTCCTGACCCCAGCTCTGACTCCCTGTTGGACCCAAAAATGTGCAATAGGAACGAAACGCTCCTTCGTATGCCTTCCTTGTCCTGGGGGCTAAGCTGGCTGCCACGAGGTCTTGTAATCCGGGGCACCGATTAGCCATAGTGCTTCGGGGAATGGTGCCGCCACTAGGTCCGCTGTAGGTAGATAACCCCTGAACGCCTGCATATGTGAATGAGAGAGTGCATCAGCTGCATGATTCAGTACGCCTGGCACATGTTTCGCCCTGAACTGTACATTCAGTCTCATGCAAAGCAGCACAACTTCTTTCAACAATCTCAAGATCCGTTTGCAGCGTGCTGCCTGTTGGTTAATGCATTCGACCACAGTCATATTATCAGACCAAAACACCACTGAGCGGTCCCTGAAGTCGTCAGGCCATGCCATCAGAGCAACCCAAATGGGGAATAACTCCAAGAACCCAATGTTACCTGTGAGACCGCTGGAGTGCCACCAAGCCGGCCATGTTTGCGCCGACCATCGATTACCTAAGATGGCGCCAAATCCCACGCTCCCCGCTGAGTCAGTCCACAGGCCTAGTTCATCTGAAGACGCTGGCGGCTTGTTCCACACGACTCGACCGTTGAAGTCCGCCAGAAATGCCAACCAAATGCGCATATCCTGGCGAACCTCTGCCGACAGTCTTGTCTGGTGGTGCCCCTTTTTGAGACCGACCATAGCTTGTGCAATAGAGCGTGAGAAGGGGCGGGCCATTGGTATTACCCTCAAAGCAAAGTTAAGCTGACCCACTGTTTGCTGTAACTGGTGCAGGGTTACTTTCTCCTTGCGCAGGCATTGTGTCAAGGAAGCCCTAAACTTGGCCACCTTTTCCATTGGTAAACGGAAACATCCCTCCACAGAATCGAGCTCAATTCCCAGAAACTCCAGTGAACTAGATGGTCCAACCGTCTTACCTGGTGCCAATGGGACTCCAAACTCCCTCATGAGGATGCAGAAGTCATGCAGCGCCTGCGCACATCTCGTATCGCCGGCTGCTCCCAAGAACAGGAAGTCATCAAGATAGTGCATAACATGCCTATGCCCTGTGGCCTCGGTGAATGCCCACTCTAAAAAACAACTGAACATTTCAAAATAGGCACAAGAAATGGAGCAACCCATAGGCATGCATTTATCCATGTAATAACTCCCTTGAAATGCAAAACCTAGCAAGCGCTGGACCTGTGGGTGTACCGGGAGCAACCGGAACGCCGATTCGATATCTGATTTCGCCATCAGCGCCCCGGGGCCCAGGCGATTTAACATGGCCACGGCATCATCGAACGATGCGTACCGTACCGAACAGACTTCTGGGTCAATGGCCTCGTTCACCGAGGAACCCCTAGGAGCAGACAGGTTATGAATAAGTCTAAACTCTCCCGGGTCTTTCTTCGGGACAACCCCTACCGGGGAACAGATGAACTCCGCCACTGGCAGGCGATGGAAAGGCCCTGCCACTCGCCCGAAGCTGACTTCTTTTGCTATTTTCTTCTCTGCCACGCTTGGGTTGTGCTGTACCGATCAATGGTTTTTACAGAAGGAGTCCCCCCAAAAATCCCCCGCCGGGATGTGGAAGCCATGTGAGAATCCGTTCCTCAACACCCCAGCGGATACATGATCAGAGTATCTGTTCAACCAAGGAGTCATAGCCATGAGATCAACGGGTGTAGGCAATCGGTCACAACGTTCTACCTCACTCCTGCTTAGAGCCTCCTCTTCCTCCCGTCCCGTTATTCTTAGATTTACATGAACTCTCCTGGTGTGACTAGTTCCCACAGCCCGCACATACATGCTTGAACCTACATGTTCCCTGCGGTCTGTTACAGTTGCCTCGATTGAAGCCCCAACAGACCCCCCGCTTTCCGCCATTCCCCTGGTCTTAGGCTGGTAATCCCCACCGGTGCCCGCTCGAAAGGGCACCGCGGGCTTTTGGCGGACGACCCCCGACCCACTCCCGCCTGGCGAGGACGTACCTGCCGCCCCTGGCAGGAGCTGCTTGTGCCATGACACCGAGTCCAGGCAATCCCAAGTCAAAGTAGCATCATATTCTTTCGCTTTCCGGAATTTCATGTCATAACCTTTCCATTCCTCCCCCTGTTCAACATAGAGTAAAAATCCATAATACGATTTTGATAGCAAGTCAACTCAGTCATCACCTCGGGTTTACGTTCCCCCATAACTGCAGTAAATATAGAAAATGCCTTAACCCAATTCGTTACTGTCTCATCCACCCTGAATTCCGCCATCTTGGCGTGCCAGACGCTCGGGTGCCACAAATCCTTCTGGGTTTTAGCATACTCCATCTCGCGATGGTCAGTTAATAAGGAAAACATGTTAACATATTTGTCCCCCCATATTAACTCTTTCGTGGCCAAAGGGATGTGCTGTGCCACCTTCTCCCACCTCAAGGGTAATGAACCCTCCCCCACCATTGGCAATGCGAGCTTACCCGGTTCGGCCGTTGTTCCCGACGTTTTCTCGTGACCAACTGCAGGTCCTACTGGTGCTACCTGTGGGGAAACAAGAGGAACATTCGCCTTTGCAACATCTCTCGACTGCCGCAATTGCTCGATTAGTAGTCTGGCCTCCTCGGCCAGATCTCCAGGGGCCACTGCCCTCCCTGCTTTCTTCTTGAGCCATGCTGCCAACTGGATGGCCAATTCGGGAGGCATATCCTCATCATTATCTGGAGTAATTACAACCGGGATCGGCTGCCCCATACCAGGATTTGGTACTGGGTTGTCTACCGGCATGAGGGGGGCGACTGGGGGTACCTCTGGGACCGGGACCTCCCCCGAAACTGCCCTCTTCTTGACCCATTTCCCTCTACCCTCAGGGACGACTCCCGGCAAGGCCAGGCCTATTACCTTCTTAGGGTGACCCGGGTTGCTCAGTGCAGCCAGCTGTTTTTTGACCTCTGTCAAACCTCTACCGATCGATTGGACTTGTCCGAGTTTTCGATCCATGCAAGCCATCCGGTTCGATAATAGGCGTAACACCTTGACCGTCTCGGAACTCTTTCCTGCTTTCTTGCCGGCCATGATGTCGAGTATTCTGCTCCCAGCCGATCGACGAGGTTCCGGACTCTTCGAACTCCAAGTAACTGAAAGAGAAACAACAAGATTACAAGTTCTCAAAATTGCTGCTTGTTCCGTCGAGGGCTCACAAGCAACGAGTGGGTGCAGCCTTCAGAGCACAGGAACAAGAGGACGCTTCTTCGGATTCCCGCTCTATTTATTCTTCTGCGGGAGGGCGTGTACCCTCCTCCGGTACGCCCACTGAGTGTGGTCTTCGGTGTAGGTGTCCAGGACAACCCCTCTTGGGCGGGAAAAGGCGCGCCCCGGCTACGCCGCTTCGGGCATACCAGCCGGGCCACGCCCCCCCACATGGTCCAGGAACCTATCACAAATCAACACATTTGAACGAGAAGAAAGAATAGCCTCCTCCCTGCCAATCTCCACAGAAGGAGTCTCAGCCGCTGAACTCACCTCACATTACAACACGACCACGTCCGACATCCTAAACCAACTGGCACCCCTAAAACAAAGAAAACAAAGGAACATCCCATCGAGAACGTGGTTTAACAAGGACTTCAACAAGGAAAGGAGACTTCTCAGAGCCACAGAGCGACTCTGGAGAAAGAACCCCTCCGCCATCCATCACAGGGAACTCAGGGAAGTTCGAAGCAGGTACAAAAATCATATCAACAGCGAAAAAACAAACTTCTTCTGCAATGTGCTTGACAAGGCAAAAAACAGACCCAGAGAACTCTTCGACATCATCAAAAAACAAACATCCAAGCCAACCACTGCCCTTGTACAACCCTCCAAAACTCTATGTGACAACTTCGTCAACTTCTTCAACGATAAAATAGCCAAGATCAAACTATCCCTAGACTTCAGCCCTCCCGCGTCGACCAACATCGATCCAACATCAACAGACACCACCTCCACAGACCCCACCGCTACCGCATGGTCCTCCTTCTACCTCGTCCATGAAGCTGAGAACCTCAATCTAATCTCATCCTCCAAACCCTCCTCCCACAACCTCGACCCCATTCCCTCCCAAATGGCCAAAGACCTCAAACTCACCCTTGCCCCACTCTGGTGTGAAATCATCAACAGCTCCCTAAAGACTGGCACTATCCCGGACTGTCTCAAAGTCGGCCAGGTAAACTCCCCTCCTGAAGAAACCAGGCTTAGACCCCAATGACCTCAACATCTTCAGACCAGTCTCAAGTCTGCCTTTTCTAGCCAAAATCCTAGAAAAATGTGTATTACGCCAACTCAACAACCAGCTTGACAACATCAACCTTCTTGACCACAATCAATCAGGCTTCAGAAAAGGATACAGCACTGAAACCGCAATCCTGAACATAGTAGATGACATCCGCAAATCCCTTGACATGGATCAGTGCTGCCTACTCATCCTCCTAGACCTGTCAGCGGCCTTCGACACGGTTGACCACAAGCTCCTCTTCAAGGCCCTCAAGGAAAGAGTTGGTGCAAACGATGTAGTCCTGCAATGGTTTGACTCCTTCTTTCAGAACCGCTTCCAAAGAGTCAAAATAAAATCCTTCACATCCGACCCTCTCCCCGTGACCAGAGGGATTCCCCAAGGATCCGTTCTCTCTCCTCAACTGTTTAACATATACATGGTACCCCTCACCATCATACTGAAGAAAGCCAACATCCCCTTCCATCTCTACGCAGATGACACACAGATCTACATAGAAACCACCTCATTCAACGACATTCTAAGGCTCAACAACAGTCTCAAAGAAATCCAAGCCAGGCTTGGGACGAACCACCTCAAACTCAATCAAGAAAAAAATGAATTCCTCCTCATCTCCAACAAGGACGACAACCCCCAAATCACGGAATGGGTGAAAGCTATTGACGCTCTCAATGGAAATCTCACTCTGACTAACTTAGTAAAATCTCTGGGAATCACCCTTGACCAAAAACTTTCAATGACAAATCACATTAAGAACTCTGCAAAGAGCGCCTTCCTCAATCTGAAGCTCCTCAACAAAATCAAACCTCACATCCTGCAGAGGGATCTCCAACTAGCCACCCAATCTCTGGTGCTGTCCAGACTGGACAATCGAATCGCAACTTTATCAGGCACATCCCTATCACACCTAGCACCAATGAAAACCACCCTCAATGCAGCTGCCAGAATGGTCTCAGGGGCAAAGAAATTTGACCACATATCCCTCGCACTCAAAGACTTAAAATGTCTCCCAATGGAAATGCGCGCCAGCTTCAGAACAGCCTGTCTTACACACAAAGCCTTGAACACAGGGAAACCGGAATACCTAGCCTCCAAGCTCAAGAAAGCAGGCCAATCCAAAAACCGCAGAAGTTCAAACTCCCTACTACTGATCCCCCTGAAAACTCGGAAACAAAAAACCGCAACTCGCTCGTTTGCCGGCAACGCCCCAAAAATGTGGAACTCCATCCCAGTGGACATCAAGACTACCCCTTCCTTTCCAGATTTCAAGAGGCACCTGAAAATCCTCTACCTCAACCGTGCATTCCCGAACTCTACCTCAGCAGCCCACCCTGCAACTATGACTACCTCAAAGTCACTACCTCAAACACGCCCCTCAGGCGCCAAATAACAATGTTAATCCTTGAACTTGCATGAATCTTTTTCTTGATATACTGTTCTACACTTGTTCCCTCCAGTTCGATTGTAAAGCGCTCCGATACCCCTCGGGTCTGGCCAGCGCTATAGAAAACTCCAAAAATAAATTAAAAAAATTAAATAAATTAGGTATGCAAACCCTTAGAAAGGCCTTCATGGCGTCCCAGACTGTATTGATCTCTGCCGAGTCCAGATTTAATTCCCAAAAAAACTTCGCCTCTGATAACAAAAAGTTGGTTTCCTCCACCTCCAAAAGAATCGTGCGGTCAAAAGACCAAGAGGAGTCTTTTTTATATTTACCCATTTGAAGATCAAATTCACTTGCCGAATGGTCCGACATATGGGAGGGAAGGTAAGCCAACCCCTTTAACAAGTCTCTTAACCGCATGCGCGCTAGCGGTTTTCCCGCTGAGTGCTGAGATTTCAAAAATCCCCCGTTACATGACAAGGCCAACTCGTCACACGCACAGCGCAGGTAACGCCCATGATGAGTTGACCTTGTCACACGCATCGAAGGGGTTAAAGAATAACTAAAAAGGGTGTAGTCAATTCTTGACTTGTGTTTGTACTTGAGGTTTTGGAAGGAACCCCCCAATTTGTTTCCTGCCCTTTCCCTCCATATGTTAGCTAACCCTAGATGTTCCATTATATCTAACAGGGCCAGTCTTGATTTAGATGGTATAAGCGCTCTTGATTTGGAAGACTTATCTAACAGAGGAGTAAGTACTATGTTAAAATCTCCGACCCTTATAACTGGATCCTGAGACAGTATAAGGCGGTTCTGAATTGTTTTCAAGTAGGAGGGGTCATCCTGGTTTTGCCCATAATACTCCACATGTGTCAAAAACATGCCCTCCACTAAAATTCTCGAAATTCGCCATCTCCCGCTGCCGTCCTCCTTACATTCCAGAACTTGAGCTTTTTCAGATTTAAAAAAAAAAATCAGAATCCCTATTATATTTGCTGTTTGGTCTGTACATATAAACTTATCTACCCATTTCTGTTTCCTTAGCATCTCACAGACCTCCGCTTTAGTTGAATGCATCTCCTGAATGACAATGGCCTGCGCGGAGAGTCTCTCAAATATTGTAAAATGTTGTACCTTCTACTCCTTACTCGCAGGCCATTGACATTGCAGGATAAAAATTTTAGAGGGATCATCTATTTTTTTACCTTTTCCCCCTGACATAAGGACATCTTTACAGAGAGTTGGAATTTAACCCTCATTTGGCAATAAGGGTTTGCGAAACAAACCAACCATCTAACTTTTATGAGGTCTGACTCCTGAGGAATTTTATTGTTTTTCCCGCTACCCTACTGCCCCCCCTTCTCCCCTCCCACCCCTAGAAAACCCCTCCTTCCTTACACTAGCCAGATGTGCGGCCAGTTTTACGTCCCCCTCCCATCCCACACACCTCCTACCCTACTGTGCTACCTGTTTTCTAATAGTGAATAATATTGCATAATAGATGCCGGTTTATCCCTTACTAAACAAACTGCAAAAAGAGAGAAAAAATGAAAAATAAACACTAACTCTCTTACCTGTAGATATCAATATACACCTATTAAGTCAGCTAGAGCAGTATTCCATATCTGGTATCTCTTTATCTCTCCATCTCTCCCCCCCTATACACCTATACACTCTGCTATCCATGAAAATAGGTACTAGGATTACTATGATAATCAATACAGGGTTCCTATCTTGAACCGATTTAATGCCTTCCACTCTCAGGGAGACCTTGAGGGAGTGGATTGACTTTGTGTCTCTGTTAGTTACAACCCGTCTGTATTACAAAGTGGGATAGTACACAGGGAACAGATGAAGGTAGCTCCTGTTTTGTAACCGCTGCACGGGATATATCAAATTTATTTACAGCTGATATAGCTAGGGTAACTGATGTGGCTGAGCCTTATTTAGGGCAACAAGTGGTAGATAATGTTCCCCTGAAATACAGTGGCCCAGATAAAGTTTACCCCATAACAACCTGCGAACCTACCCAAGGGCCAAAAATTACCCCGAGAGATGACACTAAATCAAATTCAGTTGCACTGAAGCCAGTCCTGTGGCTCTCCCAGAAAAAGCCTTAGCTGCACGTGTGATGGCCCCCACTGAATTGATGACCTCTAAATTCAATGTAATCTCTTGGAACATCGCTGGGTTAGCAGGCAAAATTAGCGACCCGACCTGTGTAGCCTTTATAAGATCTTTGTCAGTAGTATGTTTTCAAGAGACATGGTTTGTTGTGATATGGCCGGGATGCCCGCCACCCCCTCTCAACACAATCCCCAAGGATGGGTGAAGTCGGACACAAGTTTGAACTTTTGGAAGGCGGGAGGGAGTCACCCTCCCGGCCGTATTTATTAAAATATGAAACAAAATTTAAAACATTAAATAAAAGTTTCATAATTATGTACAATTTTACATTTATTACATTTCGATGAAGACATGTTCTTTGGCTAACCTTAACAGATCTCTAATACAAAGGTTTCCTAGCTGAGTCTAACATCCTGCAAATGCAAACATTCTAAATTAAAATTGTACATCCTAGCATTAAGGGCCAACGGCAAGGTCTTAACCGGTGTCAGATCCCTACTACCAAAACTCTCGCCCTCACCGTGTGAGTGGCGCATACGCAGAGGACTCTACCCTCGTTGCCAACGGTAACTTCACTTGTCGTGGTGGGGGCCCCTTTTCCACTGGACGCCATCTTAAAGGTCGTCCGAGTTCCCGTGTGAGGTATCTGTAGGAAGGACAGCGTGGACTCCCCCCATCCCCACACTCTCTATCCGCCGTCGCGGATATCCGGCCCCCGGGAAATTAGTAGGAGGGGCATCTAGCCGCCTCCCCCCCTGGGAGGGGCCTATGGCCGTCTCCCCCTAGGCGACCCATCCTTAGTGGGTGCCGCCTCCCCTCGGGCGCTCCCATCCATTGTGGGTGGCGCCCCCCTCTAGGGACCTTGAAATTACTGCTCACCGATCATGACCTTACCGCCCGACCAAAATAAATACGACAGTTGTTTACCTACTAAAGGGAAAAAATTCTGACATCCTCGATGCATCATCGACTGCTCACTCCTACCAAGAAAAACATTATCCTACAGGCAGAAGCACATACTTATCATAAACATTCCTTTACTTTTCTACAATGGAAAAAAGGCCTACTCAGCAAAACTTTATTTAAAACAAACATTGCCATAAGGGGCTGGTGGGTGGGTCAAAATTGCTGCTTGTTCCGTCGAGGGCTCACAAGCAATGAGTGGGTGCAGCCTTCAGAGCACAGGAACAAGAGGACGCTTCTTCGGATTCCTGCTCTATTTATTCTTCTCCGGGAGGGCGTGTACCCTCCTCCGGTACGCCCACTGGGCGTGGTCTTCGGTGTAGGTGTCTAGGACAACCCCTCTTGGGCGGGAAAAGGCGCGCCCCGGCTACGCCGCTTCGGGCATACCAGCCGGGCCACGCCCCCCGCCCAAAATGGTTTCCCGGGGGGATCGGGGCACCCAACCATACGTTCGGGGGGACCGAGTGGTCGCCCCTTTCCATATGGCTGGGATGCCCGCCACCCCCTCTCAACACAATCTCCAAAGATGGGTGAAGTCGGACACAAGTTTGAACTTTTGGAAGGCGGGAGGGAGTCACCCTCCCAGCCGTATTTATTAAAATATGATACAAAATTTAAAACATTAAATAAAAGTTTCATAATTATGTACAATTTTACATTTATTACATTTCGATGAAGACATGTTCTTTGGCTAACCTTAACAGATCTCTAATACAAAGGTTTCCTAGCCGAGTCTAACATCCTGCAAATGCAAACATTCTAAATTAAAATTGTACATCCTAGCATTAAGGGCCAACAGCAAGGTCTTAACCGGTGTCAGATCCCTACTACCAAAACTCTCGCCCTCACCGTGTGAGTGGCGCATGCGCAGAGGACTCTACCCTCGTTGCCAACTGTAACTTCCCTTGTCGTGGTGGGGGCCCCTTTTCCACTCGACGCCATCTTAAAGGTCGTCCGAGTTCCCGTGTGAGGTATCTGTAGGAAGGACAGCGTGGACTCCCCCCATCGCCACACTCTCTATCCGCCGTCGCGGAAATCCGGCCCCCGGGAAATTAGTAGGAGGGGCATCTAGCCACCTCCCCCCCTAGGAGGGGCCTATGGCCGTCTCTCCCTAGGCGACCCATCCTTAGTGGGTGTCGCCTCCCCGTGGGAGGGGCCAATGGCCGCCTCCCCTCGGGCGCTCCCATCCATTGTGGGTGGCGCCCCCCTCTAGGGATCTTGAAATTACTGCTCACCGATCATGACCTTACCGCCACAGGCTGGATAGTTGACCGACTATCCGGCCCCCCAACTCCTCCTAAAGGTCATGCTTCCTCAAACCCCTTAGCCATGCTATGAAGTCTCCTATGAGTAAATCATTCCCCTCCCTGGACAGGTGAACCCCATCATTCAGATTCATGAGATCACCCCGAATACACCCGTGAGGAATGCTATGCAACTGCGAAGAGCGAAACAATTTACCAATTTTATTATTAACCCTTTTCACCGAATGGTTCAGTGCTGACACTGAAAGGCCCCCCCGCCATACCTTCCTGGGAATCATGTGGGACCAGGCAATCGTGCACCCCGGGATTCTTTTAGCCAACCAGCTAACAGCAGACAAAATTCGTTCGAACAATACTCGTCTACCCAGTGTCACCAAGTCATTGCCCCCCAGGTGTACTATGACTACAGATGGCGGTGACCTTTTCCGCCCTATGAGACCCTCAACAAATGATTCGAATTGGTCAAAACAGAGCCCGCCCTTCCCATGGAAGGCCACTCTGTACCCGTATTCCCCAGCTGCGTGAGTCGTGTCACCTGCTTTGAATACATCCCCGGCGCGCCTCACATATGAGTTGTCCACGACCCATACCACTCTCTCTCCAGACGGTGATCCTTGACCGCTGGTCTCCTGGTGCTGGGTCGACTGCACATTCCGCCCCGCGTGACAGGCTCGCGAAACTGTAATTCAAACAAAAGACAAGAAGCGTGAGTGCATGTCAATTGATCTTTTCAACATGTGCAATCGCACATACCTTTTGAAGCAATTCGAGGACCATCGTCCCAACTGTTTCACTTCCTCCGCACTCTGACCCCTGGCTGTAGCCTCAGTCGCAGCCCCTATCCTAAAGGAGTGGGTCCCAAAATCGCACGGGTCCATGCCCGCAGCAGCGATTGTCAGTGCTATCACCCTCTGGAACTGAAACCTCGTCAGTGGGGTGCCATCCTTGTGCCTCAGCAAACCCCCCCCCATGTAGCCGCCCTTAGTGCCAAGTATTCCTGTATACACTTTATTGGGCACGTGGGGGACCCTCGCGCGCGCTGCACGACAACACTATTCCCCATAGCCCCCTGGTCGGTCTTGGACCTGGCTATCGAGACCACCATCGAATCACCCCTAATTTGGACGTGATCCCTGCACAAGCCTCCCTCAACGTCTTTCTTATTCCTTGCAACCAGTTCGCTCACCCGCATAGCCCCATGGAATGCCAATGCGAAAGCTGCCCGGAACAGAACTGCTTCGAAATGGGAGGAGCACGTCTCTTCTAGCTTCGCTACCAGTAGAGACAACCTGTGTAAGCCAATCGGGCGTCTCACATCTTGCTTGCGACCCTCGAGGCACTGCCAGCCGCGAAGGGCCTTCTTAACCAGAAAGGAACCCGTTGGGTCTCTTATGCCATGCACCTGTGCCATGAATGAAATGGCTGCCCTATGCCTACTGGCTGTTGCCGCTGATCGGCCTTCTCTGTGCAGCGCTACCAGGAACCCCAGGAAGGATTCCTCCTGACCCCAGCTCTGACTCCCTGTTGGACCCAAAAATGTGCAATAGGAACGAAACGCTCCTTCGTATGCCTTCCTTGTCCTGGGGGCTAAGCTTGCTGCCACGAGGTCTTGTAATCCGGGGCACCGATTAGCCATAGTGCTTCGGGGAATGGTGCCGCCACTAGGTCCGCTGTAGGTAGATAACCCCTGAACGCCTGCATATGTGAATGAGAGAGTGCATCAGCTGCATGATTCAGTACGCCTGGCACATGTTTCGCCCTGAACTGTACATTCAGTCTCATGCAAAGCAGCACAACTTCTTTCAACAATCTCAAGATCCGTTTGCAGCGTGCTGCCTGTTGGTTAATGCATTCGACCACAGTCATATTATCAGACCAAAACACCACTGAGCGGTCCCTGAAGTTGTCAGGCCATGCCATCAGAGCAACCCAAATGGGGAATAACTCCAAGAACCCAATGTTACCTGTGAGACCGCTGGAGTGCCACCAAGCCGGCCATGTTTGCACCGACCATCGATTACCTAAGATGGCGCCAAATCCCACGCTCCCCGCTGAGTCAGTCCACAGGCCTAGTTCATCTGAAGACGCTGGCGGCTTGTTCCACACGACTCGACCGTTGAAGTCCGCCAGAAATGCCAACCAAATGCGCATATCCTGGCGAACCTCTGCCGACAGTCTTGTCTGGTGGTGCCCCTTTTTGAGACCGACCATAGCTTGTGCAATAGAGCGTGAGAAGGGGCGGGCCATTGGTATTACCCTCAAAGCAAAGTTAAGCTGACCCACTGTTTGCTGTAACTGGTGCAGGGTTACTTTCTCCTTGCGCAGGCATTGTGTCAAGGAAGCCCTAAACTTGGCCACCTTTTCCATTGGTAAACGGAAACATCCCTCCACAGAATCGAGCTCAATTCCCAGAAACTCCAGTGAACTAGATGGTCCAACCGTCTTACCTGGTGCCAATGGGACTCCAAACTCCCTCATGAGGATGCAGAAGTCGTGCAGCGCCTGCGCACATCTCGTATCGCCGGCTGCTCCCAAGAACAGGAAGTCATCAAGATAGTGCATAACATGCCTCTGCCCTGTGGCCTCGGTGAATGCCCACTCTAAAAAACAACTGAACATTTCAAAATAGGCACAAGAAATGGAGCAACCCATAGGCATGCATTTATCCATGTAATAACTCCCTTGAAATGCAAAACCTAGCAAGCGCTGGACCTGTGGGTGTACCGGGAGCAACCGGGAACGCCGATTCGATATCTGATTTCGCCATCAGCGCCCCGGGGCCCAGGCGATTTAACATGGCCACGGCATCATCGAACGATGCGTACCGTTCCGAACAGACTTCTGGGTCAATGGCCTCGTTCACCGAGGAACCCCTAGGAGCAGACAGGTTATGAATAAGTCTAAACTCTCCCGGGTCTTTCTTCGGGACAACCCCTACCGGGGAACAGATGAACTCCGCCACTGGCAGGCGATGGAAAGGCCCTGCCACTCGCCCGAAGCTGACTTCTTTTGCTATTTTCTTCTCTGCCACGCTTGGGTTGTGCTGTACCGATCAATGGTTTTTACAGAAGGAGTCCCCCCAAAAATCCCCCGCCGGGATGTGGAAGCCATGTGAGAATCCGTTCCTCAACACCCCAGCGGATACATGATCAGAGTATCTGTTCAACCAAGGAGTCATAGCCATGAGATCAACGGGTGTAGGCAATCGGTCACAACGTTCTACCTCACTCCTGCTTAGAGCCTCCTCTTCCTCCCGTCCCGTTATTCTTAGATTTACATGAACTCTCCTGGTGTGACTAGTTCCCACAGCCCGCACATACATGCTTGAACCTACATGTTCCCTGCGGTCTGTTACAGTTGCCTCGATTGAAGCCCCAACAGACCCCCCGCTTTCCGCCATTCCCCTGGTCTTAGGCTGGTAATCCCCACCGGTGCCCGCTCGAAAGGGCACCGCGGGCTTTTGGCGGACGACCCCCGACCCACTCCCGCCTGGCGAGGACGTACCTGCCGCCCCTGGCAGGAGCTGCTTGTGCCATGACACCGAGTCCAGGCAATCCCAAGTCAAAGTAGCATCATATTCTTTCGCTTTCCGGAATTTCATGTCATAACCTTTCCATTCCTCCCCCTGTTCAACATAGAGTAAAAATCCATAATACGATTTTGATAGCAAGTCAACTCAGTCATCACCTCGGGTTTACGTTCCCCCATAACTGCAGTAAATATAGAAAATGCCTTAACCCAATTCGTTACTGTCTCATCCACCCTGAATTCCGCCATCTTGGCGTGCCAGACGCTCGGGTGCCACAAATCCTTCTGGGTTTTAGCATACTCCATCTCGCGATGGTCAGTTAATAAGGAAAACATGTTAACATATTTGTCCCCCCATATTAACTCTTTCGTGGCCAAAGGGATGTGCTGTGCCACCTTCTCCCGCCTCAAGGGTAATGAACCCTCCCCCACCATTGGCAATGCGAGCTTACCCGGTTCGGCCGTTGTTCCCGACGTTTTCTCGTGACCAACTGCAGGTCCTACTGGTGCTACCTGTGGGGAAACAAGAGGAACATTCGCCTTTGCGACATCTCTCGACTGCCGCAATTGCTCGATTAGTAGTCTGGCCTCCTCGGCCGGATCTCCAGGGGCCACTGCCCTCCCTGCTTTCTTCTTGAGCCATGCTGCCAACTGGATGGCCAATTCGGGAGGCATATCCTCATCATTATCTGGAGTAATTACAACCGGGATCGGCTGCCCCATATCAGGATTTGGTACCGGGTTGTCTACCGGCATGAGGGGGGCGACTGGGGGTACCTCTGGGACCGGGACCTCCCCCGAAACTGCCCTCTTCTTGACCCATTTCCCTCTACCCTCAGGGACGACTCCCGGCAAGGCCAGGCCTATTACCTTCTTAGGGTGACCCGGGTTGCTCAGTGCAGCCAGCTGTTTTTTGACCTCTGTCAAACCTCTACCGATCGATTGGACTTGTCCGAGTTTTCGATCCATGCAAGCCATCCGGTTCGATAATAGGCGTAACACCTTGACCGTCTCGGAACTCTTTCCTGCTTTCTTGCCGGCCATGATGTCGAGTATTCTGCTCCCAGCCGATCGACGAGGTTCCGGACTCTTCGAACTCCAAGTAACTGAAAGAGAAACAACAAGATTACAAGTCCTCAAAATTGCTGCTTGTTCCGTCGAGGGCTCACAAGCAACGAGTGGGTGCAGCCTTCAGAGCACAGGAACAAGAGGACGCTTCTTCGGATTCCCGCTCTATTTATTCTTCTGCGGGAGGGCGTGTACCCTCCTCCGGTACGCCCACTGAGTGTGGTCTTCGGTGTAGGTGTCCAGGACAACCCCTCTTGGGCGGGAAAAGGCGCGCCCCGGCTACGCCGCTTCGGGCATACCAGCCGGGCCACGCCCCCCCACATGGTCCAGGAACCTATCACAAATCAACACATTTGAACGAGAAGAAAGAATAGCCTCCTCCCTGCCAATCTCCACAGAAGGAGTCTCAGCCGCTGAACTCACCTCACATTACAACACGACCACGTCCGACATCCTAAACCAACTGGCACCCCTAAAACAAAGAAAACAAAGGAACATCCCATCGAGAACGTGGTTTAACAAGGACTTCAACAAGGAAAGGAGACTTCTCAGAGCCACAGAGCGACTCTGGAGAAAGAACCCCTCCGCCATCCATCACAGGGAACTCAGGGAAGTTCGAAGCAGGTACAAAAATCATATCAACAGCGAAAAAACAAACTTCTTCTGCAATGTGCTTGACAAGGCAAAAAACAGACCCAGAGAACTCTTCGACATCATCAAAAAACAAACATCCAAGCCAACCACTGCCCTTGTACAACCCTCCAAAACTCTATGTGACAACTTCGTCAACTTCTTCAACGATAAAATAGCCAAGATCAAACTATCCCTAGACTTCAGCCCTCCCGCGTCGACCAACATCGATCCAACATCAACAGACACCACCTCCACAGACCCCACCGCTACCGCATGGTCCTCCTTCTACCTCGTCCATGAAGCTGAGAACCTCAATCTAATCTCATCCTCCAAACCCTCCTCCCACATCCTCGACCCCATTCCCTCCCAAATGGCCAAAGACCTCAAACTCACCCTTGCCCCACTCTGGTGTGAAATCATCAACAGCTCCCTAAAGACTGGCACTATCCCGGACTGTCTCAAAGTCGGCCAGGTAAACTCCCCTCCTGAAGAAACCAGGCTTAGACCCCAATGACCTCAACATCTTCAGACCAGTCTCAAGTCTGCCTTTTCTAGCCAAAATCCTAGAAAAATGTGTATTACGCCAACTCAACAACCAGCTTGACAACATCAACCTTCTTGACCACAATCAATCAGGCTTCAGAAAAGGATACAGCACTGAAACCGCAATCCTGAACATAGTAGATGACATCCGCAAATCCCTTGACATGGATCAGTGCTGCCTACTCATCCTCCTAGACCTGTCAGCGGCCTTCGACACGGTTGACCACAAGCTCCTCTTCAAGGCCCTCAAGGAAAGAGTTGGTGCAAACGATGTAGTCCTGCAATGGTTTGACTCCTTCTTTCAGAACCGCTTCCAAAGAGTCAAAATAAAATCCTTCACATCCGACCCTCTCCCCGTGACCAGAGGGATTCCCCAAGGATCCGTTCTCTCTCCTCAACTGTTTAACATATACATGGTACCCCTCACCATCATACTGAAGAAAGCCAACATCCCCTTCCATCTCTACGCAGATGACACACAGATCTACATAGAAACCACCTCATTCAACGACATTCTAAGGCTCAACAACAGTCTCAAAGAAATCCAAGCCAGGCTTGGGACGAGCCACCTCAAACTCAATCAAGAAAAAAATGAATTCCTCCTCATCTCCAACAAGGACGACAACCCCCAAATCACGGAATGGGTGAAAGCTATTGACGCTCTCAATGGAAATCTCACTCTGACTAACTCAGTAAAATCTCTGGGAATCACCCTTGACCAAAAACTTTCAATGACAAATCACATTAAGAACTCTGCAAAGAGCGCCTTCCTCAATCTGAAGCTCCTCAACAAAATCAAACCTCACATCCCGCAGAGGGATCTCCAACTAGCCACCCAATCTCTGGTGCTGTCCAGACTGGACAATCGAATCGCAACCTTATCAGGCACATCCCTATCACACCTAGCACCAATGAAAACCACCCTCAATGCAGCTGCCAGAATGGTCTCAGGGGCAAAGAAATTCGACCACATATCCCCCGCACTCAAAGACTTAAAATGTCTCCCAATGGAAATGCGCGCCAGCTTCAGAACGGCCTGTCTTACACACAAAGCCTTGAACACAGGGAAACCGGAATACCTAGCCTCCAAGCTCAAGAAAGCAGGCCAATCCAAAAACCGCAGAAGTTCAAACTCCCTACTACTGATCCCCCTGAAAACTCGGAAACAAAAAACCGCAACTCGCTCGTTTGCCGGCAACGCCCCAAAAATCTGGAACTTCATCCCAGTGGACATCAGGACTACACCTTCCTTTCCAGATTTCAAGAGGCGCCTGAAAATCCTCTACCTCAACCGTGCATTCCCGAACCCTACCTCAGCAGCCCACCCTGCAACTATGACTACCTCAAAGTCACTACCTCAAACACGCCCCTCAGGCGCCAAATAACAATGTTAATCCTTGAACTTGCATGAATCTTTTTCTTGATATACTGTTCTACACTTGTTCCCTCCAGTTCGATTGTAAAGCGCGCCGATACCCTCGGGTCTGGCCAGCGCTATAGAAAACTCCAAAAATAAATAAAAAAAATTAAATAAATTAGTTATGCAAACCCTTAGAAAGGCCTTCATGGCGTCCCAGACTGTATTGATCTCTGCCGAGTCCAGATTTAATTCCCAAAAAAACTTTGCCTCTGATAACAAAAAGTTGGTTTCCTCCACCTCCAAAAGAATCGTGCGGTCAAAAGACCAAGAGGAGTCTTTTTTATATTTACCCATTTGAAGATCAAATTCAATTGCCGAATGGTCCGACATATGGGAAGGAAGGTACGCCAACCCCTTTAACAAGTCTCTTAACCGCATGCGCGCTAGCGGATTTCCCGCTGAGTGCTGAGATTTCAAAAATCCCGCGTTACATGACAAGGCCAACTCGTCACACGCACAGCGCAGGTAACGCCCATGATGAGTTCACCTTGTCACACGCATCGAAGGGGTTAAAGAATAACTAAAAAGGGTGTAGTCAATTCTTGACTTGTGTTTGTACTTGAGGTTTTGGAAGGAAACCCCCAATTTGTTTCCTGCCCTTTCCCTCCATATGTTAGCTAACCCTAGATGTTCCATTATATCTAACAGGGCCAACCTTGATTTAGATGGTATAAGCGCTCTTGATTTGGAAGACTTATCTAACAGAGGAGTAAGTACTATGTTAAAATCTCTGACCCTTATAACTGGATCCTGAGACAGTATAAGGTGGTTCTGAATTGTTTTCAAGTAGGAGGGGTCATCCTGGTTTTGCCCATAATACTCCACAAGTGTCAAAAACATGCCCTCCACTAAAATTCTCGAAATTCGCCATTTCCCGCTGCCGTCCTCCTTACATTCCAGAACTTGAGCTTTTTCAGATTTTTAAAAAAAAATCAGAATCCCTATTATATTTTCTGTTTGGTCTGTACATATAAACTTATCTACCCATTTCTGTTTCCTTAGCTTCTCACAGACCTCCGCTTTAGTTGAATGCATCTCCTGAATGACAATGGCCTGCGCGGAGAGTATGTCAAATATTGTAAAATGTTGTACCTTCTACTCCTTACTCGCAGGCCATTGACATTCCAGGATAAAAATTTTAGAGGGATCATCTATTTTTTACCTTTTCCCCCTGACATAAGGACATCTTTACAGAGAGTTGGAATTTAACCCTCATTTGGCAATAAGGGTTTGCGAAACAAACCAACCATCTAACTTTTATGAGGTCTGACTCCTGAGGAATTTTATTGTTTTTCCCGCTACCCTACTGCCCCCCCTTCTCCCCTCCCACCCCTAGAAAACCCCTCCTTCCTTACACTAGCCAGATGTGCGGCCAGTTTTACGTCCCCCTCCCATCCCACACACCTCCTACCCTACTGTGCTACCTGTTTTCTAATAGTGAATAATATTGCATAATAGATGCCGGTTTATCCCTTACTAAACAAACTGCAAAAATAGAGAAAAAATGAAAAATAAACACCAACTCTCTTACCTGTAGATATCAATATACACCTATTAAGTCAGCTAGAGCAGTATTCCATATCTGGTATCTCTTTATCTCTCCATCTCTCCCCCCTATACACCTATACACTCTGCTATCCATGAAAATAGGTACTAGGATTACTATGATAATCAATACAGGGTTCCTATCTTGAACCGATTTAATGCCTTCCACTCTCAGGGAGACCTTGAGGGAGTGGATTGACTTTGTGTCTCTGTTAGTTACAACCCCTCTGTATTACAAAGTGGGATAGTACACAGGGAACAGATGAAGGTAGCTCCTGTTTTGTAACCGCTGCACGGGATATATCAAATTCATTTACAGCTGATATAGCTAGGGTAACTGAAGTGGCTGAGCCTTATTTAGGGCAACAAGTGGTAGATAATGTTCCCCTGAAATACAGTGGCCCAGATAAAGTTTACCCCATAACAACCTGCGAACCTACCCAAGGGCCAAAAATTACCCGAGAGATGACACTAAATCAAATTCAGTTGCACTGAAGCCAGTCCTGTGGCTCTCCCAGAAAAAGCCTTAGCTGCACGTGTGATGGCCCCCACTGAATTGATGACCTCTAAATTCAATGTAATCTCTTGGAACATCGCTGGGTTAGCAGGCAAAATTAGCGACCCGACCTGTGTAGCCTTTATAAGATCTTTGTCAGTAGTATGTTTTCAAGAGACATGGTTTGTTGTGATATTGCCGGGATGCCCGCCACCCCCTCTCAACACAATCCCCAAGGATGGGTGAAGTCGGACACAAGTTTGAACTTTTGGAAGGCGGGAGGGAGTCACCCTCCCGGCCGTATTTATTAAAATATGAAACAAAATTTAAAACATTAAATAAAAGTTTCATAATTATGTACAATTTTACATTTATTACATTTCGATGAAGACGTGTTCTTTGGCTAACCTTAACAGATCTCTAATACAAAGGTTTCCTAGCCGAAACTAACATCCTGCAAATGCAAACATTCTAAATTAAAATTGTACATCCTAGCATTAAGGGCCAACGGCAAGGTCTTAACCGGTGTCAGATCCCTACTACCAAAACTCTCGCCCTCACCGTGTGAGTGGCGCATGCGCAGAGGACTCTACCCTCGTTGCCAACGGTAACTTCACTTGTCGTGGTGGGGGCCCCTTTTCCACTCGACGCCATCTTAAAGGTCGTCCGAGTTCCCGTGTGAGGTATCTGTAGGAAGGACAGCGTGGACTCACCCCCATCCCCACAATCTCTATCCGCCGTCGCGGATATCCGGCCCCCGGGAAGTTAGTAGGAGGGGCATCTAGCCGCCTCCCCCTAGGTGACCCATCCTTAGTGGGTGCCGCCTCCCCGTGGGAGGGGACAATGGCAGCCTCCCGTCGGGCGCTCCCATCCATTGTGGGTGGCGCCCCCCTCTAGGGACCTTGAAATTACTGCTCACCGATCATGACCTTACCGCCGGACCAAATTAAATACGACAGCTGTTTACCTACTAAAGGGAAAAAATTCTGACATCCTCGATGCATCATCGACTGCTCACTCCTACCAAGAAAAACATTATCCTACAGGCAGAAGCACATACTTATCATAAACATTCCTTTACTTTTCTACAATGGAAAAAAGGCCTACTCAGCAAAACTTTATTTAAAACAAACATTGCTTTAAGGGGCTGGTGGGTGGGTCAAAATTGCTGGTTGTTCCGTCGAGGGCTCACAAGCAACGAGTGGGTGCAGCCTTCAGAGCACAGGAACAAGAGGACACTTCTTCGGATTCCTGCTCTATTTATTCTTCTGCGGGAGGGGGTGTACCCTCCTCCGGTACGCCCACTGGGCGTGGTCTTCGGTGTAGATGTCTAGGACAACCCCTCTTGGGCGGGAAAAGGCGCGCCCCGGCTACGCCGCTTCGGGCATACCAGCCGGGCCACGGCCCCCGCCCAAAATGGTTTCCCGGGGGGATCGGGCACCCAACCAAACGTTCGGGGGGACCGAGTGGTCGCCCCTTTCCATATGGCCGGGATGCCCGCCACCCCCTCTCAACACAATCTCCAAGGATGGGTGAAGTTGGACACAAGTTTGAACTTTTGGAAGGCGGGAGGGAGTCACCCTCCCAGCCGTATTTATTAAAATATGAAACAAAATTTAAAACATGAAATAAAAGTTTCATAATTATGTACAATTTTACATTTATTACATTTCGATGAAGACATGTTCTTTGGCTAAGCTTGACAGATCTCTAATACAAAGGTTTCCTAGCCGAGTCTAACATCCTGCAAATGCAAACATTCTAAATTAAAATTGTACATCCTAGCATTAAGGGCCAACAGCAAGGTCTTAACCGGTGTCAGATCCCTACTACCAAAACTCTCGCCCTCACCGTGTGAGTGGCGCATGCGCAGAGGACTCTACCCTCGTTGCCAACTGTAACTTCCCTTGTCGTGGTGGGGGCCCCTTTCCCACTCGACGCCATCTTAAAGGTCGTCCGAGTTCCCGTGTGAGGTATCTGTAGGAAGGACAGCGTGGACTCCCCCCCATCCCCACACTCTCTATCCGCCGTCGCGGAAATCCGGCCCCCGGGAAATTAGTAGGAGGGGCATCTAGCCACCTCCCTACCTAGGAGGGGCCTATGGCCATCTCCCCCTAGGCGACCCATCCTTAGTGGGTGTCGCCTCCCCGTGGGAGGGGCCAATGGCCGCCTCCCCTCGGGCGCTCCCATCCATTGTGGGTGGCGCCCCCCTCTAGGGATCTTGAAATTACTGCTCACCGATCATGACCTTACCGCCACAGGCCGGATAGTTGACCGACTATCCGGCCCCCCAACTCCTCCTAAAGGTCATGCTTCCTCAAACCCCTTAGCCATGCTATGAAGTCTCCTATGAGTAAATCATTCCCCTCCCTGGACAGGTGAACTCCATCATTCAG
This sequence comes from Lissotriton vulgaris, assembly GCF_964263255.1. Classification (NCBI taxonomy): domain Eukaryota; kingdom Metazoa; phylum Chordata; class Amphibia; order Caudata; family Salamandridae; genus Lissotriton; species Lissotriton vulgaris. The sequence continues at coordinate 51,784,764 of NC_141699.1, read as the reverse complement.
ATACATGAGATCACCCCGAATACACCCGTGAGGAATGCTATGCAACTGCGAAGAGCGAAACAATTTACCAATTTTATTATTAACCCTTTTCACCGAATGGTTCAGTGCTGACACTGAAAGGCCCCCCCGCCATACCTTCCTGGGAATCATGTGGGACCAGGCAATCGTGCACCCCGGGATTCTTTTAGCCAACCAGCTAACAGCAGACAAAATTCGTTCGAACAATACTCGTCTACCCAGTGTCACCAAGTCATCGCCCCCCAGGTGTACTATGACTACAGATGGCGGTGACCTTTTCCGCCCTAGGAGACCCTCAACAAATGATTCGAATTGGTCAAAACAGAGCCCGCCCTTCCCATGGAAGGCCACTCTGTACCCGTATTCCCCAGCTGCGTGAGTCGTGTCACCTGCTTTGAATACATCCCCGGCGCGCCTCACATATGAGTGGCCCACGACCCATACCACTCTCCAGACGGTGATCCTTGACCGCTGGTCTCCTGGTGCTGGGTCGACTGCACATTCCGCCCCGCGTGACAGGCTCGCGAAACTGTAATTCAAACAAAAGACAAGAAGTGTGAGTGCATGTCAATTGATCTTTTCAACATGTGCAATCGCACATACCTTTTGAGGCAATTCGAGGACCATCGTCCCAACTGTTTCACTTCCTTCGCACTCTGACCCCTGGCTGTAGCCTCAGTAGCAGCCCCTATCCTAAAGGAGTGGGTCCCAAAATCGCACGGGTCCATGCCCGCAGCAGCGATTGTCAGTGCTATCACCCTCTGGAACTGAAACCTCGTCAGTGGGGTGCCATCCTTGTGCCTCAGCAAACTCCCCCCCCCCCATGTAGCCGCCCTTAGTGCCAAGTATTTCTGTATACACTTTATTGGGCACGTGGGGGACCCTCGCGCGCGCTGCACGACAACACTATTCCCCATAGCCCCCTGGTCGGTCTTGGACCTGGCTATCGAGACCACCATCGAATCACCCCTAATTTGGACGTGATCCCTGCACAAGCCTCCCTTAACGTCTTTCTTATTCCTTGCAACCAGTTCGCTCACCCGCATAGCCCCATGGAATGCCAATGCGAAAGCTGCCCGGAACAGAACTGCTTCGAAATGGGAGGAGCACGTCTCGTCTAGCTTCGCTACCAGTAGAGACAACCTGTGTAAGCCAATTGGGCGTCTCACATCTTGCTTGCGACCCTCGAGGCGCTGCCAGCCGCGAAGGGCCTTCTTAACCAGAAAGGAACCCGTTGGGTCTCTTATGCCATGCACCTGCGCCATGAATGAAATGGCCGCCCTATGCCTACTGGCTGTTGCCGCTGATCGGCCTTCTCTGTGCAGCGCTACCAGGAACCCCAGGAAGGATTCCTCCTGACCCCAGCTCTGACTCCCTGTTGGACCCAAAAATGTGCAATAGGAACAAAACGCTCCTTCGTATGCCTTCCTTGTCCTGGGGGCTAAGCTTGCTGCCACGAGGTCTTGTAATCCGGGGCACCGATTAGCCATAGTGCTTCTGGGAATGGTGCCGCCACTAGGTCCGCTGTAGGTAGATAACCCCTGAACGCCTGCATATGTGAACGAGAGAGTGCATCAGCTGCATGATTCAGTACGCCTGGCACATGTTTCGCCCTGAACTGTACATTCAGTCTCATGCAAAGCAGCACAACTTCTTTCAACAATCTCAAGATCCATTTGCAGCGTGCTGCCTGTTGGTTAATGCATTCGACCACAGTCATATTATCAGACCAAAACACCACTGAGCGGTCCCTGAAGTCGTCAGGCCATGCCATCAGAGCAACCCAAATGGGGAATAACTCCAAGAACCCAATGTTACCCGTGAGACCGCTGGAGTGCCACCAAGCCGGCCATGTTTGCGCCGACCATCGATTACCTAAGATGGCACCAAATCCCACGCTCCCCGCTGAGTCAGTCCACAGGCCTAGTTCATCTGAAGACGCTGGCGGCTTGTTCCACACGACTCGACCGTTGAAGTCCGCCAGAAATGCCAACCAAATGCGCATATCCTGGCGAACCTCAGCCGACAGTCTTGTCCGGTGGTGCCCCTTTTTGAGACCGACCATAGCTTGTGCAATAGAGCGTGAGAAGGGGCGGGCCATTGGTATTACCCTCAAAGCAAAGTTAAGCTGACCCACTGTTTGCTGTGACTGGTGCAGGGTTACTTTCTCCTTGCGCAGGCATTGCGTCAAGGAAGCCCTAAACTTGGCCACCTTTTCCATTGGTAAACGGAAACATCCCTCCACAGAATCGAGCTCAATTCCCAGAAACTCCAGTGAAGTAGATGGTCCAACCGTCTTACCTGGTGCCAATGGGACTCCAAACTCCCTCATGAGGATGCAGAAGTCGTGCAGCGCCTGCGCACATCTCGTATCGCCGGCTGCTCCCAAGAACAGGAAGTCATCAAGATAGTGCATAACATGCCTATGCCCTGTGGCCTCGGTGAATGCCCACTCTAAAAAACAACTGAACATTTCAAAATAGGCACAAGAAATGGAGCAACCCATAGGCATGCATTTATCCATGTAATAACTCCCTTGAAATGCAAAACCTAGCAAGCGCTGATCCTGTGGGTGTACCGGAAGCAACCAGAACGCCGATTCGATATCTGATTTCGCCATCAGCGCCCCGGGGCCCAGGCGATTTAACATGGCCACGGCATCATCGAACGATGCGTACCGTACCGAACAGACTTCTGGGTCAATGGCCTCGTTCACCGAGGAACCCCTAGGAGCAGACAGGTTATGAATAAGTCTAAACTCTCCCGGGTCTTTCTTCGGGACAACCCCTAACGGGGAACAGATGAACTCCGCCACTGGCGGGCGATGGAAATGCCCTGCCACTCGCCCGAAGCTGACTTCTTTTGCTATTTTCTTCTCTGCCACGCTTGGGTTGTGCTGTACTGATAACTGTTTTTTACAGAAGGAGTCCCCCCAAAAATCCCCCGCCGGGATGTGGAAGCCATGTGAGAATCCGTTCCTCAACACCCCAGCGGATACATGATCAGAGTATCCTTTCAACCAAGGAGTCATAGCCATGAGATCAACGGGTGTAGGCAATCGGTCACAACGTTCTACCTCACTCCTGCTTAGAGCCTCCTCTTCCTCCGGTCACGTTATTCTTAGATTTACATGAACTCTCCGGGTGTGAGGAGTTCCCACAGCCCGCACATACATGCTTGAACCTACATGTTCCCTGCGGTCTGTTACAGTTGCCTCGATTGAAGCCCCAACAGACCCCTCGCTTTCCGCCATTCCCCTGGTCTTAGGCTGGTAATCCCCACCGGTGCCCGCTCGAAAGGGCACCGCGGGCTTTTGGCGGACGACCCCCGACCCACTCCCGCCTGGCGAGGACGTACCTGCCGCCCCTGGCAGGAGCTGCTTGTGCCATGACACCAAGTTCAGGCAATCCCAAGTCAAAGTAGCATCATATTCTTTCGCTTTCCGCAATTTCATGTCATAACCTTTCCATTCCTCCCCCTGATCAACATAGAGTAAAAATCCATAATACGATTTTGATCGCAAGTCAACTCAGTCATCACCTCGGGTTTACGTTCCCCTATAACTGCAGTAAATATAGAAAATGCCTTAACCCAATTCGTTACTGTCTCATCCACCCTGAATTCCGCCATCTTGGCGCGCTAGACGCTCGGGTGCCACAAATCCTTCTGGGTTTTAGCATACTCCATCTCGCGATGGTCAGTTAATAAGGAAAACATGTTAACATATTTGTCCCCCCATATTAACTCTTTCGTGGCCAAAGGGATGTGCTGTGCCACCTTCTCCCGCCTCGAGGGTAATGAACCCTCCCCCACCATTGGCAATGCGAGCTTACCCGGTTCGGCCGTTGTTCCCGACGTTTTCTCGTGACCAACTGCAGGTCCTACCGGTGCTACCTGTGGGGAAACAAGAGGAACATTCACCTTTGCGATATCTCTCGACTGCCGCAATTGCTCGATTAGTAGTCTGGCCTCCTCGGCCGGATCTCCAGGGGCCACTGCCCCCCCTGCTTTCTTCTTGAGCCATGCTGCCAACTGGATGGCCAATTCGGGAGGCATATCCTCATCATTATCGGGAGTAATTACAACCGGGATCGGCTGCCCCATATCAGGATTTGGTACCGGGTTGTCTACCGGCATGAGGGGGGCGACTGGGGGTACCTCTGGGACCGGGACCTCCCCCGAAACTGCCCTCTTCTTGACCCGTTTCCCTCTACCCTCAGGGACGACTCCCGGCAAGGCCGGGCCTATTACCTTCTTAGGGTGACCCGGGTTGCTCAGTGCAGCCAGCTGTTTTTTGACCTCTGTCAAACCTCTACCGATCGATTGGACTTGTCCGAGTTTTCGATCCATGCAAGCCATCCGGTTCGATAAAAGGCGTAACACCTTGTCCGTCTCGGAACTCTTTCCCGCTTTCTTGCCGGCCATGATGTCGAGTTTTCTGCTCCCAGCCGATCGACGAGGTTCCGGACTCTTCGAACTCCAAGTAACTGAAAGAGAAACAACAAGATTACAAGTTCTCAAAATTGCTGCTTGTTCTGTCGAGGGCTCACAAGCAACGAGTGGGTGCATCCTTCAGAGCACAGGAACAAGAGGACGCTTCTTCGGATTCCCGCTCTATTTATTCTTCTGCGGGAGGGCGTGTACCCTCCTCCGGTACGCCCACTGAGCGTGGTCTTCGGTGTAGGTGTCCAGGACAACCCCTCTTGGGCGGGAAAAGGCGCATACCAGCCGGGCCATGCCCCCCGCCCAAAATGGTTTCCGGGGGCGTCGGGGCACCCAACCATACGTTCGGGGGAACCGAGTGTTCGCCCCTTTCCAATAATGTATTCATAGAAGGGTATAAAAGCTTCTTTTTATCTGCAGAGCCACCACGTAGCGGTAGAGCCAAAGGGGGATTGGCTGTGTTTATTATTCCAGCACTAACATGCACAGTCAAAAGGTACTCCTTCTGTGATACTGATATCCAAGTGCTGTTGGTCAAGAAAGGGAAAGATTCATTAACCCTGATTAACTTTTATAAAGCTGTAAATTACAATGGTGAGTGTAGACTCCTGGATTTGGGTAATTTCCTTAGGAATATTTTGCAGAGCCTCCCACACCATATACTTATTGCAGGGGACTTCAACGCACACCCATGTGGGAACCCAGGGGATACTGTAACGGGCTCACTGGGTTGCCACAGACAGAGAGGTTTTCATTTTCATCACACACGACGGGACAACCTGTTGAATGACCTCCTGAATGAATTCAATCTAACCCCGGCCATGTCTGTGGTGTTTGACCACACTCTTCATGATGTACCCACTTATAAAGGCAATCCAGGGGGATCCTACATTGACCATATACTTCTTTCTGATGACCTTGGTATTTCTTTCTTGGACTTTAAAGTTCAGAAGAACCAACACAGTGATCATAATCCAGTTTGTATCCAACTGGGTGGCGTGATATTTGAACAAAGTAAGAAGAGGTTAGATGGTGGTGTCTTAAAGTGTACTGACGGCAAACGACGTTTAAAGTGGGCAATGGTAAAGTCGAGCCACTTGTAAAAATTAATTAATAACACGTGAGGCCCTGAGTTGTATCTCTGTGTGTCTTCGGCACCTCCACCCCAGGATATCCTGTCTGCTTTTGACGGTATTGTTTCTAAAGTTGGGGCAATGCTAACCGTGCCCTCTATGGGGCCAGCTCGCAGTGGCCCGAAATGGTTCGATCACTCTTGCTCTAACGCAAATCGGGACTTAAAGGCGGCACTAAAGGCCAGGCCCTGAGACCTGGCACGAATCAGAACAAATAATAAAGCTCCAGGGCCCGACGGCTTGCCCAAGGACCTCTTTAAGTCATGTGTATCACTGTGGGAGCCTGTCCTTACCGCTGTGCTTAATGCAGCCGTTGTATCTGGATGCCCTAGGTCGTGGGGGGTCTCCACGATAGTTCCCGTGTTCAAGAAAGGGGACCGAAATAGTACGTCCTGCTACAGACCAATATCTTTAATTGATTCTGTGGTCAAAGTAGCGGGGGGGGGGGTAATCTTGAACAGATTAACAACCTGGGTGGAAGAGCATAACATAATCTCCCCAATTCAATACGGCTTTAGGCCAGGCCACTCCACAATCTCACAGTGTCTCAACTTGTATATGGTCCTGGGAAAATATACCTTGGCACGTAAGGGCACAATACATATGGCATGTATGGACCTCTCATCAGCCTTCGACTGTGTTAATCGGGCTTAGCTCGGGGAGGCCATGGGCCACATGGGCGTAGAGCAAAACCTAGTTATTTTGCTGGCAGATCTGCACCAGGACACGAGGGCCAATGTACGTTACTCCCAAGAGTTAAAGGTAACAAGGGATTTTGGAGTTCATCGGGGAGTCCGACAGGGCTGTATTTTAGCTCAGTTTCTCTTTAATTTATATATTAACAATTTGGAGGAGAACCTTTTAAACACCAGAGCAGATTACCCCTATGTTGGGAGCAAAGGACTACCCGTTTTACTCTATGCGGACGACGCCGTTTTGTTAGCAAGGACCGCAAAAGGGCTTCAATCATTACTTGACTCCTTTTACAGCTTCATGAAATCCCAAGACCTCACCATTAACAATACAACATCTTTTGTAATGAACGTAGGGAAGGGCAACAAAAAGACGCTCTCATTTTATGTTAATGGGGAGAAGATCCCTACTACAAAAACCTTTTCATATCTGGGTGTCCTGTTTGATTAGCAGTTGAAATGGGGCCCTGCAGTCCAGAGGAAAAGGAGGGAGTTAACTCGGGCTAACACGGCCATTTTTAGCTTTGCTAGGAAAATGGGCAACCACCCAATTGCTGCATTGCTAAAAATTTACAAGGCAAAGAGTGTGGCATTAGCCTGTTATGGGAGTCGGCTTTGGGGGCACATGGCAATCAATAACCTGGCGGTAGTAGAAAATAATTTCCTGAAACAGATGCTGGGGGTCCCAAGGGGAACAGCCAGTTTTATAGTGCATGAAGAACTAGGCGTCCCCTTCTTAAGTGATACTATAGCTCTACGACCTTTAATCTGCTGGTTAAATTGTTGGCTGAACAAAGACTTGCCACTTAATCACCAACTTCTGAGAGAAGCCGTATCCTGGGACAATATGCACAAAATCCAGTGGCTCAAATACTTGAATGACTGCTTCTCAGAACTGGGGCATCCTGAGCTTTTTATAAGACCAGAGTCTATCAGCAGATCTGATGTTACATATGTGAGGAAAACCTTTTCCCTTTCTCAGTACCTGCATTGAGAGGAGATGGAACTGAACAAAAGCAGTGTTCGGAAATATGTTGTAATAAAATCTACACCCAGTATGGAACCGTATTTGTCTTGGCCAATGTTGGGCTTTGATCGATTTTTGTCAATTAGGGTCCGTTTGGACCTTTCCCATTTACTGCTTGCCATTCCCAAGGAGAGCCACCGAGGTCAAGTGCTACCGTCCTGCGGCTGCGACAATGTGTCTCCGCAGGACTTGGTGCACTTCCTATTTATTTGTCCTCACTATGACATATCTCGGAGCCTTTACTTAAAGCCCCTTCTTAAAAAAATGAACTTTACACAGGTTAGACCTGCTATTTGTTATTTACAGCTGCTAACCCACGATTGCACTTTATTTGTAATTGGTTTTTTAAAACTAGCACTAAAATTTAGAAATAGCATGGAGGGGTAAATGTTTTAAATTGTTTTTAACATTGTATTGTATATGGTGAATTGTGATTTTTGTCTATTGAACTGTGCTTTTATGGTTGTATGGTTGAATACCCGAATAAAGATCTTTTGAATTTGAATACACTCTGTCTGTCCTTCCTTTATTATTTTTTTTTTATTTTTTTTACCCAACTTCTATGTTTCATTCTAACATATATATATATATGTATATGTTTTTTTTTAATATGTAGTGCTTAAATCCCTTAACCCAAACTGTGCATTACTAAATGTATTCCCAAAAGGCAAGAACATCCAGCTGACTCATGCTTTTAGCTCCCCCCTTGAGGTCTCCCCCATTTTCCCCAGGAACTCATCCATCTCAAAGGGGGATTGGATATTGTACATCTTATTATTATACATTATCCGCAAGAAGGGGGGGAATTGCATCTGGACTGTGGCCCCGGCCGCCCTGAGCTTTTCCATCCTCTGACCCAACTTCCATTGCCGGTCTAGTGTAGGTTTTGAGAGGTCTGACCTGACTTCGCATAGAAAATCGTGGCCCTTGAGTGTCTTGGCCTTCAAGGCGAGATTCAAGATCTTTTCTTTCAGTGTATATGTCTGAAAATTGACCAAGATTTTTCGTGGTTTGGTTCTTCCTGGGTTGAGGCGGAAGGGATCTCGGTGGATCCGCTGAATGTCCATGTCAAGTACCTCGACTGTTTCATCCAACTTTAGAGAGTCCTTCAAAAAGGCTACCACAAAAGCCTTTAGATCCTCCCCTTCTTTTCCCTCAGGGACTTTCAGAATCTGCAGGTTATTTCTACGTGAAAAGTTTTCCAATGACTCAACCCTCTCCTTCATAGCTACTCCTTCCCTCCGTAGGCCCCGCGCCTTGAGACCCTGCCGGGTGAGTAGTGCGCTATACAAGTGTTATGATTGATTGATTGATTGATAGGGTATGAATCTTGGATTCAGCCGCCTCCAAGTTTGCTTTTATGAATCCCACCTCCTCCTCCAAACTTTCCATTCTTTCTCATACAATCCATCTACTTTTCTTTCCAGAATTTCGCAGGCTGCTCTTATGTCATTCTGGTTTGCCTTGTAAACTGTGAAATCACTCCTGATCTCCTCCCTCATAGCTGACATAGCGGTCAAAATGGGTTCAAGAGAGTTATTTGACCCCCCCCCCCCACCCACTGCCTCCTCTATACCAGTGTCTGACATAAAATTTGTATCCCCCTTGTCTTGAACATGATTTTCAGTAATCGTGGCGGGAGGGGTAGACTTGGAAGTGAAGGTAAGAGGCATAGGAGGGGAAAGGAGGGGAGAAGTTGATGCCATCGGAGAGGGGTCCTGATTAGACGGGGTTAGTACCGTGGAAGGTTTACTTGCTGTTTCCCTGTGTTTAGAATCGGTGTTGAGTTAGATACATTAGCCTCCGCCATGCTCTCCCGGTTTACCAGATTACTGTATTTTACCGGGTTGATTGCGAGGACCTGGGGGAGCACTTTAAAAAAGGAACAAAGTGATGGGGTAACGCGTACCACACTGTTTTGTACACTTTTTTTTCCAGGTCTTTGCCTGCTTATCCCACCCTGGCCTTCTCACAAGCGCCGGGATTGTCTGAGACCCAACCTGCCTCAGCCTCAGCTTTACCTTTGGCCGCGCTGGCTGTCTTCAAAGGTTTCTCCACCTCTCCCTTCCCCCCAGGGCTTTTGGTTCTATAGCCGGCTTTTGCTTTTGCGCTTCTTACACCCTTCCCACATCCCTGTCTTTTACCTTTGCTTTTCGGGGGTGTATCAGTGGGTGTTTGATGGCTGAATATCGGCTTTCTGGTTGCCCCTCCCTCCTCTGGTTCTCCCCCAGCCTCTCTGTTTCATTTTATCACAATCAGACCTCCTCCGTTCCCCGCTGTGGGGTCCCCCACAATATCTTGGCCGTCCACCGTAGCAATTTTTCTCCACCCTCCCACTCCCCCGTCAAACCTCTGTATAAGAGCCCGTGAGCCGCCGCCCTGCGACCTCGCCTTAGCTCCACGGCTGCTTGTCTCCACTTCGGAAGGCAGGAGAGGGGTGGGGTCTCCCAGCCGGAGCCTGGCACATCAGCTCCCGCTTCAAGAATCCGCTGACAGGACGAACAAAACCCGCATCAAAGTCTGAGTATAGCGGAATGAGGCGGAGTCGGAAATCAGCTGAGATCCACGTCCCAAGTGCTGGGCTGCTGGACTACCGGGTTGCTGAAGATATATTCGCCTCGCCTCTACAAACAAATAAGCGCCTTCGACCAGCTACTGGGCTGCTGGGTTGCCGGATCGCCTGGCCTGCCACTTTCAAATAACACTTCTTGCTTCTTGCAGTTTGCCGCAAGGAGTTTCCTCGTATCCGCGTTACTCAGCCATGTTCGGCTGTGCTCGAGTAAGTCTCTGCCGGCTCAGCTCGGGATCAGGTGCTGCAGAGCAGGAGTGATGGGAGTGACGTGCGTACCGCGCTAGCCTGCGGTGGCCATGTTTTCGATTGGCTTGCAGTGTCGTGCTGCAGCATTTCCTCATAGATCTGCCCCTATAAATTCACCATACAGTGCTAATGCATTCTTTCAGTCAATCATGCTCTACACATACATTCAACCAAACTTTCAGACATTACCATGCAATGCTAGTTCTTTTTTGAAACCAGATAAGGTAGTTCTGAACTTTTTTTTCTTAAGATTTCTGGTTTTTTTTAACAATTTTATACTTTTTTTTGTGTTTTTTAAAAATTTAACAAAAAAGGAACTGAATAAACAGTTAGCTTTTGGAATTCAACATAATTCCAAAAATAAAAAAAATAAACAAAAATGTGCATTTGTGGTTCCGTTGAGCTGCACAAATAGCGTCCACTGACTGTTCACCATAACAGATGATGGTTTTGCACTTATTGCAGTGCTGCTGCAAAAAAGAAAATTCTGGACAAATGTCTACTGGTGGTGTTGAAGTGGACGCTCCAGAGGTGATAGCAATGCTTGGTGGTGGATTTTTTGCTGCACGCCTCATTTCTTCTCGTGCCAGATTCTTTGGGTGAATGGTCCGCAGATGTTTATACATACTTGCTGGTCTTGTCACTGCCTCGCGACAGGACCCTGTCACACAGCAAGCATGTGACTTTTCTTGCGTTTAACTTTTTTTTTTTTTTTCTCTGGCAGGAAAGGTGAAAACATTTCCATACAACTGATTCAGGCCTCTGCTTGGGTGGATCTTCCTCCCAGATATCTTCATCTGAAGAATGATGAGGAGCTTACGAACCAGATGCCATTTCTCTAATGCAATGTTTTATAAACACCAAAAAAAATCCCAAAACAGCTCAACTGCTCCAAAAATAATAATTAAAATGGGCGGGGTCCTTTAATAGTTACAGTGGGAAATGTTATGAACAATCAAACCTTTTTTGGGGGGTCACATGGGATCCGCGCACCGTGCGCCCACAAAGCACGCACCCGATGCGACTTTGCGAAAATATATTCAAAAAATATATAAGTTTATTACAAGTAGAAATATATTATTTTATGAATACCTAAGATAATCTTTTGCCCTAATATGTACATTAAAGACATGTACATATCATTTTAGAACATAAAAAATATCACGGGAGTCATGCACCCAGCGCGCCCTAGCACGTACATGAAGTCACGTGGGGCCCGCAGCCGCAGAAGCATCGCGTACCGTATATGGCCGGGATGCCCGTCACCCCCTCCCAACACAATCCCCAAGGATGGGAAGTCGGACACAGTTCTGAACTTTTGGAAGGCGGGAGGGAGTCACCCTCCCGGACGTATTTATTGAAATATGAAACAAAATGTAAAACATTAAATAAAAGTTTCATAATCATGTACAATTTTTATTTATTACATTTCAATGAAGACATGTTCTTTGGCTAACCTTAACAAATCTCTAATACAAAGGTTTCCTAGCCGAGTCTAACATCCTGCAAATGTATACATTCTAAATTAAAATTGTACATCCTAGCATTAAGGGCCAATGGCAAGGTCTTAACCGGTGTCAGATCCCTACTACCAAAACTCTCACCCTCATGGTGTGCCAACTCTAATTTCCCTTGTCTGGTTGAGGGCCCCCCTTTCCGCTCGACGCCATCTTAAAGGTCGTCCGAGCTCCCGTGTGAGGTATCTGTAGGAAGGACAGCGTGGACTCCCTCCTCCATCCCCACACTCTCTATCATATCCGCCGTCGCGGATAACTGGGCCCCGGGAAATTCGTAGGAGGGGCATATAGCCGCCTCCTCCCCTGGAAGGGGCCTATGGCCGTCTCCCCTTAGGCGACCAATCCTTAGTGGGTGCCGCCTCCCAGTGGGAGGGGCCAATGGCCGCCTCTAGGTCCGCTGTAGGTAGATAACCCCTGAATGCCTGCATATGTGAACGAGAGAGTGCATCAGCCGCATGATTCAGTACACCCGGCACATGTTTCGCCCTGAAATGTACGTTCAGTCTCATGCAAAGCAGCACAACTTCCTTCAACAATCTCAAGATCCATTTGCAGCGTGCTGCCTGATTGTTAATGCATTCAACAACAGTCATATTATCAGACCAAAATACCACAGAGGGGTCTCTGAACTCGTCCGGCCATGCCTTCAGAGCAACAAAAATAGGGAACAGCTCAAGGAACCCTATGTTACTTGTGAGACCGCAGGAATGCCACCACGCCGGCCATGTTTGCGCTGACCATCGGTTACCAAAAATGGCGCCAAATCCCACGCTTCCTGCTGAGTCAGTCCACAAACCCAGCTCGTCCGAAGACGCTGGCGGCTTGTTCCACACTACTCGACCGTTGAAGTCTGCCCGAAATGCCAACCAAATGCGCATATCCTGGCGAACCTCTGCAGACAGTCTCGTGCGGTGGTGTCCTTCCTTGAGACCAACCGTAGCTTGTGCAATAGAGCGTGAAAAGGGGCGGGCCATTGGTATAACTCTTAAGGCAAAGTTAAGCTGACCCACCGTCTGTTGTAACTGGTGCAGGGTCACTTTCTCCTTAGAAATATCAATATAGGACTAGCTAGGTTGTGTTAGTGAGACTCAGGGGGTATATCTGCTGGCAAACCCTTAGGTTTGATCACGAAGCCCTCACACACCAACCTAGTTGGTGTCATGCTTCATCATCGGGCCCACCACAGTGACACCGAATGTGTCCCGGGTGTGCTGCGACTCCAGATTACTGAGGAGCAGGTATGCTTGCTGAGTGTGCAGTGATGGTGAGAATGAAAGTGAAAAGTTAAAAGCTATACAGGTGGTCCCAGTTCCCGAGGGTGAAAGGTAAATTTAATACCTGGGCCCCTGTTAGCAAGATAAAAAGGCTGTGGACGATGTGGAGTGTATTAAGAGCTCCTACGTCCTTGTGGTCTACATGTTTCAGCCAGGCCTTTTGATTAAAACTGGCTTTCCTCAGGACCAATGAGTATGTGTGAGTGATAATAAACTATATTAAGTGACAATGTGTGGTAAAAAGTGTCGCACTCGCTAAGGTGCTGTACGTGTAAGAGGGGGATTCCCTCTACTTTAACTTGCTACTTGCTGTTAAAGCCTCATGGGTCACTTGGCAGGGAGAGAAAGAAGACCGGTATTTCCGATCAGCGTGCTCCTGCGACCTATCGTCCTGCTCCAGTGTCCCGAATGACTTTCTCCTTACTCAGGCAAAGCTCCAGGGAAGCCCTAAATTTAGCTACCTTTCCCACTGGCAAACGGAAACATCCCTCCACAGAATCAGGCTCAATTCCCAGAAACTCCAGTGCAGTAGATGGTCCAACCGTCTTACCAGGTGCCAATGGCACTCCAAATTCCCTCATGAGGATGCAAAAGTCCTGTAGCGCCTGCGCACATTTCGTGTCGCCGGCTGCTCCCAAGAACAGAAAGTCATCTAGATAATGCATACCATGCCGATGCCCTGTGGCCTCGGTGAATGCCCACTCTAAAAAACAGCTGAATTTTTCAAAATAGGCACACGAAATGGAGCAACCCATCGGCATGCATTTATCCATGAAATAACTCCCTTGGAACGCAAAACCTAGCAAACGCTGATCCTGTGGGTGTACCGGGAGCAACCAGAACGCTGATTCGACATCTGATTTCGCCATCAGCGCCCCGGGGCCCAGGCGATTTAACATGGTGACGGCATCATCGAATGATGCATACCGCACCGAACAAACTTCTGGGTCAATAGCATCGTTTACCGAGGAACCCCTTGGAGCAGACAGATTATGGATCAGCCTAAATTCCCCCGGGTCCTTTTTGGGGACCACCCCTAATGGGGAACAGATGAAACCCGCCACTGGCGGGCGCTGAAAAGGCCCAGCCACTCGGCCCAGGCTCACTTCTTTAGCAATCTTTCTCTCCACCACACCTGGATTATGCTGTGCCGAAAGCTGGTTTTTACAAAAAGGTTCCCCACGAAAATCCCCCGCCGGGATGTGGAAGCCATATAAGAATCCCTTCCTCAAGACCCCAGCAGAGACATAATCAGGGTATTTGTTTAACCAAGGAGTCATAGCCATGAGATCAACGGGAGTAGGCAATTGTACACAATGAACCACCTCAGTCTTGCTTGAACCCTCCTTTACCTCCCGACCCACTATTTTTTGATCTGCATGAATTCTCCGGGTGAGAGGAGTTCCCACAACCCGCACACACATGCTTGAACCTACATGTACCTTGTGGCCTGTTACAGTTGCCTCTATTGAAGCCCCAACAGACCCCCTCGCTTTCCACCATTCCCGCCTGTTTTCGGCTGGTGATCTCCACCGGTGCCTGCTCGAAAGGGCACCGCGGGCTTTTGGCGGGAAACCCCCGACCCATTCCCACCTGGCGAGGATGTCCCTGCCGTCCCAGGCAGGAGCTGCTTATGCCGAGAGATTGAGTCGAGGCAATCCCATGTCTGAGAGGAATCATACTCTTTCGCTTTACGAAATTTCATATTGTAAACTTTCCATTCATCCCCCTCATACATTTCATAAAAATCCATAATACGAGCCTGATAACAAGACAGTTCAGTCAATACCTCGGGCTTACGTTCACCAATAATCGCAGTAAACATTACAAAGGCCTTCGCCCAATTCGTTATCGTCTCCTCCACCCTGAACTCCGCCATCTTGGCGCGCCAGACGCTCGGGTGCCACAAATCTTTCTGTGTTTTAGCATACTCCATCTCGCGATGGTCAGTCAACAACGAAAACATATTGACATACTTGTCTGCCCATATCAATTCTTTTGTGGCCAATGGGATATGTTGAACCACCCTCTCCCGTCTTGAGGGTAATGAGCCCTCCCCCGCCACTGGCAAAGCGAGCTTACCCGGTTCGGTCGTTGTTCCCGCCGTTTTCTCGAGACCAGCTGCCGGTCCTTCCGGTGTCACCTGTGGGGAAACAAGAGGGAGATTCGCCTTCGCGGCATCTCGCGACTGCTGCAACTGCTGGATTACTAACTTGGCCTCTTTGGCCGTGTCTCCGGGCGCCATAGCACCCCCTGCCTTTTTGTTGAGCCATGCGGCCAACTGGGTGGCCAATTCAGGAGGCATATCCTCATCGTTAGCGGGCGTAATCACAACCGGAATCGGTTGACCTGCGTCTGGGGTTGGTACTGGGTCATCGGCTGGTATGGCAGGGATAGCTGGGGGCACCTCAGGGACCGGAACCTCCCCTGCAACCGCCCTCCTCTTGACCCGTTTCCCTCTACCCTCGGGGACGACTCCCAGCAATGCCGGTCCTATTACCTTCTTCGGGTTACCAGGCTTGTTCATTGCGGCCAGTTGTTTCTTGATGCCCGCCATATCCCGACCAAGCGCTGGGATTTGTCCGATGCTGAGTTCCATTCTCGTCATTCTGTTCACCAACATGCGAAGCACTTTGTCTGTCTCGGAACCCTTTCCTGCCTTTTTGCCAGACATCATTTCGATTATCCGCTCTGAGTCGGGTCCTGGATCCTTCGCTTCGGAGTCACTGAAAGACAAACACAAGAATTACAAGTTCACAAAATTGCTCCTTGTTCCGTCGAGGGCTCACGAGCAACGAGTGGGTGCAGCCTTCAGAGCACAGGAACAAGAGGACGCTTCTTCGGATTCCCGCTCTCTTTATTCCTCTTCGGGAGGGCGTGTACCCTCCTCCGTTACGCCTACTGGGCGTGGCCATCGATGTAGGTGTCTAGGACAACCCCTCTTGGGCGGGAAAAGGCGCGCCCCGGCTACGCCGCTTCGGGCATACCAGCCGAGACACGCCCCCCGCCCAAAATGGTTTCCCGGGAGGATCGGGCACCCAACCATACGTTCGGGGGGACCGAGTGGTCGCCCCTTTCCAATACGCATGTTTCCCGAGTGCGTGGGAGCAGAAGTCGCGGACCGGTCGCTTACCGGTTGCGCACACCACGTAACATTGTACGTATATGACGTAACTGAAATAAAACACGCACTCGTCGCTTACCATATGCGGGTCCTTCATGACTTTTCCAAAAAAGCAGCTAGAATGCGCGGACCTGCTGCGGTAGGTACGCTTCGGGTGTGCGACTCCCCCAAAAATTAAAAAAGAAAATATATAAATGTATTAAAATACAAAAAAACAAAATAATTAAAAATATTTCAGTTTTACATTTTATTTTTTTATGCAATTTTCAGAAAAATGTATAATGTTGTTTCATGAATAAAATATTTACAATTAAACAGTTAAAAAACGGTAGAAATTTAGTACAAAAAAGTGACGCTGTGGTAATCCTGCAGATTCTTTGCTCATTTCAAAATTCCAGGACCTCTTAATCTGCGAGAGCCTACCTCGCCAATGCTGTTCCCTGCGGACCCTGGACCCTGGTGCCTGCTGGTCCTAGTCCCCCTCCCGCCGCCGCAACCGTCATCCTGAAAGCGGCCGCCGAGCGGAGGGGGGCACAGGACTACGTTTCCTGCCCTGCTTTGCGGCGGGAGATGGCGCTGACATCGCGCCAGGCGGCGCATAAAGAGCGCGTCACCCCGGCGGAGCGGGTGACGCTGTGGTAATCCTGCGGATTCTTTGCTCATTTTAAAATTCCAGGACCTCTTAATCTGCAAGAGCCTACCTCGCCAACGCTGTTCCCTGCGGACCCTGGACCCTGGTGCCTGTTGGTCCTAGTCCCCCTCCCGCCGCCGCAACCGTCATCCTGAAAGCGGCCGCCGAGCGGAGGGGGGCACAGGACTACGTTTCCCGCCCTGCTTTGCGGCGGGAGACGGCGCTGACATCGCGCCAGGTGGCGCATAAAGAGCGCGTCACCCCGGCGGAGCGGGTGACGCTGTAGTAATCCTGCGGATTCTTTGCTCATTTTAAAATTCCAGGACCTCTTAATCTGCGAGAGCCTACCTCGCCAACGCTGTTCCCTGCGGACCCTGGACCCTAGTGCCTGCTGGTCCTAGTCCCCCTCCCACCAACGCAATCGTCATCCTGAAAGCGGGCGCCGAGCGGAGGGGGGCACAGGACTACGTTTCCCGCCCTGCTTTGCGGCGGGAGACGGCGCTGACATCGCGCCAGGCGGCGCATAAAGAGCGCGTCGCAGGAGCACGCGGGAGCGCCCGGGGCTAAGCCCGGGCAAAGGGCGGGCCCTCTGTGGCCCTCAGGGGCCTGAAGTGGCCGGGACGGGCCACACCCTTAACTTCCTTTGTAAGGACACCTTGTAATAAGGTAACCCACGCACTCAATACAAGGTGCTTGGATACACACTCACTGTTTGAGGATGACTAAAGCACAGACAACCCCGATGGCAACGAGGTCAACAACGAGATTAAAAACTGTGAGTACACCACTACCCACTATAACCGCCATTGATATAATGCTACAAAAAACGATTAGCGTAGTGGCGGATGCCATCCAGGACACAGAGAGGCGACTCTCTCTGACCCCAGACATGTGCTTCCCAAATCTGTCCATGCACACTACTAACAACACACATATTATGGACGACACTTCTAACTCTCAGGAATCCTTATTGATGCAATCATTCACAGATCTGCCAAGGTCACACATTAAGGACAATACATCAAAATCCCTGCTTACGTGTCCTACTGGGAATACAACGGAGAGTAGCCCTTCGGCTTTGACTAATCATGGTAGCAACATAAACTGTCTGCACACATCGTCACCAGATCCTGAGGTTCAATTAATCGAGAGCCACATACCTGCTACCCAACTGGCACCGGTGTTAACTCCTGAACAAATAAACAAAACTCAGCGCCTTAAGAAAAAACGAAAGACAAAACACCTCACGAAAAAAACCTACTGCCCACTAGGTAAACCGAAACGTTCAATTTAAGATATGTGGCAGAAATTTATACAGGGGAAACCCTCTGAAACTACTATAACAGGGCCCCTAGTGATACCCTCTCAAGACCCGGATACATCCCGAATTGATGAGGACAACGTGGAGAGTACCCTGGTCAAAGAGCAGTCAGGTCACACCGACCAGATATCTACAACGAAAACACACTCCCTGAGTGAAATAAAAACTATGGTTAAATCTCTCTTACAACCCATTAGTAAACGGATTGTCAATATTGAGAAGGCTTTAGGGAAATTTGAGAGAGCACAAAATGAAGTATCCTCCAGCATTCTCAAATTGCTAAAAATGCATAATACAACCTCTACCTTTGTTCCAGCGAGTACAACCCTCAAAGTAAACAACTCCAAATCCGTAAAAAATATCAGTGACCCAGCAAACAGTACTGTTAAACAGACAATGTTACAGCAACAGGGACCTCCTGCCATAACTGATCCATTATTAATTTCACAAGTAGCACCCACCTCAGTGAAGATAGTAGCTACACCCACAAATAATACACAAATTACACAGACACGTGAGGATGCTGATGACAGTGAATGGGCCACGAAGAGTCACTCCTCAGAAGCAGTCATAGCAAACGCTGAGACATTGAGGCACCCCACCATACCAACTACGAATATCCCCATTAAATCAGCAGGGGTATATCAGCGTAAATCTACGACGGTAAAAACACCCACCCATATAAATCTTCCACCTGAGTCCAACGCTTATACAATAGTCATGATTGGGGTACCTAAACTGACTGACAATAGGAGGGAAACCTATGTAGAACTAAAGAATAAGGTCATGCAATGGTTAACTACTCACAGGCCACTCCCCTCCCATATAATAGGGACCATTTCTCACGTCATGAGAGCAGAGTGGGTGGGTTCAAGATTTAAATCAACAGAGGGAGACTGCATTGTAGTTAGCTTTAAAGACAGACGAGCGGCGAAATTCATCACAAATTGGAGGAGTCCCTCTACAAATAGTCTGATCCGCACAATGGGTTTAAGTTATTTCTATCCACATAACCCAAACGGTCAAAGAAAAAATCCCAAACGCCATTATGGTCAAGAGGGGTCTCTGGTGCCTCAAGCCCATCTCCATCTATGAGCACCCCCTTCTGTTCCTAAGCAGGGGATGTTCCTAGACCCAGAACCACAAAGATATGTACACTCATGGGAAGACAGAGCATATAATTACCCACCCCAAGCAATGTATGAGAGATTAGAACCTGTCCAACACACATACAAACGAGACCATACAAATTCCTATCTGTTTCAAAACCACTATGAAATTCCAACATCAAACAGATATGATGCCCTGTATACTTACGATTATTTGAATGAGGTGGATTGACTGCCACCTGATCTGCCCCCTAATGATTTATTTGATCAGGCAAACTTACTAGAACAATTCAAACTAACAAGTACTGATAAATCAGCAAGTACTTTTGATCTCTCAAGTGCGGTACCAGACATTAATGTAACAGAGCCGACAACATCCTGTCCTGAAAACCTCTCCTCACAAAGTGCATTTATCCCCCCCATTCCTGAAGCAGGCAGCTCTTCCTCTACAACAGTTCATAATCTATTACACAATATCAGAAAGGTCAGGTAGTGTGGCTCACTGGTTAGAGGCGGTAGACCCGAGAGCAGAGGACGGCCCGGGACCAGGGTTCGATTCACGGCGCGGCAGGTTTCTGGACCAGGGTCAGCGGACTCGATAATTCTCTCGCCTCGGTGCCCACTCTGATCAGCGATCACACTCGGCAACTCTGGGCATTAGCTTGCCTCATCCTTACTAACGGCCCCACCAGACCGCCGGGGATGCCTGGTCTCACCCTGGAGATACCCATTAAGGGACCATCTCTCAGGGAAGCCAGGAAGGGTTTCGCAGCGGTCGAAGCGCCTTGGGACCCTCCGGGTAAGTAGTGCGCTATATAAATGCCTATACATTTACATTTACATTTACATTTACAGAAATCATCCAACAGTTATAACAAGTCATCTTGACCTAAACCTGCACCTACCATCTAACACGACCCAAGAGTTACTGAAGGACCGTAATGACCTTAACTCCATAAAAATCTTGTTGTGGAACGTTGCAGGACTGGCCGCAAAAGTGAACGACCAGATGTGGGTAGCTTTTGTCAGGAAATATACCATACTGTGCTTCCAGGAAACTTGGCTCACAGAAAACAACGTTTACATCGAGGGGTTCCAAAGTTTCTTTGTCCCAGCATCTCCATCGTCCAGTGGAAGATCAAAGGGGGGCCTGTCAACATTCATTAGCCTCTCTCTCATCTCCCAGATAAAAAACAAACAGCTGGACAACAGGAACATCCAGATCCTGGAGCTTAGGAAGGGTAAAAAAGCACTAACCCTGGTTAATTTTTACAACTCTGTAATACCTTCAGGAGAATGTAATATCATCAAGCTCCAAAACCACCTACACGTTAATCTGGCAAAATTACCACGGAATAAAATAATTGTTGGTGACTTTAACGCACATATTTGTGGAAATCCGACCACGACCTCCTTGGGCTCTCTGGGATGTGGAAACAGGTCAGGACTTCATTTTGCGCACTGTTTGCGAGGAACAAACATGAACAATTTAATAGATGGCCTGAACTTGAGTGTTGCAGTGTCTCTGAAAGATGATTCCTTCATCT
Organism: Lissotriton vulgaris; assembly: GCF_964263255.1. Classification (NCBI taxonomy): domain Eukaryota; kingdom Metazoa; phylum Chordata; class Amphibia; order Caudata; family Salamandridae; genus Lissotriton; species Lissotriton vulgaris. The sequence goes on along the minus strand of NC_141699.1, from coordinate 51,764,110 downwards.
TCGAAACACCAACCTACAAAGGCTCAGAGCACGGCTCCTTCATAGACCATATCCTTCTGTCTGTTGACCTGGCAAATTCAGCTTTAAATTTCAATATACATGAGAGCATTTATAGCGACCACAATCCAATCTCAGTGGAATTAGAAGAAGGTCCTTTTGAACTACGGAAAAACTATAAGGACCCAGGTGTTTTAAAACTGACTAGCAGAAACCGTCATCTGAAATGGACCACGATAAACAGTGATAATCTGCATGAGTCTGTTAAAATGAGCTGTGAACAGGAACTCAACCTTTGCACCTCCGACTCTACACCTCCTGAATCTATTTTATCTGCCTTTGCTGTGCTAACTCAAAGAATTGATCAACTGCTTTCTGTTCCATCAAAAGGCCCAATTGACCAACAGCCAAGATGGTTTGATCATGCATGTTCAACAGCTAGTCGAAACCTGAAAACGGCTCTTAAGAACAAACCAAGGGACCTCGCACATATAAAAATTCTGCGATCTGAATATAAATCAGCTTTGGCATCCCGCAAAAAGGACATAAAGGCGAATATCTGGGAGTCTTTGCTTGATCCCTCAACTCTGGGCAATAGCTCCAAGTTCTGGAGCATAATCAACAAGCCGATGTTTGACGATCCTAACGCTGCCAGCCTTGGAACTGTTATACCCGAGAATGAATGGATTTCTCATTTTAGTTTAATCTTCAAGAGTGACGATCCTCCCATGATACAAGCAACCAAACTTCCTGAAGAAACACCTTTGCTTTTCACAGTCAAAGAAGTTGAAAAGGGGATCCGGAGCCTAACCAGTAACAAGGCCCCGGGTCCAGATGGCCTTCCCCCAGACTTATTCAAATCAAATATCCCCTTCTGGGCCCCAATCCTCATGGCGGGTGTCAATGCTGGTGCCGTAACTGGGGCACCAAAGACTTGCGGGGCCTCAACTATTGTACCCGTTTATAAGAAGGGTGACAGAAGCAACGCAGCGTGTTACAGGCCAATCTCTTTGATAAACTCAGTCGCCAAAGTAGTGGGAGGGATTATTTTAAACAGGCTGACCACATGGGTCAAAAACAACAATGTAATGTCACCCGTTCAATACGGCTTTAGACCCGGGCACTCAACAATAACTCAATGCCTGAACCTATATCTAATTAGAGGCAAGTAAACTTTGGCTAGAAACGGAACCCTGAATATGGCCTTTATGGACCTTTTATCGGCCTTTGATTGCGTTGATAGTAGCAAACTCTGGGATGTCCTGTCTAAAATGGGGGTGGAAAAAACCTGATTAACTTCTTAGCCGACCTCCACAGCGATACACTAGCAAATGTTCGTTATACTAAAGACATGAAAGTAACCAGAGACTTTAACATAAATCTGGGGGTTAGGCAGGGCTGTATTTTAGCGCCATTTCTTTTTAATTTATATATAAACGGTCTTGAGGAGCATCTTTTAAAAACAAATACTGATTACCCATATATAGGGAGAAAGGGCGTACCTGTTCTGCTTTATGCAGACGATGCCATCCTTATCTCCAGAACCGCACTTGGCCTCCAAATACTACTTGACTCTTTCTTCCAATTTATGAACTCACGGGGACTGTGTATCAACAATACCAAGTCATTTGTTATGAAGGTAGGATCTGGTTCAAAAAAGTCCTACCCCTTCTCTGTCAACGGGGAAAAAATACCAATAACAAAAACTTTTTCATACCTTGGTGTAATGTTTGACCATAAACTAACATGGGGTCCCGCACTAAGAAAAAATGAAAGGAGAAATAACAAGGACCAATGCTGCAATAATTGACTTTGCGAGCAAAATGGGAAACACACCAGTGGTTGCCCTGATGAAATTATATCAAGCCAAAAGCATCGCTGTCGCCTGTTATGGGAGTGATCTCTGGGGCTTTGTCCCAGTGGGCGACCTTGTAACCACTGAAAACAACTTTTTAAAACAAGTCTTGTGTTTACCAAAAAGCACAGCTAACTTTTCCACCCACGAGGAACTGGGCACGCCACACCTAGGGGACAAGATTGCTGTAAATCCCCTGTTGTGCTGGCTAAACTGCTGGCTGAACGATGAAATACCATTTACACAAAACATCCTCCTCGAAGCACTCAACTGGGAAGGGAAACTCAAGATACCCTGGTTAAAATATATCAGAAACTGTCTTCAAGACCTGAGCAGGCTGGATCTTTTCCTGACACCACAGCAAGTATCCAAGCATGACGTAACATTTGTAAAGGATACTTTTCTGTTGACCCGACAGCTTGCCAGGGAAGAGTCAGAACTGAAGAAGGGTAGTGTGATGAGACATGTTTTAACTAAATCATGTATACAAATTGAACCATACCTATCCTGGCCTATTTCCAGATATGAGCGCTTCCTGTTGACTAGATTTCGTTTTGACCTATTTCACTTGTTGCTAGCCGTGCCCAGTGGAGCCCATAGGGGACAAGTGTTGCCAACTTGCGGCTGCGACAATAAGTCTCCACAAGATCTGGCACACTTTTTATTTGTATGCTCCTATTACATGACACCACGGAAAATGTTTTTAAAACCTCTTTTTAAAAAACTGAACTTTGTGCAAATAAGGCCAGCACTACTTTATCTCCAAATGCTGCACTGTGAAAGCACTTTGTTTATATGTAACTTTTTAAAAACAGCCCTGAAATTTAGAAAAAGCATGGAAGGTTAATCCCCATTTGAACAATCCTACCCCTGTAAATTTGTCTCTGATAAATAGTATACTTATATTTGTGTGTGAAATTACATGCCATCTTGTGATCCCTTGCTCTTGATGAACTGTCTCTTTTAATTTTTGAGTTTTGATTTGTATATATTTGTATTTTATTGTACTTTTATGACTGTATTGCACACAGTCGAATAAAGAAATTTTGAATTGAAATAGTACAAAAAATTAGGTACAACTACTTTGCACTTAAAAATAAGCATTTAAAAAACCTTTGAAATTCACTGAAAAAAACATAGGTTTCAGAGATGTTATAGTTAGATATTAGCATTTAAAAAGCCTTTGAAATTCACTGAAAAAAACATAAATTTCAGAGACATTATAGTTAGGAATTAGCATTTAAAAAACCTTTGAAATTCACTGAAAAAACCATAGGTTCACTCATACAAAACCATAGAAATCCCTTTGTTATTGTTAAGCATGGGCGTAAAATCCGGTCCGCTCGCGTAATTTGCGGATTTTCGGCAAATTCGCAATCAGCGAACTCTCGCAAATTTGCTTCATGATACAATATTGCTTCACGCGGCGTTGACTTACCGTCATTCAGCATTTGCAGAGCTGTTTTTCTTCATATTTTGCGTGTGCTGCGCCATTTTGAATCTTGCTGCGGGATCCCGCGGGAGTTTGGCGACCGCGATTACATCATCGCGGCTTGCCACCTTGCACAGCACGCATCGCGAGAGTTCGCAATTGCGAACACGTAGATGCGGCGTGCAGCAACAATCTCGCACTCGTCAAATTGCAAAATTTGCCTGCAATTCTGCACAAGAAATCCACCAGCAAGCAGCATAAACCTTCTGAAAATGATGATTTTTATCAGAATAACTCCTCAGGTTGACATTTGCCTGCACTTTTTTTTTGCAAGGAGTCCATTTGGGGGGGGAGAGGGGTGGGAGGAAGGAAGTGCCCCACATTCTCCAACTTACTGTTCCTGTCCAGCAGGTTCCTCCCAGTGCTTTCTTCATGTGCTGGTCACTTTCATTTGGATCTTGACCTGGAAGGATTACTTTTTGTGGATGCTGCTGGATATTTAGATTTGAGGCCTTTTTGACTTTCTTTGGATCACTTTTGGATTGGAAATCAAATTTCACAAGTAAGTTTGTTTGGGGCATTACAGTTGCTGCAACTACAATTTTGGAACTTTTTCAGAACATTAAATAAAATATATTGTGGGTAGCCACAGTATCCAGTAGGACCAGGGTTAGTTATCAATCAATCACAGCATTTGTACGGAGGGCCGCGCTAGAAGTAAGTCAGAGTTCACGGGTACGGGGGCTGCTTGGGCAGAGGCCCTCGCAGTCAGAAGCCAGAAAAGAGGCTCGGTGGCAGAGATTCAGGGCCTACTTTCAGCCAGGCTGAAAAACGTAGGAGTACACTTCAAAAAGACGTTGGCATAGCATACTCAGGAACGGACCATCAAACCCATTCATGGTGGGTCTGAAAGAGGACAAGTTAACGTTGGACGCAAATGTATTTGCGTCTTCATAGCTGGTACAGGAGGGAAGTTACATGCACTTTTAACTCGTACATGGAGTCGGTGGGGTACTCGCTAGGGAACACAACATGACCATAAAATTTATATTACCTCAGCGCGCTACTCACCCGGAGGGTCTCAAGGTGCTTGGGGGAGGGGGGTCCACTACAGCCAGGTCTTGAGTTGCTTCCTGAAGGAGAGGTGGTCTTGGGTCAGGCGAAGGTGGATGGGGAGGGAGTTCCACATCTTGGCAGCCAGGTAGGAGAAGGATCTTCCTCCCCTGGTGGCTCTTCGGGTGCGGGGAATGGCGGCGAGGGCGTGGCTGGTCGATCGTAGCTGGCAGGTGGGAGTGTAGAAGGTCAGGCAGTCAATATCTCTCAGGTGTCCGGAGATGTGGCTGTGTCGGGAGATGTCCAGGATGAGTCGTGCTGAGGCTTTCTGAATGCGCTGGAGTCTTTTCTGAAGTTTGGCTGTGGTACCGGCGTAGAGGGAGTTCCCGTAGTCCAGTCAGCTGGTGACGAGGGCCTGGGTGACCGTCTTCCTGGTTTTGGTGGGGATCCACTGGAAGATCTTACATAGCATGCATAGGATGTTGAAGCATGACGAGGAGATGGCGTTGACTTGTCTGGTCATCGAGAGGGAGGAGTCCAGGATGAAGCCCAGGTTGTGTGCGTGGTCCGTTGGTTTGGGTGCGCTGCCCAGGGCGGTGGGCCACCAGGAGTTGTCCCAGGCGGAGGGTGATGCTCTCAGGATGAGAACTTCTGTCTTATCTGAGTTCAGTTTTAGGCGACTGTTCATCATCCACTCGGCTACGTCTTTCATCCCTTCGTGTAGGTTCGTCCTGGCGGTGGCGGGGTCGTTGGCGAGGGAGAGGATCAGCTGGGTGTTGTCGGCGTAGGAGATGATGTTGAGGTTGTGTTGGCATGCGATGGCCACGAGGGGGCTCATGTATATGTTGAACAGCGTGGTGCTGAGCGATGATCCTTGTGGTACGCCGCAGATGACTTCGGTGGCCTCGGATCTGACTGGAGGGAGGCGGACTCTCTGTGTTCTTCTGGAGAAGAAGGAGATGATCCACTCCAGTGCCTTCTCCTGGATTCTGATGTTGTTGAGGCGCTGCACTAGGGTGCGGTGGCAGACCGTATCGAACGCTGCAGAGAGGTCCAGGAGGATGAGGGCCGCTGTTTCCCCGTTGTCGAGCAGGGCTCGGATGTTGTTGGTGGCTGCAATGAGGGCGGTCTCGGTGCAGTGGTTGGCCCGGAAGCCGGACTGCTAGTGGTCGAATGATCCATTCGTCTTGAGGAAGGTGGCCAGCTGTTTGTTGACGGTCCTCTGTATGACTTTTGGAGGAAAAGGAAGGAGCGAGATGGGGCGGTAGTTTTTGAGGTCGGTGGGGTCCGCTGATGGTTTCTTCAGTAGGGCGCTGAGTTCGGCGTGCTTCCATCTCTCTGGGAAGGTGGCGTGTCGAAGGAGGCGTTGATGATGTTCCAGAGATGGGGTGCGATGACGGAGTTGGCCTTGTTGAAGACGTGGTGAGGGCAGCGGTCGGTTGGTGATCCGGAGTGGATGGAGTTCATCATGCGGATGGTGTCTTCGGTGTTGACCGGGGTCCAGGCACGGAGGGTGGTGGTGGGGGGCGTTGGTATGGTCGTAGGGTGCGTTGGCAGTGTGCTGAAGCTGTTGTGTATATCTGCGATCTTGCTGTGGAAGAACGAGTTGCAGAGGTCTTGCGAAGGGGTGATGTTGTTGTTTTCGGCGCTAGGGTTCGAGAGCTCTTTGACGATTTTGAAGAGTTCCTTGCTGTTGTGGGCGTTGTTGTCTAGTCGTTCCGTGAATGTGATTTTCTTGATGGTGTGGATCAGCTGGTGGTGTTTTCAGGTGGCGTGCTTGAGGGTGGTCATGCTGTCTGTACTCGGGTCTCTGCACCAGGCTTTCTCGAGGGCCTGGCAGTTCTTCTTGGAGTTCTTGAGTTCGTCGGTGAACCAGGATGCTTTCTTGCTGCCTGGGTCTGATGGGGGGGTCTTCAGTGGGGCGATGTCATCTCCGCAGTTGGTGATCCACCTTGTGAGGTTGTTGGCGGCTTGGTTGGGGTTCGCTGATCTGGCGGGAGGGTTCTGGCTCAGGGATGTGGTGAGCTGGTCGGTGGTGATCTTGTTCCAGCTTCTGCGGGGAACCTGTTGAGGGCGGTGGTGAGTGGTGGTCCTTCTGAAGCTGAAGTGGTTGCAGCTGTGGTCTGTCCAGTGGAGCCCGGTGGTGTGGCTGAAGGAGATGTCCTTGCTGGAGGAGAAGACAGGGTCAAGCGTGTGGCCGGCTTAGTGGGTGGGGGTGGTCACCAGTTGCTTGAGTCTGAGGTTGGCGAGGTTGTTCAGCAGGGTGGTGGTGTTTGTGTCGTTGTTGTTGTCGAGGTGGAAGTTGAGGTCCCCTAGGAGGATGTAGTCAGCGGAGGGGAGGGCGTGCGGGCTGATGAAGTCGGCGATGTCTTCGCTGAAATGTGTGCGAGGTCCCGGGGGTCTGTAGATGAGGGTGCCTCTGAGGGTGGTCTTGGGGTCGGTGTGTATCTGGAAGTGCAGGTGTTTGGCAGTTGTGAGGGTGTAGTCGGAGTTGGTCCTGATGCAAATGGTGTTCTTGTGGACGATGGCGATGCCTCCTCCGGTCTGGTTGACGCGGTCCCTCCGGTTGATCTTGTAACCGTCTGGGATGGCGATGGCGATGTCGGGCGCTGAGGAGGCGTTCATCCATATTTCCGTGAGGAAGGTGACATCTGGGGATGTGGAGTCGAGGAGGTTCCAGAGTTCCACAGCGTGTCTGTGGACGGAGCGGGTATTGAGCAGGATGCATGTCAGGTGGTTGCTGCTGGTGCTCGGCTTGGCGGGTGCGGTGCAGGTCCGGTTGCAGGAGAACTTGCAGGATTGGCAGGTGAAGGGTCGGTGGGTGCGTCCTGGGGTGGCTCGGTGGCAGCTCAGGATTCGGCCGGTGTTGAGTGCGTTGAGGGTGGCTGTGTCGTAGGTCTGGCGGGTGGGCCGGCTTCTGCGGGGGCCAGGGGTTCTGGCGCTGGGCGCGGTCCAGGCTGCAGAGTTATGGGTGCATGATACAACTGTTTTGTTGAATTTAAACATGAATGATGGCATAGATGGCATGGGATTGTGCTGTTTTTTGTGTTTTTCGATTTTTTTGTTGCTGTTGGGGCCTTTTGCCCATGGGTACCCAGTGGTGCATGGAATGGGTCTTTCTGTGGGGTCTCTTTAATGTAGACATCATGGAGGGCATGGATGGCATTGGATTGTGGTGATTTTTGTGTGTTTTTTGATTTTTGGGGTGTTGATGGGGCCTGTCCCTGTTGGTGAGGGCCATTTTCAGTGCCGGTACAGGCAGGGCCTGGCCATGTGCTGGGGGGCAAGGGGCCATTTTGAAGGCAGGCAGTGTTCTCAGGCCTGCACCCATTTTGCCTAGCTTTCATCCATTATGCCCAGGGGTAGTGAGTGGTGCATGAGCCTAGTCTTTCTGTGGGGTGTCTCGAATTTAAACATCATTGAGGGCGGGGATGGCAAGGTATTGTGCTTGTTTTTTTGTGTTTTTTGATTTTTCTGGCTGCTGTTGGGACCTTTTGCCCAGGGGTACCCAGTGGTGCATGGACTGAGTCTTTCTGTGGGGTCTCTTTAATGTAAAAATCATGGAGGGCATGGATGGCATTGGATTGTGGTGATTTTTGTGTGTTTTTCGATTTTTTGGGGTGTTGATGGGGCCTGTCCATGTGGGTGGGGGCCATTTTCAGTGCTGGTACAGGCAGGGCCTGGCCATGTGCTGGGGGGCAAGGGGCCATTTTGAAGGCAGGCAGTGTTCTCAGGCCTGCACCCATTTTGCCTAGCTTTCATCCATTATGCCCAGGGGTAGTGAGTGGTGCATGAGCCTAGTCTTTCTGTGGGGTGTCTCGAATTTAAACATCATTGAGGGCGGGGATGGCAAGGGATTGTGCTGTTTTTTTGTGTTTTTTGATTTTTCTGGCTGCTGTTGGGACCTTTTGCCCAGGGGTACCCAGTGGTGCATGGACTGAGTCTTTCTGTGGGGTCTCTTTAATGTAAAAATCATGGAGGGCATGGATAGCATTGGATTGTGCTGTTTTGTGTGTGTTTTTCGATTTGCTTGGCTGCTGTTGGGGGATTTTGCTCAGGGGTACCCAGTGGTGCATGGACTGAGTCTTTCTGTGGGGTCTCATTAATGTAAACATCATGGAGGACATGGATGGCATTGGATTGTGGTGATTTTTGTGTGTTTTTTTTATTTTTTGGGGTGTTGATGGGGCCTGTCCATGTGGGTGGGGGCCATTTTGAGTGCTGGTACAGGCAGGGCCTGGCCATCTGCTGGGGGGCAAGGGGCCTTTTTGAAGGCAGGCAGTGTTCTCAGGCTTGCACCCATTTTGCCTTGCTTTCATCCATTATGCCCAGGGGTAGTGAGTGGTGCATGAGCCTAGTCTTTCTGTGGGGTGTCTTGAATTTAAACATCATTGAGGGAATGGATAGCATGGGATTGTGCTATTAGTTTTTGTGTTATTCGATTTTTTGGGCTCCTGTTGGCGCCTTTTGCCCAGGGGTACCCGGTGGTGCATGAACTGAGTCTTTCTGTGGGGTCTCTTTAATGTAAACATCATGGAGGGCATGGATGGCATTGGAATGTGGTTTTTTATGTGTGTTTTTCGATTTTTTGGGGTGTTGATGGGGCCTGTCCATGTGGGTGGGGGCCATTTTGAGTGGTGGTACAGGCAGGGCCTGGCCATGTGCTGGGGGGCAAGGGGCCATTTTGAAGGCAGGCAGTGTTCTCAGGCCTGCACCCATTTTGCCTAGCTTTCATCCATTATGCCCAGGGGTAGTGAGTGGTGCATGGGCCTAGTCTTTCTGTGGAGTGTCTTGAATGTAAACATGATTGAGGGCATGGATGGCATGGGATTATGCTGTTTTTTGTGTGTTTTTCGATTTCTTTGGCTGCTGTTGGGGCCTTTTGCCCAGGGGTACCCAGTGGTGAATTGAATGAGTCTTTCTGTGGGGTCTCTTTAATGTAAACATCATGGAGGGCATGGATGGCATTGGATTATGGTGATTTTTGTGTGTTTTTCGATTATTTTTTGGGGTGTTGATAGGGCCTGTCCATGTGGGTGAGGGCCATTTTGAGTGCTGGTACAGGCAGGGCCTGGCCATGTGCTGGGGGGCAAGGGGCCATTTTGAAGGCAGGCAGTGTTCTCAGGCCTGCACCCATTTTGCCTAGCTTTCATCCATTATGCCCAGGGGTAGTGAGTGGTGCATGGGCCTAGTCTTTCTGTGGGGTGTCTTGAATTTAAACGTCATTGAGGGCATGGATGGCATGGGATTGTGCTGGTTTTTGTGTGTTTTTTGACTTTTTGGGGTGTATAACTGATGTTCCTCTGTCATCCAGTGCTTTTAGGTGCACATGAGAACCACCAGTGCCAGGAAGAAGTCCTGCAGCAGTGTGTGCAGCATAATGTCACGCGATGTCTCGTGTGGCCACAGACAAGACAACTCTGCAACTCGTGCAACTGTGGCCTGCTGTTCTGACATCTGAAGAAGATGGCCCCAAAAAATGTTCCCCGTAGCTCCTCTAGCAAGAAAATTGCCAGTAAGGAGCAGAAGAAGCAAGTGGCGCCACTTACCAAGGAGACTGGTGTGCCGCCCGCCACATTTTTTGGGAAAAAAAGTACGCCTGCAGCAGCAGCGGGGTCTGCTGGGGACCAAGCTGGGAGCAGCACCCCCGCTCCATTGGGCTCAGTGCCACCACCACCACACCAACTTACGTCCAAGCCCTTGAGTGCTTTAGAGGCAGCCAGTATAGTTGTTCAATCACCATCGACCAGTGATGTTGGCTCATCGCAAGAAAGTAGCAGCATCCCTCAATCAACACAGGTTGTTGTAACTCATCTGACGAGTGTTCAACAACCACAGCCGCAACAACAACCACATGTGCAAGTACAAGCCCAAGTACATGTGGAAGGAGAGGCAGCGCAAGGAGATGCGCAAGCAGAGGTGCATGGAGCGGCACAAGTACCCACAATAGTTGTTCCTCCCGAAGTAGGGGCACATCAGGAAATCGCCATTCAAGCTGAGGTATCATTTGAGGAAGCCACTCCTCCTGATCATTCATTGTCTTCCAGATCCCTAGCAAGGAAAAGATCAAGGATGGTGTCTACATCTTCTTCAAGCCCCCTTCCTTCTGATGATATGGATCTAAATTGGGAACCACCACAGCCGTCTGAGAGTGAGGCACACCATGATCTGACAAAGGTAGCTAAGCGTAAAAGGAAGGTCCCCGAAACTCTCGTACTTATGGAGTGTGATGATGACGCTGAAGAAGAAGTGGCGTATACTCCTGCTGATGAAGACTTTCACGACGATGACGCAGTCATCATAAACGTCACTCCAGGCTCAGCGGGCATGCAGCAAACAGACATTTTGTCCCTAGCACGAAATGCTGCTGAGCCTGATGTTGGTGACTTGGGAATGGGACCACCACCAATGCAGTTAACTAGTACACCACCACCTACCGCTTCCATATTTTCACGCCAGAAGGGACCTCCATCCACCTCTACCTCCACCTCCATTTCCTCAATTAGTGGTGCTGCAAGTGCACAACGTAGTAAAGTGCGGCAACACACATCCTCCACTTCATCTGGCATTAGCATTACCAGTATCGCCTCGTCCGCCCCCCACAGACATTTGAAGTCCGTAGTTTGGGACTTCTTTAGTGTTAGCACAACAAGGGAAAACATAGCCATTTGTACCATTTGTAAGCTTGGAGTTAGTTGTGGTAAGCTTCGTACCAACTATGGTACCGGAGGCCAGAGAAGTCATCTTGAGAGACAGCACACTGTCAAATGGCATGCGCACCTAAAGGAGATCAAGGAAGCCCGGATTGCAAGTCAACAAACTATATCCATTGATGTTTCATCTGATGATAACGAGGAGGAAGAAGCGTCAAACATTTCTTCACTTATACCCAGTGCCCCTGTCAGCAGCACACCCCCTGCAAGATATATGAGCCACACTAAGAGTGTGGGAGAGAGTGAGACACCAATCCGAAAAAGTTCATCATCACCGAGCGTAACTGGGTCGAAGAAGTCATCATCATCATTATCCCCTAAAATCATGGTCCAGCCCACCATTAGAAGCATGTTGTTTTCAGATGCGCCATTTGAACACAACCACCCAATGACGCGTCTGTATAACACTAAGCTGGCTAAAATGCTAGCTCTGGACCTTCTCCCATTTTCTTTTGTGGAAGTGGTTGCTTTTCTTGAATTAGTGGCAACGCTCTGCCCTAAATGGAAGGTTCCTAGCCGGTTCTATTTTGCCAGAGTTGCGGTCCCAGCACTACATGAAGATGTGCTGGAGGTGATTGGGGCAGCTTTGCAGAAGAGTGCTGTTCACACTATACATCAGAAAACAGACATGCGGACCAGTTACCAAGCCGTTGATTAAATGTGCATAACTGCACACTGGGTCTCTTTTTCAGGGGTTAGAGCAAAGCTAAACGCAGGTGTTGACCCGAACGTTTTTAAAGCTGCTCGGAAACATGCAACACTAGCCATGTTTGGCATGGAGAAAAGTCATACAGGAGAAAACATTTTGCAGGAGTTTAACACAAAGGTCTTTCAATGGCTGTCCCCAAGAAAACGCAAGATTGGTTATGTTTCCACGGATAATGGCGCCAATGTAGTGAAGGCCATTGATATTGGTAACTATTTCAGAGTGCCGTGATTGGCGCACTGTATAAACCTGGTTGTTAAAAAATTATTGAGTGAAGAAAGTCCAGTGTGCGAGTTACTGATCACCTGCCGAAGAATCTGCACACATTTCAACCATTCTTTTAAGGCCCTGAAGCATCAGAAGGGCATGCAACATGAACGTAAACTGCCAGTGAAAGCACTCATCCAGGAGGTGGCAACACGTTGGAACTTAACCTTCTACATGCTTGAGCGTCTGTTTGAGCAGTGTACGGTAGTCGATCAGTATTTCTGCACACAGGGTGCAGCTATGAAGGACCTGAGGATACATGAGGAGCAATGGAAGCTAGTTCAAAGCCTGACAGACATGCTTCGTCCTTTTGAGGTCTTCACGCGTGCAGTCAGCAGGGAGGACTGTAATTTGGGAAAAGCTATCCCATTGTTGCGCATGCGAGAGCACCAACTGAAGGTGGTGTCTTCTATGTTTCAAAAAGATGAAGAAAAGCAAGACGCTTTTGAGTTGGCGGAGAAATTATTAGAGTGCCTACTTTTCAATGAACGTCTTCAAAACATCCACACAGAACAGCATTACATTTGTGCTACTATTCTTGATCCACAGTACAAAAGGCACTGGCAGGCAGAGTATTCTTTCCTTTTGATGACGCAGAAGTCACAAAGTACAAACATTGGCTAGCTATGTCAGCAGCAGGAAAATTGAAGGAAAAGGCAGTACATCAGCATCAGCAGGCCATCCCGAGTCAAAAGAATCCACTTCTGCATCAGTGGTTGTGGCAGAAGTGAGTGATTTTCCCTCTCAGCCTTTAAGGACACGAGCAACCGGATCATCTGCACCAGACACAACAGTAACATTGTGTGAAGAAGAGGATTGGCTAACTCGGCTTGGGTTTGCTTCTCAAAAGGTCCCAGCAAAAAGTAAGCAAAGTGGAGGAACCGTGGAGAACCTTGAGTCGATGGTGCAGGACTATCTGAATTACTCAACAGAGGTCTATGTTCATGATGACCCATTGGCGTATTGGCATGGGAAAAGAAAATTGTGGCCAGAGATCACCAACCTGGCTATAAATGACTGTCTTGCCGAATCGCAAGCGTGTCTTCTGAACATGTTTTCAGTGCTGCTGGTGGCATTGTAACTTGCAAAAGGACCCGCCTCTCGCCCATAAATGTGGAGAGGTTAACAATGATCAAGATGAATCAGCATCTCATACCACCAGATTACAAAATACGAGAATACACGTAGAAAGAAGACGAGGATGAGGAGGACACCAACTTAGATGAGGGAAGTTCTTCTCTGTTAGGTGACCTACTCCCGCCTGAATTCGCAGAGTAAGAGGACGAGCTCTTCTTCCCTGACATTGAGCCCTGAAAATGAGTCAATGAATCAATAATTTTTTTTTCGTCCTTATTCACTTTTATTCCTGTGTGTCTGTCTTTCTTTGTTTTGCAAAATCTATATAAAAAAACTTTAATCACCTAATCACAAAAACAAGCCCATCAGCAGAACTGTCTTCACTTATTTGCTTATTGATTTGAAGGTGCCGCAGTCTGCATTCCTCAGGTTCACAAGTTCACAAGAACATGCTCCTCTATCCTCCTCCTCCTCCAGACTCCTATTTCCCTCAAAGCAGATGGCTGGATTACGCCCAATGAAGAAAGACTCTGCACTTGTGGGGGTGTTCTACTTCTTTGCGGGTGAGTTGATGGCTCTGGGGCCATTGCTGGGAAGGTCTAATACCGGATAAAAGTTGTTTGGAGAAAATCGGAGCAGAAAAAAAAATTGCTCTTTTGATCACTTGCCTGTCTTTGGGGTGCTGTTTGGTGGGCTTTTAGGTTGTTGTGGGTGGGTTTTGGGGTATGGGAGCACTGCTGGCACAGTCTAATGTTGATTGCATTTGTTTTTCAGGACATCCATGGTGCAAAAGTGGAGTTATTACCTAGATGCACAACGCGTTTGTACAGAATTGAAAGAAGGCCGAAAAATATTGTAAGTATGAGATTTTCCATTTATGCTTTTTGCCTGTTTGGGGGTGTTGTGCTTTTTTGCTGGTGGGCTGGCGGGTCTTGGGGCATTGCTGGGAAGGTCTAATACCGGATAAAAGTGGTTTGGAGAAAATCCATGAAGAAAAAGTTTTTGCATTTTCTGACATTTCGCTCACTTTAGCATTTTCGGGTGCCTGTTTGGGGGGGCTTCCTGGTGTTTGTGGGTGGGTTTTGGGGTCTTGGAGCAACGCTGGGTATTGATAATTTTGATTGCAAGTGGTTTGAACAAAATCCATGGTGGCAAAGGGGAGTTAGGGCCTAGCTGCAGAGCGCGGGGAGTGATGTTGGAAATTTGCCTGAAAATGACTAAGTCCCCATTTTTGTAGTTTTGCTTTTTGGCTGTTTGGGGTCTTCTACTTGTTTCCGCCTGGGTTGGCGGATCTGGGGCCATTGCTGGGAAGGTCTAATACCGGATAAAAATGGTTTGGAGAAAATCGTAGCAGAAAAAGATTTTGCGCTTTTGATCACTTGCCTGTCTTTGGGGTGCTGTTTGGCGGGCTTTTAGGTTGTTGTGGGTGAGTTTTGGGGTGTGGGAGCACTGCTGGCACAGTCTAATGTGGATTGCATTTGTTTTTCAGGAAATCCATGGTGGAAAAGGGGTGTTAGGGCCTAGCTGCACAGCGCGTTTGGACAGAATTGAAAGAAGGCCGAAAATATTCTTAGTATGAGATTTTCCATTTTTGCTTGTATGGGGGTGTTCTGCTTTTTTGTGGGTAGGTTGGCAGGTCTTGGCACATTGCTGGGAAGGTCTAATACTCCATAAAAGTGGCTTGGAGAAAATCCATGCTGAAAAGCGTTTTGGCACATTAACTTAGAGCTCGTTAGGGTTAGCACTAGCAGTAGGATTGCATGTGTTTCAGGGTGTTCTAGATTTTTGCAACTGAGTTCTGGGGTTTCAGAGCACTCGTTGGAATGTGTCATTTTGGTTGCAAGTGGTTTGAAGAAAATCCATGGTGGGAAAGGGGGGATTTGGCCTAGTTAAAGAAAGCGTTTGCCACTATTCTTAACTTAGGGCTTGTTAGGGTTAGCAGTATTGTATTGCATGTGTTTGGGCGGGGGGCTGTTTGTGGGGGGGTTTGCGAGTCTTTGAGCGATGCTGGGTATGGATACTTTTGCTTGCTTGCAAGTGGTTGGAATACAATCCACGGTGTGAGGTTTTGTAGCGATCCGAACCCGTGTTTTCGGTATCGTAGTACTGACACGATTTTGGTACCAGTGAACCGTAAATGATCCCTTTAGTATGTGGCAATGTGTTCGCTGTGCTACAGGCACGGATTCACTGAGAAAAAGGGCATTCTGTTGATAACACACAGCATCCATTTTAGATACGGCGTCCATCTTGTTTCTTGCCCTCACATAGTCAATGGACGAACGTTGAACCCGGCTGAATCACCTTGTTAGGGACACGTAGGCCTTAGTTCAAGAAAGCTGATGCTGCGTGACTTGGCAGAAGCTGCCTCCCTTCCGTGAGGCCAGTCCTGCTATACTGCTTCTCATGTTCGTTGGCCTGATTACGATTAGGAGGCCGAAGACAGTGGCTGTGCCCGTTTTATGACCCTCAAGCATTTCTTATCCTGCCCTTCTATCTTCTACACCTGGCTCTGCTCCTTTCCTTCTGGGCTTTTACTATGGGGAGGAAACATTTTTTACGATGAGGCGGATCGATCTATGAATAGAAAACTGACATGAAGACTTGATCGAATACTGGAAACTTGCAAATAATTATCGTTTGGTATATGTTTATTGTTTGCTTGGGACACCGGGCTAGGCATGAAAGATATTTTAACAATGATGCCTAAAGTCATTTTTCATGTATATAAGGAGCGACCCACTTTGTACAACTTGAACAGTCTCCTAGAATCTGCCTTTGTGTGGTTCCTGTGACTTCTGTATCCCTGCAGTAAATAAACCTTGGTCTCTGACGCCACCATCGAGAAGCCCGTGTCTCTGTTTATTTGTGCACCGAGACAGGAAGGAACTCAGGGGTCTTTGGGTGTGTTTCCCTGGCACCTCTGGACATTAGGAAAAATAGTCCAGAACCTCAGGTGGGTAAGGAGGGATTTGGGCCTACTTTACTTTCAAAGTACGTTTTGTCACCATTTTCTACTAGGCCTCGTTTTCTGATTGGGGGTCTTCTACATTTTTGCGACTGGGTTTAGTAAGGGTCTGGGAGCACTGCTGGGAAGGTCTAATTGTTTTCTAAAACACAGTTTACAGTACACCTAGCTTGAGGGGAAGATCCGCTAAATTAATTCGCCCATACTTATTTATCCTTCTAAAGGAGACTCAGACAGAGTACGCACTTTCAAAAATATTGTACTGTCTATTAGAAAACTCAAAGGGTGACTTTTTGCACTACACAGCGTACATACCTTATATTTATTTGTCAGTGGTGTTCTAATATCACTTCCTGTTTTTCCATCAATAATTACAGGCCGGGTTTCAGCCTGTGCAATGGGAAAAGGATGAAGTCAGGCTTCACATTAGCGAGCCGCAATTCAGCATCCGCCAGGCAGGCAGTGGACAGGGTGTCTTCTGGTCACCAACATTGATGGACGGAGCGTCAGATGGAATGGAGGAGTCCCGCTAATAAGAGGAATGGTTGGATGCATCTTACAACTTCCCAAATTCAACAGGACAACTACAACAACATACAGATACAGTATCCGTTCTTTTCTAATTATCTTTTAAGTGATGTTATTGCTGTGAACTTCTATGAGTGTGAATCTGCATTTCTTTGCTCTCTGATTCTAAATTCATCCCTACAGCTATTGTATAGGTTTTACTTCTGCTATTTTTCAAACCTAATTTAATGTACAAATTGTTTCTCTGAGTGCAGAGATAGGCAAGTGAAAAAGCATAATTATTACTGCAGCCCTGTACTGTCGCATTCTTTCATTCACGGTTGTCGAAAGTACTACTTACTTTTCAGTAACCATGCATGCAGTAGTGCATGCACATCCTTTATGTCACTTAAAAGATTTATGGTTAGCTTTGTACCCAAAGATTTGTTTATCTACAATTATTGTTTGCCCATGCTGTGCTTTTTTTTTCTACTCTCAACAAAACTTTCCCAAAAACCCCCATTCCCATCCATTTTCCAAACCCTAACCCTCTTCCACCGGGCTGTGTGGTTTTGATTGATGTGTGACTAAATGACAGCAAGAAATCCACACACTTGCTGGGGAAGATAAGGTCATTGCAACAGGCTGGTGAAGGAATCCGAGGATATATTCTATTCTTACTCAGCTTGACACTGAGTCACTATTGGCAAATGAAAGCAGATTTTCATGTGCACCATCAACTTGATTGGTCATAAAGAACATCCTCCTACTAGACGTGGCAAATTATGACGCTGCTGTGTCCTTCACCTTCAGTACTATTTCTTGTAGTAGTAGCCAATGTCAAAGAAATTCAACGCAAGTACTAGTTATACTTTCAATACTTTACCATATGTTAGGCTACATTGTGGCACTGTTCTAGTGTACTGTCACCTGTTATATTCTCTATTGTACCGTTCTAATGCTACGGTAAGGACAAACAAGGTTTAATTTTCTTTTTTTTCAGATGATGCAACTGCCACCGTGTAACACCACAAGTACCACCGCAATGATGACATTTCATCCGCCCAGGATTGCCAACCTTAATTGCCATTTTGCGTGCAGCCAGCCCTGTGCCTAGCCCTATTTCCAAACACAAATGACAGGTAAGATAAGCATTTGGGGGAGGTAGTATAATGGAGTATTAGGAGAGACGAGAGACTGACGGTCCTAGGACTATTGAATTCACTTACTCTGTGAGAGGAACTTAGTTTTGAAAACATTTGGGCCATTAGTACTAATACAACTTGAATCAAGATGCCACTTAAGTTTCAGGACTGTTAAACCCCCACCCACCAGCCTCAAAAGCAGTAAAAAACACATATGCTAAGATAAAGTTTAAAGTATATTTATATATCCCTAACATAAATAATCTCCCGCAAGACCCAACCCCCCCCTCCCGAACCCCAACGAATGTCCCTGAAAACTAAGTCCAAAAAATTAGAAAACCCAACTCCCAATTCCCACCCCCCAGAAGTCTTTAAAAAAGGGGCAAGGGACAGTCTCCTCCTACTGCTGGCTGCTGTTGACTTTTCGGGCCATGTCGGAATGCTCCTTGCGGAGGGTCTCGAGCAGGGTTTTGGTGTTGAGGAGCTCCTGCTCGAGGTAGGAAACCCTCAGGGAAAGGCGGTGCATCCTTTTTTTGCAACTGCTGTGGGGGGCAGCTGATTTAACCGTTAACTTCTGCAAGCCGGCATAATGCCAGCGCAGTCAACTTGCACCCGAAAAAAACAGACGCCCGCCATGATGAGTGAGACAGACTTGCGTTACTGTACCAGTCCAGTACATGCAGGTGGTGATGCTCATACTTTTCTATTGTGGGTGGCACTGAGAATACTCTGCTACAAGGGCTACTGCTTAATTAATTTAACTTTCACCCTACAGTGCCAATGAATACTAGAAAAGGAAAATAAAGAAGATAAATAATATGATTATCTATCACTGCACATGGTATGTATTTGCTTACATATGGGATGACTTTAGGTGCTTTGCTTTTTATTGAGTGAACAGTGATACATCCACACATGAATGACCGAGTTCTACTAAACTTATTAGCAGAGGTAGTGAGTGGCCATTGTAATAGCCGGATATATGCTGTGCTTGCAATACAAACTACTGCTACTATTCATGGTAGTATTCGACCAAAATTACAACTTCTTTTCCTTGCCTTTCCTACACTGGGACGGACGTGCGGTGCAGTGTTACATGCTCTTCAAAGTAACACTTAGTTCATCCAGTGACCGTTTACTCTCTCTAGATACACATATGCTATGTAAGAGTCAGATAGTACCATGATCCTGGCATCCATCCATTCAAACTATATGTCAATCATTCTTCTTCATGTCTCTCATCTGGAAAAACCTTACGTTTTCTCACGGGGAGCACACTATGCAGTCTGCTATCTCAATAAGTAAGGAATATAAGAGCTTACCACTGCCCGCCACTACTGTAGCAACCCGCACAGCAGTTTGGTCCAGCACTTGCACCGCCTCCTCCCCAGAACTTTCCTCCTCCACCTCAGCGCTGGGCCCAGCACCAGATGTTCCACCTACAAAGTACATTTAAGAATGTTAGATGTCACAGACATACACCACTCACTAGTAATTTGTCTAGAATGAAGAAATGTGAATACAGAAACCAATCTAATAATTTGTGACTGTCTACTCTAAAGTAAAAATGTCCCTTTTTCCAGTGAAGGGTGTTGTCTTGCTGCACTTTTTGGCACAACTGATGAATGCTTGCTATTGAACACGCACCATTTTTCTCATAACAGACAGAAGCTTCACTTCTAAGAACAAATCATCATCACTAGGACGGAGGGGCCAACGATTCAGCACCAAAAAGAAAAATTAAAGTTCAAACCAGGTGAGGGCTTGGCTTGCCCACAATATATGTGTGAAATAAATCACTATAGGCACTTTTCCATTTTTAATCAACAGTTTATGTTTTATGACAAGCTTGATTTTAATAAATATTGTTACTTTTGATAAAGCTTTAAAACTTAAATAGACTCTGTGGTTTTTGGTCAAGAGTGAATGAGCAAAAGGTTGTGCAATTTGCAAGCACGAGTCTGTGCCTCTGACACTTCTGGACTCTGACTTCGTACTCTTGTCCTGCCTTGGATAATCATCATTCAGGATCAATCATCAATGAATTTGGGAGCTAAATGACTCTGCCACACTATCTAGTCAGTTAGGAGATTGGGGGTTCTTCAAAGACTGATATCACTGAGGTATGTGGAAAGTCTACCTGCGCCTATTATAATTGATAAACAATGCACTATTTAGTGTCCATAGTTCTGTTTGTGCAGATTGGTCCCTGCAACAGTAGTAGTATGGATTGTCCTCCTATCCAAACCAAAAGTAAAGTAGTATCTTATTCTTTCTTGGTGGTCATTCACATTTTTATTGTTGGTAATTGTCAAAGCATAAACATTTAGAAGACTTGAAAAGACATTATGGACAATCCCCGAGGACTGCACTCAGTGCATAGAGCTATTGCTGACTAGAATGGGAGTTTCATTTAACACCTTTTGCCAAATGTGCAATATTAGTTAGCTAAACAGACAGACTAATAAGAATAATCTAGTAATACCACAGGGAGTCATAGTCGAGGCAGGATAAGAATTTAGATACAGTCTACAAGAAGATCAAAGACGATTTAGAAAAAATCGAAAAAATAGGTACTCTATATTAAAATTAAAACTTAACGGTGCTAGCAAAGGAGCCCTCGCCTGACCGATCCTGGCCTTGTTCAGCAGCAGCAGCCTCCTCCAATGTCCTCTTGCCCCTGGGGGGAGCTGATGTACAACATGAAAGAAAGAAAGACCCGAAAACATGGATGATTGTTGTCAACCAAATCAAATATTACAAAAGAACAATAACAAAATATTTGGGCGAAATAGCAAATAGACAACTATTCCACAGGATATATTAACCTATCTTGTGTGGTCTACTACGATATTAGTATTGCTTGATTTGCGGAACGTCAACTTGGAAAGTTATGTAACTCACTAAACAAACTACTAAAAAGGCAGCATGCGAAGTGACAGACAAACTCCATCGTGATTGCAGATCAGCGACAACACTAAAAAGTTTCCTACTACATTAACCAGTCATTCAAATACTCAAACTATCAATCCACCACCACTATTTCTTCTTATTGCCAGGTGTACAAAGGAAGGACTGGACTTGAGTCCGTAGGGGCAGATTTACGAGCCCCTTGCGGCTCTTTTGCTCCGTTGTTGCGTGACATTTGTGATGCAGCGGCAGAACAAAAGAGGCGCCATGGTGCGGCGTATA
The DNA here is from genome assembly GCF_964263255.1 of Lissotriton vulgaris. NCBI lineage: Eukaryota > Metazoa > Chordata > Amphibia > Caudata > Salamandridae > Lissotriton > Lissotriton vulgaris. The sequence continues at coordinate 51,743,198 of NC_141699.1, read as the reverse complement.
TTAACAACGTGACGCATATGGGAGATGCATCACGTTGTAAAGCCCTGCGCCATCAGGGGGCGTTCCGGCGCAAGGGAGGGCGTTCCCGCGCAGGAACGCATCCTAAAAGTGGCTGAGGGAAATCTACAAGATTTCAATCAGTCACTTTTAGGACAATGATGCGTGACTCAAACCCTGCGCCTGCTTGAAGCAGACGTACGGCTTGACGCAGCATTGGGGAGATAGGGCACCCCAGAGGATTGCTGGAGCTGCACCATCGTTACAACGCAACTCCAGCAATACGCCGCCTTTACGGCACAGATTCGTAACGCTTCGGTGACGTTTTGGGCCCATGGTGCGCTGCATTGTAAATACGGCGCACCACTGCGTCAGATTTACAGTATGGACCAACAGGTCTTTAAAATGATTCAGAGATGAGATGGAATTAGGTGAGAGATCAAGTCATTATCCAGGAAAATATCCCTTGGGGCCTATTTATAAGACACTTGCACCACTTTTGCGTTACTTTTCCCATGTTAAAAGTGACAAAAAAGTGGCACAAGTGGCTTGTAAATAAGCCCCTTTATTTCTAATGCATTAAATCGGAGGCATTGTGTATTTAGGCCGCTCTGCTTACCTTCTGTAAACACTGTGGCGAAAAGAGTTCACAACTTGAACTCAGCTTTGGTTGTACACTGCAGACTCATCATCATCAATAATCTGCATTCGGTTTCCATACTTTTCTAGGCAATCATAAAAGCACATAATAAAAACATTGCCTAATATAAAACAATAAAAAAGACAGAATCAATTCTAAGTGCAGAAATTTAAACAGTACATAAAAGTTAATATTTGGTGCGGTTGTAAAATTCACAAAAGTCCTAGTGTGTCTCGAGTTAATCATAATTCTTACGGTATTTAATACAAGCCTTTAAAAAACAAGCAATTGATTTAGCATAGAGTTCAGTATCTAGGCATTGTAAAGCAAGGAAAGCCGGATGACAAGATCGCAGGCCCATGAGTTTAAGCTAGGGTATAATCCACCTCCTTCGTGGAAACACGTAATAGCTGCAGTAAAATACTACGTGCAATGAAGATTGTTCTGAAATTTCATTGCACGGACACAATGGAAGATTATTAGACCAGTCGTTTTGTTTCGGAAATGTTATCAAACGATAATAGATGTTAAAACGGAACCGGGTCAATAGGTATTTCTCGTAGCCATTAAGATTGTACTGCAAGTATGATTGCACCACAAAAGAGGTCTGAATGGCTAAGATCTGGCTATTCAAAATTTTACTAATTTCCTGGGTTAATCGTAGCTCTCGGAGACGGGATGAACATAGAGTTTTTAGGTTTTTCCTTGATATTCCTACGATGGTTGTTGGGTGAGAAACAGAGGATGCTAAATTCAGATCTTTCAGAAAATTACAGATGTAAACCAACCAAGGGATATTTTTCCATTGGTCCAACCCAAGGCAATCATTTATCAAAGAACGGGTCAGTTTGCAGTATTCTGTTTGCCAGACACGATGCCATAAAAGAATTGGCTGGATACCAATAATATCTGTTAGATAATCCAGACCTAGTTCGATATGGCAACAAAAGGTCGGTGAGCTCTTAGGAACTGCCAGAAGGTACCTTATCAAGCCATTCTCTACCTTTTAGAGGGAATCTACAGCAACATGGCCCCAAACACCAGCACCGTATGTTGCTACGGTGAGGCATTTCGCCTGATATATTTTAATCATTTCTTGGGGTGGGCGCTTCCCCAGCTTTTGGGCAAAGGCCACCAAAGCTGTGGTGGCTCTAAGGAATAACAGCTTCCTAGCCGAGATTGCTTGTTGCCAGCAAGACATTTTGTCAATTAAAATGCCTAGATAGGGATAGGAGTTGGTACATTCCAATTTGGTGTTATCAATAAAGATACTTTTTGACTTTTTTACACTTTTACCTAGGTGCATTACATAGGTTTTCTTAATATTGACCATAAGATCTAAACTGGCCATGAAGTGGTAGTATTTATCAAGGAGAGACTGTAGTTGGAGTGGTGTTCTGGCCATGATCACTGCGTCATCCGCGTAAAGTAACGCGGGAATTGGAAGGCGATCAATAGGGGCAAGTCCTGACTCCCTACCAACATTGCAAGCTCTAAACAATTGGTGTGAAGGTTAAATAGAAAGGGAGCCAGAACGCAGCCTATCGAACTCCCTTTACCACGGGAAATGGATCAGTAAGTACCCCTCCTTGGCCAAATCTAACTCTGGCCACGGCCTCTGAGTATAGTTCTTGCATAAAGTGAACCAACGGGGGGTCTACGCCCATTTTCAAAAGTATTGCCCACAGCTTAGAACGGGAAACACAATCAAATCTACATATACCAAATGGAGATCGCCGCTCTTTGCTCCAACATATTTTCCCCTTAATAGGGATAGGTTTAATGCTTGTTCTACAGTCCCCAAACCCTCACGGAACCCATATTGTAGGTCTAATATTATATGGTTTTCAGTGGCCCAGTCCTAAAGAGCTAACCGGCCCGCCACTTTACCAACCGAGTCCAGGAAGGAGATTGGCCTGTAACAGACTGGGTTGTTTCGATCGACCTTTTTAAATATGGGAAGCAAAATTAAGGTGTAACTAAACCTGTCATGGTTACAGCTTCAAACACCCGAGTAAGAATTGGGGACCATAGCTCTGGGTTATGTGTAAAAATGCCCACCGGCACCCCGTCGGGGCCTGGAGCTTTCCCACCTTTGGAGGCCATCAAGGCAGTAATCACTTCTTTGTGGTAAAACAGCAAATGGATTGGATAAATTGTGTGATCCTGAAGAGCACCCCTCCCTACCATATCTGTACAGGATTGTTTAGCACTTATAGTGGGGCCAAACGTTTTAGAGAAATGATTTACCCAAGCACTTGCGCCCACTGCTACTTCTATTCTTGGGATGGATTTTGAGTTTATAAGGAAGGGAGTTTTGACAACATGTCAGAAAGTAGTGCTGTCACTCAGGCAGCAACTCTGGTGTAATTGATCCCATAGGCCGTTTTTTTATATCCAGCTTACACTTTTTAATGGCCAGATAATACTCCTTTTTTAGTTTTATGATTTCATCGTTTTCTCTATTGTTCTTGTGTAGAGCATTTTTTAGTCGAGAGTAAGCCCTCTTGCATTCAAGATTAAACCAGCCCTTTTTAGAATTATTATTGGTTTTCATCTTACGAAATAATTCTTCTTTAATGGTATTGGTAATGACCATGAAACTGGACAGTATCAGCTCATGTGAGGAGTGTAGATTAAGGCATGCTTCTAGTTGGGGGAGTACTCGACTCACCACTTTGGCTGTTGTTTCGACAGGGTCTACTTTAGCCGACTGCAGACTCTATTACATTCAGCTTTGATTTTTTTATTGGCAAAGTGGACAGCAGCGTCCATAACTTTAAAAGAGAAAGAGAAACGATGTGAGAAGGAGTGAGAGAGAGAAAAAAAGACATTAAAACTGTGAGAGAGAGAAAGTTATAGATGAAGCACTTAATACTGGAGAAAATGTTCGTAGCTCACCTTTTTGCCTCTGTTGTGTGTCCAAGCGCGTGCCGGTTCATAGTACACCCTCTAGTTTAGTGACTTGAAAGATAGTATAGAGTTAGTAATAGCAGAGTATATACAACTGCACAAGTTCATTTTTAATTTATTTCTTTGTAAAGACAGGATACTGTATTTCATCAACTTCCACTGTAAGGAGGTGTCCGTGTGCAGTTTTTCTTCCAAAGTACTATATTCTATGCACTCCCACTGCATAGCGGTGAGTTTTCAATAATGTGCACCCAGACTGTTGCACCCCATTGACTCCCTGAGTCCGGAGGTGAGTGATTTTTCTTGCGCACTCAGGGGCAGATTTACAAGCTTCTTGCACCACTTTTCCAATGTTAAAAGTGACACAAAAGTGGCTCAAGGGGTTTGTAAATCTGCCCCTGAGACTGTTGTAACCTGTCTATTCTCACTGCTCGATGGTAATTGTACATTCCTACGCAGTGAAGCTGCTGCACACTACCAATCTCTCCGTCGACAGAGGACTTGTCGATGTTTCGGAAACAAGCTTTTTTGCTAACCTTGTGCCATTGGCGTGATTCAAAGAGGGTGCAACACGTGTCGAAGCAGCCTTCTCAGATGTTGTTACGATGGCCATTCATCATCGCAGAATGCACAAAATTGGGCTTTGGAGGTGTTTGGGGGGGCCAGTTTGTGAAACACAACATATAAGATAAAAAGGAAGTTAACTTTGTGTGTCATTTCTTTATCAAAGGAGAGAGGAAGTGAGAAAGTGACTGAAAAGAATAATTGCAGTTCACCTTTCTATCACCGGTCTGTTTTTCACAACGTGCCGGGACATAATGCACCCTGAAGCTCTACATCTAAAAGATATTAAAAGAAAGATGTTATGATTGGTAATTGTTACTATCTTAATTATGGAGTAGAATTACATCGCCCTTTCACACACCTTCCCTCCCGCATTTAAAAACATCTATTTGTACCCTTCCAACTTGTTTATTAGGCTTCGATATTTGAAAAATTACTATAAAGTGGTGCAAAGTGATACACATGGTTTCGATCATTCGATGATTATTCATCACAAGCGTCGGACATTTGACTGATTATAAAAACGTTACGGCTACTGGAAAAAATATATAAATAAAATAAGATACAGTGTATAGGACTGCATATGCCTAAATCACTGCGTCGCCTTTTTGTATCCAGTCTGCTGCACCCCATCGACTCCCTCCGATGCGCACCAGGACCTCATTGCTCACCTTTTCGTGGACAAGACACCTTCTACATCATGCAGTCCAGCTCTGCCACCAAGAAGTCCGACATTTGGTGGCAAGTCCTTTTTTTTTTTTTTTTTGTTCAAAATGAAAAGGGGGGCCCTTGGCCCCTCCGCCCGCATGGCAGCGCGGCGATCCCCTCTTCCCACGCCTGCCGGTGGTGTGGGGGCGTGATCTCCCGGCGCCCAATGGTACGCGGGGGGTGTGCGCCACACCACCGGTCGGCCAACGCCCGACCCCTGATCCGGAGGCGTGGTTCAGGCTTCCGGGTCAGAGGGGCGGGCGTCGAGGGGTGAGGGGAGGGGGCGCCCGCCCTCTCCCCACGTCACTGGGAATAAAGGAGGCGGGAGCGCTCAGTTGGCCCTTCTTGTCGCCTGACACTCCCCCACACTGGTCGTGCCCCACACTCGGGGCCTCCTAATTTTCTGTTTTCTTTTTCAGATCAAGGATTGCTGACTGGAGTGTGTGGTAGCGCAACATTGGAAGCAGACACACGGAGCGAGGACGGTGCATCTGTAGAGTACAGGACACGCAAGTCGGCGACATTAAGAGGAAGCGGGGGGCTTGCATTTCATCGCTTTGTGTGGCCGTCGGGTGGTTCCACGTTAGAGTCTGGCCACCCATTACATTTGGAAAAGCCAGTGTTGCGGTCACTGTTGCATGGTGATCATAGCCCCCTGCACATCCTCCGTCTTGTAAAGGTATAGGGCGCACTGGTTGTGAATCTGATCTGTGAGTGACTTGGTCAACAGTAAGAATGCCAGGAGCTAAAGCTAAGGGGTCAAAGATGGAGTTTATGTTTCAGGCCATGATGCGTAAGATGAATGCCATGGATAAAAGATTGAGTTCGGTTGATGGCCTAGAGGCCCGTATGATGCAAAGAATGGATGATATCGAAGGCCCGCGCGGTAGGCTCAAGCGGCAGATTGGCGCGCCTTTACCGGAGGGGGATTTCGATTCCTCACCGAAGAAGGGCAAGGCTAAACCGCCAAGGCGCAATGCTTCTGCTCCTACACCGGTGGCGGTGCCCGCTACCCCGGAGCCGTTATTCCCGGCCCCCTTGGCACCCGCTCCCTTATTGCCAGCAGGGACCAATCCTGTCGGGCCGGCGCCATCTGCCCCAGATGACCCACTCCCTTCGCTCCCAGTGCCGGCACCCTTGGCACCGCCTGCACCGGTGGTGCCAGCAGCAATACCGGATGGTGACACTCAGATCCCTCCTGAGTTAACGGGCCAGATAGCGGCGATACTTCCTTGGCTACAGAAAGGGGGTATGATGCCCTCAACGTTAGATCATGCTGTGGAAGCAGCCAAAAATGGTGGAGAAGATTAGGGCGGGGTCAGTTACAAGTGCGGTTCCGGCCTCTGTTTCTCCCTATTCTGCAGGTTTGGATGCAGCTCGACCGAACGGAAGCGATGCAGGACCAGCCCCGGCGCCCGGTAAGGAGGTAGCCCTGCCTCTCTTAGGAGACAGGACGATTCTGTCTCGGAGCAAGTATTTAGGGCAACATGTTTCTCGAGCGGTGAAAGAGATGATTTGGGCGGGAAAGTATATATATATTTTCTCTTTGCTGTTAGACAATAGGGGAATGGAAAATGCCAAAATGGTAAAAGAATGGATGCACCCTAGCGAATGGAGAGTACAGTGTGCAAAGTTTAGGGTGGAGGAAACACTGGGCAATTGGATCAGGGCCTTCTCCATTCTTACAGCTATCACTGTTGAATGCCCTCCAAACGTGCATGCGGCAATGGCGTGCTATCAGAGCAGGATTGTGGGTTGGAGCGAGCAATATGCTGGGGATGCATGGAAAGAATATGACGTGAATTTCAGAAAGTCAAAGGAGTTTGACTTGTCATTGTCGTGGGACAAGGTGGACTCATTGTCATGGCATAAACAGTTCGGAGGGGGCACGGCCCCCACCCAGCCCGGGACCATAGCCAACATGTTCCCCGCAAAGACCGAGCAGCCCTTTCGGGCGGAACCAGGGAATGAGTTCACAGGGAAAGGTAGGGGGTGCGGCGGGGAAAGGATAGGTGTGTGTTGTGATTTCAACAAACGTTCCTTTACTAGACCCGCCGGCACTTGTAGATTCAGACATGCATGTGCAATCTGTGGTCACACCTCTCACCCCGAGACGACATGCAGAAAAAATGGTAATCAGAATCAGAGAGGGGGAAAGAAACCTGAATAGTGCAGGGAGTCCGGTTATCCCTTCCCCGGTTAATGTCCTGGCAATGATTCCATGGTTGAACATATACCCAGACCACGGTGCAGCTGCATTATTGCAGGAAGGTTTCTCCCAAGGTTTCAGGATCCCGGCCGGGGGACACATCGGCAGTCCGCACTGTAGGAACCAGTTATCCGTACAACAGAATCCTGCGGTAGTTATGGCTAAGATTAAAAAAGAACTATCCCTGGGTAGGATAGCGGGGCCATTCCAGGAAATCCCAGTGCCGAATTTTGTCTGTTCACCATTAGGCGTAGTCCCCAAGAAAGAGAAGGGCGAGTTTATATTGATCCACAACTTGTCGGCACCAAGAGGGGTGTCCGTGAATGATGCAATAGACGAAGCAATTTGCAGTGTGAAATATGCCTCCTTTGATCAAGCAGTTGAGTTATTGCGGGGATTGGGGCGGGGCACTCTCATGGCCAAATCTGATATTAAATCCACCTTTCGTTTGTTACCGGTGCATCCTTTGGACCACCGCCTACTTGGTTTTGCTTTTGAAGGAAAGTTCTATATGGACAAATGTATGCCGATGGGTTGCTCGATCTTTTGTGCGTACTTTGAGACTTTCAGTTCCTTTCTTGAGTGGGTCATGAGACAGGCCACGGACCACAAGCAGGTTATGCATTATTTGGACGACTTCCTGTTCTTGGGAGTAGCGGGGACTTCGGAGTGTGCCTTGGCATTGCAGGAATTTTGCCAATTGAATTTTGCATTGCGAGTTATCCCAATGGCACGCCCCTTCTCTCGGTCGATTGCCCAAGCCATGAAAGGTTTGAGAGAGAAACATCACCGCACTAGACTGTCAGCAGAGGTTCACCAGGATATGCGGATATGGGTAGCATCCTTGGAGGATTTCAATGGCAGAGTAGTGTGGCCACCCCCCCCCCACGTCATCGGCAGAGTTGGGTTTATGGACCGACGCTGCTGGTAGGGTGGGCTTTGGTGCCATCCTGGGCACAAAGTGGGTCGCCCAGAAATGGCCCGAGGTGTGGGGATCGTGGGGATTAACCACCAACATCGGATTCCTGGAATTGTTCCCGATATGGGTGGCATTGATGGTCTGGCCGGCGCACCTTAGCAATCAGTCAGTGGTGTTCTGGTCGGACAACATGAGTGTGGTAGAATCCATTAACCAGCAAGCGTGCAGTGTCCATTCATACTGCGCTTGGTAAAGGAGATTGTGCTACAATGTTTAAAATGGAACATGACCTTCAGGGCCAAACATGTGCCAGGTGTTCTCAATAATGCAGCTGATGCCCTTTCTCGCTTCAAAATGCAGGTGTTCAGGGAACAGCTCCCTGCAGCGGACCCATCGCCAGCACCTTTCCCAGTTGCTCTCTGGCGGATTGGTGCCCCAGACTACCGTACCTTGTGGCATCTAGCCTAGCCCCACGGACCAGAACAGCATACGAAGGGGTGTTCTTGTCTTATTGTACTTTCCTTGGGCAGGGTTGGGAGAATAACTGGGCACGTGAGGACAGTTTTGTTGCATACCTAGAGCTGATGCACAGGGAAGGGCGCTCGGTGGCAGTCGCAAACAGACACAGGGCTGCTGTTTCATTCTTCGCTCAGGCCAGGGGCGTGAGGGACCCTACAAACACCTTTGTAGTGCACAAAGCGTTGAGGGGCTGGGGTCGCATTCAGGGACACTCAACAGGTTCGAGAAAGCCCATTGGGCTGGTAAGACTTGTAGCCCTGTTGTTAGCTCTTGCTGATGTCTGTAGTTCCCCTTGGGAGGTGCTGCTTTTTAAGGCGGCGTTCACGCTAGCATTTTATGGGGCCCTGAGATTAGGCGAGCTAGTAGCCGCGTCCAAAGTGGACAAAGAGGGTGGCCTGTGTGGGGATCCTTGCCGACACCATGTGTGCAACGATTCAAAGATCGAAGACCGACCAGGAGGGAAAGGGTGAAACGATAGTGCTTCACAGTGCTCGGACAAACCCTTGTTGCCCAGTCTTGCATGTGGAGGCTTTTAGAAGGCAGCGGGACGGGACGCCCGGAGAAGCACTATTGTGTCACATGGATGGTACTCCTTTAACTAGGTACCAGTTTAGGAAGGTCCTGGACTTAACTATCGCAAAGGCAGGTTTGGATACCGCGGAATTTGGCTCCCATTCTTTTAGAATCGGGGTAGCAACTGAAGCAGTGGTAAGGGGACTCCCAGCCGAAAAGGTTAAAAGGATTGGGAGGTGGTCCTCCGAGTGTTACAAACACTACGTACGTCTTGAAATGTTGTGACATAGCTGGATGACTCATGCTTGTATCATTTGGTTTTGCAGTTTCTCGAACCTGTCACGCTGGAGAGGAACTTGCCGAATGTTGGCAGAAGACAGCACCATCGCAACAAAAGCAACAGGAAGATCGTCGGACATTGGTGACTTGGGTTGTGGACCACTCTTATGTTAGGCGTGCAAAAAATGTATTTCTTGCAGGTGACTGGATTAGAAGGGCAAAAGAGGAGGGGTTCTCCATCTCATTCTTCGGGAGGGGAGGCCTGGGTATTCGGCAGTTCAGGGATTACTTTCTGGAATTATTGTCCCAGCAACCCGCCCTCTGTCAGTGGTGATACTTCACCTGGGAGACCAAATTGGGGAGACGCATCCTGATAGATGAGATCATATCCACTGTGGGTTGGGTTTCTAGGACTTGTACGGGTTGCACTGTAGTCTGGTCACAACTTATTCCTTGTTGACAGTGGCGAGGGGGGGACTCGGTCAAGGCATTGAATCACTCGGTAAAGAGGATCAACACACAGTTGGACAAATTGTTTCGAACCCCCGGTTGCAGACGATTCCCCATGGGTGTATTTGGGGGGAGCATTTCTACCTGCGGGACGGGGTACACTTGACTGAGGCTGGGAACGTCCTGTGGTCGAATAACATTTTAGCATGGCTAGAGGGATATGCGAAGAGGACATGACCTTTCTAAGGAGTTGGAAGGGGGGAGGCCAGATCGTCGGGTAACAATGCTGGCCTTTGGCGGTAAGGTCATGACCAGTGAGCAGCTATTTTTAAGGTCTTAGGGGGCGGCATCATCCTTTGGAGGTGTCCGCCCAGTGGGAGGAGGGGTCACTGGCCCCTCCTAGAACTACAGGGGCAGCTGGTAACGCAAGTTAGGGCCCTCCTTCACTGGTTAAATGAAGTTCAGGGGTGGACCGAGTAATTAACGGGCTCGGCTGCATAGGTGAACCGAGTAAGAAAAGGGCTCGGCTGCATGGGTGGACTGAGTAATTAACGGGCTCGGCTGCAAGGGAGGACCGAGTAATTAACGGGCTCGGCTGCAGGGGTGGACCGGTTAATTAACGGACCCGGCTGCGCATGCGCACCTGCGTAAGGGCGCAGCTTGTAAGACCTGATACCGGTTAGCGACCTTGCCATATCGCCATCAATGTTAGTATGCAAAATTTTCAGATGAGGATGTTAGATTTGGTTAGGATACAAGCTGTATTAGAATCTTGTTAAGGCTAGCCGATCACAATTGTCGATATAAATGTATCTAAATGTTTCTGAATTATTTTGGATAAAAAATTGTATATTTTGTTTAACAATTTTAATATTTTGTATCTTAATAAATACGGCCGGGGGGTTTTGCGACCCCCCCACCTTCCAAAGACAAATCATTTCCGTTTCGTTGTGTTCCGGGTTATTGTGGGCATACAGGGAGGGGGCGGTAGCCATCGCTGACCATGTGATTTTATTGAATTTTAGCAGAGGAAAAACACAGAGATACATATAGAAAACTTATAAGTTAAATCATTAAATTACATGGAAGCGAATAAGAACAATCATAAATAAGCAGTCATAAATAAATTACAGCGCATAGTACAATCGTCAATCAAAGGATAACTAAAAACAGGAGGGAAGGAAGGAAGGGGAGGGAGGAAGGGAAATGCAAAATATACATTTCATAGCATAATAAATTAGATAAATAGAGTTACCAATAAAAAGCTAAAAAAACAGTATAATAATCAATGAATGAAATAGTAACACTGAAAGAACATGAATCATAACTGTTCATATGCATCTATAGATTGAAAATGCATAGAATTATGATGAACACCTTGTAAAGATAATTGAACACCTCTTCTTGTAAAGATAATCCAAGACCACCAAGCATGAACTGAAAGAGAAGTAGCATCCTTCCAACAAAAAGTAATTGATTTTAACGCAGCCGAAACCAAAAAATTAAATAACTTTGCTTCAGCATCTTCAAGAGGATTAATCAAAACAACTGATTTACATATTAACAATTTATAAGAAAGCAGATCAGAAATAGGCAACATTTTCAATATCACATTCAAAACTTCCGACCAAAATTTCAGAATAATAGGATAATCAAATAACATGTGACGTAAAGAACCAGGATGTAAATTACAATGCCAACATAGGTTTGATGGTAATAATTTAGCTTTAAATAAACGTAATGGTGTCCATAAAGAATTAAACAAAATATAAGCATTGGTTTGATAAAGTGAAACTGGTAACCATCCAGAAATTCTATTAGTCCAAATTAATGACCATGAATCAGTTGATAGGGAAATGGAGAGTGCAGTATTCCAAAAAGTGGAAATTATATCAACGTTGGAGCCTAATGAAAAGGTAAGTTTCTCATAAAATTCAGAAACTGCTTTAGAAGATACAGAAACAGTATTGATATAAAGTAAAGAATCAGCTGAGGATATAGACGGGATACCAGTTAGTAAGGAGTCTAAAATGGAATTACACAAAAATTGATATTTTAACAAATCGGACATTGGTAGATTGATTTTTAATTGGAGTTGAGCAAATGGAATAAATGCACCATCTAAGAAAACATCTTTCAGATAAAAAATGCCCTTATCAATCCAGGAAGACCAAAAAGAGACATTTCTATTTAATTTTAATGAAGCGCTATGCCATAAGGACAAATGCACCCTAGGAAGTAAAGGAGATGCAAAATTAGAGTCCAAATCAGTAAAAATTAATCTTGATGATTTGATTATGGATGAGGAATGTATAACCTTAGAGGTAGGAAACATAGTTAACAAGGAGGGCAATGGAAAAGTTTTTGCAAAGGAATTTTCAATATGAAACCAAATAGGAGGACTAACAATAGGTGAAATATTAAACCATAACGAGCTCTGTTTTAAGATGAATGTCTTATGATATATATAGAAATCCGGTAGGGCAAAACCAACTTGGCATTTAGGAATCTTCCATTTTTTATAAGCAATACGAGGAGGTTTATTATTCCAAAGAAATTTAGATAATAGTTTATCAATATCTTTAAAAAATTTGAGTGGGAATTGAGTTGGTATCATTGCAAGAGAATAAAATATTTTCGGGGCAATATTCATTTTAATAGATTCCATTCTCTCCCACCATGAAAGATGAAGGGAAGACCATTTGGAAGTTTTTTGTTTAACATAATCAAGAATGAATTCACAATTTAATTTCAAGGTAGCATGCAAGGATGATGAAAATAATATACCAAGGTATTTCAACTTGCTCTTTTGCCAAACAATATCAGGTGAAGGAAACATATCGGGAGTACAAAGCATATTTAAGGGAAAAAATTCAGTTATAGTAACATTTAGTTTATATCCTGACACAGCTGAATATTTGGAAATAATATCAAGGAATAATGGTACAGACGAGATAGGATTATTAATAAATAATAACACATCATCAGCATATGCTAAAGTTTTAACAGTAACATCTTTGATGGTGATACCCTGAATATCTTCGCACTTACGGATGGAATTAAGAAAGGGTTCTATTCCTAATAAAAATAAGAGAGGGGAGAGGGGACATCCTTGACTTGTGCCTCTAAAAAGGGAAAATTGATTAGAAATTTGGCAGTTAATAAACAATCGGGCAGTGGGAGCATAATATAAAGCCAAAACCATACGAATAAAAGAGGGTCCAAAATTAAAGGATAATAAAGTTTTGAATAAAAACTGTCAATGGATTTTATCAAAGGCTTTTTCTGCATCTAAAGCCATAACACCAGCAGGGACAAGGAGTGAGGAACTTTGTTCAATGACATGTAATAATGTTCTAGTATTGTTAGCAGAGTATCTATTCTTCATAAAACCGGATTGGTCAGGGTGAATAATAGAATGTAGGACAGGAGCTAATCTAGAGGCAAGGATTTTAGCATATAATTTACAGTCTTGATTAATCAAGGAGATGGGATGGTAATTAGAAACAAGGGTAGGTTCTTTATCAGGTTTGGGAAGGACAACAATTAACGCTTCTGAAAAAGAACCTGAAATGTTACCTGAGGAACAAAAGTGAGAACAAATTTGGTATAAGTGAGGTAATAAATGAGATTGAAACTCTTTATAAAATTCAGCAGGGATGCCGTCAGGACCAGGAGATTTATTTTTTGGGAGTGATTTGATGGCATTCAGGATTTCATCAGTAGTAATTGGTGAGTCTAACCCAAGTCTGTCAGAAGGAAAAATATGAGGTAAATGGGAAGCAGTTAAAAAAGCATCAATTATAGAATCATCACAAAGATCTGGTTTATTATATAAGGTGGAGTAAAAATGTAGAAATTCTTGAACAATATCATTATGGGAAAGTGCAATTTTACCTTGAGGGCCTTGAATGGAAGTAATCTACGTTTTATCCCTTTTAATAGTAAGTAATTGGTGAGGAGTTTACCAGACCTATTGGCATTAAAGCGGAATTTAGCATTGGACTTAGAGAGTTGAATCCCAGCCCTAGTACTAAGGATAGCATAAAATTTATATCTCAGTTTTTGTAATTTAATTTTATATTGAAGATCATTGGAAGTAATAAATAAACGTTCAAATTGGGCTATTTGTTTCTCGAGAGTTTTAATATTAGAATTTTTTATTCTCATGTGCCATAATAGAAATTGTGGAACCTCTAATATAAGCTTTAAACGCATCCCAGCGATTAACAATAGAAGTAGAATATTCCGGATTAAATATAAAATAGTCTTGAATCACTTGTAACAATTTGGGTTTATGAGTGTCATTGAGGACAATGTCAGCATTCATACGCCATCTGGATTGCTTAGCAAAAGAAGACGAGACATTCAAAACAAAAGAAATCATGGCATGGTCTGAAATATCAATAGTACCAATGGTAGGATTAGTTGCAGATTGAACAAGAAAGGGGGCGAGTAAAAAATAATCAATTCTAGAGTGAGAATTATGAGGGTTGGAGAAAAAAGAAAAATCTTTACCAGTGGGATAGTGTAACCTCCAAATGTCAGCTAACTTGTTGGTATGAAGAAACGTTTTAAAGGCATGAAAAATCTTGGATGGACGACATTTAGAGGTAGATAATCTATCTAGCAAGGGTTCAGCAATATTATTAAAATCCCCACCAACAATCAAAGGAACTTTTCCCAACTTTAAAAATTCATTAGTAACTGTAGCCCAAAATACAGGATCATCTGCTAGGGCCATAAATATTCAACAAAAAGAAAATAGAGTCATGAATTTTGATTTTAACTATAATATATCTCCCTTCAGAATCCAAAATCTAATTAAGAATTTGACAATGCAATCCTTTAGCAAAGAAAATAGCGACCCCAATTTTCTTACCTTTAGCAGGCGAGGAAACAATAGAATCTACCCATTTTTTATTCATGTACTGTAAGACTTTATCATCAACATGCATCTCTTGAACAAAACATTTATCAGCTTTGCAACTACCTAGATAATCTAGAATTTTCGTACGTTTGATTGGATGTCTTAAACCCTTTACATTAAGAGAAACAATTTTAATATTATGAATGTTAACCATTAAGCTATAGAAAGAAGGAAAGAAAGGAATCAGAACAAGAAGAGTGAAGAAACAGCCAAGTTAAAGGAGTAACTCCATGTAGAAAATATGAAGGGAAAAAACGAAAAAGAGAGAAGAATGAACAAACAAGAAACATGAATAGAAAGAAGGAAACGCACACCCGTTCCTCAAGCATGGCCAGTAACCGTTGAAGCCCATGAATAAAGATTATGCAAAGATATGACAAGTGAAGTCAGACGAAACCATTTCAAGTATTAGGATCTTGAATATCCATGGATGGAGGAGCTTGTTGGTCGAGAAACAGCCGAAGATCTTCAGGACGTTGAAAAGACTTGGAGACATTGTCTTTCCACACACGCATCGTAGATGGATCAAAAAGACCATACTTGAAACCAAGGCTCTTCAGCTGCGGACGAAGGGAAGAAAACTCTCTTCGAATATCCACAGTTTCTTTAGCAAAGTCCTGGTGAATACAAATTTTGGTTCCATTCACCAATAATGATGGAATTTCTCTCAAAGCTTTATGAATCAGAACCAAATGATGATGACGCAGTACCTTGAATATCATTTGCCTGGGATTTGTATGTCGAGGATTTCGATGTGACGGGACTCTATGAGCTTTGTCAATCTCAAATTTTTCTGGAAATTTAATATTCAAAAGACCAGGTAGAAGAGATTCCAGATATAGTCGGCAATTTGTCCCTTCAACATCTTCAGGCAAATTAAAAATACGAAGATTATATTGCCTATTGCGATTTTCCATGTCCAGCAGTTGACTATGCATTGGAACAATTCTGGCCATTAAAGGTGTGAAAGCATCCAGCTTATTTTTATTATCTTGAATTTTAATGACATTGTCTGAAACCTTCATTGGAATAGGACGCTCAAAATTGACCAGAGCGAGTCTTTGGGAATTATGCTATGTGCTAGAGGCAATTTGCGCACTTCGCGCATTTTAAAGAAATGTTACAGTTTTTGCTGCTAATAACATTTTTTGTTGTGCAGGTACCTCTGGGGTTGCGCGCTGGGCATTTTCTGCGCTGCACTTACTCCCCTTCTTCACCACTCGGTCCTGCAGGAGATTCAAGTCCTGCCGGGACTCACAGTTGGCCGCCATCTTGGGTGAGGAGGCTCACTAGGCGAGCGGTCTAGCGCTCGGAGCCTCACACCAACCATCTGCCCTATAAAAGCCATAATATCTCGGCCCCCCAACTGTTAGGACGCTCGAAATTGACCAGAGCGAGTCTTTGGGAATTATGCTATGTGCTAGAGGCAATTTGCACACTTCGCGCATTTTAAAGAAATTTTACAGTTTTTGCTGCTAATAACATTTTTTGTTGTGCAGGTACCTCTGGGGTTGCGCGCTGGGCGTTTTCTGCGCTGCACTTACTCCCCTTCTTCACCACTCGGTCCTGCAGGAGATTCAAGTCCTGCCGGGACTCACAGTTGGCCGCCATCTTGGGTGAGGAGGCTCACTAGGCGAGCGGTCTAGCGCTCGGAGCCTCACACCAACCATCTGCCCTATAAAATGGCGCCCCCTTACAGGGAGCGCAGCGGACGGGCGCAGCGGGCACGCCGTCTGCGCGCCAATGTCGCGCCAAAGTCCATCCCGTCTGCGCCCGTCGGGGCCAGGGACGCTGCCATTTTCACTTCCTACTCCCCCTCTGCTCTTATGAGTCTACAAGCTTCTACATGCCCCCTATCTCCCGATACCTGGGCCAGGATTTCTTCCCTGGGGATCGCAGGTAACTCCCCCCCCCTCTGGGGCCGCTGTTACCTCCCATAGCACCTGCTCCTGTTGAGTCGCAGATCCGGGTATTATACCTTAACGCTCTTTGGTCAGGCATCAAGCCGATATTCTTAACCTTCTCCTAACGGAGAGGCCAGACGTTCTCCTACTATCTGAGACCTGGCTCACCGATGACTCCCTTCCTGACATCCTCGCAGCATTACCCCCAGATTACTTCCTGTTGAACACCAACCGTCCTGGGGGCCGCTCCGGAGGAGGGCTGGCAGCGGCAATACGCAAGAATCTTAAGATTATCGCCTCCGCTTCCATGACCCTCCCTGAAGTGGATAACCTTGTCCTTCATCTCGGGACTGAGGTCGGGGCAGTTACCCTTATGGTACTATACCGTCCTCCCCATCCCATGTCTTCATTCCCCTCATCTTTTATTGAACAGTTAACTAACTTGGCCACCTCCTCCCCCAGCACTGTCATTGTTGGTGACTTTAACTATTGGTTCCAGCATGAGGACGCCGGCCCCCATGCCTCTGAACTATTCGAGGCCCTCTCGAGCCTGAACTTCACTCAATTAGTCAGGTCCGCCACCCACAGTGGCGGCCACATTCTTGATCACATCTGGGTTCACGGGGTCAAGTCCTCCTGTCCGCTTATAACTCCCTGTGTATGGTCCGATCACTTTTTGATTGACACCACTTTCTTGGCTGTCGGCCAGATTAGGATCCCACTGCAGGAGGGCGGCACCGCCCGCAAGTGGAGAGCCGCTGATTCCTCTAAATTCTTATCTCACCTTGCCCTTACACGCCCCCTGCTTCCCAACGATTCAAGCACCAACGAGCTTCACGGGCATATCTCTGACTGGCTCACGACAGCCAGCGATATTTTTGCCCCTCCAACGAAGTTCCAGCGATCCCGACATCGCAACTCTCACAAATGGTTCACCCCCCATCTCAAGACCCTGCAATTGGAACTCCGCCGGTCAGAGCGCAGGTGGAGGAGAGACTATTGCTCGCCTAGCAGAGGCGTATACGTCACTGCGCGCAATAAGTACAAAACAGCCATCTCCGCAGCAACAAAAGCTTACGCCTCAGAAAGAATCTTATCCGCCCCTTGCAAGTCCAAAGAGATTTTTAAAGTTCTTAATGAATTCACTTCCGACCCCAGGACACTCCCGACTCAGGCCCCCACACAGGAATCTTGTAACGCGCTTAGTACTTTCTTGATTGAGAAAATTGCGTTGATTAAAGACACCATCCCGGCTATCCCCCCTGGCGCTGGTTTTGTCTCTCCTCCCCACAATGCCCTCTCTTTCACTCAGTTCCCTCCCTTAGACCCCACATCCTTGGCCACATTGGCTACCCGCACTAAGTCTGGATCTCCAGACGACTGCTGTCCCCCCACCATACTACGAGACATCTGCCATTCTCTACCCGATTGCATCCTTCCTTAGCTGAATTCCTCTCTCTCGTCCGGTACAGTGCCCAGCTCCTTCAAGGAGGCCATTTTGGTGCCTCTTCTGAAGAAGCCTGGTGCTGACCCCGCCGTTCCGGCGAATTACCGCCCTATCTCCCTCTTGCCCTTCTTTTCCAAAATCCTGGAAGCCCACGCCACCGCCTGTCTCTCACAGTTCATCGAGAGCTCCAACTTCCTCGAGGGCAACCAGGCCGGCTTTAGACCCGACCACTCTAAGGAGACTGTGATCTTGGCCGTGCTGGACGCCTTGAGAGACGGCGCTGACAAGGGTACCCCCCAGGCCTTGGTATTATTAGACCTGTCAGCCGCCTTCGACACGGTGGACCACAACATCCTTCTCCACCGTGTCGAGCAGGCTGGCATCCAGGGCCTGGCGCTGGCATGGGTCAAATCCTTCCTGACCGGGAGGTCTCAGACCCTCAGCCTGGGCACTTTCAGAGCTCCTAGGGAGCACTCGCCCTGTGGGGTCCCCCAGGGCTCCTCTTTGTCCCCTCTTCTCTTTAATCTCTATCTTCGACCCCTTCTTTTTTCTCTGAGGCAGTGGGACGTCACCGTGTTTAATTACGCGGACGACCTGCAACTCATCTTTCCTCTCAACTCCCCCTCCGCTATCCCTAATTTCCAGGCAGCTATGTCCCACATCCTTCAGTGGATGTGTCAAAACCAGCTCAAACTGAACCCCGGAAAGACGGAGCTCCTTCTTCCCGGCAGGAGCTCTACCTACTGGGGTCTGCACTTTTGGCCGGCAGACCTTGGCCCCCGCCCACCCCCGTGGCCTCGGTAAAGAGTCTCGGGGTCACTATTGACTCCGGCCTTTCTCTCGGGACCCAAGTGGGGACGGTGGTCTCCTCCTGCATGTTCCAGCTGCGCAGGATCAGGAAGGTGGCCTATCTCCTCACTCCTGAAGCACTTCTGCAAGTCATCATGGCCCTCGTCCTCTCCCGCTTAGATTTTTCGAACTCTATTTACCATGGTCTGCCTAAAACATCTCTTTCCAGACTGCAATCTGTTCAGAATCAAGCGGCGAGACTGGTCCTTGGGATCCCGAAGTGGCAATCCGCCAAACCCCTTCTTTCCAAACTGCATTGGCTCCCTGTCATTTCGAGGGCAGCCTTTAAGATCGGCTGCCTTACCTTTAAATCTATATCTGGCTCCTGCCCCGTCTTTCTGAAATCTCTCATCAAGCCCTATTGCCCTTCACGGAACCTAAGATCTTCCCACCTTCACTTCCTGTCTATCCCCCCTATTAAACTCTGCAGATCTGGAGGCCGGCGATTTGCATTCCTGGCCCCAAAACTTTGGAATTCCTTTCCCCTCTCTCTCAAAACCTCTAATTCTCTCATTCTTTTCCGTAAAACCCTAAAACCATGGCTTTTCCCTCAATCCAGCTAAGTCCCCCTGGTCTTTCTGTTTCCAACCAGCGCCAGGAAACCCATGGTGTCAGCGCGCTTTACAAATTCCCCTTACATTACATTACATTACAGAAGCCATATCTTTACGAACATTTTTGACTTCTGAGGCAATAGTGGCAGTATTCAGACGTAATGCTTTAAGCTCCTCCAAAATTAACGCAAGAGAAGGTTCTGAGGATTCCACTACCTTAGATTTGGTTGGAGGAGGAGAAACCTGCTGCTTCCTCTTATTAGTAGTTGGATTTTTGGAATCCATTCTGAGGTGAGAAAATATTCACTAACACATAGGAATAGTAAAGTGAAGAAAAGCCACTTCAAAATGTGAGAAAAATGATGTAAATAGAGACAAAAACACCAAAAATCTCTTCAAAATTACAGGTGCAGCAGCTAAATTGGACTGTAGGCGTGGCTAGGCCCAAGCCAGGCTCTGTCATAAATATTACTCCGCCCCCAGGTAGTCAAAGCTGGCAGTATCTGCAAGCGAAGCTGGGAGCAGGAACCATGGAGCCAGAAGAAGCACTTCCGCCGAAAGGAATTCGTCCAAAAATCGCTCCACAGGTATGGAATAGAATGTGGAGGCAAGCGCCACAATTTTCGCTGATTTTTTTACACGAAAATCGTCATCAAAGGAAATTTCAGGCCGTAGTATTCACGGAGCTCCGGTGGCGGCGGCCATCTTGGTTGATGCGCTTGCGCGTCTATTTGGTGCCGAGTCTTGATATCGCTATGGGAAAGGGCATACTCGTGCACCTATCTTCATGGCAGGTACCTCACCCGCTCAGTCCTTGCGGTGGGCCTTTGTACTCGGTGGTTTGGGCCTATATGAGGCGTCTGAAGCACTAGGACGGGCCATCACAGCGCTTGCGATGGAAAAAACTCTGAAATGGCGTAGAGCACGTGCGCCCCATCTTTTTTATTGGTAGGGTCACATGTGTAGTGATGCATGTGCTGGATGGGTGTGGTGTGGGTGAATACCAGGCATGAGGGAGTGTGTGTGGGTGTGTGCGTGTGTGTGTGTGCCATTCTGACAACTAGACCTGATACTAAGAAATCAGTACAATGGAGATCTGGGCAATGTTGCGTTTTTTGTTTTTTTTCTGGAAGTGTAAGGGTAGTGGGCTGGCCTGACGTATGCCAGTGTTGTGCTAGTCTCTGAACCATGAATACGGAGCTATGGGTGTGGTTCCGTCATGAGCTATATGAGAAATCAAGTTATTTGGGTGTCCTTCTTTTAGTGCTGACGTCACCCGGGCATTAAACACAAATGTGTCATTATTTCTGTAAAGTTCCACAACATGGCCAACATGGAAGGTATGGGGTTTCTCTGACTCTATATTCATTCATAGTTGCATACATAAAAGATGGTGGACATGACGCATTTCTGCGAATGTGAATGTTTGTTGTAAATTCAGTGGAGTATTGTAGCTGCAGTACTACAGGGATATTAAAGGTTTCAGTTGCAGTGTTTGGTACATGAAAGGCAGATAATATATATACGTATGTGGTCATGCAGGTATACTGTTAAACTTGGTGCTGGAAATCAGTGTTTGAGGCTCCAAGTTGCGGCCACATCCTGTTATTGTAGAGTAATGACGTAATCTACGCGTGCCTGAAAATGTAATGTAAATACGGTGCTCATGTAATTGCTGATATAGTTTTGGGTTGATTTTGCGCTATATAAATATGCTAAAGAAAATTTTAAAAAGGAGGAATAGCCCACACTTACTGTCAGAGGTAAGTATACGCTGTATTCGCTATTTATATCACAATATAATGTGGTAGGGCGCAGGAGCAGCGTTTTACAAACATAATAAATACACAGACACAAATAGATAGTTGAAGTGTGTACGGGCACGTGTGCTCGACTCCATTTTATTACCTTGCTGTTGGTAACAAGTAGAATAATAATCATGATATCATACATAGATATTCAATCGTAAATGGTTTATGACTTCTGCTGTACAAAGGTAGGAGCACTACATGTGAAATAATACACAGAAGATTCTATTGTAAAGTGTTCATGAGTTGTGGTGCACTAAGGTAGGGTCGGTTTTTGTGGAACCTGCAATGATATGTTGTTCAGGCAGACCGCACTGCTAAGAATGTCTTTTGGCTACTGAATTTTGCCCTAATGAGGCCACGTGGCGATTATTTATGGCGCACTGAGTTAGTGGTATGTCTGGTAGTCAGAGTGTTGCCTACTGGACGGCATATTCTGTAATCACGATTGAAATAAAAGATTAAACATGTATGGAATACATTGTCGAAATGTGGATGTTTCAGAGACATTATAGTTCAAGTTGTGACCTATGCTGTCCGCAGTGTAGACTGCCATTGAGTGTGCCTTTGCACTTGCAGCGTGAATTTTGTTTTTCAACTAAACCTAGAACTGATATGAAGGAAGTTTTTGAAGGAAGGCTACTAAAGGGATATTGTATAGGGTTTGATAGACGTTTTATTTAGTTTGGTACTGCACTCTGCAAATAATTAATGAAGACTCAGTTGAATTCTGCCTGAAAATGGCCATGTGGCGATGAATTATGGTGCACTGAGTTACTAGTACCTTTGGGACTGAGCGTGTATGTAACTGGCGATGATGCATGGTCCAGACAGGCCTTACTGGGGGTAATGTTTTTTGACTACTGAATTTTTCCTTAATAAAGCCTTGGGGCAAATATTTATGGTGTTCTGAGTTAGTGGTATGTCTGGTGTTTAGCGTGTGCTCACCCTGTGATGATGTGTGCTCTGAACGGGCTGCACTCAAAGCTTTGAATGTTGCACACTGGGAAAAATAACTACACTACCATCGATGGTTATCAATAGTTCTGCAAACTAGGTCTACTGATTGCTCCCCATAACAAATTAAACGATTGCACTTCATGCGGTGCATTCTAACTTTTTCAAAATGGCTACGTGTTTGTCTGTTGGCGATGTTGCAGATTGGGAGCATTTGGTTTTCTTAACCGATTATAGTATCTTACACAATTTGCATTGGTACTAATCTTGAATTGTGAGCCCTACTGTTCGCAGTATAGAATGGAGGCAGTCATCAGGAAGGGCCCACAACCATGTGGCATTGACTTGAGCTGTATAGAGTTAGTGGTAGGTGTGGCTCTCAGCATTTACGCAGCCAGCGATGATGTGTGGTGTGGGCAAGGCACACTGGGAGGGATGTTTTTTGCCTAGTGAATTCTGTCTTAATAAGGCCACGGGGAGAGGACTTGTGATGTAGTGAGTTACTGGTACCTGAAAAACACAGCGTGTCCGCACCCTGCGATGATTCGTGGTTCTGGCGGGTCGCACTGGTACAATGTCTCTTGCCTATTGGAATGCATCATGCGCAATCGTCATTCCACCTGAATCGTGAGACCTCACAATGTAGATCGAAGGTAGCAGTCATCACAAACATCAAGAAATTATTTTTGGCATATCCTTTAACAACATCTGAGGACATAAAGTACAATTATCTCTACCTTAAATAAATCAAGGCTAAATTTCATGCTATCGTAGTATAGATTCAAAGCTGAATTGAAGTTGTGAACCCTGCTGTAAAAAACTGTAGATCGAAGGCAGTACTGAGCATAGATATGGACGAATGATTTTTGTTTCTTATTTTAACAAAAGCTGAACACATACAGTACAATTGTCTCTGCATTAAATAAATCAAGGGTGAATTCCCTACTATCCGTAGTGTAGATGCAAAGTTGAATTCAAGTTGTGAACCCTGCTGTTTGCAGGGTAGATCGAAGGCAGTACTCGACACAAACATGGATGAATGCTTTTTTGTCACAGTTAACAATATCTGAGCACACAGTACAATTGTCTCTGCCTTAAATAAATCGAGAATGAATTTAATATTGTCTGTAGAGCTGATGCGCCACTGCTGCCAAGTTGTGAACCCTGCTGTCTGCAGTGTAGATCGAAGGCAGTAGTTGACACAGACATCAAGGAATACTTTTTTTGTCACATACTTTAACAATATATGAGGACACAGTACAATTGTCTCTGCCTTAAATAAATCGAGAATTCATTTAATGTTGTCTGTAGTGCTGATGCGCTCCTGGTATCAAGTAGTAAACTCTGTTGATCGCAGTGTACATTTGAAAGCAGAACTCAGTACAGACATTGAGGAATGTTTTTCGTTGCATCATTTAACAAAATTGTCTCTGCCTCACATAAATCAAGGCTAACTTCAATGCTGTCCGTGGTGTAGATGGAAAGCTGTATTCAAGTTGTGAACCCTGCTGTCCGCAGTATAGGTCGAAGGCAGTAGTTGACACGGACATCGAGGAATGCTTTTTTGTCACATACTTTAATAAAATCTGAGGACATAGTATAGTTGTCTGTACTTTAAATAAATCGAGACTGAATTCAATGTTGTCTGTAGTGCTTATCCGAAACTGGTATCAAGTTGGAACTCTACTGACGCACTGTAAATCAAAGGCAGTAGTGACCACAGATATCGACAAAAAAATGTTGTTACTTATTTTAACAAAGTTTAAGGACATAGGCCCACATGCATCAAGCATTTTTGGAGTCGCAAACGGTGCGATTCCTTAAAATCGGCCGTTTGCGATTCCAAAAATGCTTTTTGAGATGCATCATGCTTTTTTAGAAATCGCAACTTTTTTGCGATTTCTAAAATTGCGATAGCATTTCAGAAATCGCAATTTAGCGATTTCTAAAATGCTATGCATCATTTGATTTCACATTCCGAAATTTGAAATTGCAATTGCAAATTACCACGAAGTTGAACCTCGTGGTAATTTGCGAAATTGTTTAAAAAAAGCACAAACATGCATTTTTTAAACTGTAAAGTTACAGACACACATGTCCTTAGGACATGTGTGTATGTAACTTATACTCAAAAGCACATTTCATGGGTGAAGGGGGGGGTCATTTGGACCCCCCTCTCCACCCTTGAAATGCATTGCTGAATTGCGATTTCAAATTGCGAATTCGCAATTCCCATTCAATCCTATGGGCATTTTAGCCCATAGGAATGAATGGGAATTGCGAATTCGCACTTTGATAATCGCATAATATTTGAGAATCGGTAAAAATTTCGATTTTTACCGATTCTCAAATATTTTGCGAAAATGTACATGCATCCTATTTTGCATTTCCTAATTTGGGATTCCCTAAAAATCGCAAATTAGGAAGTGCAAAATGAAACAATGATGCATGTGGGCCATAGAGTCCAATTGTTTCTGCCTTACATTAATCAAGGCTAACTTCAATGCTGTCCATAGTGTAGAACCAAAGCTGAATTTAAGTTGTGAACCCTGCTGTCCGCAGTGTAGATCGAATGCAGTAGTCGATACGGTGCTGTGGCGCTGAGTTCGCAATGGGCCTGTATCGAGGGGCCATGTGGTCATGGCGGCAGACACGTAGCAGGGTGAGGCCATTCGCTGTGGTGGAGTCTCTTCTCTTTGCAGAAGTTAACCACGCCCAAGGCATAGCCTAATTATTTATAGTCTTACTCTGACGTTACTTACGTTGGACCAGACCATTCCGCTTCTGCTTCAAAGGGGGGTAACACAGCTACATGACCAAAATATTCCCCAGTGTCTGAGATAATATAGTTGCATCCACTATGCAGTACACTGCACGTATCAATGGTATATCTACACACGGAAAAGTTTTTATTTTGTAATGGGAATTGTGTATAGCATTTAACTGGTAGTCTTGGCGTTGTGAACGTTATTGTTGATGCACGAGTTCTTTCCCTTATACATACTTGGTTGCCACATCTCTGAACATTAAGCTAGTGTGCTGTTGAGGGGATATATTATTTTGGAAAGGTTTGTTGTCCTGTTTTGCACTGCCTGTGAAGTAGTAGAGGGGGATGGGTTAGGAGGTGTGGTTGTATTGGTGGTGGCGCGGGGCATTGTGATTTTTTTGGGTGTCGGAAGTGTATATTTAGAACTTCTATCACATATTGCTCTTTAAATATGGGTGTGAGTTGGATGTAATTCACGCAGTACATAGTCTATGTCCTTACATTAGTTAAATGTTGATGTTAATTTGTTAGTGGTAAGTGGAACTATTGCCTGTTTTTTTAGGTAGCATTGAAGATTTGGTTTCTTGTTGAAAATATGGGTAAGTGGTCAACATTATAATTAGGAATTGTGTCGGAAGTGTGTATTTAGAACTTCTATCACATATTGCTCTTTAAATATGGGTGTGAGTTGGATGTAATTCACGCAGTACATAGTCTATGTCCTTACATTAGTTAAATGTTGATGTTAATTTGTTAGTGGTAAGTGGAACTATTGCCTGTTTTTTTAGGTAGCATTGAAGATTTGGTTTCTTGTTGAAAATATGGGTAAGTGGTCAACATTATAATTAGGAATTGTAATTTAAAAAACCTTTGAAATTCACTGAAAAAAACATAGGTTTCAGACAGGTTATACTTAGGAATTATCTTTTTAAAAACCTTTGAAATTCACTGAAAAAAACATAGGTTTGAAGCAGGTTATAGTTAGGAATTATCATTTACAAATCCTTAGAAATTCATTGAAAAAACCCTAGGTTTCATGCTATAACAAAATATTTATTTGCAATGTGGTCCAAACGCAGATGTTAAGTCAGAAGCTAGGACAAAGTACTGAGATGGTGTTGTCCTGGTCATGATCAATTTCCGGATTTTAAACTGTATAAATTGATGAATACTTATTTTAACCTCGTTTTTTAGTATATTTATATTTTTTTATTTATTGTATTAAATGATGATATTTTTGAATTTGCTCCTAAAAACCGATTTTACATGAGACGATTGAATATGCCTATATGTCCTTAAGGGTTAACCTATTAGAGGGCCCTCCCTATATTGTCATCTTCTTGTTATTCAGGGTTTAAACGCTAGAGATCAACTATCGAAACTGTTTTTAAATTTTATTATGTCATTCTACGTTGATGCATAATTGAATGAAAGAATTCATTGGAAGTGTATGGTGGATAGAAGACTGCATGCACAATGCATAGGAGTTTGAAGCAGTCCATGCATAAGTGCTTGAGTTTTAGCACAGTGAATGGATTAGTACATACTGCTGAATAGGTCACTTTAACAGTGCAAAGGCAGAGACAGAGTGTTTGGTGGAAGTGAAAGGATACAGACTGGGGAATTGAAGGTGTGAAAGACAAGTGTGCAGGTGGATAGAAGACTGCGTGCATAGTGCATAGGGGTTTGAAGCAGTCCATGCCCTAAGGCCTACTTCGCTACATGAGTACTGGATACTGACTGAATGAATAGAATACTGTAAAGAGAGTGTCTGAGTGAATCTATGAGTGCTTGAGTTTTAGCACAGTGAATGGATTAGTACCTACTGCTGAATGGGTGACTACAACAGTGCAAGGGCAGTGACAGAGTGTTTCATGGAAGTGTAAGGATACAGACTGGTAAA
Organism: Lissotriton vulgaris; assembly: GCF_964263255.1. Classification (NCBI taxonomy): domain Eukaryota; kingdom Metazoa; phylum Chordata; class Amphibia; order Caudata; family Salamandridae; genus Lissotriton; species Lissotriton vulgaris. The sequence goes on along the minus strand of NC_141699.1, from coordinate 51,716,368 downwards.
TTGAAGGTGTGAAACACAAGTGTGTATGTTGTTGCAGAACTGCATACATACTGGATAGGCGTTTGAAGCAGTGCATGTACTAAAGCCCACCAACTGCAGAATTATTATTTTAGATGTTTGTTGTTGTATAAGTGTTATGTGCAAACACACACAGCAACACATATAGAACACCCCTTCAATGCATAGTGGTGTGTATGATGATCTATTTACATGGCGAAGAGAACGTATACAGAGTATCTTTTCCTGTCAGTGCAAATATAAACCACAATCTTGTGCTATAAGTGTGTTACAAAAAGTGATATATTCTTGCCTAAGGATGATTTTAAATTTAGATTTAAATTAAATGTAATTAATTAATTAAAATGTAAAGTCTAATGATCTTAAGCTACATTTTAATTCCACATAAAAAAGATACACAGCATCTCTTTATAAAGTCCAGAATTTGTTAATATTAAACTTTGAAATTATTCTCCAGACACCTCATATTTTAGCACAGCTTCTAAAAGGAGTTCATCTGGTACTTCCAGATCATACTGCTGGTTTGCCATTTCAGAGATATAGCTTCCAGTAACTCGACGCCATCCAGTGCTTCCAAAAAATCAGCATCATTGCTTTCATTTTCAAATTCACAGGTGACATCTGCAGTACTGATGTCCTCTGCATCAGTCTTGCTGCCTGTTATAGATTGATTTTGTAGTTCAATTAAACTGTTGCTCATTTTCAATGTCTCTTCTTTAATATTCCCCTCTTTATTAATAACAAATCTGTTATGTTCTAGGTCTTAGCCCAAAAACATAAACACATCACTTTAACAGTTTTCTTAGTACATAATACAAAATTAGGTTTACCAACTATTTTGGCCCCAAAAAAATATTATGTAAATACAGTTGTCTAATAACATTCCAATATTAGAGTTTTAGTAGTTCATAAGGTTATATAAATATATTGCTTATAAAGATATCCTGTTTTTAAGTTTTCGTAGAATTCGAAACCAGCCACTCCTTATGACTATGGAAAATGACTCAGGCTCTTATACTAAAATGCAGTACTAAAAATGTAGAATATGTCTATTCACCTTACCCTTTCCAAACTAGTAAATGTGTTTTAGTAAACTGCAAGTGATACTGATGCTTGTCTATAATAACACTGTGATTCTGTGTGTATTTAGGTACCATCTGACACTAGTTCTTGAATACTTCATGTGTTTTCACACACATCAATCCCTAAAGACCTATCCAGTACTCAACATTTAACAACATTAGAAACTAGTCATTGCTTATATATGTCCAAAGTACTCACAGCAACACCTATGGAACGCCCCTTCAACACAAAGTATTGTGTATGATGAGGACATATTTACATAGAGAAAAAAAGCTACACACAGTAACTTATCCTGTCCTTGTAAATATGAAAGAGTATTTGAAAACACACTCTGTGACGTATTTTATGATGAGCAATTTGGTCTCTTTTAATCCTGAAAGTCCCTGGTCTCTATTAGCCAACCATGTATTTCTATTCAATACCATATAGGTGCTTTGCAGAGAGCTGTTCTGAAGACATGTCCCAATTTATACATCTCTGTAATAAAACTCTCTGGCACTTTTTGAATATATCTTCTGAGATAGTGGGTCCCCAAGGACACTCAGTATGCATATTAACTTTATCATATATCTTTAAAAGATACAAACCATCTTTGCACACATATGTACTCTGTCCATCTCTTGTTTCTCAAACCGTGTAGAAGCACAGGACCATTGACCATTTTTTTATAGTTACTTATACTTACCTTAAAAATAATACATTATAAAAAAGCTATATATTATAAAATTAGCATCTGTGGAAGACAAGAAAAAATACACTTACAATATATATTTTACAACACAGAATAATTTGTAAAACATTTCATTTGCCTTTTTTGCTGTTTTCAGAATATATTGAATTTCACTAGAAACAGTGATTTCAATTGTACTCATCACATAGCAGCGGGCAATAAAAAAGACAATCAATAAGATTATCTTTAAAAAAAACATTCAACATTCTCAATAGCAATCAGAAAAATAGAAATAAGACATATGTTAAATGTTTTTTTCTAAGAGCAATTTCTTACCTAAATATGAAACAACTCAAACATTGATAAAATAACATAACATTATTATTAATGTTCATACAATGTAAATATTAATGTTTAGAAATATATGCTGACAGAATATACAACAAAAAGTTCTTAATTGTTTTTGATACTTTTCCTCAAGGCCAAATAATATTCGTGAAATTCTTTGTTTTGAAGTTGCCCAATAGTAATCCTGAAAGGCCTAATTTTGTTCCTAAAACTTTGGCTTTAAGAATTTGGTAATTCTTTAGGCAAATGTTGTTTAAAAAACAATTTACCATCATTGCAATGTATACAAGCTTTATCACTTTTTAAATAGGCAGTGTAATGTCCAGATGTTGTAGAAGGACCATCATGGAAAATAATTGCTACAGCTACAAAAGTTCTTCCTGATATTGATACTTGAGTAGCTACAACATTTTTTATTAAAGTTTCCAATTTTCTTCCATCAGCTGTACAACGTTGCATCATTAAAATTACATACTGCCCTCTTTGTATAAATATTCTTGATGACATTTCTGATTTACATTGGCTACACTCCATGTTTTGAGTTACTCCTCTAACTAGGTTGATAAAAAATGACTGATTCACAGTCTGGTAAAGTCAAATATATAAATATTTCAGTGTCTATGTTAGTGCTACATGTAAACAAACAATTTTCACAGTCATGTTGTCATTTATAAGAAAGGCCAAACAGAATTTCAATATCTATACCTTCATCTTCCAATACAACAAGCATATACATTAGAAATTCCTGACAACCTTGCTGAATATTCTGCGTAAATTGAGTACAACCAGAACATATGTCCAATACATTTTGAAAATCAGAAACACTTTGTATTTTACTTTAATCACTACAACATTGCTCATAAACAGAATACAACACGGAACACAATCTTTTTTCCCGATTCTCAACAATTTGCTGTTGCAAACTTTTAAGAAAAAACAACATGAACAACTACATTAGCATAGCAGTTGACACCCAGAACTATTTTCAAACTGATAACCAACAATCTCTTCAACAGTGTTCTTTTTCTTTTTGCTTGCAATCACAACTTTATCTTGTTTTTTTTTCTTTCTCTATACCTTCACGACAGATATTCTCATATCTTCTTTTTTGACCTACCACACGCTTTTCAAATAGAGGATATTGACCTAAATTGGGAGCATATTCTCTTTTAACCTATTATACTCTTTCACACAATTTGCATCTACACTAATCTTTCTCTCATCAAAATCAATCAAGTACAATCCAGACAAAGTTCTGACTCAAGACAAACCAAACATATGCTGTACCCTCTTTAAACACAGTACTTCCAAAATTCACCAAAGCACTATCTACACTTAAACCTTGAGAATTATGAATGGTCACCGCATATGCCAAAGAAACAGGAAACTGTTTTCTGCGAACATACAAATCTTTTACAAGCAAAAACTGACCTGAACAACAACTAAAACATTGTACTTCTTCAATTTTATCAAATTTGATTTTCAAAAATTCAATACCATCTCTATTTACATAATTATGAAATCAACAACATTACTCATTGCTCTATTTACTAAACCTCTTTCCACATTCAAATTACGTTGTAAAATTACCCGACAGTTTATACATGCATATAGATTCTTTTCTAAACCAGCAGTTTTAGATATCGATTTCTCTAAATAATCTAATTTTCTCTTAAAGTTTTCTGTCAAAATAATAGCGATTCCTTCATGCTTTATTTTATCAATAGCTTTCAATTGTATAATTTCTTCATTTTCCAACTTTAAAATGTCTTCATTGAATGTAGAACATTCACGCAGTGTTGGCATTAAGCAGATTACAGATTTGTTTTCTGCAATTCTAATATATATTTTCTCAGGAACAATATTTTCATTTGGAAACAGATTGGAAAGTAATCGTCTCTGTAAAGCTTGTTTGCCATGTTCAGTCACTTTTCCAATTCTTATATCTTGAAGAATAGTTCCATAATCAGCATCATTTTCCTGTCGCATATTTTTAATAAGTTCCTTATATTCAAAATATGACCAAATGTTAACATTTCCAATGCTACCAAAAGACTTTCTGGTATATTCATGCGCAAGTGTTTTAAATACTAGTTGTCCTTTTACAGGAGTAAGTTTTAGTAGATCTCCAAAAACTATGACATGTTTTCCTCCAAACAACACATCATAGTCTGTTTTAAGAATTTGCTGCATTCGTAAATGCACAAAAGCAAGCATTAAGTTTGAGACCATGCTTACCTCATCAATAATCAGAAGTTTCATTTTCTTAAGCACTCTTGAAACTTCACAACAAGGTCCTCCAGATAGCTTGTGATATTCTAATTTGCTTTCATGCTCCACAGGCAGCATAAGTAAACAATGCAATGTAATTTCTTTAATGCTGTGTACTGCCAACCCAGTTGGAGCAGTTACAACACAAGATAAATGAGACTCAGTTGTTTTCTGTAGATAACTTGTGATAAAGGGGTAAAGGCTTCCCTATCGGTCCCTAAATCCCTCTCTGCAAATCATCAGGGTGAGCTCCTGCCCCACCAGAGGTAACAACAGCACCTTTCTCGCGCCAATGGAAACGCCTGATTAATAGGCCTCCTAGCGCCTGGTAAAATCGATTTTCATTTGCACACTATTTTAATAATCCTCACATCTTAGCTCTACCTTTTTTTAACTATTTTAAACTCACCACCACTTCCTGTGCCCTGGTGTGTTCACCGGTCCACCACTGATACTTCAGATTGAGTGGAGGGATAGATCACCAGAACCAGAAGTGTCCCCCTCTCACTACCGGTCGTAACAGAGGTTAGCAGGCTAGCGGTTCACCTCCACCACCATAAAGGACCCTTAAACTCCCCAGTTTGTGTAGCGCCCAGCTTCTCTATCCTTCTCTCAAAAAAACAATTCTTTAAAGGCACCCTCATTTACCGCCCGCCAGGCCCTCAAACTAACTTTCTCACAGCTCTTGATAGCTTAATAGAGCCCATTGCGGGAGCCCCCCACTACACCATTCTAGGAGATTTGAATTTCCACTTAGAATCACTCAGTGATAAAGACACTTCCTCGCTCACTACTGACCTACTAGCAGCAGGAATCCTTCAGCTGGTGACTAAACCCACTCATCTGGCGGGACACACCCTTGATGGTCTGTTCACCAGCAACAGCAATATTTCCTGTACTTTTCACTATCCAACTCCAAAAATCCAACATACCTCATCCCAACACCTGCATTCCCAAATGCACCAGAGCATGGAAAAACATCAACATCCACCTACTCACTAATACCCTCTCCAATACTCAACACACTCCCACCACTGATCCAGATCTAGCCTCCAATAACTACTCACAATGGTTACACAGTGCCTTCACCATCTTGGCTCTTCCAAAAAACATCTTTACTAATAGAACCAGCCCCTCGGCACCCTGGTTTTCAGAGACACTCAGACTCCAGAGGCAACATTGCAGAAACTTGGAAAGACACTTGCGCAAACACTACAACACTCTCGACAAAATAAAATACAAGGAAGCTCTAGCTAAATACAAACAGCTTATCATCACGGAAAAGAGCAACTTCTATCTATTACAGATACAATCCGTCCAACACTCTTCTAAACAGCTGTTGAAGGTTGTAAACAAACTTTCCAATCCTCATGCAGGTTCAACCACCGACACTTCCCAATCCCTCTGTAATTCCCTTGCCAACTTCTTCTCTGACAAAGTTACTGCCATGTACTCCAGTTTCACCTCGCACTCCATTCCCAAACCCACCAATATCCTCCCCCCTCACCACCTCCTCCCCCACGTTTTCTAACTTCACCCTAGCTTCCCCCTAACAAATTGCAGAACTAATCTCCACTATAAAATCAGGATCTCCTCTTGACCCTTGCCCACTATCCATTCTAAAACTCATCCCTCAATCCATAACCGCCTCCCTCACCTCACTTGTAAATTCAATGTTCAATACGGGCTGCTATCCCTCAGTCTGGAAAAAAGTTATCATAAAACCCTTGCTTAAAAAACCTACCCTTGACCCCGCAACCTCAGAAAATTACAGACCCATTGCCTGCCTACCATTCCCTTCGAACATTTTTGAAAAATAATGAACAGTCAATTATCGTAGTTCATTGAGCACAACCAGCTTTTGGACGACACTCGATTTGGGTTCAGGAAGGGCCACGGAACTGAAACTGCTCTCATCAAAGCAACCAATGAGATCAGGATGATCATGGATCAAGGCGGATCAGTCCTCATACTGTTGGACTTGCCCGCCGCTTTTGACATGGTCGACCACACCACTCTGATTGACAGTGTCTCTTCACTTGGCATCGACCACACTGCAAGGGCCCTCCTGGCCTCATTCCTTGCTGATCGTACCCATTCGGTAAAAATAGGCAACTTCTACTCCCCAGTGTTCACGCTCCCATGTGGAGTTCCACAAGGATCCTCGCTAAGTCCGACCTTATTTAACTGTGTGTCTGACTTAGCCAGGATCATCAAAACTCATGGGATGAGGCTAACCTCAAATTCTGACGACACCCAATTGATGTTCGCAGTGCACAACAACGGCGAAGCAGTGGCAGCAAGATTCCAGGAGGGAATGCTAGCCATCAGCTCCTGGATGCTGAGCAACTGCTTGAAATTAAATTCCAATAAGACGGAGGTAATGACCTTCGGATCCCTCACCCCAGGTTGGTCCCCCACCTGGTGGCCTAACGAGCTAGGACCCCCTCCAGAACCCGTCACAAAAGTCAGAAACCTGGAGATCATGTTTGATGACAAACTCTTGTTTATTCACCACGCCAACTCAGTCGTCTCCTCCTCCTTCTACACCCTAAAAAAAATAAAGAAATTACTCTCTTTCCTCCCATCCTCCGCAGGCAAAACCCTGATGTCCACATTAATACTCTCAAAAATAGACTACTACAACTCACTCCTGCTGCATGCGCAACAGAAAGTCATCAACAAGTTACAGTTGGTCCAGAACTTGGCCGCTAGAATCTTAACAGGCATCCCCAAGCTCCACTCCATCTCACCCACCATCCGCCAACTTCACTGGTTGCCCATCAGTAGCCTCACAAAATTCAATCACTTTGCATTGCATACAAGGCAATCAATGACACAGGACCATTATTCCTAATACAATCACTAAGTCTATACACCCCTAATAGACCATTACGCTCTTTCTCAGGACACCAAATCCCGGTCCCCGCACCAAGAAGGCCTCTTGGGGAAACCAATTTTTCCTAGTTGCCACAGCCAGAGTCTGGAACACCCTTCCACTCCCTATAAAGACTAGCCCTACACTTGCCGGGTTCACAAGTGATTCCAGGCAGGAAGTCCAATACCTCGGGAGCGAAGCCAATATCTCAACTTTTCCCAAAAGTACCTCTTTCACTGTGTCACTAAGGAACACGTCAGGGATGAGAGGTATCCTCAGAAAAGGAAAAGACCAAGTTCTGTGGTCTATCAGCTGGAGGAGTGGGTCTGGCTGGAGGGGTGTTCAATAGCTGCAGTGGGAATAAAAAGAAAGACAGAACTACAAACAATGTGTCTATACGGTGTATGTGAAACAGTAAAACAGTTACTAATATATAAGCCTGTATGTGTGTGTTGTCCCACACTTACCTGTGACCATACAGGAGAAGAGATCAATCATAAAGGTAGTTCACAGGGGAAGTCTTGGTCTCTTGTAAATAGGGAAAACGAAATAAACACTCCAGGTTAAGTTCACCAAAGTTTGACTCTAATTAATACTATCAGGCAGGTAGTGTAATTCCACAGGTCTTGAGCAAGACTAAATCCAATATGAATAATAAAGTTACTTCAGGAAATCCAAAAACAATCCAATAGTGTAAATTGTCCTGTATCCGCACGAGTTCTAAACTCTGAGGAAGAAACGATTTGGCAATATCCCAGCATCTCAAAAAGAACGATGTGTACCTAAAGTTGCAGCGATATTAAAGCGCTGTTCGTGGTCAGCCCAGCTGTTAAATAAAGTTCTAAACAAGCTGTGAGCAGAACACAAAAAAAGAGCGCGTCTGCCCGTTTAAACTGAAAACAGCACAGGGACGCGGAAATAAAATGAAACAGAGAATTCTACAAAAAGCACTTGTGCTCCTAATCAAAAATAAACAAACCGTGTCTGAAGCGAAATGCTTTCCAAACGACGCGGTCTCCAGAAGGCAACGATTCAAGCCGGGGAACACAGGGAATTCCCCTGGCGTCTGAGATGAAGGGTCCACGTGCAGGCGATAACAGGCGGGGTGTCACGGGAGAACAAACAGGCAGCAGGCAATGAAGGGCGAAATCCACTCGAGGAGGGGGGGGTACTTGATTTACGTAGAGGAGCTTGAAAAAGGAATCCAGTAAGGAAAATTTAGGGCAGTGAAGGTAAGCCAAGCGCCGCCATGTCCTTGCCGGAGGCTTAAGAACCTCCCTTCTTACCAGCTGATCTGTCGTGAGGCGGTATGGGACAACACACCACTATCCCATAGCCGTGCATTATGGTACTGGTAGTGCAGCCTGGGATCCCTGTCTACGAGCCCTAACAGTTCTCCCCCCTAACAGCCTCCTCATAGGGCGAGGATTTGCTGAATGTAAGGCATGGAACCTCCTGATCAATAAGGGTGCATGTACATGTTCAGCAGGCTCCCAGGTTCTGCCCTCTGGGGAATAGCCAACCCAGTCTATTAAATATTGCAGTTTGCCTCTCACCCTCCTTGAGTCTACCACTCTTTTGACTTTATATTCTAGTACAGTGTTCACAGTTATGTGGGGTGGAGGGGGTTCAGGACAAGAGGAAGGTAGGTATGGCTTTAACAAGGAAGTGTGAAAGACAGGATGTATCTGCATTTCAGGAGGAAGATATAATTTGATGGCAACAGGATTTATGATTTTGGACATAGGAAAAGGACCTAGGTACCTGGGTTGTAGTTTGCAAGGCCCTTCTAATCGGATAATTTTTTAAGCTAGCCAAACAAGGTCCCCTATGGTATACTCAGGGGCAGGACGTCTATGTTTTTCAGTTTGTGTTTTCATAGTTTATTTGGCTTCTATCAAATGTTGACGGGCTTGTTCCCAAATTCTCACTAAATGTGTATGATGATCCACTACTGCTGGTGTGTGTAACACGGAAGGAGGTAGATCTAATGGAAGAAATTTAGGATGGTATCCTGTGGTGAAAAGAAAAGGGGAGGTTTTAGATGATGAGTGCGTGGAGTTGTTATAGGCAAACTCTGCCAAGGGCAATGCTTGAACCCAATCTCCAGTAATAGTGGTGATCAAGCATCTCAGAAATTGTTCCAGGGTCTGATTAGTTCTCTCTGATGCCCGTCTGTTTGGGGATGATAGGAGGATGATAGCCTATGGTCTATGTGAAGGGCAGTACACAAATTACGCCAGAATTTGGAATTAAATTGAGGACCTCTGTCTGAGATGATAATGGACGGTAATCCATGTAATCGTACAATGTTCTGGATGAAAACGTCAGTGAGTTCTAAGGTAGTAGGGACTTTCTTCAGAGGGACAAAGTGCACCATTTTAGATAATAAATCCACTATTACTAAAACAGTGGTGAATCCTCAGGTCAAAGGGAGGTATGTGATAAAGTCCATACTGATGGAAGGCCAAGGACTATTAGGCACATGTAAAGGGTGTAATAACCCAGCAGGGACACAATGTAAGGATTTTTGACAGGCACAGGTAGGACAGGCATTTACATAAGCTGCAATGTCTTTGGCCATTCCCTTCCATCAAAACCACCTCTGACATATTAATCTAGTTTTTTCGTCACCAGGATGTCCAGCAAGAGGAAGGGCATGGCACCATTGGATGATCAAGGTTTGTTCATCCTTCGTAGGGAGATATAACTTGCCCTTACCGAAGAAGAGATTGTCTGTGATGGTATTAGAAGGTTTTTTTTACCCATTCTTCTCTATCTATGGAAGAGTATACCTGCTCAAGATGTGTCAAGAATGTATGGGAATCCACACTCTTTTCCCCTAGAGCCATGATTCGATCTTCCGGAATGATGGATACAGGGGTCTCTATGGACCATTTATGTTCCTTGCCGAGACGAGACAATGCTTCTGCCTTGCCTTGTCTCACCCCCGGACGGAAGTGTATCTGAAAGTCATATTCTCCAAAAAAGGAAACCCATCGCATTTGTCGAGGGGTCAAGGCTTTGGCAGTGCGAAAATACTGTAGGTTGCGGTGATCGGAGTATATGGTGATGACATGAGGTGATCCTAGCAAATAATGACGCCATTCTTGAAATGATAGTTTAATGGCTATTAGTTCTCGTTCACCTATGGTGTCGTTTTGTTCCGCCTGGGACAAGGTTTTAGAGAAATAGGCCACTGGGTGTAAGGTGCCCTTGTTCGGATCTCGTTGAGATAAAACCCCACCAACCGCATTTTGCGATGCGTCGGCTTCCACCCAGTAAGGTTGAAGTTCATCTGCATGTTTAACTATGCGGGCAGTGATAAAGCGGTTTTTAGTATCTGAAAAACCTTCTCAGCTTCTGTGTCCCACATAAATTCTACCCCCTTTTTCAGTAGTCTAGTGATTGGCGCGATGAGGTCTGAGAAATGATCAATGAACCGCCTGTAAAAATTGGAGAACCCCAAGAAGGATTGCACTTCTTTGACAGAAGTGGGACTAGACCAATCAACAATCGCAGATACTTTGGCAGGGTCCATATGAATGCCCTCAGGGAATATGATAAACCCCAGAAAGGCTACTTTCTGTGTGTGAAAAATGTTTTTGTCCAATTTGGCAAAGGGATGGTTTTCTTGTACTTTCTTTAGTATTAATTCAACATGTTTCACATGTTCAGTCATGTTCTGAGAATATATAAGAATATTGTCTGTGCAGACAATCACAACCACGTCCAGATATTCTCTTAGGATTTCGTTGATAAAGAATTGGAATGCGGCAGGCGCATTGCATAATCCAAAGGGCATTACGCAATATTCGTATAAGCAGAATTTAGTGCAAAAAGCCGTCTTCCACTCATCTCCTTCCTTTATTTGGATCAGGTGGTAGGCTCCTCTTAAGTCAAGTTTGGTGAAGACTGTGGCCTTGGGCACCTAATCCAAAAGGTTGGAGATAAGCGGAAGAGGGTACTTATTTTTTACGGTCACCTTGTTGAGGGTGCCATAATCTAGGCAAGCCCTGAGGCCCCCCCCGCTTAGAGATAAAAAAGAAGAGGGGAGGAGACTGGGGTGGTCGAATGTCATATGAACCCCTTTTTCAGCAATTCTTGGAGGTACTCATATAAGTAGTTAGTCTCAGGCTCGGTGAGGGCATACACTCGGCTAACCGGTAATTCTGCCCCTGGTACCAGATCTATTCTGCAGTCATAGGACCTATGGGGTGGTAGAACTACTGCTTTAGATTCATCAAATACGTCTGCATATTGTTAATATTCCTCAGGGAGAGAAGCACCATCAATTGTAGAAAGTGCACAATACACAGGAGTGTGCCAATGGGTAAAATCTTGGTAACAGTGAGTGAGGCAATAAGGAGATCTTAATGTGACGGTTCTTGCAACCCAATCAATAAGAGGATTGTGTTTTTGGAGCCATGGAACCCCAAGTATCGCCCCAAATGCTGGAGTATCAATTAAATCAAAAGAGACTGTTTCAGTGTGTCCATTATCACACAGGAGGATGGTATCAGGAGTGTGATGTAATATCAGGCCAGAGGAAAGTTCAGAACCGTCTACGGCTCTAACCTTTTCAGGATGTTTTTTAGGGATACATTTTTACCCCAACGCTTTAGCTACTGTTATGTCTAGGAAATAACCTGTGGCTCCTCAATCTAACAGGATTGCTATAGTCTGTCTCTTTTGAAATGGTAAGAGGAACACCACATTAATAGAAAAAAGGCTTCGGTACGTTGGTCCAAGTGTTGGCTAAATGCTGTGAGGTCTTTAAATCAACAGGAATTGGGTAGAGTGACCTCGCTACTCCCCAAGTCAATCAGTTTTCCGAAGATGAGACCCGACCGCTCTTGCCAGTGATGTCTCTTAAATTTGTTTTGGGTTTTGCAGGACACTCTTTTGCAAAGTGCCCCCCTTTTCCGCAATATAAGCATAGGTTTAGCTTCCTTCTCTTTTCTTTCTCTTCGGTAGACAGTGGACCCCTAATCCCTCCAATCTGCATTGGTTCACTGTTGTCTTTAGGTTCTTTCTTCTCATTTCTGTTTAGGAAAATACATGCATATTCTCCTTTCGTTTTCTCCGCTTTCCGCTCTGTCAATCGGTGATCACGTTTTATCACTAGATCCATGAAAGCGGAACAGTTTTCTGGGGGATCCACTATTTGTGATAAAATATCCTTGAGTTCATCTTTGAGTCCTCTGTAAAACAGGGAAGATCTTTTTTCTTCTGGCCATTGGGTTTCAGTGACTAACCTATTGGAGATTGTGATAAAGGTTAAGAGGTACTTAGGCCCCTGCTTGAGATTGAGTAATTCATTGTCGCTGTCCTGCATATATGAATGCCTTGCAAACAGGATTCTCATTCTATCTCTAAACATAGCCATTTTATACAGGATAGGGTCATCATTCTCGACCAAGGTTACTGCCCACAAGGCCGCGTTACCACTGAGATACGAAATAATGAACGCGACTTTAGCCGCGTCATCAGGAAAGGAGGAAGCTCCACATAATAACCGTAGGTGGCATTGGTTCATAAATGCTCAGTATTTATTACTATCTCCATTGAAGCATTCAGGCATGGCTAATGGGGTTTGCGGTGGTGTAACTACAGTAACGTTAACAGGTGATGAAACAGCTTCTGAAGAGGAGGTAGTGTTTACTGAAGGGACCTGAAAGTGCGCAGGCTGGATATAATTGCGTTTGAATTTAGGGGTAGTATCAGTTATTTTACTATCAAGGTTTCTCTGCGTTTTGAGTACCGCTATTTCTGACACTAATCGTTGGCTTTCCCCCTCAACTAGTTTTAATTCTGTCTGGAGGTTTACTACAGCTGCCGCTAACTCTCTCATGGTACTATCAGTCGCTTTCTCATCCAGTGTTATATCCATCTTAATGCTTCACTCAGGAGGTTTAATTAACGTGGGCTTGGCTTTCTATCGGGTTCACAAGTGATTCCAGTCAGGAAGTCCAAAACCTCGGGAGCGAAGCCAATATCTCAACTTTTCCCAAAGGTACCTCTCTAACAGTGTCACTAAGGAACACGTCAGGGATGAGAGGTATCCTCAGAAAATGAAGAGACCAAGTTCTGTGGTCTATCAGCTGGAGGAGTGGTTCTGGCTGGAGGGGTGTTCAATAGCTGCAGTGGGAATAAAATGAAAGACAGAACTACAAACAATGTGTCTATATGGTGTATGTGAAACAGTAAAACAGTTACTAATATATAAGCCTGTATGTGTGTGTTGTCCCACACTTACCTGTGACCTTACAGGAGAAGAGATCAATCATAAAGGTAGTTCACAGGGGAAGTCTTGGTCTCTTGTAAATAAAGAAAACGAAAAAAAGATTCCAGGTTAAGTTCACCAAAGTTAGACTCCAATAAATACTACCAGACAGGTAGTGTAATTCCACAGGTCTTGAGCAAGACTAAATCCAATATGAATAATAAAGTTACTTCAGGAAATCCAAAAACAATCCACTCGTGTAAATTGTCCTGTATCCACACAAGTTCTAAACGCTGAGGAGGAAATGATTTGGCAATGTCCCAGCGGATCAATAAGAACGATATGTACATAAAGTTGCAGCGCTATTAAAGCGCTGTTCGTGGTCAGCCCAGCTGTTAAATAAAGTTCTAAACAAGCTGTGAGCAGAACACAAAAAAAGAGCGCGTCTGCCTGTTTAAACTGAAAACAGCACGGGGACGTGGAAATTAAATGAACCGGAGAATTCTCCAAAAAGCACTTGTGCTCTTAATCAAAAATAAACAAACCATGTCTGAAACAAAATGCTTTCCAAACGACGCGGTCTCCAGAAGGCAATGATTCGGCGGGAAACACGGGGAAATCACCCGGTGTCTGAGATGAAGGGTCCAGGTGCAGGCGATAACAGGTGGGGTGTCACGGGAGAACAAACAGGCAGCAGGCAATGAAGGGTGAAATCCACTCGAGGAGGGGGGGTACTTGATTTACGTAGAGGAGCTTGAAAAATGAATCCAGTAAGGAAAAACGAGGGCAGGGAACGAAAGCCAAGCGCCACCATGTCCTTGCTGGAGGCTTAGGAACCTCCCTTCTTACAAGCTGATCTCTCGTGAGGCAGTATGGGACAACACACCACTATCCCATAGGCGAGCATTATGGTACTGGTGGTGCAGCCTGGGATCCCTGTCTACGAGCCCTAACAACACTTATCACATTCATGAAACAATTAAAGACCTGGCTTTTCTGCCAGTAGTCCCACTCTCAAGCGATTATCCTCTGAATTTCTCCTGCAGCGCCGAGACACCCCAGGGTATTTGCGCGCTATATAAGTTTCCTAAACATAAACATAAACATTACTTTAATTAAGAAACTTTTTCCTGTTCCAGCTTGTCCACTCACATACATTCAGATTGGTTGAAACGTTGTACATGTGCACCCAGGGTCAATCAGTTCTTTCACTTGCTGATATATTTATTTCTGTTCAAGATTTAGTTGCTCCTCCAAGTTTGTTAAGTCCAAAATACCTTCTTGAGCTTGATACATTACTGTTTCCACCTCTTCCATAGCAGTTGCTGCTTCATTTTGAACAATTGAATCTCCTAGTGGATCCTGACTCAACGGAGCATAAGGTTGACTGTCTTGAGAACTGTCTCTAGCAATCTCATCTGCAATTGTCACTTCTTGCTCAATTTTGTCGTTCAACATTTTCACATAATTATCAAAAACAGGACATTCTATAGTATCTTTAGTTGCATTGAACAAATATTCGTAGCTCTGAAAACTTTCAAGTAATTCCAATTCTGAACGCACGGCTTGAAGAGTTGCAAAAGAGCTAAATAGTAAAATTCCCTTATGTCAAGAGTATCGCACTCAGTTTTCGGTGATTAATCAAATGTCCTTTTTCTTTGTTTCGCTAGACATCCTTCAGAACCAATCACAACATATATTCCATTATTGATGTTTTTTGTAATATTCTGTTTGAAAGTATAGTTTTGCAGCACTTCATAGAGACAAATGTACCTCAAGATGATGACTTCTATTTGAATAATATGTATCCAACATATTTGTTTTCACAATATCTGTCCTTTCTGGCTCTTTTTCAGGTAAACATTCAATTTCTTGTACAGATTTAAGTACCCGATTTTGTGTTGCAGCAAGACCTAGACTCCCCCAAATGATTCTTCTAGATGTGGAGTATAGGCTTGCAGATGATAAGCGATCTGAGCATTCATACGCTCCGATTTCTCGAGGGGATAACATCTTCAAACTGTAACTGTATCATTTCTTACTTAGACTATTCTCGTGGGAAATCTCTTCCCACATTTCCTTCAATTCCGTCTTTTCTGATTTTGTTATGTAGGATTTTACATATTGAGCAACAGCAATGGAATTGTCAGCGACATATTGAATATCCATGTTAGCATTCCACATGGACAGAATAACTTTATATATTTTGACTCTTCACTTCTTCTCAAATTATAGGTATTCTTTGGAGACTTTCTTGTCAAGGTATGTCGCACAGCTGACATAAAACTGTTTACTCTTCCTTTGGATAATACAGGACGTGGAAAACCAAAACGACATTTGGTATAAAACTTTTACTTTGACTTGTACTTTCGACAAGAGTATTTCCCACAATTGATGGCTTTAAATCATAAGACTTGTTGTCTTAAGTTCTTTTCTTCTGTGCTTTTGGGTATAGCACAAGTAGCATATTCTTCAATAAAAGACAACACAGTACCATCCAAATCTGTTCCAAATTTGGGGGAATCTTTGATCCATATTAGCAAATGTATGTGAGGTGCATCTCTTGCTTGATACTCCTTTCTCCAAAAGAAATCAACAACCTCTCCAAGAGGAGGATTTTTTTTATTGGTGATAAAAGACATAGTGGCTTCAAATCTATGATTGAAATATCTGCATACATTAACTAGATCTAAAAAGCACAAATCTACAGGTGTCTTGTATTCAATATTTACTATATTTGGATTTGCCTCTCGAAGAAATTGAAGTAAATCATCCCAAGCATATTCAGCACAGCTTAGAGTAAGGAACCATGTAGGAGTTCCTAAGTTCCATAGCATACATTTAGGTTCTCCATGACAATGGTACCAGTATTCATTAGTACCACGCTGACATGCCATGAGATTAATCAGCTGAGATTCCAAAACATTATCTTTCTGGCGTACTTTATCCATAAATTCCTTTGCCGAAACATTTTGCAGATGTATACCTGTTTTCAATATATGGTTGACTGCATAGGAAAGTCCAGACAGGTCACTCTCAAACAAAAGATTAAACATATTCAGAATATATTGTGGAAATCTTGGATCTTCTGCATATAATCTTGATGTCCGATATTCAGATGCAGGAATCTGCACCGGTTGTTCATCATATCGTCCTCCTTTTCCTGTTGGAAACAACTGAGGCAAACAACGAGCTTCCAAGCTTTCTTCCCATACACTCATAGGACTTCCCTTTGTTTCCTTCATTTGGAATAACTTAATAGTATTCCCCATCACTTCTTAGGAATGAAGTGGATGAACACTGTAATGTTCATAGATTTCTTCAGTTCTGGACATATCCACGTTCTCAATTTGTCCAGTTGACGAATCAGTATCTTCTTCTAAAGTTATTTCCTCTTCTCCCACAGACACATTTTTATAGTACTGATTATTTTTTACCAGATACAACGTTGCCTTTTTCACTTTCCTAACATCCACAAATTCTTGCAAGATTTTCTTACTCTTAGTAGGAACGTCATTAACTATAATAACTAGAGGTTCATCTTCTACAATTTCTACACCAATTGTTTCAATATGTTTCTTTAACTCTAGAGGCAAATACACAACTCTTCCCTTTAATCCTCTCTGTAAATCTGAAGGAGGCAATTTCCCTGTCTTAGGCACCATACGAACAATAGCCTGAAATAGATGCACACATTGAATAAGAATAGACCCATAGGTATTTAAATCTATCAGTTCACGAAGAAATATTTACCAACTCAAGATTATTATGCACAGCTCTAGCAGGCATTTTGTTCTTGTCTAATTTGTTATAACAATATTTACAAATACGTTGATCAGAACCCAAATCAAAACAATTCTCTACCAACAACTAAGTTGCAAATTCCTTCCACTCAATATTATTTTCTCTTTCACTTTTTAAATACAGATCAACAGTCCTAGTCTGATTTTTATAATGAGTTCGTCAACAACAAATATAAGAGTAATTTGGCATATTCACCTGAAATCACCTTAAACTTCATAATTACTTGCTCAAAAAGTGACAGCTGAGCCTTCTCCAAGGCGAGGTCGCCCACACTCCGCTGCTCCTGCCTGCCACCTGCAGAGCCTCGCTCCGAGGCCCCACTGCTGCCTACTTCCTTCTGAGCGCTGCTCCGCCGCCGTCTGAGCACTGCTCCGCCGCCCGCAGCTGCTTGGACATATTCCCCCCTCCTGCTGCCCCTGCTGCTGCCTACCTCGTTTTTCCATTTTTTCCCGCTCCTTTATCCGTCCTGCTGCCCTGTGCTACCCTTACCCCCTCCGCTGTCCTCCCCCCTGTTCTCCTACGCCAACCGCCCTGAGTGCCCCCTCCCGCCTCTGACCCCTGCCGACTCTGCCCCCCCTGCCCATAGGTCGCCCTGCTCCCGCCACCCAGCTGACCCGCCCTCCCTGCTCCTCTCTTAAGGGGTCTGCGTGCAGGGTCAGGGAGCGACCGCTGAGCCTTCTCCAAGGCGAGGTCGCCCCCACTCCGCTGTTCCTGCCTGCCACCTGCCCGAGCCTCGCTCCGAGGCCCCACTGCTGCCTACTGCCTTCTGAGCGCTGCTCCGCTGCCGTCTGAGCACTGCTCCGCCGCCCGCAGCTGCTTGGACATATTCCCCCCTCCTGCTGCCCCCGCTGCTGCCTACCTCGTTTTTCTGTTTTTTCCCGCTCCTTTATCCATCCTGCTGCCCTGTGCTACCCTTACCCCCTCTGCTGCCCTCCCCCCTGGTCTCCTACGCCAACCACCCTGAGTGCCCCCTCCCGCCTCTGACCCCCGCCGACTCCGCCCCCCCTCTGCCCATAGGTCGCCCCGCTCCCGCCACCCAGCTGACCCGCCCTCCCTGCTCCTCTCTTAAGGGGTCTGCGTGCAGGGTCAGGGAGCGACCGCTGAGCCTTCTCCAAGGCGAGGTCGCCCCCACTCCACTGCTCCTGCCTGCCACCTGCCCGAGCCTCGCTCCAAGGCCCCACTGCTGCCTACTGCCTTCTGAGCGCTGCTCCGCTGCCGTCTGAGCACTGCTCCGCCGCCCGCAGCTGCTTGGACATATTCCCCCCTCCTGCTGCCCCCGCTGCTTCCTACCTCGTTTTTCCATTTTTTCCCGCTCCTTTACCCGTCCTGCTGCCCTGTGCTACCCTTACCCCCTCCGCTGCCCTCCCCCCTGGTCTCCTATGCCGACCGCCCTGAGTGCCCCCTCCCGCCTCTGACCCCCACCGACTCCGCCCCCCCCTGCCCATATGTCGCCCCGCTCCCGCCACCCAGCTGACCCGCCCTCCCGGCTCCTCTCCTATGACGTCCCCTGAGCAACCGCGCAGCGGACGCGCGCAGCGGGAGCACCGATTGAGCGCCGAAGGTGCGCCAAAGGTAAGCCCGTCTGCGCCCGTCCCGCCTGGACAGCGCCCAGTGCCAGGACCCCTGGCCCCCGCAGACCCCAGCCCACCCGCCAGACGTACGACGCCGCCACCCTCAACGCACTCAACACAGGCCGAATCCCGGGATGCTACCGAGCCACCCCGAGACGAACCCACGGACCCTTCAGCTATCACGCCTGCAAGTTCTCCTGTATCTGGACCTGCGCCGCACCAGCACCCGCCAAGCCAAACACCAGCAGCAACCACCTCAAGTGCATCCTACTCAACACCCGCTCCTTCCACAGACACACCATCGAACTCTGGAACCTCCTCAACACCACAGCCCCTGACGTCGCCTTCCTCACGGAAACCTGGATGAACGACTCCTCAGCGCCCGACATCGCCATCGCCATCCCAGAGGGCTACAAGATCACCCGAAGAGACCGAGGCAACCAGACTGGAGGAGGCATCGCCATCATCTACAGGGACACCATCCGCATCACGACCAACACCGACGACACCCTGACAACCGCCGAACACCTGCACTTCCAGATCCACACGGACCCCAAAACCACCCTTAGAGGCACCCTCATCTACCGACCCCCGGGACCACGCACACAATTCAGCGAAGACATCGCTGACTTCATCAGCCCGCACGCCCTCCCCTCCGCTGACTACATCCTCCTGGGGGACATCAACTTCCACCTGGAGAACAACAACGACCGCAACACCACCACCCTGCTTGACAACCTCGCCAACCTCGGACTCAAGCAGCTGGTGCCCACCCCCACCCACCTCGCCGGACACACACTCGACGCTGTCTTCTCATCCAGCAAGGACATCGTCTTCAGCCACGCCACCGAACTCCACTGGACGGACCACAGCTGCGTCCACTTCAGCTTCAGAAGATCCACGATCCACCACCACCAGCAACAGGCGGCTTGAAGAAACTGGAGCAAGATCACAGCAGACCAGCTCGCAGCCTCCCTGAGCCAGCACCCTCCCGCCAGCTCAGTGAACCCCAGCCAGGCCGCCGACAACCTCACGAAGTGGATCAGCAACTTCGCAGATGACCTCGCCCCACTGAGGACCCCGTCTAGCAGACCCGGCAGCAAGAAGGCTCCATTGTTCACCGACGAACTCAAGAGCTCCAAGAAGAACTGCCGAGCCCTCGAGAAAGCCTGGAGAAGGGAGCCAACACCGGACAACATGACCACCCTCAAGCTCACCACCCGGAAGCACCATCAACTGATCCGCGCCACCAAGAAAACAGCATTCAAGGACCGGCTGGACAACAACGCACACAACTGCAAGGAACTCTTCAACATCGTGAAATAACTCTCCAACCCCAACGCCGGAAACAACAACATCACCCCGTCGCAAGACAATTTAACAATAAATAAGCTCTCGCAACTACATATGTGTATATCAAAACAAGGTTCAATGACCAACAGTAAAAAAGAAAACGCAGAAGCAGGTTCTTTGGTGTGATACTTCTTGTTACAGCAAGTTGTTTACTTTTCTCCAGACTTTGAGAAAGATATCAATCGCCGACACGTGTTTCGTCGTGTGTGGGTGAGTCAAACACGACTCTTCAGGGCTTAAACTCCCAATCCACAGTGTGGTTGGAGTAAGTCTGGGTCTTTACAAGCTCTGTTTCAGGCAAAGGGTATTCTGCGTAAACATACACAGACGAGGCTGGTTGAAAGAAAGATCAATGGTAGTATAGGAATGAAGTTATCATATCCCCTTGGTAATCCTGTAGAGATAGTGTAGCGCTGTATCCCGCTATGCCTTCAGGCGGGAAGCCGGGAGGGGATTCCTATTTCGTGCCAAGTTTGAGGAGACGAGTAAGTATCCTCTAAGGCGGTGTGCCGCTTCAGGCAATCCCTCCTCTGTTTGTTCCCGGCGGTCGTCTCTCTTTCTCAAAGTCTGGAGAAAAGTAAACAACTTGCTGTAACAAGAAGTATCACACCAAAGAACCTGCTTCTGCGTTTTCTTTTTTACTGTTGGTCATTGAACCTTGTTTTGATATACACATATGTAGTTGCGAGAGCTTATTTATTGTTAAATTGTCTTGTCTTTGACTTGTTTAGACGGTTAAGGAGGTTTTGCCGTCTGCTCTTTACGCACTACACAACGATACTCTTGCTCTTCACACGCCTTGTAACGTTCTAGCCCAGGCAGTGCGCCCCCTCAGTCCTAATTTTCTAAAAACCCCATGCTCAGTTACCCCGTCGCAAGACCTCTGCAACTCCCTCGCCTCCTACTTCTACAACAAGATCGCTGACATACACAACAGCTTCAGCCCACAAACAATGCTCCCAATGACCGCACCAACGCCCCCCACCACCACCCTCAGCGCCTGGACCCAGATCAGCACGGAAGACACCATCTGCACGATGAACTCTATCCACTCCGGATCTCCGACCGACCCCTGCCCCCACCACGTCTTCAACAAGGCCGACGCTGTCATCGCACCCCACCTGCGGGACATCATCAACACCTCCTTCGACACCGCCACCTTCCCTGAGAGCTGGAAGCACACCGAACTCAGCGCTCTTCTAAAGAAACCAACAGCGGACCCCACCGAACTCAAGAATTACCGCCCCATCTCGCTCCTGCCATTCCCAGCCAAAGTCATCGAGAAGCCCGTCAACAAGCAGCTGGCCGCCTTCCTCGAGACGAATGGATCCCTCGACCCCTCACAGTCTGGCTTCCGAGCCAACCACAGCACCGAGACCGCCCTCATCGCTGCCACCGATGACATCCGAGCCCTGCTGGACAACGGTGAAACAGCGGCCCTCATCCTCCTAGACCTCTCAGAGGCGTTCAACACTGTTTGCCACCGCACCCTAGTGCAGCGCCTCAGCAACATCGGAATCCAGGAGAAGGCCCTGGAGTGGATCACCTCCTTCCTCGCTGGAAGGACACAGAGAGTCCGCCTACCACCGTTCAGATCTGCAGCCACGGAAGTCATCTGCGGCGTTCCTCAGGGCTCCTCGCTCAGCCCCACCCTCTTCAACGTCTACATGAGCCCCCTTGCGGCCATCGCACGCCAACACAACCTCAACATCATCTCCTACGCCGACGACACCCAGCTGATCCTCTCCTTGACCAACGACCCCGCTGCCGCCAGAACCAACCTTCACGAAGGGATGAAAGACGTAGCCGAGTGGATGACGACCAGCAGCCTGAAATTGAACTCATACAAGACGGAAGTCCTCATCCTGGGCTCCTCACCCTCCGCCTGGGACGACTCCTGGTGGCCCCCCGCCCTGGGCACCGCACCCAAACCGGCAGACCACGCACGCAACCTGGGCTTCATCCTGCACTCCTCCCTCTCCATTACCAGACAAGTCAACGCCGTCTCCGCATCCTGTTTCAACATCCTGCGCATGCTACGGAAGATCTTCAGGTGGATCCCCACCAAGACCAGGAAGACGGTCACCCAGGCCCTCGTCACCAGCCAACTGGACTACGGCAACGCCCTCTACGCCGGAACCACCGCCAAGCTCCAGAAGAGACTCCAGCGGATCCAGAACGCCTCAGCCAGACTCATCCTTGACATCCCCCGACGCAGCCACATCTCCGGACATCTGAGAGACCTGCACTGGCTCCCCGTCAACAAGAGAATCACCTTCCGTCTCCTCACCCACGCACACAAAGCCCTACATGACCAAGGCCCGAGCTACCTCAACAACTGCCTCAACTTCTACGCTCCCAAATGCCCCCTCCGATCGACCAACCACGCCCTTGCCACCGTCCCCCGCATCCGAAGAGCAACAACAGGAGGAAGGTCCTTCTCCTACCTGGCCTCCAAGACCTGGAACACCCTCCCAACTCACCTCCGCCTGACCCAAGACCACCTCTCCTTCAGGAAGAAACTCAAGACCTGGCTGTTCGAGCAGTAGCGGAACCCCCCCCCCCCCCCCCCCCCCAAGCGCCTTGAGACCCTCCGGGTTAGTAGTGCGCTCTATAAATGCCTTGATTGATTGATTGATTGATTGTACTAGAATGTTGCACATTCTCTTCCACATTTCCTTCTACTAATCTGTCACTTTGTGCACTGTCTTGCTCAGGACCAAAGTAACTAAACTCAATTTCTTCACAAACGTTAATTACATCTGATACTGATCCACGCAAAAGAACACTGTTCAACTTTTTTTACATTAGTGCTAGACTTTTTGCATAATACATTCTTCTGACTAATTTCCTCATTTGAGTATGATGTACTGCTACCATCCTGAAATGGTGAAAAACACTTCAACATACTTTTCTAGAAAGACAAGCCATAGAATGACCTTGCAAACCAGTATTTTCTCTCACTCTGCAAGGGTCTACTCCGTGCAACATCTTAATCTTTTGTTTAACACTTTTCTTAGTATACTCACGTAAGAAATTGCGTACAAAAACAATAGATTCCTGTCGTACACTACAAATATTACTGCAATTCCAAGTGTCCACTGGAGCTTTAGGACGTCTCCCTAAAACTTCATCAGCTAACACCTCTTCTGCATTTCTGGGAACAATTTTCTCTTGCTCAATAGGACAACCATTTCTAACCTCATAAGCTCGACTACTGGTGTCAACTGCATGCAACAAATCATTACTCTGAAGATAACTCTCTTCATTAAAAAAGGCTCAGAACTTGAACTTTGTTTCCATTCACTCAAAAAAAACATCAGAATTTTTTTTTCTGTTAATTAGTCTTCACCACTTACTTTTGGCCTTCAATAAATGGATTGGTTTATCTAGTGATGGAATTCTATTGCTTATTAAAGTAAATAATTTCCTTTTTAATTCAGAAACCCTCTCAACAATACTTTCAATATGTTTCTTCTTATAAAATGCTGATTTTCTTTTACATTTCTACATATCCTTTAATAAATTTAAGACAGCTCTATTGTAAAACATTCTTTTTCTAATTTCCTGGAATGTATTTTTCCTCATTTTACTATACAGTGTATCTTTAGAACATGATTTCCCATCATTTATGTTTTTTCTCCTGTTTTTCGTTTTTGTTGCGGATACATTATTTTTATTTTTCACATTCTCCACACTATTCGTGGTGTTTGATAGTTTTTTTAGAAAATCCTTTGTTTTCATACCAGGAGTTTTTTTTTCTTTTTCACCACACATTGTTGTTCAGGTAAATCTTGTGGATGACCTCTCTTGAAATTATGAGCTTTTTTATGTTCTTTCCTCTTTTCACTCTTTGAAGGCATGATACATTTCTTTTAGTTTCGATAAATCGAATCTGTTATAAAAAATATATATAATGTTATAAAAATAAATCTATAAAATATACTATTCTATCACTAAACAAATACAATCTACAATGACTAAGTATAAAAAACAAGTGTGTAACTGATAACAGAAGTGCATATATACTGCATAGGAGTTTCAAGAGTACCTGAATGAATTTATAAGTGGTTGGATTTTGGAGCAGTGAATGGATTAGTACATGGTGCGGAATGCATCACTAGAGCAGTACAAGGGGAGACACAGAGTATTTGCTGCAACATCATGGATGCTAACAGGGGAATTGAAGGTGTGAAAGAGAAGTGTGCAAGTGGATAGAAGACTGCATGCAAACAGCATAGGGAGTTGAAGCAGTCCTTGTCCTAAGGCCGTCTTCGCTACATGAGTACTTGGGTACTGAGCGAATGATTACAGTACTGTAAGGAGAGTGTCTGAGTGAATCTATAAGTGCTTGAGTTTTAGCAAACTGCATAATTAGTACATACCGCTGAATGGGTCACTACAACAGTGCAAGGGCAATGACAGAGTGTTTGCTGGAAGTGTAAGGATACAGACTGGGGAATTGAAGATGTGAAAGAACGTGTGCAGGTGGATAGAAGATTGCATGCATAGTGCATAGGGGTTTGAAGCAGGCCATCTGCTAAGGGCTGGCTCACGGCATGAGTACTTGGGTACTGACTGAATGGTTACAGTTCTGCAAGGAGAGTGCCTGACTGAATTTATAACTGCTTGAGTTTTAGCGCAGTGAATGGATGTGTACATACTGCTGAAGGGGTCACTACAACAGTGCAACAGCAGTGACAGTGTGCTTTGTGTGCTTTGTGGAAGTGTAAGGATACTACTAGGGAATTGAAGATGTCAAAGACAAGTGTGCAGGTGGATGGAAGACTTCATGCATAGTGCATAGGCATTTGAAGCAGTCCATGTCCTAAGGCCTACTTCGCTCCATGAGTACTGGGTACTGACTGAAGGATTAGAGTACTGTAAGGAGAGTGTCTGATTGAATTTATAGGTGCTTGAATTTTATCACAGTGAATGCATTACATACTGCTGAATGAGTCACTTCAAAAGTACAGCAGCAGTGATAGAGTGTATGGTGGAAGTGTAAGGATAGAGACTGGGGAATTAAAGATGTGAAACACAAGTGTGCAGGTGGATACAAGACTACATGCCTACTGCATAGGGGTGTGAAGCAGTCTATGCCCTAAGGCCTACTTCGCTGTATGACTACTTGAGTACAGATTGAATGATTACAGTTCTGCAAGGAGACTGCCTGGGTTCATTTATAAGTGCTTGAGTTTTAACACAGTGAATGGATAGCTACAACAGTGCAACAGCGGTGAAAGAGTGTTTAGTGGAAGTGTAAAGATACAGACTGGGGAATTGTAAATATGAACAACAAGTGTGCAGGTAGATAGAAGACTGCATGCATAGTGCATACATGTTTGAAGCACTCCATGGGCTAAGGCATACTTCTCTGCATCAGACCTTGGGTACTGATTGAATGATTGGAGTACTATAAGGAGAGTGTCTAAGCCAATATATAAGTGTTTGAGTTTTAGCACAGTAAATGGATTAGTAAATACTGCTGAATGGGTCACTACAACAGTAGAACAGTGCAACAGCAGTGACAGAGTGTTTGATGAAAGTGGAAGGATATAGACTGGGGACTGGAAGATGTAAAAGACAAATGTGCAGGTGGACTGAAGACTGCATGCATAATGCATAGTAGTTTGAAGCAGTCCATGCCCTAAGGCCTACTTCGCTACATGAGTACTGGATACTGACTGAATGATTAGAGTACTGTATTGAGAGTGTCTTAGTGAATCTATAAGTGCTTGAATTTTAGCACAGTGAATGGATTAGTACATACTGCTGAATGGGTCACTACAACAGTGCAACAGCAGTGACAGAGTGTTTGGTGGAAGTGTAAGTATACGGACTGGGGAATTGAAGGTGTGAAAGACAAGTGTTCAGGTGGATACAAGACTGCATGCATACTGCATAGGGGTGTGAAGCAGTCCATGCCCTAAGGCATACTTGCTACATAAGTAATGGACACTGACTGAATGATTAGATTTCTTTAAGGAGAGAGTCTGAGTGAATCAATAAGTGCTTACGTTTTAGCACAGTGAATGGATTAGTACATACTGCTGAATGGGTCACTACAACAGTGCAACTGCAGTGACAGAGTGTTTGGTAGAAGTGTAAGGATACAGACTGGAGAATTAAAGATGTGAAATACAAGTGTGTAGGTGGATACAAGACTGCATGCATAATACATAGAGGTTTGAAGTAGTCCATGTGCTAAGGCCTACTTCGCTGCATGAGTACGTGGGTACTGACTGCATGATTACAGTTCTGCAAGGAGAGTGTCTGAGTGAATCTATAGATGCTTGAGTTTCAGCACAATGAATGAATTAATACATACTGCTGAATGGGTCACTGCAACAGTGCAACAGCAGTGACAGAGTATTTAGTGGAAGTGGAAGGATACAGACTGGGGAATTGAAGATGTGAAAGACAAATGTGCAGGGGGATAGAAGACTGCATGCAAAATGCATAGGAGTTAGAAGGAGTCCATGTCCTAAGGCTTACTTTGCGGCATAAGTACTTGGGTACTGACTGAATGATCACAGTTCTGCAAGGAGACTACCTGACTGAATTTATAAGTGTTTGAGTTTTAACGTGTGTTTGGTGAAAGTGTAAGGATATAGACTGCGGAATTAAAGATGTGAAACACAAGTGTGCAGGTGGATACAAGACTGCATGCAAAAGTTATAGGAGTTTGAAGCAGTCCATGCCCTAAGGCATACTTTGCGGCATGAGTACTGTGCCAAGACACCCCAGGGTATTTGCGCGCTATACAAATCACCCAAACATAAACATAAACAGTACTTGGGTACTGACTGAATGATTACAGTTCTGCAAGGAGACTACCTGACTGAATGTATAAGTGCTTGAGTTTTAACGCAGTGAATGGATCTGTACATACTGCTGAATGGGTCACTGCAACAGTGCAAGGGGAATGACAGAGTGTTTGGTGCAAGTGTAAGGATATAGACTGGGGAATTGAAGGTGCGAAAGACAAGTGTGCAGGTGGATACAAGAAGACTGCATGCATACAGAGGAGGAGCTTTGTGCGTGTCCAAGATGGCCGCATGAGCTTAGGGCTCCCGAGACCCCTGTTGCCCCTCGGTTGCATCCTGTCACTTATCCTGATGCCTGAAGGTGGATTATTGTAGCGGAACCGAAGTAGAAGTGGGCACTGAAAGTCGCATCCCGATCGACCGCCGGGAACCAAAGCTAGAGAGGCAAGAAGTTTGCGGCCTGTTTGGGTTGGATGCCCGGGGACTTGAGTTGGCACTGGACCCAGGCCGTAGTGAATCAACAACGGAGCCAGGGACCGGAAGTCGCCGGTCCGGCCTCACAATTGTGCTTTGTTTCTTTCCCGAGTTGACAAGCGAGCCCCCAGTGCCTCAGCTATGGAAAATATCAGACGGAGATAAACCCTGATCGAATGGCATACAATTGATGAACTAAAGAAGAACTGGTGATTGCTTGAGGGCCCGGATCGCGGAGTTATAACCCTTTGTTTTGGGATCGTGATTGTGAGTGTGCTAAAACTTGCACCTTGTAAAAAAAAAATTTGCTGCGTTTTTAATGCCCTGAATCTAGCGACAGTGGGGAGAGCACCCTTGAAGGACAAGAGTGAAGATCCTTGCATTCACCCAGCTGTGGTGCCTGTATAGCTGGTCCACCTCGGGACGGGGATTGCATATCTTGCTCTTCGGACGATCCTAAAATGGCGACCATGCCGGAGGTGGAAAAACCGCAATCGAAGGCTGCTAGAGAAGCAAGATACACCCAAACTAATAAACTGGACTGGTATACGCAACCTAAACGTTCGCCTGCTGGATTGGGAAGATCGCAAGATGGAGCAGTCGAGGCCTCGGTCATGACAACGGAGCCTACGCTACAGGACGTGATGGCCGCCATTGAGGGGGTGAAGGCCTCCCTTGGTCAGAAGATGGAGTCCTTGGATCACAAACTGGACACGGTCTCTATTGAAGATAACTTGATTCGAGTGGACCTCACAAAAACGAGTGAAAAAGTGAAGTACTTGGATGTTAAAACGGCTAGCCTTACGGATGATGTGGCACAGTTACAATTGGAAGTCCGGACTCCTAGGACCTCTGGTGAACTTGTAAGCCACAAACTAGACGAATTCGAAGGGAGGGCCTAAAGAAATAATGTACGCATTATTGGAGTGCCGGAGAAAGCAGAAGGACAGACCGCAGATCTTTTTGTGGAGGACATTATAACCAACCATCTTACGCTCAAAGGCCTGGGAAATTTCTTTACTCTGGAAAGAGCACACAGGGTTCCCGGAGGAAGGCCGTGAATCGGGGCTCCACCTCGGCCGTTGATAGCGAGGATATTTAATTTTAGGGACAGAGACGCTATCCTGCAGGCTTCCAAATCTGGAGGCCCTTCCATCAGCTTCTTTCCAGATTTTAAGCAGGTGGTCCAGAAGCAATGACAGAGCTTTATGGGTGACAAACGGAAGCTCCGTGACAAGGGACTCAAGTACGCCATGATGTACCCAGCCAAACTGAGGATTGAACATGACGAAAGGGTCTTCTTTTTTGATACTCCAGTAATTGCCTAGGACTGGTTGGACAGTCTATCCCCTCGAGATGAACCCCGGAGACAAAGTAGGGGGGAAGAAGAGGGTTCGCTTGAAGAAGAATGATGAAGGCTTGGTTGCTGGAAGGACCGGGGTTTGTTTGGGAATGAACTATTGATGTAACATTTCCGCTGCCATGTTTATCACAGATGTTGGTTCTGCAGGCACAATGTTGAGGGGTCATACGGGGAACTGGTGGGTCTTTCTCCTCCTCAGATTTACTTTTGGTAGTTTTTAGTTGGATTATAGGGCGACAGGCACACTGCAAGTTGGGGATGTGCAATAGTCGTGAGAAGGAGTGCAGGGTGGGGGGTGGCGTGAAAGAACGGTTGGGGGTTGTTGTTTTGTTGTTTCTGTTTTTTCATGGCATTATATTTCAAGGCTTCGAGTTGAATAGTAGCATGTTCGTGGTGCAGGAGTTGGAGGGGTGTCAAGCCCTTTTCATGTTTTATGATGGGGGTAGGTGGTTGAGGGTGTTGTCTTGGACTGTAAATGGGTTGGGGGGAAAATCAAACGTATTGTGGTGCTACAATTTCTCAAACGTCACGCCCCTGATGTGGTCCTATTGCAAGAGACACATTTGGCAGGGAATTATTGTAAAGCGATGCATAGAATGGGATATCGGCTGATTGCGCATGCGGGATTCACTTCGGGGTCCAGGGGAGTTGGGATCCTTCTCAAGAAGTCTTTCTCGATGGTAATAGATGCTGTTGTAGAGGATGATAGGGGAAGATACATAGCAGTGTCTGGGAGTTAGGAATGTTACACTCTTTCCTTATTGTCGATTTATGTCTCCCCAGGTATGCAGGCAACTACTTTCACTGATTTAGGGATGGTTCTTCTGAACCTCCCGAGGGGATTGTTGATCGTGGGAGGTGATTTCAATGCTGTGGTATCCGGCGTCATGGACAGGCATCCGCCTAGAGATACGGGGTGGGCGCTAAGATGGCTTCCTGATTTTATGGATGCGTTGGGTTTGGTTGACGGCTGGAGATTCTTTCATCCGGATCAAAGTCAATACACCTTCCATTTGGGTGCCCATGGCAGTCTCTCTCATATAGATTATTTTTAAGTGCCAGCGGCCCAGGCGTCGTATGTTATGGAGATGACGCACCTGGCTAGGGGCATTTCGGATCATTCGCCTCTCTAGGTCAGATTCAAGATGGCCTCAGGATCGGGAGGCAGAGTGGCCCCAATTAACTCCTGGTATTTGCGTAGTCCTAAAATTCGTAAGGACCTGTTGAAGACAATATAGCATTATTTCCAGGAAAATGAGGGTTTAGTATCATCGTCAATCTCGCTTTGGGAGGCTTTTAAGACAGTCGTTAGAGGCCAGGCTTTGTCACTGATCACGGGAGCTAAAAAAGATAGGAATTAAGTTGTACGGGTGGTATCGGAGATCGCAAGTGTTGAGGCTGATTTGGAACAGGTAGTGACCCGTGCTAGGCTGCATGTCCTAATCTTAACCAGTTTGAATATAGAGCCCTAGTCACTGATAGTGCCGGAGCTTTGAGCAGGGAGCAGCAGGGTAGGTTATACGATGTAGGGGATAAGGCCGGGAAACTGATTGCTTGGTTGGATAAGAAGGATAGAGCAGACCGAGTTATCCCCGAAATTGAGACGGCAGAGGGAGTGCGAATAACAGACCCTCAGGGGATAGTTGATGGTTTTGCGGATTACTTTCAAATGGTGTACACTTTGGTGTCGTAGTGGCCTGAGGAGGATTCTCGTTTGTTGTTGAGGGATATTCAACTCCCGTGCCTTACTAAGGAAGACCGCGATTTTATGGACAGTGCGCTTACTGCAGATGAAGTAGCCCTGGCAGTGCGTTCTCTGAATTCTGGTAAGGCATTGGGCCCGAATGGACTCCCGATTGAGTTGTATAAGCTCAGGCCTGATAAGGTTGCTTGTCTTAAAGGTATGTTTGTGGAGGCTCGAGAGTGTGGAGTATTGCCATATGATCAAAGAGTGGCCTCGGTTGTGGTTATACACAAGGATGGAAAGCCTAAATCCAACTGCGCTTCCTACAGGCCTATTTCGTTATTGAATGCGGAGCCTAAGATCCTGGCCAAATTGTTGTCCAATAGGCTTATCAAGGTGATTAGAGAGTTGATACACCCTCATCAATCTGACTTT
The DNA here is from genome assembly GCF_964263255.1 of Lissotriton vulgaris. Lineage (NCBI taxonomy): Eukaryota > Metazoa > Chordata > Amphibia > Caudata > Salamandridae > Lissotriton > Lissotriton vulgaris. Next base: position 51,685,420 of record NC_141699.1, on the reverse strand, counting down.
ATTCCACATAGAAATACGGCTTTAAATTTGCATCAGTTGCACAGAGTTTTGGCCAGAGCGCATACCCTTAAAGAAACGCCCATAATAGCGCTGTTAGACGCAACGATGGCATTTGACACAGTTGAATGGCCGTACTTGTGGGCAGTCTTGGCAAAGTTCGGATTTGGTCCTGAATTCATTAGTTGGGTGCGTTTGTTGTACACGGAACCCCTTGCCCTGCTTGTAGTGAACAATCGTGTATCGGCGCCATTTTGTCTTGGGTGGGGCACTAGGCAGGGATGTCCGCTTTCTCCCCTCCTGTTCGCGCTGGATCTCGAGCCCCTGGCGGCATGGATCCATTGGAAACCCTCGATACGGGGTATTCGCTGGTCCTGCGATTGGAAGACTGGATCTCTTTATATGCAGATGACATTCGGCTTTATTTTTTACCTCACCTAGGAAATCCCTTATAGTCATTTGTAATGTTTTGGCTTCCTATGGTAGGAATTCAGGGCTTATTATAAATTGGCAGAAATACCACCTGTTTGTTTTGGGTGGAGACACCCCTGCTCTCCTGCGAAATTGTCCGATTCAGATCTCCAAGGACGGGTTTAAATATTTAGGGGGTCTTTATTTCTTTGGACCCCACAATCAGATATAAGAGAAACCTCCTTCCCCCTTTGATTAGGTTAAGGCAGGGTTCTTCAAACTGTGGGGCGCGCCCCCCTGGGGGGTGCGGCACCATCCCAGGGGGGGCACTCTCCACTCCGATCTTCCCTTTGTGCCCGTTCCTTTGTCTGGGTGATTCTCCCAGGAGGGGGCTAATTCATGGAGTCAACAGCTTTGGCTACAGTGCAGACAAGGAGTCTCCTCTGCTAAAAACGAAAGCAAACAAACAGACACGCTTTCAGCTTTAGCAGAGGAGACCCCTTGCCTATCACTGCAGCTGAAGCTGTCGACTCCGTGAATTGGCCCACTCCTGGGAGAGTTAGCTCTTCCCAGAAGGGAGAAAAGGTTTCCCTAGAGAGGGTTTGAGGCACGGGCGGGGTGGGCTCTGGCCCAGGGCCCCTGCCTTTTAAGGGGGGTGGGAGTGAGGGGGAGGGGGTGGGGTCGGGAGTCTCAACATTCTTTAATTCAATGTCATATTTACACCAAAGATGGTACAAAAATCATTTGTTTCGATGTGCTAGTACAGCCAGTTAAAAAGCCTTTTTAAACCATTTTAAATATTTCACTTCCCGATGGTATATCCCACACAACTCACATAGCAATACGTTTAATACAAATGTACATGTCCATACGACCACTGCAATGTTCTCTAGTGCAGTGTGCATCCTCGTATACTCAGTAACTCAAAAGTGCGTTTCCAGTTTATAACAACAATCGCTTTGAAACAACTGTATGCAGCAAATATAGGACAAAGTCACTGAGGATATAACCCAATAGGGTGAAAGCTTCAAGTTCCATACTAGTCGGCCTTGTGTGATCTTGGTCTATTCAGCTCCTTTTAATTCTCGCTTTTGAATTGGCAGTGCTTCCTTGAGCCTTGGTACAAATAGACGTGTGATGTTTTCAATTGATTTCTTACGAAGACACATAATAAGAAAGAACAAGGTAAAAGGCACATTCTGGTTGAGGGATGGAGACTAATACCATTTCCCAAACCTAACGCTGCCTCTGCTACTGATCGAAAAACTTAAGGTGAAATGCAAGTGTTTTCAAAGTGTGACCATTTGCATTAATTTCATTAAAAGGTCTGTTTCACAACAGGATTATTTTTGTTATGGGTTGATTTGCTGTGCTTTATCTTCTAATGGAAAGCCTGTACTTTTTCATTTTCCAAAATATACTGCACAATGTTTTTGGTATTTTATTGAAATAAAATGTGGCTTTCATCACAACAATTGGAACATGGTTCCAGGTGTATTTGTCAATGCGTACTGTTTTCTTCAAGTAGAAGTATGTGGTTATTTGTGTCTCCATGGTGCAGAGGAACAGTCGGTTGCTTGTAAGCTCCTAGCTTGAAACGACAGCAGACGATGTCTACAATAAATTCTGCCATTCCATGCCGCATGCCCGTTGTTGAGAAAATTCCACCAATAATACCACACAGTCTCACTAGGAACTGCCAAAATGGCATATGAGACTCTGTCACAGTCACCATTAGTGAACTAATGTCATATTTCATGACAATGCCTGATACGCCATGGCTGCCTGATGCATGATCAATCACACGTTCTCTTTCTGTCACTGCAAACTGATGAGTGCCAGATGAGATTCTGTATGTTCTGAGTTTTGTTGGCACAATTGTGATAAAATACTGGAACATCTGGTTATGATCTGAGGCGATTTTTTCCGTTCCATCAAGGGTGTTAATAATGCCAGGAATCTGCTCTCCAAATGACATATGGTCAATTCGATGAGAAAAGTAGTATGTCTCGAGACTGACCAGTGCTGCCAGGTGTGCATGGCCTCGTGGATGTGGAATTGCCTTGCCAACTGTGATGTGAAAGTTCCCTGCTACTTTGTTGACATACAGATGCCCGTGTATTCTGCATGCGTCTGGAGGTTGCAACAAAGAGTCTTCCCTTGGCGGCAGAGCTGTTGAAGCACCTTTGATAGCACTTTTGAAAACTACATCTTGAAGAGAGTGCTCCTCCTGCAGGCAATTCTGAATTACTTGCAGCATTCTCAGCCACTGTCTCTGCTGGGGCGAAAGATCAAATATTACCGGTTCGTAAATCAGCCCGCTACTGGACAGAACCATGGTTTCTGCTAAATCCAAAACATCTGCTCCAACATACTGACACTTCATAGCAACTGTAATGTCTATGTTAATTCTTAATTTGCTTGAAAAATCTTTTTCTACTTTATATTCATACTTCATCCACGTGTTCCGATACACAAAGAACTCCATGACTGTCAACACAAGCATGACAGTAAAGGCTAGGATAGAAACTGTTCCCCTGCTGGCAGATGTCTTCACATAGCTTTCAGGAACCTTGGGAAAAGCATCAAGCTCTTTAACCAGATATAAGGTTTTCCTCCGATTCAATCGCCTCATCTTCAGCAGGTTTCTCCAGCTTCTCCCTCACATTCATTCATAAGACAAAATTCAGATTTGTTCCTGTGGGATAATGTGGTCCATGAAGAAGGTTTCGATATGGCTTCCTAGGAGGCCGTCTACACAGAACATATCCTCCGCCCTCTTAGTGGTCCAAAGCTGGACTGTGGAAAAGCTCAGCAGGCAACCTAAGCACCTGCACGCAGGTTACCCTGCTGTTACAGTGCGAGCCCAGTGCTCGAGGGGGCGGGCGAAGTAGGGTGCAGGAAATGACAACGTCTGGTGTCATTAAAGCCGAGTGGCTTTCCGCGCCTGCCGGCAAGAGTCCTTCAGTTATTTTGGGAAGGGAGGGAGAGGTTGCAATCCGGGTTTGGGCCATGAATCGGGACGGTGGGCTCTGGTCTACGGTCATCAACTCATGAGGATCTTTGTGAGGGGCACCGAAGTGTCTGTGTTCAGGGATATTGGTCTGCAGATTCGAATTTGAATCATCAAATATGTGAGGGATGTCGGGTGGAACCGGCCACCAGACGTCCGTTATGTTGCCATGTGGGTGAATAGATGTATGGGTGGAATGGTGGATGTGTGGGTGGGGGGGTGGATGGATGAGTGAGTGGATGGATGGATGGGTGAAGGGGTGGATGGATGGTGGGAGAGAGGATGGATGCATGAGTGGAGGGATGGATGGGAGTGGATGGATGTGTGTATGGTTGGAAGGGTAGATGGATGGGTGGAGGGATGTATGGATCAGTGAAATGGTGGATGGATCGATGGGGGGGTGCATGGTAGACGAGTCGGTGGGTGGATGGATGAGAGAGGTGATGGATGGATGTATTGATGTATTGATGGGTGAAGGGGTGAATGAATGAATGGATGGATGGATGAGTGAAGGGGTGGATGTGGGGATGGATGGGTGATTGAGGAGGGTGGATGGACGGGGGATGGATGGAGGAGTGAAGGGGTGGGTGAGAGGTCAATGGATGGATTCATGAGTGCATGGATGAGTGGGTGAAGGGTGGATGGAGGGATGGGTGGCTGGGTGAGGGGGGAATGGAGAGAGAGGGGGAGGATGGATGGAAGGATGGGTGAGGACAAGGATGACTGATTGGCAGAGTGGATGGCAGGTGTGTGCATAGATGGGTGAGGAGAGGAGCATGGAGATGGATGGGTCAGAGAGTGCATGCATGAGTGGGGGAGGGTGGAGAGTGGGAGGGATGGATGGGTGGGTGGATGGATGAGTGGGGGGGTTGAGTGGGTGGACGGATGAGTGACTGGGTGGATGGATGAGTGGGTGGGGGGATGGTTGAGAGGGTGGGTGGTTGGATGGATGAGTGAGTGAGTGGATGGATGGGTGGAGGAGTAAATGGATGGGTAGAGGAGTGGATAGATGAGTGGGAGGATAGCTTGGGTGAAGGGATGAGTGGTTGGATGGATGAGTGGGTGGATGGATGGGTGAAAGAGTGGATGGATTGGTGAGTGGATGGATTGGTGAGGGGATGGATTGGGTGAAGGGATGGATGGATGATGGATGGATGGGTGAGGGGGTGGACGGAGGGATGGATGGGTGAGATGATGGATGGAGGGATGGATGGTGGATGGGTTTGCAAGTGGTTGAAGGGGTTTGGATGTGGATGGGGCACAGATGGAGGGAAGGAATGAATGGTGGGGGAGTTGGTGGATGACAAGGTGTACATGATTGATGGGGAGGGTTGTGATGACTTCCTTTGCCTTGGAGGATTGTGTTTTGAGCTGCGTGGTACGCCTCTGTCGTTTCGCCACACCCACTCACAGGCCTGCAGTTTGCTAGGCACTCTTGTTGTGTTGACCATTGTTTGTCGGATATGGCCCATGGTCTACGCGTTGCAGGCAATCATGTGGTGTGCCGGATTCCCGAGGTTTCGGTCGGGTGTTGGGGGGTGCCCAACATCTGGGGGAATTCAGCTGGGGGGGGCTCAACCTGGAAAAGTTTGAATACCTCTGGGTTAAGGAGTGACGCAGCCGGTTGGAAAAAACTTCCGCTCTCCCAATTGGGACGGGCAGCTCTTTTCAAGATGATGTCCTTGCCCCGTTTTCTCTACGCCCTTCAGCATACGATGGATATAGTGCCGGCTAGTTATTTTCGAGAGGTGGAGGCAGTGCAGCGTGAATTATTATGGGACGGTAGGCCCTGTATTGCGTTGACCAAATTAACGCTTCCATGGTACGATGGAGGTATAGCCCTCCCTGACATTAAGAGGTATTATTGGGCCTCACAGCTGGGTGCCATAAATTTGGGTACTTACGGGCCCGTAACAGATCCGGGATATGCAATGGATAAATGGCTACTCCGTGGTGGCAATTACAATCGAGCGTTGTATGCCAGGGCTGCAGGAAAGAGTTTGACAGGGCCGACTAGGGTGGCAGTGCGGATATGGCACAAGGCGACTAGTTCGTTAGGATGGAAAGACCGACTTACTCTAACTACCCCACTGTTTGGATCGGATAAGCTGGGCAAGCTTTGGAATATGAAGGGGTTTGATAGGTGGGACCTGATAGGGATTGCTACTATTGGTGATATCTGGGTAGAAGGGAGGATTAAGACTTTTGCTGAATTGCAGACTGAATTTGAGTTAAGTAAGACAGAATATTTCCGTTATGCGCAAGTTAGTCACACACTAAAAGTCGGCACTGCCGGTGGAGGAGGAGATACCTGAGGCTTCGCCGCTAGAGGACAGAATTTTAGACGGGCACTTGCCAAAGAGTACTATTTCCCTGACTTATAAAAAACTGATTAATAATAGAGCAGACCTCCTTGTGGATCTAAGGGATAAATGGATGTGTGATGGTATTGAGTTGGATTATGAGGATTGGCAGTCGGCCGTATCCTCCCCGAAGGAGGTTGTAATTCCAGCTAGATTGAGACTTGTCCAGTTGAAAATATTACACAGAGTGTATGTCACAGGCCCATGTTTGATTCAGATGGGATTATCTGAGGAAGGTTTGTGTAGGCGAAGGTGTGGTCAACTGGGCACGTTTCTTCATATCCTTTGGGATACGGCACAAACCAGGTGGGCTACTTTGGGAACAATGATTGCTAAACAGAATATTGCTCAGCATGGGGATCCGAGAGGCCGCCTACGCTGGATGGGTGGAAAGAAAGTATGGATTGGTGCATGTTCCGAGAAAAGACTGTATACCTGGCGAGGGGACGACCCCGTAAATGGGCTACTGTTTGGGGATCGTGGAATCGATATAGAGGAGACATATGTGTAACACCTGTGGATGCTGTTTTTGATACTCCTGTATCCCCGTAACCCCTATAAGTATAAATATTTTGCTTCTTTAATTTGCCTTGATTTCAATAAAAAGAAATATATTAAAAAAAAAGACTGCATGCATACTGCATAGGGGTTTGAAGCAGTCCATCCCCTTAGGCCTACTTCGCTACATGAGTACTGGATACTGACTGAATGATTAGAGAACTGTAAGGAGAGTGATTGAGTGAATCAATAAGGGCTTGAGTTATAGCACAGTGAATGGATAAGTACAAACTGCTGAATGGGTCACTACAACAGTGCAATAGCAGTGACAGAGTGTTTGGTAGAAGTGCAAGGTTACAGACTGGGGAATTAAAGATGTGAAACACAAGTGTGCAGGTGGATACAAGACTGCATGGATAATACATACGTGTTTAAAGCAGTCCTTGTGCTAAGGCCTACTTTGCTGCATGAGTACTTGGGTACTGACTGAATGATTACAGTTCGGCAGGGAGAGTGTCTGAGTGAATCTATAAGTGCTTGAGTTTTAGCACAATAAATGAATTAATAAATACTGCTGAATGGGTCACTGCAACAGTACAATAGCTGTGACAGAGTGCTTGGTGAAAGTGTAAAGATACAGACTGGGGAATTAAAAATGTGAAAGACAAGTGAGCAGGTGGATAGAAGACTGCATGCATAATGCATAGGAGTTTGAAGCAGTCCATGTGCTAAGGCCTACTTCGCTGCATGAATACTTGGGTACTGACTGAAGGATTACAGTTCTGCAAGGAGATTGTCTGAGTGAATCTATAAGTGCTTGAGGTTTAGCACAATGAATGAATTAGTACATACTGCTGAGTGGGTGGCTACAACAGTGTAACAGCAGTGACAGAGTGTTTGGTGGAAGTGCAAAGATACAGATTGGGGAATTGAAAATGTGAAAAACAAGTGTGCAGGTGGATAGAAGTCTGCATGCACAGTGCATACGTGTTTGAAGCAATCCATGTGTTAAGGCCTACTTCGCTGCATCAGTACCTGGGTACTGACTGAATGATTACAGTTCTGCAAGGAGATTGTCTGAGCGAATCTATAAGTGCTTGAGTTTTAGCACAATGAATGAATTACTACATACTGCTGAATGGATCACTACAACAGTGCAACAGCAGTGACAGAGTATTTAGTGGAAGTGGAAGGATACAGACTGGGGAATTGAAGATGTGAAAGAAAAATGTGCAGGAGGATAGAAGACTGCATGCATAATGCATAGGAGTTTGAAGCAGTCCATGTCCTAAGGCCTACTTCGCTGTAAGAGTACTTGGGTATTGACTGAATGATTAGAGTACTGTAAGGAGAGTGTCTAAGTGAATATATAAGTGCTTGAGTTTTAGCACAGTGAATGGATTAGTACATACTGCTGAGTGGGTAGCTACAACAGTGTAACAGCAGTGACAGAGTGTTTGCTGGAAGTGTAAAGATACAGACTGGGGAATTGAAAATGTGAAAAACAAGTGTGCAGGTGGATATAAGTCTGAATGCACAGTGCATACGTGTTTGAAGCAATCCATGTGTTAAGGCCTACTTCGCTGCATCAGTACTTGGGTACTGACTGAATGATTACAGTTCTGCAAGGAGATTGTCTGAGTGAATCTATAAGTGCTTGAGTTTTAGCACTATGAATGAATTACTACATACTGCTGAATGGGTCCCTATAACAGTGCAACAGCAGTGACAGAGTATTTATTGGAAGTGGAAGGATACAGACTGGGGAATTGAAGATGTGAAAGAAAAATGTGCAGGTGGATAGAAGACTGCATGCATAATGCATAGGAGTTTGAAGCAGTCCATGTGCTAAGGCCTACTTCGCTGTATGAGTACTTGGGTACTGACTGAATGATTAGAGTACTGTAAGGAGAGTGTCTAAGTGAATATATAAGTGCTTGAGTTTTAGCACAGTGAATGGATTAGTACATACTGCTGAATAAGTTACTACAACAGTGCAACAGCAGTGACAGAGTGCTTGGTGAAAGTGTAAAGATACAGACAGGGGAATTGAAAATGTGAATGACAAGTGTGCAGGTGGATAGAAGACTGCATGCATAGTGCATACGTGTGTGAAGCAATCCATGTGTTAAGGCCTACTTCGCTGCATCAGTACTTGGGTACACACTGAATGTTTAGAGTTCTGCAAGGAGATTGTCTGAGTAAATCTATAAGTGCTTGAGTTTTAGCGCAATAAATGGATTAGTACATACTGCTGAATGGGTCCCTATAACAGTGCAACAGCAGTGACAGAGTATTTAGTGGAAGTGTAAGGATACAGACTGGGGAATTGAACATGTGAAAGAAAAATGTGCAGTGGGATAGAAGACTGCATACATAACGGATAGGAGTTTGAAGCAGCCTATGTCCTAAGGCCTACTTTGCGGCATAAGTACTTGGGTACTGACTGAATGATTACAGTTCTGCAAGGAAACTACCTGACTGAATTTATAAGTGCTTGAGTTTTAACTCAGTGAATGGAGTAGTACATACGGCTGAATGGGTCACTACAATGATATATAGATGTATATAGCCTGTATAGTGTGTTAAGTTAGCATGAGCTTTTTAGGAGTTAAAACGCCATTTTACCTTTCTTCTGCTTTTGCACACGACACATAGTTGTTGCTTTAGCTTTGAGCCTAGTAGAATGTTTTTGATTCATATGAGAATAATATGTTGTTAGACTGATATCAGCCTTTCTTGGCGAGCTGTGTCTGTACAGTGAGTGCTGAAACCTTCAAGGATATCTCAACGCATTGATTGTTGTGAGCACTGATCTTCGCACGTTCCTAGACATAACATACATGCAGCTGCAGCTAAGTTCTGGCTTTAGGCGCGTTTTATATTGCTGTGCACGAGAGCATACAAACACACTTGATGGTGCTTCGCATGCAGAAGAGCTGGTTGCTGATGATGTGATCCCTTACCACTAGGATCTTGAGGTATGGGGCCGCTCTGCTAAAACCCAAAAGAGACATTCTTCGATATAATATAATATGCTAGCTAGGGAGGGTGAGAAATAGGTTTTGTTAAACCCTATTCATTTTAGCATAATGCCATGCTTTTACCGTTTGTATTCCATGGAATAGTGACTATGCTGATTACTTTGTTTCTTATAATATGTTCGCTTGTATCAGCTAAGATACTGCATTTGAGAACACTGCATTAGTGAATAAACATTTCAAATATGCACGTGTCCTCTTTTAATCCTTGTTCTGGATTGAAACGATTGTATAACGAAAGAGTTTTCATGTGTTCCACGTTACCTGAGGTGTACTAAGTCCATGTTCTGGTTTGTCTAAGCATTGGGAGTTTATGATGACCAATGAGACACTGATTGCTAGTCTGGTAGGGGATTTTTAGGTACTAAGGTGAGTTTTGGCACACCCTAATTCACTGAGGTTCCAAGCCTCTATGCACAGTTCTGTCTGAGCACGGAATCCCTGCGACATGGTGCCCAATCGTTGGTGGTCTTATTGCATGGTACTTGAGTGGTACATCATTCGGTCCTTAACACCTTCACTATTGTTTCCGGTTAACAGTGGTGTCGGACAAACCTACCTGTTTGCGTATAGGTCCTTTCAAGCTTGAATCTTTCTAAAACGTTTTTATTGCGTTACTACCCAGTTGTGCTACAAAGTTTCTTTTGTATCTTTTTTTCTTTCTGTGTCACTATGGCTGCGGTGGACATTGCGCAACATAGCCGCATTGCGGTGCGCAATTATTTGCAGAATTATAATGTCCCCAAAGATGGCTTGGCCGTGATAATGGTGGTGAGTGCAGAGGTGGCTTACCCGTATGAGATTTTTTACTCATGGGTGACCTTCCCAGCTATGAACGCAGATTTGCATGTGTTCGACACTTACACTCCCACAGCTGTGCCACAGAAATATGCTCCGCATAGGGCACAGGAGATTCCTATAGATACTTGTTACTATAGTTTGGTTTAATGGTGCCCTACCCCATACTTTAGCAGCTCTGAGGTTAGGTCCTTTGTCCATTCCAGGCGCTACTTGGCCTGTTTTGGCTGGGTTAACGCCTCATCCTTGGCATGGAGCATGTATCGTAGCTGAATTAAGACGACTACATGTAGTCGCAATTAGCGTGATTAGGTCGTTAGTGCAATACATTACCCGCAATCTCCGGGTGGGGCCCCGGGTGGTGCGGCGCTTCCTGCCGGGCAGGGCGGAATGAAGCTCAGTACCGTTATGGTCAACGCTGTGATGGGCAAGCGTCCCCGAGAACAGGATGAATTTCCTTTTTGGCTTGCCGAAAAGTTTGACCAATTGGAAGCGGTATTTCCTAACACGTCTCCTGGTGAAAAACACAGGATTCTGACAATTAGCTTACCGAAGGATTTGACCCTCGAAATCGGTGACTGTGAGACCTGGGAAAAGACGTTTGCGGCAGTCTACGAGAGGTGTTACGGCACTCCGTATATGACTGTCCTGCCTACGGTCCTTAAATGTGTTCAGGATGAACACAGACCGGAGGCTGCGGTTGAATTGGGTATGCGTCTTTGTGGCACCTTTGATCTGGTTTTCGATCTCATACTTGCTAATGTCAAGGGGGATGCAGTGAACTTTCAGGGTGCCAATGCTTTGCAGGCGATTCCCAATGACGAAAAACCCCGACAGTTGGCGAGGATTATTGTGGCGGCTTATAAAACCGTGGGCCGCAATAGTAAGGGCAGAAGTCGGAATCCGACGACCAGCCCAAGTCCAAAAAACAAAATTGGCCTAAAAAACAAAAACAGGGAAAGCAACAACAACAGAAACAGGAGTCTCATCCTGCGTCTCCATTGCCTGCGCCCACAGATTGTATTTATGACTTGCGCGATCGCACGATGATATGTGGCCGGGATGCCCGTCACCCCCTCCCAACACAAACCCCAAGGATGGGAAGTCAGATGCAGTTCTGAACTTTTGGAAGGCGGGAGGGAGTCACCCTCCCGGCCGTATTTATTAAAATATGAAACAAAATTTAAAACATTAAATAAAAGTTTCATAATCATGTACAATTTTACATTTATTACATTTCGATGAAGACATGTTCTTTGGCTAACCTTAACAAATCTCTAATACAAAGGTTTCCTAGCCGAGTCTAACATCCTGCAAATGCATACATTCTAAATTAAAATTGTACATCCTAGCATTTAGGGCCAACGGCAAGGTCTTAACCGGTGTCAGATCCCTACTACCAAAACTGTCGCCCTCACGGTGTAAATGACACATGTGCAGAGGACTGTACCCTCATTGCCAACTGCAATTTCCCTTGTCTTGTTGGGGGCCCCCCTTTCCGCTCGACGCCATCTTAAAGGTCGTCCGAGCTCCCGTGTGAGGTATCTGTAGGAAGGACAGTGTGGACTCCCCCCATCCCTACACTCTCTATCCGCCGTCGCGGATATCCGGGCCCCGGGAAATTCGTAGGAGGGGCATATAGCCGCCTCCTCCCCTGGAAGGGGCCTATGGCCGTCTCCCCTTAGGCGACCCATCCTTAGTGCGTTCCGCCTCTCAGTGGGAGGGGCCAATGGCCGCCTCCCCCCGGGCGCTCCCATCCATAGTGGGTGGCGTCCCTCTCTAGGGACCTTGAAATTACTGCTCACCGATCATGACCTTACCGCCCGACCAAAAAATAAATACGACAGTTGTTCACCTACTAAGGAAGCAAATATCAGCATGTCTAATTGTATCAAACCTGTTTTACTCCTAAAAAGAAAAAACAGAATCCTACAGTCAGAAGGCACATCCTCAACCTAAACATTCATGTACTTTTATACGGAGGAAAAAATGCCCATAAAACATAAACGGTTGATTAGAAATGGAAACGTGCTTAGTGATCTATTTCACACATTTATTGTGGGCGAGCTGAGCCTTCACCTGGTTTCAACTTTAATTTTTCTTTTTTGTGCTGAATTGTTGGTCACTCCATCCTAGTGATGATGATCTGATCTTGCTCTTGTTCTTAGAAGTAAAGCTTCTGTCTGTTATGAGAAAAATGCTGCGTGTTAAAAAGCAAGCATTCATCAGTTGTGCCAAAAACTGCAGCAAGACAACACCCTTCCCTGGAAAAAGGCGCATTTTTACTTTAGAGTAGACAGTTAGAAATTATTAGATTGGTTTCTGTATTCACATTTCTTCATTCCCAGACAAAATACTAGTGAGTGGTGTATGTCTATGACATCTAACATTCTTAAATGTACTTTGTAGGTGGAACATCTGGTGCCGGGCCCAGCGCGGAGGTGGAGGAGGACACTTCTGGGGAGGAGGCAGTGCAAGTGCCGGAGGAAACTGCTGTGCGGGTTGCCACGGCAGTGGCGGGCAGTGGTAAGCTCTCATATTCCTTACTTATTGAGATTGCAGACTGCAGAGTGTGCTCTCTGCACGGGTGTAGTGTATATGTTCAACAGTTAAGTTACTATACTGTTAAGCAGACTTTCAAATTTAGAACAAAGTTTTTATCAACCAGGTAGTAGCCTCCTCTAAATTTACTTCAACTCAGCTGTGAATTTTCTTTCGAGAATCCAAATCAGATCTGAGATGGATGGGATGAACGAAAAGCAAAAGAAGGGTGTAAGTAAGTGTGGAAGGACGAGCAAGTTAAAAGTAATGATGACTGACAAAGAAGAATGATACGTGTTTGATTGGTGCCCGAGGTGGCTGGGAAGGAATATTATGCATGGCTGGGTGTAGGATGAAGCAAGGATGGGTGGAAGGACAACAGCCTGGGTGGGTGAAACAGAAACTGTATGTGTGCGCAATATATCCTTTGGTTGAAATAAAAATGCAAGTCAACACGGATGTATGGCTTGCGGTTTCCCAAATAAAATGAAAAGGTTGTTTTCCCGTGAGAAAATGTAAGGTTTGTTCAGATGAGAGACATGAAAAAGAATGATTGACATATAGCTTGAATGGATGGATGCCTGGATCATGGTACTATCTGACTCTTAGATAGCATATGTGTATCTAGAGAAAGTACACGGTCACTGGATGAAGTAAGTGTTACTTTGAAGAGCATGTAACACGGCACCCGCACATACGTCCCAGTGTAGGAAAGGCAAGGAAAAGAAGTTTTAAATTAATTTTGTCCGAATACTACCATGAATAGTAGCAGTAGTTTGTATTGCAAGCACAGCATATATCCGCCTATTACGATGGCCACTCACTACCTCTGTTAATAAGTTTAGTAGAACTCGGTCATTCATGTGTGGATGTATCACTGTTCACTCAATAAAAAGCAAAGCACCTAAAGTCATCCCATATGTAAGCAAATACATACCATGTGCAGTGATAGATAATCAGATTATTTATCTTCTTTATTTTGCTTTTCTAGTATTCATTGGCACTGTAGGGTGAAAGTTAAATTAATTAGGCAGTAGCCCTTGTAACAGAGTATTCTCAGTGCCACCCGTAATAGAAAAGTAAGAGCATCACCACCTGCATGTACTGGACTGGTACAGTAACGCAAGTCTGTCTCACTCATCATGGCAGGTGTCTGTTTTTCTCGGGTGCAAGTTGACTGCGCTGGCATTATGCCAGCTTGCAGAAGTTAACGTACCAATTTTGCTCTACAAGAGAGAAGAAGAAGAATAAGACTGGTGTACTGTCATAGTCGACTCTAATGGAGTGAGTCCATAGTGCTCGTAGAATTGATTCCTTAAACTCCCACTAATGTTAGAGCAAGGATGAAGAAGTGGGAGGTTAGATAGATACTGGCCACAATAGTTATGTACTGCGCTTGCAAGTTGCTAGTTCTACTGTGACACAACTTTCTGCTGAATCATTTTATGTTAATCTTAAAGAGCATTGGTTACAGACTATGTCTTTCTTTCTTCATATAGATGCTCCTTCCAAACCAACACGGAAGGATCTGGCTAAAAGAGCCCGGCAACGGAGGCTGGAGGCGACTTTCGCCGAATATCGGCAGCTGGTGGCCCAGGAGGAGGAGGACACGCAGAGTACGTCGACAACATCCACGGCGACACCTGCATCCTCCTCTGCGCTACCTGGGTCAGCCAGTCAGCGCAGCAGGTCTCCAGCGGTATGGCGCCGGGGTACCACAGCCACCCGCCACCGCCGGGCAGCAAAAAATCAGGTGCCCCCACAGCAGTACCAAAAAAAGGTTGCACCCCCTTTCACTCAGGGTGTCCTACCTCGAGCAGGAGCTGCTCAACACCAAAACCCTGCTCGAGACCCTCCGCAAGGAGCATGCCGACCTGGCCCTAAAAGTCAACAGCAGCCAGCAGTAGGAGGAGACTGTCCCTTGCCCCTTTTTTAAAGACTTCTGGGGGTGGGAATTGGGAGTTGGGTTTTTTGGACTTTTCACAGACATTTGTTGGGGTTAGGGAGTGGGGGTGGGTTGGGTCTTGCGGGAGATTATTTTTGTTAGGGATATAAATATACTTTAAACTTTATCTTAGCATACATGTTTTTTTTACTGCTTTTGTGGCTGGTGGGTGGGGGTTTAACAGTAGGTTTGTTTTCCTGAAACTTAAGTGGCATCTTGATTCAAGTTGTATAATTAATTGCCCAAATGTTTTCAAAACTGAGTGCCTCTCACAGAGTAAGTGAATTCAATAGTCCTAGGACTTTACTAGTACTACAGTCAGTCTCTTGTCTCTCCTAATACTCCATTATACTACCTCCCCCCAAATGCTTATCTTACCTGTAATTTGTGTTTGTAAATAGGGCTAGGCACAGGGCTGGCTGCACGGGAAATGGCGATTAAGGTTGGCAATCCTGGGCGGATGAAATATCATCATTGCGGTGGTACTAGTGGTGTTACACAGTGGCATTTGCAGCATCTGAAAAAAAAGAAAATGAAACCTTGTTTGTCCTTACCGTAGCATTAGAACGGTACGATAGAGAATATAGCAGGTGACAGTACACTAGAACAGCGCCACAATATAGCCTAACAAATGGTAAAGTATTGAAAGTATAACTACTACTTGCGTTGAATTTCTTTGACATTGGCTACTACTATAAGAAATAGTACTGAAGGTGAAGGACACAGCAGCGTAATCCTTTGCCACGTCTAGGAGGAGGATATTCTTGATGATCAATCAAGTTGATGGCGCACATGAAAATCTGCTTTCATTTGCCAATAGTCATGGGTCTGTGTCAAGCTGAGTAAGAATATATTCTCGGATTCCTTCACCAGCCTGTTACTATGACCTTATCCTCCCCAGCAAGTGTGTGGAATTATTGCTGTCATTTAGTCACACATCAATCAAAACCACACAGCCCGGGGGAAGAGGGTTAGGGTTTGGAAAATGGATGGGAATGGGGGTTTTTGGGAAAGTTTTGTTGAGAGAAGAAAAAAAAAGCACAGCATGGACAAACAATAATTGAAGATAAACAAATCTTTGGGTACAAAGCTACCCATAAATCTTTTAAGTGACATAAAGGAAGTGCATGCACTACTGCATGCATGGTTACTGAAAAGTAAGTAGTACTTTCTACAACCGTGAATGAAAGAATGCGACAGTACAGGGCTGCAGTAATAATTATGCGTTTTCACTTGCCTATTTCTGCACTCAGAGAAACACTTTTTACATTAAATTAGGTTTAAAAAAATAGCAGATGTAAAACCTACACAATGGCTGAAGGGATGAATTTAGAAGCAGAGATCAAAGAAATGAAGAGTCACACTCATAGAAGTTCACAGCAATAACATTACTTAAAAGATAATTAGAAAAGAATGGATACTGTATCTGTATGTTGTTGTAGTTGTCCTGTTGAATTTGGTAAGGTGCATGCATCCAACCATTCCTCTTATTAGCGGGACTCCTCCATTCCATCTGACCCTCCGTCCATCAATGTTGGTGACCAGAAGATACCCTGTCCACTGCCTGCCTGGCGGAGGCTGAATTGCTGCTCGCTAATGTGAAGCCTGACTTCATCCTTTTTTTCCCATTGCACAGGCTGAAACCCGGCCTGTAATTATTGATGAAAAAACAGGAAGTGATATTAGAAAACCACTGACAAATAAATATAAGGTATGTACGCTGTGTAGTGCAAAAAGTCACACTTTGAGTTTCCTGATAGACGGTACAATATTTTTGAAAGTGCGTACTCTGTCTGAGTCTCCTTTCGAAGGATAAAAATAAGTTTGGGCAAATTAATTTAGCGGATCTTTCCCCTCAAGCTAGGTGTACTGTAAACTGTGTTTTATAACAAAATTAAACCTTCCCAGCAGTTCTCCCAGACCCTTACTAAACCCAGTCACAAAAATGTAGAAGCCCCCCAATCAGATCTCCAAAAACTAGGCCTAGTAGAAAATGGTGACAAAACATACTTTGAAAGTAAAGTAGGCCCAAATCCCCCCTTACCCACCATGGATTGTCTTCAAACCACTTGCAAGCAAGCAAAAGTATCCAGACCCAGCATTGCTCCAAGACTCAGAAACCCCCCCACAAACACCAGGAACCCCCACAAACAGCCCCCCGAAAACGGTAGAGTGAGCGAAATCTCAAAAAATGCAAAAACTTTTTCCCCAGGGATTGTCTCCGAAACAATTTCTTTCGGGTATTAGACCTTCCCAGGAATGGCCCCAGAACTGTCAACCCGGGCGAAAACAAGTTTAACCCCCCCAACAAGCCAAAAGGCAAAACTCGGGAAAAGTCACACTTAGAAAACTTTGGGCCTACCTGGAAATCAGTCCAAATGCGCTCGGCAGCTAGGCCACAACTCCCCTTTTCCACCATGGATTTCCTAAAAAACAAATGCAATCAACATTAGACTGTGCCAGCAGTGTTCCCAGACCCCAAAACCCACCCACAAAAACCTAGAAGACCCCCAAACAGCACTCCAAACACAGGCAAGTGAGCAAAAAAGCAAAAAACATTTCACCATGGATTTGGTCCAAAACTCTTGATTCTGATATTAGACCTTCCGAGGTATGCCCCCAGACCCCTGCAGCTACCCCCAAAAAAGCAGAACACCCCCAAACGGGCAAAAAGCAAAAATGGGCCTACTACCTTCCATTCAGTCCAAATACGCTGTGCAGCTAGGCCCTAACTCTCCTTTTCCACCATGGATTTCCTGAAAAACAAATGCAATCAACATTAGACTGTGCCAGCAGTGCTCCCAGACCCCAAAACCCACCCACAAAAACCTGGAAGCCCCCCAAACAGCACCCCAAATACAGGCAAGTGAGCAAAAACGCAAAAAATATTTCACCATGGCTTGGTCCAAAACACTTGATTTCGATCTTAGACCTTGCGAGCTATGCCCCAGACCCCTGCAGCCACTGGCAAAAAAGCAGAACACCCCCAAACAGGCAAAAAGCAAAAATAGGCCTACCTTCAATTCAGTCCAAATACACTGTGCAGCTAGGCCCTAACTCCCCTTTTCCACCATGAATTTCCTGAAAAACAAATGCAATCAACATTAAACTGTGCCAGCAGTGCTCCCAGACCCCAAAACCCACCCACAAAAACCTGGAAGCCCCCCAAACAGCACCCCAAAAACAGGCAAGTGAGCAAAAACGCAAAAAATATTTCACCATGGATTTGGTCCAAAACACTTGATTCCGATATTAGACCTTCCGAGCAATGCCCCCAGGCCTCTGCAGCCACCCGCAAAAAAACAGAACACCCCCAAACAGGCAAAAAGCAAAAATTGGCCTACCTTCAATTCAGTCCAAATACGCTGTGCAGCTAGGCCCTAACTCCCCTTTTCCACCATGGATTTCCTGAAATCAAATGCAATCAACATTAGACTGTGCAGGCAGTGCTCCCAGACCCCAAAACCCACCCACAAAAACTTGGAAGCCCCCCAAACAGCACCCCAAATACAGGCAAGTGAGCAAAAACGCAAAAAATATTTCACCATGGCTTGGTCCAAAACACTTGATTTCGATATTAGACCTTGCAAACTATGCCCCAGACCCCTGCAGCCACTGGCAAAAAAGCAGAACACCACCAAACAGGCAAAAAGCAAAAATGGGCCTACCTTCAATTCAGTCCAAATACACTGTGCAGCTAGGCCCTAACTCCCCTTTTCCACCATGAATTTCCTGAAAAACAAATGCAATCAACATTAAACTGTGCCAGCAGTGCTCCCAGACCCCAAAACCCACCCGCAAAAACCTGGAAGCCCCCCAAACAGCACCCCAAAAACAGGCAAGTGAGCAAAAACGCAAAAAACATTTCACCATGGCTTTGGTCCAAAACACTTGATTCCGATATTAGACCTTCCGAGCTATGCCCCCAGACCCCTGCAGCCACCCGGCAAAAAGCAGAACACCCCAAACAGGCAAAAAGCAAAAATGGGCCTACCTTCAATTCAGTCCAAATACGCTGTGCAGCTAGGCCCTAACTCCCCTTTCCACCATGGATTTCCTGAAAAACAAATGCAATCAACATTAGACTGTGCCAGCAGTGCTCCCACACCCCAAAACCCAGCCACAAAAACCTGGAAGCCCCCCAAACAGCACCCCAAACACAGGCAAGCGAGCAAAAACGCAAAAAACATTTCACCATGGCTTTGGTCAAAAACACTTGATTCCGATATTAGACCTTCCGAGCTATGCCCCCAGACCCCTGCAGCCACGCGCAAAAAAGCAGAACACCCCCAATCAGGAAAAAAGCAAAAATGGGCATACTACCTTACATTCAGTCCAAATACGCTGTGCAGCTAGGCCCTAACTCCGCTTTTCCACCATGGATTTCCTGAAAAACAAATGCAATCAACATTAGACTGTGGCAGCAGTGCTCCCAGTCCCCAAAACCCACCCACAAAAACCTGGAAGCCCCCCAAACAGCGCCCCAAACACAGGCAAGTGAGCAAAAACGCAAAAAACATTTCACCGTGGCTTTGGTCCAAAACACTTGATTCCGATATTAGACCTTCCGAGCTATGCCCCCAGACCCCTGCAGCCACCTGCCAAAAAGCAGAACACCCCCAACAGGCAAAAAGCAAAAATGGGCCTACCTTCAATTCAGTCCAAATACGCTGTGCAGCTAGGCCCTAACTCCCCTTTTCCACCATGGATTTCCTGAAAAACAAATGCAATCAACATTAGACTGTGCAGGCAGTGCTCCCAGACCCCAAAACCCACCCACAAAAACCTGGAAGCCCCCCAAACAGCACCCCAAACACAGGCAAGTGAGCAAAAATGCAAAAAATATTTCACCATGACTTGGTCCAAAACACTTGATTCCGATATTAGACCTTCCGAGCTATGCCCCAGACCCCTGCAGCCACCTGCAAAAAATCAGAACACCCCCAAACAGGCAAAAAGCAAAAATGGGCCTACCTTCAATTCAGTCCAAATACGCTGTGCAGCTAGGCCCTAACTCCCCTTTTCCACCATGGATTTCCTGAAAAACAAATGCAATCAACATTAGACTGTGCCAGCAGTGCTCCCACACCCCAAAACCCATCCACAAAAACCTGGAAGCCCCCCAAACAGCGCCCCAAACACAGGCAAGTGAGCAAAAACGCAAAAAACATTTCACCGTGGCTTTGGTCCAAAACACTTGATTCCGATATTAGACCTTCCGAGCTATGCCCCAGACCCCTGCAGCCACCCGCAAAAAAGCAGAACACCCCCAAACAGGCAAAAAGCAAAAATGGGCCTACCTTCAATACAGTCCAAATACGCTGTGCAGCTAGGCCCTAACTCCACTTTTCCACCATGGATTTCCTGAAAAACAAATGCAATCAACATTAGACTGTGCCAGCAGTGCTCCCAGATTCCAAAACACACCCACAAAAACCTGGAAGCCCCCCAAACAGCACCCCAAACACAGGGAAGTGAGCAAAAACGCAAAAACTTTTTCTGCTCCGATTTTCTCCAGACCCCTTTTATCTGGCATTAGACCTTCACAGCAATGCCCCGGACCCGTCAACTCACCCGCAAAGAAGTAGAACACCCCCACAAGTGCAGAGTCTTTCTTCATTGGTTGTAATCTAGCAATCTGCTTTGAGGGAAATAGGAGTCTGGAGGAGGAGGATAGAGGAGCATGTTCTTGTGAACTTGTGAACCTGAGGAATGCAGACTGCGGTACCTTCAAATCAATAATCAAATAAGTGAAGACAGTTCTGCTGATGGGCTTGTTTTTGTGATTAGGTGATTAAAGTTTTTTTATATAGATTTTGCAAAACAAAGAAAGACAGACACACAGTAATAAAAGTGAATAAGCCGAAAAAGAAAGTTAGTGATTCATTGACTCATTTTCAGGGCTCAATGTCAGGGAAGAAGAGCTCGTCCTCAAACTCTGCAAATTCAGACAGAAGTAGGTCAGTTAACAGAGAAGAAAGTTGGTGTCCTCCTCGTCTTCTTCCTGCGTGCATTCTCGTATTTTGTAATCTAGTGGTATGAGGTGCTGATTCATCTTGATCATTGTTAACCTCTCCACATTTTTAGGCGAGAGGCGGGTCCTTTTGGAAGTTACAATGCCACCAGCAGCACTGAAAACACGTTCAGAAGACACGCTTGCGAGTGGGCAAGACAAGTAATTTATAGCCAGGTTGGTGATCTCTGGCCACAATTCTCTTTTCCCATGCCAATACGCCAATAGGTCATCATGAACATAGACCTCTGTTGAGTCATTCAGATAGTCCTGCACCATCGACTCAAGGTTCTCCAGGGTTTCTCCACATTGCTTACTTTTTTCTGGTACCCTTTGAGAAGGAAACCCAAGCTGAGTTAGCCAATCCTTTTCTTCACACAATGTTAATGTTGTGTCTGGTGCAGATGATACGGTTGCTGGTGTCTTTAACGGCTGAGAGGGAAAATCACTCACTTCTGCCACAGATGCAGAAGTGGATTTTTTTGACTCCGGATGGCCTGCTGATGCTGATGTTCCTTCAATTTCCTGCCGTTCTCTTTCAAACGACTGGCTGACACAGCTAGCCAATGTTTGTACTTTGTAACATCTGCGTCATCAAAAGGAAAGAATACTCTGCCTGCCACTGCCTTATTGTACCATGGATCCAGAATACTAGCAGAAATGTAATGCTGTTCTGTGTGGATCTTTTGAAGACGTTCATCACAAAGTAGGTGCTGTAATAACTTTTCCGCCAACTCAAATGCTTGTTGCTTTCCATCTTTTTGAAACTTAGAAGACACCGCCTTCAGTTGGTGCTCTAGCATGCGCAACAATGGGATAGCTTTTCCCAAATTACAGTCTTCCCTGCTGAATGCACGCGTGAAGACCTCAAAAGGACGAAGAATGTCTGTCAGGCTTTTAACTAGCTTCCAGTGCTCCACCTGTATCCTCAGGTCCATCATAGGTGTACACAGTGTAAAGAAATACTGATCACTACCGCATACTACATACTGCTCATACAGACGCTCAAGCATGTAGAAGGTTGAGTTCCAACGTGTTACCACCTCCTGGATGAGTGCTTTCACTGGCAGTTTACGTTCATGTCGCAGGCACCTCAGCTGCTTCCGGGCCTTAAAAGAATGGTTGAAATGTGTGCACATTCTTCGGGAGGTGGTCAGTAACTCGCACAATGGACTTTCTTCACTCAAGAATTTTTTAACAACCAGGTTTATACAGTGCGCCAAACACGGCACTCTGAAATAGTTACCCTTTTCCATGGCCTTAACTACATTGCCGCCATTATCCGTGGAAACATAACCAATCATGCGTTTTCTTGGGGACAGCCATTGAAAGACCTTTGTGTTAAACTCATGCAAAATGTTTTCTCCTGTATGTCTTTTCTCCATGGCAAACATGCCTAGTGTTGCATGTTTCCGAGCAGCTTTAAAAACGTTGTCCGGGTCAACAATTGCGGTTAGCTTTGCTTTAACCCCTGAAAAAGAGACCCAGTGTGCAGTGATGCACATGTAATCAACGGCTTGGCAACTGGTCCACATGTTGGTCGTCAGATGTATAGTGTGAAAAGCACTCTTCTGCAAAGCTCCCCCAATCACCTCCAGCACATCTTCATGTAGTGCTGGAACCGCAACTCTGGCAAAATAGAACTGGCTAGGAACCTTCCATTTAGGGCAGAGCGTTGCCACTAATTCAAGAAAACCCACCCTTTCCACAAAAGAAAAAGGGAGAAGGTCCAGCGCTAGCATTTTAGCCAGCTTAATGTTAAACAGATGCGCCGTTGGGTGGTTGCGTTCAAATGGCGCATCTGAAAACAACATACTTCTAATGGTGGGCTGGACCATTTTATGGGATGATGATGACTTCTTCGACCCAGTTACGCTCGGTGATGATGAACTTTTTCTCATTGGTGTCTCACTCTCTCCCACACTCTTAGTGTGGCTCATATATCTTGCAGGGGGTGTGCTGCTGACAGGGGAATTGGGTGTAAGCGAAAAAATGTGTGACGCTTCTTCCTCCTCGTCATCATCAGATGAAACATCAACGGATAAAATTTGTTGACTTGCAATTCCCGCTGCCTTGATCTCCTTTAGGTGCGCATGCCATTTGACAGTGTGCTGTCTCTCAAGATGACCTCTCTGGCCTCTGGTACCATAGTTGGTACCAAGCTTACCAAGACTAACTCAAAGCTTACAAATGGTACAAATGGCTATGTTTTCCCTTGTTGGGCTAACACTAAAGAAGTCCCAAACTGAGGACTTCAAATGTCTGTGGGGGGCAGTGGAGGCGATACTGGGAATGCTAATGCCAGATGTAGTGGAGGATGTGTGTTGCCAAAATTTAATACGTTGTGCACTTACAGTACCACTAATTAAGAAAATGGAGGTCGAGATGGATGGAGGTCCCTTCTGGTGAGAAAATATGGAAGCAGTAGGTGGTGTGGTACTAGTTAACTGCATTGGTGGTGGTCCCATTGCCACGTCGCCAACATCACGCTCAGCAGCATTTCGGGATAGGGTATAAAAGTCTGTTTGCTGCATGCCCGCTGAGGCTGGAGTGACGTGTATGATGACTGCGTCGTCGTCGTGAGAGTCTTCATCAGCAGGAGAATACGCCACTTCTTGTTCAGCGTCATCATCACACTCCATAACTTTGAGACTTTCAGGGACCTTCCTTTTATGCTTAGCTACCTTTGTCAGATCATGGTGTGCCTCACTCTCAGACGGCCGTGGTCTTTCCCAATTTTCATCCATATCATCAGAAGGAAGGGGGCTTGAAGAAGATGTAGACACCATCCTTGATCTTTTCCTTGCTAGGGATCTGGAAGACAATGAATGATCAGGAGGAGTGGCTTCCTCAAATGATACCTCGGCTTGAATGTTGATTTCCTGATGTGCCCCTACTTCGGGTGGAACAACTATTGTGGGCACTTATGCCGCTCCATGCACCTCTGCTTGCGGATCTCCTTGCACCGCCTCTCCTTCCACATGTACTTGGGCTTGTAGTTGCACATGAGATTGTTGTTGGGGCTGTTGTTGTTGAACACTCGTCAGATGAGTTACAACAACCTGTGTTGATTGAGGAATGCTGCTACTTTCTTGCGATGAGCCAACATCACTGGTCGATGGTGATTGAACAACTATACTGGCTGCCTCTGCAGCACTCAAGGGCTTGGACTTAAGTTGGCGTGGTGGTGGTGGCACTGAGCCCAATGGAGCGGAAATGCTGCTCCCAGCTTGGTCCCCAGCAGACCCCGCAGCTGCTGCAGGCGTACTTTTTTTTCCCAAAGAATGTGGCGGTCGGCACACCAGTCTACTTGGTAAGTGGCGCCACTTGCTTCTTCTGCTCCTTACTGGAAACTTTCTTGCTAGAGGAGCTACGGGCAACTTTTTTTGGGGCCATCTTCTTCAGATGTCAGAACAGCAGGTCGCAGTTGCACAAGTTGCAGAGTTGTCTGTGGCCACACGTGACGTTGTGCTGCACACACCGCAGCATGATTTAATCCTGGCACTGATGATTTGTCTTTCTGCACCTAAAAGCAAACGAAGCCAGAGGAACATCAGTTAAATAAATGTTTCATATGTAGCGCTTCAATTAAGAGTTTGCAAGTAAGCATTTTTATTATACCCACCCCCCAAAATGGAAAGACCAATGAAATGAACCACTGACAGAGTACCCCTGGCAATAATGGATGAAAGCATGGCAGACTGGGTACAGGCCTATGGCACAACAAAGCACACTGCCTGGCTTCCAAATGGCCCCTAGACCCCCACCACATGGCCGGGCCCTGCCTGTACCAGTCCTCAAAAGGGCCCCCACCCACATGGCCATGCCTCAACAACACCTCAGAAAATCGAAAAATACACATAAATCACCACAATCCAATGACATCCATGCCCACAATCATGTTCAAATTCAAGACACCCCACAGAAAGACTAGGCCTATGAACCACTGAGTACCCCTGGGCATAATGGATGAAAGCCTGGCAGACTGGGTGCAGGCCTATGGCACAACAAGGCACACTGCCTGGCTTCAAAATGGCTCCTAGACCCCCACCAAATGGCCAGGCCCTGCCTGTACCAGTCTTCAAAATGGCCCCCACCCACATGGACAGGCCCCATCAACACCCCAAAAAATCAAAAAACACAAATAAATCACCAAAATCCAATGCCATCCATGCCCTCAATCATGTTCAAATTCAAGACACCCCACAGAAAGACTAGGCCCATGCACCACTGAGTACCCCTGGGCAAAAGGCCCCAACACCACCCCAAAATCGAAAAACACACAAAAATCACCACAATCCAATGCCATCCATGCCCTCAATCATGTTCAAATTCAAGACACCCCACAGAAAGACTAGGCCCATGCACCACTGAGTACCCCTGGGCATAATGGTTGAAAGCAAGGCAAACTGGGTGCAGGCCTGAGCACACTGCCTAGCTTCAAAATGGCCCATTGTCCCCCAGCCACATGGCCAGGCCCTGCCTGTACCAGTCCTCAAAATGGCCCCCACCCACATGGCCATGCCCCATCAACACCTCAAAAAATTGAAAAACACACAAAAATCACCACAATCCAATGCCATCCATGCCCTCAATCATGTTCAAATTCAAGACACCCCACAGAAAGACTAGGTCCATGCACCACTGAGTACCCCAGGGCATAATGGATGAAAGCATGGCAGATTGGGTGCAGGCCTATGGCACAACAACGCACACTGCCTGGCTTCAAAATGGCCCTTAGACCCCCACCACATGGCCAGGCCCTGCCTGTACCAGTCCTCAAAATGGCCCCCACCCACATGGCCATGCCCCATCAACACCTCAAAAAATTGAAAAACACACAAAAATCACCACAATCCAATGCCATCCATGCCCTCAATCATGTTAAAATTCAAGACACCCCAGAGAAAGACTAGGCCCATGCACCACTGAGTACCCCTGGGCATAATGGATGAAAGCATGGCAGATTGGATGCAGGCCTATGGCACAACAAAGCACACTGCCTGGCTTCAAAATGGCCCTTAGACCCCCACCACATGGCCAGGCCCTGTCTGCACCAGTCCTCAAAATGGTCCCCACCCACATAGACAGGCCCCATCAACACCCAAAAAACCGAAAAACACACAAAAATCACCACAATCCAATCCCATCCATACCCTTCATGATGTTTACATTAAAGAGACCCC
This sequence comes from Lissotriton vulgaris, assembly GCF_964263255.1. Classification (NCBI taxonomy): domain Eukaryota; kingdom Metazoa; phylum Chordata; class Amphibia; order Caudata; family Salamandridae; genus Lissotriton; species Lissotriton vulgaris. Next base: position 51,659,614 of record NC_141699.1, on the reverse strand, counting down.
ACAGAAAGATTCAGTCCATGCACCATTGAGTAACCCTCAGCAAAAGGCCCCAACAACAGCCCAAAAATCAAAAAACACACAGAAATCACCACAATCCAATGCCATCCATGCCCTCCATGATGTTTACATTAAAGAGACCTCACAGAAAGACTCAGTCCATGCACCACTGAGTACCCCTAGGCAAAAGGCCCCAACAACATCCCAAAAATCGAAAAACAGACAAAAATCACCACAATCCAATGCCATCCATGCCCTCAATCATGTTGAAATTCAACAAAACAGTTGTATCATGCACCCATAACTAACCCTGGTCCTACTGGATACTGTGGCTACCCACAATATATTTTATTTAATGTTCTGAAAAAGTTCCAAAATTGTAGTTGCAGCAACTGTAATGCCCCAAACAAACTTACTTGTGAAATTTCTAATCCAAAACTGATCCAAAGAAAGACAAAAAGGCCTCAAATCCAAATATCCAGCAGCATCCACAAAAAGTAATCCTTCCAGGTCAAGATCCAAATCAAAGTGACCAGGACATGAACAAAGCACTGGGAGGAGCCTGCTGGACAGGAAAAGGAAGTTGGAGACTGTGGGGCACTTCCTTCCTCCCACCCCCCCCCCAAAATGGACTCCTTGAAAAACAAAGAAACAAAGTGCAGGCAAATGTCAACCTGAGGAGTTATTCTGATAAAAATCATCATTTTCAGAAGGTTTATGCTGCCTGCTGGTTAATTTCTTGTGCAGAATTGCATAAGCAGAATCATGTAAATCAGGCTGCACATAATCAGACATCTGGTATTGGTTGCGCTTGTCAAAAGTATTGAACCCATTTTGTACCCGCACATTAGAATCAAACCTAGAGCGATCGTTCGTGTTGCCCCTAGGACCTGAATATCCCGTGCGATTCCTCATTGGTCCTCGACCACGCACATAGCGTTGTGAGCGCAACAATGGACATTCATCAGCTCAATGGCCAAATTTCCGAACAATACGCGCATTGATCAACAGCCAAATTCGAACGAGTGCCGAAAAATCCTCGTCCGCCTCTATCATTACCTCTAGGAGGTGGACCATAAACGTGAGATAACAGAACCTTTGTTTTTATCTCCTTAGACTTTTTATCCTCACTACCCTTCGCTTCTAATTCCTGACGCTCATAATATTGAGCCATCATCAGGAGGGCTGCCGGAGAAGAGGTAGTCCAAGAGCTTTCACTAGCTTTTAAATGGCTAGCCACTCCTGGTAATACATTCGTAACATATTTATCTACAAACAAATGTCGGCCCGTATCGTCCGTTAGCGACTGACCACTAAAATCATGAAAGGCTTCCTCAAAACGCGTAAAGAAATCTGAAACCGATTCATCTGCCTTTTGTTTACATGATGCTAAAATAGTCCAATCAATCTTTTTAGGGGGAATAATCGTGTTTAACTTAGTTAGTATTGTAACAGGAAGGTCTAAAATCAACTGACATGGCTTTTTCGCTGGTTCCCTATCCTCATCTTCCATCTCTATCTTATTCCATAATGTCCCATACGCTGCGCGATCATCGACTTTACGCACGGATCTTCACATATTAGGCGGTAATATTAGCCCGAAAAATAAATCGATATCAGCTAATGTCATGGTACAAGAATTTATGGCTCCCTCAAGTTCCTCATAAAAAGCGGCTGTATTTTTCCGTGGGTCAGGCAATGCAGCTTTAAGTGCCATTACATCTGCCCTATTCCAGGGAGTGTACACCCAATTATAAATAAAATAACCTTTAGCATCTACAGAGGACTTATCATCACTTGTACCTGCTCCCTTAGGAGGAACATATAAAGGCGTAGCCACTCGCATAGGCTTTGCATGCACTATTGCAGTCTTATTTGTTCCAAAGATAGATGATTGTTTCCCGCCGAGCGAATTCGTCCGTGCATCTGCATCTGTTTTCCGTTTCTCCTCAGTTCGTAGTTTGAACAACCGTCTTATCGTATCAGCCACCTGAGGGAGAGTAAAAAGTCCATTACGTATTTGCTTACAATTTGCATACAATCGGCTGCTACATCATCAGGTTCTAAAACACCAGAGACTTTCCGAATCATGTCAACAACTTCTTCAGCAAAGTGCTCAGTAAAATATAATCGCTCTCTGTCCTGCCACCCCTGTAAACCATCTAAGATGTTAGAAACAGTAACAGAATCACAAAGTGCTTGACGAGTAGTTTTTCTAAGTTCTGCCGCACGTTCGACCGACAGCATAGAGCGAGTATCTGGTTTTGTTCGATCTGCCCTGGAATCGTCATCTTCGTCTGATGGAACGAACAGAACGGCATACGGAAGCGGAGGACGATCTAGCAATGAGAAATCATCTTGTGATTTAATAAGGACAGGATAAAGAGGTTGCCGAACTGCATATTGGCCAGATATCTGTAATCTGCGCTCCTTCTCCTGTCTCTCTTCCAATTCTTTCACTTCTTTCTTCCTTAATTCTTGCGCTTTTTCATACACCTTCTTCCGTTGATCTTTTTCAATCAGCACTTGCTCACGTTTCTCACGCTCACGTACTTCTTTCACCCACATTCGGACACATTCAAACATGTCTTGTCTGGATTTCCGCTCGAACATACAGTGTTCCACATACTCAATATTTCGCATATCAAATGACCCATACATTGACCAACGTAACTCAGGATCTTTTCGCGTGTATTTCCTCCATAATGTGCTGTACATTATAGAAGAAAGACCATATTTTATGTAGATATCTCTATTAGGCATCCCCTCTGGGGGATCTGGCTGCGATTCCTCAAGTCTTAACCGGTTATTTCCACAAAAGCAGCACATCCTACGAAGTGCGCTAAAAGCAGGGATGCCAAAAATAGTGCAAAATATGCTGTATTATAATCAAAGTAGCACTTAAAGTATCTGTAATACGTTGAGCCGTTTAAATCAAAATCACAATTTTATAGAAAAATCTCCTCATTACCTGCCAAATGTGTTGCAACGCATATTTTTCACTTTCACATACACATCATGACTAGGCATACCAAACCAAAATTGCCACAGCAAGCGTATCCTAAAACTACCTTGCCAATCCCAGGCTTCCAAAACCCACAGCAAGTACCGTACAATGGTTCTTACCAATCACAGGGCATCCAGATTCCACCTGCCAAGTTCTAAATTCGACCAAACGGCCACTGCACGGCATTCTTGATCCCCTCTGAGGCGGAAAGCCGGAGGTCTTGCTCAATCTACTTTTGTTTAAAACTGTCACGATTTATGTGTTTTTAAACTCACTATAACGAGCTGTCTCACCTGTCAGTCGAAGCGCTGCCGCTTCGCGCTCACACAGACCCCCTCCTTCAGGAAACCACAACAGCGCCAGCGCGCCAAAAGGCGGAGCCACGCCCACTGCGAGGCCACGCCCACCGACCACTACAAAAACGCTAGGAAAGCGCAACTACTGCCATTCTTGATCCCCTCTGAGGCGGAAAGCCGGAGGTCTTGCTCAATCTACTTTTGTTTAAAACTGTCACGATTTATGTGTTTTTAAACTCACTATAACGAGCTGTCTCACCTGTCAGTCGAAGCGCTGCCGCTTCGCGCTCACACAGACCCCCTCCTTCAGGAAACCACAACAGCGCCAGCGCGCCAAAAGGCGGAGCCACGCCCACTGTGAGGCCACGCCCACCGACCACTACAAAAACGCTAGGAAAGCGCAACTACTGCCATTCTTGATCCCCTCTGAGGCGGAAAGCCGGAGGTCTTGCTCAATCTACTTTTGTTTAAAACTGTCACGATTTATGTGTTTTTAAACTCACTATAACGAGCTGTCTCACCTGTCAGTCGAAGCGCTGCCGCTTCGCGCTCACACAGACCCCCTCCTTCAGGAAACCACAACAGCGCCAGCGCGCCAAAAGGCGGAGCCACGCCCACTGCGAGGCCACGCCCACCGACCACTACAAAAATGCTAGGAAAGCGCAACTACTGCCATTCTTGATCCCCTCTGAGGCGGAAAGCCGGAGGTCTTGCTCAATCTACTTTTGTTTAAAACTGTCACGATTTATGTGTTTTTAAACTCACTATAACGAGCTGTCTCACCTGTCAGTCGAAGCGCTGCCGCTTCGCGCTCACACAGACCCCCTCCTTCAGGAAACCACAACAGCGCCAGCGTGCCAAAAGGCGGAGCCACGCCCACTGCGAGGCCACGCCCACCGACCACTACAAAAATGCTAGGAAAGCGCAACTACTGCCATTCTTGATCCCCTCTGAGGCGGAAAGCCGGAGGTCTTGCTCAATCTACTTTTGTTTAAAACTGTCACGATTTATGTGTTTTTAAACTCACTATAACGAGCTGTCTCACCTGTCAGTCGAAGCGCTGCCGCTTCGCGCTCACACAGACCCCCTCCTTCAGGAAACCACAACAGCGCCAGCGCGCCAAAAGGCGGAGCCACGCCCACTGTGAGGCCACGCCCACCGACCACTACAAAAACGCTAGGAAAGCGCAACTACTGCCATTCTTGATCCCCTCTGAGGCGGAAAGCCGGAGGTCTTGCTCAATCTACTTTTGTTTAAAACTGTCACGATTTATGTGTTTTTAAACTCACTATAACGAGCTGTCTCACCTGTCAGTCGAAGCGCTGCCGCTTCGCGCTCACACAGACCCCCTCCTTCAGGAAACCACAACAGCGCCAGCGCGCCAAAAGGCGGAGCCACGCCCACTGCGAGGCCACGCCCACCGACCACTACAAAAATGCTAGGAAAGCGCAACTACTGCCATTCTTGATCCCCTCTGAGGCGGAAAGCCGGAGGTCTTGCTCAATCTACTTTTGTTTAAAACTGTCACGATTTATGTGTTTTTAAACTCACTATAACGAGCTGTCTCACCTGTCAGTCGAAGCGCTGCCGCTTCGCGCTCACACAGACCCCCTCCTTCAGGAAACCACAACAGCGCCAGCGCGCCAAAAGGCGGAGCCACGCCCACTGCGAGGCCACGCCCACCGACCACTACAAAAATGCTAGGAAAGCGCAACTACTGCCATTCTTGATCCCCTCTGAGGCGGAAAGCCGGAGGTCTTGCTCAATCTACTTTTGTTTAAAACTGTCACGATTTATGTGTTTTTAAACTCACTATAACGAGCTGTCTCACCTGTCAGTCGAAGCGCTGCCGCTTCGCGCTCACACAGACCCCCTCCTTCAGGAAACCACAACAGCGCCAGCGCGCCAAAAGGCGGAGCCACGCCCACTGCGAGGCCACGCCCACCGACCACTACAAAAACGCTAGGAAAGCGCAACTACTGCCATTCTTGATCCCCTCTGAGGCGGAAAGCCGGAGGTCTTGCTCAATCTACTTTTGTTTAAAACTGTCACGATTTATGTGTTTTTAAACTCACTATAACGAGCTGTCTCACCTGTCAGTCGAAGCGCTGCCGCTTCGCGCTCACACAGACCCCCTCCTTCAGGAAACCACAACAGCGCCAGCGCGCCAAAAGGCGGAGCCACGCCCACTGCGAGGCCACGCCCACCGACCACTACAAAAACGCTAGGAAAGCGCAACTACTGCCATTCTTGATCCCCTCTGAGGCGGAAAGCCGGAGGTCTTGCTCAATCTACTTTTGTTTAAAACTGTCACGATTTATGTGTTTTTAAACTCACTATAACGAGCTGTCTCACCTGTCAGTCGAAGCGCTGCCGCTTCGCGCTCACACAGACCCCCTCCTTCAGGAAACCACAACAGCGCCAGCGCGCCAAAAGGCGGAGCCACGCCCACTGCGAGGCCACGCCCACCGACCACTACAAAAACGCTAGGAAAGCGCAACTACTGCCATTCTTGATCCCCTCTGAGGCGGAAAGCCGGAGGTCTTGCTCAATCTACTTTTGTTTAAAACTGTCACGATTTATGTGTTTTTAAACTCACTATAACGAGCTGTCTCACCTGTCAGTCGAAGCGCTGCCGCTTCGCGCTCACACAGACCCCCTCCTTCAGGAAACCACAACAGCGCCAGCGCGCCAAAAGGCGGAGCCACGCCCACTGCGAGGCCACGCCCACCGACCACTACAAATGTGTCGATCAACCAAGCGCAGCGGACGAGCGCAGCGGGAGCGCCGTCTGCGCGCCGAAGGCGCGCCTAAGGCAAGCCCGTCTGCGCCCGTCCGCGCCAAGACCGCGCCTAGCGCACAAAACTCTGCGCAAACCTCAACCATCATTAGGTACCTCCCTGAAGACCTCTATCGATTACAGGGTGGCAAACACTGCCCCTGTATACTCGATCTAACAAAGTCTGCGGACACTATCAGCTGTAGAAATTGCAACTGGACGACTACTAATCATCCAGCCCCTATAGCCACTCCCCTATTGCATCCCAAGGCCGCCCCAACGCTCTTTAAAGGAGGTCTGATTAACGCACGTTCTATGTGCAAGCATAATCAAGACATTTACGACCTCATCTGCGACTCGGACCTGGACTGCCTAATGATAACCGAAACTTGGTTAACAGAAGATAGCAATCCTGATATTGCTGCTTCCCTACCTCAAGGCTACACATTCTTTAGGCAGGACAGACCAAAAGGCAGAGGAGGAGGTGTCGCCATAATACTTAGGAACACCTTCCCATGCCACTCCTTCAACCTAGAGCCCCTAAAAAACACGGAAGGTCTAGGTTTCTCAATCAAATTGAACGAGCAAACCTCCTTCTCTGGTGGCCTCATTTACCGCCCACCCGGTAATGCCACTGAATTTCTTGATTCATTGTGCGACTCCCTGGGCCACTTTCTTCTCCGATACCCCCACTTCACCTTACTCGGGGATTTCAACCTACATCTCGACTCCAAATCTGATACCCAAGCCATCAATTTCCTCCAAACACTAGAAATGTTTAATCTCCAACAACTAGTCTCCCAGCCTACCCACCTGCTTGGTCACACCCTTGATGCTGTATGTACCAATCTCTCTTCCCTCATCACCCTACCCCCGCTCCCTCAAATCTGGACTGACCACAGCTTGATCTTGTTCCACATCCATAGCGTACGTTCCCCCTCTCGCAATAACACTAACTCACGCCCCGCCAACCCTATCAATTGGAAAAAAGTCCAAGAAAGCTTGACTCTTAAACCTATGGATCAATCCCATACCCCTACTCTGTCCGGTAATGTAGTAGTCGACGACGACCTCTTTTACAATTGGCTCACACAGGAAATGAAAACCAGAAACCCCCCCAAACGTCAAGGCATCTCTCATAAAAAATCCAAAATCAATGCCCCCTGGTTTACCCCCGAACTTGCCACTTCTCACCTACTTTGTAGGAAAGCAGAGCGAAAATGGCGTAAGTCCTATGACATTGACGATCGTCTCTTATATACTCAAACAAGAAAAGCCTATCTTACGAGTATCAAATCAGCCAAGAAGTCCTACTATGTGAACGCCATCAAAGAATCCCATCAACAACAAAAGACCCTGTTTTCTATAGTAAAGTCATTCACCCAGCCCAAAGCACTGCAACCTGAAATACCTCCATCACAAGACTTATGCGACAAAATCTCCGACTATTTTGAAGAGAAAATTGTTTCCATTCAAAGCAATTTCCCTCCTTTCTGTACCTCCTCATTCCCCCCTCCCTCTGACTCCTTTCCCGGAAATTTGAGCAGTTTCTCCCCTGCAACTCTGGCGCAAACTAGAGAAGTCATCCTGGCCTGCAAATCAGGCTCCCCTTCCGACCCCTGTCCACCCAAAATTCTACACCAAATTATCGACGTGATCAACCCAGCAATTAACGACATAGTCAACTCGTCGCTTAGCACAGGAATTGTCCCCCCCCGGTGGAAGAAAGGAATTGTCAAGCCTCTTATGAAAAAGGCCAATAAACCACCGTCTGACTTGACCAATCTTCGCCCGATCTCTCTACTCCCAGCCTTAGGAAAAATAACCGAACAACTGGTCTATAGAGAACTTAGACAATACCTGGAAACAAATAACATACTCCATCCGCAGCAGTCTGGTTTCCGTCCCAAACATTCGACGGAAACAGCGCTGATAGAATTATCAGACACGATCAAACTGCTACAAGATCAGCGAAAAAATTCAATCCTCATTCTTCTTGACCTGACCGCGGCGTTTGACACCATTTCCCATTCCATCCTCATCAGTAGACTGATGAACATAGGGATTTCAGACTACGCTCTATCCTGGTTAAAATCATTCCTTGCTGACCGATCACAGACTGTCGCTCTGGGCCCTTTCCATTCAAAAGACAAAACGATTTCCTCAGGCGTCCCGCAGGGTTCCATCCTAAGTCCCCTCCTTTTCAACATCTATCTCATTCCTCTCCTGTCCTTGATTGAATCCTTTGGCATACCTGTAACCTCCTACGCCGATGACACCCAGCTCATCGTGCCCTTGGATGGTAACTCCACCAGCGCCGAACTCAACCTCAAGAACTGCCTAACGGAGGTCTTCCATTGGATGAACGCAAATCATTTGAAGTGTAATTCAAATAAAACGGAGATTCTCCCAATTGGAAAGAACACCTCCTTCTGCCCAGCCCTCTGGTGGCCAGACGACTCAATCGCCCACCCCCAAACTGTAACTACGGCCAGGAATTTAGGCGTCATTTTCGACTCAGATCTTTCCTTTGATCAACATGCTAAGACTGTAACCGGCAAATGCTTCGGGACAATAAGATCCTTAAGAAAGTTCTTCAACTTCCTCCCTCTCGACGCCAGAAAGAGTGTAACAGTAGCCCTTATAATTTCACGACTAGACTACTGCAACGGCTTACTGGCAGGGGCAAAAAAGAGCACTCTCGCGAAACTCCAGAGCGTGCTCAATACAGCTGCTCGACTTGTACTCAAACTGCCCCGTAGAGCTTCCATCTCCGCAGCCCTTCGATCCTTACACTGGCTACCTCTCCACAAGAGAATTTTATTCAAGATTCTAATCGTCGCCTTCAGAGCTTTCAATAAATCCGGTCCAAAATACCTCCACAGACGTTTTCCCCACTACACCCCCAGGCGATCTCTCCGTTCGTCCCAGGACAACCTCATCCTGCCTGCAAAGTATAATCTGAAGACGAAGGGAGGTAAAACCTTAAGCTACCTGGCCACCAAAGCATGGAACAATCTGCCCAAACACCTCAGGCAACTAACGCAAGAAAAACCATTCAGAAAGGCTCTGAAGACTTGGATCTTCAGCCTCCCCGATGATCTCACTAAAGCAGCCATCTAATCCCTCTCTGTCCCCAGACCGGTCATCAAGGATTCTCAGCGCCAAGATGCTCCTTCCGGAGCGAACGCCGCGCTTTACAAATACCCCTACAAAATACAAATACAAAATACAAGCCAACAGAAGAGATCTCAGTCGAGGACCAGCACCACCTAGATGGTCAGATCAGAAAGAAAGGAACAACGCCTTGGATGCCAAGACTCAGGTCTCTTCTGGCAGTGATCACGTCCGCGTTGAGATTCCAATCCTTCATCACGACCACTCCTTCTGGCATCCGAGTCGCCGATGAGCCCCACGTGTCGGGCGCCAATTGATGTAAGCAAGCCTCAGCTAAGCCTACCAGTGCAAGGGGTTCGCCCTTCTCTGTACAGAATTCTCAGACCATTGGAAGAAGTTGGCACAGAAACTGGAAAATACAAAAGCATAGTTTATTAAACCTTTAAAGGTGGTACTACAGTCAACACAACACCCTTTAGTATTGCATAGAGTAGCACACCGAACTAAAGCACATGGCCCCTTTTATACACAATGAGGGGGCTCAAAAGAAGGCGGTACAAAATACAAGAGCATGTTTTATGTACATATAAGGGCATATTGGATGGCACAATCGATGAGTGGGGGGAGTTAACTGTTTTCAGAAACTAGTAAACACATTCCTATCTGGAACTAATTAGTAACAGCTGCAGACCCTACTGGGCATGCCTGGGCATGCTGAAAGAGGGGGATGCTAAATATAGCCTGTTGCTGGGCAGATTTCAGGCGCAGTTAACAAGGAGGTAGGACAAAGCACATGATGAGCACACGGCAACATGTGGCAGACAAAATGGCTGCCACAAATACAAAATGGAGTTGGTTCAATTGCTACGACAATAGTCAAATAAAGCAGGCCTTCTGCTAATGCTTAACCTAATCACTTTTGATTTACAACACAGAAGCTTTGGGAGAAGAATATAATCAGGAAATGAGAGAAATACATTTGGAACCAAAGCCATGCCATTTAAGTGAAGCAAATAAAAAGGACCAGTCAACTCTGTCAAACACTTTTTCTGCATCGACAGAAATAGCAGCTAAAGGCTGTGAGAAACAAGGGGCTTTGTTTAAAACATCCAACAAGAGACGAGAGTTATCAGCAGTAAGCCTTCCTTTAATAAAACCACATTGTTCTTTACCAAAAAGGTGTGGCATAAAGGAATCCAAAAGCAAAGCAAGTAATTTGGCAAAAAGTTTATAATCAACATTAACTTACGAAATAGGACAATAATTTTTACAGAATTTAGGATCACGACCATCTTTCGGGATGAGACAAATGGTGGCATCTTGAAAGGTACCTGCATCCATACCAGAAGAAGAAAAGGATTGAAAAAGTAATAAAAGTTTGGGTAGTGAAAGGTCAGAAAAATGCAAGTAAAACACTACCGGAAAGTCATCGGGACCAGGAGTTTTACCCTTAGTAGGAGCAGACAGAGCCGTAGGCAATTCGTGAAGGGAGAGGTCAAGGTCAAGGGATGAGAAATTAAGGTGAGACGGAGAAGGCTTAGGTAATTTATATAAGTAAGAACGGAGCATAGAAGGAGTAGGAGGAGATTCTGGAGTATAAAGTTGTTGATAAAAGAGTTGGAACTGTTCAAGAATTTGCTCGTTAGTGTGAAGAAGAACATTGTCAGAGGAAAAAATAGATTCAATGGAGGTACGTTCCTTACGAGACTTAAGATAGTTAGCTAAAAGCTTCCCAGTTTTGTTACGACCTCCGTAATAACGCGCACTGCTACGAAGAAGAATTGAGGAGGCATTGTCTGTAGTAATTTTATTAAAGGAAATCTTTGCATGTAAAAGTTAAGGGGACAAACACTTATCAGAAGAGGTGTAAAATTGATGTTCTAATTTTTTAATATATGCAAGAGAGGACTTACGTTTTAGGAAAAATTGTTTTTTTTCCTATAAACAAAATCAATAATAAATCCTCTTGCCGTAGCTTAAAAAGAGTCCCAGAGAATATGAGGAGGAGTGTCAGGAGTAGAATGAGTTTGAAAGAAGTCAACAGTAAAAGTGCAAAAGAAGAAGAAAAATTAGGGTCAGTAAGAAGTGCAGAGTTGAAGCGCAATCGAGAGGGCCTGGGACTAGGAGGAAGTAGATCAATATCCTTTATAGCCGGAGCATGATCTGAAAAACCAGTAAGCTCAATAGAGGAAGATAACAGATTCTGAGTGAGAGATTGAGAGAGAAAGATATAATCTAACCTAAAAGAAGAGGCATGAGGGTGTGAGAAAAAGGAATAGTCTAGAGTGTCTGGATGCGTGAGTCTCCAAGAGTCGGAGAGATTTGTTTAAAGGATAGTGTTAAAAAACTGCTTATGAGGTTTGTGGGGAATCAAACGTGTAGTGAATTTACGATCAAGAAATGGATCAATAACCTGATTACAATTTCCACCTTGTTAGACGGGAAATCTGAAGGTCGGCCGAGCCAGGGGGAGAGGCCTCCAGGCTAGGGCCCTCTCCAAAGATCGTACAGCCCAGCAACCAACCCCCTACAGATGGACACCACACAAAGATAGGTTCTTAACACTTTTATCAGTATTCTTTGGCAGGTTATTGTAACGATACAGGAGGAACGGGATTCTGGGATCCCCTTAAACTTAGTCTCTGTGGGAAGGGGGTAGCGGGACAGTCTTGGTACCGGTCTGGTACAGGTATATCTGGTGCACATCTCTCAATCCTCGAGCTGGAGGGTTCTCCGGTATGGGCCGCGGCAGCGCCAGCAGGACTCCACAGATGGTTCATGAAGATGGGCTGCGGCAGTGCCAGCAGGACCCCAAGGATGGTTCACGAAGATGGGCCGTGGCAGCGCCAGCAGGACCCCAAGGATGGTTCACGAAGATGAGCCGCGGCAGCGCCAGCAGGACTCCAAGGATGGTTCACGAAGATGGGCCGCGGCAGCGCCAGCAGGACCCCAAGGATGGTTCACGAAGATGAGCCGCGGCAGCGCCAGCAGGACTCCAAGGATAGCTTCACGGAGATGGGCCGCGGCAGCGCCAGCAGGACCCCAAAGGTGGTTGCAAGAAGATGAGTTTGTCTCGGTGTCTCTCGACTCCAGGATACAACTCCCAACCTGCTCCGGAGCTGCCCCAGTTATAGGTCTGGTGCCCTTTGATGTCCGGACCCTCGCACTTGGAGGTCGGAGGGTCCGGGATGTGCGAGTCCAGACACCCAGAAGGGGGGTGGAGCCAGCACCCAGGGAGGCCGGGGGCGATCAAAACGAGGCGGATGGGGGACTATCAACACTCCTTCCCCCATTGACTCGTCAAGTGGTCTCTTTACCCCCTGGTTGGATTGTGGTGCCTCGATGTCGGGGCTTTGCTGGGTCTGTGGCTAGGGTCAGGCCGAGGCCACGAGGCCTGGTTGTGGAGGGTCCAAGATGGCGGCTGGGCCAGAAATGGTGGTCCGGGAAAGGGTCCGAGCCAGCCAAGAGGGTTGAGGAGAGGAGGTCGAGTTCCACCGGGGAAGTACTGGGGGCGGCCCGGAGGGGCGGCACTCGTGGAGGGTGGATGGTGCTGCTCTTGGCCAGGGACCAGGGGTCGAGGTAGTCCGGGACCCGCCATGCGGGAGGAGTGGGGCCACGCCACGAGGCCAAGTCCAACACACCTAAAAGAAAAAGGTCATCTTTGTGTTGAATACATTTGCTTGCGATTAAGGGCCAAAACAAACAATCAGGATGAGTAGGACCATAAATATTAAAAACAGTAATGGAAATAGAGTTAATTAGCAGTTTAACCAAATCCATCTCCCTTCCGAGACTTTTCCCTCTAATAACACTTTACATTTTAACTTTTTATGAACTAAAATAGCAACTCCATTTTTCTTATTGGGAGAGGGAGAAAATAAAACTGTACCCACCCAGCTCCTTTTTAACTTAAGATATTCAAGTTCATCAAGGTGAGTCTCCTGTAAAAGAGCAATATCAGGGGTATAGGAGGACAAATGAGAAAGTACTCTCTGCCGCTTGATGGGTTAACAAAACCTTTTACATTCTATGAAATAACTCTAAATTTGTAAACAGGATAAATATAATAACATCAAAATTTGCAAAAAGATATATAAACAACAGAACACCAAAGAGCAAAGTTCAGGTAAAAAAGGAATAAAAACATCAAAATGTACAAGAATGCATGCAAACATGAAATAACCGTTAAATGAGAGAGACAAAATAGGTGAGAATAAAGAGTAAAAACCAGAAAACAGGAAAAAAGGGAAGGAAAAGGGAAGGAAGGAAGGAAAGAGAAAAGCAGAAAAAGAGACAGTATATATCCAAAGGATGACTGAAATTAACATACCTGAGGGGACAAATACAAGGAAGGTGGGGAAATGGTGACACTCAACAAGACGAACCAGGTGTAGGGTGGAAATCCAAACCACACCAGGATAAAGGTAATGAAAATGCCACACATAGGGATTCAGGAAGGACCATCAGGAACCTATAGATGGAGAGAAAAAGGACAAATAACAATTGTGGCATAGAAGGCAAAATACTCTATACAACAAACAAGAAAATTGAATAAAGAACATATGCAGTAAGAAAGGAGATAAGAATGAGTAGAAAAGATCGAGGACGAGAAATTGAAAAGGGAACATCAGCAAGCATATTATAAGGAGGAATCAAACATGGACAAAATGAAAAAATAAAATGAGATGATCAGCCACTAGAAGAATTCGAAGTATCCATGGAGCCCCCGGAATGAAGATGAAGAAAGTTTCTGAGTTCCCCAGGATCTTGAAAGGTCCAAGTCTTGTTTTGGTAAGTAACTTTGAAAATAGAAGGATGAAACAACCCATATTGAGCACCGAGAGATCGTAGAGGTGCTCAAGATTCAGAAACTCCTTTCATCTGGATGCTGTAGCATTGGAGACATCTTGGGATAAGAACACTCTCTGACCCATCCACAAAATGTGTCGTTTGGACCTGGCTGCAGAAAGAACTGAAAGGAGATCCGTGAATTTCAAAAAGAGAATAATAACCCCTCTTGGCTTCGGGATTCAGATGAGCATGGACCCAGTCTAAGAGCTCTCTGAATGCTAATAGAGGTGTTTGGAGGCATAACTAATAGCTTAGGAATGAAGGAAGTAAAGAAATTGACAGGGTCATCACCTTCCAGAGACTCTGGTAGACCATAAAAGTGAAGATTTTTCCTCCTATTCCTGTTTTCCAAGTCCTTGGTGTGCTGCTGGAGAGCAAGAACTGACTTTTCCAAAGAAGCGCTGTGTTGAGCATTAGATAGTACTACCTAAACCTGTTGTTGAACCGAAGTAATTCTGGTATCCATCGACGTCCAGTACTCTTTCAAAATTTGCATGTCTTTCTTAGTCTCTTCAACAAAGCGCCGTTGGGCACGAATCTCCTCTAAGAGTAACTCCATTGAGATTGGAGAAGTAGGTTTATCTGGTGAGGGAGGGTCTTGTTTTAGACGTTTAAAGGAAGTAGTTGGAGGCGAAGATTTATTTGATGTAGACTGAGATGTAGAGGAACAATGCGGGGGAAGATTGGCCATTTGAACCCCCGTTGTAGAAACACCAGAAGAAGTTAAAATGGATGACTCACAATGAGCTCTAGAAGGGACAAAAACAAATGTTGTCTGTCGCAGTTTGCCTATACACAAACGATTATCGGAGTGTCTGCTCAGCTAGTGAATTGCTGCAAGATACAGAGATACAGCTTCTCTCTAAGTTCCGTAGGCTAGTAAATCCAATTTATACAGAGGGATTGTTGTTGACGATGGAGAAAGGAGCACCTATCTCAGAATGATAATTTGCTGTGATTGTTGTGAAATAGTCATTTAATCCTGAGAGTCAAGTGTCCTGGAGCATTAGAAATTAGAAGCCAATGAAGAACAATGAATTACATATCTGCTTCCTGTGTAGGTTAAAAGAAGATGACAACAGTTGAAAAAGTATGAGAGCCACGGAGGGGGTGTTTAACATGAAGAGATGGATGAGTCTGTAAATGTGTGCACTATGAGGTGAAAAACACTGATGAAAAAAAAAAACTAAATTGACAAGCTGAAAAAGAGTCATCACTAGTAACAAGTTGAAACCGCGCTGACAGAAGATTATTTGAAAGCAATACACTGCATTAGAGGAAGTTCATAGGTAATAGAAAGCTGCAGCATGAAGGGTTGTGAAAAACACTGTCCTGAAGCTCACACAGGCTGTATAAGGTAAATGGAAAAAATAAAGCGACAGTAGCCAGCAATAACCAGATATTTCCAGCCACTCATTACTGGGGATGGTGCAGCAAGTATTTACATGCTGGTATAATTAAGCAAGAGGGCAAAGGCACAGCCATAAATATTGTTCACACTACAGACCTCCATATTCTGAGGAAAACTGCTCGATTGAAAATGAAGTAAAGGAATGCTTTGGCATTTAAAACGAGAGCAGTCTACATGTGAGGCTTTCAGTGTAAGGAAATAAACATGTCCAAAAGTCTTACTGCAGCTTTGAAATGAAGCGCTCGTTCCGTGAGTGAAGAGCGCACCGTGAAACGGCGGCTGTGGAAGGTTCTGATGATGAAGAGCACCGGCCATAAATCACGCGCAGACAGAAATGCAATTAAATGAGCACGTTAGAAGCAGCTCACATTCCGGAAGTGTTTCGCGGCATGAAGGCTCACGAAGAAGTGATGGGGATGCTGGAAACCACGAAGAGGAGGTCCGGTGAGTAGGAGAGACACCACTATGCCGAGATCGTGCGTGGTGCCGTAGCTACTCCCTTGCTAAGTCTGATACACAAATTATTTCAATTTATTACTGGTGTCAGAACAGCACTTTTGTATTGGACTTAATGAGTGTGTGTCAGTAAATATTTTCGCGAAGTTGAGGAGATAAAAGTTACACAATACAATATAGTTATAAGTTGCTGTGCGCGTCAGCGAAAAATACCTCAAGTCTGTCACGTAGTGCTTTTTCACACAAAGTGTGCGTGTCAGCAAAAGATTCTTCAATCTGAGGATTTACCTGACGCACAGATAAAGAAAAATGTTCACACAAAGATTGCAGTTGCTATAATGCAATAGGACACAGGGTGGTGCCAGACACCAAAAATAGAAAAGTTTGTTTATGGATAGCCAGCTGCACTGAATTCCGCGATATTTCATGGGCAAATAAATATTTAGGGGCAGATTTACAAGCCCCTTGCATTTCATTTACGCCGCTGTGGTGGCACAAATCCTACTCCATGGTGCAGGGGTACTTACAACGTGACACATCTGGGAGATGCATCACATTGTAATGTCCTGCGGCACATGTAGGCATTCCTGTGCAGGGGGGGCGTTCTGGCGCAGGAACGCCTCCTAAAAGTGGCTGAGTGAAATCTACAAGATTTCACTCAGTCACTTTTAGGCCCATGCTGCGTCAAAACCCTGCGCCTGCTTGAAGCAGGTGCAAGGCTTGACGCAGCATTAACTAGATAGGGCCCCCAGAGCATTGCTGGAGCTGCATTGCGCTTGTGACGCAACTCCAGCAATGCGTCACTTTTACAGCACAGATGCGTCACGCATCTGTGCCGTTTTTGCCCCATGGTGCGCCGCATTATAAATGCAAAAACCACAGTTGATGGACAGAATGCAGAACAATGTCATACGTTCACCCCTGTACGGAGATCTGGGCCTAAATCCATCGTTTTTTTGCACTCCACACCACCCCAGTTCAGACATGGCCATATGCAAATCAGTCTGACCCTGTGCCTCATGGGAACAGTCCAGCCCGAACTGCCAAGCCATGCCTTCCCTGGACCGGAAACAAGCTTCCGAGGACCGGTTTCTGGCATTCCAGCCGTCTTCAACCCGGCTTGCTTGAATCCAGTGGTGTGGAGAGCATGGGACTCACGTCTGAGCATACCCATCCCACTCGGGGTGACAAATGCAAAAACCACAGTTGATCGACAGAATGCAGAACAATGTCATACATTCACCCCAGTACAGAGATCTGGGACAGAATCCATCGTTTTTTTGCACTCCACACCACCCCAGTTTAGACATGGCCATATGCAAATCAGTCTGACCCTGTGCCTCATGGGAACAGTCCAGCCCGAACTGCCAAGCCATGCCTTCCCTGGACCGGAAACAAGCTTCCGAGGAACGGTTTCTGGCATTCCAGCCGTCTTCAGCCCGGCTTGCTTGAATCCAGTGGTGTGGAGAGCATGGGACTCACGTCTGAGCATACCCATCCCACTCGGGGTGACAAATGCAAAAACCACAGTTGATGGACAGAATGCAGAACAATGTCATACATTCACCCCAGTACAGAGATATGGGCCTAAATCCATCGTTTTTTTGCACTCCACACCACCCCAGTTCAGACAAGGCCATATGCAAATCAGTCTGACCCTGTGCCTCATGGGAACAGTCCAGCCCGAACTGCCAAGCCATGCCTTCCCTGGACCGGAAACAGTCTTCCGAGGACCGGTTTCTGGCATTCCATCCGTCTTCAGCCCGGCTTGCTTGAATTCTGATAGCCAGAAACCGGTCCTAGGATACTTGATTTCGGTCCAGGAACGACAGGGCTTGGCAGTTCGGGCTGGACTGTTCCCATGAGGCACAGGGTCAAGACTGATTTGCATATGGCCATGTCTGAACTGGGGTGGCTTGGTGAGCAAAATAACGATGGATTAAACCCAGATCTGTGACTGGGGGTGAATGTTTTGCCATTGAGCAACATTCAGTCCATCATCTTGTGTGTTTTGCATTATAAATGCTGCGCATCAATGGTCGCGGAGCTGTGGCGCACAATAACTGGCGCATCCCTGCTGATATGCAGGGATGCACCATTTATTGTAAATATGCCCCTAATATTTAATGACTGAAATTGCCAAAAGTTGTCCAAAAATAATTATAGAAAGCTGTGTGTGTCAGCGGGAAGCTCCAATTGGAGTGACACACTGCGTCACAACGCGCACCAGACACTTCTCTTCACACAGCTGCAACAAGGTCAACAAAAGGGCACCGAGGCTGTGCGCCTTCTACCAATTACTCCGCTGGAACTGATAAGATTATTGGAACTCCAATGCCATCCATACATGTTGAACCATTCCTCACGTCAGGACTTCCAAGAAAATGTCATTCAAGCAAAGGTAACTCTTGTAACTAACCACTGAGCAAATGAGTTAACACAGTCACACACCGGTGATAATTGCCAGATAGCAAAACACTTCTCTCGTTCTCCTCACCTTTGACTCCCGAGGTTTCCAGTCAGATGTAAGGTAACAATTAATTACCTTACCTATTAATTTTCTTTGAAAGTTCTTATTCTTAAATATGTCAAACTGATAACTTCTTTACAGCTTCATTTTCACAATTTCGTGGCAATATATGTTTGGGGGAAAAGGTTGTAAATGCTGTACCCCGCCAGCGTTTGTCACCAATATTACGAAGTACATTGTACAGCATATAATATTTTTTTGTATAAAGGTTACAACCTCTTGCCACAGAGCTTACAGCAGACCTGTCAGAACATTGACAGTTTCATCAAAGGAGAACGGAACATTCCAAGAGGGTTGGAGAGAAAGGGGTGCCATGGGAAGTGAACGGAACATTCCAAGGGTATGGCGAGCAAGGAGACTAAATTACATCACTTATCATGGTTTCTCTTTACACCAATGACATAGTTTGCATGACCCTGGCATGTTTGCTCAATCCTGTTTTTAGACCTTTCAGACCTTTAATAAATGCCCCTCGTGCCTCTGAGTCTGCCCCCCAGCCCGTGATTGACAGAGGAGCACAGCGTCACTGTGAGTGACAGCAGGGACATGGATCTGAGCTTTGGGAAGGGACAATAAAAGCAACATTAACCTTGGAAATCGACTACTTGACGTTATTTAACAACCTAAGCAAATGAGTGTAATGTGCTGAAACCATCTTTCATGGACCCCACATTTTAAATTCTCTGTGTTCCATTGGGTGGGGGTGGGGGGGGTCTCTTTCTCTAGTGCCATTAACAGATGCCTTTAATGGTCCAGTTGGACCAGTCATGTTGTACGGCGACCCTGTCTCATTCCTGTCCCCAGAGTCTGATTGCGGCTCGTGCGCAGAGGGGCTTGGAGCAGGTTCATCCTTAGCGCTTTGCACCAGGATCGAAGCGCTGTGGCCTGGTCTGCGCTTCCACAGCAGTTGTTAAAAGCCCCCGTCTTACGTTTATATGAACGGGGACAGGAAACCCATTCCCAGGATTGTGTGCATTTTATGAGGTCTGATGGACTACAGACTTTAATTCTTTCAAAATTGTGGACGTCTCCCTAGAAGAGGGGATATGCTCTGTACTGCTGGAGGCCAGGGGTAAGGTGCAGGCAGGGCGGCTTTAGAGCTGGTGGTGCCCCCAATGACCACTGCTACCACGGATTCTCTCATGAGCACCCTTTAAAAGTGGCCAAGTCTCCACAACCTCTCTCTCAGAAGCATTGAGGGGCATATTGACAACAGCCAGCGATAATTATCACTGACCGTGCTCAGCGTTAATTATGTTATCGCAGGCTATCGCTGGTATTTATTGCCCTGGTAGCGCGTAATTAATGACGCGTTTCTCCAGAGCGATAAAAATTCCAGAGATAGAGAGTTTATCTCCCTTTTGCAGGGAACATCGCTGGTTCCCTGATGTTCCCTGCAAAAGGAGATACCCTTGCTGATACGACCAACAGGGTTGTATCAGCTTAATCCACCCCCTATATTAGGGACTGCTTAATCAGGATTTTAGCAGACGTTAGGTTTTTGCGAAAACTGCAGTTTTCACCAAAATCTAACGTCTGCTAAAATCCTGTCTGCTGCCTTGTAAATATCATGATGTGAACATCAGCTATATTTGCAAGGTAGTCCACCCAGGGTACGCCCAGTAACACCCACTTTGCATCTCATTGAAGATGCACAGGGAGGCATTGGGAAAAAAGGTACTAACATGCGATTATGCATGGTACCACCCTCTTGAAATAGGGCACTGTTTTTATCTCCCCTTTTTTGGCTTTGTAAACCAAGAAAGCGGAGGTAAAACCCTTGTAAATATGCCTCTGAATTAGTTATATAGCGCTACTTATACCAGTAAAGTATGTCAGAGCACTTTGCACCACACACAAATTACACGGAGACAATCAAGTTATAGGAAATGTAACATAAGCCAAAGGACTGAGGGCCTCATTTATAAAAAGTGACGCATCGCTGTGAGAACACAGCGATGCATCACTTTTCATTGCACCCTCCTTGCAACACCAATGATGCGCCATATTTACAAGATGTCGCAAGGAGTTATAGATACATTAGTATTTCTGACGGATCTGTAGGCGCAAAAATGACGCATTGCTGGAGTGTGTCACAAAAGTGAGGCAACTCCAGCAATGGGTCATTTCACATGGGCAAGTCTCATGTTCAATGTGCCTGCGTCAGTCTTACGCCTGCCTAATTGGCATCCTAGAAGTAGCGCACTGAAATGTTATAGATTTCACTGCGTCACTGCTATGTCCCTTTCATGTGTCAGAACGCCCCCCCGGCATACATATACCTGGCGCAGGTATAATGTGGCACTGGGGTTTACAAAGTGACGCATCTACCTAGATGCATCACTTTGCAAAAATGATGCAACAAGGCTCATTTTTTACACCGCTGGTGCGACACATAAAGTGACATACGGTCAGCACAAAAGTGATGCAAGGGCTCATAAATAATCTTCTAAAAGTGTAGGAGTCACATGTCATCCATACTGGTAGGCAGTATAGTTTAAGAGTGCTTGGAGGCATATTACCAAGACTCTATCGCCACCACAACGTCACTTTTTGTGCAGTGGGTATTGCGGTGGGCGTTCTACCACAACGCCCATTCACTTTGACGCTGCTACCTATTATCAAGAGAAGCGATAATAGGTGTCAACGCTGAACTTAAGACCAGAAAAAAACCTGGTGTTAAGGTGGCGAAACGAGGAGAAATGCTTTATTTCTCCTCGTTTTTGCTTTTTCCATGTGTGCTGCCTTGTGCAGCACACATGGAAAAAGCAAAATGCCAAGGTTTGTTTATGTACAGGAAGGTGTCCCTTCCTATACATAAACAAACCTCTTTTTAAAAATGCCAATTTGTAACTTACATGTGTGCTGCAAGTAGCATGAAAGTTACAAAATGGCATTTTAGGTTTGTTTATGTGCAGGAAGGGCCACCTTCTTGTACATATGTCCCTTCCTGCATATAAACGAGCCATCCTGCTGGCAGACCCCCTTGCACTCTGGTGCAAGGGTGCCTGCGTTGGTGTTAAGTCGTGAGACTTAGCGCCATCGCAGGGGGAAATACCAGGCTGCACCATCTCCTTGGTACTATGGTGCAGCTTGGTGCTTCCTGAGTGGCGATGAATGGTGGTAAGCCAAGGAGGCTAACGCCTCTCACCTCCACTTCCTAGATATTATGCTTCCTTTATGTGGAGAAGCACAAACTCAGATTAAAAAAAAAACAGCATAGTTGGGAGTTACTAATAATAAGAATCACTTTCTAGCCAAATAACCCTTTTTGCAACATTACTCTACGTTCTAATGTATACTGTGCAGTGTGTGTGCAGTTCTATGATGAAAGTTAATAGCTCACTGTTCTATATTAGGACCTTAAGGTATAAATTGCAAATAACAAAAGGATGTCTCTTTTAAAAGCAGTAACCTTATTTATTTATTTATTTATTTAGCACATTTATTGAGCGCTCTGTTACCCGGAGGTGTCCTGGCGCTGGTTTGATAGGGCAAACGTGAGAGCGCAGGCTTACTGAGTGAAAAGCCAAGTCTTGAGTCCCTTTCTAAAGGCCATCAGATTCTGGGTTTGTCTGAGCATGAGTGGGAGTTTGTTCCAGGCCTCTGCTTCCCTAAGGGAGAAGCTCCTACCTCCCCATTGAGCTCTTTTGATTCTGGGGACCGTAACCAGGGCCAATTCTATTGACCTCAGGGTTCGTGCTGGTTTATGCCAGCGAAAGAGCAGTTTCATGTGTTGCCTTGAATGCAATTCTCTTACGAATTGGCAGCCAGTGTAGCGCCACCAGGTCCTGGGATACTGACGCGAATTTGGGAGTGTCGGTGATCAGGCGGGCGGCTGCATTTTGCAACAGTTGGAGTTTGTTGAGTACACTCTGTTGGGCGTTTAACATCAGGCTGTTACAGTAGTCTAGGCGGGAAAGCACTAGACCAGTAACAATGGTTTTCCTGTGTTTCTTCTCCAGGTAAGGGAGAATTTTTCTGATGGTTTTGAGGGTGTAATGGAGGGAGGAAGAGAGTGCGTTAGTCTGGGGTTTAAAGGACAGTGAGCTGTCCACAAGGATGCTGATCTGTTTACATTATATATGTGGTACACGTTCTTTGCAGCAGATATATTTACACCTTGCACTACCTTCACATAACTCAAAACCTCAACTATACAAAACTCTGACCTCTCTCCATGAAGAAAAGAGAAAACGAAAAATGCTGTTGTTTGTTTCACCCTGTGTGGTTTGCCTAGCCACCTGCGACCCCATAGTGAAGTTAGAAGGGAAAAAGTGGCTAATTTATCTCAGCAGAGAACAGGGGGGTGGAACAAGTGAAGAGAAAGGGCAACTACATCTTAACCTACACCAAAGATTAAAAAAAAATCTAACAGACATTCTGCCACCTTTTTAAGATAAATATTATCTTGCAGATGAATGCCTGGTGAAAAAATCATCTTTCAGGGGATCACGCAGAATTTCATGTTTTTAAAAAGCTGTGTCCACATTCACATTAAATGACAAATGAATGCAATTTGCTGTGCCGAGAATGGTGCAAATCGCATATTGTGAAATTCTGATTTTCTAATTAGTTAGTGCAATTTTCTTATTCAGGCGGCCACATTTAGAATGGTTTGCTGGTAGGTGAGCACACAGATACAATGTGAAGAGTAGCAGACAACATCCAAAACAAGCGCTGAAACACAAAAGCGGCCCTGCGGCCGCGGAATCGAAACAGTGCTGGGCTAACAAGTGTGAGGGGTGGGGAGAGTGTGAGAGAACACAAAGCCATTCCCTTGCGGGAGAGAGCAAACATATGTTGCCAAATCTCGCTCCCGCAAGGGAATCGCCAAGCGTGCACGCATTGCCATTGAAAGTTATGCAATGCGTACACATTTTTGGCTGAAAAGTCGAAGCGATTTCTATAGGTCTTTTTCTAATTTGGAAAAATTCAAAGATGTGCTGTTAGAAATGGTGATTTCCGGTTGGCTGAGGCTGGCGCCAAAGCCAGGCAGAAACCACCATTCTACGTCAGGGCAAGGGAGTCAGCCGCCAAGATAACCCAAGATAACCCCTGCTCACCCCCTTGGTAGCTTGGCTCGAGCAGTCAGGCTTATCCCGGAGGCGATGTGTAAAGCATTTGGGGACGCACCCACCAGCAAAAACATCCAAGGCCCCACACAAAAGGGACTCCACACAAGGTTATATATATATATATATATATATTCACTGAAAAAACCATAGGTTTCACACCAGTTATAGTTAGGAATTAGCATTTAAAAAACCTTTGAAATTCACTGAAAAAACCATAGGTTTCACACCAGTTATAGTTAGGAATTAGCATTTAAAAAACCTATTAAATTCACTGACAAAACCATAGATTTCACGCCAGTTACAGT
Source organism: Lissotriton vulgaris (assembly GCF_964263255.1). Classification (NCBI taxonomy): domain Eukaryota; kingdom Metazoa; phylum Chordata; class Amphibia; order Caudata; family Salamandridae; genus Lissotriton; species Lissotriton vulgaris. Next base: position 51,635,787 of record NC_141699.1, on the reverse strand, counting down.
TAGCTGGAAATTTTACTGACATAAAACCATTGAAATTCCCACGTTATAGTTAGTTGGACTCACTATAACTTGCGCGCCTGTAATGCACTGCTGATGACGTCACATATTACATCACTCATGACATGGTCAGTGACATCACTCATGACATCACTGATGACACCATCCAGTGAATGTGTGTCTTTCTGAAAAATAAATTTGTTTTATATATGTATTTGTAAAGGTCGATGGAAGAATAAATGTTTAAATAAGTGTGTAAATGGATGTTTTTTTTAAAAATAATTGGTTGGGTAACTGGCTTATTACGTGTATCTTAGTGAATACATATATTAGCGAGTATTGTTTAAATATTTAAATGTTTGTATCAGTGTTTCTCTTTGTGTATAAGTGGCTGCAGGGGTTGGTGACTGACTCACTGTTTGTATGTGTTTTGAAGACAGCATATGTGCAGGACTGTATGGGTGGATGAGTGTGTATATGTGTGTGTTAGTGAGTGAATGACTGTCTCACTAGTGTCTTCATTAGTAACGACATATGTTTTAATCTAGTATATGTGAGTATTGATGTATATAAGTGAGTATAGTATATATAGTGAGAGATTGTAGGAGTTCCTGTTTAAATAAGTATGTGTTTCTATAAGTGATTGTTTAAGAGAGTAAGTATGGGTAAGTTTCCTTAGAAGTAAGGTGGTAGTGTGTGTATAAATGTATATGCAAATAAATGGATGTTCAATAGTTTATTTGCATGTGTGAGTATGTGTGTGAGTAACTTTTGGATGACTGCTGATGTGTAACAGGATGTATAGGTGTTTCACTACATATGATGAGTGAGTATATATATGAGTGACTATATAGAACTGTTGGTGAATGAGTGGATGTGTATATAGATGGTGGAATTACTGAATTGGTTGTTGTTACTGGTTTGGGTATCTCCATTTTTTTGAAAATGTTTGTTTCTATTTTTGAATATGTGTTTCAAGCGTTACATTACACTGAAATTAGGTCTGTCACTCTGTCACAAGGATGGTGTCATCAGTGATGTCATGAGTGATGTCACTGACCATGTCATGAGTGATGTAATATGTGACGTCATCAGCAGTGCATTACAGGCGCGCAAGTTATAGTGAGTCCAACTAACTATAACGTGGGAATTTCAATGGTTTTATGTCAGTAAAATTTCCAGCTAACTGTAACTGGCGTGAAATCTATGGTTTTGTCAGTGAATTTAATAGGTTTTTTAAATGCTAATTCCTAACTATAACTGGTGTGAAACCTATGGTTTTTTCAGTGAATTTCAAAGGTTTTTTAAATGCTAATTCCTAACTATAACTGGTGTGAAACCTATGGTTTTTTCAGTGAATTTCAAAGGTTTTTTTAATGCTAATTCCTAACTATATAACACCTGAAAGCCCACCAGGAATCTCCAGTATGCGCCAGGGGACTGCATTGCAGAGAGGTGTAATGAAGCCACAACCCTTTTTACACCTCTCTGCAACGCAGCCCCCATGCATGTTTGAAGAGGGGGAACTAATTCCCCTTGCATACTGGGGGCCCCTGGGGGCCAATTAGCCCACCTGGAACCTCCAGTATGCGCCAGGGGCTGCATTGCAGAGGTGTAATGAGACTATGCCCCTTGTTACACCTCTCTGCAACGCAGCCCACTGCCGCGTTGGCAGAGGGGGAACTAATTCCCCTTGCATACTGGGGGTCCCTGGGGTCAACTGGTCCACCAGGAGCCTCCAGTATGCGCGAGGGAGCTGCATTGCAGAGAAGTGTAATGAGGCCACACCCTTGTTACACCTCTCTGCAATGCACGCCACTGGCACGTTTATAGAGGGGGGACTAATTCCCCTTGCATACTGGGGGTCCCTGGATCATATCTGCCCAAACACCGATATTCCGAACGATTGTAAATTACTTTTCTTGAGAAACATTTGGATTTGGATTATCATGTCCTATACTTTGGAATTTTTGAAAGACTGACTTTGAGGATGCTATAAATTACTCAAGTCTGCCCGAATTGTGTGGGTAAAATTGATACCTAGTCACTTTGAATAAGAATATACTTATGTCTCGTCTAACATTTGGAAGAAATATCTAGTTATATGACAACTGGATACCGACATAACTTGAAGGAAATAAGAACGCCCTGAAGAAGTTCTGTTGTACAGAACGAAACCTTTCGGCTGGCTGTGGTACATAAACTTAAGGAAAATAAAAGCATTTGAATATACACCAAGATTCAGCGCTTCAATAAGGACTCTAAGTGATATGATTTGATTGGACTCATTGTGAAAGTGGTGCTGTGCCAAACTTTGGAATATTCTCCACTACTCTCTACTACTTACTCTCTCCTACTCCACTACTCTCAAATACTCACTGTCTACTACTCATTCTCTACTACTCTACTACTCTCTACTACTCTCTCTCTACTACTCACTCCCTACTACTCGCTACTCACTACTCCCTACTACTCACTATCTACTACTCTCTACTACTCACTCTCTACTACTCTCTCTCTACTACTCACTCTTTACTACTCACTACTACTCTCTACTACTCACTCTCTACTTCTCACTCTCTACTACTGTCTACTACTCACTCTCTACTACTCTCTCTCTACTAGTCTCTACTACTCACTCTACTACTCACTCTCTACTACTCACTACTATTCTCTCTGCTACTCATTCTCTACTACTCTCTACTACTCACTCTCTACTACTCACTCTCTACTACTCACTCTTTACTACTCTCTACTACTCACTTTCTACTGCTCTCTACTACTCACTCTACTACTTACTCTCTACTACTGTCTACTACTCACTCTCTACTACTCACTCTCTACTACTCTCTACTACTCACTCTACTATTCACTCTACTACTCTCTACTACTCACTCTCTGCTACTCTCTCTACTGCTCTCTACTACTCTCTACTACTCACTCTCTACTCTCTATTACTCACTCTCTACTCTCTACCTCTCTACCTCTCTCTTCTTCTCTCTCTACTAATCTCTACCTCTCTACCGCTACCTCTCTACCTCTCTACCTCTCTACCTCTACATCTCTACCTCTCTCTACACGCACACATATACACATATATGCATATATATATGCATATGCATTTATATATATATGTATGTGTATGTATAAAAAAAACAACAAAACATTTTTTTTTTTAAACAGCTACTTTTAAAACTGTCATTCTTTTTCCCCATGGTATGCTCCCCGGTACGCTTACCAGTGCGCGTACCGGTGCGCGTACCGGGCGCTCACCCCGCGAAAATCAACATTTTTTTTTATTTTTTTTTTGCTCCGCGGGGCCCTTTTATGGCCCCCACATCAAACCTAGGGGGTCAAGGGGGGTCTACTCTGCCCCCTTATGGTCATTTCCCTCTTTGTTTTGGCCACCTCTCGTGTCTCGATCCTACCGAGACACAAGATGGCGGCCGCTCCGGACTGTTTAGAATGTTTACAGACACCCCAGAGCCAATCAGCTTTCTGCGCGCAAGTCGCGGTAAGCGCCCGGTGCGCGTACCGGTGCGCGTACCGGAGGGCGGCTATAGATATATATATTTTTTTGAACCTTAATTACTCAAAATCCACTGGAGCACATATCTTGAGACATAGCAAAGGCACATCGGGCTACCAGTCCCTACAATTTTGCCAAGTTTGGTGGAAATCCATTCAGCCGTTCGGGCTAAAAGTGAAATCGACCGCCCTATGGAAATTAACATGGGGAAAACGCGTTTTGGGACCCCCCTTTTATCTCGGCCCCCGCTTAACGAATCCCCCCCAAACTTTCAGGGAAGGACCGGAACGCCGCAAGGCCATTTTGAGGAAATTTTCAGGCAGATTCGTCAACCGGCGCCAAAGTTATTCCAAATAGAATTTTCAGATTTAACATTGAAAAAAATCCTAACTATAACTACCTACTGGCGACCGCCAGTAGGTAATACATATATATATATACCACGTGACTCCTCCGTGATTTTCTCAGCGTCTCAGACCCAGCACAGCCTCACACGCCAGCAAACAAAGGGAGACGGACCACAATGAATCAGCATTGGTAACTTTATTGATGCACGGAGATATATATATATATATATAAAAAATAGCCTTTGTATTCTCCACGTTACCACGTTTGTCGGTGTTTCTGTGAAACCAATCCATGTGTCACAAATGCAAAATGTGTGTCAAAAGTTATTGTGGCAAAGAAGGCAAATTTAGGAAAAAACTATTAGTGTATATGCAAGATTTATACTAATTCCTATTGAACCTAACTCGGGCACATGACACTCCACTGTGGACAGTCTGCTGATAGATCATTTCTCTGCAATATTTAGGCTCTTTACTTCGTACTCTTGTATTGCTTTAGGTACCTGGTTTGTGCCAGTTTCTTCTTACCGCATTTTTGTCCCATAAATAGCGGGGCAGTTACTTTAAAGGGTGTTGTTACCCTCCACAATAGTTGTAAGTGTGGCTTGCCTACATTTTTGCATGAAGGCTAGAAACTAGGCGCTATCCTTCTCAAGTCTTTGCTTGAGCACCTCGTCTTGGGACCAGTTTTTTAGCTGGCTTTTTATTTATTTACTTTTATTACCATTTTGTAAAGCCTACACTTTAAATGTTTGGTATCTATTTTCAGTCTGTTGTTATCACCATGTAGTTTGGTTTTCCCCTCATTGGGTTTTTGTTTTAATTTCTGAAACCATATATACATATGATGATCTAATTTGTTTAAACTGTTCTTCATTCCCCTTCTACTTTCCCTTTTTTTGGTCATTGGATTGTACACTCGTTATTTACTAGTGTAATTTTTGCAACGTATTTGTCCTTATGATGCCCCTGCTCAATTTTACCGCTGGGATGAAAGGTCGACCTGCATTTAATTAGGATGGACTGCCATAAGTGTACTCTATACCTACTTTGTGTATATACTGTTTAATTCTTACATCTAACCATTTGTTTGGCATTGTTGTTTATTCTGTGACAGTCATTATTTCTAGATAGTTTATATCAGCTTTATGTGTGTTGCTGTGTAAAGCATTTTTTTATTATTATTAAAACATTTCTTCATATTCACTTTTGACTTTTGGCATGTAAAGCCTTGAGGTGAAGAATATTTATGCGGGAAAAACTGTATAAGAAAAGCAAGCTTTATGGTTTAATGAATTTTCTAGTCTCTGGGAGTGTATTTCTCTTGCAATAGGCTTTAATAATTCTTTTATAATTTTGTCATATGTAGGTTTAATTTATAGCTAAACTCCAATGGGTTTACGCTATCTCAAGTTAACCACAGTCATTTGGTCTAACATATTTACCCTGGTTCTTAGGGTTACTGGGTTGGCTCTGTAAACTGTTAGCAACTTGCTAACCACTGTTGGGTAGTGAGGTTCTGTATTTGATGGTTCATTTTGTGTTTTTTCTTATAATTAAAAAAAATTCACATGTTTATTACTGGGTTTGATTATGTCCACCATGGATACCCTTCAATATACTGATGAGTATATTGCTGAGTTGTTGGCTACATCTAATCTTGTTCCAATTGCATCAGAGCCTCAAACTTTGACTTTGCAAGAGAATATACTAAACTAGAAAGGTTAAAAAATAAATGTATTCACACTAAGATGTATTTGTTTGCCTTATGACTGGCTACCTTCAAGGAAATACTATACCGATAGGTCTGCAAATCAGAAATATTCCAGTGATATTTGTGTGTGAGCCATGATACAGAGATTTCAGTCATATCTCTAATCAGCACTGTAGGCCCTGGATGGTCTTGGGCATCGACACGACCAGTAGATAAATTGATCAGCCAAACAAAGAAATTCGAGATCTAGAAAGAGACACTTTGGATGATCAAAGCCGTCAGGGGGCCAAAGACGCATTGTCTAATCTTTAATAAACGATCTTAGAATTTGAGATCATCAATCTAAATAGAAAGTGCGGTAAGCTGAAAAAAGATATTACTAGCTACCACCGGAATCAGACGAATCCATTTTTGTCTGATACTATTTACCAATCTAACAATACCAACTTTCACCAAAGTGGTTTCTGCACATGTAAACAGGTCACATTTCAGATTCTACTTTGTCTGATGACTCTGAGCCTGAGATTGATCCTCAGCCTAATACTAGCTCTGTGTGGCCTGTCTCTCTTCATTTGTTTCACCACACTCAGCTACATTACCTTCCCGGCCTCCACCTCCTATTTCTTTAGTTGGAGGCCGATGATGACAGACATTCCCCCCTCACAAGACCTCTGCAACAAACTCAGCACCTTCTTTCACCGCAAAAGCAAGAACATCTATAACAACTTCGACAAAGACAACCAACACACAGAAACCCACCAGGCACCCTATTCACCCTGAAGCCAATGATTGACTGCTGGACAGCCTTCACCACCGAAGACACACTAAAGTCAATAAAGTCAATCCACTCTGGGGCCCCCACAGACCCCTGCCCCACCACATCTTCAACAGAGCCGCCGACACCATCGCACCCAGGCTTCGCCACACGATCAACCGCTCCCTGGTGAACACCTCCTTCCTCGATGACTGGAAACACGCATCAACCCTCTCCCAAAGAAGCCCACCAAACTCACAAACTACAGACCCATATCCCTGCTCCTGTTCCTAGTGAAAGTCATCAAGAAAGACATCAACAGCCAACTTGCCACATTCATCGAAGAGCACAACATCCTCGACCTATCACAATCCGGCTTCAGGAAAAACAACAGCACAGAAACCTCCCTCCTCGTCGCAACAGATGACATCCACTCCCTAAATGACAAAGGAGAAACAGTAACCCTCATCCTCCTCAACCTCTCAGCAGCCTTCGACACGCTATCCCACTGCACCCTAATACGCAGACTCCACAACGCAGGTATCCAGGACATGGTCCTTGACTGCATCCACTCCTTCCACTACGACAGAACGCAGAAGTTCAGACTCCCCCTTTTCTCTCGGACTGTACACCAACCGCCTGCGGAGTTCCCCAGGGGTCCTCCCTCAGCCCAACACTCTTCAACGTCTACATGGCTCCTCTCGCCCCCATTGTCAGAACCAACGGACTTAACATTGTTTTATACACAGATGACACCCGATTCATCTTCTCTCTATCCAACGAAGCCAACACAGCCAAACACAACTTCCAAGAAGGCATGTCTCCAAATAGATGAAAAGCAAATGCCTACAACTCAGCACCGACAAAACAGAAGCAATCATCATGGGCCCACACCCGATGCCTGGAACAAGACCTGGTGCCCCCCTTCCCTCGTTAGCCCACCCACCCCCACGGACCACGCACGCAAGCTTGTAATCATCCTAGACTCCGAGCTCAAAATGAACCGCCAGATCTACTCCGTCACATCCACCTGCTTCCACATCCTCTGCCTCCTACGTAAGACCTTCAAATGGATCCCCCTGAAGCACAGAAAAAACGTCACCCATGCCCTCATCACCAGCAGACTAGACTACAGCCATGCACTCTGTGCCGGAATAAACAAAAACCTCACCCGCAAGCTACAAAACATCCAGAACGACGCCGCACGACTGGTCCTCAACCTTCCACAACACTGCCACATCTCTCAACACCTGCACACACTCCACTGGCTCCCCATTGAGGCTGGAATCACCTTCAAGATCCTCGCCCACGCACACAAAGCCCTCCACAATACTGGACCAGCATACCTCAACAGCTGAATCAACTTCCACGCACCCCAAAGAACCCTAAGATCAGCCCAGCTCTCCTATGCTGTGGTCCCCTAACCGATAGATCCAGATCAGGAGGCCGCTCCTTCTCCTTCCTCGCTGCCAGAGCATGGAACGCCCTACCGCTCCACCTCAGGCAGACAACATCACTCCCCATCTTCACAAGAAACTTTAAAAACCTGGCTCTTCGACAGACCTTCGACAGAACCTGCACCTCCCCTCCTCCCCAGCGCCTTGAGACCCTTACGGGTGAGTAGTTGCTCTCAACAAACCTGTGATTGATTGATCGATTGATTGAGATGGAGAGGGAGAGGACAGGGCACATTTTATTAAGAGACCCTACCAACCCGAAGAGAGGCAAACTGGGAGCAGGTTTTGCCAGTGGTAATTGCTTTTGATCCTTAATTTATCTACCCATGAACTGAGCCCTTTAGAACTGTTGATCCTCAGGCTTGGTTTAAGTTTTGCCCCTATAAGTTGTCCCAATTTCTTAAAGACAGAATTTGAACTTTTTTCATTTTTTCAAAAAAATAAGACTTTTCTTCATTAAGAATAAATTTCCTGTGGACCGCAATCAATTTACCCTATTTCATATGCCCTCCATGTTCTATCCCTCCATTGCTCAAAAGCAACCGGAAGTTATAGCCTTAGAAAACCAAATCCTAAGAGTTTGAACAAATATGAACTTAGAATCCTATCGAATTTAATATACCAAAGGAGAAGTTTTAAATTTTTATTGAAAGAAAAAGGCATGTTACATAAACACAATTGCAATCAAGGCGGTTCATACATTGATCAGGCTTTAACCTCTCCCAGGGGCACCTAGTACAACAGTCTGAAAGTGGTCCCTTTATACACTCTGCAGACCAACACTAGCGTCAACTCTGGTCCTAGGAGGTGCACACATCTCCCCTCTATAAGAGTTTCACTGACCCCATACTCGAATCCATTTATTAGGACATCCCCTGGATTCATAGATAGTTTTCTCAGTCACCATGCACCAATCCATATCATTAAACCAGTCCACAGGTTTCGGCGGGTTTGGAGCCCTCCAAAGCCTTGCTATATTACATTTATCGACCATGAGCCCAGGCGTCACCCACAATTGTTTTGTGGAGTTCAAGTCAGTAGGGTCCCAAATATTTAACAGTGATAACTTTATATTACAGTGAATCCGTTACCCAAGTGTTTCCTCCATCCAGCCCACCACCCGATCCCAGTAACCCTGGATTAACGCACACTTCCAGATAGTATGCATACACGTACCTTCCTGACCACATTGCCTCACACAGATGCCCTCTAAAACATAACCCATGCAAGCGAACAGGGCTCCAAACAAGTAGGATCTGTGAAGTAACCTACGTTGCACCAGTCTAAGTCGGGAGGAAATGGCCACCTCACGGGGAAGCCATAGCCGCCCGCCACCCCTCGTCATCCAGACCTGCGACATCATGATCCCACTTATCCCGCAAGCTGGTCAGGAGGTCTGCCCTGTTGTTAATGAGTTTTTTTATAAACAGAGGAGATGGCCTTCTGTGGTAGATCACCATCGAGTACCCTATCCTCAAGCGGGGAGGAGCCAAGGAGATCACTACTTCTTGGGAGAGAAGCAAGCAGGGCATGCCTAACCTGAAGATACCAAAAGTACTCGGATGCGGCTAGGTCATATTCTTGCTGCAGACGTGCAAAGGGTACCACATCTCTGGACTTCCAGAGGTTGCAAACCTTTGATATGCCAAGTAGGTCCCACTTGTCAAATCCCTTGGACCGGATAAATCTACCAAGTTTTGTGCTGTGCCATAGCAACGTGACTTGAGTAATTTTACCCTCCCAGCCCAAGCTCCTGTTGGCCTCCTTCCATATAGACACCGAGTACCCTCTCGGGACAGTGAGAGCGGGCTGCAAGGGTCGAGCATAAATCGCACCGCTGAAGCAACCCCCCGGAAGGAGCTATCTGTCAATTTGAAAGGCCGGGTCGTCATGTGACCTATATGTGCACTGATTGATCGTCGCTAAGTGCGTTTCCCAATAATATTGCTTAATGTCGGGGAGCCCTATTCCCCCGTCAAACCACCCAAGTGTAAGTTTATGAGTGGCAGAAACTGGTGGTCTACCCTCCCACAAGAGATTTTGCATCGCACTGCGAAGGTCTCTAAAGTATGACACTGGGACTGGAAGTGCGGATAGAAATATGGGACGGGACATCTTGAAGAGGGCTGAGGAGTGAAGCGACTTCCAGGGGAGAACATCATCCTTGAAACGCTCCAGCAGTGGTTGGGGATTCCTGTCTTGGGATCCAGGGAGATCGTTCAAGACCCAAATTGCCAAGTATTTGAAGCCATCGGCTGCAGTCCCAAGCCGGCAGCCCCGGGGAATTGAGTGCTGTGCACCACTAAGGACGTAGAATAACGACTTGGACCAATAGATGGTATACCCCGAGAATCTACCTAACATTCCAAACATGTCCTTGACAACATTGAGGGAGGCTGCTGGGGGGTGCCAGGTACAGCAGGATATCGTTGGCGCAATGCGGTCTTCCCATCCCGTTGCTCAACGAAGGCCCCGGATAGCGGGGTCCCTACGGACCCAACATGCCAGGATCTCTAGGGCCAATGCGAAGAGAAGCAGCGATAAGGGGCAGCCATGCCTGGTGCCCCTCCCGAGAGCGAACACGGACTAATTGAGCACAGCAAACTGATATGACCATTCAATGGTGTCAAAAGATGAGGCGGCGTCCAAGGACACCACAACCACATCCTCCAGAATCGTGGGCTCTCTACCCATATCCACATGGAGCCTGCGCAATTTAAGAGAGGTATTCCTGACCGGCATGAATCCGACTGATCCAGATGGACCAAGCGTGGGAAGACCCTGAGGAATGGAGTGGCCAGGACCTTCGCTAGGATCTTTGCCTCACAGTTAAGCAATGGGTCTATAAGATTAGCATTTTTAGGGGGTTTTCCTGCCTTGGGGATGATGATTATATTGGCCAGACGCTGATTCTCTGGCAGGATACCCCTGTCCTTACTGTCATGAAACATATCGGCAAAATGCGGACCGCTCTTGCTCGAAGCAAACTTGAACATTTCAATGGGAATGTCATTGGGACCCAACGCCTTCCCTCCCCACAGTTTGTGGATGGCCTTCTCGACCTCCTCCACTGCGATCTCAAGATCCAAGTTGGAGCGTTCTTCCACGGTAAGAAGCGTCAGCGAGATATCATGAAGAAGAGAAGTGGCATCTTCCTCAGAGTACATCGTGCGGGAGATGTAAATTGCCTGTCAATGGTGGCCGAACGCGTCAGCTATGTCCTGGGGCATAGTCATAAGAGGAGGGGAGTCATTCTTCAACTCCACCATGACCCGCTGGGCTCCGTCCCTGCGATCTATCCAGACCAGCAGTTTGCTGGCTTTGTCTTCCACATCATAAATCTTACTGAGTGTAGCATGGTGATGTGCCTTAGTGGCCTCTGAGCCCAATTCAGAAAACTTCTTGATTTTTATGAGAAGTTTCTGACATGCTTCTGCCGAGTCATTGGTTCGGACTGTGCTTTCGAACACAAGGACTGCAGCCTCCAAACTCGCCATAGTGGCTCCTCGTTCCTTAAGTTGTCCAGCTATATAGGACAAGACCATTCCCCAAATGACAACTTTATAGGCTTCCCACAGCACCGTTGGCGAGTCGAATGATCTGACATTTTCCTGGAAATAGAGATCTGTCTCGGTCAGGCCCTTGTGTCTAGTGAAGGGATCTATGAGATACCAGGAGTTAATCGGGGCCACACAGCCTACAGTTGGTTCCCCAAACTCCAAGTGGCTTAAAATGGTCAAATGGGCAAATGATCCAGGATCCCCCTGGCTAAGTGCTGAATGTCTCTAACCAGGTGGCGATGCTGGGCAAGCGTAAGGACATAATCAATCCGGGACATGCTACGGTGGGGCCCCGGCATGTGTGTGTATTGGAGATCAGTCTGATGCAAGCCCCTCCATACGTTGACAAGACCCATTGTGCCAAGAAAGCTATTAATCTGCTTGTGAGAGGGAGGGAGTTCCCTCTGGGGCCATCGGTCAAGCGAGTCAGAGACAATGGAATTAAAGTCACCCCCCAATTAGCAGTCTGCCATCCAGCAAACCAAGGAGAAGATCACCAAGGTCAATAAAGGTGTGGGTATGTAGACCCGGTGGTACGTAGACCAAAACTAAGTTAAGGGTGCACCCATCCCAAGTCCTGGAGATGGCCACATATATACCCAGGGCATCAGCGTGGACCGAGGCTTTAGTCAGGGGTAACGTCTTCCGGACCAAGATGCACACCCCCGGGAGCCAGAGCCAAAAGCTGAATGGGCCACCAGTCGGAAACACCAGTGGGAAAGGGCCTTGCAGGCATTGCCCAACAAATGCGTCTCTTGCAGGAGCACCAAGTCCAGAGCGTGTTGCTTTACAAACTGTAGGACCACCACCCTCTTTAATTTTGTTGTCCAGCCCATTAACATTCCACAACCTCAATTTGAGCTTCTGCATGGTTGTCGTACCCATAGACTAACTCTGAAATAAGACAGAGATGCAGAGGGACCCACCGGGAGCGACTCTGGAAGGAGGACCATCCCAGGTGCCGCGAGCCATGAACAGAGTTGTATCCCCAAGATGAGGAGCACACACCCGCCCACATGAATGAACCTATAGATCACGCCATGCCTACAGAACAAAAACATACAACAAAATAATCCCCCGAGCCAAAATGCCATCCCCAAAACCACCCACCCTGCCTCCCTGCTTGGTGATGTTAGGTAACTGGCTAATTGATGGGTGGCCATATATAAAGCCTCTCGACCCTGGTAGCACCTATTTGTCAGCCCCCCCATAAAATTGTAGCAAGGCTAGACTATTTATTGCCCCTCAGCAGCTGGTCTTGTGCTGTAGTACAGAGAAACACCCTCAAGTTATGTCAGATCATAGTCCCTTGGTGTTGGAAGTAACCTTTACGGGTGTGGAAAGAGTGGAACTTTGGAAAAGGGCTTTCTGCATGATCGAAGTTATATTGAACAAATTAATAAATGGATTGAGGAGTTGTTGGAGATTAATAGAAATAATGCAGGTAGTGGCATGGTAAGGAATGCGTTCAAGGCAGGGATAAGAGGGGAGACGCTTAGCTATAGTTTGCAGCAGAAAAAGAAGGAAACAAAACACCTAAAGTCTCTATACAAAGCGCTGGCAGACATCGAGGAGGAGCATGTCGGGGCTTTAACTACGGGGATGCCCACAGATATTATATGGCTTAGACTTGCCATTGCAAGGGCTGCTATAGAAGAAATCTCTGCAGGCAGAGCAGCGGAAAAATATCTTGCATATCTTTGAGATTGTTATGAGCTCAATTAACGGGTAAAACAGACGCTGGCAGTGCGGACCAGACAGAAAACAATCAGGGGTGAGCCACTTGAGATTAAAAATACAAAAGGTAAGCTAATAACTGGCCACACAGGCATTCGGGTGGAAATCCGTAAATATTATGAGAATCTATACCGTGAAGATCACCAAATCAAGGATAGCCTAATTACAGAATATCTTAGTTGTGTAAACCTGGAGCAGTTCTCCTAGACTCTGAATATTTAGATGCTCCTTTTTTAAACAATTAAATAAATAGAGCACTTTAGCGTCTTCCCTCTGGAAAAGCTTTGGGACCAGATCAAAGCTCAGCTGTAACGTTGGTCAGTATTCATGATGTGGTATTGTTAACTCTATCAACAAACCCTTGTTATTCTGCATATACTATGACTGTTATGCATAGGGCCCCAAAATGGTAAAATGCGCTTCATGGCATCTGTAAATTGCTGCAAGGTAGTGTTGGTATGATCTATATCTTTCATGTCAATAACCCTTCTACCTTGGGAGCACCTTGCCTCTGGTAGTTTCGGAATGAAACAAAGTCACCCAGCTGGATGCTGTGCCCTAGCCCTGGCCCCTCAGGTGTTGGCGGCAGTGCCTTATGTAACCGTTGTTGAGTAGAACCCACATTTTTAATCAACTCACATAAGCAATCTACAAGTAATGGGTATTCAATTTCAGAAAAGTGGAGTGAGCAGGGGATGCCCCCCACATTTGCGGGGTGCCTGAAAACAACCTCATTCTGGGAAAATCCTTTCATAGAATGAACTGTCCCCCTCGTGGATAACAGGGCAAGGGGTAGCGCGTATGTCCATTGCAATCCTGTGCTCTCCCTGATCTTTGCCAGCTTCATCTGAGAGTACCATTGTACTTCTCAACCAAACCTGCTGACTGAGGGTGGTTCGCTGCATGAAACGTCTGCTAAATGTGCAGATCCTCGCACACCAGCTGAAAACCTTTTGCATTGAAGTGACTCCTGTAGTCACTCCAAATCGAACGGGGCAAGCCGTAGCGCAGAAAAAACTCCTTCAAAAGGGCCTATGTCATTGCTGTGGCTGCGTTCCCTTCAGTGGGGTAAGCCTCGATCCATTTACTGAATGCAAAAACAATCACCAGCACATATTTAAAGTTGTTAACTTGTTCCATTTTGATGTAATCCACTTGGAGAACCTCGAAAGGGAAGGAAGGGAGTACAAAATTACCAGGAGGTCTAGGGGCACCTTTCCCAGGATTATGTTTCAGGTAAACCATGCAGTGCTTCACTAGATGAGCAGCTACTTTAGTGATATTGTTGTTTCACCATATGGGATCTAATAGTTTACATATCCCTTTTGCACTAATGTGAGCGGGCCATGTGCCTTTGTAAATACAGGGTATACATATGCAACTGGTAACATCCATCTTTCCTTTTCCGATTTATCGGTCCATCACCCCTCCTTGTCTATGTGTCCCGTACTCTGCTGCCATGTCGCCAGCTCCTCAACTGTTTTCTTACCCTGCATTTCTTTCACGTTTTCCAGTGTGTCCTCAAACATCCCATTTTCAGGCACCCATTTAGCTGGCCCAACCACAAACATTCTCTTCATCTTTGGCCTGGCTGTCTCCTTAGCTGTTTGATCTGCAAACGCATTTCACCCTCCCCGCATTATCAGTAATCACTTTATGGGAACTACACTTCCCTATTGACAATCTTTTGGGAAATGCAAGGCTGACAAAAGCCTGTGTATCAGAGGGCTGTGCTGTATCTTTGTACTGTCAGAAATCCCCTCTCTGCCCAGAACCGCCCCAAATTAAGGGCTACTCCCAACGCATATTGTCTGTCAGTATAGATATTGACAGCCAAACCGTCACTTAACTCACATGCACACAAAAGAGCAACCAGCTCTGCAGCTTGTGCTGATTGGTAGGGAACACGTGATGTCTCAACTACAGTGGTCAGTGCACAGGGGTCCGTGGTGGTGGTGCCATCTGACAATTTGAAACAAGATCAACATATAGTTCCCCTTAGGAGTCAGATAAGGGAATATCAGTCAGGTCTACCTGTTCCTTCATCTCTTCTTCCGTCCGAAATAAGCATTCATGGACATCTGTGTCCTCATTTTCCAAAGGGCGGCTGGGTTCAAAGTAGCACATCTGTTAATTGTGATATGTTCTGCAAACAGGGTCAATTCATAGCCAGTGAGATGAGCACTGGTAAGGTGCTGCATCTTTGTCTTGTTCAGAAGTGTGTCAACAGCATGGGGTACCATTACAGTGAGATTCGTCTTGAGGACAAGCCCTGCCGATTGTCGAATAGAGAAATCCACAGCCGCGGCTGCTCTTTCAAAACTCAGAAGGGCACTGGCGACTGTGTCAATAAGGGCAGAGACATAAGCAAGTAGCCTCTGCTTACCTCCAAAGGCTTGTGTTAACAGAAAGTCCACACGCAGGCATTTCGTATATGTACAAAACGAAAGGCTTCTTGTAATCTAGCATAGCAAGCACAGGTGCAGAGCAAAGCACAACTTTCAATTGCTCAAAGGCTTGCTGACATTCACCCGTCCAGGGTAAAGGTTCATGCAAAAATAGCCAGGTATCCAATGACAACAATACAAGGTGATGCCTATGAAGCACTCACATCGATCTGAGTCCTGGGCACGGGCATCTTAACAATGGCATCAACTCGTTTAGATGTTAGCCTCCCTCCCTCCTTCAACAGTAGGTGACAAAAATAGGTGACCTCCTGTCAACAATATTAGAACTTTGAAAGTGACACTATCTGTCCATGCTGTGCAAAATGTAATAACAAGTTGACTGTGTCATCCTTGCATACCTCTTCAGTATCGGAGGCCACCAGCCGGTTGTCCACATAGTGCAATAATCGGTTATCTAAAGAAAGAGAGAGGGAATCTAACTGACTTTTCAGGGCTTGGCTACATATATTAGGACTTTCAGAATACCCCTGAGTAGCTTGACAGAATTGGGAACTCCTGCCGGTCATGGTAAAACCAAAAAGGTGCTGGCTATCAGGGTGTGTGGGGATGCTAAAGAAAGCGTTTTTCAGGTCAATCACAGAAAATGTTTGGGCTGTGGAGGGAATCATTGTTAAGAGAGTAGTAATATCAGGTACCACTGGAAACTGAGGGACCACTATTTTTTTAACCTCTTGTAAATTAATCACAAAGCAATAGACATCGGGATCAGCATCAAGGGAATCCAAAGGTATCTTTTTAAGGATGGGGAGAATGGGGCCACTACACATATTCACAACCTCCCCCGAATTTGACCAAATCCTGTATAATCTGCAACAAAGTCTGGTCCCCCGCCTGGGGTATTTTGCACTGGGGAATACGATGCAGCACAACGTTGTCTTTAATCGTAATAGAGACTGGTGGTATCTGCAACAACCCTACGTCCGTCTCTCCTGTTGCCCACTACTTGGGTGACAGGTCTTTAAATTCAGCAGGAAGTGGTGCATCTTTTAAAAAAAAACACTGTTTGATACGGACTACATCGGGTCCTATCGTCATATAAACGCCATCTGGAGAACATGAAATTGTACCATGTAACCTTTTCAACAAATCTAATCCCATTAAATTTTCTCTGCAATTTGTTGTCAATAAGAATGACGAGTCCACAGTGAAAGGGCCAACAGTCAAAGCAAGGAGTCTTGAGATGGGGCTCACAACCGGTAAGCCTGAAAAACCTAACAAGACATTGTTATGGTCAGCCAGAATTGCCCCGGGAACCAGTGAACGGGAATCAGAGCTATTTATTGCACCTGTATCCACCAAAAACCTCTTAGCTGAACTATGCAAATCCACGTTGACATAAGGACCAAGCTGATCTACAGGTATTTGGATTGGTCTCTCACCCTATCCTTGGCTGTCCTAGTTATAGGACATCCACGACACCTCGTGCAGACTATAATCATCATGATAGTACTGCCTTCCCTGGGGGTCATCAAAATAGTTCTGATCAGAGCGACCCCCAGAAGATGCACCAGCCTGGACCTCATCACGACTAATCTCGCCACAACCCTGTCCACCTGAACCCCGACCTCTGCATGCAGGTTGCATAGGTGAGACCTAAAAAGTAGCCCATATTTGCAAATCAGTCCAGTTTTGAAATGTAAAGCCACGCTGTATGAGTATTTTGCAAGGTACGGGAGACTGCATGCATTTGTGTTTACTGCAGGCAATGTTTGTTTTAATCAGGGGCATATAGCTTGGTCATTAAGATTGGGTGTGGTGTGAGCGCCAGATTTCTTGACAATCACGCTGGCATATAATGTTTCAATACATTATACAACAAGCAGGGAGCATGGGAGGGGGTTAATAGGTGGTGGAAATGGAGATGAAAGTGGACTGGTAGGAGTACTAAGTGAGAGAAACAATATTTTGTAAAAATACTTTTTTTAGGACTTTAAAAAGAGTGTGTCTTTTTGACAGAGTGCTCATTCAAAAATCTGAGCTGAAATTGGACAGACACCCAGCTGCCGTCGGTAAAGATAAGAGTGATGGGGTCCGATTGGGGGTTGATTCGACAGAAGACCATGAAGGAAAATTAAATAAATAATCAATTTTCCCTTGTTGCCGTTTGTCCAAATGCACCTTGCCCCCAGTCAGCCCCGCTGCTCTTACCTGTATGGGCCGCTGCTACAGACACCTCATCATATCCGTCTGAGACCACATGTACCCAACTATTCATCAGAAAATACATTTTTTAGGGTGGGGTGTAACACCCCAAACACCCCCTTCCACCTTGGATCTACGCCCCTGGTTTTAATAGACACAAGTAAAAGTCGGCTCACCTATTCATACAACAGGCCCACAAACTGCTGGAAAACAGCCCTCTCAGTGTTCCCTCAGACCAGCCCTTCAGGCACTGTCTGATCGCCCTAGAGGCCAGTTCGACCCTCCATGGACAATGCTGAGCATCTCAAAACCAATACCCCTGTCCCACCTACGGGTCTGTTCCCCACCTATGTCAAGGCTTTTCAAGAGGACCCTTGTGTTAGACAAAAGGGAGAAGAACGAGATAGAGCGACCACTCCTGCAGGTTGGCTGGTAAACACCCAGCCGGGATTGTTGTGGGGCAGCATGTTTAATAAATATTTAATTAAACAACAGGGGGTGGTGATGGACAGAGTTTCTGAATTAAGCAGAATACTCTCACCCAGTCAAGAGATCAGGGCTTAATCCAAAACCGTTTTTTAGCTCACTGCACCATCCCAGCTCAGAACCTGGCTATATGCAAATTAGTCTGTCCCTGGCCCAGTGCATCATGGGAACAGGGCAAACCAAACTACCAAGCCACACCCCTGTTGTTTAATTATTAAATATTTAAGGCAGTAAGTGATGAAACATAATAATGGCATACAGGTCTCTTTTTTTTTTGTCCTCATATTGCGATATCTGTATAAGTACGGAGTGTCAGGTATCTGCCTCTGGTTTCTTACCGACACTGCCCCTCGGTCTCTCTTGTCTGGGGAGTTTTTATCATCCTCTTGATGATTTTTGAGGAGTTTCCTTTACCCGTTACATACCATTGCCTCTGATTTTGGAGTGAGGGGAGCTAGTCAACTTGACTACTCAACAAGTACCATACTTGTCCACCAGAAGATGTGTCGCGTTAATCATAGGACTTATGTTTAGATCTTATTTGGGGTTTAAGAAACTTTTGAAACTTTCCCAGAACATAAATCTCTTGCTTGCTTTTCCTATCCTGTCAAGTTTGTTAATTCTTATGGCCGAGTTCAACCAGTCTGCATGGGTTGGGCTAGAAGACCCTATCCATTTAATACAAATTTCCCTCCTTGCAAGAACTATCAATACAAAAAGGAGATTTTCTTGCCCTTTAGTGAGCCCCCCCTTCATTTCCTGGGTCTACAATCCCAAAAAGGGCAAGAGTTGTACTTACAGTTAGTTGCTTGGTCAGGATAGCGCTCAGGGTCTTACCAACTTCGTCCCAAAATTTTTTCAACTGGGGGCAGTTTTTGAACATGTGGATGTCATCTGCTCTTTCTTCTCCACATTTTGGGCATTTCTTTATTCCTGCGTTCTTAAACTTGGAGAGCTTTCTTGGTGTCCAGTATGCCCGGTGAATGGTGTACAGATGGTTCCTTTTCAAGGCCGCGGATTTCAGAGTGGACCAGCATTTCCCCACGGATTTTTCCCAAATTAAATCTAGGTCCGCTGTTAGTAAGTCTTTTCCCCAAATTTGTGTTTCTATGTTGGGGTTTGTGTCGTTGGTCTTTATCAGAGCCCAATACCATTTTGCTACTTCTTTTGGTATTCCTGTTGCTTTAACCATTTCCTTTTCCACTTGTTGTTAACACTGGGTAAAGTCTTAGACCAGCTTAGAATTTGGTAGTATTTAAATTTAGATAATGTTTTGTTTGTCAACTCTTGAAGCTCTGACCATGTTTTCAGGTTCGATCCGTTTAGTATTTGCCCCCAATACTTTACGTTAGCTCTTTTTAATGGGAGAGCAAGTATGTCTTTGAAACATTCTGGGGTTCCTGGCGAGTCCCAAATGGGAGCCCATTTGCTGTAATACGATATTTTCAGGATTCCTCTGATTTGTGCCCACATCTTTGCTGCGTCCCTTAATATCTTAAGTTTTATTTTTTTGAAGTACTTGGGGTGTCCAAACTTAAACAGTACATGGTCATCTGATTTTGTGATTGCTTGTAAGTAGTTCGGGTAATTTTCGTGACTTTTTAGTAACACTCTAATGTTCTTAAGTTGGAAAGCTCTGTAATACTCCACCAGGTCCGGGCTAGCTAGTCCTCCATCTTTCTTCCCCCTCCTTATTTTTTTCCAGGCAATCCTCGTGCTTTTTGCTGCCCATATGAAACTTGTGACGTCTCTCTGTGCCTGTGTTAATACCGTTTTTCCAAACTCCAATGGTATTGCGTTAAATAGGAAAGTGAACTTTGGTATGATGGTCATTTTGACTATGTTTGATCTCCCAATCAAACTAAGTGGTAAGGAGGCCCAAGCCTCGAGCAGTTTCCTTACGTATCCGGCTACCTTGGTCAGGTTGCGTTGTGGAATCTTTCCTATGTCGTGATTCACTAGGATTCCTAGGTATCTGATTTCATTTTTTATATTGTGACTTTGAAAGCAAGTATTCCATGTCATGTTCTCTGTTTTCGTTTGATTTACCAGGTACCCTGAAACTTTCCCAAATGCTCCTATAAATTCTTCGATTGTATCCTTGGCTCTTAGGTAGTCGTCCGTGAAGATCATTAAGTTGTCCGCATATAATGCGATTTTCTTCTCCCATGTATGGTGTTTAAATGGAGTAATTTGTTTACTGTTTCTTAACTTGTTCGCTAGCGGTTCAATGTATAAGTTGAAAAGCAAAGGTGAAAGGGGACAACCCTGCCTCGTTCCTCTGCTTATCTTTATGTTTTCCGTGAGACTACCATTTATTAGAACCTTGGATCTTGGATCCTTGTATATTTGGTTTACCATATGTATAAAGTTTGATCCTATATTGTTTTTAACCATTACTTTCTCTCGGAAGACCCAATTGACCCTATCGAAAGCCTTTGCGGCATCGACGGTGAGTATGGTGAGAGGAGTTTTCTCATGTGTTGCAATGTCTATTGCAGTTAATAATTCTTGTGTGACTTTGTGTAATTGCCTCCCTTTGATGAACCCTTTTTGATCCTGATGCAGCAATTTCGGCAATACGTCCCTAACCGTGCTGCCATTATTTTAGTAAAGATTTTATAGTCTGCGTTCAGCAGTGATATCGGTCGGTACGACTCGCATCTGGCAGGGTTCTTTCCGGGTTTCAGGATGATTGTAATTATGGCATCATTCCAGGAATCTGGTATTGCTAGGTGCCACGGTGCAAATGAAATTTCCACCATCGCTACGCATCATGTGGCGGAATAAAATGCGAAACATGAGAGAGCCAGAGGAGGTGAAAGCCCTGATAGAGCAAAAAAAAGACCAAATGCGTTCAGAGGAACCCTTGAGTTAAAGGAACCCATGTAAAGAAATAGATCACAAAATAAACCCTTATGGAAAAAAACATATGTAAATCAAACACATCCAAGTGCAAAGTATAAGACAAAACATGAAGGTGCTTATAACCAATAAATTCTTTTAATTGTACATAGGCAAGAATCACGGGAACGGGAAGCTAAAAGGGTTACGAAGATAACCGAAGGAAAAGAAGATGGAGGCTTCCCCGGGGAGGGCAACTTTAAAACACAATCAAGAAAACATAAAAATCACACGATAAAGGGTGGGGAGCAAAATAGGGAAAAAAACAAAAAATTCCTCATTTGCGAAAACTTAGAAAAAAAACAAATTGGAGTTATATCTCGCAAAAAATCGCAACCCATGAACAAAATCTATGGGGAGCACGAGTAGAGACGTTAAAATTTTATCATGGAACGTAAATGGCCTGAGGACAAAGAGTAGGAGAAATAAGATCTTGGAATATATTAGAACTGCAAAAAGTGAAATAATAATATTGCAAGAGACTCATCTCTTAAAAGAAGAATGGGACCAAATAATATAGAACTTATGGTGGGTAGATTCCCATGTATGCACAACACAACAATGCAACATCAAGGGAATTGTGATCATTTTTAAAAAATCACTAAAAGCGATTGTAACCTCCTCAGAAGTAGATAGTAAAGGCAGATGGGACATGGCCAGCGTTAAAATAGGCAACTCTCCCCTTACCATCACGGGTTACTATGGGCCCAACCTCGGCGATGCTGATCCCTTGCGAAAACTATACTCGCCACCTCTCCCATAATATTGGGAGGTGACTTCAATCTAGTGATGGACCTAAAATTAGATAGATCACCTCCAGGAAGACGGACTAACTTGAAAAAAATGAGAGAATGGATTGGGATCTACAAAAGAGATCTTGACCTAGTAGACATTTGGGGAAAAAAGGAGAAAAAATGCACCCTTTCACCCTGCATTACAAAAAGCTGGGGCATAAATCAAGGATTGACTACTTTTTGGTCAGCAGTGAATTAACAGAGAACGTGGAAAAAGTATCCCACTTACCAGCTCATTTGTCAGACCACTCGGCTGTACAACTAGTCCTACAGGTCACAGTAAAAGCAATGGAAAGAAGATTCACAGTCGAGAGAGCCTTGCTACAAAACGAACAGTTAATAAGGGAACTGGAAGTTGAAACAAAAAACTTCTTTGAATTAAACGCCTCAGGTACCACAGAACAAATAACTTGGGACACTTTCAAGGCTGTTATAAGGGGCAAATTCCTGAGTCTAGGGGCTTGTAAAAATAAGCAATTAAAACAAGAGATCTCAGAATTGGAAAATAACATTCATTCCCTAGACATCGCTATCTCTAAGGAACAAGAAGAGGTAAGGAAACAAGAACTTCTTCAAAAAAAACAGCAGCAGAAAGAGAAAATTGATTATATCTTGGAAGAAAGGCTGAGAAAAAAATGGGACTCTAGTAAACTAGCAAAGCATGAATATGGTGAAGGCTGTGGAAAGTGGCTGGCATGGAAACTTAAAACTGATTTGGCCAGAAACAAAGTGAGAAGTATAATTCAGGATGATCAAACTGGGCAAAATTCTGACGAAAATATCATCAGGCAAGAATTCTGGAAATTCTTCAAAGAGCTTTATACGGAAGATACAAATCCGAAAGACATACTGATCAACTCCTACTTGGAAGATGTTCCGCTTCTAAAACTAACGGAGGATGAAAGAGAGTTCTAAACAAAGAAGTCCTTGAAGGCGAAGTGACTGATGCCATTAAGAGCTTGAAGAAAGGAAAGGCAGCGGGGCCCGACGCTCTACCGAACAAACTATACATGGTATTAGAAGATTCTATACTTCCTCACATTACCAAATTAATTAATATAATTCTTAAACATACAGGTCTCTTACCAAAGGGTGAAAATATGACTTTACCTATGTGGCCGCCTGCAGGTGGACTACGGCTAGCCCCTAGGCTACCGACATCCTGTGGAATGTCACTGCAGTAATTGTTAAGAGCAAGTCTGTGAGTAGAGAGAAGCAACTAACAAACATCTTGTGAGAAGTTGGCCTGGTATATAATGCTCACTAATTCTTAGTGATCACTTTGTACCATGCCAAGCAACCCTTATGATGATGGTTGTAATTCAACCTTGTAGACCAGTTATCCTAGTGGTAACGTGGACAAAGCAGTCTTAGACTAAACTCTGAAAGGCATGTGAAGCCAGCTGTTATACCATACACAACCCCCTTGAATACCAAATGAAAGGGACACCACACAGATATATATTGAAAATATATATTGATTTATTAACTATAAAATCCCCTGAACTCTTTATGAGCACAGAAGCACAAGCGTTAAGTCACAAGACAGTTTAAAATACTCAAAAGTTGCACAATATGGATGAGCCCTAGGGGCCACCTAAACCATATACTAAGAAAGTGGTATAAGAGATACCAATAGGAAAGGGAACAGGCCTAGGGCCTTGGGAATCACTGGAGCTATTCGAGACTAGCAGTGACTAAGTCGGGAAAGGCCCGCGGGACTCGGGTGCAGTGTTCAAAGTGCACGCACTTTCCAAATCAAAGTCTATGGTGCGTAAAAAGTACAAAGTTAGAAAGTTAGGAACCTTCCGAGTGACCTACGGAGCTGAAACTTAAGACACAGGCCCTTGAGATGTGTACCAGTGCAGGAGCACCGGCGGAGCTGAGTTACCTCACCCACAGGAAGCGGGTGCACAGGGTCGAAGTAGTGTCGGGTTTCGTCACACTGGTCGATGGTGCTTGGAGCTGAAGATGCTGCAGGCGGCTCGATGTGAAGAGTTCCGGTGGATCCAAGGGTGGATCTGAAGATGTGAAGACCTGAAAGCAGAGGGGACAATGTTCAAAGTCACTAGCCAGTGACTACCGTGGAACCAGATTGGAACCAGGTGATGTCGGGTGCAAACAGGCGTTGTCAGGTAGCTTCTCTCTGCAGCCACGTGGACACCCGGGGTCGAGGACGTCCAGGAGTCGGTCACGAGCTGTCCCACGCAGGCTTCTCACTGTTGGCGGTGTCGGCAACTTGATCGGAGCAAACAGGCTTTGGCAAATGCAAGCCACGCAGAAGTTGAAAGATGCTTAACACTCGGACCAGCAAGGTCAGAGCGGGTGCTCCTTTTTACAGGAGCTTGGGTAGGTCTGGAGCAACCAGACCTGCTGTGTAAATTGTCGGTTTCGTCGCCAAGATGGCCGCTGACCACGTGGCTAGTGGCCGGGATGGCGCGTCGAGTTGCACAATGCAAAAGGGCCCCACGCAGATCGTGGAGATGCTGGAGGGCTGATCTTCGGTGCAAGGGCTGCTCGGTGGTGGGGGTTCTCAGTCCCCTAAGCACAACGTCGAGGATGCCTCAGAAGCTGCGCAGTCAGCTTTTCGAGTGTTTTCCAAGAGGTCCGGTCCCACGTCACTCGGTGCCTCCACGGGTCCCTTCTTTGCAGGGACTGTGGATCGGGCTCTGAGAGGTCTGGGAGTCTGGTTCTTGTCGGGCTCTGGGCTCGGGCTCCGGCGGGAGGCGGCGGCAAAGCAGACGTCAAGTTGCTGGTTGGTACCTGTGTTCACAGGGTGGCCACTCCTAGGCCACAAGGGAGATTCTCTTCAGTCTTCTGTGCAGCAGAATGTCGAAGTCCAGTCTTCTTCTTCGTGTAAAGTTGATTCAGGATGATCTGCTGTGCAATGGCACTGCTCCCACTCTTATTCCCAATCTGAGGGGTGGATCACCTACTAGGTCCCTCCTCTGGGAGGAACCAGGAAGGGGGGCAGTTACACCCCCTTTCCTTTGTCCAGTTCCGTGCCAAGCCTGGGTCTGGAAAGTCCCAGGACCGGTTTGGACTGGCCTATGCACGGGACACCTTGTGTGCCCCGGGCATGTCTGATTCTATTCAGCCCTGTCCTACCCAATACACAAAACCCTGTCTGGGGTGGTGCTCGCACCTCCCAAGGCAGGAAACCCTTTGTCCAGGCCACCATCTGCCGAGTTTCGGTCAGCAGCAGGAGGCCAGACTCGTGTCTGTGGTGGCAGCATCCATTTTGTGATGCTGAGGCTCTGTTTAACTTTAACCGGGGTTAAGGCTACACACATGTCGTTTCCCTCTAGAAGGGTGGAATGCTATCCCCGTCGCCAGAACTGGAGAGGGGATAGTATTCCAATTCGTATGACACCTTACTCGACATGTTTTGATAAAGCCAAACCAAAGATAGCATTTAACCGCGAGGATTATAATGCACTTAAGAGTATATGGTATGGCAGTATCCCGGAACAGCTTAGGGAGTGGTTCCCGACTGCTGCAGACAGGCTCAGCCCATGCTAGAGCACCATCTCACATATTTCCAAGCACTCTGCCTCCAGGATTGATGAGGCCTTCCATAGGAGTGGCTGATAGGAACATATGTGTCCAGTTTAGGGCTAGGCACAGGCATACTGTACCTAAGTAAGAGGTGATTACACCAACTTACCCCAGCTGAGTGATCAGCCAGTTGTGTCAAATATGGAGGCCAGGCCAGGGGTGGCATAATACATGCTGCAGCCCCTGGTAGGCCTTGGATACACCTATGCCCTGGGTACCTAGGGTACACTACTACAGGGGCTCATAAGGTGAACCAGTTCCATTTCGTAATGCACCTAAAGTGCATTGGCAGTAATTTAGAGAGAGAACAGCAGGCTGTGGGTCTGATTAGCAGGCCCACAGCCACATTAAGTCAGAAACCAGTGAAGCAAAAAGCAAAAATTTGGGGTGACCATAGGATAGCAGACCCTACTCTCCTACATAACCCCCCCCCAAATGCAGGGACATTAGACTAACCTTGAGCAGTTGTGTCTTCATGTTCTAAGTGGAAGTACCTGGAGAGACCATCTGCGTTGCCATGGTCAGTCCCTGGGCGGTGCTCCACTGTAAAGTCCATCCCCTGTAGGGAAATGGACCACCTGAGTAGTTTGGGGTTTTCACCCTTCATCTGATTAAGCCATAGGAGGGGCTTATGGTCGGTCTGAATCTTGAAGTGAGTGCCAAACAAGTATGGTCTCAACTTCTTCAGGGCCCACACCACAGCAAAGGCCTCCCTCTCTATAGCTGACCAACGTTTCTCTCTGGGGGTCAGCCTTCTGCTAATGAAAGCAATGGGCTGGTCCTGGCCATCTACATTAAGCTGTGAAAGCACTGCTCCCACTCCCAACTCAGAAGCATCTGTTTGGACAATGAACTCTCTTAAGTAGTCAGGACTCTTCAGGATAGGTGCAAAGCACATGGCCTTCTTCAGGTCATCAAATGCCTTTTGACAGATTTCTGTCCACTGAACCTTTTTGGGCATCTTCTTGGATGTCAGATCATTAAGAGAAGTCACAATGGACCCATAGTTCTTAACAAACTTCCTGTAGTACCCAGTCAGGCCCACGAATGCTCTGACCTGAGTCTGGGTGGTTGGAGGGGACCAGTCCTTGATGTTCTGGATCTTACTCTCCAGTGGTTGAACTTGGCCTCCACCTACAAGGTGGCCCAGGTATACAACCTTACTCTGCCCTATCTGGCACTTTGTTGCCTTGATAGTGAGGCCTGCCTTCTGCAGAGCCTCAAGCACTTCCTTCAGGTGGACCAGGTGATCCTCCCAGGTGGAGCTAAAGACAGCAATATCATCCAGATAAGCTGCACAAAAGTCATCCAACCCAGTAAGGACTTGATTCACCAACCTTTGGAAGGTGGCAGGTGCATTTTTCAAACCAAAGGGTATCACCACAAACTGATAATGCCCACTAGGGGTAGAAAATGCTGTTTTGGCTTTAGACTCCTCAGCTAACCTGATTTGCCAGTAGCCAGCTGTCAAGTCAAATGTGCTCAAATATTTGGCAGAAGCCAACTTGTCAATGAGCTCATCTGCCCTTGGAATAGGGTGTGCATCTGTCCTGGTGACAGCATTGAGTCCTCTGTAATCCACACAGAACCTCATCTCTCTCTTGCCATCTTTGGTGTGAGGTTTGGGGACCAGAACCACTGGGCTAGCCCAGGGGCCCTCTGAAGGCTCAATAACACCTAATTCCAGCATCTTTTGCACCTCAGTCTTTATACAGTCCCTGACGTGGTCAGGTTGCCTGTAAATATTGCTCTTTACAGGAAGACTGCCACCAGTGTCCACCACATGGGTACACCAGTTGGTCTGACTGGGTGTCAAGGAGAACATATGTCTGTATGCCTGCAGAACTCGTCGGCAGTCATGTTGCTGATGCTCAGTGAGGCTGCCACCTAAGGCCACACCATCAACTGAACCATCCTCAGGGTTCTGAGTGAGCAGGTCTGGGAGAGGGTCACTCTCTTCCTCCTGTCCCTCATCTGTAGCCATGAGCAAGCCCATGTCTGCCCTGCTGACATATGCCTTCAATCTGTTTACATGGAGCACCCTGTGGGGGCTCCTGGGAGTTCCTAGGTCCACCAAGTAGGTAACCTCTCCCTTCTTCTCCAGAATTGTATGGGGTCCAGACCACTTGTCTTGGAGTGCTGCTGTGGCCACTGGCTCCAACACCCATACCTTCTGTCCAGGCTGAAATTCAACAAGGACAGCCTTTTGGTCATGCCAAGCTTTCTGTAATTCTTGGCTAGCCTCAAGGTTTTTGGATGCCTTTTCCATGTACTCTGCCATCCTGGAGCGGAGACCAAGTACATAGTCCACTATGTCTTGCTTAGGCTTTTTGAGAGGTAACTCCCATCCTTCCTTCACTAGACACAGGGGTCCTCTTACAGGGTGCCCAAACAACAACTCAAAGGGGCTGAAGCCAACCCCCTTTTGAGGGACCTCTCTGTAAGCAAACAAAAGGCAGGGCAGTAGGATATCCCATCTTCACCTGAGCTTTTCAGGTAATCCTTTAATCATGCCCTTTAGGGTCTTGTTAAATCTCTCAACAAGCCCATTGCATTGTGGGTGATAAGGAGTGGTGAATTTGTAGTTAACACCACATTCCTTCCACATAGCTGTCAAATATCTGACATGAAGTTGGCACCTCTATCAGATATTACCTCCTTAGGAAACCCCACTCTGGAGAAAACTCCAAGTAAGGCCCTGGCCACAACAGGAGCTTTTGTGGTCCTAAGTGGAATTGCCTCTGGGTACCTGGTGGCATGATCCACTACCACCAGTATGAATCTGTGCCCAGATGCTGTAGGGGGATCCATTGGACCAACAATATCAATCCCCACTCTTTCAAAGGGAACCCCCACCACGGAAAGTGGTATCAGGGGGGCCTTTGTTGTTCCACCTGCTTTACCACTGGCTTGGCAGGTTTCACAGGAGCGACAAAACTCCTTGGTGTCTTCAGACATGTGAGGCCAGTGAAAGTGAGGGACAAGCCTGTCCCAGGTCTTGTTCTGGCCTAAGTGTCCTGCTAGAGGAATATCATGGGCTAAGGTGAGAAGGAAACCCCTAAATTGCAGAGGTATAACCAACTTGCTGGTTGCACCAGGCTTGGGGTCTCTACCCTCTGTGTAAAGGAGTCCTTCATCCAAATAAGCTTTATGGGCACCTTCAGCATTCCCAGCAGCCTCAGCAGCAGCCTGCTGTCTGAGGGGTTCAAGAGAAGGACAGGTTAACTGAGCCTGCCCCAAGTCTGCCCTAGAAGGTCCCCCTGACCCCAGAAACTCAACCTGGTCAGGTTCAAGTTCTTCAGAGACAGTTCCTTCTGGGGTCTCAAGATCAGTTTCCTGTGAAGCCTGATCCTCACTTGTAGGCAGTTGGGAAGGCGCAGCCTTAACCCCCCTGTTCTTCTTCTTGGAAGGTGCTTGGTCCATTGTTCCAGGATCCAAGACCTGAGGTTCAGAGAGGCACTTTTTGGCCTGTGACCTGGTCACAGCAAGGACATGTGATGATATCCCTAACATCTCTGCATGAGTCCTGTACTCAACTTCTGACCATAGAGAGTTCTCCAGGTCATTGCCCAACAAACATTCTACTGGGAGATCAGCACTAACCACAACTCTTTTTAGGCCAGTTACCCCTCCCCAGGAAAAGTTAACAAGTGCCACACTATGTGTAGTAGTGACATTGCTGGCATTGGTCACCAGGTAATTATCACCTGGCATGCATTGTCCAGGGTCCACAAAGTTAGGTGTCACCATAGTGACACTGGCACATGTGTCCCTGTAAGCTTGAGCCACTTTATTGTTGATCAAAGGCGTCTGTCTGTATTTGCCCAGATTACTGGAACTTATGTCAGGGGTCAAATCTATGTCCCGTTCACAAATCAGAACAGCCTGTGTAAGGGTTCTGACTAGGTCAGAATCTCCTTCAGTTCCCAAAGTGATACCCACTACCCCCTTGGTTTGAGGACCAGCACTGCTAGCTGTACTAGTGGGTGCAGTTGCCTTAGGGGCTGCAGTGCTGGGGGCTCCACCCTTTTTACACTCACTTGTCCAGGGAGAGGTGTTCTTACAAGTTTTACACCAGGGTTTCTTCTGACCTTCTTTCTTCTTCTTCTTGGAAGTTTGGGACCCACCCTCTGTCTCAGTTTGGGGCCCTGTTGAAGACTTCTGGTCTTTAGATTTCTGCTCCCCACCCTTCTGGTCTGTTTTCTTCTGGTCACCACCCTGGTTCTGGTTCTTTTGCTTAACTCTGGTTCTTACCCATTTATCTGCCCTCATTCCCAACTCTTGGGGAGAGGTCAAATCTGAGTCAACCAAATGTTGATGCAACTGCTGGTTCTGACAATTATTTAAAATTTGTTCTCTCATCAGCAAATTA
The DNA here is from genome assembly GCF_964263255.1 of Lissotriton vulgaris. Classification (NCBI taxonomy): domain Eukaryota; kingdom Metazoa; phylum Chordata; class Amphibia; order Caudata; family Salamandridae; genus Lissotriton; species Lissotriton vulgaris. The sequence goes on along the minus strand of NC_141699.1, from coordinate 51,605,968 downwards.
TACAATCCTTCATAGTCTGTAACCTTGCTTCCGAGCAACCATCCCTCCAGAGCCTTAGTGGCACACTCAACAAATTCAGACCAGTCCTGGGTCTGTGTCTTCTGGGTATCTCTGAACATTAACCTGTACTGTTCAGTGGTTAAGCCTAACCCATCAATGAGAGCACTCTTCAGGACCAGGTAGTTTCTAGAATCCCCATCACTAACTGTGAGGAGTCTGTCTCGGCCTCTACCTTCAAAGGAGAGCCACAAGATTGCTGCCCACTGCTCCTGAGAGATCTGCTGTACTCTGCAGGCTCTCTCCATTGCAGTAATCCATTTATGGATGTCAACCCCAGCTTTGTAGGGGGGCACAATCTTACTCAGGTTTCTGTTATCAAAAGACCTGTCTTTATCCTTGTGGATATTGCTGCCACGAGTGGGTTCTATTACCCCACTCTCTCTAGGCTGTCTTGCTCTAGCAAGTTTCTCTTGGGCCAGGGCAACCTCTAGCTCTTGCCTCTGAATCCTAAGCTCAGCCTCTCTCATCTTGGCCTCATGTTCCCTTCTCTGAGGGCTAGTCATCTCCTTCCTGGAGTGACCATGAGAGCCTCTAGAGACATGGGAGGTATTGGATTCACCTGAGTGATTTCTCCTCCTCCTATGCCCCTGGTTAAGTCCATTTGGGTGGCTGGGCAAGGTCAGCCTTGCTTCAGTCCCAAACACACTTAAGTTAGCCTGGTTCAGCCTACTGACCAGCACCTGACTATTTCTGTCATCATCTGACTCACTGCTTTCCACCTCCTCCTCTTCCTCCTCTTCTTCTTCCTCCTCATCTACCTGAGGAGCTCCAGTGGGGGATGCTTCCTCATCTACCAGGATGATAGGACCAGGGGTGTCTACAGTGTCATCCTCTGAAGGATGGCCTCCTTCAGCATTCCCTGCGGGGTTTGCCTTAGAGGGCTTTAGAGTCTCAGACTGGTCTAAGAGCTCTCTTAGGTGGTCTGTAGTAGGGGATGGCCCTGTCTTCAGACCCCTTAAGACACAAAGCTGTCTTAATTCCTTAAAGGAAAAAATAGCAAATTTGGATGGTGCCCTTGGAGGGTCACTCTCAACAGGGATGTTCCCAGTGGAACCCTCTGCTCCAGACATTGCTCTAGTGTGGGTGGATGTGTTGCAATCTACCTACACTGGTGTTTACCTACTAAACCTATCTAGTAGTTGTAGCTAGGGTGTGCTACTCCCTTTGCTCTACAACAACTAAGTTCAGTAGAACTTATGTATACTAGTCTTGTTTTATATGTACCTAGCAGGTACCTGTATGATCTTTCAAATGATAATCTCAAAGATTGTAATGGTAAAACAACAGCAAGCTCAGATCCCAATCCGCTGCTCACCAATGTGAGAAGTTGGCCTGGTATATAATGCTCACTAATTCTTAGTGATCACTTTGTACCATGCCAAGCAACCCTTATGATGATGGTTGTAAAGTTAGGAACCTTCCGAGTGACCTACGGAGCTGAAACTTAAGACACAGGCCCTTGAGATGTGTACCAGTGCAGGAGCACCGGCGGAGCTGAGTTACCTCACCCACAGGAAGCGGGTGCACAGGGTCGAAGTAGTGTCGGGTTTCGTCACGCTGGTCGATGGTGCTTGGAGCTGAAGATGCTGCAGGCGGCTCAATGTGAAGAGTTCCGGTGAATCCAAGGGTGGATCTGAAGATGTGAAGACCTGAAAGCAGAGGGGACAATGTTCAAAGTCACTAGCCAGTGACTACTGTGGAACCAGATTGGAACCAGGCGATGTCGGGTGCAAACAGGCGTTGTTGGGTAGCTTCTCTCTGCAGCCACGTGGACACCCGGGGTCGAGGACGTCCAGGAGTCGTTCACGAGCTGTCCCACGCAGGCTTCTCGCTGTTGGCGGTGTCGGCAACTTGATCGGAACAAACAGGCTTTGGCAAATGCAAGCCACGCAGAAGTTGAAAGATGCTTAACACTCGGACCAGCAAGGTCAGAGCGGGTGCTCCTTTTTACAGGAGCTTGGGTAGGTCTGGAGCAACCAGACCTGCTGTGTAAATCGTCGGTTTCGTTGCCAAGATGGCCGCTGACCACGTGGCTAGTGGCCGGGATGGCACGTCGAGTGGCACAATGCAAAAGGGCCCCACGCAGATCGTGGAGATGCTGGAGGGCTGATCTTCGGTGCAAACGCTGCTCGGTGGTAGGGGTTCTCAGTCCCCTAAGCACAACGTCGAGGATGCCTCAGAAGCTGCGCAGTCAGCTTTTCGAGTGTCTTCCAAGAGGTCCGGTCCCACGTCACTCGGTGCCTCCACGGGTCCCTTCTTTGCAGGGACTGTGGATCGGGCTCTGAGAGGTCTGGGAGTCTGGTTCTTGTTGGGCTCTGGGCTCGGGCTCCGGCGGGAGGCAGCGGCAAAGCAGACGTCGAGTTGCTGGTTGGTACCTGTGTTCACAGGGTGGCCACTCCTAGGCCACAAGGGAGATTCTCTTCAGTCTTCTGTGCAGCAGAATGTCGAAGTCCAGTCTTCTTCTTCGTGTAAAGTTGATTCAGGATGATCTGCTGTGCAATGGCACTGCTCCCACTCTTATTCCCAATCTGAGGGGTGGATCACCTACTAGGTCCCTCCTCTGGGAGGAACCAGGAAGGGGGGCGGTTACACCCCCATTCCTTTGTCCAGTTCCGCGCCAAGCCTGGGTCTGGAAAGTCCCAGGACCGGTTTGGACTGGCCTATGCACGGGGACACCTTGTGTGCCCCGGGCATGTCTGATTCTATTCAGCCCTGTCCTACCCAATACACAAAACCCTGTCTGGGGTGGTGCTCGCACCTCCCAAGGCAGGAAACCCTTTGTCCAGGCCACCATCTGCCGAGTTTCGGTCAGCAGCAGGAGGCCAGACTCGTGTCTGTGGTGGCAGCATCCATTTTGTGATGCTGAGGCTCTGTTTAACTTTAACCGGGGTTAAGGCTACACACATGTCGTGTCCCTCTAGAAGGGTGGAATGCTATCCCCGTCGCCAGAAGTGGCGAGGGGATAGTATTCCAATTCGTATGAAACCTTACTCGACATGTTTTGATAAAGCCAAACCAAAGATAGCATTTAACCGCGAGGATTATAATGCACTTAAGAGTATATGGTATGGCAGTATCCCGGAACAGCTTAGGGAGTGGTTCCCGACAGCTGCAGACAGGCTCAGCTCATGCTAGAGCACCATCTCACATATTTCCAAGCACTCTGCCTCCAGGATTGATGAGGCCTTCCATAGGAGTGGCTGATAGGAACATATGTGTCCTGTTTAGGGTTAGGCACAGGCATACTGTACCTAAGTAAGAGGTGATTACACCAACTTACCCCAGCTGAGTGATCAGCCAGTTGTGTCAAATATGGAGGCCAGGCCAGGGGTGGCATAATACATGCTGCAGCCCCTGGTAGGCCTTGGATACACCTATGCCCTGGGTACCTAGGGTACACTACTACAGGGGCTCATAAGGTGAACCAGTTCCAATTCGTAATGCACCTAAAGTGCATTGGCAGTAATTTAGAGAGAGAACAGCAGGCTGTGGGTCTGATTAGCAGGCCCACAGCCACATTAAGTCAGAAACCAGTGAAGCAAAAAGCTAAAATTTGGGGTGACCATAGGATAGCAGACCCTACTCTCCTACACATCTAACAGGCTAAAATGAGTGGAAGCGAACGACTAGGGGACCGAGAAATGAGAAATATCCGCTTTGGTAAGGAAAGCGCAAATCAATGGTTAATAGGGCATAAAGGTTAAAGCTGTGTGCAGGGGCGGCTTTAGGTAGCGGTGGCACTGTATTTGGCAACTCTGGTAGGGTGCGGAGGGTGTTACAAGCGGCAGGGGCGCCTGTAACATACCTACTTATGGGTTTTTCAAATTAAGCACTGCATCAAGAAATCATAGTCATAAATGACATACCAGCTTACATCTTCCGGTGAATAACAAACATCAGACAGTGAGGTCATATTTGCTTTAGCCCGCACACCAAACAGGGTTAGACAAAGAACAGGTGCAAAGCCATATCATAAATACAAAAAGATGAAACTCTTTACATTTCAGAGGTTTTGAATTCGCTCTGGAACCAATCCCTGCAGTTAACCAGGTGTGCTTCACTGTTGCTCAGCTAGCGCTGGAAAATAACAAAATAACAACAAGCTCTTCAAGGCAAACAAACATCATTTCTCCTGTTGAGCTTTTTTACCCAGCCTGGTTCCTCCTGGAGGAAGATGCCGCAGGTACGACATGGCGCCTGCCCTGAGATCTACTGGTTCCTGCGTTTCTGTGATTCGTGCAGGGAACCTCCAATCACGCAGCCCCTTCACCTGGTCAATAGAAGCACTCCTCAAACACGAGCTTAGGGACACACTCAGGTAGCCTCAGACTCCTTCCGGGTTACCAAAACCAGCAATTCAGGCTAGGAGGGGGGCAATCACCCTCCTAAATCAGACATACCTTTGCCTGGCACTACTTGCAAACATAACGCAGTGATATTTTTGGCAGTTTTTATTTACCGCGAACATGACCCAGGTATTGGAACATTTTACAACATGAGCACTTTACAGACAGTGGGTCACATTAATTTTTTTTCCAGGAACAGGGAGATTATCCCCCACATGCATCAAGCATTTTTGGAGTCGCAAACGGTGCGATTCCTTAAAATCGGCCGTTTGCGATTCCAAAAGTGCTTTTTGGGATGCATGAAGCAATTTTAGAAATCGCAACATTTTTGCGACTTCTAAAATTGCGATTGCTTTTAAGAAATCGCAAATTTGCGATTTCCTAAAAGCAATGCATGATTACTTTTAAAATTGCGAAATCGCAATTAGGGGGTCAAATTTACCGAGTGGTTGAACCACTCGGTAAATTTGCAAAAAGTGTTTAAACCGTGAAAATGCATTTTTTTCAACATTCATGTTACAGACACACATGTCCTTAGGACATGTGTGTGTGAAACATGATGCGAAAAATACATTTCAGGGGTGCATGGGGGGGTCTTTTGGACCCCCCCCCCTTCACCCATGAAATGCATTAACAAATTGCGATTTTCAAAGTGAAAATCGCAATTTGCTAATGCCTTCCCATTGCTTCCTATGGGCCTTTTGGCCCATAGGAACCAATGGGAATAGCGAATTCGCAAATTGTATTTCGGTAATTTATGCGATTCGGTAAAAATTGCGATTTTTACCGAATCGCATAAATTTACCGAAAATATTCATGCATCCCGTTTTGCGAATTCTAAATTGCGAATCGCTATTTTTCGCAATTTAGAATTCGCAAACACCCGGGATGATGCATGTGGGGGTATGAGATTTGGCCAGAATCACAGGATGTTGAGCCGACACAGAGGCTCGAACCTGGTTCCCTTGTTCCGAAGTCGGAGGCTATGGCCTCGTGCCACATCCTCTCCCCGATATAAACACTTATCCCCTCTCAAAACAATTGCCCTGAGAGATGAAGCTTCTATTTCTGTGCATCTAATATTTTACGTTACACCCTCTGAATATTTACCATCCTTGACTATTGGAAGCTTTGCTGTAAAAGTGCATAATGTTTAATCAAGTAAGTAACGCAGTTTAAGCTCCCTAAACTGTCCTGTACGATCTGCATTTCATTCTTATTCCACTTGGGCTAAGAAATATTGAGCCATCATTGCAGTGAAAGCGGATATGCGAGAACTCCAATGGGCTGCCCGGGATAACCGGAGCATGTTTCAGCATCAGTTGGGCACATTCACTCTTTGGGCCGGGCCTAGTAAACGGCGGGAGCTGGTTGTGTTTCACTTGCATCTGGGGCTGCCATCTGCCAGTGGGCCAGTATTTTAACAGAAGGGCTGGTATTTTTAGTTCAATTGTAATCATAAACTTTGGAAACATCAAGAGACTTGCATGTTCCCTTGGTTATAAACCTTTAAAATAAGTGCAAACAGAAAAGAAACAGTACTTTAAAACTCTCCGTGTTGTTCATAAGTAAATAATTATTTAAGCAGCAGCAAGATGAATGTACAGAATTATACACCACATGCTACTCAAGCGCCCGCTTCTGACCCCTCAAGTATCTCAAGACAAGAACCTGTATTTTTCTCGGAGAAAGGTAGTAATTTCGGCGGACGGTCCTGACCAGACGCACCTGCAGACAGGGGGGGGGGGGGGTTGAAATAATTAAATGTTGTTGTGCCTCGCTCTTTTTCTCTGTCGACTGTTGACTCGTCTCTGCCTCTGACATCACAGATCGTTGCCTGGCCTCCTTGACCTCGCCCGGCCCCAATGCACATGATCTCAACATCCAGACCCCACCCTCAGGGGTGACGTGAACTACACCTGGGGGGGGGGCGGGTGGAGGAGACATCTGCAGCCAGCAGGTGCATTTATTTTATACTTTTTACATGGAATACTGCCAGCATGATCCTGAACTGACTCGGGTCGCGGGCCATCACCAGGGCCAGGGTCGAATTCCAAACCGGCACCCACCCCATCTGTGGTGTTGGGCCCTAGGCCCACATTATGGTAATAAGAGTGACACTCACACAGTGGTAGTCTGGTGGTTAATGAGCCAAGAGCACGTGCGCTCCGCCCTCTTTATTGAGTGGGTCACGTGACTCGTGACACCAGTGGTGGGTGGGTGTAAAGTGTGGGGTTACATAGCACAACAACAAGAACGTGTCCAGCAGGACACTACACCATCCAGCCTACAGGGGAATTGCCGGGTGCCCGGACTCACCAGTCCGGCCCTGCCTTGCAGCCGAGCCCGACCCGGCCGTCTTGTCCCTTTAAACAGACTTGACGCTGCTTGAAGCCACTCGAGCCTGCCTGCCTGTCCCCACCCTCAGTGCACGCTGACATGCCTGGAGGTGCCGCCTGTCCTCCTGTCGCCTCTTTGTTTCCCTGCAATGTGTGGCTCCTCTGACCCATTCGATCCATTGCCCCTCAATGGCTAGCCCCCATCTGACTGATACCACTCTACCGCTGAAAATATTCACTCTTTTGGAAGGAGGGCAGCAGGTGGAGGGCGTGCTGAATAGGTGTCCCTCCCAGTGTTTCCTGAAATCCGCAGCTCTGTGTCCGGATCTCTAAAGGATGGGGCCTGTACCATGGGCCACCTCCTTGTCCAAGGGGGCAACAGGGTCTCAGAGGGTCTCTGGGAGGACTCAACACATCCCGCAGAGACGTGTTCATTACGGGGAAACAGGGGTGTCACTGCAGGACAAATGTGGAAAGGTTAAGGGGGGTCTCCCCATCCGTCCCCCTCCTACAACGGAGACGTCTGCTGCATCCCCTCCCCTCCTCCTGTGGGGGGTCAAAGGTCAAGCTCGCATGGCAGTTTGCTCAAGTGCGCTTGGCGCCCCCGATGGTGATATGGTCAGGGATGCCGGCCACCCCCCTCCACCACCATACCCCCAAGGCCAATATTCTAACACCGGGTTCTTTTCAAAGGCAGGGGGCCTTGCGACCCCCCGGCCGTATTTATTAAAACATGAAAACAAATAAATAATTGTAAAAATAAACATTTTCATTTACAAATTTATACAAAATTCAGACATTAGATTACACATGATGTAGACAGGTATCCAAGGACTAACCTTAACAAATCTCTAATACAAAGAGTTTCCTAACCGAATCTAACATCGTACGTATGAATTTTGCATAAAATTTTCGGGCCTATGGCAAGGTCTTAACCGGTGTCAGATCCCTGTTAACCAGCTACGCCCTCACGTGTGAGGGCGCATGCGCAGAGGGCCCATTACCGGGAGAGTATTTCCCCCCTCCCGGTTACCCATGTACGCTTTCTGAAACTCCATTGATCTAAAAGGGGGCCCTTTCACTCTGCGCCATTTAATGACATCATAGTGTCCGTGCGGGGTGACTTACGCATCCGAAAGAAGAAAGCGTGACTCCCCCTTACCCCGCACCCATCCAAGCGGATATCCCGCTCCTGGAGTTCTGGGAGAGGCCAATGGCCCCTTCCCCCTGGGTGAGTCCATTCGTAATGGTGCCGCCCCTAGGGACCTTCAATAAACTGCTCACCGATCATGACCTTACCGCCACAGGCCAGCAGAGTTGACCGACTATCTGCCCCCCCACAAACCTCCTCTTCCAATAGGTCATGCCCCCCTTGAAAACCCCACTAACCATGCTACCCTGTTTGTTAACAGTAATTTATTACCTGACCTGGACAAGTGTACCCCATCCTGTATGAAGAATTGGTCACCCCGAATGCATGAGAGATATTCTGTAAATGAGGTGACCGAAACAACTTCGTTATCTTGTTGACCCTCTTTACCGAGTGATTCAACACCTTCACAGAAATCCCCCCTCTCCACTCCATCCTAGGAACTATTTGGGACCAAGCTATTGTGCATTTTGGGAGTATCTTTTGCCATCCAATTCACTAAAGAAATCATCTCCTCTAATAGAACCCGCCTACCCAGTTTTGGCCAAATCGTTGCCCCCTACGTGTATAATGACAACCGAAGGAGGTGTTGCGTGCTGGTCAAGCAACTCACCAAAGTACTGTCTGAAGTGACCAATCCCCAGACCTCTCTTCCCATGGAAGGATAACCGGAAACTGCACTGTTCAGCCTTACGCACTAAATCACCTGAAAAGAAGACAGAATCAGCACGTCTTACAAATGAATGACCTACAACCCATGTCACTCGAGTCCTGTCACCTTGTTCCGTCCGTTGAGTTGAATTGCTCGATGTTGACCCGATCCCAGTTCCATCCCTGCGTGACAGGATCATGAAACTGCAAGCGAAACAAAAAAACAAACAAGCGTCAGTGCGAACTTTACCATGCACTTACAACATGTGCAGCCGCACATCACGTTTATAACAATCAGAAGACCATCTCCCTTTGCACTTGACATTTCCCACTTGCAACCCTCGTGCTGTCGCTTCTGTGGCAGCGCCTATCCTGAATGAGTGTGTCCCAAACTCCTTGGGATTCAAACCCCTGTGTGCCACCAAAAGCTGGGCGTGAAATCCATTTCGCTGGCGAATTAGCGGATTTTCCGCGATTTCGCGATCCGTGAATCTCGTGAAATCGCGGTAAAATCCGCGAATCAGCGGGGACGAATTTTCAGCCAAGCAAGGGTTACAGCAGCAGGTGCAAAAGTTGAACCTAATTTCTTTGTAACCTTTTACAAAAGGGTTACAAACAAATTGACTACAACTTGGACACCTGCTGCTAATTGCTTCCTATTTACAAAAGGGGGTGGTGATGAACAGAGTGTCTGAATTGAGCAGACCACTCTTACCCAGTCCAAAGATCAGGGCTTGATCCATCACCGTTATTTATCTCACTGCCCCATCCCAGCTCAGAACCTGGCTATATGCAAATCAGTCTGTCCCTGGCCCAGTGCATCATGGGAACAGGGCAGACTAAACTACCAAGCCAATTCTTTACCAGAAAGGAGACAAGCTACCGGGGACCGGTTTCTGGCATTTCAGCCTCTTCGGCCCGGCTTGCTTGAATCCTGATGGAGCAGTGAGAAAGGGACTCATGTCTGAGTATACCCTGCCACACCTATAGTGGCCAAAATCGATTTACAAAAGGGGGTGGTGATGAACAGAGTGTCTGAATTGAGCAGACCACTCTTACCCAGTCCAAAGATCAGGGCTTGATCCATCACCGTTATTTATCTCACTGCCCCATCCCAGCTCAGAACCTGGCTATATGCAAATCAGTCTGTCCCTGGCCCAGTGCATCATGGGAACAGGGCAGACTAAACTACCAAGCCAATTCTTTACCAGAAAGGAGACAAGCTACCGGGGACCGGTTTCTGGCATTTCAGCCTCTTCGGCCCGGCTTGCTTGAATCCTGATGGAGCAGTGAGAAAGGGACTCATGTCTGAGTATACCCTGCCACACCTATAGTGGCCAAAATCGATTTACAAAAGGGGGTGGTGATGAACAGAGTGTCTGAATTGAGCAGACCACTCTTACCCAGTCCAAAGATCAGGGCTTGATCCATCACCGTTATTTATCTCACTGCCCCATCCCAGCTCAGAACCTGGCTATATGCAAATCAGTCTGTCCCTGGCCCAGTGCATCATGGGAACAGGGCAGACTAAACTACCAAGCCAATTCTTTACCAGAAAGGAGACAAGCTACCGGGGACCGGTTTCTGGCATTTCAGCCTCTTCGGCCCGGCTTGCTTGAATCCTGATGGAGCAGTGAGAAAGGGACTCATGTCTGAGTATACCCTGCCACACCTATAGTGGCCAAAATCGATTTACAAAAGGGGGTGGTGATGAACAGAGTGTCTGAATTGAGCAGACCACTCTTACCCAGTCCAAAGATCAGGGCTTGATCCATCACCGTTATTTATCTCACTGCCCCATCCCAGCTCAGAACCTGGCTATATGCAAATCAGTCTGTCCCTGGCCCAGTGCATCATGGGAACAGGGCAGACTAAACTACCAAGCCAATTCTTTACCAGAAAGGAGACAAGCTACCGGGGACCGGTTTCTGGCATTTCAGCCTCTTCGGCCCGGCTTGCTTGAATCCTGATGGAGCAGTGAGAAAGGGACTCATGTCTGAGTATACCCTGCCACACCTATAGTGGCCAAAATCGATTTACAAAAGGGGGTGGTGATGAACAGAGTGTCTGAATTGAGCAGACCACTCTTACCCAGTCCAAAGATCAGGGCTTGATCCATCACCGTTATTTATCTCACTGCCCCATCCCAGCTCAGAACCTGGCTATATGCAAATCAGTCTGTCCCTGGCCCAGTGCATCATGGGAACAGGGCAGACTAAACTACCAAGCCAATTCTTTACCAGAAAGGAGACAAGCTACCGGGGACCGGTTTCTGGCATTTCAGCCTCTTCGGCCCGGCTTGCTTGAATCCTGATGGAGCAGTGAGAAAGGGACTCATGTCTGAGTATACCCTGCCACACCTATAGTGGCCAAAATCGATTTACAAAAGGGGGTGGTGATGAACAGAGTGTCTGAATTGAGCAGACCACTCTTACCCAGTCCAAAGATCAGGGCTTGATCCATCACCGTTATTTATCTCACTGCCCCATCCCAGCTCAGAACCTGGCTATATGCAAATCAGTCTGTCCCTTGTTGTAAATATTTTTGTCCACCCTAAGCGTGGAAGGGTATTCTCAGATGTGAGACCCTTGCTCATTGCACCATCAGGATTCAAGCAAACCGGGCCGAAGACGGCTGTAATGCCAGAAACCGGTCCCCGGGAGCTTGTTTCCTTCCCAGTGTAAGAATTGGCTTTTGTAGTTTGGTTTGCCCTGTTCCCATCATGCACTGGGACAGGAACAGACTAATTTGCATACAGCTAGGTTCTGAAACTGGGATGGTGCAGTGAGCTAAAAAACGGTGTTGGATCTAGCCCTGATCTCTTGACTGGGTGAGAGCTTTCTGCTTAATTCAGAGACTCTGTTCCTCACCACCCCTTGTTGTAAATATTTTTGTCCACCCTAAGCGTGGAAGGGTATTCTCAGATGTGAGACCCTTGCTCATTGCACCATCAGGATTCAAGCAAACCGGGCCGAAGACGGCTGTAATGTCAGAAACCGGTCCCCGGGAGCTTGTTTCCTTCCCAGTGTAAGAATTGGCTTTTGTAGTTTGGTTTGCCCTGTTCCCATCATGCACTGGGACAGGAACAGACTAATTTGCATACAGCTAGGTTCTGAAACTGGGATGGTGCAGTGAGCTAAAAAACGGTGTTGGATCTAGCCCTGATCTCTTGACTGGGTGAGAGCTTTCTGCTTAATTCAGAGACTCTGTTCCTCACCACCCCTTGTTGTAAATATTTTTGTCCACCCTAAGCGTGGAAGGGTATTCTCAGATGTGAGACCCTTGCTCATTGCACCATCAGGATTCAAGCAAACCGGGCCGAAGACGGCTGTAATGCCAGAAACCGGTCCCCGGGAGCTTGTTTCCTTCCCAGTGTAAGAATTGGCTTTTGTAGTTTGGTTTGCCCTGTTCCCATCATGCACTGGGACAGGAACAGACTAATTTGCATACAGCTAGGTTCTGAAACTGGGATGGTGCAGTGAGCTAAAAAACGGTGTTGGATCTAGCCCTGATCTCTTGACTGGGTGAGAGCTTTCTGCTTAATTCAGAGACTCTGTTCCTCACCACCCCTTGTTGTAAATATTTTTGTCCACCCTAAGCGTGGAAGGGTATTCTCAGATGTGAGACCCTTGCTCATTGCACCATCAGGATTCAAGCAAACCGGGCCGAAGACGGCTGTAATGCCAGAAACCGGTCCCCGGGAGCTTGTTTCCTTCCCAGTGTAAGAATTGGCTTTTGTAGTTTGGTTTGCCCTGTTCCCATCATGCACTGGGACAGGAACAGACTAATTTGCATACAGCTAGGTTCTGAAACTGGGATGGTGCAGTGAGCTAAAAAACGGTGTTGGATCTAGCCCTGATCTCTTGACTGGGTGAGAGCTTTCTGCTTAATTCAGAGACTCTGTTCCTCACCACCCCTTGTTGTAAATATTTTTGTCCACCCTAAGCGTGGAAGGGTATTCTCAGATGTGAGACCCTTGCTCATTGCACCATCAGGATTCAAGCAAACCGGGCCGAAGACGGCTGTAATGCCAGAAACCGGTCCCCGGGAGCTTGTTTCCTTCCCAGTGTAAGAATTGGCTTTTGTAGTTTGGTTTGCCCTGTTCCCATCATGCACTGGGACAGGAACAGACTAATTTGCATACAGCTAGGTTCTGAAACTGGGATGGTGCAGTGAGCTAAAAAACGGTGTTGGATCTAGCCCTGATCTCTTGACTGGGTGAGAGCTTTCTGCTTAATTCAGAGACTCTGTTCCTCACCACCCCTTGTTGTAAATATTTTTGTCCACCCTAAGCGTGGAAGGGTATTCTCAGATGTGAGACCCTTGCTCATTGCACCATCAGGATTCAAGCAAACCGGGCCGAAGACGGCTGTAATGCCAGAAACCGGTCCCCGGGAGCTTGTTTCCTTCCCAGTGTAAGAATTGGCTTTTGTAGTTTGGTTTGCCCTGTTCCCATCATGCACTGGGACAGGAACAGACTAATTTGCATACAGCTAGGTTCTGAAACTGGTATGGTGCAGTGAGCTAAAAAACGGTGTTGGATCTAGCCCTGATCTCTTGACTGGGTGAGAGCTTTCTGCTTAATTCAGAGACTCTGTTCCTCACCACCCCTTGTTGTAAATATTTTTGTCCACCCTAAGCGTGGAAGGGTATTCTCAGATGTGAGACCCTTGCTCATTGCACCATCAGGATTCAAGCAAACCGGGCCGAAGACGGCTGTAATGCCAGAAACCGGTCCCCGGGAGCTTGTTTCCTTCCCAGTGTAAGAATTGGCTTTTGTAGTTTGGTTTGCCCTGTTCCCATCATGCACTGGGACAGGAACAGAATAATTTGCATACAGCTAGGTTCTGAAACTGGGATGGTGCAGTGAGCTAAAAAACGGTGTTGGATCTAGCCCTGATCTCTTGACTGGGTGAGAGCTTTCTGCTTAATTCAGAGACTCTGTTCCTCACCACCCCTTGTTGTAAATATTTTTGTCCACCCTAAGCGTGGAAGGGTATTCTCAGATGTGAGACCCTTGCTCATTGCACCATCAGGATTCAAGCAAACCGGGCCGAAGACGGCTGTAATGCCAGAAACCGGTCCCCGGGAGCTTGTTTCCTTCCCAGTGTAAGAATTGGCTTTTGTAGTTTGGTTTGCCCTGTTCCCATCATGCACTGGGACAGGAACAGACTAATTTGCATACAGCTAGGTTCTGAAACTGGGATGGTGCAGTGAGCTAAAAAACGGTGTTGGATCTAGCCCTGATCTCTTGACTGGGTGAGAGCTTTCTGCTTAATTCAGAGACTCTGTTCCTCACCACCCCTTGTTGTAAATATTTTTGTCCACCCTAAGCGTGGAAGGGTATTCTCAGATGTGAGACCCTTGCTCATTGCACCATCAGGATTCAAGCAAACCGGGCCGAAGACGGCTGTAATGCCAGAAACCGGTCCCCGGGAGCTTGTTTCCTTCCCAGTGTAAGAATTGGCTTTTGTAGTTTGGTTTGCCCTGTTCCCATCATGCACTGGGACAGGAACAGACTAATTTGCATACAGCTAGGTTCTGAAACTGGGATGGTGCAGTGAGCTAAAAAACGGTGTTGGATCTAGCCCTGATCTCTTGACTGGGTGAGAGCTTTCTGCTTAATTCAGAGACTCTGTTCCTCACCACCCCTTGTTGTAAATATTTTTGTCCACCCTAAGCGTGGAAGGGTATTCTCAGATGTGAGACCCTTGCTCATTGCACCATCAGGATTCAAGCAAACCGGGCCGAAGACGGCTGTAATGCCAGAAACCGGTCCCCGGGAGCTTGTTTCCTTCCCAGTGTAAGAATTGGCTTTTGTAGTTTGGTTTGCCCTGTTCCCATCATGCACTGGGACAGGAACAGACTAATTTGCATACAGCTAGGTTCTGAAACTGGGATGGTGCAGTGAGCTAAAAAACGGTGTTGGATCTAGCCCTGATCTCTTGACTGGGTGAGAGCTTTCTGCTTAATTCAGAGACTCTGTTCCTCACCACCCCTTGTTGTAAATATTTTTGTCCACCCTAAGCGTGGAAGGGTATTCTCAGATGTGAGACCCTTGCTCATTGCACCATCAGGATTCAAGCAAACCGGGCCGAAGACGGCTGTAATGCCAGAAACCGGTCCCCGGGAGCTTGTTTCCTTCCCAGTGTAAGAATTGGCTTTTGTAGTTTGGTTTGCCCTGTTCCCATCATGCACTGGGACAGGAACAGACTAATTTGCATACAGCTAGGTTCTGAAACTGGGATGGTGCAGTGAGCTAAAAAACGGTGTTGGATCTAGCCCTGATCTCTTGACTGGGTGAGAGCTTTCTGCTTAATTCAGAGACTCTGTTCCTCACCACCCCTTGTTGTAAATATTTTTGTCCACCCTAAGCGTGGAAGGGTATTCTCAGATGTGAGACCCTTGCTCATTGCACCATCAGGATTCAAGCAAACCGGGCCGAAGACGGCTGTAATGCCAGAAACCGGTCCCCGGGAGCTTGTTTCCTTCCCAGTGTAAGAATTGGCTTTTGTAGTTTGGTTTGCCCTGTTCCCATCATGCACTGGGACAGGAACAGACTAATTTGCATACAGCTAGGTTCTGAAACTGGGATGGTGCAGTGAGCTAAAAAACGGTGTTGGATCTAGCCCTGATCTCTTGACTGGGTGAGAGCTTTCTGCTTAATTCAGAGACTCTGTTCCTCACCACCCCTTGTTGTAAATATTTTTGTCCACCCTAAGCGTGGAAGGGTATTCTCAGATGTGAGACCCTTGCTCATTGCACCATCAGGATTCAAGCAAACCGGGCCGAAGACGGCTGTAATGCCAGAAACCGGTCCCCGGGAGCTTGTTTCCTTCCCAGTGTAAGAATTGGCTTTTGTAGTTTGGTTTGCCCTGTTCCCATCATGCACTGGGACAGGAACAGACTAATTTGCATACAGCTAGGTTCTGAAACTGGGATGGTGCAGTGAGCTAAAAAACGGTGTTGGATCTAGCCCTGATCTCTTGACTGGGTGAGAGCTTTCTGCTTAATTCAGAGACTCTGTTCCTCACCACCCCTTGTTGTAAATATTTTTGTCCACCCTAAGCGTGGAAGGGTATTCTCAGATGTGAGACCCTTGCTCATTGCACCATCAGGATTCAAGCAAACCGGGCCGAAGACGGCTGTAATGCCAGAAACCGGTCCCCGGGAGCTTGTTTCCTTCCCAGTGTAAGAATTGGCTTTTGTAGTTTGGTTTGCCCTGTTCCCATCATGCACTGGGACAGGAACAGACTAATTTGCATACAGCTAGGTTCTGAAACTGGGATGGTGCAGTGAGCTAAAAAACGGTGTTGGATCTAGCCCTGATCTCTTGACTGGGTGAGAGCTTTCTGCTTAATTCAGAGACTCTGTTCCTCACCACCCCTTGTTGTAAATATTTTTGTCCACCCTAAGCGTGGAAGGGTATTCTCAGATGTGAGACCCTTGCTCATTGCACCATCAGGATTCAAGCAAACCGGGCCGAAGACGGCTGTAATGCCAGAAACCGGTCCCCGGGAGCTTGTTTCCTTCCCAGTGTAAGAATTGGCTTTTGTAGTTTGGTTTGCCCTGTTCCCATCATGCACTGGGACAGGAACAGACTAATTTGCATACAGCTAGGTTCTGAAACTGGGATGGTGCAGTGAGCTAAAAAACGGTGTTGGATCTAGCCCTGATCTCTTGACTGGGTGAGAGCTTTCTGCTTAATTCAGAGACTCTGTTCCTCACCACCCCTTGTTGTAAATATTTTTGTCCACCCTAAGCGCGGAAGGGTATTCTCAGATGTGAGACCCTTGCTCATTGCACCATCAGGATTCAAGCAAACCGGGCCGAAGACGGCTGTAATGCCAGAAACCGGTCCCCGGGAGCTTGTTTCCTTCCCAGTGTAAGAATTGGCTTTTGTAGTTTGGTTTGCCCTGTTCCCATCATGCACTGGGACAGGAACAGACTAATTTGCATACAGCTAGGTTCTGAAACTGGGATGGTGCAGTGAGCTAAAAAACGGTGTTGGATCTAGCCCTGATCTCTTGACTGGGTGAGAGCTTTCTGCTTAATTCAGAGACTCTGTTCCTCACCACCCCTTGTTGTAAATATTTTTGTCCACCCTAAGCGTGGAAGGGTATTCTCAGATGTGAGACCCTTGCTCATTGCACCATCAGGATTCAAGCAAACCGGGCCGAAGACGGCTGTAATGCCAGAAACCGGTCCCCGGGAGCTTGTTTCCTTCCCAGTGTAAGAATTGGCTTTTGTAGTTTGGTTTGCCCTGTTCCCATCATGCACTGGGACAGGAACAGACTAATTTGCATACAGCTAGGTTCTGAAACTGGGATGGTGCAGTGAGCTAAAAAACGGTGTTGGATCTAGCCCTGATCTCTTGACTGGGTGAGAGCTTTCTGCTTAATTCAGAGACTCTGTTCCTCACCACCCCTTGTTGTAAATATTTTTGTCCACCCTAAGCGTGGAAGGGTATTCTCAGATGTGAGACCCTTGCTCATTGCACCATCAGGATTCAAGCAAACCGGGCCGAAGACGGCTGTAATGCCAGAAACCGGTCCCCGGGAGCTTGTTTCCTTCCCAGTGTAAGAATTGGCTTTTGTAGTTTGGTTTGCCCTGTTCCCATCATGCACTGGGACAGGAACAGACTAATTTGCATACAGCTAGGTTCTGAAACTGGGATGGTGCAGTGAGCTAAAAAACGGTGTTGGATCTAGCCCTGATCTCTTGACTGGGTGAGAGCTTTCTGCTTAATTCAGAGACTCTGTTCCTCACCACCCCTTGTTGTAAATATTTTTGTCCACCCTAAGCGTGGAAGGGTATTCTCAGATGTGAGACCCTTGCTCATTGCACCATCAGGATTCAAGCAAACCGGGCCGAAGACGGCTGTAATGCCAGAAACCGGTCCCCGGGAGCTTGTTTCCTTCCCAGTGTAAGAATTGGCTTTTGTAGTTTGGTTTGCCCTGTTCCCATCATGCACTGGGACAGGAACAGACTAATTTGCATACAGCTAGGTTCTGAAACTGGGATGGTGCAGTGAGCTAAAAAACGGTGTTGGATCTAGCCCTGATCTCTTGACTGGGTGAGAGCTTTCTGCTTAATTCAGAGACTCTGTTCCTCACCACCCCTTGTTGTAAATATTTTTGTCCACCCTAAGCGTGGAAGGGTATTCTCAGATGTGAGACCCTTGCTCATTGCACCATCAGGATTCAAGCAAACCGGGCCGAAGACGGCTGTAATGCCAGAAACCGGTCCCCGGGAGCTTGTTTCCTTCCCAGTGTAAGAATTGGCTTTTGTAGTTTGGTTTGCCCTGTTCCCATCATGCACTGGGACAGGAACAGACTAATTTGCATACAGCTAGGTTCTGAAACTGGGATGGTGCAGTGAGCTAAAAAACGGTGTTGGATCTAGCCCTGATCTCTTGACTGGGTGAGAGCTTTCTGCTTAATTCAGAGACTCTGTTCCTCACCACTCCTTGTTGCTAATTGCTTCCTGGCGCCTCGTTGCCTACTTGCAACTATTCTCTGACCCTGCTCTGCCCTTGAAGCAGGGTCAGAGAATAGTTACAAGTAGGCAACAAGGCACCTGTCCAAGGAATTAAACCTCATCAGGAAGCACTTACAGATATAAAAAACAGGAAGAAGGGAGAGGATGGCAAATACACCCATTTTGAGTTGTCAGGAGGGGTTAAACTAAAAGAGACCTTTACAGCACAATTTTCATATGCATTTTGCTAAAAATAAAAAGCTGTATGTTCTGTAGGGGCAACTCAGGAATCTGGCCCTTCAGAGATCCGGCCTCTCTTTCTTTCTCTCGTTCTCTCTCTCCCTCTCTCTTTCCCTCTCTTTCTCTCACTTTCCATCTATCTATCTATCTATCTATCTATCTATCTATCTATCTATCTATCTATCTATCTATCTATCTATCTATCTATCTATCTATCTATCAATCTCTCTCCCTCTCCCATAAACGACTGCATGGGTAACTTCGCTATGCAAGCGGCTCGCGAAGACGCAAAAAGCCCCGCGAACATGCAAAAAACCCCGCAAACACGCAAAAAAACCTGCGAACACGCAAAAAAATAAAAATCCGCAAATTCGCACAAATTCGCGAATTTTGTGGATCGCGAATTCGCAAATCCGCAAATTTGCGGATCGCGAATTCGCAAAATTCGCCCATACTTAGTGCCACCACATACGTCTCTAGTGCAAAAGTGTGCATGGTCAAGCGGTCACGCGGTAACACCTACGCGGAAAAAAGTGTGCAAGCACAGGGCGCAATAGGTACTATATGATCTGACTTAGGCATCTAATGCCAAAATGTGCCTAAGCACAACGTGAATAGGTACAGGTGACAACACCGGAATATACTGCTTAAATGAAGAAGCCCAAGGGGGCATATGTTCAGTCGTATAAAAAAGGGGCATCCAATGCATAGTGTGTGGGCACAAGGGCACAAAGGGTGCCATGGACATGTAATGCATAAGCGCTAAAGGGGGTGAGCAGTGGTTATCTTTGGAGTGTAACTTCCTTGTCCCTTACTTGAGTGGTGGTTTCTGCCTGACTTTGGCACAAGCCTCTGCTACCCAAAAAAATCCCAAGACTGGCATCAAAGACTTGGGATATATTTGCGTGATATTACAATGGCTAGTGATGTCTTCACACGACGCCATTAGTAAGCAGTCATGTGTCATCCTGAGAACATGCCCAAGTTTCGACCATTCAGTGGCAAATAGTGGGCACTTGATGTATGTGTAGCATTGCGTTCTTACTCCATGAGTAAGTTCTACCCCAAACTATGGCATAAAATTAGCGCAAGCAGTGATATCTTCGCTTCTGCCAGGGGCATAGCGCCGGTTGCATTAAGCGAAGAATCTTGAAATCATCTTCCAATTAAAAAGTGCCTAGCATAGCGCCAGCTGTTTTACGTGTAGAACATTGTAATCATACTTCCAATTAAAGGCGCCTAGCCTAGTACCCATTTCATTAAAGGAGGAACACCCAAATCAACAAATCCAATTAAGGGCACTAAGTATAACACCGGTTGTTGCATGAAGAACATTGAAATACGATTTTCAGTGACTTTGAGAGCGCT
Source organism: Lissotriton vulgaris (assembly GCF_964263255.1). Classification (NCBI taxonomy): domain Eukaryota; kingdom Metazoa; phylum Chordata; class Amphibia; order Caudata; family Salamandridae; genus Lissotriton; species Lissotriton vulgaris. Next base: position 51,586,334 of record NC_141699.1, on the reverse strand, counting down.
AAGCAGAGCACCAATTTCATTATATGAGAAACATTGCATTTGTATTTTTAATGAGGGTGCTTAGAGTAGCACTAGTGGCGTTTACCTGTAGAACATTAAAATCAGACATTCTAATGAGAGCGCTTAGTGTAGCAACAGTCGCATTAGCTACTGAACATTGACATCCGACCACTCGCAGACCATGTCACTGGGGCCAGCCTTCACAAGATCTGCGCCAAAACGAATTTCCATGTTTTTAGTTATTAGTTACTCTCGGCATTATGATTAATGTCAGAGTGCCTTGGCCCATTCCAGAGCTGGCTAAAATTCACCTAGTTGAGATAGGATATTATGTTGAGAGCACTTTAGTATAATCCAATTGCACTATATGAGGACACATTCATATTTGTTAGTATGGGGAGATGAAATGTTCTCCTGCCTTAACCCCTGCTTATCATGCGATGTAGTCCTGCTGAGATGGACATGATAATATGTGTTAACCAGCCATGTGGTAACATCTATGTGGTAATACCCAGAAACTACCCTGTGGTACCATCACTGCAGTTATTTCATGTGGCAACAGCTACTTTGGTAACCCACGGTAATACTCACAGCAACCACTACTTGTTACCCCATGTGTTAACAACAAGTCAGTCCTGCGGTAACACCTACGTGTTAACACGGTCACAGGTATGTATTCATGGTCACAAGTATGTAACATGGTCACAGCTACGCGGCCACCCACGCGGTAACGCTTGGCCAGTCATGCGGTCATACCTATGTGGTAACACACGGTCAGTCACATGGTAACACCCAATCACGTGGTAACAAGGCCACAGTTGCCCAGTAACACCTAAGCAGTAATACAGTCGCACGGTAACACGGTCGTGTGGTAACTCTTGCGCAGTAACACGGTCGCGCTGTAAGGCGGTCATGCGGTAATGCCTGCGTAGTAAAATGGTCGTGCAGTAACACTTATGCTGCGGTAACTTCAAAAATGGTAAACACCCATGCAGTAAACCCCATTTGGTAAACATCTGGCCGCGGTCACACCTACGTGATAACATGATCGAAGTTATGCGATAACACGCGGTCACCATCACGCGGTGACACTTACGTGGCAATAACACAGTAACGCGGTAACACCTACGCGGTCAAACCCCCCTGTAAAAATTCGATAAACTTCAACATGGTAAGCCCCAGCCCTGTGGTAAACACCCACGCGGTACTGCTCTTCTTCAGAAATGCAGGCATCTACCTTAGCTTATCCGGGATCCATCACCCCGACAAGATAACTAACATTTTTCTGTACTTAGCCGAGATGCCATAAACTGCCCAATGCATGCTTGCGTTTGTGCAGTACTTTAGCCCGTACTTGTCCCTCCAAGTAAACCCCTCCACAAAAAACCTACTTGAACTTCAGTCTGAGATCAGATGGAGACATTCAGTCGTGGGCACGTTCAGAAAGTTATATTAGGAGTGTGTTTACAAAACCAAGGCTCTGCTGATATCCTAACTCCCGATCCCCAGTTTAGTAGACACATGCTGTACTAACTTAGCCACAGCACCTCACTGATTTTTTGTCTCACAGACACCAAGTACAAGTGCATTGTGGGTGCACATAGAGCCTTACAGTAACCTTCGAATATTACATAAGCTGGGGCCCCTTCAGCGGGGAGGCTCTGCCCCATTAAAAGTAACATGCTACACGTGTCCGCCAGCTGAAACGTGACAATTGCCGGCTCATACATCCCCGAAAAATCTGCTGCAAGTGTTGGACCAAAGAATGCAAACTTACTTTGCTCCCCATACGCACCCTCTATTATATATGTTAGTAACCTGAGCAACCAACTGTTAAAACCTTCGTGGCAGCATACAGTCACAGTCACGCGGTAACACCCACCCTGTGGTAACACCCCCATGGTAACACACCAATGCGGTAAACCTCAAACGCGCTAAGCACCAACGCAGTAAATCCCACGGGGTAACCCTTGTTGTCACAGATGAAATTGTTTAGGGTGCAAATTTCACTAAACCTAAAGCAGAAAGGGTTTTCCCTACCTGTGAACCTATTCGCCAAGTTGTCACTGAGACCTCAATAGCGTGAGCATGGGAAAGGGCTTTGTTCTCCCTGCTTCGCCGCCATAAAGTAACTGCAAAATATGTCTTCAATAAAATTATTGCATTCAGTCCTTGAAGAGGAACCGAGAACAAAGCTAGTCCCTTAAGCAACTAAACAGAAGTGACCAGCTTTTACTTTTAAATCCGTTAGCATAATACCAAAACACTGTGTGTAAATGCTGTTGTAAAGATGAATCTGACACCAGGAAAAGGTAAGAACAACCTTTATTCTGTCACCCAACTCTCCAGACTGTCAGGGGAATCCCAACATTCCAAAGCTACCTCCAAGGGAACATACCAACAGGCGGTAGTCCGGAGGGGTGGGCGGAATGCGCCACTAGTGATAACAATACACCATACTTAGATTGCAACACATTTCCCTTCGCAACAGAAGAGAAAAAAGGAAAAGGGAAGGGTAAAAGGGAGGGAAAGATAGAGTGAAGGAATGGTAAAAGTGCATGCGAACCCCGGGTGAAACAAAGGAAGAACACTCCACCCCCAATACACCAGCTCAAGAAAAGGTTGGGCCATAACAAAAAGAAGAGGACCAGGGAGTAAGGGAACAATACGGCAGAGGGTGTAAATGACCTAAGTACCACACTTTGTGATATAAGGGAAATAATAACACAACCACCCCCAATGCAGGGAAATGAGTGGAGAAAACAAGAGTTCACCTCGCGGTTCCCTAGAATACATAGTTTTGATTCTGTACATCTTCGCTGTGTACCAACTTCACCTGGTTCATCTCCCCTTCTTTGCAAACTCTAGCAAAATGGCCCCTCCTGTTGAACTTCATGCAAGTTGATTTACGTGCAGTACAATGTACACTGTTGGCTAGATGATTGCATCTCCCACATCGGAAGCATTTCAAACCCTCTGTGATGCTTATGACCCTAAAACTCCTGAGGCGGAAGCCGGGAGCAACGCTGAAAGAAACTGATTGATTTTAAAAACTGTTGTCTTTGTGTGTGCTATTTTAATTCACTTGCACCTCTCCCCCTGCACTGACCTGTGTCATTGGAACAGCTGACTTCCTCGCTGTCTGACACTCGACCCTAGCGCACGCCGCCATTCACGGCCGCGAGGAGACCAGGACACGCCCCCTCCGGGTGGCCACGCCCACCTCCCACTGAAAACAGATAAAAGCGCGCTCGAGCTTGGAGAGCTGCACTTTGACCCTAAAACTCCTGAGGCGGAAGCCGGGAGCAACGCTGAAAGAAACTGATTGATTTTAAAAACTGTTGTCTTTGTGTGTGCTATTTTAATTCACTTGCACCTCTCCCCCTGCACTGACCTGTGTCATTGGAACAGCTGACTTCCTCGCTGTCTGACACTCGACCCTAGCGCACGCCGCCATTCACGGCCGCGAGGAGACCAGGACACGCCCCCTCCGGGTGGCCACGCCCACCTCCCACTGAAAACAGATAAAAGCGCGCTCGAGCTTGGAGAGCTGCACTTTGACCCTAAAACTCCTGAGGCGGAAGCCGGGAGCAACGCTGAAAGAAACTGATTGATTTTAAAAACTGTTGTCTTTGTGTGTGCTATTTTAATTCACTTGCACCTCTCCCCCTGCACTGACCTGTGTCATTGGAACAGCTGACTTCCTCGCTGTCTGACACTCGACCCTAGCGCACGCCGCCATTCACGGCCGCGAGGAGACCAGGACACGCCCCCTCCGGGTGGCCACGCCCACCTCCCACTGAAAACAGATAAAAGCGCGCTCGAGCTTGGAGAGCTGCACTTTGACCCTAAAACTCCTGAGGCGGAAGCCGGGAGCAACGCTGAAAGAAACTGATTGATTTTAAAAACTGTTGTCTTTGTGTGTGCTATTTTAATTCACTTGCACCTCTCCCCCTGCACTGACCTGTGTCATTGGAACAGCTGACTTCCTCGCTGTCTGACACTCGACCCTAGCGCACGCCGCCATTCACGGCCGCGAGGAGACCAGGACACGCCCCCTCCGGGTGGCCACGCCCACCTCCCACTGAAAACCGATAAAAGCGCGCTCGAGCTTGGAGAGCTGCACTTTGACCCTAAAACTCCTGAGGCGGAAGCCGGGAGCAACGCTGAAAGAAACTGATTGATTTTAAAAACTGTTGTCTTTGTGTGTGCTATTTTAATTCACTTGCACCTCTCCCCCTGCACTGACCTGTGTCATTGGAACAGCTGACTTCCTCGCTGTCTGACACTCGACCCTAGCGCACGCCGCCATTCATGGCCGCGAGGAGACCAGGACACGCCCCCTCCGGGTGGCCATGCCCACCTCCTATCAATACGCCTCTGGACCATAAATTATGTGTCAGTTCAGGGAGCGCAGCGGACGGGCGCAGCGGGCGCGCCGTCAGCGCGCCGAAGGCGCGCCAAAGGCAAGCCCGTCTGGGCCCGTCCGGGCCCAGACGGCCTTAGGCCCAGTGACGCTGCCCGATGGCCCTCATGAGCGATTGATATATACTGGAGATGCACTGCGCGCCTTACAACCAAAGACAATCCTTGCCTGCCACCACACGCATACTGAAGGTGAGACCTTCTCTAATTGTATGCGCTGTAACCCATCCCCCCAGCCCCCGACACAACCTGCACTGAAGTTGGGACTTCTCAACTGCCGCTCCCTCCCTAAACATGCGGTCAAAACCAATTTATTAATTCAAGATCAGCATCTCGATATACTGTTTCTAACGGAGACATGGTTATCAGGCAGCACTGACTCGGATATTGTCACGGCCCTTCCCCCAGGGTATCTCTGTCAAGCCTTACACAGACCCAAAGGGAGAGGAGGGGGAGTGGCTATAATTTTCAGGAAACAATTTAGTTGTAGAACCTCCAATGCCCATATCGAGGATTGCGAGAGTTGCCAATTCTCCATCCAAACCTCCCCAGCTCATTCCCTGACAGGGTTACTGATCTACCGCCCCCCAGGCGCTCCTGGGAATTTTATTAATGCCGTAGTTGAATCAGTGTCTCAACTAGCTTCGATCACCTCGAACTTTCTTATGCTAGGTGACCTAAACTTCCACTTCATGGACCCTACGAATCGGTTGGCCTTAGACCTTCGGCAAGACCTAACATCATTAAATATCCGACTAGTAAATAATGAGCCTACCCATGAGAAGGGACACTTATTGGACCCTATTTTCTCCAATATAGTAACCGTCACCACCAAACCACCTGTGACCCTCCCATGGACGGACCATTTTCTGGTCCCTATTTCCTGGGAAATTCCCACTACGAACCCCCGAACCTCTAAAATTCAGGTAACCGACCGACGATGGCGCAAACTGGTACCTGAGGAATTGGCCGCAGCCCTTACAGATTCCATTCCCGAGCTCTCGTCCGACCCTGCCATGGCTGACAAGCAGTTCAATGAGTGGATTACCTCCTCCCTTGATACACTGCTCCCAATAACTGCGACCCTTAAACACCCCAAAAGACTATCTCCTGCCTTATGGTACACCCCAGAGCTCAGAGCTCTGCGCCAGGAGTGCAAGAGAACAGAACGCTCCTGGAGAAGAGACAAAACGGAAATTAACAAAAACATCTACTCCGCCTCCCTTCTATCCTATAAAACCACCATTCGAAAAACCAAGTGCGCTTTCTTTCAGGAGAGAATAGAGAAAGCCGGATGCTCTAGTAAGGAATCCTACGCCATCCTTAAAGAACTTACAAAAATCCCAGAACAGGGACTGGAACTCCCCTCCGATCCTAAAACCGATCAGGAGAAATGCCATCAACTGGCTAATTTCTTCCACGACAAAATCCAAATAATTTTGGCTTCAATCCCTCCCTCAAGTCCATGCGAAGAAATCACTCTTCCATACCCTACGTCACCTACGTGTCTTTCATCGTGGGACCAAGTTACAACAGAAGAGGTAGGAAATACGCTCAAATCCATGAAGAGCGGATCCCCTAGGGACCCCGCCCCTCTACGGATCCTTAAGCAGGTAGCCTCCACGATCATTCCCCCCCTTACTAATCTGATCAACGCCTCACTCCAACAGGGAGTCGTACCACCGAGTTGGAAGACAGCTGTTGTAAAAGCCCTATTAAAGAAACCATCACTCGACCCAGAAAATCTGGCTAACTACAGACCTATTTCTCTACTCCCAGGAGTTAGCAAAATTGCAGAGAAATTGGTCAATAGGAAACTCTCGCAGTTTCTGGAGGCCAATCACAAGCTAAAGAGTTCCCAGACAGGCTTTCGACCAGGACAGGGCACGGACATCGCCCTCCTGGCGGCGGTAGAGGAAGCCAGAGCGCTATTGGATGGAGGAGGATCAGTGGCAGTGATCCTCCTCGACCTAAGTGCAGTGTTCGATACCGTCGACCACCAACTCCTCATTAAAAGACTCAAAGGAGTTGGGGTGGAAGGCTCTGCTCTATCCTGGCTCTCATCCTTTTTAGCCCAACGGACCTACCAGATCTGGGAGAAGAACGCCCGCTCCTCCGAGATGCCCCTCCAATGTGGTGTACCTCAGGGCTCCTCCCTGAGCCCTACACTATTTAATATCTATATGTCCACATTGGAGGAGGTTATCACCCCATTCGGAGTAAGCGTCGTCAGCTATGCTGACGACACACAACTGGTGGTGTCTCTGTCCCACCCTAAACAACAAACAGCTGACCTATTCAACTGCCTCACGCAAGTTCACTGCTGGATGAATAGGTCAGCCCTAAAATTGAATGGGACAAAAACGGAAGTCCTCCTTCTTGGCCCAAAAGGAATCTCACTCTCCCCGAACATCTGGCCAGCTTGTTTGGGTCCCCCCCCTGATCCAAAAACAGAGGTAAAAAGTTTGGGTGTGTGGATCGACACTGACCTCTCATTTTCTACACAGGCTAAGAAGGTATCAGGGATCTGCTTTGGGCTCCTGAAATCGTTAAGGAAAGTCCTGCCCCTGTTGCCCTTTAACTCCCAAAAACTGTTAATACAAGGCCTAATAATATCGAGGCTTGATTACAGTAATGTTATCTATCTAGGCGCTCCTGAAGCGACCCTCAACAAGCTTCAGAGAATCCAGAATATCGCTGCCCGGATCATCACAAATACCCCTGCCAGAACCTCCGCTAAACCTGCTCTTAAACTCCTTCATTGGCTCCCCATAAGGGAGCGAGTCAAATTCAAGGCCTTATGCCTTGTCCAGAAATCACTGCAAAATCAAGGCCCTCCAGTCCTTAACAAATTCATCACTCCCTATAGAGCTACAAGATCCCTCCGTTCAGATATAGAAAATTTCATCATCACCCCCAGATTCAGGAAAGTCCGATCAGGAGGAAGACGTTTTTCAGTCCAAGCGGCCCGCCTCTGGAATTCGCTCCCCCGCAATTTGCGTCTTGAAACTCAATACCTACGTTTTAGAAAGCAGCTTAAAACTCATCTTTTTCCCTAGTTGTTATATCTCCCCTTCATCCTGAGTCCTGCTCCCCTCCCCCCTGCCCTCCCTGTATCCCCTGCCCCCGTTTTTGCCCCTGGCCCGTTGTACGGTAGAGTTAGGGTCTCTAGCGCTGGGATACCTCAGGGTGACTATGCGCTCTATAAAAATAAATAATAATAATAATAATAATATTGCTTATGGGTTTCTCCCCTTTAACTTCCTTGGACCTGACCTTGTACACTTCTCCCTCTCTACTATCCTCCAGAACTAATCCCTTGATTTTGTTCACACTACTACTGGGTTCTTTAGGTTGGTCATTTCCAGAATACTCTTCGCGGTGTGTTCGATGGATTGGGCCATGGAGACGGCTTCCCTCAAAGAGGGATTCTTTGCAAGTAACTTTTCCTTTATTCTAGGGTTGTGTGTACACCTCACCAGTTGGTCCCTAATGAGAGAGTCGTTCAACTCCCCAAATCGCACACTTGGGTGAGATCACGGAGTGCTGCAATTTAATTAGTAATAGATTCATTCTTTGCCTGAACTCGCAAAAAAAACTTGTGCCTCTCAAGAGCAACATTAACCTTGTCTCCGAAATGAGTTTCTAGTTTTAGCATGGTGATCTTAAATACATCTAAATCTAACTCGTCCTCTTCCAAAGCAGGGTCTGGAAGGGTGTCATAAATTTCTCTCCCCCAATGGCTATGAGGTATGAATCAAATAAATTGATCCAGTCCTTCCAGTGTATTTCTGGATCGCCAATGTCGTTTAAGAAAGAGGGGGGTGGGTTCATGGATGATGCCGCCATGGGGAAGGGAATACAAAAAAGGCACCACTACACAAAGGCGAGGGTTGAGAAGATGTACAATACTTGCAGCCTTAGTACAGCTACCTTGCAACTGTTGAAAAGCCTACCCGTACCTGCAATGGAGCCAGATGGCACACGTAACTGTCAAATTAGTAGGTTGCAAGGTACCTCAATGCAGCATGAACCCACAGTACCTACTGCCAGGGTACAAACTCTGCCTAAATCTTTTCCACTGTACACCTTCCAGCTGGCTAGCTTTCCACACTGGACACTTCCCTGCCGGCTGTTACCCTATGCTGATTTAATAGAAAAAAGTACTGTGGTACAACGGACAGGTATGACAGTACAATGCACATACGCCACTGTTTGGCACAACTACCCCTGCACGCAAGACGGCAGAGTGCCCTTAGTGTACCTACTTGTTCACCATCATCTATGGACCACATAACTCATCAAATTACCTCAATAAAACTTTTACACCTAACGCTCCCTGCTAAATATAGATGATCTAGCAGTACTTATGATAACCTCTAACCATTCCTGATATACTAATTTAAAACCTTTCCCTGGATATACTCACCACTGCCCTCATGTGCTAGTTCAGGTCACACTGCGCATTCCTTACCATTCCCCAGTACATTGTCACAAAACCCATATATGACCCCCCCTCCCCTTAGAAGAAAAATAAAAAAAGCGGAAAGGATATTTTCAGAGGCTAGAAAGGTCAAACCCCACACCGTGTGAACAGGGAATAAATATATATATATATATGGGACGTGAACAGTCAAGTAGCAGTCTTTCTTCAAAATAGGCAGTTCCCACTTCCACCCACACAGTCTAACAAAGCCCGGAAAGGACTGTGAGAGTAGCAGTCTTGCACCAGTCTTACATGGAAACCAGTTGTTCCCAATACTTCCTTCCTTCACGGAATATCGTTGAAGTCCGAAATTACCCCTCTCGCACCAATACAGCCTAACAGGAACCTAATATGACTGTGAGAGCAGCCATCTTGTAACAGTCTTACTTGAATAACAGAAGTCACCAACACTTCCTTCTTCAGCGGAGTAGTGTCGTAGGCTGAAATTACCCTCACTCACAATCCCCGATTCTCTCACCAAGATGCTTCAGCCCTTGGTTCACAGCCCGAACAGGAAGAAAACTGAACATTAACGTATGGCGGCCCTGAGGGACTGGGGCGCCGGAACTCGTCTCCTCTTCACTATCACGGCTTCCTGACAGGATTTTCCTGCCTCGCAGCTGCACAGACCCAGCAATGCGACAAGACCAAGAGAGCAGTGTTCAGAGACTGCGTTTGTCCACCGCTGACTAGAAATTCCCTTCAGACACGCAGCGCTGGCAACATGAAGCTGACGAGGTTGCTCTGAGGCGGTGTACGAGCGCCTCTTAGCTGACAGGAATGACTGTCCGCTGCTCTCTCTCAGGCGATTCCACACGCTGCAGGCTATACTGGTGGGACACCCTGAGGGAAATTACTATTGTTGTTCGGCATGTGGTGACACAGCCTGGAGCAGCTATCGATGCAGGGCCTTACGCAGGGTAAACCGTGAGACTACTTCGGTGGACACGTAACAGCAGCACTTCAGAACGCACGCTAGGCTCCGGAGGATGGTGGCTGGATAAGGCACCTCAACGCACTTTCCCAAATAACTGCCTAGTTCACTCTAACAGTGTGAAACAACGCAGGCGGTTCCAGTGCAGGACGTGGCTTGACACACAGCGGTGAATCCTCAACCAGCCCCCAACCGCAGGGGCTTAAAGTTTCTTTTGACTCACCGAACAAATCCCCCGTAGTGCCAGCGGAGACAGGAATATTTTCCCAGCTGGTAATCAGTCTCTGACAAAGCAAGTCCCGCACCAGACGCCTCTTCCGCCTCTTCCTGGTTACCACCGACAGCCCAGCTAACAAATCGCCCGCTCTTGGTCTCTTGAGACGACGTGCCCCCAGCACCTCCTCGCCAGCAGCACCTCCTCGCCACGCCGGAAACGGGAGCGCTTAACCTTCCTCCCGCCGTTCTCTGGCCTTGTCCACGCCGCCGAACGCCTCGCTCCGCCGCAGAACCGGAAAACATAAAACAAAGATTACGACTCTCAAAAAAAAACTTCACCGGCCACGCCAGGGGCTCTATGCCGGTGCAGCTTGCTGAGGAGCGTGGGAGAAAGAGGATGCCTCCCGCACTCCCCAAGTCCTTTTGAATGCCCACAAAGGGGGAGGAGGCCGACCAGTTTGCACTGGTCTACCCTCCCCCCCCCCCCCCAAGCCTCCCACCTATCCCCGGAAGCAAATAACTGCTTCCGGGTCAAGGTGGTGTACTCCACCAATCGATGGCGGGTCGCGCCCCACCGCGACTCAGAGGCATGCCCCACCATTGAGAGGGCTACTGGAGGGGTTGGGCGCCCCGCCATACGTGCGGGGGAACCGAGCGGCCCCCCCTTTTCAGATGAGGAGCAGCCAATGGGAGAAAGGGGGAGGGTGACAGAGGGGCTGGCGGAGCTGAGGCACTCATTCCCTACTGCCACAACGAATATATTGTGAAGGAAGTCAAACTACAGCTGCTGTGCAGTGTCAAATGGAAATTACATTTACCCGAAAGGTGTCAGGTCCACTTTGTCAAACCATCCTTTTCCCAGCAATAATGCAGAAGAGCACACATAGCCTCCGCAGGAAGCTGGGAGTCGGAACCGGGATCATTGGCTAAAAACTTTGCAGACAAAACATCTCTATAAGTTTTCAAGCTAGGGCGGTTCAAAATGAGTGAAAATGTAACTCCACTCTGCTGTCAAATTAATTATATGGCTATGAGGAGAGTGACTTCACAGGAGTGAAGGTGACCCGGTACCCACGAATAAATACTACAGACTAAGAAGCTGTTCTTGGGGTATTATATTGTCCTGTAGGACACAACATGATTTTTGGCTACGACGGGGCGAGCCACTGCAGCATTTTGGAGCCTTAAACCTTCTGGCAGCAATTACATGAAGCAAGAAAATCATTTTAAAAGAGTAAAAGTTTGCTTTTGCAGAGAAACTGAAGAAAAACGCCTGGCTAAGCTGAAAATATTGCCCTCCCTCCTCCAGCGGCTGAGTATTCCTGAACAGAAGTCTGTCCACTCCTCCAGCGGCTGATCCTGAGTGAGGCTGGTGAGGAGGTCAGAGAGAGGGGCGTGTTGCTGTTTTGAATTTGGGCCACATTGAAGACTGTCTCTGTGTGCTGGCATTGGGTGTACGAGTTCAACGCTCCGTGAAAGTTCGTTGGGACCAGAGCTCTTCACTTATCAGCAGCCTGATATGACTGATGACGCAGCAGAATCCTGCAGGGATTCAGTGTTAAGTCTGCGTCAAAAGTCGTTCAGCAATTACATGAAGCAAGAAAATCATTTTAAAAGAGTAAAAGTTTGCTTTTTCAAAGAAACTGAAGAAAAACGCCTGGTTAAGCTGAAAATATTGCCCTAGGGGTGAACCTGCCCAAAGGGCCGGGTCCAACACACTCCGCCCTCTTTATTGAGTGGGTCACGTGACTCGTGACACCAGTGGTGGGTGGGTGTAAAGTGTGGGGTTACATAGCACAACAACAAGAACGTGTCCAGCAGGACACTACACCATCCAGCCTACAGGGGAATTGCCGGGTGACCGGACTCACCAGTCCGGCCCTGCCTTGCAGCCGAGCCCGACCCGGCCGTCTTGTCCCTTTAAACAGACTTGACGCTGCTTGAAGCCACTCGAGCCTGCCTGCCTGTCCCCACCCTCAGTGCACGCTGACATGCCTGCAAGTGCCGCCTGTCCTCCTGTCGCCTCTTTGTTTCCCTGCAATGTGTGGCTCCTCTGACCCATTCGATCCATTGCCCCCTCAATGGCTAGCCCAGATCTGACTGATCCCACTCTACCGCTGAAAATATTCACTCTTTTGGAAGGAGGGCAGCAGGTGGAGGGCGTGCTGGATAGGTGTCCCTCCCAGTGTTTCCTGAAATCCGCAGCTCTGTGTCCGGATCTCTAAAGGATGGGGCCTGTACCATGGGCCACCTCCTTGTCCAAGGGGGCAACAGGGTCTCAGAGGGTCTCTGGGAGGACTCAACACATCCCGCAGAGACGTGTTCATTACGGGGAAACAGGGGTGTCACTGCAGGACATATGTGGAAGGGTTAAGGGGGGTCTCCCCATCCGTCCCCCTCCTACAACAGAGACGCTTGCTGCATCCCCTCCCCTCCTCCTGTGGGGGGTCAAAGGTCAAGCTCGCATGGCAGTTTGCTCAAGTGCGCTTGGCGCCCCCGATGGTGATATGGTCAGGGATGCCGGCCACCCCCCTCCACCACCATACCCCCAAGGCCAATATTCTAACACCGGGTCCTTTTCAAAGGCAGGGGGCCTTGCGACCCCCCGGCCGTATTTATTAAAACATGAAAACAAATAAATAATTGTAAAAATAAACATTTTCATTTACAAATTTATACAAAATTCAGACATTAGATTACACATTATGTAGACAGGTATCCAAGGACTAACCTTAACAAATCTCTAATACAAAGAGTTTCCTAACCGAATCTAACATCGTACGTATGAATTTTGCATAAAATTTTCGGGCCTATGGCAAGGTCTTAACCGGTGTCAGATCCCTGTTAACCAGCTACGCCCTCACGTGTGAGGGCGCATGCGCAGAGGGCCCATTACCGGGAGAGTATTTCCCCCCTCCCGGTTACCCATGTATGCTTTCTGAAACTCCATTGATCTAAAAGGGGGCCCTTTCACTCTGCGTCATTTACTGACATCATAGTGTCCGTGCGGGGTGACTTACGCATCCGAAAGAAGAAAGCGTGACTCCCCCTTACCCCGCACCCATCCAAGCGGATATCCCGCTCCTGGAGTTCTGGGAGAGGCCAATGGCCCCTTCCCCCTGGGTGAGTCCATTCGTAATGGTGCCGCCCCCTAGGGACCTTCAATAAACTGCTCACCGATCATGACCTTACCGCCACAGGCCAGCAGAGTTGACCGACTATCTGCCCCCCCACAAACCTCCTCTTCCAATAGGTCATGCCCCCCTTGAAAACCCCACTAACCATGCTACCCTGTTTGTTAACAGTAATTTATTACCTGACCTGGACAAGTGTACCCCATCCTGTATGACGAATTGGTCACCCCGAATGCATGAGAGATATTCTGTAAATGAGGTGACCGAAACAACTTCGTTATCTTGTTGACCCTCTTTACCGAGTGATTCAACGCCTTCACAGAAATCCCCCCTCTCCACTCCATCCTAGGAACTATTTGGGACCAAGCTATTGTGCATTTTGGGAGTATCTTTTGCCATCCAATTCACTAAAGAAATCATCTCCTCTAATAGAACCCGTCTACCCAGTTTTGGCCAAATCGTTGCCCCCTACGTGTATAATGACAACCGAAGGAGGTGTTGCGTGCTGGTCAAGCAACTCACCAAAGTACTGTCTGAAGTGACCAATCCCCAGACCTCTCTTCCCATGGAAGGATAACCCGAAACTGCACTGTTCAGCCTTACGCACTAAATCACCTGAAAAGAAGACAGAAGCAGCACGTCTTACAAATGAATGACCTACAACCCATGTCACTCGAGTCCTGTCACCTTGTTCCGTCCGTTGAGTTGAATTGCTCGATGTTGACCCGATCCCAGTTCCATCCCTGCGTGACAGGATCGTGAAACTGCAAGCGAAACAAAAAAACAAACAAGCGTCAGTGCGAACTTTACCATGCACTTACAACATGTGCAGCCGCACATCACGTTTATAACAATCAGAAGACCATCTCCCTTTGCACTTGACATTTCCCACTTGCAACCCTCATGCTGTCGCTTCTGTGGCAGCGCCTATCCTGAATGAGTGTGTCCCAAACTCCTTGGGATTCAAACCCCTGTGTGCCACCTAAAGCTGGGTGTAAAATCCATTTCGCTGGCGAATTAGCGGATTTTCCGCGATTTCGCGATCCGTGAATCTCGTGAAATCGCGGTAAAATCCGCAAATCAGCGGGGACGAATTCTCAGCCAAGCAAGGGTTACAGCAGCAGGTGCAAAAGTTGAACCTAATTTCTTTGTAACCTTTTACAAAAGGGTTACAAACAAATTAACTACAACTTGGACACCTGCTGCTAATTGCTTCCTGGCGCCTCGTTGCCTACTTGCAACTATTCTCTGACCCTGCTCTGCCCTTGAAGCAGGGTCAGAGAATAGTTACAAGTAGGCAACAAGGCACCTTTCCAAGGAATTAAACCTCATCAGGAAGCACTTACAGATATAAAAAACAGGAAGAAGGGAGAGGATGGCAAATACACCCATTTTGAGTTGTCAGGAGGGGTTAAACTAAAAGAGACCTTTACAGCACAATTTTCATATGCATTTTGCTAAAAATAAAAAGCTGTATGTTCTGTAGGGGCAACTGAGGAATCTGGCCCTTCAGAGATCCGGCCTCTCTTTCTTTCTCTCGTTCTCTCTCTCCCTCTCTCTTTCCCTCTCTTTCTCTCACTTTCCATCTATCTATCTGTCTATCTATCTATCTATCTATCTATCTATCTATCTATCTATCTATCTATCTATCTATCTATCTATCTCTCTCTCCCTCTCCCATAAACGACTGCATGGGTAACTTTGCTATGCAAGCAGCTCGCGAAGACGCAAAAAGCCCCGCGAACATGCAAAAAACCCCGCAAACACGCAAAAAACCCTGCGAACACGCAAAAAAACAAAAAGCCGCAAATTCGCACAAATTCGCGAATTTTGTGGATCGCGAATTCGCAAATCCGCAAATTTGCGGATCGCGAATTCGCAAAATTCGCCCATACTTAGTGCCACCACATACGACTCTAGTGCAAAAGTGTGCAAGGTCAAGCGGTCACGCGGTAACACCTACGCGGTCAAAAGTGTGCAAGCACAGGGCGCAATAGGTACTATATGATCTGACCTAGGCATCTAATGCCAAAATGTGTCTAAGCACAACGTGAATAGGTACAGGTGACAACACCGGAATATACTGCTTAAATGAAGAAGCCCAAGGGGGCATATGTTCAGTCGTATAAAAAAGGGGCATCCAATGCATAGTGTGTGGGCACAAGGGCACAAAGGGTGCCATGGACATGTAATGCATAAGCGCTAAAGGGGGTGAGCAGTGGTTATCTTTGGAGTGTAACTTCCTTGTCCCTTACTTGAGTGGTGGTTTCTGCCTGACTTTGGCACAAGCCTCTGCTACCCAAAAAAATCCCAAGACTGGCATCAAAGACTTGGGATATATTTGCGTGATATTACAATGGCTAGTGATGTCTTCACGCGACGCCAATAGTAAACAGTCATGTGTCATCCTGAGAACATGCCCAAGTTTCGACCATTCAGTGGCAAATAGTGGGCACTTGATGTATGTGTAGCATTGCGTTCTTACTCCATGAGTAAGTTCTACCCCAAACTATGGCATAAAATTAGCGCAAGCAGTGATATCTTCGCTTCTGCCAGGGGCATAGCGCCGGTTGCATTAAGCGAAGAATCTTGAAATCATCTTCCAATTAAAAAGTGCCTAGCATAGCGCCAGCTGTTTTACGTGTAGAACATTGTAATCATACTTCCAATTAAAGGCGCCTAGCCTAGTACCCATTTCATTAAAGGAGGAACACCCAAATCAACAAATCCAATTAAGGGCGCTAAGTATAACACCGGTTGTTGCATGAAGAACATTGAAATACGATTTTCAGTGACTTTGAGAGCGCTAAGCAGAGCACCAATTTCATTATATGAGAAACATTGCATTTGTATTTTTAATGAGGGTGCTTAGAGTAGCACTAGTGGCGTTTACCTGTAGAACATTAAAATCAGACATTCTAATGAGAGCGCTTAGTGTAGCAACAGTCGCATTAGCTACTGAACATTGACATCCGACCACTCGCAGACCATGTCACTGGGGCCAGCCTTCACAAGATCTGCGCCAAAACGAATTTCCATGTTTTTAGTTATTAGTTACTCTCGGCATTATGATTAATGTCAGAGTGCCTTGGCCCATTCCAGAGCTGGCTAAAATTCACCTAGTTGAGATAGGATATTATGTTGAGAGCACTTTAGTATAATCCAATTGCACTATATGAGGACACATTCATATTTGTTAGTATGGGGAGATGAAATGTCCTCCTGCCTTAACCCCTGCTTATCATGCGATGTAGTCCTGCTGAGATGGACATGATAATACGTGTTAACCAGCCATGTGGTAACATCTATGTGGTAATACCCAGAAACTACCCTGTGGTACCATCACTGCAGTTATTTCATGTGGCAACAGCTACTTTGGTAACCCACGGTAATACTCACACCAACCACTACTTGTTACCCCATGTGTTAACAACAAGTCAGTCCTGCGGTAACACCTACGTGTTAACACGGTCACAGGTATGTATTCATGGTCACAAGTATGTATCATGGTCACAGCTACGCGGCCACCCACGCGGTAACGCTTGGCCAGTCATGCGGTCATACCTACGTGGTAACACACGGTCAGTCACATGGTAACACCCAATCACGTGGTAACAAGTCCACAGTTGCCCAGTAACACCTAAGCAGTAATACAGTCGCACGGTAACACGGTCGTGTGGTAACACTTGCGCAGTAACACAGTCGCGCTGTAAGGCGGTCATGCGGTAATGCCTGCGTAGTAAAATGGTCGTGCAGTAACACTTATGCTGCGGTAACTTCAAAAATGGTAAACACCCATGCAGTAAACCCCATTTGGTAAACATCTGGCCGCGGTCACACCTACGTGATAACATGATCGAAGTTATGCGATAACACGCGGTCACCATCACGCGGTGACACTTACGTGGCAATAACACAGTAACGCGGTAACACCTACGCGGTCAAACCCCCCTGTAAAAATTCGATAAACTTCAACATGGTAAGCCCCAGCCCTGTGGTAAACACCCACGCGGTACTGCTCTTCTTCAGAAATGCAGGCATCTACCTTAGCTTATCCGGGATCCATCACCCCGACAAGATAACTAACATTTTTCTGTACTTAGCCGAGATGCCATAAACTGCCCAATGCATGCTTGCGTTTGTGCAGTACTTTAGCCCGTACTTGTCCCTCCAAGTAAACCCCTCCACAAAAAACCTACTTGAACTTCAGTCTGAGATCAGATGGAGACATTCAGTCGTGGGCACGTTCAGAAAGTTATATTAGGAGTGTGTTTACAAAACCAAGGCTCTGCTGATATCCTAACTCCCGATCCCCAGTTTAGTAGACACATGCTGTACTAACTTAGCCACAGCACCTCACTGATTTTTTGTCTCACAGACACCAAGTACAAGTGCATTGTGGGTGCACATAGAGCCTTACAGTAACCTTCGAATATTACATAAGCTGGGGCCCCTTCAGCGGGGAGGCTCTGCCCCATTAAAAGTAACATGCTACACGTGTCCGCCAGCTGAAACGTGACAATTGCCGGCTCATACATCCCCGAAAAATCTGCTGCAAGTGTTGGACCAAAGAATGCAAACTTACTTTGCTCCCCATACGCACCCTCTATTATATATGTTAGTAACCTGAGCAACCAACTGTTAAAACCTTCGTGGCAGCATACAGTCACAGTCACGCGGTAACACCCACCCCGTGGTAACACCCCCATGGTAACACACCAATGCGGTAAACCTCAAACGCGCTAAGCACCAACGCAGTAAATCCCACGGGGTAACCCTTGTTGTCACAGATGAAATTGTTTAGGGTGCAAATTTCACTAAACCTAAAGCAGAAAGGGTTTTCCCTACCTGTGAACCTATTCGCCAAGTTGTCACTGAGACCTCAATAGCGTGAGCATGGGAAAGGGCTTTGTTCTCCCTGCTTCGCCGCCATAAAGTAACTGCAAAATATGTCTTCAATAAAATTATTGCATTCAGTCCTTGAAGAGGAACCGAGAACAAAGCTAGTCCCTTAAGCAACTAAACAGAAGTGACCAGCTTTTACTTTTAAATCCGTTAGCATAATACCAAAACACTGTGTGTAAATGCTGTTGTAAAGATGAATCTGACACCAGGAAAAGGTAAGAACAACCTTTATTCTGTCACCCAACTCTCCAGACTGTCAGGGGAATCCCAACATTCCAAAGCTACCTCCAAGGGAACATACCAACAGGCGGTAGTCCGGAGGGGTGGGCGGAATGCGCCACTAGTGATAACAATACACCATACTTAGATTGCAACACATTTCCCTTCGCAATAGAAGAGAAAAAAGGAAAAGGGAAGGGTAAAAGGGAGGGAAAGATAGAGTGAAGGAATGGTAAAAGTGCATGCGAACCCCGGGTGAAACAAAGGAAGAACACTCCACCCCCAATACACCAGCTCAAGAAAAGGTTGGGCCATAACAAAAAGAAGAGGACCAGGGAGTAAGGGAACAATAAGGCAGAGGGTGTAAATGACCTAAGTACCACACTTTGTGATATAAGGGAAATAATAACACAACCACCCCCAATGCAGGGAAATGAGTGGAGAAAACAAGAGTTCACCTTGCGGTTCCCTAGAATACATAGTTTTGATTCTGTACATCTTCGCTGTGTACCAACTTCACCTGGTTCATCTCCCCTTCTTTGCAAACTCTAGCAAAATGGCCCCTCCTGTTGAACTTCATGCAAGTTGATTTACGTGCAGTACAATGTACACTGTTGGCTAGATGATTGCATCTCCCACATCGGAAGCATTTCAAACCCTCTGTGATGCTTATGGGTTTCTCCCCTTTAACTTCCTTGGACCTGACCTTGTACACTTCTCCCTCTCTACTATCCTCCAGAACTAATCCCTTGATTTTGTTCACACTACTACTGGGTTCTTTAGGTTGGTCATTTCCAGAATACTCTTCGCGGTGTGTTCGATGGATTGGGCCATGGAGACGGCTTCCCTCAAAGAGAGTAACTTTTCCTTTATTCTAGGGTTGTGTGTACACCTCACCAGTTGGTCCCTAATGAGAGAGTCGTTCTACTCCCCAAATCGCACACTTGGGTGAGATCACGGAGTGCTGCAATTTAAAAAAACTTGTGCCTCTCAAGAGCAACATTAAACTTGTCTCCGAAATGAGTTTCTAGTTTTAGCATGGTGATCTTAAATACATCTAAATCTAACTCGTCCTCTTCCAAAGCAGGGTCTGGAATGGCTATGAGGTATGAATCAAATAAATTGATCCAGTCCTTCCAGTGTATTTCTGGATCGCCAATGTCGTTTAAGAAAGAGGGGGGTGGGTTCATGGATGATGCCGCCATGGGGAAGGGAATACAAAAAAGGCACCACTACACAAAGGCGAGGGTTGAGAAGATGTACAATACTTGCAGCCTTAGTACAGCTACCTTGCAACTGTTGAAAAGCCTACCCGTACCTGCAATGGAGCCAGATGGCACACGTAACTGTCAAATTAGTAGGTTGCAAGGTACCTCAATGCAGCATGAACCCACAGTACCTACTGCCAGGGTACAAACTCTGCCTAAATCTTTTCCACTGTACACCTTCCAGCTGGCTAGCTTTCCACACTGGACACTTTCCTGCCGGCTGTTACCCTATGCTGATTTAATAGAAAAAAGTACTGTGGTACAACGGACAGGTATGACAGTACAATGCTCATACACCACTGTTTGGCACAACTACCCCTGCACGCAAGACGGCAGAGTGCCCTTAGTGTACCTACTTGTTCACCATCATCTATGGACCACATAACTCATCACATTACCTCAATAAAACTTTTACACCTAACCCTCCCTGCTAAATATAGATGATCTAGCAGTACTTATGGTAACCTCTAACCATTCCTGATATACTAATTTAAAACCTTTCCCTGGATATACTCACCACTACCCTCATGTGCTAGTTCAGGTCACACTGCGCATTCCTTACCATTCCCCAGTACATTGTCACAAAACCCATATATGACCCCCCTCCCTTTGAGGAAAAATAAAAAAAGCGGAAAGGATATTTTCAGAGGCTAGAAAGGTCAAACCCCCACACCGTGTGAACAGGGAATAAATATATATATATATATGGGACGTGAACAGTCAAGTAGCAGTCTTTCTTCAAAATAGGCAGTTCCCACTTCCACCCACACAGTCTAACAAAGCCCGGAAAGGACTGTGAGAGTAGCAGTCTTGCACCAGTCTTACATGGAAACCAGTTGTTCCCAATACTTCCTTCCTTCACGGAGTATCGTTGAAGTCCGAAATTACCCCTCTCGCACCAATACAACCTAACAGGAACCAAATATGACTGTGAGAGCAGCCATCTTGTAACAGTCTTACTTGAATAACAGATGTCACCAACACTTCCTTCTTCAGCGGAGTAGCGTCGTAGGCTGAAATTACCCTCACTCACAATCCCCGATTCTCTCACCAAGATGCTTCAGCCCTTGGTTCACATCCCGAACAGGAAGAAAACTGAACATTAACGTATGGCGGCCCTGAGGGACTGGGGCGCCGGAACTCGTCTCCTCTTCACTATCACGGCTTCCTGACAGGATTTTCCTGCCTCGCAGCTGCACAGACCCAGCAATGCGACAAGACCAAGAGAGCAGTGTTCAGAGACTGCATTTGTCCACCGCTGACTAGAAATTCCCTTCAGACACGCAGCGCTGGCAACATGAAGCTGACGAGGTTGCTCTGAGGCGGTGTACGAGCGCCTCTTAGCTGACAGGAATGACTGTCCGCTGCTCTCTCTCAGGCAATTCCACACGCTGCAGGCTATACTGGTGGGACACCCTGAGGGAAATTACTATTGTTGTTCGGCAGGTGGTGACACAGCCTGGAGCAGCTATCGATGCAGGGCCTTACGCAGGGTAAACCGTGAGACTACTTCGGTGGACATGTAACAGCAGCACTTCAGAACGCGCGCTAGGCTCCGGAAGACTGTGGCTGGATAAGGCACCTCAACGCACTGTCCCAAATAACTGCCTAGTTCACTCCCACAGTGTGAAACAACGCAGGCGGTTCCAGTGCAGGACGTGGCTTGACACACAGCGGTGAATCCTCAACCAGCCCCCAACCGCAGGAGCTTAAAGTTTCTTTTGACTCACCAAACAAATCCCCCGTAGTGCCAGCGGAGACAGGAATATTTTCCCAGCTGGTAATCAGTCTCTGACAAAGCAAGTCCCGCACCAGACGCCTCTTCCGCCTCTTCCTGGTTACCACCGACAGCCCCGCTAACAAATCGCCCGCTCTTGGTCTCATGAGACGACGTGCCCCCAGCACCTCCTCGCCAGCAGCACCTCCTCGCCACGCCGGAAACGGGAGCGCTTAACCTTCCTCCCGCCGTTCTCTGGCCTTGTCCACGCCGCCGAACGCCTCGCTCCGCCGCAGAACCTGAAAACATAAAACAAAGATTACGACTCTCAAAAAAAAACTTCACCGGCCACGCCAGGGGCTCTATGCCGGTGTAGCTTGCTGAGGAGCGTGGGAGAAAGAGGATGCCTCCCGCACTCCCCAAGTCCTTTTGAATGCCCACAAAGGGGGAGGAGGCCGACCAGTTTGCACTGGTCTACCCTTCCCCCCCCCCCAAGCCTCCCACCTATCCCCGGAAGCAAATAACTGCTTCCGGGTCAAGGTGGTGTACTCCACCAATCGATGGCGGGTCGCGCCCCACCGCGACTCAGAGGCATGCCCCACCATTGAGAGGGCTACTGGAGGGGTTGGGCGCCCCGCCATACGTGCGGGGGAACCGAGCGGCCCCCCCTTTTCAGATGAGGAGCAGCCAATGGGAGAAAGGGGGAGGGTGACAGAGGGGCTGGCGGAGCTGAGGCACTCATTCCCTACTGCCACAACGAATATATTGTGAAGGAAGTCAAACTACAGCTGCTGTGCAGTGTCAAATGGAAATTACATTTACCCGAAAGGTGTCAGGTCCACTTTGTCAAACCATCCTTTTCCCAGCAATAATGCAGAAGAGCACACATAGCCTCCGCAGGAAGCTGGGAGTCGGAACCGGGATCATTGGCTAAAAACTTTGCAGACAAAACATCTCTATAAGTTTTGAAGCTCGGGCGTTTCAAAATGAGTGAAAATGTAACTCCACTCTGCTGTCAAATTAATTATATGGCTATGAGGAGAGTGACTTCACAGGAGTGAAGGTGACCCGGTACCCACGAATAAATACTACAGACTAAGAAGCTGTTCTTGGGGTATTATATTGTCCTGTAGGACACAACATGATTTTTGGCTACGACGGGGCGAGCCACTGCAGCATTTTGGAGCCTTAAACCTTCTGGCAGCAATTACATGAAGCAAGAAAATCATTTTAAAAGAGTAAAAGTTTGCTTTTGCAGAGAAACTGAAGAAAAACGCCTGGCTAAGCTGAAAATATTGCCCTCCCTCCTCCAGCGGCTGAGTATTCCTGAACAGAAGTCTGTCCACTCCTCCAGCGGCTGATCCTGAGTGAGGCTGGTGAGGAGGTCAGAGAGAGGGGCGTGTTGCTGTTTTGAATTTGGGCCACATTGAAGACTGTCTCTGTGTGCTGGCATTGGGTGTACGAGTTCAACGCTCCGTGAAAGTTCATTGGGACCAGAGCTCTTCACTTATCAGCAGCCTGATATGACTGATGACGCAGCAGAATCCTGCAGGGATTCAGTGTTAAGTCTGCGTCAAAAGTCGTTCAGCAATTACATGAAGCAAGAAAATCATTTTAAAAGAGTAAAAGTTTGCTTTTTCAAAGAAACTGAAGAAAAACGCCTGGTTAAGCTGAAAATATTGCCCTAGGGGTGAACCTGCCCAAAGGGCCGGGTCCAACACACTCCGCCCTCTTTATTGAGTGGGTCACGTGACTCGTGACACCAGTGGTGGGTGGGTGTAAAGTGTGGGGTTACATAGCACAACAACAAGAACGTGTCCAGCAGGACACTACACCATCCAGCCTACAGGGGAATTGCCGGGTGACCGGACTCACCAGTCCGGCCCTGCCTTGCAGCCGAGCCCGACCCGGCCGTCTTGTCCCTTTAAACAGACTTGACGCTGCTTGAAGCCACTCGAGCCTGCCTGCCTGTCCCCACCCTCAGTGCACGCTGATCACTTTTGATCTGAACCTGAAAAAAGGACACAAAGCCGTAACATCCAAATAATGGAAGATCGTCAAAAGCAATCCAGGGGGGGGAGAAAACAAGGAGAAATATATATTTGCAACAGCAGTTAAACATTGTACAGCACATAACAATGCAAATGAAATACAAAGGGTGGGATAATCCTCGCCTCCTAGTCCTTAATAGTATTGAAAATTCTTGTCACGAATGTTTGCAAATTTTGAATTCTTTGTCAGGACAGGAGGCTCCGATTATGCTTCTTCAAAGCTGATCCACCACCAGAGAAGCAACACTATCAATAGGCTTGTAATAAAATGTCTTGAAAACTGAATCAGAAGACCAGTCTGCGGCCTTCATAATGTCGAAAAGCGTGACACCCATGGAAAAGGCCTTAGAAGCCATCGCCCCTCTTGCAGAATGTGCGCCAAACACAGATACATCAATGCCCGCCTCTGACATAAGCCAACGCACCCAGCGCGCCAGAGTAGCGGGAGCGACGGGGTGAAACGGTTTTTGTAAGGCAATTAATAATTGACCCTGCATGTCTGATCGCAAAGAAGCGGTACTCACCTCATAATCCTTAAGGCACTGCACAACACAAATGTTGGGATGAGATGGAAAAGAAGGATACGTAATGGAGGTAGTATTAGACTTAGTCCGTTTAGAAAGATGAAAAGTAACACCCTCAGGAGTGAAACACCGACCCGCAAGATCCAGAGCGCGGACATCTGACACACGTTTGCAAGACACAAGGCATAATAACATTGTCAATTTAGCAGACAGTTGTTTACGGGATAACAAGAGATTGGAAGGCCAAGCCTCCAAGAACCGCAGAACAATGGAAACATCCCATAAAGAGACATACTTAGGAGTAGGAGGCTTCGAAAAACGAATCCCTTTAAGCAGTCTGGAAATGAAAGGGTGCTCACCCGCAGGTTTTCCATCAATCTGGACATGACCAGCGGAAATAGCGGAATGAAAACTATTGACCGTCCTATAAGCCAGGCCTGAGGTAGCCAGGGACGCCAAAAAGTTAATGATCAAACTGACATCTGCAGAAACGGGATCAACTTCCCGTTGAGCACACCAATCACACCACCGCTTCCAAGCACCTTTATATCGTTTGTGAGTATTGGGAGACCAGGCCTCACTAATGAATTTGGAAGCGTCGCTAGAAATTCCTGGGATCGCCCAGAGATCCCCGAGATTCGCCACACCAGCAGTTGAAGAGAGCCGGACAGAATTAGGGGATGTGGATCTCCAAGAGGATCCTGTAAAAGATTCTGCTTCTGGGGAAGAAGGAGAGGCAGCTCGCAACACATCTCCAGGAGAACCGGGAACCACGCCTGAGCCCTCCAGAGAGGGGCAATCAGAATCAGCTCCGCCTGAAATCGTTTGGTGTAAGCCAGAACTCTCGGGAGCATCATGAATGGGGGAAACGCATAGCATAGAGTCGACGGCCATCGTTGAAGAAAAGCATCCGTGGCCAGGGCTAGCGGATCCGGTCTCCAACTGTAAAACTGCGGGAGCTGTGTGAGGTGAGAAGCAAGCAGGTCTAGGTGACACTGGCCCCACCACCGGAGAATGGCACGGAACACACGAGGGTGCAGCCTCCAGGCGCTGAAATCCCGAAGATGTCTGGAGTGCTAATCCGCAATCTGATTGTTGCGACCCGGAAGATACTCTGCAATAACAGTGATCGTCCGCTGCAGGCAAAAGTGCCAAAAATCCTTGGCAATCTCCGCCAACACCTTGGACCGAGTCCCGCCCAGCTTGTTGACACAGCGGACTGCGGACACATTGTCCATTCGGAGAAGAATGCAGCAATGCTTCTGAAGAGGAGAGAAACACCTGATCGCAAATGAAGGAGTTCCAGACAATTTATATGGAGAGACAACTCCCGAGGGGACCAACGACCCCCCGTCGATACCGGCCCGCAATGGGCTCCCCAGCCCCACTGACTTGCATCGGACTCGATCACCAATTCCGGCGATGTACCGAACAGGGCTCGACCATTCCAGGCCTCCATGTGGTCCAACCACCATTGCATCTCCCACCTCACTTCTTCCGTAAGGGGAAGTTGGTCCGAATATCTGAGGCCTTTCCGGAGATGTTGGATCTTGAGCCGTTGCATCGCCCTGTAATGAAGAGGGCCTGGAAAGATCGCCTGAATGGAAGAGGCTAACAGACCTACTACACATGCCAATGATCTCAATGACACAGTCTGTCTGGAAATAACAGATGTCAATTCCCTCTTGATGTAACAAATCTTTTGTCCGGGCACAGAAGCTGGCAAGCAACCGAGTCTATCTGGAAGCCCAGAAAATCTATAGATTGCGTCGGAGTCAAAACTGATTTCGGAACGTTGATCAGAAAACCGAGAGACTGCAAAAGTTCGATGGACCACTCCAGATGCTGCAGAACCCTGAGAAGACAATCCGCCACGAGGAGAATATCGTCCAGATAAATAATCAATCTGACCCCCCGAGATCGCAGATGTTCCACAACTGGCCGTAGTAGTTTCGTGAAGCACCATGGTGCCGACGAAAGGCCGAACGGGAGAACCTGGTATTCGTACCAACTCTCCTGCCACTGAAACTGGAGAAACCGACGATGTGGCTTGTAAATTGGGATCGACAGATACGCGTCCTTCAGGTCCAGACGGACCATCCAGTCCCCTTCGCGAAGGAGATCCCGTAAGAGATGGATGCCTTCCATCTTGAAGTGTCTGTGAGACCCGCCTCCCTTCTTCTTTACCAGAAAGACTGAGCTGGCAAAGCCCTTCGGATGACGGATGGTGGGAAGAATCGCCCCTTTCTGTAGCAGAACTTCGAATTCTTCTGAAAGACAAGTTTGGTCGTGAAGAGAAAAATGCAAATGGGGGGAGGATGGGTCTGATGCGGAGGGTGATAGAACTCTATCTTGAATCCTTGAACAGTTTCTAGCACCCATGCATCGCTGGAGATCATACACCAGTTTTCTAGGAAAAACTGCCCCCTGCCCCCCAATATCACATCGCAAGCATGCATTAGGCTCACCTGTAGCGCTGGAATCCTGGTAATGACCTTGCTGTCCTCCAGATCGGCCTTTGCCATACTGGCCTTTTCCCTTGCGGGAGTGGTTGAAATTTGCGCGAGAGGAGTATCCGGTGTCATATCCTCCACCATGCTGCTGTGGGGCTCCACGCTGGGACTGTTGGTGCAACCCACGGCCGAACGAGCGTCCACGTTGTCGCCCGGCCTTGGCAAAAAACGGACGCATCGCTCGGCGTAACGAAGCCTGTGCCTTGTCTATGCCACTGAAGGTTGAGACAAACTTCGTGAGTTCTTTCAAGAAGGGTTGACCAAACAACAAGCCTTGTGCCTCAGGACCCGACTCTGAAGACGACAGCTCCGCAAACTTCGGATCCAACTTCAGCAAGATGGACCGGCGCCTCTCTGAAGAAATGGCGCAATTAACGTTACCTAATTGGCATAAAGCCCTCTGCACCCACTCAATGAGTTCGTTAGGGTCCACAAGAGCCGACGCCTCCTTCGCTCGAAAGCCAAGATCCAGGATCTTGGTAAGAGGTCCAAGCATGTCCAGTAATTTATCCTGACACGACCTCCAGGAACAGTCTAGGCCCTTTTTAGGATCCTTCGAATATTTCTTTAGGTAGGTGACCATCATAGGATCCACCTCCGGAGTGTCTGCTAGGTGGTCAGCAAGATCTGGTCTCGGGCACTCAGAACGGAGTCTGGCCCGAACAGAAGCGTCAAACGGCTGACGAATGTGCGCTTCTATATAAGCCGCCACAGCTGGGGAGGGCAACCAAGAGGACGAATTCGGGTAGACAATATCCGCCGGTTCAAAAGTCAGCAGAGACGGACGCTCAGGTGCGTCAACAAAATGTTCTTTGCGGACACGCTTCTTGGGCGGGGGAGAATCCTGACCAGAAGAAGGGTGAGCAGTGTCCGAGTCATCAGTGAAATGTGGCGTAGAAGACTTTGAAGCCTCAGTTGCCAAAGATTTCGCCAACCTCTGGAAGTCAGATTTATGAGGATTCAGAGGAGACTTGGAGGTTTTCTTTGAGGAAGGCAACCAGCCCTGCTGCTGCGCATACTGGTTCAAATGACGCTTCAGTGGGTTTATGGCACGAACAAGCGCCTTATTGACCGAGTGCTGGACACCCTTATCCAGCTCCTCCACCAAATCGTATTCAAGAGTATCATTATCCTCATCCCCATAAAAACAGTCATCATGCAACAATGCAAAGCCCACAAGATGACTGGTAGCAAATATAGAGTATCAAAGATACAATGCAGGGGGAGTGACAACCCCAGAGCAGGCTAAAGAGAGTAGGAAACAAACCAGACTCTGAATAAACAAATAAATGTGGAGGGAGTGGAGCCTGCCGATAAACAAATCACTCTAGGCAGAGCCTATGCAAATAAGTAACAACCGAAGCACTTTCCTGTGCTCCGGCGTCGAACGGGGTCGAAAATTCGAAGGCTGTGGGCATGAACGCTCTAGAAACGTTCCTTCACTCAACCGGCGTGAGGTAAACAAAGCCTCAAGCCGGAAATACCGCAGCGCGCATGCGCGACACTGCCGCCTTCGAGAACACCGGCTCGAGAGCGCTCGCGCTCTCCTTGCGAGCTGTCAACCCCTTCTCCCGCTCCACCAAGGCAACCGGGCACAAGCGGCCAGGTGCAGGGAGGCGAACACACGCTCCCAAGGGACACGCCACAAACGAACGAAAGTCAGCAACAGGCACAATGAAGGCACAACGAAATCGGAGCCAAAGTGCTCAAAACATGCACAAGCACCACGCGCTAAATAAGCAAAGCAGCAGAAAGCAAGGCAAGTACAATTCAATAACAATAATGCAAACGTCAATAAAGAGCACAAGAGTAAAGATAAATGACTTAACTGGCTGCGGAGCAGCAAAGAAAGAGGAAGAAGGACTAATGTTGGGACCTTTTATATTATAGTCTCCATGGTCATTCCCTAGTGTTCATGGGAAATGTAGTTTTTGTTGTTTTTTATTGGCTGCTGAGCATTTCATTAAAGAAATGAGAAAGCATAATTGGAGCCTCCTGTCCTTACATAGAATTCATGCGGCATTCATTGTTACATCCTCTGTATTACGCTGCCATCTAGTGGGCTATTTCCCACATTTACCTGTCTACCATTGCTTGTAGTGTTTTGAACAGGGAGAAACAGGTTTGATGAATGAAGGTTGGTACTCCATATTCAGAGGCACAGTTAGGATTAGCTTTCAGATTGTGGCACTTGTTACGTGTAAAGCATTGCTAAGTTCAAAATTTATAAATATGCCGTCTGTTAACCCTCCGCCCCCATTTTCTGAGAGCCCTGGCACATCTCAGATTCAATGGAGGCCATGGTTTGATGCGTTTGAAACGTATATAGGTGCCATTGGTGCTTCAAGGTGCAGGGCTAAAAGGGAAAAGTTCCTTCTGCTCAATTCATTTGGGTTTAAAGGAAGGGAGATTTTCAAACACCTTCCTGACATTGTGTTGGTGGAGGAAGAAGTGGTCGACGAATAACAAGAAGCAGTCAAGAAACTACTAATCAAATTCGATGTGCAACCCAGTTTAGTTGTTTTGAGGCACACACTTTTTAAGTGTGCGCAACTTCAGAGTGAGAATGTTGATACATATTTGAGTGCGTTGCGTAAACTGTGTACTGAGTGTCAATTGGGCGAATACTGTGACCAATTGGTCGGAGACCAGTTCATTGCACATTGTTATGACAAGAAAATCCAACAAAAATTGCTTACACTGGGTAATCCCAGTCTTGAAGAGACCATTAAAGTGTCGAAAAGTGTAGAATTGGCACAGAATTCGATTAAGGAGTAGAGTGTGAGTTCTACTTCAAAGGAAACGGTCAATGCTGTTGGCTCAGCAGCACATCACAAAAGGTCAAACCAAAGGAGAAAGGCATGTTCCAAAAGAAAAGTATCTGTTAACGGTGTGGTTACCCTCCACATGGTAATGACAACAGATTCTGTCCTGGTAAGAATGCCAAATGTCACAAGTGTGGAAGGATTGGACATTTAGCAAAAGTCTGTCAATCTAGTCTAAACAAGAGTGAGAAAGTCAATTGTGTTGTGAAGAAGGAGCAGTTGTGTGATATTGACATGGTACAAGATTTTCAAGACATAATCGTCACTGTCACAGAGGATGTTATTGTTACTGGTGACCCCTTTGAATGTGTTGATCCATATGTTGATGTGTTGGTGGGCGATGTGTGCTTGAATTTGTTGCTCGACTCAGGCGCACTCAAAACTACGATCACATAAGAGCTTTTCAGGAAATCATGGTGTGACAGAAGACTTTTTCCCCCTGACAGGGCACCTGAATCATATGAGAGAATCAAAATAGACCTGGAAGGCTACATTGAGGATGTGTTGAAGTTTAAAGGTCGAAAGATCCAGGGCAAAATTTATGTTGCTGTTCGCTGCTTTAACATCCTTGGTTAGTATCACCAAGCCTTTTTGACCTGGTGCTCAGGCCTGGTACAAGTGAACAAGACTTAGTTGTACAAGATATGCCCGAGTCTCTCTGTTTAGAAAAATAATTTCTTCACTCTTGGAAAAATTTCTAGTTTCAAGCACAAGATCAAAGTTAAAAAGGATGTTGTGCCCGTGAAGCACAAGGTCAGATCAGTCCAATTTAGCCTCAGGGGTGATCTCAAGTTGGAATTAGACAGATTGGAGAAGTCTGGGATCATTGAGCCAGCGGAATCCAGTTAATGGTTAAGCCCATTGGTGGTTGCATGAAAACCGAATGAGGAGATCCATTTGTGCATCGACCTGAGAAGCCTTAACAAAGAAATCTGGGTTGATGCTCATCTCCTACCCAAAATTGGTGATTTGTTAGAGGAATTGAGGGATGCACAATGGTTCTCCAAGATTGACTTAGCATCTGCATGCCATCAAATCTTGTTGGAGGATGAATCACGTCATTATACTGCTTTTAATTCTCCTTTTGGATCCATCCAATTTTGTAGGATGCCGTTTGGTCACGCGTCTGCGGCCTCGGTTTTCCGAAGAGTCATGCAGTCAGTGCTACGAGATGTGAAGGGCGCTGTCATCATCCAAGATGATGCACTCAGTTTTGCAAAACATTGAGAGGAACATGATAAGATTTTGAGAACTGTGCTTGGCACTTTTGAGGAAAAAGGTATTGTTGTAAAAAAAATAAGTATGAATTTAGGAAAAGAGAGAGAGAATTTCTAGGACATCTAGTTTCTGCTATTGCTGTAAGTCCCAGACCTGCTTTAGTAAGAGTGGTGGTTGAATACCCTTGTCCAAAAAATAAGGATGAGCTACCTTCTTTTTTTGGGATTGTGTGTTTTACTCACACTTTATTCCTGACTATGCTAGCAATATGAAGGTACTATCCAATATGTTGAGGACGAATGTTTCATTTGTATGGGATAGCAACTGTCAGGAAACCTTTGAGCTGGTCAAATCCGAAAGGGTAAACACCAAAACACTCAAAGCATATGATCCGGCAGTTCCTTGTACCATCATGGTTGACAGTAGCAATTAAGGTCTGAGGGAAGTGCTTACACAATTTACAGGTGTGAATGAGGTTATAATAAGCTATGCATCTAGAGTTCTGAGAGGTCCTGAGCTGAACTATTCAGTGAAAGAAAAGGAACTTTTGGCTTGTTATTGGGCATGTGAAAAACTTCAGAACGTACATTTTGGGCAGGAAGTTTGTCATAAAAACTGATCATAAACCCCTGCTATATATATTGAGGGGAGAACGTCTCAAGTATGCTACGCCTTGTATTGCACGTTTAACCACCAAACTCCTGCAGTATGATTTTACGGTTAAGCATATTCCAGGAAAGCAGAATGTGAGGGCTGACATGTTGTCAAGACTTCCCTTAAGTGAAGATGACACTATGGATGTGGAGGAATGCAGGGAGGATTGTTTTATTGCTGTTGTAGATGCTGTTGAAAGCAAAGCTTGAAGCGAGACAGAATGGAAGGAGGCGTTGAGTCAAGATTCCTGTCTCGCTAAAGTCAACGATTACATTGTGAAAGGTTGGCCCAGGGAGAGGTGTGTGTCCCTGGCTATTCAGCCTTTTTGGAACGTGGCTAAAGAAATGTCCATTGAGAACAGAGTAGTCATGAGAGATGGTAGATGCGTTCCACCCATGAATGTTCAGATTAAGTTGGTTGATTGTGCACATGATGGCCATCTGAGAGCAACCATGACTAAAAAGTGGGTCAGACTACATTATTGGTGGCCCTCCATGGACAAGGAAATAGAGGAGAGGGTCAAGGAATGTGTTGTTTGTAGTGGCGAAGAAAAGGGGATGAAAGTTGTCACTCCTCCCCTTCAGCCCATCCCTTTACCCACCAAGCCATGGCTTAAGGTTGGCATCAATATGGTTGTCCCTTTCAATTTTCTCCCTAACAACTTACGCTTTGCATTTGTTCTTATGGATTTCCATAGCAAGTGGCCTTAGGTCAAGTTCTGCTCCTCTTCCACAGCCGCTAATGCCATTCTTTTTCTCAAAGAGATTTTCATGAGGGAAGATTTCCCGGAGGCCCTTGTCTCGGAAAATGGGGTGCAGTTTGTCAATCAGGAAATGAGTGTGTTTTTGAGTGAATCTGGCATGAAGCATCTTTGAAACTCCGTTGGACACCGACAAACCAACGGTTTAGTAGAAAGGATGAAGAGAGTGGTGGTAGAATGCATCAAGTGGGCAAAGAGTTATTGTTATGATGTTGAAGGTGCTGTCAGATCCATTCTGTGGTTTTACCACACTACGCCACATTCACTTACTAAAGTGGCGCTTTTCATATCACTCAAAGGTAGAGTACCCACATCTGCACTTTATCCTGCTTGGTTCCTAAGAACTGTTATTGATAAAGTGTCATGTTGGGTTGACAATAATGCACTGGAAACTCAAGTTAAAACTGCACAAAAGACAATGTCTGATAGGTACAATCAAAAGATGTTGGTTAAGACAGTCCATGCGTCTCCTGGGGACTGGGTTCATATTAAAAGCACCAGTTTTGATTAAAAAGGTGGTAGGTCCTTTGGTGAACCAGTCTGTGTAGAGAAGGTTTGAGGGGTTGCTGTCATGGTTCGTGGTGGACATTGGTCGAACCTAGCAAAGCTTGTGAAAGTTCAATCTTCAGGTGATAATTGCAATGGCGCCAGAAGTGATGAGCTTGCAGGGAATTCTACTTCTGGTCCAGCCATTGTATCCTCACATACTGTCTCTAAAACCAATGTGACATGCCAAGTACCAAGGAAGTCTATTTGTGTTAAACGTCTTCCTTGGAAATTACGCTGAAGTTGCAGTAGTGCCATATTCTGCACAATGTTTATTTTGTGCTGATTGTATGGTATAAATATCTTCGCTTGTGTTTTATTTCTTTTGTTTTCTTTTGGCTTTTCATTTTTGTTTATTTGTGCACTTTTGTATTTAACCTTGTTTTTATTTCTGTAAAACAAAGAGGTAATATGTTGTGCTTACATATGCTTGTTTAAGGTTCCACACAGAACCTTCTTGTGTTGTCATGGTGCTCTTTGGTGACTGTTCTAAGTAGAGTCAGTTGGTGCCTCTCTTCTGGACTGAGAGGAGCGGTGGCTCGTTGTACCCACGAATAAATACTACAGACTAAGAAGCTGTCTCATGTAGTATTATATTGTCCTGTGGGATACAGCACTTTCATTCAAAAAGGACGAACTTCGCGGACTTGACCGAACACCACAAGATATCCTATGGGGCTTGACGGTGATTAAATGTGAGGTCACAGCTCCACCTAACGGCCGTGATGATGCATTGCCTTTGTAATGCAATATTGAGTTGACAATTATGTACTTTTCTTTTCAGGGCTAGGTTACTGTTGTGTAGTGAAGGACCTCTGTGAGGCTGATGTGAGCAGCCTCTCCTGCCTCTCCTTCCTACCTGCACCACAAGCGGGATACAGCTGTGTACACCCAGAATTTAAGGACTTGGGGGCATATTCACAAGAACGTGCGATAAGTGTCACCAAAGTCATTTATCGGCAGAAAAGTTAGCACCGCCTAACCCTGATTACTATCGCCGTGATAGCAGGGTAATCACAAGCGGCACTACATGGCGATAATCACAGTGAATGGCGGACAAAACAGACGACAACAACATAGCAATTGCAATAGTTATTCCTGCTTTAGCA
This sequence comes from Lissotriton vulgaris, assembly GCF_964263255.1. Lineage (NCBI taxonomy): Eukaryota > Metazoa > Chordata > Amphibia > Caudata > Salamandridae > Lissotriton > Lissotriton vulgaris. The sequence continues at coordinate 51,552,830 of NC_141699.1, read as the reverse complement.
GGCGATAGTTGTGGATCGGCACATCGGTGCCAGAAAACTCCTGTCTCAACCCAAGTGATATTGCATTGCTGTGTCAAGAGAGGTCCTTTCCCCCACCTCTGTACCCCCGCTCTATTGAAAGACCCTGCCAGCCAGAACCTACAAGTGATAGATGAAAATACATTTACAGGTGAATGCTGAGGAGTTGGCAGGTTATGAGAAACAGATTAATATTTTGCTTTTCGGCAACAAACACCTAAAGTAGCTGTTTCTGAAACGTGGACCAGTTATGCACCAACGAGCACGGCATTGTTTGTTAGCTCCTTCTGGGTCTGCCCTGGCTGGCATTGTGAATTGGGTTGGCAACAGAAGGCCTTATGGCGGAGGGCTGGGGGTGGTGGCGGTACGTGTTGTGACCCTCATGGATATCGGAGCTGCATGATCATTGTCTCCATGGCATCTGTGGGTCTTCAGGTGTGGCTCTGGGCTGGGCTCCCTTTCATGCTGTGGGTAGTCGTCCTGCCTAGCACCAGTAAAAGGCAGGTGTAAAATCCCTGGTGCTATCGCGGGTTATCCCCTGTTTGTGCTTCGCTTCGCAGATCTGGCAGTTCGTTGTGAATGTGGTGTTGTGGTTTTCTCGTGTGTATTTGCACAGGTACACCTACTCTGTGTCTCATTAGTGTTAGTTGGTGGTGTCCTCCATGGAGATAAATTTGGGGGCTGTTATCACGCTAATACTGGTGTTGTCTGCAGTTCGGACCAGCTTGTGAATGAGGTGTTAAATCTGTGGAAGAGGTGTGGCGCAGCAGCCAGGGTGACTGACTCCAGAACCCAGGGGCTCACGGTTCGATCCCTGCTCCGGCGGCAGATTTGCCCAGCACCATGTGACTCTGGGCAATAGCTTGCTTAATCTTCCAGACGGCCCCCAGCGCCTAGAGACCCTTAGAGGAGATTGTTTACGCTTTACAAATGTGGATTATTATTATTATTATTATTATTATCTCCACTATTGCTGCGTTAAGTTGGTGATAAATCAGGGTTAACTCCTTGTGAATGTGCCCCTTGGTTCTCACCAGCTCCTGACATTGTTGGAGCCACAAAGGTTCGTCGTGAAAGGATGATCCATCTATCCATGTCTTCCACTCCAGTCAAAGGGCCTGATTCAGAGTTTGCGGACAGGACACCAAAGCACTGATGAGACAGATATCATGCACTCTTTATCACAAAGGCATCATATCCTATGGCACATGTAATGCGATGGACAGGATACTCCAGCTCTAATGTGATGGCTTTATATCTAGGGCTCCCGATTTTATGATGTATTTCTTTTTTACATTTCCGTCTGTATTTATCCATATTTATTTTGTATTTTGTGAATATATGTAGTCATAAAATGGTATATTTCCACATTTATTTAACTAATAAACATGTATTCATACTTTGCTGCTTGTCATTTTTTTAGCAAATTAAGCAGCCAAATATGTCAAGACACTACACCTTCAGGTAAATTGGAGCATTATAATACAAATACAAATATATATTCCCATTAACCTGCATTTAGGGAAATCTTAACCTATGTTTAACTTCCTATGCTGCCTATCTGCTCAGCTGTTGTACACGAAATCACGAAAAATTGCATTGAGAGTCACCCACAGGAAACACACTTTTCTGCATTTTCCACTTTAAAAAAAATACAGACAGGAAACACTTTGTTTTTAATGTAATTATCTGTAAAAAATCCGTAAAAATGGAAAACCAGGAGCCCTATTATATAGTATAGCACGTGTATTGGAGTAGCCAGGATATCTGCTAAACCCTACATCAGGCCCATGATCTTTCTTCAGTTCTCCCGGTCGTGCACCTGTGCCAACATGTCCTCATGCTTAGTATCTGACAGAGCAGACTTCTCTGAACAAGGATGGAACTCCGATTTATTACACAAATGTCATGGGCATTACATGTGATTCTGGAGCACAGTCTCCGGGGTCTCATTCACTAGGGGTGATGTTTTCAGATTCTGTGAGTTCTACACCCTTGCAGGATACATATAAGTAATTGATCCGTACCACTTCTGGGCTCCTGCCATGAATCATGATGGCTGATTTTCAGTGCTGAGAATATTGAACAGTGTATTGCTACCCTCTAGTGGTAGAACATGTATTACCACTTTAAAATAGAGCATATCACCTAGAGCACTGGTACTCATAGTACAGCCCGCGGGCCGCCTGCGGCCCTGCAAGCCTTCCTTGGCGGCCCGCGGACCTTGCAGACATCGTACCAGTGTTTAAAAAAAAAAAAATTAAAGAGTGTCTACAAACACTGCTGGTTGCAGCAGCACAACTCTGAGAGACTCTGCTCTGTGGGGGCCGGGCGATTCCAGTGATAGAGTGGAGATGCAGGGGCGCTAAGAAGAGGTGAAATAAAACAAAGCGTCATTAACATGTAAATAGTCTTTTCAAGACCTGTGAAGCACTCATGTGTGGCTGTGTGTGTGCCCGGGAACCTGTCCTAGCCAGGCTGACACACACGCTTGGTGAAGTAACATAGGGAGGGAGAGGGAGGGACACAGAAGGAGAGGGAGACAGAGGGTGACAGAGGGAGGGAAGGGAAAGGAGAGAGAGGGAGGGAGACAGAGGGAGACATAGAGGGGGAGGGAGACAAAGAGAGGAAAGGAGACAGAAGGAGGGAGACAGAGACGACAGAGGGAGACAGATGAAGAGGGAGGCAGAGCGAACGAGACAGAGGGAGGGAGACAGAGGGCTGTAGACAGAGGGAGACAGAGGGAGGGTGACAGACAGAGGGAGACAGAGGGAGGGAGACAGACAGAGGGAGAGAGAGGGATGGAGACAGAGGGTGACAGTGGGAGGGAGAGGGAGGGAGACAGAGAGAGGGAGACAGAGAGATAGGGAAACAGAGAGAGAGGGAGACAGAGAGAGAGAGGGAAACAGAGAGAGAGGGAGACAGTGAACGGGAGACAGCGAGAGGGAGACATAGGGAGGGAGACAGAGGGAGGGAGTCTGGGGGAGACAGAGAGAGGGAGACAGAGAGAGGGAGACTGAGAGAGGGAGATAGACAGAGGGAGACAGACAGAGGGAGACGGATGGAGACAGACCGAGGGAGGGAGACAGAAACAGAGGGAGGGAGAGGGAGGGAGAGGGAGGGAGATGGAGAGAGAGAGAGACAGAGGGATACGGAGAAACAGGGGGAGACAGAGGGAGGATCCAGGGGGAGACAGAGGGTCAGAGAGGGAGACAGAGAGAGGGAGACAGAGAAAGTGAGACAGAGGGAGACAGACAGAGGGAGGCAGACGGAGGGAGAGGGAGACAGAGGTAGAGAGAAGAAGGGAGATGGAGACAGAGGGCGGGAGATGGAGGGAGGGAGACAGAGGCGTAGACAGAGAGAGGTAGACAGAGAGAGGGAGACAGAGGGAGGGAGAGGGGGGAGACAGAGAAAGAGAGGGAGGGACATAGAGAGAGGGAGTGATGGAGACAGAGAGAAAGACAGAGAGAGACAGATGTGTGTATGCGGGTCTGGTGGCTCAGTGGATGAAGGCGTTCGCTGCAGGGCCCTGTGTTCAACCTCATGGTCACAGTTTGTTTTGTTGCTCTAGTACTGCCCTACCCCCAGTGACCCCACGCCTACCGGTGCGGCCCTCGGCAACAAACCGCACAGTAAATTTGGACCCCAAGAGAAAGTTTGTGATTACCCATATCTAGAACCTCCCAGGGTTTGTAAAATATGTTTGTGTGCACTTACCGTGGTCTCAGTGGGGCTTCCAGCCTGCTGGTTGTTTACCATTGGTTGGTTTTATTGTCACTTTCACTGCTTGCTTCTTATTCAATGTATTATACAAAGTGCATGTTGTAGGAGAGTAGGGTCTGCTTCCTATGGTTACCGCCACTTTTTGCTGTGTTTCACTGGTTTTTCGACTTTAGACTGGCTGTGGCCCTGCTAATCAGACCCACAGCCCAGCTGTTCTCTCTAAAATTGATACCATGTACTTTAGGTACATGTAGGAAGGTGTATATCTGACTATATGGTTACCCCAAATTTTCCTGGTGTTTTGCTGGTTTTTGACTTTGTTGGCCTGGGACCCCGCTATCAGGGGCCCCAGGCTTTCTGCTTTCTCTATAAAATGGACGTTCTTTAGGTACATACCAGATTGGTTGCTGGGTCACCCTTTTTCGCCCCTGTATAGTGTACCCTAGGTACCCAGGGCATAGGTGCACCCTAGGGCTACCAGGGGCTGCAGCATGTATTGTGCCACCCCTGGTTTGCCTTCCAAACTGACACCACAGGTCTGTTCACACAGCCTGGGTAAGGTGTTGTAATCACCCCTTACTTAGATATAGTATACCTATATCTACCTTCATATATGGACACATATACACCTATAAGCCACTCCTATGGTAGGCCACAACAATCCTGGAGGCAGAGTGCTTGGTTTTATGTGAGATGGTGCTCTAGCATGAGCTGAGCCTGTCTGCAGCTTTCGGGACGAACTCCCTTAGCTGTTCTTTGACATAGCCATACCATATACTCTTAAGTGCATTATAATCCTTGCGGTTAATGCTAACTTTGGTTTGGCTTTATCGAAACATGTTGTGTAAGGCAGAGGCCTTCAATCTGTGGGGCACGACCCCCACGGGGGTCGGAGAGTCATGGGAATGAAGTCGCGCTTGGGCCTCACTTCTGCCTGGACTCTGGAAAAACAAAAGTCCCTAGACAGTTCATTCTGAAATTAAAATACTAAAAGCTGCAACGCCATTCAGGGAGTGTTTTCTTGTGATGTGAAACCGGAGCTGATCAGGCAGCTAAACAAGGTTTCCTTCCAGGATGCCTGCTTGCCTGAAAAGTGAGTTAATCTGTAAACGTAAAGGGCAATTTGCAGCTATAAAGAATGCTTGGGAGCCTGTACTGGCTGTCATTGATCAATTCACTGAAAGCTTTGTGATGAGCTGTGACGTGCGTGCTTCATATTGTAAATATATTTACATAGCAATTACTATCCCCTAGGAGGTGTTGAAGGCCAATAAGGAGCTAGAAAACAAATATTTGCAATGGAATAGGTCTCGCAATTACGTGAGTTTGAGCTATTGGCATTGTAAATAACAATGTCTTTTATTTATGTTTTGGCTTTTAAAACTTGAATAAAAGACATTGTCATTACAATCCAATAGCTGAAACTTGCTTAAATGGGAGACCTATTGGATTGCAAATCTATTGTAAATCATTGTGGACAGTTTATTCTCAATCACATTTCTGTCGAGACATAATTAAAATAGATAAAAGTACTCCCAGTATTTCTGAAATCTGGGTGGGCGGCAAGAGCTTTGGGTGTTGTGAAGTCTGCTGTCTAGGCTTCGCAAAGAGATGTGTGGTGTCTTGCATGTCCTCCAGTGTGTCACCCATCTGTTCTGTTCAACGTGGAGCATAGCGTTGTGTCAGGCGTCACACATGGGGCGCAGCACTACCATATGTGTCAGTAGCGGGGATCCCTGGCAGTGAAGTTGTGCTCAGAGCTAGTGCAACACTAAGGCCAGGGAATTTTGTGATTATGCGGCTGCAGAGATTTCCATATAATTATACTTTTGCCACATAATCCATCATCATCTGCATAATATGCAGATTTGTAAATAAAATAGTTTTGAGCTCAAATGGTTCAAAAGTTACTCAAAACAAAGCAACAGGTGTTGCTGCGCAGTGGAAGATACCTTTGTAAAGGCTGACTGGTCATAATTCTGTAATTTATGGATGTGTTTAAGTGTTGAAGTGGTACTAATGAGTTGCAACTAATCCCCATACTGTGTTAACATGTTTAGGAATGACAAAATAATGAAGTGATACTTTGCCAAATGTGCTGCATAATTTGCCACTTCTTGCCACATCATGTATCCAACCCTGCTGCATAATTTGGGCCTCCACTGCTGCATAATTCCAGTGGCCCTGACTAAGGCCACTGAAAATAGCTGCCTTACAGCCTGCATAAACAAATGACCCCAAAAGGGGGCCATATAACAATAGTGTCCTCAAAAGCCCTTATTAGGGAAAAATGAGCACTGAAACTGAAAAATTTAATTTTGCGTAGGGCTCCGCAGATCTGTGCAGCAAGGCTGTTTGTGCTGCTCACAGTAAGGCAGCATTTATAGTCTATATAAGCGATAAATACGAGGACTGCTGCCTAAAAAAGGAGGCAGATTAAGGGACCTTGCGCTACTGCTACAACACTGAATCAGTAAACAAGCAAACCTTCAAAATACTGGTTTGTAAACACCTGCAACATCAGTGAGCGACGCACAGTACACGGGCACAGATGAACATCGTATGCACACTGTAAACTTAGGTCTCTCCGAGCTGCCTTCAAATTTACAACCTCCTGCATGTGTCCTGCTGGGGAGGGGAGCAGAGGTTCAAATACACAAATCACTATTCTTCACTGCACTAACCAAGATTTAATTTTGTGGCTTTCCAGTTACATACAGACCTTTTATTACTGTGGATTAACTACTAGAGGTTTAATAATGTAATATATTGCATTGCCCACTGAGTAGCACTTTTTTATTTTTTTTTAATTTAAGCTGACACTTAATTTATATGTAGCTACCTGATGATGAAGGACCTGAAAAACGTACGGAATATTTTGTTTTTAACCAAACCTTTGACACACCCAAGTGCTCACACTCTCAAGGCCCTCCAGCCGCCCCAGACATGACTGACATCAACAACAGCATCAAACTAATATAACCAGGAGTCCATTTTTGCTCAAATAGAAGTGTTTGTGTTCATAATGTTAAGAATAAAACCTTTTTAGTAAAACCGTGTGAAATAAGCTTAAGGGACCACTTCCTCCCCTGCAATTAAAGAAAGTATCCTACTTGGACCTTACAGTTCATCATTAATGACTGTAAATGGTATGTATGTTTCAATGGTGATGAATGTTCAGCAACTTCCAGTTACATGCAGCTGTAAAAGCCAAGTCACCAGCATCCCATGAAATATAGTATAGTTCTCCTTGGATGCCTTGCACTAAAGTGCAACCCATGCATTACTGCCATTATACCCAGGGGCACTGGGATTATGCGATTGTGCAACTGCAGCAAATTTCACATAATTCAAGATTTGCCACTTGGTCAATTATCTGCCACATAAGCTGCTGATTTAAACAAAACAAATGTGTTTATAACTTAATCGGTTCACTAGTTACTAAAAATAAGCAACACGTGTTGCTGCGCACTAAGGGCCCTTGGCAAAGTGGGACTGGTCACCGTGTTGTTGCTTATCGCTATATTTGGGTGTTAATCTGGTATTTATAAGGTGCAACCATAGATTGACCGTCTCTCTGGAGAAAAAGAAGCACACTCATCACTTTAGTTTAGAAAGGTGTTATCATCCAAATAAGTTTTGCCAAAATTTGTTTTATTTGTGAAAAAGTACCATTGTGAATTTTTGGGTTATTATTTTTGATCTGTGTAATAAGCCTCTGATACCAATCTTCAGTCACCCACAAACTTTTGGTTTGCTAAACACAGTTTATTATTATTCCCTCACCATAAAAATGATTTGCTGTGGGAATTGGGGACGTTTATTGTTAAGGATAAGTAGTACCAGGTTCCAGAAATATTTGACAGAAGGAGGTCCTTACGCCTACAAAATATTGACAGGAGGGTCTCTGCATCAAAATGTTTGAAGACCTCTGGTGTAAGGTGTCAAACACTTTGGAATACTACCCCCGCCAATTCTGGCAGCGGGGGTAGCATTCCACCCTTCTAGAGGGAGAAGACATGTAGTTACTGCTTTACCCTGTTAAAGTTAAACAGAGCCTCAGCATCACAAAATGGATGCTGCTGCCACAGACACAAATCTGACCTCCTGCTGCTGGGGGAAACTCCTGCAAGGGCGGCCTGGACAATAGGTTTGCTGTCCAGGGAGGTGCTGGCACCTCCCCAGACAGGGGTTTTGTGTATTGGGGCAGGGAGGGCTGCATTCAGTGACTGCATCTAGACACTGCCTGGGCCACACAAGGTACTCCATGCATAGCCCGATTCAAACCAGTTGCTGGGGCACTCCAGCCCCAACTCTGGCGTGAAACTGGACAAAGGGAACGGGGTATAACCACCCCCTTCTTAGGGCCACCCATAGGAGGGACCTAGTCGGGTAATCCTGCCCCCATTCTTAGTTTAAGTATAGGAGCTGTGTCCCTAGGACTTTAGATTATCCTGGAGGAATCTTTGTAAGACATATCTTGGACCTTCGACATTCCTTTCTAACTGGAAGACAGAAGACATCTCCCTTGTGGTCAAGGAGTGACCACCCTGTGCAAACAAGCACTAACAGCAACTTTGCCGGTCTGCAGTTTCAAGGCTCCCACTAGAACCCGAAGACTCTGCGTCTCAAGAACTGGACTTCCAAACTACACTGGCCCCGACCCACATCCACAGCAAACCTGAGACCTGTGGCGGACACAAGAGATGGGGAACTCCTTTCTTGAAGCATCAGTAAGTTGTGCATTGGGGTACAAGAAGCTCCAGCCCGAGCACCATTTGCACCTAAGCTCAGACCCCACACTGCGCGAGTATCCCGTGGGCCCCACCTTTACATTTGTCCTTGATGCATCTTCCCGGCTCATTGCCTGTTAGCTAGTGAGCCCCCTCTGAAGATGCCATCTTGAATATAACTTGCAATCCTGTTTGCTTTAGGCTTGCTCCAGCTTCCCTGCAAAGGAGAAGTGCCACAAACTTGCTTGTCTGCAACAGAGCCAAAGATGAAATCCTACATAGGTTACAGTTGCCAAGGCTTGTTGAGTTCAATCCAGATACCAATGCTACAGTCATCTAGATCATTGTGGATCAGCTCGAATTCAGCTCTTGGTCATCATCAATGCCTACTGGACCTCATGGCTGAAGAGAAAAAACTCACCTTCTTCACCTTAAAGCACCCGACATCGCCTGGTTCCTTCTTGGTTCCTTCCTGGTCACTGGCTAGTGACCCAGATTCTGTCCCCTCTGCTTTCAGGTTCATCACATGTCTGATCCACCCTTGGATCCACCCGGACACTTTTCCCCTAGTCGCCTGCAGCACTTCTTTGCACCTCTCCATAGAAAACTAAGACGAAACCCGACATCAAAAGACACCTATGCACCCGGCTTCCCTGGGTGAGGTAACACGAGTACTCCGGTGCTCCTGTGGGTCTTGACTCTCGAAGTGTCCTAGCTTAAAAGGGTTCCATCCTAGTCTATCCGGAAGTGTCCTTAAATTGTAACTTTGTATCTTTTACGAACTCCATACAAAGTCAATGGGAACCCGCGCCTGTGTTTAGACACTGCACGCGACTCCCGTGGGTCTCCTACTTCCTAACCTTTGGTTGTGTTGTGTAGCCCTAGCAATTCTACAGGCCCTAGATCTGCTTTCTAACTCTCACGTGTTCCTTATACCACTTCCTTTGTACATGGTTAGTGAGGCCCCTAGGGCATAACGTATACTGTGCAACTTATTGTTTATTAACTGTGTGACTTGTATTGTATTTTGACCTCTGACCTCATAAAGAGTGCAGAGGGGTTGTGTTTAGATTAAATACATATATATTTTATATATACCTTGTGTGGTGTCCTTTCATTTGGTATTCAATGGATTATAATTGGTGGATATCTTTCTGTAGGTGGGAGGGAATGGGATTGCCAAAATATGTGGTAGAATTCATTAACTAGATAGTTTTTAAGGATTTCACCCTCAGACAGAGATCTGAAACTGTTCCAGGAGGCTCTGTTGTTTCCTGTGATCATGGGGAGTGTTGGTCAATGTTCTTGCTGTGAGACTGGGGTCGCTGTGTACCTATGGTTGGGTACTAGCTTGGCTGGGTTAAAGGTACTTACGGTTTTGATTTTATCTTTCACGAAAGTGGAAAAAGTGTTGAATATGTTAGTTGAGTGGTTTGCAATTGTGGGTTCTGCAAGTTTCCCAATTGTTGCTTTATTATATCAGAGAGTTTTCTGTGCAGTTTTTCGCTGTGTCTGGTTGATATCTGAACACTGTTGTTTGTGTATTCCAGATAGCATTTTTGTATAGGAGGAGTGTGGCTCAATGGTTAGAGCGGCAGACCCTGATGCAGAGTTCTGGCCTGGAATGAGGGTTACATTCCTGCCTTGGCGGGTCTTGGGCTTAATTTCCTCGGACCTGACAATTCTTGGCTCGGTGCCTATTCTAATCATGGGCCCCACGCTGCAACTCTGGGCAATAGCTTGCTTAACCTCCACACTGGCCCCAACAGCGCTAGGATGCCTGGCTTCACACTGGGGGTGCCCAGGAGTGGACACTTCACAGGGAAAGCCAGTATGGGTTCCACAGCGGTATGAGTAATAGAGCCAGGAAACCGCTTTGTGACATTGCGCTCTACAAATACCTTGACATTTACATTTACATTTACATTTATACGATTCTGTGCCTTCTCAATTGTTCAAGATGGGTGATGTATGGGTCCTTCCCCTAAAGTCATACCAGATGTCATAATTGTCTTCTTTCTTTGTTCATGTATTGATTGAAGCAGGGTACTGAAGGTTTCTTTTTTGCTTTTTCAGATGTATTGAAGCTGCCGTTTGAGCTTTTGCAGAGATATGCCAGTTCATGAGCTGATGTTTAGTCAGTCCGTGGCTGTAAACCCTTATCCACATTATTTTCCTTTTTGTTCGACTCTTGATTTTAGTTTCTTGTGTGGCTATTTGGAAAAGAACCTGGTTGTGGTCAGACCAGTCTGGGTGAGTGATGTTTAGCACATTCACTGATCCTGGTTTAGCAATAATGAGGTCAAGCATGGTATCTTTTGTCAGTAGGTCCATTACAAGCTTGACTCATGTTGATGTCCTGGAGCAGGTTACTGAGTGCAGCCCCTGTGGGGTGTTCGTCATTGTTCCAATGCAGGTTGGAATCACCTAATAATATATTATTAGAGAGTGATGTTGAGTTTATTATAAGCGTTTCCATAAGTTGCTTCAGAAGACTGTGATGTTCGCCCGTGGATAGTATTGAGGTTCCGTGACAATTGTAAGTGGTGTTTCCGACTCGTACGAATATGGTCGAGTCTGGTATCTATGAACCGCAAATGACGACTTTAGTAAGTGTGCGCAGTTTCGCTGTGCTAACTTAAACCGTTCGTTTGTTACGTGGGCGTTTTCATCTGTACCCACGGGTTCCATCTTAGATACGGCATCCATTTTGTCTCTTGCCCTCAAGTAGTCAGCGAACGGACGCTGTCCGCTTCGCGACCCTGGGACTCCCAAGATATTTGCGGAAGACACATGTCCTTTGAAAGTGTCTTTATGACGAGGGGGTTGCTACTGTAAGGCAGGTGGCGCCGCTCGAGGCTCATCTTGCCGCACGGACTTATTGTCTCAGCCGTGCATCTCATTAGGCACGTCCCTTTGATGCCTGTATCTCGTGTTTCCCGACACCTCCCCTTTTACACCCTTTCCGATCTCCCCACTGTCTCCGTCTTCCTCTGCACCTGTCTTCGTTCCTGTTTCGATCTACTTGATTGCTGATTGGAATTTGCTAATGGTGGGAAGATGGGTTTTTACAGTTGGGAACCGCCAAATGTTTCCGCACTTATGTTCCGGACCTTATGTGTTTCAAAGCGACCAAAGCGACCCCTCTGGGAGCTAGATGTGGGAACTGAGTTGTAAACCTTTGTGTTCAATGTTAGCCTATGGGTAAAAACTGTATAAAAGGAGCGATCCACATAACCAATTTGAAGCAGTCTCCACAAGTAGCACGCGTTGTACTTGCCGTGATTTCTGTGTTCCCTGCAGTAAATAAACCTTGACTCTTTGACGCCGAAGGAAGTGTCCCGTGTCTCTGTGACTTGTACGCCGGAACAGGTTACCCACGAAGGTTTCAGGTGTTGTGCCCTGGCACCGCTGGGTCCAAAAGAACCCAGTCCTTCAGTTGGCGCCCAACGTGGGGCTGCATCAGTGGTACCGGTCCAAGCCCGACGATCGTGAGGAACTTCGTGTGAAATCTCCGAGGGAAGGTGCACCCCGCTTCATCGATCCTGTTGTCGAAATAAGTGGCCCGAAGACTTTTCCCGCGAAGATTCCCGCCTCCTGACGGCTGCGACGGACTGCTGCCCTGACTGTAGACCTGTTTTGGCGCCTGGCGTAGACCTTGGTATAGCGAGACGATTGACGGGCCTTCCTGAGGACGCCATTGATCTTTGAGTTAAGTATTTGTGGGTCGCTCCCAGAATCCTTGGTTGTAAACACTTTAGCGAGTGTTTTTGTTGTAGACACTTTAGCGAGTGTCTTTGTTGTGAACACTAGTGGCTTTGTTGTACACGCTGTGTGAGTGTTTTTGTCGGTGACACTTTGCTAAGCGTACTTTGTTGTTGTATTTGTTTGACGACTGCAGCCGCCAAAGACCGAGGGTTTTTGTTCTTGCTGGGACTTGGTAAATCCCGTAACCCTTGAAGTTTGTGAAACTCGGCTAGTGTGCAAGATGCCTGGTCGCAGTACTTTGTTCAGTTGTTGTAGACCTTGTGGTGCGGATTCCCTGCTGGAGGACTCGTGTCCGATACCTCCGGTTGGAACTCCTACTTATGACTTATATAGCAAACATGGGCTAGGCCCGATTGCTTTTAACGATTATTGGATAAAATATACAAAGAAAGACGGCGATCTTCGTTGGCCACCTCACGGTAGCTTCGAAGCGTCGATCTTAGATAATTTGGAAATAAAGTTGTTCGAACGCAAATCTAGGCCGGCCATGTTTGATGCCTTTCGGTTGTGGCGCAAAGAAGCCCGACAGAAAGAAATCAGACAGAATAAACGTAGTGAGCGAGATAATGTTGCTACTATTGTGAAGAAAGCTGAGCAGTTTCAGCGTGATAAGGAGGATAAGGATAAGGAAGTGTTTGAGAGGCTACAACGTATGACCATAGATAAATGTTATCCTGCTTTGCCTACGGAGTCGGATAAGAAGGAAGAGGCAGTTGAGGATCCTTTAATGTCCTATCTTATGAAGTCGCCACCCCCGTACGTACAGGGTACCGCAGCTCCTGTGGTCCCTGCCGTACCTGTTCTTCCACCTGTTATTCCTCCACCCGTTCCTCAACCTGCACCCGCTCTTCCGACTGTTCCTGCTCCTGTGCCTGTTTCTATTCCTACTGCTCCTCCGCTTCCACATACTCCTGCTCGCGCTACTGCTCCTGTGTTGTTAACTCCTGTTGTTGCTAACGCTTCTACTCCTCCTCTTGTTAGTTCTGTGTCTTACTCTTGTCCCTCTACTCGTAATCGTAGTTCTCCCATTGCGACAAATTTTTTCCAGTCGCTCGGACCTGTCTTTGGGTCCGCTGGTTCTGATGGTCCACCACAGAGACGTAGTCAGCTTCCTGGTAATAGGGAACGCGCTGCGTTATACAATATGGCGATGGGTTGGATGGACAATCCGCAAAGAAATCCACCCCGAGTCGTTCTTGAAACATTTAGTCAATTCAACATACCGACTCAGAGATATGTGTTTGACGAAATGTGTAAACTCCTACATGATCAGATAGCGGCTGTTGCGCCTGACGAGGTGCTGACCGCCCTGTCTAATCTTCGGCTTCAGTTCGCAACTGGACTGATAGTCGATACTAATGTCCGACGTGCTATTGAGCAGTTGCTGTCTTTTCGCCTTGCTCCTATTCCTCACGCACTGTTTGTTGAGGATCTTGAACGCCAGCAAGCTGAGTCTGGCCAATATCCTATGCGTGAAGTTCCGCCGGTTTGGGTACCCGCTGATAATACTAATGCTAACGCTCCAGTGGCGGCACATTTCCAGAGAGTATGGATACATCTCCCATGGAAACGATCGGAAGTGCTTCAGGTGAAACAAACTTTGCCTGATCCTCGCAAAAATCCTGCAGGGTATTACAAAGAATTATCGCAGCTTGTGGATGCTATGGTAATGAATCTTGCCGATATTGACATGTTGTTTGGCAACGTCGTACCGCAACCGGTATGGGCTAAGATTCGTCACCAAGATCACACAAATGAATTAGGTGGTGATTGGGCTGCTATTACAGCGGCAGACGCTGGACAAGTGGCTGCTGCTAAACCCGATCAGTTGATTGAACTTCTTCCCCAGCGAATCATTACATTAATGAAAACGCTTATGCCAGCTATGAGGGTAAATTGGGACAAGTTGTCAGCCTGTAAGCAAAAGAAAGATGAGAGTGTTTCAGACTTCTTTACGAGGTTTGAGGAAACATTCGTTGATCATAGTGGACAGGATATGGGTACTGAGGGTGGACAAAGGCTGTTTGTGGATAAATTCGTGTCGAACTTATTGCCCGACTTGTGCAATAAATTGAAGAATTCAGAAAGTGCATGGGCCGTTTCTACCTCAGCTCAGATTCTGGCTACGGCGCAATATTATGAAAATAGAGAGAAAGAAGAAAATGACCGAGCTGATAAAAAGACAAAAGAGCTGAAAACTAAAGTGTTGTTACAACAAGCATATCCGCCGCGTTCTAATCAGAATGCGTCTCAGCAGAATAGATCACAGTCGCAATCGAATCGATCGCAGTCGCGTAATGATTCCTCTTTCAACAGATCTTCGTTGGGGTACAATCAATGTGCTTATTGTAGACAGGAGGGACACATTAAATTTGATTGTCCTGCTTTAAATGATCGTAATAGTGGTAATTCGTCTAGAGGAGGCCGTGGTGGTTCGCAGAATGCATCACGTGGTAGAGGTCGTGGTGCTCAGAATGACCGCTCTGACAACTCATCAAATTCTAATAACTGTTTCGACCAACGTGGATCATCGCAAGGACGATCTGCGCAGTACAATGTAGACGATTATTACGTCGATCAGGGGACTGACGACAGTAATTACTAGGACAGCCGAAGACAAGGAGAGGGAGTGGTATCAGTTCCGGTTGATCAGAGAGGGCCTTACGTCGCAGTTGCTACATCGGGCGTCGTTGAGCCTTTTCTGTTGGACACTGGTGCAGCGAAAAGTTCCATTATGCATTCGAAACTCCCTGGCGCACCTTTGTCTGGCTTAACAAATGTATCCGTTGGATTCTCTGGCGCCCCCGTTAGCAATCCAGTTTCACGCCCTTTGCCCCTTCAAATTGGGCCGCGTGAGCTCGAAGCTCCACTGATTTTGACCACAGGTTGTGGCGAAAATCTTTTGGGTCTGGATTTGCTTAAACGTTTGTATGCAACTTTGTATTGTTCTCCTGCGGGTGTAAAGCTTACGTTTGGGGAGAAAGTAGTCTCTCCCATGTATTTGTCTCTCGATAAGCTTCCACCGGAATTGGATTCTCTTCCTGCGTCTTTGTGGGCGACGGGTCCAAACGATGTGGGCCTACTTGATATCTCCCCTTATGTTGTTCAGTTGAAATCAAATGTGCGATTGCCACGTATTCCCCAATACCGTATCTCCCTTGATGGTGAACGAGCTTTGTTAGCGATCATCTATGATTTGATCGAGAAAGATGTTATTGAGGAGACTCGAGGAAACGTGTGCAATAGCCCTGTATTGCCCATTCTTAAACGTACTGATCCTACCAAACCGCCTGTTTATCGTTTTGTTATCGATTTACGGGAGGTAAATAAAATTGTGGTTCCTCAATTCCCTGTTGTGCCTGACATCACGGCGCTACTGACTCTGATTCCAGCTACTGCATCATGGTTTTCGGTGATTGACTTGAAAAATGCCTTTTTCAGCATCCCGATCGCCGAAGAGAGCAGGGACCTTTTCGGTTTCTCTCTTGGTGGACGTAGCTTCCGGTTCAAACGCGCTCCTCAGGGCTACTGTGAAAGTCCGTCTATTTACAGTCAAGCCTTGAAGGGTCAACTGGATGCGTTTAGGTTGCCGGTTGGAGCGGCTTTAATTCAATATGTCGACGACTTATTGGTGGCTGCTGATACTCAGGACATTTGCAAAATTGCTACGGTGTCGTTGCTGCAACATCTCTGTGAGTTGAATCACAAGGTGTCACCTTCTAAACTCCAATATTGTTGTCAAGAAGTAACCTATCTAGGTCACTTATTGTCAAAGGAGGGAAGGAGATTGACCCCAGAGAGAATTGCAGCGATTGCGCGAATGGCTGTGCCACAAACCCAAAGAGATGTGCGTGCCTTTCTAGGTATCACGTCGTACTGTAGGCAGTGGATTCCAAATTTTTCATTGCTAGCGAAACCATTGGTGGCCCTTACATGCAAGGATGTTTCAACTCCTTTACCATGGACGGAAGAATGTCAGAAAAGTTTTTCTGAACTACGTGATTCATTGTGCTCGGCTCCTGTGTTAGGTACCCCTGACTACAGTAAACCGTTCACGTTATATGTTCACGAGAGAGAAGGCTGTGCGTTGAGTGTCTTAACGCAACCTTTTGGTGATAAGCAACGTCCATGTGCATATTTTTCCTCGACCTTAGACCCAGTAGCTAGAGCATTGCCGAGTTGTTTGAGAGCAACTGCGGCAGCTGCGGTCTCTATCCGACAATCAGCAGGATTGGTCATGGATAATATGCTTACGGTGATGGTTCCGCATGCAGTCGATACTCTTTTGAATCGAACGAAAACTCAGCACTTGACGAGTGCGAGGTTGTCTGGGTACGAATTGACGCTTTTGGCAAGCCACATTCAAATAAAACGTTGTAATGTCCTGAATCCGGCAACTTTGTTACCAATTAGTGCAGAGTCAGATGTAGTAACAGAACATGACTGCTACTTGCGTACAGAAGAGGAAACAAAAGGTCGAGTGGACCTTAAAAACACCCCATTGGAAGACCCTGACGGCACTTTGTATGTGGATGGGTCATGTTTTAAATTGCCGAATGGTGATGTGACTACTGCCTATGCTGTTGTGACGTTGAATACTGTTGTTGAGACTGCGAGATTGAATCAGAATTCTGCCCAAGCTGCAGAGCTGATTGCTCTTACTAGAGCATGCGTGTTAGCGAAAGGTAAGCGTGTGAATGTGTACACCGATAGCCAGTACGCTTTCGGTGTAGCGCATAGCTTTGGACGATTGTGGCGAGAGCGTGGTTTCTTGACGTCACACGGCACGAAAATACAGCATGGCCAGCTTGTGAATGATCTTTTGGATGCATTGACTTTGCCTGCTCAAGTTGCGATTGTTAAGTGTAGTGCGCATCGTAAAGTAACGGATGATGTTGGTCGTGGTAACGCGTTTGCAGATGAGATTGCTAAGGAGACTGCCCGGAACCTTAGCACTCGAATGTATGTGACGAGTTCGGTTAGGTGGCCTACAGAATCGAGTATGTGTGAAAATACTATAGAGAGCGTGAAAGCAATTCAGAATGAGGCCACCGATACGGAAAAGATGAAGTGGAAAGAAAGTACGGGAAAGTTGGATGTGAATGGTTGTTGGATTGATTTGTCGGATCAGAAAAGATGGATGTTGCCTGATGCGTATGTGCTGGCCGTTGTGACAATGGCACATGGGTTAGCACATATCAGCGCGAAAGGCATTTGCAAGTTGTTGTCGCCTGTGTGGAAGAATGATGGTATTACAAAGTGTGCTGAACGTCTGGTGAAGAATTGTATGGTGTGTATAATGTACAATCCTGGCAAAGGAACCCCAACTCCCCCTGGCAGTTTTGCTCCTCCTTCGTATCCCTTTGAGGTGATTCAATTGGACTTCATCCATATGGAGCGATGCAATAACCTGAAATACGTTTTAGTTGTGGTTTGCGCATTCTCCCGATGGATCGAGGCCTATCCCCTCAAAGACAATACTGCTTTGTCTACTGCGAAAATCCTACTGAAGGAATACTTTCCTCGGTATGGAATGCCTAGAGTTGTGTGGTCAGATAACGGAAGTGAGTTTGTTGGAAGTGTAATGAAGAATGTGTGTAAGGGCCTTGGAATTAATCAGAAATTCCATAGCGCCAACCATCCCCAGTCAGCTGGATTGGTTGAAGGGTACAATGGTACCCTTAAACTGAAGCTAGCGAAGATTCAGGCTACGACTGGACTTTCGTGGCCTGACGCTTTGCCTCTAGCATTACTGTCAACTAGGGCGACTGTACACTCCCGAATAGGGCTTAGTCCCTATGAAATAGTGTTCGGCCGTCCTGCGAATGTGTGGGGGGTTCCTAGGCCAGGTATATTCGTTGATCTTGAGTATCCGATGTTGATTGACTACTTACATGACTTGACTGCTAAACTGAGGTTAATTCATCAACAGGTTTACGACGCCTTGCCGACGCAGACGGAGGGTCCAGGCCACCAGCTCCAGCCCGGTGATTGGGTTGTCACCCGTAATTTCTCACGCAAGAAGAATCTGGACCCCCGTTTTGTTGGACCTCACCAGGTGCTCCTGGCCACGAGGACTGCCGTTCGTCTTGAGGGGCGGAAAAATTGGGTACATGCTACCCATTGTAAACGAGTCCCTATTCCTTTACCGGCAGACCCGTGGGTGAGGAAAGGCATTGCGTCAACAGAAGCAGAGACATTGCCGGCGTTTGTACCTTTTAGCGACGCACAGCTTGTTGGTGAACACTCAGCGCAGCAGAAAGCCACTGTTGGAACATTGTCAGCAAAAGACTCAAGATCAAATCAACAAACTGATCAGCAGGACGCTGTCTCTTCAACGGATCCTTTGTTCGACGAGCAGACACGTCCCGGGAAACATCGATATTCTTTGCGTTCTCATACTAAGGACAAATAAAATTGTTTTCTTGCTTTGCTGAAACTGATAACTGCAATATCCTCGTTCCCCTGATCAACTTTGAACATTTCGTATCGTTGAAACTTGTTTTGTACATATATTAAGCTTCTTCCTTGTATCTTTTTCCTTCCACAGCTGAATTATTGTGTTAAATAAATACATATTGTGTATTGAGGGCCGTAGGGCCGCGCGCGTACTTCCTTCTGGACAGTAGGTCTTGACGCTAGGTTAAAGGCCGTCGGTTCCTAGGAACTCCTAGGGATTGACCATTGCTGCACAGAACGAAGTGCGTCAAGAAACGTTGCGGACGGTCATAGGGAAATGGCATTTTCGAAGCTGAACGATTTGGAAGGAGCTCAGGCGTATAGAGTCAAACTGCAGAAACTCAGCCGTACTAAATGTTTTGTATTCCAATTGTTTGTATTGTTTTTAATTGCTTCTGCATTCCTGGCGGGTGGGGTGTATTATGCTATGTCTTACTTTTTACTTCCTACCCCTACTCCTACTCCTTACCCTAATCTTACTCTTACTGCTACTACTGTTTCTCCCCATTCTTTTCACATTTTACCGGAACACGAACAGGCTAGACGTGTAGAATTCCGCAACAATTCCTTTATCCAGCTCCTCCATCAGCATCAGTTAGTGGTTAACACTACTAATTGTTGGGTGTGTGGGTTGATGCCACATACTACGGGTAAGGGAATTCCATATCTGGTGTTACCGTATAGTTCCCAAGGGTCAGCTCGAGCATACCAAACAATGCTTCGAAGCGCACTAGGTTTCCACCCCTCTCCAGAACGTTCCCCCAAACTGGGTCCTACCTCGTGGCAGTGGGTGGTATCGATGATAATACAGGATTTGGAAGATGAGATCTATGATGCTTTTCTCATCCCTAAGGCAGAGGTACAAGCCTATAGGGCACCGGATAGAGGGGAATATAGTACGTTCATTAATGAAAAGCAGCTTAAAAGCTCGCCTCCAATATGGGTCGTACCCCACACTGGTAATCTTTGTCTTGTGGGTCGTGGTTCGCAAGCCTCACTTGGAGTAAGTGCTTGCACTGAAAGTTACGTTCTGTCAATGTCCCCGATCCCTGTGCTTCTGGCTGCCAAGGGTACGTACTTCATCTGTCATGATCGTGCATATACATGGTTGCCCTCGGACTTTATGGGCTCGTGTTTTGTTGCAAATCTGTTGCCTCCGACGTTCACTGTAGATGCCGATTACCATAAGACTAGAGTTGTACGAGGCGTAATTAGCGAAGAGGATACTGCCGGTCAAGAGGCAGGAGACTTTTTCAAGGGTTTCCTCCCGTTTTGGGGACCTATGGTTAATAGTAGGAACCTGAGACATTTGACTCGAGTGGTAGAATCGACAGCTAATGTTACTGCCAGTGCCCTTGGTAATATCACCACAGAACTTCAGGCGGAGAGACTTATGACGTTGCAAAACCGTATGGTTTTAGATGTCGTCTTGGCAGATCGTGGTGGGGTATGTAAAGTGATCCATTCGAGCTGTTGCATTTTCATACCTGATAATGCTCCTACTGTCTATCAAGCCATCTCGAAGTTGCATAAGATCTCCGAATCCATACACGTGGATGTAGGGGATTGGACGCTACTCGGTTGGTTTTGGGGCCTGATGTCGACTTGGGGTTGGAAGATTCTGATGATCATCGGAGTTGTGGTAGTGTTCCTGTTCACGTGTTGCCTTTGTGTGCAGTGTGGTCCTGCCTTATGTGGCCTCTGTGCTACAACGTGTATGAGACAACCACCTGTTACCAAGGGGACTCGGTTGGACAAGGCTATGCTACAACGACATCTTGATGGTCTGATGAATATCGAATATGATTCCGACTAGTGCTTGCCTACATGAGGGCAAAAGGAGCGTCTGAGGTTCCGTGACAATTGTAAGTGGTGTTTCCGACTCGTACGAATATGGTCGAGTCTGGTATCTATGAACCGCAAATGACGACTTTAGTAAGTGTGCGCAGTTTCGCTGTGCTAACTTAAACCGTTCGTTTGTTACGTGGGCGTTTTCATCTGTACCCACGGGTTCCATCTTAGATACGGCATCCATTTTGTCTCTTGCCCTCAAGTAGTCAGCGAACGGACGCTGTCCGCTTCGCGACCCTGGGACTCCCAAGATATTTGCGGAAGACACATGTCCTTTGAAAGTGTCTTTATGACGAGGGGGTTGCTACTGTAAGGCAGGTGGCGCCGCTCGAGGCTCATCTTGCCGCACGGACTTATTGTCTCAGCCGTGCATCTCATTAGGCACGTCCCTTTGATGCCTGTATCTCGTGTTTCCCGACACCTCCCCTTTTACACCCTTTCCGATCTCCCCACTGTCTCCGTCTTCCTCTGCACCTGTCTTCGTTCCTGTTTCGATCTACTTGATTGCTGATTGGAATTTGCTAATGGTGGGAAGATGGGTTTTTACAGTTGGGAACCGCCAAATGTTTCCGCACTTATGTTCCGGACCTTATGTGTTTCAAAGCGACCAAAGCGACCCCTCTGGGAGCTAGATGTGGGAACTGAGTTGTAAACCTTTGTGTTCAATGTTAGCCTATGGGTAAAAACTGTATAAAAGGAGCGATCCACATAACCAATTTGAAGCAGTCTCCACAAGTAGCACGCGTTGTACTTGCCGTGATTTCTGTGTTCCCTGCAGTAAATAAACCTTGACTCTTTGACGCCGAAGGAAGTGTCCCGTGTCTCTGTGACTTGTACGCCGGAACAGGTTACCCACGAAGGTTTCAGGTGTTGTGCCCTGGCACCGCTGGGTCCAAAAGAACCCAGTCCTTCAGTATAGATGAGAGTTTTCACAAGAAGTTTCCTTTCAAGTATGATTTCTGCTCCCAAGAGTTTAAATGATGATGTATCTTCAAAGGGAGTGAATTTACAGTGAGGAAGTATCTGTAAATTATAGTGAGACCTCTGCCCTGCTTCAATGTGCAGTCTACACGTAGTATTGGAGCTGCCGTTGGGTTGAGCCAGGTTTCTAGATTATGCTCTAGGATCACATCTGCTACATCAGTTGCATGTTTAGACGCTGATCTGCAACTGAAAACAGTCGCTAAACAGCTATCGCCTATTTGCAAGGCAGGCAAAGCGATAAAAAAAATCGCGCAAACCGGATTATCGCTATAATCACATTTTGTTTTTGTAAATATATTTTTATTGCAGCAAAACAGGTAGTACAGACAGATCATATATGCTATTCCATCCGTTACCCAGTGTATATGTGGTTCTCCATTGCATCTGTCACACAGCCATTTAGCTCACACCCCGGAGGTCGAGCGGCGCAATAGCGGAGAAAGTTCTGTGCTTGGGAACACAGCGTGAATCAACGACAACCGTTTGTCTGGAAGATGGCAGGGCTGCTTTTTGGTCCTCTCATTCCCCCCCATATTTGCAACGCTTCAACAATCCCAACCAGCCTTCTTCACCATCCCCGAACAAACCCCCCCCCTTCCGCCCAACCCTCTCAACCCCCCCTAGTCCTAGCCCCCCCTCTACCCTCTCCCCGTCCCCCACCCCCCCAGGCGTGTCAGAGTACCACTAATGCGAGTTTGCATCCCAATCGACTAACCCAGACCCGAAGCAGACCATCAGGAGTAATCAACTAAAACTGTCAGTCATCACGTAGGAAGCAGGGAGACAAGGGAGGGAGGCTAGGCCACCACCACCTCAGGCGGCTATCCCACCGGAGCAGGGCTATGCGCAGGGTTGTCTTCATCATCTAGGTCCAAGAGTGTGAGGTCGAAGACCAACCGCTCCCATGCCCTGGCCCTCTCTAGAGCCACGTCATTGCCCGCCCTGAGCGCAGACTGCATGCGGAGCTCCCCCTCACACCGGGCCCATTTGTGTAGCTCAGCCTTCCATCTCTCTACAGTGGGGCCCCTACTCGCCTTCCATTGTGATGTTATGGCACGCTTCGCTAAAAGTAGACCTAGGTCCAGAAACTTGCTAGTGATTTTGTTCTTTGACGTGTGTGGTAACCAGTGTAGGATGCAGTGTGCCATGGTGAATTGCAAGTCCCACTCCGTAACCTCCCCCAGGGTATCCACTACTTCCTGCCAAAAGGAACGCAACTCTGGGAGGGCCAGAACATGTGCTGGAAATCAGCCACATCCGCCGGGCACCGCGGACAGGCCGCCGGATGGGTCGGGAAATATTTATTATTTATTTATTTATTTATTTATAAAATTTCTAAAGCGCACAAATACCTTCCGGTGTCTCGGCGCTAGAGTTCACAGATTACAGAGGATTTCCATCGACAAATTACTGATTGAAAAGCCAGGTCTTGAGATATTTTCAGAATGTTAATAGTGAAGGGCTAAGTTTGATATAGGAAGGGGTCAGGTAGGCCCTGTGCAGGATGTAGAAGTGCACCAGCTGGAACCTAGCATTGCGCGTCCCGTTCTGGGCCCGCTCCACTATGCTAGACCATGCCTCCTCAGGAATCTCCGTCGTCAGGTCAGCCTCCCATCTTGCCTTCGGAGACAGCAGTGGGGTGATAGTCTCCGAGACCATGCGCCTATATAGGCATGTGACAGCCTTTACCGTCCCCGCCATCATCACTACGTATTGGCAGCCCAGCGACAGTGGTGGTTCCGACATGCCCGTCTTCCAATGCATGCGGATCGCCGTCGTCAGCCCCGCATGGAGGAGGAAGTCCCCCCCCCGCCAGTTCAAAGCTGTCTCGCAAGAGGTCAAAAGGCAGCCGCACTCCCTTCTCCTAGAGGTCTCCCATGGTCGCCAGCCCCTGCAGCTCCCAGCTTTCAAGTCGGTGCCATGAGCCTCCATGCGGGAGCGCCCTGCACAGCTTTAACAGGATCTCAGGTGCATATGGGACTGCGACACGGCCCCTCCGGCGATATCTATTCCAGCATTTCCGTGCCGTCGCAAATTCCTGGGTGAGGTGGAAATCTCCCATCGGAAGTCCCAGGACAATCCGGGATAACACCTGAACCAGTCCCGCCGGCTCCCCTGAACCGTCCTCCTCTCTCCTGGCTCTCGCGACCCATTGCGTCAGCCATTGCAGCTGAGCCGCCAGGTAGTGTAGTTCATAGTCTGGCACCGCTAGCCCTCCTTCCGCTCTAGGACGGAGAAGTGTATTTTGCGCCACCCTGCGTCTGCCCACCCCCCATAGAAAGCCGATCACCATCGACCTCAGATTCCCGAAGTAGCTCACCGGGATCCAGATCGGGAGGGTCCTGAAGAAATAAAGCAGTCTCGGCAGGGTCACCATCTTAAGGAGCGCCATTCTCCCCATTAGTGACAATGGGAGCGTGCTCCAGAAGTCGAAGTTCACCTTAGTGAGCCTTATTGCCGACCCAATGTTGCCCTCGAGGATGTCTGCCTTATCATGGAAGATCGAGGTGCCTAGGTAGCCAAGGCTCCTCTCTTCCCATGTCACCCCATCCGTGGACTGAGAACAAAGTCTGTGTGGGCGGGTCGGGAACAGCTAGGGCTTCGTCCAGTTCACCCGGAGGCCCGACACCCTGCTCAAAGATTGTAGGAGGGACTTGGCCCCACGCAAGGAGGCAGCCGAGTCCGCTAAGAACATCAGCAAATCGTCGGCATACCAGCCTTGCTCGCGCCGCTAGGGGTTCGACCGCTATGGCAAATAATAGGGGGGAGAGAGAACATCCCTGGCGAGTGCCCCTGCCCACCACACACATCTCAGAGATTATTCTTCCAGTCCTGACCCTTGTCATTGCGTTCCGGTAGAGCAGTGTCGTCCAATCCACGAATCCCTCGCCTAGTCCCAGCGTGCGCATGACATGGAAAAGGTGCGGCCATTCCAGGCTGTCAAAGGCCTTCTCCATGTCGACTGCGAACACCGCCGCCTCATCACCGTCGTAGGTATCAGCTTCCAAGACATGTAGGAGCCGTCGTATATTAAGCGCCGTGTTGTGGGTCGGGATAAACCCGGATTGGTCTGCGTGGATCAGCGTGGACATATGAGGGAGCAATCGCGTCACCAGGATTTTACTCAAGATCTTATAGTCCAGATTGAGCATGGACAGTGGCCGATACGCCGCCCTGTCCCACGCCTGTTTGCCCAGTTTCAATAACGGGACGATAAGCGCTTCACTGGTGGTCACCGGTAGGCTGCCCAGCCGCTTCACCTCATTGTAAAGCCACGTTAGTCGGGGCGCAAGGAGGTCAACGTAGGTGAGATAGAATTGTGTAGGGAGCCCGTCGGAGCCCCACGTCTTATTTCTCGCCATACTTTTGATGGCGACTCTCACCTCCCTCTCCTCAATTTTGCCCCCGAGCAGCTTTGCGTCTTCCTCCACCAGCTCCGGCAAGTCTAGACCCTCCAGGAAACCCCGAAAGTCGTCCACCGATGGCAGGACCCTGCTACGGTAAAGCTCCGTGTAGTAATCATAGAATATCTCATTAATCCCCTGCTGGTCAAACTGCGCCGCTCCCGAGTGATCTCTGAGCTCAAGGATGACCGAGCTCCGGCGTGCCGGATTAGCCAGCCAGGCCAAGAGAGCTCCTGTCTTGTCACGCTCCGAGTGTGCCCGTGTGAGATAGGCCTTGTAGTCGAAGCACCAGAGGCGCTCCACCGTCGTCGCCACCAGCTCCCGCGCCTCTAGTAGGGCCTCATGGGTGTCTGGTCACTCAGGTCTTGCTCTCTCCAGAGCCCGGAGTTTCTCGTCCTCCCGTGTAATGTCTTCCAGCAGAGTCTTTCTAACACCCGATGCTGTCGCGATGCATTGCCCCCGCACTACTGACTTAAAGGCGTCCCATTCAATTGCGGCTGAGCCCGCGGTCCCCGCATTGACCTGAAAGTACTCCTCGATGTTTGAGGCTATTGTGGTTCGGAAGAGCTGATCATCCAGCGCCTCTGGGCGCAGCTTCCAGGCAGGGACTCGGGGCGGCACTGCGACCAGCGCAGTTGCACAAGTAGCGGTTATGATCGGAGATTGTGCGTGTGAGATACTCACTGTGGCACACCTCCGCATGCACATCCTGGGAACACAGGAAGGCATCGATGTGGACGTGTAAGTCATGAAGGGTGGAAAAGAACGAGTAGTCCCTATCTGACGGATGGTTAGCTCTCCACGAGTCGACCAGATCCCTTTGGGATTGCCAGGCAGAACACGCAAGCGCCAGTTTGCCAGCCGGTGCATTCGGTAGGGGGGGTGTGATCTGTCCAGCGCAGTGTCAGTAACGCTATTAAAGTCCCCTCCGAGGAGCAAGGGTTCCTCTAAGAAAGGGGCCAGCTTGTTGCACAGCAAGGAGAGAAAGGCCATTTGTTCCACATTCGGGGCGTATAGACAACCCAATGTCAGGTCCCTCCCATCTAGTTTGCCTCGCACCATAACATACCTCTCCTCTGGATCAATTAATTGCTGTGTGCATTGGAATGGAACCCCCGCCCGTATCCAAATGGCCACCCCCCTAGCATATGCAGAGTAGCCAGTATGATAGACCTGCCCTCTCCATCTCCGTTGCAGCGCCTTCCCCTCCTTAGCTAACAGGTGTGTTTCCTGGAGGAAGGCGAAGTGAATGCCTCGTCTAACTAGATAGGAGTGGATCTTGTGACGTCTGTGCATAGTGTGCATCCCCCTTACATTCCACGTGAGACATTTGTAGCCTAGGTCGGGTCCCATTGCAGTACCCATCGTGCTTCATTAATCCTCGCAGCGGCCCCCCTGACACACCCAGGTCCCACCCCCAGCCCCCCCCGCCAAGCCAAGTAAACCCCCCAACTGCCACTCCCCAGGACAGACAACCAACGTGGAATCCCCATCCAAACTCTAGTAAAGCGAGTGTATCTCAACAAAAGAGGGCTAGGGTGGCCAGGACGCCGACCCAAACAGGTCCGAAGCCCCCCGTTCCCACCCCCCCTGCTGGAACATTCAGGAGGCCCCCCCACGGCTCATCCCCCCCACAGTGCAGTGATAAGTCTCAGGAGGCATTTGCATCACACCACTCAGCTTCCGGAGGTCGCCTCAACTCACAGCCCAGTACCTTATAAACGTGCCCATTGTCCCCCAGGCCACATCAGCCAAGGATTCCGTCTGCTGTTTGAGGAGTCACCACCGGTAGGTCCGCCTCCGAGAGATCTTGTACACTACTGGAGCCAGGACTGAGAGCACTATTCTTCGACTGCTCCGATGCACTACTGGAAGGGCTGGCGTCTCCCTGGCTGATGGCCACCACTGCCAGCACCGCCTTAGCTCTTTCCTGCTGCCATCCCAAAGGGGAGCCAGATCTCCTCGTCGGCGTCGTTTCTGCAGAGCGCCTCCCAGGCGAGGTCGTCGGGGGGGCATCTGTGCCTGACTCCCCCCTAGTGTCCAGCCAGCTCCAAGCCTCCTGCGGCGTGAGAAAAAAGTGAGTGTGTCCCCCAGCGATGACCCTCAGCCGGGCCGGGAACAACATGGCATATGGCAGCTGCAACGACCTCAATTTCCGCTTGACCGCCGTGAAAGAGGCCCGTTGTCTTTGTACGTCTCTTGTGAAGTCTGGGAAGACCATGACCTTGCTGTTGTCAATTTGCAGGGCCGGCAGGTTCCTGGCCCTCTGGAGAATACAGTCTCAAACTCGGAAGTGTAGGAGGTGCATCACTATCGGTCGCGGTGGACCACCTGGTTTGGGCGGTCGCGCCGGGACTCTGTGGGCGCGTTCTAGGACAAAGAACGGGGAAAGTCCTTCTGGAGCCACCTCAGTCCGCAACCATCCCTCCAAGTAGGAGACCGCATCCTGGCCCTCCACTTTTTCCGGGACTCCCACGAGGCGGAGGTTGTTATGCCTTGAGCGCCCTTCGCTGTCCTCGGCCCTGAGCTCCAGCAGCCGGACTTTCTGCGCCACCTATGCCAACGATGCTCTCAGAGTAGCAACGTCTCCAGGCATGTCTTTCAGGGTTACCTCCGAGATCGCCACTCGCTCCTTCAGCTTCCTGTGGCCGTCCTTCAGAAGGGACAGGTCTGATCCGATGGTGTCCATTCGCTTTTCAAGAGCTTCCTGCGACGCTACTATTGCCTGCATAATGTCACCCAAGGATGGATCTCGCGGGCGGGTCGAGCCCCCCGGGCCAGGCGTCGGCGCATCTTCCTCCACGAGATGGCCCGGGTCATCCAGTTTCAGTGCGTCAAAGCCCTCCTTTCTGCCTCCTCGCACCATTCTGCCGAGTGCCAAGACTAGTGTGCGTCTGTTGCGGCCTCCAGTGACTCAAGGCACCGCTGACCGCTGCTCCGGCCTCGCCGCAGGCGCTCGGCCCCTCCGCGCCTCCACGCTCCTCACCAGGTGGAGCACCAGTCCGCCAGCCAACCCAGGGAGCAGGCCCCGCTCCACCAGGGCAAAGGGGGGTCCCCGGGGTCTCCACTCCAGGCGTGGGGCAAGTTACCCCCTCTCCGGGATGTCGCAGTCTTTTCCTACGCCTCTGGGTGCGAGGCCTAGGTCGACCTTTAGTACGCGGGCGCCTAGCAGTTCGTCGCCCCTGGTCAGGAAGCAGACTCTCGTCGCTGACAGCCCGGGGACCTCTTCGAAGTGAATGGGAGGTCCTGTTGCCTCCGCGGGCCCCCCCCCGCTCAAGCCCGCTCACCACCGACCTGTAGTGAAGGCAGGCGTCGCTCTTCTCAGGGCGTGGGACACCAGGGTCTTTGCCTCAGTAGCGGGGTAGACCCACCACACAACGAGGCCTCGGGATCACCGCTGCCAATACAGCCAGGACAGCCCCCGGCACACGGGCGGCGCAAACTTGGGGTCAGGCAGTCGGCTACGTCCTCGCCCTCTGATCACAATGTCGCCGCGATATAAGGCAATGTCTTTTGCCTCCCCCGGCATCAGGGGGCCTCCGCCGCGATGTGGGCGATTCTTCCCGCTCTCCTGGGTTCCCCGACTCCACCAGCGCCCGCCGTCAGGCCGAGCAAGCATGGACAGCAGCCGCCATTTTGGGCGCTCGTCACTCTGGGTGTCCCACCTCGGGGTCGCTCACCTCCGATCTGTAGAGGATGCGGGTGCCGGTCCTCCCAGGGCAAGGTGCATCAGGGTCTCCCCCACAGTAGCAGGGCGGACCCACCACTCAGCGAGGCCTCGCCGCCGATGGAGCCCAGGGTGGCTCCGTCACGATGGCGGCGCCATCTTGGGGTCAGGCAGCTTGCTGCTGCATCGTCCGCCGATCTCACCAGTGCTGCGTTGTTAGGCGAAGCCCCCTACCTCCCTCGGCGCCAGGGGGCCTCCACTGCAATGTGCGCGATTGTCTCCGCTCTCCTGGGCTCTCCGCCGCTTGCTGGATCCCGCTGTCAGGCGGAGCGGGCAGGGACAGCAGCCGCCATTTTGGGCGCCCGCAACTCCGGGCGCTCCTCCATGCTTAAAATGCTCATTGCAGGCTACTGCGGGGACTCCAGGGCCGCCAAGTTCCTCCCCTGCGCCCTCCAGACCCTCCCATGTGTGCCTGGGGGTCCGAGGTCCGAGCCGGGGGTCAGGATATACTTCGGAGAGAGGCGGGCGTGGAGGAGCTCTGGAGTCCCGCTTCCACCTACATCGGCGCTTAAGCCACGCCCTCCCTCGCTATAATCTAATGCCTGCTAAAAAGTTGATTTACCTGTATAGTCAATGGGGGGTGGATTATCAGATTAAGCCCCCATTGGTGTTAATGCGAGAATATCGCTGGATTTCCGACGATATTCTCTTATTTGGCCACCATCGCTGGATATTTTAGCAAAATGGAGAAAACATTGCTAATAGCATGTTTTCTCAGCTAAAATATCCAGCGTTAGGCAGCGATAAAAAAAAAACGCATTTAGCCATAAATATCGCTATTTCTTGCTACTAGGCCCGGAGTTTATCATTTTAAGTTAATGGATGGGAGATGAGGTATGAGGTGGGTAACTAGCAGATTCAGCTGAGGGTGCTACTTGCCTTTATAGGTCACTAAAAAGTTAGTCAAATACTAGGAGGTCATTGTCCGTTGCTTAGATAAAGATATTGCCATTCTAAGAAATTGAGATGTCAGCTTGTACTTTGAGTGAGAGGGGATGTGATATTTTGATTTTTAGACTGTAGCGGATGTTCTGTGTAGCGATGATTGCCTTGAGGGAGTAAACATGTTCCTCCATTTTGTTGTTCTTTTCGTGGAGAATATCAGATGGGCCTAAATGGCTGCTTTTCAGAGGCTGACATAGGAGTCAGATATGAGAGTTTTCGGTTTGCTAGTGAGAGTATTGTGTTTGATTTCTTTTCTCCATTTTGGATAAATCAGGTGGGTAGTTGATTTTGAATGAGTTCATTCCTGAGGGGGACAGAGAGGGAATACATGCATTGATGTGGTTCAACATATTTCTATGTTAGTGAAGCCTGTGTAGGATTCCCTCCATTAGGCAAGTGGACCAGACCATTGCCAGGTTTGGGAGAGGTTTCGACTTCCTCTCAATCAGCAATTAAGGGGGGATTTTAACCCAAGCAGAGTGATTAGGTAGTCTCAGAAAAACACTTCAAGACTGCAAGTCAGCCAGTCAAAATGGACATAAAAACACTTTGCTCCACAGTCAGTACAAAATATTAGGAGATACAGGTAAGCCAGACAAAAGTATGCATGCAGATATAGGTGATAGTGAAAGCTGCAAATTTGAAAGACAAAAATTAAGTTGTATGAGATAACTTCATCTTCTCCCAGTTTTTCTTGTGGTGGCCAGCCAAACTTCCCTTCCAAGATGGCTACCTCTATGATGTGTGCTACTTCTATTGCCGAATTTTCTTTTGCCTGTTAGTCCTCTTTCTGTTACCATTATTTTCAGTATATTGCAGAGCCAAGTCAAAGGGCACTATTGCAAGATTTCCGCTTTCTATTGGAGAGCTCATTTCTCTTTGAGCCACCAAGTTTAGTTGTTGATCATTTTGTTTTTTGATTGTGGGAGAGGTAACAATGTTTATGTGAAGGCCATAGGAAATGAGTCAAAAAATGATCCAAAGACTCGCTCAACTTCATCAATGGTGGGAGATGGTCCTGTCTCCATTTTCAGTTTTGAGCCAGGGAGCACCTGTCTGAGTAAGTAGGTTCCATTAATGTAATCCCCTGATCGTCCAAATTAACTTCACTTCTTCCACATCATCATAATGCCATTCCGTTCACTTTGTCTGCGCTCCGCTCTTGAGTGCTTCAGGGGGTGGTCTCACCTATTCAGCCCAAATTGCTATGTCAAAATTGTCATGCTATGACGATTCTATTTAAAACCTCTCAGCTGCTTACAATACTCAGGGGCAATTTATCACACATTGTTTTCATTCTTGCCCCACAAAATGGTTTGTCAGGGTGACGCAACTACTAAGTAAGATTTTTCAAGCCACAAAAGGACACCAATCATGGCTCTACGTGGCTTGAAAAATCTAAAATAATGCTGCACAAATTGCTGTGTTGCGTTACTCTGAACTAAAGAGGCATTCCATAGGTGGAGTGTGGGTGTTCTCACACATCCATCAATGGATGTTGGCACATTCCCAGATGTACCATAACTGGTGGACCTGCGAATGCATCAAAATGCTACACCTCCCCAGAGGAGAAGTAACAAGAAGACATTTCTGTATTTCTCCTATTTCTTCATGTGCTACATTCTATGGATTCACACACAGAAAACGCTAGCTCATTTCTGTTAGTGTAGCACCGAGCAGTCAGGCTTTAGTAGAGGAACATGTTATGGATTTCTAAAGGAAAATAAATCAGTGCATTTCACTCTTACAAAACTATCAATTAATCAATCAATGCATTTATAGAGCATGCTACTCACCCGTGAGGGTCTCAAGGCGCTGAAGGGAGGGGGTGGTGCTGTCACTGCTCGAATAGCCAGGTCTTGAGGTGTTTCCAGAAGGTGAGGTGGTCCTGGGCCAGACGCAGGTGGGCGGGGAGGAAGTTCCATGTCTTGGCGGCTAGGTAGGAGAACGATCTTCCTCCGGTGGAGGTTCTGCAAATCCGTGGGACGGTGGTGAGGGCGAGGCTTGTGGAGCGGAACTGGCGGGTCGGGGTGTAGAAGGTGAGTTGGTTGTTGAGGTATTCGGGCCCATGTCATGGAGCGCCATGTGTACGTGGGTGAGGAGCCTGAACATGATCCTTTTGCACCAGTGCAGGCTTCTTAGGTAGGCAGATATGTGGCTGTGGTGAGGGACATTGAGTGTGAGTCTTGCGGAGGTGTTCTGTATGCGCTGAAGTAGTTTCTGAAGTTTGGCTGTGGTTCCTGCGTATAGAGCGTTCCCGTAGTCCAGTCGGCTGGTGACAAGGGCCTGGGTGACTGTCTTTCTGGTTTCGGTGGGGATCCATCGGAAGATCTACCGGAGCATGCTCATGGTGTTGAAGCATGAAGATGCGATGGCGTTGACTTGTTTGGTCATCGAGGGTGAGGAGTCCAAGATGAATCCCAGGTTGCGTGCGTGGTCCGTCGGTGTCGGTGCGGTGCCCAGCGCTGTGGGCCACCAGGAGTCGTCCCAGGTGGAAGGGTATTGCCCGAAGATGAGGACCTCCATCTTGTCTGAGTTCAGTTTCAGACAGCTGAGCTTCATCCATTCCACGACGTCTTTCATACCTTCCTGGAGGTTGGTTTTGATGGTGGCTGGGTCCTTGGTGAGGGAAGTGTATCAGCTGGGTGTCGTCGGCATTGGAGATGATGTTGAGGTTGTGTTTGCTGCGATGGCACCGAGGGGGCTCATGTAGATCTTGAAGAGGGTTGGGCTGAGTGAGGAGCTTTGGGGTACACCGCAGATGATCTTGGTGGCTGCGGAGCGGAAGGGAGGGAGGCGGACTCTCTGGGTTCTGTTGGAGAGGAACGAGGTGATCCAGTCCAGGGCTTTTTCTTGGATCCCAGTGTCATGGAGGCGGGTTATTAGGGTGCGGTGGCAGACGGTATCAAAGGCAGTTGAGAGGTCTAGGAGGATGAGAGCGGTTGTTTCCCCGTTGTCCATCAGGGTCCTGATGTCGTCGGTGGCTGCAATGAGGGCGGTCTCGGTGCTGTGGTTGGCTCGAAAACCGGACTGGGATAGGTCATGGGAGTTGTTTGCCTCGAGCGAGGAATGTAGTCAGTTGTTTATTGACGGTCTTCTCGATGACTTTTGCCGGGAAGGGAAGGAGAGAGATGGGACGGAAGTTCTTGAGGTCCTTAGGGTCCGCTGTGGTTTTTTTTAGCAGGGCGTTGATCTCCACGTGCTTCCAGCTTTCTGGGAAGGTGGTGGATGTGAAGGAGTTGTTTATGTCATTCCGGAGGTGAGGTGCAATGATGGTGTTGGCCTTGTTGAAGATGTGGTGAGGGCATGGGTCCGAGAGGGAGCCAGAATGGATGGTGTTCATGATGTGGGTGGTGTCTTCAGTGCTGATGGGTGTCCAGGCATGTATGGAGGTGGAGGGCGTTGGTTTGGTGAGTAGTGGTGGCGGAGTTTGGGCGCCGAAGCTGTTGTATATTGGTGATTTTGTGGTAGAAAAACATGGCAAGGGAGTTGCAGAGGTCAAGTGACGGTGTGATGTTATTGTTGCTGGCGCTGGGGTTTGAGAGCTCTTTTAAGATGCTGAAGAGTTTCTTGCTGTTGTGTGTGTTACTGTCCAGCTGCTCTTTGAACAATGTTCTTTTTGTGGTGCGGATCAGCTGGTGGTGTTTGCGAGTGGCGTTCTTGAGAGCTGTCATGTTTTCTGTTGTTCGTTCGTGGCGCCAGGATTTCTCAAGAGTTCGACAGGATTTCTTTGATTCTTTGAGGGCATCGGTGAACCATGTGGTATTCCTGTTGTGGTTCTTGCCTGGGGGGTTCTTCAGTGGAGCAAGGGCATCGGCGCAGTCGGTGATTCACAGTGCAAGGTTGCGGGCTGAGTCGTTGGCGTCAGAGGTGTCGGTTGGTTGGTTTTGGCTCAGTGATGTTGTTAGCTGGTCTGTGGTGATTTTGCTCCAGCTTCTGTGGGGGATCTCTTGTGGGCGGTTGTGGGAAGTAGTCTTCTTAAAGGTGAAATGGATGCAGCTGTGGTCGGTCCATTGTAGTCTGGTGGCGTGGCTGAAGTAGAAGTGATTGCTGGCGGAGAAGATGGGGTCGAGCGTGTGGCCGGCGTATTGGGTGGGGGTGTTGACCAGTTGCTTGAGTCCGAGGTTGGCGAGGTTGTCTAGCAGGGTGGTGGTGTTGTTGTTGTTGTTATTGTTCTCCAGGTGGAAATTCAGGTCCCCTATGAGGATGTATTATGATGTGGCAAGGGCATGCAGGCTGATGAAGTCGGCGATGGTTTCGCTGAAGTGTGTGCGCGGGACCGGGGGTCTGTAGACAAGGGTTCCTCTGAGGGTGGTTTTGAGGTCGGTATGGATTTGGAAGTGTAGGTGTTTTGCGGTGGTGAGGGTGTCTTCGGCATTGGTCGTGACTCTGATGGTGTTCCTGTAGATGATGGCTATTCCTCCTCCGGTTTGGGTGACGCGGTCCTTGCGGGTGATCTTGTAGCCGTCCGGATGGCTATGGCGATGTCAGGTGCTGAGGAGGTGTTCATCCAGGTTTCATGTCTGGTGCTGTTGTATCTAGGATGTCCCAGAGTTCTACGGCATGCTAGTGGACGGAGCGAGTGTTGAGTAGGATGCACTTGAGATGGCTGTTGTCGTAGCTTGGTCCGGAGGGTGGGGTGCATGTTTGGAGGCAGGTGAATTTGCAGGCTTGGCAGGTGAAGGGTCCGTGGGTGCTCTTTGGTGTGGCTCGGTGGCAGGCGGGAGGTCGGCCGGTGTTGAGTGCGTGGAGGGTGGTGGTGTCGTATCTCAGTCGGGTTTCCTGGCTATGGCGGGGGGCAGGGGTCCTGGCACTGGGCTTGGTCCAGGCGCGGACTGGCGGTCAAAGGGAAAACACACTAGGTGCACCTGTTGACTTGCAGGTCGAGTCCAGTAGAAGGCACGGGGGTAAGGTGATGTGGGTCCTAGGAACAGGTTCTGTCAGTCAGTTGAATATTACTTGGCTCGTTGGGCCTGGGTGCAGTGTTCTCATGGCTGCCCCTGTTGCAGAAAGTGGGAGCAACAGGTGCCGGTTCTGCTGATTGGGCAGTGTGGGTGAGGACAGGGATTTAAAACCCTGACAACAGTACCACTGAGAGGGCTGTTTGAAGAAGCTGTAGGATTACCTCAAAATACAGCATTGAACGAAGGTTGTGAGAGGCTGAGTGTGAAAGCAGGCCCTTTTGCATTAATTACGTTATCTTATAAGGCTTTATTGACTGCACATATTCAATTGAAGGTAAAGGTTTACAGCATAAGGGGAAGAGAGAATGTTCAGAAAAGCCATGTTTTAACCTTCTTTCTGAACCGTTTGTGGTCAGTGATCATTAAGAGTTTCATTGGAAGCTCATTCCAGAAGAGGGGATCTAAATGGGAAAAGGATCTACCTCCATTTTTGGCAGTACTGACCCTGAGTTGGGTGAGTAGATGTTTAGTTCCTGACCTAAGATTCCTAATTGGTATGTACCAGTTATGCTTCTTGGTCAGGTAACTTGGCCCATTTCCATGCATGATCTTGTTCTCCAGGCACATGATTTTGAAACAAGCATGTTTCCTAACAGGGAGCCAGTTTAGAGCTTTTAAATTAGGGGCATACAGAGACCATTATGCAAATCTCAGCACCAGTCTAGCAGAGGTGTTCTGCAACACCTGGTGTCTGGTATAAAGCTCTTCATTGACAGGGCCATCATATGGACTACTAGATGCAGATTCTTGACTCTGACAATGTGCTGAAGTCTGCTCACCAGGTCCCAGTGCCAGAGCTCTCTCCCTAAAACTGATGTACGTGAAATGGCATCCCCAATTGGCAATAACGTTACCCCCTTATAAGCCCCTGGAATATGATACCAGGAGAACCAAGGGCATTTGTGGTAAAGGAGCCACAGGGGCTGCAACATATTCTTGTACCCCCCTGAATAACCCACCCAAACAACTGACAGCAGGCCTGCCAGAGCAGATGGCTAGAGCAGTGCAAACTGCTCAACTTTGACTGTGCCCTCACCATGTGAGGCACAGTCACCTACCCTGCCTTTAATTTATGTCAGACACCCCTTGCCCAGAAGGCAGGGTTCAGTATATTAAAGGTATGGACATATAGGTGTAAGCCTTTATGTTTCCATTGTGGCTTTCCCCATTAAAAACTACTATAAGTGAAGCAGCCCCTTGGTATAACAAGGGCTGACACCAGGGCATACTCGAGTTGGCAAGCTCCTTTATGGTACTGCCGAAATGTGTCATGTTTGGTATTAAACATCATGCCTTCTCATCTTAGACTTCATTCTTGTGTCAAGGACAATGTGAACTTAGATTGTGCCCACCTGGTTGCTCTACCATTCCTATGCTTTGGCTGGCAATCCTGCACTTTCCAGCACCTGCTGCCACCAACGTAGGCTTCTGACCTCTTGTTTGGTAGTGTAAACACTCCCTGGACTCAGAAACTAAGGCCTGGGCAGGAAGGAGGTCAAACCTTCCTCCTCCCAAGCAGGCTAGGGAATGGGCACATCAAAGCAGTGAGCTTCAAAGGCTGCACGCCTCTGATGTGCATCAGGGCTGACTCCCAGTGTAGGAAAGAACCCACCACAGGACCTCTGCTCAGGGAAAGACAGGAAATTATCTATGGAAGATAGTGTACACCCCAAGAAGGCTGACCACACCTCCAGGGTGGGAAGCCCAGTCTGTACACTACATTTAAAAGTCAAATTGGTGCAGTTTGCACTGTTCCTGCAGTCTGCAATGGCAGGCCTACGGACTTGTGTTTACTTGGGTCCCTCAAGGTGCCACAATCAGTGCTGCAGGCAATGGGAACCCCATTACCACTCATTCCCTTGGTGCAGGGGATTCTGGGTAGGAAAATGTTGGGGGATCCATGCAGCCTATACAACCCTGAAGTCTCCAGGGTGTATAGTTTTCAGAAATATGTGGGTTTGGTAAGTTTCCCTAGATGGTCATCGAGTCTGGGGCCAAAATAAAAAGGTGTCCCCCCTTGAAAAACTGGTTAGTTTGGTAATAGGTAATCTTGATGTCGCCACAATATGTTTTGGGCCCTTGCCTGTTGCCGGTACTCAGACCACCCACATGAGTAAGATACAATTTTTATCGGGAGACCTGGGAGTAGTACTAGGTAGTGTAAAATTTGTGTCAACCTGGTGATCCCGCAACTTTTTCCCACACAGAAAGTTGAGGATAATTAGATTTTTGTCAGCTAAATTTGAGGTTTGCAGGGGATTCTATGAAAGAAATAGTGAGGGGGCCCTTGCAAGCCATGCCTTCCTGCACTCCTTAGCGTCTAGTTTTCAGAAATGACTGGGTTTATTAGGTTTCCCTAGATGCCCACCGAGCCAGTAGCCAAAGACCCAGGTGCCTCCCCTTGCAAAATCAGGTTGTTTTGTGATAGGAAATGTTGATGTCACCACAATATCTTTTGGGGTCTTGCCTGTCACAGGCACCTGACCTACCCACAAAGTGAGGTACCATATTTACCTGGAGACTTTGGAGAATGTGGGGTGAGTGGAAGTTTGTGAATCCACACAGATTCCAGAACTTTCCACCACTGAAACTTGAGGAAAATATGTTTACTTACAAAGTATGAAGTTTGCAAGAAATTCTGAGTAATGGACCCTGTTGAGAGCCACACAAGTCACCCCCTCCAGGATTTCCCTTTGTGTCTACTTTTCAAAAATGTCCCTGGGTGCCCGCTGAGCTAGGGTTCAAAATACACAGATAGGCACTTTACAAACAAAGTGTATGTCTTCAGTGGAAAAATGTGGTGTGTCCACAATTCAATTTGGCCAATTTCCTGTCACATGCATTAGGCCTACCAATTGAATTGAGGTGCCATTTTTAGTGGGAGACTTTGGGAAATACGGGGTGGGTGGAAGTTTGTGGATCCAGGCAGATTCCAGAACTTTCCATCACAGAAATGTGAGGAAAATGTGTTTTTGACAAAGTTTGAGGTTAGCAAGGGATTGTGGGTAAAATAATCTGGTGGGAGTCACACAAGTCACCTCCTCCTGTATTCCCCTCTGTGTCTAGTTTTCAAAAAAGTATAGGTTTGCTAGGTTTCCCTGGGTGCCGGCTGAGCGATCTAAGGTTTAAAATCCACAGCTAGGCACCTTGCCAAAAAGGTTCTTTTTTCACTGTAAAAATCTGGTGTGTCCATGTTGTGTTTTAGGCTCTAGGGTTTTAGGCTCTAGGACTACCCACACAAGTGAGGTACCATTTTTATCGGGATACTTAGGGGAACACAGAATAGTATAGCAACTTTTGTTACCCATTGACATTCTAAGCATTTCTGCCTTCTAAATGTAAGACAATGTATAACATAATGAGTCTCCTTGAAAAATGTCCGGTTATTCACATGCTAGTATGGGTACCCACAATTTTTGAGATGTGCAAATAGCTACTGCTTCTAAACTCCATGGGCCACATGTATCAAAATTGGGAATTGGGATTACCTAATTGCGGTTTTCTGAGAATTGCAATAAGGTAACCTGAATTCCCGATGTATGAAATTCCATGAGTTTCAGATACCGATTGGTAGTGGGTCACAATTCTACCTACCTCATTATTATTAATGAGGTAGCTTGCAATATGCAACCCCCTAGGAATAGTGCTGGTGCCAGCAGACCACCATGTCTGTGATTGCTTTTAAAGAAAGCAATAATTTGTTTTGTAAAGCAGTCCGTTTTCCTTAAAGGAAAACAGGATGCTTTACAAAAATTAAAATGTAAAGTTTTACTTTCATTAGGTCTCATCTAGGCAGCGTGCATACACTGCATAGGAAAAAAGACCTTTAGAAATCGATTCAGTTTTGCAGTCAAAAACGTGCACGCCTTGAATTGCATTGAATGGCAACGCGTGCCCGTTTGGCGATTCCCGTGCGGGAGGGAGCTTTCAAACCATCCTCTGTCCCCTCCCCCTGCTGCATCTTGTCAAACATTTTTTGTTTGTACTTTGAGCTCGAGGCGCGCACGCTTGTTTATCTTACTCTATGACCCAAATGGCAACTTACCGCGAATAAGGGAAGTGTGGAAAGCCTTCGCCGACTGGACGAGCTAGATGGGATGCCTTTTTTTCTGGTTTCCTATGATTACAGCACTAAAGTGGGAAGGTGTCTATCCTCTGGGACAAAAGAACCTTCTTCAAGGGTTTGGCTGAGAAGAGGCAAGTACCCATACGGTAAAAGGGCATCAGGATATGGCCCTTGACTTGTAAGATGCCATGCTGACATGAAGACAGTAAAAAAAAACTAAAAAAAACTAATACGTCATTATTTAGATGTACTACACGGAAATGAGCAATTCAGCCTGAGATTCTACCAAATCCACCGAGCTCAGGGATCGCCTCACCGTCTGACTACAACTGCAGGACAGACGAAAGCCTTGACCTGGATACAAAATCCTCGATTCTAAATAAATGATTTACAGATGGTCCTGAAGCAAAGCACCCCCTTTAACTCTGGGGACAGAATAAGGACTGGTGGAGGAGGTTTGAGGTGTGATGACATATTGTAAGTGCAGGGTACTTCTGAACATTATGTATAAAAGCAAAAAGCAATGTTTGAAAACTGTCGATGTTTAGGAGAAGCAATCTGAGGTTTGAGGCAAAAGGACAGCTACCGGCTTCCAGTAGGGTCATGAAGTGTGCTCTCTTCAAAAAAGCTGTACAGCAATTCACATAGACCCGGAGTCTGCACTCTTTGAGTAGATTTATTGCAGTCTACATGATTCACAGGTATACAGGTGTAGAGGGCTGAAGGTGGTAGCTCCACCAATGTGGTTGTAGGAGAAGGTTGAGCTTGTAAGATTTTAGAATCACTCTCAGAACTTTCAATGCTTTTCGGTATATCAATAGCTTCATCCAATGAGGGATTCTTACAAGATAAAAGTTTTTGTTGGATTTTCTTCGAATAACATCTAGACACTAGTTGATTAGTTGTGAAGTGAAGTGATCAAAATCACAATAACTAGCCAAAACGTTTAGTGCTGTAATGTAAGTGTCAATAGATTCATTGGGACCTTGGATGCGAGTAAAAAATCTCTGACTTTTCCCTCATAATAAATAGTACGTTTTTTAACTGCAAGTTGATATTCATCAAGATCACCTAAATGTTGACCCAAATATACAGGTAAGTGATCAAAAACATTTTGCCCTTCAACACCCAATTAATAATATAACAGACTACGTTTTCTTTCTGGTTTGAATTTTAAACCACCAATGACAGCAATATATGCTTCAAAAGATCTGATCCAAAGGCTCCATTTTAACGGTGGTTCTCCGGGATCGTGTAGGAACAAAGCAGGAGGAGTAACAGATTGCATAATGTAATCAGAACACCATGCAAACTAAATTGGAAAATACAACAGCAATGTAGTCAATGAAATAAAACACCAGAACCTGAAAAAGAAAATGTTAATTAAACAGTAAAAATAAAAATTAGTGCAGGAGTAGGACACAATAATGTAGCATGAACACCTCAATAATAGCGGGATAATCGCTGGAGAAGGAAAAAAGGCATGAAAAACCAGCAGGTGGTGCTCTAACACGATGAACAAGATAAGAGAATTATCATGAAGAAGCAGCAGGTGACGCTGTGACACGATGAGCAGGATAGAAAAACAGAGGAGTCCTTGTTGAAGAGCAGTTTCTTTGAAGAAGGAGTAGAAGCAACAGCGCGTGCCAGTTTTGAAATAAAACACAAAACACGGGCACTTGCGCAGTCAATTAAATGTGAAAATAAGACAGTTAAATGCCACAGATATCCAGGTAAAGTAGCTAGAACTGAGGCGGAAGGATTTTATCCTTTAAAATGAATCCTGGAACATGTGAGAAATTAACAAGACAATGAGCTGTAAATCTCTAAATCTTCTGGATTAAATAAACCGGATGAGCAGGAAATTAGTCCTTGAGCCCTCAGGAGCAACATGGAATAAGAGAAATAACAGTACCTTCTTGAAGCAGGGGTGCAGGAAGATTTTTCAACAAAAAAAAATGTATCCCAAGCTTGTCGCCAAAATTGAAGTGTGCTCTCTTCGATAAAGCTGTACAGCAATTCACATAGACCAGGAGTCTTCACTCTTTGAGTAGATTTATTGCAGCCAACAGGATACACAGGTATACAGGTGTAGATGGCTCAAGGTGGTAGCTCCAACTGCCTATGAAGAAATTCCAATGCCTGGCCCAAACATTCTAAACAAGTATTACATGGAATACATTGACACGTACCAAGTACGATTCCAACATCTTTATATAAAGAAAGTGCACTGAGAAATGATGTACTCGTGGTCGAAAAACTCTCACGCGATCACGCAGCAAGATCCAAAATGGCGCAGCACACGCAAACCAACTCGGTGAACTCATAATCGAGGTAAGAAAAAAGGAGAGCAGGCCACTTAGCACTCCACTCAATGTCCAATTAGTATGTGATGTAGGAAGTCCTAAATCTATATTCAAAATATTCAATCTAGCGTTGGTCGACAATCATAGATATATAATGTCCAATATTTTTCCTCACACAAATCCCAATTCAGAGATCCAAGTCAAGTTGTATTCTTCCAAATTTTTATTGTATTTCCATAGTTATATAAAAACTTCACAGCTCACACCGCCGACACGTGTTTCGTCTCACAGAGACTTTTTCAAGGCAAAGGAGATAACAGTGCAGATAGGAAGGATGTCCAGGGTCCGAAATAGTGGGGCGGATTATGTTCACCCTAATGAGGGTCCTCAATAATGATGGGGAAGTAGAATATACGCCCTCAAATCCTATCCTCACAACTAAGACTGTGTGAAAATTCCTCTATTGTTCATTGCATATCGCGGTAGGCAGAAAAATCGAAGTCAGTAATACTAGGTCTGTTTATTACGGAACCTATCCACCACATATCACAAGGAATAATACGCCCATTTTGGTGTGTAGTAAATCAGTACTGGGTGGGGATCCCTCTTAAAGATTAAAGCGTATGAAGATAAAGACCATGGTAAGTCTCTATAGAATCGATAGTCGGCCGACCCCAAATCAGTCGTCAGAACGCCAAACTACAATTTTAAAACTTTTTCACAACTTTAAAAAAATATATATTCTGGGTAGCCACAGTATCCTGTAGGCCCAGGGTTAGTCATGGGTGCATGATACAACTGTTTCTGTGAGTTAGGTTGAACTTAAATCTCATTTATGTCATGGAATTTTAGCTCACTGTTATATGTGGATTTTTTTTTTAAATGTGGGGTTCCTGTAAAGCCTCACTAGCCAGTAGGCCCAGGGGTACTGAGTGGTGCATGGACCAAGTCTTTCTTTGGGGTGTCTTGAATTTAAACATCATTGAGGGCATGGACGGCATTGGATTGTGGTGAATGTTGTGTGTTTTTTCGACTTTTTGGGGTGTTGTTGGGGCCTGGCCATGTGGGTGGGGGCCATTTTGAGGCCTGTTCCAGGCAGGGTCTGGCCATGTGTTGGGGGTCAAGGCTCATGGGGCCGTTTTGAAGCCAGGCAGTGTGCTCAGGCCTGCACCCAGTTTGTCTTGCTTTCATCCATTATGCCCAGGGGTACTCAGTGGTGCGTGGGCCAAGTCTTTCACGAACATTCTCAGGATGAACTTACGTTCCTGGATGTTACCATCATGAGGGGAGGCAACCGACTGGAAACAAAAACCTTTTCAAAGCCGACAGCAAAAAACAACTTGTTGCATTACACCAGTTACCACCCCCGGGCCCTGCGGGAGAACCTCCCGTACGGACAATATCTAAGAATACGGCGTAACTGCAGCACTCTGTCTACTTATAAACAACAGGCGAGCGTGCTGACTAACAAATTGGAGAAAATGGGATACCCGTCAAGGATCCTGAACACCAGCCAAAAAAAGAACACGGAACCAACAAAGGGAGGCTTTGAATTTGAATTTATTTGAATTTAAAAACATTTATATAGCGCACTTATACCATGCGGTTTCATGGCGCTTCAGATTGCGAGGGGATGGCAAACGAGGAGAAATTAGGCAGCAAAAGCACGAGAAAAGAGGAAGGTTTTGAGGTTTTTCCTAAATTCAGTGTAGGAGGGTGTTGTGCGGAGTGTCACGGGCAAGGAGTTCCAAAACACAGGGGCCAGAACAGAAAACTTAGTGCCGCCAGCCCTTTTCTTTTTGAAACGGGGGACAGTTAGGAGGGCTAGGTGAGAGGAGCGAAGCTCTCTCCCTGGGGTGTAAGGCTTGATAGCCGAGCAGATGAACTCTGGTGCAGTGCCCATTCTGGCCTGAAAGGTGAGGCACCCAAGCTTGAACAGGGCCCGCTCTTTCACCGGCAGCCAGTGCAGTGCCTGCAGTAAAGGGGTGGCCCGATGATATTTAGGCAGGCCGTAGACAAGTCGGGCCGCCTGGTTCTGCACTAGTTGCAGCCGGTGAATGGCGTAGGCAGGCGCGCCATTGTAAATAATGTTGCCGTAGTCGAGGCGCGACAACACCATCGCCAGCACGATGATCTTTAGGGCGGGGAGTGAAAAAAACCGAGAGATCTTCCTGATGGTTCTGAGGGAGAAAAAACAAGAGGAGACAACAGAACTAACCTGTGAATGAACAGAAAGTGAGGGGTTAAGGAAGATACCAAGGGTTTTAACTTTGGGGACCGGGAGTGGGGGAGCACCGAGTGGGGAGGGCCAGTGAGAAGGGGACCAAGGACTGCAACCACCTCCGGTCAAGACTAGTTCAGTCTTGTCCGGATTGAGTTTGAGGTGGTTGCAGTTCATCCAATCCTGAATGAACAACATGACAGATTGGACATTCTGGAAGGATGAAGGGGAATGGGAAAGGTTAAAAATAAGCTGGAGGTCATCGGCGTAGTTGTACACCGTGACCTCGAGCTGCTGTAACATAAAAATGAGGGGGAAAATGTATAAATTAAACAGAAGGGGGGAAAGTGAGGAACCCTGGGGGACCCCACACGTCACCTTGTGCGAGGCCGCAGTGAAGCCAGTGAGATGGACTGCCTGGGCTCTGCCGCTTAGAAAGGACTCAAGCCAAGCGAAGGCTAGACCCTCTATGCCCGCCGCCTTGACACGGGAAAGTAAGGTGGAATGGTCCACCGTGTCAAACGCGGCGGACAGATCTAAAAGAATGAGGGCCTGAGGGAGATTGGTGTCAATGCCCTCGCGTAGGCTGTCCATAACTGAGACCACTACCTTTTCCGTGGAATGGAGGGGGCGAAAGCCCGCCTGCCGAGGGGAAAGGCAGTGGTTGATTTCCACGTGGGAGCTCAGAGTGGCGGTGACGTGGGATTCTAGAACCTTTGCCAGGTAGGGAAGGAGGGAAATGGGACGATAGTTGGAAGGGGATGAAGGGTCCGCACCAGCCTTTTTTAGAATAGGAATAACGGCTGCACATTTGTGGGGGGCGGGAACCACTCCATTACTGAGGGAATCATTTAGAAGTGTGAGGGGAGGGGATGGGCATGTTCGGAAGATTTCTATCAAGATGTGGG
The DNA here is from genome assembly GCF_964263255.1 of Lissotriton vulgaris. Taxonomy (NCBI): domain Eukaryota; kingdom Metazoa; phylum Chordata; class Amphibia; order Caudata; family Salamandridae; genus Lissotriton; species Lissotriton vulgaris. The sequence goes on along the minus strand of NC_141699.1, from coordinate 51,508,753 downwards.
CGGGGGCGAAATCTAGGGGGGAACCTGATTTCACCCTGTGAAGCAGGGGGAGAAGCGTGGCTGTGGTCAAGGGGGGGATGGAGGTGAGTTTGGAGGAAACGGGGGGGGGGGAAGGATTGGTGAAGGTGGGGGATGGGGGAGGGATATTGGCCTTAATCTTTATCACCTTGTCCACAAAGAAGTCGTTGAGCGAGTCACAGAGAGATTGAGAGGGTGGAATAGAGGCCGAGACTCTGTTAGATGACGCGAGCTCGTGCACTGTGGCGAAAATTTCCTTCGACTGTGACTCTGCTGACAATATTCTATTGGAATAGAATAAGGTCTTGGCATCAAGGATGCTCTGCTTATATTCCTTGAGCACGGAGAGATAGGTGGTTTTTAGAGAAGGACAATATGCTTTTCTCCATGCTCGTTCTGCACTACGTGCGGCCAGCTTTTTCTCCTTAAGAGTGGGAGTGAACCACCGGTTGGCGGCGTGGGCTCGCTTGACCGTGATACGTCTGAGGGGGGCGAAGGCGTCGCCCGCATGGGTCAACCAGTTGTTAATGGTGTCCAGTTGGACAGGGGCGGCGAGGCCTGAGAGGTCAGGGCTAGTGCTGGCTAGCGAAGAGCAGAAGGATGGCAAATCGACTTTGCCCCATTTTCTGGCCCAGGTGTTCTTAGGGAGTGGAGGCTTGATAATGGGGGCTAAGGCAAGGGAAAAGGAAATTAAAAAATGATCAGACCAAGGACAAGGGGAAATGGTGGGGGGAGTGGTAGGGATGTTCAAGGTCCAGACCTGATCGAGTGAGTGGCCTTGAACATGGGTGGGGCTGTGGATGTGAGGAATGAAATTAAGACTAAACATAAGGTCGGTGAAATCTTTGGACAAGGGGCACTCGGCAGGGTCATTAGGCCAGAAGTTTAGGTCACCTAAGACTAGCACTGAAGAGTTGTTCACTACCAGCGTTGCCAATATGTCCTGGAAGTTAGAGACAAAAGTGGGAGAGGGATGAGGGGGGCGATAAATTAGAACAGAGGTTAAAGGGGAGGATTGGGAATTGGAGCGGATGACCAGGTAGTCCTGGCTTTGTTGGAGGATAACCCCCCTCCCGAAAGGAACGAGATCCCTTTAACCTGTGTCATGACCTTCAACCCACTCTCTAACGCAGTGAGCAGATGTATATCTCGGAACTGGAGAATTATCAACAGCATTAAGGCGCACTGGCAAAAACCACTCTTTTCTTATAAAAGGGCCACCAGTTTGAAAGATTCCTTGGTCCATACACGACCAAGAGATAACAACAATCACAACCGACCACCGAGCGTTCTCAACGCCTGGGGATTGCCACCAGTAACGGGTCATCACCCCTGCGGCAACTGTAGCATCTGCCACTTGACATCCCACACCAACTTCTTGAACTTAACAGATGGAACACGCTGGGTTCAACGCAGCCACACTAACTGCAACACAACAAACGTGGTATATTTGATCACATGTAGATGCAAGTTGCAATACATCGGGATGACATCCAGACGTGTTAAAACCAGAATATGTGAACACCGCAGCAATATTCGCTGCAGAAAATCAACCACGAAACTCACCACTTGTTAGACGGGACCTGGAGGGTCGGCCGAGGACAAGGGGAGAGGTCTCCGGGGAGAGCCGTCTCCAGCGATCGTACAGACAAGTAACTTCCCCCCCACAGATGGACACCACACAAAGATAAGGTTTAACGTTTCTTTATAAGCAAATCTGGAAGTACGGTAGTATGGTACAAGGAGGTCAGGACTCAGGGGTCCCCTCGATTCTAGTCTCTTTGAAGGAATAGGGGGTAGCGGGACAGTCTTGTTACCGAACTGGTAGTGGATGAAAGGATGGTTAGCTCACAATCCTCGAGCTCGGCGTTCTAGGAGATCGGGCCGCGGCAGTGCCAGCAGGTCCCGAGGAGATCGTAGGTGGCAACGGGCCGCGGCAGCGCCAGCAGGTCCCGACGAAGATGGTGGTTGCAACGGGCCGCGGCAGCACCAGCAGGTCCCGACGAGGATGATGGTTGCAAGGGGCCGCGGCAGCGCCAGCAGGTCCTGACGAGGATAATGGTTGCAAGGGGCCGTGGCAGCGCCAGCAGGTCCCGATGAGGATGAAGGTTGCAGAAGGCCGTGGCAGCGCCAGCAGGCAGGACGACAGTTCGCAAGGCAGGGCTGCGGCAACGCCAGCAGTCCGTCAAGGATGAGTTCTTCACAGTGTCTCTCGACTCCAGGATACAACTGCCTTCCTGCTCTGGAGCTGCCTCAGTTATAGGTCTGGCGCCCTTTGATGTCCGGACCCTCGCACTTGGTGGTCGGGAGGTCCGGGATGAGGGAGTCCAGACACCCAGCATGGGGGTGGAGCCAGCGCCCGGGGAGGCTGGGGGCGATCAGCTCCTGGCGGGGGAGAGCCATCGAAACTCCTCTCTCCCATTGACCTGCCAAGTGGTCCGTTCACCTCCTGGGTGGATGGTGGTGCCGGGATGTCGGGGCCTGGCCAGGCCCGGGGTTAGGGTCGAGCTGAGGCCACGCGGCCTCGTGGTGCAGTGTCCAAGATGGCAGCTGGGCCCGGGCAATGGTGCTGGCGGTGGCCCGGGCCAGTGATACAGAGATGTTCGGGGGCAGGCGTCCCGTGTGGGGACGGGTCCCGGGTGGCTTCTGTGGGTAGCTTCTGGAGGGTCGGTGTCCTGGCTCTGTCATGCGGGGAGGGAGCGAGCCCTTTTCTGGGGCCTGTCCAACACCACTCATTTTTTGCAAACCAACCATACACCTAACGACATTGAATGGACAATTTTGGAACATCTGGAGGGCAGCTCAGAGTCCCTGCTATTCGAGAAGGAGCAGCGTTGGGTCTACCGCCTGGGCACGAATTCTAGAGGCCTGAATGATGAGATACCGTGGGGCAGTGTATTACGCTGATGGGTTGGATCATGAGATCAAAAATTCTGGATACCAGCAAGAGCTCGTATGCCCATAGTCAGGGACCCAATGAACACCAGGTGGGATAGGACATATCCAGGTCCGTAGACACCTCACTGCCTCTGGGTGAGAATCACTTTGACTTCCCCTAAATGGAGAAATTCAACCTTGCTTTTTCGAATGGTCATTAATACCTTGGCACACAATTATGGAGGAGCACACTATCAAAGCAGACTAATAGTGGATTGGGTTCACACTCGATCCCTCACTTTCATTACTTTCCCCTAGTACCATCAAGACGGGGGATTCGTGCTTTTAGGCTATCCTAACCATTCTATGCTTGGTTTTGACAACCACAATGAGGGACCACTAACTCCTGTTTCTCTTGTGCAACCTGATAATTATAGCGACAATATGTAATCTTTTCAGGCACACTATTTAAGAGTCCCTTTTGATTTGATTTTATTGTGTTCTAGCAATTATAAAACCGGACGCGAGGTGTGATCAGAATAGGGGACTCGAACCCCTAAACTTAGTGCCATAAGCACCAACTCACCCACCTCCCCCGAGGGATCATTGAACCAATCCTGCTGGCCCACACACCCTTGTTGCCGATCAACCACAGACGCAGGGTTCAGCCCCCTACGTCATAGACCAACGAGGGCCGTGTTAACCATTCAGGAATATTGGGGTTATAAACAGATCGTCCCCTGTCTCTCTGCACTGCCGGGAGACACTTACATCATAGCCATTCACTGCCCAGTGTTGCGATATCATTATGAGGAATCATAATCAACCCTCGTTTTTCTTTGGCATGACCTATAACTTGCTCTAGTTGGTTCGCGCTCTAATTTTTAATTTTTTATTTTCATATTCCCCTTGACTTGTGTACTGGTAATTAAGAATTTGTTTAAAAAAAAGAAGAAACCGGACCCGAGTCGCGATCCGAACGGGGACTCGAACCCTTAAGCCTGGCATTGCAAGCATCGATCCGCCCACCTCCCACGTGGGCTTACTCAACCAATCGCGCTGGCCTCCACACCCTCACTGCCAATCACCCGTAGACGCGGGGCGTTGCCTCCGCGTCACGAACCCACGAGGGCTGAACAAACCAATCAGGGGAATTATGAATATAAACAGACTGGCGACTTGCTCCCTGCACTTCCGGGAGACAGTGGCTGACCGTGTAGGTACACGGAGGGGAGCCGCGTGCGCTAAAGTAAGTTGAATTTCCTCCCTGCCACCTAGGCGAGCTCTCGCTTCTTTTCCTTTACGATCTTTGACCCTACCTATTACTATGTCCTAGATAAACGCCGCGTGAAGACATCCCACGCTGCCATTCCCGTAGGGGCGCAACCATGTCCCTTTTGAAGTGAGTCTCTGCAGAAACATCTATCTCACTCACGTTTGTTTGTAAATCGCTTTTGCCTTCTTGTCACGCTGTGAGGGGTACTTCCTTCTAGTAGTGTGGGCTTATGGTTCTCCATTAATATTTATATCTTTGAACACTTGCAAATACTTTCCAATAACACTGTGGTTCACCAACTTCACCGCTTTTAGAATGGAAAGCGAGTGGCGTTTTGCTCGCTCCAAATGATTATGGAGCAATATTTGGGCACGGACCTAATCGCAGGGACGGTCCTTGTGGCTAATTTAGAAGCACCTAAATGAAGGATTCTAAGGTAGCACTCCAGTTCTGGTGGCACATAAAAGATGCATGATGCCTAGACTTACCTATAGGTGACAACTATTGCTGATCTAAACTTCAGAATGAAGATAGTAACCCACCTCTTCATGTCTATGTGTTGTGGTCCTGTCTGTCCCTTTTTTTCGCCACAGGTCTTCTCATACAACCCTACCAATTGAGTAGTGTGGTGTTGATGGACATTTTCCGTCTTATTTCACTGTATATATATTTTTCACACTTAGAGCCTCTCGGGAGGGTGCGCCTTAGCGTGCGCACACCACAGGAGGACTTTTATTTAGGTCCTGAAGAAAGCTGAGCAACACGCTATAAACAGCTGAAACATGTCGACCAATCTATGCCTCTGCTTTAGGATTCCGGTTCCTTAATTAAGAACCTGGGGAGTCCGCTCACTTTGTTTTTAATTAATGCGGGGTGGCCATTAATAAAAAAAATTCTAAAGGTACAAACATTGCATTTTTTAATTCTTTGACACTTTTGCACAATCACAGCTAGTCACCTCTTAATTTGGGCACTGTTGCACTCACCACATCCTGCTCCGCTGTAACCAGGCGTCGTAGCACGCTGGGGAGACATTCGGTCACCCCAGCGGGGACCCGATGATGAAGCATGTCACCAACTAGTGGTGAGTGAGGGTCCTTCAAAAAAGTAGGGTTCTCTCCCTCCACCCACGGCTGGGTGACCAACAAGCCCCTAGACTGTTCTCCAGCTGAGGATAGTCTCTTGGGGATAATCAGGGACTTCGAGACTACCTCGCTTTGTGCACTACACGCGTGTGAGCATTGATCACGCGTGCGGCGCACAGCGGAGTTTGGCTCTAACAAACCTTCCAACTATCACATTTATAATTTATTTGTATCACAGTCACTCCTTTGTTGTTTATAATATAGTGTCTTGAATTTAAACATCCTTGGGGGCATGGATGGCATTGGATTACGGTGATTTTTGTGTGTTTTTCGACTTTTTGGTGGGTTATTGGGGCCTGGCCATGAGGGTGGGGGCCATTTGGAGGCCTGGCCATGTGGTGGGGGTCTAGGCTCAAGGAGCCATTTTGAAGCCAGGCAGTGTGCTCAGGGCTGCACCTAGTTTGCCTTGCTTTCATCCATTATGCCCAGGGGTACTCAATGGTGCATGGGCCAAGTCTTTCTGTGGGGTGTCTTTTATTTAAACATCCTTGGGGGCATGGATGGCATTGGATTAGGATGATTTTGTTGTGTTTTTCGACTTTTTGGTGGATTGTTGGGGCCTGGCCATGTGGGTGGGGGCCATTTTGAGGCCTGGTACAGGCAGGACCTGGCCATGTGGGTGGGGCTGAAGGGGCCATTTTGAAGCCAGACACTGGTATTTTATGCCATAGGCCTGCACCCAGTCTACCTTGCTTTCACCCATTATGCCCAGGGGTACTGAGTGGTGCATGGACAAAGTCTTTCTGTGGGGTGTCTTGAATTTAAACATAATTGAGGGCATGGACAGCATTGGATTGTGGTGATTGTTGTGTGTTTTTCGACTTTGGGGTGTTGTTGGTGCCTGGCCATGTTGGTGGGGGCCATTTTGAGGCCTGGCCCAGGCAGGGTCTGGCCATGTGTTGGGGGTCAAGGCTCAAGGGGCCATTTTGAAGCCAGGCACCCAGTTTGCCTTGCTTTCATCCATTATGCCCAGGGGTACTCAGTGGTGCATGGGCCAAGTCTTTCTGTGGGATGTCTTGAATTTAAACATCCTTGGGGGCATGGATGGCATTGGATTAGGGAGATTTTTGTGTGTTTTTTGACTTTTTGGTGGGTTATTGGGGCCTGGCCATGTGGGTGGGGGCCATTTTGAGGCCTGGCCATGTGGTGGGTGTCAAGGCTCAAGGGGACATTTTGAAGCCAGGCATTGTGCTAAGGCCTGCACCCAGTTTGCCTTGCTTTCATCCATTATGCCCAGGGGCACTCAGTGGTGCATGTCCCAAGTCTTTCTGTGGGGTGTCTTGAATTTAAACATCCTTGGGGGCATGGATGGCATTGGATTAGGGTGATTTTTGTGTGTTTTTTGACTTTTTGGTGGATTGTTGGGGCCTGGCCATGTGGGTGGGGGCCATTTTGAGGCCTAGTACAGGCAGGGCCTGGCCATGTGGGTGGGGGTGAAGGGGCCATTTTGAAGCCAGACACTGTTATTTTATGCCATAGGCCTGCACCCAGTCTGCCTTGCTTTCACCCATTATGCCCAGGGGTACTGAGTGGTGCATGGACAAAGTCTTTCTGTGGGGTGTCTTGAATTTAAACATCATTGAGGGCATGGATGGCATTGGATTGTTGTGATTTTTGTGTGTTTTCCAACTTTTTGGTGGGTTGTTCGGGCCTGGCCATGTGGGTGGGGCCATTTTGAGGCCTGGTCCCGTCAAGGCCTGGCCACGTGGTGGGGGTCAAGGCTCAAGGGGCCATTTTGAAGCCAGGCAGTGTGCTCAGGGCTGCACCCAGTTTGCCTTGCTTTCATCCATTATGCCCAGGGGTACTCAGTGGTGCATGGGCCAAGTCTTTCTGTGGGCTGTCTTGAATTTAAACATCCTTGGGGGAATGGATGGCATTGGATTAGGGTGATTTTTCTGTTTTTTTCGACTTTTTGGTGGGTTGTTGGGGCCTGGCCATGTGGGTGGGGGCCATTTTGAGGCCTGGTACAAGCAGGGCCTGGCCATGTGGGTGGGGGTGAAGTGGCCATTTTGAAGCCAGACGCTGTTATTTATGGTATAGGCCTGCACCAAGTCTGCCTTGCTTTCACCCAAAATGCCGAGGGGTACTGAGTGGTGCATTGACAAAGTCTTTCTGTGGAGTGTCTTGAATTTAAACATCATTGAGGGCATGGATGGCATTGGATTGTAGTGATTTTTGTGTGTTTTTCGACTTTTTGGTGGGTTGTTGGGGGTCTGGCCATGTGGTTGGGGGCCATTTTTGAGGCCTGGTCCTGGCAAGGCCTGGCCATGTGGTGGGGGTCAAGGCTTAAGGGGACATTTTGAAGCCAGGCACTTTGCTAAGGCCTGCACCCAGTTTGCCTTGCTTTTATCCATTATGCCCAGGGGTACTCAGTGGTGCGTGGAACAAGTCTTTATGTTGGTTGTCCTGAATTTAAACATCATTGGGGGCATGGTTGGCATTGGATTGTGGTGATATTTGTGTTTTTTCCATCTTTTTGCGGTGTTATTGGGGCCTGGCCATGTGGGTGGGGGCCATTTTGAGGCCTGATACAGGCAGGGCCTGGCCATGTGGTGGGGGACAAGGCTCAAGGGACCATTTTTAAGCCAGACAGTGTGCTAAGGCCTGCACCCAGTTTGCCTTGCTTTCATCCATTATGCCCAGGGGTACTAAGTGGTGCATGGACCAGGTCTTTCTGTGGGGTGTCTCTTCTATTAATGTAAACAGATGAGAACAGCAATTTTAATTTTTGGGGTTTCCGTTTTTTGGTGTGTGTTGTAAAAATAAATGCCTAGTTGCAAATATTAATTGAAGCACGACATATGGAACAATTATGTAACTGATGTTCCTCTGGCTTTCTTTGCTTTTAAGTGCACAAGAAAAGAACCACAAATCAGTCATCGTTCATCATCAGTGCCAGGAAGAAGTCCTGCTGCGGTGTGTGCAGCACAACATCACGTGACGTCATGTGTGGCCACAGACAACTCTGCAACTCGTGCAACTGCGGCCTGCTGTTCTGACATCTGAAGAAGATGGGCCCAAAGAAAGGTGGCCGTAGCTCCTCCACCAAGAAAGTTGCCAGTGCCACTGCCAGTAATAAGGAGCAGAAGAAGCAAGTGACGCCACTCACCAAGGAGAGTGGTGTGCCTACAGACAATTTTTTGGGGAAAAAAAAAACTACACCTGCAGCAGCGGGGTCTGCCGGGGAGCAAGCTGGGAGCAGCACCTCCGCTTCATCGGGCTCAGTGCCACCACGCCAAGTTAGGTCCAAGGCCATGAGTGCTGCAGAGGCAGCCACTTTAATTGTTCAATCACCATCGACCAGTGATGTTGGCTCATCACAAGAAAGTAGCATCCAATCAAAGCAGGGTGTAACTCATCTGACGAGTATTCAACAACCACAGCCGCAACGACAACCACAGGTGCAACTAGTACAATCGCAAGTACATGCGCAAGTACATGCGCAAGGAGAGGCGCAAGGAGAGGCGCAAGGAGAGGCACAAGGAGAGGCGCAATGAGAGGCGCAAGGAGAGGCGCATGGAGCGGCACAAATGCCCACAATGCTTGTTCCTCCAGAAGTAGGGGCACATCAGGAAATCGAGATTGAAGCGGAGGTATCATCTGAGGAAGCTACTCCTTCTGATGATGATCCATTGTCTTCCAGATCCCCAGCAAGAAAAAGGTCAAGGAGGGCTACTGCAAGTTCTTCTTCAAGCCCCCTTACTTCTGATGATCTTGATGTTGATTGGAACCCACCAATGCTGTCTGACAGTGAGGCACGCCATGAGCCAACAAAGGTAGCTAAGCCTAAAAGGAAGGTTCCCGCAAGGCTTCCACTTATGGATGATGATGACGACGAGCAAGAAGTGGTGTATTCTGTGGCTGATGAACAGTCTGACGATGACCCAGTCATCACAGTCGTCACTCTAGGCCCAGTTGGCATGCAGCAGACAAGACATTTTTACCCTATCCCGAATTGCTGCTAAGCGTGATGTGGGCGGCGTGGCACTGGTACCACCACAAATGCAGTTAACTACTACACCAACACGACCAACAGCTTCCATTTTTTCTCGTCAGAAGGGCCGGCAGGGACCTCCATCCAGCTCGACCTCCATTACCTCAAGTAGTGGTGCTGTCAGTGCACAACAGAGTCAAATTCAGCCATGCCCATCCACCACTTCATCTGGCATTGAAAGTAGCACCTCCACCTCCAGCAGACATCTCCAGTCCCCAGTTTGGGACTTTTTTAGTGTTAGCAAAAAGGCAGAAAACATGGTCGTTTGTTCGATTTGTAAAACTGTAGTTAGTAGGGGTAAGCTTGGTACCAACTATGGTACTGGAGGCCAGAGAGGTCATCTCCAAAAACATCACACTATCATTTGGGAGGCGCAAATGAGGAAGATCTGGAAATCCACAAGTACAACAAATCCAAATGTATCCATTCATATTGCATCTGATGATGACGAGGGGCTGATCGCGCAGGAGGGAAGTGAAGAAGCAACAGACATTTTTTCTGGTACACCCATTCCCCCTGGCAGCAGCACTGCAGTGGTAGCGCTCACACCCTCTACCCCAGCAACATGTATGAGGCACACTAAGAGTCTTGGAGAGACACCAATGCGAAAAAGTACATCAATGAGCCTAACTGGGTTGAAGAAGTGTGGATCATCATCATCACATATGAAAACAGTCCGGACCACCATTAAAAGCATGTTTTGGTCAGAGGCGCCATTTGAACGCAACCACCTAACGGCACTTCTGTATAACGCAAAGCTGGCTAAAATGTTAGCTCTGGACTTTTTCTTTCGTGGAAGAGGTGGGTTTTCTAGAATTTGAGGCAACAGTCTGCCCTAAATGGAAGGTTCCTAGCCAGTCCTATTTTTGCCAGAGTTGCAGTTCCAGCACTACATGAAGATGTGCTGGAAGTGATTGGGTCAGCTTTGCAGAAGAGTGCTGAAATGTTGACCAGTTGCCAAGCCGTGGATTACATGTGCATCACTGCACACTGGGTCTCTTTTGCAGGGATTAGAGAAAAGATGTCTACAGGTGTTGACCATGCCACAATTTTTAAAGCGAGTCATAAACATGCAACAGTAGCCATGTTTGCCATGGAGAAATCTCATACTGCATTAAATTTTTTGGATGAGTTTAAGAGTAAGGTCTCTAAATGGCTGGTGCCAAAAAGTCGCATGATTGCTTATGTTTCCACGGATAATGGCAGTAATATAGTTAAGGCCATGCATTATGGTGGATAATACAGAGTGCCGTGTTTGGCGCACTGCATTAACATTGTTTTTCAAGATTTCTTGAAAAGAGAAAACACAGTCATCAAGTTACTGACCACCTGCCGAAGAATCTGCACACATTTCAGCCATTCTGTTAAGGCCCGGAAGGAGATGAGGATCATTCAACGTAGCCGTGGAGTGCCAGTCAAAGGACTTATCCAGGAGGTGGCAACACGTTGGAACTCAACCTTCTACATGCTTGAACCTCTGTTTGAGCAGTACAAGGTAATCAATGAGTATGTCAATAGCATTAACATATGGTCTGCTCCTATGAAAGACATGAGACTAGAGCCGGAGTAATGTGACCTAGTTCAAAGCCTGAAAAAAATGCTTTGTCGTTTTGAGGTCTTCACCCGTGAAGTCAGTAGGGAGGAGTGTAGTTTGGACAAAGCTATCCCATTGTTGTTCATGCTAGAGCAACAACTGAAGGCGGTGTCTTCAATGTTCTGAGCTGATGGTCACAAACAAGACGCATATCGGTTGGCGGAGAGCTTATTAAGCCGCCTGTCAAGGACTATAGTGAATTCTTACCATGACTTGCACAGGAACAGGTAGTTGCCTTTTTCCCGACTCCACCTCCAAGACACTGAGAGCCTGTTGTATATAACTTGGCTCAAAAGGACCTCGAAGGGGGAAGGGGGAATTGGAGAAAATAACAAACAAAGAAGAGACTGGTCCGGAATGTTCTTGTTTGGCTTCCTTGATCTCGTCTACTGTTCGACGAATCTCAGGGTATCCTAATGTATTAAAGGAAAACACATCAGAAAACCCTTTCCTTTCCTTTCCATCTAGTCTATGAACTATTTCCTTCTATCTCTTACCTAACATTCCAGAACTATTGCTACTCTTCTGTCTTTTCTTGTTTTTCGTGTCTCTAAGAATTTAATCTGCAAAATAATTATACCTTGATTTAGCTCTACATTCACTTTCTGCAGTATCTGTCTTTATTTCCTTACTAGTCTTACTCTTACCTTCTATAGAGATTTGAAGCTAGTTCTATTCTTATCCATATACTCTCTTAGTAAATGATACGTCTTAATACTCTTCTTTTTTTCTTGCAGGTTTGCTGAGGGAAAACCTATCCTGTGGTAAGTACTCTTCCTATTATTGTATTTCACAACTTAGCGATAAGTGGTTCTCTAACACTCTATTAATTCACTGTTTTATTTGTCATGTCTTATACAGTCTATAACTGTGCCTTCTTTCTATTATCAAGTCTCTTTTCACTTATCTATGTGTCTTCTTATCTTTTTCTTCAGGAAATGATGTGCTGACTCCAACTGGCGATATTCTCCATGAACTTTGATATGACGAGGACTGAATATCGGACTCTGGTAACTCTCCTCCTGGTCTCCTGGACGACTTGGAATTAACTACGAAGAGGGGGAAAAGAAGGGGCAAAATAGGGAAGGGCAAGAATGTCAGAGCAAACTGACCTGAAAAAGGGGAAAAAACGCGACGCTTTGGGCAAGGGAAAGGAACAAGACAAAAACTCTACTTTCTCCTCAGAAACTCTGGTGAAGTGCGCATCTTCGTTAGCGCTCGCGCTTCACCAGCTGTCAGGGTTTACCGGCTTACAACAACTAGCCTGCCAAATTGTTTTCCGCATCGACTGCCATCTTGGAATTCCGCGCACGAATTAGAGAACTCCAGCGGCGGTTCCAAGGTGAGTTTACAGCTCCTATTGTGCACAAACAGTGTTTTCTTCTGGTTTGAGTACGGGTAGTTCTGACAGTACCCCCAACAAGGGAGGTCCTTTCTCCTTGAGCTTTGTTGGAAATCTCTTGTGGAAAGATCACACCAAACAAGGTGCATGGACATTAGAGGCCACTTCCGATGATCTTTCTTCTGGGCCATAGCCTGTCCAGTCCAATAGGTAATATAATTTCCCATTTGATTGCTATGAATCTAGAATTTCCTTCACTTCATGTTCTAATCCTGACTCTAACATAATGAGTTTAGGTGGTGATTCTTTCCGTAACTCTAGGGAAGCTTTCTTTAATAAGGAAACATGAAAGACTGGATGAATTTTCATTTGAACTGGCAGTTTCAAACGGTAGGTCACATGATTAATCTGCTTTTCAATTGGATAGGGTCCTATAAATCTGGGTAAAAACTTTCTGTTTCCCTTCAATCTCACATTTTTTGTGTTTAGCCACACTTCATCTCCTTCTTTCAGATTTGGACCTTCTCTCCTTCTTTTATCAGCATGAGTTTTATATTTCATCTTAGCTAGCTCTAAATCCTGGGAAGCATTGTGCTGAACCTTCTTTAAGTGAACAATAAGTATGGGCGAAATTTGAGAATTTGCGTTCTGCGAATTTGCACAAAATCGAATTCGCAATCCGCAAAATCATGCAAATTTGCGGATTTTTGTTTTTTGCGTGTTCGCTGGTTTTTTTGCGGAGTTTTTGCGTGTTTCGCAGGGCTTTTTGCGTATTTCGCGGGCCGCTTGCATGGCGAAGTTACCCATGCGGTCGTGTATGGGCACAGCACCCTCTGGTTTACCACTGCCACCCTCTGGTTCATCACTGCCACCCTCTAGTTCACCACTGCCACCCTCTAGTTCTCCCCGGCCACCCTCTGTCCCACCCCTGCCACCCTCTGGTTTACCACTGCCACCCTCTGGTTCAGCACTGCCACTCTCTGGTTCACCCCTGCCACCTTCCGGTTCAGCACTGTCACACTCTGGTTCACCACTGCCACCCTCTGGTTCATGACTGCCACCCCCTGGTTCATCACAGCACCTCTGGTTCACCACTGCCACCCTCTGGTTCACCCCTGCCACACTCTGGTTCACCACTGCCACCCTCTGGTTCATCATAGCACCCTCTAGTTCACCCCTGCCACCCTCTGGTACAGCACTGTCACCCTCTGTTTCACCACTGCCACCCTCTGGTTCACGACTGCCACCCTCTGGTTCATCTCAGCACCTCTGGTTCACCACTGCCACCCTCTGGTTAACAACTGCCACCCTCTGGTTCATCACAGCACCTCTGGTTCACCACTGCCACCCTCTGGTTAACCACTGCCACCCTCTGGTTCACCCCTGCCACCCTCTGGTTCACCACTGCCACCCTCTGGTTCATCACAGCACCCTCTGGTTCACCCCTGCCACCCTCTGGTACAGCATTGTCACCCTCTGGTTCACCACTGCCACCCTCTGGTTAATGACTGCCACCCTCTGGTTCATCACAGCACCTCTGGTTCACCCCTGCCACCCTCTGGTACAGCACTTTTACCCTCTGGTTCACCACTGCCACCCTCTGGTTCACGACTGCCACCCTCTGGATCATCACAGCACATCTGGTTCACCACTGCCACCCTCTGGTTAACCACTGCCACCCTCTGGTTCACCGCTGCCACCCTCTGGTTCACCGCTGCCACCCTCTGGTTCACCACTGCCACCCTCTGGCTCACCCCTGCCACCCTCTGGTTCACCACTGCCACCCTCTGGTTCATCACAGCACCCTCTGGTTCACCCCTTCCACCCTATGGTACAGCACTGTCACCCTCTGGTTCACCACTGCCACCCTCTGGTTCACGATTGCCACCCTCTGATTCATCACAGCACCTCTGGTTCACCACTGCCACCCTCTGGTTCACCACTGCCACCCTCTGGTTCACCACAGCACCCTCTGGTTCACCCCTGCCACCCTCTGGTTCACCCCTTCCACCCTCTGGTTCACCCTTGCCACCCTCTGGTTCAGCACTGCGACCCTCTGGTTCAGCACTGTCACCCTCTGGTTCACCCCTGCCACCCTCTGGTTCATCACTGTCACCCTCTGGTTCATCACTGCCGCCCTCTGGTTCACCACTCCCACCCTCTGGATCATCGCTGTCACCCTCTGGTTCATCACTGCCACCCTCTGGTTCACCACTCCAACCCTCTACCGAGACCTTTTGTGATGCAGCGGCAGCACAAAAGATGCGCCATGGTGCTGGGTATTAATAACATGACGCATCTGAGGGATGAGTCACGTTGTAAAGCCCTGCTCCATCAGGAGGGTCCCAGCACAGGGGAGGGCGTTCCTGCGCAGGAACGCCTCCTAAAAGTGGCTGAGTGAAATCTACAAGAATTCACTCAGTCACTTTAGGGCCAATGCTGCGTCAAAACCCTGCGGTTGCTTGAAGCAGGCGCAAGGCTTGATACAGCATTGGGGAGATAGGGCCCCCCAGAGCATTGCTGGAGCTGCGTCGTAAGCTCCACGCAGCTCCAGCAATGCACTGCTTTTACGGCACAGATGCGTGGCGCATCTGTGCCGTTTTTGCCACATGGTGCGACGCATTGTAAATGCGGCGCACCATGGGTGGCGGAGCTGCGGCGCACAATAACTGGCGCATCCCTGGGGATGCGCCAGTTATTGTAAATCTGCCCCTATACATTTAGCCAACGAGGGAGCACTTACTGATTAGACAGTAGAAAGTACTCCAGTTGAGTAGAGGTATTGCACAAAAAGGTGGCATCTTCGTGGACAAACACGGAGGGCGGGATTCATTCTGCCCCCTGTTAGACTCGTTTTTTGTGCCCTTCTGCCCTCTGTTAGAATCGTTTTTCCCGTGTTTTTCTGCTCTTCTGCCCTCTGTTAGACTCGTTTTTTGTGCCCTTCTGCCCTCTGTTATTCCCTTGTTTTTGTGCCCTTCTGCCCTCTGTTAGACTCGTTTTTTGTGCCCTTCTGCCCTCTGTTAGACCCACTTTTGTGCCTTTCTGCCCCGTTAGACTAGTTTTTTGTGCCCTTCTGCCCTCTGTTAGACTCGTTTTTTCCTTGTTTTTCTGCCCTTCTGCCCTTTGTTAGACTGCTTTTTGTGCCTTTCTGCCCTCTGCATCACCACATCATCACTCAGCGCTACACCAGCATCATTCAGCACCACCACATTATCACTCAGCACCACCACATTATCACTCAGCACCACCACAGCATCACTCAGCGTCACCACAGCATCACTCAGCGTCACCACAGCATCACTTGGTGCCACCACATTATCACTCAGCACCACCAAAGCACCACTCAGCACCACCACAGCATAACTCAGCACCACCACAGCATCACTCAGCACCACCACAGCACCAATCAGCACCACCACAACACCAATCAGCACCACCACAGCACCACTCAGCACCACCCCAGCATCACTCAGCACCATCCCAGTATCACTCAGCACCACCACAGCACCACTCAGCATCACCACAGCACCACTCAGCATCACTACAGCACCACTCAGCACCACCACAGCACCACTCAGCGCCACCCCAGCATCAATCTGCGCAACCATTCAACAACAACTGGTTCAAATAAGTTCTCTCAATGTTTCAAACTTTATTACAAATATCACAAAAAGATGTTAATATTTCACTTCTGTTCTTGGATTTTCGTCACAATAAAATACACTGAACATAATCTTTACAAAAGTTATTTACAAAAGTTTAAATTAAAATCCATTTTATTTAAGTATTAAATATTTTAAAAAATTAAAAGCCATTGTAATTTGTAATATCAATACAGCTAAGTCACGTAAATACAAAACATGTTGCATTACAAATGCTATAGGTGTCACATTTGCGAAAGTTATAACTATTGGCGTTGTAAATGACAAAGCTTAATAATTTAGCTATTTTCAAAACCAACACATAAATAAAAAAAATTGTCATTTACAAGACCAATAGCTCAAACTTTCCTAATGCGAGACCTATTGCATTGCAAATGCTTGTTTTTATATCTGTCAGTGCTTCCTGTTGAGGTTTAATTTTCGTTACAGGCGCCTCATTGCCTACTTGTAACTATTCTCTGACCCTGCTTCAAGGGTCAGAGCAGGGTCAGAGAATAGTTGCAAGCAGGAAACAAGGCGCCAGGAAGCACAGCAGGTGCCCAAGTTGAAGTTAATTTCTTTGTAACCCTTTTGTAAAAGGTTACAAAAAATTGGCTTCAACATTTGCACCTGCTGCTGTAACCCTGTAAGTGCTTGGCTGAAAATTCGTCCCTGCTGATTCACGGATTTTACAGCGATTTTGCGAGATTCGCGGATCGCGAAATCCGCAAATTCCGCGAGCGGAACGAATTTTCAGCCCATGCTTAGTGAACAACCAGATCCTTAACAGCAAGAACAGTAAGTTCAGAATTCTTTACAGTAAAATTTGGGTGTCTGCTGTAATTCAAATAAAATGGAGAGTAGCCTGTTGACATATTCTCTGCATTGTTATGCGCAAACTCAGCTGCCCACAAATAATCTGCCCATTCTTCTCCTTGCTTCAGTAGGAATAGCCTCAAATATTGCTCAAGTTCCTGATTAACCCTTTCGGTCTGCCCGTCTGTCTCTGGATGAAAACTAGTAGAATACCTAGCCTCTATTCCTAACCCATTTAAAAAGGCCTTCCAGAAATGAGACATGAACTGTGAACCTCGGTCTGGTATTATAATCTTGGGGATTCCATGAATTCTGACTATGTGTGTGCTAAAATGACTTGCTAATTGTTTTGATGTTGGAACTCCCTTTAAGGCTACGAAGTGGGCCATCTTGGTAAATGCGTCCAACACCACCCAGATAGTATTATAGCCCTGACGAAAGGGTAAATCCACTATCAGATCCATAGTAATGCTGTGGCAAGAACCCGTAGGGGTGGGGATTGGTTGTAACAACCCTTTTTGTGCTTGCCGTTCAGATTTTTCCCTGTGTACAGATTTCGCAAGTCTTCACATAGTTCTCGATATCAGCATTCATATGTGGCCACCAATAGTGTCTTCCAACCAATTCTTTGGTTTTTGTTTCTCCTTTATGACCAGCCAAGGGACTATCATGACACTCGTGTAAAACTTCTTTCTGTAGTTCTTTAGTGAGTATGTACAAGGCTCCCTGGTGATAAGGTAGTTGATGACGAACTTCTTTCCTTCTTCTTCATTTACCCATTTTTGTATGTCTTCTGGACTCATGATTCGCAAGATCTCTTCTCCAAAGGTAATTAACGAAGTGGCACCTACTATTCTTGAGGTTGGTATAATGGTTTGACTTTCTTCCAAAATGTCTTCTCCTCCGTACCAATTCGAGACAAGGCATCTGCCTTTCCGTTTTCCGCTCCTAGTCTATAAGTGATCACAAAATCATATTCTGCAAAATATAGCGACCATCTCAACTGTCTCGGCATTAGAGTTTTGGCAGACTTCAAAAACTTGAGATTTCTGTGATCCGTAATGACAGTCACTTGATGTCTGGCTCCCATTAAATAATGTCGCCACTCCTTGAAGGCATCGTTTATCGCTAGAAGCTCTTTTTCTGTAATTGTATAGTTTTGTTCAGCTGGTGTCAGTTTTCTTGACCTGTAAGCAATTAGGTGCAATTGGCCAGTTTCTCTGTGTTGTTGGGATAGAACTCCTCCTATAACCTGATCGGAAGCGTCAGTTTCCACATAGAATGGCTCAGATGGGTCAGCATGAAGCAGCACTGGAGCCGAAGTAAAACTCCCCTTCAAGAATTGAAGGCTTCTTCAGCTTCTTTTGTCTACTCGAATTTAACCCCCTTTCTCAAGAATTCTTCAATAAATCTCCTATAAAAGTCTGCAAAGCCAATAAAGCTCTGCACCTCTTTTACGCTGGAAGGAGACTTCCAATTGACCACTGCTTGTATCTTACGTTCATCCATTTTCATGCCGGTTGGCGAGAGAACAAATCCCAAAAATTCCACTTTTGAAACATCAAAGGTGCATTTTTCCAGTTTTACAAATAGCTGATTCTCTCATAGCCTTCTTAAAATCTCTCTTACTTGCTCCTTGTGTCTTTGAGTATCATCTGAGTAGATTAGGATGTCATCTATATAAACAATTGCGCATTGGTCTATGAATTCTCTCAATATGTCATTGATAAAATGTTGGAAGGCTGCTGGGGCGTTACACAGGCCATATGGCATGACCTGATATTCAAATCACCCAAACCTGGTCCTGAAGGCCGTCTTCCACTCATCACCTTCTTTCATTCTGATAAAATGGTAAGCACCCTGAAGATCTAACTTGGTATAGATTTTTGCATTCTTTACTTGATCTAATAAGACCGAAATGAGTGGAAGAGGGTAACGATTCTTCTTCGTAATTTTGTTTATTGCACGATAATCTATGCAAGTTCTTAAATCGCCCTCCTTCTTTGTTACAAAAAACAAGGGCAAGGATACTGGTGATTTGGACGGTCGGTTGTAGCCGTTTGCCAAATACTTGTCCAGATATTCCCTTAAATGTTGATGTTCCTTTTCTGTGAGGGCATAGTCTCTACTGCAAAGTAAATTCGCACCAGGCTCCAGTTAAATTGCACAGTCGTATGTTCGATGTGGAGGTAATTGTTCCGCCTCTTTCTCGGTGAAAACATCTTCGAAATCTTGATATTCTGGAGGTATTTCTTGGGAGTTGATAACACACACTGATCCTCCAATCATACACAACGAATGAGCAGGGTTAGACTCATAGTTTTCCTCTTTTCTTCTGAAATAATTCTCCTTACAATACTTCGACTCCATTGTTATTGTTCTAGCGCTCCAATCGATGGTAGGATTGTGTTCAGTCAACCACGACAAACCTAATATAAGTTGAAACTGAGGAGCATCAATTAAATTAAATTGAATAACTTCTTCATGCTTGTCATTTGATCTCATCAAAACTGGTTCAGTATGACTTACTATCGGTCCAGATGAAAGGTTTGTGCCGTCTACAGCTCGCACTGGCTCGCTTTTAAGCTTTTGTATGGCCTTCAACCCTACACTTTCTGAAAACTTTAGGTCACAACAGTTTCATGTGGCTCGGGAATCCACCATCACTGACACGTCTGTAAGGGTTATTTGTCGAAATTTGATTATCATGGACAGAACCAGGTGAGGTGAAGAAGACTGAAGTGTATTCGCCAACTGGTGTTCCTTCAGAGTTGATTCTTGATTCGCATCCACCGGTACAACTCCCTCTACTGGTGGTGCTGCAAGTTTTCCTTCGGCTTAAACAAGGTTTTTGTTTTTTTCGGGCAACCTTTCACCAAGTGTCCATTTGAGCCACAATACATACATAAATGTCCAACTCTCCTTTTCTCCTTCTCTTCATTAGTCTATGGACCCCTATAGTTCCAATTTGCATGGGTTCTGGGTTCGTTGATCCGTCAAATGCTCGATTAAAATCTGACCGGGCTCGATCAAATCGGGGCACAATGGGCCTTTGGTCTTTTCTTCTTTCACCCTTTCATTCTCCCTGACGAAAGTCTATCTCCAGCACTAGATCTACTAAGGCCCAGATTTCTGTAGGTCGGTTCGGTATCTGTGCCAGTACGTCCTTCAATTCCTCACGCAATCCACGATAAAAGACTGCAGCCCTCTTGCTCTTTGGCCAATCAGTCTCCACGACACACTTATTGAATTGGGCTAAGTACGCAACCAAGTCCTGGTTGCCCTGTCGCAATTCTAACAATTTGTTATCAACAGCTTGTGAAATTCATCTTCTGTCAAAGATTTTGAGAAATTATTTCTTAAATTCGTCATAATTCTGTAGGATTGGGTCATCTCTAGTGACTAAAGGCATCGACCATGCTGCTGCGTCACCACTCAAGTATGAAAGAGCAAACGCAAACCGCGACTGTGCATCTGGGAAAATAGAGGGGTGGCACATAAAATGGAGGGAACATTGTGTAAGGGAGATTTGTGCTTTTTGAGGGTCCTCACTAAATCGCTCGGGAGGGGCCAGTGGAATTACTGGGGACAAGGAATGAATGACTTGTGTTGTTAATCTGTTTGAACTCTCTGATGAACTCCTAATATTTCTCTACTAGCACTAAAAGACTGTCCCATCCTTTGCTCTAAGTCCGCTGTTTCTTTTCTTGATTTAACTACCTCTAATTTGAGGTTTTGGTTCTCCTCCCTAACAGCTATTAGTTCCTTTTGAATAGCTTCTAGAGCTGGACCTAAGTTCTGCATATTTATTCCTTCAGTCATCCTGTTCAGGTGCAATAGATAAACATGGGCACTTCACTCTGTCAAGGACTATGGTGAACTCTTACCATGACTTGCACAGGAACAGGTAGTTGCCTTTTTCCCGACTCCACCTCCAAGACACTGAGAGCCTGTTGTATATAACTTGGCTCACAAGGACCTCGAAGGGAGAAGGGGGAATTGAAGAAAATAACAAAGAAGAGACTGATCCGGAATGTTCTTGTTTGGCTTCCTTGATCTCGTCTACTGTTCGACGAATCTCATGGAATCCTAATGCATTAAAAGAAAACACATCAGACAACTGTTTCCTTTTCTTTCCACCTAGTCTATGAACTATTTCCTTCTAACTCTTACCTAACATTCCAGAACTATTGCTACTCTTCTGTCTTTTCTTGTTTTTCGTGTCTCTAAGAATTTAATCTGCAAAATAATTATACCTTGATTTAGCTCTACATTCACTTTCTGCAGTATCTGTCTTTATTTCCTTACTAGTCTTACTCTTACCTTCTATAGAGATTTGAAGCTAGTTCTATTCTTATCCATATACGTCTCTTAGTAAATGATACGTCTTAGTACTCTTCTTTTTTTCTTGCAGGTTTGCTGAGGGAAAACCTATCCTATGGTAAGTACTCTTCCTATTAATGTATTTCACAACTTAGCGATAAGTGGTTCTCTAATACTCTATTAATTCACAGTTTTATTTGTCATGTCTTATACAGTCTATAACTGTGCCTTCTTTCTATTATCAAGTCTCTTGTCACTTATCTATGTGTCTTCTTATCTTTTTCTTCAGGAAATTATGCGCTGACTCCAACTGGCGATATTCTCCATGAACTTCTGATATGACGAGGACTGAATATCGGACTCTGGTAACTCTCCTCCTGGTCTCCTGGGTGACTTGGAATTAACTACGAAGAGGGGGAAAAGACGGGGCAAAATAGGTAAGGGCAAGAAGGTCAGAGCAAACTGACCTGAAAAAGGGGGAAAACTTGACGCTTTGGGCAAGGGAATGGAACAAGACAAAAACTCTACTTTCTCCTCAAAAACTCTGGTGAAGTGCGCATCTTCGTTAGCGTTTGCGCTTCACCAGCTGTCAGGGTTTACCGGCTTACAACAACTAGACCCCCGACTTGTTTTCCGCGTCATCGGCCATCTTAGAACTCCTCGCGCGAGTTAGAGAACTCCAGCGGCGTTTCCAAGATGAGTTTACAGCTCTTATTGCGCACAAACAGTGTTTTCTTCTGGTTTGAGTTCGGGTAGTTCTGACAGCGCCTACTTGTCAATGAAAGGCTTAAAAAAATACCTTCAGAACAACATTACATTTGTGCCACTATTCTGGATCCACGGTACAAAAAGGCACTGACCAGCAAAGTATTCATTCCTTTTGATGAAGAAGATGTTTCAAAGTACAAACATTACTAGCTGTGTCAGCCACTCGGTTCGAAAAAGAGTGGCAGGAAATTGAAGGAAACACCACACGTACTACTGAAGCAGCAGGCCATCTGGCGTCAAGGTCCACTTCTGTGGCCGAAGGCAGTCACTTTCCCTCACAGCCATTACCAACAACAGCAACAGTATCCTCGTCATCATCACCTGCATAAGGCCCATGCCTAATATTGTCGGAAGCGGATTGGATAACTCAGCAAGGGTTTGCTCACTCCAGTGTTGATGCAAAGGCAACACTTGGTACGCAAAGTGGAGCACCACCCAGGGAGGCCCTTGAGTGGATGGTGCAGACCTATCTGTATGACCCAACAGAGGTCTACATTGATCGTGACCCATTGTATTGGTATGGGAAAAGGCCTCACTGGCCTCTACTCAGCAGGCTGGCTATAAATTATTTGTCTTGCCCACTCGCAAGCGTGTCTTCGGAACGAGTTTTCAGAGCTGCTGGTGCCATTGTCACTTCAAAAAGGTCCCGCCTCTCGCCCAAAAATGTGGAGAGGATAACAATGATCAAGATGAATCAGCACTTCATACCACCAGATTACAAAATACGTGAATCCACGCAGGAAGAAGAGGACACCGACTTAGGTTACTGAAGCTCTTCTCTGTTAGCTGACCTACTCCACGTTCAATTAACAGAGTTTGAGGACAAGCTCTACTTCCCTGACGACAACTAGGCTTGAAAAACTTACTTTTTGTTTTCTTACGTCCTTTTCGACTTTTATTTCTCTGTGTCTTTACTTGATTTGCAACTTTTAGCACAACAAAACTTTAATCACAACAAATCCATCAGCAGCACTATCTTCGTCTTATTTTCCATATTGAAGGTGCCGCTGTCGCTGTCTGCATTCCTGAAGTTCACAAGTTCACAACTCAGTCATGCTCCTCTATCCTCCTCCTCCAGACTCAGATGGCCGCAGATGGCCGGATTACGCAGAATCTAGAAACTGTCGCTTCAGTCCGTACACGAGTCCCCTCAAAAGAAGTGGGACTGGGACTGGAATGACTCACTATGCTGACTGCAGCCTGACACGAGAGGCTGCCCTGTGGCCCTCCACTTAAGATGATGACAAGGTAATGAATGATTAAATGGCATGCAATGGCGACACTGGCTGTCTGGCTCTGATGAAAGCAGTTGTTGTTTCTTTTTTGTGCATGGACTGAATCCTATCTATGTGTTCTGTTATTATTATTTATTCTTTTACACACTAAATGTGACTCAAGTGTGGCTACCTTTTTTAATACAACTACTGCAGGGGCCAGCCACTACATTGCATTTTTCAATATGGAAAATGTCCTTGGGCTCAGGGTGTAGACGACATTGAGTTTGCCAATAACATACCATGATGATGATGAATCTTGATAGTTAAAGTTACATAATATCTTTATTCTTTACACAGTCACTCACTGGGATGGATGGATCATCATCATTGTAGGTTTACGGAAGAAATATGGTCGTTTCGTGAGTGGCAAGGCAAACAACAGGTAAACAAGTCAAAAACAACTACAGCAGACCTACATGTCTGTCTAGTCGTGGTATGGGCGTGGTCGAGCCAGTGTAGTGTATGCCACAGACCAGACAGCAGTTCATGTAAAATTGTGGCTATGTGGCTTACTGCATAAAATGCTTTGTCTGTCTGTGTCAAGAGGTATGCTACATTATCAGGTTGGTTCACCCAGTGGTGCCTGCCTTGACCGTCTGTATGGCCCTGGCCTGCTGTGTGCAATTGCTATCCTTAAAAAGGAGACTCAGAGTACGCACTTTAGAAATGATGCCTGTATGTGTTGCCTCTGAAAGTGTTAGTTTTGCACTAAACACCGTACCTTATATTTTTTCTCAGTGCTGTATTAATATCCCTTCCTGTTTTTCCATCAACAATTGCAGGCCAGCTTTTACCTTGTGCCATGGGAACAACATTAATCCCCAATTCCGCATCCACCAGGCAGGCAGTGGACAGTGTGTCTGGTCACCAAGATTGATCGACGGAGCGTCAGATGGAATGGAGGAGTACAGCGAAGAAGAGGAATAGTTGTATGCATGCAACTTCCCAAATTGAACAGGACAACAACAACATACAGTTACAGTATCCTCTTCACTTCTCCTCATCTTTCAAATACCGTATTGTTGTGTACTTCTATGAGTCTGACTCTTTGCTTCAAATTTGTCCCTACATCTATTTCATAACTTTCTTTGCTATTTTTAAAACTAATGTAATGTACTACTAAGTCATTCTCTCTGAGCGAAATTGCGTAATTACAGCAGTTCTGTACTGTCCAATAGTTTAGTACTACTTAGTAAGTTGCAGTTAGCAGCACTACTTTTCAGTAACCGAACCATCCATTTATCAAACAACTTCATGCATGCACTTCCTTTATGTCCCTTAAAAGATTTATGGATATCTCATATCTTCGTATCCAAAGATTTGTTTTTCTTCATTTGTTGTTTGTCCATGCTGTGTTTTTCCGAAAAAACCCCATTCCCATCCAATTTTCAAACCCTAACCCTCTTTCCCCGGGCTGTGTGGTTTTCATTGAGGTGTGACTAAATTACAACAATAATTCCACACACTTGCTAGGGAGGATAAGGTCAAAGCAACAGAAAATACATTTGAAGGATGGTGAAGGAATCCCAGGATATGTTCTTACTGTGTACTGTACTATCTATCGTACTATTCTAATGCTACGCTCAGGCCACTCAATGTTTCATTTCCTTATTTTTCATTTGCTGCTACTGCCAGTGTGTAGCACTACTGCTACCAACACAACGAAGACATTTCATCTGTCCAGGTTTCCATCCATCCATACCCAACCTTAATCAGAATTTGCCATGCATCCAGCCCTGTGCCTAGCCCTATTCTCAAACACGAATCACAGGTAAGATAAGCATTTTGGGGAGGTATAATAATGGACTAAGGCTCGGAGGAGAGGAGAGACTGACAGTAGTAGTAGTAAAGTAATAGTAGGCAAATTGAATTCACTAACTCTGTTAATGGCACTTTTGTACATTTGTGGACGTTTTAGATAATTCATGCTGGTAAGTTTGAGGAAACCAAACGTGCAGTAACTAGTACCCACCACCCCACAAAGTAATATGAACGCATACACTATGTTGAATTGTGTAAAATAAATAATTATATATTATTTATCCTAACGAAAATAAACTAGACCCAAAGACCCACCCCCTCCCTAACCCCAACAAATGTCCATTTCAAATGTCCTGCAAAAAGTCTCTCATAATCCCCAATGCCCAATTCCCCCCCAACAGTCTTTAAAAAAGGGTCAAGAGACACAGTCACTTCCGGCGGTGTCCTGTGGACAAGTGGTCCCGCAGCTCTTTACGGAGGTCCCGGAGCGGGTGTTTCTGCTTTTCCACCGTGCGCTCTAGGTAGTCCACTCGGCGGAGTAGCCAGTGCAGGTGTGCCATCCAGGCTCTGGGGGACAGCTGCTGCTTTTGCTGTTGCAGCTGAGCGGTGGCGGCGGGAGGCTGTCGGACCATGGCGCCGTGCTGGAGTATTCTAGCTGGCGGACCCGGGGGCACTGGATGAGGTTGCAGCTGTTGCCGTCTCCTCCTCCTGTTTCTGAGCCCACAGCCGACGATGTTCTGTAACAATGGCCTCCAGCTTCCGGGCCATCTCCTTGCGGGTGAGCTTTTGTGGAGCATCTATGTGAAGAAAGAAAGAAAAATACTGTAACCAATACTCTTTAAAAATAACACAAAATAATTCAACAGAAAGTTGTCTCACAGTAACACTAGCAACTTGCAAGCACAGTTTAACATTTTGGCATGTATCTTTCCACCATCTTTGTAGGCCTGTAAAATTAGTGGGAGTTTCAGGAATTCTACTAGCAGCACTATGGACTCACTACATAGTCAGAGAGTCATAGAGTACACCAGTCTTCTTCTTTTTGTATCTAGTTTAAGCAGTACATGCAGGTGGGGATAGGGAAGCTCTTACTTATCTATAGGGTTGGCACTGGCCATACTGAGTTACATCAAGGGCTACTGCTCAATGTAATTAATAGTTTGCACTACCCCCCCAGGCCTTCAGTACTACAAAAGTATAATGAAGATTATTCATTTCTGATCATGTATCCAGCCGATCACATGATCTTTGCTTATATGATGGATGAGTTTAGGTGTTTTGTTGTGATAGATTGAGTGAACAACAGCAATAGCCCACCCATGATTAACACAGCTGAAAGAAAATTATTAACATAGGGAGTGAGTGTGGTACCGATAATTGCAGGAGGAAGGGACTTGACTTGATATAATGTCAACTATACATGAATACATACACAATATATGCTGTGCATGCAAAGTAAACTAATGTACTGTTAGTCAAGGGAGAATTTCTGAACAATCACAACTTCTAGTATTTGGATTTCCTCTGCTTTGCTACTCTGGCACGGACATGCTGTTCAAACAAAGTAACACTCTTCTTCCACTGAGCGTCTGGTCTACATACACCTCTGCTATCTTTGAGGAAGAAGATACCATCCAGGCTTCCAAAGTAAACATCTATCCTTCTTCTTAAGGTCTCAACTGTACCAACTTTACTTTTTCCTCCACAACCAACTAACACCCTTTTCATTTTATTTGGTAAACCACCGTCTTGACTTGCATTTCACTTTCACCCCAAATGATATATTGCAATGCACACCACACATGCATTTTCTGATTCACCCACACAGGCAGTCATCTTTTCCTCCTCTCCAACCATCTTGCTTCTAAGCAGCCATGCATCTGATTCCTTCCTATCAGCCACCTCTGCATGCATTCAAAAACACGTATCATTTCTTTACAGTCATAAATGTTATGACTCGCTCGTCCTTCCTTACACCCTTCTTTCCCTTTTAGTTCATCACATCCCTCAAGTCCATCTGATCTGACTTGGCGTCACGATAAAAGTTTCACAGCTGAGTTGAAGTCAAATAGAGGGGACATTGCTTACTCGAGAACTACTGCCGCTAATTCTATGGCTAAGTCAAGGGTGACTGTCTTCTCCGTGATTGGCAAAAAATGTAGTTCTAAATTAGTAACTGTTCATAACAGTACAGTTACTTCTACTAGTGTACTGTCTACTGTACAGTACATCATACACCCCTTTGCAAGTCAGCCTACTCTAAAATGTCAATAAGTAAGGAGTATAATAACTTACCACCATCCGCCGCTGCTGGGCCATCCCTCTCAGCTCCTCCTGGTGGCACTTGTGGCACCGCCGCATCCGCCCCCAGAGTGGACCCCCCGCGCTGCTGGCCCCAGCACTGGTGGTGGGAAGTGCTGCATCCGATGATGCCTAGAAAAAACATGTCATATTTAGATGCCATACACCACCCTCTATTTTGTCTCGTAATGGAAGAGAAAATGTTAATAAATAAACTATTTTTAATTATTGGAACTAAAAAAAATTTACGTTTTTGTGGAGGGTATTAACTTATATGCTTAGCCATAACATGCAACTCTTGGCTGATGAATGCTAGCTTTTTAACGTGCAACATTTTTCTAATTACAGACAGAACCACCTACTCCTCATCACCACCAGGAGGAGTTGAACTTCCAACAAGGTGAGGGCTCCAGAGTCCCGCACAGTTACTATTAATATTTAGATGTGTTAAGTTGAAGAATATACTAGGGAAGGGTGTTTAAACTTTAATGTCATCTATCACCACTGCTCGCTGGGAATACTGCGCTATTAAAAATAAAGAAATTGTTTTTTATTTCTTATTTAAAAATAAAACTTTCAAACTAAAAAACACTGTGTGGTTTTTGTTCACGAGTGCGTGAGTGGAAGGGTTTGCAGGTGCACTACTGCACTTTGCAAGCATGCTTCTGTGACTGATAGGTCGGGACTCTGTAGTCTTCTTCTTCTGTTCTTCTGGGTCGTATAATCATTGGTTAGACACACAAGATAGTCGGTCAGGGGATTGGGGGGGGTTCAACTTCTGTTCAGACTGAGGTATGTGGAAAGTCGAAATGCACCTATCATCAACAATGTCCTATTTTTCTAGTCCATACTTCTGTATTTGCAGAATAGTCCCTGAAACACTAGCGGTATGGTATGTGATACTATCAAATCAAAAAGCCAACTGCTAGCTTATTCTTGGTGGACATTGACATTTTGTTGTAGGAAATTGTCAAAAGCACTAACATTAAGTAGACTGGAATAGACAACAAGGGCAACCCAGAGGATTGCACTCAGTGCCTCTAGAGCTATTGCTGGATCAGAGTTTTGTTTAACACTGTTTGCCGACTGGGCAATCTTAGCTACCTACACAGACCGACTCATAATAATACTAAATAGTAGCAGCACAGAGAGTGATGGTAGAGGCAGGATAAGACTGTAAAAAATAGAATTAGGGAAAAGTTTGGAATGAATAGGAGCTGTAAAAGTTAGGGAAGTATAATTATTAATATTAACAACAGAACATCTTACTGGGGCCAGCAGAAGAGCCTGCAGAGGACCGATCCTGCCCACCTTGGTCCGCTGGAGTCTCAGGTGTGGTGGTCTTCTTGCCCCTGGGATGTCTGATGATAATGAAATAAACACAAACATGGATGATTTTTTAAAACAATATTTGATCTCTTTGACCACAATCTAAAATTATCTCGGGGAAACAAATTACCAACAATTGTTGCACTACATGTATTGATTGGCCTATCTGATCTGGTCAACTAGGATAGATAGTACAGTATTGCTGGATTCGCAGACTGTCTACTTGGAAAGTTATGTAAATCACTAACTAAACCAACAACAAAGGTTCTACTACGACTGACAGCACTCAACAGCACGCAACGTGACAGACACAGTCCGTCATCATGATTGCAGACCACTAAAAAATGTCCCACTGCTAAATGCCAAGTCATAATATACTCAACCTATCATTCCACCACTATCTCTTCTTAGTGGTAGCAGGAGTACAAAGGAAGGACTAGACTTGA
This sequence comes from Lissotriton vulgaris, assembly GCF_964263255.1. NCBI lineage: Eukaryota > Metazoa > Chordata > Amphibia > Caudata > Salamandridae > Lissotriton > Lissotriton vulgaris. The sequence continues at coordinate 51,479,845 of NC_141699.1, read as the reverse complement.
GTCTCAAGTCTCTCTAGCATTACGCAGCACAAAGTTGCATACAAGTAAGCATAGTAGCACCGCCACTGAGCAGGCGAGCACCTGCAATCACAGAAGCTATTTAAACATTAATTTACCTGCAATGTAATCAAATCAGCAGCATTCTTGCTCTTAGGGAAAAACATATATTAGCAATATAACACAGAGCAGAAGAAAACAAAGCAGTTATTAAATAGCTACTCACCAAGGCCACGGATCTCCACGCCTAGCAGGTGGAGCAGGTCCTGTTCCCGGTCCAGGGCGTCCGACCACCGGTGCGTCGCTTGATTGTAGGTGCGCCGGACCCCCGACTACCTATACATGGCCCGGCACACCTTATCCCACAACTGGCAACGCTCCCGGAGGCCATACCCTGAACCGGGCCTGCCCCCTGCTGCCACGGTCTTCGGGAGGTGGCGCTGGACGTAAAAAATCTGTGCGTTCACCTCCACCACGCTGAAGATCTCCCTGGCCGATACATCCTTCCCCCTTAATTGCCCACAAGGGAGCCGGGTATGGGGTGCGGGACCCTTCCCCTTGTTCTTCCCGACTCCCTCTGCCATGGTCCTGGACAGCTGAAAAAAAAATAGGAAAGAATAAGGAAAAAGTAAAGAAAAGAGCTAAAAAAGTAGTTTTAAAGTAACCAAAAGTAGAAAAAAAACACAAAATATAGATGTAGAAAAAGAGAGGGATCGATAATGAGTAAAAAAGATTTAAAAAGTTCAAAGAAACAAAGGATTGCAAAGATTAGGGGAGGATTGAAAAAGCATCCCCAGAACCATAGCAATCGAAGAAAAACAAGATGGCCGTGCATTGAGGACCGCGTGGGTAAGTTTGCACTATATTTTCCCAGCGAGCACGCAAAAACGCTTACGACCACATAATCGCGCCCAGTGCGCAACGCGATAATGCACCAGTGCCCGGAAATGGAAATACGCAACGCAAACAAGATGGCCATGCCCTTGTATGACCGCATGGGTACCTTCGCTGTCGCAGCCCTGAAAGAGGCCCACAAACACGCAAAGCGCCCCGCGAAAACGCAAAACAAAATCACATATTCGCACAAATTCACGGATTTTGCGGAACGTAAATTCGCTTTCACACAAATTCGCATACCGCAAATTCACTAATTTCACCCATACTCAGTGAATTCCTTTAAATGGCCGCTTTGAAATCTTGCTTCACAGTCTGTCTAGTCTTACTTCCGAACTGGCGGAGGATAATTCTTTGCATTAACCGATTGATAAAAACATTATGCTCACTGTTAAAAAGAGTTAATATGGCATCGAATGTGCAATTCCAGCTGGCACGTTTATCGTTTATTTTTAGAAATCCTTCTTGACGGCCTTTAAGACTTGTCTGTTGTTCATTGAAGATTAATACAGCTCAGTCTTATAAGAAATGTGGTAGTGCGAGCTTTAGTATGCACCTGCGAGGCCACCCCGTGTAGGAGTGTGTGCGGCTGCCAGGATGCCAGGCCTGCTCTCCCCCTCCTCCTCTCCCTCTCTCTCCCCATGAATGGAAAGCTGGCTCCGGTTCCCTCTCACAGGAAGACTCAGCTCTCCCTCTGTTGCCTCCTCAGATCCAGCAGCTTGCATCCCGCTGTGTGCAGAAGAACAAGGGGGTGAAGGACTGCCCTTGTGGAAGCTCTTTACCCCCGTGTGCCCCCTCATCGAGGTGCGGCTGACAGAGGACAACCGGGCACTGGTGGGCGAGGGGAGGCATGTGGAGCTGCAGGGGTTGTAGGTGTGCAGCACTGTCTGTTGTCAATACACACTGATCGAGCATATTAATCCCCAAATGTGGGAAACGATTCATGCTTTGTAGAATGTCTCTATGCTGCTGCGCTGCTTCTGCACGGCTGCTGCATGGCTGCTGCATGGCTGCTGCAGGCTTCTGAATGGCTGCTGCAGGCTTCTGAATGGCTGCTGCACGGCTGCTGCATGGCTGCTGCACAGATGCTGCACGGCTGCTGCATGGCTGCTGCTAGCGGTGTGCAACTTTCCATCTCTGGTGTGAGGTCATTCTTAGATGACAGTGTCTACCTCTGATCCACTCAAAGCAGTGCCTTCCTACAGATCACTCTTTCCTGTCAAGTCCCTCTCCGACTCTTGGAAATTTCCAAGCTCTTGAGGGTGACTCAAGGAAGCCCCCCATGGGAGAAATGAGAAACCAGCTGTAACACCGAAAGGCATCTTATGCAGGAGTGTCATTGCTACAGACAGGAATCCAATACTTCTGTAGGGCAATATCTATTTCATAACCATATATTTCCTCCATCCATGCCATCGGAGAGGGCTTCAGGCCATTTCCAATGGTAAGGGGTAGTTTGAGCTGGCTAAATGCAAAGATGAACACAGAGGATTGTTACTGTTGCAGGTCAGACCCTTTGCTAACTCAGTATCCTTGTGAAATTCATTTCTCTTAAACCATTCAATACTATTCTCCCCTATGTCAAAATGAAATAGGGCCTCTCCAAACGTGTGAATTATTTGAGAGCTGTAAACATGGGTGTTCTGTTGTTACAGGAAAATCACTTTCCAGCTTGAAATTCATCTCAGGTCAACAACTATTGAATCAGTTTCCTCCTGAGTCCTTTCTGACTGGTAGTGTATAGCTAAGGAGACCAAAGCATCAAATCCCCATGCACTATAATTACAAGCATTGACATAGCCAATAGGTCTTGCCTTTGGGTAGCACAGTATCCTTGGTACAACAACATCAACGGTTGCATCGGTAAACACTTATAAGGTCCCAAAAACCAGACCGATTGGCTATGCCAGTGCTTGTTTTTTAAGAGTATGCATTAATCCGTGGGACAATTGCCTTCTCTTAAATATGCTTTTGCAAACATTCACAAAATGTAAGGGGTCCCTCGGGGACCCTTCCCATTTGCGAATGGGTTGCCACCTACTTGAAGTAAGTGGTAACATGCAAATGTGTTATTACTGCATTCATACATATCATTAGGATTTACAAATTGGAATGGATCCCCTAGACACTAGGCTTGGGCTGTAAATTCCGTTCCGCTTACGGAATTTGTAGAATTTGGGTAAATTTGCATTCGGTGGAATACGCGGAATGGCCCAAAATTCTCCGTTCCGCGGCTTCGCAGAAATTTTTGGTTGTTCATGTTCTCAAAATGCGTGTTCGCGAGATAATTTTCCCTGAGCACGCAAACAGCGTTCGCAAACAGGAAAAAAGCATTGTGAACAAGCAATTTCACGTGTTTGTGGAATTTGTGCTTGCTCGCAGAGATTGTTTACCTTTTCGCCGAGCTTTGCGTAGCGCGACTACGCAAATTCCGCCCATTAAGCAGTTCGTTAACAGGTTTCCGAATTGCAAAATAGGGTTTGATACATGTATCAAGCATTTTTTGCAATCTCAAACTGGCTGATTTTGAGAATCAGCCAGTTTGTGCACACAAAAATAAGTGATACATGTGGCCCTAAATGTAATTCCCATTTTGGAAATACATATGTGTCCTTGATACGTATTTTTCATGCTTTATTCTTTACCAAATGAATTGCTGTACACCTGGTACTCAATGAAAAACTAATACAAAACCCAGTGCAGTTATTGGCTCTGGGTTGTTCGGGTTCTTGTTGAACCTACAAGTCCTATATATCCCCACAACCAAAAGGGTCCCGGGGATATAACGCTATCTTGATTTAAAAGATCTGTCATACTTTGAAAAAGTTACAGGTGTGAACATTGGCACAAATGTCTGTTTATTCAACTAACTTTCACTTTTTCTTATTTTCAACTGTTAGTTTCTATGACAAAACCTTGAAATATCTACACAAATGACCCCTTTCTGAATTCTGAATTTGGTCTACTTTCCAGAAATGTATACCTTTCCGGGATCCATTGTAACTTTTACACATATTTCTACCATTAACTGGAAAGAGGTTGAAAGCACGAAAAGAAGCAAAAATATGCTATGCCCCCGTAAAACACAAAACTGTGAAAAATATTGATTTTCTGACAAAAGTCTGCCTGTCCCTGAAAGCAGGGACGATGGTTATTTTAGCACCACAAACCCTTTGTTGGTATCATTTACAGGGGGAAGATCAGACACTTTCTTCTGCAGCACTTTTCCCCCATTTAAAAACATACTTTGGCTAATTTCTGGGTCCTCTCCAGGGGAATCCACAAAACCTGGGTATCTTTAACATCTCCATGATGCCGGAAGAAAAGAACACAAATTTAGCGTAGATCCCTTATGTGGACAAAACATTACAGGGGCCTAAACACGAACTACCCCAAATAGCCAAAAAAAGGCTTAGCACGGAGGGAGGCCTAGCAACGAACGGGTTAGAGTACTAGGCAAGCACTGGCACTGGGGCCTGGTTGGCAGCTCCAGTGCACTTTCAGAGTCATAACCATCAGCATTAGGGAAAATGTTGAGGGTGGCCATACAAAACTTTTCTACATAATGTAATATTAGGCTTCACTGTGGTACGTGATAAGTTGTGTTACAATGTCGTTATGCTATAATTTGTCACTCAGGCAGTTGTTCTTCTCTTTCCCCAAGCCATCAAACACTCTTTTTGCTTTTTCTGGTGCTCTGGAGAGGATACAAGGTGACAAATGCTTTTGATGCACAAAACTCACAATAAAAGCATACACACAGTAGTTTATCACTTTACTCGTGCACGAAAAGCTATACTTGTACAAATCTTCAATGTCATTAACCTGTCACACAAACAGCACTCACCACAATCAGGACAGGATGACACAGATGTCCTCAGGGCAAAAGCAGGAGAACAATGATCCCCAACATTTGAAGTTCTGAAAGAGAGGGCGCACATTGTCAATATTATTCAGAGTGACACATTTTGCACTTGTCCCTTAGCAACTTTCAATTGGTGACATCATAGATTGCATACTTTTGGTTATTATTCATCTAAAGGTGCAAATGTCTCCTTTTGTGCCCTACTGCAATCCTAGTGATTTGGACTCATAGGGTGATGGTGAGAGAGTCCAGTTTTTTGGGGTGTGCAAGAACATACCCACTGCCTGTAGTCTGGGAGGGGGGTTAATGACTCGCACTTGAGCCTATGTAAGCATGAGCATCACAGACAGGAGTGTCCCGTGCTGTGGGGTGTGTGAGAGGAGACCCACTGCTTCTAGTCTAGGAGGGGGTTAATGTACCGCATGTGAGCCCATGCCTGAGGAGCATCGCAGGCAAGGCTGCACAGTGCTGTGGGGTGTGTGAGAGGAGACCCATTGCTCCTTGTCTAGGAGGGGCATTAATGGCCCGCATGTGAGTCCATTTATTTTATTTTATTCATTTATTTAGAAGGGTTTATAGAGCGCGAACAAGATCCTTGCGGATATCAGAGCGCTTTACAATGAACAGAGTTGAATATACATAAAGAATAGCAAGATGCAATATAGTGAATAAGCATTAGATAAATGAAATAAAACACATAGAAAACGTCATAAAGTACCAAATCCTGGGATCATAGTTGTACCTAGAACCAAAGCAACGAGACTTGGATTAAAAAGGTTCAGGACCGTGTAGAGTAGTCAGGTAAATTTTGCCATGAGAATCGCTTTTACTTCCCTTTTGAAAGATACAAAAGAAGAACTCAATCTGGTTCCAGGGGGAAGAGTATTCCAAATACTGGACGCCATCCCAGAGAAGGATCGTTTATGTCTTTTTTTGATTGAATCTTTGAGGTTTCAGTAGAAGGGTATCTGCACCCCTAGAGGAACTTGAGCCACCAGAGATTGACAATTTCTGTGCGAGGTAAATGGGTGCCTTGTGGTATAAGACCTTATGTGTCATGCAAGCAATTTTTAGCTGTATTCTTGCTTCAAACGGGAGCCAATTCAAGGATCAGGGGAGATGTGGGAACTTATTTTTGAGGAGGTGATGAGTCTTGCAGCAGCATTTATTGATGCTCTAAGGGGGGCTATAGTCGCTTTTGGGAGGCCACATAAAGAGACAATACCATAATCCACACGGGGGATAACTAGCGCTTGTAAAGCCTGTTTGAAGTCGTCGACTGGCAAGAATGGCTTCAACTTCCTTAGAATGTTTAACTGGAAGTTTGCTCCCTTTGTAGCATTGCTAACGTGTTTCTGCATGGAGAGATTGCTGTTCAGAGTTATTCCAAATGATTTTGCTGAGTCCACATTAGTTGGTTGCACGTTGAGTGCAGCGAGATGTTGGATTAAGTTTTGCATCTGAGGGATTTTAGTGGGGGGGCTATAAGGAGGATCGCAGGCAAGAGTGCCCCATGCTGTGGGGTGTGCAAGATGAGCCCTCTGATTCTATTTTAGTAGGGGCATTAATGACCCGCATGTGAGCCCATGTGAGCGTGGGCATCACAGACAGGAGTGCCCAGTGCTGTGGGGTGTGTGAGATGAGTCCTCTGCTTCTAGTCTAGGAGGGGGTTAATAACTCGCATGTGAGCCCATTTGAGCATGGGCATCACAGACAGGAGTGGCCAATGCTTTGGGGTGTGTGAAAGGAGACCCACTGCTCCTAGTCCTGGAGGGGGGTTAATGACCAGCATGTGAGTCCATGCCCAGTGCTCCTTCAAGCCCCTCGCTACATGGGAAAATTTGAGGTTTGCAGGGGATGCTATGTAGGAAATCGTTAGGGGACCCTTGCAAGCCATGCCTCCCTGCACTCCATAGCATGTCTAGTTCTCAGAAATGTCTGGGTTTAGTAGGTTTCCCTAGATGCCCAACGAGCCAGTAGCCAAAAACCCAGGTGCCACCCCTTGCAAACCAGGTTGTTGTTTTGTGATAGGAAATTTCGATGTCTCCACAATATGTTGTGAGGTATTACGTCACCTCTCGGATTCCCATGGTAGATGGGTAATCGTGAAACTTGCCTTTGGAATCACCATTTGTACTATCTATGGGTCCAATCAAGATGATCCCGCAGTTTTTGGATACCTTGAATCTGAACTAGCCACATGGCAGGGCCCATTAATTATCTGTGGCGACTTTAATATCTCATTTAAACCTCAGTCAAACAGCTGCCCTTCACATCAGAAATATGTTGTCCGTAACTGAAGGTTTACAAGGCTGTTAATAGACTTATAGACAGCTTTGGTCTAATCGATGTATGGGATCAGAGAAACCATCAAGATCCAGGCTACAAGTTTTTTTTGTACCCACACCAGAAACATGTCCGAACAGACTACATGTTTGTTTCTAGCGAATTAGCTCCACAATCTTCAATTCGCAAATGTCCAAAAATAATATCGGATCATAATGCACTTATTCTTACGACTTCAGCTGGTGCCTTATCTAAACAACATAGGCAGTGGACGTTCAATCGTAAACTTTTGTCAAATAATGAATACATTACGTTTATTAAAAAATGGACGATAGAATTTTTTACCATCAATCGGTTCAGTGCTTCAAGAAACCTGGTCTGGGACTGTTTTAAGTCGGCACTTAGGGGGGAAACTATTAGTTTTCAAAGCAGGGCGAGAAAACAACTTACCAATGAATATAATTTAAAGATATCTGCCCTGGCAAAAGCTGAAGAAGAGCATGGAATGTTAATTGCACATGGGCAGGAGGCTAGATACTCTATGTATCAGGTTGCAGTGTTAAAGTCTGAACTCAATGCTAGCCTTAGCCAGAAAGCGGCTTACACCTATAGGGCTCACAGGAAAGATGTGTATGAGAGTGGTGAGAGGGTTGGTAGACAGCCTGGATTGCGCACACGCCAGAAGTATGTATCTAATAACATTAGCTCAATACAATAACTCCCAGACATATACACTAGCAACTGATATTATTTATTTGTTCCAGCAATACTATCAGAAACTTTACACCGAAGAAGTGGCCACGACTGATAATGAAAAACATGTATTTCTTATTAACCTTCTTAATAATACAGAGTCGGTGAGAATTCTGGATGACATCTCCCGAGAAGATCTAGAAGGAGAAATCACATTGGTCGAGGTGCTAGCTGCTTTTTCGTCACTCTCACCGGGTAAAGCTGCTGGCCCTGACAAAATACCAATCGACCTTTATAAAATATTAAGTCACCAACTCTGTCCTTTTCTTCATGACCTATCTTTAGGGATTCTGTGGAATGGGGTCCCCCCTGAGTCATGGAACGAGGCTAATATAATTGTCTTCCCTAAGAAGGGAAAATCCCCCGAGCAACTAACCTCATATCGCCCTATTTCTTTAATTAATTTGGACTCTAAATTATACGCTAAAGTGATGGCCGCCAGACTCAGCAGGGTCATTAAACACCTGGTTTCCCCGTGGCAGCATGGATTTGTCCCTGGTAAGGGGACTACTGATCACACATGTAGAGCTTTAGCCCTATTTGACGCCATGTCTATTACGGGGGGTCGGATGTCAATGATCCTGCTGGACGCCGAAAAGGCCTTTGATCGAGTCTCATGGAACTTCCTCTGGGCAGTCATGTCACGCAACAATTTCGGCCCTAAATGTGTGAAAGCCATTAAATCCTTGTATTTATTCCCCAAGGCAAAGCTACAGATGTTAGTGTCGGAATCTGGTTACATCAATATCTCCAGGGGCACCAGGCAGGGGTGCCCCTGTTCGCCCCTATTATTTGCACTTTATATGAATCCGTTAATCCTGAAACTTCTTGAGAGTCAGGCCATTAGTCCTGTTGTTTGTGGCCAATTCGAGACAAAATTATTGCAATATGCCGATGACATTGCGGTTACTACATCCAACCCGATTGAGGCTATGATTGAAATTGAAATTGTGACATCGGAGTATGGTATTCATTCGGGTTATTCCCTTAATAGGGGAAAGACAGTTATATTATGCACTGATAATGTTGTCTGCCAGGATCAAAGGAGAACCAATAAAGCCACTTATTTGGGAGTCACCAGCTGCTCGGATATTAAGCTTATACCTAATCTTCATTTTGACCCCCTCTTTGATAATCTTAAAAAAGATCTTGACCGGGTTAATAACCTTCACCTCTCAATTATTGGTAGAGGCAATCTTTTTAAAAATGAATGTGCTACCTCGATGTTTATATGTATTCCGAGCAATTCCCCTAGCTATCAATGATAAGACACTAAAATCACTTAATTCTCTCATGTCTAAATTCCTATGGCAGCAAGGTAAGATCAGGAGATCCCATAAATTATTGTCACTACCTCTGGATAGAGGAGGGCTCCCTATACCCAATACCATCTTATACCACTGGGCAACACTTCTTAAACAAATGGCGCCCCTAGTTAGCTTCTCTACTGGAGAAACTAATATGGGTATTAGTCCGATACCTTTAATATATGAGCTTGTACTTGGTGAGGAAGCTAAAGGTTTATTTTTACAGCAAACAGAGGCAAAGCATATTAAAAAGAAGTATAAATTTGAAATCGCAATTAGTGCCTGGAAGGTATGGCACAAGGTTACTAAACACATGCACATTGGTAAAATCAATAGGTATACATCTTTGTGGCATTCAAATGTTACATATGGTCTTGTTTTTGATGTTATAGCTAGGAAATGGGAAAGGCTCGGAATCAGAAGAATTAAGGATTTTTTGGTAAATGATTTTGGAACTACCTTCTAAGAAATAAAACAGAAATATCAATTGTCTCATGGAGACTATCTTAAATTTGTACAGGTCCATGCCAAGCTTAAAGCAAAGGAGTCAACCATTAGTTTGCTAAAAGTCGATATTATCGAAGTAATGTAATGATGATACTTGTAAAGCGCACTGTTACCCCATCTCGGGGTGTCCTGGCGCTGAAGACCGCTGGGGAACCCGTCCTGGCTTTCCCTGTGAGATGGTCCCTTCTTGGTATTCTCCAAGGTGAAACCAGGCACCACCAGCGTCTGTGTGGGGCCGTTGTAGAGATTAGGCAAGCTTAATGCCCAGAGTTGCCGAGTGTGATCCCTGGTTAGAGTAGGCACCGAGGCAAGAATTATCGAGTCCGTTGACCCTGGTCCACGACCCTGCCGCATCGGGAATTGAACCCTGGTCCCGGGCCGGTCTCTGCTTCCGGGTCTGCCGCCTCTAACCAGTGAGCCACACCACTCCATTAATGAATAGAATAAATACTAGAATTGGAACACTTTATGATATTCTCTTAACTAGAACTCAAGACGATCTTGAAAAAACTGAAGCTAAGTGGGCGGCCAAATTAAGCAATCCTAATGTCGATATTCACAGAGTTTTGGAATTGAGTCACCATCTTCTTATGTCTAGTAACCTCAAAGCACAGCTTTTTAAAACTATATTTAGTCTCTACTTTACACCGGCCAAATTATACGTATGGGGTAAAAGCGAGAACGATCTCTGTCCTAGATGCTCACAGGGACCGGCAACGTTAATACATATGTTTAGTAATTGCTCCGCACTGGCCTTAATTAAGAGTATGATTTCAAATTACTGGGAAGAGTTGTTCGGGCATAAACTTCCTGATTCAGAAACACTCTTTGTACTGGGATACGATAACTCTTTAAGTTTAACAAGAAGTGAAGAAAGAGTCTTATTTATAGGCACAGCGGTCTTAAGAATCATTTTGTCTGCACGATGGAAAGAGTCAGAGCCACCTAGCTTCCAGATGTGGCTAGCGCGCTTTTTAGCTGTGTTTAGCTACGAAACTGCCATATACGCCACAAGGGGATACAAAGCAAAGAAACTGGGGGAGGC